>NC_090933.1:797227244-799727244 GCF_040938575.1 Ambystoma mexicanum
CATGCTCTAAAGACCACTTTGAAGTGTACATGGTCTTTGGCACCTCTTGGCCTTTATCGCTCCCTGACAGCTCCACTTGCCAGCACAAGTACCCCGGTGCGAACTGCCTTTACACATTGTAAAGTTGCGGTTGCAGCACATCCAGGGAAAATCCGCGGTATTGTCCACTGTCGCTGGGGAAATGTTGTCTAATGGCAAGTACCGCACAGGCAGGTATTACTCTCCGAACGCGGTGTCCGAGCCTCCCGTGAAGCCACCAAGTGAAGCAAAGATAGGCCACCAGCCTGTACCACCTGTGAAAATGAAAGATGCAAACTGTATTAAAATGACAACTTTCTTATCACTGTCGATTCATGTAAAAAATGTCATTCTGCTTTGAAAAAAATTCTATCTAGAAAATGCACAACATGGAACCAATTTACATGCATTCGAATGATGAGACGACCATGAAATACTAGTGGCATCACTGACATCACAACCAGAGTATACTTACTCGTTACTCGGATTACGCGGACGAACAGTGCCGCAAAGTTCGTGCATAAGCACCATCATCATCCTCAACACGGTCCGTGAGAGGCAGGCTTCCCTGAACTCTGGCAGCTCGGTGATGCATTGCGGACTTGGCTCGCCTTCCGAAATGTAGGCCAAGCACCCGGAATTTTCACGGCAGCAGCAGTTCTCCTCCTCAGTTGGCATTAGCTTGCACCGATTGCACGTGCACCAGGTGGAGACGCCGTCCATGCGACATGGTCCAGGCTCTTCATCCGTTGACTGGTCCTCCCAACTGCCGTCCGAATCCCCATCGTTTTCGCGTGCTTGCCTTTCCAGTAGTTCTTCCTCGGTGTACTCGGGCTCGTACATATACGGCATTATTGTAGCCATTGTGTGGTAAAGAAAGTAAAATAATTTATAGCGGTGGTACTGGTATCTGTTCACACGGGCTACAATCAATGAAGGTAGCTGACCAGAGCACAGAAACGAGTCACAGAATACTCAAAGTAACACAGAGAGAGTAATGGAATCGAAAATCTGCTGCTGTGTGTTGTGAAACGGTGTGTTTATACTTATTGAGGAAAGAGGCGTCCTGCCATTTCCATGGTGACACGTCATTAGCTGAGGCGCAGCGATTGTTGACACGAAACGTGCTTTGGCGTTGGGAAATGGGCGGTACGCGTCTGCTGATGTCAGGCTCAGGGGCGGGGGATTTGATTTAGTGCCGCAAAAGCAGGTGAGCCAGGGCGATGGGGGGAAATGATAGGATTATCAGAAAATGGCGGCTGATTTCGAGTGCGTTAATGGACGAAAAGTCGGGTAAGGTCCATAGGAAAGTTTTCTACGATCTACCGAGTTATGCTTAAAAACACATGGCCGAACCGCAGGGACAATAAAAAAAAAGTCCCGGAACTCTCCTTTAAGACAAGGCAAAACACTTCCAGGATAAAATATTTGGGAATACGCTGTTTTCTACAAAGTTTGTCGATGTGCTGTCCTTTGTGAAGACCACGCTGTCAGGACAGGTACTCGAAACAATGAACTAAGGGCCAAAGTGTTTTCCAATGGGTTTGCCCCATTGTAAAATGTTTTTGGAAATCAGACCCTAAGGCGGGGTTGTCCAAGTCCAGGCTTCGAGGGCCCGAAACATGTTGGATTTTTAAGATGCCCCTCATTTATATTCATGAGATATATTTGCCTACAATGATTCTAATTGTATGCACATTTTTGCTCATGGATATTAATGAGGGCTATTCAGAAAACCAGTCAGGATTTCGTCCTTCGAGGCCTAGAGTCTGACAGCCACTTTGCTGTTGAAAAGGAAAATTGAACGCACCCCTCGACTGGAATTACCTTGTTATAATAAAGATTGGTAGACTCACACCTGCAAATGACAAAATGTTTCAATGTAGTGCAAAAAACAATGTTCTCTTGCCATCGGCCAAGACATTAGTGGCAACAAATACTTGCCCTACAAAGATGATGCCCATATTTCGGCCATACATTCGGACATATTTAAAGGTTTCCCTTAAAGAAATGGCCCTTGTACGTGATGAACACGGGGGACTTGTGATGCGACCAGACACCTGCCTCCATTTTAAAAAGTAGAGTTTGCATGCTGTAACCAAGATGGCAATACACTCAGAACAAGCACACATTGACCAATTTATTTTCGACGCAAATGCCTTGAACACATCCTGGAATTGATTTGCAAAGACTGGAAATGCTAATAAACTGTATTTCTAAAAGAAACATGGTGGCAGTGAAAGTCAGTGCTTCACACAGCGAATAGTAAATAGCTCCAGAATTTGAAATGTGTTGTATTCAGTGGTTTTATGTTGAAAATATTAGCCAAGCCATCCCGATCACAAATACATTCAAATTTCTCAATTACAAACCCATATACAAAACCAAATGTGCATTGTGATATTCACTCTAAACAATTTTGAAGGGTTATTTGATCAATCGGGTCAGATGGAGCGCAGAATAGGCAACAGAAAAGGGGTAATAGCAGGAAAACATGCTAACATACGACCACAACTGCTACCGCTGTTACTTCTACTATTACTTCTACAAGTATGATAATAATATCAGATTTTTGTAAAGCACTTTCTGCCAGATGCGTCCTTCTTTTAAACACATTCATAATGGTTGTCTTAGACAAATACCCCAATGGTACCCAGTGCATCGACCTCTGTAGGTTGGAGAGCTGATTTTTCCAGGTCAAGATTCGAACATGTAAAGTACAGCTTGCTCCATGTCAGAAGCAAGCACTAAACCTGTGAGCTATCCACTCAGCAACATAATACTGTTTTCCATGATCCCTATCAACAATCACATGTAACCTATTATTTCCATGCAAGGGACGCTAAATGAAAAGGTATCCACTTGTGTTATCCACTTAATATCCAATAAGAAATTGAATTGCCTACCTTTTGGTATGCGATACAAAAAAATGACCTGTGACAAATACATGCTTTTCCCCCCTATGTTCCAAGGCTTTCTATAGTGAACACATCCAATGGAACATCTTTCTGGCAAACATTAAGGAGGCTCTACAACAATGCCAGGCCTGGCATTGTCATATGCATAGGGTATGCATACTAAAGTTGTACAGAAGGGCATGTCATCTGAAAGTGCTTTTCATTGACCATTCACTTGAAATCACTCTTTGTACATTTCTTTGTGGGAGTGATTAGACTTAATGGGAGATGGCATGTGAAAAAAAGTCTCTCAGGGTAATCACCTGTGACCTCAGAAACACTATTCTATCACTTGCTTATCACCACACATTTCATCAAGGCAAATCATTGGCTCCTGAATAAAATGACTAGTCCTCCCACATCAGGAGGGAGGCCTTATCCTTGTTAGTCATTACCCTGCCTTTTTATAGAAGCCGTTGCCTGCTGAGGAGCACATTGTTCTAACTTGCTGGTTATCCTCTCCAAAGTAAAAGTCAACCCTCTCGAGAAGGCGGAGCCACCCGCAACGGTAGGATATAGTTAGAACTAGTAAATCCAGGATGGTGCACTTTCTCTTGACCAATGCTATAGCCACTCCTACCACCACCACTCCTTCTTTTGCGGGACCTTGGAAGCCCCCGACAAGCATGTCTAATGATAGTGATACATCACCCTGCTACTCCAAAGCAGCATTGCAACACTAATGCACATAGCAGTTAGTGTGATTTTGGGATGCCGAAGTACAAGTTCAGATGTCTTCACATGTGGGGAACACAGCACACACTTGTAAAGATTTGCCCCATCACCACAATGCACTTTACGCTCCATTCAGAATGTGGATGAGAATGTCCCAGATTATTGTGCCGAACACATGGGGCGGATCTACATGGGTTAAGGTAGACATAGCACACAATGGTGAACATGAAGACACATTGACACACAATTACATTATCAATACATTTTTCAGATACATGATTCTAACAAGATTTAACACAAGAGCTCAATGAGTTTCGTAAATAAAGTCCCTTTATCAGGAGCAAACAATTCATACAGTACATGTGTTTGTTTCAATCTTCAAACTTCAACTCTCATCTACAAAGTAAATCAAATAATCAAGCACGTGTTGAGTATATAATTATCCCACTATTCTAATGAGTTTATGTCTGTGTCTAAGTACACCACTTTTGTCACAAAATATTAATCTGCTTGTCAGTAACAAACAGAGACCTTCTGGATCTGATCTCCCAAAGAGATGGAATGCTGTGTATCATTTCTTCAATTCTAGATAAAGAGTATCAAAATGAACTGCAATTCTCTGGTTGAATGTATAACATGTAAAAGATATTTGCAAAAATGTATGTTACAAATGAGAGGGTAAGTAAGCATACCTCGTTAGTATTCAATACCATACAGTTACCTCCATTGTACAGACCAATGTATATGAACTTTGTGCTGAGACATTGAACTAAGTTAAAGAACTGTGAAGAACTACAGTAAGACTTGAACTTGACTGACTATATTGTCAGCATATGAAGAATTCAATCCTACTGCCATAGACACACATTATGGTTATACCTACTGACTCATGTGCTGCTGGAGAGGTGTTATAATGGTGAAGGAGAAGAGGACAGTGGTGGATGGAGTACCCGTGTTCAATAACAAACACCTGCATGTTCCTAAGGGCCAAGTCCTAGTGTACCAGCGATTCAGTCCTTGTAAATGTGTGTGCTGCCGCAAAAGGTTTGAATAACCATTCTACAGAGGGATGGCATGGTGCTGTGGGGGTGAGGAAAAGTCAACAATGTGTTTTCAGGCTTGCTCTCAGGGTTCCAGGGCATCTTCCTGGGCCTCATGACTCTGTGTCATTGCATCTGTCTGGGCTGCAACTGTTTCTGCCTTAGATATGGAGTCTATGGGCCTCACTATGACCCTGGTGCTCACGTAATGAAGGGTGCCGGTACCTGACCGGCACCCTTCATTACGTGAGTGCCGATTACGAGATTCCCTTTGCGGGACCCGGACCAGACGTCTGGTAAAACCAGACATCTTTTACGGGTCCCGCGAGGGGTAGAGGGAGGTAATAACAGGCCATTTGTAATGTGCCCGTTATTACCTCCCTCCCCATTCCCATTGAGACCTATGGGGGCTCAAATGGGAATGGGGAATGGTTCCTTCAAGGAGGAATTACCGGGTCCTCCAATGTTGCAATGACCGGTTATTCCTCATTGAAGGAACCCAGTAGTGGAGCCCGGTTTGGAGGCAGACATGGTGCTAATAGCACCATGGCTGCTACCAAACTCTTAATGAGGCCCTATGTGTCACTCGCCTGCCTCTTTCCTTAATGCTGCTTCCCTGCAGTTCCTGCTGCAATAGTTCCAGCCACTGTTTCATATGCACTAGGGCCTGCTCTGTAAATTCTAGATAGCTGTTCATTTGCTCCCACTGTAAAAGTATATTTTGCATGAATACCGTCTGATAGTAAACATTGGCCTAAGCACATTTGCATCGCACTGCAAATGGCATTTGAATAAACCTGAAATAGGCTGACTATGCCACCATTTTAAGTTATCTGCCATTTTGATTAACTCCTGCTTTTTGTCCCATGTTAGAATTTGTGTTTTAGGCTCCAGCAGAGCAAAATGAACTTTGTACTGTGTCAACGTAGATAAACATGCTGAAGCTGCTAAGGTGGATTGTTTGTCCTGTACTAAGGAAACATTGGAGTTAAACAAGAGCCGTGCTAATCAGTAATTTAGATGCCATTTGTACCAACAGTGTCTTCCCCGTTAAAATAGCTAAACAGAATGATGAATAGCTGAACATGTGCTTTTGCAGAAATCTTTGTTTTCGCTCCTTGAAACTAAGCTGACTTTAAACTTAAGAACAAATGGTAGACAAATATAAGTAAATGAAATAAGGACTGTTACCTTTGAGTCCAATGTTTGCAAAACATATAAAGTGTTTAACAGAAAAAAACAGCTATTCAAGAATGTTTTAACATGTATTAGTTTTGTGGAAAGGCTATGTACCCTAGGTAAATGTGTTATACGAAGAGGGGCTAGACGATGTGTCCAGGATTGTGAGAAAAATGTATAAATACTCATGTTTCTGAAATGTCCAGCACTCTCTCATCTCACAGTGTCTGATTGCACACATTGCATGGTGTTGACAGCTGTTCTGCTAAAATAAAGTGTACTTGTACCTTAGAACTTCTGACTGGCGTATTTCTATTATGTGGTATTAAGCCTCGATATTCTTTTAATCTTTCACCACTCTGCTAAATTTGCACATTCCCTGCCACCATGGCTGACAGTATGTCCATGATATTTTGGACAAGAAGATTAGCCATTGGAGCAGGTAGGAGGGGCTTTAGAAGTCAGACTGAACTGAGAACACAAAGTGTGACAGGTCTCTTTGCACTAGAGCATGGTCTGCCTGGCTTATGAAGAGACTGCTCCACTAGTGGCATCTTCAGGTCACTTAAGTTAACCAAATGAAAGACATTCCACCGGCCTCACCTGCTTGCGGATCAGATTGCCCAGGGTGACAATGCTGGCCAATGTTCTGCTGGTGGGATCACTGTATTGAGGTTTAGCCAGGATGGACTTGTATGTGGAGGTGGAATTACAACAGAAGGTCTACTCCCAGGACACCTTGTAGCTGATGCCTTCTGCTTCCCCCTCCATAGTGTCGTGTAGTGTACCTGTAAGTGATAGTCAAACATTAGATGATGTATTCATTATTGTGTCTGTCTTTCTTTCCTCCATTATAATTGTTCTGATCTGTGGTGCTCTTTTGGAGTTCATTTAATCAATGGTAATTTCACTCAGTTTAACATGATCTCCATGATCAGAGTCTAACTTTGCTGGTTAAAATGTGATGGCCCAGTTTCACACCTACCAAATCATTCAAAGAATTTGAGAGAGAAGATAATAGCTAGGGTAATTAGTGCAAGGGCTTACTCCAGGTGGTAAGTGAATCAGGGATGCCAAACAATAAAAGTCTGAGGGGAAGTGAATAGGAGGAAAACATCACTGTTAAACCAAATATGTAAAAGCGCAATGAAAACAAATAAATATTACAATATAAAACAGTCAGGTTGACATTTGTGTATGTTTCAATGGCTCTTTGCAGTGAGCCATGTCAAACCATAGAACATGTGTGACATACAACCATTGTACAGGTAGAGCACATGCCTGATGTACAGGTGGGGGTAAGTAATCTAACAGTTACCTGTTGCTCTGGAGATCATAGCAAATGTGTAGGTTAGTCAGTGGCACCTGGGACTCATCTAGGAATACTCAGTGTATATGTTTAACAGTGACACAGCAGGAGAGACACATCTAAGGAAGCAAAGGCTTTGAAACCATCTCTTTAGACTTTGTTTTGAATCTCAGAGAGTTTGTTTCCAAGCTGGAATCTTATTCCAGTGGGAAGGGTGGGTGGTTAAAGCCCTGCCACCCTTCTGATCCAGTTATCGCAGATAGATCTAAGTGATCGACTTGGGTGGTAGGATTTTAAAATTAAATTAGAATTTAGGGTTGTCCAAGTATCAGCTTCTGTGTGTTATGCACTTAAACTTGATTGCAATTTTGGATTCTAATAGGATCAATTTAAGGTTATGAGGCCTGGGAAGATGTCATGAGTTGTTAGGCCAATGGCAATTCTTTTTTTTAAATGCATTAGCGTGGTCAGGTGGTACATTTATTTAGGTTAAGAAAGAGACAGTAGCAATATTTGAAATTGTCAAGAACCAGGGTTTATGTTAGGGTGATTCTTTGTCACTTCTATGAGAAGGGTGTTTTTTCTTAATGTGGTTAATTAAAGATGGTAGTGTGTGTGACTATGGATATTTGAAGGGAAAAGGAGAGTCCATTGTCTAGGAGGATCCATATGTTTCTCAGGGATTTTAGGATGCCCTCAGAGGTTGGCCATTTGAAAAGTTAGGTTAGTAGGTGTTAGTATGGACAAGAAGAGGATTTATTTTCCCCATGCCTATTCATTTTATTGAGAAATGATTTGAGTCATATTAGTGCCATTCCTTAAATTTGCATTGAGTTGCGAAACTGGCTGTGAAAATATGTGTTAGCTACTGTGTCATGGCCAGCAATTTCATCAACCAATATCAGCACATTGGTTCGATGACTTGAGATAGATTTTTCTCAGACATAGGATATTTGTATGCTCCTAAGGCTGGTTGACTTCTTCTCGTGGGTGAGGTTTCTGTTTCTCACTGTACTTTGACAAGTAGTTTCTAGGTTTTCTCTCATTTTCACCACAAATGGGAAATATGAAAATGTGTGGTAAAAGGTGTTTGAGATGTTTAAGATTTTTGCCCAAGAGGAAGGATGATGGCTTCATTTGGTATTGAGGGTTTTGGGACCTGAAATACGAGATGCAGTGTGGACGGTGGTACTACAGAGGGCCAACATCAGCAATGCTACTTTCCTTAGATAACCTGGACATGGAAAGCAAAACTGCCCAGAGGCTTTCATTGACTTTGTGTTTTGGATGATTTCCTTTAGGAGAGTGGGGTCAGCTCCTTCAGAGAAGCATTTGTGTGGCATTTTGCCTTAGTTCACTTACACAGTCTATTCTAATTGTCAACATTTGCTTGAATATCTATTCATGCCCGTGGAAGGGTTCTCAGCCAATCTGGTGCCTGGAACAGCAGGCGAGAATGCACAGTGTACCTTCTGCTGTTTCTAGCCACCCAAGATCCTTCCCTGGGTGGTGCTGTCTTTGTTTTTAATGTATCGATGCAACAGGGAGCCTCTTCATGTTGCCTTCCCACCCTACCCCACCCCCAAAACAAACCATACTGTTTCGCAACCCCCTTACCACTCCCACTTATCTGTTGGACTAGATCATTGTGTCCTGGTCCCATCGCTCTTCGCGCCCATGTCCAGCGTCACGGAAACAGGGACTAAGTACCTTTTACAATGGTGGCAGCCATCTTTTTTTTCTCAGAAGTTTGGATTCACTCAATAACTGTGAATCCATCTCCAGAGGGAACAAAACAATGTGCACCCCGGGCAAACCCCGTGGTGTGAATAGCAAGCAAGCCCCAACTGGCCCTGCCTGGGCTCGGGCTGGTGGGCTGTTACCAGCCATCCAATCCCCCCAGCTGGGGCATGATTGCTACATTGTTTCCTGGCATTTGTTGGCTGTAACATTGACAAAACCAAAATATGATGACTGGAGGGTTTTGAATTAATCATAACCACAGGCATGGCTTTCAGCAACCATGCAGAGCATCGATGTTCAGCCTGCCAAGCCATCACCTCTTTTGCTCAGTGTAAGATCAGCAAAACAACAATACTTTCTGCTCCAGATACATTATGATGAATCATGCACCAATAGATAATTCTAAAAGTGAATTTGCCATTTCTATTAAATCGTTCAAATGTGATTTCTTATTAAACAGGAAAAAACATAAATATATTAACAAATGTAGGTAATATCAAAAGCATATTTAAATATTTACATATTGAATAAAAAAAACATTTTTATCACTTAACAACACAATACAAATAGTACAACAGAAATGTACAATGAATAGCGCACACTAGTAAATTAGTTTCACCCACTCACTTTAGCCATGTCTTCATCAGGACATATATACTAAGTTAAAAACTATACACATACTGTACTTGGAAACGCAAAACACTGCATAGTTTAAATTATGGCTTTAATTTAATCCATCAAATCAATTTCCATGATTTTCAGTTCAAGAACTCTTTCCTGATTCCATCAGTTGAATGCGGTCGAATCATAAACTGTGAACAATATGACTGAAAAAAACTATCACAAATATGAATTACAAAAAATGTCCATGAGCTTGAATAGAAAAGGAAAGAGGTATGCACATACACAATAAGTTGTTGCCTGCCTTCTGTAGTCATTTTGAACATGGGCATGATGAATAATAATTTGGTTAATGTGTGCTAGTTGAAGTATTAGAGTGTTTTGATTTATCAGCACTTTCTGTTGGTACAGTTTATTATTTAGTTTTGATGAAGACGTGACCTAAAATGAGTGAGCATACCATCGAAACTAGTCAACTATTTTTGATCATTCAATGATTATTTCCTTAACACAGATAATTGATAATTGGATTGCACAAAATGCGTCTTTTATACGTGTGTATGTTTGGCATCTGTGCACTTTTTATATTGTTTGAAATGTGACATATGTGTTTTATATTAAATGTTTAAAACATTGAAATATGTTTTTTGATCAAGTGTGTTGATGTTTTTTATGTGTGTTTATATTTAATGGGGGTACAATTTCAAATGCTTTAAGGGACTTCATTAATCCCCGGATATAATGTATTTTTTCTTGAATGGACCACCAATATTTATGAGCTCACACAGAACGTATTATCAATTTGCTTATTATTGTCTTGTTTTAATTATTGACATCCTCAAATATCTATGATGGCTAGAATGTCATCCATTTTTGGGTGGAGCCAGGTTGTGTTTGGATAGTGGAGGCTCACAGCTCTTTAATAATTTTCAATGCAGGCAAAGATTGATGTTTTGAGGGCTTTGCACTTGATGTTTTGAGGGGTTTACACTACTTTCCTTTGTAAAGACCATTCTTCTTTTCTGAGAGTTAGTAAAGCTGTATGCTATTGTTGTGATTTTATAAAAACATGTTTACATTCATTTATGATTAAACATTTTCACCTTTATTTTGATGTGTCTAAAACATCACCAAACCCTTTCTGGCCACTTTGTTTTGGTGTTTTATTTTTGTTCACAATGCTTAGGGCTAGAATGTCACATTTTCTGGTAATTTATTGAGTAAGCCAACATCTCGGGTTGCAGGCATTTACTCTAGGCTTATGCGTCTTGATGTTGGGATTCCTTATAACCAACATCTCTGCCTGCAGGCATTTACTCTGGTCTTCCACGTCTTGAAGTCAGGATTTCCTCAAAGCCTGCATCTCTGCATGCAGTGTTTCCCCCAAGGTGTCAATCTCCTGCCACTGGTAGTTCTTGTAGGCCAAAAACTCAAATCATGCAAGGATTGCCTGAGAGCCATACCATCCTCATCCGAATCACCTGCCTCATTTGTTGCATGTCCTCTCTACCCTCCTGGCACAAAATGCGGAGTTTGTTAGTGTGTGCAGCAGTTGAGGGGATGACATTTTCTGCAAGGCGATGGATGTTCCTGGCCATCTCCTGCAGGATCTTTCCCCATTTGGGCACTTGTACTCAGCAACTCCTCCTCTCACTCTGAATGTCTGACAGGCACATGCCCATTACATTTGTAGGGCCTACCAAGTCAAGATGGCAAAGCCAGGGCCCGTCGCAATGGACCCACTGCCATTGGCTGGCGATCTGCAACCCTCGGATTGACACCAGCCTCCACTGCTGATTCCATGATGGGCGAAAGCAATCTTGCAGACACTGAATCCACCATTGAGCCAGGGCATCTCACTACCAGACTCGTGGTCTCCTGACACTCATCTTCAGACTCAGCAGCCTCAGGAAACTCAAGGACTCCATGGCATCCAGAATACTCCTTGGTGGACCCTCCACCATGTCTCTTAGTATGCCCTCCACATCATATTGGGCAGTATCATTGGAAGAGTTGCAGGTCTGCTGATGATTCTCTGTGGCAGTAGGGGATTCTCACAGGCCGCAGCACCCTGGGCTGCACTGGTGGATGGTTGTGCCTCATTCTCCTCCTCCTCTTCCTACTCCCCCTCCTCCTCATCCATCTTCCCCTCCTCATTCACTGCTTTATCACCTGCACAAAGACAGACATCAATATACATCACACATTGAAACTGGGAACACTGTAACTTGAAAGGCACAGGCGACGGACATTCAATAACCTGTTTAATCACATTGGTGCATTTTAGGCTCTAAATCATGCCATGGTTTGGAACAGTAGGAGAACACGAGTACAAACAGACATGTATGAGAGTGGAAGTTCTACCAGTGGACACCTTGAGGTTTTTGCAACATTGCTGAGCCCCTAATGTACTTAACCGTGCCTACCTGCAGCATTTGGAAGTATCACCTCTACTTCTGCTGACCAAACCTGTATGCAGGCATATGTGTTGCAATAATCCCCATTACTCCCTTCGTCACATTGCGCTAGGCCAGATTCATGGTTAGTCATGCTCACATACATCTCAACCATTTGTGAGGAGAGTGCGACATGGACATTACCAGTGTGCACTCACATCGACACTGAACCATTGAATTTCCCAATGTGGAATGAGCATCACTAAAATATCTTTTGGCCAGCCACTGCAACTCCAGTGTGGAACACACCAGCATATGTCTTTGCACTGACATCTTCACTCATCCATGTACACTGGCGGCAAGGGCCACTGAATGGATGACTCTGACGTTATCCACACCTTGGTGTAATTCTGTGTGAGTCATAACTTGCGTTCACAATGCAATACCCACGAGCATGCCATTTTGAGTATGTCCAATGAGGTGTTTGTGCATGCCAATGCCACATATTGGTGTATTGGTGTAGCAGTAAAGGTCTCTATACAGTGATGTGTACAGTGAGATCAATGTCAACCACACACAGAGGCCAAGCATCCACCTCCTGGAATGCATATGTGATGGTCGTGACCATGGTAGCATTACTGCAGTACCCATGGATGGGTGAGGAGGATCCCAGACAACTGTACCACAAAATTTGACAGCATATCATGCGTAGATGTAAGAACATAAGACATTCACACCTGGCACTCACCTGATGTGGTTGCATAGGTGTCCATGCCTCCCACGCCAACCACCTGATCACTGTTTATATGTCCACTGGTGACTTCTTTAAATAAAGTCAGCTCGTCTACGTGTGGTGATCCGCCTCCAGTAGGCTGGACAGAGTCCACATTGCTGCTAAGCTTTTTCTCGGTCCATTGCATGAGGTCCCCATCCTCGTGTGGACCTCTTCCACAGTGCACCTCTCCACACTACCGGCATTGATGAGGTCTGTGACCTCCTGCCACATCCTCCACCACTGGATCATACAAAGGGTACTGCCAGCCAGGTCGACATTGGTGGTACAGGGGCACGTGTAGGCTCACCACCATGTTTATGGATGTGGACCCTTTTTCTGCCCTCTTCCCTATGCTTGACCCCTCCCTCTCCACGAAGACCTCCCACTCATGGTGTAGTTAGGGCAAGCCACCAATAAATCTGGTGCAAAATTCGCATGGCACCCCCAAAAATACCTGGCCCTGTGCAAGCCAGGAAATGTGCATTGTACCCCTAAAAATCTCCATCTCTGGCCCCGTGTATTTCTCTGCCTCTGGGCTTGCTAGAAATTGCACATCATGACCCCCAAATATGGCTGTCACTGCACACGCAAGGGAATGCACATTATATACAATGTTACACACATAAGGCGCTTAGTGCAGTGAGTAAGTTAAGCACATAGGGCGCTTTGACTTTGTCACTGCTGCTTCATGAATTTCTGGGGACAACTGTGCCTTGCTCAAGCTGCTGCCTCTTGCATATCGTGACTCCACCACCCTGATTTTCCCTCCAAACTTCAATTTCTCCTCGCAACTAGTAGTGTGTCACTTGCTGCTGAACACTAGCACTGCTTTGGAGTGTGTGCTATTCCCCCAGAGCCTCTTCCTTTGTGCCACTCCAGTTAATGCCTGTGACCAACTCATCCGTCATTTAAGGACTTCCACCACCAACACGGGTCTACAGTGCACATAGTACACTGTCTGCACCATCCACCAGCACCTCCAAGGCGAGGCTGAGGGCTGTCAACCTCTCAGCTGGAGAAGTTGGCATCCTAGTTGACCAGGTTTTAGTCATTTATGATGCCCTCTTAGTGTCACCGAAGCAGCTTGGAACGTTTGGCAGTCCAGAAACCTGGGTGAACATCACGGCTGCCATCAATGTGGACGGGGTGGCAGTCCATACAGTGGACTATGCATAGAAGCATCAGGACGACCTCAGGATCTGGAAACAGGCAAAAGCGGCCCTTGAGGCAGGTGCCACCCCTTCAAGTCCGGGTCCTGGAGATGGTGAACCCAGAGGTCCATGCCCAGGTCCTTGACCTCCAGTCACACATCCAAGCTGCAAGTGAATATTCAAAGAGAACATATTTCCATAGATGTTGCATGTTCAGTATGGGTATACATGATTTGATCGGGATCTTCATTTTACTATCCGGATCTACATTTGGGGCCTGTCAGGCCACTGAATGTGGGGGCATCCATGGTATGTCATCATGACATTTATTTGTATTGGGAGCAAGATGTTGCTTGCTTTCATGTTGGACTGTCAGGGGTGCTTGTTGGTAGATGTGGTTGGGTGGAGATGTGCCTATGGTGCTAGGGCCACAAGTGGCCCGGTGCCCTTTCTATGTCCCTGCTTGCTGGATACACTTGGGTCACTGCTTCATTGTGTTTGGGGTTTGAAATGAGTTGTTGTCATGTGCATGTGGGCAGACATCAATGTACTATGTTCACATGTGCATGTCACATCATTCTGACTCATCCTTTGGCCTTCAGTTGTGACAGTGGAATCTGTCAGGTTTCCAAGCATGGGCCTGTTTGCATGAGGCAGTAGCTTGTTGGCAGATGCCGACAGCATGTTACTGCTACGTTTGATATTAGTACACATACATTGGCATACATTTCAGCATGTCCTTTCTTCAAGTGCTGTTAGCTGGTCCAGCTGTCCAGCCGATCCGTGCTATTGTAAGCAAAATCCACATGAAGAATGCCTATGGTATGGACTCAAATCAGATCTCAGTGGACTATATGAAAGAGAGACTCTTTAGTTCCCCTACTTAACCGTCCGCTGATTATTTAATTGCTTTATCTTTTTTCATTAGGGAATACTCACCTGGCTCCCCCCACTACCCAGAACCACCTATAACTACTAGCAAGTGCTTTCTTCAAGTGCTGTTAGCGGTCTGCTGGTTCGCGCCAGCAACAGCAAACCTGTTTGTTTCCTTCCCTTTGTGGATTTTGTGTATAGTCAGCATATTTGCATGAGTCAACTCGTAGGCATCCACCTTTGTCCATGAGACGGTACGGTAAGCAAGCAGGAACTCCAGCTACTATTTTCTATTTTCAGCCACATTTGTGTATCGGAAAGATGTTTTTCCTCTAATCTGCAACTTGAGACTTGCTTTCTTTTCCCCCGTATACGTAAGCTAGATCAAACCGAACGTGAAACCACTGAAATACGTTTTGCAGTCTTACATCGAAACTGCATTGTCGTGTCTTTCCTTCAGGCCACAAGTGTTTACTTAGCACACGCTCAAGCTGTGATCTGTGCCACGACTGCTCTCATTCACACTTAAACCGAACATGAATCCGAGTAAAACTATCTTGGTGAATCGGTAAAGACAAAAAAGGTAATAACATGAAACTAACAATTGTTTCTCTTCCCATCTTTTCCTGCCAACGTCTGATCTTCTTATCATATTCTAGTGACTGATATTGAGTCCCCTAACATGTCAACTGAGTATGCTAATGTGACTGAGGAACAGAAACCTCTGCGCCGTTGTCGTAGAGTTTGTCCCTCTTAAATTATTACACACCCCATTGCTGTGTCGAAAAGTCAGAAACTGACCAACTATTTTCTGAAAATGTTACCCCTCAGTAAACAATATGAAACAAATGCCATAAACAATCTGACTGCAGATCTAAATGTATCTCTCAGATGTCTAGGAATTAAATGAGTCACTAACATAATCACTGCCTCTATTCCACCCATAGCGGCTAAATCCATAAAATATACTAGTTTGCTTGACCCAGAGTGCTTACCGTTCTCCCCCTCCCTCCCTATGCCCCCTCAACCCCTACCGCGTCTGACTAGCCTAGCTCCACTGACTTAGTAGATCTGCCCAATCCTTCTATTTCAAACACCAACCTAGTGGCAATAAAGGCACTGATACATCAATCAGATTCAATCTCACTCTCCTGTTCCCCTACTACCTTGAACCCTCCTCATATGCCAGATGAAAACAATGACAGAGAATACATGGGCATTGATCTTAATTTTTCTTTCCTCCCTGCACTCTCCACCTTGACTCCCTCTCAAGAGTCTAACTGTGGAACCGACGGTTGTGTTGAGCCATGTCCCCCACTCAAATTTGACGTAAGCCTTGTGGCTCTTCCCTCCTCCATTCCAGAGGCAAGGTTATCTAGCAGTCCCACTTCAAGCACTAGTGTTGCCTTGATTGACACCCTCTCTACTCCAGTTACTTCCACTACCATATGCAATGTGTGTCCAATAGAAAGAGATATGTTGATTGATGCAATTGCACCTTCCAACGCCGCTATAAATGTCCCACAGATTTGTCACAACTCTAAATTTGTCCATACTGCCACCGCTGACACAGATGACAGAAATAATACTAGCAGGTCTTCAAATGAGATGTTCATGGCCTTCGAAGGTCTACTAACTTCATTGCTTGAAAAAAGTGAGGGGTTGGAGAACGAACTAGACATAAAATCCATCCTCTTGCAAAAAAGCATCAATAAAGGTCAAAAATCAGTGAAAGACTAAAGCACTAACACTGAATCTCTAGTGCTGCCTACACCACCTCCTGAATGATGACAAGACTGTGCTTATCATCCTGGGTACTACATCTAACCTCAATAAGCTTGGTCCTAAATTCACCTCCTTTAATATTGATGGTAATTCTATTAAAGTTGACAAAGAGGTAAAAACCTTAGGTTTTTATCTCAACTCTAATCCCACTTTTGCCAAACAAGTGAACTTCATGGCCGCCACCACTGCACATACATACAAATTAATCAGAGTTGGTAAACCATTCTTATTCAAGAATAATTGTATCATCTTGGCCAGAGCTCTAATCTTGTCCAAATTGGACTATTGTAACTCTCTTTATACTGGTGCAAATAACTACATTGTCAGGAAAATACAGATGCTCCAGAATAATACACTCAGAGCTGCCTTGGGTATAGCAAAGAAAGAGCATATTTTAGAGCTAAAGCGACAGCATAACTGGCTGTCTACCAACGACAAAATCCAGCTGAAAACCGCTTTGCTCACTCACAAATGCCTAAATAATGCTGCACCACGCTACCTCTCCAGTACTAGAACAGCCAACACAAACTCGCTGACTGTACCAAGATTCAAACTAACCAAAGTCAGTGGAAGTAGCTTCACAGTTAAAGCATCACAGCTTTGGAATTCCCTACCCCCATCCCTGAGAGCTAACCAAACCTACCTGAAGTTCAGATTGAATCTCATCAATCAGTTTAAAGATAATGAACACTAATGTATCTCCCTATCATTACTACACCTGCACTTTAAATAGCTCCCAGATTACTATCTTAAATTATGTTCTCGCTGCATATTGTTTTTTCCTCAGTATTGTATGTATCCACCATTACTTATATATTTGATACAACTATGTTCTTGCTGTGTATTACTTCTCCGCAGTATTGTATGTACCCTCCATTACTTGTATCTCTTGTATACATATCATGTACTTGTACATCCTGATTTGTATTTATGTATACTACTGTGTAACCTAAGCTTAAAGTTTTCCTGTATCTTCTGCGCCCTGATACCCTTGGGTCTGGCACGCATTACAAATAATAAAACAAACAAACAAACCTAATACCACCCTTAGCAGGACAGCAGTGTTTACAGCAGCAATCATAACAGCCCCTCCAACTACTCTCGCTCCACCAAGAACTCAGCGTCTTCCCACTGTTAAACTTGCTACCATGAAGCAGAAAAATGAAGTTACATCGCAAGCATTAATGTATGCAGAAAGACCCAGATCAAATGGGAACGTCTGCGTTATATCTGAACACAGTGTAAACTGTAATACCCTTGTCCTGTAAGTGATTTCAATCTGGCACACACCCAGGTCAATACCTAGCGTGTAATGCACAACTGAAATCCTTATTTATTTTTGTCTAAAAGTTCTTTATTCTGAATGATGTACCACTTATATCACCCCCCTCTCCTGGAACCCCCCCGGTCACACTGAACCAGGAATCAGGCTGGTTTGCAAAGTTAAAATATTTATCTATGTATTTACAATTCAATCACACTATGTTTTAATGGCTAAACAATGATCGCCAATGGGGTGATGTAACACTGAATGATCTCTTTAATACACAAGGAGTAGTAGTGAGCAAAACAATTCATCACAGAACTAATACTTTTGTGTTTGTGTTCAGATCAGATGGCACTGTGGTTAAAGGTTCCCCCTGCACACCCCTCAACCCCCAATAGGTAATGTAAAGAGATAGGAGGAGAGAACAGGTTTTCAGGAATGGCAAAATTCACACAGAATATCAATCCCACTTTCCCCCAGAAAACACAAGAGAAAAACGGCATTGACTATCAAGCTGTCAGAATGGCTTTTAAAGTTATCTTAGAATGGACTGGGCAAAAACACCAAATATGGTCAGAATTGCTGAAATTACTATAAATTCTTATTGGAGCCACTTTGGATAGTTGCACACAAACACAAATAATGATTTAATACCAAGAAACAATTTGAAATCTTAAAATTCAAGTTGGAAGCAATCAAAAGCAGTTTTGTATGTGTCAGAATTTCCCAAAAATGAAATTTGCAGCAAACTTTTCACTGCGCGATAATCGGGATAATGGGAGAAACGTATGGATTTGGGATGTGGTCTTTGATGTGATTTAAGCAGAAGTTGAAATTTTGTTTCTAGCACAAAAACAGAGGAAGTTATGGATGTTTTAGTGGAGGTCGTTCTTTTGAGATAGGTGCAAGAATGGGAAAAAGGAATGCACTTTTAAAATGACAAAAGGATTTCTTACACTAGATGATGACTATGAACAAAATGAATGCCCCACAGGAACACAGCCACTTGATCAGAATGACTGCCTGCTAAGGGCTCGCTTTCTTCAGATGGAAAACAGATCAGCTCAAAGATAGGTTTAGCAATACTATTACAGGAGGAAGATAGGAGGGATTGGAGAGAGAGTTCAGACAATTCAAGAAATACTCCTAACAATACCGGTTCTGAATACAAGATAGGATGGGTTTAAGATAGGGATTGACTAAACAAGGTACATATGCTAGTGACATAGTTCTATCTATGGATACTCACTAGATATGTTTTTAAATGGAACCATCAGGATTCTGGTCCGTCAAGATTCTAGTCAGGGAATGGGATCTGGTTCTAGGACAGACAGCTGGGCACATTAGATTGGATCTGCAATCAGCAAGGCGCTCTGGTCACAGCATGGCACTGGACTGGATCTGCAATGCACTCTGGTCACAGCACGGCACAGGACTGGATTGAATCAGCCTTCTTGGTTCTGATAATAATTATTTCAGCAGACAAGCAGTACAGCGGATTCCAGCTGTATTTTGATGCTTCCCCTTAGGTTTGTGGGGTTGTAGTTCTGGAATTTGATGCCCAGCTGAAAATGGTTCCGCTATGCACTGGGTTTCTGCTTTGCCAAGTTTCTGGAGTCTGGAGCAAGGAAGATGTAGAGTTCAGCAGCAGGGTGTTCCACCAGTATCAGGATGGTGAGTGAATCTGTCTTTCCTTTTGAGTGGTGAGCTGTCTCTATTTATGCTATGATAAAGGGGGTGTGTGGGCTGGTTTATCCTAGGCTCTCCCCTTTGACAGGTGATTGGGTCAGAGTCTCCTCTCTGCCTTGATAGGAGGAGAGCAACAGTATGTCACCTTTATGCTATGAGATTATGAGGCAGAGAATCCACTCCTAGCCCCTTGAACACAAAATCTACTTTTTGCACCATACATATTTACACATGTGCAACCTCTATAAGAATCACATATACAGATTATATATTTTATATAGCAGCTATCCCTCAAAACCCCGTAGCTGTGGGATCTTGTCTTGGCTTTTCACAGAATTTTGCCCATTTCATCAGGAATACAATGTCCAATTTATAAGCAAATTTCTACAAGTGTGCACGTTTAACATGGGCATAGGTGTATAAAGTTTCAGATTTCTAGCGAAAATACATTTTGTGTAAAATCACATTTTTTGCCATTTCTTTCCAGAACATGTCACACGATTTTGCCGCCTCTTGAAATGTGGAGCCAAAATTTAGATTCACAAATCTGTTATTTTTATATTTTCTACAATTTTCACTGACAAATTCTAAGTCTTTTAAGAAATGTTCTTTGTGAAGGTTCAGCCACAGATGGTTGTTCGTGTCCGTCTCTTTCTGTCTTGCTGCAGTCCAGAAGCAATCTCATCCCTGTTTGCTCTTGGCAAAGGCCATTTACGACTGTCCTCACACCCCGCATTTCCTTAGTAGCAGCTGTTCATTGTTCCCTTTTGCCTCTGTAGACCAAGTTCTTTCCAATCCCTATAATTACCCCTTGGGTGTGATTTCCTGGTAGGGGGAAAGGCCATCCTTCTGTGGAGAAACCTGATATTCCAGTTTGGTAGCTTTTAGCCAGGCTTTGTTTCATTGTTAATTCTGTTTCATTTTTCCTTAGCTTAAAACAAACTTGTGATTTCAAAATAGCAGCTAGAATACTTATTCAGGATTTTAAACTATGGGATCAAAACAATTAGAACATAGGGTACTCTCAGTAACAGGCCTCTTAGATTGCAAACATTTGATTTCAGTTTATCCATTTTTAAAGTTTAATCACGCAGGCTCCTGACAGCTGACATTTCAGCAGCCCTCTGCTGCACAGAGATTTTTTTTGACATCCACAGACAAGCCACTTTTGCTGTGGAAATCCCTTTATGCGTTCAGCTTTTCAGGACCTTGCAAGTTAACAATGATTTCTTAGAGTAAGTGAATTGTAGCACCCAGCAAGAATGTTGGATGTTTGAGGGTGTTTTGGACCGGCATTCTGCAGTTTCAGCACCAAAGAAAAAGGGGATTTAAAGCAAGATTTTGGATTTTCATTTAGCAACACTGCTTTTTCCTTCTGTATTCCATTTCACATGTTGTGGAGCCCAGTGACATATTCCAGGAGTGAGATATCTGTTCCACCACTGACAACATGCGTGGCAGATTGGGCAGCCCTCTTTTTGTGCGTTTCAAAGTGCACCTTTCAGGGGTTTTGCCGTGCACAAGGGTTTCAAGGCCATTTGGTTATTTCTGGCACCCTCATAACACAGTGCTGTGGCATAGCAGAGCAGAAGTGGGTTAAAACATCCCACAGAGCCCCCCCTCATGACTACAGTTTGACCGCCCATCAAGGGGAAGTCGGGAGATTGGGATGTTCTTTCTTTCTTTGGTCCAGATGGAGAAAGTCATCTGCTTCTCCCATCAATGCTGGATCGACATTCTCTCCCTGATGGTTCTGGATGGGAGTATGGATCGATACTCCGGGCTCTGTGGGTTTTTCCTCCTGGTCCACGAGTTGTCCTCCTTGGTAATTAGAAATTCTTGGTTCCAATGCTATGAGACAGAACAGAGCATGGTTATGGAAATTTCCCACTACTACTCATGTAGTGGGGCGGATGCATACATTGAAATACAATTTACAATATTCCCCGCCTGTATTTACTAATGGTTTTAACATTTGGATTCTTCTAGGTATCCGGAATGTCCCCCTCTGGATTTCCGGGTGACTCCTCTATCTGCCACAATGTATGCCTGGGATGGCAACTCTTCAGCTGGTTTATGTGGACCCACTTGTCTTCCCCCTCTGCCAAACTGCCCTTGGGGATGTGGATTTTGTAGGCAACTGGTGAGATCCTGTCTACAATTTCAAAAGGACCCCGCCAAGTTGGGAGGAATTTGCGCTGTTTGGCTTGGTTCCTTTGGAAATTGTACAAGTAGACCCGGTCTCCTACTTGGTATTCTTTTTTTAGTTGTCTTAAGGTCATAGTCGGTCTTCATACTGTCTGCAAGTCTTTCTAGATTTCGCTGAGCATAGGCAAAAGCATGTTGAAGGTGTTTTCTCAGATTCTCAACATACTCATGAGTTATGGAGGCATTTATCAAGGTCTGCTCTTGGGTTCTGTAGAGCAGATGCTGGGATAGCACCATCCTTCATCCAGTCATCAGCTCAAGTGGAGACATTTTCATTGCAGAAGAAGGGGTAGATCTGATGGCCATCAGGACAAGGGGCAATCGAATCTCCCAACTTGGCCCAGAATCTGCCACAAACTTTTTTAATATGCTCACAATAGTCTTGTTGTATCTCTCAACTCAGCCACTAGAGGCTAGTCGGTAGGCAATGTGTAGTTTCCTTTTGACCCCAAGTATCTCTCACATCTTTGTCATCACTTTGCTAGTGAAGTGACTGCCTTGGTCTGACAAAATCCTTTAGGGTAGTCCAAAATGGGAGAAGATGTGATTGCTCATCAGGGCAGCTGCTGTTTCTGCCTTGCAATTTGGGGCCGGGAGACATTCCACCCATTTAGTGAACAAGCATGCTACGGTCAACATGTACTTGTTCCCCCTAGAGGAGTGAATCACGAACCCGATAAAATCAACTTGCAAATATGACCAAGGCAGTGTCATCCCCCTCTTTTGGAGTTAGGTTGGCTGGAATTGTGCACACACAAGACACCCCTTCAAGTATTGGTCGAGGTCCCGAGCCCATGTGTGGCCAGTATGCAACCTCTCGCAAGATTTCTAATGTCGTATGAAACCCTTGATGACCGACTGTGGCTGCATCCTGGGTGTGACTTAGCATCAGGCTTCGGAATGAGGTGGGGACCACCCGCTGGTTATGGCCAGCTATGGATCTTCTCAACAACAAACTGTCTTGTATTTGGAACATTTTTGGATATTTCATCAACACTCTGAGGTCCTCTTTCCCTATGTAATCGGTATCCATAATGGGAAAGTTCTCAGGGTCCTCAATGTGTTGATAAAAATTACCAATTATTGGATCCCCTTTTTGAGCCGTAATCAAATCATCATCTAGGGTCTCCTTACTCCATTGTGCAGTTGAGAGTTCATTGTGAGCATCTGTCTGGGACCTAGTGATAGCAGTGGCCTGGATTTCCCCCAACAGGGACTCAATCTCAAGTAGATCCCCATGGATGGCTCCGGTTTTGGCCAGCTGATCAGCTAGATCATTCCCAGTTTTGTCTGGTCCCTCTACTTTAGAATGACCCTTTATCTTTTTCCAGTAGATGGTCATCCCATTTGAGGTGTCCAGATCATCAATATTTTGTATTAATTGTGGATGTTTTAAAGGTTTATTTTTAGCAGATAGCATGCCTCTGATTTTCCAGTTAACCAGGTGTTCCACGAACCCGTTCCGTACATAATCTGAATCCTTGATTATGACCAGTTCGTGGAGTTGGTGTTGGACAGCAGTGAGGATGGCTCGATGCACAGCCATCAGCTCTGCCACTTGACTACTTTGGGGACCGATTTTGTACCCAGCGGAGGGTTCTGGGGCATCATTCACCCATGCATTCCCTACGCCGGCCACAAGTTCCTTTTCCCCGTTGTTGTCAACATGGTAGGAGCACCCATCCACATAGACGGTCGGCATTCCCTCACACTGGTCTTCTTTATAGACTTTGTGTGGGGAATTAGGATATGCCTCCATGTTGTCCTTGCTTTTAAGACTTTTGTCCTCGAGACAGTGTTCTCTTGTACAATCATGCAAGTCAGCCAGACCTTGCGCGAGGGGACTCTTCATGTTTTGGCCATATCTGACCTCCACAGGAAAGCCTTGCATTGACAGAATCCAGGAAGTAATTTGGGAATTACTCACATTTCCGGGCCGGATTCTGTCACTTTGAAGATATGCAAAGGTCGGTGTGGAGTCTCCACTATGATGTGTTCCCCCTGGATAAACGGGCGGTAATTCTTCAATGCCCACACTGTTGCGAGGAGTGCCTTCTCACAATCGTTGAATTTTTCCTCCATAGAGGATAAAGTCTTACTTGCTTAGGAGATTACTTTATTGACCACGTCATGCTTTTGATATAATACTGCAATCAAGCATGTATTTGAGAACCCTGTCTCCAAGAAGAACTCCTTCTTTTTGACAGGGTAAGTTAGCCAAGGCGCTTGTGAGAGGATTCTTTTGAGTTGTCTTACTGCCTCGGCTTGTTATGGACCCCACTGCCACTTGACACCCCCTTCAAAAGATAGATCAGGGGTCTTGTGATCTCTGCGTAGTCCTCAATGAACTTTCTGCTACAATTAGTTAGTCCAAGGAGGCTCCTTAGTTCCCGCAGAGTTGTGGGGTCTTTTATTTTCTGGAGGGCTTCTACTTTCTTTTCCTTGGGACAGAGACCCTGAGGAGTTATCTCATGCCTGAAGATTTTGGCATGGGTTCTGCACCACTCTGCCTTTTGAAAGGAGAGTTTTGCTCCGGCAGCCCTCGACTGTGTCAGGACATACCGGATCTCCGCTATGTGTTCCTCCACAGTTGAGCTTTTGACTAGAACATCATCTACATAGGCTAGGTTACCCCTTTTACCCAGGTCGGGCATGGCCTTATGTAGAAATATGTGAAATGAATTGCCGGAGTTGAAGTATCCGAAGGGAGTCCGGGTCCAAGTGTACTGCTGCCCCCCGAAGGTAAAGGCCAGCTTGTATTGGTCCTCCTTACTGACAGGTACAGTCCAGTACCCATTGATCAGGACAATGGCAGTGAATACCTTTGACCCCTGGATCTGGGCCAGCCCTTGGTCAATGTAGGGAAGAGGCCATCGCGAAGTATGGACCAAATGTGTTGAGCTCCCTTAGGTCAGCACAGAGTCTCCACTGGCCGTCTGGTTTCAAAATCCCCAGCAACGGATTATTGAAGGTGCTGTGGACTGGACGAATTATCCCACGGCACGCAAGGGTCTTAATTATTTCAGTAAGGGACTCCATTGATGCGAGAGGCAAGCAATATTGCTTCAAACACTGGAGTCTTGCCAGGGTCTGTCGAATTGTTGTTATGTGGATGTCGGTGCGACCACAGTCATGAATCCAGCGCAAAGAGATCTTGAAAATCTAAGAAAACCTGTTTCAATTTTTGCTTTTGCTCCAGAGTCTTGCAGGCATCAGCTAAATTGACTCTCTCTTCAGCCATTTGCCTGAAGCCTGGAAAGACTTCTGGTTTGGCTATCTCAGCAGCCTCCTCCAGATGGTTGGAGAAGTCCCTGGTCAAAGTGTTGATTTGGACTGATGGCTTCAGGTGGGGAAGGCGGTCATTGTGGACTTGAAAGATCACCTCATCCCTCCTGAAGTCAATGGTCACATATTCCTTAACATAAGGGCAGGAAGAGTACACTAGGAAATTCCCCCCATGCCGGGTGAAGATCTTGTCTGGTGTTGTGTCATCATCGCTATCACTGTCAAAACAGTCCTTGGGGATTGTTCCTAACAGTTCATTACCTCAATCTATGGAAAAATGTTGGTCATCAACCGCCATTCCAATAATGGTGCCTGCGGCCAGAGTGATACTCTTTAGGTCGCTGTTATCCACCTCTATTGGAATGGTGTTCTGTTCTATGTTGACTAGTGGTGTTGGGTTTACCCCCAATCCTTGCTGTTGAAAATGAGCATTAAGATGGACAAAGGCGTCTGGATTTTTCAGTTTCTGTCCTCTTTTAATTTTTACTTCCAATGGGAATTTTCAAGTCCGTTCTGGGATGGTGACTTCCTCTCCAATCTGAATCTCAACTGCATATGGCAGCAGTTGAGCTGACCAAAATGCTTTCTCTGGGTCCTCAAAGTCCATGGGATTACCCTCTAATCGGGACCAAGCTTTGAAGTTTATTAGGTCCAAACTAATGGCAAAGCGATTGAGAATGTCACTGCCTAAATAAAATACAGCAGGGACATCTCGCACGACCCAACAATTATGGACTATGCTCTTGTTGCCTATGGAATTTATGAGCATACACCTGCTAGGCAGGAGATGTTTGGAATTGGGTTTTTCCAGGTCCATTTTCCATTTGTCTAACAGTTTAAATGTGGGAATGGCTGGATCTTTTGGGAGCTTGCAGAACATGGCCTCGCTGATGAAGCTCTTACTGTTGTTCACACATAATCGGGCGAGAACAGAGTCCTTCCCCTCATTTAACTGAATAGGGATGAACAACTGCTCTCCAATTTTCTGAATATCAGCCAGGCTCTGAGCTGATTTATCATCTTTTTGGAATATACTGGTGGGTTTTTCTGAATTTGTATAGAATGTCAGAGTGTTTCCTTCCAGTGTGCAATGCCACCTTGGACTGGAAGGAAGGTTGATTTTCAGAAATAGAGAGGACTCCCCATCACCAGTTTGTTGTCCTACTGCAATTGCTGTCACGTCTGGTATTTGATTATTCTGGAAGCTGAACTCAATTTGGTCTGGTTTTTGTTCAACCATGTGGCATGTGACATTTAAACTAACATGGTTGACACCCTGCTTCAATTTTATTGGTCGGTTAGTCTGGGTCCAGAGGACCTTGATTACACAATCTATGAGGGGAGACAATCTTTGCAGGATGTCATTCCCTAATAAACATGGTGTGCCCTCTGGAGTCACAACTATGACCGGGTGCTTCACCTTGTGTCACACAATTTTAATGTCTAAATCAGCAGTCCCCTCGACAGGAAGTTCCTTACCATCAAAGTTCAGAAGTTGTCCAGGAAGAGGGGTGAGAGGAATTTGGTATTTCTCCCCCTTCTCGAATTCAGCTGATCAAAGTCCCTTTTTGACAGAAGGGTGGCTTGGGATCCAGTGTCCACCAGTGCCAAAATTGTACATTGCCCCTGTATTTGGACCGGGGCATAAAATCTTCCCTCCTTTTCCTCAAGGGGGCAAAGATAATGCATATTTTTGGCCAACTGGTGGGTTAATTTCCTTGCTTTGGATACTGACAGAGAGGTGATTTGGCCAGGATTTTGTTTGGGATCTTGGGAACCTGTAAGAAAAAGTTGACAGCTATATATGGGGGAGGTTTTGGGTTCCCCTGGTTCTGATTCTGGGCTGCCCCCCCTTTTTGGAGGCAGTCACCTATATGGGTTTTAACCAGGGGATTTTCATGCTGGTCATTCTGGGTACTGATGATGGGCAGTTTTAACTCGGTCCCCACATCTACCCAGTCTGAATTTGGATCCTTTGGGACCACTTTTTCTTTGGGAGGAGTTCCCCCATCCCTGAAGGCAAAGATCCTTTTCCCAGGATCCTCTGAGGACCCCTCTCCTTCAAACTGGAAGATTTGCACCTCCTCCTCAAAATGGGCATTTTAAGGTTCTTTATTTCTCCTCCCCACCCTCTGCTCCTTAGGTTGCAGACTTTCGGAGGCAGGAGATTTTTGTTCCGGTTCCTGGGTTTCCAGGGTCTTTTCACAAGTGGGTAAGGAAGCTTTCTCTAAGGCTTTACACCCCCTCCCCCTTGTGCTTCCTCCATGGGAACCGGTGGGTTGTCGGGGTTCTTCGCCCGTCATTGTTCTGGTGCACCAGACCCTGGATTTGAGGAGTTCTGAGCCGCCATGCTCATCTGAGGGTTCTGTTGAGCCCTCAGCATGCGACCCAGGTCCTGTGCCATGTTCTGGACCTGACGCTCTAGTTGGGACACCCGCTCTGGCTGGTACGGGGTCCTCAAGTCTACCTTGGGTTGATCTTGGGATGGGTAGCTATCCCTTCTCGTATAATACCCCTGGTTAGGATAGTTTGGGTACTCCTCCACCCTTGGCCTCCCCTCTCCCGGATTGGGCTGTCTGGGCTCAGGAAAGTGGGGAAAGAAGGATGGCTTGTTTTGGGGGTTGAAGTTTGGTGGGTACCAGGGAAAGAAATTTGATCCGGCATATTTGGGGTATTACTGCCCTCCTGTGGAAAATGAGGAGGGAAGTTTCCTGGGTTTCCAGGTGTCTGGTGGACCCCCCCACCTTGGGTTGGAGGAGTCCACACATAGCCCAGGATGGGTCTATTTCCCTTGTAGCATGGGCTGATGTAGTCAGGGGAGTTAGGGGTCCCATTTGTGGGTTACCTCCCTGGCTCCCTGTTTGGGATTCACCCGAAGGCCTTCTGGGTCTGGGGTTGGTCGGATTTTGCACGGGAAGGTTTTTACGTCCCCCCAGCTCCAGATCTAAAATGAGGGCAACCTTCACCTCCGCCACCTTAGCAGCAGCGGGGGTGTTGGTTGGTTTGGGGCTTTTGGTGATACATTTATTTTCCAACGGCTTCTGCACTTCATAGATGCGCGTTGCTTGTTCAATGACCAGTCTAGTGATCTTTTCTCATGAAAGTCCCTCACTAGGTGGGTCATAATGTATTTCGGGAGAGCATGAAAGAAGGTGTTCACAAATTCCTTACTGTCAGTGTGCACCCTTCTAGTGGTCTGCGCAAAGGCGCATTTCAATTCCTGAACAAATGCTTGTGGGTCCTGGTCTTCCCCAGATCGTAAGTTGTAGGCTGCCTTTCGGACCTCTTGAGGGTTCCTATGGATGGAAAAATGTTTCAGGATGGCCGCCCTATAGGTGGACCATCTGGAATGGTTCTGATCCTCCAGCCCCGCAAAGAAGCTGGAGTACTCAGGAGAAAACGTCCACTTTACATACTAAGTTCAGCTTTGGCTATCCTTTAGATGGAAAGTCTTCATCATCTGCTCAAATAATTCAAGGTGCTCCCAAACCGAATATTTGGCATTTTTGGGGTAGAGCGTGATGACGCTCCTAATAGCTTTTATTTGTTTCAGGGGATTCTTAAGTAAAGCCCTCTTGACTTTGTTGGCCTTTTTATTTCTGGTCACCCTGGTCCACTCATCCTCTGACTCAGAGGCACTGCTACCATAGGTGGCTGTCTGGTCTTCTAGACACTCCCGGATTCTGCAAGCTTGGGAATGGCTGGCAGAATTTGGGGGCCTAGTCTCTTGGGACCTGTGGTGCTCAGAAGAGTCTTCTGACTCTTCCTTGCTCCTAGGATTGGTTGAGTACCCCCCCACACTGTCCTAGCTGGGAAGAGGTTTTTAGTATACTCTTGGTGGGCCTAGTCTCATGGAATTCCCCACCAAATTTCACTGTCTGATCTCTTGGTAAGTTATATTTCTGAGGATCCATTTCGTTGATTCTCCCCTCACAGGAGTCTCCCTGATCTGAGAAGATGGCCCTAGCACTTGGGAACCTGTACATAGATGCCCGCCCATCCCTTTCTGGGAGGTGCTGACCTATTAGCCCCATATTTCCCATTGGGTTGAAGTCTACCATCCCTGTAGCCATTGGTTCATGTGAGCCAGTGGACATGGGGGGGGCAGAGTCCATGGAATTGAAGGGATTAAAGTCTCTGGCGAGAACAGGGTTCCTGAGGATATGCTCAGGGGTTTCCCTCTCCCATCTGACCTCATCTCTCTCAGCCCCTACTCCCTGATGGCATGCAAGAATCTGACCTTTTTGTTCTTCTAGTAAGACCTTACTGGTCTCTATTAGTTGTTCCTGCATGGCTATCTGTCTATGGAGCCTGTCGTTTTTTCACAGAGAGCCTCATTGTCTCTCTGTTTTTCCTGTCTGCTTTGGGAGTATTGGGCCAACTTTTGCTGCAGGAGACTCACCTCCTGAGGCTGATCCTGAGTGGCCTGATTATTCTTTGCCAGAACATCTTTCACACTCCTGGTGTGCTCTAACAGCTTTTCGTAATCCATTTTGAGTTCACCTAGTCCCTGAAGGGCCAAGTGATTTTCTTCCACCTTGGTTTTTAAATGGCTGACTTCTTGGCCTAAGGTGTCCCTTTCCTGAATTAGAGTAATTCTCTGTGCAGCCAGGTCATCGCTTTGTTTTCTAATGGGACATCATGTATGGCGCTCCTCATCAAAATCTGTTTGAGTGTGGAGATCCTTCACTATTAATTTATTATTTTTCTCCTTCATTCCATCAATCTGATTTTCTAGGGCAACTATCTGCCCTGCGCAGGCTCTATTATAATTTACTTGCTGTTCCAGCTTTTGTTGGCTCAGTAGTAGAGAATCCAACCTTTCTTGACGCTCTTTTTGCAGTGTCAGTAATTTGGTGTCTTGCTCTACCTTCTCTTGCTGCAGGAGATCCAGGTCTTCCTTTACTTTTGTCAGGTACTGTCTGGTTTCTCTCTCTGATTCTTGGCTCTCTCGTAGCCTTTGCTTTGCAGAGTCCAGATCAGTTTGGGTTTTCTCTAGGGATTGTACTTGCCTCTTTGCCTCTTTGCCAGATCTAGGTTTTTGGCATATTTTTCCTGTATTACTCCAATCTTCTAATTTTAGCATCCTCAGTGGAATATGGGTGGTCACGTCAAGAGAGATCAGTGCACTGTGCGTTCATTGACTTTTCTACAGCCTTTGATTCAGTCATGAGGAACAAATTGTGTCAAAAACTAATTAAATGGAAAATTCCCCCTGGCCTCTGGAAAATGCTAATGCTACTATATACCAATACCACCGTCAGAGGTCGAGGGTAAACAGTCCATATTGAGGAGTGAAACAAGGGTGTATGGTTTCTATGGGTCAGGTGCAAAGGTTGTTCGACACTGGTATGTTTTGTTTGTAATGGGGGCATGTTGTGGGCATTCCATGCATTGCACATTATTCTTCGTTCTGCAGGTTTCTGCGCTCATTTTATTCCATAAATCAGCTCCCAGTGCTATTCTTATAGTCTGCGCAATGTTCTTTCTCACGCTAACTGCTTTGTGCAGACATTGCTTCTTTTTAAATTAGGCCCATCGAATCCTGAAATTAATTATTTCTTATTGTTTAGTTGATTTGTCTGAAAGACAGAGTACAAAACATGATTATATTTATGAAACAGACATTTTTGATCAAGCAGGTTTTAAAGATAAGTACATTTACTATTTTTTAGAAGGAGCTAATAAAAACATATGCCCACTCTTTCATAATAGTCATTGCATAGTAATCTAAGGAACAACCACTACAACAGCATATTTAGAGAAATGTATGATTAATGTAATTATGTGCTCCTTTGTGAACTTAAGTTAATGCATACACTTGTTTTCCAAACATTAGCTATTTTGGAAAATGGTTTAGTGGGGGACATATTCTTCATCAAGGCATATTCAATCCATACGAAGAGTGGAGAATTTTGGACACTTGGTCAAGACATTTTTATTACACCACAGATCCAATTAAGCAATTACCTTTGGAAAGACAGATTTGGAGAACATTGGCACCTGTTACAATAATGTATTGTTTTGGATGTTGGATTTTGAATGAAGGGAAAGTATGCCTACTGGAGATGCGTTGATAATGAAGCATACAATCATGTACTACCAGGTTTTCTGTCTGAATTTGATCCAGAGAGCATATGTGATGTCATTAATCCAAGAAGGACTCTGTTACGGAAGCTAATAAAAAATGTGCTAAGTAGTTTTTTTTGTTAAACATGTTCCTTTAAGAATTATTTTTAATATCTTTTACTGTTTACGAGATATAGCCTTGTGGTGCTACAACATCGCAAACCTTCGACGGTACTCTCACTAAAGTAGAAAGTTTGAAATAATTTGCAATTTTTGCATGCACTTCACTACATAGCAACAACAAACCACACATAGCCTTGCATAACAGAACATGATGGCTACCAACTGAAAAGCACAGCTATGCTCAGCGAACAGTGTTAATCGAACTGAGGATGCCAACAGCACACCACAGCTCTCTTGCTCTTTTCCCACTCAGCCTTACTCACCCATCCTTCCCTCTTTGCTTTCAGATCCGCCAAAGTGCCAGGGGACCACTCTGGTGGTGATAGTGTGCGGTATAGATATCCTTTAACGTTAACATTAACATTGAAATAATACTATTTATTAAAACTACAATGGCGATTTACATTTGAAGAGAGAAATTAAGGTTTTACGGGTCATCTTCTGAGTTCATTTTCATCATTTATAAAATAATTGTTCTTCGTCTTTACCACACTTACACAGTTCTTTGCACTTTAGTGACTGAGCTCGGCATTTGCAATACACAGCACACTGTCCTTTGATGCTTGCTCACTGTACCAGCTGAATGAGTGATTGTGGAAGCGTAACACATAGTAGGAGAATATAGATTATCTGCCTTCTGCCACCCGAATTGTGATGACTCTGGGAGATTTGGGCAGTGTTGATCAGCATGTCACCACTCCATCAACTGGTAATGAGTCCATAAGATGTATGGCATTAAAGAGGATCTTGTTGGTTGCAGATTTTTACTTTGCATATGTGTTTTTGTGAGCATCCACCAACGCAGTTGACCATTTTCCGAAATCATTATTCCTGGCGAGTAGACTTTACAAATGAATTGCTCTATCAATCATTCATCTTTTTTCTTAACTTCTTCTAGACATTCTTGTCTTTCCAAAGCTTCAAGGATTTATTTTTAAAAAGTCTTGAAAACTTTCCAGAAAGATAGTTTTCCTATCTTTGAAAATCACCCGGTAACATCACACTCTGAAAGAGTACGAAGGCCTAGTAATGCTGGCTCTTTTGTAGGCCCTAATCAGGAGCACACATGTTTGAGACCTATAAACCTTCTATTCATTCTAACTCCTGTGACAAACATTCTGTTAGATATTAAAAAGACTGACCACCGCACTGAAAGGACAAAAACATTGGTATCACGTGAAAAAACGTGGCCGGTCGTAGCATGATGACGTGATACATAAAGGGAATGAAGGACTATTTGTGTGGCTGCCTCCTCACGTGTGCTTTCAATGTCTCCAACATAATTTCCATCTGATGAGATGGTTTCAGTTCTGGAACTGACTACCAAGCTTCTTTTTCTCCCCTGTGCATGCCAAATTGCTTTATTTTAGAGGTAATCTGTTAACTCATCTTTAGTTTCAGAATGCAGTAGGAGGCTTCTCACATAGAAAGTTTAAATATTTGTGGAATCTGTGAATTTGTACTGAACAGGTGTTGATTTTCCTGTGCTTTACCTACGCATGGAGTTCTTGAATGCATTATCTAGGTAGGTCTCAAATACTAAATGATTTTTATCATACTTGAGCGGGTAAGGTTGTATTTTCTTGTTGAATTCAAGTGCAAGTTCATGGCATTTCTTCACGTATGACAGTACCTGCAGTGTGTGAATTGCTGCCCTACTGTCAAGGACGCTGCTGAATATGTTTGCTCTGGTATAGATTATCTGTCCTAAGTAACAATTGAAGGGACCTCTGTCATGTTGTTAGAAAACTCTGTATGGTGTTCGTCTTCCAATATCTTTGCCACCTTGCTTTTGTTTGCTGCTAAAATCATTGTACATCTAGGCTGAACATTGAAAGAGGTACTGTAGAGAATTCATAATTGCTCAAGCATTCCCGTAGATCAATGTCAGTACAACTTCGTGAAGCAATAAGCAAATATGTGAACAAAGAACAATTTGTCTTCAACAGCACTATGATGTCTGATACTTTTAGCTTAACAACTTTGTACGCACTTTTACACAGGTGAAGGTTCTCTTCATTCATTGGTACCCACAGGATGCAACATTCTGATACAACCCAGTCTTCTTTAAAGCTGTTGTACATTTGGCAACCTTTTTCTGTCATTCTTGATGTGTCCTTCTGAATTTATTCATCAAAAACTGCCTTTGTTGAGATGTTGATGAAATATTTTCCATCATAATTCAAAGGATTAATCAATGACTTAATCGAGTTGTAGATCAGTTGAACATCTTCCTTTTGACTTGTTACTTCGGATGCCTGTAGGGTGGTGATAGTTTTCAGCATTTATAATCTGCTTCTGCTTCTGTAGACTGCCTTGACAGCTAAGGAGAGACTAAAATGAATCATGCAAGAGCCTGTTTCTTTAGAGTAATATTAACCACACCACTAAGTACTTTCTTTTCCCTGTTTTGATGTTCCAGAGCTTTGTTTGACCCTAAAGCACACAATGGTACTTTTGTATTGCTTACTACCCAATTGAGTTTCTGACTCTCACTTCACAAGTCCGAGCATTTGCTTTCAAGCTGTTTCATTTTGTCTAAGTACTATGCTATCATACTTGTGTAGTTCATCAGATTGAGGATGAAAAGGTAGTTAACAATCTCTTCAAGTGATGCAAGGTGAAAATCCCAGTTTGCAGTTTAGATGGATCTGTTCACCATATGAATGTACTGAAGAGCAACTCTGACTGTTGTTTTTCTTGAGATTCTTTAACCTCAAATGCTTACATTTTGGCCATCACATTCAAATTTGTCAGAATTGCTACAACAAAATTATGGACTCATTTTGCTACTTGGGAATTATCCACTTGTAAACTTTCAAGTAACTTGTTAAGCTGAGGTTCCATCATTTCCTTGATTTCAACATGCTATTTGTAGAATTCATTGATGATGCATTTGAAAAGTGCAAGCCTTACTAACATGGGTGCTACAACTGCTCGCCTTACGCACTTCCCTGATAGAATTGTTGACATAACATTTGCATCATAAAGTACAGTTAAGATGACCTCAATGTGGATGCATGTCATAACTGCGACCCCAAGAAATCCGACAGCTGAAAATGGCAACTTTATTTTGTTCTTTTTTTTCAACCCCCTTTACACCACATACATATGTGGTGGGAGACCACCTAAAATCCCCATACTGGTATTATATCCCATACCCCCATCCCACATATATATGTGGTGTAAAGAGCGTTGAAAAAAGAAAAATAAAGTTGGAATTTTCGGGAATCGAAGTTCTGGAGGTGACATTTTTGTTACGCTCACCTGGTATCCAGGGGGGCGCCACACGATACTGGATGGAGGTCTAAGTGCTATCCCGGACCCCTCTCTGCTTGGTTATGTGCCAGACATTGGGTAGCACCTTAGGTTTTTGTGCGTTGAACTTTCTGTCCTGCTTCTCTGTGCAGGGGGGCGTGGTTGGTGCGGGCGTTCCGTGGACCTAGTTGCCTCACTGGTCCGTATGCTCTTATGTCAGGTCCAGAACGGCTGTGACTCCGACTCTGCTTGGTGTCTTCCAGGTGAGTTATAATGTCTTTTCCATCTTTATTCTATCTCTTTCTTTCCCTCTGTTTTCTATGTCTTTTTAGTGTCTTGCTCCACTACGCCGTTCCCTAACAATGTATTTTTTTTTCACAGGGATGGTTGCGTTCTCAGAGTTTGCACGCTGATGGCGAAGACGACTGTGAGTTATTGATGCACGGAGCGCTGCGCTGTTTATTGGTGTTAATTGGTAACCTGTTTTCTCTTCTCTTTTTACAGGTTGTAGTGATGTTCCGGAGGGATAAGCAATCGAAGCACTGTTTGCCCAGGTAAGTGCTTTGTTAATGCTGACCTTGCGGTGAAACCCGGAGATGGGCGAGGTAAGAGAAGCGCAGGGTGCTGCCAGGACTTGCTGCTTTCCCAGGTGAGAATTGTTATTAATGCTGTCCTTGTTTATTTACCTTTGCAGGTTGCGGTGAACTCCGGAGATGGGCGAGGAAAGCGAAGCGCAGGATGGATTCAGGACTGGTTACTTCACAGGTAAGTGCTCTTGCTCACTAATGCTGTTCTTGTTCTTCCAGGTTATTGATGGAATCTGGATCTAGGGCTTCAGGATCAGGCTGCCGGAGTAGCAGATGAGCAGGAGCTGTACACGGTGAGCGTTACGCTGCAGGAGTGCAGAATAATGTGAAGCGTGTTCTGCTGTTTGGGTGTGGTTTAAATATCCCAGGTAAAGTAGTACCAGGCCAAGTAGTTCCAGGCCCAGCCACACCCAAAACACTAGACCGCATGGCTTGGTTCTAAAGAACTGAGCTGTGTAATAGGCCTCCTATTAAGGTCCATAACTGGTATTGTTTTATTCCTGATAATGAGCCTGGTGCCAAAGGCACCAGAACTGACTCCATGTATGTTTCTGCTGGAGTTTTAAGGCCTTTGGGGCCAGTGTGAAGGGCTTTAGCCCCACTGCTGCCAGGGGGCTGTTATACCTGAGAGGGTCAGGGGCATGGATTGTGACAATTTTGGTATATTTCCCTCAATGCCTGTACCTTCCAAGAAAGAGCCAATAGCTTGAAGCATTGCCATTATTATATGCAGCTCATCTGGTCTAAGCATCCAGTTCTTTGACAAGTCTTTTTCAGCTATGGCTAATTTTGAAGCAGGCTTGTAAATGCCAAGAAACAATGTCACAACTATTGTTGATTCCGGGGTGACAACAGATGTAATTTTCTCCAAGGGCTTCATGAATGTGAGCTATGTTTGTGTGCTGGTTGGACTGGCATCTCTGAGTGTGAGTACACAGGCTCTAGTTTCTTTACTTGGAGGATCATTTATAATGGCATTGTAAGATGACCAAGTTGGAACTGTATTCAGTGTTTCTGACTCTGTCTCACATTCATCATTCTCGGCTTATATAGTGAGAATTCAATTTGTATCCAGCAACTCTTCATCAAAACATTCTTAAAAATCACTCAGGGGCAAGACTTCATCAGGTCCTCAAGCCTGTTGGAATTTAAAATAAATAACCTTATTCCTCTCCGTATAATCAGTGATTTGACTGCTTACACGATTCTGTGCAATGCACCCTCAGTATTCATAACTTCCCTTCATTACGAAACCCACAGAATTATATATGCCATTCAACTAGAGATGCAGTATTGTGTCTTTCGGGTGGGGATGGTCAGTGAGTAGGCTTGGCGATAGGGATTAGCATCTCCATGTGTTGTTAATGGGTGGGTAAAAAGCCAAACAACTCTCTCGATCTTTCTAACATCTTCCCATGCCAATAGTTGTTATAGGCAGTGCTTGCGATGTCATGTTATAGCCAAAAATGAACATTTAGTGACAGAAAAGGATCACAAGTCTGCACTGGAAATTCATCATTGATTTACTCATGTTTTTAAGGTTCACAAGTGGAATACAGAATACAAATATAAGTTTAATGGACAGGCAATAATAATATAATCACTTTTAACAATGTTTAACAGCCCACTCAGGTCTGCAACCTTTGGCTCGCCAGATGTTTTGGACTACAGTTCCCATCCGTCCGAGCCAGTTTATTCAATTGTGAGGGATGATAGAAGTCATAATCCCAAAATATCTGAAGATACAATGGTTGCAGATCTGTGACCCCACTCAATAAATAGATATGTGAACTTTGCTTGCCAATGTCAGGACAGATTCTGACGGGTCATTTATGCTACATATGGAAGGGGGGCAAGAGGGAGCCCTCTGTCTGCATGTACATAGTTTTATAAAGTCTTATTTCAATGGTCCCATAGCAAAGCTTGCCCTGAAAGGGGAGTCATGGCGTTTAAGGGTATGAAGAGTCTGTTTACAGCTACAGCACCCATGATTTGTTTGTTGCACATGTCTGTGGGAAACACGAAAATGCACTAAAGGGTTCACCTGGAAGTTGATCGCACCACATTAATCATAACATCACCATTTGTGGGAGAGGAAAGCACACATTCAACGCCAAATGGCATGCAATAGATAATATCAAAGAAGTAACAACTGTAGGGATATAGTGGCATGTACTAATCTCAATAGGCAAACCAACTCTACTACAAGAAGAACAGGCACATACCCATGTCTTCATTGTGGCAATTGTAACAACATCACAAAGGGTAATATATTATTTCATCCTACTACAGATTAACTTAATCCATTAAAACATTATGCTATCTGTGATACTAGTGATACTATGAACATTATGGGTGTCCAGTTAAAGGATCGAATACAAAAGGATCGAATGCAAAGGTGAGAGTCAATAGGATCAAAAACCAAAGGTTCGAAGAAAAAAAAATATTATATCTTTTTTTGGGGTTTTTTGTTTAGGTAAAAAAAAAGTGTTTTTTAGCACAAAAACGGGGGATGGGAAAAAACGGGGGATCGGAGGGGGCCCGCCCCCTCCAAAAAAAAAAAGAATTACAAAAAAAATAAACATTTTCAACCTTTTGTTTTCGGTCCTTTTCATTCGACCCTTTTGTCATTTCATCCTTTTGATTTGATACTTTGACCTATAACCAACATTATGTATTCTATCAGATTCCCCTACAATATACATTATGGTGGCCACATTTCAAGAAAAGCAACCGTCAGGTAGAATAAACATTGATCCAATATCAGAACCGATAATCCAAACTCATCAATTGCCAGCCACTTTAATGAGTACTGACAGCATGTAACTCCAATTCATTTGCAGATTGCAGAAGGGACCAATACCAAAACCTCTGCTTTTGGCATTCGTAAAAGAATTGAACAAGGGAAAGGATATTTGGATCAATAAAATAAGTGTGGTCATCTTTAGTGGGATTAACAAAGAATTACATTTATATTATCTGTAAATGAGAAATGTCCTAATAGAACATATGTTTGACATTATATATTCTCTGTAAATGAGAGATGTCATTTGGGAACATATGATGACTTGTGATATTAGCCTGTATGTGTGGAGCATAATAACATATGTTGAATGCTATCCTTGACTGCAAACAGCTTTGCTTCATTTTGATGAAATTCTGACTGGGAATTTAAGACATTCATTATACAGATTGGAGTATGGACTGATGACTACTTGTGTGCCAATGACGTGTCTTTTTCTTATGTTGATTTGAAATGTTTTGGTATTATTGTGTTCTTATATCTTGTGAGGGTTACAACCCTGGATTATGCATATTATGAATTCATAATTTTGTCTTCACAATTGTGTATAAGAAATGTTGTAATGCATCAGGTACAATTTTTATCAACTGACTATCAGAGGTTGAAACTCTTTCTTTTACAGAGCTTTGCTCGTTATCTTCTTGTTCTGCTGTGCTTTGCTGTGACTATGCATAGTTTGCATGAACAATAAGGTATCCTTTCATTTTCTCTCATTTCATGTTTTAAACAAAGAAACAAAAAATCGGTGTGTGCAACTAACAGTTCCTTAAGAGACCGTCAGGCCTTGTATTATGAGTGACACAGTCTGTGTTTGTGTGGTTTACATGGCTTGCATGAACAAAAAGATATCTTTTCAATTCCATAATTAAAAATTAAAATAAAAACCATAGCCAGTTTTCAATTAACAACTAATTAGTACCGTGGGAGGGGGCGCTGTCCAATCAAGATACTCGTAACGTGGGCTGTATTCTCTAGTACAAGTCCGTGTCCCGATTATCCTGGGTGGCCAACACCTCCTTCCTTTCCCTTCCCTGCTCCCTGTGCACCACTTAGCACCCGTGTAGTTTCCTACAAGGGTGCTAATGGTGTCTTTTAAAAACAAAAAAGGACAATTAAATACACGTACCTTTCTTACCAAACCCGGTGCCGTGCATTGCACCTGTCAACTTAGACCGCTATTATGTTGTCGATGTCACAGTCATAAACACGAACATTGACTTTCTGACATTAGCGCTTCCAGGCGACGGGCCGTGTAAATCAGGAACATGTTTTTTTTTCTTTTTTTTTTAAAGCCACCTTTAGCACCCGTGTAGAGAATGGCGATAGGCCCCTCGGTGGCATAACTAGGGTGGCGGGCCATTACCTACAGGATTGGCCCACTGCCACGAGCAATATCGCCTCATTATGTGATAGTTATCAAATCCTGGACTAAGGTACCATGAGTGAGCAAGCTTTTCTATGGTTGTACTTTTTTGGACACACGTGGAATCATTTATAATTCCTGGCTCCACTTCAAGTCAGGTATGTTTACCGAAGAAATATCTTACTTTCAACAGTGTATTATCTTAATTGACAATGTTCACCTCGCACACACTGCATACTTACTGATGTGGCAGGATTCTTCTCCGCTCATCATCACACAAACACCTGCACCGATTCCCTCCACGTGCCAGCACACACATTCCTGTTGGTGTACTCACCATCACATTCCCATAGCTCAATTAGACCGACAGCGGGCCAGCCCTTCAAAATCAAAACTGTCCCTTCACTCACACACCCTTCAAATGCGCTGTACAACAATGTCACTTGACAAGCAGAACATGCCATTGATCTCAGGAGATGCAATTAGGCATTGCCATGCCAAAACACATTGCAATGTAAAGTAAATTGTTCTGCAGCGCACAATCACTGGCATGTTACATTGTTTATGGTGAATAATATTGGTCACTACCCCAGAGCAGTGCTAGTGCCCCAAGAAAGCCAGGGCATTAATAGGCACATGTGTGTGTGCCTGAAATTTAATTTTATGTTACTGCGTTTTATACCATGCCTCACTGACATTGCCAAAGCCATCTAGTGCATCCGAAAGAGACGGGAGAACTGGTTAGGTTAGTGGGGGGAAAGGATCCGTGAGACACTTCCCTTTACTTTACTTTGTATTTATAACGCGCTCCAGGTACCCGAGGGCTTAAGGTCGCACATGTAAATAACGCAATCAGGAGATAGACGTTTAAGTGAGGGTCGGATTGTTCTCAGATCGACATGGGTGTCTTGCAGATACTTCAATCTGAAGAACTCATAGTAATGTGTTTCCCTTCATCCTAACTCTTCATGAATGCAGAGAAGGTTAAGCAGGTAGTAAGAATTCATTAAAGCATGTAAAGCATTTTTACAAAGATAAACGTTGTTAAATGAGTCCCAAAAATTGTGACATTTTCAGAAAAGAAATCAAACTTAATGCCTTGGATTGATATCGATCGCTCTAGCAATTTAGAATATCTTTTGACTAAGAAAAGTTCTCAGGGGTGCCAGACAAGGCACATCATGTTCTGTTTAATTATGTCAAAGACTCATGAGCGATCTCAGGTCTGATTTACAAAGTGTTTTTCAATGGGATTGCGCAATTGTAAAACACATTTGTAAATCGGGGCCTACATGTTGGCAACTAACGCACTCCGAAGTCTTGAAAAAATACAGCAATGAATCTCGAATTTCCCATTTTCTGCACTAGTAATTAGAAACGGACACTTGTTGACCCAATGTAGCCACTCCACTAGTTTATACATGGCCAGCTACTCAAAGTCCCTGATTCATGGAATTATCGGCCCAGAAAATACAGTACTTGTGTTAGGGAGAAATCTCCAGAATGGCTAATTTCCCTTACCTATTGAGTCCCTCAGCAGCTTTGCTGGGTTACTAGGATTTATTTTTTTCACCTGGTAAGAGTGTGAGCCTTTTTTCCCTCTCTTACATGTGTTTTGCTGTGTGTTTCACATATTTGTGTTCATAGACTGTGGAGCCTCGCCTACTCCATAGGCATCATCTTTTTACTGTGTGTCAGACAGCACCTTTAGTGCAGGGACACAGGGTTGTCTTTTTCAGACTTCCCACTTTAAACTCCATTTTCTGGGACTGACTACTGTCATTGACTTTATTAGTCTTTTTAAATTCACAGACCCAGTACAAACTATCTTACATAGAGGACTGGAAAGGGTTAATAGTTATCTCTTTTTGTCTGTCTCTCAAGGAAAATTGTTTTGTTCCCCTTTCTTTAATGTGTGGCTGGTGGGAGTGATATCTACCATATTTTTCCTACCACGGTCTATGAAAATAGCCTTGGTACTGTTTTAGGCTATGTTAGCCTTGAACTTAAATTCGCTGGACCCCATTTACTTTTATTTGGTTCCGGCTGGGTTTATTTGCCATTTCTTTTTGTAAAGGTCTTTCTCGTGTTTTTCTCTGCGCGCCGAACCAGGTTTGGTTCCTTTATTCGCCGTCCTTTGGCGGGCTTCTGCACAGAAGCCATCCTTATGTGCCTGAGAGTCTAGGTAGACAGGATGTGAGGAAGGGGTTTTAGGCCCCCTGCACAGGGTCTTTTTGGAGAGCCAAGTCACACTCTTGTTTGATTGGCTAGGTGACTGTCCTGCCAGGACAGCACCCTGCTGTGTGATTGACAGCCAGGCTGTGTGGATGGTGGAAAACTGCATAAAAAGCAGGTCTCTGGGACTTGGAAGGCAGAGTCACCACTGGATGGAGAGAACTGAAGAGAAGCTGAAGGAAGAGGGCTGCTGTAACTGAACCTCTCGGTGAAGCCCTGCTTCGGGTCCGAATCAACTAAACTTTGATGAGAGAGAAGATCTGCAAGGAATCTTCCCTTGAGCTGGTGGGACAAACCAGTTCGCCAAACACCAAGCAAGTTCTACCTCCCCTGGTAAAATTTGCTGTGCACCACTACAGTGAACCGGATAGCCAGGAGGACTGGACCCTATTTGGATTTTAAGGAGCACGCTTTTTATTTGTTGCTTTGCTCTGTTGCTGGTTTCTTCCCTGGGCAGTGAAGGACCCTCCAGTCTTCCTCCTTCATGTCAGTATGACAGCCGCTTCAGGAACCGTGAGCCTGCAGAATCTGTCAGGAACTTCTGCCTCAGCCACAGCATTCTTCTTCTTCTAAGGTACTATTCAAACCCGGTTGTTCATTCCGTCTGACCGCGGTGAAAGTGTTTTAAATCTTTTGCCAATCCAAGGGCTTGTCCTTCTCTACTCTTTCAAATAACTTTTCTGCCGACCCACTTCGTTTCGAACTCTTGACAAAGACTTAACCACAAACTACTCTGAACCATTAATGTTGGCCCAGGCCTATTGATTTGAATCCTAGTTGTAGTAAGCCTTTTCTAGATTGCCCTGCCTACTTACTTGTTAGTGCTGCTTGATTTTGTATAACCTTGTCTTTCCCTCCTTTTTTAAATTGCCGGAGTGCCATTTTGCTCACACTTCATTTTGAGCTTAACTTGTTCAGAATTGATTGGGGGTTGTGTTGTATATAAAGATTGTGATTTCTGCTATTTTATATTAGTGAACTGTTTTACAAATGATGATGTAAATACATGTATACTATTTTACTCAGAAACCTTGAGTCAGTGTTTGTTTGAACCATAGTAATTGCTGTCCTTTGTGTAACTTCTGATTCTGCTCACTTTACTCTTGAGATAAGTCTGGCTGCTCAGCCATCGCTACCACTTTACTGTGTAGTACAGGTGTGTACCAGGACCCCCAACCAGCCTATAGAGCTGGGGTTTGCCCAATAGCACTTTAAGATGGAATAGCAGCACCCGTGAGATGGATGGGGATGCAGATTTACACTCAACCATCGAATCAATAATGACAACTCAACGCTTTGGAAAAGGGAGTCCTTTTAATGACAAGTACAAAAAATGGGGAGTCTCAATAATATCAACAGATGCATGATCTTCCCTCTCGCTTCACCACTCCAATGAACTTCAGAAAAAACACATAATTTATACTAAAATCTCGTCATCACTGACGTGCAAGGTTAAAAGTTGGCATGCAATTTTATTGGTTCTAGGAAGCCAACTTTAATATAGGTACTATATCTGTATATGGTAATGGAGTAAGGGGATTGGGTAAACACTGTCAGGTGGGGCATCTAAGCCCTTCCTTCAAAGTGGCTATTATAGACATTACTAAAAGTATGATGTCCCATTGGTCCTACTAACTATAGGACCCTAGATTACTTGGTCCACTATGATTGGGTTGGCACCAACCTCACTCATACTTTTCCATTTTGCTTAGTAGCATGCAGAATGATTGGCCAAGCAAGTGCAGGGTGCCCACCAGCTCCCCCGGCCTTCCTCCAAGTATTGTTACAATGAATCATCACTTTAGTGGCCATGTGTCAATTATTTCACTGTGGTTGGCCTTGAGACTGCATCTCTTGTCTGGAAAAGTTCTGATATCTTCACATGGCCCACTGCCATGCGTAGGTGTGAAAGTCCCTCTTCTTCTCGCTCGGCTGGTCACGTGATTCAGACACCATACATTTGCCTTCTTCTCCATGTAATTTGTGTATTTGATTTTCGTTTTGCCCACCACCTGCCTTCGGTTTCTTATCTTGACTTTCTGAGCAGGATATTCTGTTCCTTGCTTCATTAATTGTAGCTACTGTTCATCTATTTTAGCTGATATGACCTTGGCTTTTCTGATACGATTTGCCTCTGCTGAGTTTCGTTTCTGCCTTCTATTCTCGATTTGTTAAATATGAAACTCTCCTCGTGTGGCTTTTAGTAACCTTTGGTTGATTCTGCTGTTTGTGCATATTGGAAGTATACTTATACAACGTGCTTCTTTTGAGGTAGATATGTATAGGTGGCACTTGGCGCAATATATATTACTTCTAAGCATAGCAAGCTGCACAATTTGCGGTTCCAAGCATATGTACATGCGTAAACTGGTTGAACATCTTCGTCATGCTCACAGCATAAGTTTCTAACATTTGACATCGTCCTTCCATCTTAGGTTCACAATGTCCCTTGTCCATGGTTTTTCGTTTCCTTAAGTCATTCTCAGGTCGTCATATCTTATATATTTGGGTGAGTCCGGGTTCTTGCGACGTCACCATTCATCTTCTATTAAGACCTTTTTGGCTTCTTCAGGGACTGTACTCAGACGACCTTCATTTCGTTTCATTTGTTGATATGGTTTTCGCAATGGGTACCTTACTGTCCATGTTTTCCTTGGTGTCGGTACTTCAATAGGTGCTGTTTTATTGATAGGTACTGGACAGAGCCCCACTGCAGCTCTCTGCTGGTTTATTTGCTGATCATATGTCACATATTTTGGCGTGAACGTTCCTGGTACTTCAAAACGGACAGTTGGAGTGCGGGCCATATTTGAGACCTCTTCTACACTCCCCCGTCTGGGCGATTCATTGACCAATTTCATCTCTTCTTTTGTATCCCTCTTTTTGGAACCTCTGCATTCACTTTCAATTCATCATCTGGGTCCATTTTCTCATCATCTTCTGGGTCTATAAATGATGGTCTGAAGAAATGTCTCTTTGGGGTCCATATTTTCATAATTCCTTTTAAACTTCATACTGTTCTTACGTGTTCCTCTTTATTCCACGTCATTAGTTGACACTGTCAATTCGGGCTGCAATAGATCCATCTTCCCAAATAATTTCTATGCTTCCTGGGATATAGAAACTTTGTTCCTTTGTGGTGCATAAATTTTGGCCTTCACAAAGTCTCTTCTTTCTTCGTCAGTCAGGTCTTTGGGCTTCCATCCTGGTTCGACATCAATCATGATCTTCATCCCTATGGCTCTTTTCGCAGTTTTCTGGCACTAAGAGATTATTATCTTGATAACACAAAATCTAAGCAATATCATTACTAACAGGGCTCCTAGAAATTTGAATGCATCTGCCATCCATTGTGCAACCCATGAAAACAATTATCCAAACCAGCTGTCGGTGTCCACTTCGTCAGTTTCATCAATAATTTCATTCTGTAGTTTCATCAGCATACCTATGGCTTCTGTTAGAGTTCCATTTTCTTCATCGTGAGAAGGTATAAATGTGCAACATGATTCTCCGATGTTTGCACAAACACCTCCATCCATAGCTGTGATCATAGCAAGTACATATCTGTGCCGGTTTGTAATAAGTCGGATCACCCTCAACTCTTCTTTGATTGCATTGAATCCTTTTATGGTCGTGTTGATGGTCTGCGGCAACTGCCATCTGGTTATCTGCAACAATTTAGTATTTGCTCCAACCTGAATTCTTGGCATGAAGATTGTCGTGAAAACTGATGAGGGCTGGCAGAACAGCCTATGCTCATAAGGGATAGCATCAAACGCTTCTATAGATTTGGCAGAAAAGTAATTCTCTCTCTTCATTCGATTCATCAGTTCCACAGATCTCTTCTTCTTCAGTTGAGCATCTGCTTTCAGGAAACTGTCAATGTTCAGGTCACTTTTCGGAATCACCAACGCTGCTCTGGATCCACATGCCCAATACTGATCCATAATCACTGCAATTCCATGCACCATTCCTGGAGCATCAAAAACTCTTCCACAGTTCCGATTCTCTCCCATTTTCCTAGGGCCATTATTCCTGAAGCAGAGGTTTGGATTCTCTAATGGCACTATCTGCAAGGGTCCTCCTCTGTCTTCGACCCATGTTAGCAGTTTTGCAAGCTTCGGCCACAATGGCTTGCATATCTTCTGTGAATTTTTAATTGCTTCTTTGCAGGCTCCAAAGACCATCCATGCTCAGCAAATCACTACTCCTTTCTCCCATCCGTCTGGTGAAATCACTGTTCCCCAAATTTGCATTTGGCCTCTGTTCTTCCATTTTCTGGCCTCATCTGGAGTTTTTCCTTGGAGGTTTAGTTTTTGATTTGCCTCTATTCTTATTTCTGCTCCTTTAACTCCAGGCTTCTCATATCTGATGACAATGTGTTTCGTCCATCCATTGTTTCTTGTCTTTATGTCCTGGACATAATCATCTTCATTTGGATTGGTTACTTCAGTTGTCCATTTCAGTGAGTTATCACTACCCATGAACTGGCCTCTGGTCCTGCACATTGCCACAAGTGATAGACAGTGTGCTGTCTGGACATCCATTTCTACAGCTACAAGGATCTTTGACTTCCCCCTGCTATAAGGTAGGAGTGCACAAACAAAGCATTCCCCCTCCGAACTCTGTCTTCCAACTTCTTTCATATGTTGGTATCATATGTTTTTTCCCAAATCTGCTTTGCTGTTGAAGTAATCGTTGAGTTCACTGTCATCTCCTTGTATGCTTCTCTTGATTCTTAAGGTTTTTATGTAGTCTGCTATAACTACATCCTTGAATGCACCCGTATGGCTTCTTCTTGTTGGAGGATTCTCAGGTATCCTGATCCATGGTGCAGGGACCTTCATCTGTGCCAGTTGAGTAGAGGAAAGTCTGGCAATTCTTTCTTTGTCCTCTTGTATCTTCTTGGCTCTGGTTATGAACAAACATATTGATTCTGCTATCATCTGTGCCTGTGAGATTTTCTCTGGGCTTGAGTTTGTCTCCATTAGTGCTGTATCAGGATGTTCATCAATGTGGTTTCCGTTGGTATCCTCTCCAACTCCTTTGGTCTCTTCAAGAGTTCAGCTTCCTTCATGTGGCTCTTAACTTCACTGATCGTAGAGCTTCTCATTGTTGGTAATCCAACCTTCCCCTCTTCTTTGGCTTGGTGTTCTGTAATTATTGACACTAGACTTGGTGCGTGTGCATTCATCATTTGCATGTGTGTGGTTTCAGTAACCTTTCTACATTCATACACTGCCGACCCTGTGTCCTGCTTTTCAATTTGCTTGTTACCATAAATGTGGGCGTGTCATTTCTAATCACATCCATCTCAAGATCACTCTTTCCGCTATCAGATCTCTTAGGAACTGGAATGACTATGTAAGGTCTGGGTGCCTTCATAGGCTTCATGCGTGCATCATTAGATGGGTGCACTGGAATTGTAATGCTTTGTGCACCAATAAAAAAAGCAGTTCTAATCGTCAGTGACAGTAAAACAATGATTAATATAATACATGATACCCCTATAGGTTAATCTACAGCATTTAGTTCCGGAACAATACGAGTGTCTCTCCTCCTGAGGGAGAACTAGGTTGCTATTTTGATTCACCATCTCGATCATCAGATGAAAGATAACAACTTTAATACACTCTTAGACAATATTATTTCTGGATTCTGCTGGTTCTGCTTGTGCGTTGCAGGTACTAAAACAATTGTCCCTCTTTGCCGGAACAATGGATTGTCTATTGTCTCTGGATACAGTTTGTTTTCTACGTATGAGGAAATGTCAAAATATATTAATACTTCAACAAGTCTCTTTACTGTGCATGTTCAAAATATACGAGTTCCCAATCGATGCCTCTTATTTGCATCACTCCTGAAGACTTCTCGTTCCTGTCAGTATAACAAAAGTGAAGTCTCCGGCAACAGTTTCTCGATCTGTCCCTCGGTGGAAAGTTTAAAATCTCCTCAGATACTTCTGTTGATGATTAGAAAGTTCTACTTGCATCACTATACCATGCAAGAGCATGCTCATCTGTGTAAAATTAGCTGGGTCTCTGATGTATGTGAGGATGTCAACATCAGTAGGTCTCCCAACAAGTTCTGGAAAATCCTCAATTTAGGCGAATAAAGACATTAATTGCCAATCTGCTATCTTCTGGTTACAGGGACATTTGTCCTGCCCTTACTGAAGTTTGTAATTGTTTGGCCCTCACTCACTGTGAACAGTTTCTGCAATTTCGATGTGTGTGTAGAGCAACTTGGATAATAATTCCATTTAGGATTACACTTAAACGTTCTGTGTTTGCTGGATCTCGAAGAAATGTCAAAACGTCTGTGGTTCTCCCGACAAGATCTGGACAGTCTTCAACTAGGCAAAAGAACAGTACGTTGATAAGCCTATTCACTTCTTCCTCTGCTTGGGACATATGGTTTTTCCTTGCTGTATTCCGGAAGCAGGAGGAACTGCTTCGCAATCACTGTGAGTAGCCTCCTTATTATCTTTTCGTTTTCAGGATCTTGAAGAAATTCAGTGATGTTGTTAAACCTCCCCACCAAAGACGGGTATGATCTCAGTACTAGCTCAAAATATATTAACAAGTCCTAAGTGATGTCACTACTGTGGGACACCATAAGTGATTCTGAACAAGGTCTCTGTGTTGAAAGAATCTGGATACTGTAACTTCTTCCAATGTATGTATCCTCTATCAAAATTTGTCATATTCTTTTCTTGTCAAGGCTTCAGTGTGCCTCAGTCCAAAGTTCAAAGTCAACAGACTAGATTGTGGCTCACACATGCAAATTTATTCTTCACTCTGCAACTAGGATGCACAGAGCGTCCGTTTTTATGTAATTATCCTTTTGTTTGCTGAGAGGAATGTTAAAAATGAAGCCACAACTGTGCAAAAATGTTCCTTGTCTTTGCTTTGCTGCTGGTCATGCTGTCATGATCACTGTGAAGGGGCACAAGTTGTGCCACAAGCAGGCTCCCACCAGAACCCCGAGGGCCTTAAAACCACTGCAAAAGGGCTCCTGGAGCCAGTCGTGGTGCCTTTGGCACCAGGCTCATGTGAAGGAAGGAAGGGCTGTTCAAACTAGGTCCCATTTATGTACATGGGCCTTTAAATGCAACATGGAAGCACCCACACAGCCTAGTTCTAAAAACCAAGCTATGTGGTCTAGTGTTTTGGGTGTGGCAGGCCTGGAACTACTTTCCCTGGTACTACTTTACCTGAGCTATATAAATCACACCCTGACTGCAGAACATGCTTCGCGTTATTCTGCAACCAGTAGCGTGACGCTCACCATGTCCAGCTCCTGGTCTTCAGCATCTTCCTGTAATCCTGCAAGAACAAGATTATTCTGTCTTACCTGAGAAAATACCATCCAGCACTCAGCATCTCAACTGGTCTGCAATCTGTGGAAACCGAGAGAAGAAGAAACATCACTCACCTGTCAATACTAGCTTAAGGACTTCCGGAGAAACCGCTACCACAGCTGCTGTTCGAACATTGCGACCTACAATAACACGAAAGGGAAAAACAATATTAGAAAATGCGCTTCCAAAACATCGAATTCCATCAGTCTTACCTGAATTCTATTGCGCTATGCCACGCTTCCATCCAGAGCACCACAGCAACATCTCCAAAGGAAAAGAGACATATTCAGGTTTGCTTTCAATATCAAATAACCGCACAGCGCTGTACTACCTTAACGGATTCCGGGGGCCTGTTTTTCATCGCGCTCTCATCCACTCGCAGCACCACAGCGGCCAGTGAGGAGAAGAAGAAGAAGACACAGGTTAGCTTCAAAAGACAATAAAGGTGCTACACTTTGTGCTTTCTCTTGCCTAGAAACGTGCCTCTCCATCCGGCATGCCAGCATCAAGACCTTCGCCCCCGAAAAGAAGGAGATAAAGACATTAACGAATTCCCACCATAAACAGTACAAAGACTTACAATTAACAAACCTACCTGCCTACCAGCTGATTCGGGGTGACAGCAGGCCTGGGCCCAAGGAAGGCGTACTGCACCAGCGAAGCAACTCGGGCAGCTCGCCAACAAAAATCAAGTGCCCCTGCACAAGAAACGCAGGACTGATAGCTCACCCTACAAATAACTAAGATTCATTATTCGGCGCTGGGCAACTACGCATCCAGGGTTCCAGATCTCAGAGCTTTCCAGATGCCCCTGGGGATATCAGCTGAGCGTAATACATGCATCCTTCTTCCTCGTCATGGATCTTGTCTGCACATGCTATGGTTCTTCCCCATCGTCTGTAGCCTCTATGCATTGGGGTGCGGCGAGGGAGCCTTCTCTGATGTATGGCTTGATGTCACCCAGAAAGGGAGGGAGTGACATCTTCCACTGTAAAGGGATCGTTGAACCTTGGTTCGTCCCACTTCTTTCTCGTGTGCTTCTTCACCAGGACAGTGTCTCCAGGGAAGATTGATAGAACACATAGACGCTGAGCTGTGTCTGCAGTAGTATCTCCTTCTGTGTTCTGTGCTGCCCTGCACCCTTTTCGTCGTCGCTGCAGCTGGCCTGAAATTACAGTGAGACAAGATGTGATGCAATTCAAGTAATTTTGCATTTCAGACCCTAAGATTTCTCTTGTCGGCTGGGCATCACATCTAGCTCTGTCTCAGGGTGTCAAGGGAGTGTGCATCCTTCTCCCTGTTGCTATTTCGTGCAGTGTAAGATGATGGTCAGAACCAGGTTGGTTTCTGAGTGCATACAGTGCCAAAGGAAGGCAGTGTAACCATCCCTTTCTTAGAGTAAGCTTCAACCTGGCTATCCTTTCCTTTAACAAGCCATTGAGCATCTCACATAACCCATTACCTTGCAGGTGATACGTCGACGAGAACTTGTGCTTTATACCAAGCAACAAGCTAATCTTTTCAAAAACCTTGTTGACAAAGTGAGCTCCATTATCTGATATCATGACTTCACATACTCCCCAGCTGGGAAATACCTCTCTCACTAGAAATTTGGCTGCACAGGTAGCATCTGGGTGTGTACATGGACCTGCTTCTATCATCTAGAGAATGGACACACCACAACAATTAGATACCTGTACCCGTTACAGACTTGAATCATATCGACGTAATCAACATGCAATTGCTGAAAAGCTCCATTGGGCCTTGGGATGCCTCCTCTAATTACTTTTAGTGCATGATAACTGTGAACTGCTGTCAGATTATACAGTTCACCGTACAAAATACAATATGCTCTGCTAAATTCAGTATAAACCAGTCTTCAGCGAGCGTTGCTGCGAGATTCTGTTTTGTCATGTGCACTGGATAGTGCAACTCTGCCAATGCTATTTCTAACAGGGCTATAGGCATTACTGGTTTACCAGTGCTGTCTTGTCACCACAAGCTTTCAGAGGGGTTTAAAGAACACCCTCACTGCTTCTAAAGATGTTTCACCTCCTGTGGTGCTTCCCTTTGGAGTTCCATTAACTGGGTTTGCCCCATGTTATTGTAGCTTTCAGGTTCACTTCGTGCAACAATCATTTTTTCGTTCACATCAGTGACTTCCACATCCATGATCATCTCGCCCTTGGATGCCATACACTTGGCTTCTGCGTCTACTGCTTGATTCCCTTGTGAGATAAAGTCTGTCTTTTATGTGTGGGTGGTGTATTTCACAACTGCTATGCCCACTGGGAGCTGTAGTTCCTTAATGACTCTATCCAATAGGGCTGCGTTCTGCACCGGCATGCCATCCGCTCAGAGATAGCCCCTCCTTTTCCAGCGTGCTAGACCTGCGTGCACTGTTGACGTCACATAGGCAGAGTCACTGTACACCATTACTTCCTGGTCTGCGTGATTCTCAATCTTGAGTATCAATGCCAATAATTCTGCAGCCTGTGCTGAATAGTGAGATGGTAATCGTGCACTAATGAGTACTCAAAATTCTCCATTTGTGTCATGATGCCTACCCCCGGGGACCCAGACCAGGTCCAGCAACCCCAGAAGCAGGCATCAAGTTATTTTGGGCAAGCCCAAAAACCCCTGCTAGGGGCTGTTTGGGTGGGGTCCTGGGGCCATAGGCGCCGGGCTCATAGAGTAGAACTTACCTGATGCAGACCATGCTGCAAGCTTACTTGATGCAGACCATGCTGCAAGAGCTCCAAGTCAAATGAGGTTTGCAAAGGACTATTTTACCTAGGGACTATTTTTTAACTCGGGCGGGGCTGGGGAGGAATACTTACCTGGGACTACTTTGGAGGCTATTTAAACCACGCCCGAAGAGCAGCACACGCTTCGCGTTATTCTGCATCCAGCAGCGTAACGCTCACCGTGCCTGCAAGTCTGCATCCAGTCTTCTGCTATGCCCGCCTCGAGTTTGGAGCTCCTAGAAAAAGGGAGAAAGAAGGAGAAAAGGTTAGAACACGAACAATCCCGATCCATCGCGCCTTCGAGCTATAAGAAAGAAGTTATTTTATGCACGTCGCCTCGCCTGCTGCAGCGCTGCGCTGATCTCACCGGCCTTCGCAGCATCTTCACATTCCACTGCATCCTCCTGCATGTTATCGCTGCATTCCGGCACCTAAGGAGTAGACAAGAACAGCAAGGTGAGCCAAGGGAATACAGAGAGGAATATTAGTTAGCCCCCCATAGACTTACCAGATTTTACCACCGGGGGTACTATTCCTCTTCACGGGTCGGCGCAGCTTCCACTGCATCTTCGCCGAACCCCGGCCCCTAAGGGGAAACAAAAGGACAGCAAGATAAACAAAGGGACTATCAAGGGGAACCCTCCTCACCACAATAGACTTTCCTGATTTTACCGCCTGAGGTATTATTCCCCGAGACTTCATACTTTCTCTCAGTGGCTGAATAAGGGAGAAAGCAACAGGTTACATATTGACAATATTTATCGAACTGTGTTGGAAATACAAATCCTTACCAGAATATTACCGGTTGCCAACTCTTCACTAGGGTCAAGCTGCAATCTGCAAGGAATCGGACAAGTGTGAAAGTCAGGCATTTGAACTCTTACGAACTACATACTTTTCGGAGTCAATATTGTTCTGGAACTCATCAATTCCTTCCAGCCAATGAAGCAACTGGTAATGAACGCGCCCCTGCCCTCAATGCAGGATGGAGAGCTCATCTTTTCAAACCACTATAAGAGGGGACATCAAAGGTGATACGTGGGAGAACAGCGAGGGTGGGGGGATTTACACTCAACTCCACGGGTGGTTAATTCCCTTTCTCCATTTGCAGAAAAATATTCCTACGGGCCAAGCAAACGAAGCTAGGTGGGCCAGTCCAGTCCGTCATCTCGGCCCTACGCGTCACATTGGTGGAGACCGCAGCTGTCCAGTTCAGATCGACGCCTTTGTCTGAGCCAGGTCAGCGTAACAGAATGCTAAGCCTACCCACAAATTCCCACCCGGGCGTTATGGATTCCTCAGAGACTGACCAATTGGCCCAATTACTAGGGGAATTGAGGGCTGAAGTGCATTCCGCCCGTCAAGAAACCAATGCTGTTAGGAGAGAACTAATTTTGTCAAAAGAGCAAACTGATGACCTTGCTAGGCAACTATTGCAAAGCCAGGCTGGACAAGCACCCCTACCTGGTTCCGGGGGAAATCCAGCTCTTGTGTTATCGAGTAACCCTGTGCAAATAAACCTACCAGGAAATATTCCATTAGCTCCACCCGAACGCTTTGCCGGAGATCCCAAAAGGTTTGCCGTGTTTATGAACCAATGCCGCTTGCACTTTTTATGCAGACCTGGAGCCTTCCCAAACAATCAAGCCAAGGTAGCCTTTGTATTGTCATATCTCAGCGGCAGTGCAGCTGATTGGTCAATTCCACTAGTTACTCAGGATGACCCAATTCTTCGGGATATTCAGGGCTTTCAAACGAGCATGGAAAGACATTTTGCCTGGCACTCCCAAGGACAGGCCCTGGATAACAAACTATTGTCCCTACGACAGGGTAACCAGGACCTTCTATCCTACATCGCGACCTTAATAGGTTGATAGTGGAAACTGGATGGCCTGAGGTAAAACGAATCACGTTATTTCATCCAGGGCTTGGTTGGAAACACATAATCCTTGTATTGATTGGTGAGAGAAGAGAATAACCTTCCCGGATTTTGCACAAACCTGTGACCCAAAGAAAAATCAGAACGCAGGCCTGGCCACAGTAACCACAGCAGTCATGCAACTACCTCCAGAATAACAAGAATTCCAGGATGTCTTCTAAAAATAACAGGCAAACACCTTACCTCCTCACAGATTGTACGATTGTCAAATCGATCTCATACCCAGTACTCAACCCCCTTGTAGCAGGATCTATGCCCTTACGGAACCTGAGAACCTTCACCTACGACAATACTTAGACCAGTACCTTGCCAATGGCTTTATTCGGCCATCCAAGTCCCCTGCATCTTCAGCTTTGTTCTTCGTGCCCAAAAAGGAAGGTGACCTCAGAACGTGCATAGACTACCACGCATTGAACCAGATAACTGTTAAGAACCGATACCCATTGCTTCTGATCCCTGAACTACTAGACCAAGTGAAGGACGCTTGTATATACTAGACCAAGTGAAGGACGCTTGTATATACACTAAATTAGATCTCCGGGGGGCATGCCATCTGGTACGTGTAAAAGAGGGCGACGAATGGAAGACTGCTTTTCGCACTAAGTATGGGTTATTCGAATACCAGGTGATGCCTTTCGGGTTGTGCAATGCACCAGCAGCCTTCCAATATTTCATGAACGATGTCCTTCGTGAACTCATTGACGTTTGTGTTGTCGTATATATTGATGATATTCTAGTATACTCTTCTTCAGAATCTGACCATGTGAAGCACGTCCGAGCAGTCCTTGAGAAATTGCGCCTACACAAACTATATGCAAAACTAGAAAAATGCATTTTTCATGCCACAGAAGTTGAATTCCATGGGTTTATCCTGACCCCAAAGGGAGTCCGAATGGACTCACGAAAGGTGGACGCAATCCTTAAGTGGCCATCACCAAGTTCAGTTAAAGGAGTACAAAGCATGCTCAGCTTTGCCAATTTCTACCGCAGATTCATCCCAGATTTTTCACATGTCGTACATCCCATCACAGCACTCTTGTGAAAAAATAAACGCTTTATGTGGACTGAAGAAGCTGAAAATGCCTTCCAAGAGCTGAAAGCGAAATTTACGTCTGCACCTGTATTAAAGCACCCGCGCCCTGAGCTTCCATACATAGTGGGAGCTGTCCTGTCTCAAAAGGAACCTGAAACTGGCAAGCTTCACGCAGTAGCATTTTAGTCCAGAAAGTTCTCGGCACCCGAGTTAAACTATCCGGTTACAGACAAGGAGTTATTAGCCATTAAATCCGCCTTCAAGGCTTGGCGGCACTATCTTCTCGGTGCTAGGCATACCATTACTGTGATCACCGATCACTGGAACTTACAGTATTTAAAAACAGCCAAGGCCCAATCGTCACGTCAACTCCGATGGGCATTGTTCTTTGCCGAGTTCGATTTCGTGATAACCTATCGACCAGGTTGTAAGAATGGTAAAGCAGACGCCTTATCCCGAATAGGGATGGGAGAGGTAGAAGTGAACCCATAACCAGTACCTATAATTTACGAACAAAGGATTCTTGGCATGAGTACTCTACAGACACTAGAGGACATTCAGGTAAAAATCCAGCAACTCTTTGATCCTACAGCCCTGCAGGACTGGGTCAAGAAAGGCCCGGACTACTCTGTCACCAATGATCTGCCTTATTACCAAGGGCGGCTATTTCTGCCACACAAGGAACTACAAGAGCTAGTCATTTCCCGTTATCATGATACCCTAATGGTGGGGCACCCAGGTATTGCAAAAACTGAAGCTAAAATTAAAAGACAATTCTGGTGGCCCACCTGGCGAAAGGATATTAAATCATTTGTGATGTCTTGTGGCATTTGCACCCAAAACAAAAGTCAAAAGAAAAAAACAGCTGGACTCTTACAACCTTTAGACATTCTGCCTACACCATGGCACACCTTATCGTTAGACTTTATTACTGATCTACTTCCTTGTAATGGATTTAACACCATTCTAGTTATTGTGGATCTTTTTTCAAAGATGGCCCACTTTATTCCTTTAAAAGGATTAGCCTCAACCTCAATCCTGGCCAAAGAATTCCTCAAAAACATTGTTCGCATACATGGATTTCCGTCCGTGTTGGTCTCTGACCGGGGCAGTCAATTCATTTCACATTTTTGGAAGAAATGTTGTCAATTGGCGCAAATCGACGTGAGATTATCAACCAGTCACCACCCCCAGACCGATGGTCAAACGGAGAAGACCAACCAGACTCTTGAACAATACCTGCGTTGTATGGTACATCAAACTGAGAGTAATTGGAAGGACATTCTTTGGATCGTCGAATATGCATACAACAATTCAGTACATTCTGGAACTGGACAAAGCCCCTTTTATACTCTATATGGGCACCATCCTCGAACCTCAGACCTTGACTCACCCCAACACTTAGAAATGCCCACAGTGGACCATCTACACGCTACGATTACACAAGCCTTTAAGGAGGCAACTGCATATTTAAAACAAGCGAAGGAGAAATATAAGAAAGATGCTGATCGGCATAGGAGTGATACTCCACAGTACCAGATGCGGGATCAAGTATGGTTGGCCACAAAACACATACCTCTCAAGGGAACGTGGACCTTTAACCCTAGATATTTGGAACCTTACTCTATTAAGGCCATTATCAACCCGGTGGCCGTCAAGTTGGACTTACCTGCTAATATGCGAATTCACCCCATCTTTCATGTGTCACTTTTAAAGCCAGTGCAACCAGGGACAAGACTAACCAAGCCACCAGACCTCATCCTTACAGACAGGGATCCCGAATTTGAGGTTAAAAACATCCTGGACTCCAAGATGATGAAGTCAAAACTTTTTTATTTAATCGACTGGAAAGGTTACGGACCACAGGAAAGGTCTTGGGAACCTTGTGACCACGTGCATGCACCTTGATTGGTGAAAAGATTCCACCGGAATTTCCCAGACAAACCAAAACCACGGGGAAGAACGACTTTAGGAGGGGCCTTGGGGGGTGTGCTGTCATGATGCCTACACCCGGGGACCCAGACCAGGTCCAGCAACCCCGGAAGCAGGCATCAAGTTATTTTGGGCAAGCCCAAAAACCCCTGCTAGGGGCTGTTTGGGTGCGGTCCTGGCGCCTATGGCGCCAGGCTCATATGGAGAGTCAGCCCTGGCGCCATAGGTGCCAGGCTCATAGAGTAGAACTTACCTGATGCAGACCATGCTGCAAGCTTACCTGATGCAGACCATGCTGCAAAAGCTCCAAGCCAAATGAGGCTTGGAAGGGACTATTTTACCTAGGGACTATTTTTTTTACTCGGGCAGGGCTGGGGAGGAATACTTACCTGGGTCTACTTTGGAGGCTATTTAAACCACGCCCGAAGAGCAGCACACGCTTCGCGTTATTCTGCATTCAGCAGCGTAACACTCACCGTGCCTGCAAGTCTGCATCCAGTCTTCTGCCACGTCCGCCTCGAGTTTGGAGCTCCTAGAAAAAGGGAGAAAGAAGGAGAAATGGTTAGAACAAGAGCAATACCTTTGATCCTTACCTGAATTCCCGATCCATCGCGCCTTCGAGCTGGAAGAAAGAAGTTATTTTATGCGCGTCGCCTCGCCTGCTGCAGCGCCATGCTGAACTCACCGGCCTTCGCAGCATCTTCACATTCGACTGCATCCTCCTGTATGTTCCCGCCGCATTCTGGCACCTAAGGAGTAGACAAGAACAGCAAGGTGAGCCAAGGGAATACACAGAGGAATATTAGTTACCCCCCCATAGACTTATCTGATTTTACCACCGGGGGTACTATTCCTCTTCACGGGTCAGCGCAGCTTCCTCTGCATCTTCGCTGAACCCCGGCCCCTAAGGGGAAACAAAAGGACAGCAAGGTGAAACAAAGGGACTATCAAGGGGAACCCTCCTCGCCACAATAGACTTACCTGATTTTACCGCCTGAGGTATTATTCCCCGAGACTTCATACTTTCTCTCAGTGGCTGAATAAGGGAGAAAGCAACAGGTTACATATTGACAATATTTATCGAACTGTGTTGGAAATACAAATCCTTACCAGAATATTACCGGTTGCCACGAGGAACTCTTCACTAGGGTCAAGCTGCAATCTGCAAGGAATCGGACAAGAGTGAAAGTCAGGCATTTGCACTCTTACGAACTACATACTTTTCAGAGTCAATATTGTTCTGGTACTCACCAATTCCTCCGAGCCAGTGAAGCAACTGGTTATCAACGCGCCCCTGCGCTCAATGCAGGATGGAGAGCTCATCTTTTCAAACCATCAGGTGAGACTATAAGAGGGGACATCAAAGGTGATCCGTGGGGAGAACAGCAGGGGTGGGGGGATTTACACTCAACTCCACGGGTGGTTAATTCACTTTCTCCATTTGCAGAAGAATATTCCTACGGGCCAAGCAAACAAAGCAAGGTGGGCCAGTCCAGTCCGTCATCTCGGCCCTACGTGTCACATTGGTGAAGACCGCAGCTGTCCAGTTCAGATCGATGCCTCTGTCGAGCCAGGTGAGCGTAACAATTTGCTGTGTGCTTCATCACAGCAGCGCCTGTATGTCTTTGCCCATCATTTTGATCGATTCTTGAGGACCCGTCAATGAAGATAATTTCTCCTTCTGCCAATGCATTTTCTTTCACTCTGAGAATTTCATCATATAATTCCTCATAATTTGCATAGTCATGGATCGGTTCTCCTTCAGTGACTGGCTCTGCTATGAACATAGCTGGGTTCACTATCTTGCATCGAACTATTGCCTAACTGCCATTCAAGATTGGTGTGTTGCCAATGATCTTTGCCTGAATGCCAGCAAGACTGAGACTCTCTTCATCGGCACACCTTCTCCATCCTTTCCACTCTCTCTCTGGCCAGCCTCGCTTGGCCCTCCTCCCATCCCCACCTGCGAGGCTAAGAACCTCGGGGTCATCTTTGACTCCACACTTTCCTTCTCCTCCCACATCTCGGATGTCTCTAAAAAGTCAAACTTCCTACTGCACCTCCTCAGAGGTACTCTTCTTTTCCTCTCCTTCCCCCAGAAGCTCACTGTCTCCCAAGCTCTGGTTCTCTCTAGGTTGGACTATTGTAATATCCTCTTTCTAAAGTTACCTGCCTCTTCAACTAATCCAGAACAGGACTGCAAGACTTGTCCTTGGCCTCAAGCCCTCTGATTCTATCTCTCCAGATCTAAAATCTCTCCACTGGCTCCCAGTGGTTGCAGGGATTGCATTTAAAACCCTCTGCATTGTCCACAAGGCTTTCTGGGGCCTGGGCCCAAAATACCTTCAGCTATCCCTCCGCAAATACCTCCCCGCTCGAGCCCTTTGCTCCTCTACCTCTAACTCCCTCAGGGTCAGTCGCTTTTCAAAGAAAGGAGCTGGGGGGAGATCTCTGTCTTCGGCTGGGGCCTCCCTCTGGAATAGCCTCCCTGCCACTCTAAAACTTGAGGAGAACCATCTCCGGTTCCGGAAGCACCTCAAGACCTTCCTCTTTGCATCTGCCTTTGCTCCCCCTCTGCCCTGCTGATCCACTCTCTTGTCACTGTGCACCTGGCCGACCTCTGTCCCCTGGGCCCAGGTACCGGCTCACTCTGCCAACCTTCTGCACTGCATACTGGCCACCCCTCGCACTGGGGACTGTACCTGTAACCCCCACAGCCCCCCATTCCCCATTGTTCTTCCTTTATGTACTTATCAGACTTATCCAGTTCTGCTACCGTAAACACAGCTCTTGCTACCTGCTGACCGCACTCCCCCTGTTATTGCTTCATTATCTATTTATTTGTATGTATTATTATTATTTATCTGTTCTCCTATGCTCTGCACTTTCCACTCTCCCCCTTCCATGTACTTTACCCCTTTCCCTTTCCCATGCACTTGCACATTCTCAATGTCACTGGGCCCAGTAAGATTGTTGTTCTGTTCGCCCCTGATTCCCCTCCCTTGCCTTGTCGTGCTCTGAAACACTTGTGTACGAGTGCGATAAAAATAAAATATCATATAATACCTTAATCGATGGATTCAATATAATCACTTCATAGGCAGAAGCACTTGGTGATGTCAATGTGCCCTTGGTTCTCTAGAATAGCAAATAGTGCATGCTCGACGTACAATGTCATGGAGCATCCCATCTCAATTGTTGTAGCCTTATCTATAGCGAACGCTGTGGCAGCTAAACTTTGTTCGCAAGGGAAATGACCTCTCACCACTGGGTCCAAATTTCCACTGTAATATGCCTGGGGCTTGTACCCCAATGTGGTTATCTGTGTGAGCACCACCGTCATAACGCTGCCATTCATGTGTGAAAACAAGTAGAATTCCTCTGCATAATTGGGAATTTTTTCTTTCATCACCTGTGTCTTCTTTAGTGTCTGGAACAAGGGCTTGGTATATGAGCTGTAGTCAAAGACTCATGCCCTGACATTATTGCAAAGACCTAAAAAGCTCTGCATCTGTTTCATCGTGTGTGGCTTGGCTGTATTCAGTATGGCTTCAGCCCTTTCTGGGGTAACCCTTTTCCCATCATGTGAGATCAGCTGGCCTATGTATAGCACTTCTTGTTGACAATATTGTAACTTTTCTTTGTCAACTTTATATCCTTTTTCAGCCAATATAGTCAATAGCTGAATAGAATCGTGTCTGCATCTTTCCTGTAATGCTGCAAATTCAGATGTCATCCATATATTGAAAGACAACACTTTCTAATGCAATATTGCTTGAGTCAATTTGCAGAACTCCGTTGAAAATCGAAGGAGACTCACAGTACCCCTGGTTTAGCCTGTGCTTTTCAGACGCATTTGTCTGAACGTAAATGACGTCAGATCTTGTGTGTCTTGGTGCAATGGGATTGAGAAGAATGCATTTTTCAAATCAATCATCGTGAAATATTTTGCCTCAACAGGTATATTACATAGGATTGTAGCCGGGTTAAGGACTAAAGGGAACTCGGCATCTACAATATCATTTATCGGGCATAAATCTTGAATTAATCTCCAACACCTCCCTTTGATTTTTTAATCGGATAACCCGTGGTGTCCCATGATGACCCTGACGTCACTAAGATGCCATGTTCCATCATAGCTGAAATTGTCTTGAAAACTCCTTCATCTGACTCCCTGGACATGGGGTATTGTCGTGCTTTTGGTAAAACTGCTCCTGGCTTCCGTTTAATTTTTACTTCTCTGACTCCTTTCAGTAAGCCTACGTCAAAGGGGCCTGTGGTCCATTCTGCGACAGGTACCTGTGCCATGTCGTCCTCAAAGTATTCAGGACGGTTCTGTGCCACCATCATTCTCTGGAGCACCTCTCTTTTGATCATTTTCACCCAGAAGGTTACATTTACCTCAATTGTTGTTTCTTCCCCATCTGCTTGTTCGTCAAACAGATCGTCATCAGGAATGTCAGTCAATCTGTGTCCTTCTGCAATGGCGATTACTGTGCACCATTGTCTGCCTTCATCATCACAACCATCGATCAAAGCCATTTTCCCTCGTATAGTGGCTGTGTGTATCATCAAGGGAAAATACGTGTCCCTTTTCCTCGTGCATAGATATTCTAGGCCTAAAAAGTAATTCATCTGGGGTCCTCTGCAAGGCCTGGCAGCCCTGCCATTAACACACATACTCCATAGGAAAATATTTCTGGTTCTAATGGGATGGCTCTCATAGCTGTGTGTCCTGCGTATGCTCTAATCATCTCGCATACCTTCAAATAGTGCATTCCTGGAGTTGAACATACTATGCCTTTCTCTGTGAACAAGATTGTCATGTTTAACTTTGTCATAAGATCTCGTCCCAAGATATTTACTGGGGTTTGTCTTGAATATAATAGTGGTGCATTCATATCACATTCTCCTATAGAAGCTGGAAGTGCGTCTGTAAGAGGAACAAGACTTGTAGCTCCTGTGAAGCCCTGAGTATTTATATTATCGCCGAACAAGGAAAACCTGCCTTCACGTATACACAAATGTGTTGCACCCGTGTCAACTAATAATGATATCCACCCTTGGTTCCTGGTGAGGGCCTGGTGTCACTGATAGGATAGGACACATCTGGGTTCCCAGTGAGCTGTCCTAGTCCATTTACAACTTTGTCCCTTTTTGAGTGAATGGACTTCCCCCATCACCAGTGTTACCTCTCAGTCCAGAGTTCCCAGCCAGTACTGCATATACTGTCTGTGACAGTTGCATCAGCGACTGTTGAGACTGTCATTGTGGAAAACTCATCAGATTCTGAGGTTGCAAGCTTTGTTGTGCTCCTGGCATTTGCTGTTGCACTGTGTGATTCTGTGCAGTTCCATGTCCTTCCTGTTGTAAGACTACAAGTGGATTCATCATACCTGCTCTTGTTCCTTGGTTGTTTTGCATCATGCCTTGGCTTCTGCATGTGTGTGCTAGATGACCTGTCATCCCACACAACCAACATATTGGTGGTGGTCTGTGTAGTTGCCCATTTGACATATCTTGATTGCCATTTTGCATGTTTTGAAAGCCTCCCTGATTACTCTGAAAATCTCCCTGATTACTCTGCCATCCTCTTCCTCAAATTCTTCTTCCTGTGGGGTCAAACCCAGTATTGCTCTGATTACTCTGTTGTGGATTATTGGCCTGCTGCATGCTCGGTCCATCTGTGCTAGTTATCATTGCCCCTTCAATGGCATATTTTGACAATTTTTCTGCACTAATTTTGCCTCTTCGGCTTTTCATGCAGCCTCTTTTTTGTGATTCCTTTCTTGCAGCAGTCTGCAATAGTCTGCTATGGTCAACTGTATTTCAGACCACGGTTTGGCCTCGATTCCTACCAATTTCTTGAGCTGTTTTTGTACTTGATCTGGCAGCCCTTGGCATAATATGTGGTAAAATACGGGTATAGATTTCCCTCCAAGATTCATGAGTCTCGAGTACCCACACGTCTTGGAAATTCTGAATGTAAAGGAAAGGATCTTCCAACTCCTTCATCTTCTGTGTCATGATAGCTCCCATGTTGGAAGTATCTGGGTATAGCAATCGTAATGCTTTCCATACTGCGGCTCTGCAAATATTAAATGCTTCTCCATCATGCGCAGTATTAACTGTGGTCACACCAGGGTAACCTGCCCGTGCCCACACATCGTGAGCTCTATCACCAAGTATGGTGATTAAAAGACCCTTGATATCCCTTATAGCTAACGTGTTCGCTCCTGTCATTTTTTCTAGCTCATGTTTCCATTTTCCGGCTCCCGATGTCAGAATTGGAAGCTTATTTTTCAGGTTTTCCTGATCCATGTGTGGCCATGGAATATAATGTGGTCTCGTTCCTCCTTTCTTGAGCAACGGAAATTGGGACGCATAGCCCTCTCTCTCTTCTCTCATTGTTTTTATGTCTGTTTTTGGAGTAATATTCCTGCATCGCCGCCTTCCTGGAAATGTCCTTAGCCAGCTCACATGGGGTGGCGGAGACACCCCCCTCTGACCGTAAGATACTTCTTCGCGTCGGTCTGGCTGAGCAGCTGACTCTGATGCCCTCAGTGCAGCCCACTAGAATCTGACCATCTTATGCCTTTCCCTCCTGAGAATCATTTTTCACGTCTTCTCTCTTCCTCCTTTCCCTCATGTTCTTCTCTTTCGGTGTCTGACATTTTCTGTGCCCAACTCGTGCAACTTCTCGCATCCTCTTTTTCTTACTGATTGCCAACCTATCTACGGACAGCTCTCTATTTCTACTACTTCGGGAGGCATCCTCAGCATCATAAAGCTGAGTGCTCTCCAGTCGCTCGTCCTCGTCCTCCCCTTTAGGTACTTGTTCTAGCCCCATTTCATCATATATTCTATTGATCGTCTCTCTGATGCTTCTGGTGTCGAAGTTATCCTCGATGTCTGCCCTAGCCATGCTCAGGAACGACTTCTTCTATGTCTTCCCAATCTAAAACTGAATCGGGTTTTTTAACCTCCCTTTCCAGATATTCAAGATCGCATGCTCTTTGTCTTCGCTTACGTCTACAATGTCATTGAATTCTCTGTGCTTCCTCGATTCTTCTCTGACCCTATCTTCTTCCTCTTTCTTTGCATCTCTACGTTCATTTGCCCTTCGAATTTCCTCATCCCTTCGTCTCTTTATTCTTTTCTCTCGTATGCTATGCTCTTCTTCTATTCTTAGCTGCTCCTGTCTGTCCTGATTGTTAGCTGCTCTCTGCATTTGATCGCGTAGCCTTTCCTTCTCTTCGCGATATAACTCTTCTCGTCTCTGCCTATCTTTTTTTCTGATTCTTTCATCTCTCAATCTTTTTTCCTTTTCCTTCTCCTTTCTCTGTAAATCGTCTAGCTTCCTTTGTTGTTTTGCGTCATCAATGCCTTTACCATCGTGTTTCAATAAAATCTGACCTCCCATCCATGTGTTCTGTGTGAATGCTAGCTAATCAGTTCTATCCTCATTTCCTTTCCATCTTTTGCCTTCGCTCTCTGTATCGAGAGATGTCCATGCTTGTGCCTGGTCTTTTCCCTCGTTCTCGCATCTCTCATTGTCCCTCAGAACTTTGGAGGTGATATCTCTATCTTTGTCCTTGCTGGGTTTTCGTCACTACTTTGAGTAGGTGACTCAAATGCCAGGTTGCTATACCCCGTTTAAGTTCTCTTAGCGGGTATAACCCTTTGTCCTTACCAACATCATTTTTGGGGCGGGTGGTGCGGACGGCGTCTCACCCCCCTCTGTGCATATGTTAAGCATCCAATCTAATGCCGGCTCCTCCTCCTTATCCTCTTGGTACATCATCCAGAGTTCTAAACTAGCTAGGCATTTATCTAACTTTTTGCTGTGTATGTGGCATGCAAGTATGTCGTCATGTGCTGTAGGACCGTTTTAGATAGCGATCCACCCTGGGGCCATGGCATAAACATCTTTTTTGTGTTTCCTTTAACCCATTTTGCACTGTACTTTTTCAGCTTAGGTGCATGTTTTGTCAACTGTTTACACAGATGTACCAATGGAGTCATGTCTTCCATGTTTAAATCTGTTCACTTTCTCTTTATATAACACTTGTTATGTCTTTAATTTTTTAAACAACTTCAACAATATGAGCAAGTACCAATCGTCGCAAGCTCCAATCCCATTTTTTCACAAAATGAATACCTCCTTTTTTTTTTTAAAATATATTGTTATTGTGATCAAGAGTTACATCGGCCAACCCACCTTAAAGAAGAATCAACCAAAAAACACTTTACATATTGACCAATGTGATCACATCAAGAACATTTTCCTTTTTCAGGAAGAAAGTAGTAGAAAAAGAGCCCCCATCCTCCATTGAGCTTTGAAAGAGAGGTGAAGGGGGGATCAAAAAAGAATAGTTGAAAACAAGCAGGTAAAAAGAGAAAAAAGTATAGAGAACAGAAAGCCCATTGCCCATACCCGCCCTCCCTTCCCTGGCCTGTTTAAGAGAGTCAGTAATCAAGTTTCTGAGTTTGGTGGAATTGGAATCACATCAAAGATATATGGCTGCTTCGTCAGTGGAGGGTGCTGGCATTCCGTGCGAGAGTGTGTAGTAGGGGGTCAGTTTCCTGTGTTGGCGTTTGGTGGGGTGCTATGCCAGGGGAAGCTGAGGCCAGTCTTCTGACACTGGGCTTTTATTTTTTATTTTTTTATTATAGTCCGCTCATTTGAGAGCGTAGCATATACAGAAAGGTTAATGCCTTTCTAGATCTGGAATATTTATTGGGCTGCTTGTCTCTCTCTGTGGAATTGGAGGAACGGAAGCCACTGTTGGTCTATGTAAGTGTTAGTTTCCTTTATAATGGCCGTAAGGCTTTCCATTTCATACATTTTGTTTGCTTTGTTCAGCCAGTCATCTTTCGTAGAGAGAGAGGCTGCCTTCCACTTTATTGTGACACATACCCGGGCTGCTAATAAGAGGTTGCTCGGCATGTGCGGAAGAAGCGTCTATCTGTCTTCGCTATGTTCCACTCCGAAAAGAACCAAGAGGGGAGTAAGGACCCTGTGAATGCCCTCAATCTCATGTATCCACTCTAGGATTTCTTTCCAAAACAGCTGGATATGGGAGCATGCCCACCATTGATGCCAATATGTGCAGACTTGTGTATATCCAAGCCAACAGTAGGGGGTAAATCTGTGATACATTTTCACTAGACGTTGGGGGGTTAGGTGCCATTGTACTAATATACTGCAGTTGCGCAACTTGTATTGCACTGCTATTGAGGATTTCCACACCGCTTTGTATATGATGTCCCATCCCACCTGGTTATCCTCCCACCCCAGTTCCTTGTCCCACTTACCTTTGGTATTGGACTCTGGGAGGTGTCCTCTTTCCAGGAGTGCCTTATACATGCTCAATATGACACCTTTGGAGCCTGTGTGTTTACTCAGAATGTTTTCAAATACGGTCAAGGGACGCTGTAGCTGATCCTGTGAGGACTCCCTTTAGTTGGAGATATGGGAGGGGCCTAATGGTCAAAGCCTGCGTTTCCTCTAGTTCTTCCTTGGTCAGGAAAGAACCCTCCCTCCACATTTGACCCACTCTCACCAAACCTTGCTCGTATTGAGGTTGAACGCGAAGGGGGTCTATTATAGCGTCTCTGATTGGAGGAGCCCAAATGCAGCTGAGCGGCGATGGCCAAGTTGTTCCTCCCTTCATACCAGGGCTTTTTTTATTCCATAGGGTCCAGACAGCAGACAAGACAGGATGTTCCCTTGCTCTGCGTGGTATGGTGTTTATGGGTGCCCAGTGCCATTCGCCCATGGTTACGGGAGCAAAAATGCCGTTTTCCAAAGCAACCCACTGCTTGCCCCTCAACTCTCTAATGTAGTCGACTAAGACGCGAAGACCTGCTGCCTCATAGTAAGAATGAATGTCTGGGTAGGCGAGGCCTCCTTTGTCTTTAGCTAAGATCAGGGTTTCATACGCGATACAGGGTCTACCTTTGTCCCATAGGAATGATAACAGAGCATTCTTGACCCCATTTAAAAATGTGTGTGGGAGGACAATTGGCAGTGATGGAAAGAAAAAAAGGAGTCACGGGAGGACATTCATCTTGATCGTTGTCAGTATGGCAGCCCATGACAGATTAAGCTTACTCCAGTTTTCTAAGTCTTTCAGGATTGTGGTCCACAGTGTTTTGTAGTTGGCTTGAAACAAGTCTGTGGGTTTTCTAGTTATTTTTATCCCTAAATATTTCAGGTTTTTCTGTGACAATTGGAAGCCCCACGTCTGGGGAGTGCAGCGGGAGGAGGACCTGGTTCTTTGAGAGGGAGGATTACTGTTTTATGTCTATTTATATTAATCCCAGATTGCGCTCGTAGTCCTTTATTTCAAGCAGCAAAGCTGGTATCAACTGGTCGGGGCAGGTGACGGACGCCAATATGTCGTCCGCTAATAGCGCTAGTTTATATTCAGTCCTGTATCTATTGAATCCTTTAACATTAGGATTTTGCCTAACATTTTGTCCCAACGGTTCCATGACAAGAATGTACACCAACGGGGAAAGGGGGCACCCTTGTCTTGTCCCTCTAGTCAACTGGAATTCCTGTGATGAAATTCCGTTCACCACTACTTTCACTCGGGTGTTCTGATACAGGGCTTTGGCTCCTCGGATCCATTCTGGGCCCAACACGCTTTATTAAGAATGTCCGTCATGAATCTCCACTCCACACGGTCAAATGCCATATCAGCGTCAATCGAGAACAACGTGGGTTCGACCTCAGGAATGGGAATGAGGGCCATAAGATCCAGTGTTTTGCGGACATTATCTGTCCCTTGGTGGTTATGACATAGCCCGTCTGGTTGTTGTGGATAAGTTGGGGTAAAACCCTGCTTAGTCGTTTTGCCAGGATACTGGCATATACCTTGGCATCAACGTTTAAAAGTGAAATCGGCCCATAGGAGTCGCATTCTGATCTGTTTTTCCCTTCTTTTGGGAGGACTATTATTCTAGCCTCTGTGAATGACTGGGGGGGCTATGCCAAATTCCATAATACTATTGAAGAGCAACGTGAGGAATGGGGTTGGAGCACCTTCGAACCTCTTATAAAAAGTTGGGGTGAAGCCATCCGAGCCCGGCGCTGAGCCTGCTTTCAGAGAGCTAATGGCACAATCAACCTCCTCTGTGATGACAGAGCCGTTTAGTAGCTCCCTATCAGCGTCTGTAAGTAGAGAAAAGTCTACTCCCAACACAAATTCAGCTGTGCTTTCAGGGGATGGCGGTGTAGCAGCGGCATAGAGTTGCTCATAAAATTGAGCAAACCGTGTTGTGATATCTGTTGGATTTGTCAGGATCAGATTAGAGGATGACTTCACCTTAAAAACTGCTCTATCCGCTTCCTCTTTTCTGAGTCTCGCTGCTAGCAATGTATGGGCTTTGTCCTCCCTTTCAAAATACTTCTGTTTGGTAAACCTGAGGCTGGACAGAGCCTTGCCCATCCAGATGTCCCTCAATTCCTTTCTGAGGGCCTTAATTTCTGCTCTAACCTCTAATAAGTCTCCCTTTTTGTCGATCAGGGATCGTTCTTTTGGTTAAAATCACCCCTGCAAATGAGTGGACCCACTCTTTCACCTTCCAAAACAGCCAGTAGGTTTTTGCTATAGGTTAGCTGCTGCACATTCAAGGCATATCTTGAGCAAAGTGTGACTGCAGTGGATTCTAAGATGCTCTGTACAATTAAAAATGCTCCATCTAAGTCTCTGCGGACATGTGCAATTCAGAAATCCAGAGTGGAGCGATATAGTGTGCCCACGCCTCCCTTTTTTCTGGACCAGACGCCCATAGCGACCCCCCTATGTTGCCCCCCTTTATAACAAATTCCCCTGATTGCTTATATTTTGTTTACTGGACAAACAAAATGTCTAGTTTAGCTTGATGGAATGTCCACCTCAACATGGATCTTTTCTGTGGTGAGTTTAGCCCTTTTACGTTCAATGACCCCACTCTTATCGCTCTACCCTCCATCATCGTTGACATTGCCATTTACTGCTTGAGCCTTGACGTTTTCTTTTGGCAGCCATGTTTTTAAAATACTCAACTGCACATCCTCAATTTTGATGGTTTCTACTGGCTGGATAGGCCTTTTGTAGCCCACCCCCACACTACCCCCTAAGAAGTGTGAAAAGTGAAAAGGAAAGAAGAACATTGGTAAAGGATAGATGCACTCCCTCCATAACAGTGGAGACGCCCCAAGTAAGAACATAGGGCCACCAACGGGTGTCGCCCTCGGAACCTTCTATTCTACTGCTTTATTTTACTGCTCCCTGTTAGCGAATGCATAGTGTCTACTAGTTTTAAGTGACCTGCCCGGCTGCTGCTTTAGGAAATGCTGAGCGTCCAACAGTGTCATTCTTCTTATTTTCTACCCGGTCATGGGGTGTTTAGTCTCTTGAATGTTTTGCCACCTCTGGACTTGCTTTTCTGTCTCCACGCACCAGCTGGTGCCCACTCTGATTGTGATGAGGACGGCGCTTCTTCCCCTTCCTCTCTGTTCGGGTCCGTTTGCATACCTTTTAGTACTCCTTCCACTTCTTCCCCCGAGGTTACTCTGAACTCTTCATTGTTGTGCGTGAAGACAAGCGCAAATGGGTGATTCCACCGGTATCTGATACCTTTGTCACGCAGCCAAGCAGTGTGGGGGCGACATGCTCTTCTTGCGCAAGGGTCGCTGCGGACAAGTCTTGAAAGATTTTGACCCTGGAATCCTCAAACTCGATGGTGTCTAGCTCCCTTGCTTTTTGGAGGATCTTCACTTTGTGTCTGTAGTGGTGGCATCTTGCCAACACCGATCTGGGGCCTCCTGGTGGACCTCCCGCCCTGTGGACTCTTTCAAACTCTAGTTGGTGTATGATCAGAGTAGGTAGAATGGAGGTGATTAAGTCTCTGAGCCTCCTTTCAAGAAAGGCTGGCATCTCACTGAGAGATTCTTTCAAGCCGTGTAGCCGAACGTTTGCTGTACATTCTCTATTTTGTAGGTCATCGACCTTTGCTTCCAACTCTCGATTTTTCTGCTCCATTTCCTGGAATCGGCCTTCTGTTCTCATTTCTACTATATCTGCTGACTGCTGATAGTTCTCCAAGGCCTCAACTTTGTCCTCAATCTTATGGACTTTATCTTGTAGGACGCTGACCGTCGAGGTCATGCTCGTTCTGAAGGCATGTATTTCTTCAAAGAGGAGGCGGATATCTGCTTTGGTGGACATTTGTTGATCTCCTCCCGAGATCGGCGGGGCCTCTTGGGGGGCAGAGGCGGCCATTTGTGTGTGGTCTCTCCTGTATTTTTGTAATTTTTCCAGTGAGGGGGCAGCTGTCGTTGGCTGTATACAGGGTCATAGTTCAGGCTTCCCTAGCCCTAGACGTTAATACACCTTTGTGTGCTGCTTGTTTCACCAGATCTCCCTGTACACACCGGGGGAGGCATATCATTTAATTATAGTCCTTATCTCGCCGTTGCCCTTAAGATTGGATAGTGCCAAGCCTGAATTCTCTGCTGCAGCCTTTTCAATTCCCTTGAGGGGGTGATGCGGGGCGGGTGTTCCCAATTACCTGCCTCTACTGTCCATCAAAAGAAGAAGGGGGGGAACTACTGCTCCGATTGCCTCGAAACCCCAGCTACAAACACAGCTAACTGTATTGGGGTGCTAATGGGTTAGGTCTGCGATCCGGTTGCCCCAGAACCCCCCTTTGTCTGCTTTTGCCGGGTCTAGTGTGCCAGATCCTTCTCTATTGGGGCCTGGGGTACCAGGCTAATGTCGCTGAGCGGTGTGCACCTTCTTTTGGGTTTAGCGCAGTTTTATAAACAAAAGCGTCTTTACAGGGTGTAGCGGTAATCCTGACTAATGCAGTGCTGAAAGCGGGTGGCTTGATCTCCTATGTGCCCCCCCTCACCCCTATCCTTACTGGCTTCATTGCTGCACAAGATGATGTTAGTGGATGTTTTGTGCTCTATTCTTTTTTGTGGCCCTTTGCCTGCTCCTGGATTAGGGGGCTCTGCTGAGGCAGTCAACAACCAGGGTGTTCCCTTCTTCTCTTTTGTTATGTGGCTGGATCCACTGATTTCCTAATGTTTATTCTTTCACTCCTGTTGCCTAGATGGATTTGTAATGGGGTTGGGTCCACTCTCACCGCTTCTGGCGTGTTAGGCCACTGCATTCCTTGTTATGTCTCCTTGTTTGTGCCTGACTTCCCTCCACTCATATGGGCTTGGGAGGGGCCCTCCAGTCACAGACTCGCTGCCATCCCCTGAGTGTGACGAGGTGCTCTTCTGTTGCCGCAGCCCTCTACGCGCTTCTCCCCTTCTGCCTCACCTAATGGAGCAGCTTCACCTGATATCGCTGGCTTTCCAGCCCCCAACCCTTCAGGGGATATCCTCCTTCATGAACCCCCGGGGTGTCCCTGCGCACTATTTGTGGGTGCTCCTATGGGAAGGCTGCTGTTTTCTCGCAGTCTTATGGAGTTCCTTGAATGCGCCACCGGGCGTTGAGCTACTGGTATTGCCTGCAATGCAGGGCCTGTTTTCGCTGCTGGGCCCTGGGAGCCGATAGCTCAGCTGTTGACGGCTCGTTTTCAGTGAGCCCCTCTCCGATTTTGCTTGGGCTTTGGCAGGGTGGTTGTTGAATATTTCCCCTTCCTTAGTGGTGTTGTGGAATTGATCACAGGCAGGGTATATCTTCACTTTTTTGACATTTTTAGAAGGTGTTCGAGAAGAAGAAATATTCAGGCTTCCATGCTGCCTGCACCCCCTGGTGGTCTCTCAACAAACATCAATTCGTATTCTACAATATTTCAGTTACTCAATTGCGTAATTTTTTATGCTAGTTCCTTGAAGGAAAAATGTCATCCTATGACGTCACAACAAACAACACAGAAGACAGACGTTAACAGACTAGACAAACTCCAGCTGGCTACTCAGACCTCTGCCCCTAATGTTACCCCAACATGGAGTGTAAGCGCATGCCTTTCACGGCGTCTTAACTGCTGTGGATTTCTATTTATTCCTATTTTATTCAGGACTTTGGATGCAGCCTTCTTTTAACCGCTATATTAAGCATAGGAATTTGGGCATATCCTCTCTTCTCGGCTGCCCCCCCCCCCCCGGTAACCTCTCTATTCTCGCGTGTCCTCCCCGGTATTCTTCTCTACCACTCAGTTACCCTTTGAGTCACTATTTCCTTCCCCATTACATGGCCACGGTAGTGGCCATGTAGTTATGGTTAAGTTGGTGTTTCCATAGGAAGAGCACTTTTTGGGTGGCTTATAACTTCGCTCTCCCTGGACGGATCCTCACCAAACTTTCCCCTTCTCCCCTTCTGTCTCACCTAATGGAGCAGCTTCACCTGATATCGCTGGCTTTCCAGCCCCCAACCCTTCAGGGGATATCCTCCTTCATGAACCCCCGGGGTGTCCCTGCGCACTATTTGTGGGTGCTCCTATGGGAAGGCTGCTGTTTTCTCGCAGTCTTATGGAGTTCCTTGAATGCGCCACCGGGCGTTGAGCTACTGGTATTGCCTGCAATGCAGGGCCTGTTTTCGCTGCTGGGCCCTGGGAGCCGATAGCTCAGCTGTTGACGGCTCGTTTTCAGTGAGCCCCTCTCCGATTTTGCTTGGGCTTTGGCAGGGTGGTTGTTGAATATTTCCCCTTCCTTAGTGGTGTTGTGGAATTGATCACAGGCAGGGTATATCTTCACTTTTTTGACATTTTTAGAAGGTGTTCGAGAAGAAGAAATATTCAGGCTTCCATGCTGCCTGCACCCCCTGGTGGTCTCTCAACAAACATCAATTCGTATTCTACAATATTTCAGTTACTCAATTGCGTAATTTTTTATGCTAGTTCCTTGAAGGAAAAATGTCATCCTATGACGTCACAACAAACAACACAGAAGACAGACGTTAACAGACTAGACAAACTCCAGCTGGCTACTCAGACCTCTGCCCCTAATGTTACCCCAACATGGAGTGTAAGCGCATGCCTTTCACGGCGTCTTAACTGCTGTGGATTTCTATTTATTCCTATTTTATTCAGGACTTTGGATGCAGCCTTCTTTTAACCGCTATATTAAGCATAGGAATTTGGGCATATCCTCTCTTCTCGGCTGCCCCCCCCCCCCCGGTAACCTCTCTATTCTCGCGTGTCCTCCCCGGTATTCTTCTCTACCACTCAGTTACCCTTTGAGTCACTATTTCCTTCCCCATTACATGGCCACGGTAGTGGCCATGTAGTTATGGTTAAGTTGGTGTTTCCATAGGAAGAGCACTTTTTGGGTGGCTTATAACTTCGCTCTCCCTGGACGGATCCTCACCAAACTTTGGTGAGGATTCGTCCAGGGGGGGCAAAGTTATAGGGGGGTCCCAAAACTTTTTTTTCCCCATAGACTGAATGGGAAACATTTTTTGCTCGCGTCTACAGCCCAAACCGCTGGACGGATTTTCACAAAATTTGGACCAGGAGCAGTGGCTTGGTCCTGAAAGCGTGCTTTTGCAAATTTGGTGAAAATCCGTCCAGTCGTTTTTTTAAAAATGACCAAAAAGTAGGTAACAAAAAAAATTGTGATATCTGTGTCCAGTCCGCGGATGGACTTCCCTGTTCGCTCCGCGGACAGTGTCCTGATTGGCCAATCGGCTTGCATGATGTTCGCGGGCATGCAACGTGTTCGCTGATTGGACGGTGTGGAGCGTGAAGCACGTCAGATTTTCGGTAGCGCCCGCCATCTTGGATTTGCGGTCGTCCGCGGACAGCGCAGTGAAACTTTGTTCAAATGTTGTATTTAGTAGAGTGTGTAGGAGTGTTTGGGGAGGGTGGGAGTGTATGAGATAGGATGAAAGTTGTGTTTTTTATGTGTTAGACGTTCTTTTGTGTTCGATTTGTCTGCGGACATCACGGGTGTTCTGAAATGTTCTAAGTAAACTGAATGGGGGGTTTTCTGAGGACTCAATATGTGTCCGTTTTGTTCGCAAGCAAACTGAAACTGTTCTAAGAACACTTGCAGTGTCCTGAAATGTTCGCAAATAAACAAAATGGGGGTGTCCTGAGGACGCTGTCCGTATTGTTCGTTGTCAAGTTGAATATGTTCTAAGAACACTTGCGGTGTCCTGAATTGTTCACAAATACACAAAATGGGGGTGTTCTGAAGACGTTGTCGAACACTCGCTGTGTCCTGAAATGTTCACAAATATGAATGGGGTTGTGGCTGACAAGTTGAATGTGTTCTAAGAACACTCGCGGTGTCCTGAAATGTTCGCAAATAAACAAAATGGGGTGTCCTGAGGACGCTGTCCGTATTGTTCTCTGTCAAGTTGAATGTGTTCTAAGAACACTTGCGGTGTCCTGAAATGTTCGCAAATAATCAAAATGGGGGTGTCCTGAGGACGCTGTCCGTATTGTTCTCTGTCAAGTTGAATGTGTTCTTAGAACACTCATGGTGTCCTGAAATGTTCGCAAATAAACGAAATGGGGGTGTTCTGAGGACACTGTCCGTATTGTTCTCTGTCAAGTTGAATGTGATCTAAGAACACTCGCAGTGTCCTGAAATGTTCGCAAATAAACAAAATGGAGGTGTTCTGAAGACGTTTCTAAGAACACTCCCAGTGTCCTGGAATGTTCGTAGGGGGTGTCCTGAAGGCGTAGTCCGTATTGTTCGCTGGCAAGTTGAATGTGTTCTAAGAACACTCGCAGTGTCCTGAAATGTTCGCAAATAAACAAAATGGGGGTGTTCTGAAGATGTTTCTAAGAACACTCGCGGTGTCCTGGAATGTTCGTAGGGGGTGTCCTGAAGGCGTAGTCCGTATTGTTCGCTGGCAAGTTGAATGTGTTCTAAGAACACTCGCAATGTCCTGAAATGTTCGCAAATAAACAAAATGGGGGTGTCCTGAGGACACTGTCCGTATTGTTCGTTGTCAAGTTGAAAGTGTTCTAAGAACTATCGCGTTGTTCTGAAATGTTCGTAGGGGGTGTCCTAAAAACGCTGTCCGTATTGTTCGCTGGCAAGTTGAAAGTGTTCTAAGAACACTCATAATGTACGCGGACATTAAAAGTTTCCATAGACCATAGTTGAAATGTTTGACTCTATGGATGTGATATGCTGCGATGGTTGTTGCCAGGGCATAGAGTCTTGGGTGCATGGCCATTTGGCCATGCACCCAAGACTCTATGCCCTGGCAACAACCACCACAGCATATCACATTCATATTTGCTTATAACTTTGGGTGAAAAACAAATGTATAAGGAACAAAGGTATTAGATACTATGGATGTGATATGCTGCTATGGTTCTCCTTATTATTGTATACTTACTGTTTGGTCTAGTAACGGGAGTCCATGTTTTTCTTGTTCATTTCTGTGATAAAAGAAAATAGCATGTTAGTATTAGTATTGTGTAATGACTTATGATATTGTATAATCAATATACTTTTTTTTTTTTGGACCCTCATATTTAGTAGATTACAAATCAAGTACTGTGCAATTTGCTCAGTTTCTGTATTTGTTGCTAAAATTATTGGGTCTGTGGGAGAAAGAAAAATCCATGTTGGATTAAAAAAAAACTTTTTCTGTTATGCTACAGTTTATTTGTTTGTTTGTTTTCAGTGTTCACTTGTTGTTTCTGGCTAATGCTTAATACTTTGGCTTGTTGTATTTTTTTGGAGCAGTAACATATTATTTATTTGTTTTGATATTATACAATTTTGGAGCAGTTAGATACCATTTGGCGTATTCTAACTGTCTATTATTTTGATATATTTTAGTGGTATTGATTTATCTATTTGGATATTGTTAAATTTTGGGCCAGTTAGATACTAATTGGTGTATTCTAACTGTATATTTTTTGGTCTAATTTAGTGGTATTCATTTATCTGATTAGTTGTTGTAGAATCTTTGAGCAGTTAGATAGCTTTTGGAGTATTCTAACAGTTTATATTTTTTGACACAAGTTTACTTAGGGTTTAAATACAGTTTAGTTATCAAATTTTGGTTTTAAGAACATCAAATAAGCGTTTGTAAGATTTCCTGGTAATCTCTGCTTTAGAGTAATGGTACTATCATTACATTCAAACCATCCACATTTCTTTTTTATATATGCAGTGTAGAATTAGTTCTGGCTCATGCGTGGTAGATTATACCTATTGTTGTGAAGATTTCCTTACCAAGTGATATTTGACCATGTGGGAATCCAGTCAGCTTGCAGTTTTTGGTACCATCTGCATTGTAGCCTAAAAGCATTAGTGTTATGTATTTACTATGTGTTTGTTTTACTAATGTGGAGCGATTATCTGAATTGCAGGTAGAGAAGAATCTACCATGGTATGCATTTTGTACAAGTCGCTGAAATGGAATGGATTCACAATTGGTATTGATATATATATATAAAACGTTCATTGGGGATTTCTTCTTGTGTCACATTGTTGCAGAGAGTGCATGCATGTTTCCACATGTATGAAATCTGAAAGATTTAATTTATAGGTTTGTTTTTGTTTTCCAGTACTTGTAGTAAGTACATTAGAAATTCTTGTGGATCTTCCTGTGAATTTATAGTGAATTTCACCAATCCCAGCACAGTAGTCCAATTGTTGTCTTATTCCAAAAACACTATACGTGTTGTCAGGATTGTTTGCTGCATTTCTGTGAAGTACTAACATTCGCAAACACAATGGGTCTGTACTGTGTAAGTAAATGTTGTCAACAATTGGTGGTAATTGAAATAGAATATTCATTGCTACATTAGTGTAGCAACTTGCACAAACTATATTTGAGAATTTAAATGGTCCAGGTAGTTCTGTATCTAACTGCTTTTTTTGGAGTTTATCTTCCTTCTTTAAAGAAGTACTTGGTTTACTTTCCCTAATTGATTCTTTTTTGCTTGTGGTACTTGATGAAGTATTAGTTTCTTTTACTCTCTTTGGAGGATTTGCAGTGACGTCCTGTTGCATTTCTGTTTGATTTATTTTTCTTTTATAACATTTTACTTTATGTGGAACAGAATATGTGTTTAGGTGGGGGGTGTATAGTGAGCGAAGTCTATTGTATTCTAAAATGCAAGGAATATCAGCGTTTATTTTACTTGCATCAAAGTTGATTACAAATAGACCTTCAAGTGTACGTAAGCATGATAGTGCTACATAGCTCATGCCTTCTTTAAAGACTGTGTTACCAATATCTATCATTGCTTTGTCTAGGGTAAGACCTTGTGATTTATGAATCGTGACTGCGTATGCAAGAGTTAGAGAAAATTGTTCTCTGCGTACATACATATCTTTGAAGAGAAGGAATCTAGCTGTTGAGCGTCCTATCCTTTTTACTTCTGAAAGTTTTGTCAAAGAGTATATTGACAAACTTAATTTTGTTGTCGCGTGGGTATGTTTGAAAGCCAACAACTGTACCCAGTGCTCCATTAACTAGTCCTTGGTCCACGTCAAGGTTACGTTTAAGCTATACTCTGCAATTTAAGGATAATTTTAATATCTTTTCTAAGCCTGCTGTGTTTGGGATTGATTTTTCTAAACTATTTAGTCTTGTTGTGGCTTGGTCACACATGGGTAGTGTCATACCATGTACATCTAGTTTGTCTGTGGCGCTAATTTCCATGATTGGTTGCATTTCTTTACTTAGCATGATTTCATTGAATTTGAAACAGCTCGCAAGAGTTGGTATTAAGGCCATACAATTGACATTTTTGTGGGCTAATTGTTCCATAACATCTGTAGCACATGCATTATCGCCATAAAGTGCATAAATGTGCCGGGTTTTCAATATTCCTTCTGCTTCTTTAGAAAGTATACCAACTCAAAATGTTGGCATAAGTGAGATCTGCAGATTGCCGCATGTTTTCTGTTAATTCTCTGTATTGGAAATGTTGCCAAAGGTTGACATTTCCAATGCTGCCAACAGTTTTACGGCAGAGTTTGTGTCCTACTGTTTTAAAAATAGGCTCACCTTTTACTGGTGTTAATTGAAGCAGATCTCCAAAAACAATAATGTGTTTTCCTGCAAAGAGCTCTTCATAGTCTGTTTTGAGTACTTCTTGTAGTCTGTGGTGAATCAAAGCTAACATCAGGTTGGAGACCATGCTCACTTCATCTATTAGTAGCATTTTCATTTGTTTCAATACTCTGCGTAAATCCATTGCAGCTTCTGCAGAAAGTTTGTAATAGTCTAATTTGTTCTGGTGTTCTACTGGTAATAGTAGTAATCGGTGTAATGTAACACCACCTATGTTGTAGGCAGCTAAACCTGTGGGGGCAGTGACAACAGCTGACAGTTTGTTGTTTGTCAATTGTTGAAGGAACTTACCAATGATTTTGATTAGGAATGTTTTGCCAGAACCAGCTTCACCACTGACGTATAGTAGTATAGGTTTATAATTATGGCAAGAACATTCTTTATTTTCATGTTTTACACCATGTGCAATTTGTTTTGTTACTTCTTGAAAAATGCTACTTTGCTCATTGTTTAGTTTTGATTGTAGTATAGTTAAATCTTCCTTATGTTCATACTGACACATGGTGTTTTCTACTTCTATCATAGCCAATTCTGCCTCATTTATTATTAGTGGTTCTCCCAGTGGTTCTTGGCTTCCTGTTACAGAAGGTCGACTACTGTCAGGAGTGTCCTTATCTAGTTGGGCTTGGAGTTCTTCTTCGTGTTGCTGTTCATTGTGCAACATTTTTTTGTACTGTGTAAAGTTTACATCAGTTATAGTGCTTTCATTTGCTTTGAAAGCATCCTCATATGAGACATAGTTATCTAGTAATTGTTCTTCTTTTCTCCATGGTTTGAAGAGTTGTAGCAGGGACATGTAATATACTTCTTTATGTTGAGGAGTCTTTAATGACAATTTGATATGATTAATTAAATTTGGTTTAGTGAGTTTAACTAAACTGCCTTCACAGTTTGTTACTCTATATTTACCTTTTTCTTCATCAGGTTTCATATTATTTTTGTATGTGTAGTTTTGGTCTATGTGGTATAGACACATGTTTCCAAAGTATTACTTCTGTTTGGGTAGTATGTGTCCAATAAATTGTTTTTTAAAATGTCTTGGCTGTTGGGATCATGTTTGGGTATTGTTTCTATATCTTCATATGATTTTAGAACTCTTTTTCTAGATTTAGCTGGACCAAGACTTAGCCATACTATATTTTCAGTTTTACCATACAATGCAGTACCAGTTAAACAATCAGCTGCTTCATATGATCCACATTCCCTCTGGGTGAGCATTTGTATGCCCAAGCTGTATAATTACTGAGATACTGTTTCATCTGATGACAGGTCATTCCAGAGGTCTTGGAGCTCTGTCTTTTCTGCTTTAGTTAAGTATGCTGTCACATATCGTGCACTGCAGTAGAATTGTCTGCAATGTACTGCACATCTATGTTTGCATTCCATAAGTGGGCAATGATTGCATTATAATCATTGATATATTTTCTTCTTCTTTTCTTTTTATGTAATATGTATTTTTAGGTGACTTACCTTTAACACTATGTCTAACTGAAGACATGAGGTTGTTCACTTGACCTGCATTTGTAACTGGTCTAGGGAAACCAAATCGGCATTTGGTGTAGTATTTCCCTTTGTTTTTGTATTTGCGACGACAGTATTTTCCACATTTGTGTCTTTGAAATTGTAAAATTTGTGCATGAAGATCACTATTTGTGGCTTCTGATGGAATTTCACAAGTGACATATTTTTCAATAAAATGTAAAACAGTGGCATCACTGTCTTGACCAAATTTAGGTGCATCTTTAATCCATAAAAGAATGTGGATATGTGGTGCTCCTCTGGCTTGGTATTCTTTTCTCCAAAAGAAGTGTTGCACTTCTCCAAGGGGAGGAACAGTTTTATTACAAATAAAATGTAGCATAGCAATGAAGCAATGGTGAAAACATCTTGAAACATTAACAGGATCCAAAGAACAAAGTTCTCCAGGTGTTAGTATATCTATGTTTGTTTTGTTTTTATTTGATATGCATAGGAAATCATGTAAATCTTCCCATGCATATTCTGCACAACTTAATGTAACAAACCAAGTGGGTGGGCCAAGGTTTCTGATCATACAACGTACATCTCCATGACATCGGAACCAGTACTCTTTAGTACCACGCATATTTGCTAATAGATTTGTAATATTTGATTGTAAAACCTCATCCTTTTGTTGCACTTTTTCTAATAATTGTGTAGCTGTCATATTTTGAAAGTGTGATCCTGATTTTAATATGTGTGCAACTCCGTAACATAAAGTTGCTAGTTCACTTTCAAAGAGTAGGTGGAATATGTATTCCACACATTGTCTAAATCTGGGATTGTCAGAATACATCCGTAATGAGCGGTATTCTGAAGCTGATATTTGAATAGGTCTATCATCATACCTTCCTCCTTTGCCAGTAGGAAAGACTAGAGGAAAAGCACGTGCTTCTATACTTTTTTCCCATATGCTGATTGGCGATCCTTTTGTTTGACGCATTTGGTAAGTTTCCAGTGCATCTTCTACGGTGTCATTACAGTGCAAAGGATGAATTGTATAATGGTCTAAAGTATTTGATATTGTAGCAGGATCTAGTAGCTCAAATTGACCAGCTTCTTGTGTTTCTTGAATTATTTCAGTTGTATCTTTCAAGTTTTCTTCAATATTAATTTCTTTGTAATATTCATTATTCTCTTTGAGATATTGGAAGGCTTGTCTAACTTTATATAAATCTACCAGCTGTTGCCATATTTTTTTGTCTTTTGTAGGTACTCCATTTACTAAGATAATTAAAGATTGCTGCATTGGACATTGCACTCCTAGAGTATGCACATTTTCTTTTAGATCTAATGGTAAATAACCTACTTTTCCACGAATGCCTTTTACCAATTCAGAAGGAGGTAATTTTGCTGTTTTTGGTTGAAGACGTATTATTGCTTGAAATGGGTGTACTGTTTGAATTATGATGCTCTCAAATTAATTTAATATGTTGTAGGGGTTTTGATACTGGGTATAATTCCAAATTATTTGTGATAGCACGTGAAGGAATTTGGTTGTTGTCAAGTTTTGTAGTGCAGTAACTGCAAAGTATTAAGGGCTCAGTTATTTCATATTTGTTTTCTGCTACAAGGTAGAGAGCTAATTCAAACCATTTAGAACCTTCATTGTCTTCTATTTTGTATGATAGATCTACAGTTTTTGTGTTACTTTTATAAAAAGTTTGACGGCAACATACACATACATGGTTTGGTACTTCAGCTGATGTACTTTTAAATGTTAGTATTTCTTTTTTGTATGTGTTTAGCAAAAAGTTGCCATGTGTAGAATTGTTGCTTAATTGGTTTAAAGCTATTTCTTTCTGGAAATGGCTTTCACTTCCAAAATATTATTTCTGGATATAGTGAATTTCTTCAAGTAGGTCTTTTGCTGTACCATGTAGAAGGATGTTATTTAAATTTGCCAGTGCTAAAGCAGGACTTTTAGCATAGTACAGTATATAGACTAGATTTCTTATAGTTGAATGATGTGTTGATATCCTTTTGATATCATGGAAAGTGGTTTTACAAGTAGGTCCTGTAATGCAGGCCAACGAATGTCCTTGTAGTCCTGTGTACTTGCGCACTGGACAGTTATCCAAATTTTTCAGTAATTTAATTTTGATTTTGTCTTTGCTTTTTACATATTTATTGAGGAATTGGCCATCTGTCCATCAACGCTTCTAAGATTAATTTCCTACGATAGGTTTTAAGCATTGAACCTGATTTCTCTCCTGTTTTTATAAGATTTTGAAGGACTTTGTGACGGTACATTTTGGCTAAAATACTTTTCTTGGTATGCTTACTTTGCACTATATTAAAATTTGAAGAAGTAGTTTTATCTGTAGTGATAGCTGATTTTCTGTTAATTTTTTTTTTTTGGTTTGTTTTACATTTTGATAGAGGAGGCAAAGTTTTTGTACTTGAATCTTCTTGTGTTTCACTAAATGACTGTATTAGCTGTTTTGTTTTTTACAAATTCTGCTAGAGATGGATGCTTATGTTGGACACTTTTATTTTCATTTGCTCTACTTTTGTGTTGCTTTCTACAGACTTGTCTTTTGGTAGGCATTCTTTAGGGTCCGTTGAAAAAAATAAAGAAGATATGGGTTGGGGTGTTCTGGAATGTATGTGTGCTGTGTGCATGAGTGTTTGAGTAAGATGAGAAAGATGTATGTAATGGTGTGTGATTGTGCATTGGGAACTACAACTAGTAGGGATAGGTATTCTTGAATGTATGTGTTACTAAACTGGGGTTCAGATGACAAAAAAAAGTAAACTAGTGGTGTGGAAAAGTACAAATAGTAAATTTAATGTATACAATTAAAACAGTTGTTTGTTCTATGATATGAAAATTGTAGCGGTTCAGTTGGGTAATTTGTGTGTCCAAAAATATGAATTTGTGGGCCATTCTGGCTGTAAATCGCTGGTTAAGACATGGAGATTGTTGGACAAAATGGTACACAATCTCTATTTTTAGGCACCAAAATAGCTTGTATTAATGCTATAGTATGTTTGATTAATAATACAAATATTATGGTGATATTCTACTTACTTTTTTTCTTAAATTAACAGGTAGCTTCTTAGTTCTTCTTTGTTCTTCGAATTTGGCTGCTTCTTTTCAGTAGACTGGTCTTCACTGCAATTGTAAAAGCTTCAAATTAGTAACTTTGTTTGTATATAGCGCTGTTTTTAATTTAGATATTGATTTTTTTAATTGAAATCCTCAGTGCCTTCTTTAAAACCATTAAACTAATGTATTTACATAAGATACATTGCATCAGTTCAGTACATATGATCTGTTCTTAATGAACAAATTGTATTGAATGACTAACTGTAGCAAAAAAAATATCTTTACTATGTCTTGTGAAATTTATAATATACCAGTGAATACTACTATTTCTGTAAGTAAGATGTTCTAGGTAATAGCGCCTCAATGTCATGTCTAAATTAAAGTAATTAAGTAAATAAATAAATAAAAACAAAAAAATATGAAATTGTATAAGTATTTTTTTAAAGATTTAAACATAGATTGTGCTTGCATGCAATTTTGTTTGAATATATGTAGTCTATATATTTCATTTAAAAAATGTTAGTTTAACATGATTTGAGTGTGTGTGTATAAAGAAAGTAAATAGTATAAAGGTTTATAAGTGATAGTTGATTTTAGGATATTGAAAAAAATACAGTAAATTCATTTTACAGATTACACAAGCTAAAAGTCTGTTTGAAAATGTGTTCATCTACTGTACAGAAAATATGCATACCTGAAGTTTGTGTTCATGCATATGGATATGCATGGAGCTGCAAGTTGAAATCTTGGAGACTTGTACAGTATTTCTGGTAGATGGTGCTTGCCAATGATATGACACTTGTACTCAGAGAGATTCACAGTACATTTGCAGTGCTGATCTATGATGATGCAGTTAGATCTAGAGGTCTTGAATGTGATTGGTGCATGGTCATGTGATTTTTAGCTACATCCAATGAGGCAATGGCAGAGAGAGTGAAGTGGAAATGGTAGAAGGGCTGTTCATGTTACGATATGTCCGCGGACATGGCGGTAGTTTGCGGACATCGGGAGTTACATCCGGGGATTTTTAGGTTCAGAAGTCATGCAAATGAGACTAAGCACTGAAAGGGATTGGTCAGGAAAGTTTAGTGGGTGTGTTGTGCCAGGATAGAGTTTCTCAGATACTCTTTTTGCTGAGAGAACAAAAGATAGCTATGGCTGTGTGTTTCAGAAAACAGATTGTTTGGATTTTGGGAGATTCGTGGATACATTGGTTGAAGGTGCATGCAGAAAGCTGTGGAGTAGCTGTAGTCTTGGATTCCCACATGTGGAAGTACACTGGCATGGAGTACGTGGAATGAAGTGGTTGGACTTGCCACCTCTCTGTGCTACTTTGGAGACAGAGCAACATCCAGACATAATTGTAATTCATTGTGGAGGGAACAGTTTACGACATGTGACTGGAATTCTTTTGCAATTTGCTATGAAAGAAGGACTTGGGAAGGTTATGGACATGTTTCCTAATTCTCAAGTGATATTTTCACGGATTGCGCAGAGACAAATGTGGCTTCGTTCTTCTTCATTTGGTCCAGAAATGGAAAAAGCAAGGCGCAGTGTTAATAAGGCTGTTTGTGCCTTTCTAAGTGATTTTGGCATGTCCTCTTTTCACAATGAAAATATTATGTTTCGTAGTACATACATTTTTCGCAGAGATGGAGTCCATCTTACTTATGCTGGCAATCAGATTTTTCTGAGAAATGTACAAAATGCATTGCAACCTTTTTTGGAATTACAACAACCATTTTGAAGTAGGTGTTAAGCATTTATAATTTTTGACTTACAAACACCACCCAAAGGCTCTTTTCTGAGCCACCACTTCTTCCCAGAGAAAATTGCAATGTTTGTGATGGGGATAGCAACCCAATTTTTTAAATGTTCGCGAACTGTCCGCGGACTTCTAAAAAACACAAAGGGCCCTGCTTCATTTATTTTCACTTCTATTTTTTAACTGTGAAAGGCGGCTCTGAAAAGAGCCTTATTTTTTTTTGATTTTTGATATTTTGTATTTTTTTGGTATTTTATACACAACACACTAGGAGAGGAGGGGAAAGGAAGGTAAAGGGGGGACACCAACCACAGGGATAAGAAAGGGCGAGCTGAGAGAGGAAGATGTAGAGTGGGTTTCATTTGGGTAGTGAGCAGATCTTTTCGTGCTCTGAGACGATAGTCTCAAAAGCACTACGAAGTCGCTCCCCCCTGCAGAGTAGTGTGTCACAGTACATACATACAACTGTGACCCTCGAAAGGTAAGGGTCATCAGCATTCTGTATGGCCTGTGAGGCAGCTTGAGGAAGACGCTGTCCCACAGAGGTGGTCCTTGTGGTGACAGGATCAGAAACAGAGGATGAAGTAGAGGAAATCAACCTGCTACGTTCTTCGCAAGGTACAACCCTGCGAATAGCCCCAGAGTGAAATGACCTCAGGTGTCGCTTCATAGTAGTGGTTCCAAAGCTGTACTTACCGTGCTTCCCACGACTGAGTATCATTTTGCACTCATTGCAGGTAACACGGTTCGCACGAGCCTTAGGAACATTACCATGAATGGTAAATAACCGCCACACCCAAGATTCACGCCTAGTGCGGGTAGTAGGGTTTTCCTCTACCTCATTCTCATCATCCTCTTCTTCCTCCTCTGCATCCTCACTCCTGTTCCCCTCTTCAGGCCCTTGGGGAGGTGGTGGTGGTGGAGGGGGTGGGGGTGGTGCTGAAGCAGGTGCAGCACCAGGTGGCAGTTCTGCAGCCAGGATGCCATCTCGATGGTGTAATCAGCAAGTTGCTGGAGAAATAGCTGTGCTCTGAAGAATAGCCAGAAACACAATAAGAATAAGCTCGAGGGCGTGTTCTTTTATAGGGGTGCTTGTGCGCGGTTCGCGGACATGAACGCTGTCCGCAGACAGATCGAACACAAAAAAAAGTTTGAAAAGTTTCAAAAGGTAAGTAGAAACTCAGGATTACTATGTGGGACTTGTGCCATGGTGAGATTTTATTGAAAAATATTATGGATTAATTGAAAATGTACTTTTAATTTGTTCGGGGACCCGAACAGTGTCCTCATTCAGAACACGCGATCAGCGTGGGCGCGGTCATATGATCCGTTTGCGAACAAGTCCGCGAAGGAAGCGCATGTCTGCAGGACACCAAATGCACGGAGATTGGCTACCGCATGCGCGTTGATGTTCTACGGACACTGTTCGGGTCCTGAACTAATTAAAATTGCGTCACACGTGAAACAAACATTTCAGGACACTGCGTGTGTTCTTAGAACAGTTTAAATTTGCTAGCGAACAGTAAGGACAGATATACTGTTCTTCAGGACACGTTCACTTTCGTTTATGTATGAACATTTCAGGACACCAATTGTGTTCTTAGAACATTTTCAAGTTGCTAGCGAACAGTACGGACAGGTATAGTGTTATTTAAGACACCTCCATTTTCGTTTAATTACGAACAATTCAGGACACCGCGTGTGTTCTTAGAACAGTTTGAACTTGCTAGCGAACACTACGGACAGATATAGTGTTCTTTAGGACACTTTAATTATTTTTTTTTACGAACATTTCAGGACACCGCGTGTGTTCTTAGAATAGTTTCATCTTGCTAGCGAACAGTACGAACAGGTATAGTGTTCTTCAGGACACCTCCATTTCCGTTTATTTACGAACATTTTAGAACACCTGCACTGTCCACGGACACCTACATTGTTTTTTAAAAAAAAATAAACTATTTACAACACAATATAAAAGTTAAACTTTATTTAACATATATTAATAATTTATGACAGAGAAGGTGAGGCAGAAACAGAAACAAAAACAGGAGAATTAGGGGTTTCATCATGATTGTTATTAGGTGAAGAAGGGATGGAAGACTCATCAACACGTTTTGGGTTATGGAGAGGGTTTGGGAATAATTGACTGGGATATGGTGAGGGGGGACAAGTACATGTGGGGCAATGGTATGACGTTTTTGTTTTAAAATGATCTTCAATAAAAGGTTTCAAATTATTAAAATTGGTCAACAATAAATCAATTTTTTCTTTTATGTTGTCAAGCGTGTTTTCCATAACAGCTTCTTCAGAGGTAGTTTCTATTTTGTTATGCTCTGTACAAAAAAAATATATATATGTTAAATGTATACAAAATAATAATTAAATGGTTTATATTATAAAATATTTACCATTAGTTTCACTATCTTGTGACATTTCTTCATGTGGGAAATACAGAAAGTTTATAAATATATGAATAAAATTAAGTACACTTACTATTTCAGGTAAGATATGTCCTATGTACTCAGTGGGTCTGCTCTTGTTCTCAGTTCTGTTGTGTTTGTGAGGTAATTATGTTGGAAGCCAATTTATTTTCTTGTGGTATATTCTATTTTAGAACATAGTGCATTTAAATGAATGGTTAGTGTGTTGTATATATGGGTTACATTTATTATGTATTAGTACATATAATGTGTTTGTGTGCTTTTTTTTGAATTTGTTAAATGTTCCTATGTTATGATATAACAATCAAACATACCCCCCCCAGAGTTTTTTAGGTAGTGGTAGTGTTCTTCGAACATTTTCGCGAACATTAAATGAGTTCGCGGACATCAAGTACAGTAGAAGAGATTCAGTCAGTGCCATATGATATGTATGTGAAGTGAAAGTCATTATTGTTAAGTTGCACTACTAAAAACCTACGAAATTCAATGAAAAAACTTTGTTAAAGGGACGTTATGGTTAAGTTGTGCTACTAAAAACCTATGAAATTCAGTGAAAAAACTTTGTTAAAGGGACGTTATGGTTAAGTTGCGCTACTAAAAACCTATGAAATTCAGTGAAAAAACGTTGCTAGAGGGACGTTATGGTTAAGTTGCACTACTAAAAACCTATGAAATTCAGTGAAAAAACTTTGTCAAAGGGACGTTATGGTTCCAAGTAAAACCGACAAACCGTTGAAATTCGCCAGTTATGGTAAGCTAAGCAACCATAACTCGCGCCACCACCGTGCACTGCTAAGACTAACACCCAGGACATCAAAGATGACATCACAAATGTCATTGATGACATCACTGATGACATCACATGTCTGGCTCGCTCTTTTTTCTTTTGCTTCAAAAGTATTAATGCTCAAACTGAACACAAGCATCAAGAACTGAAACTCAGAGAAATGGAGATGAGCCATGCCTTATAAATGAAACAGTTTTCTATTGAACATGCTTCTCTCCCAGAGTCTTCAAGGTCTTCCAGTTCTAAGAGACCCTGTATGCCTAAAGAAATTGTTGGTATGTATGAGGCTAAGCTTGATATTTTGGATTGGTTGGCAATGTTTGAGTTGAACCATGGGATTCAAGACATTACAGGGAATCAGTTGCTTCCTTGGCTTTTCTCTAGGCTACCCACAGTTGCAACTGATGTTGTGATGGAGTTGTGGGAAGGGGGATAGGATGGACAATGAGTGTGTGAAGCTAGCTTTAATTGCTAGATTTGGGAAGACCCCTTTTCAGTACCTTAAGTGGTTAAGGACCCTCAAACAGCATGATGGTACCCCTTGGGCTACCTGGGTATGTGAATGTTTGAAAAACTTAGATGGTTGGGTTAAGGGTTACAGAGTAAACACTTATGAAGTTATGAGAAATCTTGTTATGTGTTAGTCAATTTAGGCAATAGATCCAAAGGAGTTAGCTAAAGTTGCTGACTTGTGGGCTGCCAACAGGGCTACTCACAAGGATTCTGGGGCAACTCAGAAGAAGGATGAGGGAAAGCAGCCAAAGAAAGATAAAAAGGATAATTATAATACGTCCAATCCAAAAGAGGATCCCAAACAAAACAATAAGGGTAAGTCACAAGGGAAACCGAATTAGGCAAGTACACCATATGGGCCCAAAGCAGATGGAAGTCAGAACAAACCCTCATTCATCAAAACATTGGGAAATGTTATGTTTGTAGGTCAACTGACCATGTGAAAGGGTTTCCCAGATGTAAGGGTAAACATTGAGGGGTCCACACTGTCTCCTTAGCCTTCTCCCCAGAGGAAGCAGTACCTATGGCAAATGGAAACTTTCACCTAATAGCTGATGAACCCATGAGAGTCTCAGCTAATGTTTCTTTGGTGTCCCTGGTTTTGTTGAAACAACCAAAGTTAGATGTCTATAATTCCATCCCAGATAATACTAAAGAGTATTATAAAGATAGTGTTCTTGTGAATGGCCAGGAGTCCCCTGCCATCAGAGACACTGGAGCCAGCATAACTGTGGTTGATGAATCATTTCCCAAGGCAAAGGATGTTGCTAAGGCACCCAAACACCTAACCAAGTTAGCTGGAGGCCCTGTGCAAATGCTTCCCAGTTACCAGCTCTCATCCAGTACAATGGCAATGGCATGACTGTCAAGATACCTATTAGTGTGCAGAGTGAAGTGCCTGGGAGAGTCCTGTTGGGTAATGACATGAAAACCCTTGGAGTTGTGTGTAGCACCCCCCCAGGCCTGCCAGTAAGGAAACAGGAGCTCACTAAGCCTGCAGGGAAGAGGACCTTGAGAGGCTCTCCAGGGGAATTGATATCACCCCAGTCCACAGGAATTGCTCACTGCTATTTCAGGAAAGAAAGAGGCAAAGGGGAAACCCAAGTCCTCCAAGAAGACAGCAGCTAGCACCCCTGTGCTACCAACAAGGACATCCCCAAGATTGTCCAAAGTCACACCTGTGACTCCTCCACCTGCTGAGACTGAATGAGAGGTACAACCATGTGTGATTGAGCCAGCTTCTGAAGAGTCAGATCTGGAAGAAGACATTACTCTAGTTGAATATCTGGATCCTGATGACCATCCTGAGCTGCAGTCTTTACTGGCAGAAGGTGGATCCAACACAGCAGACTTCAGCAAAGGACAAAGAAAGTGTCCTACTCTTGAAGGTCTTCGCCTACAGGCAGCATCACAGCTCGATGGGCAAGAGTCTGGGAAGCATAGGTTGCACTGGGAAGATGGCCGCTTCTACAGTGAACTGACTGAGTCTACCCCTGGGGACGGAAAAAGACTTGTAGTGCCCCTAGAAAACAGACTCCAGTTCCTACAGTTGGCCCATGAGATACCTTTGGCTGGTCATTTGAGTTTCAAAAACACCAAGGGAAGGTTCTCTTTATACTTCTATTGGCTTAAAATGGGTTCAGAAGTTGACAAATTCTGTAGGAGCTGTCAAACTTGCCAAACCTCTGGCAAGAGTGGAGCCAAGAATGTGGCTGTCATGATGCCTACCCCCGGGGACCCAGACAAAGTCCAGCAACCCGGAAGCAGGCATCAAGTTACCCCAAGCAAGCCCAACAACCCCCGCTAGGGGCTATTTGGGTGCAGTCCTGGCGCCTATGGCGCCAGGCTCATATGGAGAGTCAGTCCTGGCGCCATAGGCACCAGGCTCATAGATTAAAACCTGATGCAGACCATGCTACAAACTTACCTGATGCAGACCATGCTGCAAAAGCTCCAAGCCAAACGAGGCTTGGAAGGGACTATTTTACCTAGGGACTATTTTTTTACTCGGGTGGGCCTGGGGAGGAATACTTACCTGGGACTACTTTGGAGGCTGTTTAAACCACGCCCGAAGAACAGCACACGCTTCGCGTTATTCTGCATCCAGCAGCGTAACGCTCACCGTGCCTGCACGTCTGCATCCAGTCTTCTGCCACGCCCGCCTCGAGTTTGGAGCTCCTAGCAAAAGGGAGAAAGAAGGAGAAAAGGTTAGAACAAGAGCAAAACCTTTGATCCTTACCTGAATTCCCGATCCATCGCGCCTTTGAGCTGGAAGAAAGAAGTTATTTTATGCGCATCGCCTCACCTGCTGCAGTGCCGCGCTGAACTCACCGGCCTTCGCAGCATCTTCACATTTCACTGCATCCTCCTGCATGTTACGTGTAAGGAGAAGACAAGCACAGCAAGGTGAGCCAAGGGAATACCCCCCATAGACTTACCTGATTTTACCACAGGGGGTACTATTCTTCTTCACTGGTCGGCGCAGCTTCCACTGCATCCTAGCCAAACCCCGGCCCCTAAGGGGAAACAAAAGGACAGCAAGGTGAAACTAGGGACTAACAAGGGGAACCCTCCTCACCACAAAAGATTTATCTGATTTAACCGCTGGAGGCATCATTCCCCGAGACTTCATACTTTCTCTCAGCGCCTGAATAAGGGAGAAAGCAACAGGTTACACATGGACATTATTTTATCGAACTGTGTTGGATAACACAAATCCTTACCAGAACATTACTGGTTGCCACAAGGAACTCTTCAGTAGGGTCAAGTTGCAACCTGCAAGGAATCGGACAAGAGTGAAAGTCAGGCATTTGAACTCTTACGAACTACATACTTACCGCGTCTTGCCGGGAATATCGGAGTCAATATTGTCCTGGAACTCACCAATGCCTTCGAGCCAGTGAAGCAACTGGTTATCTACGGGCCCCTGTGCTCAATGCAGGATGGAGAGCTCATCATTTCAAATCATCAGGTGAGACTATAAGAGGGAACATCCAAGGTGATCACTGGGGAGAACAGCGGGGTGGGGGGATTTACGCTCAACTCCATGGGTGGTTAATTCCCTTTCTCCACTTGCAGAAGAATATTCCTACGGGCCAAGCAAACGAAGCTAGGTGGGCCAGTCCAGTCTGTCATCTCGGCCCTATGCGTCACATTGGTGGAGACCGCAGCAGTCCATTCCAGATCGACGCCTCTGTGGGAGCCAGGTGAGCGTAACAGTGGCACCCTTGGTGATTCTCCCACTGGTGGGAGTTCCTTTTGAGAGGGTGGGCATTAACATTGTTTGTCACCTTGACCCTCCCATGTCTTCAGGTAACAGGTTTATCCTGGTTGCAGTAGACCATGCTACTAGGTATCCTGAAGCAATACCTATGAGGACTGTTACGGCTCAGGCTGTAGCTAAGGCTCTACTTGGTATTCTTACCAGAGTAGGGTTTCCTAAGGAAGTGATATCCGGCAGGGGGTCCAATTTTATGTCCACTACATGCAAGCCATGTGGAAACACGGTGGTGTCACTTACAAGTTCTCTACAGCCTACCATCCACAGACAAATGGACAGGTAGAGAGGTTTAATCATACTATGAAGAGCATGATAGGTGTTTTAGAGGAATTCCTTAAAAAAAGTGGGACCTTCTACTGCCATGCCTTATCTTTGCTTATAGAGAAGTCCCTCAGGAGGGAATTGGATACAGTCCCTTTGAACGTCTCCATGGCCATTCAGTCAGATGTCCATTGGCCCTGATTAAGGAGGGGTTGGAGAGTGCTCCTACCCCCAAGCCAGTAAATGTGACTGACTATGTGATAGGTCTCCAGTGGAGAATTTCACACAGGATGGCAGAAGATAGTGATAACTTAAAAGCAGGTCAGTCTCTGGTCAAATATTGGCATGACCAGAAGGCCAACATGGTTGAGTTTACTCAGGATCCTCTAGTACTAGTCATGGTGCCAACAAGGCAGAGGACCTTGCAGGACAAATGGATAGGACCCTTCAAGGTTGTGGGCAAACTTGGAGAGGTGAACTATCTGGGGGACTTAAGCAGACCTAAAGAGGCCCCAAGAGTCTTTCATACCAACCGCTTGAAGGTATATGTCTCGAGGCCAGAAGTAGGAGCTTGGCTTCTAGCTTCAGCTCAAGAGAAGGAGGAGAGTGAACCTCTATCTGACCTACCCAGAGGCCAACCTTTAGATGAGAAGATAGAAGGGGTTAATCTCTCTTCTAATCTGACATCTGAACAGCAGGATGAGTGCAAGTTTCTGTTAAATCAGTTTGCCTCCCTGTTTTCACTTTCACCAGGCTTGATCCCTTAGGGTCATCATGAAATTCGAACTAGTGACTTTTTACCTGTGAAAAGCAGAGGTTACAGAATGTCAGAACATGTAAGATCCCACATAAAAGAAGAGGTCAAAAATATGCTTGATCTCGGGGTTATAGGGCCATCTACAAGTCCATGGTCTAGTCCAGTTGTTCTAATACCAAAGGCAGGATCCATGGAATTGAGATTTTGTGTGGACTATAGAGCTCTAAATGCAGTCACTAAAACCGATGCCCATCCTTTGCACGAGACTCCAAGCAGAGTGTGGGCCGGACCTACGCAGCAAGCAAGATAGGGGGTAGAACATACAGAATGAGGAATTATTTATGAAAATGTGGACGGATTGAGGGACAGTCCACGCTCAAGCAATCGCACGCACATTCCATTGCAAATAAACAAGTATTCATGGATTCGAACTCTGAATGTCGGGTCGTGAAAAGGTTTGTGCAAATCCTGGTACACTCCCGCCACCTGATAGCAGGCATAAAAGTCAATGCGCATCCATAAAGCACACAATACACACCTAACGAAGCATATCCAGCTACGATTAATCCAGCATTTGTCAGACCGAACATGCATGGACACCGCAGGAGGAGGTGGATTGCGAGATCCTGCATCTACAACACATGCACCACTCTTTGGGATGTCTGATTACCAGGTCTATGACAGGTACAGATCCCCCTCATACCATCCTAGACTTAGTCAGGGAGTGAGAAGATAGGCTAACATCACCCACCATGTGCTCCCAGGCCCTTAACTCCCTTGATCACTCTGGTGGTGTGTTGCTATATGCACCACCAGTTGTGTTGCAGGATTATTGTGACAACATGCGTCCTGCACACTGTCACCACACGGTGTGGTGTCCCACTGGACATGCTGGTGGTGGACATGCTAAGTATGTAACGGTGCCGTTAAACACTTAGCACCAGGGTCATAATGAGGCCCCTTGTCTTATCCTGTACCCATTTTGAGTCTAAACGAGCGCTCTATCTTAAAGATAGATTTAATAGGGATCTTGAAATGTCTATCCATTTGTTTTGGAGCCGCTGTATGTGGGGTGTAAATATTTCTTTCATTTTGGCATTAAATCTATTACTCCAAAATATAATAGAGGAATTGGAAAAAAGGAATTTCATATGTAAGGTTTCTACAGAGGAATAATAGGACTGGAAAGATAATGGAAAAGAAAGGGAATACAAATACATTATTAATTAAGGGCTGGGATAGATATTCTATGACAATTTTACGATAATGTTTGTGATTTTGATGATTTTTTTCTACATTTTATATGTTGTTTTATAAAATGAATTGTACATGTGTATTGTGTGTGAAATGTTGTATAAGGTTTTATGTAAACTAACAATGCAACAATAAAAAAAAAATTCCATATCATACCTGATGACTGTCAAATGGACAACAACTGTACTGCATGTAGACACCAAACCTCACACATGAGACTACAATTAGTAAGGCACAGTAATATCTAGAAGCAAATTAACACATGCAAGGAAAGCCCTGGACCCACAAAGTGTGTTAAACAACAAAAGAAAATACACTGGCTAACCCATTACCTGATCGCAACAATGAGCACAATACTCAGTGACATCAATGTAGTCAATGTCAATATTAGCAAGCAAAGATCAACAAAAGTGCACTACAAGAGAAAAAAAACATCTTACCTGTTTCCTGTGCATGCATACAACTGCAAGTATCCTCTAAACCCCATCAGTCATCACATCACAACGAATGGATCTGCAGAGAAAGTCAAATCAATGTGAGTGCAGACAACACATCCATGAATCCAAACACACATCAATACATCCCCCCTGAGTGACATGCAAAACATGCAAACAACTCACATGCAAACCATCAACAAGTATGCTGGCACACATGCAGACAGATCTGCACACTGCATGCAAATAAAACACACTTACTGACAAAAACCCACCCACAACCTGCACACTGCCTGAACACCCAAGTACCATGCAGTGAATGTCCATGACACACCTACCTCATTATCAAGTTGAAGGGACATACTGAACACATGCATCTGGTGACAAGCAGCATGACAATGATCGGACCCACAAAAAGTACATCACTGAGATCATTGAACACTGGCATGTAAGCCAATGATGCAAAGCACAAGAACGTCTGAATCCAAATACTCACCAATTGCACTGAAGACAGGATATTGCAGAAGACAGCATTTCTGTGGGATGTATTGACCCACTCTGCTATACTATGCAGCATCACTCTGCTAGTTATGGGGCAAGAAACAGCAACAATGGCCGCAAAACTCTTGTGCACGCCAAAAAACACCAAAACCGCGTTCTTCAACACACACAAAGATGGATGCACAACCTGCCACCCATGGTGCATGTGTGTTGGAATAGAGCACACACTGCAGAAAATGTGCCAGTGGGATCCATGACAAGCAAACAGAGTGCAGAGGGAAAAGCAGCACTTTGCAAGTGAAACTTAAAAATTTGCCTGTAAATTAAATTTACTTTCTTGCTAAAAAGTCCAAAATGCCAGTACACAACACTTCTCAACATTCAAAATCTTGCTTGGCGCTAAATTTAAGTTAATCTAATGAAGAATTGTGAATGTACAAAGTCCTAAAATGTGAAGAGCAAAACATTTTCTCAGAAAAAACGGATTGCCTGTGGATGACAGCGCCTGTCAAAATCTGTGTGCAGCACACTGAGCTACCTATGAATGACAGCCCTGTCAGATGAGCTCTCCTGATGAAACTTCAAAGTGATTTAAACTAAAAGTCTGCCGTATTAGCAAACATAAAAGGATTTGTTGCTGAAAAGAATACATCCATGTCATTTGATGCAATTAGTTTGGTTTCTGTTGGATTTTAAGAAATTAAGAATAAATTAGCCTGGCTGGGCCGGCAAGGAGTGGAAAAACAGGTTTCTCCCAAGGGGAGGGAAATCCTCTCAGCAGAAACTCACTGATAGATGATAATTGTTGGTTAGGCCAGACTTTCGTCTACAGCCAGGGAATGAACAATGGTAGATCCCCAGGCCAGGAAACGGACGTGTGAAGGGGTCGTAAACTGCTCCTTGAAGGAATTCCCCAAAGGAGGGGGCTGCTCCTTGAGCTCTAGAGAGAGACAAAAGGGCGGACCATTTGCTGCTAAAAATAAATAATGAACAATTTTTAGAGACTCATAACTTGTTATCCAAAGTGGTGAAAAGGACAGATTTGTTAGTCTAATTTTTGGCTGTACGTTTCAAGAGGCGGTGGAACTGTGTAACATATTCTGGACAGGAATGGCAATATATGTGGTTTTATGTGAACTGTATTAATGCTAGAATTGTTAAACTTTGCACACACATCCCTAAGGTAAAAACACACATTTGTGGAAATTTGCAAGAAGTTTGGAAAATGTATTAATGGCGAAATTGACAAAATTCTGCAGAAAGGTGAAACAAGATCCGACAGCTGCGGGATTTTGATGAACAGATACTACATAAAATATGGAATCTTTGTGTGTGATTTTTGTAGAGGTTACCAATGTATAAATAAGTATTTAGGACAACATTCGATTTTGATACTAGTGGCTAGGGGAGGTTTCTAAGAACTGCAAAAGCCAAATCATGAATGTGACATCATCTGTCCTTGATCCAATCACTCAGCTGCAAGGCAGAGATGAGGTTCTGATCCAATCCCAATTCACAGGGTCAAGCTTAGTTAAGCCGGACCATACACCCATTTTTGTGATGTCATTTGAAAGGATAAATAGAGACAGCTGACAGCACATAGGGACTCACTCACAGACTCACTTTCCTGATTCCAGTGAAGCACTTTGTTCCAGCATTCAACATCCAGCCTTTAACATCCTTCCAGATCCAGATACCAAGAATCTTGCCAAGCAGTAGCTGAACCTTTTTCAGCAAGGCCTCAATCCTCAAACTGTTTCTCACAACCCAGTGAAGCGCTGTGGTGTGGGAAATCATCCTGAACTAGCATCCTGAAACTATCCGGCTTGCTCCCATAAGGCTTGTCTGATGAACTTGCTATCCCGCTGATTGAAATACCCAGAAACAAGAAGGGCAGATCCTGTGCAAATCCAGTGACCGACCTAGCAGATTCAGTCCCGCGCCTGATGTGCTGTCCTTCCTTGATAGACCAAATCCATTGACCAGAACCGTGACCATCCAAAAATCTTAAATCCCAGTGGATTGCGAGTATTAATAGGACGCTAGAGAACTATTGTATACCTTGCTTATCTTGTTCTACACTAATCTCTGAACTATCCCTACTTTCATAAACTGTAACAGTGTCAAAATCTTTAGTGCTATTTTCTTCGGTCTAGTTGCTAAAGCGCCATTTTCATAGTCATCTTTTTTTGTGTAACTCTGATCCATAAGTCCCACTTTGAGTCTTTGGACTGGTGCTGCCGCGAAAGTGATGGGGATCTGTTACTGAAGTCATGAATCAGTCTTAGAACTTACTGTGTCCCGACTTGGTTGCCTAGCTAACCGCTCTAGCCTTGAGTAAAAGCATAAGCCATATTTTCCGATTCTAAACTGAAGTCCTTGTCCAAATCTCTTATCTTTATTTTCGAAAAACACCTTTCACTAAAACCTCTATTACTCCCTCAATTTTTAAGATAGAAGTGAAATTTCATCTCCCACTTGCACCTAACATCCTTAGCTATCTCTCCAACTCAACACGCGATTCACAAGTGATATCAAAAATCGCATAAGGAAAGGTTTGCTGCAAATTGATATTTTGAAAAGTTTACACGTGTGAATTAGCTTTAAATTATTTCCAACTTTGAGATTTCAATTATTTTCTTTTGATTAAATCATTGCTGTTGTTTGCTTGCATCTGTTCAAAGCAGCTCCCCTAGGAATCTATAATAATTTAAGCATTTCTGAGGTGGGAGTGATATTCTGTTCGATCTGTGTTATTCCTAAGTACTTGCTCTCTCCTCACATCTATTTAAATTGCCTATTGGGGAGTTGAGGGGTGTTGCAGGGGGAACCCGTAACTATAGTGCTATCTGTTCCAAACCAATCCAAAAGTATTCTTTTCTTTGCTGCATTCTTTTTGTGCTCATTACTTGATTCATAGAGCACTAAAGATATTATTCCATGTTTGGTTACCCCATTGGTGATTGTTGTTACCTATTAAAATATATTGTGATTTAAATTCTTAACAAATAAATACATATTTACCTTTGCAAACTAGCCTGATTCTGGGTCAGTGTGACCAGGGGGGGGTCTCAGGAGAAGGGTGTGATATGAGTGGTATATCATATGAAATATTGAATTTATAGGTAAAAATAAATAAGGGTTTAATTTGCACACTACATGATGGGCGAGACTTAGGTGTGTGCCAGATGGAAATCACTTACATTTCACAGAGTCAGATGTCAGAATGGAAGGTTGGGGACTGAGGTAACTTGCATGAAACACACAACCAGACATGACAAAGCAATGAGAAACAATAACAAAAGTAAAAACCACACAAAATATAGCTGCCGACTCAAAAGTGCAATGTAATGCAGACTTCACTGCGACTCAGTTACATGCACCCAGCAGATGTCAACATGCCGCTCCAATCCTAAGGATGCCCCATGCATTGCGCATGCATGGAAAATGACTAACCCATCTCAATGTAGTGTGCATGGTGTCTGTTGACAACATAGCATCCCAAACATGTGCATCAATGGTCACATGTGTGTGGATCACTCTCAGGACTGTACAACAAGAATGTTGAACCCTGACCAAGAAAAGCTAAATAGTGTCTTCCATGTACATTATTCGTGAATCATTGTATGGGATACCAGGTGTCAGGCCATACACATGTGAAAAGTGAAAGGAAACACACACCACCACCAACATGTGTCACAGCCCACAAACACATTGCCCTGCCACTGTTAGGCAGAATCCTGTGCAGTTCCCTTAGGGAGCACTACAGAAGATTAAGACTACAGGTATGAGCAATAAATCCCCTTTGGTATCAGTCTTTACCACGAAGATTTAGTTGGTAGCTGTGGATAAGCAGTCAGCCTTATCTCAAGAGGGAGATGAGCAGTATTCAAGGTTCACACAATAGGACTATAATACTATGGTACAAGGAAACACTGACCAAAGCTTTGTATTAAAAAGAATATACATATTTATTTTTCACACTTCCAAGTCAACACATTAATCACAGTTATTAAAGCAAGTTAAAATCAGTCAAGAAAATTATACACAACTCCCTAGTTTAAATTGTAGACACGTTTGAGCAAGAGTGAAAACTGAGCAAAACGGCACAGTGAAAACCAAACACAAATGGCACTCTAGTAATTTCTGACAAAGGAGGGAAAGCACAAGTTATAAGGAATATATTCGTAGGCACCTTAGCAACACTTCCCATAAGTTTGTGAACAAGTTTAGGCAAGGCAGTACTTTAGCATATATAATACTTAAATGAAAACCGAGAAAAATGGCACTTCACAAGTTTTAAAAGTGGGAAGAAGAAGGTGGTTATAAGAAGTGGGTGCACCAACACAGTTCTAGTTGAGAAAAAATCTAGAGAAGGCAGTTCTAACAAATTCAACCAGAGTCAATAGGCCTGTGCCAGAGTCAGTGGTACAAGGCAAAGAGCCCAGGAGCAAAATATTCTTGTAGCTGCTTTCAAGTCTTTGTTAAACGATTCAAAAAGGTGCATGCAAAAGGTGAAAGACAATGTTAGAGGATAGGGGCGACCAACCCAACAGGTAGGTAAAGGATTTAAAACACCTTTAGCACTACCACGCGGAAAGGGAGGCCTGGCGGAACAAAGTACCTTGAAATGTAGAAGAGGCTCCTGCGGTGGCGGTTGTTCCTGGCATTTCCTGCAGTTCGGGAGATCCAGCAGAGGGAGAGGGGCTCTCGACATGGGGGAAGGTTCGAGTTACTGCACTGCCCAGGGATGAAACCAGCCGAGGTGCTGCCCAACGAATAAAAGGTACGCTCCTTTAAATCGCGGTCCGGGTGGACGGGTGTCTGGCTATCCGGTCTCCGAGTACAGGGTACTGGCGATTCGACCAAGGCAGGTCCCGGAAGGCGATTGTCCAACTGGTTGGCCCTACCAGCTCAAGGGAAGAAGGCTCTTGCAAATGAAGATCTTCTTTCATCGTGTGGAGAAACAGTGGTGAGATGCTGCATGCATCATGACTTCACCGGTGGTTCAGTTGTTGCAGATGTCTTTGGCTTCTCTCCTCTTCCGCTTCTTAGTTCCAGTGGCGACATCTTGCTCTTCCAGTCCTCAGGACCCTGCTTTTATGCAAAAAGATCCCCATTCATACAGCCTAGCTGTCACTCACACAGTGGAGTGGTCATCCTGGCGGGAGACCCTCCAGCATATCAGGGCAGAGTGTGACATGGGTTGCTGATGCAACCCTGTCCAGGGGTCCTACTCCCGCTACCACACAATGGATCCACCACAGACTCAGTGACGCCGAGAGTCGGACTTCTTAGCAGAAGCCCGCCAAAAGGACGAACAAAGGATCCCTGACCTGGGTTAGGAGTTTAGACAAAGACACGAAAAATAATTTATATAACGGTTCTGGCAAATAAAGCCTACCGAAGTAAAGTTAATATAAAAATAAACCGGCGGTATGTTAGAGGCTGTCAGTAAAAGTCTAGCCTCGAACAATGGGAAAATCCCATAGGGAAATATTCGCGGTCGAATATTTTTGGTAGTAACCACAGCCACCAGCCAGAAACTTTTGAGAAAGGGACTGTACGGTACCCTCTCAAAAATTAACATAAGGGAAAAACTATGAACCCTTGCCAGTACCTCCATAGTAAGATGGGTTGTACTGGTTTTGTTCCTAAAGATTGAATAGTAAAGTCAATGGGGACTTTACATGCCCTGGGAGACAGTAGTCACTCCCAGGGTATAGAGTCTATGTTTGGGTGTCGCTACGACACCACTGTGTCACCGCACGGAGGGTGCTGTGTAACACATGTGGATAAAGATGTTTCCTATGGGGGTGAGATAAACCCCATAGACATTAAACACAAAAAATAGCCTAGAACACACATAGCAAATATGCCTAAGAGTGGGAAAAAGAGTCACATTCTTAGCAGGAGAAGAAAACAAACCCTTCAAATCCAGCAAAGCTGCTGGGGGACTCTATAGGTAAGGGAAATTAGCCATAGAATTAGAATTTTCAGCCACCCTCCTGACAACTCAGAAAGAAAGGCTCTACAGATATCCCCCCGACTATGATTCCACAGCCTGTGCCACCACAATATGAGTGTGAAAATAGCATGCACAGGCACATGACCATAAGAACACCATGTGACACATGCACCTACAAACTTTGACTCACCCCCACAAAACAATTTAAACAAAAGTGAATGCACACATTGCCAGACTCCTTGATAAACACCACACTACAAGTGACACCCTGAGTGCCCTCACTTACCTGCACAGGGTACCCACCCGGGCTGCATACACTGCATCACACCAGGAAACACATCCTCACATTGTAAAGACATGCATTGCAACAACTTAAAGACAGTGGAGATACATGACAAACATTTAGGGAATCAGAAATCAGGCATAGACCACCTAGTGCAAAAGGACCACAGAGTCCAAGAGGGAGACAGGACACCGATTGAGAATTGCGTAGGAGTGCAGAGTAGCACAACAGAGAAAGATAGATACAGAGAGAGAGAGAGAGAGGGAGGGACAAGTGAAAACCATAGCAAGGAGTACACTGTCTGGAGTGGAGACGGGGATGGACATGGCCAACATCACTGTGGGTGAGGGCACATAGACGTGGACCTCTGGGGATGATAGTGATATCAATAACTCTGGACGTACCATCATGGAATGAGATCATGGAAGACACATAGAATGGAAATATCCACATGTTGAGGCCATGAAGGACAAAACTGGTGGGCGGTGTAGGACAGACTGGCAAATAATAGGCACAAGTGTAGGGTCAATCAGTAGCCCTACCTCACACAAACCAAAGCAAAAACCCACCATGTAATGCATTACACACCAAGGCACATGTACCCCACTTCCACACAACTAAGGCACTGAAAGCATATTCTACTACCATGCATCAGCCAACTTATACCCCTGTTGAACAACACAGTCAATGGATATGCAGCTGTATTTTCACCCAACACACCACACCCATGAGTGAGATTGCCACAGTAAGTGTGCATGGATTCCAGGGCTCATTTGAACCTGACCGAGGGACACCAGATAAAGCCATGTGTTGGGATTTGGATTATGTCAGACATGCATGCAACTACATTGTATCAATGCAATGCACACCCACAGACTGTGAAAGTAAACATGAAGTAGAATGCAAAAACAGAAAACATGTAATACCCACCAGTGATGATAACCAACAGAACAAAAACATGTACAACAAGTACCATACAGGGTAACACAGAAGCAGTCAGTCCGAGTTATACATGTGCCATCTGTCAAAATCAACATGCATCAAGTGTGAGAAAGATGTCCTGTAGAGTAAATGCACAGAAATGTACACAACAAAGTCTCCATCTCATGAAGTGCTGCAGTGTAGGTTGTACCTACATGCCTATCAATGTGAATGGGACCTGGTGACCAGTGTCCTGGTTTGGACATGTAAGCGGAGAAGGAAGTGGATTTAAGATTGGCAGCCGTCAAAGAGTAGTGCTCAGAGGGAGAACACCTGCAGGGCATGCAACATAGGGACTGGGGGAGTAGAAGGGTGGCAGTAAGGAGACATCACCACAGTCTTTGTGCCAAGTGTCAGAGAACAAAAACCACCATGGTGCAGAAGCACCGACAACGCATCTGGCCAAGCAGTGTGAGCACCCACACAAAATGAAACACTAACCATGATGAATGTGACAATAGTGCTACACAATCACTTCAAAACATGCAGTGAATATCATGAGTGCATCCACAGAAACAAGCCACTGGCATAGAAATGCAAATGCACATACACACTCATGCATGTGTACAGACGCACATCAGCACAGACATAAAAGGTGAAACAAGGTGAACACCACCAGCCGGTCAAAATGTGTACTGGATGCAGAACCCATGGGAACAATTACACTGGCAGAACTTGTAAGACAGTGCACATGCTTACCTGCTGGCCGAGCAATCATGATGTCATTCCCTCATCACCTCCACCAGGAACTGTGCCTTCAAATGTGTGACAGTTTGTTCAGTGCCTGGTAGAGGGAATGGGGAGTTTGGACATCAAAGGTTGCAGTGTGTCTCCCCCGGTTGTGCAGTCACAACTTCATTCCAGAGCACTGCAGCAACATGGGACAAGGCATTATCACAGCCATAGAACAGTACCATACATGCCACACACATTTGTCAATATTCACTCAACCCAATGTTACCTGCACATGCATCCCATCCACCACAATGGAACCATGGCAGTTGACGTCACTGAGCATGGCTGCATATCAACCACAGCATACGTCATGGCCTTGAGAGGGCAACTGCACAACTCAAGCCAAATGTAAAATAACAATTTTAAAAAGCATAACAAGATCCCACCTTGGAAAGGTATGAACACAAAAACATGTCAACATCTGGACCAGGGGTCTTGAAATCAAAGAACAGATTCTTCATGCCAAAGCAAAGGACACCAAAAAACAAAAACAAAGCCCATGGCCATAAAAAGAAATCACATAAATGGTCCATCATGGACAGGGGAGGGCTCCCAGGAGGGTAGACGGGCAGGGTGCATGCCAGTTACAACATGAATGGTCAACATATGATTGATAATGAAGAAATAAAACCTCCACGGGCTCATGGACCTCTGCAGGTGGGTGTGGTGCTGGAGGCAGACCACCCAGTCCAACTGACTGGTCTTCAGAGGCGGTGGCCATGTTTGACACTGATGAATGCACCAGCACAGTTAGGGCAGTGATGTCTGTATGCGTTGCATCATAGTAAGCACCAACGTCTACATGTGCAGATGCCTGTGATGCACAGAGTTCCTCCGAGAGTGACTGCCTAGGTCACACACCTCATCATGGATCATTCTCCTTGTGACTGTTAGTTCTGCATGGAGGGTAGTTCTCTGGGCATCCATCTCAAGCTCTCTCTGTGTGCATGAGTGTCAGCATGCAGGGAAGACTACAGACACCCCAGATCAGCCTATCGGCCCTTGATGTTGGCCTCCATGAGCAGTCTCTGGGAGCAGCATGAGGACCGCATCGCATGACCTGCAGCTGTTGCTCTACCCGTTCCGCTGGTGGGGTCATGGATTTGGCCATCTTGTCCATCCCCTCAGATATCTTATCCAAAACATATCCATGTTGGAGGGCGGCACACAACATCTGCTGCTCCCCAACCTGTATAAGTCCCTCTCGTGTGCAGGGCCCACGGTAGCCTGATGCAATGGAACTAGTCCTTTGCTGTATGACCCTGTCATTAGCTGCAGGTCTGCACCCCTCCTTTTGACATCAGGCCTAGGACCCAATACCAAATAAGGTGAGGGTGGCCTTGTAGCTGTAACCACTGCAGACAGGGCTGCCACCACTGACTGGCCTTGTGAAGCCAGCCACCCTGCCACACACTCACTTGCTCCGACTGATCCACAGATTGGGGCACTCACATCTGGCCTCTTTGATACATGCACATCTGGTTCAGCAACAGAGACATATGACTCCAAAGAGTCTGAAGAGTCTGCAGCATGACTCAGGATGGTCTGCAGCACCAGTGGGTACTCACAGCCTACCACCCCACGTCCCTCACTGGTGGTCTGCCCTACAACTGACTCTTCCTCATTTTCCACCCCTGCATCTGGTGCATCCTCACCTGCACATGGAGATAGAAAGACATATTGATACATGTCAAAGGTGACAACAATGTACATATGCTACAAGTAGTACCCTGAAAAGAAATGGCTTTACATGTACCAAGCAGACATTGCACATGCACTCACTTGGTCCAGAAAGCAACTGATGCATGGAATTTGCTAACAAGTGACCCCCTCTCATGTCCATGCCAGCACTGAGCACATTCACATTCAACAGTGTTGAAAATGTACAATTAGGGGAAATTCAACCGTCAAGTTGCCACACATGCCATGGGAATACTAATGCACATGTGACATTTCAATGTACCATGACAGCACATGGGAATGGCCAGACATCCATATTCACAGACAACACCACGGTCGACACATGACACACTAATCAGGTCTGGGACAGGGAACAGGAGACAATGAGGACCTGCAGGAAGGCGTGGAAAGGGAAGAAGCCCATGAGTGGGTACACCCCAAAGTGTTACTTCTGGTCAAGGTCCCTGAAGTGCAGTGAGATGGAGAGTGGATTATGCAATGTCAACAAGGCCCAACAATCCACAAGAGGGTGAGGGTGGTGGCCACATGGAGTGGGCACAGAGTGTGGGATGGTCAGATGGAGCATGCGCCACAATGAGTAGGCTTGCTTTGGCACTGAAATTGAGTCAATGTGTATGTGGACTGGGGACACTCATGCAACTACACGCTGTGAACACAACAATGTGCATTGACAGATAGACCAGATGTGCATCATGACAAGGGAACCCATATTAGCAGGTGACAAAAGGAACATGTATCTCTGCATGACATAGCAGTGCATAGTGAAATGCAACAAGAATGTAGCAATGAACACTACTTGCTGGTTTCACATGTTTTCCAAGTACCAGGGGAGTACCCTTTGGGGCATGTGTCCTGTCACACAGACATGTGCCACGAATGGCTGCCACATGTGCTACGCCCAGTATGATGGCCAATTGACATGAGTCTGTACATCACAGGACATGCTTTACCTGGGGCTGTCATACAAATGCTGCCAGATATCCTAATACACAATTGGTTTGGGTGATGCATGACTGGCAAAACACAGGAGACGCAATGATGGACACTCAACTGATGTATACTCATAATTCTCCAGGCCTCCAACGCCTTACACCTGCTCAGTGAGGATGAATTGGCTCATGGCCACTTCCTGCGGTGTCAGATGGTCCTCCTCTTGTGGCCCCCCTCCAGTTTCCAGTGCAGAGGTCAGGATGACACTGAGCTTGTGCTTGGTGCAATAGGTGAGATCATTACAGTGCTTTATGACCTGTTCCGCTGTGTGCATATCACCCCTAAGGCATTTATCTGTACCATGAAATTCTGCCAATGCGCCATACATTGTGCGACGGTAGGTGTGCTCCCCGCAGTCAGGAACATTTCATGATGGAGATCAGTCACATAGTCATTCAGGATCTGGAGCTCCTCATCAGAGAAGATCTTCCTTCTGTGCAGAACAATGTCCTGTGCTGTGTTTTAGGGTTGTGTCCCTTCCTGCCACGAGTGGCAGAGGGGGTTGGAGCTACCCCTGTCTGGCTGGAACCACTTTGGCATCCAGGTGCCAGGCCACCTTTGGACTGGGGCCTGCCATGTCCTCCTGGGGCTGGGGCAGGTGCATCACTACCACTTCCCCAACCGCCTGGGGCTGGAGCAGGTGTTACACCACCACTTTGTCGACCACCTGGGGCAGGGGCAGGTGTTTCACCACCATCACCTCCACCCCAGCTCCCTCTGCCCCCTTATCTTTTGGGTCCTTTCCAACCTTGTCACAGCTGTAACGGATGAATGAGAGGTACACCAAGATATTGTAAAGGGCAATGTGAGTCAGGGAGCATTCTATGTGATGTACGGCATATATGTGTGGTCTAGCAAGGCTCAAATTTACGGGAATTCTTCCGAATGCTTCCGAAAATGAAAAAAAAAAACAATAACACAAAAAGTGTGTACGCGACACCTGGAAACTTTCCAACAATGAAAACAGACGTACGTGATTCGCAGTGGCAACCGCAAACAGAAAAAGTATGTATGCAACAGCATGAACACCTCCAAAAGGGGGAAAGAAAAAATGCACGTATGCACAGAAGCACAACCCCCACCAAAAAGAAAATGGGTACACAATACCTAAAGGGAATGATTCTGTATCTAATATAACACCATACGAATGTGGTTCATAACCTCGACCTTCACGCCCACGACTTGTGATGCGTGTCACATGACTTATATGGATTCAGCAATGAAGTGAACGCACAATACGGTACCTCTTGCCCACACTGCTGCTTGTCTTGCCTCGTCTGGCCCTGCTTTGCCTCATTCACTCCTATAGTGCTGCTGCTGCATGCTCTGGTGTGAGTGCATGCCTGCAACCTGAAATGTCCTCTTGTGCCAGCTGCCCCACTTTTGCCTGGAATCCTATGCTAGCCCTGCAACCACCTCCACTGTACTTCAAGGGACTTCCACCTCTAAAAAAATTACTGTTGCTCCACAACACTCGTCCAGGACCCATGAAGCACATACTTGCCTCGCGGGTGCCATGCCTGGCCCATCTGGGTCATTTGGTGAGAGCAGCACCCCCACTTCGAAGCAGAGGGCACCCAACTTCACTGACTTCGAAGTTGGGATCCTGGTGGATCGGGTCCTGGACGCCTATGATGCCCTCTACAACCCAGTGACGCAGCTGGAATCTGACACCAGGCTGAGGATCTGGCATTAAATTACAGATACCATAAACGTGAAATGGGTGACAGTCCACACCAGGGACCCGGTTAAGAAACCATTCGACTATCTCAAGACCCGCAGCCATATCAAGGTGTTGGCAGCCCTCGAGACGGAACCCACCGTGGAGGTGCACTGTGCAGGCGGCCAGGACTTCCAGCAGACACAGCAAGTTAAGAGATTATACCTGGACCTCCACTCCCCGTACTTGGCCTGGAAAAGACGTATGGATGATGCTCGTGTGTACCCATGTGGGATTATGCTCTATGGCATATGTGTGGCATGCATGTTTGTAGATGCTAAATCCTGTTTGTGTCTTGTGTGTGTTGTGTGTTGCAGCTGATTGCTGTCTCATGCCAATGGTAGAAATTTGTTGCATGTCCATCGGTATATGGCGCAGCCATGGCTTGTTGTTAGTCACATGCAGTGTGTGTGCGTGGTGTAGGTGCTTGGACATGACAGATGTGGACTGGCTGGGTTGTGGGCATGTGAGTGTAATGCCTGATGTCCAAGTCTATGTGTGGTAGTACTGCCAGTGCAGGCATGCAGGCACATGGGATGGATGTGACACAGGTACTAAGATGCCTGCGTGTGTGCATTGTGTGTGACCTAGTTCATGGATGAGACATGATGCCTGAATTGTCATGTTTACTTTGTGTATGCTAAACATCCATTTGCAACCATGACTGATGTCAATGTTTTGTCTCCTATGTTTGTACAGTTGCTGCGGCTCATGGAGAGGGTGGAGGGTTTTTGTGGATCATCATGGCAGGGGAATTAACCAACATCAAGATGGTGGGGGTGCATGCGCAGGGCACGCGGGCACAGGCAGCTGCACTATGGCAGTGGTCAGGGACATTCTTCCTAGGGCCAATTTAGATCTAGGAGGCAAGCTGCACAGAGGTTAATGGTGACCAGGCAGGAGGAGCACCACTCATAGCGTGTGTTCAGATGGAACTGATGATGCTGCTGGTGGTGGAGAGGGAGCAGGCTTGGGAGGCACAAGTTGCCAGGGCTGCGGCAGAGGGGGTGGAGAGGAGGGCACAGAGGTGGGACCAGGTCCTGAAAGAGGCTTGCAGGGATGCAGGGGTGCTGGAGTGGAGGATGAGGGACAGCCTGCAAGCCATCCAGGACCAGGCAATGGCCCACCTCCAAGAGGAAGAGGAGGAATGTGAGTCTGCCCTGGATAACCTAGGGGACGAACAATGAGCCTGCTTCCCATGTAAATAGTGCATGTGTGTCTCTGGATTTTCTATTTTCCCCTTGTACATATCCCCCTTCCAACATCCACGTTGAATTTTGTTTGCATGTTATTAATGCAGTTTGTTTGTTGTTGCACACACGGTTTTTGATGTATCTTTGTTCATAGACAGCATGTTGTTTGCATTTGTTTTGTCATTCCTTTGTTATGTGACTGTCAGATGGGTTGTGGGCATGACTGTGGAGATGTGGCATGCACTGATCAGTAATGCATGGGGGGTTGCCTCCCGATGCATGAACGACAATAAACACACAACACTCTCCATACTGTGTGTGCTTTAATGTCATGCTACTCATCAGCCACTGTGGTGCTTCACATTGCATAGCATTGCTTTGGAGTGTCACTTGTGTTTCCACGGTGGAGCTGCTGCTCTATTCAGCGGTCCTGTTGCTGTGCCACTGGTTGTAATGTGGCACAGACTTCAGTGATGTGCATCCAACATAGATCTGCATCAGTATTCACAGTTTGTGGGTATATGGGTGCGTATGTGGACAGTGTGTTTGATGTTGGTGGCAGGGCAGTCAAGTTGTGGTAAGTTGTCTTTGCATTTGCACTGGTAGCGCCGGGTGGGGCTGTGCAGGCTGAGTTGCTGAGGGAGTCAGATGTCAGGTGTCAGTACTTGAGGGGCTGCCTTGCGATGGTGTTGGAGGTGCAAGGGCTGGTGGGTGGTGTGGGGGCTGCATGGGGTAGTGTTGCACGTGAAGGGGCTGGTGGGTGATGTCAGTAGTTGAGGGGACTGCCTGGGGGTGGTGTTGGAGGTGCCAGGGATGGTGGGTGGTATGGGGGCAGCTGGGGTGGTGTCAGAGGTGAAGGGGCTGGTGGGTGGTGTCAGTACTTGAGGGGGCTGCTGGGGTGGTGTCAGAGGTCCAGGGTATGGTGGGTGGTGTGTGGGCTACATGGGGGTGGTGTCGGAGGTGAGGGTGCTGGTGGGTGGTATCAGTACTTTAGAGGGCTGCCTGGGGGTGGTGTTGGGGAAAAGGGGACTGGTGGGTGGTGTCAGTACTTGAGGGGCTGTCTGCTGGTGGTGTCGGAGGTGAGGGAGCTGGTGGGTGGTGTCAGTACTTGAGGGGGATGCCTGGGGGTGGTGTCGGAGATATGGGGACTGGTGGCTGGTGTCAGTACTTGAGGGGCTGCCTGTAGTGGTGTCAGAGGTGCAAGGGATGGTGGGTGGAGTGGAGGCTGCCTGGGGGTGGTGTCAGAGGTGACAGGGCTGGTGGGTGGTGTCAGTACTTGAGGGGGCTGCCTTGGGATGGTGTCAGAGGTGCTGGGGATGGTGGGTGGTGTGGGGGTGCCTGGGGTGGTGTGTAGGTGAGGGGGCTGGTGGGTGGTGTCAGTACTTGAGGAGCTGGAACAGGATGGAGAAGGTGTGGGCACCACTTTTGAGTTCCCATTATGTTAGTCCACTTATTTATAGTGGCTATTAGTAGTTTTCAATTATATTTTTAGCCTAGAGCTGTCAGAAAAATGATGGTCCCATGACACAAAGACCAAAGAATTCGAAAGACAGAAAATGATGATGTGGAAACACCTCAACAAGTCTGATGCTCTCAGTTGGCTCCACAATGAGGAGAAAAGATTTGTTTTCTATTTGTAGGTCAGGTTATCTGGTACTATCGTTTTAAGTTAATCGACTAATGTTGATTCCTTTAATTAAATCAACTTTTTGAAAACCAAACTCAAATGAAACTTTTCAAAACTGCAGGAGATGTTTAATGTGCATTCCTGTCACATTGTTACTTCAAGTGGCAAGTATTGAGACAGAAATCAAATACATTGTCAGTTCAAAGCATATAAGCCAATGCATTTCGGTGTATGTACACCATTTTCAGGGCTATACAATCTGTCAAAATTATAACCCAAAAAATATTGTACAATTAAAGAAATCATTGTAATGCAAACAAATGTACATAACACAGCGTGTTCGTGATGTTCATGTATATCATCAAAAAAAACCGAGATGACAAATTAGAATCAGTGGTTATACCAAAATGCTGCTTTCATGTTTAAATCAAAAATGTGAATATATCTGATATGCCATAGGAGATACAGCATACATATCTGTCTTAAATGTGTTCCTCATCCAATGCCTTAAGTAACTCATATCTATGCAATGCTGGTTAACCTCCCTCATTCAGTTTGGAGTTTGTGCCTGAAACAAGTACATAAATGCATGGTCATCTAGTATCTAAGTGCCGTGCTCTGAAACTAATGTGTGCGCTATGGCTGCTTACCTCCAAAGTCGCGTTGTCCTCCGTGGACAGCGAAACCGCAGGGTCGTGCGGTTTCGCATTGTTTTAGATGTTGCTATGGCGGGGAGGTGTCGTACTCCGGCAGCATCTGGAGCACGTACACCTCACTTCCCACCCTCCCATGGCAACGGGAGGGCGGGATGGACACCAAAGCAACGTGAGGCAATTGGTGTGCATGTTGTCAATAAAAATGTCTATCAATCTGATATTACGTGTAATCAGGAAAATACTGATAACAGTATGATCGGGTCCAGCAGCCTCGTCATGTGTGTAATAAGAGCTGCGATTGAGGTCATACAAACTTTGGCATGGTTGCTACTGCACATGCTCCGCAGTGTGTCCACTGCCATATTCACCCCCTCGCAAAAAATAAGAAGGAAATATCGTGTGAATGTGGAATCGGGATGATAACTGAATGAAAGAAAGGTTGTAATTGAGGGCAAATCAGATCAAGTTGTTGAGCACGGGTGATCGCGCCCACTGAGATATCGGTAGTTAAGTGTTCAAATGGAAGTAAAAGGGATGCAAACTAGATTCAGAGAGGATGCGAGTGAGAGCTGATAAGAAAGCTGTCTGCATTATGGTATACATATGGAAAAATTAACGTTTCTGCAAAAAATGTAATAGAAAAGTTATGACAAGGACATAACTGGTGTTTGTATAACAGTCCATGCAAATCAACATCAAAAGCTAAGTGGCTAACATTAATCGTTTGTATACGAAGTAATCCATCAATCGTTTGTATATAAAGCAATCCATCCAATAGGACGTGAATCCTATGGTCTAAAAAGTGCTCATGTTATACGTCATGTCAACAATGCAATTTGAAATATATTGCTTAATCATTTGATAGTAGTAGACCCACATTGATCTAATTAGCAGGAACAAAAACAATGGGAAGAAAAACAATGGGAAATAAAACAATTGGTTCATTCTAGGATGGATGAAATACAGTCATTGGTGCTTAATTTCTCTAGTATTTACAAATAGCATATATAGTTTATTTCTTCATCTAATCCCTTTGGGGTTAGAGTGCTCATTCAATCTATCCAAAAAGTCTCTCTTTGGTCAAGTCTTGTCTGGATGTTTTCGTGTGGGTCTCCTTTCTTCACGACTTCCAAAATTATAAACTTGATCTGTGCTAGGTTGTGTTTTTTCTCATTCCAATGTCTGGCAACTGCCAAATTAGCACTATGGTTGCAAATACACAACCTATGCTCGTTTCATCTGTTTTTAGCTGCCCTTTGTGATTGTACTATGTAATAAAGGCCACATGGGCATTTTATCGCATAGATGATGTTTTGTGTGTCACAAATTGCATAGCTGTGTGGTCTAATCTGTTCTCCTGTGTCAGGATGATTCACCTTTCTGGATATATCCACAGTTGCTGCAGTTAAGGCAGAGGTAGGTCCCAATTCTGTCTGTGAATTTCTTTTTCTGAGGCGGTCTTGCATTGACAAGTCTGTCTTTGAAGTTCTGGCTACGTTGGTATGCAAAAGTAGGGACATCTTTGAAGAGATGCTCTACTCTCTGGTCACATGTCACCGTCCTCCAATTTTTCTTAAGGATTTAGTTTATTCTATTGCTTTGTTTAGAATATCTTGATGGAAAAACTAGGGGTGGCTTTGTGTCCAATTTTTCTTTTTCCATTAGGAGATCTACTCTTTTTAGAGATTCTTGTGCCTTTGCTGCCTTCACTTCTTCTATCGAATATCCATGACTGATGAACTTTTTCCCCATTTCATCAACCTCTTTCTTGTAATCATCCGTGTTACTAAGAATTCTGTTCTGCCGTAGCATTTGACTACAAGGTAAGTTTTTGATGAGGCTAAATTGATGGAAACTGAGGCTGTGCAACACATTGTTATGATCTGTGCTTTTATGGAATATGTTTGTCGTTTACTGTGTCTCAGTTACAGTAATGTGGACATCCAAAAAGTGTTTTTTGCGAATATTTATATGTACATTGAATTCTTTGATCTATTCCATTGAGATATGCCAGAAATTCAAGCAGTTTGGTTCAACGACTCTGGATTTAACACAAGCAATACAACTGAACAAGATCCAGTTAGAAGAATAAAATAATTAGAATAGCTGATTTGCAAAGAAATCAATCGGAAACTTCATGCAATTACTTTGGAAGATACTATAGAAACCAACGCATCCCAAGAGGTCTACACATTCAACTGTGCCCAACACTGTGCAAAGAAAGCAACAAATTTGTAAAGAAATGGGAAGCAATTCTGAGTAAGTGCCCCTTAGATCTAATCCTTCTCACAATTCTAGAGCTTGCAAATAATGTGAAAGATCTGAATATTGAAATACAAGAAATAGAAAAAGAACTGATAGCGACCTTCGATAAAGAGGAAGTGGATGCAATTCTGGAAGATATCAACACAAAGTTAGCTGGATATAAGATTGAAATAGAATCAAAGAAAATCAGAAAATTCAAGAGGGATACATACGATTAGCTTAATGATGAAGTTTACAGCTGGATGTATAAGTGTTGACCACCAATGAGAAAACCTAAACAAAATAATACTAGTGAAACATCGAGCTCAGGAGCAAAAACAGATAAAGAACCGGACAACCAAGAACAAGAGAACACACCCAGCACCTCAAGAACCGAGGCCATAGGTACTCCTAACATAAGGAGAGAATCTTTTTTAGAAAGAGGCAGAGGAGAACAAGGATGGGGAAGAGAAAAACAAAGAAAAGGTCCGAAAACAAGGTTACAACAGAGGACAACCTCGTAATAAATCTTTCATCAAGAGTTCTGACAGCAAAAGAAAAACAAACTTTACAAAAAGGATTGAGTTTTGTACCCACATATAACAGTAATATTTTTGATACTAAAATTGAACTGTACAAATTGATACAAAAGATGAAACTTAAAATATTCTTCAGTGAACTTGATTCAGACACTGTAAAGAAAACAGATGATTCAGGCTTTAAAGAATTCAAGAGTAAGAGCAATTTTGTTCCACCAATCACGTTTTCATCAATAGCTATTTTTTAGAAACAGGTCACAAGAGACCTAGAAAAATGAAATTTAAACATACAAGTCATCGCAACATGCAACCTCATGAACTACAGCTCCTTAAAAATCTATACAGCGATGAGTCAATTACAATGAGATCAGCAGATAAAGGTGAAGGATTAGTTGTACTCAACACAGTCCACTATGAACACAAATTTGAAAGACAATTAACCCTTTAAATCCAATGGGTTTTTCCGCCCAGTGCCAAGTCCTCGTTTGGTGATTTGAGTATGTTGCCATTCAATGCCTTGTAACTTTTTTGTTACAGGAGATATCTCTGCAAAATTTAGACCCTTCTTTTCCCACATGTATATAGTCGTAACACCACCCAGGAATCCTAGGTTGCTCTAGGGTGGTGAGAGAAAATTACCAAAAAGGGGCAAAAATTGTGTGTTTTTTCAAAAAATGCCAATAAAATGATGTACAAAGAAGCCTGTGGTTTTTTCTTTGTAAGAGCTAGGAACAAATGGTTTGCTGTGCTGAATTCCCCAATTTCCTGTCTTTCAAGAACAGGTTGAGTGGCAAGCCAGGCCTGTTTCGGTGGGTGGCCAGAGCAAAATGTCTGAGAATTGTCTTTATTTCCAGGCAATTTCAGAGACATTTCCCTCTGTCCATTCACCGAAACACGTCGCCAACAACAGATGTCATACCTTCCCACGTTCCCAGAGGTGTCCCAATGAAAACAGTACCACACATTTGTGGGTGCACCTACCAGGCGGCAAAAGGAAAAGGGTAACCCACTGATATCCGCAAGCCTTTCACCACAGCACATTTTGTTCATGTGGGCAACCTACAGATTTGGGCGTAGGGTGTCGAAGCCAGCAAGGAAAACAGGGAACCCCATGCATTTCCCAAAAGAGGACACCCGTGGGAATGCACAGACATCTGGCTTGCGCAAAGCGGTCCAGAATTTTTACTCAGAACCCCAGACAAAGTGAACATTGTGGTTTTTCCCCACTAAATATCATACTTTGTTTAGGGTTGTGGCTAATAAACACTGGAGCAATTTGCGCAAGGCAGACATCTGCGGATTCCCACGGGTGTCCACTTTTCGGAAATGCATGGGGTTCCCTGTTTTCCTTGCTGGCTTGGACACCCTAGGCCCAAATCTGTCGGTTGCCCACATGAACAAAATGTGCTGTTCCGAAAGGTTTGAGGTTACCAGTGGGTTACACTTTCACGCTGCTGCTGCACTCTGCTTGTGAAGTCTGGACTTGTCTATTTGCTCTAAGGGTGAGCGTCCCTCTGCTCATATATGGACACACTGAACTCTTATATACTCTTATATAGCTTAGAAGTTGTAGACTATAAGCTAAAAAGCTTTAAATACTTTAAATACCTACTTATTCTTTCTGTTTTAGATAAGCCCCGCCTCCTGCTCCCAGAATTCCATAACAAGGAAGTGCCCAGAGGTGCCTGTTAGCCGGGAGCAGGGGGCTGGAGGCTGCAAGCACCGAGTGTATGTTCGTTCGCCCTTGCATTTAACATGCAGGGAGGCTTTGACGTGAAAGACCTGATTGATCTCTTTCTGCCGTCTATAATACCTTCCTAATGGAAGTCGATTCTGGCGTTCTTTTGAGGTATGTGTCAAAAGTAAACACTGTTCTCCCCTCTAATGACCAAACAAGCCTCATAGAATTGTCGCATTGCAATCAATCTGAAGCCGGGTGCCGGCTGAGAAAGTGAATGTTTCAATGCTGTGAAAACACAACAGGGGCTATGCCATAAGGTGGACGACTAATGTTTAAAAACACAACTGTTTATTTTTGAATGAAGGAAATGTTGCAAAATATAATGCCGTGTCAGTACACATGAGGTTTGAAGAAAACAAAATGTTAGTTTCTTTTACTTTTTTTTGTTGTTGTTTTCCATCTTCTGTGCACAAATGCAATTATCCACACTTTCTTTACCTTATTTTTCCTGAAATATGTACGAAGATAGTAACTTTGATTTTTTTTAGAAAAATAAAATAGCTGCCTTCCCCAGTATCAAAGTAGGCATGAAGAAAAAGATAATATGTTCTAAAAAGGATACTGGACTTGGCCCCATTGTTTTCAATACACGTAGAAGTACTTTTCTGAAAGCCCTAGCGATGCCTTTACCACCTTCACCAAGCCAAATAATAGACACATTAGATGTTCGCTCAGAGAGTGAACCTCCACAAAGTACTGATGTTGAATTAGCTAAAATGGCAGAAGAAATGGAGGGAGAGAAAGGTGAATGGGAGGAATTGGAACCTGCCCAATCCCAGCTTCTCTTTGAGGATGAAGAGGACGGTGGGGGCATCAGAAGCAATGCATTGAAAATCTTGCCGCTAGTGCAGTAATTATAGACTCACAAACTAGTCTGATGGCAGACACCCCTTTTATATTCACAAAGGGAAGAATAACACAGTTGGTTATGATGGGGGAAGATATAGACGGCTCACAGCAGGATCTAGTGGGAAGAGAATGGATCAAAGAGGGCAACTCTAACAACGCAAGTCGGAAAGGACTTTCATAATTGTTACACTATGTGAACTCAAAGAGTGGCTTCACAGTGAAATTACTAAACAAACAGCATGCTTGGGGCAAATGTCTGAGAGATTAAAGGTGATGGAATCCAGAGGTGCAAAAGTGGTGAAAGCCCCTTTGGCGAATAACATAGGTCTTACAGTAGGAAAAGCGAACAGTGAAAAAGGAGCTGTAAATAGTAAGGAAGCTAGCAAAATCGACCCACAGGTTGATAATAACAATAAAGACGCAGGGCACTCTACATACCCAATAGAATAATTGGTGGTAAAAAGTAAGAATATGGAAGTTGAGACGGTTGACTTAAAGTTAGGAGTCTCAAAAAACTCAAAAAAGGGAGAAAAAAAAAACAGAGAGTGTTAAAAGCGGCTGAATTAAAAACTGGAAAGGCATCTTCACTAAAATGTCTGCGCAACATAGGAAAAGGTCTTACTGGACAAGAAGCCATCAATGAAAATGATGAGCATGAAGTTAAAGCGGGATCCAAGGTAGGAGTTTCCATCGAAAATGGTCCCGACTATGAAAACTCAGACATAAGACTTAGAGATGCATTGAAGGGGAAAAAGTCTGACAAAATGTCAAACATTTCCAATGAAGGAAGAACCAAGCCTAAAAATGGAGACATAACATCTAAGGAGTTAACTAAGGGTAAGAAGTCAGAGAAAATAATAAACAAAGTAAATGAAGGCAGACACACGGTTGACATACCCCAACCTCCTACTCCGGTAAAGGAAGGAAGAGCTGTATATGACATATTGAAACCCCCTATTTCCATGCTCCAGAAACAACAGCACACGACACCTAACAGTGACGGGAGGGAGAACATATGGGAAATAAGCGGCGAAGTTGAAAAATAAGAGCAATACAGATATCCCAAAGGAAGAGAAATAAAAATGTGTGAAAGTAGTAATGAAAAACAGAAGTATGTAAATCCAGAAAGTAAATAAGAAGTTGATAAAATGACAGTCGAAGAAAGTGTTAGGAACATAGTAAGGGATATATTGAAGGAAAAGAACTGGAATGAACCACAACCTACTATAGGTATAAGAAGTGAGGAACTAAGGAGTAAGAGAATAGAGGGATGTAGAGAGTATGAAGGGAGAGGTGCACAGGATGAATTTAGTGAAGAATACCCTAAGAATGGTAACCAACAGAATTATAATGAACAAATGAATGGAGGGGGAGATGTAAACTGCGGTTTGGGAGTTTGTAAACTTCGTAAACCTAAATACTCACATGCACCGGGATTGATACTACAATACTTGTTTGAGGAGGGAGGTCCTGTATCCCTAAATAGGAGAAAAATACTGGAGTTATTTGATGAAATCCCTGAACTACGTTTAATAACATCTGAGGACATACAACTTGTAGATTTCATACATGGGTGGAGGTATGACTATGTCAGGCTCGTGATATACTCTCCCCTGGTTAAGAAACATTATAATGAAAGAGGCGGAGAGCCTTCACAAATATGGTTATGATGTAGGCCCATGGGAAATTGAAAAAGAAGGGATCGAAGGTAAAAATGAAACACAGTGGAATGGTGAAAAACCTGAAAGGCAGGATGGAAACCATATAGGCAAAAATGAAAATTTGAAATTGAGACAGGCGCAGAAGTCCTAGAAGAATCAATTGCGCAATTGAGAGCCTTAAGCCAACCACTTTAGGACTGAGTCAACACTAAAAACTTTGAGTTGGAATTCTAGGGGAAACAAGCATTTAACAGGCAATGGTGAAATTTGTGATTTCATCAAATTGTCAGACCCTTTTATTTATACAAGAAACATGGCTCACAGAAAAGCTTCTTTGGGATGGTGATTTGTGCATGGATGGAGTTTTGGAAAGCGGAACTCCCTCTCTCCTGTGCACTTCTTGTTTGTTGGATTATTACGTAAGACCTGGAGCCTGAATCCTGGTTTGTCAAGGAACCAACTCCAGGGTTCCTAATTGTAAAGACAATTTGGGGGGTTTGACAGACTGTGGACCTGTAGGCGCTGGTCGGATTAGATGGTCCGGGGTTTGTTAGTTTAGCAACTTTCACAGGTAATGGATGAGTCAAGTTTGTTTTGTGTTAAACATGTGATTTGTTTTATTTCCTTAGTTAATCAGCACTAATGAAATACATTTGTAACATAATGGCACTTCACACAGCCGACGCGCGTTTTGACCTTAGTCTTTTTCAAGGCTGTGATTTAAAAAAATGGTGTGGTAGTGATAAGGTGTACCCAGTGTGGTGATTTTCATGGTCAATCAGTATTTGATAATGGTCATTTCATACACATTAAGCATATATTCAAAAAAACGATTTTTGAAAACAAAACCAGTTGAGACAAAATAAATGCGAAATCACAGCATATAGTGACACCCAGGGGAGGTGATTTACCATGTTGGGTGATGGTAAGTGATAGTGACAGAGTGTGGTAATTTAGACACAGTCATATAGCAGTTAGTTATAAATCAAGAAGCCAAGTTGTAATATGATTTGTAGTAGAAAAGGAGACAAAGTACCAAGGGAAAGAGAAGAAAAACGAGAATTGATAGTTAGTTTGGGGAGGGATGCATAGGTTTCAATTTGCCCAACAAAAAGAGGGTTACAAGGTCTTACCCAATTGAGTTATTTCGTGAGCTTCAAAGAGGTGGGCTGTTCCTACCCAGGTGAGGGTGCCAGGGGGCTGGATAGCCGTTTCTGAAAGGAAGATGGTTTCTAGAGTTTGAGGGAGGGGATACATCAGAAAGGAGCTAGCGGGTTGGCATAGGAAGGGTGAGTCGCGTGTGTGCGCGGCATTTGATTGGGGCTACCAAGATGCTTGTAGCCTTACTAAGAATGAGTCTCTTTTTGGCCTTGAGTTGAGAGGGCAATGGGATGCTTGTAGCCTTAATAATAATGAGTCCCTTGTTGCCCTCGAGTCGAGAGGGTCAGTGTTAGCTGGTGAGAAGGATGTTAAGTTGGCCAATGTTGCCTTAGGACTCGCGTGGTGCAATTGTGCCTGGAGTTTGGAATTGTGAGGTTGGCAGGTGGGAAAGCTCATGTTAATTACCATGAGTGCCCGCTTGCTAGTCGCGATATTACTCCTGGTGTTAAAGTGGCTGGTGTCTAATTACAAAAATGGGGCTGGCGTGTGTGTGCAGCGCCACCCATGTGGGGAATTTCCAGGTGTCTGGGTTCAGCGGAGTGAGGGGGGATAAGTAAGCCTATCCCTCATGACAGCGTGTTCCGGGTGTTTATAGCATGGAGGCTGGCTATTTGCATGGACGTGCGCTCAATTGAGCTGAGCGGCGCCCTGTGGGCAGTGCGTAGCAGCTGGTGTGGGCAGAGGACTAAGAAGCATGGTGCAAGTGATCAGTCTCGTCTAATTAGAACGAACCGAGCGGATGCATGGGCGAGTTTGTGAAAGCAAACGTGATGTTCGGGCTCCATTGAGCCGAGCGGCGCCCTAGGGGCAGTGCGTAGTGGCCGGTGTGGACAAAGGACTTAGAAGCAAGGTACAAGTGATCAGTCTCATCTAAATAAAAACCTGCGTACGCGAGTGGATGCATGGGCAATTTGTGAAAGCGAACGTGATCAGCAGGCTAGAGAAGCTGTATTCTGCAAGGAACACGTGGTACTGCGCTCAAGGCTTACCTTGTCCGGTTAGGCAGGAGGGTACACGGAGTGGTGGAGGCGACGGTCGTCTGGTGGGAATGCACGTTACTTCCTGTAGATAAGGAAGGTGCAATCTGATTGCTTTCGAATTCTAGCGATCTGATTGGCTCGTTGAGAGCCGCCCAAGGATAGGCTATTCACTTTGTGTCTATTCCATTCGTGTCTAGGTGCTGACTGGCGCACCCGCACGGTTAGTAAGGCATGCATTAGGTGGTAATCACCAAGTTGTTAGGTGAAGGAGGTAAGTTTGTTAATACAAGCGTCACATGGATATATGAACCTGAAGAAAGGTGGACAATCGTGTTCAAAGAGCAGATAATGAAGTGGCCTAAGTTGGCTGAGTTAATGAAGGAAGAATTGGAAAAAGCCCTGCTTAGGTTAACAGGGGAAGTCCAATGACCAGTTGGTGGCCAATGAGGGTGGTGAGGAGGACAGGATTGTCAAGGGATAATGCGGCTAAGGTGTGCGGTGGGGTGGAAGGTCAAAGGTTGCCACACATCAGGTTTTAAGGTTTGGGGGGTATGATGTGTCCAATAAGGGTTCCCTATTGACACTCACACTCTTTGAAGGTGATGGTAAAATGAGTCATGCAGATTTCAAAACATGGTTGACATTTTTATAAGAAAACATGAAAGTTGTGGTCACTGTTTAATCCAAAGGTGACGAATCGATATTTGCATATCAGTTGTGCTTCCTTCTGACGTAGTTGGAGTTCTTGGTCTCCACCTTTTATATTGATTGGGATTTTCTCCAGGCCCATGAAGGTGATGTCTTCCTTGTTGTCCCACTGGTGTTTTTCTTGCCAGTGTAGCGCCAGTGGGTATCGGTTGTCCTGAGAATGCAGGGAGTTCAGGTGCTCCCTAATCCTTGTTCTGAGCTCTCTTTTGGTGCTTCCAATATATTTGCGGTTACAGACACAGTTGATAACATAAACCACGAATTTGGATTTGCAATTGATATATTGTTCAATCTTGTGTGTGTCAATGGTACTAAAGGTTACAGTTTTGGTTGTAGTACCGAATTTACACATGGAACAGGTTCCACATTTATAAAACCTTACTGGTTTGTTGTTAGTAAGCCAGTTGGTACTGGTTTTGATGATCGGTGCCATGAAAGATGGACTAAGGATGTTTTTTAGTGTTCTTGCTTTGGTAAAGGTTAAAGTGGGTGTCTCTGGGATCCATGCCTTGATACCTTCATCAATTGTTAAGATGTGCCAGTGTCTTTTAAGGATTTTCTGAACTCGGTGGCTGTCACTAACAAAATTGGGTGATGTATCTTATTGGGCTGTCCATTGTTGCCTCTTTGCTGATGTGTACTTTTGGGGTTAGGGGTGTACGTCTTTCCCTTTTATGGGCCATGGTTATGGCTGCCTGGATTGCTTGTTCCGGGTATCCTATTTCTTGAAAGCGTTTGCTGAGTGTTGTGCATTCCGTTCCAAATGCTGGTAGATCACTGCAGTTTCTTTTTGCTCGTAGAAATTCTCCTTTGGGGATGTTGTTGATTACCGATTTCTTGTGGCAGCTCGAGGCATGAAGGATTGAGTTGACTTCCGTCGGTTTCCTGAAGGTTGTGGTCATAAGTCTAGTCCACATTGGTGTGATGGTGATATCCAGAAAATCTATATTTGCTTTGCTTGAGGAGCCTGTGCATTCAATGCCAAAGTTGTTTGTGTTATGGTAAAGCTGGAATGAGTCAAGTTCCTCTTTTGTTCCACGCCAGATCATCAAAATATCATCAATGTATCTCATCCAAGTGTGGATCAGTTTGTTGAATTCATGGTTGGTAAAAGCATGCACTTGTTCGTAATGGTGCATGAAAAGGTTGGCCATGGATGTTGCATATGTAGCCCCCATTACCTTTGGTTTGCTTATAGTATTGCTGATCAAAAAGGAAGATGGTATTAGTTAGTGAAAATTCCAGAAATTCTTTCGTGAGTTCCAGGTGCGACCAAAATGAGGCTGATGCTTTAGTAAAGGCAAAATCAATGGCCTTGAGGGCTAGTCCATGATCAATGGACGTGTACAGTGCTTTCACGTTGAGAGTGACAAGAGTGTAGTCAATGTTCCATACAATTTCTTTTAGAATCAACAAGGTGTGCATAGTGTTGCGTAGGAAAGTAGGTATCTTTGTTACCTCAGGTGCCAGAACATTGTTGATGTATTTATTGGTCGTCCTTCTGGTATAGGGTCAAATATCTTGTGAATCTTGGATAAGAAGTAGATAGTTGGCATCCTGGGGTGTGAAGGTTGTAAATATTTCATTTCATCGTCTGATAGCAATCCACGTTTATGCCATTTGGTCAGCATGTTGTTGGTTTCTGTTATGATTTCATTCGTGGGGTTCTTATTTATGGTGTGATAGCAACCTGGAGTGGTTAGGTGGGTGGTTGCCATTCTGATGTAGTCTACTCGGTCCATTATGACCACGTTGCAGCCCTTGTCAGCTTCCTTAATTACGATTTGATGGTTATCCTGTCATTTTTTTTTTTTGAGTGCGAGTCATTCCTTAGTGGTGATGTTATCATCTCTCCTTGAGGGATTCCGTCTCAGGCGATCTTCTAGTGCATGGAGGTCTCTTGTGACTGCCTGGCTGAAAATGTCTATCGCATTGTCTCCTTGTAAGTTGGGGGTGAATTTAGATTTCTGGTATCTTTTTCCAGTTCTTCCTTCATTAACTCAGCCACCTTAGGCCACTTCATTATCTGCTCTTTGAACACGATTGTCCACCTTCCTTCAGGTTCATGTATCCATGTGACGCTTGTATTAACAAACTTACCTCCTTCACCTAACAACCTGGTGATTACCACCTAGTACATGCCTTACTAACCGTGCCGGTGCGCCAGTCAGCACCTAGACACGAATGGAATAGACACAAAGTGAATAGCCTATCCTTGGGTGGCTCTCATCGAGCCAATCAGATCACAAGAATTCGAAACCAATCAGATTGCACCTTTCTTATCTACAGGAAGTAACGTGCATTCCCACCAGACGACTGTCGCCTCCACCACTCCGTGTACCCTCCTGCCTAACCAGACAAGGTAAGCCTCGAGCACAGTACCACGCGTTCCTTGCAGAATACAGCTGCCCTAGCCTGCTGATCACGTTCGCTTTCACAAATTGCCCATGCATCCACTCGCGTACGCTGGTTTTTATTTAGATGAGACTGATCACTTGTACCATGCTTCTAAGTCCTTTGTCCACACCGGCCACTACGCACTGCCCCTAGGGCGCCGCTCGGCTCAATGGAGCCCGAACATCACGTTCGCTTTCACAAACTCGCCCATGTATCCGCTTGTGTATGCGGTTCGTTCTAATTAGACGAGACTGATCACTTGCACCATGCTTCTTAGTCCTCTGCCCACACCGGCTGCTACGCACTGCCCACAGGGCACCGCTCGGCTAAATTGAGCGCGCGTCCATGCAAATAGCCAGCCTCCATGCTATAAACCCCCGGAACACGCTGTCATGAGGGATAGGCTTACCAATCCCCCCTCACTCCGCTGAACCCAGACACCTGGGAATTCCCCACAGGGGTGGCGCTGCACACACACACCAGCCCCATTTTTGTAATTGGGCACCAGCGACTTTAACGCCAGGAGTAATAACGCGACTAGCAACCGGGCACTCATGGTAATTAACATGAGCTTGCCCACCTGCTAACCTCACAATTCCAAACTCCAGGCACAATTGCACCATGCGAGTCCTAAGGCAACATTGGCCAACTTAACATCCTTCTCACCAGCTAACACTGACCCTCTCGACTCGAGGGCAACAAGGGACTCATTATTATTAAGGCTACAAGCATCCCATTGCCCTCTCAACTCGAGGCCAACAAGAGACTCATTCTTAGTAAGGCTACAAGCATCTTGGTAGCCCCAATCAAATGCCGCGCACACACGCGACTCACCCTTCCTATGCCAACCCGCTAGCTCCTTTCTGATGTATCCCCTCCCTCAAACTCTAAAAACCATCTTCCTTTCAGAAACGGCTATCCAGCCCCCTGGCACCCTCACCTGGGTAGGACCAACCCACCTCTTTGAAGCTCACGAAATAACTCAATTGGGTAAGACCTTGTAACCCTCTTTTTGTTGGGCAAATTGAAACCTATGCAGCCCTCCCCAAACTAACTATCAATTCTCGTTTTTCTTCTCTTTCCCTTGGTACTTTGTCTCCTTTTCTACTACAAATCATATTACAACTTGGCTTCTTGATTTATAACTAACTGCTATATGACTGTGTCTAAATTACCACACTCTGTCACTATCACTTACCATCACCCAACATGGTAAATCACCTCCCCTGGGTGTCACTATATGCTGTGATTTCGCATTTATTTTGTCTCAACTGGTTTTGTTTTCAAAAATCGTTTTTTGAATATATGCTTAATGTGTATGTAAAGACCATTATCGAATACTGATTGACCTTGAAAATCACCACACTGGGTACACCTTATCACTACCACACCAATTTTTAAAATCACAGCCTTGAAAAAGACTAAGGTCGAAACGCGCGTCGGCTGTGTGAAGTGCCATTATGTTACAAATGTATTTCATTAGTGCTGATTAACTAAGGAAATAAAACAAATCATGTGTTTAACACAAAACAAACTTGACTCATCCATTACCTGTGAAAGCTGCTAAACTAACAAACCCCGGACCATCTAATCCGATCAGCGCCTACTGGTCCACAGTCTGTCAAACCCCACAAATCTTCTTTGGGATGGGTTTGACACTGTTTCTATCCTGGCCAAAAAAGGTGTGCTGGGCAGACCCAAAGGAGGCATTACTACTCTTGTCAAAAAAGAAATTGGAATGTAATAGTGTGAAGACATGTGCGATATACATGGGCAAAATCTTGGAACAGTTTGGACACGAGTAATGGGTGATATGAAATATACCCTATTCCTGTTGAATGTTTATAGAACTATGGATTCTAACCTCAAAAGCATTTTGGCTAAATTGGACATAAATCTACATGAATGGTTCTGTAAATATGGTGACGCTAGCATCATACTTGCTGGGGATCTAAATGCTAATCGCAATTTGAACGAAGTGGAAATATTGGATTGTTTTCTGACTGACCACTTTAACATCAAAATGTGTAAACAAAAGAACATTGAAGGTGGAATGTGGATGAGTTGGGCTGCAGGGTGGGGATTACAATGCTTGGAAAATGATAAAGCCACTTGGGCTGCTAGGGGTGTAAGCTCTGTAATTGATTTCATCTTTTTATCCGCCAAGGTTCTCCCGAAGTAAAAAATACTCAAGTGATAGAAATAAGCACGAGTGACCACTCAATGTTAATGTTGGAATTAAAATGGCTTTCGATCTACCCCAATAGGAAGGACAGTAATCTAATGGACCTAAGTGTGAATACTAGAGGTAACCGTGTTCAGTGGTCTGAGAAAAAAGTCAATAACTTCAACAAATGTATGTTAACTGAATTTAACACTTGTGAGCTACAGCGTAAGATTGTACGATATTCTATAAAGGGTTTACCTGTACATCTGAAAAATGTTTTAGAAGTGAACCTTACGCCTCAGGCTAACCAAAACATAAAACATAAGCACGAATACTCTATTGAAATTAGAACAAAAAAAATGAACTTAGAAGGGAGATAAGGAAAATAGCCAAGAGCCCTGACTTTGACATGAATGGTGTAGAAAAAACTAGGAAGTTAAAACAGAGATACACCAATTGGTTAAAACTGGAACGTATCCGAATACTTCAGGTTGATGGGGAAAAGATGTTAGAAAGCTTACAGGGGAAAAACACTAGGGCCTTTTGGGATCTCATAAATCAAAAAGATGATCATAATTGGAGAAAAATGACAAATCCCATAACTGAAGATGCGTGGCTAAAATATATTAAGCAAATGTTTACATCTGAAAAGGTAGTAGTGTATACGCAAAAAATGGAGAAATGGGACCTAGATATCACTACTGACATAACTGAGGCAAAGACAAAAAAATCTAATACCTCTCGAGCCCCGGGTCCCAAAAAACTAACCAACAACATTCTGAAACACTCCTCTCACCTATGGGCCAAGATTCTATATATCCAATTTCAAGATATAATAGAGCCTCATACTATTCCTGACTCATGGAAGCTCTCTTATATGGTTCCAATTTTCAAAAGTGGCGCAACGGAAGAACCAGTAAATTATCGAACCCTAAGTATAATGGACGCAGATTCCAAAATATTCGCCTCCATTGTACTGGAACGATTAAACGACTGGATAGAAGAAATGAACATCTTAGATCCCAGAATACTAGGATTTCATAAAAATATGGGGACAGATTGTGGAGGTCTCCTGATAAACTGCCTACAGTCCTTCGCCTGGTCCATGGATGCCCCAATTTATGTAGCATCCATGGATTTAAGCAAGGCTTTTGACTGTGTGAATCGAACCTTGCTTTGGCAGAAGCTGCATGACTACGGAATCTCTAAGGGCTTGTTGAGCATGATTATTTTTCTGCATAATGAATCCAGAATATAGATAAAATTAGATTTTGATGGTCTTCTGTCTAGAGAATGCACCATTGACAATGGAATTAGGCAAGGATGCATCTTTGGACCAACTCTGTACAATCTATACGTCGCAGGAGTTGGAATAGCCCTGGACGCTTCGGCACTGGTTTCTCCTAAAATTGGCAACCTGAAAATGTGTTGGGCAAGCTATGCAGATGACTTTCTTCTCATAGATACTACACCTGTTGGCCTTCAAAGACTCATAACAACTTTTGGCAAATATATGTTGGGAAGGGAACTAAAGATCAACCCAGGCATATCAGTTGTTATCAAACTCACAAAAGGGGGGAACAAGCAACAAAAGACCAAGTTTGTGTGGAACTGGGACAACAATAAACAGATAGTTAAAGAAAACTTCCAATTCTTGGGGTACTCTGTAGTGGCTAAGTTTAGTAAGACCTTTCTGGTAAATTATCTCAACTCAAAAGCTAATTGTATGTTAAATCAAATGAAGAGAATTGACAATAAATATGGTAAATCTTCCCTTAAACCTTACAGAGAATTCTACAAAAGTAAGGTACTGCCAACAATTATTTACAGAACTGAATTTTGGCCTAAAAAAATGGAGATTGAATATGAGCGGTAGAAAGCAGAATTTGGAAATCAACACTGTTCTTCCTCCCGAAATGCATCCCAATTGAGGTAATAAGATACAAACTGGGCATACAATCTCTCTTTCTTCCAGTGGAAGAAACTTTGCCTGAGCAAATGCGAATTCTCTAAAAAAAATACACTATATTTTCAGCTTAGAGTGAATGATACTGATGGATACATAGCAAGTCTAAGATTGGAATGTGAAGCTCTACTTGAAGAAATAGGCATGACAATGGACATCCTGGGGAAAAATCCCAATATTGTAAAAGAAAGACTTAAGTTGAATGATTGGGAAAAAACCTGTTTGGCAATTTGTGACTCAAAATTATATACACAAGTATTAACAGCGGGAAAACGAGTAACTGAAATGGAACACTACCTATTGAAATTTCCTAGCAAAAAAATGAAAATTGGCTATATGAGATTTTGCATGAATGTGCTGTCAACTAATCAAATTAAAAGTATAAGGGCAAGATAAGACGGGGCCGTAGGCTCATGCAGATTTTGTAGAGATGAGGATGAACTGGAAACCCTATGTCATCTTATGTCGGAATGCCCAGGTTTGCTAGAAAAAAGAGAAATGTATTTTAAAGAATTTGTATATAATGTATGGCTTTTGAGAGATCTTCTATGGACAAAAATGCTACATGGAGAATCCATGTCCATGAGAATAAGAGTGTTAGCATTCATAGAACATGTATGTGAAATTGAGTAAAGTCTGTTTTAATGTCACTATGTACATTTTTTCCGAGATGTTGTTGTAATCCTACTTATTCTTTCAGACTTAAGAAATTGTAATTTTATAAAATGTAAACTATGCATTTGCAAAAGTTTTCTTTTAACTATGAACTTTTTAAATTTTGTAAAAGTTTGTAAAAACCAAAACAAATAAAGAAATGAAAAAAAAAATGTGCTGTGCCGAAAGGCTCGGGGTTATCAGTGGGTTACCCTTTTCCTTTTGCGCCCCAGGTGGGTGCATCCACACATGTGCAGTACCGTTTTCATCGGGACACGTGTGGGATGCAGGAACGTAGGCCATGTGTTGTTGATTGTGTGTTTCGGTGGGTGGCCAGAGCGAAATGTCTGAGAATTGTCTTTATTTCGAGGACATTTCAGAGACATTTCCCTCTGTCCACTCACCGAAACACGTCGCCAACAACAGATGTCATACCTTCCCGTGTTCCCACAGGTGTCCTGACAAAAACGGTAACTTACATGTGAGGGTGCACCTACCGAGGGCAAAAGGAAAAGGGTAACCCACTAGTAACCCCAAGCCTATCGGCATAGCACATTTTGTTCGTGTGAGCAACCTACAGATTTGGGCCTAGGGTGTCGAAGCCAGCAAGGAAAACAGGGAACCCCATGCATTTCCCAAAAGGGGACACCTGTGGGAATGCACAGAGGTCTGACTTGTGTGAAGTGGCCCAGAATGTATTACCCAGAACCCCAGAAAAAGTGAACATTGTGTTTTTTCCCCACCAAATATCACACTTTGTCGGGGATTGTGGCAAAAGAAAAATGGGGCAATTTGTGCAAGGCAGACCTCTGTGGATCCCCACATGTGTCCTCTTTTCAGAAATGAATGGGGTTTCCTGTTTTCCTTGCTGGCTTCGACACCCTAGGCCCAAATCTGTAGATTGCCCATATGAACAAAATGTGCTTTGCCGAAAGGCTTGGGGTTACCAGTGGGTTACACTTTTCCTTTTGCGCCCCAGGTAGATGCACCCACACATGTGCAGTACCGTTTTCATCGGGACACGTGTGGGGATGCTGGAAGGTAGGCCATGTGTTGTTGGCGGTGGGTTTCGGTGGGTGGCCTGAGCGAAATATCTGACAATTGTCTTTATTTCTAGCCAATTTCAGAGACATTTCCCTCTGTCCACTAACCAAAACACGTCGTCAACAACAAATGTCATACCTTCCCGCGTTCCCACAGGTGTCTTGACAAAATCAGTACCTCACATGTGTGTGTGTGCACCTTCCGGGGGGCAAAAGGAAAAGGGTAACCCACTGTTAAACCCAACAGCACATTTTGTTTGTGTGGGCAACCTACAGATTTCGATCTGGGGTGTTGAAGCCAGCAAGGAAAACAGGGAACCCCATGCATTTCCCAAAACAGGACACCCGTGGGAATGCACAGAGGTCTACTGAATCTCACCCCCCCAGTGAAAAAACCCATTTGCCGCTTCCTACGGGTAGATATCTGCCCACAGGTAGGGCTGCAAGGGGTGCCCCACCAACACTCCATTTGGGGTGGGCGGAGAAGCCCACCTCAAAACATCAGATAGGCCCACAATGGATGGGGAAGTACTGTTTGGGCACCCTGGGGCCAGATTGGCACACTGATGTGCCCCTCTGCGCCAAGGCAAGTTTGGTAAACAAAGAAAAAAATTGAAAATGGCAGGCTGCACTTTAGCGGCGGCTGAGGGGCACCCTACACCGCCAGGAAATTTTTGTAATGTGAAGGGGGTGCACCTCTCCACCACACCCCAATTGGAGGGGTGGCACATCTCATGTAGCCCTCCCTTGGGGGCAGATAAGGGGGGCAGTTCTTCACTCCTCCCTGGGCTGAGGTGTCTGTTCCTAGGAGCAGATATCTGGCCCCAGGGAGGGCTGCATGACATGGCCCTCACACCATTGTGGGTGAGGGGGAGAGGGTCATCACCCCGTCCCATTAGAAAATTCCCCATCGGTTTGGGGTGCCACACAGCCCCCCATAAAATACGGCCCACCATTTTCACTTTTTTCCTTTGGTAACACAACACCCCTAGGTGCAGAGGGGCACATTGGTGTGCCAATCTGGCCACAGGGTGCCCAAACCTTACTGCCCCACCCACTGGGGGGCCTGTCTCACAATTTATGGTGGCCCTCTATCCCCTCACCCCAAATGGGTCGCGGGGTACCTCATGCAGGCCTCCCTGGGGCTCCTACAAACGGCTGCATGAGGTAAACCCCCCTCCATTTGGGGTGGGGGAGAGGGCCACCAAAAATTGTGGGACTGGCCCCCCAGCGGGTGGGGCAGTAAGGTTTGGGCACCCTGAGGCCAGATTGGCACACCAATGTGCTCCTCTGTGCCAAGGCAAATTTGGTAAACAAAGAAAAAAATTGAAAATGGCAGGCTGCACTTTAGGAGGGGCTGAGGGGGCACCCTACACCTAGGGAATTTTGTAATGTGAAGGGGGGTGCACCTCTCCACCTCCCACCCCAAGGTGTGGGCATGCTATCATTCGCAACCCTATCTGGATGCTACGCAGGCTGGTGTTCACAATTCCAAGTGTGGCACATGCCAACATTCCGGTTTCATCTAGGCGCGGGCTCGCTATCGTTCAATCAATCCCATCTAGATGCGACATTTATGTACTTGTTTCAGGCACACACTCCAACCTGAATGACGGAGGTTCGCCGGCATTGAATAGATACGAGCACTTAGGGCATTCGATGAGAAAAACATTTAGGACAGAGGTATGCTTTATCACCTATGGCTTATCAGAGATATTCACATTTTTGATTTAAACATGAAAGCAGCATTTTGGTATTGCCACTGGTTATAATTTTTCTTCTCTGTTTTTTTTTGATGATATACAGGAATATCACGAACATGCTGTGGTATGTACATTTTTTTGCATTACAATGATTTCTTTAATTGTACAATATTTTTTGGGTAATAATTTGACAAATTGTATAGCCCTCCAGATGGTGTAGCTCGAAATGCATTGGCTTATATGCTTTGGACTGACCATGTATTTGATTTCTGTCTCAATACTTTCCACTTGAAGTAACAATGTGACAGGAATGCACATTACACATCTCCTGCACTTTTGAACAGTACTTGAGGGGCTGCCTGGGGGTGATGTCGGAGGTGAGGGGGCTGGTGGGTGGTATCAGTACTGGAGGGGACTGCCTGGGTGTGGTGTTGGATGTGCAGGGGCTGGTGGGTGGTGTCGGGGCTGCCTGTTGGTGGTGTCAAAGGTGAGGGGGCTGGTGGATGGTGCGGGGGCTGCCTGGGGTTGGTGTCGGAGGTGAGGGGGCTGGTGGGTGGGTTCAGTACTTGAGGGGGCTGCCTGGGGGTTGTGTCAGAGGCACAGGGAAGATGGTGGGTGGTGTGGGGGCTGCCTGGGGGTGGTGTCTGAGTTGTGGGGGTTGGTAGGGAAGGTCAGTACTTGAGGGGGCTGCCTGGGTGTGGTTTCAGAGGTGAGGGGGCTGGTGGGTGGTGTCAGTACTTGAGGGGGCTGCCTAGTGGTGGTGTCAGAGGCACAGGGGATGGTGGGTGGTGTTGGGGCTGCCTGGTAGTGGTGTCGGAGGTGAGGGGGCTGGTGGGTGGTGTCAGCATTTGAGGGGACTGCCAGGGGTTGGTGTGGGAGGTGCAGGGGATTTTGGGTGGTGTGGGGGCTGCCTGGGGGTGGTGTCAGAGGTGAGGGGGCTGATGGGTGATGTCAGTACTCTAGGGGGGCTGCCTGGGGTGGTTGAGGAGGTGAGGGGGATGGTGGGTGGTGTCAGTACTTGAGGGGGCTGTCTGAAGTTTGTGTCGGAGGCGCAGGGGATTGTGGGTGGTGTGGGGGCTGCCTGGGGGTGGTGTCGTCGGGGTGCGGGCTGGCACTTTGTGTGCGTTGGGAGTGGGGGGGCGGTTTGCAGAGGTGTAGACATTCCTTGGTGTGTCCTCGCACAGAGTAGCTGGGGTGCAGCCGTTACTTACATGGATCCTTGCACACAGTAGCTAGGGTGCAGCCCTTACTTACGCACAGAGCAGCTGTGGTGCAGCCATTCCATACATGGGTACTCACTTAGAGTAACTGGGTTGCAGCCGTTACTTACGTGGATCCTCGCGCAGAGTAGCTGGGGTGCAGCTGTTACTTACGTGGGTCCACGCGCAGAGTAGCTGGGGTGCAGCCCTTCAATACATGGGTCCTCACGCAGATTGGCTGGGGTGCTCGATGTTGGGTCAGAGGTGGAAACAGAACAGACATTTGTGCATAGGTTGTTCTCAGTCTGTGTTTATGGGTTGTGTGGGGGCGTGTTGTAGCATATCTTGCGCAGCCTGAATACTTTTGCGTGTCTGGTGGGAATGCGCATTTGGATCCATGAAAAACGCAGAGCATGCACATTATATTATGCAGGCCAGCTCATGCAGTGTCCTTCTTGGTGTGCGGCCCTTGCGGTATTGCTGCACCCATTTCTATGAATCAGGCCTGAAATGTGTTAGCAAATGAAGAAACACACAGTCTGATCTGATTTGGGATTATTTACTCTGGTAATTCACTAATCGTGTTGCGGCAGCTCACCACATATGGCAAAGAATGTACTCTTTATGCCTAATTCATGGAACTTTTAGCACAGTGCAAAGTGACTTTGCTCCGCAAAAATTCACCTTGCACCGCTCTGTGAATCAGGGTGTTTGTTGGCAGTGCAAAGTCACTTTGCACCGCGCTAAAGTGCAAGGTCACTTGGCACCGCGCTAAATGTTCCATAAATGAGGCCCTTTGACGGTTTCTGAACACATTTCTCTCCTATTCGTAGTATTATAACAGTCTGTGCATTTGATATAGTACTTGATTTTGTTAAGCTAACGTCCGTCTTCCACTGGTTAGAATAAAGGCAGGCTTTTGAACACCAGGGCACCGTACCCTGGTCTACGTCATGGGAGATTGTTACTACAAATTACTTTAACATAATATTAGTGATATTGTAACATTGGGGATGTATCTAATTGTGGAGGACTCTTTTAAACTAAACATTTGCACTTGATTTGAATATGATGATATGTGTATAATGTAATGTTATTTTCCTATGTAAGTGTAAATGGTTACTGTGATGAAAAGCAAATACGCTAAAAAAACGTAGTAGTCAATTTGTAATCACACCATTTAAGTACGGAGTGTTCAAGTTATGTAGCACACATATGCGGGCCTGATTTACAAACCGTTTTTCAGTGAAAAAACCCCACTAAAAAAGGCTTTGTAAATCAGACCCATGTTGTGTGTTTGGGTTGGTAACTCACTGATTCGGGCCTCACCTGTAGTATTTGACTTTTAACATTCTGTCCTTGTAAAATAACATCTGATAATACAGTGCTAAGAAGCAGGCGGCATCTTCCGCAAAACACTATATATAAACCTGCTATTATAATTGTTAGTACGGCTCATTGGCAAGAACGTTCTTACATGATTGATAGATGCAAGTAATAAACCTGATATTTTCGGTGTTTCATTTGAGTGCTCTAATCTGCACTAAATCAATGCAGACGCAACGCCACCAAGACACTGATTAATGACATACTAATAAAGCTCCATTTGACAACCAGAAACTAAAATGTCATTTCAATTGGACATGAATAATTTTCAGCTAAATAGAGCCTTCTATCATCACCAGGATGTTCTTGTTCGAACTGCTCAAGGGCTTAGAAAAAATACTGTCTTTCATCCAACTCAATAATGAGCATTATTCTGATGGCCATGATGTAAGTAAGGGCTCCTAGAATATCCACTGTAGAAATACAGAATAAGGTTCTTAAAAAAGCCTATTGCCAGTCTACTAACATCTTATGATCTGCAGCTCATAATTTATTGAATCAACCGCCTAATGCAGGGTTTTCTTTAACAAGGATGCAATAATTAAATGCACTATGTTACTGTAATTTGGCAACGAGGGAAGTGAAATTAACACTAGGGCAAACATTGCTTTAGTATAATATGCGTTCAATGGTGCAAAAAATGTACTGATTATTTTGAAATAAAATTGTATATTTGTCACGTTGTATTGGTTTGAATGCAGTCTAATAAAAGTGTATATACTATTCAAATAACATAATTGATATATGATATTTTATTTGGATCACGCTCATACACAAGTGTTTCAGAGCGTGACAAGGCAAGGGAGGGTAACAGGGAAGAACAACAATCTTACTAGGCCCAGTGACACTGAGAGCATGCAAGTGAATGGGAAAGGGGAAAAGTGCATGGAAGGGGGGGGAGTGGAAATTGTGGAGCTGAGGATTGTTAATAATTATAAAAATAAATAGATAATAAAGGCAATAAACAGTGGTAGTGCAGCCAGCAAGTGGCAAGAGCTGTGTTTATGGCAGCAGACTGGGTACGTCTGAAAGTCTGAATAAGAGCAGAAAAAGAAGAAAATGGAAGGGGGTGGGAAGGGGGTGGGGAGGGGGTTGGGGGACTGTGTGGGTACAGATACAGTCCCCATAGCAAGGGGTGGCCAGGAGGCAGTGCAGGAGGGTGGCAGGGTGAGCAGGTACCTGGGCCCAGGGAACAGAGGGTGGCCAGGTGCACAGTGCCAAGAGAGAGCAGATCAGCAGGGTAGAGGGGGAGCAAAGGCAGAAGCAAAGAGGAAGGTCTTGAGGTGCTTCCGGAACCGGAGATGGTTCTTCACAAGTTTTAGAGTGGCAGGGTGCTGTTCCAGAGGGAGGCCCCAGCCGAAGACAGAGATCTAACCCCAGCTCGTTTCTTTGAAAAACGACTGACACTGAGGGAGTTAGAGGTAGAGCAGCGAAGAGCTTGAGAGTGGAGTTATTTGCAGAGGGATAGCTGAAGGTATTTTGAACCAAGGCCCCAGAAAGCCTTGTGGACAATGCAGACGTTTTTAAATGTAATCCTTGTATCCACTAGGAGCCAATGGAGTGATTTCAGAGCTGGGGAGATACGATCCCAGGGCTTGAAGCCAAGGGCAAGTCTCACTGTCCTGTTCTTGATTAGTTGCAGATGGCGGGGACTAGAGGCAGGTAGATTTAGAAAGAGGCTTTTAAAATAGTCCAACCTAGAGAGTACCAGAGCTTGGGAGACAGTGAGCTTCTGGGGGAAGGAGAGGAAAGGCAGAGTACCTCTGAGGAGGTGCAGTAGAAAGTTTGACTTTTTTGAGACCTGAGATGTGGGTGGAGAAGGAAAGTGTGGAGTCAAAGATGACCCGGAGGTTCTTAGCTTTGCAGGTGGGGTAAGAGGAGGACCAAGGGATGCCGGCCAGAGAGTGAGGGGAAAGGATGGTGAAGGTGTGCCGATGAGGAAGATCTCTGTCTTGCTGGCATTCAGACGACGATCATTGGCGGAATACCAATCTTGAATGGCAGTTAGGCAATCAGAGATGAGAGGGGGAGAGCAGGTGACCGAGGGAAGCCTGAAAATGAGCTGAGTGTCGTCAGTGTAGCACTGGAAATTTGAGCAAAAAATGGCAATGAATTGGGCGAGAGTTGCCAGGTATTGGTTGAAAAGCCAGGGTGAGAGGTTGGACCCCTGGGGAACACCACAGGTAGAGAGGAAGATAGATGATAGGAAGGACTCAAGTTGGACCTTGGAGGGCAGATCAGATAGGGAAGAGGTCAGCCAGGCCAGAACCTGATCAGTGATACTGAGGTTAGCACAGAAATAGTTGAGCAGGATGGTATGGTTGACCGTGTCGAAGGCAGAAGATAGATCGAGAAGGATGAGGACAGAGGGAATGTTAGATTCAAGGTTGGAGAGCAGATCTTCATGGATGTTGAGGAGAGCAGTTTCTGTGCTTCTGCCCACTCTGAAGCCAGACTGGTGGTCATGGAGACAGCCAACAGAATCGGAATGAAGTTTAAGCTGAGAGATGGCCAGCTTTTCTAGGAGTTTGCCCAGAAAGGGAGCAATGGAAATTGGTCGATAGTTAGCCAGACAGGAAGGATCAGCTGTGGGTTTCTTGAGAAGAGGGTGCACAAGGGAGTGCTTCAGAGGTGAGGGGGAAGGAACCTGAGGCAAAGGAGTAATTGCAAAAATCAGCAAGGGCCGGAGCGAGGGTGTCAGTGTGGTCCTTGATGGTTTTAGAGGAACAGGGATGAACCTGTTTTGATGAGGCTTTATTAGATTGGACTTGTCTAGCGACCTCTTCAGGGGAGAAAAAAGGAGAGGAAGAGAAGGAGGGTTGGGGTGGTTAAAGGTGAGTCAGCAAGCACAGACTGGGAGGGAATAGGAGGGGGAGGGGAGGAGAGGGTGGACAGGATGTGCCGGGTTTTTGAGATATAATGAGATGCAAGGATATTGCGGAGAGCCTGGCAGACAATAGGAGGGGTAGGTTCTGCAGTAGGGTTGGCAAGCTCCTTGCAGGTTTAAAAGAGTTTGGGCGAATTGTTAGATGCTGCAGAGACACAGGCTTGAATGTGGGCTCTCTTCTTTGTGCGGACCAAGAGTCAGTATTCCCTTTGGAGCAGGCGACAGGCCAGTTTGTCAGAGGATGAACAAGATCAAGAAGACCTCCATTCCCTCTTAGCCACCCTACACCTATGTTTAAGTGTAGCTAGGTCAGAGTCATATCAGGAATTGCACTTGGCTTTGGACTTCAAGCAGATCCTCAAGACAAGGGCAAGAGCAACCAGAGTATCAGAAATAGAAGAGTAGAGAAGGGATAGGGTTGTGTCCGGGTGAGAGTCAGCCAGGGGAGGGGGGAGAGAAGGTGGCAGTGAAAGCCTCAACTGACACACGCTTCATAGGTCATATTTCTGAGAAGGTAGGTGGAAGCGTTGGGGTGGGCTTGGCTTGGCTTGGGGGGAAGAGAGTGAGAGATGAGAGGAGAAAAGGCAGTGGTCAATCCAGGAGAGAGGAGTGGTCAGAGGGATAGAGAGGGGGAAGCCAGAGGAGATCAAGACATCAAGTGTGTGCACTGCATAGTGTGTCAGCCAGAGGGGAGGATAGAGAGGGAGAGGGAATCACAGAGGTCGCAAAAGAGCAGAGATGAGGGACAGGGAGAATCGAGGTGGATGTTGAGATCACCATGGAGGAGGAGTTGAGTGTTTGAGGCCAGGAGGGAGGAGGAGAGGTCAGCCCACTCAGAGAGAAAAGAGATGATTTGCCCAGAGGGCCAGTAGAGAGTAGCAACAGTAAGAGAGTGGCTAGGAGAGATTGAGAGCCTGCAGACAAGGCATTCCAAAGAGGAGTACATCTGAGTGGGAATCATAGTGGCAGGAATACACTCAGGAAAGATCAAGGCTACACCCCCACCAGTCCAAGTGGATCTGGGTGCAGAGAGGATCTGGTAGCCACCACGCAGGAGAGTGTCAACGCTCATGACAGAGTTAGCCGTGAACTATGTCTCCGTAAAACCAAGAACATCAAGGTCCAGTTCTTCAAGGAGGAGGCAGATGTCAGAGTAGTGTTTGACAGCAGAGCGAGAATTGAGAGTGGCAATATGAAGAAGGTTGTAGGCCATAAAGACCTTCCGGGGAGGGGTACAAATCAGAGGTATGCCCTGCAGAGTTGTGGCGGTAGCCTGAAGAGGGGCAGAGGAGGAGGGAAGAGTGGGCAAGGTAGCCAAGGAATGAGTGGAGGGCACAGCTGGAGATGAGAGGAAGTTTATGAGGTGAGAGAACCGCCTATCAAAGAGGAGGAGATTGGCCTGAGGACCTGGGCCATTTAGGTAGACATTAAGGATGACTCTGGAGGAGTCAAAAGAGGCCATGGGGACTTCTCAGTGAGTGCCACTATTTATGGGAGAGGAGGAGACAGGGCAGAGCACAGAGATCATATGGTGGGTCCATAGATCCGGCGAAGGAACAACCAAGAGGATTTCAGTGAGGGTCTGTCTGGAAGAGGCGCTGGTATAGGTATCAGCGATAGGGAGAGCAGGGTTGGAGGCCAAGATATCCTTTTTAAACATCTTCTTTCCAAACTTAGTGAAAAGGGAAGGATAGTTGATAGTGAAGCAGTTGGAATAGATGGGAGAAACAGAAAGCGCCATGAGTGGGAAGAGAGGAGGCAGAGGAAGGAGTAAGCAAATACAGTGGTAAAGAAACAGTCACTGGGCTAGCAGGTTACAATCAATGGCCAAATTTAAACGTAAAATAAACAACAAGATTTGACTATCACGTTAAATGCAAAATACACTCAAGATTGACTTTCAAGTTAAATGCAAAATACACCCAAGTTTGACTTTCAAATTAAATGTAAAATACATTGTATGATGCTAATTAGAGAATGTAACTGTGTGACTTCATTGTTTATTACTATTTGATATTTCTTCTCTCTTTCTTTAACTACACCCCTCTTTTTTCACTATTTTGTTTTTTTTCATTTTGCTTCTTTCCCTCATTTTCTCTTTTTCACTCTGCTTCATTCTTTCTTTCTGTCTTTCTTTCTTGCTTTCACTCTTTTCCTCATGCTTATACTTACTCTTTTGTTCTTTAGATCCCTCACTCTTTGTTTAGCGTCATTTATCACTCACTAGCACTTTCTATCTTTCAGTGCCTCGCTATTTCCTTCATTCATTTTGTTGGCTTTTTTGATGATGATGATAATTTGCTATTTATATACCCCCTTTGATAGCCCTTTTGTCAAAGTGCTGTGCATATAACATATTTTCATACAATTATCACCCAGCTGCAGTTGGTACACATTTATCAACCTCGGAGAGATGAAAGGCTAAATTGTGGAGCACTTTATAAAAGGACGGTACCATTAATGGGATTGTCATTTTATACAGAAGTGCAGTACTGTAAGTGGAGGAAGGAAGGTATTCTTATTTTTCTGGCAGGTATTGTTGACAGGGCCACATGTTCAGTGCTTTGTGAAACTGGAGGATGGTGGAGAAAGTTCGAGCCTCTGCTAGGATCGAGTTCAAGATGGTCAGGATGTGGCCGGATTTATTTATTGAATCGTGTATTTATAGACATGAGGAACAATGCTCTTTTGATGTTTTGATCACAAATGAACGTACACTAGATAAGTACTTTCAGATTTGGCGGGAAGCAGTGAACTTCGTACAATGGGGTGAGTTGGAAGGAAATTCTGACCAGGTTGTGGAGGGGAGTAAAAGGAACAATCAATGGGAACAATACATACGTATACATTCATAAATTAAGGACAAAAACATTGGACATCTTTAAGTGCAGGTAGGCGGTATGGCCAGCTGTGCTCGGGGTGTTACCACGATGGGGGAAGTGGTAGAGTGGAGGCAGAGGAATTAAGGGACAGAGGCAGGTTGGAGGTGAGGGAAACATTTTAGCTGGCAGGCAGATGAGAGGTAGGTAAAGAGGGTAACTCGGAGGCAGGGAGGTAGACTTTTAGTTTGGTGTTGAACAAATCTGTGTGGACTGTTTTTCGGATGTCCGGGGGATGAGACATCCATGTTAGTGGAGCAAGAAGAGAGAAGGGGTGGAAGCGAGAGGAAGCACCGGGAGGGCGAGGAGCCACAAGGATAGTTGAGAAGGCATAGAGAATATTATGAGAAGGTTTGTAAAGGTGAACAGAGGAGGATAGATACAGTGGTGCCTTACCATGGATAGATTTGTGAAGCAGGAGAAGACATTTACATCTGGCATTTACATCTGGCCCTGTTTTGCATTGTCAGCCATCCAGCCTGGTGACGGTACGAGGAAGTTGGTGTAAAGTATGGGTGTAACGGTATAACGGTATACCGTTATAGATACCGTGACCAGATTAATTGAACTATAATAACTGTCATGTTGTTTATACTGGTATTTTGTTTTAGGGCCAGCAGCTATTCAGTGAGCTTTTCAATCTGATTTGGAAAGGCTGCAGTAAGTAAGACCTGCGCATTCTGGATCGTGCACTGTGGGATGTGTCATTTGGCAGACAAGAGCATAAGGAAAGTGAGGTCACATTAGTAAATGCAGCTTTGATGCTGTGACCGCTCTATCTCTGTGATCAGTAGAGTTGGGTTAAAGATCAGCCGATTTGTAGTTTTCCCACCAATTTGAATGATGGGGAACTACACATCACAGAATTCAAAGGGGGGAATGAACTGGATGCCCTTCTGATGCATGTCCACAAAAAACGTTAGGTCTGTAGACTGTATGAACACTGGGCCTATCAGTGCTTTGTGCTAGTTTATAAACTGCCCCCCCCTCCACTGTCCTCCATGTAGATTTACACATTGGCACTAGAGTTGTTGCTTCGCTTGATACTTCACCTGCCCTCTGCATATGGCACTGGAATCAAGCAGGCAGGACAGATTCTACATTCATTTTGAAGTATCCAGAGCAATGGGGGTGAAATATTTCTCAGGTCTATCCTCGATTTGTGACACCACCCATGAAAGCATTCCTCCGTCTCAAGGGTCCTAATGCGCTAAGACCTGGGGGACATGGTAATGATGGGGCTGTGCTGATGTGGTGATGTGGTGGTCTAGGCGATAATTGTGCCGATATGTATTTTAACTTTGTCATTTTCAACTTTAAGAAAGTAAATGAACATGTATTGCAAGAATCAAGAAAGAAATCAACAGCGCCCACTGAACGCTGTACTGTTAGGATTACATGGTCAGTGGTGATTCCAACATCAGACCTTTATAATACACTAGGCAGATGGTAAACAAGCTATAGTGATTTGATCAATATGCAACCTTTTGGTGATTGTGTTTTGGCTGTGACATTTTGACAAGAGAAACACAATGACATGGGTTTTCAGACCTCACATGAGTAACTTTTCTCCCTTTAATGGGATAAAGTGTTATCAAAAAAACATTTATGAATGATCGCAGCGAGGGGTCATGATGCCCATTCCATGTGGTTCCAAAATAAAGCAGGTCGAGGCCGATTTTCAAAGCGATGACCTGTGACTGAGCAGCAAGCTCATTGCTCAAAACATGCATTTTAACACTTCCACTAGTCACACTTAAATTCGAGGCAATCACTGAGTGAGCGCCATGAAAGACCAAATCTGCAGCCGCCTTAGATTCCTGGAGGATCAGCTAAAAACATGCAGAGACAAGTTTCAAAATGCTGACAATTGATGACCTTTAAGAAAATATTTGTTAAGATTAGTTTACTCCACCTTTTATACCGCGATAACCATGATATACCATCATTTGGCAAGAAGGTTATCATACTGCCATAAAACCAATACCGTGACACTTAGTGTGAAGTGAAGGAGCTCAAAGAGATTCCTGGTAGCAAATTTAGAGATCTTGTTGAGAGCACAGAAAGCATATTTTAGGATACCAAAGAGGATGCTGGCACGGTAGTCCAGTTTAGAGAAGAGAAGAGTGGTTGGTAGTGTTGAAAGAAATGAGGTATATTTAGGAGGTTGAAGTGAGCTGCTGTTCCAGTTTTGGAGATGAAAGTAGAGAAGATGTGAGAAGGGTCATAGATGATGCTGAGGTTTCTAGCAGAAGAAGAGTAGGGGAGAGTGGCAGGTGAGAACTGGATAGGCAGAAGAAGAGATGACAGGGAGCTTTGGGCAGGGAAGAAGAGCACCTCTGTGTTGGTAGAGGTTGACTTCAAAGAGTGTGAAGCTATCCAATATTTAATGGCAGAGAAACAGCTTGAAATGTTGATAGAGACATCAGAGCAGAGTTGTAGAATGTAAAGAGGAGTGGACCAAAGACAAAGTGTTGTGGAACAGCAACATTTAGAGAAGTGATCTGAGAGGTGTTGTTACTCCAGGAGACAGGAGAAATACTTCTTGCGATTGTTCTCATTATGGGCTGGCTTAGACTGCAACCTTTTGACAGATTGGCTACATGAAATGTCAGTGCCCCCAGAGGTGTGGAGGTAAGCCATCAAGTATGTTGGTGTTTTGTTCAAGACTGCTTTATAGGTGATGCATGCATTTTTGCATATTCACCTGGCAGGGAAATGGAGCCAGTGAAGCTCTTACAGTGTACAAGACATATAGACACATTTGTGGATGCTTGAAATGGGGTGGGTTGTGGTGTGGTGGGCTGCCTTGGGGGGAGAGAAGGCAGGTGCATTGCTTGAAGCCCATTAAGACGGTTGCTCATCAGTTTATGTGTGAGATCTTAATGGCTTGATATACTGTGGGTAAGTCATGTGGGTGATGAAGGGTTTGTTTGTGCATAGGGCTGAGACCTGTAGCCACATGGTTTATGCCATGTTGGCTATGTGCTTTTGGAAGGAAAGGATACTGTCAACAATGAATCCCAGGAATTTGGCTGAGAATGAGAGCTGCAGGGGCAATTCTTCCTGGTGTTTGTCATCCAACTGTTGTTGCACAAGTAGTTGTTTGGTGGAGTAACAATGAGGATACATTTAGTCTTGGTCAGACTCAGTCTTTGGAAGCTGTTTGAAATCCATATTTGGATGGTAATGAGGCATTGGTGGAGGCAGCTCACCTAATGGTACAACTGATTGTCATCAGTGTACTGGTGGATGATTATGTTTGGGTCCTTTACGCTAGTTCCCATGGGTTACATGTATACATTGAAGATGACTAGGGAGAGGATGACACATTGGGGGACCCCACATGTGACTAGAAGCCAGTTGGATCTGATTGAGAACCTTGGTTTGGCCTGTTGTCTGCCAGATTGGTAGAAGAGAAACAATTTTAGGACTTTTCCAGAGAAGCCCTTCAGTGAGGAGGCAGAGCAGTTTTAAGAGGTCAAAGGCAGCTGAGCGGTCTAAAAGGACTAGAAAACACAAGTCCCCTGTATTGGTAATTTGCAGTGCATCGTCTACCATTTTGAAGGTTATTATAGCAGTGCTGACTTTGAGGTGTACAGGACTGGCAATCATGTAAGAGGCTAAGCTGGTCAATTTCGGCAAGTAGTTGGGTCACAATTACATTTTCTGTAATGTTCCTGATGATTAGGAGACTAGTGATCGGTTTGCAGTTAGATAGGTATTATGTGTCAAGCAAAGTTTTTTTGAGACCAATGAAGACCTGGAGGGCAGTGTCCGCAGGAGTGTGGATAGCGGGACTCTGTCTGATTTTGTGACTTTAATGAGACCTTTCATGTTATCAATTTTGTCAATTAAGATGGTATTGATTCCATTGCATTTCTTTTGTTAAGGTGGTACCTTATGGACATGCATGGGCCCCTGTTAGAGGCTGACTCAATGGTAGAGGTGCAATAAGCCTACCTAGCATCAGAGATCATGTGTCTGTGTTGGGTGTATACGGCTTTGAGTGATGAGAGATCCTCTGGGCTGCTTTCCGTGTGCCACCACTTTCGAAGAGATCTGATCAAGTGTTCGTTGGCTGCAAGCTCCAGTGTTTACCAGAGTGCGGGTGATTTGACTTTGGCATGACCAAACATTCAGAGTGCGTGGGCATCCACAAATTCTTTGGTGAATTGGTTGAATGTATCCAGAAGAGCTGAGACTTTCACTGTGGTGGGAAACATTGTGAATGTGGGATCTAGTGTGTCTAGTTGAACTTTGCTGGAAGAAAAATGCTCAATAACAGGGCAACCCTGTGTGTGATATGAGAAAGGGATTGCAGCTTGGTCAGCCCAGTTGAGGGGGAGTAGGGGCTCAAGGATGAGATGTGCAGGAGGGAGGTCAAGACAACGTTGAGTATGTGGGGGGAGAGTATGATCTCTTTAAAGACCATGGAGACGGTAAGAGAGAATATGGTGTCACATAGGTGTTTTTCTGGTTGGGACTCAAAGCACGAGTTAACATCCTCTGAGAAGGATAACATCCTCTTAAGAGGATGTTATTAGAGCGGGAAACTGTTGCAGTGAAGGAAAGATTGGAGAGATATTGATGAAGTTACCACTCCCCTTGCGCGGCTTGCAAATACGGTGATGTGCAATTGAGTTGTATGAAAGTGAGAACCTGTATGGGAGGGATTTGAAGGAGTTGTGTGCAGGGGTAGAGATTACCATGCAAGGCCATTTGTTCATATGGATGCCTGCCATCCCAACTCCAGTTTTTCCAGTGTGGTCAGCATTTTGTATATTTTAGCTGTGGCGTAGGAAGATGTCAAAGATGTAGTGGGAGAAGACAGTAAACCATTTTACAGTAAGGAAGTTAACATCAAGATCGATGTTAGTTTTGAGGTCGGTAATGAAGACGGACTATGTGATCACTGAGCAGGTGTTAACCATGATGACAGGGTGGATGCAAATAGTAGGTGAGTGATACAGCGCGTATGTGGGATATTAACAAGGTTTACCAGGGTAGCTGTCTGCGTATGCTTTGGCCGTTTGGCTGCGTGATCCCTGCAGAGGATGGGGATGGGTTGTGACAAGAGAAGAAACATGGTGATGTCTTATCTGGTTTATTACAGGAAGAGTAACTGTCCTTTGTCACTTTCTAGGCTCTAAAAGCTATTGCTCCTTTTTTCTTTTGTAACTTTAATTTGTCTATTGCCATAAAAGTCCATAGAAAATCACATATTAGTACTCCGGCCTTGCGGGCTGGGGTACTAATGGGAATATGCCCTGAGCCGCAGGGGCATATTGCTTAACTATATACTTATATACTAACAATTAAATAAAATAAGGTACCATAAACAAGGATTCATAATCATCTTAATAGTAAACACTTTTCAAAATGTCATATGCATCTCATAATATGTATAGCACAAATAAATCATACACATTCAACTTCCACACACAAATACACTCTTACATTTCATACTCATCACATATTTTAATCCATGAAGTCTGCATGTTCAGTCAAATCATTATGCTACTATCCCTTACAGATTATTTCTTTCATATAAAAGTTTTAGTCTATACCATAATAAATATAAAATTACAATACAATCACATCTTATAATGTATAATTTATTCACTTAAGCTTCCATACCCTTTTAATGTTGCCACCTCCAATAAAGTAATAGTTTAATTATCAAATGTGTTTTTCCTATTCCTAATACTTCTATTCCATTATTTTTAATTAGATTACTAACCAATTGTCTTTTCTCTTTGCCCTGTGTCATCCAAGGGATGCCTAAGTATTGTGCCACTGAAAAGTCAATGATGAACTGTGTTGATCTACAGAACATATCAATCATATTGTTTCAGAATTGACAATTCACAGATAGATCATGGCACCATTTATTTTCTAGTAATGTGAATGGGAGGGTGCCGAATATAATAGTATTCTATTTGAAGGGTGGATCTGGTTTTATCTTCTCAAATCCCACTAGACATTTTTCTGCCAGAAACTGCCATCCATTTGATCTACCCCAAGCAATATCCACCTGTTCCATTAGAAAGCTCTAAGCTATTTCATTTTTAACCCATTGTATTTCCTCATTGGTTATACGCTCAGGGAAGACCACAAAGCTGGTAGCCCAATGCTGATTGCCATGTTTCTTATATGTAACCCCCATTTATAGTTACCTATCACCTCATCTCATTATTTAAAATATCCTTCTTTTCATCCCTATATTGCTTCAGTTTTGACACTTTCCTGAGACAAATAATAGTGGCTTGGCAGTCAACTTACTCCTTACATTAACTTGATTCAATTCGACCTGATTTAAATTATCCGAAGGACATTTTGGTATTCCTAGCAAATTCTTTAGGCAAACGTTTCCCACCCTTATCAATTAATCACATGATTGTTTACCCCAAATCTCGGCCCTATATAAAATGCAGCTTACAACTTGTGTATTGTAAACTTATACTACAGAACTGATGGACCTATGCCCTATAGAGCATCTGCTTTTTACCATGACAATAATTGACCTTTCCATATTTAGGGAAGCTTTTAGTTTGTAAGAGCTCCAGTACCCTTATTATTAAGTGTAAGCCTCAAATAATGAAAGTGCTGTACCTCTTCTATGTGTTTGTATTCCAGGGTCATGTTTTATTTTTTGGTAAGCATACCATGAGTTTGTTTTTTTGCAATATTAATTTCTAGGCCTTTTTAAGCACATAATTCATTAAATATAGCTAACTGCTTTATAAGACCCACCAGTATTCTAGAAAGCAGAACATCATCATCATCTGCATATGTCAGTATGCCTATCTTACTTGGATTTAACATTGGGACATTTGCACCCTATCTGCCTATTTCTACTGCCAGATCATCAATATATGCAGTAAAGAAATGGAACCAGATCCCAACCCGGGTGAATGTTTTGACTGAAAATGCTTGTGTAGTTTAACCTGCAATGCTATTTTTCACTTTAGTGGTGTTATCTGTTTCAACAATGTTGACATTAACCAACATCAGTGGGACATTCTTCTTTTTTAAGAAGCTCAAAATTGAATCCCTGGGAATGATGTCAAAGACTGCTTTCAATTTTAGAGATAAAAGTTATATGCAGCATCTACTAACCATATAGCTGTGTATTATTAATTGCAAACTAACCACCCGGTGAACAGTATTATCTTATCTTTGAAAACCTGCTTGCCAGGTACGTGCCCTATTTATATTGTTTATCCATTCCTCCAATCCAGGCAGAATTATCTTGTTTAGATATTTCCTAAAGAATCAATCAATGATATCGGTCAATTATTGCAATAAATGAATCTATTACCTTGAAGCAAACTCTATCACTTTCCACGGTTCCGGGGGACTTCCAGTCACTCTAATCACATTAAAATGAACAGCTTAATTTGGTCCAATGATATATTGGTGTGTTATAATGCTTCTTTTCACTAAATAGCACCCTCTGATTAAACACTGTCAGTAATACAATCCTACAGAACATCCCTGAGACAACAAACAGGCTCTGTTAGGAATCAATATATAGTTAACAATACACCAAGTTCTCAATGGGTAAAGTTTACCTAAAATGTGTCCTTTCATCCACTGACTTTTGAATGTTTCCACATGAACCATTTGACACTTGCCGCCCCACTTAACAAGCCTTGTACGCACTGAAAGTATTCCTGCCTATGTACCATGCAATCATAAAATAGTAATTTAGAATATAGCTGTCCTAAAACATGTTGATGAAGATTGGGTAAATTGTATCAGAACACTAGATATAATATATTTACAAGAAACATGTGCCTGTAGTGCTTTTACATTGGTGGGATGCTTTAATCACCTGGTAGTTGTTATTAAGCCAATAAGTAAGATGGGATGAGCTGGGATGATAAGGGGTATCTACATAGTAAAGGAAAATCCTAATGCCATGATTAAATCTTTGGATACCACCTTCCACCGATTTGCAAGGGCTTCTTATGGAGCTACTGGAAAAAAACAGACTCTTAACATACAATAACTATAACAGACGGTATGACTCAGATGGTATTGAGACCATCAATGGTATGGCAGGTGGAGAAATGGGTCCATCAATTTAACAAAACACCAATCATTTTGATGCTCGAGGATATTAACTTCAAAATCAAAGAGCTAGCGGAGGAAGACGATGCAAAAAAAATTACAAATATGCCCTATCTTCAGCTGGACTCTTTTTTAGATTAGCTGAGCCAGCATGTATTGGCCGGTTACAATAATACATACCTCCAGTACCAACATGTTTCAGTGGGGGTTAAACCAGTCATATTGATTACATATTAATGGAACTGGTCAGTTGCAAAAAGGCAAAAACCCTGGAAGTAATTACAAGAAGCGGTGACCTTTAAAGCAGTATGCCCATGACATATTTCCCAAATCACATATTACACCCCTTCTAAGGACAAATATGTTTTATATCCTACTAACAATAGGAAGAGGGTAAAATGGGACAACCCTGATTTAAAACAAAATTTGCCAAAATGATAACAAGATATCCTCCCATTAATGCAAACAGTGCTTAACCCTACCAATGTAGGGTTAAACACAAATGCCAAGGCCAAAGTATTTTTGGGCTCTAAAATCTAACATGTTAGGGGCAAATTAAGAGGTTGCAAGATATAGGAAAGAATTTAAGATTCTCCTTAACGAGAAGAAAAAAGCCAAAAGTGCTTGATACCTAGGAAGGCCTTAACAAGACAACCAAGGAGAAAACACATAGAGTTCTGGTGCATAGTTATGCAAGGAAATTGAACAAAGAAGAATCCTATTGAAGCAGCCATCACAGAGAATAGTTGGTTACAGCACTTTGCGGGTCTCGATACAGCAAATAGATCAGATTTCCAATTAGATCATCAGGAAGTATTGAATCTGGTTGATATCAATCAAGATGTAGCCCCATTCGAATAAGCAATGCAGGAGGTATTGGTAGCCATAGGTATTACCATCATGAAGAAAGGCACCTGGTCCATACTTTATACCTGTAGATGAGGGCTCACGCCTCGAGGGTCGGGATCCAGGCGGGTTTTCAGGATATCCCTCATTAATATTCAATAGGAAAAGTGTTCATACCTTTACATTGTCTCATGAATATTAATGAGGGGTATCCTGAAAACGATCTGGTCCTCGGGGCCTGGCGTTGGGCAACCCTGTAGTAGATCTATACATGAGTGAGTCTGGTGTATGGGCACCTATCTTCCATTCCTCTCAAATACAGACAAAAAAGCCACCCTCCTTGCAAGTAGTGGATATAGTCCAAATATTTTTTTAAAAAGGAAGCCTGATATACCTAAACATTACTGCCCAATCTCACAACTGATGGCCAGCAACAAAGTATTTGGTAAAATCCTCCAAACTGAATTAGAAAAATGGGTAATAGGAATCAATGCGCTAGGTCATCTGCAGCCGGATTTATTAAAGGTGCGAGCATCATAGACCAGGTATTCAGGTTTATCCAGGATCTTTAATAAATATGTGAACGTCAAAGATGGGAATATGTATCTACTTTTCGGAGAACTAAAGGCGACATTCAAAAGTGTCCTCTGGCAAGCACTCTCTAATAAAAGAATCAGCCCCCCATCATTGCTCAAGGAAATAGAGCTATTCGAGAATATGGTAGCTAGAGTAAGATGGGGATTAGGTGGAGAAAGAATGAAAACGTTTCTGGTCAGTAAGGGGCTAAAACAAGTTTGACAAGATGGACTGTTAAGGAAGCTCCCATACAACATATTGAATGTTCCCATTCTTGGTGGTGATACAATTGGCACATTTATTTTTTGAGGATGATGTTGCAATTATGTCTCGTACACCGTGTGGTCTTGTTAGATTGACAGATGATTTTGTCAACGTTTGTAAGAGGCAAGGCCTGGATATTAACACTAACTAAACAAAAATGGTGACATGTAGAAAACAACATGGGCATAGTGAACAAACAGACATTATTATTGATGGTGAGAAAATAGAAGCAGTCTCCTAATTTGTCTATCTTAGTGTTAGAATGTCACAAGATGGGCAATGGAGAGAACACACTATTAAGGCAAACATGCAATAAGTAGAAAATGTAATAATATAATACGTTTTTCCAAATCTTTTGGGAAAAATGCATTAGCCCAGCATTAGAAATGTACAGAGCACAGGTGATGGCAGTCTCCATCTACATGGCAGAACTAGGGACATCGAATTGCCCCAGCCGTTGCTGTGACAGAATAAAACTTTCTAAAAAGATTCTTGTGGGTCTTAAAAAATACATTCAATATAATGTTACACATGGAACTTGCCTTGACATGTATTAGTGAACAGTTTTTGTCTGCACCGTTACATCATTAACAGCTCATTTGGTGACAGCTGTAGGCTGCGTTGCATAACTTTCCCCCTAATGGGAACTCACCCACACACGGCTAAAGGTCCAGCTCACAATCCTTATCAATATCCAACTCCACACCCTAATCGGACTTCATGTATTCGACTATTGGGACTGCCCCCACACCATTGTTTGATTTTTACTGATTCCTCTAATCAATTCAACACACATATTTCGAGTACTGGACTGTTACAGACCAGAAGCGAACGCAGCTCCATACATTGGCTTTTTTTGCACACATGATGGCAAACATTAATTAACAGCAATGGCACATCAACCCTATGGGGACTCTCCCAACGTTCTTTCTCTAGGCGGCTTACACTGCTGTAGACTTAGACAATTGGTGACTTGACTACGTCATCACGCTGCTCACGTGCTACACTCAGTGAATATAAATAGCTACTTAGAAGATGGGGATGGTCAAAGACACAGGCGGAGCGCCACCATCTACCAGAAAGTCAACCACCATGACTAAGGTAAGAGTAACTTCGAAGCCCGGACGTGTCATTTTACAAGTCGACCCAGGTTACTTAGTCTTTCCTATTCTTCCTTTATTATTAGGACTCCTTTGTGACTCTAAGTAAAGTAAATGGGACAACTTATTGAATTACACAAGTTCATTTAGCATTATATACTCACAATTTTAGCCAATCACGGGTGGTTATATTAAACTTTGCCGTGGCACCTTATTTATTTCCTAACCATGCAGATAATAATGGGAAATATTTGAAAGAAGGATTTTACCACTTACTGAGCCCAGCCTAAGAGCACACTTACCAGGAGTATGAGGGTAAATATTAGTCTCAATGACATCACATGTGGATTCCTTTGAAGAAAAATGTAGTAAACTGTCATTTGCTTGTCTTAACCAGCACACTCATGACACAACTCACTGTGCCACGTTGTACTTAGGTACATTGATCCAATGTTTCTAATCTGGACTGACACTACACCACCCCAGTGTGATTTATTAACAGAAACCGGTAAAAATGATTTTTTCTAAGCCCTCACGATTTCTAATTAGCGTCATTGATGGAAAACACATGCCTCCTTATTCAATTTTCACATTTTGCATGATCACTACCACTCTATTAAACTTGTTTTTTTGAACCAATGCTTATTACAAAATATGGTTAACCTCCTTAACTCTCTTCTCTCACCTTCTCTCCTCTTCCTCCAACCTCCTGTGCTCTTCCATATATATTTACAGATGTAACTATAATTTAGGCACCTGCCAATACTGTAAAGTGACGTTAAAACCGCACCAAAGAAATGTATAAATATGTATAAAAATAGCAATCTGTTAAAAAAACGTGAAATACTTCAAAAAATGGTTACACCTTGTGAAATAACAGTTTATTAATTGTTGTCAAAGTAAGTGTGATTAATACAACAGATTTGCGTGTTCATAACAATTTTTTAATGTTTAAATACCATGATAAAGCCAGAGAGCAGGGCTCTAATGTGGCCTAACCATTACTTAGGACTAAAATAAAATAACAAATGTACTCTAGATGAACACTGCCGAATCTATTTTTACAACCATTGTCTTCGGTTTTGACTTTCTATATTGCTTGCACAGTACTTCACTTAACTATGTCCACATTGTTCCTAAAGTGAATTTCAGTCTTCGGATAACGCAGCAAGGAGTCACAAATAACTTCCAGACCTATGCAATTCACTGTAGAGCGGCACACAGGCATATCTTTTGCTTCACTCTCCAAAACAGATAGCTATCAACCCAGTGAAAGTTTGGATACGTCTCTGGTCCTGTGACTCACTCATAAAATTCAGGGCTAGTTTACAAGATGTCCTTCCCTACCAGAATGCTCTTTCCCTCTTTTGGTTCAGACACAATAAAATGTACCTGCACTTACTCAAATTAGAAGATCTCTAGTTTTCACCAGAGTTTACTAACAGGAACACAAGAAAACTGGATAGTGATGCTTACAGGGGCTTCCTAACAGGCCAATATGTAAACAACTGTTTGAATTTATCCATGAGCTACAGTAATCTGTCTATCAAACAGACCTATTTGAAGGAAGATTACTTATGTCTCATTGAGAGCCCTACTCAGCGAGCTTTCTTTATAAAAATGCACTTAGATAGTCTACCCATAGCCAAATTCAAGGCTTGGTTGAATAAGAAACTGCCAAATACATATCCTTTTTGCCTTGGCAAAGTGGAATCCCTGTAACACTTCCGTTTTTATGTCCACAGTATAATGACACCAGACACAGAAACCTGCACAGTTGTTTATCAAACAGAGGTATTCAATGTATGATTAGAGGGAGACTTCAAAAGGGAATGGAAAATGGGCAAGTGCAATAGATGTAATGTTGGCTAAGTATTGGAGGAGGAGGAGAGAGACTACTAATAATAATCCTGAACATTGTACCAATTCTCCAAAAGGTTGCAAATGCTAAGGTGGCTCCTCTGGTGCTATATGAATAGATTATGAATGAAAGAATTTTTGATCCACATTAAGTTTTAAATGATCGCACTTGATGTATTTGAATTGCGCTAGTTTTATGGTTGTGATTTGTACCTTGTATCAGGAAGGATTTGTCAATTGTATTAATTGTATTCTGCACTGTCAAGGACTTGTATATTTACTCTATGCCCTCACGAATTCATTTTATGAACAGTTCTATGAACCTTTATAGTTATATAGTGAAATAAAGTAACTATGATGATAATGATATTTAGTTTTATTTAAAAAAAAATAATAATTTCAAAGGTGGTCCCCTAAACGTATGTTGGGGAAGACACCACAACATTACATAAATATAGGGAGCTGGTTTACAAAATGAAAAGACTCTTCCATGTGATGGTCTCACAAGTATATGACATGCAGGATACTCCAGAGTTAATATTTATATTTGAAAACTTCTAATCTTAAATAATATGACACAACTTTCAAGCAGCACAGTCTAATGTAATCTTTATATCACTTATTGGCCAGTATGTTTAAATATTTTGCATGGCATGTCCATCTTTTAATAAATGACAGATTGTAAGAAAAACTTTATTTTCTCCAATATCAATAACAAACATTGGTATCAGAGAAACACTGCTGAGAAAAGCAACATTATCATGAAGTACATGTAAAAATACCCCCACCCCGGAATGTGCAGATGTGGTGCACAAGGTTCATATCTAGTGTTTATAAGAGAAGTACAAGCTATGATGAGTTGCGTCAAAATCTACAGACTTGGGTTCATAAACAAGTTTCATAAATGTAAAATGTGATGATTTATATATTCTCTGTAAGGCTATGCAGTGTGCACCTCACATCCTGCAGTGTTCATAACCTTAGTTATTGTCTATACCTATGAAAACACTAAGGGGCTGATTCATGGAATTATTTGCGCCGAAAAACGGGGATGTTAAACAGGGATTTGCGAGCAGAATGGCACACAAATCCCCGTTTTTCGGCATAGATAATTCCATGAATCAGCCCCACAATGTTCATTTTACTTGTCTTTGTTTTGAAGGTACTCTACACCCGGCAGAACTGATGTTGGGTTCCAAATTGAATTAATCTTCTGAAAATATGCTTAAAGAAACAGGATACATTTCACACTAATGACTTGCAGTGTTCTACTGCCCTTCTTTTGGCTATAGTTATAGTGGGTGGGGTAGAGGTCACGCGACATAGTTCCAATTGCACCAGCTGACCATTTGAAAAAGAAAAAAGGCTAGAAGTCTGCTTAAGTAGGGGCAAAAGAGCCACAAAACAAGAGGGCACCAACAGATTAGCAGTGATTGACAGATTGTTGGCACAGAGGCTGCATGACCTTAACTTACCTGCACCAGCCTGCAAACTGAAGAAGAAAAACGAGTCTGCAAGTCTGCTTTAGTAGGAACAAAAGATTGGCAATACATTAAAGTACTAACAGATTAGCAGTGAGTGGCAGCTCAGTGGAGCAGAGGCCACATGACCTAGAACCACTTGCACCATATAAACAATTGCAAAAGAAATGTGGCCCTGAGGCTGCTTAAATAGGAATACAATGAGCTGAAAAACAAGAAGGCACCACCAGTTTAGCAGTGAGTGAAAGGTGGGTTGGGCAGTGGTCTTATTTCATATCTTCATTTTTTTATCTGTATTCCTTACGCTCCTTTGTTTTTTCTTTCACTTTGCCCCTTTTTCACTCTTTTGCTCAGTCATGTCTCATTCTTTTTTCGTACTTTTGATAACTTGTTCTTTCACTAGCTATTTGCTACGCTCTTTTCCACACCCGTTCCCTCCCTATATCAGTCTTTCTTGTGTTCACTCTTTAACTCTTTTTTAGTATTTAGATAGTTGTGAGAGGTATGTAAATGATCACTATTAGCTCAGCTCCTGGGCTTAGATTTAATTTAATTAGTATTTAGTATAGTATTGAATGGTTATGGTTGGTAAGGTGGTTTAGTACTTGGTGGACACAGAATGGTTGCCAAATATTCACCAACCAAATGGCAGAATATATTCAGTTAAAATGTGAAACAATTTTAAAGATAAATAGGACAAACACACCTCTCTCCTTGTTAATAGAAACACTATTTCCTTTTAAAATAAATAACCATATAATTCACCTTGCGGTAGCTTTCAAGATATTATAAACAAAAGCAATTGAATTGGACAAAACATTTTTCTCCTTTAGCCAAATTGCAAGCCTATTTTGAGGTCAACACATTTTTATGTTTTCATTTTTTAATTTAATATTATTGTATATAGTTTAAAAAAGAACTTTTACAATCAATATTACTCAATTCATAGAACATTACACAAAAATAATACAAGAATACATATATTAACCTTTGGTATCATACTACCTAAAAATCTATAAAATCTCCAATTCCAATTTCCCACAATGTTCCCACGTTTTTCCTTGCTGTATCACATTCAAACATTGTACATGTCTCAATAAAAATACATCTATATAGTGCATATGCAGGTACAAACTGTAATACAACATACAAAGTTACAAAAATGACAGAATGACAGATTTGATCTATGTGCTCCAAATTTCCATGAGTACGTTTTGTTGTATGGGAACAGCTGGAAGAGTTTGGCCTTATACTCAGGAGATTTTTCCAAAGGAAATTTTCTTACACCAGGTTTCGTATGTCAAGGTAAGGAAGAACGCTTCTCCAAACTCTATTCAGGGTTAGTATGACCCTCAAGGATTCTGTATTTAGGCAGAGCACCCAAAATGTGCTAGATTTCTTTGGAGTTGTAATTATGAATAAAGGGTCTGAAGGGTACCATGTAGAGGGGACCCATGTTCGGGCACTCGGTCAGTACCTGTTTGGCTGACTCGTGGTTCATTGTAGTCTTACAGATTCTGCAGAATCTCTTTTCCCCTGGGTAGAGTTAATTTTGCACCACACACGACCAGCACTGGCAGCTGGTTTGTGCGTAACATCATGTGGAAAGCGCAAACTTCAGGGGCAGGACAAAGTAATAAGTAACGTTCAGGTTTCATGTAACATTGATCTACCTGTGCCACATTCTCATAACCCTTCAGTGTGGCCAGGCGGTCATAGCTACTTTGCCAATCCCATTTCGTCAGCTTTCGGACAAATGCTCCCTTCAATGTTTCAAAGACAGAACATCGGCCGAAGTCAGGCGTCCAGCCGATGCTGTTACATAGTTCCCCAAACTGCTTGACATGAGGAGACCTGGCATTCCCAATTCTAAATCATAACTCAATCCTAAGCAAGACAGAAGAAGGCAACAAGAGGCCGTCTTTGCCTTCAACATCAGAGTACCACTGCGGGCCAAGAGTTGTGCTTTCAAAACCATCAGGCCTAGCTTAAGCCGCACATACTCAATCGAGGTCGATCTAGATAGCCCTAAAATGGTTGTCCAAAAATGAGACTCCACCTCATCCAGCATTTCAGGTTTCCTATCTCTAATGTCTCCAACCCATACAAGATCGTTGGGCAAAACCACTGCCTGTATAGAGCCAATATAACTTTTAAAGAGAAGCCAGAGGGCTCAACCATAAATCTCCTGGATAAACCTGTAATTTCCTTTGCCCTTCTGGTCTTGGCTTCCATTATATTCAGGCATCCAGATATCAAAGACATTTTGAGGCCTAGATATTTATAGGTATCAGTGTACTCAATTGTTCCCATTGTTGTCGTGAGCTTGGTTCTGTTGATTCTTTTCACCAACACCAACATTACCTTGGTTTTGTTTACATTTATTGTTAGTTGGTTCCTTTTTGCATACGGACTCAACTCATTTAGCATATCCTTTAGCATTGTCAACATGTGGTTAAACATTGCTAAATTGTCTGCATACAATAAACCACCAATAGCAAAACACCCGATCTTTGGGATGCATCCCCCTTTTCCATCAGTCTACCCAACAAGTTTGACACATACATTTTAAAGAGCAAGGGGGCTATCATACAACCCTGTTTCACCCCCCTCTTTATTCTCATATGTTTTGACAAGCTGCCATTGTCATCTAGACAGATTTGTGCAGAGCTATCTACATGTAAGGCCATAATCACTTCCAGTAGCCAACTGGGGCACCACCAGCCTCTCATTTTCCTCCACAAGATATTTCGATCGACCTGATCGAAAGCAGAACTAAAGTCCACATACGCAATGTATACTTAGCTACTAGGAGAAGACCTTGCCTGGGATATTATCATGTCCAAAGCTCTAAGGTTATGATCTGTGCCCAACCCAGCACGAAAACCTATCTGGAAAGGATGGTGAATGTTATCTGGTTTTTACACATTCCTGTAGGTGCTCAAGAACATAGGAGGCAGATACCTTTCAATTATGTCGAGCATCGACAGTGAACCATATTTTTTAGGGGCCAAGCGGTCACCAATTTTAAAAACTGGGACCAGTATTGATCTCTTCCAGGAGTCTGGGATAGTCCTGGTTTTACAAACCTTTACAAGCAGGTGGCACCGAACATCCGCCCATACTGAAACATCCCCCTTCAGAGTAGCTGCTATAGCCCATTTGGGCCAAGCACCCTACAGCTTTAAAGCTTCCTTCGATGTTCGCAAACATTCCTAAAGATGAACACAATGGGCCAGTCTGGCTCAGAGGATATACTTTGCTCAGGCTCACCAGTTATTGTATATATTTTATTTTCTATGACATTTGCCTAGGTCCCTTCCATAATCGGATTCAGCAAGTCTGTGGTTTTCCTGACTGAGGACAATCATCTCCTCATACTTCTTGTATTGCCAGTAAGTAGCCCTCAAGAAACCTCTGCCAGTTTCCAATTTTTGCTTCCTTTTTTCCTTCTGAGCCAATTTCCATATTGGCATTTTAGTCTAGTGCTTTCACATTTTACAATGGCAGAGGAGATGTCAGATTTAATTAGAGCTCATAGTTTTTATCTTATGGCTCTTTTTGCTACTTTACTTTCTGTATCGTAAGAATATATAAGTACTTTGCCCCACCCTATTATTACCTTGCCCTCTTTACGCCAATACTGTGAGCAATTAATGATAAGCAATGTTCTATTTCGTTCGCCATACTGGTCGGAAGTTCAAACGTTACTTTTTTCTTTAAATGTTGCGCCATTTTGCAAGCCCTAGCAATGTTTGTTCCTCACCATAACAGTCTGTTGCCTGTTTGTGAAAATAATGTTGACTAAAAGTCCCTACCTACAAGGGGTTCTTTCTTATATTGGTAGCAATATGTCAGGGGTGATTGTGTAATGTTAATATGTAATAACTAGGTAACAATTCAAGACTTAATACACATGTGTACTAGTACAAACAATACATATGAAGATCCAATGCATACAAATCAAAGGCACATACAGGGAAACTCAAGTAAGGAAGAAAGAAACAGCATCATCAGAAAGTTTATCTTCCTGTATACAAATTAATTGTGAGTTTGATGCCTGCTATTGCCCCATGCATATGCATCATGAGCTCAGATTACACCCTAAGGAAAGTACTTTAAGAACACACCACAAGGTTACCGTTTTGATATAAAGCACCTTTTCAATTTTTATATTGTGATTGTCAGTGAATAAAACCACCTGGCCTAGATTTTGCAATGCACCAAAATAAGTGAGGCAAATCTGTGATGTCATCAGTGATGTCATAAATTATATTTGTGATGTCATCTTTGATGTCCTGGGTGTTAGTCTTAGCAATGCACGTAGATGCTGCGAGTTATGGTTGCTGAGCTTACCATAATGGGGGAATGTGCAGTGTTTTTTGGTTTCACTGTGAAGTATAACATCCCTTTAACACATTTTATTTTTACAGAATGTACATATATATATAGAGCAGGGAACGAAAACAAAGGGGCTAAACATGCGATGTGGTCAGTGATGTCATCAGTTACATTTGAGATACATCTTTCATGATCTGGGTGTGACTGTTAGCAGTGTACAGTGGTGATGGCAAGTATGGGGGCTCTGTCTGCCATAACTGGCAAATTTCAGGGGTTTTTCGGTTTTAATTTGAACCATAATGGGGAGGGCGAACATTTTTTTTTTTAGTGAATTGCACAGGTTTTTGGTAAGGCAACTTAACCATAACGTCCCCTCAACAAAGTTTTTTTTGTAGTGCATATATATGTATATGTTTGTGCATGCTGCAATCTACTCACTACATAGCTAGCCTCAAGAATACTTTGTCTGCTTGCATTTCTTTGCATCTGTACATGTGTAAAATAACTTGATATCTTCATAGTTTTTGCAGTATAAGTTTCTTCATCTTGATCCCAAGATGTCACTTATCTTTGATACTTTCTTGATGCCTTATACAATATGTGCATTCTCTTATCTCTGCATCTCTTCCATGTACTTCAGCATAGCTTCATGTGCCATCACCATTCTTCCCTTTCATTCATTGGTCATGCTTCTTCCGGGATTTCATTCAAATGGCCATCATACTGTCTTGTATGCAGGTATGGCTTTCTCAATGGGAACTTTGTTTCCAGGATTCTCTTCGATATTGCTATTTTCACTGGTACTGCACGTGTCTCACACTATGGTTCCCAACATATAGGCAATATAGGTGAAGTGGTTGAGATGGGGGTACTTGGCTGCTTCTCTACAAACCTTTTATTGGCATCCATGTGTGGCACACGCTTCTTAGACTTTCCCCACGCCGTACATATTCTTCAGGAGTACATGTCATATAAATGCAGCCTCCATCATCCGCTAGGTCAACCCACACCTCCTTGTGGTTTTCTAAATCTTGGGACTGTTTGATGGTTGTGTGCCACAGATTGTTATAGTTGAATTTAGAAAGTATGCCTAATAGCGTTACTGTGTTAAAATTGAATTTAGAAAGTGTTCCCAATACCATTGAGAATGCCCTAATAGCATCACAGTGTTAAAGTTGAATTTAGAAAGTATGACTAATAGCGTCATTGTGTTAAGGTTTCAACTTAGAAGAAGGTATTCCCAGCATCATTGAGTGTGCCCTAATGGCGTCACTGTGTTAAAGTTGAATTTAGAAAGTATGAAAAATAGCATCACTGTGTTAAAGTTTGAACGTAGAAAGTGTGCCTAATAGCGTCACTGTGTTAAAGTTGAACTTAGAATGTGTCCCCAACATCATTGAGTGTGCCCTAATAGCATTACTGTTTTAAAGTTTGAACTTAGAATGTGTTCCCAACATCATTGAGTGTGCCCTAATAGCGTCACTGTGTTGAAGTTGAATCTAGAAAGTGTCACTAATATCGTCAGCTATGGTGCGGATAGAGAAAACACCCATTCTCCATGAGGATGGAGTGGATGGAGTGGGTGGAGTGGATGGAGTGAATGGAAAAGGTGGATGGAAAGGATAGAGTGAATGGAACGGATGGAAAGGACAGAGTGGATGGAATGGATGGAAAGGACAGAGTGTATGTGTGGATATAGCTCTGTATCTCCTTTATACGATATGTATATGCTATGTACCTGTATCCCCATGTTATCTGTATCACATGTTTACCCCTATCCATCCTGTCACTTTATATACGTAAGACGCTATATACGCCCCCTTTCCTGCTCTTGTGCTTGGTCGCAGGCGCTTTACTGATAACCACCATATCACACTACTACGCTTACTCTCCCTTATACACCATCATTCAACTAGAACACAGCTATACTATGACATATTCGGTCTAGCTGTTTACATACTAACATGGCCCCATGAACACCTCATCATCCTAATAAAACAGAGCTAGCTGAGCACATACCGGCTAGCGTAGGCGTCTCCTCAGGCCTAATGCAGCCAGAACTCAGTCTAGTTGTCCGCCCTCCAGACTGAACACATCCAACTGATTTCCTCAGCACCACGCCTACCGCTAAGAAGCAGCTATCATGCAACACCCACACCAGCTGCACACATATCCGGTGTGCCCATGCACCATACGACACTCTCTCTCTCTACTGACTTGAACTACGGTTCCCAAGGGCATTCAACCTTCTAGCGCTTTGCTGTCATACCAATGATACATAAGGCACTATGTAAATGTCAAGTAACATAACATAACATAACATATCCCCTGTGTTGTAGATGGCCACCATGTGATATTTGGGTTCATCACTTTTGCCTGTTTGGACATGTTCTTCCCTAGTATCATGAGGCATTTTCCCATTTCTATTTGTATTTCCCACAGTCACCATCATCATCACACTATTAGGAATCGCCTCTGCATAGCATCATACTCCCAGCTGGCACACACAGAAGATCAGTAGGAGGAAGACATTAATAGGGACCAGTAATTTCATTGCAGTCCCGAGCCATGATGGCACCCAGTCGAACGCTGTACTGAACTAGTCACTAGATTGAATACCTCCTTCTTCTTTCATCCCCACTCTGAGTTCATGCACCGCTGAAATTACATGCAAGAGTGTTCCATTTTCAGCATCTGAAGAAGGCACAAATGTGCAACATGCACTCCCGATTTTTTGACAAACGCCACCTTCCATAGCTGTGAGCAGGTAGAGCACGTAACGATTTTTTGCATTGTCATTAGTCTAAGTGCTCTTAGTTATACCTTGATGTCATTGAATCCTTTTTCTGTGTCATTGGCTAATTGGATCAGCTCCCAGCGGATTATCTGCAGCCATTTGTCATTTGCTCATGCCTGGATGCTGGGGATAAGTGATGAGAAAAATGTCCCTGCTGAGTTGAAGAGTTTATACTGATCAGGGATTTGTGCCAAGAGGTCTGAAGAGTCTTTCGAGAGGTAGTTGGATGCTCTCTGTCTCCGGGACACTTGATCTTGCAGCTTGTCTCTGATAACATGTCAAAGATAGAGCTCTTCACTTGCAGGTTTGGATGCCAGTTGCCGTGGATTGGGCACCCTTGGCCCCTTGATCTGCCTCTCCGGAATCACCAGTAGTGCAGAGTGCAACATTGCCAGAGCACAGTGGCCCTCCATGATGACGGGAGATGCAAGTATGCCTGTTTGCCACACACCCAATAATGGTCCATCAAAGCTGCAGTTCCTTTTCGCATGCCAGGTATTATGAGAGTTCTGTTGCAGCATGTATTGGAACCCATGGGTACTCTCCCTTCCCTTTGGAAGCACAGTTCATAGTTGTTTTCATGCTGGATCTTGATTGGTTTTACGAGAGTTGTCACCCACGTTCGTGTTGTGTTGTGTTGAGAATATACGTGGGCGCATGTGTCCTCCATCCATTGCAGTCTTTTGTCCGATAGGCCGTGTAGTGCTTTTGCCTTGCACATCACTGTTGCATCTTGCCATTTTTTTCAGCGAACATTGTCCCTTTTATTGCAAAGAATGGCTCTTTAAAACACATTGTACCTTTAGGTTTTTTCTTGCATAACTTTTCATCAGGAGGAAGCAGTTAAGATTTACTGCATTTGCCTGGAAGGTGCGCCTTATCCTACATCGTGTGAGATGAACGAAACACTGGGTTTCCACTGAGGGGTATTCTTGTGGCACTAAAACCATAGGCATCCCTGAAACATGAAGTATCAGTGAACACACATAGCAGCTACCATTTGTGGCCTGTCTCCTTGTAGCGCTCATATCAGTGTACCAATGGTTAGACTGGTCGGATGACTGTTAGGCAGAATTACACGCAGTACCCTTTGGGAACACTACACACAATTAAGACTACAGGTATAAGCACAATCTCACCTTTGGTATAAGTCTGTACTACACAGTTTTGTGGTAGCATGGCTGAGCAGTCAGGCTTATCTCAAGTGGAATGTGAGCAACACACCGTGTTACACAAAGGACTTGCAATCACAGTGGTTCAAACAAACACTCACTCAAGGTTTCTTGGTAAAACAATATTAATTTATTTGCACAGTCATTTAGAAAACATTCCACTAGCAATAAGCAGCTCAATATCACACTATAATACATTCCAGTACCAAACCAATACGTTTCTGAACAAGTTAGTCTCCCCTGAAGTGGGAGCAAAATGGCACTGCAGTGACTTTAAAAAGGGGTAAAACGACACAGGTTATAAGAATTAAACACAAATACTTTCTCAGGCAGGGCAAATAGTTTCAGTTCACTACAAGAGGCAATTCAATTCAATAGGCCTGTGCCAAAGTCAATGGTTGAGTGCCTTGAATAGGATAGCACAGTTGTGGTAGTAAACGGTTAAGTCTTTGCCAATGTTCTTAGAAATAGTTTGCACAAAAAAGAGTTGTGTGTCGGATTAGGAGCGAACAAGACTCCAAAGTTGGGAAAGTTTCATGAACTTTCACCACGGCAGAGAGGATTTCTCAACCACATTTGCACAGTACCTTCGTAATGAAGACAAGCTGTAGCTGAGGCAATTTTTCCTGGCAGTTCCTACAGATCTTGCTGTTCCTGGGCCTCAGTCGTGGGGACAAGAGGGAGGATGTCGGGAGGTTCCTGCACTGCAGGGGGATGGATCCATAAGCTTGGCAAAATGTTGGTTTAAGGTGTGAGTGCCTTAATGTCCACAAACTGGTATCCTTCTCACTGGCTATCTGGTTTTCAACAGCACTCTGAAAAAAATTCAACCAGTATGGAGATGGTTTCCAGGTGGCTTGCGAGTTGGTTGTTCCCACCAGCTCAAGGGAAGAAGTCGTCCTTGAAGAGGCTTCTCTGTCGAGGGAGTTTCAGGCTATTCGGACCTGCTTCACCGGGCAAACCAATGGTCCAGGAGTTGCAGCAGTCATTTTCCTTCAGCTCGTCTTCGGTTCTTATGTTCCAGTGTTTGACTCTGGCTTCCAAGTCCCAGAGACCTGCTTTTAAACAGTTTGCTCCCATTCATTGCAGCCTGGCTGCACTCACCCAGCAAGGTGGCTGTCCTTGCCGGTCAGTCAGCCAGCCAATCACGCAAGAGTGCATTCAGATATCCTAGGAGACTAAGCAGAGGGAGTTTCGGGCACCTCCCTCACATCCTGTCCACCCCAAACACCCAGGCGCCAGAAGGGGGATTCAGTACTGGAGCCCGCCAAAGGCAAACGAACAAAGGGACCAAACCTGGTTTGGCACACAGAGACAAACACTAGAAGGACCTTTCCAAAAAGAAATGGTGAAAAAAGTCGATCAGAACCTGTTTTCACACAGGGGGCTCAGAGGCCATCTTGAAAAACGTGGCTCCGGTGGATTTTAGCTAATGGAGCGTTAAAACGCACTGCTGTGGGGAAAATCATGGTAATACCACTGCCACCAGCCAATCTGAGAGGAAAGGGTAGCTTTTGAGGGCTACATGAGTTTTCTAGGCATAGGGAATGCTAGGTATTCCCTCCAGCACTCTGCTGTAAGGCAGTGTGTGCTTGTTCTAGTAATTTAAAAAGACTAGCAAAATCAATTTTACTTTACATTCACTGGCAGACAGTAATCAGTCCCAGAGAAGGTATTTAAACTTTGGGAAGTCTGAAAGACATCTCTGTGCCACTGCAGTGAGGGTGCTGTGTGACACACAAGAAAATATGATGCCTATGGAGTTTTCTAAAACTCCATATCCAAAGAAAATAAGCACAGAAAACAAACATAATTAAAAAAGCACAGGGTCCCAAAGTTCAGCAAAAGAGCAGGGGGTCTCTAAGGTAGATAGGAATTAGCACATTTTGAGAATTCTCCCTAACAATGACGAAGATCCTCCACCTTATCCAACGCCAATCCGTGATCTGCGTTGTATTTGTATTGCTTTGTTTGCCGCTTCCGTCTGTGTTTTAACTTATTTTTACCATTACTTAGTGCCACTGTTTACCCTCAACACTCAGCATTTCATGTGCACTGAAAGCATGTGAGCGATAAATTGGAAAGAGACCCATATCTGATTTTACATTGGTACCATTACTAAGCTACCAGTATCGAGGGCTCGGAAGTGCTTCTGACGTGTCAGTAGGAGACAATTTATACACATTTTTAACATTGGAGGTAGGATATCTGGTTGTATACGAGTCACTTGGTGGTACTGTAAACATTACTGGAGTAGATAAAGAATCATCATATACATAAATTACATTTTCACTTTCATTCATTGCAAGTAGCCCAGTCTGCGATGACACCTTTGTATGATTCTTGTGTAATGTAGTAAGGTTTAAGGAGGTATTGTGGTCACATATTAGTTTCACACCATCTGATACCTTTCTTGTATTAGTTTTCCCCCACTCACCCTTTTTTATGTCTCTAACAATAAAATAAATGCTCCACAACAGTCTCAAACACAGTAAAATTGTAGAAAACACAATGGCTTTAAAATAAAGGCTGCAGTCATACGAATATGCCCTAGTGGCACTTATATTATTCCTACTGCTATCTGACTGAATTCTAGTAGTAACCAATCAGCTAGTTTCGGACATCATAGCACCTACAGAGTGGGATATAAGGGGTAAAACATACTTTCAGTTGATCAGCAGTTTCAAAAATTAAAAGTACAGGTTCAATTTAGGGTAACAAAATATGAAGAAGAGACAGGTAGATGGAGAGAGAGAGAGAGAGAGAGAGAGAGAGAGAGAGCTAAGAAGGAAACATTTTAAGGAATGCATATATTTTACACAGTACATTTGAATACATATATTTAACCTAATTACTATATTGCTTTTGCTCAGTTATCTTTATTCCACTATGCTCTTTTATCGAGTATTCATTAAGGAGTTGCTGCCTCATGTTCATTTTGCTGGAGTGTTGCTGGTACTACACTGTCATGTGATTTTCTAACATCTGATAGGTGGATCAGTGTATTTCAGGCCCTGTACCTTCACTGTCGAAGGTGTGCAGTATACCTCATAAGGGCCATGAAATCTTGCACTGTTCCACCTGTGTACAAAGCTGCAGACATATACTAGTTCTCCAGGCATGAAAGGACTTGTCTGGGTATCTGCCAAGAGCATAGAAGTATCTGTTTTATTTTCTCTAGTGAATGGTGGGGCTGTTTGTTTTGAAATCACTCGTACTGCCCCTGTGAGCTGTGTGAGGTATTCCTTGAATGCCTCTCCCAGCACCGTTGCCCTTCTATGGGACAATGGTGTTTGCATTCCTCGCCCGGTTACTATCTTGTGGGGGGACAAATTGTGGTCCTTACTGGGTTGAGTACGCAGTTGGAATAAGGCTAGTGGGCGGCAATACACCCAATTCTTTTTGAGAGTGTGGCAAAGTTTGGACAACCGATGTTTAAGGAGGCCATTGATTTCTTCTACCACACCATTTGCTTGCAGGTGATAAATTGAACATGTTTTATGCTTTATTCCCAACAGTGTAGTCACTTCTTTGAAAAGGTCATTTCCAAAATGTGTCCCATTGTTGGAGCGTATGACATCACATATGTCCCACTGTGGGAACACTTCTCAAAACATAGCTGCATATGTTGCATCTGGGTGGGCCTCCACCCAGTGAGAAAAGGGACAAACCACTATGATCAAGTGTCTAGCCCCATTGCACCTTTCTCCAAAAGGTGCAGTCCATGGAAAGGTCCGATGGGGCGGGCAATGTTCCCTGCAGTGTCCTGAGAGTCATTCCAGAACTGAATGTTTGGCATGTTATACACTCAATTGCTAATTTATGTTATTCTTGGAGGTTCGGGATGAACCAATCCTCCTGGATGTCTGTATCTATGGGCCTCATTACGACCCTGGCGGTAAGGGGTTAGCGCCAGCGTTAGCTGCGCCGACCCCTTACCGCCAATCACGAGTTCCCTTTCCGCCATGGCGGATTTTACACCTGCTTCTAGCGGGTGTAAATAACCATGGCGGTAAGGGAACTTGATGTTAATTACGCCACCGTAATTTACGGTGGCGTAATTAACGCCTTCCCCACTCCCATTATGCCCTATGGGGCAAAAATGGGAATGGGGAAGGGTAAATGGGGATTGGGGACTTACCGCCCCGCCGACCTCGGAATGGGGCGGTAAGTCCGCCAACCACCATGGCGTAAACGTAGTTTACGCCATGGTGGTAAAGTCACGGCCCAGGCGGTAACTTACCGCCTGGGTCGTAATGAGGCCCTATGTGTTGTTTTGATGTATGACCGGGAAAGTGTAACTGTTGGAATGCTATTTGCAATAATTCTACTGGTATCACTACTTTCCCTGTTGTGTCCTATCTCCATAGGAGGTCTGTTGGTGATTGTGTTCAGCCCTGTTTTGTCAATCCTTCTTGTTCAGACTTGGGTGCTTTCTCTTGGAGCTCTATTATTTGAGCTGCTGGGGGAGAGTTATATGCACTGTCTTTAGGCTCTTCCATTCTTTCTATTATTACGCATTCTGTTGCTGAGTCTTTCTGGAAGTATGCTGCTTGTTTGGCAGCAGCATCCGCTGCCTTGCTTCCTAGTGATATATCGTCTTTGTTATTAGTATGAACTTGGAATTTTACCAGGGCTACTATTGACGGCACTGCAGGTGCTTTGATCAATTCATTTAGCAGCCCTGCATGTTGCACTGGTGACGCATCTGCTCCCCTGAGCCCTTTTCTCCTCCACATAGATAATCCAGCATGTAACATGATGGTTACATATGCTGAATCTGTGTATATCGTCACTGCACATCCTTTGGCTGCATGAAGTGCTTCAATTAATGCTACCAATTCTGCTGCTTGAGCGGACTAATGCATGGGCTATCTCTTCTGTATTAACACCTCGTACTCCCCTTCCTCCAATCTTGCTACTGCCACACCAACATGGGTTTCACCAGTCTCTGGACAAATAGACGCTGACCCATCTACAAAATATACTTCTCCTTCACTCAAGGGAATTTCACTTGCTTTGGGATGTCGTCTCCTTCTCCCTCATAAAGGTCACAGTCATGTGTTTGCATATCCTCCAATGTATATGGCTCTGTGAGGAATGTGTCTGGGTTCACTGTTTTTCAGCGTATCACATGAACGTTTTGGCTTGAGACGATAATCTCATAGGCACTGGCCCTTTGTGTGGTGAGAATGGCAAACAGAGAGTGTTCGACAAATAATGTGACAGAACATCCCATCCCACTTGTGGAACTTTTTTCAATCGCAAAAGTAGCTGCTGCAAGAGCTTGTTCACAAGCGAAATTGCCCTGCATTACTGAACCAAGGGTACCGCTGTAGTAAGCTAGTGGTTTATGGCCCAATAATGTCTTTTGTGTCAGTACTGCAGTCATCAGTGTTCCGTTTGAATGTGAACAAGAAAAGTCTCGGTCACAGTCAGGTGTGGCAAGGACAGTTGCTGTGCATATCAGTTCTTTTAATGTTGTGAAAGCAAGAAGAAACATTCTCTGTCATAGCCAGGTGTGGCAGGTGTGGCAAGGACGGGTGCTCTGCATATCAGTTCTTTTAATGTTGTGAAAGAAGTATGCATTTCAGGTGTCCATGTTATTGTTGTGCTTTCTTTCTGTGCTTCCTTAAAGCCTTGTAAAAGGGGTTGTGTATGTGGCATAATCTACGATCCATGCCCTGCATTAATCACATATGCTAAGGAACTTTTGCATGTCTTTCACTGTGTGAGGTCTGGCTGTTGCCGTATCATTGCTGCTCTGTCAGGGATTATCCTCTTGCCATCTTTGGAGATTAATTGGCCCAGATACAACACTTCTGTCAAACAGTATTGAAGTTCGCTCTTATCCACCTTGTACCCATTAGGGGTCAGTAATGTTAACGAGGTGACTGAGTCCGTCCTGCATGTTTCCTCCCCTGAGTGAACACCAGAAGGTCATCAACGTATTGAATGATGGTGCATTGAACATGAATATTGCTGAGGTCTCCGTGCAATATTCTTTTGAAAATACTCAGGCTTTTGCAGTACCCCTGGGGCAAACAGCAATGCTCTTATCTTTTCCCACCTAGGGTAGAGGCTGTAGTGTATTGATAGTCTGGATTGAGGGGCACTGAGAAAAAGGTGTTTTTCAGGTCCACCACGGTAAAGTGCCTGGCCTGTTTTGGGATGCTACACAAGATGGACGCTGAGTTTGGGACAAGAGGGAACTCTTTTTGGACAATGTCATTAAGTGGGCGGCGTTCCTGCACCATATGCCACGACCACCCTTTCACTTTTTTAATTGGGTACATCGTGGTATTGCCTGGGGAATTGGAGGGGACAATGATGCCCTGTTGTAATCGTGCATATATGGTGTCTTTAATGCTCTCCTCTGCTTCTCTTGATAGGGGGTACTGTCTGACCCTGGGCAACAGTGCTCCTGGTTTAATCTTTATTTTTATTGGAGTCACTTCCTTCAATAACCCTACATCATGGGGTTCGTAGTCCATACATTTTGTTGCACTATTTGTAAATCTTTGTCATGGAAAGATGACGGTCCACTGACAATGGCCTTGAGGGGGTTTGTCACTCATCGGTTTTGTATCATTATGTAATAAGGCATACATATTTCCATTATTATTACATCATCAGTGTCATTGTCAGTGAACAGCTCTTCATCAGTTAATTTGTGCAGTGCTATGTTCGGGTCAATACACAAAACTGTCCTCCACTCACAGCCACGCATGTCCAGGCCAATCAACACAATACGTTTTGCGGAAACCTTAACCCCTTGCAGATCGAGAGACAAAATGTTGCAGGCAATATCTCAGGGGTCGCAAAGGGCACTCTCCAATCCTTGCGTGTAATCTCTGGCACCTAACTTGCTAACACCTGTATGCCATAAACAAACATGTCTGCGCTGGTTGGTACCGTTCGGACAGCTGTCTCGTTTGCTATTTTTTGTACGAGAAGCATTGCTCATATGGAGCATACTATCCCCTGGTCTGTAAATTTGAGGGTTATGTTTAGTCTGCTTAGTAAGTCTCATCACAGTAAATTCACAGGTGAGTTCTCATGATACAGTAGGGGTGCCTGTACTGTCCTTCCTATGTTGACATCTAGCTCTTCTGTGTAAGGAACCATGACCACAGCCCCAGAGAATCCTTGCGTCTTGAGATTTTTGCCAGATAACCGAAAATCACCTTCACAAAAACATGATTTCTCTGCCCAGAGTCCACCATAAAGATGAACTGTTTGTTTCCTATCTCTGCCCCCAACAGTAGTTCCTGGTCTGGACATAAGGTAGTGGATAGAACTGGACATGCAAGTGCTCTCTGTGGACTGTCTTAATCTGGGTGGGTGTTCGGTCCTGGGCAGGAGAAAACATTTTCACTTAGCACACATGTTCCTTGATAAGGTGCTGTGGCGCCGTTAGCTGTGGTGGTGAATGGGTTTGCATGTGTGTGTGCGGTACGATTTTGCTGAGTTGGACGGGTCTGTAAGCAATGCAGTGGGTGACTGAGTGCAGTATACCCCGGTGTGGGCCTATCGTCGGTCTGCCCATCCTGCTCAAAAGGGCCCATGGGGAGTCCATACGGACTACCTGGCTGTGGGTGCCCATACTTCTGATCATTACTGTACCTCTGAGCATTCTGATAATTGGTTACAGGTCGGATACTACATTCCCTTGCATAGTGTCCACACCTCCCACATGACCAGCATGGTCCAGGTGCACCCCTCCCCTTGGTTCTTGCCCTCCATATACATATTCACCCCCTCCTCGCTGTCCTTGATACCCGCGTGTTTCTCTTGCCGGTCTTCCCTGCCATTGAGGTCCCATGTTCCGTTCCTCTCCACCCCATTTTTCCTGACTGTTGTCTGCCCATGTAGCTGCCATCCTAGCCTGTAGCACAAGTGGTCCCTCTCCTTCTCCCTGCCGTTCCGAGGGTGGTGCAGCAGTTACTGCTGCAACCTTCACTAACTTACTCTATACCAGCTTTGCTTCAACAGCTAATCTCCTCTGGGCTATTTCTTTTGCCCTTTTTTTGATCCTCCTGTGGTGGTGTAATTTAATGTTTTGTATTTCTGGCCACACCTTGGCTTCTATCCCAGCAATTGTATCAATGGCCTTCTGTAACTCCTTTGGGAGGCCTTGTTTATTGATAAAATAGATGAAGGAGATGGGCTGGTCCCAGGCCCTGCCCATCTCCGTCTGCCCCAGCTCGTGGACCTGAAGAATGAAATGCACAGCATCTTCGTAGTCCCAAATGGTATATTGAATTACTGAGTGTAAATCTGGGGTGTCAGCAAAAGTCCTCCGCAGTGCATCCCATACTCGCATCTGCACATGGTTAAAAGACGCCCCGTCATGCATGTCATTCCCCATGGTCATTCCTGCAAACCCTGCCTTCACTCACATTGTGTCTGCTTGGTCTCCCATCACAGATATAAGAAGACTTTATATGTCCCCAATTGCATATGTCCATTTTCCCACACCCCCTGAAAGCGGTGGAAGTGCTTTGAGGAGATTGTTCTTGTCCATCAGTCCCCAAGGTATATAATGAGGTTGTCCCGCTCCCTTGTGGATGAGGGGCATGTGTAAGTTTGATCTCACCTTCCCCTTACTCACCTTTACTACTTTATTTTTTGCCTATGCCATTCTTCCTAACCTGTTTCGGAGCCTTCCCTCCCATCCTTCCTCTATTGCCGTTATTTGTGGAGTAGCCCATTGTATTTGCTTCATGCCCCCTAATGCCCCTTCATCAGCCTTATCAAAGTCACTCCAATATTCCTTATTCCTTTCTGAGGCTACTGTATCATATCCCATGCTTTCTACCTCACCTTCTCATTCCACCCATACAGCTTTTATTGGGGTTCTGTCTATTCTAAAAAGGAAATCCCTGGATTTCCATTCATCTTCTGGTAATGCAGCAGTGCTTGTTGGCATGGTTTGGGATGGTGGCTGCCCACCCCTGGACAAGGGCAGCGTTGTTTCACACAGTTTTTGTAATTGAGCCAGTTCTGCCTGGGTAGATTTTAACACTACTTCTAAATCTCAAGTGGTGGGCCCTGTGGGGGCCAGAGTTGTGATTGACGGAACATATGGAGGAGGAGGTGCAGTGACCGAAGTTACGGGTGCACTGGCTCCTGGTACATACACTGGGTCCGCGTACCCCTCGGCGGGTCTTGTAAGCAATGGTATATTTTCTTTGGTTCTTCCCTTTCCTTCGCCTTATCTCCTCCGTCATTGTTCAACACGGCTGCCGCTCTAGTTCCTTTTCCTGTTTATTTGTAGGGGGTGTGTCCATGAACATCCTCCACAAATCTAGCACCTCTTGTCTATTCTGAAGCTGTTTCCCTTTGTACTTTGCCATTAAATAGGTTGCTCCATGGTCCAATATAATTTTATCAACAGACCCTCCTTCTGGCCAGATATGAGGTGACCTCTCCCGCTTCATTTCAGCTACCCACTGCCCATGATATTTCTTTATTCGATCAATATACAAGGGGAGATGCTTACAAGTGTGTGGAAGTGGCATATCTAGAGACATACTTGTCAAAATACCTTTTTCCTCTGTTTTATATCCTCTCTACCATGGCACTTCAAACTCAAATGTATCATTTACAGATTTCAATCATTTTCTTTCAAAAAATTACTTATGCATTTTCATGTCAGTTACATAAAATACAAATCAATGAACATTTCCACAGGACAAACCAACAATTACACTGACAGCATAAAACAAAGAACATAAAACACTCTAAAATAAACCCATATACCCCTAATCCCCTTTTTATGCAACTTTGGGTTTTCTTTTCTCCTACTCAACACTCACATCACCCATGCCCCTCCTGGGCCTACCTCCACAAAAGTTATAGAATAGTATAAAGAATAAAAACTACTAATTTCTGAGCCCAATAAATATGCAAGGCTCCTACTTCATTCCTTTTCCTCACTGATTTCCAGCACTGTTCGGGACAGTGCTTCGCGGCACTGCCTTCCACCCCCTTTCGGAGCTAGGTTCCCGTATCGCCTCTTATTCTCTCACTGTACTCCTTTATATTAAAAAAAACCTAATGGCCATGAAAAGAGAAAACCACTTTGTTTTCAGGAATCACTCCATCCGGTCACACCCAACCCAATCCTTGTGTATTCCCCATAATTAATCTGCTCCACACCTTCCCTTTCCCCTCCTTTACTTCCCTTTGAAATCAATACTCAGATGCCCGTGGTATTCTGAGACCCTCCGCTTGTGGTCTATCCACAAGTGGGAGCCTCCCGTTGTGGCCCTGCCCGGCTCCGGCGAATGGTTGTGTATTCGCAAAGCCCAGATCTTCTTCGCTGCGTACGTGTTTTTGTTTGAGTCTGGTCAGCCGTAGGTGGGGGTCGGCCCTTCCGGGAAAGCCCTGGATCTCGCAGCAGTACAGAGGTTTCAAGGAATATCACGTTGGATGGTCACCAATTGAAAGCACCCATTCCCTGACACGATATCCATAACTCAGAATAATGGACACACCACAGTAGGGAATGACACAAGGACATAGATTGCAAGTAGAACAAAGTTTATATAAGATCAATTGTGCACGCAGAGAACTCTGCTGCCCAGGGATCGTTCTGCCAAACATTACACGGGCAGCACATTATGAAAGAGAAAATCATCATTGATAACATCATGACCAGAAGGCGAGAGCAGGCGCAGCCCCAAGGGCCGGCCACCATAAGGGCAAGGTCCTGTCTGTGCCTGTATTCTTTCTCCAGTGCAACCTCAGAGGGGCAGGAGCCCAATCCATGATTCACTGCATGCCTTATCAGAGCATCGCAGCCACAACAACAACGACCTGCAATTGCCCCTGCCCCTCACAAATCATTAAAGATGCGGCAAGAAACCTCTAACCATTCATTACTAAACTCATTAACACCTTCCTCTCCTCAGGCATCATCCCCAATAATCCTAAAGAGTCTTGGGTTCACCCTTTACTCAAAAAACCCTCCCTAGACCCATCTATACCCACTAACTACAGACCCATCACCACCGTCCCCTTCCTACTCAAAATATTAGACAAGACAGCTTATCTACAAATACAACAATACCTTGAATTAAACCATCTCCTGGGAATCCGGCAATTGGGCTTTAGACCCCAACATGGGACAGAGACTGCTCTCATCGATCTCAAAGCTCAAATGGACACCCTTAAAGATAACTGGAAAACGGCTCTACTACTTCTACTTGACCTCTCCGCAGCATGTGATTTAGTAGATCACAAAATGCTCTGCAACCGCCAAGACTCGGCAGCCCACTTCTCTCAAGAAGCCATCAGTTGGATTGAGTCTTTCCTAAATAACAGGTGTATGCATGTCTTCTTAACCTCAGCATCCGCTGACCCCCATCACTTGCAGGGTCCCCCAGGGATCATGCGTCTCCCCTACAATGTACCACGTGTTCACAAAGCCCCTGTTTGATGATCTTGACGGTCTGGGTATCACCTACACTAATTACGCCGATGATACCAAGATCCTCATCCCGTTGATGGGAGATTACAACAAGGATTTGGCTTTGGTGAACAGGGTGTACCTCATCATCCAGGCATGGATGGCCTCCCACAGTCTATACCTGAATGATGACAAGACCAAATTCATTATCCTCGGTTCCATACCTAACTTAAACAAACTGGATCACAACTACACTAGCTTCCTCATAGATGACAACTCTATCAAGGTAGCCAAGGAAGTTAAAACTCTAGGAATCTATCTAGACTCCACCCTTTCCTTCCGCAAACAGGTTAGCTCTATGGCCTTCTCCACAGCCCACACATGTAAACTAATAAGAGCAGCCAAACCCTTCCTTTCCACCCAGAGCTGTACCACCTTAGCCAGAGCCCTTATACTATCTAAACTGGACTATTCTAACGCCCTTTACATAGGAGCCAATAAATACGTTACAAACAAAATCCAGACTCTGTAAAACAATGCTCTCAGAGCAGTGCTTAGCATTCCCAAGAGAGAACACATTTCCAACATCAGAAGAGCCCATAATTGGCTCACTACCACCAATGCAATCCTGCTCAAAGTAGGCTCCTTAACACATAAATGCCTCAACAATGCAGCCCCCACTACTTAGCTGACAAAATAAAAAGATACACCCCCACCTGACCTACCAGAACCACCAATGCCAACTTGCTCTCAGTTCCCAGGTTCAAACTAATCAAAACGGGTGGCAACAGCTTCCAGGTGAAAGCAGCCCAACACTGGAACTCCCTGCCACTCTCCTTAAGGACCCCTCAAACTTACCCCCACTTTAGACGCAATTACATTCAGTGGATAAAGGACAATGACCAATAACTCACCTTGCCTACCCTATGTATACTTGTAAATATGTATATTTGTAAACTGTTTACCACTGCATCTGTCGCAACTGCTTTAACCTATGTACACACTGTAATTATTGTGCAGCACTGTAACCAAGATGAGAATAACCTTGCTGCTCCTGCACACGTTTACCTCCATATAAATGAATAAACATAAACAAACATAAACATGTTATACACAATTCTGCAATAGAATTGGGTTGGGTCATCAGTACTGTATGGAAGTGTAGGCGCTGACCATGTAGGATTGGCTGATGCTCGGGTGTCACTCCAGTAGCACGTGGGTCAGCTGGGCTCATGTGCATGAGGTGAAGGTCAGGCCAGCAACAATGACACTTTCCCTGACTAACTGATCTACAATGACAGGATCTGAGAGCATGAGACAAATGACAATCATAAAGTCTGGTAGGAATGTGGGTGCTTCCCAGAGTTCGTAAACAAGTTATAGGTATGTATTCTACCCTCTGCATCCCAGTAGCCATAAACCTAGAGTCTCCGACCCAGGTGCCCATCTTGGAGGTTTTGATCTACCAAATGCCTCATGATACGAAAGTGTTAGGATTAGAAAGAATATATGAGTGTCTGGGGTCAGGACTCTCGGGGTTGTCTTTGTTTGGCCACTACGGGAGGTCAGGTGTGTATCTATATCAAAGAGCAGAGGGGCATGGGCCTGGTGCACTACAGTTTGGCAGGGTGGGGTCAGAAGGGGCATGAGCAGGTTAGTGGAGATGGATGGGCACTCAGGTTGGGCCCTGTTCTGGTCTCACACGGCGCAGTGAGCTCATCTGTTCTGGGACGGCACTAAAGGTTGCAACAATGAATGGCTGAACTTCTGTGAGAACAGGGGTTGTGCAAAGCTGGCAGGAGGCAGTGGGGTGGGGGTCTGGGCTGGCGGTGTGATGTGCAGGACAGAGAGAGAGACATGCTTTTAGAGATCTTTTTCTGGCCTAGTCAAAGATGGGTCTGGCGGGCTACCTAAAATGGAGTCTTTGCACTTCAATAAGGCTTTGTTACATGATTTCCTTGTTAGTAATTAGTAGGTGATTAGCACAGATTACAATTGGAGGGAGGGGGACGTCTGTGCATGCGGGAGTGGTGAGAGGGGTGGGAAAGACCACCTCTCCCCCAACAGCTGCTCCCAGAGTTAGAGCTACTGTTGACATATTCAAATGCTCCTCCACTGCTGCCTCCTCCGCCGGTGTTCTGGAAGTTTTGGCCCTTTTGGAGCAAAACTATTTTGTAATTTTGGCCAGGGCAGAAATCGGGGTTTATTCCACACAGTTTGGAGCCCTAGACTTCCTCTTCATTTCTCCTTCACATGTATCAGAGCGATTGACTAGTGATGCTATGGGAACAGCCTTTCTATACCCGTTAGACTTGCCAGGATATTTATTTTTTGCTTTCCGGAGATTTTAAGAGGATTGTTTACCTTGTGCCATTGCCGGCATGACTCCTGGGGATGGAGTAAGTGTTACAAATCTTTTCTGGTCGGAGACTATTGCTTATAAAAAATATTTTGGTGCATTGCGCGAGAGCTCAAAGGCAATAGCCGGCAGTCACTCTCTATACGCAGCTCCAAGATTTTTCCGTAGGCCGAGGTAAAGCACTGGTACACGCACACGTTTTTACAAAAGTGACAACAGTGGTTGCAAATCCGTACAGCCCAGTGCGTCCTACCTTCTTCCCTTTGTGATCTTCTTGCTCTGCGTGGACTGCGCAGACTCCAGGTAGCTATGTGGCAACTCTACGGCCGCTCCGCGGGTTGTTGGAGTATTTGTCGTCTACTCCTCCTCAAACGACACAGCAGATAACAGGGGAAAAAAAGACTTCCCACCCAGGTTAGCAGACTTCAGGCAAACCTGTGGCAACTCAGCAGCCACTCTGCGGGCTGTTGTAGTATTTTTTGTCTACTCCTCTTCCTCACATGACACAGCAGTGAACATATCTTATTCTGAAATGTTTTGCTGTTCTCTGAGGCTCAGTGTTAATTCCTTTGAAGTTTTAAAAATAAAATAATGCACAGGCCTCTATAAATACAATCATTATCATTTTCTATACACTCTCCTGGCAAAGGGAACCTTAAAATATTAAATTAGATCATAAAAAAGTATTGGTTTTATATATGCCAGTAATCTGCATAGCTAATGACAAAGTGGCTGACATGTTTGTATACATTATATTGCTACACATTATTGCACTCGAAGTTTGGCCACAGTTGCTGCATCATAATGATCATGCCATTCTAACATCCAACTATACAATTCGAGCAATATAAAATGTTGCATCACTGAGTCCAGCTAATTCTTTTACAGCAAAGGTGATTTGATAAATAATACTTATAAGTGTAAATCCGACATATACACCAAGAGAACATCAAAAGTGAGTGCTCCGAAGAACTTGGTATAGATCCTAAGAGTGGGCCTCTTAGCCTTTAGTGCATACTTACAAATCCAGTATGACGGTTGTGTTGCAGAACGCTATGTATCACACTCACTAAGTCTGGGAGATCACTGGGCTACATTAATCTTTTCAATATTTCAAAGACAAACATAGATTTATAACATAATAACCTCTACCATAATGTTGGCTTTTTGTCACTTTACACCCTGCAAAACATAGACATACATCTATACTTTATTTTCTTTTTATACAATATGCAAGGTTTAATTTAGCATAGTTTCAAAGTGCATGGTACATCTTATAATTATACAGTAACGGGACCTTGCCTGAGTGATATTTGTTTACAGACATTAATCCAACATATGTAACCCACAAAGGACTATCATTCTAGAACAGGACTGTGGAGGGTTTTGACCCATGTGGAATCATTAGACGGGGTAAATATGGGGATTAAGCTGTCGCTGCCCATCATTTTGCCCCAGAACAAAAATAAATAATTGGAGTGGGTAAAGATGGGGATGCGCTGTCGCCGCCCATCATTTCATCCCAGAATCCAGGAGAGCTGCGCAGTTGTGCGCACACCAAAATGGTTACCTAACTTGCCACCCACCAGTGTAAAGAAAGGTCTTTGTTAACAAAATCCACTGCTACTGATGTCAAAAAGTTGCTGAAATCGTGACTCATTGGACCACTTTAAAGATTCAACCCTTTTTGTGGGGTTCCACATAACCATCTTACTGTAAGGAGCCCCATCAAAACAATGTTAAGCAAGGATTTACTACCATGTAAGAACCATTCCTGTTTAGAATGCATTAATCCAAGAAAATCCCAAAATTGCATGCAGTACCAACAAAATCCTCAAGGGGGAGCTGGCGGTCTAAACTCTGACAGGAGAATTGAGTGCAGTTGCTGACAAAGGGATTTGACTCAGCTGACTTCAAAGGCTGCATTTTAATTAAAAATTAGCCACATGCTGTTCCCAGAGGCCTGAAGCCTGGGAAACCCTATCACCTCAAGAGCTTCACACCAGGAGTTAGAATCTCACATGACCTCTTGATTGATAGAAGGCAGACTGGCTGGGAGCTTCCCAGAGACCACACAAAGGACCCTTTCCTCTGAAAGGAATATGTTGATTTTGACTGTTTAATGTCAACAAAGCCCTGCCTGCCCAGAGGACTGACCCACCCAAGTCTTGGAGGCGGACCTCAACACTCTGAGGACTGAATTGGAAGTAAAATATATATTTTACAAAAACACTGATAACTCTTTGTAATCAAATGACAGAAATGTATAACTTTGAGAGCTTTAATTTAAAAAATGTACCTTTAATTCAAGACTAAACTCGAATTTGTGTGATGTTCTGGGGCAAAACCCCATTGTTTATTAATATTACAGACTCCCTGTTTCAGCTAGACAAACGAAAATGCATTGGTATGGGGGTAGATATGTGAGGAACAGTTGTATAAAATTTAATGAAGATCCAATGTTGTTTAGCACCTTAAAAAGTGCTAGAAGTTGCCATTTGTGAATGCAAGCTCCTAGAAACAGCAGATTTGGGACAGAGTATACCTCATGTGATAGGTGACATGGGTATGTAATTTCAAACAACTGTGTAACTCTGAAGTATGTATTTTGATCATATATAGATTTGGGTGCACAGATGATAAGGGAGGTTCTTCAAGAGATCATAAATGGCTGACATCACTCTGACACAACTTAGTTCGCCAATCAGGGGACGAATGAAAGTTTGACCAATTAGAAGCTGAGAGAGAGGTAGGGTCAGTGATGCTAGAACACACCCACATTCTAAACACATAAAAGCAGACAGACAGGACAGATAGGGACTTTCCAAATCCATTTGCAGCGGGACGCTCTGCCGGAAAAATCCATACTTACCTCCATCAAACTCCAGAAAGCCAAAATAGAGACTTCAATCTATCCAGAACTAGAGACCAGACCAGAGGGAGAAAGCAGTGCTGTACCCAGAGAGAAAGCAGTGCTGTGCCCAGAGAGAGACCCGAGCCCAGTCCAAAACCCTGACCAGATCCATGGCGAGGCCCATTTCACTCAAGAATATAGAGTGAGTACCCAGCAGAACTGTGTAGAACCAATCTCTTAGTTTAAATTCATCTAATTCAATCTATTTAACCTAAGTAGAACTGCCTCCTAGCTGTCACCTGTCATTTCTAGTTGCAAGCTGCACTTGTCATTTTGAGCTTTTGAAATTTGCAAACCCAAAAACGACCTTTATTAAATCGCTCATATCTCCGCGACCGTTTGGGCTAGAGACTTGCAATAACTTTTATTTGATAGCTTAGAATCGTGGCTTTCCTACGAACCAAGAACCGCATTCCTACCCCTTATAGTTTTACCGCAATCGCGGAACACGCATCCGCGAATTTTACCGCGATTTGAAATTTCTTCACATGTAAAAACTGCTGCTGCTTGCCTTCCATTTGCCAGAAATTCGTTTAACCTGCTAACTATCCCTGCCTCATTGCTAGTGTGAGCCTGGACTAATATTAACTAGATACCACTCACCCTGAACCTCTGAAAGGGAATTAACAGCATTTCCAGCATATTTCTCATCCATTGCTAACACATATAAAAGCATTTGGGCCTGTGTTTTCAAAACTCCTATCTGTTTTCTGTTGTTTAAGCTTGCTGGATTGAACTGATTACATTGATTGCATTTCTGAGAACTGTGTGCTTCCTTCCATTTCCTTGCATTGCACCAAGGGGGGGAGGGGATTGCCAGAGAAAAGTGATTACCTTGTTTGTTGAAATCATATTGAGTATTTTCTATATTGCATTTTCATTCAACATTACATCCATTTGAACTCTATAAAGCATTTTCTACCACATTATACTTCTATACCTATTTACCAGTGTGCTACCTTATCCATTTCATCTCAACTCCTTAGTAATTATAAAGAAGTGTGCTAGTGCCAGATTCTCCGTTGTTGATCTTTATCATATCAGATTAAGTGTGCTATTCAATTATTAATTTATTATAAAGCGTGATATAATATATATTGTAAATTATCAAATAAACCTTTTAAACTTGCAAAACAGAACTACTTCTTGGCTCAGTGGGGTCAGGGGGATTCCAAGAGAGGGGTGTTATATAGGGGTAGTCATCCAGAACGCATGAACTGGACCTAAAGATATATCAATAAGGGTTTTCATTCAGTATTATAGACTAGGCGTTGACTTAGCTGTAGTGTTGAATTGAATCCTCTTACAAAGTGGGGGCTCGAGCCGAGACGTTGGGTTAGATTTACCAGTTGTGCAGCTTAATACAGTGTGCTAACTGACGGATACATACACCCGGTCGGATCACCACGCTGCATTACGCTGTGAAGCATTCCTCAAAAGGGACACTCCAAGAAAAGTTCTGTTCTGCAAAAATAAAATACTAACTTCTGTAAGTCAGGACAGAGACCAATCTCTAGAATGACGACCTTAGTAGACATGAAAATAGCCAGAGAGCACCTCTTGCATAAGCTATTTGTGAGAGGTGAATGGACCGAACAGGGCCAGGATGTGTGGTTGCAGGCCATCACACAACAGGTCACTGAAACAGGGTCAGATATATATAGAGATCAGGGTCCCTTACATGTGGCCCTGAGTGAACTATATATGGCTCCTAAAGCCAAAGAGGAACACAATAAGATCGCCAGGATAGCAGCATACCTGTACCTATATATGGGAGACATGCAGGATAGATGTGCTGAAAGCCAAAATCTGGCAAATAGGCAACAGATGGCATTACAGACGGTCCAATCTGATCTGGACTCTTCTGAGCAGAGGCTGCAGAGGAGCCAGGAGTCAGAAAATGACAGCAGACTGTACATTACTAAAATAAAGGAGGATATGGATGTGCTGCAAAAGGAAAAGTCAGAACAGGATACTAGATTTCTGGCCCTGCAGAAGGAGCACCAAGACAGTTTGGACTCCTTACTGCAGAGCCAGAAAAAGCTGGAGCAACAGATCAATTTCAACAGGGCATGCACAGAGCAGGTAGCCACCCTGCAAATCCAACTAGACAGAGAGAAAGAGGAGAGCAATAAACTGATCCTGAAAGACCTGGATACCCAGGCAGAGTTTGATCAGGAGCGCCAGAAAGCTGGTGCCTTCCAAAGGCAAAGGGACGACCTGGCGGCACAAATGCAGGCTCTTAGTCAGGAAAGAGACGCCTTAGGCCAGGAAGTCTGCCATTTAAAAAGGAAAATGGAAGAAAATCACCTGGCCCACCAGGGACTGGGTGACCTCCAAAAAGAAAACCAGAACTTGCTAGAGCACACCAGGAGGGTGGAGGATGCTCTAGCAAGAAAGGAGCAGGCCAATAGGGACACAGCTCAGGAGGTAACCCTCCTGCAGCAAAGACTGGCCCAGTTCTCCAGGACCAACCAGGAAGCACAGAGGGAAAATGAGGCCCTCTATCAACACAATGATAGGCTCCAACAGCAGGTAGCGATGCAGGAGAGACTGATAGAGTCGAGTAAGGCCTTAACTGAGGAACTGAAGGCACAAATGCAGGCTCTTGCATTGCAACAGGGAGCAGGGGCGGATAGAGATGAGGTTCGCTGGGAAATGGAAACTCCGGAGCATAACCTCAGGAGCCCTAGTACCAGAGGCCCTCATACCTCTCAGTCCCTGGACTCTGCCACCCCCATGTCCCCTGGCGCACATGAGCACAGGGCCACAGGGATGGCAGATTACTATCCAGCCAGAAGCATGGGGCTCATAGGCCAGTACCATCCAGGAATGGAGGGGTGGGCATCCGGGTATGGGCACCCAAGTACAATACAGTTCAGTGGGGAACCCCAGGAGAGTAGGCCCATTAAGGGCATCCTGAAAACCTCTGCCCAGTTAGGTCAGTGGAGGGGGTACCCATCAAATCCTGACAGCAAGGAGGAATCTGAAGACTCCTCTGAACTGCGCAGGACACAGGAGACCAGGTCCCCACATTCTGCCAGCCATTCCCAGGCTCGCAGAATCCGGGAAAACCTGGAAGAACAGACGGGAACCTCTGGGAGCAGTGCCTCTGAGTCCGACGAAGAATGGACAAGGGTTACCCGAACCAAAAAGGCCAATAAGGCAAAAAGGGCCTTGCTCAAGGACCCCTTAAAGCAGATTAAGGCGATCAGGAGCGTCATCACGCCTTACCATAAGAACGCTAAGTATTCTGTTTGGGAGCACTTAGAGTTGTTTGAACAAATGATGGAGACTTTCCATTTGAAGGACAGCCAAAGCTGCATTCAATATGTAAAGTGGACCTTCTCCCCGGAATACTCCAGTTTCTTTGCGGGGCTGGAGGACCAAAATCATTTAAGATGGTCCACCTATAAGGCGGCCATCCTGAAACATTTTTCTGTTCACAGAAATCCTCAAGAGGCTCGCAAGGCAGCCTACAATTTGCAATGTGGGGAGGATCAGGCCCCACAAGAATTTGTGCAGGAGTTAAAGCGGGCTTTTGCACAGACCACAAGAAGGGTGCGCACGGATAGCCGTGAATTTATAAACACGTTTTTCCATGCCTTGCCCAAATATATCATGACCCAGCTCGTGAGGGATTTTCACGAGAAAAGATCTTTAGACTGGGTCATTGAACAGGCTACCCGCATCTATGAGGTGCAGAAGCCCATAGAAAATAAAAGCAATGCCCAGAAAAACCCCAAAGCCAACAGCACCCCTGCTGCTGCCAAGGTGGCAGAGGTAAAGGTCACCCCCGTTTTGGATTTGGAGATGGGGGGGCCTAAAAACCTACCTGCACCTAATAATGCTAGGCCCAGAAGGTCCTCGGGCCAGTCGCAGACAGGGAGCCAGGGAGGCAGCCCCACAAATGGGGTCCCTCGCTCTCCTGACTATGTAAGTCCTCGCTACAAAGGTAACAGACCCATCCTGGGTTATGTGTGGACTCCTCCAGCCCAAGGGGGGGGATCCAGCCAAGCACCTAACCCAGGGAACTTCCCTCCAAACTTCCCACAGGAGGGCAGAAATTTACCAAACCCTGGGCAGAACTTTTTCCCCAGATATCCACCCGACTTCCAACCCCAAAATCATCCATCCTTCTTTCCTCAATTCCCTGAGCCCAGACCACTGAATCCGGGAGAGGGGAGGCCAAGGGTGGAGGGGTACCAAAATCTTCCCAACCAGGGGTACTACCAGAGGAGGGACCGCTACCCTTCCCGGGATCAGCCCAGGGGAGAAAACAGGGCCCCGTATCAGCCTGAGCGGGTTTCCCAGTTAGAGCGCCAGGTTCAAAACATGGCGCGGGATATGGGTCATATACTGAGGGCACAGCAGAACCCTCAGATCAGCATGCCGGCGCAGAACGCACCCAACTCTGGACCTGGTGCTCCAGAACAATGACGGGGGCAGCACCCCGATAAATCACCGGTTCCCAGGGAGGAGGCACAAAGGGAAGGGGGGTGTAAAGCCTTGGAGGAAGCTTCCTTCCTCACTTGTAAACAGCCCCTGGAAACCCAGGAACCGGAAACAAAATCTCTTGCCCCTGAAAGTCTGCCTCCTAAGGAGCAGAGGGGGGGTAGGAGAAACAAAAGACCCAAACAGACTCAGTTTGAGGAGGAGGTACAGATCTTCCAATTTGAGGGAGAGGGATCCTCAGAGGATCCTGGGAAAAGGATCTTCTCCTTCAGAGAGGGGGGAACTCCTCCCAAAGAAAAATGGGTCCCTAGGGATGCAAATCCAGACTGGGGAGATGTGGAGACTGAGCTACCGCCGCCCACCATCTCATCCCAGAACCAACAGCAAGAAAATCCCCTGGTTCAAACCCATCCTGGTGACTGCCTCCAAAAAGGGGGGGGCGGCCCGGAACCGGAGCCAGGGGAACCCACAATGGCTCTGATCTCCAGTTGCCAACTCTTTCTTTCAGATTCCCAAGGCTCTCCACAGAATTCTGCCCAAAATTCTTCTCTCGCGATGTCCAAAACCAGAAAGTTAGCCCACCAGTTGTCCAAAAATGTACATTATCTGTGCCCCCTTGAGGAGAAGGAGGGAAGATATTATGCCCCGGTACAAGTACAGGGGCAGGGTACAATCTCGGCACTGGTGGACACTGGATCTCAAGCTACCCTTCTGTCCAGAAGGGCCTTTGATGAACTGAATGCAGGAAGGGGAGAGGATTACCAAATTCCTCTCACCTCTCTTCCGGGACAACTACAGAACTTTGACGGGAAGGAAATTCCCGTTGAGGGGACTGCAGACTTGGACATTAAAATTGGGCGACACAAGTTGAAACACCCGGTCATAGTTGTGACCCCAGAGGGCACCCCTTGTTTACTAGGGAATGACCTCCTGAGAAGGTTGTCACCCCTAATAGATTGCGTAAACAAGGTCCTCTGGACCCAGACTAGCCGACCAATAAAATTAAAACAGAGTGTCAACCATGTTAGTTTAAACGGCACATGCCACATGGTTGAACAAAAATCTGACCAAGTAGAATTTCACTTCCAGAACAACCAAATTCCAGACGTGACAGTAATAGCAGTAGGACAACAGACTGGTGATGGGGGGTCCTCTCTATTTCTGAAAATCAACCTTCCTTCCAGTCTAAAGTGGTATTCCACGCTGGAAGGAAACACTCTGAAATTCTATACTAATCCACAATCAGAAACTCCCACTCCTATAGTCCAGAAAGATGTGAAATCAGCTCAAAGCCTGGCTGATATTCAGCAAATTGGAGAGCAGTTGTTCATCCCTGTTCAGTTAAATGATGGGAAGGACTCTGTTCTCGCTCGAGTGTGTGTGAACAACGGTAAGAGCTTCATCAGCGAAGCCATGTTTCGCCAACTCCCAAAAGATCCAGCCATTCCCACCTTCAAACTGATAGACAAATGGGAAATGGACCTGGAAGCACCTAATTCCAAACATCTCCTGCCAAGCAGGTGTATGCTCAAAATCTCCATTGGCAACAAGAGCATAGTCCACAATTGTTGGGTCGTGCGAGACGTCACTGCCGCCTTTTACTTAGGCAGTGACATTCTCAATCGCTTTGCCATTAGTTTGGACCTAATAAACTTCAAAGCTTGGTCCCGATTAGCGGATAATCCCATGGGCTTTGATGATCCAGAAAAAGCATTTAGGTCAGCTCAATTGCTACCGTATGCAGTTGAAATTCAGGTTAAAGAGGAAGTCACCATCCCAGAAAGGACCCGACAATTCTCCCTGGAAGTGAAAGTTAAAAGGGGACAAGAGTTGAAAAACCCTGATGCTTACATACATCTAAATGCTTCTCTCCAACAGCAAGGGTTGGGGGTAAACCCAACACCATTAGTCAACATAGAACATGACACCATTCCAATAGAGGTGGATAACAGCGACTTAAAGAGTATTACTCTAGCCGCAGGCACCATTATTGGAATGGCGGTTGATGACCGACATTTCTCCATTGATCTTGTAAATGAACTGTTAGGACCAATCCCCAAGGACTGTTTTGACAGTGACAGTGAGGACGATACAACACCAGACAGGATTTTTACCAGGCATGGGGGGAACTTCCTGGTGTACACTTCCTGCCCCTATGGTAAGGAAGATGTGACGTGTGACTTCAGGAGGGATGAGGTGATTTTCCAGGTCCATGAGGGCTGCCTTTCCCACCTGAAGCCTCCGGTCCAAATCAGCACTCTGACCAGGGACTTCTCCACCCAGCTGGAGGAGGCCGCGGAGATAGCCAAACCAGAAGTCTTTCCAGGCTTCAGGCAGATGGTGGAAGAGAGAGTCAACCTAGCTGATGCCTGTGTGACTCTGGAACAAAAGCAAAAGTTGAAACAAGTTTTCTTGGATTTCCAAGATCTCTTTGCGGTAGACTCATATGACTGTGGTCGCACCGACATCCACACCACAACAATCCCCACGGACCCTGGCATGACTCCAGTGTTTGTGAAGCAATATCGCTTGCCTCTCGCATCAATGGAGTCCCTTACTGAAATAATTAAGAACCTTGAGTCCCGGGGAATAATCCGTCCAGTCCACAGCACCTTCAATAATCCGGTGCTGGGAATATTGAAGCCAAACGGCCAGTGGAGACTCTGTGCCGACCTTAGGGAGCTCAACAAACGGGTCCATACTTCCCGATGGCCTCTGCCCTACATTGACCAAGGGCTGGCCCAGATTCAGGGGTCACTGGTATTCACAGCAATAGACCTGACCAATGGATACTGGACTGTGCCTGTCAGTAGGGAGGACCAATACAAGCTGGCTTTTACCTTTGGGGGCCAGCAGTACACCTGGACCCGGACTCCCTTCGGATACCTCAACTCCGGCAATGAATTCAACATTTTTCTACACAAGGCCATGCCTGACTTGGGTGCAAGGGGTAACCTGGCTTATGTAGATGATGTCCTCATCAAAAGTTCATCTGTGGAGGAACACATAGCGGAGATCCGTTATGTTCTGACACAGTTGAGGGCCGCCGGAGCAAAACTTTCCTTTCAGAAAGCACAGTGGTGTAAAACCCGTGTTAACTTCTTGGGGCATGAGATTACTCCTCAGGGTCTTTGTCCCCAGGAAAAGAAAGTGGAAGCACTTCAGAAACTGAAAGACCCCACAACGCTGCGGGAACTAAGGAGCCTCCTTGGACTGACTAATTACAGCAGAAAGTTCATTGAGGGCTACGCAGAGATCACCAGACCCCTGATTCATCTCCTGAAGGGGGGGGTCAAGTGGGAATGGGGTCCAGAACAAGCCGAGGCAGTAAAACAACTCAAGAGAAGCCTCTCACAAGCGCCTTGCCTAGCTTACCCTGTCAGAAACAAGGAGTTCTTCCTGGAGACGGGGTTCTCTAATACGTGCTTGACGGCAGTATTATATCAAAAGCATGACAAGGTCAATAAAGTAATCTCCTATGCGAGCAAAACTTTATCCTCTGTGGAGGAAAAATTCAACGATTGTGAGAAGGCACTCCTGGCAACGGTGTGGGCATTGAAGAATTACCGCCCGTTTATCCAGGGGGAACACATCATAGTGGAGACTCCACACCAGCCTCTGCAATATCTCCAAAGTGACAGAATCCGGGCCGGAAATGTGAGTAATTCCCGAATTACTTCCTGGATTCTGTCAATGCAAGGCTTTCCTGTGGAGGTCAGATATGGCCAAAACAAGAAGAGTCCCCTCGCGCAAGGTCTGGCTGACTTGCATGATTGTGCCAGAGAAAACTGTCTCGAGGACGAAAGTCTAAAAATAAAGGACAACATGGAGGCATACCTTAATTCCCCCCACAAAGTCTTTGAAGAAGACAAGTGTGAGGGAATGCCCACTGTGTATGTGGATGGATGCTCTTACCATGTTGACACCAACGGGGAGAAAGAACTGGTGGCTGGCGTAGGGAATGCATGGGTGAATGAGTCCCCAGAACCCTCCGCTGGATACAAAATTGGTCCCCGAAGTAGTCAGGTGGCAGAATTGATGGCTGTGCATCAGGCCATCCTCACTGCTGTCCAGCATCAACTCCGCGAACTGGTCATAATCACAGATTCGGATTATGTACGGAACGGGTTCGTGGAGCACCTGGTTAATTGGAAAACCAGAGGCATGGTATGTGCTAACAACAAACCCTTGAAACATGGGAAGTTGATCCAAAACATTGATGATCTGGTCACCTCGAATGGGATGACCATCTATTGGAAGAAGATCAAGGGTCATTCCAAAGTAGAGGGACCAGACAAAACTGGAAATGACTTAGCTGATCAGCTGGCCAAAACCGGGGCCATCCAAGGGGATCTAATTGAGATTGAGTCCCTGTTGGGGGAAATCCAGGTCACTGCCATCACTAGGTCCCAGACAAATGCTCACAACGACCTCTCAATTGCACAATGGAGTAAGGAGACCCCTGATGCTGATTTGATTACTGCTCAGAAGGGGGATCCAATAATTGGTAAATTTTACCAGCACCTTGAGGACCCTGAGAACTTTCCCCTGACGGATACCGATTACATTGGGAAAGAGGACCTAAGAGTGTTGATGAAATGTCCAAAAATGTTCCGGATCCAAGACGGTTTGTTGGTAAGGAAATCCAAAGCTGGCCACGATCAGTGGGTGGTTCCTACCTCATTCCGAAGCCTGATGTTAAGTCACGCCCATGATGCGGCCACCGCCGGTCATAGGGGGTTTCACACTACATTGGAAATCTTAAGAGAGGTTGCATACTGGCCACACATGGGGCAGGACCTCGACCAATACTTGAAGGGGTGTCTTGTGTGTGCACAATTTCAGCCATCATCCCTCACACACCGGGCGCCTTTACAAAAGAGGGGAATGACACTGCCATGGTCAGATTTACAAATCGACTTTGTAGGCCCTGTGATTCGCTCGGCTAGGGGGAATAAGTACATGTTGACTGTGACATGCTTGTTTACCAAGTGGGTGGAATGTCTCCCAGCCCCAAATTGCAAGGCAGAAACTGCAGCTGCCTTGATGATTAACCACATCTTTTCCCGTTTTGGTCTACCTCAAAGGATTGAGTCAGACAGAGGTAGCCACTTCACCAGTGAAGTAATGACAAAGATGTGGGAGATACTGGGGGTCAAGAGAAAGCTGCATATTGCTTATAGACCAGCTTCTTCTGGGGCAGTAGAGAGATATAACCGGACAATTGTGAGCATATTAAAGAAGTTTGTGGCAGATTCTGGGCCAAGTTGGGATATCCGATTACCTCTGGTCCTAATGGCCATCAGATCTACCCCTTCATCTGCAACCAAAATGTCACCATTTGAGTTGATGACTGGGCGCAAGATGGTGCTTCCTCAGCATTTGCTCTACAGGACCCAAGAGCAGACACTGATAAATGCCTCCACTACTCATGAGTATGTAGAGAATTTAAGGAAACACCTCCAACATGCTTTTGCTTATGCTCAGCGGAATCTAGAAAGATCGGCTGATAGCATGAAGACCCACTATGACCTGAAAACTTCCAGGAAGGAATATCAGGTGGGGGACCGGGTCTATCTATACAACTTCCAAAGAAACCAGGCCAAGCAGCGCAAATTTTTGCCTACATGGAAGGGACCCTTTGAGATCATCGACAAGATCTCCCCTGTGGCCTACAAAATCCACATCCCCAAAGGTCCTTCGGCAGAGGGGGAAGACAAGTGGGTCCACATTAACCAGCTAAAGTGTTGCCATCCCAGGCACACTCTGCAACAACTGGAGGAATCCTCTGGAATCCTAGCGGGTACTGTCTCAGACTAATTCAGTTCCAATCATAAAACATACCACATCTAGTCTCTAAAATATTGTGATTGGCATGAAACTGTCTCTTAGTTATACTGTTTTTTATCAAAATAAGAATGTAATGTTTCGTTATGATGAAATGCATATGCCGCCCCACTATCTCAACAGTGGTGGAAAGACGTCTATGAGTAGGTATTGCCGCTCTTCCTTTGTCGTCCTAGGAGAAAGAAGACCTGGAGACGGGCCAAGGAGGACGATCCGGAGACCGGGAGCAGAGACGCAACGGGCCCGGGGTACCGCCCAATCTTCCCATCAGGACCGGCGAGGAGAACTGATCGATCTGACCGGATGGAGAGGAAGATGCTGAACTGTGCCATCTACAGAATTGGAAGAAGATAATGTGGACATACCAGCGCCAGGGTTCAAAACCTCCCTTGCAACCGACTCCCCCTCGACTCAAGTCAAAGCGCAGTCGGGCGGGGGGGTTTGTGGAGGGTTTTGACCCATGTGGAATCATTAGACGGGGTAAATATGGGGATTAAGCTGTCGCTGCCCATCATTTTGCCCCAGAACAAAAATAAATAATTGGAGTGGGTAAAGATGGGGATGCGCTGTCGCCGCCCATCATTTCATCCCAGAATCCAGGAGAGCTGCGCAGTTGTGCGCACACCAAAATGGTTACCTAACTTGCCACCCACCAGTGTAAAGAAAGGTCTTTGTTAACAAAATCCACTGCTACTGATGTCAAAAAGTTGCTGAAATCGTGACTCATTGGACCACTTTAAAGATTCAACCCTTTTTGTGGGGTTCCACATAACCATCTTACTGTAAGGAGCCCCATCAAAACAATGTTAAGCAAGGATTTACTACCATGTAAGAACCATTCCTGTTTAGAATGCATTAATCCAAGAAAATCCCAAAATTGCATGCAGTACCAACAAAATCCTCAAGGGGGAGCTGGCGGTCTAAACTCTGACAGGAGAATTGAGTGCAGTTGCTGACAAAGGGATTTGACTCAGCTGACTTCAAAGGCTGCATTTTAATTAAAAATTAGCCACATGCTGTTCCCAGAGGCCTGAAGCCTGGGAAACCCTATCACCTCAAGAGCTTCACACCAGGAGTTAGAATCTCACATGACCTCTTGATTGATAGAAGGCAGACTGGCTGGGAGCTTCCCAGAGACCACACAAAGGACCCTTTCCTCTGAAAGGAATATGTTGATTTTGACTGTTTAATGTCAACAAAGCCCTGCCTGCCCAGAGGACTGACCCACCCAAGTCTTGGAGGCGGACCTCAACACTCTGAGGACTGAATTGGAAGTAAAATATATATTTTACAAAAACACTGATAACTCTTTGTAATCAAATGACAGAAATGTATAACTTTGAGAGCTTTAATTTAAAAAATGTACCTTTAATTCAAGACTAAACTCGAATTTGTGTGATGTTCTGGGGCAAAACCCCATTGTTTATTAATATTACAGACTCCCTGTTTCAGCTAGACAAACGAAAATGCATTGGTATGGGGGTAGATATGTGAGGAACAGTTGTATAAAATTTAATGAAGATCCAATGTTGTTTAGCACCTTAAAAAGTGCTAGAAGTTGCCATTTGTGAATGCAAGCTCCTAGAAACAGCAGATTTGGGACAGAGTATACCTCATGTGATAGGTGACATGGGTATGTAATTTCAAACAACTGTGTAACTCTGAAGTATGTATTTTGATCATATATAGATTTGGGTGCACAGATGATAAGGGAGGTTCTTCAAGAGATCATAAATGGCTGACATCACTCTGACACAACTTAGTTCGCCAATCAGGGGACGAATGAAAGTTTGACCAATTAGAAGCTGAGAGAGAGGTAGGGTCAGTGATGCTAGAACACACCCACATTCTAAACACATAAAAGCAGACAGACAGGACAGATAGGGACTTTCCAAATCCATTTGCAGCGGGACGCTCTGCCGGAAAAATCCATACTTACCTCCATCAAACTCCAGAAAGCCAAACTAGAGACTTCAATCTATCCAGAACTAGAGACCAGACCAGAGGGAGAAAGCAGTGCTGTACCCAGAGAGAAAGCAGTGCTGTGCCCAGAGAGAGACCCGAGCCCAGTCCAAAACCCTGACCAGATCCATGGCGAGGCCCATTTCACTCAAGAATATAGAGTGAGTACCCAGCAGAACTGTGTAGAACCAATCTCTTAGTTTAAATTCATCTAATTCAATCTATTTAACCTAAGTAGAACTGCCTCCTAGCTGTCACCTGTCATTTCTAGTTGCAAGCTGCACTTGTCATTTTGAGCTTTTGAAATTTGCAAACCCAAAAACGACCTTTATTAAATCGCTCATATCTCCGCGACCGTTTGGGCTAGAGACTTGCAATAACTTTTATTTGATAGCTTAGAATCGTGGCTTTCCTACGAACCAAGAACCGCATTCCTACCCCTTATAGTTTTACCGCAATCGCGGAACACGCATCCGCGAATTTTACCGCGATTTGAAATTTCTTCACATGTAAAAACTGCTGCTGCTTGCCTTCCATTTGCCAGAAATTCGTTTAACCTGCTAACTATCCCTGCCTCATTGCTAGTGTGAGCCTGGACTAATATTAACTAGATACCACTCACCCTGAACCTATGAAACGGAATTAACAGCATTTCCAGCATATTTCTCATCCATTGCTAACACATATAAAAGCATTTGGGCCTGTGTTTTCAAAACTCCTATCTGTTTTCTGTTGTTTAAGCTTGCTGGATTGAACTGATTACATTGATTGCATTTCTGAGAACTGTGTGCTTCCTTCCATTTCCTTGCATTGCACCAAGGGGGGGAGGGGATTGCCAGAGAAAAGTGATTACCTTGTTTGTTGAAATCATATTGAGTATTTTCTATATTGCATTTTCATTCAACATTACATCCATTTGAACTCTATAAAGCATTTTCTACCACATTATACTTCTATACCTATTTACCAGTGTGCTACCTTATCCATTTCATCTCAACTCCTTAGTAATTATAAAGAAGTGTGCTAGTGCCAGATTCTCCGTTGTTGATCTTTATCATATCAGATTAAGTGTGCTATTCAATTATTAATTTATTATAAAGCGTGATATAATATATATTGTAAATTATCAAATAAACCTTTTAAACTTGCAAAACAGAACTACTTCTTGGCTCAGTGGGGTCAGGGGGATTCCAAGAGAGGGGTGTTATATAGGGGTAGTCATCCAGAACGCATGAACTGGACCTAAAGATATATCAATAAGGGTTTTCATTCAGTATTATAGACTAGGCGTTGACTTAGCTGTAGTGTTGAATTGAATCCTCTTACAGGACACACGAGGCTTCCCCAATTAGTAAATGTGGAAATGTTTGATATAGTCACAATATGAGAGGCAGCCGCTCTAAGGACAATGGCCCTCATTCCGAGTTGGCAATTAGCTCCATGGCTGCCTCTCATACCGGTACCACCTCCGGCGTCGTTCAATGGGGACTTACCGGTCCATTCCGACCCTGGAGGGACCGGTAAATCCCCATTGAACAATCCATTCCCCATTCCCATTTGAGCCCCCATAGGGCTCAATGGGAATGGGGATGGCGCTAATAACGGGCTTGCGACTTGCAAACCTGTTATTAGTGCCCTGGTCCCTTAACGGGTCCCGTCCAGAACGGCTGGTCAGACCAGCTGTTCCTGGTGGGAGCCGCTAAGGGACCTTGTAGCAGGGCGGTAAGAGATTACCGGCACCGGTCTCCTTACCGGTGCCCGGTATCCCTTAACGCCCACCTTGGAATGATCCCCAATGTGTCTGTGTCATGTTTCTCGCACAGGTCGTTACATTCATTCATAGATTAACACCCACTGACCTGGCCTCTATCCCCCACTACTCTCCACCTCACACCTTTCATTCATGCATCCTTCTCAATCTCACCAGTCCCTGGCCCACATTCTGCATCTTCATGATTCATCTCCTACTCCCTCTTCGCCGCCCAGGACTAGAAGTCCTAGGCCTCTTGCATCATAAACACCACCAACTTTCAAGCATGTGAAACGGGAAGGCCCTCCGCACTACGCCAGCACTCCTCCCCTGCCATGATTGTATATATATCGGCAATCACCAGTATATACGTATTAAAGAGGGTGGTCACAGCTGCCCTTTAGTTAAGGTACAATCTATCAACCATAGAGTTTTTTGACAATTCTATTGCTTGCTAATAACATTTGATTCATTAGAGGGACCTGAAAACATTGTCTGCCATGCCTCCTCCTTGAGGGGCATTGTGGGGCAAATTCGTAAATTAGTTAAGGCAGAGATAATAGAGAAAAAAAAAAAAGCGAATTTCGGCAAATTCCATTCATTTTCCCATAGACAAAATGTGCTTTGAACACTCATGCAACAAAAACTGCTGGACTGATTTGCTCCAAATAAGAAATTAGTTGGTCCAAAGTCTTGCTGAGATCCCTCTTTTAAGTTTGATGCAAATGTGTCTCTAGAGTATTCTAGTACTGAGGATTTTCAGATTTGAAATGTCACCATTTGTTTTATGTTTTTCCCAATGCAAGAGATTTCTGCAATAATCGTGTGGGATCATGGAAGAAAGAAACCGTCAAAAGTAATTTTGGATAAAGCAGAGGGGAAGTTTCACATTCGAGTAGGCGTCAGGAAGTTGGACGAGGACAAAATGATGTGGGGATGACTAGAGATTGACTTTAGGGGTATGTGTGGTGACTCAAAAGGAGGGACAGTGTTTAGGTAGATTTAAATGTTGTTCAAAAAAGATACTTCAATTCAGAGGGGTTTTCATTTTACAGCTAGAATCAGAATCCATTGTGTCTCGGGGGAATCATTTCTGTGGGTACAAAAAGGTATAGAAAAATGGTTTGAAACAGCCATCCAACCAGATGACTATTATTTCTGAAGATAAACAAATGTATTTATTTTATTTATAGGGATTTTATAATGCACCTATACCGCAGAAGGTGTATCAAGGATCAACAAGACAGTGGGTGGGGGGCACAGATGAACAATAAAAAAGAAAATGGTCCTACTAGGTCCTGTGCTGGGGAGTGGGGAGTGCTGGTCAGAGTAGAATGCTCTAAAGCTAAGGAAGGAAAGAAAGTGCAGGTTAGAGTGGAGAGTGCATAAGTGGTGGGGGAGCAGGAAATGGGGGAGAGGGCCCCTGGGCTAAGCGAATACTAAGGGGAGGTCAGATGGACAAGTGCCAGGGCAATGCAGAGAGGGCAGGGCAATGATGTCCACAAGTTAAGTGTGAAGAAGGGGCTGGATGGGTTCAATAGGGGTGCAGGCCCACCCAAGCTATTGCAGGGGGAGGGAGACCAGAAAGGCAAGTGCAGGTTAACAGGGGGCGTCAGGGGAGCAGAAGTGCTGTGGTAGACTGAGCAAGGTGGACCTGGTGCCCTGTATGAATCTGAAGGAACCAGGCAGCAAGTCAAAATGCAGTAGAGAAAAGGAGGGTCTTGAGAAGCTTCCAGAACTTAAGGAGATCTGGCTCAAGTCTGAGAGGGGCAGGGAGGCCATTCCAGACAGAGGCGCCTGAACTGAGCTAGAAGACAGAAGAGCTCTAGTAGGGAGGCATTTAGGTAGAAACTGTTGGATGTAGCATGGTCCTAGGCCCCAGAAAGCCTTGTGGATGAATCAGAGGGTCTTGAACTTGATCCTTGCAGAAAAGGGGAGCCAGTGGAGATATTTTAGGGCTTGAGAGATTAAGTCCATGGGCTTGAGGCCAAGGATGAATCTCCCAGTCCTGATGTGGATTAGTTAAATGGGGCAAAGGGAGGATTTAGGCAGATTGAGGAAGAGGTTGTTGCAGTAGTGCCGCCTAGAGAGGACCAGAGATCTGGAGATATTTCATTTCTGGGGGAAGATGACTAAAGGGAGATTGCCTCTGAGGAGGTGCAGCTGAAAGTAGGCCTTCTTGGCAAAGTCTGTGATTCGAGGAGAGAAGTAGAGAGGTGTCAAAGATGACACCAAGTTTTTCTGACTCACAAGAGGGTGAGGGGGGGCTCGGAGGGTGGCCAGAGAGTAGGGAGGAAGGAGCGAGCTGCGGCCCCAATAAGAAGGATCTCAGTCTTACTAGCATTAAGTGAGAGATTGTTAGCAGCACACCATGTTTGAAGAACAGTCAGACTGTCAGGAATGAGAGAGGAAGAAGAAAAGGCAGTGGAGGAAAGCTTGAAGGAAGGCTGTGTGTCATTTGCATAACACTGGAATTGAGGAGAGAAGGCGGAAATCAAATGGACTAGAGGGACAAGGTAGATGTTGAAGAGCCACAGCGAGCGGATAGAGGGACACCACAAGTCGAGAGTTTGATAGAGGAGAAAAAAGAGCCTAGTTGAACCTAGGATGGTTGGTCAGATAGGAAGGAGGTCAACCAGTCCAGTGCCAGGTCTGTGATGTCAAGGGTATCACGGAGCCCATTTATAAGGGTTGCATGATTGCCATATCAAAGGCATATGAGGAAAGGTCAAGAAGGACGAGAATGGAAGGAGAGTTAGAATTGTGATTTGAGAGCAAGTCTTCGTCGGGTGTTCAGGAGTGCAGTTTCTGTGCCTCTGGCTGATTTTAAGCCAGACTGGTGGTCGTGGAGACAATCAACAGATTCAGTGTGTTGTATCAGCTGAGAGATGACCAGCTTCTCCAAGAGTTTGCCAAGAAAGGGGGTAATGGATATAGGGCAGTAGTTAGCTGTGCAGGAGGGGTCGGCAGAAGGCTTTTTCAGGAGAAGGGCACAGGGGGGTGCTTGAGGAGTAGAGGGAAGGAGGCAGTGGCAAAGGAGTTTTTGGTGCAGAAATCAGCTAAGGCTGTAGCAAGGGAGGAAGTGATGTTCTTCATAGTTTTGGAGGAGCATGGCACATCTGTTTTGAAGCGACTTTCCGAGAGAGGAATTGTCTAGAGGCCTCACCCAGTGATATAGACAAGAAAGAGGAGAGTAGAAGGGATGTGGAGAGGGGGCCAAGGGAGGCTTGGATTCGGGTGAGGATGGACTCGAGGAATAATCGATAATCCTCCCGAGACACCTTGCCATTCCCCAGACTAGTTTTCTTCTGCCGCCTCAGTGGCAGTTTGATTTCTTTTACGGCAATAGACACATCATAGAATATTCTGGTATTACACACTACAAATGTGTATGTACTTGACGCTGCATTACTCTTGACATGGTCTCTCCATGTTTATTACTCTATAGAGCACAAAAGAGACATTTAGCTGTATTACTCTCGGCTAGTTCATACCCTTCCTGCAAAGCCCACACTGCATGAGTATGACATCTATGATAAAGTATTATAGTAAGGTTGAATGATTAACCCAAAAGGAAAGGAATATATGGGAAAATCAAATGTTATGTGTTTAATTTGTCACAAAGGCTGGATATAATATGAGGCCTCACCATATGCATTTGAGGTTAGTGTTAAGTGAGACTTAAGAAATGTAATTGTACCTTGAAAACAGATGTTTTATGACTTTAGATGACAATTGTAAAAGTAAAAAACTCTTACCTGTTATGTGTTATAGGTATACAGATGACAATTATTATGTTGCTTCACTAAACTGAAATGAGAATACAAGCCCTGGGGATGGATGTTATATCTGAAACACATCAGCAATTATGTCAACTTAATTGGAGTTGATAGTTTATGGAAAACAATATTCGAAAAAAAATTACTTATTTGTTATGATTTACACTGTGGGGAAATGGTTGACATCCTTCGCTGGATTTGTAAAGAGACCCAGGAACTTAAGTACATGTAAATACAAATCTGGTTAACGCAGAGGTTGTTGGGTGAGGATACACCCGAACAATAAAATTCAGTTTGTTACATATAATACTTTCTGGATAAAGTTGTCTTTCTTCTTTGAACATATAAGTTGGTCAAATATTGAAATTAGGTTTATACAAGCATGTAATTAAGAATGTAAACCATGCAGGAGGGCGTTTGTCCCCAGAGAGTGCAATTGAGTTACCTGTTGGCAAAACAGGTTTGGTGGAATCAGCTGAGAGATGACCAGCTTCTCAAAGAGTTTGTCAAGAAAGGGGTAATGGGGATTGGGCAGTAGTTAGCCAGGCAGGAAGCATCGGCAGAAGGCTTTCTGAGGAGAGAGGCAGGGAGTGCTTGAGGAGTAGAGGGAAGGAGCCAGTGCCAAAGAAGTGATTGCTGCAGAAATCAGCTACGGCTGGAGCAAGGATGGCAGTGATGTTCTTCATAGTTCTGGAGGAGCAGGGGAGCACCTGTTTGGAAGAGACTTTCCGAGAGAAGACTTGTCTAGAGGCTACATCTAGTGATATGGGCAAGAAAGAGGAGAGTAGGAGGGATGAGGAGAGGGGGGGCAATGGAGGTTTGAGAGCAGATGAGGGAGAAGGGAGGGTTGTAGAGGAGAGTGAGGACAGGATGGCCTCGGTTTTGGTTATGAAGTGAGAGGCCAGTGCAGTGAAGAGGGTCAGGGACTGCACAGGAGAAGTTGAGACTGCTGTATGATTGTCAAGTTCCTTGCAGATTTTGAACAGTTCAGCCCTGTTGTTACTGACCCCAGATATGAAGGCTTGGATATAGGCCTTCTTCTTCTAGCGGATGGAGAGTCTGTATTGTCTTTGGAGCAGACGGCAGGCCAGTCTGTCAGAGGAGGTGCTCGAAGCCTAGCACTTCAGTTCAGCAGCTCTGCACTCATGTTTCAGAGAGGCTAGGTTGGAATCATAGCAGGTGTTGCGCTTGGGGGCAGGTTCATGCAGATCATCATGACAGGGGCAAGGATTTCCACAGTGTTGGAGATGGAGAGTCGAAATTTAACAAGGGCTGTGTCAGTGTGAGAGTCAGTGGCCGGAGTGGAATGGGGAAAGTAAGTGGTGTCAAAAGACGCAACTGACATTCCCTTCATTGGTTGAATGACGGAGAAGGAGACTGGCAGTGTGGGCAGAGTCTTAGCCGGGGGACCCAAGAGATCAAAGTGAGTGGACAGGAGAGCATGATCAGACCAAAAGAGAGGTGTGGTGAGAGGGTTGGTGATAGGGATGTCTTCTGTGATGAGAGCATCCAAGTTGCTTCTGAATGAGTGCGTCGAGCAGAGGGAAGAATGGTGAGTAAAAGAGAGTCACAGAGGCTGTGGAAGAGTCCAGAGGCTGCATCAGGGGAGTCAAGGTTAATAGTCTCAGAGGAAGAGAAACTTGGAGGTGGAGGCCAGGAGAGAAGAGGTGAGGTCAGACCACTCCAAAAGGAAGAGGAAGACCGGACCAAGGGCCCTATACATCGTGGAAAGAGTCAGCAAGATGATTGGAGAGACAGCAAGCCTGCCGATGAGGCATTAAAAGGAAGAGTAGGACTGATTGGCTATGATAGTGTGCGAGATCCATTCAGGGAAGATCCGGGCCACTCTGCCCTCATTCTGGTTAGGCCTGGGCTTAGAGAGGATGTTGTAGACCTCTGGTTGGAGTGTGTCAAAATAGTGACAGAGCTGGCCACAAACCATGTCTTGGTGAGAGCGAGGACATCCAGGTTGAAGTATTTCAGGAGGTGGCAGATGTTAGACGAGTGTTAAACAGCACGATGAGAGTAGATGGTAGCTAAGTGGAGCATTTCCCTCCTTTGAAGGTCTTCCAGAGAGGGGTACAGGAATGTGGTATGCACGTCTGTGGTTGTGAAAGGGCCAGAGGGGTGGAAGAAGGAGGAGTGGCAGGAGAAAGGAGGAAGTGGATGAGAGATGAAAGATGCATTTCAAGAAGGAGGAGGTTGGGCTGAAAGTCTTGGACCACGATAGTGCGATTATGGTAGACATTAATGATGCACGTAGAGGATTGGAAATATGCCAGGAGTATTTCCCATCAGATACAACCATTAATGGGTGAAGGAAGGAAAGGATAGAGAGTACTGAGACCATATGAGGAATCCAAAGTTCCGGAGAGGGAAAGACAAAGAGGATGTCAGTGACAGTCTGCCTGGAAGAAGCGTTGACAAAGGTGTCAGCAATGGGCAGACCTGGATTGGAGACCAGGATATCTTTCTTGAACTTTTCTCTTCCAGACTTTGAGAGAGGGATAGGATATGTGATAGAGTAGCAGTTAGAGAAGAAACAGGAGATGGAAAGCACCATAGAGGGAAACAGCAGAGAGATGGAAGGGGGAGAAGAGAAGGAGGGAGAAACAACACAGTGCATGACAAATTCACCAGGTGACCTAGCAGAAACTAGGCAGAGACAAATCAAGTACACGAGAATGGAAGTCCAGACCAGAGAAGAGAGTACTGTGGCAGGCAAAGGGTGACCTTGCCAGCCTTCCATTGTCACCTGCAGGAGACCCACTATGCAGAGAACCTAGTTCTGCAGTTTTTTTCACTCAGAGCACAGCTGAACGCTAGAGTGCGGCAAGGGCTGGACCCAATAGAGGCAGTGGAGCACCTAGAGCGGGATGCTGGATGGAGGGGAGATGTCTAGTTTTCTGTATAGAGGCAGGAACGCCGAGCTTCAGCACAACAGCAAACACCTAGTTTTGAGTTTCCTGGATAGAGGGAAAAAAGGCTAGTTTCAAAACACAGCAGAAATGCAAAAACACCTAAATGCCAGGTATGGATAACATATAACTGTGGACGGCATGTAGCAGACTACAGGCTTTTTGGTAATAGGAGTAATATGATAGGTTGGACAGTTTAATACGGAGCAGTAACAGCTGTTCCCACTTCCTGCATCTTGCTTATCTTACCAGTCGCTGCTGGTTGATGGCTACACTGCAGGTTCCACCGGTAAACACAGGTAAACACAATCTGGAGCTGCTACTGCAGAAGATGCCCTTTGCCTCTGGGTCCTTCACCATTGGGCAGCAACTGGCAGTGGGGCTGCCCTGAGGACTTCAGTTAACTAGGGCATAAGACTCAGTCAGGGGTCGGGTGTGGGCTGTGGGAGCGATTAGGAAGAACCAGGACAAGGGCTCAGGGGAATGGGCTTTCTAAGACTCACACCATGAGGCAGCAAGAATTTAAGATTAAGCAATGAAAGTGCCAACAAGCAAAAGCTCAGATGATGTATGGCCCTTACCAAGTGCTTTGGTAGCAGGAAGGATAATATCACGCTGAGCACAGATCTCTTAGTTAATGAAATATTAGAATGTTTGTGTGGGAATTTCTTTCCCTGCAGTAAATTACTGTGGAAAAAATAAAGAGGCTCAAAGATATAATAGCATTTCAATTTTGATATTTATCTTTTGTATACTCTTCAGCATTGACTCTAAAACAACCATTGTGGTATCAATGAGGAGGCACTTCAGAGGAGAGAACAAATGGGAGCATTTAACAAAGCAAGTACATAGAAGCATTGTTTTTTGTTGTTGTTTATTTGTCTTTTAACATAAATGTCATTTACATAATAACTGTGTGCAAAAATGGCCACTTAAAAATGAAAATAAACTTTAATAATGGCAAGTTCATCTGTGTTGATTACTGGTATCCGCTGAATCATGCAAGGTGGCACCACATTGAGGATGCAATCATGGCAGATCACACACATTATAAACAAATCCTTGAGTGAAACCAAAGGAGCAGATGGAGCTGTGGATGAGCATTAACACGAGGAGGAAGAGACAGATGTAGGTCCAGCCCCATAAGAAGATGTGGAGGTACCGGTAGAGATGGAGACAGAGCAGGATGTATAGTAATGCATGTCCCTGTGCCTTCTCTTGTTGGGCCTTATGTGTCTTAGAATATCATTCATCCCCTTCACCCCAATTTACTCAGAAGAGGTTCTTGTATCAAAGAGAGGGTACCAAGCCTATGAGACACCATGGTATAGTGTCCTTGTGTAGTATTTTGTGACAAAAGGTGCACTGGACCGCTTCCAATTCTTTCAGGCATTCATTTTGCAGCACTAAAAACACAGAGCCAGATTTTTGCTCTGGCTATCAATGTTTTAGAATTGTTTCACCGGCGGCTGCCATGCTTCACCCAGACAATGTTGTTGTCTGAAATCACAATCACTGCCTGGATTGTGCACTCAATTGAGCGCTCCTGGGATCAACACCTCTCCTGCTGCACTGCTTGTCGGGATGCGCAGGATGTGAAAGGAAAAATTAAAAGAAAAAGCACACCACAGTAGACCATGCAACTAAAAAGCAAAAATGTGAAAAAGACAAGACGAACATTACACAGCACAAGGAAGGAAGGGGAATGATTGAAAAAGGTAAAACACGTTTTTTAAAAAGATATGAAAGTTGATTTTTTGCTGCTAATGGAGGTGGGAACAGAAGGTGCAGCACACTTCACAAGATCGAAAAACAAAGGAAATTCTTCATGTTTCGCACCAGGATGACGACCAGGCTAGAGGCGTACAAAGAATGTTATTGCATATTTCTGCCCATCATTCAACTCTTGTGCAAATCGCTCAAGACCATTATTGCAATAATGGGAAGAATTTTAACAAACAAGTTTGTTTTTCACCGCTTGTAAAACATGAAATCGCAGTGATTACACTTTCCTCGCTGCTCCTCTATTGTATTTATGGGTCATGTTGCAAATGTTGTATTCTATTAGGGTATTTCTAAGGTAACATCTCACAGCAGCAATACAAATCCTGCAAGACTGTTTGCTGCAGTAAGTAGAGAATTGAATGTCAAGTACGTTAAATAGCAGTTATTGCCTCAATCCTGTTGTAACAGGAAGCCATTTATAGTACACAATTACCAGCCCACGGAAGTAGTTGAAACTGAGATTGGATGTTATGCCCATTGTTGGTCAATCCAGCTAGGAATACAAAAGGTGTTGAGGGAACTGATTGGGCTATCCCAATCAATGAGGGCATTAAGAGACATAATGGCCAGCATTACAAGTGCAGCGTTCCGGCAACAACATGCCGGTAATTCCGATTACCAGCATTCATTCGGGTCCGCAACACTACAACTGGAAATGACGTTAACAATGGTGCTGGCAACAACGTACACAGTGCTAGCATTGCCCATAGCATATGTAAGTAAAAATACAGGACCCTCGTGAATCAATGCCGGGAACTCCGGAACAACAGAAAGAAGACAGCATTACAACAGCAGTTTTCCAGGAAACATTGGCTAAAAAATGCTGGTGCCACCGGGAAAACAGTGCCAGAAACACTGTCACAGTGGAGCAGGCAGTAACCAGGCCCAGGTGTGGAGAAACAGCCCACAGGTGCAAACAATTGACCCAGATGCAGACAATGAGCACAGGAACTACTGAAAAGGACCACAGCAACACCACACACACCTTCCAACACAACCATACTGCTACTCGTAGCAGAAGTCATGGACATGGAGGTGCTGCATGCAGGAGTGCAGCTCTATGAGTAGGAGGTGCAACAGAGGCAACAGGCCAATGAGCAGTAGAGGAGGAGGATGAGAAGGAGAATACAGAGGAACAATGGTCAACAAGTTGTGCATCTAAACCCTGCACAAGGGCCACACCCTGGTCCATGAATGAATGACAGGCAGAATCACACACTTTACCACCTGAACAGGGGACCATACTTGCAATAGTGGACTTCATCCAGGACAACATCCAGAGTGTCATTTGCATCCTGACTGCCTCCCCCCCCATCCCCGGTTAATGGTGGTGTCTGTGCTGCATTTCCTTGCCATGGGCACATTTCAGCACACAGTCCGGGAGCTCATGGGTGTAATTATAGGGGGGCATGGGGAACAAGTCCCCCCATCTTTTGTGGCATGCCTTTTTGCCCCCCCATCTTTTGGTAGGAGAGCGGGGGGCCACATTGTGGCCACTGCATTCTTTGTGTAATAGGACAGCTCGACAGGCTTGCACTGACTGTCTCATTACATATGCAGAGCTGAGCTCAGCTGCATGTATGTTTATTGGAGGGCTGGGCTGCAGACTGATCCTAGTGACACATTTGGACAATCTCATTTGGGGTGAGGGGAAAAATCCAGCATTGCGAGAGTGAGGGGCTAGGTGAGCCACGAAATACAGTGGGTTTAATCGTTTCATTCACACCCCCAAACCGCCCACCGCTTCCCCAATCTACTTTTTTGGTAACATTAGTTGCAGATGGCATTTTTACACCTAAAAAATAAAACTGCAGGATCATTGCATATGTAGGAAAGTCATCTATTAGAGCTCTGTCCAGGCACTCTGGGGCAACATCCATGGAAACCTCCTAATCTGCATTTGGATTGCAAAAAGAGAAGTGACTTCACCGAGAAGTACATTGCAAGGAGTATCATTAGTCTTTGATACGTGGATGCACCATGGAAGTGACTTTAGAATAAGTTGCTGTCCGGAAAGTCTCCAGCAAAGCTCACTTTGCAAGCCCCAGAACGAATGTAATATAGAAAATAATGTATTTCCATGTTGTAGGTGCTGACTGGCAAAATGGGGGGTCAATGTCATCTGGAAATTCAATGCCCCTTTTAAATGAAATGTTTGAAAGGCCCTTATGGTGCCCCTGGGGGACCACCTTGTTTTTCAGGTTTTACCCACTTGGACGTTGACTTGTACCAGTCTCAAGCCCTTGACATAAGGTGCACCATGTTCCCACTTACCCTATGCCCTTCTTCCCCCAGCCGCTCAAGCAGAACCCTTGGGCCATTTCCATGAGTTTTGTCAATCATGAGGGGTGAAGCTCCCTGCTGTTTTGTTTCATTATGTTGCCATGTACATTTTGCTGCCTCATCTCCCATTAAGGGGGTGTTACAGGTTGATGCTTTGTTTCTAATGTTCAGGTACAAGGGGGTCAGAGGAATGTATGTTTGCAGTGATTTAGGAAGGCAGTAGGCTATATTTTCAGGCAGGTTTGGTTACTATTAGGTGAGGTCAGGTCGCTAGGTGGGTATGGAGAGTATCAAGGTGTGTTTTTCCCCTAACATCCCTCTACCTATCCAATTGTGTTACCCTAACCCTCTTCCCGGTTTCCCTACTTCCCCCTACCCAGCCACAATCTCTCCCTCCTTCTCCCACTGGCTGCCACATGGTCACCCTTAATTTCTATAATCAGGAGCCCGTGCCAACCATGGTGGGAGGGTCACACATCCGGCCCCCCGAGCTAAACAAGTTGTGCACCCCTGCATTGAGGTTGGGGCCACTAATATGGAACTCCTTTCGGGGGATGTCTGGGATGTTGGCCATATGGTTTCCTCTTTACTCGTCAGAAGATGCTTTGGTATTACATTCATAACACAGCTCCCAAAACGCGTGCAGTTAATTTACATTAGTGCTTAAAAATGCACAGTGCAGCCCCTAATTACGTAGACATCTGGCCATTGCCATATATGTTAGACACAGCTGCCTCTTCAGAGTTTGCGCTTTGCTCATTTGCTGGCACTGTTGGCCAACCACAGGGTACATTTGCTCTGCTTCCCTGACTCTGCTTCCATTCAGTTAGGAAAAGTTGTTTTTCTTTCAACTAAGCTAGAGCTGTGCATTTATAATGGAATGTTAGGAAAATCAAATTGCCCAACAACAAAACGCTGCCAATTATATAGTTCTGAGTTGTAACACGACATGTCATTTTTCTGCAGGTCAGCTGACCAGGCCCTAACATGGAAGCTTGAGCTCCCCACATGCACCCCCCGCCGACCAGGTCCTAACATGGAAGCTTGAGCCCCCCACATGCATCTGCCACCGACCAGGCCCTAACATGGAAGCAGGAGCCTGCCACATGCACCCCCTGCCAGCCAGGCCCTAACATGGAAGCTTCAGCACCCCACACATGCACCCCCCACAGACCAGGCCCTAACATGGAAGCGTGAGCCCCCCACATGCACACCCTGCCAACCAGGCCCTAACATGGAAGCTTCAGCCCCCCACAGGCACCCCCCTCAAATCAAGTCCTAACATGGAAGCTTCAGCACCCCACATGCACCCCCCGCCAACCAGGCCCTAACTTGGATGCTTCAGCCCCCCAGATGCACCCCCCAGCTGATCAGGCCCGAACACGGAAGCTTCAGCTCCCCACATCCACCCCTGCTGACCAGGCCCTAAAATGGAAGATTCAGCCCCCCACATGCTCCCCCCACTGACCAGGCCCTAACATGGAAGCTTCAGCCCCCCATATGCACCCCCTGCGGACCAGGCCCTAACATGGAAGCATCAACCCCCCACATGCACCCCCGCCGACCAGCCCCAACATGGAAGCTTTAACCCCCCACATGCACCCTGCACCGACCAGGCCCTAACATGGAAGCTTTAGCCCCCCACATGCACCCCCCACCGACCAGGCCCCAACATGGAAGCTTGAACCCCCCACATGCACCCCGCACCGACCAGGCCCTAACATGGAAGCTTCAGCCCCCCAAATGCACCCCCCGCCGATTAGGCCCTATCATGGAAGCTTCAGCCCCCCAAATGCACCCCTGCCAACCAGGCCTTAACATGGAAGCTTCAGCCCCACATTTGCACCCCTGTGCTCAGCATTGTCTCCCTTATGTGACTCTGGAAATGTGCATGATAGGTTGTTGGGTGGTGAGATCTGGGTAGGAAATACACCTAGAGTTGTAGTGATTAATCGTTCCTCCTACACAAGGCCACATTTAACGTATCAGCCTGCAATTATGTTTCAGGTTACTTTTGACGACACCAGGCCTACAGGTCTTACAGCCAAATCACACTGACGGCATTACTGCCTTGCCGTGAGAGCCTCGAGAGCATGTTTTTGGTTTCCCACTGCGGACTGACTCCGGAGCTTGGGATACAGTTTCCGACACACAGAAAACACAGCTGGTAACGAGATTTTTGAACTTAGTCAGTTTTTGCTTAGTACTTACAAGCAAATCTTTATCGAACACTCCTACTATACTGTTTTGTATTTTACGCAGGTTCTTCAAATAGGACGCTCTGATGAAGACAATAAAAATATCCACATTATCCGCCGAAACGTGTAAGACATTGAGGGAACCACAATCAACCAATTTGAGTCTCATGCCAGTTCCCTAGTAGTGTTTGTCACTTACTATTTCATCTTGGCAAGACAAAGATATCTTGTACTTTAAAGACCCAGACACAAGACTCCATATATCATAAAATCAGGAGGACAGCTTAGTAACCCCTGTAACAACTACCAATCAATTTACACCTTGGAATGGTTACATCATTCATTGGATATGTAGTTTATGTTAACAATGAATTGTAATTGATATGAAATCAAGATTTTGATTAAGGCTCAAGAAGATGTATTAGATTTGATTTACACTTGAACTGAATTGTTGTTTTTCTTTTTTCTCACCAATTTCACATGACACACAGAATAATTCTTGAAGTGTATTTTTCTTTCAATTTGTTCTCTTTTTAATCAGCATATTATTTTTCTCTTTATACGAAATATTAGAAACCTATTTGAATTTTTTCTTTGAGTTTCTTATCCCTCATATGATTGAGGTTTCACATGTATGAGTAACATTAGTGGTTCCTCTTAGATGATTTATCAAAACATTGCCACAAACTAGGATTTAGGACAAGGAAGGAACAATACCTGACATCGACAAGCGAACGGAGTGTCGTAACCCAGTTAATTGAAATTTCTTTTCACTTCGAGATACGGATAGGGGCACACATTTCTTTGATGAATCAGGTTACTTTCGACACATGTGCAGGCATTTACATTGCATTAATTTCTGCGGCCTCCAAAAGCATTTTTAATCAGGAAACAGACGTGCTGGTCGTCCTTTCTCTAGTATACGTCCCGCTGGTTTGCATTGCTTTTCTACACAGAGTGCTGAGGTCAGTGATGGGGTAACATTTTTAGGAAAGGAGGGAAATCAAGGGGTGGGGCAACGGGCTACACACTCCAGAACATTCCGGAGATTTTCATGGCATTCTGAGGACATAGCTCTTTGCAATATGGGGATTGCAGTCTCTTATTCAAAATGGGAGAAGCAAAACCACAAGTCCCAGAATGCAGATGAAAACTGGGACTGGATGGGCAACTCACAGAGGATATGGTGGCTTCTGACATGTGATTCAGACGCATCCAGTCACCTTGTGTGACAGTAGGAGCAAGGGCCCAGCATTTAATGGGGACAGGGTATACAATACCGGAGTAAGGCAGAACTGGACTAAGGCAAAGTGTGCCATGCAGTAGTGCCAAGACACCCAAACCCAGGCAATGCTCACTTTTTTCATTTTTAGCACCTTATATGGGTCGTGAATAAGGACCCCAGTAATGATGTTAAAGGCTGCGATGGCCTCTTTGCATGACTTTCACGTGACCTGGTAATCTTCAGGGATGTATCCAGCAAGTGAGGACTCCTTCAGGTGACGTGAAATGCTATGTGGGCCCGGCCCTGCAGAATTATCTAGCACGTCTGCCAGGTGCACAGCAGGAGGGTCCTCCTTATTGGAAAGATACGAGTGACTTAAGAAGAGGCAGGGTTGGGTAATTAGGGTGTAGGGGGTCCGGGAGCTGGGGTGTCCTTGAGGGCGAGGAGCCCCAGAGCACTGTCGTAAGAGGACACCACCTCATGCCGTGCGTGCGTATCTGGGGCCCTGGTATGATATAGCCAAGTTGCCAATGGGAGACCTCAGCGGTATGGGAGGGACATTATGCGTGCCACACCAGGGAAGAGACTCAGAGTGCAGAAGCCATGGGTGTTGCTTGGCTTTAGCAACACGTTTTGCAGAGTGTTATTCTCTGATCCATTCCACTTCCAGGCCCATTTCTTGGCCTGGCCCAGGTGCACTGCCATTGCGTTTGTAGGCGCTATTGGTCGGGAGACTGGAGCCAAGGCCATGGGATCCTGACACCCCCCCACGACATCACACACTCAGTCATGCTGCCCCTCCATGTCCAGACAGTCACACGACATTATACACACACACACACTACTACTCAGTCACTTACCTCAGCTAGCTCCGGCTCGGGTCGAGTTTCCCTCTAGTCTCCCACTTGCCATTGCGGAGTTCTCTGCACATGTTGCTGCCTGGCAGCTCGACTTAATTCTGGCCTCTGGATAAGCGCAGGCTGAGGCAGAACTTGTGCACAGTGACGGCTGCAACCTGCAGGCTCAAGTCGAGGGTACACGCACGGGGACGTAGTCCGTCCACTTTTTTCAGAGGGTGGACTCAGTCCCCCCCAGCTAAAATGATAAACAGTAAATGTCCTCTTTGAATTTATCCATTAAAGACAACCACAGGGATCAAACCACAGTGATCAGGTTTGTAGGCCGGACACTTCACCACTGCATTATATAACCTGATGAAAAATAACAAACAACTAACGATAAAATAAAACAAAGGGGGGGTCTGGGAATCTCTCTACCAGCACAAACACAGCCCAATGACCTGTTCTTGGGTGAATAACCCCTGGGAGGGACTCTACCAAGTATTTAGATCACTGTCCCTTTTACAGAGAAGAAATGTCCCCGCATATCAGCCTTTGTCCTGTCCAGGGGCAGTCCAGCGCCGAAATGCTAGGCAATTCTCCTCTGAACAAGAGTACCATCAGTAACCCCATACACGTGTTTCAGCCTTGTTGGGCATCATCAGTGAGGTGAAACTGTTGCCTCTCTAAGAACAGTGAGCAAGGGGTCCACGTCTGGATCGCCCTGTTAACGTAGGGTGAAACCCAAAGTTAATTTATGCAAAACAAAGGGGGATCTGGGACTCTCTCTACCAGCACGAACACAGCCCAATGACCTGTTCTTGGGTGAGTAACCCCTGGGAGAGACTCTACAAAGTCTTTAGCTCACTGTTCCTTTCACAGAGAAGAAATTTCCCCGCATATCAGCCTTTGTCCTGCCCAAGGACAGTCCAGCACCGAAATGCTAGGCAATTCTCCTCTGAACAATAGCACCATCAGTAACCCCATACACGTGTTTCAGCCTTGTTTGGCATCATCAGGGACATTTTTTCTCTGTGAAAGGGAGAGTGAGCTAAAGACTTGGTAGAGTCTCTCCCAGGGGTTATTCACCCAAGAACAGGTTATTGGGCTATGTTCGTGCTGGTAGAGAGATTCCCAGACCCCCCTTTGTTTAACTAACGATAAAATGTCTCATTTCGGTACTGCAATTCCCCAGGAAAACATTTGTATTAGTTCTTGAAGTTTAAAACACGCACATCTTTTAACGTTTTCAAAAACACTATTAGAAGAAAAAATCCTCTTTGTGTGTGCGTTGTTTTTAGGCAAATGACATTCGTCCTCTGCAATTTGGGAGGTTATGCAAAGCAAATGTAATGAAATGTGCATATTTCACCTTGAAATGCTAATTTCTGGTGACATCACATCCCATTGCATTTGTTGACGTGTCCCCCCACTTTTTAGGACTTGACCCCTGAGTCTGCAGAAGGATAGTTACATGCTGCAAATGTTTACACGCTGCATGCACAACACTTACATATTTTACTTACATAATCTGGGGGGATAAATGCCATTATATCCCCCCACTTAAAATGGTGGGGGGATTTGTTCTCCCTGACCCCCCATGCCCTACACCCATGGATTTGCCCCTGTAAATGGAAGGCTGCTGTGGGGAGGGGAATGGTTGTCCTGTTGGGCCACACTAGGGGCTACTGACTGTGCCTCCCTTGGGGCAGCAGGTGTTGCTATGGGGGCAGGCGGCATGCTCACTGGGCCTGTGCCTTGTGTGGCCGGTGCTGGTGTTGCCTTTGCAGCAATTTTACTGTGTGGGTGTCCGTGAGGTGCCTGGTACTCCATGGTTGCTGTCAGATGATGTGCCTATGGGGGTAAGATGGGCATACCTTTTGTCACCTTTGTGCCCTCCTGTGGCCTTACAACATGCAGTTCAAACAGCATGTGACATGATGCTAGTTTATGTTGTTTACAGTTCATGCATTGCCAAATTGTATGGTGCATACACAAAAGTGTTTCCAGGCACAACCAGCAAGATGATGGTGGACATGGGTAGACAAATTCGGAGATTCTGCCGTACTGGGCCTTGTGTCATTGCTACCATGCAAGTTCAGGGAACAATGTCATGCAGGTGAGGGAGGAGTGAGCGGACGGGGATGGAGGGGGCGTACTGCAAGGAGAGGGGGCCACAAGGGGCTGGCACATGTTAATGGGAGCCACAGGGGCAGGTGTTTGGGGTCAAAGGGGTGAGTGGAGTACAGTGTGAAGGATGGGTTGGTCCAGATTTGGGCTAGTCCAAGGAAGGGTGTCAATGGGCCAGTGCTGGTAAGGGATGCTGGGGATGACTGGACGAGGATGGGCTGGCACCAGTGTGACTCATGGGGGACACAGACACCAACAGCCTTGTGTATGAGGTAGTGTCTTGCAATTGGTCCTTGCAGTCACAGGGAGCCAATGGTATGATTCCAGGGCTGGACCAAAGCAGTTCTAGGGCTTGAGGCCTAGGTTGATTCACGCAGCACCATTCTGGATTTGTTAGAATTTGTGAAGGGGGGTAAGAGGTGAATTGAAGGAGAGGATGTTGCTGTTGTCAAGCCTACTGGAACCCAGAGCTCTGGAGACATTGGGCTTCTGGGGGTAGGTGCATGCATGTGAGTGTGTCACGGGGGCCGATGACTCATGGTGCATGCATGCTACCTTGAAGGGTGTGTGCCTCGTGTATGTGTTGCCTATCATGTCGTCAATGTCTGCACATGACTAGTACCCGTGTGGGCATATGTGTGTTTGGATGTTTGAGGGGAAATGATTCTCAACCCTTGCCCAAGGGCCATGGTTTGTTGGACACTGTATGGGTTGGATGTAGTCTGGTGTTATGCAGTTGGGCATATCTCTGTGTGTTGTGCACTGCATTTGCATGCCCGCTGTGATTGTTTTGGTGTGGCACGTTGTACTCACTGCCCTCTCCAGTTGTCCCTGCACCAGACTCCACTACTCCCACTCCTTCGATCCCTTCAAGGTGCAGCACACTGCTGCATTTCTCCTACGATGGCATTAGTTTAATTGTTGAGGTGGTCCCAATGCCAGTGATCAGGTATTCCTTACGCTGGGCTGACTGCAGGTTGCAGACCCTCAGGCGGAGGTCACCCCACAACTTATGGCAGTTGCATACTGTGCAGGGTGGGTGTCCCACAGCTGCAACCTTTTGAGTTGGGTACTGCACCAGTGGTCCGTCACAAACAGCTCATGAACATGTTCAACAATTTAGTCTGTCAGGATGCTTAGTTCCTACTCAGAAAAACGTGGCTGTCGCTGCTGTCTTTCAAGGAACCGAGATGCCATCCCTGGTTTGAGATGCCAGTGTATGCGTGTCTGGATGGCAACAGGAAGAGGGAGATTTTCAATGCATTGTGTTTTCTAGAATGGCCCCCGGCAAACTTCCAGGTCCGGCAGTGACATTTTTTCTGGTGCCAGTGTTTCCGTGAGTCACATGCCATAAATGGTGCCAAGGTTTCCATCATTCCGGTTGCACCATTTCCGGCATGCCAGAATGCGCGCTCCCCCGATGTTATGATGTGCCACTGATTCTGTGTTTAGGTTTGCAGTAAACGGTGCCACCGAATCCATGGAATCACTGGCAAAATACCAGCTCACTTGTAATGAGGATCATACAGTGGCTAAACCACTGCCCAGAAATGTAGATAACCAGGGAGGGAGTGTGCAATCAAAGTTGGTACCCAAGAGGGCTTACGTGAGTTACCCATAGGCTATGGCAAGAGATAGATTTCAGTTATTAAGAGGTCCACCATTGAAGGGCTGCAGGGACCCTTTTTGTAGTTATGCACAATGTCATGAAGCTAGAAAATGGAGTATTTGAAGACCAGGACTCTCTAGGGAATACATTTACCCATTGCTTTAGACATAGGCAACAGTGTTTGTCCTTGATTAAGGACAATGGTACATCCTGCGTTAGGCAGAGGTCCATGGTTGGTCCAGGGGTTGTTATCCATTGAGGTCAGAACATATTCACCGCAAGGGCTACACATTTCATTAAGATCAAATGTTCCAGGCAGGAGTAAAATCTGTGAAGATGCATTTATTCAGGTTAGCCTTAAGTCACCTCGGTCATGAAAACAAAAGATACTGTTGGTAGGAATGTTTTCCTTTCAGTAAGAACATTCTGTTGTCTTGTAAGGTCAGAAAGTTTGAATGTACAAGCATGAAAATCACTGACGAAATGTACACATGTATGTTTTCACAGAAAACCCTTTACGTAGGCTGGAGCTGTAAACGATCTAACTATGACACAGCATTTCACAGCAGTACTCATGTAAACTGGGGGGCATAAAGGATGTGGTTTTCTTTCTGTAAATTGCTCACTTCTGCACAGAAATTGCTGGATAGAACCTGTGTCCATTTGAAGCGAATACATTCTATTGTTTATACACATCTCTGTGTCTGTTGGTCTTATCTCATTTGCAGTACAGTTACCAGATGTTGGTTTTACAGATCAAAGAATGCACAAGGATATAAAAGCTAGAAGTAGTGAACAATCGTTGGGCACATCCCCCATACTGAGTGATAACAAATGATAGATGTTTTAGGGTAGATGGACCAGCAGGGGATCTGGGCAAGGGAGTTAGTGAACAAGACGTGAGGATACTTTCCGAGAATATAGCTTGGTTAAATAGACTCCTGGCTGTTAGTGAGTGGCAGGAATTCCTTGAGGCCTTTAAAGTGATCTGGCTTCAGGCAACCTGGGCAATGGAGGAGGTGGATCTACAGGGATTTGTGTCATTTTCCATTAAGGCCCACAAAAACGAAAGGGGAGACAATCAGGGGGCTCCTAGTGTGGATAGCAGCTTGCTTTAATTGGGAGATTGAGATGGGAGACACAGGTTGTGTGGACTTGCGACAATTGGTAATTGCAAGAGTTGGCAACAAGCCCTAGCTCTCGTTTAATGTCTACAATCACCCACATCAGAAAAATGTTTCACCTACCATTGCATCTATTCTTGAATGTGTGGCAAAATGGGAAAGTACTAAAGGAGGTTTGCTTGGATTGACTGTCCTGGGTGCCAAACAGAGAGTTAGAAGGATTAGAGAAAAGGAAGATGAGGCGTGGGGAATAGGAACATGACTTGCCCAATACCAATGAAACAAATATACTGTATTGCTAATGACACAATTTGAGCCCACTATATTTTGCGACTACGTCCCTGTAATGGGCAGTTTCCCAATAACCAAACAGCAATGGATACTCACTTTTGTCCCAATGGTAGATCCAGAATTGATTATATATTTAACTTGGTATCTGATTGGTCCCTGATTAGGGATTTTTGGGTCTTGAGTCAGCATGAAAGTGACCACAAACCCATTTTATGACCTTGGGGGACGTGGCTTACTTAGCAATGCTGGTTCAAACACCCACTATGGACTTAGTTGTGACAGGACATGCACAAAGTGCCATTAGGTGCTGAAAGACTTGGCAGATGGTACTGTCCATTGTATCGACAATGCAATAGTGGAACAATTGGAAGGTCTATTACACCAGGCCAATGATGGACAGGATGAATCTCCAAAATTTGAAAACATTGTCCTGACCATTGCTCATTTTGTTTCCTGTCCCAGAACCATTAACAAGAATCATGCCAATAAAAGAGAAAGATGGTACAATCGTGCATCTAGGGGGGCAAAATGTCACATATTGCGTAACTTGGATGCACACCAGCCTGTGGATAGGCAACAACTGCAATCTTTGAGAGGAGCCTATAAGGGCCTGATGAATAAGAAAAAGAAGGACCTTCTGGCAAACAAGTGGTCAGCATTACTTGAGGAAGCCCAAAGTGGGGACTATAGGGCCTTTTGGGACCTAATTTCAGATAGAGATTTAGGAGTGGACACGTAATTACAGGCTTGCATTCCCCCACGCTGTGGAGGGAACACTTTGCAGACCTTTACAAAAATGCGGAAGTGATTGTCCCAGACAAGGGATGGAACTGTACGCTCACTAATAGGGTTCCAGGGGTGGAGGCTATGCAATTGCAGTTTTCCCAAAAAGTTGTTGAGGATGTACTAAAGACACAAAAACCAGGGAAAGTGGCATGCCATATAGAATACATGGGTACTTGTTTAGGGATGAAGCCCTCACATGTGCCCTAAATCACCTTCAAGCAGGCTTTATACAAGGTTTGAGCATGGTTGACCAGGGGTTTTGCCTGTATCTGTTAGTTCAAAAACACGTGTCCATATCTAAAACCAATTTATATGCAGTATTTGTTGACCTAAGAACTGCCGTTGACAGTGTTCTGAGGAAGTCTCTTTGGGAAGTACTGGTAGGAAATATTCTTCTTTATTGAACAATTCCTACAATTTATTTGGACCCCAGAACATTTTGCTTTTATTTTTTAATCTGACCTGTTCTTTTTACAGTGCAGTGAAGCCTTAAGCTTCACTACACTGGCTTTTACGTATCTGTTATGGGGAAACTGACATGTCTTTTAGACTGTCAGTACTGGGAAACATAGCTTCCCTTAGTCTTGTTACTTTGTTACTACTTTTAGTAACATATCACTTGTGGTAACTTTGTATCAGTGTACAATGCATTTTACAATGCAGTACAATGGGTAAACATTTTGTTTTGCCATAGACTAACACTTAGAGGGTTTTTGGTTGCTCTAGGTGTGTTAAATGGACAAACTGTGGCAGCAGTGACTTTTTAAAATGTGTTAGAGATTTTCATTTTAGCCTTACCATGTTTACTGCATTTGGCTTCTAACTGTGGCTAGAATTTTCACCCGTCCTTTGGCCATCTTGTCTTTTAGCCTTCTTCCTGGTCTGTGAGGCCAGGAAGACCCTTATATGGACTTTCAATGCCCAAGAAAGCAGAGGCATTTGGCGGGTTACTGGAGGGCTATGTGTGTTTGCTGCCAGGAAGTGGGTGGGGACTGTCTTGCCCCAATCTACATACTTGTTCCAGTTTTTCTGGATTGAATGAATGTTTTTTGATTTCAGTGGTCCTTATTGGACCACTGCTGGAGTTTGTTTGTGTGCGAGTTTTGTAGATCTGTCATTGGCTAGTGGGGGTTGCTGTTCTTACCTGAATTTTTTGGATAGGAAGAGGACCCCTGCACCCACTCTGGAGAGATCCTGGAAGAAACTGAAGGATCCAAGACTCCTGTCCAGCTACAAGACCTGCAAGGAGAATTGCTAGCTCTTTATGTAGCTAGCAATTGATGTAGCAATTTGTGTGATAACATAAAATATATCTCCTGGGAAATTAGAGGCTTTAGATCATACCTATTCCATCCGCTGCCATCCTTCTGGCAGCCTTGCTGTAAGTGCACATGTTTATTTTAGTTTAAAACCTTTTTTAGCTTGCCCTATCAGCCCTAATGTACTTTCTGTTATTATTTGTGACCCATCATGCTCGAATAATGGGGCCCTTATTGTAAACTTCTATGACCCATCGAATGGCGCTGTTACGTACACTATGCAATGATTGGTGTATAAGCTATTGTCTTGATGGGCTGACCTCTGACCCAATGCTCATGTGGTTTTAGTATGAGACCTTAATGCCCGAAAATCGCATGAATATTTACATCCACATCTAGACATGGAGGTGGAAATGACACAACAGAAAGTGGTGCTTAGAGATTCTTAAATGGAGCTTTCTTGGAGTACTTTAGTAAATTCACATTATATGCACGGTCTTAACAACAAAGGTGTGTTTAATAATATGCCACTCACAACATGGTCAAACAGTCTTACATATTCTTGTCTGTATTACATGCATTAGGGATATTACCATTTGTTGAAAACAGAACATGAACAACCCATCATATTGATATCTCCACCCGATCAATCTAAGGGGTAATTGTATCATATGATCTGCAGCTAACCTGAATAAGTTAACCAGGTATATTAACACCAATAGTGTGTGCTTGGTGAAATGACTGGAGTCTAATAGCTGCGACATGCGTAATATGAAGGGTGATCTTTGGAAGTTACTAGGCCTTATTTTAAGAAAGGGAATTAAGAATATTAGCTACAAGAAGCCTTTTGATATGTGTTTGTTTATGTTTATGTTTATTAATTTGTATTGCGCGCCAGACGCGGAGGTATGAGGGCGCAGGAGCAGCAAGGTTATTCTCAGCTTGGTTACAGTGCTGTACAGTAATTTAAAGTGTGTACATAGGTTGATACAGTTGCGATGGATACAGTGATATACAGTTTGCAGGTATACATATTTACATAATTAGCAAGGCGAGGTCAGTTGTTGGTCAGTCATATACAGTTTGCAGGTGTACATATTTACATAATTAGCAAAGGCGAGGTCAGTTAGTGGTCATTATTCTTTCACCATTGAATGTAGCTACGCCTAAAGTAGGGATAGGTTTGAGGTGTCCTAAGGGAGGGTGGTAGGGAGTTCCAGTGTTTTGCTGCTTTCACCTGGAAACTGTTGCAGCCCATTTTGGTTCGATTGAACCTGGGAACTGTAAGAAGGTTAGTATTGGTGGAACTGGTGGGCCTGTTAGGGGTGTATCTTTTTATTCTGTCGGCTAGATAATGGGGGACTGCATTATTGAGGCATTTGTGTGTTAAGGAGGCTACTTTGAGCAGGATTTTGTCGGTGGTAGTAAGCCAATTGTGAGTTCTCCTGATGTTGGAGATGTGTTCTCTCTTGGGGATGCTGAGCACTGCTCTGAGAGAATTATTTTGCAGGGTCTGGATTTTGTTGGTAACCTGTTTGTTTGCTCATACATAAAGCGTGTTACAATAGTCCAGTTTTGATAGTACAAGGGCTCTGGCTAGGGTAATGCAGTTCTGAGTGGATAGGAAAGATTTGGCTGCTCTTATAAGCTTTCATGTGTAGGCTGTGGATGTGGCCATGGAACTAACCTGCTTATGGAAGGAGAGAGCGGAGTCTAGGTAGATTCCTAGGGTTTTCACTTCTTTGGCTACCTTGATGGGATTGCCGTCTATAATTAATCTGGTGTAGTTGTGGTCCAGATTACTTAGATTAGGGGTGGATCCGAGGATGATGAGTTCAGTCTTGTTATCATTCAGGCATAGACTGTGGGAGGACATCCATGCCTGGATGATGAGGTATACCCTGTTCCAAAGGCCAAGTCCCTGTTGTAATCTCCCGTCAACGGGATGAGGATCTGGGTATCATCGGTGTCATTAGTGTAGGTGATACCCAGACCGTCAAGATCATCAAACAGGGGCTTTGTGAACACGTTATACAGTGTGGGGGAGAGGCATGAACCCTGAGGGACCCCACATGTGATGGGGATGTGGTCGGCAGAAGCTGAGGTGGAAAAGACACACATTGATCTGTTGCTCAGGAACGACTCAATCCAACCGATGGCTTCTTGGGAGAAGTGGGCAGCTGAGTCCAGGTGGTTGCATAACATTTTGTGATCTTTTAGATCAAATGCTGCTGAGAGGTCTAGGAGGATTAGTAAAGCAGTTTTCCTATTATCTCTCAGAGTGTCGATTTGGTCCTTAAGATCAATGAGAGCAGTTTCTGTCCCATGTTGGGGTCTAAAGCCTGATTGCCGGATTCCCAGGAGGTGCTTTTGTTCAAGATATTTTTGTATTTGTTTATAGGCAGTCTTATCTAATATTTTGAGAAGGAATGGGACAGTGGTGATGGGTCTGTAGTTAGTGGGTATAGAAGGGACTAGTGAGGGTTTTTGAGTAGAGGGGGGATCCACGATTCTTTAAGATTATTGGGGATGATGCCTGATGAGAAGGAAGCGTTAATGAGTTTGGTAATGGATGGTGAGAGGTCTCTTGCCGTGTCTTTAATGATTTGTGAGTGCCAAGGGTCACCCTGGCAATTTGACAGTTTAAGTCTGAGGATGATTTTTTCAACTTCTAACGTAGAGACTTTGGAAAAGCTGAAGTGGGTGAGTGGATTGGGTATGGGGTTTTGAGGTGTGGGGTGTGGGGGGTGTTGGTGGAGTTAGTAGAGTTAGATAGGGATTTTTTCTTGTTGTTGATTTTGATTTAAAGGCCTTCGATTTTATTGGACAGGGCATTTTGGACACTAGTGCACCATTGTTTATCTTTCACACATGTGTCTGGGACTAGGACAGGAGTTTCCAGCTTTTTGATAATAGAAAACAGTTCCTTAGTGCTGGATTTGGCTTGTGAGATTCTCTGGTTATATGATTTCATATTTAGCAAGAATGATTTCTTTTTTGTATAAGGAGACTATTTTGTTGAGGATTAGCTTATTAGTGTCTGTAGGAGATTGTCTCCAAACTTGTTCCTTTGCGTGTTTCTCTAATCTGAGAGCTTTTAGGTGGGTAGAGCTTTCAGGTGTTTTTTTGGCTTACATTTTCTCAGTTTTAGGGGTGCAATGGAGTCTAAGGCTGAGCGCATGCTGTTGTTGTAACTTTCTACAAGGTGGTGGCGGTTGGAGGTAGCTGAGAGTTGGTTCAAGGTTGGTAGAATGAGGGGGATGAGTTTTTCGGCTGTGATATTTTTCTTGCTTCTCGTAGGAATAGCTGTGGCAAGTAGGTTATTAATGATGGGGCTTGAGGCTTCAAGGTTGAAGGTGAGGAGGTGGTGGTCAGACCATGGTTGAGGGGTATTAGCGGTGATGGAGGCCACGCAGTTCTAGTCTGCTACCCAGTCAAGGTTTCTCCCTTTGTTGTGGGTAGGGGTGGATACTCTTTGGGTAAAGCCTAATTCTAATAGGGTATTGCTAATGAGGGTAGCCTGTGGGGTCTTTGGGGTCTTTGAGGCCTAAGTTGAAATCTCTTAGAAGGAGACTCTGGGAGGTGTTTTTTAGGTTGTTGGTAAGGATGGTGGTGAGGTCTTCCTCGAAGGAACCTAAAGGTCCAGGTGGTCTGTAGAGTACGTGGATGTTGATGGTTTGGGAGTTGGCAGTGGGAAGCTTAGCTGTGAGTGATTCACATGATAGGAGGTGGTTAGTGGTGTCAAGTCTAATGTTAAGGTGTGTTTTGGCAATTATGGCGAGGCCTCCGCCTCTGGATTCTGTTCTGTCCGCTCGGAGGATAGTATAGACATCAGGGATGGCTAGTGAGAGAGCTGGGCCAGCGCTGCATGGAGCCAGGACTCAGTGATGGCTAGGAAATATAGTTCATCTGCAAGAATAAGGTCTGCTATATATGTGGCATGGGCTACTACAGATCGCATATTAATTAAGGCACCTCTTATGGGCAGGGTGATAGTTTTGGTGCAGGTGGGTATGGTGGTTAATTTGTGAGCCTTATGCTTGGTCGTAGTATTATTTAGGCTATGCTTGGGTGTGTCCGTGGGGCGGTTGGTGGGAGTGACCGTGTACATAGGTGGGGTCCGGTTAGTCAGTTTAGACTGGGTGGACTCCCTGGCTCGAGGCTCATATAGTTTGGGTAATCTGACCCATAATTTGGCATTTCTAGTGGTGAGGCTGCATGGTGTAGCTTGGTGTAACGCTCACCTGATTCCCGTAGAGGCGCCGGTCTTGACTGGGCGTATACCGTATCTTCAAAGGTGATGTGTAACACACGGCTGGCTCTTTGGGCTGGACCTCTGTGCACTGTATGTCTGACTTGAAGGGTAAGATGTCTGCAGATAGAAAATATGGGATTAAGGAACTGGGTTATTGAATGTCTCTCTCTTCTTCCCTTTCTCTTCTCCTGTAGAACCCCAAAGGTTAACGCTCTCACCTTAGGTAAGTGAACGCCGTGCTCTCCATCTGCCTCGGGGCAGGGTGCTGTAACCAGTTTCTTCACTGGATAAGGGGAGCAGGCCTCTTGACTGCAGAGGACTGTTGTCCGTTGTTTACTGCACGAACGGTAAGTTTCGAGTAATTCTAATGTCTTTAAAGTCTTTAGTAATGATGTTTCTTATTTTGCAGGGTTCCGGCGATGGCGGATGACGGGCTGAAGTGAGTTGAAGATGGAGCCCGTGTGATGAATAGAAGCGCCTCGAAGCACGTAAGTAAGCGCTTGTTGCCTGCTTCACGATGCGCTATAACTGTCTTTTTATTTTGCAGGTATAAGTTCGGAGCGGCTGCAGGGTGCCGGACTACCCACTGGGTTAGATGTGGAAAGGAGTAATGGCACGTGAGTGTTAAAGTTCCCCAATGTCTTTAAACGCACCTTGTTTTGTCTTTCAGATGCGGGATGCAGCGCCGAAGGCCTCCGGAGCGTGCAAAGAGTTGGTAAGCTTTTGTCTTTCAGATGCCGGAATGCAGTGTGAAGACCTCCGGAGCGCACGAAGAGTAGGTAAGCCTTTGTCTTTCAGATGCCGGAATGCAGCGCGAGGCGTTGGTGACAGCCGATGGACCAGGTAAGTGAAGAGCTGTCACTGAAGACCGTAATGCTAACCTGTTCTTTCTTGTCTTTATAGGTGTTGCTGAAGACTGGATTCAGGATGGTAAGCCTTTTTCCTTAGGCCCAGGATCAGATGCAGAAGACACGATGAGCGTTCTGCTGCAGAGGATGCAGAATAACGCAAAGCAAGATTCATCCATCGGGTGTGGTTTAAATAGCCTCCTGTAGTGCTTAGGTGTCTCCTTCCACAGCCACGCCTAGGTAAGAAAAGAGTTCCTGCTTTCCAGAAGAGTTCCAGTGTTCTGAATCTAGGGAGTGGCTCCTGCCCCACCCAACAGGAAAAGTAGTTCCAAACAGAAGAGGATCAGAGGCTCAACTGGCAGGCAAGTAAGCAGCATGGTCTGCTGCAGGTAAGTCCACCCAAGCATTATGAGCCCGGCGCTTCCAGCGCTGGGACTGGGCATATTTATGAGCCTGGTGCCACTGGCGCCAGGACTGGGTCCAAAAGGTCCCAATTGGGACTGGTTGGCACACGGAACCTGGGTTATGGATCTGCTTCCAAGGGAGTTGGGAAAACCCTGACCTTTTGGAAGCAGAGATCATGACAGTACCCCCCCTCAAGGCCCCTCCCAAACCGGGCTCCTCCGGGGGTTTTGGCTTGTCAGGAAATGTACGGTGAAATCTTTTGATTAGGCGAGGAGCGTGGACATATTCAGCAGGTTCCCAGGACCTCTCTTGGGGGCTGTAGCCTTTCCAGTCAATTAGGTAAAATAGTTTAGATTTGGAGATCTTGGAGTCCAGAATGCTTTTGACTTCAAACTCGAGTTCTCCATCAACTAGGATAGGTTTTGGAGATTTAGTTAGTCGGGTTTGAGGTTGCACGGGTTTTAATAGAGAGACGTGGAAGACCGGATGTATCTTCATGTGCGGGGGCAAGTCCAACTTGACCGCTACTGGGTTTACTATGGTAGTGATGGAATAGGGACCAAGGTATCTTGGGTTGAATGTGCGTGGCCCTTTTAGAGGTAGATATTTGGTGGATAACCAGACTTGATCCCCTACTTGATATTGAGGGGCTTTCTTCCGATGTTGATCTGCTCCTTTCTTGTATTGTTCTTTAGCCCTTTGAAGGTGAGAAACAGCTTCCTTAAAGGCTTGGGTGATTGTAGAATGCAGGTAGTCTACTGCTGGTGTTTCAAGATCTTGGAGGGGATCCAACTCCGAGGTTCGAGGGCGACTGCCGTACAAAAGAAAAAACGGGGTTTTCCCAGTTCCCGAATGGACAGAGTTATTGTAGGCATATTCGGCTATCCAAAGGATGTCTTTCCAAGTTTTTTCAGTTTGTTGCAGCATGCAGCGTAAATAGTGTTCCAGAGTTTGATTGGTCCTCTCGGTTTGTCCGTCGGTCTGAGGGTGGTGACTGGTCGATAGTCTCACATCAATTTGAGCCGACCGACAGCAACTTCGCCAAAAATGAGAAATAAATTGACTACCTCAATCCGAAATTAGAACCGAAGGAAAACCGTGCAGTCGGACGATGTTTTCGAGAAATTCTCGGGCCAGAGTTGCTGCTGTTGGCAAGCCTTTGAGCGGAATGAAATGCGCCATCTTGGAGAATAAGTCCACGATTACTAGAAACGTATTGTATCCGGAGCATGGAGGTAGATCGGTGATGAAGTCCATAGAAAGCGTATGCCAAGGGCGAGGTGGGATGTCAATAGGGCGTAAGAGGCCTTCTGGTCTTTCCTTTTGACTCTTGTTTTGGGCGCATACTCCACAGGACATTATAAAGTCTCTGATATCTTTTTTCCAAGACGGCCACCAGAAGTAGCGCTTGATCTTTTCTGAGGTCTTGGCCATACCGGGATGTCCTTCCATTAAAGAATCGTGATAACAAGAGATTACTTTTTTCTGTAAATCTGTGCTGGGTAGGTATAATCGTTCTTGGAAATACAATAAGTTGTCCTTTACTGCAAAGTCCTTTCCCTGCAGATGCCAATTCTGTATGTCTGCTGGAGTTACAAGTTGCCTGGCTTTATCCTTAACTTCCTCTATGGATTCTCTGGCGATTACACCAAGAATTCTTTGTTCGGGAATGATTGGTACAGGTTTAGGGTTGATCAAGTGTTCTTCCACTCCCATCCGAGAAAGGGCATCAGCTTTACCGTTCTTTGTACCAGGTCGATAGGTAATTATGAAGTCAAACTCGGCAAAGAATAATGCCCAACGGAGTTGTCTAGAGGATTGGGCTTTTGCGGTTTTCAAATATTGCAGGTTTCGGTGATCCGTAATCACAGTAACGGTGTGTCGGGCCCCCAGCAGATAATGCCGCCAAGCCTTAAAGGCAGACTTGATAGCCAGAAGTTCCTTGTCAGTAATTGTGTAATTGATTTCAGGAGGCGAGAATTTGCGGGACCAAAATGCCACGGGATGCAACTGATTGGTTACCGGGTCCTTTTGTGATAGAACTGCCCCCATGGCAAGGCTTGAAGCATCAGTTTCCACGATGTAGGGGAGTTCGGGGCGAGGGTGTTTTAAGATTGGTGCAGAGATAAATTTAGTCTTCAAATCCTGGAAAGCTTGTTCCGCCTCGGTAGACCATTCAAAACGTTTGTTTTTCTTTAACAAGACAGTGATGGGCTGGACTATTCGAGAGAATTCGGGGATAAACCTGCGGTAAAAGTTAGCGAAGCCTAACATGCTTTGCACACCTTTTACGGAGGATGGTGATGGCCATTTGAGAACTGCATCGACCTTCTTTGAATCCATACGCACTCCGCCAGGTGATAATATGAATCCCAAGAATTCAACTTCAGTCAAGTTGAAAACACATTTTTCCAATTTAGCGAAAAGTTTGTGTTGACGCAATCTTTCGAGGACCATTTTCACGTGTTTCCGATGTTCAGATTCCGATGAAGAATAAATGAGGATGTCGTCAATGTAAACAACAACACACACATCTATGAGCTCTCCGAGGAAATCGTTCATAAAATATTGAAAGGCGGCTGGGGAATTGCAAAGTCCGAAGGGCATGACCTGATATTCAAATAGCCCATACTTGGTGCAGAAGGCCGTCTTCCATTCATCGCCCTCTTTTACTCGTACGAAGTGGTAAGCTCCTCTAAGATCCAGCTTTGTATATATGCATGCTTTTCTGACTTGGTCCAGGAGTTCAGGGATCAAAGGTAACGGATATCTATTCTTAACGGTGATCTGGTTAAGAGAGCGATAATCTATACAAGTTCTAAGGTCTCCTTCCTTTTTTGGAACGAAGAACAAAGCTGAAGAAGCAGGGGACTTGGAAGGACGAATAAACCCATTTGCCAGGTATTGATCCAGGTATTGTCGAAGGTGAAGGTTCTCAGGCTCGGTGAGGGCATAAATTCTACTACAAGGAGGAGTAGATCCAGGTATCAGGTCTATCTGGCAGTCATAAGACCTATGAGGAGGTAGAGAGTTAGCCTGATCCTTCCGGAAAACATCTTGGTATTCTAGGTATTCGGGAGGTAACTGGGGAGTCTCTGAAGAAATTGCTGCCAGTGCAACACCAGGTGGAAGGTGACAAGTAGAGACACATTCTGGAAACTGGACCGTTCTTGCTCACCAATCGATCAGAGGATTGTGTTTCTCTAACCAAGGTATTCCTAGAATAATCTGAAACTGAGGGGCCTTGATCACATCGAACACGATCTTCTCATGGTGTCCATCTTGACTTACTAGCGTCACCTCTTGAGTGGTATGCGTTACTGGCCCGGAGGCTATCTCCGTACCATCCACCGTAGTAATGACGTCCTTTACAGCCTTGGGACAAAGAGTTAGATTCATCCTCAAAACCATTTCATGATCCACATAATTGCCGATGGCACCGCTGTCGACGTAAGCTTCAATTGCATGTAATCGATCCGGATTATCAGGGCTAATGAGGACCATAGGTATCACGAAATGCGAGGTCACGGAACTGGTTTTCACGCTCGGCAAGAGGACCTCTATTCTTGTTGGGCGAGGTCGTTTCCCTGCTCAGAGTTTGTAACTTTGGTAACTGCAGCTCCTACTGCCTTCTTGGCAGGTTTCACCGGACAGTCTCGAAGAAAGTGCCCTGAGTTTCTGCAATAGAGGCATAATTGCAACTGTTTTCTCCTTTCCCGCTCCTTTTGTGTTAGAGGACCTTTCAGACCCCCTATTTGCATGGGTTCCCCGGAGTCTACTCCTTTGGAAGGAGTTGGCGGTTTGGAAAATATTCGAGCATCAAACTTGGAACGATCGGCCTTCCTGTTCTGCAGTCTGTGATCTATTTGACAACTAAGTCTATATAGTCCGAACAATCTTGTGGGGGATTCACTACTTGGGCTAACACATCTTTGAGCTCTCCACATAGACCTCTATAAAACAGCGTAATCCTTTTGTCCTCAGGCCATTGAGTTTCCACTATCAGTCTGTTGAAAGACACAATATAAGCCAAAAGGTCTTGATTACCTTGTCGCAACGAAAGAAGCTCATTGTCCAAGGCCTGCCCCTGTGAATGTCTTGCGAACAGTTTTTCCATACTGAGCTGAAAAGCTTGAAAATCATGGAGGACCGGATCATCTTGATTTACTAGAGGGATCGACCAGTCTGCCGCATTGCCACTAAGGTACGAAAGCACGAAAGCTACTTTAGCTTGATCAGTTGGAAAGGCTGCTGGCCGGCATAAGAAATGCAACCGGCACTGATTGATAAATACTGCAAACCTCTTTGGGTCACCAGAAAATCGTTCGGGCGGAGCCAGAGGTACATTCCCAGGTAGGTTGATCTGCACTGGATTCATAGAGGATGTAGAAGGAAGATTTCCCCCAGATGCGGGTAACGGGGTCTGTCCGGCTTGTGACTGTAGCAATTGTCTAGCGAGATCATCTGTTCGCTCCTTGGAAATAATCAGTTCCCTTCTTAGAGCGTTCGTTTCCTGACGGGCTGCATGCACTTCTGCCCTTAGTTCCCCAAGTAACTGGGCTAGCTGGTCGGTATCCGAGGTTTCCATAGCGCCTGGATGGGAGTTTTGTGGTAGGCTTTGCGTTCTGTAACGCTCACCTGATTCCCGTAGAGGCGCCGGTCTTGACTGGGCGTATACCGTATCTTCAAAGGTGATGTGTAACACACGGCTGGCTCTTTGGGCTGGACCTCTGTGCACTGTATGTCTGACTTGAAGGGTAAGATGTCTGCAGATAGAAAATATGGGATTAAGGAACTGGGTTATTGAATGTCTCTCTCTTCTTCCCTTTCTCTTCTCCTGTAGAACCCCAAAGGTTAACGCTCTCACCTTAGGTAAGTGAACGCCGTGCTCTCCATCTGCCTCGGGGCAGGGTGCTGTAACCAGTTTCTTCACTGGATAAGGGGAGCAGGCCTCTTGACTGCAGAGGACTGTTGTCCGTCGTTTACTGCACGAACGGTAAGTTTCGAGTAATTCTAATGTCTTTAAAGTCTTTAGTAATGATGTTTCTTGTTTTGCAGGGTTCCGGCGATGGCGGATGACGGGCTGAAGTGAGTTGAAGATGGAGCCCGTGTGATGAATAGAAGCGCCTCGAAGCACGTAAGTAAGCGCTTGTTGCCTGCTTCACGATGCGCTATAACTGTCTTTTTATTTTGCAGGTATAAGTTCGGAGCGGCTGCAGGGTGCCGGACTACCCACTGGGTTAGATGTGGAAAGGAGTAATGGCACGTGAGTGTTAAAGTTCCCCAATGTCTTTAAACGCACCTTGTTTTGTCTTTCAGATGCGGGATGCAGCGCCGAAGGCCTCCGGAGCGTGCAAAGAGTTGGTTAGCTTTTGTCTTTCAGATGCCGGAATGCAGTGTGAAGACCTCCGGAGCGCACGAAGAGTAGGTAAGCCTTTGTCTTTCAGATGCCGGAATGCAGCGCGAGGCGTTGGTGACAGCCGATGGACCAGGTAAGTGAAGAGCTGTCACTGAAGACCGTAATGCTAACCTGTTCTTTCTTGTCTTTATAGGTGTTGCTGAAGACTGGATTCAGGATGGTAAGCCTTTTTCCTTAGGCCCAGGATCAGATGCAGAAGACACAATGAGCGTTCTGCTGCAGAGGATGCAGAATAACGCAAAGCAAGATTCATCCATCGGGTGTGGTTTAAATAGCCTCCTGTAGTGCTTAGGTGTCTCCTTCCACAGCCACGCCTAGGTAAGAAAAGAGTTCCTGCTTTCCAGAAGAGTTCCAGTGTTCTGAATCTAGGGAGTGGCTCCTGCCCCACCCAACAGGAAAAGTAGTTCCAAACAGAAGAGGATCAGAGGCTCAACTGGCAGGCAAGTAAGCAGCATGGTCTGCTGCAGGTAAGTCCACCCAAGCATTATGAGCCCGGCGCTTCCAGCGCTGGGACTGGGCATATTTATGAGCCTGGTGCGACTGGCGCCAGGACTGGGTCCAAAAGGTCCCAATTGGGACTGGTTGGCACTCAGAACCTGGGTTATGGATCTGCTTCCAAGGGAGTTGGGAAAACCCTGACCTTTTGGAAGCAGAGATCATGACAGTACCCCCCCTCAAGGCCCCTCCCAAACCGGGCTCCTCCGGGGGTTTTGGCTTGTCAGGAAATGTACGGTGAAATCTTTTGATTAGGCGAGGAGCGTGGACATATTCAGCAGGTTCCCAGGACCTCTCTTGGGGGCTGTAGCCTTTCCAGTCAATTAGGTAAAATAGTTTAGATTTGGAGATCTTGGAGTCCAGAATGCTTTTGACTTCAAACTCGAGTTCTCCATCAACTAGGATAGGTTTTGGAGATTTAGTTAGTCGGGTTTGAGGTTGCACGGGTTTTAATAGAGAGACGTGGAAGACCGGATGTATCTTCATGTGCGGGGGCAAGTCCAACTTGACCGCTACTGGGTTTACTATGGTAGTGATGGAATAGGGACCAAGGTATCTTGGGTTGAATGTGCGTGGCCCTTTTAGAGGTAGATATTTGGTGGATAACCAGACTTGATCCCCTACTTGATATTGAGGGGCTTCCTTCCGATGTTGATCTGCTCCTTTCTTGTATTGTTCTTTAGCCCTTTGAAGGTGAGAAACAGCTTCCTTAAAGGCTTGGGTGATTGTAGAATGCAGGTAGTCTACTGCTGGTGTTTCAAGATCTTGGAGGGGATCCAACTCCGAGGTTCGAGGGCGACTGCCGTACAAAAGAAAAAACGGGGTTTTCCCAGTTCCCGAATGGACAGAGTTATTGTAGGCATATTCGGCTATCCAAAGGATGTCTTTCCAAGTTTTTTCAGTTTGTTGCAGCATGCAGCGTAAATAGTGTTCCAGAGTTTGATTGGTCCTCTCGGTTTGTCCGTCGGTCTGAGGGTGGTGACTGGTCGATAGTCTCACATCAATTTGAGCCGACCGACAGCAACTTCGCCAAAAATGAGAAATAAATTGACTACCTCGATCCGAAATTAGAACCGAAGGAAAACCGTGCAGTCGGACGATGTTTTCGAGAATTTCTCGGGCCAGAGTTGCTGCTGTTGGCAAGCCTTTGAGCGGAATGAAATGCGCCATCTTGGAGAATAAGTCCACGATTACTAGAAACGTATTGTATCCGGAGCATGGAGGTAGATCGGTGATGAAGTCCATAGAAAGCGTATGCCAAGGGCGAGGTGGGATGTCAATAGGGCGTAAGAGGCCTTCTGGTCTTTCCTTTTGACTCTTGTTTTGGGCGCATACTCCACAGGACATTATAAAGTCTCTGATATCTTTTTTCCAAGACGGCCACCAGAAGTAGCGCTTGATCTTTTCTGAGGTCTTGGCCATACCGGGATGTCCTTCCATTAAAGAATCGTGATAACAAGAGATTACTTTTTTCTGTAAATCTGTGCTGGGTAGGTATAATCGTTCTTGGAAATACAATAAGTTGTCCTTTACTGCAAAGTCCTTTCCCTGCAGATGCCAATTCTGTATGTCTGCTGGAGTTACAAGTTGCCTGGCTTTATCCTTAACTTCCTCTATGGATTCTCTGGCGATTACACCAAGAATTCTTTGTTCAGGAATTATTGGTACAGGTTTAGGGTTGATCAAGTGTTCTTCCACTCCCATCCGAGAAAGGGCATCAGCTTTACCGTTCTTTGTACCTGGTCGATAGGTAATTATGAAGTCAAACTCGGCAAAGAATAATGCCCAACGGAGTTGTCTAGAGGATTGGGCTTTTGCGGTTTTCAAATATTGCAGGTTTCGGTGATCCGTAATCACAGTAACGGTGTGTCGGGCCCCCAGCAGATAATGCCGCCAAGCCTTAAAGGCAGACTTGATAGCCAGAAGTTCCTTGTCAGTAATCGTGTAATTGATTTCAGGAGGCGAGAATTTGCGGGACCAAAATGCCACGGGATGCAACTGATTGGTTACCGGGTCCTTTTGTGATAGAACTGCCCCCATGGCAAGGCTTGAAGCATCAGTTTCCACGATGTAGGGGAGTTCGGGGCGAGGGTGTTTTAAGATTGGTGCAGAGATAAATGTAGTCTTCAAATTCTGGAAAGCTTGTTCCGCCTCGGTAGACCATTCAAAACGTTTGTTTTTCTTTAACAAGGCAGTGATGGGCTGGACTATTCGAGAGAATTCGGGGATAAACCTGCGGTAAAAGTTAGCGAAGCCTAACATGCTTTGCACACATTTTACGGAGGATGGTGATGGCCATTTGAGAACTGCATCGACCTTCTTTGAATACATACGCACTACGCCAGGTGATAATATGAATCCCAAGGATTCAACTTCAGTCACGTTGAAAACACATTTTTCCAACTTAGCGAAAAGTTTGTGTTGACGCAATCTTTCGAGGACCATTTTCACGTGTTTCCGATGTTCAGATTCCGATGAAGAATAAATGAGGATGTCGTCAATGTAAACAACAACACACACATCTATGAGCTCTCTGAGGAAATCGTTCATAAAATATTGAAAGGCGGCCGGGGAATTGCAAAGTCCGAAGGGCATGACCTGATATTCAAATAGCCCATACTTGGTGCGGAAGGCCGTCTTCCATTCATCGCCCTCTTTTACTCGTACGAAGTGGTAAGCTCCTCTAAGATCCAGCTTTGTATATATGCATGCTTTTCTGACTTGGTCCAGGAGTTCAGGGATCAAAGGTAACGGATATCTATTCTTAACGGTGATCTGGTTAAGGGAGCGATAATCTATACAAGTTCTAAGGTCTCCTTCCTTTTTTGGAACGAAGAACAAAGCTGAAGAAGCAGGGGACTTGGAAGGACGAATAAACCCATTTGCCAGGTATTGATCCAGGTATTGTCGAAGGTGAAGGTTCTCAGGCTCGGTGAGGGCATAAATTCTACTACAAGGAGGAGTAGATTCAGGTATCAGGTCTATCTGGCAGTCATAAGACCTATGAGGAGGTAGAGAGTTAGCCTGATCCTTCCGGAAAACATCTTGGTATTCTAGGTATTCGGGAGGTAACTGGGGAGTCTCTGAAGAAATTGCTGCCAGTGCAACACCAGGTGGAAGGTGACAGGTAGAGACACATTCTGGAAACTGGACCGTTCTTGCTCACCAATCGATCAGAGGATTGTGTTTCTCTAACCAAGGTATTCCTAGAATAATCTGAAACTGAGGGGCCTTGATCACATCGAACACGATCTTCTCATGGTGTCCATCTTGAGTTACTAGCGTCACCTCTTGAGTGGTATGCGTTACTGGCCCGGAGGCTATCTCCGTACCATCCACCGTAGTAATGACGTCCTTTACAGCCTTGGGACAAAGAGTTAGATTCATCCTCAAAACCATTTCATGATCCACATAATTGCCGATGGCACCGCTGTCGACGTAAGCTTCAATTGCATGTAATCGATCCGGACTATCAGGGCTAATGAGGACCATAGGTATCACGAAATGCGTGGTCACGGAACTGGTTTTCACGCTCGGCAAGAGGACCTCTATTCTTGTTGGGCGAGGTCGTTTCCCTGCTCAGAGTTTGTAACTTTGGTAACTGCAGCTCCTACTGCCTTCTTGGCAGGTTTCACCGGACAGTCTCGAAGAAAGTGCCCTGAGTTTCCGCAATAGAGGCATAATTGTAACTGTTTTCTCCTTTCCCGCTCCTTTTGTGTTAGAGGACCTTTCAGACCCCCTATTTGCATGGGTTCCCCGGAGTCTACTCCTTTGGAAGGAGTTGGCGGTTTGGAAAATACTCGAGCATCAAACTTGGAACGATCGGCCTTCCTGTTCTGCAGTCTGTGATCTATTTGAACGACTAAGTCTATATAGTCCGAACAATCTTGTGGGGGATTCACTACTTGGGCTAACACATCTTTGAGCTCTCCACATAGACCTCTATAAAACAGCGTAATCCTTTTGTCCTCAGGCCATTGAGTTTCCACTATCAGTCTGTTGAAAGACACAATATAAGCCAAAAGGTCTTGATTACCTTGTCGCAACGAAAGAAGCTCATTGTCCAAGGCCTGCCCCTGTGAATGTCTTGCGAACAGTTTTTCCATACTGAGCTGAAAAGCTTGAAAATCATGGAGGACCGGATCATCTTGATTTACTAGAGGGATCGACCAGTCTGCCGCATTGCCACTAAGGTACGAAAGCACGAAAGCTACTTTAGCTTGATCAGTTGGAAAGGCTGCTGGCCGGCATAAGAAATGCAACCGGCACTGATTGATAAATACTGCAAACCTCTTTGGGTCACCAGAAAATCGTTCGGGCGGAGCCAGAGGTACATTCCCAGGTAGGTTGATCTGCACTGGATTCATAGAGGATGTAGAAGGAAGATTTCCCCCAGATGCGGGTAACGGGGTCTGTCCGGCTTGTGACTGTAGCAATTGTCTAGCGAGATCATCTGTTCGCTCCTTGGAAATAATCAGTTCCCTTCTTAGAGCGTTCGTTTCCTGACGGGCTGCATGCACTTCTGCCCTTAGTTCCCCAAGTAACTGGGCTAGCTGGTCGGTATCCGAGGTTTCCATAGCGCCTGGATGGGAGTTTTGTGGTAGGCTTTGCGTTCTGTAACGCTCACCTGATTCCCGTGGAGGCGCCGGTCTTGACTGGGCGTATACCGTATCTTCAAAGGTGATGTGTAACACACGGCTGGCTCTTTGGGCTGGACCTCTGTGCACTGTATGTCTGACTTGAAGGGTAAGATGTCTGCAGATAGAAAATATGGGATTAAGGAACTGGGTTATTGAATGTCTCTCTCTTCTTCCCTTTCTCTTCTCCTGTAGAACCCCAAAGGTTAACGCTCTCACCTTAGGTAAGTGAACGCCGTGCTCTCCATCTGCCTCGGGGCAGGGTGCTGTAACCAGTTTCTTCACTGGGTAAGGGGAGCAGGCCTCTTGACTTCAGAGGACTGCTGTCCTTCGTTTACTGCACGAACGGTAAGTTTCGAGTAATTCTAATGTCTTTAAAGTCTTTAGTAATGATGTTTCTTGTTTTGCAGGGTTCCGGCGATGGCGGATGACGGGCTGAAGTGAGTTGAAGATGGAGCCCGTGTGATGAATAGAAGCGCCTGGAAGCACGTAAGTAAGCGCTTGTTGCCTGCTTCACGATGCGCTCTAACTGTCTTTTTATTTTGCAGGTATAAGTTCGGAGCGGCTGCAGGGTGCCGGAATACCCACTGGGTTATATGTGGAAAGGAGTAATGGCACGTGAGTGTTAAAGTTCCCCAATGTCTTTAAACGCACCTTGTTTTGTCTTTCAGATGCGGGATGCAGCGCCGAAGGCCTCCGGAGCGTGCGAAGAGTTGGTAAGCTTTTGTCTTTCAGATGCCGGAATGCAGAGTGAAGACCTCCGGAGCGCACGAAGAGTAGGTAAGCCTTTGTCTTTCAGATGCCGGAATGCAGCGCGAGGCGTTGGTGACAGCCGATGGACCAGGTAAGTGAAGAGCTGTCACTGAAGACCGTAATGCTAACCTGTTCTTTCTTGTCTTTATAGGTGTTGCTGAAGACTGGATTCAGGATGGTAAGCCTTTTTCCTTAGGCCCAGGATCAGATGCAGAAGACACGATGAGCGTTCAGCTGCAGAGGATGCAGAATAACGCAAAGCAAGATTCATCCATCGGGTGTGGTTTAAATAGCCTCCTGTAGTGCTTAGGTGTCTCCTTCCACAGCCACGCCTAGGTAAGAAAAGGGTTCCTGCTTTCCAGAAGAGTTCCAGTGTTCTGAATCTAGGGAGTGGCTCCTGCCCCACCCAACAGGAAAAGTAGTTCCAAACAGAAGAGGATCAGAGGCTCAACTGGCAGGCAAGTAAGCAGCACGGTCTGCTGCAGGTAAGTCCACCCAAGCATTATGAGCCCGGCGCTTCCAGCGCTGGGACTGGGCATATTTATGAGCCTGGTGCCACTGGCGCCAGGACTGGGTCCAAAAGGTCCCAATTGGGACTGGTTGGCACTCGGAACCTGGGTTATGGATCTGCTTCCAAGGGAGTTGGGAAAACCCTGACCTTTTGGAAGCAGAGATCATGACACTTGGTGCATGATGAGTAGGGAAGTGTTGCCTATGGAGGCAGAGCTAAAGGTAGGGCTAGGCTGGCCGGATAAGTGGATGAGGCAGAGAATTACTCTCAGCAGTGCTGACTAGATGCCTGATAGGTACATTCTGTTGGGTGTAGGTGGGGTGTGGCGGTCAGATGGCAGGGCAGGTAGCTACGAGGTGCATCTTAGATGGCCGGGATGGTATTCAAATACGGGGCAGCTAGGTACAAGAATGCAATAATCCGGTGCAGCAGTCAGGTAGAGAGTTGGGTGGCTACTAGACTATTGGGCAGCGTTCTTATCATAGTTGACAGTGGTGGTGTTCAAAAGGCAGGGCAGCAAGGTACAAAATGCAATAATCAATGCAGCAGTCAAATAGAGAGGCAGGTGGATGCTAGGTGCCTCATAGATAACAGATTTGGGGGCAGTTTTAGCAGTAAAAGGTTTGGCTAAATTCAGAAGTAACAATGAGGGCTAAAATACAGTGTACAGGCATGTAAGAACAGCTATGGCAGTCTGTCTAGATTCGATAATCACAACCTGGGCAAAAATACAGTGTTCAGGCATGTAAGAACAACTATGGCAGTCTGTCTAGATTCGAAAATCACAACCTGGGCAAACATACAGTGTGCAGGCATTTAAGAACAAATATGGCTACTTCAAAAGAAAAGAATAAACCGCCGATGTAGAGCGATGGTCAAATTTATCAGCTGGTTGTCACCTAAGGATAAAGCAGTAGATATAAATAGGTAACCTCTATTTTTTGTCATTGGAGGACGACCTTCTGTAAGGGAAGAGACATGTGAAAATGTACAAGGAAGGCAATTACCCCACTCTTAATTCAACTTCTTAAAGTTATTGTACCACCCATAGCCTGACTACTTAAAAAAAATGTAGAGAGGTCATTGGGATAGGCTCTGTGCCATTCAAAAAAGAGCATATTTTACTCAAAATGTAATCACAGAGAAAAATATTGTTTAAAACAAATCACTAAACTACTGAATTGTGAATGTTACATGATAAAATGTAAACAAAGTCTAGTTTTCATAATTCTTTACTAAGAGGTGGGGTTAGTATGTGATCATATAGTGTGTCTGCCAAGGCAATTTACATATTTGAAGGTTGCCGATCCCAACAACACATAAACAGACTTTTGTTGCATTTTAATTTGTTACATACAGTTCTGTTATTGTACAGTCACAATATTTATATCTACAGAGATACAAAACGATGGTCTCTGTCTGTGAGGCTAGAGCTCTGCTGCAGGTTTTAACAAAACAAGACCAAGTTACATAACGAAGTACTTTTGCGTATATATTAACATGCACATTGTTATGCTACAGCATTTTCACAGACTATTTGACTAGATAGATAGGGAGATGAAGAAGGCTGCGCTGAAATGTAATAAATGGAATTAATGTAATTTAACACTGAGCGCAATGCCTCTGTGTTTTTTCTGTAGGCGGAACGCCCGCAGCAGTTATGCAAAAGGAAAGAGAATAGTCCACGCACATTTTAAATATAGGATGCAAGAATGAAATAAAGTAAAAGAATAGGATAAACTAAGCTTTGACAGGTTAGTATGGTGAACGAAATAAACACCAATAACTACAATAATGAAAATAAATCGTAAGAAATGCAATGATTGATACACATGTATTTAAACATTACAGGCAAAATAGGAAGTCTCCACATTTTAAAAGGAATGTTAAATCCTCAAAATAAGGAACTCTGCTCTGATTCAACTCGTCGTTGAATTATAAGGTTAGTGGCCAACACTATCAGTTCAACAAGATGACTCTTCCGCTATCCTTCACGAAGTGGAATCTCCCATACCACAGGTGGATAACACTCCCAAGGACAAGCTATGGTGTACTGACATTCAAAATGCCTTATTAAATACAATTACATCCCTCCAAATCAAAATTACCAAAACGAAAGACTCACTGCTCCTCCCAGCAGAGACAATACTCCAACAGCAACCATCACCTCTCACTCAGGACTGCACCACCCTACCTTTTAGCTTCAGGAAAGTCTCTATCATTGAAACAGAAAAAATAATACTCTCGCTCAAACCCTCCAACTGCAAAGGAGATAGCTACCCACCCCACATTATACAGGATGCAGCTTGAGATCTAGCCCCCTCCATTTCTAAGCTCATTAATGCCTCGTTCACGACAAACCTAGTGCCAAACAACCTTAAACACTCCTGGGTAGTCCTTCTTCTCAAAAAACAAACTCTGGACCCTTCCATCCCGACTATTTATAGACCTATCACTACGGTGCCCTTTTTACTTAAAATCCTCGACAGAGTAGCATACTTACAAATACAGGACTACCTAGAAGCCAACAACCTACTTGGAACACGTCCATCTGGATTCGCCCCCTCCACGGCAAAGGAACAGCCTTAATCGACCTCAAGACTCAAATTGATGAGCTAAAGGACAAAGGGAACTCAGCTATGCTACTACTCCTTGACCTATCGGCGGCTTTTAACATAGTGGACCACATAGTCTTATGTATCCACCTCAGGTCAGCCACCCATTTCACAAATGATGCCATAACTTGGGTTCAATCCTTCTTAGCGAACCACACCGTGAGAGTCTTCTCACCTCTCGCAGCCGCAGATCCCATTCAAGTCCCCTGCGGGGTACCTCAGGGATCTTGCGTTTTCCCCACTATGTATAACATCTTTACTAAGCCCCTATTCGACAAGCTGGACAGACTGGGTGTCACCTACACCAACTACGCAGATGACACCCAGATCCGCATCCCCCTTTCGGGCAACTTCCTGGAGGACACGGCCTTAGTAAATAATATCACCTTATTCAGGCATGGATGGCATCCCATGGCCTCTGCCTGAATGACGACAAAACTGAGCTCTTAATCCTACGCTCCGAGATGGCCATCAAAAAACTTGACCCCAACTATGCCACCTTCAATATCAACAACAACGACATTAAAGTGGTACCTGCTGTTAAAACCCTTGGCTTCTATCTTGACTCAGCGCTCTCCCTCAAGAAGCAAGTCAACTCACTAGCATCTTCCTCAGCATATACCTGCAAACTGATCCGAGCTTGCAGACCATTCGTTTCTGAAACTAGCCCCATCACCCTAGCCAACACACTCATACTATCTAGACTGGACTATTGCAACAGACTTCATGCGGGTTCCAATAAGTACATCATAGACAAACTGCAAATAGTCAAAACAATGCCCTAAGAGCAGCTCTAAATATTCCCAACAGAGATCATATCTCTGCCTTCAGAAGAAATGTTCACTGGCTCAATATAAAAGACAGGGTGCTCCTCAAAAAACTATCCCTTACCTCCAAATGCCTAAATAACATAGCGCCTCCATACCTTACAGAGAGAATAAACAGGAAAACCTCAAACCGGCCAATGAGATCAGCTAACGCCTTCACCCTAGAGGTTCCCAGATACAAACTGAACACAGCTGGCGGCTCCAGCTTCCCAGTTACGGCTGCCCAAACCTGGAACAAACTCCCATTAGAGGTGAGAACTGACCAACCCTACCCCTCATTTTGGTGAAAAGTACTAGCTTGGCTATGGACCAATGATGTCTAATTTGAGCTGCTGCTGAATCTCCCCCACACCCAGACAGCTCTCCTTCCTGACCACTACTCCAATTGTATATATGCCACTGTACCACCAGCTGAAAATTTGTCTCTGGAATATGATCACCCACTGTAACATTGTATATACTCAGTAACTAAGCTGATAAGTATCCTTGTAATGCTTGCGCCCAACTACCTACGGGTCTCGGCTGCACCATATCAAATAAACAAACAAACAAACAAAACTCTTCACCATTCTTTTATTAAACCATTTTCTTAGTACAATTGTCTTATTGTTTTTTTTATGTTTTTTGCATTCTATGCAGGGTGCGAAATATCTGCTCAAAAGAAGGGGTCTTGTGATTTAATCACAATACTTGAAAGAAAGTGGTTTTGTCCTGAAGACGGCTATAACAACGCAAAGAGTACTAGGGATAGTCCCTCATAAACTGTATAACAGCCGAAACATATGTCAACGATCTTGTAGGATACAAAGACTCTAGCCTCACTGACAGAGACCATAGTTTTGAATCTCTGTAGATATAAATACTGTCACCGTACAACAACAGAACTGAAGTAAAGAATCATGAAAACTAAACTTTGTTTACTTTTTATCATGTAACATTTACAATTCAGTAGTTTTGCGATTTAAAAAAATAATAATTTCTCTGTGATTACATTTTGAAAAAAATATGTTCTTTTTTGAATGGTACAAATGACCTGTTTACATAGTTTTTGAAGTAGTCAGTCTGTAGATGGTGCACTAACTTTAACAAGTTGAATTAAAAGAGGGGTAATTACCTTCCTTGTCCATTTTCACACCTAAGGATAAAGCAACACATTTAGCTAAATTACCAACTCAATATAAGAATTGGCAGAGGGCACAAACATTTTCCACTTCCAACGTTAATTGGAAACTCTTATATTGCTTACTTAGGAGCAATGATAATAACAAAAAGAATTGGGCCATGATCAGCAGTTTTTTCGCATGGGCATGGGCATGAACTTTGGGCTCAGAATACCAGAGTCTGCATGGAAATATATTATGATTCAGTAATTGTAACAACTGTACCCAAAGCTCATTCCCCGCTCCTGGGGATTGATTTGGTCGTTATTTACCCTGATTTGCACTGTATTAAAAAGATATTAAAGATCTCCAGACCACCGGGCCCTTATATGTTATGATGTGATATGAAATATGTCATTTATAATGAACATATACACAAGCGTTTCTTGTGTACAAGTGATGGTATCTCTAATGCAGTGATTAGGGCCACCCCTATCTTTTGGACATACATACTGGAACATCTTTTTTGGGACATCATGGCCAAAGGAATCACACCATCTAGTTGGGAGGAATCCATCATCATCCGGGTTTTTAAGAAAAGTAGTAGGGTGGATCCTGCTAACTAATGACTGTTGGCCATGATGGATTCCAGACAAAAGATGTTTGCCACATTACTTTTAAAACATCTCAATTCCTGGGCCACAAAAAAGTCCTGATACATATTCAGCAGATGGGATTTCGTAAAAAATCACAGCACAATACATAGCATATGTGCACTTTATTATGCAATGGTTAAGATCAGAGGCCACTTTCCCAGGAAGCTCTACCTTTGTTTTGTGGACGTTTCAAAAGCCTTCGACTTAGTCTCTCGTCACCAACTTTGGGCTAAACTAACCCATTGGGGAATTGATCCCAGTCTGCTAAATTGGCTAAAGGCACTCTTATCAGAAGCATTAGTGGTTTTATGTCTAAATAGTGAGGGTTTGATATCAAAATCAGTGGCAACAAATGTGGGACTAATGCATGGACGAGTGTTAGCACCCCTGCATTTCAATCGCTACATTTCAGATCTGAATGTGCCGTAAGTGCCGTCAGTGCCGTTAGTGCCGTCCGAAATGTTCCACCACCATCAATTGTGGGTGAACTAATAGCATGGTTTGGTTATGCGGATGACACTGTTCTGCTGGACTATACGGTGATAGACCTACAGCACTCAATATATGCATTAGTAGCACATACCTAGCAAAACATCTCAAAAACGAATATTTTTATCATTTTTATCATTGGAGGCCAGACCAGAATTAAATCAGGCTATACCTGGAAGATAAACCATATACCCTGATGTAGTTGTAGACTGGGTGTCCCTATTAAGTCGATTCCTATATGATTATCATGGCAACACTGTAGTCCCCAGAATTTTAAGGAAATGGTTGGTTATGAAACAATGTTTCAGCAATAATGGTGGTAATTATGGTGAGGGACTCATCAACATTTATAAGATAAGCAATGTTCCCGGTATTTTGGACAGTTTAGTGGGCCTCTCCCAACAAAATATGAGGGGATGGATAGATTAGAGAGTAAAATCCTTTGTTCCATCTTGGGAGTTGCATCATCAGTCCCAGTTGAAGCTTTAAAACTGGAACTTGGGTTACCTTCCTTGAGATCCTCATGGATGCTCCTACATTGTAATTTTGTATTGTCTTTGGTCTTCTCTCAATTGAATCCCCATTGGTTGCTGGGACTCATTGCACGACAATATAATTCTGAACAAACCATTTCCTTACGGAACTACAGGACTCAGTTGATGCTCACTTGGACATACTTGGGACAACAATGCCATAGTTGATCACCCTTCCCAGTGAATAGGCCACATTAAAGGAGAAAACCAGTGCCTGGGATGTGAACAATAGCTTGTATGCTTTGTATCAAAAGAAATATTGTAAAAAATATAGCTATCAAGGGTTTCGTCCTAATTCATTATGCAAATATCTCACTAGGTTTTCTAGTGGGCAATAAAGAAGATTTACCACCGGAATGCGTTTTAATATCCTCACTACTTTGGAGCATGTCAGTAGTTGGTCTGGTCTTGCCTAGGAGGACTGCACGCATTGTCTCTGTAAAACTGAAGTAGAAACCACATCTCACAACCTATTTTCATGGCCAGTTCTGCACAGTGCTTATTTGAAGGAGTGCGCATCACGTGTGCCCTCTATGGATTTTATCGAGACTAACCAATTCTGGAGTCGCCTCCATGGTGCTCTATCCAGACTGTAGCAGCTGCTTCCCATATATGGAAAAATGCACTTCTCACAAAACAATTAAATTTGATTTTATGAATGTATGTTTTGCTTTTATTGTGGGCTTAGATATATTCTGCTAATGCACTTTAAGGCTTAATTGATAGTTCTCTTAAACAAATGGAATTCTTCTTTTTTTACTGACAAGGAATTGTAATCTTAAATTTGGCTTTTGTTGTATGTTTTTAACTTTGTATATATATTTTTACATTTGTTAAATAGGATGTCTATATTACGTGTTCTTATGTGCTATAGGTTTTGTTTATCCAAATGCACTAAATACATTTAAAAAAAAAAGTATTTAGGACCAATAGTGCTGTTTAGATAATACGGAATGGAGCAATCAGGTTAAGGTCCAATCAGCATTATAAATATATTATTTCATTACAGCAAAAAAAAAGAAGGCATTATGTTTGCTGCATAACAGGAAAAGAAATGTAGCAAACACCATTAGTTTTATCCTGTGCCGGACAAGGGCCAGATTATCTAACATGTGCACTGGTGCTAAAAAGGGGACAAATGTATTGATAATATCAAATGGAGCAAACAGATTTTATCACAATCAATATTATCTAACAACATTTGCACTCATGAACAAATTAATCAGGCTGTTTGTTTGCTGCATAACATACAACAAATTGTGTCTACTACATATCTTTTCATGTTATGCAGCACACATGGTAAATAAAACAGCCTGCTTACATTTTCCAGAGGTACATTTTGTTTAAGTAATACTGATTGAGGCTAAACCGTTTTGCACCATTCTCTATTAACAAAGCAGCAACATTGGGTCCAGATTATCTAAAATTTGCACGGGTGCTAAAAAAGTGAGTTTGTGCTTTTATTTTCATGTTTCGTAGTAAACATAGTTAATAAATCAGCCTGCTTCAATTTCCCCCAGTGGACATTTGTGTAGATAATACTGTGTGAGTCTAAACTTATTTGCTCCATTCTCTATTAACCGAGCAGCAAAATCGGGGCTAAATTAATTTGATGCACTTTTTTGCACATATGCAAATCTTTGATAATCTGCCCCCTGGGGCAAGATTATCAAACATTTGCGCCTGTTCTAAGAATGAGCAATTGACGGCAGATCATGGGAACGAATTAGAAGTCCTTCTATTGTGGATGCACTCAGGGGTCCTGCTTCTGCCGTGCCAACAATATGCCACACACCACTGCATTGGCAGATGTCTGTTCACCAGAACAAGAGTCAGGGTACAGGAGGAGGCTCCCTAGTGCCTGTGACGAGAAAGGCTGGCTAGTTAAGGTCAGAAGCTTGGGGGAATGTACCTACAGTTCTTCAGTAGCAACTGGATGTACTGTCCAAGGGGCCGGAGTAAGGGCAGGCATCTGAAGTGATGGAGAGGATCACACACACTCATACAGGAGGGGGCACAGATCCTGTTCATGCTCTTGGTCCAGGCCTTGAGGCGTTGCCAATGGAGGCATGGTAATACATGTGCCCCTTCCTATAGGAGACCCAGTATGCAGCCACATAGGTCAGAAATTCTTTCTTCTTTACAAGCTCTAACATAGAATCCCGGGATATGATAACAGAGACTGTCAATATGGCAATTGCTGCCCAGCTTCTTTGTATTATGTGTGCAGCAATGGCAAACACACTACCTGATGTACCTCTGGGCTTTGCCTTAACCAAATGCCCCTCCTGCCCCAGTGGGACTGCCTGAGAGGAGGTTTGGGTTATGACAGGGACATTTCTAGAGAAGATGGTTGTGGATGAGGTCACTACTGACCTGCTGCGTAATCTGAACCTATAGAATGGTAGGGAGACCCCTACCCTGAGGATGTCCATGATGGCTACTGTTGTCAAATTCCAGTCTCTAAGTCTGGCCTACTTCCCCTGCAGACTATCTGGGACATCATCCATCAGAAGAATGAGAAGGCATTAATGCCAAGGGTGTGGCACACACATATTACCTCTAGTCCCTCTGAGGTTAACTTAGACAAATGCCCTTCCTGCTCCACTGGGACTGCCTGATAGGCATCAATGCCAAGGGTGTGGTCTAAACAACAACCTCTACAGGGGAACATCCAGTAATAGCCTGACATGGACAACAGTGATTCAATGTTGCTTTCCTTAGATAGGCATACCTCCATAGTTACTGAACATGCTGCACCCTCTGACCGGTGGATAAACAGATGGACATTGCCCCAAAGAGAGCCAATAGCACTAGCAGTTTTGCTCTCTGGATGTGCGCTTACTCTGGATATGTAACCCAAAACCTCAGGAAGCATTGCCATGGAACTAATTGCTGTCCTAGAAGAAGGGCCAGACGGTGAAGAACTTTTTCAGATTATAGAGATTAAGGAGATCTTGTTTCTCTGGATACTTCTTCAGACATCATGAGAGCAGCTGCAATGGGTGCTGTGTCAGTCAATCCTGCCAGAAGGCAATACTGGCTTTGACAGTGACATGGTGAATCCTCCCAGAAGGTAATTTGAATGCATCTCCCAGAAGCTCTCAGGCCCACAGATCAACTAACTGGTCATAAAAGCTAAATAAGATAAGGGCCTTTCTGATCCCAAGCCTAAACAATCCCAACCCAAGGCTCCCTATTGACTAATAGGCAGTAAAAAGACTGCTGTCCTGCTATACAGAAAAAAACAAATGGATAGGGAGATGAAGGCTTACTGATGTTGTCAAAGTACACCACACTCAAAACGTCAACATAAAAAAAACCTGCCATCCGCTTCCATAAATAAATAAAGGGTAGCAGGTTGGCTTGTATATTTCCCCCTCATAAACCTCGAAAAGAAATAGCAGAGCAAACTGACCGCCATGTTATAGTGACGTGCAGTACCGAAGAAGTCCCCAAATCTAAGACAACCTGACAAGGCTGTACAGAGCCTATGTTGGTGAAAAGAAACAAGGAAATTAAAATACAGTGAGAAGTACCCTAGGGAGGTAAAACAAAAAACGGAAAATCAAAAAACAAAAAAACTAATGAAAACATAAACATGATAAAGAGCTAATATGTAAATAAATGGGGGAGGAAAAAGGCTCAGGCACCAGCACAACAGGAGATGCAGGTGCCCAGCTCCCTAGGGAGCCAGGCAGCCAGACATTACCCTAAGCAAAGTCCCACCTGATGAAGACCATAATAGGGACACTAAAATAAACACATACAGTGAAGCATGGTAAGAATGCAAGTCAGCCAGGAGTAGAAGTGCAGAAAACTTTGTGACTGAAGAGAGAGTTAAATTAGCAGAAGAATAAAAGAGATAAACATGAATAATACAGCTGCAGGCCCAAACGGTCAACACAAAAAACACACACATAAACCACCCATAAAGAGGTATATAGATAATCCTAAAATTCATCAAAAAAGGAAAACAAAAGCAAGATAAAGAAAATCAAAACCTCATGTGTTAAAAAGCAGAGCCAAGACATGCCGCATCACCCGATTCATGCAACTCCAGGGAAAGTGAGCTGTAGACAATAGAATGATTAATAAACACAAATAATAGATTCCGATGCAGGCCCTGAGACCCCCTCATCTGCCTCAGCATGGACCTCTACCTCTGCCAGGAACAAAGGCACAGCCACATTTTCATAAGAAGGTCAGGTACAGAGGAGGCTGTGCCGATATAATGCATGGGGTCCCAACTATTGATCATCTGAGCCACAGATGTGGAGGAGGGAGTAACTGAAGGGGCCTGTCCGAAGAACCCAACCCACCACAGCAGGGACAGTGGGAGAGCCAGTTTCAATACCTGTGTTTTTGATGTGTGCGTTACAGGAGTACCTTGTTCCAGTGTGCTGTAATATCTATATTTTAATTAAAACTTGGGGGTATATTAGCCATCAGGAAGAGGTCAAGATCTGATAGTGTCCTGCAGTGCGTGCCTGGTTAGCTGCCAATGTTGAAGGGATTGATAGGGATGAAGTCATAAGCCTTGTCATGGTTCAGTTAGTGATAATATGCTATAGATCAGAATGTGGCTGCCATGTGTGGGTTTGCATGTGTGTGTAGTGTAATTCGGTGTAAGAGCCTAGAGGGGAGTTGGTCAGTCGGAGGAACAGGGGAGTGGACCTTGCATTGCAAAACAGATTTTACAACCCTGCACCCCCACCACTGGCCTACTGCAAACAGGGACCCTTGTTTGAGTTGCTCACATTGCCAATGTCTATACCTCTCGTTGCATACTGTCACTCTGTTTCAGAATTGTTATCTTTTTAGTGATTGTATTGCTTTTAGCTTAATTCCGTTCTTTGGCTATTGTATTTATTAGACAGTTGCAGACTGATTTACCTAAGAGATTGCTTGAATACCCACTTGTGACTGATTGTAAACTCTGCTGGCATTAGGGACTACATCACCCATCTTTCCCAGCATATTTGATTACATTTCCAGACATGGCAGGTTTGCGCCCTATTTAAGGTCGGGGCTGTTTAGGTGCTCTGTAGATTAACTCTTGTTGAATACTGTCACTGTGCTGCTCTGTTTCAGAATGTTTAATTCTTTTAGGGATTGCACTTCTCCTTAGCTATTGTATTTATTAGGCAGTTGCTGACTGATTTACTTATGGGGAAAGGTAGTGTTTGAAAACCCACTTTTAGGCTGATTTAAAAATCTGCTTGCACTAGGAACTACATCACCCATCTCTCCAGAGTATTCACATTGGGGACATGATTCCAGATTTGATTCTCCTTTCCGGTCTAGAATGATTGGGAACTACATTTCCGATCGAACTTGTACTCCTGGCGTGCCTATTTCTTACTGGTGAAGCACGTTAGCGCTGATGCGTCTGGAACTAGCATGTCTGCAATTCTGCACTGAAGCAGGTATGTAGGTTACCCGATCCCAGTGAATATGTTACTTCGTGTTTCCTGGAACGTCCATTCTGTTAGGTAAATAATGTTACATATAATTTCACAATGGGATTGCATTTGGAGCTAATGCTGGTTTTACATGACCAAAAGCTTCAAAGAGAGGTGCTGGTAAAACATTACATGGAGGACTGTAGAAACAACTACACATCCCATCCTTCTACCTTAAGAGCGCAGAATATACAGACATGCCAACTACCCACTCAGACAATTAGTACACTGGGTCACGGTAATAGAAGTCTACCATTAGCATATGACCCAAGCACTGAGGTCGGGAGTGAGATTATGGAAAATAAGAGTGCCACAGAGGAGACATTTCTGTTTTTTCATTATAACACTACTGGAGCCTTAAACCCTTGGAGGCTATTAAAGCTAAAAGTTGATTGCAACATCTTTCCCTAATGACGGACATCAGCCATTCACTGACATGTTCAGCACCCCAGGACTAGCCCACTCCCAGACCCCTTCTCCACATTGCCCACCACCTTGGGCCACATAGTGTAACTCAGACACTATACTCCTCGCACAGGCGCCAGACATCAACTGGAACTGCCGGCACACTGATCTGGAGCGCATGCGCCCCATCGTTGTTCTACCAGACATGCGAACGGACGCATACTGAGACACTATGCAATCGCGCATGCGCTGTAAGTCACACTACGTGACTCGGCACATAAGCGAGCACATAACTAATGGCGGCACACCACAACTGGCTAGGAGCCGCCAAGGACCGGAATCTAGACTTTGCGCACAGGTAAGCCCTCCCCCTAGGGATCACTCGCAAGCCTCTATCCACCAGCCCCAGCACACTGCACGGCAAACAACGAATTCTCACACCACGGAGCCATGCTCTTTTAACACATTAAATGCACGAACTAAGCGCCCGCCCGCACCTAACGCCCAACACAGCTTGAACCAGTATATCCCGCGACATGCTCAGGTTCTCTAGACAGCTCCCTGTCCACCAGTCCTCCAACGGGAGCTTATTATGGGCCACTTCAGCACACCAACCTCCTCATCAATTTGCCTTGCCCTTCCCCCGGCTTCAGGGCCCAGACCCACTCAACCTAACCCTCACCCCCTTCAATACTGTGAACCAATTGCTACATGGGGGGACCTTTTCCCTATCACCACGTACAATCATACGCCTAACTCTTGCACCAGGGCCACATTTCACCGCCCCACTCAACCTCAATCCGCCCACCAGATCATACCGCCTGATCGGGTTTCACCCCCACAAATCAGTGACCCCCAGACACCGCACATGGGATCACACCCATCAGGCCAACTAGGCCCCAGGCCTTTTTACCCAACAGGCTACTTGGCCCCCTAAACACTATTGCTATTGCCTTTCAGGGCCCAACAGGAGCCACAACTGCCTACAGGACAGCCACCCTAACAAAACCAGGACCCCACAGGAGGCTCAAAGAAATTGATACATGGTAAGAGGCCATGTTCCTCACTATCCAATTTTCTAACTATGGACTACCGCCTCTGACATCCCCTTGCTAACCTGTCACTTCTCTCTCCTCCCTCTTTCCCAACTTGAATGCAATTCTCATAACATTGAATGTGTGTATTATGGAATTTATTATAAACCTGTCAGAATCACTTCACCTCACTTAAACACCACTCTTCATGTACGTTTACAAAATTGTCACTTTATGTCACATATCACATGGTATTTTTGAATATTCTTCAGCCTTGATAAAGACCCCCCTGGGTCGAAACACATGCCGGCTGAATAACCAGGCGCACAAATGCCATCAAGTGTATATGACACTTATCATTGCATTGAGAAAAACCGTCCACACTACCACCAATAAAAGCCAATTGTATCGCACTAACCACTGCGTTAGAAATAATTATTTCAATTTCTAAAGCAAGATAACCAGGAGTAAACTCACTCTATTTTCTTTCATAAAGACACGCACTCGAATAACAACAGGTTAGCTGGCCTTAGTAACAAGACAGCTGCACAATCTCAAATGGACTTGGAGGGACAAGGAAAGGTATACACATCCCAAGTCACTCAACCTATTAAATTAACGTTACTAAACACACAATCATTAGTAAAACAATAAGGGTGACATCATGTGTGTCGCAGAAACCTGGCTCTGTGCATCAAGTGGTCTGAAAAAAGAGCTTGTTACACCCACACTGTACAATTACTTCTGCCAAAATCAAATAGATTGCTTGGGAGGAGGGGTGGCCATCCTATGTAGGAAAGAGATTGGGATGTATGAAATGATCATCCAATGTGAGGACTGTGAAATCATTCATACCAAATTTGAATCATCAGAGACTAGTTGCTTAAATATGATACGTGTTTATCGCCCACTCATGGAGATGCCCTCCTTTAATGAGGATTATGCTTGGTGGTTTTAACCCCTAACTGTGCCACAAATGTTATGGGATATGGACTGGTGAAGAGGGCATACAGAGGACAAAGAAGCAGTTATATTGGACCAACAACTAAACGATATAGGCATACAGGTCCTGAGCCCACCCATGTGAAGAGACACACCTTGGACAGCCAGAAATATTGATATAGGGACAGTTAAAACATCCCGCGGTATTTGGTCAGACTACTCGCTTATAGAGTGTAGTATCCTACCTAGAGGAAAAGTTACCTTAAATTATAACAGCCCCAAGAAAGTAGTAGAAGAATCTTAGAGTCTTAAGGCAGAAGATTAAGCAGATTGTTTAGATACAGTAATGAAGGATTCTTCTGATCAAGACATGCCCTCATACTTGGTGGAAATATATGGTAGGCCACTTCCGAATAGAGTTGCCCCTATTTACACCAAAACTGTTTGTGATAAACCAAAACACCCAAACTGGTTTATGACAGATCTGACCTTCTTCAATAAAGCTAAAAGAAAAGGTAAAATAGTATGGGAAAAACACAAGACTAGTGAAAACAAACAGGCATGGAAGCGAGTGGAGAAAAAATACAAAACAGAAATTTAAGAAACATAAAAAGCATTTTATAATAATCAAATAGAGAAGGCTGATAACAATAAAAGTAAACATTGTTGAAATGATTAAATAGCTGGAGAAACCCAATGCCCCAAAGAGGCAGTTTTGACCAAATAATGAGGATTTCACAAGGGTACAGCAAGTCTTCCAGGACAAAATGTTGATAGCACACAATAATGTTAAAAAGAGCACAAACAATAAAGAGACCCCTATTAAGGAGGCTAAGAAACCATATGAGGAGTGCGGGAGGAGCTGGGATGCTTTAATTTTAAGCCAACATCCATCTTAGACATGGAGATGATGCTAACTAACAAGCAGCCCACCTCATGTCCCAGTGATGTCCTGCCATCAAAAATCATACTCTGGAACATCAAAATCTTTGCCTCATTTCATAGGCCATTTGTCAACTCATCATTTCTCTACAATCTAGTAGCTAAAGAGATTACTGATCTGAACGTAACGCCCCTTGTTAAGAAACTAGGACTGAATCCAAATGTCCCCTCTAATTTGAGACCAATTACAAACACCCTGTTTCTACTTACAATTGTAGACAAAATAGCAGCTACAAAAATGCAGGACCATCTTGAACTATCAGATTCTCTGCAGGCAAAACAGTTGGGGTTCAGGCAAAAACATGGAAAGGACACTGCACTCCTGGTTCTGCAAACACAGATGTTAGGTTCTATTGAGGAAAGTAAAGCCGGAATGCTAATCCTCTTGGTTTTATCTGTGTCATTTGAGTTACTTGACAACAGATCACTTCTACAAAAAATGCCACATGCTGGAAACTGTTCCGGAAATGCCATTGAATGGCTGAAATCATTTCTGAGTGACAGAACTTCAAGGACTTGCTGAGAGGACGCTACCTCAGAACTAATTCACATAGAATTTGGTGTACCACAGGGTGCATGCTTGTCACTGGTGAATTTTAACATCTATAAAAAGCCTCTATGTGACCAGATGGAACAGGTGGGCCTCATCTTTAATAATTACTCAGACAACATCCAACTGTGATGGACCTTAGTAGACCATATGAAAAAGACAAAGAAAATTAATAACATATATTGCTCTTTTAAGAATTGGATGCAGAACAACTAGATGGGTCTGAACAGTTCAACAACTGGTATGGTATTTGGTTCAACACAGGCCATGGCAAAATTGGGGGCAGAATAAATAGTTTTTGACAAAGTGGGAAGCACAATCCCTGTGTCAGACAAAGTAAAAATGTTAGAGATCCACATGGGCGTTCAGTGGGTGCCACAGCCTATGTTGATGGTGTTGTGAAGAACTCACATTATTATCTTAGAGTCTTACAGCAAGTTCAGCCATAGGTGACATGTAAAAACTGCTAAACACTAGTAAGAGCTATGATAATGCCAATACTGGACTACTGCAAGGCCATGTTGGTAGGGCTAGCAAAGAATATCTACAGAGACTACAAGTAGTGCAAAATGATGCCGTGAGAATTGCATCTAACATCTCAAGAAGAGATCACATCACAAATGCGTGAAAGGAACTGCATTGGCTCCCTGTGAATGTTAGGGTACATTTCAAAGTCCTTGCAGTAACCCACACATGTATTTACAGGGAAGCCCCGAGATACTTGAGGTAAATCCACCAGAAAACCAGATCACTACACTCATGTATTACACAATGCCACTCGGTCTCAAGGGTAAAAAGAACAAGGGGAAATGATAGATAATTTCCTGTTCTAGCGGCGAAGGCCTGGAATGAATTGCTGGTAAAACTATGGCAGGAGAGAGAACCGGACACTTTCAAGAAACAGCTGAAAACTCTGCTATTTAAATAAGCTGCTGGCTAATTGCTTACCAGCAGCATGCTTGTCCCGTTTGGATGCCGGATGAAGAGGGCTATGGCACGGTAGAAATAAATTAATAAATACATATATCTCTCTCTCTCTCTCTCTCTCTCTCTCTAATCAATATATTGTATCTGGTGTCTTAAGTGAACACTAGTTTGCAGATGACGGAGTGGGCAATGTAGAAACTCCACTCAATTGCTGTGGGCTGCATGCTGGGGGGAGGAGAGGCGTGTTTCCTTGTTTCTGTGAAATGTTATTTAAATACGTTGCCACAATCACGTATTTTGTTGTTCTAAGTGAGCTGGTATACTTGGTGAGGGACACCTCAGACCTCAGTGAGACCTCCAGCAGTGCACCTATTGACATGCTGGGAATGTTGGCTCTCAGGGACAGGACCGCTCTTGGAGAGGGCAAGAAGGTATTTGTCAGGCGTTCATCAGTCAGACATGACATGGCCCTGAATCCCTGATTATTCCTCCTAGCAGTCTTGTGACCCTGGCCAACATGACATTCCCTCTTGCCCCAACAAGAAGTTCTCGCCATGTTTAGAGGAATCTCCAGGACATTTGATTCAGAGTGATGCTGTAAGCCTGCGTGGCGGCGGGGGGGGGGGGGGCTACATAATGGAAGGAAGAGCAATGGAAATGGAAAGTGGAGTGTGGAGTCCTCACAGTGTCTGCACCATGTGAAGAGGAGCATGCTGATGGCAACAGGAAGTGTGTTTTGGCAGGGGCAGCAGACCGGAAGAGCAGTCGACAATCTAATCTGGAATGTACAGTTTCTCTGGTAATGTCCTGACAAAGCTTTGCAACACCTCTGACAGATCGTCTTAGGGCAATAACAATCATGGTTTATTGATGCAGATGTTATGGGTTATCTTTCCCTAGGGAGGGGCTGTGAGGGATTGGAAGCATGGGTTCTCCTGCAGCAGGGATATACTGCCTCAGCCATTCAGTGCTACTTGCTCAACCAAATAGAGGAGGGAGCAGAGAGGCAGCCCTTAAAGAGGTTGGTGTGATCTCATAGGAGGAACTTTTGCCAATGGTGTTTGTATTGGATTTCCAAAGCATGCCATATATTTGACCACACGCGGTAGTAATATTGATGCTGAATGTAGTCTATAGGTTGTTTTTGGGTAGCAATGTTAGTGGCAAGTGTAATGGCATCCATGCGTGTGTTGGTGCCCACATGGATGGAGACAGTCTTACAGTGTTTCCTTTCTGCTATGGTGCACACACTCATTGACACTCTGTGACAGGCATTCTCAGGGTGTTTTGTATGGACAACCAGGCCTTGCCCTCATTCATCATTGATGTCCATCAGGGATGTGGGTCTTGAAAGTGTCCACAACACAGTTTGTGGTTTATGTCAAGAGGTTTAGCACCACATGGTTCCGGGTGTCCTGACACCATGCCCTTTGAAACTCTCGGGGTATGGGTAGGGCCTGTGGATTGGTATTTCATGGTGTGTTGCAATGCCATGCAGGAAACAACATGCGAGTGTGATTTTACATATGACTGCTGGTATATATAGAAATACCCCGCCCGAGATGCGAGGGAGCGGAATCATGACTTAGGCATTTCCTGTGTGCACTTTACTATGGAAGCAGTGGCAATGTGTGCTGTATTGTAGTGGGCTTCACCTGGGTTGTCAGCATTCCTGATGGGTGTCAAGAGGAATGGTGATGGCGGGTAAGCACTGTCTCCACAAAATGGGTAAATGTTACATATAGTTAATAGTATGGTGTTTGGTAGGTTTATGTTTTGCATGTGGCTGTCTGTTTGTACGTTTGAATGTATATGAAGGATGATACTCACCAAGTAAACACATGTTACGAAATGTTCCTGATGTCACAGTCTGGTGGATACTGTAATGACATAGGATGTAGTTGTCATGCATGCATTTAGGGAAATCTACATTCACATGCAAATGTGGCCCTTGGCGTCCCAGATGACCTGCACATTAATAGAATGGCAATGTTTCCTATTACAGTGTATGTGCTCTGTCTCTCTGGGGGGTTGCAACGCAACATGAGTACTGTCAATGGCTGGTTGCAACGCAACATGAGTACTGTCAATGGCTCTGAGGACCTGGAGGAACGGTGCAATGGTGCAGTGCAGGAACTGGTGGAGGCACTATGTTTGCATGGGCTGCAAAACGTCCCCAACGGTCTGCTTGAATGACACAGTGGCCAGAAAGAGAAGAACGCATTGTACTTTCACATGCGGATGGACTACATGTGAGCGCATGGTGTGTGACGCCAGGTCCTTCTCACACTCCCTAACCAGGTCCAGGATGATGTGGGGGACATCGGTAAGTGGCATAGACTTCCTCATGCAGCATTCAAAAACGGTGGTGCGGGTGTGGAATACCCTGGGCCTCCTTCCATGCAGTAGGAGCATGTGCAACCAATGCGTGTTCATCAATTCTCACTGGTTTGTATTATGATTGGCCGGCGCTTTTAAGGTGTGCCCCCGCTCCGGATTAATAGAACATTTCTGACCGTTTAATGTCAGGGAGACAGTGGGCCTCATTACACGGATGGCGGAGAACCATGGCGCTATTAGCGCCATGGTTCATGCTGGTAAAATACCGGCACAGCCTTGGCGGAAAGGGGAATTACCGCCCCATTCCAAGGTTGGAGGGGCGGTAATTCCCCCTTCCACCATTGCCCTTCCCCAGTCCCATTTTTGCCCCATAGGGCATAATGTGAATGGGGAAGGCGCTAATTACGGTACCGCAAATTGCGGTACCGTAATTAGCTCCCTGGGTCCCTTTGCGGGTTGGTTTTTAACGCCTGCAAAAAGCAGGCGTTAAATCCCCCAACCCGCAAAGGGACCTCGTAGTAAGGCGGTAAGGATTTACCGGTACCAGTATTTTAACGGTACCGGTAAATCCTTACCGCCATCTGTGTAATGAGGCCCAGTGCTATTTATTCTGTGAATTTGGTGTGGTTTGCATTTGAATGGCCATGTTTGGGGGTTCCCACAGTACCGCCCTCCCCACACCCACATTAGTCCCCCTTTACTGATTTAATTAGACCTGTTGCATATTCGCCCCCTTCTCGCACTTTGGGCTGGCCCTTACTTTGCGCTAATTTGGCGCTATCTGCCTTTATCAAACTGCGCTCAGCCAGGCACAAAGTGCGAAAGGCCATCGCAAAGTGCGATCTGTGGTTCGCTTTGAGAATGTTTGAGCTGCGTGAAAGCCTCTTTGCCTGTCGTGAATGCAGATTTACAGCAACAAAACCTAAATAAATATCACGTTTCACACGCAGTCTCTGATTTTCGTTTCTGTTTTGCCTGGTAATTTTCTTCTAAATGAATTATACATTTTATCTGATTGCAAAGGACATTTGGCAATCAATACCTCTATCAATCAAATGCCTTCCATGATCGTTTATACAATTATATATGTCCTATATATGCTGGCGTTTGCTTTGCTTTCGCTTCTAATATATCGCATTAATGCTATATTTTCAAATGAAGGCGGTTACTTTTTTCTCAAGCAAGAAAGATATGTTTTCAGCTTAATAGCTCTTCATTTCAAATGACAACAGAAAGTATTATGTAGTCCATTAAGGCCTTTTACTTTTGTCATTGGGAAAGAAAGCCATATAAAATACTGCATTAAGTTCAGTAACAAAATGCTTAATGCCATTGTGTCTGTCTGACTAATATTTAAGGTCTGCAATTAGTTGCATTTAAGGATTTTTCTCTGCCATTACTTTTTTGAAATACACATGGTACTTCTGCATGCATCCGAACAGCCCTCATTTCGCATATTATTGAAGGGGTAAAGTGCTTATTTTTCTTTTGTTTACTCTTGAGAATGCATGCACCAGCAAGCAGAAAAGTGTCTGCCGATGCTAACAATGATGTGTTGGTTTAGTAAGCAGAGTATAAAAGTCACTATGCTAGCAACCCCAATTCTTCAAACATGATGTGCTAGGTGTTTTGTGATTTTATAGGTAGATGTGTCAATAATACCTTTTTGATATAACAGAAGGGACCATGGAAGAAGTTTAGTTATCTGACGCATTAAAACTTGTGTATTTATGTGTAGCCCATTATGTAAGTTAAACTCACATAGCCTCAACATCCACAGCATCAGGACATACTGCCAAGGGAACCAGTTGAAATCCCAGGCAAAACAAGGGCATTTAACGAATAATTTTCAAGGGCTTTAGCCTACGTGAGAGTCACTTTCATCCCTGGCACTTGATGTTATGTTTGGGGAATGTTCCAAATGGTCACCATTTACATTATCAGAGGTAACCATGGGAAAAGAGGAGGCTGAGAAGACAGAGTAAGAACAGACAGTAGATCAAATATGAAGTGTACCCAGCAGGGTAATGGAACTATAGCACACTGTTAGGCAAGAATTGATGCAGTAACCCTATGGGAGACTACACAACCCTTGTCCTCTTGGTATTAGGTAAGCCAACTATTGGTATAGGACTGTACAACACAAGTCAGTAGTGTGACTGAGCAGCCAGACGTATCTCAAGACGGGAACGTGTGAGCTGTAGATCTTACACTCAAGGTTTTCTAGTAAAATAATTATTTATTTATTCAACGGTCAGTTTTAAATATGCAACAATAAAATTACTCTTCCAAATACTTTCTCAGACTCAAGGCAAAGCAAGTAGATGCTCTTTAGAGATGCTTCATACACACTTCCTACACCCTGAGTGAGCTTCACCGACTAGGACAGTTATGGCATTTATATATCACTTTTGCACGTTGTTAAATTCTATGGCCGGTACAAAGGAAAGGTTTAAGGAAGGAAAAAGGTTAAACAGGTTCTCAGAGCATGTGAACACTTTAAATCTTCCAATGAATTCTAGACAAAAAACTTTCCCAGAAGTAATAGTTAAAAACCAATATATCACATATGAGGAACAGTGAGAATCAAAGTCAATAGAATAGAAAGGTCTGCAGGGAGCCAGGACAGCCAAAGTCAATTGGAGAAAAGTCTATGGAGCTGAGGCACTTCTTAGATGGGAGAGGTCTTGCACAAAGTAAGACAGTTTGTTGAAGAAAAATCACTATAGGATCACAAGCTGTTACACTTGTGAAAGTTAGAGCTACAATCAACTCTAGAAATGCAGCTACTGCAAGTCTCAACTGAGAAAAGCAAGCAACAGATGATGAGGTAAGTAACCCAAATTCAGAACAGTACCTTTGGTTAGAATAAGAGAGGATCCAGTTGGCTTCTGTCTGGTTGCAGTGATGCAAATCCTGTGTTCCTGGGGCTCAGTGATGGGGACAAGAGGGAGGACGTCTGAAGGACTCCTGCACAGCAACTCAAAGGTCAGTGTCAGCTATGAGCGTCCTTCAGATCAGCGCCACTTCAGGATTTCAGCGCTTGGTAAACAGCAGCACCACGGATCTTGGACACCGGTTGGGTTTCCTCCACTCCTAGAGTCCAGCACTCTGGTGAGGTGACTCGAGCTTGGGTCGTCCTGCTTCAGGAGCGTCCTCAGGAGACTCCTGGAGATTTTGGCCGGTTCACAGAGGTTGCACTCGACTATGGATTTCACAACCCCTGGCTCTCCGTTCCAGCAGCATCAAAGAAGTACAGCCAGTTGGGGAAGGTCTTCTAGTCAAGTTCATCTCTAGGTTAGTTGGTCCCACTAACCCAAGGGAAGAAGTCGTCCTCTCCAGAGCTTCTCTTGTCGATCAGAAAAAGGAGTTTCAGCACAGCAGCAGGGCTTCACCTGGAAGTTCAATGGTCCAAGAGGATGCAGCAAGCTTTGTTCGCAGTTTCTTCATCGGGGCATTCTTCCCATTGGTCAACTCTGTCTTTAGTCCAAGAAGCCTCGCCTTTTAAGCAGGTTTCTCTTAATCATGCACAGCCTAGCTGTCACTCACACAGCAGGGTGGCTGTCCTTCAAGGACAGCCAGCCAATCAGGGCTGGGTGCATTCATGTAACTAAGGAGACAAAGCACAGGGGAGTTTCAGACACTCCCCTCACTTCCTGCCCTTCCAGACACACTGGAGCCAGAGGCAGGTTTCAGTACTGAAGCCAGCAAAAGGCAACATTAACAAAGGGCTTAAACGTGGTTTGGCGCGCAGAGTAAAACCCAAGAAAGACCTCAAACACAAGAAATTATGAAAAAAGAAGACCAGGTCCATTTTGACACAATGGTCACCCATGGGTGCTATACTGCAGCTGAGGATTCAGCCTGTGGTAGAAAAGCACAATGGTAGGAAAATTAAACCACTGCCAACAGTCATTTAAAGTTGTGAGGGTAACATAAAAAATGTTACATGAGTAAGTAGGAAAAGGGGTTACTAAGTAACCCCCCAACACTTCACATAAGATGGTGTGTGTTGGACCTACAAAGCGAAAATGTAAATAAAGTCAATTTCACTTAACTATTCTTGATAACAGTAGTTCTCACAAGAAAAGGTATTTAAACCTTATGAGAAATCTAAAGGATTTCTCTGTGACACTGCACTGAAGGTGCTTTGTGTCACCATACAAATAGTAGATGCCTATGGAGTTTGTCAGACTCCAATCTCCAAAAACAAAGGAAACAGATAATTAGGTCAAAATACACGAGAGAGTGCGAAATAGAGCTCACTCTCTCCAGGATTAAAATTAAAAAGTCCTAAAATCAAGCAAAAGAGCTCAGTGTCTCTAAGATTGAAGGGAATTAGCACAGACATGAGAATTCTCCCTAACAAACACTACTGGCAGTTATTTACCAAAGCCAAAGCAACCTGATTGGCTCTTCTGCTCTTCATGGGTGCTAATTAATACTCACCAATTAACTATTTATTTTCATTTATAACGTACTGTAAACAGGTATCAGAATTCCGATATTGCTGCATGTTACATCCTTGCCACAATTTCCCCTATTATACAGGTAGACGTGGGGAAAGGACAATGCTCTATTGGAGAAGGATTAGCTTTGGAAGTACGGAGGGAAATGAAGTACAGGGAAGACAAAAGAATAAATACTAGGAAAAAGACACACATGTGTACAAACATATCCATTCACGTTATTAATCTGACAGAAAACACACAATAAAAAGCAGAGGGCCCAACATTTCTATGTAGACGATTAATGTTTAACGTCACCCGATGACCATGACCCACAACTTCTACAAAGGTGAAAAGTGTAAAATCAAGCTCCATTACCTCAATAGACAACTGTTACTCACCGGACAGTGACCGACCAAGGCAGGAGACCACGTCTGATTTTCTCTGGGTTGTTGATTGAAGAGCTTGGGTTGGAGCATCCACCCAAGTCTCCTCTCTATAAGGGAAAAAACTATTTTCTATGATATGCCTCTTTGCTGTGTTTTGTACCAGACAAAGAGACTGATCACCTATAAGAGCGGGGAGAACGCACTGCCACGGACCCACCTGCAGGAAAGGACAAGTGGTAAATAACTGGTAGTAGAATGAACATCCACTAAACACCAAACACGGCGGAAAAGTACCTGACCAACACTCTCCTTTGTTCTTCAGTGAAGGCACACTCACAAGGATATTACTGCAAGTGCAGAAGGGTGATAATGATACGTTTCTGACAACCAGGGAAGTATTATAGGAAGAGAAGTATGTCTTACCACTAGTTGATTTGGATTTAGTTTGGGTGGAATCCAGAGGAGGGAACAACGATAGTAAAAAATAACAAACAGGGATGTTAGTGAGGAATCTAGCCCTGGGCCGCACGAGGAGCGCACTAGGTTCGGGTTGGTGCACTGTCTGCAGAGCGTCCTCTGTGAACTTGGAGAAAGGAGCATTTGGCAGTCCCAGAAAAAGGCTAGTGTGTCCAGGGCAGGCTGATTCAGAGGTGGCAGCAGGGTCCAGTACAGGAGGCACAGAGGATTAAGAAAACACAGGATCACCAGTCTAAAGAAGCCAAAACGATTGTGACCTGAAAAGACTGCTGGAAACCAAGATCCAAGCACAAGGCAAAGGTGAATATGAGATTAAGGGTAGCAGACTTACCGTATTGAAGCAACATGGAGTGGGTGTTTGTATTGCGAAGCAGAGGGTTACAGGACCAAACAGTCCATAAGGAGGCAGAGGGTTCGGTACACGGGCTGATGGTGACAGTGTCCAACGGAGTCAAAAGAAGTCTGTTGACAGGCAGAGGGTTTGGTACATAGGCTGATGGTAACTGTGTCCAACGGGAGGAAAAAGAGGTCAGTTGAAAGGCAGAGGGTTCGGTACACGGGCTGACAGTAGCAGTTTCCAACGGGAGGCAAAAGAAGTCTGTTGACAGGAATAGGGTTCGGTATACGGGATCACAACAAACATATAGGGAGTAAGATAAGGAGTCTGATATGGGTAAACAAGGTCTGGTACACAAGAAGTCGTAGAAGAGAACTTGGCAATAAAGATGGAACTTCGGAACGCGGGTTGTAACTTTGAACAGAAGCAGCATTCAGCCAGTTGCAGCAGGTTAAATCAATGAGGAGGCGGGGATGTAAGCTGAGAATGAGGCTCTAGTGTGCCATTGGTGGTGAACTTCACGTGATGAGTTGAGCCTCCTGGGAAACGTAGCCAGTACTATTTATGATTGTTGCTGCAGTAGCCCGTCTCCACGGCAGCTTCCACCAAGTAAATAAACAGAGCTGAAAAGCACTGCACGCCATGGTGGAGAGCAATAACCATTTAAGCATTCATTTTTGAGTGAGTTTGTATGAGTACTGCGCGCTAACCGATTGCGCCACTGGACCTCGATTTTTGAGTGAGTTTGCCTGCCCCGATGTATAGTAGAGTCTGGGGGCGTAGGGAGCAGACGTCGAGGTGTAACAGCAACACTCTGATTTCCAAATTCTTCAAACACACTGGAAATGGATGTCAAACAATAGATGAACTAAACACCTTCTAGCATCTCTAGAAAAGCACCAACTCATGAAAAAGGATGTCATGTCAACATCCAGGTTGCATTCAAATATATTAGTGTTTAACAAATGTGGACAATCTAATGTTCAAAGGTGGTAATATTAGAACAACAAATATACCTTTCAAAAAGCAGTTATGGCAAAAATGTTTCAGGTTATTTATAAACTGCAGGAGCAAATATGTGATTCAAATTATCATTTGTATCTACAACCGTCTGTATTGGCCATATTACAGAAACCTAGCACCAGTGGCGCAGACGGGCTAAATAAACTGTGGTGTGGACGGTTGCCCAGAGCAATGCCAGTGGTTGAGATTCATTCAAAATCTTCCACTCATCACTTTTGTGGTTATAATTTGTCTCACTATGTGAGAGAGGGTATACCCAGACATGGGTCCATTGCTCGCTGCGCCATAGGTAACCAAGGTGCACCTCACTGAAGAGGCCTGACAAGGCCAAAACACGTCTGGGGTTGTTTGTGTTTCCGTGCAAGGGGACCTGGCCTAGCAGTTCGGGTTGGGCTGCTACCATTGGTGGCAGTACCTTACTGATTTGCATATGGGTGGACCCCTTTTGCTAGGGCGCAGATGGGCAAAGAAAACAGTGGCGTGGAAGGTTGTCCAGAATAATGCCAGTGGTTAGGATTCATTCAGAACCTTCCGCCCATCACTTTTGTGGTTATAGTTAATCTTTGAACAACACATATACTTTTCAAAAAGCAGTTACGACAAAAAAATGTATCAGGTTATTTATAAACTGCAGAATCACATATGTGATTCACATTCTCATTTGTATCTACAACCGACTGAATTGGCCAGATTACAGAAACCTTTCACCAGTGCAAGTGCAAAGTTGCATGGCATTAGCACTAGGCAAAAGTTTCCCTATGTTTGAAAACACTGGGACATATTAGAAAACCATTGCACCATGACAAGTGTAGTTTGGCATGGTATAAGCAGCATGCCAAACTGTACTTGTCAGCAAATCCTTATGCTTCTCCATGGAAAGCAGCCTCTCCTTCCCCAGAAACCCATACCCAAGAAGACCTAAACATCCTGGCTCCAAATACCCATCCTTTTCAAAATCAAACCCTTCATCCTGGTGCAGGATTTCCGCATCATAGGGTATGCCCTTCTGGTCTCACATATTGATGGCAGAAACCCCCTCCTTACTGAGCTCCCATCTGCTCATGTGGCTCTCCTAAAAGCAGTACACCACAAAGCAGCACACATCATTACGGGTGCATTCAAATTAGAACAAATCACCTGCATCCTATGCAAATTACGCAAGCTTCCTCTCCATGCCAGGATACTGTTCAAGACTGCATGAATCATCTACAGAGCAATCATGAGTAGCTCACTAGTATACTTGACAGATAAGCTTCACATATCTGGTGCCACGCAGTTCTCATGGAGAAAATTGATGAACCGGATTGAATCACAACTCACAGACAAAAAGAGGACCTGCCAACAATCCTTCTGTTGTTGCTCAACCACCCTCTGGACCTCGATCTCTGTATCAGCTTGGACTGTCCCCACAATTCTTCATTTCCTCACATCTCTCAAAATGTAGCTTTTACAACAATAGCTGACAAAACACTTAACCTGAAGGATGCACAGCAGAAATGGGCTACTGCTAAAAGGTAAATATAAAGCCTTTTGGATACCCCTATCCCCTGCACATCTTAATACTATTAAAATTACCAGTCAACTCAATTTATGACAGTTGTACATTCAAAAGTGCCTCAATGCTGCTTAGAGTTAAGATCAGGCCAAAATTATCCCTCTGTCCACCTATCCTTCCTTATCAGTTGGTGCCCCTTCTCTCTCTTCGCTCTCCCAACTTACCTCATTGCCTCGCCTTAACGCCAGGAAAAACAAAACAAAAACAACAAAAAAACAATCAAAAGCTGAAGAAAAAGAGGTTCAATTGGGAATGGCCTTTCACAGTTTAAGAATAGAACTAACAAAAAAGTAATCGTATTGATTGCATCTACTTTACATTATTCCGCAAAGTAGTTAGACACAATTAGTTTGTCCAACATTTTCTTTAGCATTATGTTCTATGATAATGAAAAGAATGGAGCTTTGTATACTAGAGATAAAGAAAAAGTGACATAACTGATTTTCTGTCCTAAATACATTTGTCTATCATACAAACGAGCAATCATCAAGTGCAATGTGGATGATCAGTGTTTTAGCCATGCTTAACAATTTTACACTTCCATAAACATTATACCATCCAACACCATAACTTCCTTAATGCCTTTTATGGCCCTATTTAGTCCTGCACTGTATAAGAACAGGGGGTATTGTAACTTAACTTTACTACTTTTCTTCATTAATATAGTAGCAGCTCTGAAAAGATACTTTTTTTTTCCTTTTACAGCCTTTGTAATTGTTATTTGTACTACTATCACATGTTTTTCTACATATCCTTCTTTCTTTATAATTTATTGCACCAAAACTGTTTCTAATCATTCTGAACATTGGAAAGAAAAATCTCATTTCTAACATCTGTTAAATGTACTCTCCATCAGGTTTTATATTCTCACTATGGAAAGATGCAATTCCTGCATCTTGTGAAAAAGCACATACAGCTGTATTAACATTCTGCCTTGCTTTTTCAATAAGTGTACACAAAGATTGATCTTTTCCACATTTGCCTTTGATTCATCCATGAAAACATAATCTTTGTAGCTGGAAACAGTTTGATTAGCCTTTTAAACGTACCTTTCATAACACACTGTTAATCCCCAACCTCTGTGAATGTTTGCGACTGTGCGCAGTCTTGCAGTCCTCTTTCCATGCAGGGCACTCCTACAGGTCCACGGACTAACGTAGTCTACCGCGGATGGCTCTGGAGCACCGCAGACATCTGCAGACACCATTGCACAGCACAGCCCTTCTACCCTTTTTTGTTTTTTTCTGTTACACTCAGTCACGGGCTAATTTTGGACAGTCACATATCCTTCCACCAATCACATCCAAAACTCTACATGCAACCCTGTTACTTAATTTCACCAGCATATAACTATTCGCCCTTGGATGAATCATCACCAGTTTTTGCACACAAAAAATATGGCTCCCTCAGAATAATTTTGTGAAGTTTGGTGTGGTTTTTGCTCACACCTATAGGCCAAACCGCTGGAATATTTTCCCCACACATGTGCCAGGAGCAGCAGCATGGGCCTGAAAGTGTGCCTTTGCAAATTTGGTGTACATCTGTCCAGTTATTATTTTAAAGAATAGCCAAAAAGTAGGTTTTAAAAATGGTGATATCTGGGGCTGGTCTACAGACTCACTTCCTTATTCGGAGTCTGCAGGCATCTCTGCATCAATCACGGGGCGGCTCGGTGAAGGGAACACCGAAGATGCACGCATCATAATTTTTAAAATGGTCGCCATAGTGGATCTGCTGACAGTTGCCATTGTCCGCAGACAGTGAGGTGAGGAAAAAGTCTGGAAACCATATTTGGGGTTATTTTTTGACCGAAAGAGGATCTGGAAAGGGTAGGGGCGGGGGTTAAAACAGTTGTTAGGGAGCTGTTTTTGTAGGTGAATGAAAGTGTTGCAGGTGCCGATGTGTCCACAGTCAATTTTACTGCCCATGGACATCATTTGGATTGGGGGGGTGGTTCTGGGTGAGTCTTGTTATTTGAAGATGTATTGCACATGTTTGTTATATGGTTTAATTCTATTGTGGTGGTTGTGGCCAGTGGCCACATTCTTGGGGGCATAGCCTGCGACCATGCCCCCAAGAATTTGGCCACTGGCCACACACACTATGGTAATATGTGTATAGTAATTATAGGTACTGTAGGGGTAGTATAAAGTATTTGTAATATGGTGGAATGATATAATGTAATTGTATATAGTTTTTATGATTGTAGTACAATTGGGGATAGTTCTTATGGAATATGTATTTGTTTGTGAAGATAATAAATATGATAGCACTTTGTATGGTTCCTTAGTTGCATATGGTAAAAAGCAGGAATCCCTGGTTCTTTTTCTGTGAAAACAACAGTATGATGTGTTAAATAAGATAGGTTAAAACCTTTAATTGCATGCAATTGTACACATAGATTTGCTTTTCTGACCTTCATAGATAGTACATTGTATGTAGTTTGTTTGGTAAAACATTAGTGACATGAAACAATCATTGGGTCATTGGTAAAATACATTCATAGTGGATTTAAAAAAAATGACTGTAATTACATACAGTGTTTGCCATTTTACATAGTTTTAAAGAATGTACATGTTACAGAATAGTTGTGTGTGGTAGCATGGATATATTATGTCAGTGTAAGTGTGATAGTATGTTTGTTTGAAGTGTGCTGTAATTAAGGGAATGGTAAAAGTAGTTAGATACCCGTTGGCGTAGTCTAACTGTGTTGGGTTTTAAAAGTAGTATTGTTGTGTTATGGATGTAGTTAGATATCCATTGGTGAAATCTAACTGTTTGTTGTACTATACTTTTTGAGATGAATTAAAGCCAACACCAGGTTGGAAACTATGCTTACTTCATCTATCAGGAGCACTTTCATTTGTTTCAGAATTCTGCGTACTTCAGTAGCACCATTTGCTGATAATTTGTTGTATTCTAATTTGTTTTGGTGTTCTACTGGGAGGAGCAGTAGTCACTGTAAACTTACACATCCTATGTTGTAGGCAGCTAAACCTGTGGGGGCTGTTACAACAGCTGGAATGTTGTTTGTTAAGTCTTGTAGAAATGTGCTGATTATTTTAATTAAGAACATTTAGCCGGAACCAGCTTCACCACTTGCATACAGGAACAGATATTTATCATTTTTACAGCTACAAGTTTTAGTTTCATATTCAAAACCATGTTCAATTTCTTCAGCGATTTCTAAATAAATGGTGAGTTCTTGATCATTTAGCTGTGATTTGAGCACTGACAAGTCTTCAGATTGTTTAGATCGATACATGTGCATAGGTATGCCAGAGAGGGCCAAGGTTCACACCACACGCTCACCGTTCAAGGCACCCAGTTCTCAAAGTACCCTTCCCCGGCATACAAAAGGAAGACTCAGCCAAGGGCCAGTTAGAACTATCCTTTATTTTCCATGACCGGGATCATACAGGAAAAATGTTTCCAATAATCACAGCTCCTGAGCCAATGTCCTGAGCCCATACATGGAGTTTTTGTGCAGGGCTCTTCCCAAAATATCTAAGAGCCCTACTGATTGGGTGATCGGGGTGGTATCCCCTATAGATGTTATTCGACTGGCCCTTGCATGTCCAGTGGCTTGCCTGACCCTGCCCCAAAAACTATCTATAACATTGTTGCAGGGTCACAGGATTTCCATTGCCTCTTGCCCTCTGCCATCCACCCCTGGATTTGTGTTCACTGATTGGCTGGAGATGGTCTCCCCAGGCCTGAGACCCAGCTCTTTTCTCATTGCACCTTCTCAAGGTGATGATAAATACTATGTGTTCCCAGTGTTGCAGTCAGTATTATCATTTAGTCTTTGAGAGTGCCTTCATGGTTGCTTTGTTGTAAAACACTGTATGTATCATTTTGTGTCACCTTCGCTGGGAACTGCTCGTCTTCCCACCGTGGGTATATATCCATTGTTCGTCTCGGCTGTATCACGTGGGTGCAAATTGCAAAATTGAGTTTTCTGCTCTGTAATTAGTGAGGATGTATTCTGTTTTTCTGCAGATGGCTACTTGTCTCTTCATCTAGGAATGTGCTGCTCACCTCTGACCTTGGCTGTGAGCCTTGGCTTGGTGCTTCGTGCAGCCAGATTCTGCTTTACTCAGCTTTTCGTTTTGAAGGCTGTTACTTCATGTAACTCTACTATGATAATTCTATAATTGCTATATGTCTATAGAGTGCTATTTCTCTTATAGGTTAGCAGTATAGTGTTCCCTCCAGGTTCCTTAAACAATCCTGTAGTTCCATATGGTTAGCTGCAATAAGCTGCTGCAAGCTTGCTCTGCATCTCTTCCTTGCCTTGCATTCCATGGTTCTGCATTTGGTTAATGAGGAAGTTAATAAAAGCTTTCAACAGTGTGTATCTATATCTTTCCTCTATCTATAGAACTGTGTAAGCATGTTCTTCATGTGTGCACGTGTGTGTCTATTTCACTTTGTGCATGGATGCAAGTGTGCTTGTTACTATTTCGTGGTGTTTCTAATGATGTCAGCACTGCAGGATATTTGTCATTAGTCGATCATGTCCATCGCGGCAGTTGGAAAACAATCAGTGTTGGGGCACCTGCATCCATGATGAGGTTAGCAGGATAGGATTTGAATGGTTGTCTATGTATTTGTCACTGGCCCAACTGGGGGCTGTCCAAGCAGTGACTGTCACCTGGCATCTCTGGCACTTCGGGCTGTCATGAATATGGGTGCCAAGAGGGGCATTTTGGGGACCCTCTCTTCACATGTATTTTCTACCTCACCCATGGCTATGTCTGCTTCATCTAGAATAGAAGAGAAGGTTGAGTGCCCTCAGGAGTGTCTCTATCTAGTAGAGCTTCAATATCTTCCTCTTCTTGATGCTCATGGTCCAACATTTGTTTTTATTGTTTGAAATTTACATGTGTTATACTGCTTTCATTTGCTTTGTATGCAGCTTCAAATGAGTCATGGTCACCTAATAATTCTTTTTTTCTCCAAGGTTTAAAAAATTGTAGTAGGGCCATGTAGTAAAGTGCTCTATGGTTGCGGACATTTAAATGATAACTTTATGTGATTAATGAGACTGGGTTTGGTAAGTTTTACTAGGCTTCCTTCACAAATTGAGACTGAATATTTGCCAGTTGTCTCAAAGGGTGTGACATTCTTTTTGTAGGAGTCATTTTGGGCCAAGTCATACAGGCACATGTTGTTCCAAGCAAAGCACAGCCACAGTGAAAATGTGTATATACTGGCAAATAATGTGGGAAAAGGTAGCACGCAAATGCATTGGGAAATGCTGCTGTGCACTGTTAGTGATTTCCATCTGTTGGATTGATTCTTGAGCTACCACGCACAACCAATTGCAAACTCTCTGGCTTTTTACCCAATTTTCACATAAATTGTGCTGTAAAACAGACAATTTAAATCCATAAATTAAAACCCTTTAACCCTCTTTGCTAGGTTTGGGCTCCCTCACTAAGCTTGGTTGCTCTGGAATATTTATGGGAAATATTTTCACCCCTCCAATTAAATAATTCACCAGCCGCCACTGGATTTGGATTTCAGTACCTGCAAGTATACCCCTACCTCTTTCTCTCCAAAAAAAACAATTACTTTTGGAGGCATCTTCTACAAACTGCAACATTGGACATTAGTGTGTCTGTTATGTTATGTTACATTAAATGTTATGGAAATTTATAAAGTACATACCTTCACCAACTGGGGAATCATGGTGCTAAAAGGCACAGACTGAAAGACACCAAAAGAGATAGAGCAAAGGTTTAGGTGGAAAGCAAGAATGTATTTACGGTGCACCGGAAGGGTAGATGATCACAGATACTGTGGAGCGAGATGGGTAAGGTGTTCCATAGATGAGCTGCGACGACTGAAAACAAGTGCCCCCCCATGCCGGAGCACTTGAAATGCGGGACAGAAATACAGCAAGCAGCGGCAGAGCAGAGAGGACGGGCACGGATGTACCGCTAAAAATAAGACTGCTTATGCTCTGGCCCTGTCTTTTAGAAGACCGGATGGACCAGGCAGAGTGCCTTCAACTTCACACATTTGGACACTGGAATCCAGTGCAGGGATCTAATGATGGTGGATGCAGAGGAAAGATGAGGAGGCCCTATGGATAATCTGGCTGAAGAGTATTGCAAAATTGAAGGTGTTGGAGGAGATAGGCCGGTTGGGCAAGATACAGGAAGTTGCAGTAGTCCAAAGAATCTGAAATGAGAGAAGAGACAACTGAAGGACGAAGATGAGATGGGAGATAGGAGAGGACCTTGCGCAGGATGCAAAGTTTAAACTGAACTGTTGGGCATATTGCACACACCTGGGAGAGCATGGACAGAGATGCCCATACCTTGATGCCAAGATCTTTCACTACTGCAGAAGGTGGTAGCAGAGGGCAAAGTTCAGGAAGCAAGAAGGCTGAGGGCCAAAGTGAGGAGTCAGGAAGAGCAAAAACCTCAAATACCTCTGTCTTAACACGAAGAAAATAACCTGTATATCCCATGGCCCAGAGAAGGAGGAGCAGCACCTGGACCATCGGAAATAGTCAAAAAGCTTGGAGTCCTAATGGACATGATGGCCTTCTGGCAGGCTGCAGTAGCTCTGCAAAAATCCGGATGGGCGATTTGGCAGTAGGCAATACGCCACTTATGCTAAGCCTGTCTGCGAGCCAGGTGGAGACCAGCAAGCCTGTCAGAGAACCATTGCTTGGAGGGCCAGCCTCTGGGTTTGGAGGCTTTCAGCAGGGGCTAGAGATTGGCAGTGGTCAAAAAAGTTGCTGGCAGTGTGGTAAGATCAGTACAAGCTTCAGAGTGAAGAGCATCAGTGATGCCTATCGTGATACTGGTGCGAGGTACATTGCGCGAGCCTTGAGAAGAGGGATGCAGGAGGGCAGGGGTCGACGGTCCAGGGCAGACATTAATCAAAAAGGAAATGATCAGATTGTCTGACCAGGTGACCGGCATACAAGGGCACAAAGTGACCAGGGCAGGCGAGGCCAGTATAAGATCAAGCATATTGCAGATTGAATGGGCAGGACCTATAACCAGCTGATGCAGCCTAAATTCCAACCAGGAGGAAATCAAGCAGTCCACCTGTATGTCCTTGATGTTATTGGGGTGAAAATTGAACTCCCTCAGGACAATAAGAGTGTCATATTGAAACCTAAGATCAGTGAGCTCCTCATTAAAGGATACATAACCTGAATCATGGCACGGAGGGCGATAGACCAGGAGAGCATGCAAAGTGCATGAGAGGAGATGATGATACAAAGCAAAGGAACTTCCATGTTTGAGGTGTGCTTGAAAGGTAGTGCAGACCACACAAAAGTGGAGCGATGAAGAAGGGCCACCCCTGTGCCGGAGCAGGGGATGGCTCTATCAAGCCTAAGAATTTTGTAGTCTGGGGGATAGCATGAGCCAATAGACTGTCCGGTGCTTCATTAAGGCAGGTCTCTGTGACCCACACTAGTTCCAGAATGTGGTCATGGAGAAGAGCATAGCAGTCTAAAGCATGCATTGTAAGCGAGCGCATGTTGCATACCTTACCTCAGGAGAAGGCTCCAGGGGTCTATGGTTGGCAGTTTTGCGAGCCGGGACCAGTTGATAGGGAATTTAGTGCCAGGAGGCGCGGCTCTAAGGAGCTCATCGCCCAAGAGAAATATGTTAGAATGGGCACTTGCCTGAGCCCAGAGCCTGTCTGCAGTGCAGATGAATGCAGATGGGCCAGACTTTGGTGGGACTTCAGTGCGGATAAGGTGTTTCCGCTGTACCCATCCGCTGCACCTCCGAAAGGCAGGCTGACTCATATAGCACATAGTATTTTCAGGAACCAATCAGTATGGAGGGAATCAACGAAAGCGAGAGCAGACTCACAAGATGTGTGAATGTCTGCAAGAAAGAAGACAGGCGAGCCGGCAGGAAGCCCTGCTTATGCCAGGAGGCGAGGCAACCTCGACCCGCACTGAGCGGGAGAACAAGGAATATAAACAAATGTAAAGAAAATAAGAAGAAATAAAACAAATCTAAGAGAATGCTGAATGCAAAAAGTAAATGTAAAACATAGACGTCGAGTCAAATACCAGCGGCCCAAGTCCAAACTCGTAGCCAATTAAAGCAAATTAATAAAATGCAAAAATAATCAAATATAGGTACAAATGAAATCAAAGTAGTCTACGTAAGCGCGCTAGTAGCCAGGTAAAACACCGATTCACTAGCTTGATCGGGAGCCCCATATGCACACAGGCCTCAGAATAGGCCAAGCAGTATGGATCAACGACAGCGAGAGCAGACTCGCAAGGTGTTTGAATGTCTGCAAGAAAGAAGACATGTGAGCTGCAGGACGAGCCCTGCGGATGCTGAGAGGCCAGGCAACCTCGACCTGCACTGAGCGGGAGTACAAGGAAAATAAACGAAGTTAAATATAATAAGATCAGAGAAATACAATAGATATAAAATTATGCTGAATGCTAAAAGCAAATCTAAAGCACGGGTGTCCAGTGCCAGCGGCACGAGTGTAAACTTGTAGTCAATTAAAGGAAATGAATAACATGCAGAAGCATATAAAAATATAGGTAACAATGAAATTACTGCAGGCAATGTAGCCCCGCTACTAGCCAAGTAAACGCCCGGAGAAATGTGTGGAGAAAGAACGTCCAATTCTTGCAGCATTTGTCAGAAATGTAGTAGAAATCTGAAAATATTTCCGCCGGTTAACCAACTAGCAGCATATCTCATAGTTTGTGACGCATCAAATAGGAGATATATAAATGCATGTGAATGTCAAAGTATTGGATATATAAAACGAAACTGCTGCGCTTTGTCATTTACCTTTGTCATATTTATTCGCTGTTAAAGATTGTTTACGTTATATGGCAGTAGTCTCCGGTTTCATGTTTCCAATAGTCGTGATAGGAACCATTGTGCTGTAATGCGGCTTCATTATCTTTAGTGGTTGAAAAAAATGTGAGAACACGGGAAATTGTGGCAATGGTATGATTAGAAGGACCAACCACAATAGTTATGCAATCAGATGCAGCGTTGTACTGGATTTGTGAAGTGAATGCTTTGTAAAAATGCTAAAGTAGGGCTACAAAAAAACACTTTTTCCCTTTGAACATGGAGCATGACAATGACTATTCTAGTACAATAAATTACCGAGAACATGGAATGTGGACAAGGACTATTTAAATGATATTATCTGAAAACATTTCAAGCACACTGTTATAGACATATGTAAGATTTGCTAAGAAAACATCTTTCAGCCCTATTTTAAGTGATTTCCCTGCAACCTTTTTAAGTTGACATTAAGGGACAGATTCATGGAATAGTGCGCAGAGATCCCGTAAAGTCCTCGTGCCGAGAACGACCTGCATCAGCCTGCGTGCAGAAGTATTTCTGCGCGATCCGTGTATTCATGGAATTGCGACATGGAATACCTGGGAGAGATGGGAGCAAAGCAGCTATTTGTTCAAACCATGTTGAGGCAGCAAAACGGTCAGATTGATGAGCCCCCCCGCATGGTATAATTTGTGTCAGTGGCAGGAGCCATACTCGTATTTACCCCATCTGGACCCCATGCACTAATACTGGGGGTGGCCCGAGGGCAAAGAGCCCCACTTAAGTGTGACGCTGCCATCTGTTGTCCTTGTTTCTGACCAGGGTTTCTTATTAAAGAACAATTTTGGGATTCAAGACAGGGGTTTAGTGGATGACGCCCTTGCCCAATGGGCACTTTGGGCACTAGAATAATTACAGCATTGTGATTGGGGGATGCATTACTGGCCTCCGTTCCATCCAATGCTATCTCGTTTCTAATCGGTTTGGGGCAAGAGCAAAGAATCCAGTTGTCAAGTGGTCTCTTAAAATTCCCCTACATCATGCAACAAATTGCCCCTGCCCTCCCAGAAATGGTGAGATGAGATCACAAGCCATTTAGAAAATAAGGTGAAAAAGATTGAGAAGCCACACAGGTAGCACAGTAGGTTGGAATTGAGGTAATCTTGACAATGTATTCAGAGTTACAATGCACAACCAATCCAATTCAATCCATTCAAGGACGTTTATTTTATATGACTGGTGAACGAAATTTAAATGAAGGTTACCCAGTGGCCGCTGGATATCTACAAAGAGATCCTCACCAAATGAAAACTGGTGATATGCTCTCTACTGCTGTGTTCTTGACTGGAAACAAGCATTGTGCCAAAATCCACAAGTGGTTTGTATGTAAAATCTCTCCTCAAGAACACCACAAAGGACCCTGATGATCCCACCAACTACCAATCTATCGAAAATAGTATGAAATCCTCTAACATGTAGAGTCCAACAATATCCAAAATCATGAACAAGTATATTTCAGACAAATAGGATGAACAGTCATCACTTGCATCTATCTGGGATGACCTCACAATCAACTGATCTCTCATTTTCTTGTACATCTTAATGGATTTCGATGCGTAATCAGGAGACTAGGAGAAGCTGGACTACACAACACAACACTAGAGTGGATGCAATCTTTCCTCATCAAAAGAACATGAATACCTTGCCTTCCCCCTTTCACTCCCAACTCTCAAAATTAACCTTTGGTGTCCTGAATGTATCAGGTTTATCGTCCCTGCTTTTTAGAAAGTACATGGCCCCACTTATAAAACTCATGAAATACATAGCATCACCAGCTATAGTTTTGCAGACTACATACTAATCATCTTCAAGATTACCAGCACCAACCTTGCCAATGTTCTAGTACATGTGAGCACATGAATGACCAAGAACAACTTCATCTCACCCAAGGCAAAACAGAACAACACATCAATGTACTAGCAAATAAACAGTTCTACCAGCTCCACTTAATCAGACAGATGATGGCATTCCTCACCTCCCCAAAGTAGACACATGCCATGAAAGCACCAGTTCTATCAAGGTTCACCTACACTAAAGCATACACAGCAATGAGACTACGCATAACACACTGGTTAAAAAATGAATCCAGTTATAAGCATTATGCTTGCATCTCAGACCTTTTTGGGGCCATGGAGCCAAATTAATTTGGATAAATGTCCATTCAATATCAACAAACGTCACTAGGATTCAGCAGCAACATATTATTAGAGACTACATTTAAAATGAGAGACAGACATGGAGGATCAGCTTTCTCTAAAATGGTGGATGCGTTTTGAAACACTGTCATACTGAATCCCCACCTACCAGCCACCTTAAGGAGATGCAATACTAGCTACCCCACCAACAATATGCAACTTGTGTGAAAATGGGAAATTTTCTCCTGGCTGCCCACTGTATTCCACACAATGTCAGATGCCAATCTCTCCCTAGTTCATATGGGAGGTTCAATTAAGTGCCACATCACATTCACCACCTAGTACTGAGTGCTTTGTGGAGACCTACACAAATATTGCGAATTAAATTACATGCACTCTCTTTGCAAACCCTTCACATTAACTAGTCAAATTTAAAACATGCAAACTAACCAAGCTTCTTAATAGTCATTGTCACTAGATGGTCAACAACAGAATACTACACCTCTACAACCAACTTACATACCAAAGTTCCCTGGCTAAGTAATCCTTCAACTATTGGCATATGAGGTCTGCACTCTGGACAACAGTGCCTCAATGCTCTTAAAATGAAACACCTAGACTACATGGAACAACTGAGTAACTCACATGGATGCAAAACTCAGGATACTTCCCGTCTGTACGCATCTGCAGAAGAGGACAGCAATCCCAGGTCGTGATTGAGAGCAAGCGTGGAAAGCTGCCGTTTTTTTTTTAATGAAGGTAAGGATGGTGATGATGTGAACATGGCTAAAGAGGTACTAAGTCTGCTGGTTTGGAATGTAGCAGGCCTTCAGAATAAAGTTCAGGAAGGCTCATTATGCAATCTTACAGAGAAATATCAGATCGTAATGCTGCAAGATACCTGGGTCTTGGAGCCTATTTACATCCAGGGGTTCTCAATGTTCCATCTTCCAGCTATCAGAAGGAAGAACATGGGAAGACATTCTGGAGGGTTGGCCATTCATGTCGCCACCACACTGGCCAAGGAAATCAAGGAAGTCCCGGTCTTAAATTAATAATTGCCAAAATAAGGTGGCATAAATGGCTTGTCTTCATAAACCTCTACAATAGGAATTGTGCAAAGGACCTTTGGTCTTTTAGACATTTTAAAAGGTCTAATGCACAGAGTTTATGGGCATACTGACTCCAACCTTCCATTGATTGTTGGCAGGGACTTCACGCTTAAACTGGGCTCAGATGAGGAGCACTTCATTGATCACGGTGAGAGACAGGTTTTCTCAGTTCCTGGTGCCAGCCTGTTGGAGGCTGCTACTTCTAATTTTACAATATATCTCTGGGATCTAGTGCTGGAAACTGTCTATAGATCCATTAATGGTAGGTTTGACTCACCATCTGCCTTAAAGTATACCTTTAATTACGGGTGTTTTCACAACATTATTGATTATACATTGGTTGCGATGAACTTCTGGGGATGCATCAATATATTTAAGTCCTTGACCCCAGATCCAACAACCACTGCCCGCTATCTCTGGTTTGATTTTGGGGCTGGAGGGCCAATGGTGCCTATTTTAGAGGAGCAGCCAAATGCCCCTGCAGGAAGTCCCGCCCCCTCTTACCTATATACTGACAGCCTGAGATAGTGCCTTGCTTGACACCAGCAGTTGTGACTATTCCGGGTTGAGTCTTTGAGAAAAGGTATCCACTAAGAAAACCCAATCAGATGTACTCCAGAAGAGATCCCTGAAAGAATATGAAAAAGAGAGAAAGAGAAGAAACGAGCATTAAGCACAGAGAAGACTGGCTGAAGAAGAGAATGTATGGACCTTATAGAAACTGATCACGAAGTAAAGAATCGAGAAAACTTTCATGTGCGAAACGAAGACTGCACATGTGAAAAGCACTGTAGAAAATGCAAATCGTTGGATAACTGGGCAGATACAGCAACGCAAGTAGACTAACTGATGATAGAAGCTGGCTATACATAGTGAATATATTGTGGGCAAAGCCGCCATTATATATAAATTATACATCAGTTTCACGATTTTGGTGAGTTCAAACCCATGAGGAGAAGGGCTGAAAGCTGTGTCACAGCAGAGAATTAGCTGGGAGCATGGAAGAAACGAGAAGGGCTGTCTGGCCTAATGTCAAGACAAATAGCAGCCAAGAACTGGTTATCTATTCCTGAAGGCATAAAACATGAGAAGCTGAATTATCCCTTGTTAAGGTGCAAGTAAAGAACACCATGAGTGCCAAGTTTTATTAATTCAAGACAATTAAATGCTGGAAAATGTTCTCCTGTCATGTACACTCAGGATGGAAATAGAGTTGGGCACGCAGTTCTAGAATTATGATAAGTTTGTGCCCATACTCACTTATAATCCCAGAGACGAGAATAAATTGCAAGGCCAAGTTGAAAGACAATCTACATGGCAGAAGGCATGGGTTATGAGAGATGTTGGGCTAATTGGGTGGGGAGGTAGAGTGAAGTCAAGTCTACCTCCTGGCACCTGGGGTCTGAGCTCACATGAATGTTCCAGAAGCGCACGAGTGTGCCAACCTATTGTAGAAGGCCCCTGTAACGAAGGCCTTATAATTTGAGAGCCAATGGATTACTGTGTTTCTAATAACATTTCAAGATGACTTGCACTAGGGGTGGGCCTGAGTAGTCTACCTGACTGTAGAGAGCCAATCGCAACCTGCCCCCTTATAGAAAGTATGCTTCGATGTCCCCCTTGAACCAACCACAATCTCCCGTAGGTTTTCCTTATTTGCCCCGTAGTATGAAGTCAAGTATGACATTTCTTTTACTATAAAAGTATTGTTTTTTATTAAATGCTTTGAGAGAACACTGTGCAACGTCTGTTGTTGTCCGTTGTAACTCTTTGTTTTAGGTATTTGATAATAAAACAGTAAAAGGACTTTGCCATCTTCCTGAGTTGGTCTGATTATTGGTGTATGGGGTTATTCTGTTTCCCATCCACCTGCATGACACGCTATCATGTGAAAGGGCCCAAAGCTCATGTGGTAGCAGTGGTAGGATGGTTCAGACTCATTGACCAGCTAGCTCCACATTTTTGGATGATTGGACATCCTCCGCCATCTAGCCGGATGGTCGCTGGGTTTCCTGTGGAGAGCGGCTCAATAGAAATCTTGCAAGACAAACCGAGATGGTGGGCAGGGTCCCTCTTTGATGAAATCCCTACCTGGTTTCCATGGGTGCTCTGCCAATGGAAAGCAAAAGTGGTCAATTGGAGGAGGAGACGATACTGAAGGCCTTGAGTCAAACGATTGAACGGTGAGTAGACTTAGCGGAATGGCAAATTAAGGGGATGGGAATGTGGTAACTTTAAAGTAATAGGAAATATTGTGTGGAGATAGAGCTAGAAGCACACAGAAATCTGACCCAATGGGGTCTATAAGAAGTTGTCTCACACTCTAACAAGAGTCTCTAGGCTACCTGTGAACCGGTTTTACATAAGGAGACAACTTTAATCCTGTGACAGGATATTTGATTAGGGGTGAGAGAAAAAAAGGTGATCGCAGAGTTTTTCTCTTAAATGTGTAAAGTCAACTAGTCTGTGTTATATATTGAAGTTAAAGTGTTGAAGAAGTGACAAAAGTTGTGAAGGAATTGAAATGAAGTTAAGGTGCTAAAAAGGCTATCTAGGTAAGTGGTTGGTACCAGTCCAGAGAAAGACAGAGATAACTCGAAAGGAAGAGGTTTGAGTGGCGATTTTTGGAGCGCGCTCATATTGTTGTTTTAAGAATATTGAAAAGTGCTGAAAGTATTTGACAAAACCGAGTAAGTGTTGACAGTCAATTTTAACAATAAGAGACACTCCCCTGATGCATTTATGTAAGACATTGCCAAAGCACATGCCCAAGCTTAAACATTATAGTGCGGAATGGGTGAAAGGCACGGCAGATAAGATGTACATGTCGTGGCCCCAGGATCACTGTCAAAGGCTGTATTGCAACACATGACCACATATTTGCACGGTGGGTACACAGGTAAAAAATTGGAGAAAAGATTAGCTATTCTAGAGCTTTGGAAAATGTACCAGGAAGGAAGGGAAGATCTGCCACCTGAGGAGTGGATGCTTAATCAGTGTAAGGAGGAAGGTGTTGAGCCTCCAGCTCCCCTTACCTTGCCTGAAGTAAAAAGTGCTAGTGCAGAAGAGGTAGCGGTGTATCCTCTAAAGGAACTGAAAGCAGTGACAGGGTATAGTAATCTGATATACAAACCACCTGCTTATAGCAGTGACGATAGTCCAGAGGAGAATAAGAGAAAAGAAGAGATCTTTAAGATCATAGAAAGTAAAGAAGAGAAGAGTGAGCAATCAAATGCATTGACATAATTAGAAAGACAGATTAAGAGATGGAAAAGGGAAAAGGAAAAAGATGACGAGGTAACGCTCGTGCAGAACAATTGGATGGGAGGAAAGATATTACTCAAGCTAGATGGGAAAAACATTGAGGAATTAAGGCAAAGAGAAGATAAGGACAAACAGGATAGAAAAGATAGAAAGCAGAAAAAGATGTTGAAGGAAGATGAGCATAAAATAAAGGGGAAGGAACAGCGAGAACAGATGTATCAGGAGGAGCAAGAGAAAAAAACAGGAGGGAGAAGAGAGAAGAGGAGGAAGCAAAGAAATTACAGGACAAAAGGATACAGAGACAAAGAGAAGAGGAGGAAAGGAGAGCAGAAGTGAGGAGAGAAGAGCGAAGACAGGAAGAGGAGAGAATTAGAAGGGAGGTGAGAAAACAAAGAGAATTAGATGAAGAGTTAGAATGGAGAAGGAGACAGCATGACTTTGCAATTAGCCTTGTTAATAAGGAACCGGTAGAGCCAAGCCCAGCAATATGATGGTACAGAATAGAAGAGTTGTTTTTGTTAAAGGGAGCAACGTGAGGGGCATGTAGAGTAGCATTAGAAGAAGAAAACTTTGATATAGGATGTATCAGAGACAGGATCGATAAAGTCTATCAAGAATTAAAGGAAGTTAGCAAATCTGGAAGCCGAGAGAAGGGAGATCAGTCCCTAGTATTCCAATCATGAAGCAAAGAAGAAAATCCATTTAGTCTCAAACACAGAGCCATATCTTTAAGCAGACTGAACTTAGATACGGGTGAATGGGATGAGAGTCACCCTAGTTGGGGACTAGGCATATCAGATGAGGAAAGAGAATACTTTCTTGGGGAAGAGGAAAGGAGCGTGAGTGCCCCACAGAAAAGACTGCAGATGGACAAAGAAGTAAGATGGTGAGATCTAGAGCAACCTAAGGATACGATGCCAGATCCCATAGCATATCCAGAGCGTCCCAGAGGACGATTGTATAGTGAGAAGGGAGAATCACTGCCATATGTGAGCAGGTTAAGCTCGCTACCAGCGAGGAGACGGACAGGGACAATTGTCCCTGCCATTAATGGGCAGAGGATGGGAGCCGACTGCGAGTTAGGGTTTACGCAGTTTCCCTTTATGGAAAAAAGGGGGAATGAGACCCCAGTATATACAATGGCCTCAGATTTATAAGGATAATTAAAGTGCAAGCTCCCGAGTTTGACTTTATGCGCTAGAAAATGGATAAATGAGTTAGAAAAAATGACAGGAGGAAACACGATGGCCATAGGGGACATTGAGGGTCTCTTGGCAGCTATTCTTGGGGAGAGAGCTGATGACATATGGAGGAGAGCAGGCTATTCAAGTGTGACAGCACAAAACACAGCACATGATCGAGTGCCATTCAATAATTGCAGAGCAGATGTTTGGAGGGCTCTCAGGGTGCAGTATCCCGACACATCAGATATGGGTGCAATCATGACACGTAAGATGAAGGAATATGAAGACGTGTGAGCCATGGGAAAAAACAGTGGCATTATTTTACCACATATTATGTCAGGTGAGCAAGTACAGATGCAGATGAAGAAACAAATAGGAATGGAAGCGAAGAGGTGGGCTGAAATACAGTTGACAATAGCGCATCACTGTTGGCTGTTTCAGAAGAAAGACAAGAAGAAAGATGAGGCTAGGAACATTGAGGAAGCCATGTTGTTTCAGAAGAAATTGTCAAGATTTGTCATGGAAGGGATGGTATTGACAAGTGGAGAAGGATTGGGAATGCAACAAGCAGTGGATGCATCACAGGTGATTAATCAATGCCTGATGGACCAAGGAAGGAATGGGTCCATGCCACGAGGCAGGGGTCTGGGCTATAGAGGAAGGGGTGGATTCCAAAATAATCAAGGTGGGTTTAAAAATGCGCAGATTGAGAATCAGAATGCGCAAGAAGGATGCAACCAAGGGGGACTAGTGAGGCGGCCTCCCCAATGGAAAGTACATAATGGCCAATTTTCAAGAGGGGGGGCAGCCTATCTTCCACCATTTAGCACACATAGTAGGGAGGGGTTTGCCCAAGATCAGACAGTGTATCAGGCACACGTTCCGCGAATGCAACAGACATAGCAACCAGAGCAAGTGCAAATGAATCCACCACAAGGGCAGTCGTAACACGCCCCCATGCAAACATGTCAAAGCAAACACAGGACAATTATTGACACCTAGAATAGGAGGTGCCACTGTGGTAGGATGAAATCCTTTCACATGTATGGGGGTATGCATGTACCCACAAAAGGACAGCTCACAGGGCAACTTGATGTGTTCAGTACTATAAGTGATACCAGAACCCCAAGAGGAACCAAGGGTTGATGTGACTATAGGAGGCAAATCTTTTTTCTTTTTTAGTAGGCACTGGGGCTACTCATTCATGTATACTAGGGGGAAAATATACAATGTTGTGAACTGCCATGAATGCTCAAGGCTTCTCTGGAGCTATGAGTCAAGTTCCTTCTACTGATGAAATACCAGTCTCTATAGGTGAATGAGACATATCTGTTCCATTGTTGGATACATGACAGACACCAGTTAACATTTTGGGAAGAGATTTGATGACAAAACTTAACATGATGATTTCATTTACTGATGAGGGAATAGTGTGTTACACTCCCGGAATGCACTTCTTAAATGTGGGCAAATTCATACTGGTGTTCACAGGGCAAATGCTCTGAGAGGTGTTCCAGTAGAGGCAGAGGTTTTTCTTTATGGGATGAGCATTTTACTAACATGGCTACCTGGTTTACTGGGGAAGACTGTGAGGACACCTGACAAATTCTTGTTCAGACCACAGACCTATGGACAAAGACGGGGCACAGACTATCCCTCTAGTGTTAGAAGCAGCCATAGTACGAAAGGAAATGATGATGTTCGAAGGAACAGATGATGAGGGTAGACCATGGAGGACAGTACTAGCTTTCGAAGAAGGGTACAGGTTGACTGACATTACTGATGATGATAAGTTTAGAGAAGAAGCAATAGACAATGAAATAGTGTTCTTTGTGAGAATTACAAACTGGATAAGAATAGAGAAAAGGGAAATCCCACAGTGAATGGCAATAATGCAGCAGTGACCAGCATTTCTTTAAGAGGACTTTAAGAAGGTGCCCAGCGTCCTATGGACTACATGCTCTTGTGACGTAGGATTATTAAAGGGAATAGGGAAAGTCAAAATAAAGCTGAAGCCAGGAGCAATTCTACCTCGAGCAAAACAGTATCCCATGTGTCGACAGGCTGATGAGGGTATATTCAAGACCATTTCAGCACTGATGAAACAAGGAATTCTGGTGCTATCAGAATCATCAGGCAACTCTGCGGTGTATCCTATCTAAAAATCAAAGGGAGGGTCATGGAGATTCATATAAATCATGAGAACGATTAATCAGATTGTAGAGTCAGAGTTTCCTCTGGTTCCTATCCCGGCGATGATACTATGCAGTATACCAGTGGAAGCTCGATATTTCACGGTGATCGATTTGAATAATGCATTTTTCTCAATCCAGTTGCACAAGGACTCACAAGACTTGACTTCATTTACATTTGGCCAAACTCATCTAAAACACACTTGTTTGCCTGTGGGGTACTGCGAGTCTCCATCAATCTTTAACAGGGTCCTCCAGATGGACCGAGGCAATGTTGATTTAAAAAGTGTGGTGATACAATACGTAGATGACATTTTAATTTGTAACACTACAGAAGATGGGTGTTGACAGGACTTGATTCAGTTGATGACTATCTTTGCAGACAAATGATACAAGTAGAGAAGGAGAAGCTAGGATATTGTCAAGAAGAAGTGTTATACATAGGACAGTTGATTTCACTTGAGGAAAAAAAAGGTGCCACCTGAAAAGCTGAATATGAAAACTGCAAACCACACACTGTAAAACAGATGCAACCATTTTTGGGACTGTGCAATTGTGTTAGAGCCTGGTTGTTTGACTACAGTACATACACAGACCAATTTGCAGGCTTTAAAGAAAGCAAAGGTGTATAAGGTTAAAATAGAATGGACTGAGGAGATGGAGGAAGGGTTTAAGGAACCGAAGACAGCAATTGGTACAGTCCCTGTTTTAGGAATACCCAATTATGCTGAGGAATTCTATTTATTTTTGCACACAAATGGGACAGTCATGACAGCAGTGCTTTTACGGAACACTACATTGGGGTACAAGCCTCTAGCGTATTATAGTGGGATTTTAGACCCAGTTATGAAAGGAACAGTCATTCGCAACCACCGCATTTGCAATTGAGAAGTCTACAAGTATTGTAATGGGCTGCACTATGACTCTCTTCTTGGAGCATGCTCTATTTGCCATTTTAGAGAAATCCAAAGGAACATTGACATCTCAGAGAGCAGCAGCCTATGAAGTAATGATTTCAAACCCAACAATTAAAATTGTCAGATGTAAAATAGTAAATCCTGCCACATTTGTAGCTTAGCCAATAGCAGAAGGCGATAAAGTGCATGCCTGTACTCATTCTGTTGAATTTTCTGGTGATATACCCCACGTGATAGAAAATGCTTTGCCAGGAGGGGAAATTCTCTTTATTGATAGTTCTTCAAAATGATCAGACTAGTTGAGAAATGCATTCTGGCGCTGCTGTCGTAAGGCATAGATTAAATGAGAAATGTGAAATAGTAGCAAGCGCCAGGTTACTGTCTCACTTTTCAGTGCAAGTGGCAGAATTGGTAGCGCTTATTGACGTGCTCGAGAAACACAAAGGGCAGGAAGTGACGATGTACAGTGACTCCGCCTATGTGACATCAACCGTACACGCAGGGCTAGCACGTTGGAAAAGGAGCGGCTACCTCAGAGAAGATGGCACGCCAGTTCAGCACGCAACTTTATTGGACAGGCGCATTAAGGCACTACAACTCCCAGTAGCCATACAGGTCGTGAAATGCACCTCTCACACCAAGTGAACATATTGTATTTCTTGTGGGAACAAATCTGCAGACCAGAAGCCAAAAGGGTTGTATATTCCCCAGACAGTTCATGTTTTGACACTCCAAATATGAGGGAGAAAGTAGTCATGATTATGGTAATGCAAGAAGGGTTAATAATTTGCCAAAGACCAAATTAATGGAGATTCAAGGGAGTGCACCACAGGAAAAGCAGGAGTAATGAAAACAAAGGGAGTGTTCTTTATCCCCCAGAGAAGCCTTATGGTGGCAGGATAGCACTGGAAAGCTGGTTATGCCAGTAGCATTGTTAAAGATAGTGCTTGAGCAGCTGCATTACCCCGCAGATGTAAGTAGGAAAAGTCTTGCTGCAATGATTGTGGAAGATTGGTCCATTCCAAATTTGTTAGAGCATGTGGCATTCTTCGTAGTGAATTGCATCATGTGTCAAAAGTTTACAGCTGGGCATTCACTGAGAATGATTAGAGGAGTAATACCTTGACCGAATGGTGATTTTCAGCATTTACATATTGATTATGTTGACATGCTGCAAGTATGTAATGTATACAGGTATCTGATAGTGATGGTGTGTCCCTTCTCTTGGTGGATCAAGGCAGGCCCATGGACATACCCTGACGCCACTTGCGAAGTGAAGGTTTTAGTATGTGGAGTCTTCCCACGATGCGGTGTCTGTGGAGTGCTGAGATCCGATAATGTCCAACTTTTTGTTAATGAAGTGTTCAGACAGATTGGATTATTATTGAGTATTAAACACAAGTTTTCTTCTGCTTATCACCTGCAAGCAAACGGAATATATGTGAGAGACTCAACGGCCTCCTAAAGAAAGGATTGCCAAGATCAAGCTAACTTTGAAGAAGGGGTGACTATATTGCTTGCTCTTAACTTTATATGCGCTAAGGAATCAGCCTAGTTCAGACCACGACTTCACCCCACACGAACTAGTGACAGGCAGGTGAATGAAAATGCCTCTTAAACCTCCGTCAAGGAGTTGAAGTGATCTCCACAGTACAGCATAACTGTTAGGTGATGAGCTGCCAAATATTTGACATGTATAACCTAGCATTTCTCTCATTTCAGATCAACTCAAATGTCAGAAGGGTCGGTCTCAGAACACAGATGAAAACCATCCAGCAATCGAATCTTCTGAACATTTATCGGCACCTAAATTGTTTGTTGGTGACACCGTTCTGATTAAAAACTTCACCCGAAAGTAGCACGACACAAAAATTAATGGCCCCTTTATCATTAAAAATATAATTCCCTCCAGGGGGCAAAGGAAGATTTCGATTTCGTTTCATAGAACAAACGCAGCCTTGGGCATCTCTGACTCTCACTCCTCTTGGGAGGGATGCAAACCCCTCTTCACCTTTTTCTCTAGGCCACATGCCTCCTTTTCCCGTATTGATTATATCTTGGTGGACTGTTCATTGAGGGAGAAGGTCTCCAACTTTGGTGTGGAATTGGTTCCTTAGTCGGATCACGACCTGGTACGTGTCCGGATAGGAATGTTCCCTGCCCATCCCCATAGCTTGAGGTGGACTTGTAATGACCTCCTGTTGCAGGATAAGGTTCTGTCTCAGGAACTCCTGACTGCAATTAAAAACTACTTTGAGGTGAATGACAATGGTGAGGTGGGGGAGGCCGGTGTTTGGGAGGCGTTCAAGGCCACGATTAGATGGGTGCTCATTGGCATTGGAACGAGAAGGAAGTGGGAGAGGAGTAGGGAGGAGAAACTTCTTAGAGACAAAATTGAGGCTATTCAGCCAGGGGGCAAGCTTAGGAACCAACTGTGCCTGGGCAAATGGGCAGAACTCCAACAGCTTAAAGCTAAACTAGCGGCCCTCATGGTGGGACAAACCGGGAGAAAACTAGCGTTTCTAAAGCAAAGATATATGGAGAAATGAGAGAAAGCGGATATGATTCTTGCTTGGAGGCTCAGGGAACTCAGGAATAGTACGAGAATCCATGCATTGCGTACCTGGGGGGGGTGGTAAATGTACGGATGACTCTGGTATAGCGGAGCACTTCAGCCTTTATTACGAACAACTCTATGCATCTGAATGTTGTGGAGAGGGCTCCGATGTCAACGCTTTCTTAGATTCCTTGCCGATTCCTTGCCTCTCACCCGAACAGGTGGGTCCACTGGAAAACCCTATCACCCCTCAGGTAATTGTTGATACGGTTGGTTCAATGAAGGGAGGCACCACGCCGGGGGATGATGGGTTCACTATCTCCTTTTATAAGTCTTTTGGGGCCTCTCTTGCTCCCTTTCTGGACAAATTATTCAACTCCACTCTTGAATCTGGTGCCCTGCCTCAGTCCATGCTCTCAGCCCTCATAGTGGTTATACCCAAGGAGGAGATAAACCACACTCTATATCATTCTTACCGCCCTATTTCGCTTCTTAACACCAATGTAAAAATCCTGGTGAAGCTCCTCACTAACAGACTGGCCCAGCATCTCCCCTCTCTGGTTCAAGGAGACCAGGTGGGCTTTATTCCTGGCAGGCAGGGGTCTGATAATATTAGGAAAACCATGGACCTCATTCACGAGGCCTCGAGTGGAGGCCTGGGAGCCTATTTGCTTTCTATCAACTCAGAGAAAGCTTTTGATCGGGTTGAGTGGCCGTAAATGGTGAGGGTGTTGCAGCGGATGAGGCTGGGGACTCGGTTTTGTCGATGGATTGCTGCCCTGTATAATGGGCCCTCAGCTAGGGTGTTGGTGAACGGTTCTATCTCCGATCAGCTTTTTCTTTCCAGGGGGACTAGGCAAGGTTGTCCCATTTCTCCCCTTTTATATGCTCTAGCAATGGAACCCCTTGCCACAGCGATCCGGCAGTATCCAGGGATTACGGGAATAAGGGTGGGGGATCTGGATTTCAAGCTCTCTCTCTTTGTGGATGATATCTTAGCATACTTAACCAACTTGGACGTCTCTCTCCCCAACCTTCTCTCTCTGATTCAAGCCTTTGGGGTTTTCTCGGGTTTGAAGATCAACCCGTCTAAGTCCTGTTTGATGCCAGTGGGAGGGGGGCTCCCGGGTCGTTGAGGGGGAGGCTGTGGTGGAGGGTATCAAGGTAGTGCTTTCAAACATCCTGTACCTTGGGATTCACATCCCGAGAGATCTGAGCTCCATATTTGAAGCTAACTACCCCCCGATTCTCTCCAGAATTAGGACTGACCTTGCTAGGTGGGCGCCCTTGACCCTTTCCTGGTTTGGTTGGATGGTGTCCGTGAAGATGAATATTCTTCCCTGCCTTCTTTACCTCTTTTCCTACCTTCCTATTAGAATCCCAGAGTCATTTTGTAGGTCTCTTCACCTCGCGATTCACCGTTTTGTATGGAGGGGTAAGAAAGAGAGACGACTTGCGTACTTATTGGACGTATATTGAAGACACTCATACGCATCCTCGGAAAGTTAGAGACTGGTTGTGGGCTCCAAGAGGTTCGCTCCCAACCTGTGTGAGGACGCATCCTACGTTGGCAGTACTGTGGGAGCTTTGGAGACCCTCTGGAGAGAATCTTGCTTTGTCTTCTTGGCCTTCCCCTCTGTCTTCTCTTTGGGGTCCCCCACTGGACCTGGGTAATAGGGGTCTATGAAACACTCAGAAATGATCAGATATGGGCTTGAAGAGGGCTGTCCAATTGTTTCGGCAGGGTTCCTTTGTGCACTATGATGTTTTGGTGGAGGCAATGGGGGATAGCCCGATGGCAATCTTCGAGTCCAGCTTCTATTTAATGGCCGTTTCGCCTGCAATCTATTCACTACATATAGCCAGCTTCTATGATCACTTAGTCTACTTGCTGCATCTGTACGGTTATCGAACGATTAGCATTTTCTACAGTGCTTTTCACATGTGCAGTCTTTTTTTCGCACAGGAAAGTTTACTTGATTCTTTACTTCATCATCTGTTTCTATAAAGTCCATAGATTCTCTTCTTCAGCCAGTCTTCTTTTTGCATCATACTCATTTCTTGTGATGTCTCTTTCTATCTTTTTCATATTCCTTCAGCGATCTCTACTGCCTTCTTTGTTGTCTTCTTACACTGTGTGATTATTATCTTGGTGATACAGAATACAAACATCACCATGAGCAATAGTGCTCCAAGAAACTTGAAAATGTTTGCCATCCACTGCGGAACCCATGAGAATATAGATACAAACCAACTGTCATCTGTAATGTCTTCTGTCTCTTATCTTCCATATTGGTGCACAGGTTCGTCAACAATGCTATGGCCTCTGTCAAGGTCACCTTCTTGTCATCATGAGAAGGTATGAATGTGCAACAAGATGGCTCAATTTTGGCGCAAACTCCTCCTCCCATCGCTGTGATCATGTCAATGACATATATGTTCTGTAGGGTCATCAGTCGTATCTCCATCAGCTCTTCCTTGATAGCATTGAATCCTTTTATGGTGCTATTGATTGTCTGCAGAAGATCCCATCTGGTAATCTGTAACCATTTGGCATTCAAGATAATCGTGAGTATTCAGGCAGTCTTGCTGACAACCTATGCTCATATGGGATTGCATCAAAGGATTCTATTAATTCTGCTGAAAAACAATTCATGGTCTTTATGGATCTTAACTCAACTTTTGACCACATAGACAGTGGCATGGAGTTCTAAGACCATGCCTACCAGTACTGGAGGCCCTTCATTACGAGTCAATGATCTATGTTCAATGTAGTACTAAAGGTGACATGAGTGGTGATATTAGAGTTTATCAGGGCTTGGCAGGGGTGCCTGCTTGCACCCCTCCTTTTTAATCTTTATATTAACAATTTACCCTCTTTCATCGAAGATTGCCATCTTCCGCTTATCACCCTCTCAAAGGGGTCCGCTTTTCCCCTTTGAGAGGGTGATAATGGAGTCTCGTTCTCGTAGGGGGTCGCTCTCCAGAATATATGGTGTCCTGATAACAGCCTGGCTCCAGGGTGGGCAGGGATTCAAGCATTTTTGGGATGAGAGGCTCGGGATTGTGATAGACAACTTCACCGGTCTAGAATATTTGAAACCCTGTTTTCGGGCTCTCTGTATACAGCCGCGTTGGAACATAACTTTAAGATCCTTTATGTGTGGCATCTCCCCCCAGCAAGGCTGTTGAAGATGTATCAGGGTCTCTCCCCATGTGTCCTAGGGAATGTGGCTCTCGGGGTACGTGGTTCCATATATGGTGGGAGTGCCCATGTGTGCAGGTCTATAGGGCGGAGCTCCTTAGTTGGATCAAGGACATCATGGGTTTCACTGTCTACCATGCCTACCAGTACTGGAGGCCCTTCATTACGAGTCAATGATCTATGTTCGATGTAGTACTAAAGGTGACATTAGTGGTGATATTAGAGTTTATCAGGGCTTGGCAGGGGTGCCTGCTTGCACCCCTCCTTTTTAATCTTTATATTAACAATTTACCCTCTTTCATCGAAGATTGCCATCTTCTGCTTATCACCCTCTCAAAGGGGTCCGCTTTTCCCCTTTGAGAGGGTGATAATGGAGTCTCGTTCTCGTAGGGGGTCGCTCTCCAGAATATATGGTGTCCTGATAACAGCCTGGCTCCAGGGTGGGCAGGGTTTCAAGCATTTTTGGGATGATAGGCTCGGGATTGTGATAGACGACTTCACCGGTCTAGAATATTTGAAACCCTGCTTTCGGGCTCTCTGTATACAGCCGCGTTGGAACATAACTTTAAGATCCTTTATGTGTGGCATCTCCCCCCAGCAAGGCTGTTGAAGATGTATCAGGGTCTCTCCCCATGTGTCCTAGGGAATGTGGCTCACGGGGTACGTGGTTCCATATATGGTGGGAGTGCCCATGTGTGCAGGTCTATAGGGTGGAGCTCCTTAGTTGGATCAAGGACATCATGGGTTTCACTGTTGCCAAAGGCCCCCTGGAGATCTTGTTTGGGGTTTCGAGCTCTGAAGATGACATGGGTGACCCCCCACAAGCAATAAAGTGCATGTTGTGAGCGGGGAGATTAGCCCTGGTGCAGAATTGGAAAAGTAAACTAACCCCATCCAAATCTGAGTGGTTGTCTAGACTGTGGGTGATATTTACCTGTGAGAAACTGTCTGCGATGACCCACGACAAAATGGCATCCTCCCTGCAGGATTGGACTCCGGTTCTGTTGCATGAGGACTGTGAGTCACTGAGACGTTGAAGGTTTGTCTTAGCTAGGCTGGTTTCTTCATGTATGGCTCTTGGGCCTAGGATCTTGGTCATCCTCTGAGTTTGTTTTAATCTTCAAACCCTCGCGGGTCAGCAAATGTCTGAAACGGTATACACGCATTTCGCCGTCCAAAGGAAAAGTACCACGACCAAAAATAGGTTGGCGAAATCACATAGAACCATCTGAAACATGTTCTCTAACCTGTACTCCTGTTTTTTGAAAGTTCTTTGGTCCCATTCAGTACTCAGTAATATTTAAGCAAGTGGGGGGGAGGGGGGAGATGTGGGGGAAGTTACACTGGATTATGTGATTGTTGGAAGTGTGTTTAACAGTAGCGTTTGGTTTTCTGTATTCTGAAAATGTTCAATAAAAACTTAATGGAAAAAAAATATATAACTCCCTTAGCAGTGAAAGTCCAAGGCAGGCGAGCTTGGCTTCACTAAAACGAAGTGAAATTGTACAACGGCGAGATCGCCCCTCCAAGTCCTACTCCTCCTATTGTTGCTGATCAAGACAAGCAGAAGAATTTCAGCCTCTGCAGACTCGATCGATGACAAACAAGAAGGACAGCAAATCAGCTAGCTGTTAATTGCAGATTTTGCATTTGGACTGTGACTCATTTGGGCACTCCCTATAGATATTATAGCGGGAGTAAAAATCTTTGCTGACAGTCACAGGAATCTTTGAAAATTTACTTTAGAGAAATATAGATGTATCAAGATTATGCCTAAATGACAGCACCTAATTAAGAACTGACCGATGGGGATGTACACAGCTTATATTTGCTGTTTTTTTTTATATATCCTTCAAGCTTATCCTGCTCTTGTCAGAAGAAACATTGATGTTCAGACTTTTTAACAGGATTCTAAAACTGGTCCCGTGATTAGGAGGTTATTAATTGTAATCATTGAGCAAATACTGCAACACCAGGCGACATTGCAATTGCAGGAGTAAAAACATGTTCCTTTTTCCTTAAGTAATCAATAATCACATTAGAAATAAGGAATGATGAGGCAAACCCGATTGTAGGGAATAAACAAGCACGACCAGTACCAGGATGGCAAAATAAGTGGATGTCAATAGTCATATGCAAATTTTATGCATGTAAAATTTCTATGTTTGTCTTTCTGTTTCTCCCGGTTCACACTCTCTATTTCATTGATCCAAATAAGGTAGAAACATTTGTAGTTCCCTCTACTATTGAAGCTTCTGTTAATTTACCCATTACTGATGAGACGATGCCCTTTGTGATGTCACCTAGGAGCAGAGCTGCTTTAGAGCTGTTCACATATGCCGCAAACATTCTGTTGGGGAGAGTTAGGAGAAATGCAAAGGAAGATAATGAAGGGATAAATACCTATCTAGATAATACAGTATGCCTGGGTAAAACATGTGGTATCATCACATGAAAAAGGTGGGAGAGAACATCTAAGGAGGGTTGCCACGTGGGTTGCCTGATACCTTATGCTTTGGGAAATTCAAAAATATTCATACCCACAGAGGTATCAGTGATAAAATCCCGTTGCCTGACACATCTTGCACTTTGCCTGAAAGTGGACAGTTGCAAGGCAGAACATCATCCATGGTGTGGATGAATAAAGCGACATCTCAAAGAGAAAACAATTATGTGCATGAATTAAAGTCAAGAGGTAAACCAGAAACAAACCATCAGATAATAAAATATGAACAGCTTGGAATGAATGAAGCTGGAATCAAGATTGAAGAAAACAAGATTCTGCAATGCAAAGATAATTAACGGAAGGAAATATAAGAATGTTGGGAAAGAAGTCAACTAAAAATCAAAGGAACAGTGCTTACTCACGATGGATGGGTTGATGGGCTGGTGGTGTGCAAAGCAGCATCATTAACCGGACAGTGGGAAGCAGTTGTGACAAATGCAGAAAAAGAATGAAAAGATTAATCGCTGAAGATTGCAAGATTGTTGACAAGGGTCTACAATAAAGGAGGACCAGTGCAGATACTACCCCTGATGGATGCAGCCTTATATTTCTGAAATAATGGTACGAAGAAGGTTGGAGAGAATCACCACTGTGGCTGAATTTTTGATGTACCAGACATAAAGGAAGGGAAAGCCATCTTGATGGATCATTATTGGGCTTGTGGATCCAGAGCCTACATGAAGCTGCCCAAGGACTGGGGAGGGATGTTTTACTTAGTGCTCATCCATTTTCCAGCCTTAGTGATTCCTCAGATTGACCTGAACATTGGAGGATTTCCGAAAGCAGATGCCCATTTAAGAAGGAGAAGATCACTCAATGTTCTCAATCAAACAAGGAGGGAGAATTGTTTTTCAGCAGAATTAATAGAATCCTTTGATGCAATCCCATATGAGCATAGGTTGTCAGCAAGACTGCCTCAATACTCACGATTATCTTGAATGCCAAATGGTTACAGATTACCAGATGGGATCTTCTGCAGACAATCAATAGCACCATAAAAGGATTCAATGCTATCAAGGAAGAGCTGATGGAGATACGACTGATGACCCTACAGAACATATATGTCATTGACATGATCACAGCGATGGGAGGAGGAGTTTGCGCCAAAATTGAGCCATCATGTTGCACATTCATGCCTTCTCATGATGACAAGAAGGTGACCTTGACAGAGGCCATAGCATTGTTGACGAACCTGTGCACCAATATGGAATATAAGAGACAGAGGACATTACAGATGACAGTTGGTTTGTATCTATATTCTCATGGGTTCCGCAGTGGATGGCAAACATTTTCAAGTTTCTTGGAGCACTATTGCTCATGGTGATGTTTGGATTCTGTATCACCAAGATAATAATCACACAGTCTAAGAAGACAACAAAGAAGGCAGTAGAGATCGCTGAAGGAATATGAAAAAGATAGAAAGAGACATCACAAGAAATTAGTATGATGCACAAAGAAGACTGGCTGAAGAAGAGAATCTATGGTCTTTATAGAAACAGATGATGGAGTAAAGAATCGAGTAAACTTTCCTGTGCGAAAGAAAGACTGCACATGTGAAAAGCACTGTAGAAAATGCTAATCGTTCGATAACCGTACAGATGCTGCAAGTAGACTAAGTGATCATAGAAGCTGGCTATATGTAGTGAATAGATTGCAGGCGAAACGGCCATTAAATAGAAGCTGGACACTAGTGTCACAATTTTGGTTAGCGCAAACCCATGAAGAGAAGGGCTTAAAGCTGTGTCGCAGCAAAGAATTAGCTTGGAGCATGGACAAAACGAGAAGGGCTGCCTGGCCTAATGTCAAGATGGAAAGCAGCCAATAACTGGTTATCTATTCTTGAAGGCAGAGAACATGAGAAGCTGAATTATCCCTTGATAAGGTGCAAGGAAAGAACACCATGAATGCCAAGTTTTATTAATTCAAGACAATTAAATGCTGGAAAATGGGCCGAATTGCAGTCTCCCGTCATGTGAGCTCAGGGTGAAAATAGAGTTGGGCAAGTAGTACTAGAACTATGATAAGCATGTGCCCATACTCCCTTAGATTCTCAGAAATGAGTATACATTGCAAGGCCAAGTTCAAAGACATGGCAGAAGGCATGGGTGATAAGAGATGTTGGGCTAATTGGGTGGGGAGGTACAGTCAAGTCCACCTCCTGGCACCTGGGGTCTGAGCTCACATGCTGCTAAGTGAACCGGATGTTCCAGAAGGGCACGAACATGCCAACCAATTGTAGAAGGCCATATAATTAAGGGCCTTATAGTTTGAGAGCCAATGGGGTACTGTGTTTCTAATAACTTTTGAAGATGACTTGCACTAGGGGTGGGCATGAGTTGTCCACCTGACTGAAGAGCCCCAATCACAACCCGAACCCTTATATAAAGTATGCTTAGATGTTCCCTTTGAACCTACCAAAATCCCCCTTAGGTTTTCCTTATTTGCCTCGTAGTATGCCATCATGTATGAAGAGTTTTTACTATAAAAGTGTTTTATGAAATGCTTTGAGAGAACGCTGTGTGACGCCCGTTGAAGTCTGTTGTATTTCACAGTTTTAGATAACTGATAATAAAATAGTAAAATGACTTTGCCATCCTCCTGAGTTGGTCTGATTATTGGTGAACAGAGTTATTCTGTTTCCCATCCACCTGCATGACACGCTACCAATTAAAAGGGCCCTAAGCTCACTATGGTCATGAATCCCCTTTACCCTTGGGTACGGGCACTACTGGGAGGGTACTGTGCAGGAGTGTGGAAAGGGTGTCCGATCTTCTCAGGAAAGTAGTGGCCATGAACAAAGAGGTTATGTCAACATGCTTAAACCTGCATCCAACCCTGCAACTGATTTTTGGGGATTTTGACTCTTTGGGGAGATGTTTAGCATCATGAAGGATGCTTCTTTAAATCTATGGGGCAGTCTCATTCCTGGTTATCGGCCAGTTGTAAAGAAAAGAAACTATTTTTCTGGGGCACTCGGGAGAGTAAAAAAGAGAACTTGAAAGAAAAAAACTGTTTATTGCCCAAGTTCAATAGGAGGCACTTTGTACGGTGGCTATTACCAATGATAGAAAGAATTTCTGGAGAATTTTCGCTAACAACTATTTTATTGTTCACCTTGCATTTGTTCAGTCCCTGAAATATTTGTTCATGAACAAGATTGGGTAGACTATTTTAGTAACCTAAACCGTGTAGTGAAGGGGGCTGCCTCAAAAGCCACAAAATAAATGATTATGGCTGTTGACACGCAATTGCATTCCCCTTTGCTGAAGGAACTGATCATTGCATGGCAGAAACTCAACAGAGCTCCGGTGTCTGATGATGTCCCAAATTACCTTTTTCCCTCCTGTTTTTAGTTGTGGGCCCCGTTTCTGACACAGGCTTTTAAAGCTCTTCTACAGACTAACATTAACCCCACAAGCTGGAAAGTTGGCAGTATCGTACCAATTACAAGAAGGGTTCAAAATCATAGCCATCCTCATGCTGTCCAGTTCTGTTTCTGGATGCACCTCAAAAATATTCTCTGGGTTATAATGAGAAGACTGGAAGAATGGGTGTTGGCAAACAATGTTCTATCCGACACACAGCTAGATTTTAGATCACGGATGGGCACTATCAATCAATGTATATATTTATTTTTGATATTGTCTAAATCTGTTTTTATTGCTGGGACCCATGTCTACCTGGTCTTTATGGATCTTAACTCAACTTTTGACCACATAGACAGTGGCATGGAGTTCTAAGACCATGCCTACCAGTACTGGAGGCCCTTCATTACGAGTCAATGATCTATGTTCGATGTAGTACTAAAGGTGACATGAGTAGTGGTATTAGAGTTTATCAGGGCTTGGCAGGGGTGCCTGCTTGCACCCCTCCTTTTTAATCTTTATATTAACAATTTACCCTCTTTCATCGAAAATCTATTTGCGGATGAGCCACTGTGTGAGGGTCGGAGGTTACCAGTCCTTAGCTATGGTGACAATGTCTCTCTGTTGGCCAGAAATTCTAGGTATTTAGACATTCTTGTTGAGGGTTACGTGAGATGTATGAACAGCAGGGGACTTATCTATTTATTTATTTATTTATTTATTTATTTATTTATTTATATGGCACCGGGGACCCGCAGGCCTCTGGGCACACACTTACACAATGGGACAAACAAAAAGACAGAACTGGTGCAGTTACTAATCAGGTAGTACTATAACCTAAAACTTAGCTGAAAAAGAAGGTTTTTAGGGATTTACAGAAGGGCTTAAAGTTAGATTATTTTTGCAGGTTCAGGAAGAGAGAGTTCCATAGCTGGGCGGCCTGGTTGGGAGAGTATTTGCATAAGCCATTAAGGCGTTTGTTCCTCAGGTGGCTCACCAATGATCTTAAGTTTCTCTTGGGCTTGTATCTGGACAAGCAGAATTTAATATATTCTAGTGCTTTGCCATACAGACATTTGTGGAAAAGGGGGGCAGATTTGAACTGGGCTCGGAAGGAAACTGAGATACATTGTGAGGCCTGCCTACTGGTTGAGATGTATTCCAGCAGAGAGATTCCCTAGATGATGCGGACGGTGTCGTTCTGGATGATTTGGAGATTTTGCAGACCGTTATTACTGGCACCTATAAGGAGGGCATTACAATAGTCGATCTGCGAGAGTACGATAGCATGTGCTTTTGTGATGCAGTTGGCTTCTGAAATCAGGGGATAGTATGGCAATTTATAGAGGTCTGATTTACCTGTGTTTCGGCGCTAAGCGAGGATTCAAGGAAAATGCCTAAAGTCTTTACTCTCCCTACCACTGGAATGTCACAGTGTTTGATTTTAAAGCAAGAGTAGCTGGTGTTAAGTTTGGTCCTGGCTGGAGGCATTGCCGGCAGGCTCAGTATGCAGACTTGATTCTCCAGTGCTCCCGTAGCTGCCTGCATAAATCCTGAACAAGTAGGGGTCAGACCGCATTCAGTCGGCATTTGCAAAGTGCGGAAGAAATAGGAACAACAAGGGACCCTGCAGCAGCAGTCTGGGGCTCTGCAGGGTTTCTTCAGCCGAGAATCCAACTCAGAAGTGCCAGGGAACTGGGCATGAACTGGTGACTGCAAGATGGCCACTGGCAGGCTCAGAGATTGAGTAGCCCACTTAAGCAAAGCGGACTGGTGGTTGAAACGATACAGGTCACCTCCAATATGTGCTTAGGACTTCTGCTAAGGAGAGTGGAAACGGGTTGAGAGGTGGGGGCTGGCAAGACCCGGTGGCGAGGACGGCGGCGAGGATGGCGATACCCCTCAAGTTGTGAGGAATGTGGGTCTTGCCAGTGGAGTGTGCCTCCGGAGCCCAGCAGGGAGGAGCTGCCACTTGGTCCAGGTGGTGGAGGATGTATTGAGAGCCCCAAGATGGTGGTGCTGTCCCTTTGGTGGTGAGTCTGAGTCCCAGCCAGTGAAAGGGAGCAACGTGCCATTGTAGGAGAGGTGGAGGTTGGCAGCTGGCCTCCATCCAGAGGGGGCCGGACGGAGACAGCTTTGTGCACCCGTTAAACCATCAGGAGTGGTGTGCAGGATCCAATGGTGAGTGGGGCCCGACATGCTGCATGATAATGCACTGGCATTTTGGAGGAGGCATAACTGCAAGGACGTGGTGACGCAATTTACAAGGGAGAAGAGAAGCCCTCTGTATCAGGGACTGGTGAATGGGAGATCTGGATGCTCTCGAGCAGCCAGTGGTGATTAACAGGAAGGGGCAGTGTCTCTCTGTGGCAGGTTGGACTTTGTGGGCTATCGCCTCGCATACAAACAGGTCTGGTGGCAGTCCCCCTGGCAAGTCACTTAAGCGTGATACTCCCTAGTGGGCACTGTGGGTCTGGACTAAGTTAGAGGATGTTCAGGAGAGCCAGGTTGTGGATCAGCTCGTGGAGCACGGGTGGTGTGAAGGAGGGGCCGCAGTTGTCCTAGGATCGGCCCCATATTAGAGTCTGGGCATAACAGTTTGCCCATAGAAGGTGAGGTATCTTGCAGATTGGAGATCTGGTTCTGAGGGATCTTGGTAAAGGGTAACAAAGGATGGACAAGTATATGGACCCCAAATGCAGGCTGCCTAAGATGGAGACAATGACACAAGGAGTAACAGAAGTGGCTAAAACAGGGAGTTTTGCTTGCCGCGTTGATGGAGGAGATTCAGGCCACCAGGGCATCTTTGGAAGGGAGCATCAAGGAAGTGGAAGTGGAAGTGAATGTGTCCCTGGTATGGACGCACCTGTGTAAAGTGTGTGAGACGATAACAGCAGTGGAAGAGAGAGTGAGCATGGTGGAAGACGAAGTGGCATGTCTAAAAAAGATTATGAGCATGATAGGGGTGACTAGGACTTTGGAGCACTTTTTCCTGGAGAAGTTGCAAGTGAAGGGGCTCTCAAAATTGTTTACTGTGGAGTGGGCACACCGGATACCCGGGATGGCCTGCCACAAGGAGGCCTGTCATGGGTGATTGTGGGGAAAATACTGAATTTTAGAGACAGGGATGCTAACATGAAGTTGCACATCTTCCCGGACTTCACCCTGGTGGTACAGAGACAGTGGAGGACATTTGATGCAGTAAGGCAATGCCTTGGGGAGTAACATATCACATATATGATTTTTTTACCTGGCAAAATTGAAAGTAAGTGCAGAGGGCAGGTCGTGTTTTTTTACATCACTGCAGGAAGTATGGGCCTGGTTGGAATCAGTGGCGAGGTGTCTAGGACCAAAGGGGGTAGGGGGTGGAAGAAGCCTTACAGCTGGGGGACTGAGGGTGAGCCAGGGAGGGAGAGTTACAATAGATAAGAGTTGCCACATTCCATGGAGTAAAACGTGAGGAGATATGTTGATGAGAAATGACAGAATTGTTTGAGCAGGCAGGGCGGGGACCCAATGGGGTGAGTCCTCGGACCTACAGTTCTCAGTTCATTAATGGGGAGTGAGTGGAGGATGGAATGACCGAGGGCTTCAGGGGTATTGGAAGTTGGAAGGAATGGAGGGTTGGGATGAGTGGGCATGGGGACTGGAGTGGGTGGAGGGAGGAAAGCGTGGGGTGGGGAAAGAGGGGGCAGGAGGGAGTGAGCTGTGAGAGGTTGCAGGTTTTGGTTGTTGGGTGAGGGATTTGGGGTGGCAGGGAGGTGGGCAGGGAGAAAGGGAGGGAAGGGTGGAGTTGGATGGGTACGGTTCAGGGCCTTTGGAGCAGTTAACCTATGGTCCGAAGTTATAGTTGAGAGGAAAGCTGAGGCAAACAATCAGAACACCGTAGTTCAATTTGTTAGTTTATATGTTCGAGTGGAAGGTTGAAATCAAGTTATACATGGTGGAACAGTATGGGTATAGTTTGGAGGAGGGCGATACAGAGAGATGTTACCATGGGAAGAGAAGGTTTGAAGATTGGGTTCTGAAATGTCTGCAGATTTCCCACTTGTACACGGAACAATTGATTGTACACATGTTGTGCTACTTACCCCCCCAATTGATGGAGCACATTTACCACAACCAGAAGCATTGGCATTCCATCAATGTGCAGGTCATCTGTGATGCAAAATGAGTAATGCAAGTCATAGCCAACTTTCCCGAAAGCACATATGACAGTTACATCTACCGGCAGTCACCACACCCGGGTCCTGTCATCGGGAAGGTTGGCAACAGGTTGTTCCTAGGTGAGTATCAACTGTCATGCACATGCATGCACTCATGTGACACAGTGAACAATAGACCATGACAATAAATGACAATAACAACCATCACCACATTTTCAGGGGGCAGTGCCTACATGCTATCAAGATTCCTGCTCACACCATTCAGAAATCCTGTAACACCAGCTGAGGTAAGATACAATGCAGCACATATAACCACTAGGGGCATAGTTGAGGACACATTGGGCTGCTTAAGTCACAGTTCCCATGGCCACTCTGGTGGATTATTGCTCTATGCCCCACCAGTAGTATGTAAAATCATAATGGCAGCGTGTGCCCAGCACAATGAAGCCACACAGTGTGGTACACCAGTCGATATGCAGGAGGATCATCCCCCTCACCCAAGCACCACCCTTGCTCTTGTTCAGCCGGAGGGCACAAGGAGAGACTGCATGCAAATTGCTTGTGCAAACATACTTCTCTTGAAAATCAGCCCTGTGGAGCACACACAGTGAGTCCCTGGTGCCATTCAATGATGACTTGGGGCCAATCCTACATGAAGAACATCAGATGTCCACAATCTTGTGGAACACTCCCGTCCACTGCACACCAATTTGTATTGGAAAACCAAACAATATTTTAAATTGTTCTGTTCCTTTTTTTGTGTAATAAAGAAACAATCCAACAAAATATTTCCTAAAAGATACACGTTTTTAAATATATTAAGTGTTCTCACTTTTTCTTTTTCAATTTTCAAAATAAAGATATATCCAGCAAGTTAGCAATCTGTCAAATGATAACAAATTTCAGACAAAATGTATTTTTTGCAATTTCTTACAAGCCCAAATTGGCATTAATGATCAACCTTTATGATACATATGAAAATAACTTCTTCATTTCTGTTGTTCTGCTCTATGCATATCGGGAGATAAATATTCCCTTCTTCAGGAGCTGTCTATTTCACGGTATTTGCTTGTTTTTCATTAACATCTATTAACACATATCAAAAATATTTCTTTCAGTGCAAGTTCTGATTACCATACTTTTTCTTTCATTAATCTCATAATAATAATCATCTGGATGCTTTCCAATCTATTTCATTGTTATCCATATAGATATATTATTACTCACACTGGTTACTCCCCCTAAAATATAAATAATAATAACATTATTCAGTTCTTTCAACCCACTTTCCTTTACTATGCCATGCAACTAGAGATGTCTTTTTTATTTAAAAAAATATATATCATACATCCATTGGTAATAGGAAGAGTATCATGACTAGGCATCCCAATACCTGTGTGTTATAGTAGGTAGTGGTTCCCTCTCTCTGGTTATTTTCTACATGTGCTAGCATGTGATGTTCCACTGCTACCTTGTTTTCATATGCCTCAAGTGGGATCGTATGGGACAAAAAATAGGGTAATGTTAAGTTCCAAGCTTATAAGGCATGTATTCAACCTGATTTTAGTGTGCCTTTAAATGGTATAGAGAAAGATCTCCATTATTGTACTATTCTAGCAGTCTAGGATTGCAGGACTTGTCCTATCTGCAGAGTAATTCCTGATTATTTTTCCCGTGCTGAAATCCCTCATGAGCTGCGAAATTTCACAGCCAAAATGGCCGCTTCATGCAATCGTGATGACGTCTTGGCGTTTGTAGTTCATGTTTGTAGCGCTTGATATTTATTTATTGTAGAGATGTTGAACTTTCCTTTTGATCCTTAACAGAATGTCTTGGACCACCATTGCTATGAATATCAAAATGTTTGAAGGCCATAGTTATGAAGTAGGTGTTGGAGGTTTTATTAAAAAAAATTCCCACCTGGTCTGGTATGGTACTTTTCAACTGTGATGTCTGTAGATATAATGGTGATGTAATCAAGATTATAAATATAGCATTTATACTCCACTTATTGTAAAGATATGTAATCTTCCTGATCGCAATTTGTGAATGTCTTGAACCATTATTATAGATATGCATATGTTTGGTCAACTTAATTAGGAATACTACAATGTATAGTCCTACCCACTCTGGTGCTCTACTTGTCTGTAATCGTATTCCCCATCTGTTGTACCTCCAAGGTTAATTCAATTATCTAGTCCCAATCATTGGGCCTCATTCCAAGATTGGTGGTAGTCATGGCACTATTTGCACCATGACTGCCACCAATAACAGGTCCGGCACCGGTGTAGTTCAATGGGGATTTACTGGTCTAGTCCGACCCTGGCGGGACCGGTAAGTCTCCATTGAACATGCCATTCCCCATTCCCATTTGAGCCCCCATACGGCTCAATGGAAATGGGGTTGGTGCTAATAGTTAGGAGGTCTAAGGGTTTCCCTATCTCCTCCACAGAGGCTACCATTGATCTATGAATGTGGTGACTTCCCTCTTCAGGTGAGTGCTTTAGTTTTCACAGTGCATTCCAAACTCTTATGAGAATTGACCATATGGTAATGTTGTTCTTGGTTTCTGCTCTCTAAAAATAAAATATAATTCACATTTTTTTTTTGTATTAGATACATGAGTGGCTTGACTTTCCAGCAGACCACAACATTATTGATGAAGTTGAGAGCCCCCACATGCACCATTTACTAGGTTCTTCACAATGTTTCTTCTCCTGATGAATGTTCAAGACAAAGCTCCTTAAGAACAGAAACATGTTGAGATAATTCTCTGGACTAAAACAGAGATCAAAAACTTAATTTTTGCATCAGACTAAAAATAGAGAGTAGACACTTTCCCCTCACTCTAGTGGGGCAGTGTTTACCGGGGTTGCTCCTTTATAGAAACCTGAAAGGTAAGTGGCCATACACCTATGTGTGCCGTGAACTACTACATTACCTGCATTCAAGCTGAGCATGCAGAGCGTTTCGTGTTGAGGAATCACTCAGCAGCATGTCTCATTTACTTCTTCAGTCTTTCCTTGCGTGCACTAAACGGGGAGGAGCAATACCTCTGTGTGGGCCATGCACTACTACAATTACCTGCATTGAAGTGGAGCGTGCGGAGTGACAGAGTGTTTTGTGTTCCATGGCTCTTGTGGCTCCCAGCTCGGTGGAAAATATGGTAAGAAGATTACGAAGTAGGTCCCGAGTGGGAGATAGTATTTGTTCCCAACCCGCAGAGCTCTTAGACACAATAAATGCTAATAATGCCATTCTGCTTTCACAGTCCCCATGGACATTGCTGAACAACAATAGCATAGGTGAACCCGAGGGCCGCTCCTTTTCAGTGCACAATGCAGTAGCTTTCACATATGTGCAAGTTGCTGCATCTGAATTCCACTGGTCTAAGTCTAGGTTCCGGGATGGTATATCTGCACCTTTGTTGAGAATAGAAAGATCCCTTTCTCCACAGGCTCATGGTGTACGTTCTGATCTTATCCAATCTGGAACTAAGGATAGATCTCCCATTCTCGATGAGTCCTTCTTACGGCTTTGTAACAACATGGAGGTTTCTAATCTATTGTGTGATGAACATATACTCGGAAATCATGACAATTCTAAAACGTATGTTCCAAACGATGTCATTTGTACCAAGGAAGGCTTTACCAACTAGAATTGTGCAAATTTCTGCCAATTTACTCTGAAAAACAGCGACATGCGCAGACAATCTAATATCTTGCAGAGTGTCGATATATTGGGCCCGGCTTCTATTTCAGCATTGCATCTTGTTCTCGAATCACTGCTTCACATATATGACAATATTAAGGACATTGTCTCAACGAATGCGGTAAAGCTTGATGGGTTGGAATGTCATATTCTTAAACTAAGCAACCAACCAAATCAAGACAGCCTTCCTCAACCAGTCTTCTCTGATAGTGAAGATTATTTAACATCTTTTGGAGTGGATGCTGTTTTAGTGGGTAACTTTGACTCTAATTCACCAACATCAGACACCCTCACTGTCTTAATTGAGTTGGCATCGTGATTAAGTTTTACACCTGTTCTCAATCACTCCCCAGTGCCTGTACCATCAAATTCATTGGTGGTTAGTGTGACTAATACAAGACCAGAAAGTGTGGGCTGTCCCACTCTAGTTGAACAATCAAATACATTTCCTTATAGAAAAAACAAGGCCAAAAAAGGAAAAAACTAAAAATATGCCAGTGGCAAACGCACATCGACCCTCCCTAAAATTCTTACGTAAATTACTGGCTAATGATTCAACTATTGACATAGGCTCACAGCCTATAGCTGTGGCAATTGCTTCTATTGCTCATCGGCCTAATTCCAAACAAGTGTCCAACATGAGCCAAGGAGCCCATCCTAAATTAACTATCATGGTGCAAACCAGTACTGACCTGCATTTGCCATCAACAATGGAATCTCCTATTGAAATACCCACTTCAACCCATGTCAACGCACCTAATCTTGATTCTGAATCAATTTTTAAAATTACCTCATTTTTTCAACTTCCTGTTAACTCCATCGTGGTCCCAAAAGTTGGTTCCACAGCAAGTAGGCAACCAGTGGAGAACCGAATGGATCCAAAACCGTTGAATAGGACACATATGGGGTCGCACTAAACTTGTAATCATTCAGTCCATCTTGACAAAAGGGGAGTCACTAATTCAAAAGTGGTCAGTGTACAATCTGTTTCTCTTAATCAACCCACTACAAAAATGTTGGGATGGGAGTGCTACTCAGAACATAATGATCAATCCCAGATGAATCGTACCAAGATCTTGGGGATTTCCCAGCAGACTCCTCTTGTACGTTCACTTCATTCGGATGACATTGATGCTATTTCGCTGCCATTAATTAACATTAATCAAATGGTTTGTTCTTTCCATTCAGTAATCGCATCAACTTTGGTTTGTGAACAAAGATAAAATCTGCTCTATTTAGGATATACAATCTCCTTGATTCCATCTAAAGAGTAACCTAAGCGTTTTCTTTGCCTTGCTGCTATGTTCTAGGACACCCATAGAATCCCAACTAGACTGGTCTAGGGTGGAGTTAGCTCTTAAATTGATTGTTGATGGGGCAAGCACAGACTAAACCCTAACTCCCCCTGATTAAAATTTGTTTCATAGAATGTTTGTCGTTGGGAACATTTTTACCAGTCATTTTGTACTACAGCTAATTTGAGGGATGGTAGCATTATTATGTTACAAAAAACTATGCTGACTACTAATTGTGTTTTAGAGGGATACCATACGTGTTCTAGCTTGACTGTATGTCCAAATAAGGACAGGCCTAGTGGGGGGCTTCTCATAGCAATTATCAACTTTATCCAACTTACCTCTGAGCTGTTCTTCTCTAATCATTCACTTCTGCCGGTATCTATGACATCTAGCTGTACCAATGCCAAGTTTTTATTGGTGAATATTTATTGAAACCCCACAAGACAGACCAATAAGTCAATCCATTCAGCTCCTACCCTGCTATTTGAGGGCTGTCTCATTTAGGGGTCTGCCCATTCAATTATACTGGGTGGGTATTTCAGCTCAAACTGTAGTGAAGGCAACACATTTAATCTGGCCAATGATGGTAATTGTTCCCTGAAATACAGCAGCATGAGAGGCACTGAGTGGGATATCTTTCTGAATGAATGCAGAATTTTTCTGTTACACTATTCATCCTTGGATGAAATATTCACCTATACCTGGTAAGGAGCCCTCATTACTCACAGATTGACTATATCTATATGTCCACCTCTGCCAAACTTTCATTTGGTTTATGTCAACTAGTCAACTTTAAAGCTGGAGACTATTTGGCATTGACCTTTACACTTGACCTACCTCATAAAGTCCAGGATATTTTCCAATCAGCAGTATCCTTTTACACGGAGGGAGGGGGGGGAGAATTAGATGGAACAAGACCCTTTTCCATAAATGTACAAGTTCTATTTCAGTATTAATTGAGGAGGAGGGCTGGGGGATGGCTTTTTTTCCATCTAGTGCTGAAATGCTGTATTGTTTTCCTGGTTTTATTGGTGTCTGCTTGCAACATCTGATTGACTTACAAAGAAATTCTACTATCAAAAATCTCACTCACCAGTTTGATTCCATGATTGCAAATTCCAAAAGGATACAAAGAAATTCATTGAGGCAATTGGCTTCACAGAATGTTAATATGAGTGAGTTTTTGAATGCAAAAAAGTTAATTTGCCAATGACATAGAAATCTGGTTAAATCTCATAGATTAGAACTCTATATTAAGGACAATCAGACTATGCTTCAACACATAACTCATGCTGACTACAGACGGTTTTGGGGGATAATTAACACTACTGTTGGTGCCAACATCTACGAGAAAGAATGTTGTATTTCTGAGGCGAGATGGGTGGAGTTTTATACAGCAAAATATTCCCACCCTGGGTGAATTCAGGAACCCTGTAATCATATTAGTGGCCCGTCAGTGGGTAGTGAATGCCCATGGGATAGTGACGACATCAAATGTGCAGATTCTAGGCTCAAACCGTCTAGAGCACCAGGCCCCTATGGGATTCCATCCTGTGTTAATAAGGAGGCTGCCCAATTTTGGGTTCCTTACCCTATGGCACTTTTCAACCACATCTATTCAACTCATACGGTTCTTCAGACTTGGACTCAGTCCATTATTGTTCCAGTCTATAAGAAGGGTGATCCCACACTGCCAGAAAGATTTGGGCCGATTGCACTTACTGACTCTGCAAGTAAGGTTTTCTGTATTCTCCTTCTCACAGACCTCAATCTGGTTCTTGCCCAATCACATATTGTGTCAAAATTCCAAGTTGGCTTTAGACCTAGTATGGGTACTGTACTCAATGCTACTGTTATTGTGAACCTACTGGACAATGTGAAATTTCACGTTAAAGGCCCTCTCTATATGGCATTCATTGACATGTCTGCAGCCTTTGATTGTGTATCACGTGACGTTTTGTTGACCAAACTGATTACATTTGGTGTCCCTTCAATGTTGGTCCAATGAATTTCCCGTCTACATCAGAATATCACAATCAGAATTTGTCTTACAAGAGGTGGTGCTCTCTCCAGACCCATATTTATTTGTGTAGGTGTCAAACAGAGATGTGTTCTTGCCCCAACATTTTTCAATCTCTATTTGAGTGATATTGAGAATCTCTGGTGTAGGGACGATATCTATTCGGCTAGGCTTGGTTCTCTTAAACTACAATGGCTTGCTTTGGCTGACAATCTTAATCTCTTTGATCGTACTCCAGTTGGCCTTCAGCGCAAACTCAATATTTCTCTGTAGTTTGCACTGAAACACAACCTTTAGGCAAATAGCTCAAAATTGAAGATTATTATTTTCTCAAAACTTAAGCATCCTAAAACTATGAAGTGAACATGCGGGGGAACCAATCAATCAAGTTTCCTCAATCAGATATCTTGGGTATAACCTTACTAACTCATTTTCCTCACTAAGTGGCAACTTTCGCTGAAACATAGGATCACTCCTCTAGTTTCACATCTGAAATAGCTATTTTATAAAACGTGTTTTACGATTGTCTATGTTCTCTGCTACTTTCTGCTAATAATTGAACCTACACTTTTGTATGGCTTAGATCTTTCGCTTGTCAATATCGGGGACTCACTGAATAAGCTACAGGCACAGCTCTGGAAAGAGGTATTGTCATTGTCACTTGCAGTTCCAAATTCAATAATTCTGGAACTCACTTCACTCAAAGCCAGATACCAGTGAAGACAACCTCTTAATTTTTCTGTTTCTTAATGCATCAGAAAATTCACTCTATGCAGAGCTAAATAGCCTGATGAAGTACAAACGTGTCCCTTCCATCAACACATATGTGCGGAAGATGTCTTACTAACTTCATGATATAGTGTCAACTGCCAAAAAACTAGTAAATCCACCGGGAGGGTCAAAACTGAAACTTCTTTAGGCATGATTGGTCATTTACTCTGGAATATATACAATTATATTGATTAAACTCTGAATATGCAAAATTCCTGAGAAAAAGGGAACATTTTTCCACCTATCTTTTTTGATTCCCTTGCCCACAAATGTGTTCCTTCTACATGTATTTTAAATTAAACAAACAACCTACTAGGGAGCGAATTATCCATTGGACTGTAGACTCGCAATCTTGATCAACAACGACAGAATGTCGGTTCTGTTCCAGCGCTGATTCCATTTAAACCCTCAAACACTAGACAACTGAATTTCAGGCTCATTTTAACAAGCGAGTAAAACGTGGGGTACATCTTAACGGTAACGTCCCTTTAACAAATGGTTTTCTGTCAATTGAATAGGTTTTTATAAGTGAAAATGTTTCATATTGTTACATCACTGTATATAATGTATTAATAATTCCTCTTTTAACATATATGAAAGAACTATAAACTTCCTTTAACACACATTTTTTTTGCAACACATACTTATGTGTGTCATTATCAGCAGCGCATGCTGGGAATACAGGTCATTGTTCAATATCCTAGGACATATTATTATTATTATTATTATTATTATTATTATTATTATTATTATTATTATTATTATTATTAGGCTCAAGCATGACTCCTGCCCCACCAAACCACCCCTGTTATCCACTGCACCTACCCAGCATCCTAGTTCAGTGTCCACTATACCCTCACAATGGCCCTCATTACAACCCTGGCGGAATTCGGAAAACGATGGCGGAAATGCAATACCGCCATCGAATAGCGCTCGGTGCGACTATGACCCGTCACCGCAAAGTACGAAGCCACTAGCGACACCGTAGTGAACGCCAACGCCAACTGCACCAAGCACGCGCGCGCGCGCCATGCCAAACCGTAAACACCACCATGGCGCAAGGGTACGCCAATTCCGACCCTAGCGGACATGTACCTAACGCCATCAAGCATGGCGGAATGTACCATTCCGCCATGGTGAGAAGTACGGCATCGCGAATCAACCGTAAACGGCCCCACTGAGTGCCTGTACACCGCTCCCTGCCCACAAAGTACAACTCCCCGTAGGTGCAATGAAGCCACAATGCAACCAGTGAAATGTACAAGTCACCCATGCATGCCAACGAACAAAAGAAACACAACAGGGGCCAATGGGAGCTGCAGGGCACAGATGGCACGAATACAGAAGCCATCCCAATGGACATGACCACAGTCCCCCACCAAGAAACGCACGCAAACACAGGCACCTGTGACCAGCAATATTCCGAAAATCACATCATTCCACCAGTCCACCTGGCTGACTGGCATCTGTTACACAAAACCCAATCCCCCGCCCCTGAGCATGACAACATTCAAACAGTCATATTGGCAGCCCCCATCCCTGACCTCACGGGCTTCGTAGGCAAACGCGCCCAGTACAGTACCACGCAACTAAACTTCGAAGCTGGAACCCAATGCAGATCTCCTCACAAAACATCGCTCCCCAAATAGGCATATGCCACATCACTTGCAAAGAAGAACGCTACACGGGCCAAATCAGAATAGAAATTTAATGCACAACAAAATCACCAAGCCCATACAGCCATCAGGCCATGAACTCCAAAACACATATCACCATTGTGGGCTGCATCCGCAAGAAATGACCAGCCACTACTTGTGTGACGCCCTGTTCCATCATGGTACACAGAGCCACATTCACGTACGAAAAGGCAACATGGAAGCGCACACAACCGCAGGGCCGTCCCAATGGGGAGGCACTAGTCCAGCTGAAAGGCCGAAATGTTGCTCCGAGCCACCAGTACTGCGTAAGGGCATGTGGCCCATTGGCGATCGTCCCATAAGATCGTAATGCTGCTCCACTGATTCACACGAAGCAGCAGGTGTCGGGAGTAAAACCCATCTGCAGGAGTGGCATACAGATGGCAGTGGCAAAAGGGGAGGAGATACCTGTCAACCAAAAGAAAAGAAAAAGAACAGAATGGCCATCAGAACTACATTCCAACAACTCACTTCAATGATCACACTAAATCCACAGCCATATGCATGCTAGCCCACTCCAAAGGATCATCACCACCCCAAAACCACTTGCGACTCATAACCATCTATATCGAGGTGCAAACACCATCACAAACGAGTGTACCTGTGCATGCGTCTGTCAAAACAGAATCCATCAGATGGGATTGGTAACGTGCATGGACACAAGTGTCTGAGGGCGCGTCGAGACAGGGAGGGCTCAACAAGGCCAGATAGACGATGGTCCCACTATGGCAGCCCTGCATCACATAGCGTAGGGGAGGTGGATAGATCCCAAGAAGCCCTGTACATGGCAAACTCTGTATCAAATCACCTGCCCATGCATCCATTCATCATTCCCTCATCCCGGGATTAAAACGCCTGAATATTTACTCACATAACATTAGAAATATCCATTGAGTCTGTGCGTTATGCAGCCTGCAAAATCCACAGTGCCCCAGCCCGTAATTCCAGTGTAGTGAAGTAACATGTATTTGGGAACGTCCGGCCTCATCGCCCACGTCGCCATTGCGCATCCCAAACCATTCATATCAATCATTGCATCCTCGCCATGGCCCCTGTCCCAAGGACATTGAACAATAGTACGTTATATTTGCAGTCAGACCTGTGGGCATTTCCTCGCCGCTAGCTGAAAACCGAAAGCGCCGCCCTTCGAATTCCTCATTTGCAACATCACGTCGAAGAGGCATCTGTGGCCGTTTGAAATCACTAATTAATCCATCGAGTGCGGCTGTGTGTGAAAATGGCAACTGCCTTCACCCACAAATGGGACGCCCCGCCCGTCGTTGCAACTCGGTACAGTGATGCATGAGGGCCCACCGTTACTCGAGTACTACGTTCCACTGACCCTTCACAAGTCTGTTCGCGACTGCACAGATAGAATGTGAAACAATGGGACCACAGCAGAATGAACATATCAACCAATGTTACACGGCCATCGGGTACAAATACATGATTGCAAAAGCAAGATGCCATTCCCCGAATTGCAGCGTTGTGCGCGGGACGTGCTCGGCCAAAGGGGAGAGCAGTTTGCACAGGTGGAATGAATCACCACAGGTGGAGGCCATACAGCCTGAAAACACATAAATTGCACAGCCAGTCTCCTCCCACAACCACACCGAAATGCTACCGGCAGGACTCGCGATGTTGGCCCTGGGGGACATGATAGCACTGCAAGTACTCCAACTCCAAGAAGAAGACGAACACCAACTACAACCGGCCGCACGGAGGAGACGCAGGAGGAGGAGGAGGCCAAGGCAGGGCCAGCAAGGGCCGCCAGCACAGCCACTACCACCACGCAGGCAGCCCGCAATCCCACGCCTCCGAGCACATCCGTTCAACCTCACTGATGAGCAGATCCACACCCTCTACCGTTTGGACCGGGACACCATAGCCGCCATTGTGGACATGACACAGGCTGACCTTGTCAGCATGATAGATAGCCCAACCGCCATCCCACCCCTACTGAAGGTGGTGTCTGTACTCCACTTCCTGGCCACAGGCACCTACCAGCACACAGTCGGACAGTTGCATGGCATTTCTCAGCCACTGTTCTCACGGACACTATTGCAAGTGCTCGATGCCCTCCTGCAGCACGCAGACGACTACATCTCCCTACCACGCTCGGAGCAGGAAATTACCAACACAAAAGTGGGATTCCATGCACTTGCCGGCATACCGGGTTGCATTGGTGCCATCGACTGCACCCATGTGGAATTGGTCGTCCCACATGCCATGGAGGCCCAGTACCGCAACCGAAAACAATTTCATTCTCTGAATGTACAAATGGTGTGTGACTCCAACAGGATCATTACACATTGTTGTGCCCGATTCCCTGGATCAACCCATGATTCTATGGTCTTGAGGAACTCTACAATACCACGCTACATGGAGCGACACGCAGGGAACAGATCCTGGCTACTCGGTGAGTCTCATTACATGCATGATAATGTGGGGTATGTGATTCGGCAATGACCTGGCAGGAAGGGGGGGGGTGCGTACGTAGCAATGGCATTCCACATCATACGTTTATCGTCCACATACAGGTGATGCTGGATATCCACTGAAGAGATGGCTCCTCACACCAGTCCGGAACCCACGGGACCAGCATGAGGAGGACTACAACCATGCCCACTCACGTACCCGTGTAGTCATTGAACAGGCATTCGGCCTACTGAAGGGTCGTTTCCGCTGCCTCAGCAGGTCTGGCGGGGCACTCCTGTACCGCCATGAGAAGGTTGCAAAGATGGTGATGGCATGTGTCATGCTCCACAACATGTGCGTACGTAGAAATGTGCCCATGCCCCCTGACGCAGAACTGCAAGCACCTGATGATGGTCATGATGAGGGTGGGGATGTGGCAGCACCTCAAGGAGTCTGCGAGTCACCGGAGGGCCGTGACATTCGTCAGCATCTCATTGATGTATGCTTCTAGCACTCACGCCTGGTGGCTGATACATGGACACGGGACTGGTGGCACTGTGTGTGTCTGGGACATGCACAATATGGACTGTACGCCTATGATGGCCTAGTACACAAAGATCAATGTCCACACATCTCATTGGTTGATCGTGCACTGTTTATGGCATATGTGATATCATGTAGTACACCCTATCGACCCGCCACCCAAGTGAGCCCAACACACCCCCTCCACCCTCCTACCTCCCCCCCGAACACCAGTGTCCAAAGATGCTCATTGTCAGTGGGCTGTCGCTATTGCAAGCCCCCTCTGCGGGTATCAGGGGCACCCCTGCCTGTGGAGCGCAGGTTCCTCCCAGATCTACGTTGGGGGCTGCCCTGGACGGAACTTGCAACGGATGATGTCTCTGCCTGCTCACGTCCATGCATGTCCCTAAGGGTTTGCGAGAGCTCAGTGAGCACACGGCGCACTGCGGCAAGTTCGGCACATACGTCCTTGGACGTCGCATGCAGTTCCCCCCTCAGGCTCTCGGTGCTTCTCTCCATTTGGACTCCCAGGCTCTCGGTGCTACTCTCCATTTGTGCCCTTAGTGTCTCTGTACCTCTCTCCATTTCTGCCCTAAGTGTCTCAGTTGATGTTTCTATGTCTGCCTTAGTGCCCCCACATTCATCGGCATGGTCCTTGAGGAGCGTGGCCAGTTGCTGCTGTTGCACGATTAACTGGTCGAGGGACTGTTGCCTCTGCTGGGCCATGGCCATTTGCGGGGGTGTCACAGAGGGGCTGTTGTCCTCATGTTGCCTTGCCACAGGGCTTGTGGGGGATGGCCAGTCGTCGTCTTGTGGGTGCCCCTGCGTGGTATCCTCATGTTGTACGGGATGGGACAGACAGGGGGATTGGGACAGGTCATGGATGGATCTAACTTCGACATCCCCGTCTTCTGTGTCGGAGCATGCTGCCATCAATGGGGTGTCACCTATGGTGCTGCTGCCACCAGAGGCAGTGCCTTCTGTGGCATCCGTTGGGGGGACCTGTGGTGGTGGTGTTGTGGGCATGCTGGCTGCTGGGGTGCCTGTTGATGTTCCCTCCTGTGTGCTGCCACCTGATTTGTGCTGCTGCCGTGTCTTGATCCGTGCAGCTGAGGTGGAGGGTCTTTGGCCGTTGGTCTTGGCCCTCTTTGCAGGTGTGCTAGTAGGGATGTCCTGATGCTCGTCGTTTGGATCGGACCCTGTGGTGGAGTAAAGGAGGGCCAGGGTTATTAATGGGTCTGTGGGTATTGGAATGGCATTGTATCACATGCATTGGGGTGGTACCTGAGGGTGATTTGGGTCGGGGCCTTGGAGGTGCTTTCATTTGTGTGTGGGGTAAGGGTGCAGTTGTTTGGCAGCCTGCAGTTAGGGTGTGCCTGCTGCACGTGTAGTGCGTGTTTTAGGGGTTTTTAATTATTTATGTATTTATTGTGGGTTTTAACGTGCGCTATCAGGCCGATGTGTGTGGACGTTCTCCTGGACATGTGTTTCTGTTGCACTATGTGGACACATGGTACTTCACATGAATGGACTTTGTGGATTTGGCATTGTTTTATTTGGCCCACCTACCTGAATCTTCGGATGTCTGCACTCCTTTCTCCATCCCTCCGACTCCCTCTATGCTCTCCATTCCGATGGTGGAGGCACAGATTTCTTCCCAGGGGGTCAACTTGATGGGTGATTCAGGACCTCCCCCGGTGGCTGTGGCAATGTTGCGGTTGGCAGAGAGTATGCTGCGGACGCGTATCCGCAGGTCGTCCCATCGCTTTCGGCATTGCTGTGGGGTGCGGGGTGCGGTCCCCACCGCACTTACCCGCTGTGCCACCAGAGCCCATATGGCCTTCTTGTTTGCAAGTGCCGTCCTGGTCATTTGCGTGCAGAAGACGACGGCAGCATTCTCCTGGAGGGTCTCTGTAAGCACGGTGAGTTCCTCACGGGAGAAGTGGACCTGCCGCTTGCGGTCGCACGCTTTCTTCGCTACTTTTCCCATTTTCTTGGTTTCGCTAGGGTGGATGTCGGGTTGGGGTGTGTCTCAGGGTAGTGTTTTTAGTGGTTGTGTGGTTTTAGTGGTTTTATAGGTGTACGGCGGGATGTTTCCCGTTCCGGGCCCATGTTTTAACTTCCGTTTCCGTATATTTCCGGTCACCGTACTTTACGGTAGGCGCACACTGCGGTGTCCGCTGTGATGGGTGGCGGTATTGCACCTAGGGCGCCGTACGGCGGCGGTGTGGGCCGTTTTGGGGTCATTTCCGCCATCGCGGACTTTGCACTTCCGCCATGCCGTGGTGCTCGTGCCCGATGGGTCGGAATGGGCCGCACTTTGCTCCTTCGTGCAATGGCGGAAACGCTATTTGCGCTGTGGCGGTCCGGTCAGTCACTTTCCGCCAGGGTCGTAATGAGGGCCAATGTAACCAATGGCCAGTACTCATGGATTGCATGGCGAGTCTCAGCAATCAATGGGGGATGGGCTTCAGCCATTCTGCATACCCCACTAGGAAAATCAGAGTAGACATTTGTCCTTGACGAGGGCCAGGCCCACTGCAGAAAAGTGATATCACAATTTATTGCACTTACATTTCGACCCGTACAAAAAAGTAAAACACAGGACAGATTTGCAAAAGCATTCTTTCAGGTCCTTGCTGACACTCCTCGCACACATTTGCTGCAATCCCATCCAGCACTCCGGGCTGCAGCCACAAGCAGAATTTGTTTTCCCATTCAAACCTAGAGCTTTGGCCATGCCGCATGCCACAATAAGTAAATCAGAGTAGTCATTCATCCTTGCTGAGGGCCAGCACCATTGTCTATGCACCAAACGTTTATCACTATGTTTTGTGCTTACATTTGTACATTTTGGAAAAATAAAACACAAGACAGATTTCCAGAAGAATGCTTTCAGGTCTTTGCTGATGTTCCTCGCACAGGTTTGTTGTAATTCAGTACAGCACTTCAGGCAGTATCCTCAAGCAGAATATTTGTTCCCATTCAAACCTAGGGCGTCGGCCATGTTGCATGCCCCAATAATCAAATCAGAGTAAAAAATTATCAAGTAATTGCAGGGCGGTAGAATGAGTAGTTCACTAGACTTCATCTAGTACTTTGAACGGATTACCCTGTTGCTGTTGATGGGGTTCTTTTGTGAATTTTTCCTTCCGTCTTCAAGTATTAAGTTTCAAATAGGGGAGTGAGCCCTTTTCACCGGAGCGCTGGGTTATTCAATAAGTAACTGTTATCATAATAAAGCAGTCTTCAAAACCATTGTTGGTGCTATATTTATTGTTAGCAGTCAGCCAAGACGTGTTTCGACTCTCTTAGTTCTTTCTCAAGGAGTATGGATTGTGGGCCACTGCAAGGTTGTAGAAATGAGCTGTCATGCAATCCCAATATCTTGTCCCGGTATTGTCACAAATGAGGGTGGTTAATGATTTGAAGGGGTGGCCTGGTGACCACGTGGGCACCTGGTTCGGCGTGCTCAGTAATTATCTGCTGATTTGTATTGTGTCAGCGTGAATGCAGCAGTAGTCACAGCAATCTGTTGATACAATCCTGTGCAGCACTTCAGGCTGTAGCCATGGGCAGAATGCTTTTCTCATGCAAACCCCTCCCAATTTTCAAAAACCTTAGCAGATAGCTGGTCCCTCGTGGCCAGGCCCATGTTAACCTCCATTGCCAGTCCCTCGTGGTCATGGCCAAGACTCACTCAGGAAATCTGGCTGCTGCCCATGGCCACTGCCCATAGCCACAGGCTATACTTTAGTCACCAAATGTTTATCACTATTTTTTAAACCTACTGACACTTTTCAAAAAATAAAATACGAATACATCTGCAAAACCATGCTTTCAGGTCCTTGCCAATGCTCCTTGCATGACTTTGCTGCAAATCCGTCTATGTTTTATTTTTTGAAAAGTGTTCAAAAATTTACATACATAAAATAGTCATATAACTTAGCACCCACTGGACAAAATCCATTCAGACTTTGTGCAAACATTCAACGTTGGTTCTATAATCTTTCTTAAATCTATTGCACGCATTCGTCAAACAGCAACAAAGTTAAAAGCCATCTAAAAATGTTCAAACCCCCCTCTAATTTTGCCACCTCTTCAGAAAATCTCACCGAACTTTGCAAAAACATTCAAATCTGGATCTAAATGTTTTTGCAAACTTTTGTTTACATTCGTAAAACAGCACTACATTTATAAGTCTTTAAAATGTGTTGGGACCCCCTTCTAATTTTGTTCCTTCTTGGCAAAACAGAACCAAACTGTAGAACCAATCAAGGTCAGATCTAGAATTCTATCACAAAATCTCATGCAGTTTCATTGAGTGGCACCAAAGTTATAAGCCATCCAAAAACTGCTTTTCACCAACCATGTAATGCAAAAATATGTATGGATGCCCGCGAACACCTGAAATGTTCGAGAACATTACAGGACTTTTTTCCAAACTGTTAGCATACTTTGAAGATGAAAAAACACCTGTTGTGTGGCTTTTTATGACTATATCTCATCCCATCCTCATTGCCCCTCACCTGCCCAGAGATTGTTTCATTAGTTTGACAAGTGCAATGTTTTGTTTTTCAATATGTTTTTACCGCGATGTCCGCAGACAACAGTGGCTGTCCGTGAATCCAACATGGAGACTGTTTTGAAATATCTGACGTAACTCACGTTTTTCCCCATCCAATCAGCGGGCGTGTCTGATATCCACGAATATCACACCGAGGTTAGAAGATGTTCTGTCATGCAAGAATTGAGATGGCGTGTTTGAAGTGTTTTGGAATTAAGGGTATTTTTGAAGTAGTTAGGTACCTGTTGGCGTATTATAACTAGATTGACTTTCAAAAGTACTATTATCGATATAGTTAGATACCTGGTGGCATATTCTAACTGTTAGTTTTGCTATAGTTTGGTGACTACATTTGGGTTGAAGGGATATGAAGTAGGCATTTGTTAAATGTGCTGGTAACCTATGTTTTGTAATAGCAGAGGTATTGTTACATTCAAACCAACCACTTATTGTTTTGGCAGATGCATTGTAGTGCCATGACGTGGTTGTGGCCCCAGTGTGGTATACTATAAATTTGGTTGTGAAGGTTTTCTTTCCAAGAGATACTTGGCTGTGTGTGAAGCCTGTAAACTTACAGGTTTTTTTTGGTACCATCTGCATTGTACCTTAGAAGCATTAATATGACATATTGGCTATGTGAGTTTATTTGTATGGCGGAACGAATGTCTGAATTGCAAAAAGGGGATAATATGCCACGATTTGCATTCTGTAGAAGCTAGTAAAATGTAAAGGATATAGTATTTGTTATGGATACATATACAAATCGTTCATTAGGGATGTGGTCTTGTGAAACATGGTTACAGAGAGTGCATGTATTTTTCCATGTGTATGAAATCTTGAAGATTTCATTTATGGGGATGTTTTTCATTTCCAAGTCTTGAAGTAAGTACATTAGGAATTCTTGTGGATCTTCCTGTGTGTTTATGGTAAATGTCACTATTCCTGCACAGTAGTCCAATTCTTTCCCTATACCTGAGACACTCTAAGTGTTGTCAGGATCATTTGTGGCTTTTCTGTGAAGGACGGGCATTTGCAACTGGTCTGAGCCGTTTAAGTAAATGTTGTTAAGAATTGTTGGCAATTGAAAGAGAAGATTCATTTTCACATTAGCATAACAATTTACTCCAGTTGTGTTGCTGAATTTAAATGGACCAGAGATTCAGTTTTGTGGTTGTATTGTTCAATGTAGAAGGAGTTGGTTATTGTAATGCAGCATTGTTTGTGTCATAATATTTTGAAAATAGGCTGACCTTTCACTGGTGTTAACTGTAGGAGGTCTCCGAAAACAATAACATATTTTCCTCCAAACAGTTCTTCGTAGTTGGTTTTGAGGATGTCTTGCATTCTGAGATGAATTAAAGCCAACATGAGGTTGGAAACATGCTTAATTCATCTATCAGGAGCACTTTCATTTTCTTCTGCTGATAATTTGAAGTATTCTAATTTGTTTTGTTGTTCTACGATGAGGATCAGTAGTCGGTGTAAAGTTACACCTCCTATGTTGTAGGCAGCTAAACCTGTGGGGCGTGTTGCTACAGCCGAAAGGTTGCTGTTAAGTTTTGTACAAATGTGCTAATTATTTTAATTAAGAATGTTTAACCGAACCAGCGTCTCCACTTACATACAGGTGCAGAGATTCATAATTTTTACAGCTACAAGTTTTAGTTTCATGTTTAAAACCATGTTCAATTTCTTGAGTGACTTCTAGATAAGTTGTTCATCATTTAGCTGTGATTCCAGCACTGACATTTCATCCTCAGATTGTTTATATTTATACAGCATATTCTCTATCTCAGTCGTGGCTATTTCTGCTTCATTTAGGATGAGTGTGTCTCCAAGCTGTTCTTGGCTTCCTGTAAGGGAAGGTTGACTGCCCTCAGGAATGTCTTTGACTAGTTGAGCTTACATTTCTTCCACTTGTTGGCGTACATTGTCCAACATTTGTTTGTATTGTTTGAAGTTGTCATTTCTTGTAATGCTTCCATTTGCTTTGAAAGCAGCTTCAAATGAGTAATAGGCCCTCATTACGAGCAAGGCGGTCTGGGAAGTACGGCACCGGTGAGCATGCTGGTACCATACTTCTTGGACCGCCATACTGCCATTCTATGGCCTCTGCTCGTGGGAAACGTTTCACCCACCAGGTTTTTGCTGGCGGGTGTAATGGCACCCGCGAGCAGAGCACGTTGGGTGCACCGGCATAACTCTGAATGTGCCGGTGCATCCGATGTCCCTATCCCCAATCAGCCCTATGGGGCAGAATGAGGATGCGGAGGCCCTTTATTCGGGCACCTGAAAATGGGCAATTACCGGGTCTGCCTAACTTGGCATGACCCGGTTCTTACCTATCACGGGTGCCGGAAAAAATGCACCGCTACCGCCAAAGTTCTAATGAGGGCCATAGTCACATTATAATTTGTTTTCTTTTCTCCAAGATTTAAAAAGTAGGAGTAGGGCCATGTAATACAGGTCTCTATGATGTGGAGATTTAAATGATGACTTTATATGATTAATTAGACTAGGTTTGGTGAGTTTCACTAGGCTTCTTTCACATGTTGAGATTGAATATTTTCCAGTTTTGTCATTTGGTGTGACATTGTTTTTGTAGGTGTAGTTTTGGGCAATGTCGTACAGACACATGTTTTCCAAAGCAGTACTTCAGTTTGGTTAGTATGTGTCAAGTAAATTGTTTTTTTTAAATGTCCTGGCTGTTGGGATAATTTGTGGCTATGTTTTGTATCTCTTGGTAGGATTTTAGTACTCTTTTTTCGGGATGAAGCTGGTCCAAGGTTCAGCCAGAAAATGTGTTCAGATTTGCTATATAAGGCTGTACCTGTTAAACAGCCTGCAGCTTCGTAACACTGCATTCTCTATGGGAGAGCATTTTTATACTGAAGCTGCATAATCTTTGTGATAGTGTTTTGTCAGATGATATGTCATCCCAGTGGTTTTCTAGCTCTTTTTTCTAAGTTTTGCTGAGATAGGTTGTGACATATCTTGCAACTGCTGTGGAATTGTCTTTAATGTATTTTATGTCTATGTTTGCATTCCACAATAGGGCAATGATTGCCTTGTAATCATCAATGTTCTTGGATGCTTCATCCCTTTTAATGTTGTCTGTATTTTTAGTTGATTTGCCTTTTGCGCTGTGTCTAACAGAAGACATCTAACTATTTACTTGTCATTTTTTGCAAATTGGTCTAGGGAAGCCATAGCGACATTTGGTTTACTATTTGTCTTTGTTTTTATATCCATGTCAACGGTATTTGCCTCATTTGGAAGCATATGACTTGTGTATGTAGGTCACTATCTGTAGTTTCAGAAGGGAAGTCACAGGTAATGTATTTTTCAATAAACTGTAAAACAGTGGTGTCACTATCATGGCCAAATTTAGGAGCATCTTTTATCCACAAAAGCATGTAGATGTGTGGCACTCCATTGGATTGATATTCTTGCACTTTCTGAGTGGAGGTGTCATTGTATTGCAGATAAAATGTAGCATGGCAATGAAGCAATGGTGAAAGTACTGTGATTTATTGACAGAATGAAGAGAACAGGGTTCTTCTGGTGTTTTTATATCTAGTCCGTCTTTATGTTGGTTTTCAGTACTATGCATAACTTAAAGTAACACACCATGTAGGTGGGACTAGATTCCTTCGCATATAACATACATCAGCATGATGTCAGAATCAGTATTCTTTTGTACCACGCTTGTTAGTGATACTTGACTGCAAAACTTCATCATTTTTTTTTCTTTTTTTAAGTAGTTGGGTAGCGGATATGTTTAAAAATGTAAAGCGTGTTTTTAATGTGTGAGCAACTCCATAACATAGAGTTGCTTGTTCACTTTCGAAGAGGAGGTGGAAAATGCATTTGACTTTTTGGGGGTAATTCATGGAATAAATGTGAGTCGAAATTACAGGCGCAAGCGTGAAAAAAGCTGGCGCACATGTGCGAATCGCACGCGTGCGATTCATGGAAGGCCCTGCGCATGTATTTCCCGGGATGTGCGCCAAATCCATGCGTAGCGCACACCATCGCATACATCACTTCCACATCCCGAACGCCAGGTGCGACGCGCACATCAAAAGCGCACAAAGTCAGTACACACATCAAAAAGGGGGCAGATCACGCGTAACTGGAGAGGTACAGCTGGGAAGAGCACGAAACGCCCACAAGAACGGAATAGCAAGGTCCTGAATTTTTTTTGCCCAGGACCAGCCTTTTTGGGATACCTGATTACCAGGACTATGGCAGGTATAGGTTTCCACCACATATAATCCTAGAGCTGGTCAGGGTTGGAGAAGGTGCTCAATGCACTGCATTTTTTGGCCACTGGGTCATTTTAGCGGACAACTGCCATAGTGGGGGGGGGTCTCACAGCCCACACAGTCACGCTGCCTACACCAGGTATTGGCATTCATCACTGCGCGCCCCTCAGTCTGCAGGAACATATACATGCCCAGAACACCCGCAGAAAGGCAGGCCGTGGTCCTGGACTTCTACAGGGTGGCACACTACCCCAAAGCGCTCAGTGCCATAGCTTGCACCCATGTGGCCCTGCATCCACCTAGAGCCACTGAGCACATCTATCGAAACCGCAAGCACTGGCATTCCATCAATGTGCAGGTGGTATGCAATGCCAAGGGAATCATCACCTCTGCCTATGCAAACTATCCTGGGTCCACCAATGATAGTTTCATATTCAGAATGTCCGCCCTGATCTGGGCCCTGGAAGCTGGGAAGCATGGCGACACATGCCTCCTAGGTGAGTACAAATGCCTGTGCACATGCATGCATGTCACACACAGACACACACACAAGCCCAACTAATGACAACCATTATCAACTAACCAAGGGACAGTGCCTACCCTCTGAGCACCTACATGATGACACCAATACGGACCCCCACCACACCACCCCAGGTAAGATACAACGCAGCCCATATTGCAACCAAGGCCATAGTGGATCGCACATTTGGAGTGCTCAAGTCATGCTTCCGTTCCCTTGATCGCTCTGGTGGGCAGCTACTATATGCACCCCCAGTAGTCTGCACGTTCATTGTGGCAGCATGTGTCCTGCACAATGTTGCAACACGGCATGGCGTATTGATGGACATGGTGATGCCCCCACATCCCCAACCACATGCACGGCCGCTGAGCATTGGAGGGGAAAGAGCATGTGTAGAGGCAGCCCGTACCCAGCTTGTGGCCACATTTTTCACCTAAACTGCAACCCCTGCAGAGTGCACGCAGGCCTGGCACATACCAGGTCACAATCGATGCTGAGAAAGGGACAGTTAACTGTCACAACCTTACCACCCTGATAATGTGCATTTGGAAGTGCCACATTGTGTGCATTCCTAGCTCATTAAACTCAACCATTCCCATGTGACCAAAGGGAACACATGCAAGATGCTTCCCCCCCTTGCTAAACAGGGCATAAAAGTACTGGTATGCCACCCAAACCCTCCCAACACCCCTGAACCCCGTCTGCCACACCATTCAATAGTATGCAACGGCAAAACATCAAACCATATGCACAACACATGACACAATATTCATGAAGTGTCACGTGAGAAATGTATGTAGGCACCAGACAATCATACCTGACATGGAATCTGAAGAAATGACTGACCAAAACCTCACACCATGAAAACGGTGGCACACATGCATGCCACCAGTGGTGCAACCAAGAAAAATCAGAATACCTGTTGCCATGCACATTGTACAATTGCAAATTGGCATATCAAACACCGCTTACTGGACAGCACAGTGAGTGTGCATTGCATTGGCAAAAACCCTTCAGCATCATTTATGTGAAATGAAGTGTGTTCCAGTGTCCCGTACACAGTACATTTGAACATAGCACTCAAGGACCCCCCTGTGTGTAAACCCACAACCATCCCCTGACACCACAAAATAAGACGCAACATTGCATCAGCCATTGAGCAGCAGAACATATCATATACAGAGTACATCACATCAACAATGGCAGACAGTGACCCATTACTGAATCGTATAAATTCATAATATGAACTACACACAAAGTTCATCAAAGCACATCAATGAGGGAGTGAACAAGGGAGAAGAACAGTACATTTCTACATGGCCTTCAAACAGTCCACAATGTGATAATGAACTGTAAAATCAAAGTACATATTACAAGTGCCTGGAACAATAAGGGAGAGTCTAGGGAAAGAATGTTGGATCACAAAACTAGCATCAACATTCCTATGCCTGACGGCAATAGTCACAGTGCAGGAGTTTCATAAGTAGGTGAGTGAGGGAAGACAAACTTTGGTAGGTCGACAAAGGATCAAGATAGTGCTGGGGAGGGGTAGAATAAACACAGAAGGGAATGGGGGAACAGCCGACCTTTAATCAGTGGTGGAGGGATTAATGATTAAAGTAACTGGCAAAATTATACTAAAGAAGTTGAAGGTGGCGAGTGGAAGGACAGAGGCAGAAGGGCAAATGTCTGCAAAGAACAAGTGCCTACGTATCACCCTGGCTGATGGCAATTCGGGTAGTGGTGGAAAATGACAGCCAGAGTCTAAGGAGGAGGGTAAAGGGTGGCAGGGAAGGAGAGGGAGGAGAGAAGGGAGGAGGGGGCCAAGCTCAAAATGCATAATGGGGAAGATGGTGAAAGAAAGCACACACAGGGGGCAGGGGGAAACCAGACAGTACAGAAGAGTAGGATATGTAATGATGAAGGGGGAGACAGATGGACACCAACAGGGGCAGGGGAGACAGGGGGCAATCAAGTGACTGAGAAGGTTGGTGGACAGGTCCAGACAGGGCCTCCTTTGTGGGATTTTGGTAGTGGTGGCAGGCTCAAACATCCTTGTTGACAGGATTGTCACAAGGGCCAAGTGCAACCAAGTGCAACCAGTGGGAGAGGTGAGCAGGTCCAGGACACACACAGAACAATCAAATGCAGAACAATGCAGTCATACCTCAAATGGCACATCAAAACACCAGCCAGGGCTGCAAGATGGCCAAAGTGGTGCTAGCAAGTAATGGGTGGTTGTTGAAATGCATGGTGACATGGGTAACTCAGCGTGCAGCCTTCATGTGGCATATCAAAATCACTGGTGGGAAACTGTCCCAATTCAACATTTTCAGCACAAGTACCCCTCCCACAATTGGTGTGTCGTACACAGCCAAAGGGTGCATGTTACCACCTACAGCAGGAAGTGCATTAGCATAGACAGTCAATACATAACAAACATCTCAAGCAACATGATGAAATGCAAAGTCAGCATAATACTCACCAAAATGAAGTGCAGACATGCATTGGAGAAACCATCCGGAATACCCACTAGGGGTGTACACACAAGTAGAACTGCAGGGTGGCCACAGATATGACAGAAGCCCAATGCCCATGTGTGATATGCTGCTACACCGAGGAAGCCTTGCGAGCCCATGGAAAGGGGAAGCAGGAGTAGCATATGTGTCAGGACCCCAAGCAAAACACATGCACAAGACAGGCCTGAATGGGCCCAGCTGGAACAAACACTGGATGCCTTCCGATGCCACAAAGCACCACACTGTCACATGTATGCACAATAGACAAAAGAAAATTGAAAAAAATGAAATGAGTTATTTAAAAAATAAAATAAAAAATTAATTGTAAAAAATAAAGGAAAAACATAAAAAATAAGAAAAAAACAAAAAAGATAATTCATTGTAAAAGAACAACAAAATAAAGTAGAAATAAGAAAGAATTCAAAAAATGAAACATACTTACCCAAAACCATACAATTTGAATGAAAAATCATAAATATCTGCAGAAAAAAAACTGCTGGAAAAAAAATTTGCAGGAAAAAAAATCAAAAATGCCCATATATGACCTAGGGGATGGAGGGGCACCAAGGAGGGGGAGGTACAGGGTGCACCTCAACACCCACATGTGTAGATGTTGAGATAAAACAAAAAAACTCACTGGGCTCAGCGCCTGCACGGCCCGACCTATGCGGGAGATAGGTTGTCATCGTCACCTCTGGATGGAAATCAGAAGGTGGTCATGGCGCAGTTGACTCACCACACCTAGTTGCGCCTTGCCCCTCAATGGCAGCAAACATGCAGGTCTGGTAAGCCTGAGCCTGGCTGTCAATGAGACTGAGGTCAGCATGCATTACCTCACGTGTCACACTTGCTTCCTCCTGCAAGGACTGACATGTGAGACAGAGTTCTGCCTGCATGGCCTCCCAAGACAAACAGAGCGACTCCCGGCTTGCATGGAGTTCAGCTGAGATTGTTAATTCAAGCTGTACCATCCTATCTTCTGTCCGCCTACTCTCATCCATCATGAGGTCAACCAGAGTAGATCGGAGGGCTTGGTGTTCCACCCACAGAGCCTCACGGTGTGCCTCTGCTTGAGCATTAAGTGCTTCACGCAAAGCCAGCATTTCAGCCCGGCGCGCCTTGTGAGATGTCGTCATGCCCAGCCTTAGTGAGCGGCACGTGGACTGCGTAGCCCGCTGCTGGAGCACCATTTGCCTTACAGAGGGGAGGATGGAATGGGCCACACTTTCCATACCTTGAGCAATCATCTCAACTGCTCCCCCCTGTTGCTTTACTATGGCAATCATGGAACGCTCTCACTCAGTTAACCCCGGTGGCACAGGGCCACCGCGTTGCCGGACACCACACCTGCTGGGCCCAAGGAGCCATGGACCTTGCTGGGTTGGTGCCGCCCGCGCCTGCAGGACGGCATCCCTCTGTCGACCTGATGCCCCAGGAACATGGCCAACTGGTGTTGAGTGTGACCGTGCGCCTGTAACCACCACAGGCAGACATTCTGACCCTTCCTGGCCCCCTACTGCAGGTGTCGCGGACAGAAGATCATCCAACACAGGATCACTTACCGGCAATAACACGTCATGATGCAGATTCGGCTCAACATAGTGGTCGGAGGATACATCAGAGCCTGACTCAGAGTCAGCTCTGGACACAATGGCCTGGGGCACCTGTGGGTTCTCGTGGGCTGCCACCCCATGACCACCACTGGTGCCTGGTTAGTCATGTGAACTGACCACCGTGTCTGGGATGACATCTTCATCCTCTGCCGCCAGTGCGTCATCACCTGCAACATAAAGAAAAGAAACAAGGACACACATGTCAGTATCACATACCACGCACATACATTGACAGCTAAATAATGAAACAGCCATGTCACAGGCAACTCAAACCCCAACATGCATCCAGTGGCATTGCAATGCAAGGCCATCCCAAAATCAGAAAAGGATGTGTGCAAAATGTGAAGGCAACACATGTATTGCATGTTACACATCACCTGCATCACACACAACCCCTAGCAGGCATATATCCAATGCCAAAATAAGAGATGGAAACAAAGAGATAGCACCTAGCATAAGCATGTGTGAACACACAATTAGACACAGCTAGAATCTAACCAAACATACCATGATACATGTAACATGCATGTTCATGTTCAGCTCAGCAATCAACTGCCATCAACTATGCACAGAACATGTGTCACAGGAGGCACCTACGCTAGTGCCTTTCCATACAGTGAAAGGAGGGACATGGGTACATACATGTCAGGTCAACATCACACAGCAGCATTGTGTTTGCATGTTGAAGGGCTTAAATTGGCACAGGAGTGGGTGTGTGCGGTGTAGTGCATGTGTAGCCCCTCAACTTACAACATCAACCCGTACGTAGTGATGACAATATTCAAACATGATGGCAGTGTAACGGCAATTGTAGCAATCATGTGCAAATGGCATGCACCTTGTAGCATGGTTTCCGTGAAAAACCCACCCTCTGGGCAATATCACGGAGGCACTGCATGGCCATGACATGTCTCACACATAACTGTGCATTGCCAGACATTGTAGGCGTGCGTCTATTGCATTTCACCATTCAAACGTCACTACAGCCGATCAGAAGTGGACATGATGTAGGAGAGGTGAGGAACCATCCATAGTACATCCATGCATGTAGAAGACAACATCAGTTGAAAAGAGGTAGTGGGTCTGTAACAGGGGGAGCCATGTGCATGATACAGATGTGCACAGCCTAAAGTTGTGCGTAATGACACACAGACCTACAGTGAGCATGACATGGCTGTCCAAATGAGATGACACTTGGATCATCCTGGACAAATGCTACAATGAGCAGGTGGTCAAGGACACCTAGGGGGATACATAGAATGCATATGGAACATGATTGTGCACATATGTGCATGGGGAGCCACTGCCATCAGCACAGTCAGAGTGAGACACACTGCACCAAGGACAAAGGATGTATATAACATGATGTGACATCTCATCAAGATTGCACTCATACACAAGTGGCTCAGAGCACAAACAAGCAAAGGGAGGGGAACAAGGGAGAAAAGGAAATCAAAATAACTATCATACTGGGCACAGTGACATTGAGAACACGCAAGTGCATGGAGAAGGGATAAAGGGTTGAAGACCCAGGAAAGGGGAGAAGGGGAACGTGCCAAACAGAGGAACCAAAGAAGGAAAATGAAGTCCAATGATAGAATAGCCATTCAAAAAGTGGTAGTGCAGCCACCAAGTGGCAAGTGCAAGATGATTTGGACAGGGAAAATCTGATGAGTGCAGACAAAGAGTGCTGGACTATATGGGTACACGCTCTGGACCCATTGATATGGGAGGCCTGTAGACAGTGCAGCAGGGAGGCAGGGTGAGCAGGTACCTGGCCCAATAGACAGAGTGTACGCAGGGGCACAGTGCCAACAGATGAAACTGTTTAGCTGGGGAGAAGAGGGGCTAATGCAGGAGAAAGTAGGAAGGTGTTGTGATGCTTCCGGAAGCAGAGATGTTTCTCCTCAAGTTTCAACGTGGCCAGTTGGCTGTTCCAAAGGGAGCACCCAGCCGTACACACAGATCTTCTCCTACCTTATTTATTCAATTAACAACTGACCTTGAGGGAGTGTGAGGTAGAGGAGCAAAGGACTCAAGAGGGGAGGAATTGGTAGAGGGAGTTTTGAAGGTATTTTGTACCCAGTCCCAAACAATACCTGTGCACAATGCAGAGGGTCTGAAGTATCATCCTTGCATCCACTGGTAGCCAATGAAGGGATTACAGAGCTGTAAAGAGAGGATCCCAGGGCTTGAGGCCAAGTACAAGTCTTGCAGTCCTGTACTGGATTAGTGGTAGAGGGCGGAGTGTGGAGGCGGGTCAAATATTGAAAGACACTGTCACAGTACTCCAACCTTGAGTAAACCAGAGCTTGAGAGACTGTGAGCATCTAGGTGAATGATAGAAAAGGCACAGTACCCTTGAGGAGGTGAAGCAAGAAGTTAATCCATCTCAAGATACGTCACAAATGTGTGTGTAAAAAGAATGTGTTGAGTCAAAGGCGACCCTAAGGTGGTTGGCCTTGCAGGTGGAGGCAGGAGGAGGGCCAAGTGGGGCTGGCCAGAGATTGAGGGCAAAGGATGTCAAAGGTGTATCGATGAGGAGGATGCCAGTCTTGCTGGCATTCAGACAGAGACCATTGGTAGTACACCGAAAGCAAATTGCAATGAGGCTATCAGAAATAAGGGAGGGATAAGAGGTGGCCAAGGGCAGCCAGGAAATGAGTTGGTTGTCATCAGCATAGCACTGAAATTCGTACAAGAAACTGATAATGCAGTAGTCAAGAGCTGCCAGGTGCTCTTTGGAAATTGAGGCTGAGAGGTCAGACCCCTGGTGAACAACACAGGTGGCGAGGGATATTGGAGATAGGAAAGAGCCAAATTGTAGCTGGGCGGGTCGCAGATGCCACATTCACATGTCATTGAGTTACACACATCAATACACAGCAGATGATGCATCATAATCCATCCTCTCTCCCACTCCACAGATTTGTTCTTCCGGGATGAACACTGAAGCAATCTCCTCATGCTGAGTGAGTTCATCCTCCTCTGGTGGTGGCCCACCACCAGTCACCAGAGACATGGATAATTGGAGGCATGCTTTTACTTAGCACTGCGTCTGAGGTCATTCCAGCGCTTGTATGATATGATGATATGATAGTTTATTTATATAGCGCCTATACACAATGGCCCTCATTACGACCCTGGCGGAAATCAACCGACCGGACCGCCATAGCGTAAATAGCGTTTCCGCCATTGCACGATGGAGCAAAGTGCGGCTCATTCCGACCCATCGGGCACGAGCACCACGCCATGGCGGAAGTGCAAAGTCCGCGATGGCGGAAATGACCCCAAAATGGCCCACACCGCCGCCGTATGGCACCCTAGGTGCAATACCGCCACCCATCTTAGCGGACACCGCAGTGAGCGCCAACCGGAAAGTACGGTGACCGTAAATATACGGAAACGGAAGTAAAAGCATGGTCCCGGAACGGGAAACATCACGCCGTACACCTATAAAACCACAAATTCCACACAACCATTAAAAATACTACCCTGAGACACATCCCAACCCGTCATCCACCCTAGTGAAACCAAGAAAAATGGGAAAAGTAGCGAAGAAAGCGTGCGACCGCAAGCGGCAGGTCCACTTCTCCCGTGAGGAACTCACCGTGCTCACAGAGACCCTCCAGGAGAATGCTGCCGCCGTCTTCTCCACGCAAATGACCAGGACGGCACTTGCGAACAAGAAGGCCATATGGGCCCTGGTGGCACAGCGGGTAAGTGCGGTGGGGACCGCACCCCGCAACCCACAGCAATGCAGAAAGCGATGGGACGACCTGCGGATACGCGTCCGTAGCATACTTTCTGCCAACCGCAACATTGCCACAGCTACCGGGGGAGGATCGGAATCACCCATCAAGTTGACCCCCTGGGAAGAAATCTGTGCCTCCACCATTGGAATGGAGAGCATAGAGGGAGTCGGAGGGATGGAGAAAGGAGTGCAGACATCCGAAGAATCAGGTAGGTGTCCCAAATAAAACAATGCCAAAACCACAATGTCCAATCAAGTGAAGTACCACGTGCCCACATAATGCAACAGTAACACATGTCCAGGAGAACGTCCACATACATAGGCATGATAGCACACTTTAAAACTCACATCAAATACATAAATAATTAAAAATCCTAAAAACACCCTCTACACGTGCAGCAGGCACACCCTAACTGCAGGCTGCCAAACAACTGCACCCTCACTCCACACACAAATGAAACCACCTCCAAGGCCCCACCCAAATCACCCTCAGGTACCACCCCAATGCATGTGATACATTGCCATTCCAATTCCCACAGACCCATTAATAACGCTCGCCCTCCTTTACTCCACCACAGGGTCCGATCCAAACGACGAGCTCCAGGACACCCCTACCAGCACACCTGCAAAGAGGGCCAAGACCAACGGCCAAAGACCCTCCACCTCAGCTGCATGCATCAAGACACGGAAGCAGCACAAATCAAGTGGCAGCACAGAGGAGGGAACTCCAACAGGCACCCCAGCAGCCAGCATGCCCACAACAACACCACCACAGGTCCCCCCAATGGATGCCACAGTAGGCACTGCTTCTGGTGGCAGCAGCACCATAGGTGACACTGCATCAATGGCAGCATGCTCCGACACAGAAAACGGGGATGTCGAAGTTAGATCCATCCATGACCTGTCTCAATCCCCCTGTCTGTTCCATCCCGTACACCATGAGGATACCACGCAGGGGCACCCACAAGACGACGACTGGCCATCCCCCACAAGCCCTGTGGCAAGGCAACATGAGGTGATCAGCCACTCTGTGACACCACCGCAAATGGCCATGGCCCAGCAGAGGCAACAGTCCCTCGACCAGGTAATCGTGCAACAGCAGCAACTGGCCACGCTCCTCAAGGACCATGCCGATGAATGTGGGGGCACTAAGGCAGACATAGAAACATCAACTGAGACACTTAGGGCAGAAATGGAGAGAAGTACAGAGACACTAAGGGCACAAATGGAGAGTAGCACCGAGAGCCTGAGAGTACAAATGGAGAGAAGCACCGAGAGCCTGAGGGGGGAACTGCATGCGACGTCCAAAGACGTATGTGCCGAACTTGCCACAGTGCGCCGTGTGCTCACTGAGCTCTCACAAACCCTTAGGGACATGCATGGACGTGAGCAGGCAGAGACATCATCCGTTGCAAGTTCCGTCCAGGGCAGCCCCCAACGTAGATCTGGGAGGAACCTGCGCTCCACAGGCAGGGGTGCCCCTGATACCCGCAGAGGGGGCTTGCAATAGCGACTGCCCACTGACAATGAGCATCTTTGGACACTGGTGTTCGGGGGGAGGTAGGAGGGTGGAGGGGGTGTGTTGGGCTCACTTGGGTGGCGGGTCGATAGGGTGTTTAACATGATATCACATATGCCATAAACAATGCACGATCATCCAATGAGATGTGTGGACATTGATCTTTGTGTACGAGGCCATTATAGGCGTACAGTCCATATTGTGCATGTTCCAGACACACACAGTGCCACGAGTCCCGTGTCCATGTATCAGCCACCAGGCGTGAGTGCTAGAAGCATGCATCTATGAGATGCTGACGAATGTCACGGCCCTCCTGTGCCTCGCAGACTCCTTGAGGTGCTGCCACATCCCCACCCTCATCATGACCATCTTCAGGTGCTTGCAGTTCTGTGTCAGGGGGCATGGGCACATTTCTACGTACGCACATGTTGTGTAGCATGACACATGCCATCACCATCTTTGCAACCTTCACATGGCGGTACAGGAGTGCCCCGCCAGACCTGCTGAGGCAGCGGAAACGAGTCTTCAGTAGGCCGAATGCCTGTTCTATGACTACACGGGTACGTGAGTGGGCATGGTTGTAGTCCTCCTCATGCTGGTCCCGTGGGTTCCAGACTGGTGTGAGGAGCCATCTCTTCAGAGGATACCCGGCATCACCTGTATGTGGACAATAAACGAATTTTGAGGAATGCCATTGCTACGTACGCACCCCCCCCACTTCCTGCCAGGTCATTGCCGCATCACATACCCCACATCATCATGCATGAAATGAGACTCACCGAGTAGCCAGGATCTGTTCCCTGCGTGTCGCTCCATGTAGCGTGGTATTGTAGAGTTCCTCAAGACCATAGAATCATGGGTTGATCCAGGGAATCGGGCACAACAATGTGTAATGATCCTGTTGGAGTCACACACCATTTGTACATTCAGAGAATGAAATTGTTTTCGGTTGCGGTACTGGGCCTCCATGGCATGTGGGACGACCAATTCCACATGGGTGCAGTCGATGGCACCAATGCAACCCGGTATGCCGGCAAGTGCATGGAATCCCACTTTTGTGTTGGTAATTTCCTGCTCCGAGCGTGGTAGAGAGATGTAGTCGTCTGCGTGCTGCAGGAGGGCATCGAGCACTTGCAATAGTGTCCGTGAGAACAGTGGCTGTGATATGCCATGCAACTGTCCGACTGTGTGCTGGTAGGTGCCTGTGGCCAGGAAGTGGAGTACAGACACCACCTTCAGTAGGGGTGGGATGGCGGTTGGGCTATCTATCATGCTGACAAGGTCAGCCTGTGTCATGTCCACAATGGCGGTTATGGTGTCCCGGTCCAAACGGTAGAGGGTGTGGATCTGCTCATCAGTGAGGTTGAACGGATGTGCTCGGAGGCGTGGGATTGCGGGCTGCCTGCGTGGTGGTAGTGGCTGTGCTGGCGGCCCTTGCTGGCCCTGCCTTGCCCTCCTCCTCCTCCTGCGTCTCCTCCGTGCGGCCGGTTGTAGTTGGTGTTCGTCTTCTTCTTGAAGTTGGAGTACTTGCAGTGCTATCAGGTCCCCCAGGGCCAACATAGCTAGTCCTGCCGGTAGCATTTCGGAGTGGGTGTGGTTGTGGGAGGAGACTGGGTGTGCAATTTATGTGTTTTCAGGCTGTATGGCCTCCACCTGTGGTGATTCATTCCACCTGTGCAAGCTGCTCTCCCCGAGCACGTCCCGCACACAACGCTGCAATTCGACGAATGGCATCTTGCTATTACAATCATGTATTTGTACCCGATGGCAGTGTAACATTGGTTGATATGTTCATTCGGCTATGGTCCCATTGTTTCACATACTATCTTTGCAGTCGCGAACAGACTTGTGAAGGGTCAGTGGAACGTAGTACTCGAGTAACGGTGGACCCTCATGCAACACTGTACCGAGGTTCACCAACGGGCGGGGCGTCCCATTTGTGAGTGAAGGCAGTTGCCATTTTCACACACAGCCGCACTAGATGGATTAATTTGTGATTTGAAGCGGCCACAGATGCCTTTTCGACGTGATGTTGCAAATGAGGAATTCGAAGGGCGGCGCTTTCGGTTTTCAGCTAGCGGCGAGGAGATGCCCACAGGTCTGACTGCAAATATAACGTTCTATTGTTCAATGTCCTTGGGACAGGGGCCATGGCGAGGATGCAATGATTGATATGAATAGTTTGGGATGCGCAATAGCGAAGTGGGCGATGAGGCCGGACGTTCCCAAATACATGTTACTTCACAACACTGGAATTACGGGCTGGGGCACAGTGGATTTTGCAGGCTGCATAACGCACAGACTCAATGGAAATTTCACATGTTATGTGAGTATGGAAACAGGCGTTTTCATTACGGGATGAGGGAATGATGTATGGATGCATGGACAGATGATTTGATACAGAGTTTGCCATGTACAGGGCTTCTTGGAATCTATCCGCCTCCCCTGCGCTATGTGATGCAGGGCTGCCATAGTGGGACCATCGTCTATCTGGCCTTGTTGAGCCCTCCCTGTCTCGACGCGCCTTCAGACACTTGTGTCTATGCACGTTACCAATCCCATCTGATGGATTCTGTTTTAACAGACGCATGCACAGGTACACTCGTTTGTGATAGTGTTTTCACCTCGATATAGATAGTTATGATTCGCAAGTGGTTTTTGGGTGGTGATGATCCTTTGGAGTGGGCTAGCATGCATATGGCTGTGGATTTGGTGTGATCATTGAAGTGAGTAATTCAAATGTAGTTCTGATGGCCATACTATTCTTTTTCATTTCATTTGGGTGACAGGTATCTCCTCCCCTTTTGCCACTGCCATCTGTATGCCACTCCTGCAGATGGATTTTACTCCCGACACCTGCTGCTTCGTGTTAATCAGTGGAGCAGCATTACGATCTTATGGGACGATCGCCAATGGGCCACATGCCCTTACGCAGTACTAGTGGCTAGGAGCAACATTTCGGCCTTTCAGCTGGACTAGTGCCTCCCTATTGGGACGGCCCTGCGGTTCTAGGCGCTTCCATGTTGCCTTTTCGTACGAGAATGTAGCCCCTGTGTACCATGAAGGAACAGGGCGTCACACAAGAAGAAGCTGGTCATTTATTGCGGATGCAGCCCACAATGGTGAAATGTGTTTTGGAGTTCATGGCCTAATGGCTGTATGGGCTTGGTGAATTTGTTGTGCATTAAATTTCTATTCTGATATGAACCGTGTAGCGTTCTTCTTTGCAAGTGATGTGGCATATTCCTATTTGGGGAGCGATGTATTGTGAGGAGATCTGCATTGGGTTCCAGCTTCGGAGTATAGTTGCGTGGTACTGTGCTGGGCGCGTTTGCCTACGAAGCCCAGTGAGGTCAGGGATAAGGGCTGCCAATATGACTGTTTTGATGATGTCATGCTCAGGGGCGGGGGATTAGCTTTTGTGTAACAGATGCCGGTCAGCCAGTTGGATTGGTGGAATGATGTGATTATCGGAATATTGCTGGTCACAGGTGCCTGTGTTTGCGTGCGTTTCTTGGTGGGAGACTGAGGTCATGTCCATTTGTATAGCTTCTGTATTCGTGCCATCTGTGCCCTGCAGCTCCCATTGGCCCCTCTTGAGATTCATTTGTTGGTTGGCAGGCATGGATGACTAGTACATTTCACTGGTTGCATTGTGTGACTTCATTGCACCTACGGGGAGTTGTACAATGTGGCCAGGGAGCGGTGTACAGGCACTCAGTAGGGCCGTTTACGGTTGGTTCGCGATGCCGTACTTCTCACCATGGCGGAATGGTACTTTCCGCCGTGCTTGATGGCGTTAGGTGCATGTCCGCTAGGGTCAGAATTCGCGTACCGTTGCGCCATGGTGGTAATTACGGTTTGGCATGGCGCGCGCGCGCGTACTTGGTGCAGTTAGCGTTGGCGTTCACTACGGTGTCGCTAATGGCATCGTACTTTGCGGTGACGGGTCATCATCGCACCGAGCGCTATTCGATGGCGGTATTACATTTCCGCCATCGTTTTTCGATTTCCGCCAGGGTCGTAATGAGGCCCAATGTGTTTCAAAGCGTTTAAAGGCAAGGGAGAGAACAAGGGAAAATACAGTGACATTCTTACAGGCCATGAACAGTAAGGATGTGAAATTAACTATCGTATACCGGCTCCCCATCTGCAAAGGAAAAGAGGCTGGAGGGCTCCTTAAGTAGGAAAAAGAGAGGCAAGCAGGAATGCACGAGGTTGGCGGGGCTTGCTAAGTGGTGAAAAGGAGCGGCAAGCAGGAAGGCACCAGGTGGGCGGGGCTTGCTAAGTGGTGAAAAAGAGCGGCAGGCAGGAAGGCACCAGGGGGGCGGGGCTTAGGCCAGGTGACCTAGATCCCCATTGTAGCAGTCCTGAGATGTGCGCACCTGGAATCCCATGGATGTCACACCATCCACAACATGCTGCCTGTGGACCCAACACTGGCGATGCGTTGTATGGCACTGTGGGCCCTCAAGCATATCACGTTGGTGTTCCGACACATAGTCCACAATGAAATACAGTTCCTGCTTGCAGAAAGGCTTCTTCCTTGATGTGCCGGAGGCCGGAGCCATGTCTGGGTTCCCAGCCTCTTGTGCAGGAGCATGCTTCCTCCTTTTGGCCGGTGGTACTGACCCTGAGTGGGCAATGTGGGCCTGATCACTGGGGGCAGTGGCGCTGGTGGACTGGACCAAGGCAGTGAGTGTTGGCATGAGGACAGAAGGTCTGGCTTGGGTCTGACTCACTGCCGGGGTGGTGTTGGCTGCATCTGCACATGCAGTTACCACCAACCGGCTGCTTGGGGCAGCAGATGTCATAACTGCCCCAGATACGTGTGCCACAGTCACATCTACAGTGGACACACATGACCCCAACCTCCGGACAAGATGGAAATCATCCTGGGAGTCCTCATCACACAACGCAATATGCGCTGCCTGACCCAGAGTCCGAGAGGAGGTGCCCACAGCTGCACCTGCAGCTACCACCACTGGTGGGCCCGTGACAGCAGATATAAATTGCTGTTGGGTGATATGGGCGCTAGGTTGTGATGCAACAGCTGCATCACCAGGAGCCACAGGGGGTGGTGGCATGTCTGCACCAGCACGTGGCTGGGCATCCTGTCCCAGAGGGGCACCCCTGCCTGTTCCCCCCCTGTAGTCACCCTGGCCACCCTGGACTCCCCGTCCTCCCTGGTCTCCGCACCCACGTGCCCGACCACATGCAGCACTGGGAGGATGCCCAGCTTTTCCACCCTTAGCCTTTGGTGGCCTCCCAACCATGGCACGATGGAAAATAGTCTATGGGAGGTTCACTCAACAATTGTCCTGGGCAATTGGCTAGAAGGGGGCAGGGTACTTGATGAAATAGTTACCCCAGTGCCCCTGAAAGGCTGTCTATGACCCCTGGGGAAAAATTACAGGTCACACAACGCTCTGGCACCCCCAAAAACAAAATTAAAAAAGAAAAAAGAAACATTTAGGAATTTACAAAATATAAGAACAAGAAAGTGAAGAAATAAAAAGGAAAAAATTGTGCACGCGACCCCAGTAGCCCACGTGCGTGGATCTTACCTCCAGCAGTACGGTGTGGCACCCAGGAATGCCAAAAACATGTACGCGTGAAACATGTGAGCTACTATGACCTCAAAAACGGTATACAATGCACGGGAGGAACCACAGTGGGAAAAATAGCGTACACGACTCACTGCCTGCCTTGCGTGAAAAAAAAAAACACATGCGCTTGTACGTATAGGCATCACCCCACCAAAAGAAGAGGTGCAGACTTCAGACTCTGTGAAGTGATCACGTGTGATTCCAGCAGAGTAAACACACACGTCAGTCCATCAGTCTCCACTAACAGGACGTACAGTGCTCTTCTGGCCCGCGCTCACATTTAACCCGTGCTGAAGGCAACTCCTGCGTGTGTAACGTGACTTACGCGCTAAGGCCCTTTCCTCCAATTACAGGCATTCACATGTGCACGTGATTTTTTGCTACGTGCGGATGCACACATGCTGAGGGAAACGCCTGCGCGTGTTACGTCAAAGACGCACTTATGCGCTAAGGCCCTTTCCTCCAATTACATGCATTCACATGCGCACATGATTTTTTAGCACGTGCGGATGCACCCGTGCTGAGGGAAACACTTGCACGTGTTACATCACAGACGCACTTACGTGCTAAGGGCCTTTCCTCGAATGACATGCTGACATGCTATTTTTTCATGTGCCAAATCATTCTGTATCATGCTGGCCACGGGCAACACACGGAAGACCACGCTCCTGCCCAGAAGGACATTTTCCAAGCCTCCAGAGCCCCGAGCAGACTCCCACCTGCCATCTGCTGCTGCCTGCCTGCTGGCCACGTGCCCTGCCATTTGGTGACTGCACGTCAGCCATCTGCAGGGGTCCAATTGAAGTGACCACCCTTGCTGGAACAGAAGACTCCCGAATGAAGTCCCATCGCTCCACAGCCCAGCACAAGGACCCAGTTGCCCACCCACACCTGCCTCGGAGGTTGCCATGTCAGGGGAAACACCATCAGACACCACTGGAAACCCGCAGCCAGAGAGAAAGAGGGCTGCCAGCTTCACAGCAGGAGAGTTGGGCATCCTGGTGGGGCAAGTCCTAGTGCATTATGACGCCCTCTACTGAAGGATGGACGGGAGAGGATCTGGCTGGACATCGTAGTTGCCATCAACACGGAGGTGGTGGCAACCCGCGACATACAGCCCATCCGTAAGCGCTGGGAGGACTTCAGGTCCAGGGCCCTTAGGAAGGCCTAGCGCCGCTTGGAAACAGTGCATGCAGTGAGGCGCTGGGTCCACCTTACCACCAACGACATGAGGGTCCTGGAATGCATTAACCCAGCGCTTCATTGCCAGGTCCTCGAGAGGGAGACTGGTCTGGGGTTGAGCTGTAAGTGTCCATGCATACTTGTTGGACGCAGTGCATGTTGAGGTGTGCCAGGAGTGTGCAGCTTGGACATATGTCTAAAAAGGTCCACATATGGATGTGTATGTGCAGGAACATGACCGTGCTGCATGTGAGTCCTGTCGTGAGTGATGCACATCGATGGTGTGTGTGTTCCAAAGCATGATGCACAACTGCATGTGGAGATGCACACATGTTGGTATTTCTGTGTATGTACTATGGCATGGTTGGGGTGTGACACATGGATGCTGGTTCCACCTTCATGTATGTGCAAAGCATACGTGTGCATGTGTGGGTTGCACATGTGCGACAGTGATACAACATGGATGCATGTGACATGGACATGTAGGAACCCGATTGACAGATGTGACAGAGTTGCTGATGATTGCACTGTGACAGGTAGTGGAGATGTACAGATGCATGCCTGTCTGTTGGTGTGTGTGCATGTGTTCGGCACTCCCCATGTTGCTTGTGACGTCATGCCAATCTTCAGGTGTTCATGCTGGTGTGTGTGTGTGTATGGATGCTGCTGCCTGCTGCACGATTCCTGTTAATTTGTGCATATGTGTGGGTTCAAATGATATGTGTGTTGGGGAGTGTGATGCCATCTGTGACGTTTGACACTGACACTCATGTGCAACTGTCATGTGTGTATCCGACCATTGTACAGTGGCCTGATGCCTGTGTTCTGTCTCTCCCTGTCTGCAGCGTCGACTGATGAAGAGGACGGAGATGGTGCTGTGGAGCACAGAGGCAGGGATCCCACCGCCAGCCTTGAGAGGCAAGGCCCAGCTCTCCTTCCATGTTGTCATCTCTGGAGTGAGGAATCTGGTGCTGCGTCCATGGCTGAAGCTGCCTAGGGAAGGTCCAAGAGGTGGCGGTTGGAGGTGGACTCCTCAGCAGCAGTAGGGGCAGTTGAGCCCCCACAGGGGCCTATGGAGGAAGATGGCACGGAGTCATCCAGGTTGGTGGGGAGTTTGGTTGAGGAGGCCGTGGAAGGCCCACGCACTGGGCCTGGGTGGGGGAATTCCACTTGTGCTAGTGGTGCAGTCCAGGGGAAGGGACAGGAGGCAACACAGGCCGCAGTAGAGGTGCCTGTGTGTAATACTGTCCCCGATCCTGTGACTGCATCATCCTGCTCCTGCAGGGATGCCTTCATCCAGACCCGTTTTCAGGGAGAGGATGCGCGAACAACAAGTGGCCTTCCTCTCCCTGCGGACGTGGCAATCCATGACCGAATTGAGCCTGTCCTAGGTGGGGTGGCGATGCATCAACTGGGTATTTGGGATGATCTGTAGAGTTCTCTTGTGGACAATGCAAGTCATTTTGAATACCTCATTCACCACGTCACCCTACTAGGACAGGTCACCAGCACTGGGTTCCTCCGTGTGCTGGATCTTCTAGCGACCCCCTCCTCAACTGAACCGCCTATGCGCCAGTCGTCCTCCATGACATCTTCCTGCCCAAGTACAACTTGGGCACCCTCTGGAGCTGCCCCTGACCCAGCGGCCAAGCTGGTGGAGGACACATCCCTGCCACAGTTGGGAGTCGGAGGTCCAGCAGGGGTGGCCACCCCAACAACTGGACCTCAGCAAGAGGAGGACGTGCAGGCATTGAGAAGCAGGGCACAAGCAAGGCAGCAGCAGGCTCATGGTGGGAGCGATGATGGCTCGGGCCTTCAACATCACAGGGGCAGGATTCGGCCAGAGGGCAGGAGGACCCTGGATTGGGAGTGTCTTCCATGTAGCAGCGGTTGGGCCAGCGGATAGATGCGGAGCGGCGGCGGGCAGATGAGGCACGCCTCACTATGGTCAGGGCAGAGAACTCCATGCTCAGGGCATTGATGCGGGCTGTGTGCCTCAAGGCAACTCACAGGGAGTTGGAGGACGCCATGACTGCATCCCTGCGAGAACTCGAGGCCAGGGAAGAGGCCCGCCTCTGGGACATCAACGTGGAGTTCGATGATGCCCTGGCCCGGAACATCAACTAGTGAGCCGGTGGACTTACCCGCCGCCTTCATACATAGTTCTTTCGTGTTAGGATTCCTTTGTTTTTTCTTTTTTTGGGGGTTAATGGACTTTGCTCCACTTCATGTATATAGTTATTTTATTCATAGGACTTTTTGGTAGGTTTCATTTGTTTTGGGGATCATGGACCCTTTGGACATGGATTGTATATTGTTGAACACTTGCACATACTTTCTTTTTTGACATTTTCCATGGATCAATGGTTTTCTTTTTTTTTAATTCTTTTTTTCATGTTGACACTGGGGATGGACCACTTTTCTTTTTTCATGCCGTGGATTTTTGGTTTTCATTGGATTTTCTGTTTTTTTTGGTAATGTCTGTCATTGTTTATTAATTTTCAAGTTTGATTTTCTTCATGTTATTTCATTATGTTTTTAATACATTTATTCTAACTTTATCATTGATGTTGTGTCCTATCATTCTTTTTGTGCATGTCTCAATGAACATTGCCTCAGTCATGTGTTGCCACTGGGTGGCTCTGTTGTGCATTTATGCATGGGCATGGTGGTTATTTTAAGACTGTCTTGGCATGGGTTATTTGGAAGGGGGTGCAGTGGATGGTTGCATGCTTGTACTGGGGGCAAGGGGGATTTGGATTGGCATTAGGGCCATGGTACTGTTTTTTTGGGGTGGGTGAGGGGTCTGGGGTACATGAGTCAGGGCCTGCTGGCAGGTGCCCATCAATGGGGGTGGGTGGGGGACATGTGTCGGTGCTCCTGAGTGCATGGTGTCATGTGACCTGCCTGTGGGGCATGGTCTGGGGTGATGGGCTGCCTGCAGGGCATGCCCAAGGGTGATGGGCTGCCTGCGGGCCATGGACTGGGGTGATGGGCTGCCTGTGGGACATGGTCTGGGGTGATGGGCTGCCTGCGGGGCATGGGGATGGGGGCATACCCAGGAGGGCACACACTGCCAAATTGCATGTGAAAGTTCATGTGCACCCTCTGAATAAACGTAGGCCAGCAAAATCATGTGTGAAAGTCCACGCGCACCCCCAGAATACACACAGACCAGCGAAATCAAATGTAAAACTCTCCGCACACCCCTCGGAATATACGTACCCCGCTCGCGCTAGCGAAATCGCGTGTGTAAGTCCACACGCACCCCCGGAACACTCGTAGGCCAGCGAAATCGCGTGTGAAAAGTCCACTTGCACCCTTCAGAATACGCGAACCCCGCTCGCGCTAGTGAAAACGCGTGTGAAAGTAAAATTTTCCCGTTGCTAGCTAGTCTTGAATAATTTGGGTGGTTTTTCTTAAGTTTTCCTCTATGTTTATATCTTTGTAGTATTAATAGTTTTCTTTTAGATATTGTAGGGCTTGTCTAACTTTGTTTAAGTCGACTAGCTGTAGCCAAATCTTGTTGTCTTTTGTTGGCACACCATTAACTAGTACAATTAAAGATTAATGAATTGGTTGTTGTACTCCTAGAGTTTGTACATTTTCTTTTAGATCTAATGGCAAATATTCTACTTTGCCACCAATGCCCTTTAGTAGCTTGGATGGAGGGAATTTGGCTGATTTCGTTGGAGGCGTATTATAGCTTGAAATGGGTGCACTGTTTTTATTACAATGCTCTCATACAAGTTAAGTTGTTGTAGTGCTTTGGGAATTAGGAATAGTTCTAAGTTATTAGTGATAGGACGTGATGGCATTTGGCTTTTGTCAAGCTTTGTGTTGCAGTACATGCAAACTGTTGAGGGATCAGTTATTTTGTACTTAGTTTCTGCTGTTAGATATAAAGCTCATTGGAACCATTGGGATTCTTCACTGACTTCTATTTTGTAGGCTAGATCTACTATTTATGTGCTCTTTTTTTTAAAACGTTCTGCGACAACAGCCACATATTTGGTCTGGTATTTCAGCAGATGTGTTTTGAAACTTACCTATTTCATTTTTTTATGTCTTTATTAGGAAGTTGGTGTTCATTAGGTTTTCGGTAATGTTTTATGAACGTACAGAATATTCTAAGTTGGCTGTGCTCTATTTCTTGAAGCAGTAGTTTGGCTGTTCCATGCAGGAGAATGTTATTTAAATGTTGTAGTTCTGGGGCAGGACTTTTTGCATAATAAAATCGATGCACAAGGTTCTGTATACTAGAATGGTGTGTCGCTATCATTTTGATTTGGTAGAAAGTGCTTTGCAAGCAGTTCCTAAAATTCAGGCTAATGAATGTCCTTGCAGACCAGTGTGGCTGTGCACTGGACAGGAGTCTATGGTTTGCAAAGTTTTCATTTTACTTTTGTCTTTTAGTTTCACATAGTGATTGAGGATTTGTCAAAAAGATTTAAAGGATTGTTGGCGTACATGACACATTGAGCTGTATGTCCATTTGTAAACTGGATGGTTTGCTTGGGTGAAAGGAGCATTTGGTCTTACTTTGTTGGGAACCTTTTTTCTATAAGGGTTTCTTTTGGCTTAATGGTGTGTTCCACCATTTCATACCCTCAGCCATTGTTGTCTATGGAAATTGAGTGTTTTTGTTCTTGATTATAAGCATCTTCTTTTCTTCTTTTCTTTCTTTTCTTTTTATTTCTTATAAGGTGCAACTCGCCCATAGGCATCAGTCCACAGCAAGTAAGAGAGCTCAGTAGAAAGAAGCAAAGGGTAGACCTGGGAGATGAAGGGGTTGATAGGTACTAGTCATAAGAATTGTTCTTCTTTGAAATATGGTTCTGTGTTGCTTGTGTGAATCGAGTCACCATTACAGAAGTTTGAAAAGGTTTGTAGATTGACACTGCACATGTTTAGAAGTAGTTTTTGCAATGTATTGATTCATTTAGTTAGTGGTTTCATTATGTTTAAAATCAATACAATGTTCTCTTTAGTAGAAAAGTGCTGTCAATTAGAGCTTGTATGATTAGTCTCCCACGGTAGTCATTTTTAGGGTAGATCATGACTTTTCAGCTGTTTTCATAAGATTGTGAAGAACTCTACGGTGGAATATTTTCTGTAACAAAAATGTTTTGAATTGCTTTACCATGACTAAGTTAACACTGGTAGATAGAGGGTTAGGTTTGTTAGTAGGTCTGCTTTTCTTTGTACATAATGTTTTACTTTTAGTTTTTGCAAGAAGGGCCTTAGCTTTTTTAATTGTGGGTGGTTTAGTTTTGTTGAGTGTGGTTACTAGCACTTTTGTTTGAATGTTGTATATACATTGTTTTAGAAGTGGATAACTATATGGTTTCGTTTTATTCTTTTTTTTATTTTATTCTTACCTGTTCTACTTTTTCTTTCTTTTCTTTCTTTTCTATGGAGTTGTTTTTTAGTAGGCATTTTGTTGTCTCTATTGGGAAAAAAGAAAGTCTGCATTGGAAAGTTGTGCAATGTATATCCATGTTTGGTGCATGGGTTTGTGGGTGTGATTGTAGAGATGAATAGAGTGCTGTTTAATTATGAGGTGGTATGTTAGGTGTGGTTGGCAAGGTTGTTACAGTAAGAGTCTGCAGAGTTGTGATGGTGTTGGGTTAGTGAGTAAGGTAGTGGTGGTGTGATGGGGTCTGTAAGGTGATTGTACTTTTTTTCAAGCAACAGAGTGGGTGTTGCAATGGTGCTTTGTAGATGATATGATAGGTTATTTATAACGTGCTTAATAACTAGAGGTTTCTAAGCACGGACCAGGGGATCGAACCTGTGTTGCTCTGTGTCGTCTTGCTTCCAAGGTGAGCACGTTGCCACTGAGCTATCCTTCCGAGACAGATGGGAATAGTAAGAGTGTGAATGGTGGAATATAATTGTCTAGAGTGAAGTAAATGTTGGTTTGAAAATAGTAGTCTTCAGTAATATGTAGTGGAACTGTGCTGCTGTAATTACATATATATATATATATATATATATATATATATATATATATATATACATGGACATTGATGTGCTTGCGTTGTTGGATGCAAAGGATATTCATTTTTTGGGTGTTGTTTTTCGTAGTGTGTTTCTTTCCTGTAATTGTAAAAGAAAGTAAGTGGGGAACTGTGGTAATGGTGAAGTACTTTTGGTAAGCAAGGTTGATATTTATGAAGGGATGAAGAGTGGTGGGGAAAAACAGTTAATACAATGGTGGATAGTTAAAAATTGTTGCTTTTAGGAGCATTTTCATGAAAGTTAAGAAATGCATATGTGCATTTGTAGAAGTTCTATAATATTTTGTAAAAGAGAAGAAACGTTGTTAGAAAAGATTTGTAGTACACTTTTAAATTGCAGCTGGTGTGTGGGAGTTTAATATATTTGGAATATATGCATATTTGCGTGCATGATGCATTCTAATATGTAGGTGTTTAAGTAGTCCTAGGTTTGCATTCTGGGAAAGTTGGAGTACAAGTCACAGAATGTAGAGAAAAAAGTATGATTGCATAAGAAGCTGAAGATTGGAATGGGTTATGTTAGGAAGTATATATTTACTGTCAATATATTAAACGGGCACACACTGAATGGCAATTACAAATGGTGCACACATCTATTTTATCTGCTTTTACTTTCTTTTATGAAACAGTGACACAGAGCTTCTGTAAATGCAGATATGCATTTTTGAACTTTCTTCAAAATGCTTCAAAAATAATATTTGGAAAAGCACAGCATTGTATATGTTTATTTGATATACATGTCACAGTTTTGAATCTTGAATTTAAGTTGTGTTTTTATTTCTTTGCATTTTGGGACTTGTTTTTTGAGTTTTGTAATGGGCGAAGTTAATTGGAAGTGGCAAAATGCAAAGGAAACAATAAAGACTTAATAAGCATATATACATTGGAATGGGTGATGCTGAGATGCATGCATGTGGTGCCAACCTATTAAACTGGCAGACACTATGTGCCACTTACAAAAGGTGTGAAGATCTATTTATTGAGAAGCTTAGTACAAGGTAAGTAGCAGGAGCACATTGTTTCTAATCACAATGATGTGTTTGAAGAATTTGAAATACGAGATTTAAGAGCTTTAATAGACAGACCTAAAGACATGAAATTAAATCTTACAATATTATAAGGATACGCTGTTGATGCATTAAGAAATTAGGAAACAAATGTTAACAGATAAGCGGACAAGGGGGAGGTGTGGTTGTCTGGGCCAAGACTAAAAACTTGTTAGAGGCTCATAAACAGTTAGACAACACACATAACTATGAGATCAAAGATTTAGAGTTCATCAATGATATCAAAATGGAACTTGATATGATGCTTAATAAGTATAAAATAACCAACCTTTTAGAGAGTGATGACATTGCCTTCATGAAAAGAGATTGTCCCATTACTCCTATGTTGTAATTTATTGCACACGTGCATAAGAGAACTACAGATTCTCTGGGTAGACCCATTGTTTCTTCCAGTGGTTCCTTATTAGAAAATGTATCTAAATATCTTGATGATTTTTTACAGCCCTTTGTTAAAGATCTAAACTCATATGTTAGAGATACAACAGATCTATTGAACAAGATACAATATATTGAAGGGGAAACAAGGTATTTATTGGTTTTGTTAGACGTCACGTCTCCTTATACATGCATTCAGCATCACAATGGTCTTAAAGCTTGTCAATTCTTCTTGGACTATAGATCCGTCAGCTACAAACAACATAATGGCGTCATTATACAGCTACTTCAATTTTGCTTAGAGTACAATGTATTTCTTTTTGAAAATGTATTATATAGACAAATGTGTGGGATGGCTATGGGTTCCTGTATTGCTCCCACCTATGTCAATCTATATATGGGGTGGTGAGAGCAAAAGGTGGCATGTTCAGAATTGAATGATATCTATGTGAACCAGATTATTTGTTGGCATAGATATATACATATGACCTGCTTGTGGTTTTGAAGGGCAGTCTTGAGTCTTCAACACAATACATTACTATCTTAAAAGATAATGACATAAACCTCAGGCATACGTTTGAAAGCAGCAATGAAAAAGTATTTTTCTTTATTTAGAATTGTCCAAATTGATTAAAATGTTCAAAACCAAAAAGCCGGGGGTCACAATACTGTGGAAGAACTAGCCATACATTTGATGGATGATTAGCGGCTCTATGACCAGTGATACTGAGACATCCTTTCTGTAATTAGAGACAGATATCTATGAAATGGCCAATAAGAATACTAGTTTAAAATACTGGAATCACATCACTAATTCTTGACAATCCCATAGTTGTGTGATAGCACATAGTCACCTTAGGAAGTAAGTAGAAGATTGTTATTTAAAATGTGATCATTATATCTACTATTGAAAAGTCAATTAAGATTACTTAATTAGCTAACTACATCAGGTACACTATAGTATGCACATGCCACTTTAAATGTAACTGTGAATTAGCCTGGCATTGCGAGATTGTGGTAGTGTACGAGACATTTTGTAAACAAGTGTTATGAAGTATTGTATTTCCATCAATGCACACAAGCACTTTAGATGTCAATGCAATATATGGATATGGCTCGAAAAAAAGTAATTTGAGCTATTGCAATATTTTGCACTACATAATCCATATGTCACTATTGTCTGGGGCAACAGTGATGGAATAATATACAACCATCATCCTATGCATTCAGACCATCACACAGCATTTTAAATAATTTCTACCCACTTTGGGAGACAGAAATAAAGCACTAATAATTATCAGCACTTTAAATGGGTGTTGCTGCACCACAGTTTAGATCTATGGCATTATATAGTCCAACACCCAGTACACTCACTACTACACTGTAGTGATTTAAATAAATATTTGACTTACAGGTCGAGAGAACCAATATAGCAGTACAAAATAGTACAATTATGTTTACTCAAATGGGAGCCGCAAATGGTAACGGTCTGTTAGATCAGACAGAGCTATGAGCCCTTTGCAGGTTTTTGTCCATATGGATTAGTATAACTATACAGGTCCAGGATGGCTGCTAGCATTTCAGCTAGGTAGAGGATTACCTCCAAAATAAGTCACATTACTCTGATCGCATGAGTTCACAAAAAGAGGACAAATAGAAGAAAGCTTGCACTAAACAAATTGATTCCATTCGCCTGAGGAAGTACCTGCATAGGGGTGGAATGCGTGAGCACATTATACAGACATGCTCAGCCTTGGATAAAGCAAGAGTTGCACTTTTCAGCAAATATGTCAATGATGTTTTTTGGTTATCCACTAGTAATTTTTGCCTCAGGATAGTGAGCGGCCATGAAGTGACATGGACAATTGCCTTGTTAAAACTTTCAGGTATGGGAGGCCTGATTTCAATCAAAGAAAGGTGATCTCAGGGAAAATTGATGAGTTTTACCTCATTTATTTGATGATTTATTTCCTTTATACAATGGGGATTTATCAAGTTTTTAGGAGCATTACGTTGTGATGTGACATTTTAATTTAACTGTATTGTGTATATTGATGGTCTTGGTTGTGAAAAAACAAATTATTTTAGGAAACCTTTAATGACCTCCTTCTGTTATGCAATGGTGATTTATCTAGTTTTTAGAAGGATTTTTTTGGGATGTGATATTTTTTCTTTTTTAATTCTAAGGTTCTGTGTGTTCATTTGTGTTTATGGAAGGCTATCTTTGTTTAGCCAATTCATAAATGAAAAATAAAAAATAACAAAAAAAACACTGCAAGTATCCTCTTTATAAATAGTCCTATAACACCATACACACAAGTCTTCAAACCCAAAACGCAAATGCTTGTCACTGCAGCAAGGCTGCTCTAGTAGATTCTGATTTAGCTGCAAGGTTATTTGTGTCCTTTGCATTGCAGTTTAAGACTAGAAGCCGAGCATGCTTATTTTGTGGAAGAATACAATCAAGCAGCAATTTTGTTGTTGCGATGAGATTGCTGGTGTTGTTTGAGTTACAATAGGTGGCAATTGTGCAAGCAGGGATTTTTGGGAATAGTTACTTTGCGGTCTTAGTGAGTAAATCTGCTTGAAACTAGGGTTGAGTAAAGTTGTGGGATTTCACCATCACACAGACCACAAAGTTTACTGCAAATCCGCATAAAGCACATGAAGTTCTGACATTGTTTACAGGCGCTTTTAAATACCCTCACATTGAGTTTTGCATGCACTTAAGTATGCACATGCTCAAATAACAAGTAACATGGCGGTGAGGAGGTGCTATGTTTCTCTCCCCCAGCAACAAATCTAGATGAGGAATACATTCCACTAACCGCATTACACTGACCCAAAGGAGGATATGGGTGTTGAGAAATGCTTCCAAAAAACAGTCTTTGCTGAAATTATTTCTCGCAAATGACTTAAAAATCAAAAGGATGTTAGAGACAAACATGCCCTGCATGGCAGGCAGCAAGCAGCAGAACAGCCAGTACAGTGCTTTCACTTTCTATTCTCTTGTGACTGCCCTGGAAAGGATTGATAGCATAGTATGGATGCATCCTTAGGCCTGAAGTGTGAACCTCACTGTTTTATTTTCAATAATACAACATAGGTAAATACTAATCACATGTATTAGGACTAATTACTGGAAGGTTTTCACTTTATTGACAGGAATACATGGCTTGCTCATTTTAGCTTGCCTGTGCATTTGTTGTGGCTACGCATGGTATTGTATGGTATGGTATTGTTTATTTATATAGGGAATATACTCAGGCAAGTGTTTCAAAGCATTCAAGGAGGGTGGGAACAAGGGGAAAAAACAAACAGTCGCTCAGAGCCCTTTTTGAAATTCGGAGACGATAATAGTCTGCACAGGCAGAGTATGTGCGTACAAAATACATTTAAACAGTTTGGGAGACAGCAAACAGTCCTGGCGGCGATTATGCAGTTTTAACAGAGCAATTGAGGGGTGAAGACAAGGGAGACTAGACAGACGATCTTCCGGCGCGGTGCGTACGGATCGAGCAAGTGCACAGAGGGTCACAGGGGGTGGGGGTAGCAAGTGCACCCAGCCAGTTCTGCTGCATATACATTACTCAGTAATAAAGGCTAAAATGGTGTTATGTTTTAAATTTGTAAACGCAATGGCGAACACAAAATATCCTTCTGTCGGCATAACTCGAAACAAATGTTCAACTTTGTGTAGTTGAGAAATCATGAACCGTGTGAAAATCATGTTCGCATGAAACATATCTTTGCACAGCCTTACTTGCAACCACACAATAGTTGCATTTGGCCCCGTGGCAGCTCTTAGAAGGGTGAGGTCATTCTGCTCGTTTTCAAGGGCAAATGGCTTATGCATGTGTCTCTTGGACATTAATCCTATATTGGTGGATGCACATTTGTTGTGTAGTACTAGTTTCTGTGCTTGCTTGTTTTGTGACTGTCTAGGCGTTGGTGTCAGGGGGGCATTTCTTGTTCGAGTTTTTCAGACTATTAGCATAGAATAAAGATGAATTTGCCACATGTAAGGCAAAATGCTAAATTATTGATTTAGTATGATGATTAATTATCGCATATTGGAGGCCATATACTAAATTATAAATGTGTTCAAAATAATTACTTTGTAAATATGTAAATCAGGGTACCAAATTATCAACTCAGCACTATGATGAATTAGCAAATGTTTCAAGCAGTGCGGTGCAGCATTGACATTCATTATTTATGGATAGAATACAACTGGAAACCATGTTATTAGGTCCTACTTCCATAGAAAAAAGCTTGTGATCATTTCACATAATGTAGTACCGTTCTGAACGAAAAGGGCGTTTTTGTGATGCGTAAATACATTCTTATATTGTTTCAGGAATCTTAGTGAGAGATTGTCATTGTGTTAATGAATAATGCTCCTTCTCCAACATAAGGGCAAATTAGGACATGTCAAGTATATGAAAATGTTTATTCCATGGAGCCGACTAGATTCCAGCTCTTATATTTTGTTAGTAGATTTCATCTTGGGGGTTTATTTTCAATCCCTCAGACTGTAAACAAAGGTAATACAAATGGAGTACGGGTTTACCACCTTTTTTATTTACATCAGGTTCTAAAAATCTTTTTGCAGGTGGAGTGCGGGCACGGAATGGTATGGGCGTTTTTGCAACGAATCACTGCTCCACCTGCAACAACAAAAAAAAAAACATTTGGGAGGGAATGTTGATTGACCGATATTTTCCATACTCAAGAGAACCACTTAGATTTGCACTTAAGTGCAAAAGAGCTGCTCCTAAACATTTGCACCATGCAGTTGAAAAATAACGAGTAATAACAAAGACAATGGCCCCACCAAGAGTCCGGCGGTAACCGTGCCAGAAAAACCGGCAGGTAGCCGCCGGATCCGTAATGATTTACTGGTGCCTTACGTGCCGGAATAACTGGAGCATTACAGCCCCGGCTGGTAAAATGTTGATCCCCATTCCTGTGGATTCCTATGGACTCCATGGGAATGGGGACCACGGAAGCACCGGCGCTGTTAATAATGGTGCTGGTGCTTCCGTGAAAGTCTGCTGGCGGGTACCATTGTGCCCACCAGGGTCAGTCCTGGTGGACGGAACAGAACCTGCCAGCAGACCCGTAGTTTGCAGGTCCAGAAACAACGGTTCCAGTAAGCTTACCGGCATCGTTGTTTCTGGACTGACAAACTTGTAATGAGGACCAATATCACCTTTGCACTTCACATTTCCACTACATTTGTGCAAAAGTGTAAATGCCTCCCACAATTGTTGATGCAATGATTCCTCTGAAATTTGACAGCTTTTACCAGGTGAACTACTGATTAATTACTGACGGCATGAAAGCACATGCTGGCGATAATGCAGCCATGCTTGTCAGGTGAAGTGAGGTCAGCAAGCTGACATGTAAAGTTTGCCCTGCTTCTCATCACTGTCTGACGCACCATGCAGGGCAGCTTTTAGAAGTGTGATGCAAGGGCCTTAAGATGAATCTAGTGATGAACCGAGACGCTGGATCCTCCAATGGGAAGTCCTGATCCCACTCTCGACCCCTTCCCCAGCAGGTATGTACGGCATTGGTACATCTTTGGCAGAAGAGGAGCAACAACTCTGCTTCTCTTCAAATATATTTGAGGGAGTTTCATCAGTGAGGATATCAGTGGCAGAGCAGTCTCTGACTCTCTTTCACTCCTTAACCAGCAAAGGAAAATAAGCTTTGGCCCTATATACAAATGATGACTTTTTGCTGGATTTCTTTGGCTGTACTCAGTAAGCATACTGCAACAGGGTCTACAAGCTACTATGCTCAAGTTGGGACTGATCTCATGACTTGCTGCAAAAGCAAAAAGCGTTGTCCGAATTTTGCCTGAAGGTAGCAGAAATGGTGTATTTGGTGGTTATGAAGGCCCTGGCAAACTGTTTACACTTCCAGAAGACCTGCATTGATCCTATTAAATTGATGATACTAGATTCTGAACCTCAGAATGAACAGGGAACCAATACCAAATCAGACACCCGGAAAAAGGATAGAGCAATGTTCCATTTGGCAGATGTGTTGAACCACCAGGTTAGTTCATCTGAGAGGATAATCGGAATAATTAAACCCCATTCACTTGCACAGCCCCATGTTTCCACATAGATCCAAAGCCCTGCAACAAAAATAAAAGAATGAGAAGTAGCACCCAGAGACCCAGCTCGATGAAAGCCTTCCTCTGAGGTTGCAGGTGAGTAAACATGATACCATCAAGTAGAAGAGGGTGGGACAAAGAATGGGAAAGATGGAACATGAGTTTTTCTGAGGGACTACTGAGATTGTCCCAACTAGCAGTGTGTGACTAAAGTTGAATTAAGGTGAAACATCTCACCCCTTCCAGCTCTCAGAACAAACTTCCCCTGAAAATGCAGCTAGGTTCACTAACACTGCAGTCACATTCTTGGTTAAAGAAGGTAAAGATATTGTCAAGCCATTACTTTTTGAAGAATCTGATGGGATGCTGGATGTACAAAGCAGCCATAGCAACAAAGAAGAATTGGAAGATGAGAAAGCATAATAATTTAACTAGACGATATATATACTGTGGCATTGCTTTGCCACCTATAACTGATATATGTGTGCTACCCTTTTAAGGCATGTCCTTCATGAGAACCATAGAGTAAAAGCCACAGCATGATATGGGTGTGGCTCCACAAAGCTGTCTGGACATCCAAGTCTGCATCAGAGATCTACAGATGAGCATAGTGCAAGAGCCATCCCTCTGGTTCCCATAGGAGCTGGGTTAGAACCTGCACACATTTCATGAGGGTCTGACATTGCCAAGCCAACAATCTCGCGGGAGGTGCAGCCAGAATGCCGGATCCAGTGATCAAAAAGATGTTTGAGGAAACTGAAAATCCCTCACACATAACTTTGTCCTGGAAGATTTCGATTTGAAACTTAAAAGGTTTTACACAGATGAAACTGCTCTCCTGAACACCTGTGAAGATCTGCTCTCTATCCCTGATGGTAATCTCCCCTCTGTCCTCATCCTTCTTGATGTCTCTTCTACCTTTGAGACAGTCAACCATATCATCCTGCTCGACTGACTCCGTGATAACATGGGTATCACTGATCAGGCGCTGGACTGGCTGACGTCTCTCGGACCGACCCTCCCAGGTCCAACTTGGGTCCTTCCTCTCCTCTATCTCTCTCTCCACCTGTGATGTTCCCAAGGGTCTAACCTTTCTGCCTAGTTGTTCAACCAATACCTGGCACCTCTCGCCAACTGCATTGCAGCTCTCTGCTCCATCTTCCAGTGCTATGCAGATGACACTCAGCTCGCTTTCACGCTCCCCTATGCTGACTCATCTCCTTCTCTAATCCCGGATTGTCTGTCTGCAATCCAGGAGTGGTGTGCCAACAACAATTGCTGCATGAACGCCAGTACGATGGAGTTCCTCCTCATTGGCACCCCAGCACCTTTTTTTCCTGGCACTCTCTCACCGGCCTCCCTTGGCTCTCTTCCTGCTCCCACCTTTGAGGCCAAGAACCTCGGGGTCATCTTCGACTCCACACTTTCCTTCTCTCCTCACATCTCTGACATCTCTAAGAAGTCAAATTAGCAACTGCATCTCCTCAGAGGTATTCTTACTTTCCTCTGCTTCCCCCAGAAGCTCTCTGTCTCTAGAGCTCTGGTTCTCTCTAGGCTGGACTACTGCAACAGCTTCTTTTTAAATCTGCCTGCCTTTACTCACCATCCTCTGCAACTCATCCAGAACAGGACTGCAAGACCTGTCCTTGGCCTCAAGCCCAGGGATCGTATCTCTCCAGCCTGAAATCTCTCCATTGGCTCCCAGTGGCTGCAAGGAGTACGTTCAAGACCCTCTGCATTGTCCAGAAGGCCTTCTGGGGCCTGGAATCATAATACCTCCAACTCTCTGTTTGGAAGTACCTTCATACGCAATCTCTTCGCTTCTCCACCTCCAACTACTTGGGGTCAGTCGCTTTTCCAAGCAACAAGTTAGGGGCAGATTTCTGTCTTCGGCTGGGGCCTCCCTTTCAAATAGCCTCCCTTCCTCTCTGAAACTTGAGCACACCCATCTCCGGTTCCGGGCGCATCTCAAGACTTTCCTCTTTGCTTCTGCCTTCTCTCTTCCTCTTCCTTGCTGAACTCCTGGTTGATACTGAATTGGTCTCCTGGCTACCCTCTGAACTATGGGTGCAGGTCCATGCCCTCCCAGCTGCACACCTGCACTGCCTCCTGGCAACCCTGCACTTGGGTGTGTAGCTGCATCCCTACAGTCCCCCTACCTGCACGTATCAGACACTTGTTGTCTGAACCTAACCTTGAACTGCCACCTGCTGGCCGCACTACTTGTTATTTGATATTTGATCCTGTGTCTTGCACTTCTTCTCCTCCCTTTGCCCTGGAACTTCTCCCCTTCCCTCTCCCCTGCACTTGCATGATCTCAGCTTCCATAGGCCTAGTAAGATCATTGTCTTGTCCTCCCATTGTTTCCCCTCCCTGGTCACATCTTGAAACACTTGTGTATAGGCACGTTCTAAATACCATATCATATCATATCATATCATATCAGATGCTCCTTGGGAAGTCAGTGAGATGAACTGGTGTGAGGAATGGAAAAAATATGACTCCATGCATCCTCCACCAGTGCTTACTTTCGCTATCTGATTGACACAAGGCCTAGTAAGATTGTTGTTTTGTCCTCCTTTTGTTTCCACCTCCTTGTCTTGTCACGCCTAGGAACACTTGTGTACAGGTGCGTTACAAATGACTTATATCATATCATATCATTTGAGAGGACTTAGCTTGTCTTCAAATCAACTCCAATTTGCAAGTGTCAGCAGTTCTACCACCAAGTATAGAGTTTATTGTAGCTACTGAAACACATTTCTGCTTTCCCCCCAATATTTTAGGAAAGCTTAAATGCAAAATTGGTCATAACTTTGTGTTTTTAGGTTGTCATGCTGCTAAAATAATTGTAGATCTTGGAGTCTGTATAAAAAACATACTTTCTCAAATGTTTATTACCACATTGGTATGTCTATGATATTATGTGGTTCCCTTAGTGCACAATTAGCTATTAAAATAGAACACATTGTGAATTTGCTATGCAATTTATGCATCTGCACTTTTGAAGTACCAATTGTGGCCAATTCACATGCCAAATGCTGTTGTGCATGCAGACAGAGCTCAAGCTAAGTGTACATGTATCCATTATAATAATGACATTGGCTATGTAACAGACTGACCGAGCTTGAAACCAGCTTGGCTTGAACCACAAGCATTAGCTTTTTTGCAACACAGCAAATGTGGAAGGTGTGTCACTTTATTAGCCCACATTTGTGTGCAGACAACCCACACTTAATATGCGTAGCAAAACAAAGAAACAGATCAAGGCTTTACACCCTTGCAGGTGGTATTCTGTCAGTTATGTTTTATTTTATCCACAACGGTCTGAATGTGTAACTTACTAAAAAGTGACACAAGAAATCAAATGAAATAGATTGCATAAACAACTTAAAATACAAGGGGAATTAAATATTCAAAGAGACCACAAGTAATCAGAATGCAGAGGGTGTTGTCAAGGCTCTCTCTCATGTATTTTCTGTTGGTATATTTGACGGATGACGCACATCCCATCCTTCTCTGCTACTGTAGACATGTAACCAAAGAGAGCCTCCTGTGGAAGACGTTCAGTTAACCACCACTACACGTCGAAACCGGTCGATAGATAAATTCTACAGGGATGTGATCTTTGTATCTGTTCTTCCTATCCACCCTGACAATAGATTATCTGTGAATTATTTCTATTGTTTGTAAACATCGTAATAATGTGTGTCATAATGGGGACTAGTTATGAATTCCTTTTCCCCATTGGTTCTTAGCATGTTTTTTGTGTCTTTTAGTACTTTGGATGTCTGCCACGGTATGATGAGTTGTGTGTGAATGAATGCACCATGTATGTTGAGTATATGAGTGATGATGTTTTAGCCGATGTTTGGAATATTGTTGCTGCTGTTTTGCTATGTTAAAATGATCAGTGTATAATAATTTTTCTGTGATTTATTCACTAGTCTTCAATTTTCGTATCACTTTAAATACATTTTGATACTCTTTTCTAAATATACTTTCTCTGGACATATCTTTTCTGTTTTTTGATGCTATTATAATACTCTGTTCCAGAGGCTAGAGTTACCCTGCTCTTTTCAGTGTTTGAGTTGAATCCAGGACAGTCACCTCTTCCATGGCTCCCTGTTTTAGCACAGTGAACTGCAGAACAACAGCCACTGTTACAGCAGTTATACTTCGGCCAGTGGTTTTTTTAAAGTGCCAGCTCCAATTCTTTTTAGATAATGCCTGATAGGGCCAGTTAACAGTAACTATTCAAATGATCATGTTGTCAGTATGTATATCAGATTCTAGCAGGTGTAGCACTATCCACTTAGAGCCATATCTAGAGACATGGGGCATAACTCCAACACGCTGCCACTCATAATCAATGCTAAGTCTATGAGAGCAAGTGAAGGTAACAGTAAATCCATTTGGTGGGAAATTGGCAGATTTACTGCCGATTTACTGCCAAACTCATAATGAGGCCACATGTTTCGATCCGGTCAATGGAAACACAAAGGGCCTCATTAGGACCCAGGCGGTAAAGGGTTTACGGCGGCGTAAACAGCGCCGACCCTTACCGCCTGATTCCGAGGTCCCTTAGCGCCATGGAGGTTTTAACACCAGGTGTTAAAATCCATGGCGCTAAGGGACCTTGTTGTTAATTACGCCACCGTAATATACGGTGGCGTAATTAACGCCTTCCCCACTCCCATTATGCCCTATGGGGCAAAAATGGGAATGGGGAAGGGTAAATGGGTTAATGGGGACTTACCGCCCCACTCACCTCGGAATGGGGTGGTAAGTCCGCCAACCACTATGGCGTAAACATAGTTTACGCCATGGTGGTAAAGGTACGACCCAGGCGGTAACTTACCGCCTGGGTCGTAATGAGGCCCAAAGTATGCTAAAAAATGTGCTTTGTTGCACACATATCAAGTAATTCCCTGATCGTACCAGGGACTCAAAATATCTGGAGTCAGACAAATTGAATGTTTTAGTTCTAGCCCAAGGGTCTGACACCATGTGTGTTGGTTCCTTAAAGGGAATCAAAGAAATACCTGGGCACTGCGGTGGGGAAAATCGCAAACGTGATTCAATGACATATCTCAATGTCAGGTGTACATTCATAAAAAGCAATAATTAGAATACACGAGAAGTCAATCGGCTAACAAATGGACATTACTAGCTACATGACATTTGGACACCCCACCCCATTCTCTGGATTTCAAACCCTTCACCCATGAGATGGTTGCCTGAAATCGGAAAGACATCAATGTGGTCGTAGAAGGGCGGGACAGAGCTCATTTTGAGTGTCTCGACTCAAGGAACAAAACGTAATGGTCCCTGTGGGACCTGGAAAACCATGTTTCAGGGCCTTTGGATGCACCGTTTCCGAGTTTTGCACCACAACACACTGTACCATGACAGGGTGAAGAAGCGTCAGGTCGGGAGAATGCACCGAAGTTCCAGTATGCTGCAACATGCTGACTCTCGCCTCTCCTCCATGTCTGCTCCGAGGTATGTCAGCCAGCCACACACGTCTATTCTCAGTGCAGTTCACTTCACAGTGGAAAGCACCTCAAGCGATAAGCGGCTCAGAACAGCAACCTACAGGATCATTGATCTGCAACAATTGATGCGTGTGTTATCATGTCTGTCTACAGAACCTGTGCAGAGTATGGTACTTTTTGGTAGTGGTAAATAAATCTTAAAGTTAATTCAAGTTCCATATCCAAACCACCTTCACAAATGAGAGATCACAACACACTAGATAATGTTATAGCTTACAACATTGAAAATCCATCATAATAGGCACTACATTCAACCCTAAAAGCCACACACATGAATCCACTTTATATCAAGCCAGGTCACTCCTAACACCACAGACTGTCATTGTTATCAGCAAGCGTAACAAAATGTGTATTTTCTCTCAGTGTGAAATGTTGGAGGAGATGACCTCTGACATGGGTCCTTAGCATAGAAGAAGTGTAAGGTTCATCCACGTGCACATTATACTATGGGAGCAGTTCAACAGGACTCTCAGCAAAATGATCTGAATATTTGCCATGAAGAAAGGGGGAAGTGGCAGAAATACTTGCCCACCCTGCTCTTTACTTAGAGAAAAGTGCTTCAGGAGTCAACGATATTTAGCATTTTAATGTTGATATTGTTGCTACTATGATGGTGATGCAAAAGTCATAGTTACATATTCGCTCAATGAGAGGGAAACCTCCAGGATTAAATATATGTTGTGACCTTTAGAGTGGAGGAAATTCAGCTAAACTAGAACAGTAGCTTCTACAGCTTACCCATGTGATATACACGTCAATTCTAATGGGCCTTTCTTATTACACACAATAATGCATGATCCCGCACTGACCGTCCATTTGACCGTCCATTTGAATCCCATTCGGGTCTGCAGACACAGTAGATCTCCTTTAATGATGACAACCTTCAGGACAGGTGGGGATACCTTTGACCTGCTCCGAGCCTGTCATAACATCTGCATGACCTTCTGGATTCTCCCAGGCATGGTGACACATCAACGTATTCACTGCTCCACCTCACATATCATGGCAGCGGATGCCGAGTCATCTTGTATCATGACTGAGGCCTTGCTTTGTCCTTGGCTCATGGCTCATGTACGGCCATGCTTCATACAAACCCAACATGCTGTCGACTTTAACACATACACACGGGATTGGTCACCACGTCAGTGAAACTACTGCAAAGGAGATTGAGAGGACTGGCCTGTGGCTTACAGCAAGTATTCCTTGTACTTGGTTAAGCCTTCAAATCAGTGTAGCTGTGTTCAGGAAAATAAGAGAGGATGGACCTAGGATTTCAGACCTCTGAAAAGGCTAAAAAGGTAACTGCACATTAGCTGCGGTGAAACTCTCAGAAGACTTAAAGAATATATCAGCATATGTTAGCATACAATCACATGGTGGTAATACCCACCATATGATTTATAATCCAGAGCATATCACATAAATGTCTGGAAATTGACATGGGTTCCAGGGATAAGGTGGTAATACCTGGCATATGGTGCAAATGACTGGGCATATGATATTGCAATCTTGTAAAACCTTATATATGTTGTGGGTTACCTAGAATATCATGGAGTTACCAGACAAAGTAACGGAAAACATGTTATATGAAGTAAATACATGACACATGATGTAAAAGCCTCGAAAATGAATGTGGTGACTTCACATGTGATGCTTAAAAACATGATACATTGTGTGATTCGCTAGCATGAGATAACAGTTGCTGACAAATGGAATGGGACATGGTAATATGATGGCAATACCAATAGTTGACATGGCTACCTAAGATAATATGGTATATGATGAAATACCTGACATTAGATGCGAGTCCCTGAACATCTGTATTTCTGAAAAACTGTTATATTACACCAAATAAACCGCCTAATGGTATCAAATCACATGGTTTATCTGCAGGTTGGCATTTTAACTCTCGCTCTGCCATCAAACATTCCTCTGATATCTGTTTCCTAATTGAGGAACTGGACCTTGACGTCCTCGGTCTCACTGAGACATGGTTCACGGCCAGCTCTGTCACCAGCTTTGACACACTCCTACCTGACGGTTACAAGATCCTCTCCGTGCCCAGGCCCAACCGTGCTGGGGGGGTGTGGCCCTTATCTTCCCTGAGTGGATTCCTGCCACTGTCACTCCTACGCAGACCTACTCCTCTTTTGAATGCTTTGTCTGCAAACTCTCTCTCTCTCCTAGCCATTCCCTTACCGTGGATACTATCTATCGGCCACCTGGCCAAATTTCCTCCTTCCTCTCCGAGTGGGCGGACCTCTCCTCCTCACTCCTGTCCTCAACCACTCAACTCCTCTTTCTTGGAGACTTCAACATCCACCTGGATGCCTCCTGTCCCCCCTCTGGACTCTTTCGCGACCTCTGCGACTCTCTCGCACTCTCTATTCTCCCGTCTGGGCCGACTCATTCGGCAGGGCACACCCTTGATGCTCTGATCTCATCTGACCTTCCCCTCTCCGGCCCTCTCTCCACTCCTCTCTCTTGGAGTGATCACTTTCTGCTATCCTCCCACCTCACCTTCCCTACCAAACAGGCAAAGCCACCCTCATCACTGCCACCCTCCTTCTCGGTCATCCGACCCATGAAGCGCGTGTCAGTTGAGGCTTTCGATGCCACCTTCTCACCCCCCCCCCCTGTGGCTAACTCCCACCCTGACACAGCCCTCTTTACGCTCCACTCTGCTATATCTGATCATGAGAATCCGCCTGAAGCCCAAAGCCAAATGTAACTCCTGGTATGACTCGGATCTCGTCACCCTAAAACAAAAGTGCAGGGTGGCAGAGAGGAAATGGCGTGCTTCATGTTCATCCTCTGACAAACTGGCCTGCCTCCTGGTCCAAAGGCAATACCGGCTCTCCGTTCTCACCAAGAAGAGAGCCCTTATCCAAGCCTGCATCTCTGTGGCATCTAACAATGCGGCCGAACTCTTTAAAATCTGCAAGGAGCTGGCCAACCCTGCTTCAGTCTTTACCTGTCCTGTCCCCTCCGAGGCCCTCTGCACGACACTGGCCTCTCACTTCATCTCTAAAACTCAGGACATCCTGTCCTCACTCTCCTCCCACCACCTCCCCCCTTCTATTCCCTGCTCTTCCTCTGGCCCCTCTGCAGCCACCCCTCCTCCCTCCTTCTATGCCTTTCCACTTCTCTCCGCTGATGAGGTTTCCAGACACGTCCGATCTATGAAAGTCTCGTCAAAACAGGATCACCCCTGTTCCTCCAAAACTATGAAGGACCACATCGATTCCCTGGCTCCTGCCCTGGCTGACTTTTTCAACCACTCCTTCACCTCTGGAGTCTTCCCATCCCCCTTTAAGCACTCCCTTGTGCACCCTCATCTTAAGAAACCCTCTTCCGACCCCTCCTGCCCGGCCAACTATCGCCCAATCTCCATCATTGCCTTCGTGGGCAAGCTCCTGGAGAAACTGGCCATCTCCTAGCTTAACCTTCATGCTGAATCTGTTGGTAGTCTTCATGACCATCAGTCTGGCTTCAGAGCTGCCAGAAGCACGGAAACTGCTCTCCTGAACATTTGTAAGGACCTGCTCTCGAACCTTGACTCCAACACTCTGTGTGTTCTCATTTTGCTCGATCTCTCTTCTGCCTTTGATACTGTCAACCATGCCATCCTGCTCAACCGTCTCCATGATAACCTGGGTATCACTGGTCAGGATCTGGCGTGGCTGACCTCTTTCCTCTCCAATTGACCCTCCCAGGTCCAACTGGGGTCCTTCCTCTCTGACATCTTTTTCTCTACCTGTGTTGTCCCCCAGGGATCTAACCTCTCTCCCTGGCTGTTCAACCAATATCTGGTACTCCTTGCCCACCGCATCGCCGCTCTCTTCCCCAACTTTCAGTGCTATGCAGATGATACCTAGCTCATTTTCAGGCTACCCCCGGCCTCCTCCCCTCCTTCCCTCATCTCTGACTGTCTGTTTGCTATCCAGGAATGGTGTGCCGCCAATGACCTCTGCCTTAATGCCAGTAAGACTGAGATTCTACTCATCGGCACACCCACTCCCTCCTTCCCTACTACTCTCTGGCCGGCCTCTCTTGGTCCTCCTCCTGCTCCTACCTGCAAGGTAAAAAACCTCGGGGTCATCTTCGACTCCACACTCTCCTTCTCTCCTCACATATCTGACGTCTCTAAGAAGTCACACTACCAGCTGCACCTCCTCAGAGGTATTCTTCCTTTCCTCTCCTTCCCCCAGAAGCTCACTGTCTCCCGAGCCCTGGTTCTCTCGAAGCTGGACTACTGTAACAGCCTCTATCTAAATCTGCCTGCTTCTACTCTCCACCCTCTGCAACTTATCCAGAACAGGACTGCGAGACTTGTCCTTGGCCTTAAGCCCAGGGATCGTATCTCTCCAGGATTGATATCTCTACACTGGCTCCCAGTGGCTGCGAGGATTAAGTTCAAAACCCTACGCTTTGTCCACAAGGCCTTCTGGGGCCTGGGGCCTAAATACCTTCAACTCTCTCTTCCTAAATATCTTCCTTCTCGAGATCTTCGCTCTTCGCTCATCCACCTCCAACTCCCTCAGGGTCAGCCGCTTCTCCAAGAAATGAGTTGGGGGTAGATCTCTCTCCGCGGCAGGGGCCTCCCTCTGGAACAGCCTTCCTGCCTCCCTGAAACTTGAGGAGAAACATCTCCGGTTCCGGAGGTACCTCAAAACCTTCCTCTTTGTTTCTGCCTTCTCCCCCCCTCTCCCCTGCTAAATTCTTGACTGAAACTGCACTCAACCTGCAACTGGGCCGCTCTCCACTTGCACTGCCTCCCTGGCAACCCCTACACTGTGGGACTGTCTCTGTATCCCTACAGCCCCCCCTTACCAGCACTTGTCTGCACTTACCTTGCACTTGCCACCAGTCCGGCCCTATTATTGATCTGTTGTTCCACTACCCTGTACTGCACTTTCCCCCCTCCCTTTCCCCTTGCACTCTTCCCTTCCCTCCACCCATGCACTTGCGTGATCTGAATGACACCTGGCCTAGTAGGATCGTTGTCTGTCTTCCCTTTGTCCCCCCCTCCCTTCCTCGTCGCGCCTTGAAACACTTGTGTATAGGCGCATTACAAATGCCATATCATATCATATCATAACATAGTGTGCCTGTGTCATTAAGGTGCACCATACACTGTGAATATAGAAATTAAGTTATGTCCTAAACCTGCCTGGCATCAACAGCATGGTCCACATGAAGTCATTTGTAGGGTCAAAGGCAATTAATAGAATATTGTGTTTGGCTGTCTGATGGGCTTGAGTTGTGCTCAAGCCACTCAGTTAAATATGGCAAACCATGGTAACATATCCTACTCCCCTAGGTATATGATGGTAATACCTATTAAATAGTCTGATTAATCAGCTATTTGACGCAAGTAGCTGCACATGGTGTCTATTCCTAGCCAAACGATGAAAATAACTGACAACACAAAACGATGTAAATGCCAACACATGTAATGGAACTCTAAAATACAAAATGTTTTTTTTTAAGTAAAGATGCAAAGTTTACTGTTTAAAAACACACCTCTTTTGACAAATGACCTAGACTACACAGTGTTAGCAATGTCCACTATCATATTGTTTGTCAATGCAATCTGACAAGCTTTGTTTGTTAAATTGCCCTGAAAATCTGTATTTTCACAAACATTTGAAAAATGCACATGTTAGTTCAAGGATTGTTTTGCTAATGGATACAGTGAAACAAACGCACACTTGAGAGAATGATAATTGTAGTGATAATTCCCGTAATGGTGTATCTAAAGAGACTCACTTGAAGCCCAGGGATATTGCAGTATATAATGCTTTGAGTCACTTGTGAGAAAGAAAAGGGCAAACACAAGTTGACAAGTGTTTTCCTGACGATTTTTCTGACTCACACAGGAGTACAGTGTGGTCAAGGAAAGCTCAGCAAAAAAGCGGAAACAATGAAGTTGAAAATGGGTAGCTCAGGGAGGAAAAGGGAAAATAGAGGTGCAAAGGGAGCAGGACATAGCCATGGATGGAAATCGACCATATACATAAACATAGATGAAGGTGGTGAATAAAAAAGACAACATGCAACTGGCAAAAACATGTTGAGAAATACTAGATATTTTGGAAATTAAAAAAAAAAAAAAAACCTTTCTCACTTATGACATATTACCATATAATTAGTTACAAGATATTCCAAAGAGACTGAAAACCACTGGGACATCTTCCTCTGGCACAAAAGGAAGTGTTCAGCATGGCACATTTGGCAATCGGGAGGATAGCTCTGGGCCAACGTGCTCGCTTAGGAAGCAAGATGACACGGAGCACCACAGGTTCAATCCCGGAGTCAGCGCATAGAAAACTCTGCATGATAAATATCATATCATACCATAATCATAAGGAAAGTATATAATGTCCACACAAGAGCAAAAAAATGGCTACATAGAATTAAATCCTAAAAAGGGCCTCATTACAGGTTTGGTGGTATTCCAGGGTTAAATCCGTTACTGCCGTTTAGTACGGTGGAATTACCGGTGTTAGTCTGCATTTATGGTGTCCATAGGGGATTTTGTCGGAATTACCACTGATTTTGGCAGTAAAGGGGCGGAATTACCTCCAGCATTTTTTTTCTTGACCTCAGCGCCAAACCTATAATAAGATGGTGTGGTAATGTGGCGGTAACAGAGTTATGTCCATTTCACTGCTACTCTTTACCACACAGCTGTACTTGTAATGAAGCCCAAAATTCCAAATTTCACGCTACTCCATTTGCATTAAAGGTATTCAACAATGTGGAAAAATAGTAAACAATTTGTCCAATCTCAGTAAAGAGTAGAAAAATAAATAATACATGAACACATTGCACATATTTAACATCACCCAAGAGAACAATTTTTATTTTCTCCCACTATCCAGCCCGTCTGCATTACTTCACAAATGGTGAAAGAAACCGCCCAAATGGATGCGCTGACCCCTATGCGTGCCACAATCTGCAAAACTGCATTTGGGTCACAGCCAAGGGAAGGTGCACACCCTACCACACATAGACAAGGGGGGGAGGGGTGAAGACAGAATTCCCACTGCAGGTGCATGCCAGTGGGTCCTGTTACATTCGACACGGAGCAAGGTAGCAGAAATGGGCTAAAAACCAAAAATGCCTTTTAAAATGAAGCTTTGCAACCTTCAAAGTGCTGTTTTGGCCCTAGATCCATTTATTTTCCAGTGAATCCTTGAGAGTAAAAGGGTTACAGATCATCCAGTGTGGCCCAGTGGAGCCGGGCCTCATTGACTGACAGCAGCTAAGAAATGTATCTCATGAAAAACCAGCCCAACAACATTTGCTTTCAGTTCCAAGGGAAAAATGAGGCTAAAATGGCAAACTTGTAACAATTTCAACTGTGCAGACAGAAACTTTAAACAAAGGCTGGATACATATATCCAGACTGCAAAACAAATCCCAGCACTCGAGGAAGGAACTGGTGCTGAATAAAATGTGTGTGCTGCATAGGAAAAACGGATTTAAAAGGACTCAGTTTAATGTCTTTTTCCATGAAGAAAGTGCAAAATGCCTGTTTTAAAAGCATGTTTTGTTTAAAGGTTTAATTATTTCAGAATGATTAAGGATTGCTAATGTAAAAATCCACTGATAAACTGTGTTCATTTTATGTGTTTTAATGAAAGATGTAGGTGAATCTTAAAGTTAACCCAGTCTTGAGTTGATTAACTATTTTAAAAAACTACAATTCTGCTTTGACAATCCTCAGCCTGGGAAATGGTGACACTTCAGGTTGACATTTCACTGCTGGCAGGAAGGCCTAATTGCTATGGGGAGGCCTTGCATACTCAGAACAAAGGCCCTCATTAGACATTCGTCTTTGCTTCAGGCACAGACAATAGAAAATAGAAAGCTTGGACACCTATCCTCCCAGAGGAGGGGCAGGATGTGGAGGAGGCTTCTCAGTGAACTTCAAAGGACTGGCCATTTGCTCACTTGTGAAGAAAGAAAAAAAAAACCCTGACTTGTGATTTTGGAGTTAATTTGCTTATTTTGCCACATAACTTCATGGCATTTACCTTGGCGGCAAAAATAAGTACAGGAAGGAAAAGTACATACATTGAAATCTGAATCTATGATAGACATTTGAAGATTTGGTAAGGAACTGACGTTACGCCAAAAGAATAATTGCGCCAAAACTAATAATGCTGAAAATCTAATATTTTGTACCCATGACTAGGGGTGATTGCTCATGTATGTACTGAATTAGGAATTGTTAGGCAACACCTTTATAATAAAAATTGACAAAATTCAATAGAAAGACAACGCCAGGTCCTACCGACTTGGGAGTTAGAGGTAAATGTAACCCACAAAATATGTAATGTATGTGTCTGATTTTATTGGAGGGCATGATTATAGAAATATGTATTTGTGGGAAAGTTAGATTTTGGTCCAAATAACTAGGTCAAGATTCCCAAGCCACATCATAAAATATGACAACCATTTCTGTCATCCTACCAGCAAGGAGCAAGGAGGGAGCTGTGCATTTGGCCAATCAAAGCCTTGGGGGTGTGGGTTGTAAGTCTGCCTCTACCAGTGATTTCACTTGGCATGATAAATAAGGGAACCTCAACACACAGACACACACTGATTTCTGACTACATACTGATTTCTGCGTGACGCTCTGTTCCTGACTTCTTCATCCTGTTCCTGAATTCTTCATCTTTCTACTGATTCCAGATTTCTTTACCAAGCCAAGGCCTCAGCATTTGCTGAACTCTTTTCAGGTAGGCCTAAATTCTGAACCATCCCAAACTTGAGGGAAGCAATTTGTATCCAGTCTGGCTTACTACCATTAATGCTTGCTTGCTGAAACTCACCATCCCGCTGATCTACAATGTCCAGTGACAAGAAGGGACAAGTCAATCTAGTCTGAGGTGCCAGTCCAATTGACCAGAACCGCCCAGTTGACCACCCCACCAGAAGTGCCCTGCTGTCCATAGACCCGATGGGTGATGACCAGAACCTGACGGTCCAATCTTAAATTAAAGTGGACTGTAAGTATAAATAGGAATCAAAGTAAACCATAGCATATCTTGTCTTACCTTGTCCTATCCCCATCGCTCAACCTATCCCATCTTTAACTTAAGAATCGCTAATATTGTCAGAACCATCCTTGCAACCCTGTTTGTAATCCCTAGTGTTAGCGCTGATTTTCTCTCATTTGATTTACTAGCCCATAAGCCATTAGTGATTTGGATTAAATAAAGTAATTCCCATAAAAGAAAAACAGAGTATCCTCCACGTGAAGGGTTACAATCGGCCTTGTGTAACTGTGGAGATTCCCGGGGGGAATTCTACTTTTTCTTAGCATTAATATAGTTCAAATATAAACAACCTGTCATATTTAAAACCGATTTTCTGTTTTTCTCTGTTCATTTTTCTCAAAAACGCCTCTCATTCAAACTTGCATAACTTCCTCAACTGTATAGCTAGAGACTTAATTTCAACTCTTAGTTAAACCTAAGACCTGTAGCTACATCCACAACCCAAAACAGTCTATTTGACCCATTTCTATTAAAAATCGCATAGTGAAATTTAGGCGCAAATTTGCAATTTTGCAAAGGTTTTACACGTGTGTTTTCCCCTTCAAAGTATTTCCAAACTTCCTTTTTGATTTAAAGTGTGTTCTGTTGCTCATATTATAGCTTATGTCTGTTAGGACCTGTTCACTGTTGCTCTCATAGGAAATTATGTCAATTTAAGGATTTTTGCACACGTTTCATTGTTTCACCAAGCCATTCTTAACTGTCATTTTAAAAGTGTAAATGTTCCAAAAAAGTTTTCTCTCTTGTTTGTGGAGGGAAGATTGTATTGAAACCCTATACAGTGTTCTATATTCCTGAATATCTGCTGCTTACTTACATCTGTGTAGAATTGCTCATTTGTGAATTAAGAACTTTGCAGGGGGAAATCTTAACCTAAGCACTATCTCTTCACAAGCCAAAACTGTTCTTTTCTGTGTGTTTTACATTCTGTGTTGCTAAAAAGTGAATTCAATTGCCTTACTTTCGTTTTTATTTGTATTGTCACCATATTGGTGATTGCTGCCCCATATATATTAAAACTTGTGTTTGATTTGAATTTTAAATACATAAATAAATAAATATTACCTTTACCAACCAGCCTGATTCTTTGTCCATTGTGACCTGGGGGTAGTTTGAGAAGGGGTGTGATATAAGTGGTATATCACTCAGAATATTGAACCTATAGACACAATAAATAAGTATTTCATATGTGCATTGCATGCTAGGCTGAGACCCAGGTGTATTGCCTGATTGAAATCCTTAACAGCCCATATACTGTAGGATGTGAATGTGTTTATAGAAATATACTGGTCATATAATATGTTAAGAAGGTGGTATAATGAGATAAAAGACACATCAGTTATCACAGTGTTCGCAAATCTTTTTGTTGATTTTTAATTCTTTTGACTACAGTTTTGCAGATCTCTCATTCTAGACTGATAGAGAACATAATCATCACTCTGAAATACCTGGACAAGCAAAGACAGTACATATAAAAGTAAAGTGAAATACAAAATACTTCTTCTGTTAGAAAGACAGACATTTAACTACATAACAAGAAGAATAAAGAAGAAAAGGAAGTCAGCCAGAATCATAAAATGAAAGAGAGGAATACAATAAAAGAGATCTGTTGCAAGGTGTCGGTAGACACATATGAGCTCATGTTGAGCTGGGTGTAATGTAAACGAAATGCGTAAAAGCCTTGAATAAGGCGTTTATGCCTTTCATTCAGATCGCACCCCTTTTTCAATCATTTGTATGGTGTAGAGGAGGGGTGGATGTAACTTATGATTACACCGCCAGCTTTCTCTCCGCCAAGCAAAAAATCCAGCATTTGCACCAGAGTATATTTTCATGCTGGCGCAAATGATGGGGATTCCTATGGAGTCCGCCGTCTTTTTGCACCTGCAACAACAGAATGAATCCATAGGAATCTGTTGAAATTGCAGCCTGCCATTCTTACATAGCAGGTAGAATTTGCTCAATTTGTATGGCAGAGTACTAAAGGATACGTGTATGCCACCTTTTTACCCTTTCCTTTTGCACATGGCATGGCAAATTAGGAAAATGAGAGGACGGGGAACTGCTTACACAAATGTGTTCATGTAACAGGTCCTTGCCACCTAAATACACAAAATGCCAGAATTAACCCAATAATGATTAGCCAGATTTGTCTAGAAAGAAACACACTTTTTTAATCATTACTTGCTACAAAGCACTACGACATACAAGCTATATATAATTGTTTGCCTCGAATCCCGTCACTAGATTAGATATTCTCAGAAATACCACTGTTTCAATAATTCAATTTCTGCAAGCATGACTTTCATGTCCCAAAGCATGTCACCCTACTTTAAGCTAGTTAACATTGTTATAACTCACCAATGTTAATCTTCTACATAGTATTAGCATCCATGCCACCAGGATCCATAAACATTTAGCTCTTAAGCAACTGAGCCACATTCACCTCTTTGCCCTTTCATCCCCCAAACCCAACAACGAGATTGGCATCCTGCTATCAGACGATAACCTGGATATCCTCAACCTCATTGAACTTTTCTCATTGAAGGCTGCAGCACTATCCTGACACAGATGATCCCTCCTGACTTCAACATCGTCCTCGAAAACGGACTAACAGGCAGGGAAGAGGCATTGCTTTCTGCCATAAAGAAATGCATCTTTTTATATCTATTTTGTACATGTACCCAGTCTCCAGATGATAAAGAGGAAGGTATCATTCTTGTGTAAAATACTCATGATGCAGACATAAAAGCTCCATTGACATCAGAATGGCATTACTCCCTCAAGCTTGTTTTCTTGTCCTTTAACCCTAGCTGGTTTAGGTAATATAGTATGGCATATCGCAATGATTTCCTTGTAGTATGAAACAACAGACCCCAAAATGTATCAGCTGTCATGTCACAATAATCTTCAAATAGATGTTTGTAATGAAGAGATCTTTGTGTCACTAATTCAATACATTCTACGCACAGATGTTTTAGGGTTTCTACCTTTTGATCACAAAACCGGCATCTCCCATTTAAACTATCAAGAATCCTGTGTTTATACAACACTTCTCTGGTTAACTAGACATATAAACAAAACCGCAGGAAGTCATCTCGATGTTGCGAGGTCGGGAATTTCACCAGGTAGTTTGCAACCTCATTATAACATTTCATCTCAAAAGGGTTTGCAATTAAGTTTTTGGTATTGGGAGCATGCAGTTCTGGTTTTAATCCAATCTATTTCTCATATCTTGGTTTTAGCTCTATCTGGATTCTCAATCATTAATGCTGCATCGATTAGCGCCCTGTCGAGTACCTTTTGCACTCGTAAGCGCCAGAGTTTAGGAAATGGGTCTAGCGAGTTTAACAAATAGGTGGCTATGATAATCAAAAGATCTGTGGCTGATTTACCCATGAGGCATTTACGATAAAGCGAGCATAACTTCCACTTGTAAATGGCAGATAGGGAAATTAAACGAAGCTCGTGTCTTATGATAGGTAATGTTTCTGAATTGTGAAGATTTAACACGTGTCTCCAATACCATTCTTCCTTGCTCACCCAATGGCTTTAAGGTTGCCATGGTTTTGTTTCTACACCATACATTGCATCTGGTATTACTTATAATTTGCAGTATGTTATTATCGGCATTAATGAGAATCTACAAAACCTTGCTTTGATGATATGTGCTTGCGAGACTGATGTTTGCAATTCCAACGTTACTTGCTGATGATAAGTGTTATCTTCTCATTAGTTAGAGATACTTGTGCCTAGATATGTGCATGATGTTACCGCTGAGATTTCACATTTTTGTAAAGGCCTTTGCAATTTGGACATTCTTTGCTTTCGTGTGCCAAATTGGATGTTGTAGATGTTAATGATTATGCAATTTTTTGGCACATACACATCTAATGCATTAAGTAATGTAGGCAAGCCCTTTGGGGTTTGAGACATAAGGGCCATATCATAGGCATTGGCATACAATAGCCATTTCACCTGAGTCCCCATAATCCTAGGCTGTTCCCTCAATGACCTTGCTCACATCCGAAATTAAAAAATTAAATAAGGTTGATACCAACAAACATCCCTGCTTTAGACCCCGGGCGGTCTTAATCGGATCCGTTAATAGGCCATCATAAGTTAATCTTATTTGAATAGTGGTATTTGAATATAACTGTATCAACCAAGGGCATCCAGCATCTGCAAGTTTCTCTTGGGGTGGCGTCAAACACCATCTTAAAATCAATAAATGCAATATAAATTTCTTGCTTGTGCTGGCGAGCTCGCTTTATTATACTAGTAAGTTTGCCTAAGCCCGGCAGAAAGCCAGTCTGAAACAGGTCACATATGTTCTGAGTGTCCAGCCATTTATTGAATGAGTTCAATAATAGCCTAGCAAATAGTTTTCTAGGACAGTCCAATAAGGCTATCGGTCTGTAAGATCTGGGGTCTTCTCTATTACCTTTCTTGAAGATTGGGAGTATGATTGATTTCTTCCAACTATCAGGAATGCTACCGGTTTTAAAGGCATTCTCATATATCTGAAGCAAAATTGCAGCCCATTCTTCTGGATATTTTTTAAGCATGGCATTATGCAAACCATCTGCGCCCATGGCACCGTAAGTGCTTAATCTGCTTATGCAATGTTTTCATGTTTCAATGTCTTCCACATCTAACGAAAAATCATGACTCGTGTCCTTTACTTGAAAATTCATATTCATATTAGAGAAAGGTGATTGATACAAATCCTGAAAGTAAGCATGCCAGTCCTTGCTTGATATTGAGTTGGTTTGCACCACCACTTGTGGATTTACTGTGAATTTATTGAGTAGGGACCAGATGCCAGCTGTAGACTTTGTGATAATTTGTCTTAGCATCTGTTCACCATCTTTCTGGGTTTGTATGAATTTCCTGGTTTTAAGCCAACCTTTATACATTTGTTTTAGATGTTTTATCTTTATGATTTTATCCACACTATTTACTATATTCTGGTGGCAAATGTCGCTCCTTAATTGCGCTTTCCTGTGCTACAGCTCAATATCAAAGGCGTGGCAATGCTTATTCTTAATGCTGTTATCTAGTAATGTCACTTGTCTGAACATCTGCATTGCATGAACATAATCACCCCCATTTTCCGTGCCTGTCCTATGGAATAGATTGTTAAGGTTTAGGTCAAGCTTAATTAGCTTCAATCTTGACCATTGTAGCCTGTTGCCTTGGTTATTTACAAAAGCATCTGATATGTTTTAATTTGTTACCATACTCATTTTTGGTAAAGGGAGTTCAAAGGTTAGCCATAATTTGTTATGGTCACTCATCTCTGTATGTATGACTTCAAGGGTTTTAAACTGATTAAAAAAAGACATGTTAACATTTATGTAGTCCATTTATGTAGCTTCTTTGCCAGGTGGGATGTATGTCCCCGGAAACACTTCCATTTATCATTATGACATTTCTTTCTGCCATGATTGCTGACCATGTGGCTTTATTACCAGTCAACTCGGTATCTGTACCTGGATAAAGATGTAGGTTGAGATCTCCCAACACAATTGTTTGGATAATTCCTACATCCAATACAAGTGCATCGAGCATGGTGATTAATTGGCCCTAAAAATTCTTCAGATTTTTACGTTTTGATACTCCAGTAGATATTAATTATTGCTAGTTTCGATTTTCCACTACAAAGCTTAACCACTTGGAAAGTAGCAGAGGGAGTGGGGCAAAGCTGACTCAAGAAACCTCTACTTTATTTAACAGCCATTAGCAGACCCCCCTTCGGGCGACCCAAAAAAAGTTTTGTGGCGGGGGACAATATGATCACATGAGAGTCCCATACTGGTGGTGACAAGAGTCAGGTTTCTTGAAGAGCAATGATATCACACCCCACTAGGTCACCAGTAGACACAGTTGTAAGGTGTCTGTGACTTCTTGTATTCCAAGATATCAGACTCATGCTTTCTCTAAGTGAGGATTGTTATGAGTTCATCACTTGCCTTTGATGACTGATCTCTTGGGATTCTTTACTGTTGGCGTTGAAGATTTGCGACTTCTGCCCCTTTACCATTTGTGCACTGGGGACCATGTCCTGCATTAATATGAACCCCATGTCAAATAGGGCCATGCTGGCTTGCCAAAACACACTAGCTGCTAAGGTTGAGCGGATGTGCATTCAGGCTTCCGAAAGATTATTATGGCTAATAAATTCAATTAAATCAATATCTACTGTTGTTATTTTTGCCAGGTCAGGAATCTCTGCACATATATTCAAAATGCTTGTTCTATTCAAGTCATATCTTTTGTGTGGGGATTCTCTGCATTTTATAATTCATCAATATTGGCTCATGCTTTTGTCTTCTTTGAAGTTAGGTTTTTTTTCTGAAGTTTGATGACCCATTATTTCTGTATGTGACCCACAGGTCTCTTTACTATTCACTTGGGCAAACTGAGGTTGACCAGCCACCGAATAGTAAAGATTATTCAGAGACAGTATTTGAGGCCCCTTTAATAGTGTGGTGATTGTTGGGAACATTTTCACCGTAGGTTGTTGTTGGTCCTCACTTGGGTTTTTAGCGATGTTCTGCACCACATAGGCATCAATAGAGGACCTGATTTCATCACATAATTCCTGCATGGAGGGCATCGATGGAACTGCAAATTCCTCAGCTACTGTTTTTGCAGCTTGCATCTGCACTGCTTGATTGATTAATGAAGTTACATCAGTGCTATTATCTTTAGAATGAGTTGGCAGGAGTGTATCGATGGTTTGTATATTCCCCTCCTTTTGTCCTATGTTAATCTTTGGAAATTTAAGAGAATCAAGTTTTCTCTTTTTGTATATCCAGCATTGTAGGAATCACTGGCACTTGAGTCTCAAATTTGTTTTCTCAGATGAACTACCAGTAGTACCAATGATTCCCAATTGCCCTTCGACCGGGCCAAGGTTCATTGCTTTTGGCACAGTTTCTCCTTGTCCCAATACTGCATGATTGCCCATGGTCGATATTTGTGTGAAGGATACCAGGTCATCCAGTGGTTTGTATGCCAAATGACCCATTTGATTTACTTTTGATGCATTTCCTTTTCGGCAGTCATGAAGACTGTCAGTTTTTTGCTCGGTTGTGAGTATTTGAACATATCTTATTGGTTTGGTTTTTGTCAATTTGTTCTTGCGTTTTGTTCCATATTGGATTAATTTTGACACCATTTTTGCTGGGTTTTGTTTGCTATGGGCCTTAAAGGACACTGTTTTTTTTGTGGCAGTCGAGAATACATCAAATATGTTTTTCTCACTTGTATCTTGTGCTGGTTCACAAATGACAATAAAGCTGTCGGAAGCAGTGGGTTCCATTGCCTCTGTATTTTGCTCTTGTACCATTCTGACAATTTTGCATGGAAGAATCTGTTCTTGTGTTTATATGTCATTCTGAACCTGCCTAATTGGCAGGTCAGGATTCACGATTGCAGATGCAAGTATACTTTGATTTTCATTCATGGTAGAAGGTTGTTGACTCTGGACACTTCTACCTTGTTGGATAGTCAGATGATTAATTTGTTCAGATCTTATATCCGACTGAGAACCCTGATGGGGAAATGCACTTGATAGTATCAATAGCTGTTCAATATACTCAGTTTGTTTGGTAACATTGCTATCCAAGATTTCATATATCTTTGCCACAGTTAGCAGTGCAGTATTCATGGCACTCAGAGTGTGGTTCAGGGCTGGGGCCTCAGGGAAGGAGTATCTCCCCTGTTGGCTAGTGTGTATGAAAAACTCTGATTCCCATTCTGTAGGGTCAAACCTGGAGCGTCTGGGGGTAGGAGCTATAAAGGACAGACATTTGTCCACAAAATGTATGTGAGATTTGTCAATGATTATGGGTGTTTTAATTCTGACATCATCTTGGTCTATGTTGTTGACCGGGGCTGGCAACATGATTTTAGAATCATGTTTCGGTATACTTTCCACCCCTTGCCCTACATCTAACTGAATTAAATCCCCTGTGTTAGAACAGATGTAAAGTACTTCTTGACCACTTTCATGGGATTTGTTGGAGATATTCATAAAGTCTAGGTCGTCATCATCAACCTCAACTGCTATGGTTAGCTGATCATTCGCCGGTCGTAGCCTTTTCTGGGCTAAAACAGTATATGGAACTGGTCTCAGTATGCTTTCTTTGTCCAGTTGGCTTTCCAGATCTTGGGTGTCTTCGAAAAAGGCATGCAGTGATTAAAGTTGTATCAGCTCCTACATTTTTAGCTTCCCTCACTGAGTCATTCGGATTGGAATTCTGGATGGAATTTATGCCTTCCTGTACAAGCTTGGGTTCTTGTTCTAACAAACTACTTTTGCCTTGGGATATTATCTGCACTGGTAGAGGTTGTGCATCGGAATTGTCAATTCCGCTATTGCCTAGACCATCAGTGCAGAACATTCTGATATCAGCTGTTAGGGAGGCCGACCGCAGTGGTGTTGTGCGCGGTACACGTGGCTGGAAATTTGAAATTCTGCTCTGGGTGGAAGTTTTGGCGGTTACATTGCCACGCTCCGGCATGCCTATATTAGCTCTTAGGACTGATATGGGCAGCATGCTAGTAGATAAAGTATATTACTTCATTATCATGCACAAGAAAGAAACAATCTATTTTACCAAATCGTAAATTCAAGCAGATGGACCGTCCCCACTACTCTGCTATCTCGCTAGACAGTGAGACAGCAGCAACCACACTTTTCCAACTGCACTTCCACAATGCGCGCACACCAATGCGCGGGTTTGGCAGTGATAAGGCTGCTGGGACAGTAGGCGGGGCAATGTTCTACAAAAATACAAAGGATAAGGTGTAAACTCACGTCACACAATTACACGAATGCACAAGCATTTGTGACTAACATTACTAACATTAGCACTTTAGAACTGTACTCCTCGCACAAAGGTCAACATAAAGTCCACACAGTGCGTACCGAAGATATTATCCAATGGCACGCATCCTTCTGCAACAGAGAAATCCAAATAAGATGTGCTGATTTAGAGTCCAAAAAACCAAATGGGCAGAGTGGCGGACAGGGAGACAGCAGCAACCACACTTTTCCAACCGCACTTCCACAATGAATACCTGTGGCTGCTATCATCCTTACCCTGCCCATCCTCTTGGTGTGTCTCATGATCAAGTGCTGCTTTCTGCCCTTCTACAAATTTCACATTTAAATTATCTATAACCCCGCATATCATGCCAACACCTACAATTGAACCTTGTAGATACGATTACTTGACTACTCATCCATCACAGAATATTCAAACCTTTTTTTGACTAGCACAACTCAGCCTCCAGCACTTTCCTCTAGAATATGGATTGTCTTGACTTTTAACAACTGTTCCCTAGGCCCATGCATCTAAGGAGAGTTACACTGTTGACCTACTGCTCACCACAGCCATCTCTCAGTCAAAACACTGTCTCTATCACTTGGCATTCCTTTTCAATCCACCACCATTCCTCTTCTGCTAATCCCAATCCCCCTTCTCCTTCCTCACTAGACATTGGAAAAATGTTCCTGTGTACTCTATCCCCTTGTCTATAGAATTCTGAATTTCTTGCCTGCCTGATTCCTAATTCTTTGCTGTATGGCATTACATCCACCGCACACTATCTTCTGTTGTATGATCCCTTTTTCTAAATTGCTTACCTCTCCCACCTCAGGTGCCACGACATCCTAATTTGGCACGCAAAAATAGTCCTCTCCTTCTGAAGGTGATGTAATTTCCTTAACAGCTCCAAATATATCTGCGAAGTCTCTGATGAGCTTTCCAATCCTTTGAAATCTGCATCTCACCCAACCCTACATATGTGTGAATTGCTCTCCATATTTATTGATGAAGTTCATTCCATTTGCTTCATATTTTCCTCTTTGAAGCCACACCTAGTCTTCAGCCCACAACTCATCAAACTCCCACCCTTTTTCCATAGCTCCACTCCCAATCTTCTCTCTCTACTCTCCAAAATCAGGTAACTTAAGTTCCTCCTCCGTCCCATGCCCCTGTTCATTATTTAAATTACTCTCCCTTTTATTCTTCAACCATATTCTCCATTTCATGAATTACTATTTAATAGGAATTATATATCTGGTTTAAAAATGGCACTGCCAACACCCTCTTGGAAAACTTGGTCCCAAAAGACTATTGACCAATCTTGAATCTTCCTTTTCCAGCCAAGATACTAAAAAACAGTGCAGGCCACTATCACCACTCCAACCTGGAGTATATCAGCCAGCTTCAGCCCATTTTGCTTCATGCAATCTATCATCAAATCAAACCTGGATGAAGTGTGTATTCTGTTGAAGTTAGTGGAATAGGTATCGTAATCCTCTTCTAACTATCTGCAGATTTGGTTACAGTCACTCACGATCCTGCCTCTCAGAAATTAAACGCTCAGCATCTGTTCTATCCTGGCTCATGTCCCTTCTCAAATTATATATTTTCTGCTGCCTGAGTGATTTTCTCTCTCATCCCTCCACACACTTGCTCAATTCATCTATATATTTGTTTTTTCTTTCTGTTCTTATGATGATGACACACAAACCTTTGTCAGACAGAACTGAACTTTTAATTCTACCTGTGATAACCTGCAATGTTGCCATGCACCAGTCACTACTGGATGCATGACAACTGGCTGAAACAGAATAGCAATTAAAACAAGATCCTGATCTTAAATCACCACATATATCTCTGGCTGCCTTCCATATGGTCTTTGTTCCTTGGGCCTTAACCCCAATACTTATCAATATTAAAAAACAAAGTGAGTCATAGTGATGAATGCTTCCTCTCCCCTAAACTCGACTTTAGAAACAGAGCATAGATTGGCCTTCTCTCTGTATTACTAGCAGATTCCAATGGGTGCAGAACATGGTTGCTCATCTCAGGCTCCAGCTTAAGAGAGATGCCCATGTGACTCCTCTTATGTCCACTCTCTACTGGCTCCTAGGAAACACACGTACTGCCATTAAATCCTTCTGCAACACACACCATGCATTCAACAAGACGGATCACCTTCCTTTCCCTGAAATGTAATCAAGACATTCTCCACAGAAAACTCAGATTGTCATCGACTTCTGGTTTCACCATCCAACAGTCAACAAATCACTCTGTCATCTGGACACCAGAGCCTACTATGCTTGATCATTAAGAAGAACCCTGATCCCCTACACTTCCAGTAATATCTAAAACATTGGATCTTGCAAAATAATTGACTGCGCTCATTCCTTGTCACCATTCCACATGTTCTAGAACCTAGAGACCACCTTGCTGGTGAATGCTACACTATAATGAGAATTATTGAGAGTCACAACACATTGGCTTTTCTAGATTTGTATTACAGGGGCTATTTCAGCACAATCCAACAACTCTTAGAATAAACTCTCACTATTCAGCATTGGGAGATCCACATACTGTTTAGAGTTGAAACATAACTGTGCCCCCAACAAGTGCTGATACAGTGTATTTTGCTTCATGAAAAACATATTTAAGTCTTTACAGTATAAAAATATTAGAACACATGTTTGTACAGACATCTAGCCTATGCCTATAAGATAGATCAGAAGACTCAATCTATATTTCATAATATGTTTAAAATCCCTCCTGGACTTTTCCCCCAATGTATACACCTGACTAACCTTTCCACTCATTATGGGATACGCAGATCAATTGGCTGTTAGAAGTGGCAGTGCGTCTTTACAGCTGAACAATACAGATATGGCCAAGGTGGAAGTTCCTTTTCTCCAAAGCAGCAATCAACACAGATGGATGGAGCTTGTGGGTGGTGCTTGGCTCGGCATCTGGGGGTTGGAGCCTGGAGGCCAGTGAAAGAGCGAGAAATCAGTGTGACTGCTGAGGACCCTGAACTGAAGATCACTGAAGAATCCAGTAGAGAAAGAATCCAATGGCTCACTCACTCAAGGCTAGTGAGTGAGTGAGCCATTGGGCTAGTGCAAGTGCATGTGTTCAAATGCTCTGCTAATGCACAGGTTGAGAGCACACAGATAAGGTATGCAGTCAGGACATAGTGTAGAGTAGAATAGAGTGGCATGGCAAATGCTGTATAGCTGCATAGTCACTTCCAGAGTATGATTTGTATTCTAATACCTTATACCTAATCACCTTATAATATGCCCCCAAAGAGGGCTCCAGTAGGCAAGTGACAAATTACCTACAAGAGGAGAAATGGGGCCATTAGAGCAAAATCGCCATCTGAGGCACTGAGGCACTGATGTATATGCACTTCTTAATCAGCAAATACCCATTTGCGATGGCACACAGACACTTCCTACACTTCCGACTTAAAGAACTAGGACACTCCAGACATTAATAAATCACTGATACATTTAGAGCAATACTGAGATGAGTGTTAAAGTAAAGAGATTTCAGAATAAAACAAGAGATCACACAAATATTCAGAAGCATGTAAGTACTTTTGAACCCCCCAATGCAAAGTACATTAACCCTTTCCTGGAGGGAAGGTAAGACACAAGCAGAGGAGAGAAGAGTCATTCAGGGAGGCAGGCCAGCCAATGTCAATTGAGCAAAAATCTAGGTGAGCTGAAGCACTTCTTGTAGGTAAGTAAAAGTCTTGCACACTATTTTAGAAGTCTTTGTAGAAAAAGTAGGATCAAAGTAGGGCCACAAGCTGGGAGGCTCGTGAGTTGTAGTGGATGCATGCAACTCTACAGAGATAACCAAGATAAGTCTCAACTGAGATCAAGTAAGATTACAAGACAAGAGGTAAGTTCTCTTATACTGTACAGTACCTTTGGTTAGAAGAAATGGTTCCTGCTGGCTTCTGTTCCTGTGTGGCTCTGTAGATCCTATTGTTCCTGGGTCTCTGTCGTGGGGAAAAGGGTGGGGACTCCTGGGGACTCCTACAACACAACAGGATGGTCAGTCGCAGAAAAGGACCAACTTCTATTCAGCGGAACTTTGCGGTTTCAGCTCCTCGCATCTCAGCAAATAGCACCAGTGCGGTCTCATGGATACAACTCTGGACTTTCCTTGCATCTGGGGTCCAGCACTCTGTTGAGGTGGCTCTGGCTTGGTCAATCCTGATTACTAGGAATCTGGAGGATCTTACAGCAGCTCGGGTCCATCTTAAAAATGATGCACTCTGTTTGGTGTTCCTCTCCCTGGCACTTTGGTTCCAGCAGCAGCAGCACTAGCAGCACAGCCAGCTCAGAGAGGATGTCCAAACAAGTTCACTTTGGAGTTGATTGATCCCACCAATTCAAGGGGAGAAGTTGTCCTTTCCAGGCTTCTCTAGTCAAGGTGAATTCAGAGCTTCAGCACAGCAGCCGGGCTTCACCGGGCAAACCAACGGTCTAGGAGTTGCAGCAGGCATCTCTTCCACATTCTTCCAAGTTCTTCCTTGTATTCCTTCGTCCAGTGGTCTTGCCTTTTATGCAGGTTTCTCTGATTCATTCCAGCCTACCTGTCAATCACACAGCAGGGTGGCTGTCTTTGCCTGATAGCCAGCTGGCTAATCACCTTTGGGTGCATTCCTGTAACCAAGGGGATTACGCACAGGGAGTTTCGGTCACCTTCCTCACTTCCTGCCCCTGCCAGACATACTGGAGCCAGAGGCAGGCTTCAATTGTGAATCCCGCCAAAGACAAAATGAACAAAGTGACCAAACCTGGTTTGGCGTGCAGAATAAATCTCAAGAAGGACCTTTCCAACAAGAAATGGTGAAAAAAGAAGACGAGGCCATTTTCACAAAATGGTGACCCATCGGTGCTTTACTGCAGCTGTGAACACAGCCCGCGGTAAAAACACACAATGGTAGTAAAAAGTAAACAACTGCCACCAGCCATTAACTGTAGAAAGGGTAACATAAACATGTTACATGAGACACTAGACAAAGGGCATACCAAGTAACCCCTCCAGAACCCTATTGTAAGATAGTGTGTGCTGGTTCTGGAAAGTTACAATTGTAAGTAAAGTCAATTTTACTTTACTGCTTTTGGAAGCAGTAGTTTATCCAGGAGAAGGTATTTAAACCTTTGGAAAATCGAAGAGACTTCCCTGTGCCACTGTACTGAGGGTGCTGTGTGTCACAATGCAGAGATGATGCCTATGGAGTTTGTCAGACTCCAAAAACAAAAATAAACGCAGTGTTAAATCAGAGAAAAATACATAAGAGAGTGGGAAAAAGGGCTCCCTGTCTCCAGGTTGAAAATTAAAAAGTCGTAGCGTCCAGCAAAAGTGCTGGGGATCTCTAAGTTAGAGAGGAATTAGCATATTTCTGAAAATTCTCCTCAACACAATGTTACTGCTTTATTCCAATAAAATGAAAGAAGCAATTAATAAGGTGGTAAACAACAATGAGACCACTCACAAAAGTGTCTGGCAACTAGAGGTTTCACTTAGAACTATTGCTGATATTGCAAGTAGAAAAATGCATTAATCGCAATTAGCACCCGGAGTGAAAAGCAAAGAAAAGGACTTACCTGTGATTGGCTACATTCCGAACCTTACTGCATGGTAATCCCAAGCATGCAACAGCGTGCAGCTTGCTCCGGTCCAGATAGCATCTTCATTCCGGAATGGCCACCATGGAAAGGGAGAAGGGACTAACCATAGTCCCTTCTCCCTTAACATGGCGGCCATTTTTTTGTTTACTTTTTTCAATTTACTGCAATGGTCGCCATGGAAAGGGAGATGGGACTATGCATAATCCGGTCTCCCCTTCCATGGTGGCCATTTTCTTTGTTTACTATGGCTGCCACGGAAAGAGAAAATAGACTACATTTTCTATCCACGGTGGCACTTTTTTACACTTCTTTTCCCCGCACGGAGCCCCTCTTCACTCTCCATGGTGACCAACTGGAGTGCTCAGGGTGGCTGGGAGCAGCTGAGGGCAGCGGCCAGTGCCACTGCTGCCAAAAGGTAAATGGAGGGAGGTGGGGTTTAGAGGAATATATTTATATATTTTTAAATGGTGGCCTGGGGCGGGGAGATTGCCTTCTGGTTCTTTGGAATGTGGACTGAGATCAGAGATTTCAACCCACATTCTGAGGAATCTGATTGGTTGCATCCCCTATCCTGGCTGCTAATGTGTATTCTTGCATTTTGTATTTTATTTGCATTTATTGACCGTTTTCGTGAAAGAGTTTTACAATATAGTAAAACAATGGTATAAAAGAAAATGTTCAAAGTTTTAGTCAGAAACAAGTGACAGTAATAGATGGGCATTAAAATGAGAGCAGAAGATATGAAGGGAGAGGGAAGCACAGATGTCAGGAGTGAGGTTGTTCCATAATTTAGGCGCCAGAAGAGAGCGTGAACAAAACAATGAAGGAGCACAGGGAAGGATAAGAGATGAACATGGTGAGAGCAGAAAGTGTGAAGGAGTATAAGATGACATGAGGGTGGAAAAATAAGGCGCAGCAGGACCACAATAGCATTTGCAGACAATGCAAAGAAATTGAAAAGAAGTTGAAAATTGAAAGGAAGATGGGACATTGAAAGAAGAGGGTGCTTAAGGCAGGACCGATAAGGAAGATGAAAGAGGAGATATAGTGCAGAGTTGAAGATTGAAGAAAGAGGAGTGAGATGATAGAGGAAAAAATGATGATCTTCGTTGAATGAAAGGAAAGAAAGGGGTGGATTTTGCATAGGTTAAAGAGGTGAAAATAACAGATGCGAGTGTTGAACCACTATGAGGAGAAAAGGAACATGGAGAGAAAGTTAACAGGAAGACATACACAAATGGATAGCTTGGAGACAGGAAGAAACATGGGAGCGAAGACAGTGAGAGAAAGAGAAAAAGATACGGGTGTCATTGGCGTAGAAATGACAGGAGACTGAAGGATTCAATAAGAAATGTAAGTGGAATTTACAGATAGAGAAAAGGAGGGGACTCGGAACAGAACCTTGGAGGACATCACAGAGAGGAGGGTGAGGGTAAGAGGTGCTACTGCCCCAGAAGTCAGGAAAAGTCTGAGCAGTAAAATAGGAGTTAAGCCGCTGTAGAGCCAGACTGAAAAAACAAGGGAAGATAGTACACAAAGAAAGATCCAGGAAGAATTATAATACATGAGAGCTTGCTATAACGAGCAGAAAAAATAGAGTTTGGCACATGGAGAGCCGTTTAAGCTTGTTAATGGAGAAATTCGAAAACACATATTTGATGAACATGACAGATCATTTTAAAGAATTCCACTAGCAAGTTGGCTGTTATGGCTGCAGTTTTTCTGATAATCAGTATGCATTATTTTTTAACATGATTTAATATTTTTAAAAACATTCAACCATCATTCTTCATTTTCTAGAGAAGGGTCATTTGGACCTTTTTTTGTCTAGGAGGGTGAGAACATGTCAATTATAGATGTCAACCGTTTCTCTATCTATGGATGTCTCCCTGAAGAAAGTGTATTTTTTGCATTGAAGGGAAGCTTCTATATGTCCCACAACAAACATTAAAAAAGTTAGTTTCCTTTAAAAAAATATTTGTGCAAATATATTAGGGTGGGGATATACATTAGAGCAAGATACATTAGGTATTTTAAAAGATTTACTGCATTCAGTAATTCTATGTGCATGCCACAGTAAAAGACATGTTTTCAGAATACTCACAAACAGAAACTTATTTGTGCAATGGAAGCAATTCTCCTATAGAAAAATGGCATTGTCTTACTGTCAAGAGGGTTTAAAATGTAAGGGACAACTTGTAGATTGAAGGCACTCTCCATTCCGCTGCAATATTACCATTGCCGCCTGCTGTAATCTACAGTTATATTCAGTGGTTGGATATTACTCATGTGGCAATTGTGTGGCTTGACTTGTACAAGTAGGATGAGAGTGTTAGACAATGTTTGTATGCAGTACCTTTTGGATGCACTGCACACAACTCTGACTACAGGTATAGGAAACCTAACCTTTGGTATAAGCTTGAGCTACACAGTTTTGGTAGCATGTTGAGCAGCCAGGCTTATCTCAAGAGGGGTCAATGTGAGCTATAGGGGAATTACACAGAGATTCACAGTGACAAGCATTCAATTAAACTCTTAAACACAAGGTTTCCTGAATAAACAATTATTAATTTATTTATTAGTCAGTTAGAATAAGCCTTCTTCAGAAGGGAGCAATATAAAAGTAACACACACATACACTTCAATACTGTACACTCTTGTAGCCTGATTCATGGAATTATCTGCGTGTAAAATGCAGATTTGCGCACCATTCTGCCTGAAAATCCCTGTTTGGGGTATGGGGATTTTTGGGCAGAATTGCTCGCAAATCTGCGTTTTACGTGCAAATAATTCCATGAATCAGGGGCTTAGTTTCTTAATCAGAAAAGACCCTTTTGGGATTGTCCACAGACACTACCTACACACTCAGTTGACTTTAATAGCTAGGGGTCTGGGGACAATAATATCTTACTGTTGCAATTTAGAATACTTTTAGAAGTTGGTAAAAGGAAAAGGTTATTAGAACAACAAGAGATCACAATTATTCTCAAGCAGACAAATACTTTTGGATCCCCTAATCAGAGTAATTCAATATAACGTCTTTAAAGTATATAAAGTCTTTGAAGAAAAGAAGAAAAGAAGAATCAAATGTAGGGCCACAAGTCAATTAGACTTGTGAGTAGTAGAAGATGCAAGCAACTCTACCATAAGAGGTAAGTTCTCTCAGAATTTACAGTACCTTTGTGTTGAAGAAAAAGTGCAGCAGATGACTTTCTGTTCCTCTGCAGCTCTGCAGATCTGCAGATCTCTCTGTTCCTGGTCCTCAGATGTGGGGGCAAGAGGGAGGACTTGTGGGGACTCCTGCACTGCAATGGGATGGTCTACACTTGCAACCGGCAATCTTTCCAACAAGTGGCACTTTGGTGGTTCAGCTCCTCGCGACTACCGCAAATAGCAACACTACGGTTTCTGGCAGTTGACATGGACTTTTCTCGCTTCTGGGGTCCCGCACTCTGTTGAGGCGGCTCAGGCTCGGTCAGTCCTGCTTACTGGGAGTCCAGAGGATCTTCCTGGAGCTCTTGGCCAACTTAAAAGCAACGCACACAATCTGTGTTCCTCTCCCTGGCTATACGGTTTCCAGCAGCAACTCTGTTGAAATTCAACCAGCACCGAGAAGGATAACCAGGTGGCTTTCTTTGGAGTTGATTGGTCTCACCAACTCAAGGGGAGAAGTCGTCCTTGCAGGGGCTTCCCTGACGATACAAATTTGGAGTTTCAGCACAGCAGCAGGGCTTCACCGGGCAAACCAACGGTCCAGGAGTTGCAGCAAGCATCCTCTTCAAGTTCTTATTCCAGTGGTCGACTCTGCCTTCCAAGCCAAAAGCCTTGCCTTTTATTCACTTCTCTCCCATTCATTCCAGCCTAGCTGTCAGTCACCCAGCAGAGTACATTTGTGTCTCCTAGGAGAATAAGCACAGGGAGTTTTGGGCACCTCCTTCACTTCCTTCCCACCCCAGACACACTGGAGCCAGAGGCAGGCTTCACTCGTGAATCCCGCCAAAGGCAAAATGAACAATGGGACCAAACCTGATTTGGCGTGCAGAGTAAATCTCAAGAAGGACCTTTCCACAAAGAAATGGTGAAAAAAGAAGACCTGGGTCATTTGGACAAAAATGGCACCCTTGGGTGCTTTACTGCAGCTGCGAATGCAGTCCGCGGTAAATGCACACCACGGTAGTTAAAATGAAAACACTGCCACCAGCCATTCAGTGAGAAAAGGGTAACATAAAATGTTTTACATGAGAAGCTAGACACAGGGGATACTATGTAACCCCTCCAGTACCCTATTGTAAGATAGTGTGTGCTGGGTCTAGAAAGTTACAGATGTAAGCAAAGTCAATTTCACTTTACTGCTCTGGGAAACAGCAGTTTATCCCAGAGAAGGTTTTTAAACCTTTGGGAAATCTGAAAGACTTCCCTGTGCCACGGCACTGAAGCTGCTGTGTGACACAATGTAAAATATGATGCCTATGGAGTTTGTCAGGCTCCATAACCAAAATAAACACAAATATCAGAATTCACATTAAAATATGTGAGAGAGTGGGAAAAATTGTCTCACTCTCTCCAGGTTAAAAAAATCAACTCTTCAAAATGCATTTAAATTGCTGGGGGTCTATAAGGTGGAGGGGCTTAGCACATTTCTGAGAATTCTCCCTAACAGAAAGAATTCAGACATAAGACTCTTTCATGGTTTTTAAAATAATTCTAAAACTATGATTCTAATTATGAGATCTACATTGTTTCCTATTCATCTAACAAGGTATGTATAGGAATCTCTTTCAAAGCGACCTCCATCAGGATCACAGAACATAGATCGAAAATACTAAGCAAGAACGCAGAATCACCATTAATAAAACATTTTGGGGAATTCCAACATACAGAAAATGACCTGACTTGGACAGAGAGAGACATCCTTAAACATGACGTGCATGATTTGTCCATGGTCAATCGGCTATTCCAACTAGAACATGTTTGGATGCACTGCCTATCTCCACATTTTTCTGGCCTAAAATAAGATGTCTACTGACCCACTTAATATTTTGAGTCAAGGAAGCATTATTTATTTCCAAGATTGTGCCAGCATATGTACAGTTAGTCAGTTAAGGGTCTGATCTAGTCTCTTCAAGCCGGGGGTTACTCAATAGTCGCGCCCATGTACAGAGTCAAAGCAGAGATTTTTACTTCCAAGATTGCGCTAGTCCTAGCACCGTTAGTTATGTAACAGCACAGTATAGTCTATTTCAAACTAGAATTACATAGCAGTGGTGTCCCTGCAGAGTAGAAAACAGTGGAGACCCCATAACAACGCGAGTCAGACTCATAAAATTCATACAAAAGGTACGCGGTTTACCCTACGCCCCAACTCAGGCTTTACGTATGTAGATGACATGGCGGCAAAATAATATAATAAAAGGCACTGACATCAGCCCCTACTTAGGTCTGTACAGCTCAAGACACAAAATAAATACTGTCTATCAAGAGAACACCCATATGCCTTTGAAACGCATCCGGAGGTAAGAGGCATACTTTGCGCCCGAAACAGGGTTTAACTAACATAGTTGCTAGGGTGGCACAAGCACAACAAGAGGAATTCACACTGGCCTCCCATTTATGTCTATACAGTTAATGGCACTAAATAAACAGTCCCCAGCAACAAACGCCTATCCACTTTTCTCATACATGGTAAGTGTATTAACTCTTTAGTGAGCAGAATCTACAATTCATTACAGGCTGAGGTGACCCAAACAAGTTCCTTCTCTATCCATGAGCAATGCAGGCCCAGGCAGCCTACTTGCCCTGCAAGATGCAAACAAATGGGCATTCGAGCATCATACACTGTTGGATACACGTAACATCAGTTACATAGTATATTAGGTCATTTGTTTAACTTTAGAAGGCTTAACATATTTCAACATGAAAATATTGATTGATAACAAATCCATTACAGTCATATGATATGACCTAAGGAATGCTGACCCCCAAATGACTGGCTCACATAGCCGCAATTTAAGTTGGCAATGCTCATGATGGAATTTGTACTAATTGATTAAGAGTCCTTTCTCTAATATGGCTAATTAATCCTATGTCCCCACCCTGAAGAATGCTTCAATAGTACTGTGAAAAAGAGTGGACTCTGTACCCATCCATGATAATTCTAATTCTACTTATGATCCATGAATTAGGTTTGTACATATAACAATATAGCCTAGCAGTATTTGTCCTATTTTATACAATGGTGACTGGTTCACATGTGGTGTTGTGTATGTATGTGGGGTTGGTACATGTCGGGAATTCCATTTCTGTTGTGATTGTTTTGTTCATGGATTCTCTATCGTGTTTCTGATATTGTTTGGCTGATTTTACAATCATAATATGTTGAATAAACATTTATTGAATGTGCATCTATCTCTCTTTTCACCTTGATTGCGTGCACGCTGCACATTGCATCTTGCAGGGTATTTTCTAAGGCTATGTACTTTTGGTGTGGGTTGCTTGAAAAACTTCATGAACACTGAGCAGACTCCTAGAAAATGAACATGTATTGGCTTGCACTAGCACACTTAAAGTAAATCAGATAGTTCTAGTTTCATTCGATGGTGGGCATTATTTAAAAGTCATCAATGGGGAGCTCATAATCCGCTTTCAGGGAGTATAAGCATACCCAAAATGGAATGTTAGAATGATTTTAGCAGCAACAGACACATTTAACTTTTGATTGACAACTTCATTGTGACCATGAAGCATCTCCACAAAATTGACAAAATATGTGTGTTCAAGTGCAATGTACAATTCCTCCTTCCTCATTGTCTACATCTAAATGTGAACATGGCACATTGCAGGTTAAACATCTGTCAGCTCAGGCTGGAGACTCTGAATCTGAAGCCAGATCATTTTTCAGCGGCAGATGTTTGTTCATGTGCAAAACTGTCTGCTTCTCACCACTGTCAGTGAACAGATTGGTCCTCCTTTTGCTTATTAGTGACCCAGATAAACTGAACTCACATTCTGAAGGTACCCTATATGCAGGACAGGTCATGTACATAGCTGCTAGTTTGCTCAAAACTGAGCCATCTTCTTATGCAAATACATCAATAGCCCATGGTCCAGGGCTAGCTGTATATTGTCATGTATGAGCTCCTTCACCATCTGACCTGCTGGGCCACTTGCCCTTGATATTACTCAAGGACAAATAGGCCATGATATGATTTTGCAGTGGCCATGACTCCAAACGTGCTGAAGCACTTTGAAATTAGGTTTGGTTGTTTTTCAACAGTAGATGTTAATGCCAAAAAATGGGTTTCCCTTATGCTGTGGCAGATGCCCAATGTATAAAGGTCACGATAGTGGTCTTAACTAGATATATCATTGTTATTCTCGCAGGTCCTGAACAAAAGGAGGCATACTAACTAATACGTGATGTTCTAATGCAGACTCTAAACATAAGTATGCCTTCAGATTCTACAGAACACAATTACAAAAATCATCACAGGAGGCTGAAGAGAGATAATGCCACACTCCTCCTTCATCAACTCCACTGCCTCCCAGGTAAGGACTGCATTTCCTTCTAGATACCCACTTCTATGGGGTACACACACCTCATCTACATTCAGTCTTTACTACCCCTCCATCCAATCACACCATTCAATCTAGCTCACAGAAACTGTTGGCCATTCCTAGATGCAAATTGTCTATGAGGGAGAGGGTGCTACTTGACTGTAACCCCAGCGAGAGCCCAGAACTCCCTCCACAAACTGGGTCTGCTCTTGGTCCTTTTATTTTTTCTTTGTACACCTCTTTTCTCGCTCCTATTATCTCATCTTTCGGAGTAACACACCACGTCTATGCTGATGACACTCAGCTCTTTCTTTCCTTCTCATATTTTACACCTGACATCCATCTGACCCTCTCATCTTGCCTCACTGCCATCAACTCGTGGATGACTTCTCACTTTCTTACTCTAAACGCCATAGTCCGTAGAGAGACCAAAGTCCTTTTCTTTCCCGCTAACATTCTTCCATCCCTGTCTCCTCCTCCCTCTATCTCCTTTCCTCCCTCTAATCTCTCTTTCTCCCCCACTGCTCGCAATCTTGGTCTTTACTTTGACCCTAATATTTCCTTTGGCCATCATATCTTTCCCACCTCACATACCCGTCGATTCCATCTCTACAAAAGATGCTACATTTTCCCTTTTCTTACTTTTCATGCCACTAAGCCTCTGGTTTCTTCATTAGTCTTTTCTCAACTCTTTTTCTGCTCTGTTTTATTCTTTGGTCTTCCCTGCTCACGTATTTTCCCTTTCAAATCAATCTATCACGCTTGTATTCGCTCACTTTGTTGGCTCTCTTACCGAGACTCAATTTCCACTTCTGTTTATTCCCTCGGATGGCTTTCTTTTCACTCTCAGCTAAAATACAACTTCCTTTGTCTAGTGTTCAAACCACTTTATGGTCTTGCCCCTGATTATCTTGCTTCTATTCTCTCATTCTATTCTCCTTCTCGCCCTCTCCGTTCTGCTGGTCTTTTTCGACTTAATGTTCCTCGTGCCCCCTGTGCGCAATCCCGCTTCCGATCCTTCCAACTTCTTGCCCCCATCCACTGGAATCTCCTTCCTCTATCTCTCCACTCTATCACCTCCCATTCTCTATTTCGCTCTTCCTTAAAAACTCATTTACGTCTATCATCTGTTGTTACTGGTTGACTCCGAACACCGCTTTCTATTGCTATTTTAATGTACTGCTGATTATTCTTTGTGAAGTGCTTTGGTTAAAATCACTATATAAATATAATAAAATACAAATACAAAATACACAAATTGTCTTCACCAGGAGGCCAGCTATCTTAAATTCTGATATGCACTAAAAATCTACTTTTTCTAGATCTTCCACCAAGATGTCATCCTTCACAACATGAGCACCTTTATGCTCAAGGGCTCTGACACTATAGAATAGACCCACATCCAATACCAAGTGGTCTTTTACATAGAATATAATAGGGTGTTGATGACAAATGACATTTAAAAATATGGTTTGAAATATGGTGTAAGAAATATGATATATTATGTAACAAAATGTATTCAGAAGAAATTGTTATGTTTTAATACAGATATTCCCTGAAGAATCTCCCCGAATCAACTAGATGGAGTGGCATATGGTGATTTTGGGATATAATAGCAAACACATTAGCAATGAATATCATGGTTTTATGGTTATTTTGTAGGTTTTAGGTCAAAATTATTAGTTTAGTGTTACAGTCATACAAGTTACAAAGGCGTTTGGTACATCATGTGATGTTGAGCTTGGGATACATGGGTGATGCATTCTATTTTAACATGGCTTATTATATAGTAGTCATTCTGTGAATACCTGGGTACACTCGTAGTCCTGAACAAGAGCACTACTCACAGTTCCCTGGTTTTCTCCTGATATTAGGCAGGAAGATGTTGATGGTTCTGCCACTGTTGCCAAGAGCAATGTTCTGAATGCAGGAGTACTGAGCATGCTAGAAACTGACAAACTCACTACATTGCTCGCCGTCCTCGCCTTGTGGTGGTGGTAAAGCTAGCACTGATCAGTGAAGACGTTGAGGTAGAGAGAAGTCCTTCAGTTTCATGGCCTGGTTCAAGGTGAGACCTTAATCGGTCATGCTAAACAAAGGGTTTCAGGATCCAATGCCAGTATTTCTTCATGATGGTCTCTGAATGTGGCACAACAGGCAACAGCCCACATTGCTATTGTGGATTCAGAAGGGTGGTACATATATATTTCTGGGAGAATGAAGAATCACTCTGGGGCGACAAATTTGACTCTATGCCTACAATAATATATCGTCCAGAGTAGCAGCTTATATATTGCTAGTGTCTATGAACGTTTTCATCATCTACAGCAGCTGGCCATGTACGACACAAATGACAAGTATCATATGGCTGAGGGTAACTGTCCTACTGCTGACTGCCTCTGTCATATATTCAAACATAAACAAATAATTATATGAGACATTGAATTAATCTTCATTGCAGAGGAGACAGACACATGTGTATTCCTTGCTCATTTTTGTCCATCATCACACAATTGTTGATAGTTCGAAGTGACATTGAAGCATACACAAACTTAAGTTCCCTCTTTGTACAACTTCCTGTTTGAGACAGTGCTAGGGAAGTCCATTATAATGTTCTAATTTGTGCAAGGCATTACATGCTTTAAAAGAATGACTGAAATGCCTACACATCCTGTCCATCATCTTTGCAAATTCAGTTTCCTTTTACAGAAAATACTGAATGATTAGATTCAGGAATGCACAAAACTGGGTACTCTGAAATAGCTGCCATCAGTTGGTGCATGAACAATGCTTGTTGATTATCAGAGGCAGTAAAACTATCACATAATGACCTTGGTTGAAGACATTCCATGATCTTAGTATTAAATGCCACCAGTAAGTTGGAAGCAGTGTGACACTTTTCCATGCTGAACATAGCAATGGTTGCATGTTGACAAATACTCTGTATGGTAGAGCTGGTCGTGCTCACTATGGTATTCAAAGTGTTGAAGTTGTTCTAGTGTGCAGTGCCACACATAAAATCAGTAGCTTGTTCACTGCACTTCATCCTCCTTTGAAGCTGTTGGGAAGGGAGCAAACCCATCCCACCCCCCCTAGGCCCTTTATGGTGAGGCGATTCCCATTGGAAGACCTCTAATGATCCAGGGGCTGGGGGGGGGGCTTCTTTGAGGCCCCACCATGATCTATTGTATGCAATTCAGATGCTTAGACATAGTATGCCTATATTATCAGATGCCATTTTGTAACTATAGTTGAAGCATGAGGCCTGCACGGCCATGCAGGGCTATCTTTTATGCCCCCACAGGATTTAGTGTGTTAAACACAGGCCATAAGCCTGAAGGAGAAATCTGAATATGCTCAAGCGCTGATGAGTGAGGCCAACACTGATAGATTTCTCAGAAACCTTCCTTTGTTCTAAAATTGTTGCCAATATGTGTGTTATACAAAGAATGTGCCCTGCAAGGCAACACGACAGTGCTGGACATCATGGGGGTGCATGTTATCCCACACTGGCCAAAGCAGGCCTCTCTCCCCCACCCAGCCAACCATGAGTTATAGCCCCCACAACTGCCCCGGTCACAAGACCCCTGAATTCCAAGATACCAGTTGATCGCAGACCACCGGCCATATACCAATCCACCATAAAAGATCTAAGAGCATGGTCGTCCCACCTTTATTTCATAATGACATGTTTTGTAATGTTAGATACAGAGAGGGATACATTATAGTTCAAAAGCGAGGGTGGAATACTTGGAAGCCAAGAGACGCGATTGGGATGAGTGAAGGATGTGTGGGTCACAATGACCTTGAGACTGCCCTTGTGTCAGTCTTTGAGCATGCCGGGTGCATTTTATAATGATAGAATAGCACTATTTACAAATGTAACTAATTGCTCCTTTGGCCTTGGTTCCCTGGAGACGATGAGCCCAGCAGACCCCACGTGATGGAAGACGGACGGACTGGGCTGTGACCAATGGCCTGTCATCCCTTATGGATCAGGTCAGCCATGTATAGGATCGCACCAACCAGCCATGTGGGTTTTCACGATTTGTAATGACAAAGCCTACGACACGTTATTGCTTTTTAAGATTTTCTTTAGAACATTCCATGGCAGAAGAGTTCTTTGCTGCTGCACCTATTTTTGTAGAAATAAAATGTGTTATTCTTGCAGGAGTTTCTTGGGCCTTTTTTCCCTATCAGGTTGTATTTCTTCTGGTGTGAGCGTTTAGGGGCGTGCCTTCAAAGCTTAGGAACAGCAACTGTGGGGAAATATATCCAGGTGAGTAACTGGTATGTGAGACAAACCACCTCGCTAAATTATCTACACACTTCTCCTTCCGAATAAGAATAGGTAAGAAGGTCCATTGGTGACATTTGTGCTAGCTTTCCATTATATAAATGTGTTGTTGAGTGGTTCTGTCTCAATTTAGTATCCTTTGTTAATATCGCTTGGATATTAGCTTGTTTAATTTGTTTCCGGAATGCCATCAGCACTCTAGGTGAAGGAGAACTACTTAGAGAAGGGGAAGCACACCGCCCCCCAGTGATGGAATTGGAAAATGAAGAGTAGGGGTCTTGTCACTATTTTTCTGTGTAACATTATGCACCAAATCATTCTGGCTGATATTGTCTGCATCATCATCAACATAATCTCCCACCAGAAAACATAAGTTACAGAAGAGCACCCCACCTGCAGGATGTTTTGCTCATGCTCATGAGCATGCCATTTTGCCCCATGGTGCTTCAGTATGCGATGTATTGGACCCAGGGTTTCCAAATGACCTCATGGATTTCTACTCTTGACACATGCATGCCAAATTTTGCGGATTACAATTCTTGGTTTGTTTATGTCGGTGGTTAAAAATGCCTAGTCCTTGAGAACAGTTGCATATGATATTGCCAGGGTGGAGTTGGCACGATGAGATGCAGAGCCTTTTAGTATTTGAGTGATGCTTATGACTATTGCTTTGTTGAAGCTGCTGCAGTTGGTTTATGAGTTAGACTGTGGCTACATTTTCTGTTTTTCAAAAATATGGAGCATAGTTATGGCAATGCTACTAGTGTTGCCCCCATCAAATATTCCCCTTTCACATCTCCAGAAACAGTGCTCCCATCTGCTGACAGAGTGTTTCCCTTATTACTATTATCATTATTATTATCATTATTATTATTATTATTATTATTATTATTATTATTATTGATAATAATAATATAATATTATATATGTATTGAGCAGAAACTTAGCTTTGGGAAGCAATGGAGCGGTTTTCCATCAAAAGGGGGGGGCAAAGTTAGGGAGCAGAGAAACATGGGAGTGGAGATCTGACAAAAGGGGAGGAAGGGTCATTTTCAGCAAAGGATCTACACACAACCAGGGTAGGAAACTATGGGGATCAGATTGCCCAGTCGGGTACGGTGGGGAGTGGATGGTGTATGGACCTAGGTGTTAGGGAGGGGCATTCCTTAAAGAGGAGGGACTTGAGCTTTTTCCTGAACTGTCAAAGTGAGGGGGTATGTTCGATAGTGATGGGAAGGGTTGGTTATCTGGAGGAAAACATTTCTACAATTTGCTGTTGATTAGCAAGGTATGATTTGAAGCATTTGAGGATGATCTCCCTAATGCCCATGCAGTGATGTAGATGTCTTAAGTCTGGAGGCAGGGATGATGTCGTCCTCATACAATGTGGCATACAATGTGGACTTGAGGGAGTTCTTGAATGAGCTGAAGACTTGTTTGCAGGGTTTCTAATGGGTTTCATTGACTAGAACGGTGTGACTGATGTAAAGGGGAATTGCCTGATGCTCTGACCAGTTGAGTGGGATTGGAGGGCTATGTTGGAGGGTGGCCAGGTCGGTGATTATGAGGGCAAGTGTATGACCTTGCCTGTAAATTGGGTTTTATATCTTCTGACTGAGGTTTAAAGTGTTGAGTAGGCAGTGGAGACCTTCTTTCATTGATTTGGTTGCTGAGTTGCCATTGATGTTGAAGTCACCAAAGAAGATGTTGTTGGCATGAGTCAGAGACATGGTGAAGACCAAGTCTGTGAATTCTTTGATGAATGAGGTGTTGGTCTTGGCTGGTCTGTGGGTGAGGTGAATAGTGACTGTGTCCATTGGCGGGAAGTGGCAAGAAAGGTTTTCAAAGGGTTTTTGAAAGAGCCAATGGTGCTGACATCCAGTTGGGTACATGGCCATGGTGCCTTGTGAATGATGGCGTGGCCTCTGCCAATTCTATTTGGACAGTCTTGTTGTAGATTTTACTGACAGATGCAGAAAAAAGATCAGTTCCTCTCGGTTCTCGGTGTACACTTTGTTTTATAATCTTTCTCCTGCCCCTTGCCAATCCACTCAAGCACCATCATCAGCTGACATAGAATTGTGAGTTGATGAAATAAAATGGTTGACACTTTCTTTCACCACACCTTTATTGGCTTGTCTTTAAGTATAGCCATCTCTTCAATGTTTTCTCTGATTGCTGTTGTTTCTTTCAACTCCACCACTTCAAAAATGATTGTCACAACAACATGAGAAGCAGCAAAACAATGCAGGCTACTCAATCCAGACATCTCTGCTGATGGATGTATTTAGAGGTCGGTCTTGCCATAAGAATATCTGGCTGCTGTGAAAGCAAAACAAAAACATCCAGCTCTCAATAGCAGCAGTTCACAGAGTCGGTTTATTTCTGTGAACTGCTGCTACAAACAGACAAGGATACCAGCAGAATATGTCCATATCATTAAATGGCACATCTGCATGCATATTCATCCATTTTTTATACGGTTCAAGACAATGAAATTCAGACATAAAAGTAATATATTTAGGGCCTCATTACGACCCAGGCGGTAAGTTACCACCTGGGCCGTGACTTTACCACCATGGCGTAAACTACGTTTACGCCATGGTGGTTGGCGGACTTACCGCCCCATTCCGACCTAGGCGGGGCGGTAAGTCCCCAATCCCCATTTACCCTTCCCCATTCCCATTTTTGCCCCATACGGCATAATGGGAGTGGGGAAGGCGTTAATTACGCCACCGTAAATTACGGTGGCGTAATTAACTCCATGGTCCCTTAGCGCCATGGATTTTAACACCTGCTAAAAGCAGGTGTTAAAAGCACCATGGCGCTAGGGGACCTCGTAATTGGCGGTAAGGGGTCGGCGCAGCTAATGCTGGCGTTAACCCCTTACCGCCAGGGTCGTAATGAGGCTGTTAGTGTGTTACATTTTGTCCTTCTTAACAAAACATCCTTTAACATTAGTTACAACACAAGGGGAACCTCATCTTCAGTTTTCAATTCTCTGCTTACCCTAGCCACAATGCATAGTCCCTTTCGTCCAGATTGCCGGTGCCACTATAAAGAAGCACTAGCAGGCCGGTCTCCTCCTTTGAGAGAGGCTGAGAGCAATGTTCTTATGTTTGATGTTCCCTAAACCTCTCCGAGCATGACTTAATTTTGAACTGGGACATGACTGGGAGCAGTGATATCTGGTAAACCAATCATAGGCCTCAGTGGTTCTCTGTTTTATACAACAATAATAGTGGCTGTGATGCTTTTCTGTTGAGGACATCTAACTCATCAATAATAGACACATTATCATCCTCATCATTTTCCACATTTACTGAGGGGTTAGGTATTTCAGACCCACCCTCCAGACTTTGGGCCTCATTACGAGTAGGGCGCAAAGGGATACCGGGCACCGTTAAGGACATTGGTGCCGGTAATCCCTTTGCGCCCTACTACGAGTTCCCTTAGTGGGTCCCTTCCTTAATGCCTGGTTTTACCGCTAAGGGAAATCAGAGCCAATAGCGGTACTGCAAATTGCGTCCTATGAGGGCTGAAATGGGAATGGGGAATGGTTTGGTGAAGGGGGACTTACCGGTCCCGCCAAGGTCGGACCGGACCGGTAAGTCCCCATCTCACCAAACCGGACACGGTACCGGTATGGGAGGTAGACATGGCACCCTTTGTTTCTCTAACAACCTTTCAATCAATTCAGACGTTTTGCCTTTAACAGAGAAATTCCTATCTCTACACAGATATTTTGGATAATCCACAGTGTAACTAAGGAGGGTCTCCTGATTGTAGCTTTCCATATCACACCTGATTAATATTGCTTTTTAGTGATGTTTAGCCTTGTGGTTAGTTGATCCAAGGTAATAGCAGCACTCTAAGGGCGTCATTACGAGTTAGGTGGTAAGGGGCTAATGCGCCAGTAAAGGTGCCGGAGCCGTCAACCTCTTACCGCCCCATTACGAGTCTGCTTGCGGGAACCTGCTAAGGACGCCTGGTTTTACCAGGCACCTTAGCGGGTCCCATGAGCAGACCAGCGTGCTAACAACGGGCCCGTTATTAACGGCCCCATTGTTAGCACGCTCCCCATTCCCATTGAGCCCTATGGGGGCTCGAATGGGAATCGGGATGAGTTCCTTGAATGAGGAATTACCGGGCCCTCCAAGGTCGGAATGGCCCGGTAATTCCTCATTCAAGGAACCCAGACCTATTACCCGGTAAGGGGGTAGCCATGCCGCTAATAGCGGCATGGTTACATCCTACCTTGTAATGACCCCCTAAGTGTAATCACTATACCTGATCCTCACCACTGTACACCAGTGTTAGGCAGAATTATATGCAGTACCCTTTGGGAACAACACACACAATAAAGACTACAAGTGACAGTACAAATTCACCTTTGGTACAAGCGTGTACTACACAGTAAAGTGGTAGCGATGGCTGAGCAGTAAGACTTATCTCAAGAGTAAGTGAGCAGTATCAGTAGTTACACAAAGGACAGCAATTACTATGATTCAAACACTCACTCAAGGTTTCTGAGTAGAAGAATATACATTTATTTACACATCAGTTATAAAACATTTCACTATTATCAAGCAGTTGAAAAATCACAATCTTAATACACTACACCACACCCAATAGATTCTGGACAATTTAAGCTCAAAATGAAGTGTGAGCAAAATGCCAGTAATTAAAAAGAGAGGGAAAGACAAAGTTAGAAAGAAGGTGAGCAGCACCAACAAGTAAGCAAGCAGGGCAATCTAGAAAAGGGAACTACATTGAGGAAATCAAATCAAGGGGCCTGGCCCAGAGTCAATGGACCCAAGTCTTTGCAGAGGATCACACAGTTCAGGGTAGTTCGCGGTTAAGTCTTTGCCAAGAGTTCAGAAGGCAGTTGGTCGGACAAAAAGTTACTTTAAAGAATAGAGAAGGACAAGGCCTCGGATTGGCGAAAGATTTCACACACTTTCACCGTGGCTGGACAAAACGAACAACCGGGTTAGCACAGTACCTTTAGAGCAGAAGAAGGCTGAAGCTGAGGCAGACGTTCCTGGCAGGTCCTGCAGGCTCACGGTTCCTGAAGCGACTGTCGGACTGACAAGAAGGAGGAAGACTGGAGAGTCCTGCACTGCCCAGGGAAGAAACCAGCAGCGGAGCAAAGCGATGAATAAAAGGTGCGCTCCTTAGAACCCAAGCAGGGTCCAATCCTCCTGGCTGTCCGGTTCACTGTAGCTGTGCACAGCAAATTCGACCAGAGGAGGGAGTCCTGGCTTGAAGTTTGTCAAACTGGTTGTTCCGACCGGCTCAAGGGGAGAAGATTTCTTGCAGATCTTCCCTGTCGTCGAAGTTTGGAGATTATGACCCACAGCAGGGCTTCACCGGGAGGTTCAGTCATGGTAGAGGTCCTCTTCTGTCAGCTTCTCTTTGGTTCTCTCAATCCAGTGGCGACTCTGCCTTCTCAGTCCCAGAGACCTGGGTTTTATGCTGTTTTCCCCCATTCACACAGCCTGGCTGTCAATCACACAGCAGGGTGGCTATCCTGGTGGGACAGTCACCTAGCCAATCAAACAGGAGTGTAACTTGGGTTACCAAGGGAACCCATGGTAGGGGTCCTAAAACCCCTCCCTCACATCCTGCTTACACAGTTTTCAGGCGCCTAAGCAGGGCTTCTGTTCAGAAACCCACCAAATGTCGGCAAACAAAGGGACCAAACCTGGTTTGGTGCGCATAGTAAACCACAAGAAAGACCTTTACAAAAAGAAATGGCGGATAAACCCAACCGGAACCAAATAAAAACCTATATGGTCCAGCAGGTTTAGGTTTGAGGCTATTAAGATAGCCTAAAACAATACCAAGGCTATTTAAAATAACCGTGGTAGGAAAAATAGGGTAGATACCAATGCCACCAGCCAAGTCTTAATAAAAAGGGAACAAAACAATGTTCCATGAGAGACAGACAAAAAAGTATAACTATTAACCCTTTCCAGTACTCTATGTAAGATATTTTGTACTGGGTCTGTGTTTTTAAAAAGACTAATAAAGTCAATGGCAACTTCACATGTTCTGGGAGACAGTAGTCAGTCCCAGAAAATGGAGTCTGAGTTGGGAAGTCTAAAAAGACAACCCTGTGTCACTGCACTAAAGGTGCTGTGTAACACACAGTACACAGATGATGCCTATGGAGTATGTGAGGCACCACAGTCTATGAACACAAAAATGTTAAACACACACAGCAAAACACATGTAAGAGTGGGAAAAAAAGGCTCACACTCTTACCAGGTGAAAAAAATCCTAGAAATCCAGCAAAGCTGCTGAGGGACTCAGTAGGTAAGGGAAATTAGCCATTTTGGAGAATGCTCCCTAACAGTCAAAAGGTGCCTTTTCCCAGTTTACACAAAGTCAGCATATGCAGCACCACGCCTTTTCCCATTCATTGGGAATATCCAGCAGTTTTAAGCGGTCAGGTAAGATACCTGTTCACGTGTGCACCTGTGCATTTTAAGAGAATTGAAACAGGCCCATTTCTTTTCATTTCATTAGGCCTCATGTCGGAAATCACTATTTTGCACCGGTTTTTATATTTCAATGAGACTCTCACAATAGGGGCCTGACATGGCCTCTCCATCTCTGTCACTCTGGGGCTGTATTTTCACCCCACATGACAATCACCATAACACAAGTGCCTCTGAAAGTGACGAACTCTACCCTGCCACAACCACTTCCTCTTTTGTGCATGGTAGGAGGTCAAAGAAGCTCCAAGACTGGTTCAGGCATGCTTAACTATTATTTTTACATCCCAAAAAATAATATAAAAATAAAACTTTTTGGAATGTGCCTCCCAGGTGCACACCACCACCCTCCATGGAATCCTCAAAATAAACAAAGGTAGTAAAAGTTACAATTAAAAAGTAATATGTTTAGTTGTGTAATTGATTCACCTTTGTTCATACTGTAAATCGCAAGCGACAGATGCATGCCTTAATTCTTTTACATATCGTGTTTGTGAACTGTTCTCTCTTCTATCACTACTTTACACAACCCCAATTACGAGTTTATTATAAATACCTTTACACAATATGATACACCAAGAGGTTGCTCAAGAACTAAAGGTTTGCATCCTCACTGCACGACACACATAAACTGCAAAACATGTGCCTCAATAAATGCCAACATATACACCACAACCACCACCCCCTCCTATGTGCAGGAGCAGATTGATGAACAGGTCAGTGCCCCAGCTGTCTGACGTGTGCATGCATCTGCGGTCACTGATATTTACAAAGAAATGACGAATGTACTGAATGCTCAAGACTGTACAACCTGGATACCCATCACCAGTTTCAAGCACTGCAAAAGAGGAACATTAAAACTGCCCCAAGGCCCGCTAGCCTTTCTGAGAGACAACTTTATTTAAGAAAAATACGGGTTCTGTCTGGACAATATTAAGCAAAGCCATTTCGAGGAATTATAATACAATTAAAGATCTTTGTGAATTAGATTGCCAGAAAAAGTTGCTGCCTTGATGATGGAAACCTCACAAAGAACTGATGTTCTTTTGTACAAACAAATCAAATCTCCAGATTTGTTTTTCCAGCCAAATGTTATTTGCAGTTTATTTTTACAAAAAAAGGTAGCAGGCACCCCACTCTAGAAAGAACATGGCATAATAACCCATCAGACGCGGACCTCTTGCTCACTGTGCTCAGAGAGGCAAAGCTCCACCTCACTGATGAGGCCCAACAAGGCTGAAACACGTGTCTGGGATTTCTGTTGGTACTGTTGTTCAGAAGAGAATTGTCTTAGCGTTTTGGTGCTGGACTGCCCATGTGGGCAAGACAAAGACTGATATGCAAATGGGTATTTCCCTTCTGTGAAAGGCACAGTGAGCTAAAGTGTGGCAGTGGACTCTCAAGTGGTACCTCCCCAAAGAACAGGTCATTTATCGTGTTCGTTCTCGGAGAGGAGCACATATGGACTATTTTTGATTGCAGTTTATTTTTGTACAGGCGCCAGCTGCATCCCAAAAACAGAAAACTCACCATGACTCATTGGCAGTGTCTCAGTGCCCACCACCAGCACTATACATGCCGCATGAACAACAAAGTAGTAACAGTTAGAAGTACTAATACATGCAGTTCGTTCAAACGTTTTATAAATGTAGTTACAGCAGGCAGCCTCCCACACACTTGAAAGGTGGAAGGTGGGGGAAACAGGAAAACACACAGTCGACAGAAAATGCCTGCTTCTGTCGTCACAATAGAGCATGGAACAATCATGCGAGTGGGGAAACAGTAAACAGAACACAAATGATCGCATGCTTTTCCCAAGGTCTGCACGCTGTGATCCTTTTCCACAAACTTTAACCTGCAGGAATAACAATTTCATTGAAAAGCTTTGCAGATACCATTTCTGTATGGAAACTATTATGCATACCAATAACGCAGGGCAGGGGAGTTGCTAGGTCTGGAAAAGACCCGGAGCTACGCTGATGTCGGAACTGTTGGGACTGGGGGCTAGCTAGCCTTTTGGCTGTAGCTCCTGAGATTCTATCAGGGGCCACAACCAAAAGATCAGGGGCTATAGCCCCCTTAGCCCCCCCCCTAGCAACGCCCCTGACGTAGGGTCATATATACACGTAATGGATTTCACCATGTAGTTTGTCTGCAAAGTATAAGTGCCTTGACAACAGAAACCAGGCAAATATCTGTTTTATTTTGAAGCAAAATATATAATGTATTTGCTTCCCGGCAAAAGTTAAATTTATTTTCTGATTATTTTTTCAGCAAAATAATGTTATTGCTTTGATTATGTCAGTCTATGCTTCTGTCAGTGTAGCTAGGGAAGTCTCTTAAGAAAGTATATATGGAATGCTTATGGTATTCTGAAAATCTCAAGACAGAATCCATTTGGAATAAAAATAATGCACACTCGGATTAATATTAACACTCTATGCACAACAATGCAAAGTGGGTGAGACTTTTTCACCCTGTTTGGGTGTCCACCTAAAGTCTCCTTTCATGACGTTATGACGATGAAGGGATGTGCTATTCAATCCCTTCACTTTTGGAAAAGGAACAACGTTTTGAAAATTGCAGAAGAGGGCTTCCAACTAGCGCCTTGGTGTAAAGCGCTCAATAAATCAATCAATCAATCAATCAATCAATCAACATGTTGGAGGAATTTATTTTGATGAGGTAGCATTCCCCATAAATAGGCAACATTTTCTACGTGCAATAGTCCTACACATACCATATACTACACATAGTGATTGCTCATACTCAGGTGGATGGTAAAAAACAGGCTGTAATTGAAATACCACAGTCTTTGCCGTTACCACCAGACTCACAACACTAGCTTCAGTGAAAAGGCATTCATCATGTTGGAGAAACACATTTAATAAAAGGAATTTAATCCCAGTAGGACCAACTTAGGTCTTTGGGGTTTAGATGCCAGTAAACTACATATAATTAGATGTCATCCTTGTGAAACTGTTTTTTGCAGTGCTTCATACAAGGAGAAAACGTTGATTGCAACTGTAATGGCAAAAAAGGTATCGTCGAGCAAGTCATTGTTAGCAGAACGTTAATATAAATACGAATAAAACAAACACACAAACAAAATATTGAACGTCATTAGCCAGAATAGGACCAAGCCTTGGTAACCCAATCAGTATTTTACTAAAACGTGATAACTACAATCTCACCCCCAAAGCAATCCAGTTGGCTGCTGTTTTATAATGTTCCTGTAGAGAATGTAACCCATAAAATGGATACCAGGTAGAAGGCTCCATGAAAGGGTCGCACACCAAGGAAGGCTACTGCCTTTATGTACCTGTTTTCCCATTGCACTCCCTACCCTTCACCTATCCCAATACATTGAGCTTGCAATATTCTTTCATGTGCTATTTTGATTTTGGTTTTGAAGTGCTGTGGTCCTGTTGGTGACTTCTTTCCTGTGTGTGGCCAAGACTTTGGTGTGTAACCCTAGTGTGTGCTCTCTCTCTTGATCTGCTGGCTCTGATCTGAAATCTGGCAGATTGGGATCTTTGCTTTAATAGCCTGGAATATGCTTGGGTACCCTGCTTTCGTGTTGCCTTCCTTTCGGAGAGTCATGGGTGCTTCAGTAAGTGAGTGGATCTGCCGTTTTGAAGCTGCACTCTTGAGTGAGGATGCTTCCTGGGGATTCTCATACTACATGAGGTGTGTGTGGGAGGAATTGGTGGGATTGATGCATGTTGGGGTTGCTATGGCCTGGGCGAGGGCTGGGGACAAGAATTGTGCTGAATTTGCTGCTGGTGCGCGTGAGGTTGTGGCATGGGAATCTTGCAGTGATTGGAGGCCTGTGTAGCAGGATTAGGCTGAGACTCAATTGGATTGGAGTTGGTTTGGGGGCAGGGGAGACACTCTATAAGTGTAGGCAAATGTAAAGGATGCGGTTAGGTAATTGGCTGAAAAGAGAAATCATATTTGTTCTGAGGACACAAGAAAGAAAAGATGTTCCTTTGAGGTTGCTGGGGCCTAAATAGCACAGATTGAGTGAAAACATTTAAAGGAAGGATGTATTTGCAGCATGTAGTGTAGTAAATACGGATTATGTCAGAGAGATGGGAATGCATGGGTAGATCAGAACCACAAAATGTTTTCCCCTTTTCAAGGGTGAAGGAGCAATATTGTGAAAGTGCCTATCCGATGGAAGGTGAATGCAATGTTTGTGAGTAAAAAATAAGTTATATCCAAACTCATTTTATGGGTATTGAGGAATACCAAAACATGCTTTTGACATCTTTTAAAGCTTTAACGGTAGATGTTGGCTAGCATGGAGACATTAAACTACCATGGGATAGTACATACAGAAACAAATAATACATTTTCATTCTGATATATCGAAAATGAAGGTTGCACATGAGGTTACAGAGCCCAATTAGCCTTGGTGTACAGACCACACTCCAGGACATTGGGATTGCGAAACTCGTTTTGAAAGGGAGGGTTGATTTGCTCCTTCTAAACAGTGAGCACGGCATCAGAAGAATCAATGGTTTTCTCCTCTTCTCAGAGGTGGACAGACAGTCAGGGCCAATAGCTATAGGTGTTCTCAGAGTTTGACCTTGACAGAGAAGGTCATGAGAGAACATTCCTTCGACGCAGAGCTGTCAGATATTGGACCATGAAGGTAGGGCCCTCATTATTTGAGGGTGTTCGAAAATGATTTTTGGTAGTCCGACACACAAAATATGGATGGGGTGGGCAGGCAATGTACTAGCTTGCAGCATTGTATGTAAGGTCATGAGCAACAATAGGCTATCCTGTGGGACAATGCAATTGAACATGATATTGGGATGTAAACTGCTCTGTGACAGTTTTGGTGGGCACGCGTTAATTGGGGTGTGTCGTGTCGGGGGCTGCGAGTGGGTGTGGGGTGAAATGTGTGGGTGCTGACCGCACAGTGCGGAAGGGGACTGGCGGGACGGTGGATGTTCCCAATATTTCCATTGGTCACATGAGGGTCAGTGGCATGTGGTCCTTGTTTTGCATGGATGGATGAATTTAGTTTTCCATTTCAGGAAGGGTGTAGGAGTTTGGAGTAACCAGCATGTTATGCCTGCTCTGACATGATGTAGAGATTTCTCAGGGTATGGTGGAGTTCAGTCTAGTCTACTTGCGGGTCTTTGTAGCAGGCATCAGTCTTGTTTCTTCCGTGGCAGGTGCACACTGATAAAGTATAGATGTATGCACAAGGTAAAACAGAAGAACAAATATGTTTTGTGACAAGAGAATGGTTAGGACAAAGCGAAAAAAATCTTTTAGTGCCTCGTTCATAGAACGTTTTGCTATGGCATTGGGCCATTATAAAACACTTCCATGAATCAGGCCCTTAATCACATAATGAAACTTCATGCTGAATACTATAAATGATTGGAATGATGTTTAGGGGGAAGTCATTTATGCACCTCTGAGTCCAAACATGTCACTTCTACTTTCTACAAGCCTCTCCCATGATACCATGGGCGGGCATTAGGCCCACAGGATGTAGCGCTCCCTAAGTTCAAGTGCTCCAAGATACTCATGCCTGGGCAACTTGTATGGCTTTAGGATTTGGAGTGATTTGACTATTCTTCGGGTCCCTTGTGCTCAGATCCGCCAAGTTCCATTCAGAACTGCAGACTGCTCCTCTTTCAGGTATATGACCTTCTGCTTCTTTGCTTATCCACCCCACGCCCTCTTCCCGAATCTCCTTTCCTCCCGCCTCCCGTCCCCCCTGCTCTCATTGGTCCGTGGACCTTGGTGCCTTACTAAAAGGCACAGAGCAACATTCAGCAGCCCCATCTCCATCGGAGCAAGGTGAGTGTTGCCCCTGTGTGCTGCAGCTGTTTTTTTGCCTTCTTTTTCTAGTTTGTGTATTGTACGCAGGCCCCAGACCCCTGTGCAGACCCCGCCTCCACCCCGTGCCCTCTTCCCGAATCTCCTTGCCTCCCACCTCCTGTCCCGAACCTCCTGCTCTCATTGGTCCGTGCACCTTGGTGCCTTACTATAGCCACAGAGCAACACTCACCAGCCCCATCTCCATCGGAGCAAGATGAGTATTGTCCTGTGTGATGCAGCTGATTTTGCTTTATTTTTTGTGGATTGTATTTAGACCCGAGGCTCCATGCAGACTCCGCAGCCACCCTCTTCCTGAATCTCCTTCCCTCCCCCCTCCCGTCACACCCCCCCCACCTGCTCCAATTGTTCCTCTCGGCTCTCATTACCAGTCTTCCCAGGGCAGCTCTCTGCCCATGCAGCCCTGCGGTGAAGGGCGGCTCCAACACAGGTGGCTCCAAGAGGTATCAGCAGGGGAAGCAGTGACCAGCAATCAACCATCAACTACAAGGACCAATAAGGTAGGAGTGGCAGGGGTCAGGAGTAAGGGCAACCACCCTACCCTAGATCCTGAACAACTTACCAAACCCATAATAAAGAAGGTGATTACTCCCCACTGCATCTCTCTCCTTCACCCTCAACTTAGAGAAAAATGTAATCATTACTCAAGACTTACACAGGTCTCACAAATCTAGTAGGGGTTCTATCTCCAATTTGCACTGTATGATATCTAGATTGCATTGATAGCCCTATCGCCCACTATACAGGTCTCTCAAATCTAATAGAGGTTCTGTCTCTAAATTGCATTGTATGACATCTGGACTGCATTGACAGGCCTCTCTCCCACTATACAGGTCTCTAAAATTCCAGTAGAGGTTCGGTCTTCAAATTGCTTTGTGTGGCATCTAGATTGCATTGATAGGCTTCTCTCCCACTATACAGGTCTCTCAAATCCAGCAGGGGTTCTGTCTTCAAATTGCATTGTATGACATCTAGCTTGCATTGATAGGCCTCTCTCACACTATACAGGTCTCTCAAATCTATTAGGGGTTCTATCTCCAAATTGCACTGTATGATATCTAGATTGCATTGATAGGCCTCTCTCCCACTATACAGGTCTCTCAAATTCAGCAGGCGATTTGGTGTCCAAATTGCACTGTGTGATATCTAGATTGCATTGATAGGCCTCTCTCACACTATACAGGTCTCTCAAATCTAGTAGGGGTTCTATCTCCAAATTGCACTGTATGATATCTAGATTGCATTGATAGGCCTCTCTCCCACTATACAGGTCTCTCAAATCTAGCAGGAGTTTCTGTGTCCAAATTGCATTGTATGATATTCAGATAGCATTATTAGGCATCTCTCCCACTGTACAGGTCCCCCAAATCTAGTAGAGGCTCTATCTCCAAACATCACAGTATGATATCTAGATTGCTAGGCCTCAATCCCACTATACAGGTCTCACAAAGTTAGCAGGGGATTCTGTGTCCAAATTGCAGTGTATGATATTCAGATTGCATTGATAGGCCTCTCTCCCACTACACAGGTCCCTCAAATTTAGCAGGGGGTTCTGTGTCCAAATTGCACCGTGTGATATCTAGATTGCATTGACAGGCCCCTCTCCCACTATATAGGTCTCTGAAATCTAATAGGGCTTCTATCTCCAAATTGCACTGTATGATATCTAGATTGCATTGAAAGGCCTCTCTCCCAATATACAGGTCTCTCAAATCTAGTTGAGGATTCTGTGTCCAAATTGTATTGTATGATATTCAGATTGCATTGTTAGGCCTCTCTCCCACTATACAGGTCTCTCAAATCTAGTAGGGGTTCTATCTCCAAATTGCACTGTAAGATATTCAGATTGCACTGATAGGCCTCTCTCCCACTATACAGTTCTCCCAGATTTAGCAGGGGATTCTGTGTCCAAATTGCAGTGGGTTATATCTAGATTGCATTGATAGGACTCTCTTGCGCTATACAGGTCACTCGAATCTAGTAGGGGTTCTATCTCCAAATTGTACTGTATGATATCTAGATTGCGTTGATAGGCCTCTCTCCCACTATGCAGGTCTCTCAAGTCTAGCAGGGGATTCTGTGTCCAAATTGCATCATATGATATTCAGATTGCATTTGATGGGCCTCTCTCCCACTATACAGGTCACTCAAATCTAGTAGGGGCTCTATATCCAAACTGTACTGTAAGATATTGCATTGATAGGCCTCTCTCCCACCATACAGGTCCCTCAAATTTGGTAGGTGCTCTATTTCCAGGCTGCATCGTGTGGTATTCAGATTGCATTGATAGCCCGCTCACCCACTATACGGGTCTCTCAAACTTGGTAGGGACTTATTTCCAGGCTACATTGTATGATTTTCAGATTGCATTGATAGGCCCCTCTCCCACTATACAGGTCTCTCAAGCTTAGTAGGGGTTCTAGTTCTAGATTGAATAGCACGATATTCAGATCTCATCGACAGATCCTTAGACAGGTCACTCAAATCTCGCTCACCCCTAAAGGGAGACAGATCCCACCAGTGAATTACTAGGAAGTGACACCCTGACCAGAGGCTAACACCACATAAGGTATATGTCTTAGCTCCGGCCCTCCAAATCATCATTCAACTAGTAGATATCCTCCTTAAGCCCTCACTACTTGCTCACTGCAACAAACCACGTATACCGAGACAAACACTAAAGAATGCCACCTAGAACACCTAACGATATAACCCCTAATTCTCCTCCCTTACCCCTCTCTAGACAGCAACTGAACGAGCTGACATCAACCGTAAATACCACCCACAGACAGACTAAACTGTTAGCGGACAGCCCTCCCCACACATTACGCCACCAAAGACAACCAGACCAAAGCAGAACCAACTAGACATCAGCAAACAAATAAAGACTAAACAACCTCTTACAATGCTGCGCAAATGACCCATTCCGAGGGAAATAAAAATAGAAGAAGCAACAAACACTCCAAAACAGCAAATAAGAACCACAACTGCAGAATGCACCCTCGAACTCAGGAACAAGAATCCAACCAACACCAAGAATAGAGACAAATCCCTCTACTTAACTCCTTACCTCGCCAACAATGGCGAGCAAACCAACCCAACGCTAGAAGCCGCAACATCAAAATACCCCACACAATCACGCAAAAGAAGGATGACCAACACAAGAAACAACAAACACACCTCTGATGCAATAACACCTTTCATCACCAAAGCAAGAAGAACTTCCAATCGACAACCACAACTCATGGAAGACGAACCCAATTAAAACAAAAACCCAAGACAGAACCTAGAAGAACTTTTCGAAGACGCTGACACCCCAAAACCCACACCTCAGCAAGAGATGGACCAGGAAGGAAACCCCAACACCGATCAGACAAAGACCTCAACAAGAAAATCCAAGCCAAACAACACCTCCAAACTCCACTGCAATCTTATAAACGCAAGATCCATGTCGAAACACTCAACAGAGATCTTCAACCTACTCAATGACAATGGCATTGACATCCTGTTCATCACAAAAAACATGGCCGGATGACAACTACAAAATCACGCTCCAAAGCTGCCTACCAACCAACTTCAAATACCTTCAAATAAACAGGAAAATCAAAAAAGGAAGAGGCATTGCAATAGTATTCCAAGGAAACCTGAAAATAAAAACAGACAAACCGCTCAACATCCCCAACTGTGAAACCATGGTAATACACCTAACAGCAAACCCAAAAATCAACGTCACATTCATCCTGGTCTACAGACCACAGACATATGATGCAACCTTCATCTACAACTTCATAGAAGCCATCACCAATATAGCCATCCACCACAAACACTTAATCATCCTGGGGGACTTCAATATCTGGTTTGAAGACAGTCACAGGAAGCAAATTTGAGTGGGCACCACAGGAGTATCGAATCCTTCTGGCGTTATCAAAAGTTTCTAGTGTGATAAGTCTTTGTTAGGAAGTTAGATCCTCTATGCAGGAGCTGGCTGAAAAAGGCCTGGAGACACCCAAACCCAAAAATACAGCAAGAAACAAAGATTAGGTGAAAACCCAATCATACAGCCGCTCTCTGGAATCCCATACTGGGTTTTATATTAGTTGTAATTTCACTATGTATAGTTCCTTCGATCCAATTCTTGAAAAAATACAAAAGTCAAATATATAGTGATTTTTCAATGTTGAAAATTATTTTATAGAAAGAAGTGACTAGTAGCCACCAAAATTGTATTTCGTGAGGAAGAGATTGCCATAAATCACTCTATCTGAAGACTTATTTTTGTGCCAATGCATTTCGGAATATAACAAATTCCTTCATCAGGGCAAGTCTAAAACAATAAACACATAACATTCACATGCAATTGTGCCAACCATCCCAAGATTAATATCCAATATAGAATAATTCCCACATTAGAAACAACGTAAGTATATAAATATCAGTATGAACAATCATCATCCAAATAGTTGAAAAAATATGAAGGTAAACACATACCCGACAATGTAATGAGCCGGATCAGAAGGCAGGTCAAAAGATATAAAATAAGAAACAAATCAGTACACAGGCAAGTAAAGTTATCACTATAACAAAATGGAGGGAATCGGGTCCATTACCTGATGTAGGTGAGTAATGGCGAAATCTATGTTTCAGAGGTCAGGCTGCTCCACCGTGTACGGCGAGTAGGTGCTGTGAATGGTAAAGTGAATATATATAAAGGACCTATTCAAAGTGTAGCTAAACGCTAAATAGAAATAAACAGGCGTGAATTGTAACTCACCATATGTAAAGAACGAAGCGGAGAAGTTCTCTCAGCGTCTGCTCAAAGCAGACTGTCTTTGTTGCATCGGCGCGTTGCCGAGCAACCTGGTTTAATAAGACACGTGATTGAAGGCAGAATGTCCTCCTTGCATCGGTGCGCAGCCAAGCAACTCAGTTGTGTAAGACACGTGATCACGGCTCTATGAACACGAGCCGTGACCCGTGTCCGAGAACTGATCAATAAACTCAATATGATCAAAATATCTAATTACTGGACCTCCTGGGGCAGTAATGATAAAAGTCATCGCCTAAGAATCAAAAAAGAAATAAGTAATCTGTCATCCATGGACATAGAAAAAATACTAAGATTGAATGAACCCATTTGGATAAAAGTAATGGCTGTTATATGAGCACCTCAGATGAGGCTATACTAATTATGAACGTACCTAAGTAGGATGGATGGAGCCTAGGGAGCAACCCTAGGGCTGTACCTTATATTAATAGTATGTGTCTTAATGCTGCTAGTGGTGTCGTCTAGACAGACGGCACCTCGGGTCCTGGGGGAACTCCAGGATGCGCAGCATGCAGGACATCTTTTAAACATGGGAAACATCTCTTGTTCATATACATTCAAGTGACCCTCAACATTCAGGTCATATACGTACTGGTGTCAATCTAAACCAAATGATGCTAAATGCAATGTAAGAAAACAATTAGAAAAAACAATTAGAGAAAACAGTGAAAGTTGATCTCCTCATTTAACCCATTGGGTGCCAGACTGCCAAGTTTGTCAATCCAATATGTCTCTCTGCGACTCAAACGTTGGCATAAATCCTCATGAGGGCTGTTCTTGGTTAAAGCTTCCAAAATTACAAATTTTATTTGGGACACGTTATGTCCATTGGCCATCCAATGTCGTGCCACAGCTGAATTAATGTTTGCATTACGAATACAAGATCGGTGTTCACCCCACCTCAATTTAGCTGTTCGGGTTGACTGTCCCACATAAAATTTCACACACGGGCATTTAATGCCGTAGATGATATTACTACTGTCACATGTAGCAAAAGTCTTAAGCATAATCTTCTGCCCCGTCCTTGGATGGTTAATGGAGTTTCCTTTAATAACAAAATTACAGTTGACACACTGTAAACAAGGATATGTCCCAGTTCGCTGTGTCATAGGTTCCCTGACTGTAGGTTTCGTCTGCACCAATTCATCCCTTAGGTTCCTACTGCGTTGGTATGCAAAGATTGGTCTTTCACTAAAAATATCTTGAACTCGAATATCATTCTTGAAAATCTCCCAATGCTTCATAATAGTTTTCTTGATTTTGTTACTTTGCGTAGAGAACTTGGATACAAATACTGGTGACTTCAATTCTCTCTTACTTTTGGGATTCTGTTCTGATAATAGAGTCTCTCGTGATATGGCATCAACTCTGTCAGATGCCAGATCGAGTTCACCCTGCTTATATCCCCGGGCCAGAAATTTTTCTTTCATTTCCATCTGTTGCATTCTGTAGTCTTCAGGATCACTCACTATTTTCTTGACCCTAAGTAATTGGCTGTACGGTAGATTCTTCAGTAGGCTCGGCTGATGGAAGCTGAGTCGGTGCAGGAGATTATTCCGATCAGTCTCTTTCCGAAACAGTGAAGTGCTGTAGATAGTGAGTTGTTTTCTGACTTGTACATCAAGGAATGTTATGATTTCATCTGAGATCTCTCTAGTGAACTGTACCCTTTGGTTGATGCTGTTTAGATACACAAAAAATGTTTCAAAAGACTCTCTGGCTCCTTTCCAAATTCCAAAGATGTCGTCTATGTATCTCTTCCAGATGCGGATGTCCTTGTTCCATTCCTGTTTATTCAATACATGGTCTGTTTCAAATTTATACATGAAACTGTTGGCATATGAGGGTGCCATGGTAGCTCCCATTGAAGTCCCTGCAGTTTGTAGAAAAAATTGGTTGCCATATTGAAAATAGGAGTTCTCAGCAATGAATTGTAATAATGCCAGTATGAATTCCTTCTGGGCCCGTATCTCGGGTGCTTTCAGTAACAGCCATTCTACAGCCTCCATTCCCAGGTCGTGGGGTATAGAGGTGTATAAACTCTTCACGTCTATAGTAAACAACAGATCTTCAGGCAAAGGTGTCAATGAGCTAAGCTTTTGCAGGAAGTGGGTGGTATCCCTTGTGTAGGTGTTGGTCTCTTGTATCAATGGCTGTAGGAAGAAATCTATATAAATCCCTAAAGGTTGGTTGATGCTCTCTATCCCTGCAACAATTGGTCTACCTGGTGGTTTGATGGCATCTTTATGGATTTTTGGCAGCGTATAGAAATTAGGTATTCTAGGATGTTCTTTCGAGAGAAATTTTTGTGTATGCTCGTTGATCCAATCCAATTCAAATGCTTTATCTAGGAGGCTCTTCAAATTCTGTTTAATCGAAAGGGTGGGGTCATGGTCCAAACTAGCATATGTAGTCTGGTCTTGGAGCTGTCTTTTACATTCAGCATCATAGTCACATGTATTCTGAATAACCAAGGCTCCTCCCTTATCTGCAGGACGAATGGTAATACTCTTGTCACTAAACAGGTCTCTAATCAATCTCATCTCGTGTGGTTTTAAGTTCCTGTACGGAGGATTTCTGTAGCTGATACGTTCAAGGTCCCGAGTGACTAGTCTCTGGAATATTTCTATGGATGGTACTGTAATGGGTGGAACAAACCCACTTTTGACTCTAAATTCTTGAAAGTCTGGAATCTCGGTCGGACTTTCTTGTGTCTCCAACTCGTTAAAGAAGACTTTAAGTTTAAGTTTACGAACAAACTTATATAGTTCTATCTTCGTGTCAAACAAGGTGGTACCGTAAGTCGGTACGAAGCTGAGACCTTTCTGTAGAGTCTCTTCCTCTGCCTTGTTGAGTCGCCTCCCCGAAATGTTAACGACTAACTTTTCTTCTGCTGTAATCTCGTTAGGGGTTTGTTTCTTGTGTTGCCTCCTCCCCCTGCGGGTTCTTTTCGGCGGGCGCCTAAAAAAGATACAGCAGACGGAGCTTGTGCCAAAGGGCTTGTTGTCTGTGCAAGATTCTCTGTGGTTTGTTTTGCTGGAATATCAGACTCTCTCTGGGCTTCTGAATCGGAACTGGAGGTATTGGCAGATGTGTATCCAAAAGGTTTCTTTGGTGCTGCTCGGCCGTATTTGTCCATCCAGGTGTATACCTCGTCATTGATATAATCATAGGTATCCCTCTTGAATTTTTTAATCTTCTTTTGCTCCAATTCAGATTTGTAGTTCTCAAGTTTAGTGTTAATCTCTAGTAGTAAAGTGTCATATTCCTCTCTTCCAAGTGTATCAACTAATTCCTTCTCTATCTCCTGAATTTCTGTACCCAGGGTTGTTAAATTCTTTGATAACTCTTGGATAGTTAGCAAGATGAGGTCCAGTGAACATTTATTCAGTATAGATTCCCACCTTCGAACAAACTCTTTACTCTCTTTGCATAGGGTCGGTCGGAGCTGTATGCGAAGCCCCCTTGGGATGCGTTGGTTTTTGAAATATCGTCCAAGGGTAATTGCGTGTAATTTCCTGTTTATCTCCTTTCGTATAAGATACTCCAATTGTTTAATTCGTTTGGCCGGATCCTTTGGTGTAGTACCATGAGCACCAATAGACGTTTCGCTAATGAGTTCAAGAATGGCAGATGCTTCCTCAGTTGAGAAACCTAAAGTTTCTGCACATATGTTGGATAAACCTTCAATGTCCTCAAATGACATGTTCAGTATGTTGGGTAATCTTTTTTGAAATTGTGTGCCACCACTGCTGTGTGTCTCACCAAAAGAGGGAAGGAAAGAAGCAGGAAGCAAATTTGAGTGGGCACCACAGGAGTATCGAACCCTTCTGGCGTTATCAAAAGTTTCTAGTGTGATAAGTCTTTGTTAGGAAGGCGACTCAACAAGGCAGAGGAAGAGACTCTACAGAAAGGTCTCAGCTTCGTACCGACTTACGGTACCACCTTGTTTGACACGAAGATAGAACTATATAAGTTTGTTCGTAAACTTAAACTTAAAGTCTCCTTTAACGAGTGGGAGACACAAGAAAGTCCGACCGAGATTCCAGACTTTCAAGAATTTAGAGTCAAAAGTGGGTTTGTTCCACCCATTACAGTACCATCCATAGAAATATTCCAGAGACTAGTCACTCGGGACCTTGAACGTATCAGCTACAGAAATCCTCCGTACAGGAACTTAAAACCACACGAGATGAGATTGATTAGAGACCTGTTTAGTGACAAGAGTATTACCATTCGTCCTGCAGATAAGGGAGGAGCCTTGGTTATTCAGAATACATGTGACTATGATGCTGAATGTAGAAGACAGCTCCAAGACCAGACTACATATGCTAGTTTGGACCATGACCCCACCCTTTCGATTAAACAGAATTTGAAGAGCCTCCTAGATAAAGCATTTGAATTGGATTGGATCAACGAGCATACACAAAAATTTCTCTCGAAAGAACATCCTAGAATACCTAATTTCTATACGCTGCCAAAAATCCATAAAGATGCCATCAAACCACCAGGTAGACCAATTGTTGCAGGGATAGAGAGCATCAACCAACCTTTAGGGATTTATATAGATTTCTTCCTACAGCCATTGATACAAGAGACCAACACCTACACAAGGGATACCACCCACTTCCTGCAAAAGCTTAGCTCATTGACACCTTTGCCTGAAGATCTGTTGTTTACTATAGACGTGAAGAGTTTATACACCTCTATACCCCACGACCTGGGAATGGAGGCTGTAGAATGGCTGTTACTGAAAGCACCCGAGATACGGGCCCAGAAGGAATTCATACTGGCATTATTACAATTCATTGCTGAGAACTCCTATTTTCAATATGGCAACCAATTTTTTCTACAAACTGCAGGGACTTCAATGGGAGCTACCATGGCACCCTCATATGCCAACAGTTTCATGTATAAATTTGAAACAGACCATGTATTGAATAAACAGGAATGGAACAAGGACATCCGCATCTGGACGAGATACATAGACGACATCTTTGGAATTTGGAAAGGAACCAGAGAGTCTTTTGAAACATTTTTTGTGTATCTAAACAGCATCGACCAAAGGGTACAGTTCACTAGAGAGATCTCAGATGAAATCATAACATTCCTTGATGTACAAGTCAGAAAACAACTCACTATCTACAGCACTTCACTGTTTCGGAAAGAGACTGATCGGAATAATCTCCTGCACCGACTCAGCTTCCATCAGCCGAGCCTACTGAAGAATCTACCGTACAGCCAATTACTTAGGGTCAAGAAAATAGTGAGTGATCCTGAAGACTACAGAATGCAACAGATGGAAATGAAAGAAAAATTTCTGGCCCGGGGATATAAGCAGGGTGAACTCGATCTGGCATCTGACAGAGTTGATGCCATATCACGAGAGACTCTATTATCAGAACAGAATCCCAAAAGTAAGAGAGAATTGAAGTCATCAGTATTTGTATCCAAGTTCTCTACGCAAAGTAACAAAATCAAGAAAACTATTATGAAGCATTGGGAGATTTTCAAGAATGATATTCGAGTTCAAGATATTTTTAGTGAAAGACCAATCTTTGCATACCAACGCAGTAGGAACCTAAGGGATGAATTGGTGCAGACGAAACCTACAGTCAGGGAACCTATGACACAGCGAACTGGGAAATATCCTTGTTTACAGTGTGTCAACTGTAATTTTGTTATTAAAGGAAACTCCATTAACCATCCAAGGACGGGGCAGAAGATTATGCTTAAGACTTTTGCTACATGTGACAGTAGTAATATCATCTACGGCATTAAATGCCCGTGTGGGAAATTTTATGTGGGACAGTCAACCCGAACAGCTAAATTGAGGTGGGGTGAACACCGATCTTGTATTCGTAATGCAAACATTAATTCAGCTGTGGCACGACATTGGATGGCCAATGGACATAACGTGTCCCAAATAAAATTTGTAATTTTGGAAGCTTTAACCAAGAACAGCCCTCATGAGGATTTATGCCAACGTTTGAGTCGCAGAGAGACATATTGGATTGACAAACTTGGCAGTCTGGCACCCAATGGGTTAAATGAGGAGATCAACTTTCACTGTTTTCTCTAATTGTTTTTTCTAATTGTTTTCTTACATTGCATTTAGCATCATTTGGTTTAGATTGACACCAGTACGTATATGACCTGAATGTTGAGGGTCACTTGAATGTATATGAACAAGAGATGTTTCCCATGTTTAAAAGATGTCCTGCATGCTGCGCATCCTGGAGTTCCCCCAGGACCCGAGGTGCCGTCTGTCTAGACGACACCACTAGCGGCATTAAGGCACATACTATTAATATAAGGTACAGCCCTAGGGTTGCTCCCTAGGCTCCATCCATCCTACTTAGGTACGTTCATAATTAGTATAGCCTCATCTGAGGTGCTCATATAACAGCCATTACTTTTATCCAAATGGGTTCATTCAATCTTAGTATTTTTTCTATGTCCATGGATGACAGATTACTTATTTCTTTTTTGATTCTTAGGCGATGACTTTTATCATTACTGCCCCAGGAGGTCCAGTAATTAGATATTTTGATCATATTGAGTTTATTGATCAGTTCTCGGACACGGGTCACGGCTCGTGTTCATAGAGCCGTGATCACGTGTCTTACACAACTGAGTTGCTTGGCTGCGCACCGACGCAAGGAGGACATTCTGCCTTCAATCACGTGTCTTATTAAACCAGGTTGCTCGGCAACGCGCCGATGCAACAAAGACAGTCTGCTTTGAGCAGACGCTGAGAGAACTTCTCTGCTTCGTTCTTTACATATGGTGAGTTACAATTCACGCCTGTTTATTTCTATTTAGCGTTTAGCTACACTTTGAATAGGTCCTTTATATATATTCACTTTACCATTCACAGCACCTACTCGCCGTACACGGTGGAGCAGCCTGACCTCTGAAACATAGATTTCGCCATTACTCACCTACATCAGGTAATGGACCCGATTCCCTCCATTTTGTTATAGTGATAACTTTACTTGCCTTTGTACTGATTTGTTTCTTATTTTATATCTTTTGACCTGCCTTCTGATCCGGCTCATTACATTGTCGGGTATGTGTTTACCTTCATATTTTTTCAACTATTTGGATGATGATTGTTCATACTGATATTTATATACTTACGTTGTTTCTAATGTGGGAATTATTCTATATTGGATATTAATCTTGGGATGGTTGGCACAATTGCATGTGAATGTTATGTGTTTATTGTTTTAGACTTGCCCTGATGAAGGAATTTGTTATATTCCGAAATGCATTGGCACAAAAATAAGTCTTCAGATAGAGTGATTTATGGCAATCTCTTCCTCACGAAATACAATTTTGGTGGCTACTAGTCACTTCTTTCTATAAAATAATTTTCAACATTGAAAAATCACTATATATTTGACTTTTGTATTTTTTCAAGAATTGGATCGAAGGAACTATACATAGTGAAATTACAACTAATATAAAACCCAGTATGGGATTCCAGAGAGCGGCTGTATGATTGGGTTTTCACCTAATCTTTGTTTCTTGCTGTATTTTTGGGTTTGGGTGTCTCCAGGCCTTTTTCAGCCAGCTCCTGCATAGAGGATCTAACTTCCTAACAAAGACTTATCACACTAGAAACTTTTGATAACGCCAGAAGGATTCGATACTCCTGTGGTGCCCACTCAAATTTGCTTCCTGCTTCTTTCCTTCCCTCTTTTGGTGAGACACACAGCAGTGGTGGCACACAATTTCAAAAAAGATTACCCAACATACTGAACATGTCATTTGAGGACATTGAAGGTTTATCCAACATATGTGCAGAAACTTTAGGTTTCTCAACTGAGGAAGCATCTGCCATTCTTGAACTCATTAGCGAAACGTCTATTGGTGCTCATGGTACTACACCAAAGGATCCGGCCAAACGAATTAAACAATTAGAGTATCTTATACGAAAGGAGATAAACAGGAAATTACACGCAATTACCCTTGGACGATATTTCAAAAACCAACGCATCCCAAGGGGGCTTCGCATACAGCTCCGACCGACCCTATGCAAAGAGAGTAAAGAGTTTGTTCGAAGGTGGGAATCTATACTGAATAAATGTTCACTGGACCTCATCTTGCTAACTATCCAAGAGTTATCAAAGAATTTAACAACCCTGGGTACAGAAATTCAGGAGATAGAGAAGGAATTAGTTGATACACTTGGAAGAGAGGAATATGACACTTTACTACTAGAGATTAACACTAAACTTGAGAACTACAAATCTGAATTGGAGCAAAAGAAGATTAAAAAATTCAAGAGGGATACCTATGATTATATCAATGACGAGGTATACACCTGGATGGACAAATACAGCCGAGCAGCACCAAAGAAACCTTTTGGATACACATCTGACAATACCTCCAGTTCCGATTCAGAAGCCCAGAGAGAGTCTGATATTCCAGCAGAACAAACCACAGAGAATCTTGCACAGACAACAAGCCCTTTGGAACAAGCTCCGTCTGCTGTATCTTTTTTAGGCGCCCGCCGAAAAGAACCCGCAGGGGGAGGAGGCAACACAAGAAACAAACCCCTAACGAGATTACAGCAGAAGAAAAGTTAGTCGTTAACATTTCGGGGAGGCGACTCAACAAGGCAGAGGAAGAGACTCTACAGAAAGGTCTCAGCTTCGTACCGACTTACGGTACCACCTTGTTTGACACGAAGATAGAACTATATAAGTTTGTTCGTAAACTTAAACTTAAAGTCTTCTTTAACGAGTTGGAGACACAAGAAAGTCGGACCGAGATTCCAGACTTTCAAGAATTTAGAGTCAAAAGTGGGTTTGTTCCACCCATTACAGTACCATCCATAGAAATATTCCAGAGACTAGTCACTCGGGACCTTGAACGTATCAGCTACAGAAATCCTCCGTACAGGAACTTAAAACCACACGAGATGAGATTGATTAGAGACCTGTTTAGTGACAAGAGTATTACCATTCATCCTGCAGATAAGGGAGGAGCCTTGGTTATTCAGAATACATGTGACTATGATGCTGAATGTAGAAGACAGCTCCAAGACCAGACTACATATGCTAGTTTGGACCATGACCCCACCCTTTCGATTAAACAGAATTTGAAGAGCCTCCTAGATAAAGCATTTGAATTGGATTGGATCAACGAGCATACACAAAAATTTCTCTCGAAAGAACATCCTAGAATACCTAATTTCTATACGCTGCCAAAAATCCATAAAGATGCCATCAAACCACCAGGTAGACCAATTGTTGCAGGGATAGAGAGCATCAACCAACCTTTAGTGATTTATATGGATTTCTTCCTACAGCCATTGATACAAGAGACCAACACCTACACAAGGGATACCACCCACTTCCTGCAAAAGCTTAGCTCATTGACACCTTTGCCTGAAGATCTGTTGTTTACTATAGACGTGAAGAGTTTATACACCTCTATACCCCACGACCTGGGAATGGAGGCTGTAGAATGGCTGTTACTGAAAGCACCCGAGATACGGACCCAGAAGGAATTCATACTGGCATTATTACAATTAATTGCTGAGAACTCCTATTTTCAATATGGCAACCAATTTTTTCTACAAACTGCAGGGACTTCAATGGGAGCTACCATGGTACCCTCATATGCCAACAGTTTCATGTATAAATTTGAAACAGACCATGTATTGAATAAACAGGAATGGAACAAGGACATCCGCATCTGGACGAGATACATAGACGACATCTTTGGAATTTGGAAAGGAACCAGAGAGTCTTTTGAAACATTTTTTGTGTATCTAAACAGCATCGACCAAAGGGTACAGTTCACTAGAGAGATCTCAGATGAAATCATAACATTCCTTGATGTACAAGTCAGAAAACAACTCACTATCTACAGCACTTCACTGTTTCGGAAAGAGACTGATCGGAATAATCTCCTGCACCGACTCAGCTTCCATCAGCCGAGCCTACTGAAGAATCTACCGTACAGCCAATTACTTAGGGTCAAGAAAATAGTGAGTGATCCTGAAGACTACAGAATGCAACAGATGGAAATGAAAGAAAAATTTCTGGCCCGGGGATATAAGCAGGGTGAACTCGATCTGGCATCTGACAGAGTTGATGCCATATCACGAGAGACTCTATTATCAGAACAGAATCCCAAAAGTAAGAGAGAATTGAAGTCACCAGTATTTGTATCCAAGTTCTCTACGCAAAGTAACAAAATCAAGAAAACTATTATGAAGCATTGGGAGATTTTCAAGAATGATATTCGAGTTCAAGATATTTTTAGTGAAAGACCAATCTTTGCATACCAACGCAGTAGGAACCTAAGGGATGAATTGGTGCAGACGAAACCTACAGTCAGGGAACCTATGACACAGCGAACTGGGACATATCCTTGTTTACAGTGTGTCAACTGTAATTTCGTTATTAAAGGAAACTCCATTAACCATCCAAGGACGGGGCAGAAGATTATGCTTAAGACTTTTGCTACATGTGACAGTAGTAATATCATCTACGGCATTAAATGCCCGTGTGGGAAATTTTATGTGGGACAGTCAACCCGAACAGCTAAATTGAGGTGGGGTGAACACCGATCTTGTATTCGTAATGCAAACATTAATTCAGCTGTGGCACGACATTGGATGGCCAATGGACATAACGTGTCCCAAATAAAATTTGTAATTTTGGAAGCTTTAACCAAGAACAGCCCTCATGAGGATTTATGCCAACGTTTGAGTCGCAGAGAGACATATTGGATTGACAAACTTGGCAGTCTGGCACCCAATGGGTTAAATGAGGAGATCAACTTTCACTGTTTTCTCTAATTGTTTTTTCTAATTGTTTTCTTACATTGCATTTAGCATCATTTGGTTTAGATTGACACCAGTACGTATATGACCTGAATGTTGAGGGTCACTTGAATGTATATGAACAAGAGATGTTTCCCATGTTTAAAAGATGTCCTGCATGCTGCGCATCCTGGAGTTCCCCCAGGACCCGAGGTGGCGTCTGTCTAGACGACACCACTAGCGGCATTAAGGCACATACTATTAATATAAGGTACAGCCCTAGGGTTGCTCCCTAGGCTCCATCCATCCTACTTAGGTACGTTCATAATTAGTATAGCCTCATCTGAGGTGCTCATATAACAGCCATTACTTTTATCCAAATGGGTTCATTCAATCTTAGTATTTTTTCTATGTCCATGGATGACAGATTACTTATTTCTTTTTTGATTCTTAGGCGATGACTTTTATCATTACTGCCCCAGGAGGTCCAGTAATTAGATATTTTGATCATATTGAGTTTATTGATCAGTTCTCGGACACGGGTCACGGCTCGTGTTCATAGAGCCGTGATCACGTGTCTTACACAACTGAGTTGCTTGGCTGCGCACCGATGCAAGGAGGACATTCTGCCTTCAATCACGTGTCTTATTAAACCAGGTTGCTCGGCAACGCGCCGATGCAACAAAGACAGTCTGCTTTGAGCAGACGCTGAGAGAACTTCTCCGCTTCGTTCTTTACATATGGTGAGTTACAATTCACGCCTGTTTATTTCTATTTAGCGTTTAGCTACACTTTGAATAGGTCCTTTATATATATTCACTTTACCATTCACAGCACCTACTCGCCGTACACGGTGGAGCAGCCTGACCTCTGAAACATAGATTTCGCCATTACTCACCTACATCAGGTAATGGACCCGATTCCCTCCATTTTGTTATAGTGATAACTTTACTTGCCTTTGTACTGATTTGTTTCTTATTTTATATCTTTTGACCTGCCTTCTGATCCCGCTCATTACATTGTCGGGTATGTGTTTACCTTCATATTTTTTCAACTATTTGGATGATGATTGTTCATACTGATATTTATATACTTACGTTGTTTCTAATGTGGGAATTATTCTATATTGGATATTAATCTTGGGATGGTTGGCACAATTGCATGTGAATGTTATGTGTTTATTGTTTTAGACTTGCCCTGATGAAGAAATTTGTTATATTCCGAAATGCATTGGCACAAAAATAAGTCTTCAGATAGAGTGATTTATGGCAATCTCTTCCTCACGAAATACAATTTTGGTGGCTACTAGTCACTTCTTTCTATAAAATAATTTTCAACATTGAAAAATCACTATATATTTGACTTTTGTATTTTTTCAAGAATTGGATCGAAGGAACTATACATAGTGAAATTACAACTAATATAAAACCCAGTATGGGATTCCAGAGAGCGGCTGTATGATTGGGTTTTCACCTAATCTTTGTTTCTTGAAGACAGTCACGCCAACTCCCTAAACTCACTGACTGAACAACTAACTACCGTGAAACTACGACAACTATTCAAAGGGGCACTTGGTAGGACACAGCCTCGACACAATTTTTGCGGAAGAAAATCTCATCACCACGGCACCACTGTTACAAATACTGTGGAGCGACAATCTCATAATCCCAGTTGTGATCACTCTGCCTACTCAAGTCTCCATCCAACCCCCTAAACTCACAACAACCTCAAGAAGAAACTGGAAACATGTCAAAGAAATCAACCTATTCGAACAGCTAGAATTAACCAAACCCTCAACTACAGAACAAGAGCTGACTGACTAAGACAGGAAAGCGGAGCTAGTACACAAATGGATCGCAGACGCAATCGACAAGATCGCCCCAGAAAAAACATTCACACCATCAAAAAAAAGAGCAATGGCAAAATGATTCACCCCACTATTAAGCACCATGAAAAAGGAAAACAAAAAAATTGAACTGGAATGAAGAAAAGAATTCAACCCGGACAAAAAAACACTGTTCCAGAGACAAATCCGCACATACAAGAAAGAAATTCAAAAGGCAAAGAGGAGGCATTATGATGACAGAATCACCAATGTCGCCAACACACAAAAAGAAATGTTTAATATCATTAAAGAGATGAGAAACCCACCAGGCTTCGACAACACCCCAACCCCCTCGGAGAAACTATGCAACGACCTGGCAGACCGCTTCAAGAAAAAAATAAATGACATACGACAATCCATACAAAACATACCAACCGACCACAGCATACTACAAAGCAAACCCATCACAGAAACTCAGCACAAACTCAAAAACTTCCCTGAAATATCAGCAGAGGCATTCACATTGCTGGTAAAACACAGCAAGAAAGCTGGTTCACCCATGGATCGCTGCCCCCCGTACATCTACAAATCAATCCTCGCACAAGGAACGCAAGCAAAATACTACAGAAACCTTATGAACCTTTCTCTAGCAACAGGAACTGTACCAAAGACCTTCAAATCAGCATATATCAAACCACTTCTGAAAAACACAAGCAGCGATGCAGAAGACCACTCCAACTACAGGCCGATTTCAAACATCCCCTACCCAGCAAAACTCCTGGAAACTTAAGTATATGAACTAACCCAAGAATACAGGAAAAACACCACCTGCTAGACCAAGCTCAAGTCGGTTTCAGATCCACAAAAGGAACGGAAACAGCACTACTATCCATCTGGGACGACCTAAAAACCAATGTAGACTCAAACACAACCTCAGCCCTCATTCTACTCGACCCCTCTGCAGCCTTCAACACAGTTAGTCATGACACCCTAAACAAAAGACTGAACAGAAACCATATGGATCAAACCCTTCAAATCCACTCCAAGAGTTAAAGACTGTGGAGTGCCACAAGGATCCTCACTATCACCACTGTACTTCAACATCTACCAGACTCCGGTTAGCCGAATCTTCAAAAAGTACAACATTACATGCTACAACTATCCAAATCATCTACAAAATTTATTACACCCAAGCTGATCATTCAACCCTAATCAAGTGTCTGAAAGAAGTCTTCAACTGGATGACTGCCAACAACCTGAAAATCAATCCAGGAAAGACTGAAATCATAATCATATCCAAAGACCAAGAGAACGAAACCGCCATCCCGTGGCCAATGGAAATGGGAACCGCACCATCACCATCTAAGGTATTAAAAAATATGGGAGTCCTGATGGACAACACCCTAACCTTAGAACCACCAGTAAATGCAACAGTCAAGAAATGTTTTTTCCTCCTCCAAACGGCATGAAGAATCCTACCATTCCTCTCCTTCACGCACAAAACACTCACTATCATCGCCCTCATCATGTCAAGTCTCGACTATGCAAACAGCCTCTACCTCGGAATTCCAGAATACATCCTGAAGAAACTACAACAGATCCAAAATGCAGCAGCCAGACTACTACTCAAACTATCAAGAAGAGAACACATCACTCCTGCCCTAAAAACAATATACTGGCTCCCAGTAAAACATTGCATCACCTTCAAAACAATGTGCATAACGCACAGGGCAATCAGTGGACAGGGAGCAAAATTCCTACAACAGAAAATAACAATCTACAATCCAACAAGACCCCTCAGGTCAAGCAACAAAATAGGCCTGGAACCAAAACCATACCTCAAGAAGAAACTGGGGGGCACCTCCTTCTACCACTTAGCCGCAAAAACCTGGAACAACATCCCAAAAGATATACGAAACACCAAAAATCACCTAAAATTTGGGAAACTACTAAAAACCTGGCTCTTCAACACCACAGACTAAAACTGAAAACCGAAACAGAAAGGAAAAGGGATGAGTAAACTGGAGTGGACACGGACAACCCCATTACAGACTGGAGACATGTCTCTATGTGAAGAAGCTACCACGGCACCTCGATGAAGGATGCCGGTTAGAGGGGAACACAGGCAACACCCAAACTGAGATGGAGTCAACATCCCACCCTAATCCCACCCAACACCCACACCATAGTTGCCACCAGGTACCAAAGTATAGTGGCATTATCAAGTTATTAGCAATCACCACACTTTCTGAGCTGTGGACATGGGCAGGTGTGCTAGCCGTATGAATAGGAAGGGAAGACTGGGGGAGGAAGGGACCTGTTGTGAAAGGGACCTCGGTGGCCGGACAAATCAGGACAGAGGTGCAGGGGTGCTCCCGAACCCCACATGGGGAGATTACAGAAGCCCAGTGCCTCAATTCAGGATAATGATGCCAACTAACCAATTGCACTAACAATTTCCCCGCTCTGCATTCACCTCTCAAACTCCAAACCAAACACAACCACAAACCTATAGCACAACAAACTGCAATAACTTCACTACACTGCAACAACAAAACAAAAACACACATAGGACCGCACAACACTACACGACGCCTACCGACCGCAAAACACCCCAGGCACAGTCTAAAACCCTCTAATTGCCAAGGTGACTCCTGCCCAGCACCCATCATCAAGGAAGCAGCACATGACCTTGCTCCCTTTATAACTGCCTTCATTAACTCCTCATTCCTAACAGGCACGGTACCTAACAACTTAAAGGACGCATGGGTCATCCCCCTCCTAAAAAAAATGACTCTAGACCCTGAAATACCAACTAACTATAGACCTATTACCACCGTACCGTTCCTTCTTAAAATACTCGACAGAGCAGCTTACTTGCAGATTCAGAATTACTTAGAAACCAATAACCTCCTTGGCTCAAGACAATCTGGCTTCAGACCTAAGCACGGGACTGAATCAGCTTTACTTGATCTCAAAACTCAAATTGATGACCTTAAAGACAACGGTAAATTGGCCCTTCTACTACTTCTGGATCTATCAGCTGCCTTTGATTTGGTCAATCACCAAATACTATGCAGGCATCTGAAGTCAGTGGCCCACTTCTCTGACCTTGCATCCAATTGGATCAGGTCATTCCTTGACAATAGGCACATGAGAGTTTTCTCTCCCACCGCATCGGCCGATCCCACACCAGTCCCGTGTGGAGTCCCGCAGGGTTCTTGTGTCTCCCCAACCCTCTACAATGTCTTCACCAAACCTTTATTTGACGTGCTTGACTATCTGGGTGTCACCTACACTAACTACGCTGATGACACCCAGATACTCATACCCATCACTGGCAACTATATTGCTGATTCCAAAGCCCTTAATGACATTTACCTTGTCATACAGGCTTGGATGGCTCAGCATGAACTGTGCCTCAACGATGACAAGACTGAGCTTCTCATCCTAGGCTCACAACAGAGACTTAACAAACTAAGTCATCTATTCGGCTCCTTCAACATTGATGGCAATCTGATTAAAGTATCCAAAGACACCAAAACTCTGGGTATATACTTGGACGCCTCCTTGACACTCACTAGACAAACCACTGCGGTGGCCTCCGCGTCTGCTTACACCTGCAAATTGATCTCAGCCTGCCGCCCTTTCCTCACGGCCCAGAACTGCATCACCTTGGCCAGGACACTGGTCATGTCCAAACTGGACTACTGCAATGCATTGTACCAGGGTACCAACCAGGGGAATCTTAATAAACTCCAGACGACCCAAAATAATGCCATTAGAGCAGCCCTCAACATCCCCCGATCTGCCCACATTTCAGAAACCAGGAAGAACCTCATCTGGCTCTCAGTCACCCAAAGGATCTCCCTGAAAGCATTGGCCCTCACCTACAAATGCGTCAACCACCAGGCTCCCTCATACCTAGCCTCGCGCTTCACTCATTATACACCAGCACGAGCACTCAGATCTGCACAAAACCAAGGTCTAGCAATCCCCAGATTTAAGCTTGAATCTGCTGGAGGCACCAGCTTCCCTGTCCTGGCAGCCAAGCTCTGGAACACCGTACCACTCCTGATTAGAACCCTACCTTCTTTCAACCAATTAAAACACAAAGCCAAGCTTTGGTTAGTTACCTCCTACTAACAACTGCTCCTCCTTATTGAATGGGCCATCTGGGACCCTACTTGCACTGATGATCGATGCCTGATTTGTAACATCTATTGTTTACTTGTTGCAATTTGTCGGGACTGTTAGGATGATATTTAATGTACTGCTCCTCTACTTTTAAATATAATGTAATTGCCTTACTATGACATGCGCCCGGTTGCCCTTGGGCCTGGCTTTGCGCTATATAAATAAAATAAATACAAATACAAATACAAATACAGCCAACGGACCAACCGGGCTGAGGCCGCCAACAGCACATTACTGCTTTCTTGCACTTTTCCAGCTTCTTCCCACTAACCACCCCTCCCTTCCTCTTTCAGAGCTGCCAGAGCGCCAGGGGAACACTCCTGTGGTGATAGTGCACGGTTCAAATGTCCTTTAACATTAACATTAACATTAACATTAACATCCTCACTGTAACTTTGACCCCAGGTGACCCCAATGCATCTTGTTTCTTTGCCACTCCAATTGTTTGAGGAATCCATATGTTTGGCTTTGCAATATGCAATATTACTTTGTGCTGTGCTCTACATTGTCTTAATTGTCGCTTAATTGTTACTCTCATGACTGGGATTACAGACTGGCTGACAGCTAGGATGAACGCATGTCAGAAGTCACTGCCGATTGTAAGATTGTATCTGTAGCGCCCCGAGTGAAAGGCATGCAGCAGGGAGGGATGCTGGAGGGAGAGATAGAATTGAACGGGAAATAGAGATGATAGTGGAAAGGCACAAACAGTGATAGAAGATGTAGTTAACATTTGACAATGCTTGCTTGGTTCACAGGCTGAAACTTTGCTCAAAGCCCATCTTCCAGGCGAGCTGAGCACTAATCCACAGTAGTCTCCATGCATCAGCCACCCTCCCATTCTGCCCCGAGCTACCCACCAACCTCTGCATTGCCCACACTGCCCCCTGCTTACATAACAGTCTGTCTTTCCCACTGCCCCTGTCCTATGCGATTCTCTGCCTCATACAGGCTCTGCCTCGTCTCACCATGGAAATGGAATGGGGTCTACACTTGGAGCCCCTCTTCTATGGTAGTCACTACTGAATGAACCGCCCACATTGTGCAGCTCATGTTGAATGTGGCATATGAACTATTAGAACTTCTGGAGCTGATCCTGGTGTGCTGATAGACATTACACCCACAGTGGTTGGCTTTATGGACTGGTAATGGCTTTGGGACCCAGTGTTAAGGTCTTCACTAATCTTGGGCCCATAATGTGGGCCCCAGACCCTAGCCATCCAATAAAGACTACTGCCGTGGGTATTATTGGTTGAATCATGTGCTCCTGAATTTCTCTTATACTGCATTCGTTTTCCTCATTATAATTATGTGTCCCCACTGGGTTTCTGATCCTAGCTATGCCCCCCTCCCCCAGCACATTGTCTAATGCTGTGGTTTATTTCTGATTACTTGCTTGTCATGTCCCACATTGGGTTCTGCACATTGCTACTCTCAGACTGATGTTTGGGTTGACCATACTCACATGCTGCAAGCTTGTTTTGCACTAGGTTCTGGGAACTAATGTTTTCTTCTTGTATCGATCATCTCCACTCTTACTACTTATTTTAAAGGATTCAGACTGGGGCTCAGGCCCATATGACTTTGCGCCTATTGGCTCCGTAATTGCTCCCGTGGTCAGTTTTGCCTCATACTTAAACTATTCTTATATGCTGTTTGCACCCCTTAATCCAGGATATGTATTATCTGCTTCTGGATCTAGATATTGTAGACGTCTTTATTCAGATAGATGTGTTCTCTTCACTGTAAGGTGATGGCTTCACCCCAGGCACCTCACGTCACTCCCCTCATTAATTAGTCAAGTGGCTCTCACTGAGACGCCTTGCATGCATGTTTCGATGAGGGTTTCAATCACTCTGTCATGCCTTTTTCCTGTTTTGCATGTGTGCTCTGGCCAATTCTAGCACCACCCTCCAAGTACTGGACACCGGCATCACTGGAAAAGGCTTGTTACCACGAGATCTTTAATTTCCCTTCTTTCCTATCAGCATTCCATGTGATCCACTGCCAATGACTATGCATGCACCCCTATTGCTACAATCATACACCCTCTCCCTTAAGCCACTTGTATAATTCCAATGGTTAGTTTGTGTGTTCTAATCCTCCTTGCAAATCTTCCCTTCTCCCATCTTATTATCTCACGTTCTTTCCTCTACAGACTATGGCCTCATTACCCGAGTCAAAGGCTCAATGTGTCGCGTTCTAAACAAGCCACATCTGGTGGTGATGGCACCATATAAAATCCTAAGAACAGAATGTCATTTCCTAGTACCTGAATTATAATGGCTACCTCTTCTCCTGGTAATGGAATGTATCCACGGACAGGGCAGGCTGACCCTTACCAAGCTGACCCTATCTCCTGCTTCTTCCCTGCCTGCACTCTTCAATCTCAAGCCCAACTAAACCTGAATGCCCCGCCCCCTCCATGTGCAGCTTCTGATCATGCTTAACCTCGGATCTCTATCCTTATATCTTCTTGTCCCCTGAATTAGAGAACATTCCCACGAAGTCTTGATTCAATGTTGCCTTAAAGAAGCCACTTCTAATCTAGTAATGCGTCCTGGCACAACAGTGACATAATTGTTCCAGTGTTAACTCTTGCCTTGACATAGTCTGCACTTCATATTGTAAGTATGGTACATGTGTGTTTCATTTTACCAGTGTGTGGCACCGCTGTCCTTGTTTTATGTGACGAGCTTCCAGCCAGGTTTTTTCAGCACTGTCCTTAGTACCCTAGTGGGGTGCGCCAGCCAATCAGAATGCTCGGAATGCCAGGTATATTAACTGATACAAGACTGCATACCTAGCGGCCTGAGCAACTCAGCCTGCGTCCCATCCCCCTTTTGCAGTTTCTACTAAATACCTCAGCACCCACCAAGATCGCAGGTGAGTGCTAAGGGCTCCTTCGAATTTTGAAAAATAATTTTAAAAAAAACTTTGCGCAATGTTCCCTAATGCCAGCCTTACTTATACAAGTCTGACCACCTTGTTGATGATATCATGGTCATCAACAAGGAAAAAAGACTTTACTGCCATGGCACTGATCAGGAAATAAAGAGTAAGGTTTTTCTATAAATGTAAAAGTGCCCTTAGTACCCTTTCATTTTCTTTGTGGTTGTTAATGGCTATATTCCGCTTGGTGGACGGCCGGCCCTGCCAGTAAAGGCACCAACAAAAACCGACCCACCCACTTTTTTACTCCAGCTATTATACTTGGGTGGCAGGCTTTTAGCGGCAGGGTCTGCACGGTACCTCATTAGCGTTCTCGATCATTCTTAGAGTCCAGCATTGGGGCTGCTATTCTTAGATATTACATTTTGTAAATTGTTTCTTGTTGTATTTTTATTTATATTTTATTTATTTGGAATTGTATAGCACACATCTGACCGGGGGCATTGTGGTGCTGAAAGTAGTCTTACTTGTTACATAACATACATGGTGCATGGATTACATCAGGAAATAGCATAGGTAAATACAAAACTCCCATATAAAACATATACAGTTGTAATATACAGTAGAAGAGTAGGGGGTGGAGGGTTAGTTGAACAAAGTGGTTTTGAGTAGTTTGCGAAATGCATGGTATGATTTTACGTTCCTTAGAATAGTGGGGAGTACGTTCCAGTTTTTTGGTGCTAGGTGTTGGAAGCTCGACCCTCCGGCTTTGCTTCTTTTGAATGTGGGAACATAGGTCCGGTTAGTCAGGTGCGACTGTAGCAGTATGTTCTTGGATTAATACACATACAAATAAGAATACGTACTTCTCTAGAGCAGCTCTTTCTGCTCTACTAACTTTCTATACACAGCCAGGCTGGCAATTAGTTCAGTATTTCCGCCTCAGTTTAAAATATAAAAGTTGAGCATATTCCATTTGCAATCTCTATGTGGACACGTTATGAAAGATTTGCAAACTTTTTAAATGATACCACACATAAATATCATGGTAGAGTTGCACATGTACAAACGCTGTTTGCATGAACCCATTTGCCTTAGTGCTCGGAAAATACAATTGGAGCGTATTTGAACTAGTTCAATTAAGATTGCTTCAGCCAACCCTGTTGTCACACGTGCGGAGTTTAGTATGTTAAAATGTACCCAATACTACCCCAGAAGACAGAGGTCTGAGCTCAGCCGCACACACACACACACACACACACACAGACACGCACGCGCGCGCGCGCGCAGGCACACACACACACGGGCACACACAGTCACACACACACACTCATTTTTAGGTGTGAGATATAAATGTACATAGACACCATCAATCAGTTATCCATGCCATTGAAGGTGCACTGTGAAATGCACACATCAGACATATTGAAAACAGTTTGGAACTGACCAGCTTAAACAAGTATGCCCATGTTTTGTTCGAGAAGTGAACGACAATGGGATGAGCTGCGACAAATCAAAATGTATTAAACCAAGTATAAAACATGTTTTTTTTTTCAGCTGGCATATAATTCACTTCCTGGAGCATTTAACATTTTTTCATAAATGCAAGATATCATTCTGCAAATTAGAAATAATGAGTGGTGTCACTTTGGAGGTAATGATCCAAAAGACATTGAAATGAAAGAACTCATTGAAATTCAGCAAGTCTTGAGGAATAGGATAATGTGGTGCACTGTGTTTTAAACATGCACCTGCCTATTCTCCATGCATTTCCATACACAGTTTTGCTGAATCTTTCACTCTAGCTCCGCTGCAATGACATGCCAGTAATACGATTTTAGAGGTGCATTATCTGGAATTAAATATTTTATCGGGCACTGCTTTAAATATCTAGATTTCATATCAATTGTCAATGTGGTAGCTAGAACAAAAAGCCTGAATCACTTCTTATTGTCAATATGTACATGACCCCACTCATGAGACACATTTAAAAGCACAGCTTTACCTGTAACTATTGTGCCGATGGCACATAAAACATTGTTACAATGCTGTCCAGCAAAAACAAAGACACAACCCTCACCAACTGCTTCGCTCAACAGAGGAAACATTTTACACCAGTTCTCAGATCCCCCCACAAGGGATCTTCAAGGATTTTCAGCGTGGAGCCAAATTCATACAAGGAACAATCCCCCCATACAAACCAAGGAGAACTTTGAGATCTAGCAATGACACCCTCCTAAAAATCATGTGATATGAGAGAAAGGGACGCAGAGGGTCCGTCTTCTCGAACATCAGGGATGAACCCCGAAACACCTCACATTCACTAATCTTTCTGCACTAAAATCCACAAGTTCTACGCTACAACCACAAGTTCTACGCTTGACCTGACTATGTCAGATAAACACGGACCAATTATGCCACTCACACAGGGCAAGCTAGATATCCCTCCCATCAGACTTCAAACAACAGAACACTACAATCTACCACACTGCCAGCCAATGCATTTTAACTCCACAGACACACAAGGAACCCTTTTGGAACAAAATGCCTCTTAGCTCCCAGCAAAGAACACCTAGAAAAAGTCTGACATGCAGACATCAGAGTACTTCTGTTCTGCGCACAGAAAGACAACAGGAAAGCTATTCTGCATTTCCCCCCCTCTTCTACTAATATAACCATCCACCTATGTTTAATGCGTGCAGGAAAGTGTAAATGACAGTGATGAATGGTTAGTAGGCCTTACAATAATATAGACTGAGATTTACATCTCTATCAGCAACTAGCTCCTGACATTACACAATGCGTTACTCCCTTGAGGGTTAGCCAGAGGCACCTTCTTAGATGCCATGATTTGATCATATCCAATCGTAACCTGATAGATTTCCTGAATTACCAAATACATTTCAGGCCTTTATCCTTAATGAAATGGGAATGCAAGGTCTGCACTAAATTGTTGGGCAACAAACAATTCTCTCTCTACTCATCATTAGAGATCAACCATGTTGTAATGGAAGCATGCCATCAACAAAGAATGTACTTTTGTGTAACATTATTGGGTTAGCTGCTTCTTCACTCAGACCATTGGTGGCCACCTTCCTTGATAAGCAGGAAACGGTTGATCGATTCAGTGAGTCTATTTAAAAGCTACCTCAAAACAATTTTCCACATTAATCCAAATAGTGTCCTTATTGTGAACGGTCTCTGGTTCCCTAAATTCCTCTTCACAAGGAAATAACAATCAGGTTTGACCCTACTTCCCACCTGGTTTTCTTTAGAACCATTTCTAAATCGCAAATTAGGTAATCCATTAATGATAAGGCGCAGGCAACAGGGGTGTCGAAATCAAAGTGTCATCAATATTTCTCCCAAATGTGCCTGAGGACTTGTCAGTCGTCACTTGACATGGTGAAGTTCCAGGATAAAATTCAAAAACATTACCCCTTAGTGTATATTGCAAGAAACTAACTTTGCAGAGATTTGATCGAAATGACAACCTGCTTATTTGTAGGCATTAATTCCACTATAAATGTACATTCTACTATACCCTCCAATTATGATCTGATATGATATGGCATTTATAACGCACCTGTACACAAGGTTTTCTAGGCGCGACAAGACAAGGAGGGGGAAACAGAAGGAGGACAAAACAACAATCTTACTATGCCATGTGTCATTCAGATTGTGCAAGTGCAGGGAAGTGCAAGGGTTAGAGGTTCCAAGGGGGGAGAGGAGGAGAAGTGCAGGTAACGAAAAGCCCAGCCAGCGGGTGGCTCAGTTCAGGTAATCAGAAAGTGCAGCCAACCGGTGGCTCATAAGTGCAGAGAGAAGGGACTGTAGGGTTACAGATACAGACTACAAGTGCTGGGGGAGCCAAGAGGCAGTGCGAGGTGCAACTGGACAGGCAGGGACCGGGGCTCAAGTTCAGAGGGTGGCCATGTGACTAGTGCGTGGAGCAGACGGGTCATCAGCAGGGGAGAAAAAGAGAGAAAGCAGAAGCGAAGAGGAAGGTTTTGAGTTACTTCCGGAAACAGAGGTGGTTTTGCTCAAGTTTGAGAGAGGCAGGGAAACTGTTCTAGAGGGAGGCCCCAGCTGAAAAAAGACATCTGCCCCCAACTCTCTGCTTGGAAAGCTACTGACCCTCAGAGAGTTGGAGGTGGATGAGGGGAGAGCTCGGCAAGGGAGATGTTTAGGAAGAGAGAGTTGGAGGTAGAGCGGTTCCAGGCCCCAGAAACCCTTGCGGACAATGCAGAGGGTTTTGAACTTGATCCTTGCTGCCACTGGGAGTCAATGAAGAGACTGGATGTCCACTGCAAATTATCGTCCATTCACCCTCCTTGACATTGAAAGCAAGTTGTTCATGAGGATCCTCTTGGGGGAACAAGATAGTTTGGTGAAAATTGTTACATTTCTCTCTAAATATCAAACTGGGTTCAGAAGAGGTCTCTCGACTGCCCTGAATGGGATGGCTCTGAACATCATGAGTGAAAAATAGAAACAAGCCAGAGCAACAACTCTACAGGGATTGGGTCGATTTTTCAAAGGCCTTTGACCAAGTCAATAGAAACCAATTACGGACAAAGCTTAGAAATAGGGGTATCCCAGAGGGTATTCTGTCAATGCTAGTTAAGCTCCATAGGGATTCTACCACCAGAGTGTGACTTGATAATGAAGGCCACCTCGTAGAGACCATTAGGGTGGAAAGTGGAGTTTGCCAGGGTTGCCTGGGGACCCCCCTTTTTTTCAACCTGTTTCTGGTGGATATGGGTGCATTTCTGGAATCTTCAGCATTGGCTAGCCCAGTGATTAATGGACTTAAGATCCACTGGCTGGCCTATGCTGATGATTTTGACCTGTTAGATAACACTGCAGTGGGGTTGCAGCACCTCCTAAACAGATTGGATGTCTATGCACAGGAGAATGGTCTTTCCGTAAATACTAAAAAATCCAAAATAGTCATCTTTAGACACATACACAAAAGGGTGATTTATCCTCATTGGGTGCTGGGAGGGCAGGCTATCCCAAGAGTGGAGGATATGATTTATCTAGGTTATAAGGTATATGCATCACCCTCTGCAAGTAAGGTGGAACGGGATATACAGAGCAAGATCGCACAGTTAATACCCCAGATGAAAAAGGTGTTTATAAAGTACTGTACATTCTCCATCCTCCCACTTGATTAAATAATACTCTACAAAGGGCATCCCCATGATCCGGTACAGCTTGGAGGCTAAACCGTTCATGTGGAACACTGATTGTCAAAGACTAGAAGGTCTTATTTGAAAGAGAAGTCTCAGTTAAACTATAGGCCTCCCCATGTCTAGCCTTAGATTCAGACGTCTCAGTTAAACTATAGGCCTCCCCATGTCTAGCCTTAGATTCAGACTGGGTCTGCGATCATTGAAAGCACAGGCAGACTGGAAATTGATTTCTCTTTTTCGTTTTATTATCACTTCACAGGAATACACGTTGTATGTGGACATTAAGGCTCATATGGAAAGTCAAAAATCCAAAATGTTGTCAAGCCTGGAAGAAAATCTGAAGGGGGATTTGACCAAAGTAGATATGGACATCGAGACACTGATCTATAACTCTATCAAACCCAAAAAGGCATTGGAAGTGATGGATTGGATTTAGGCAATTGACAACGTGCGTTCCCAAATCCCAGCAAATCCTTTCCTGGAAGTTTAGGAAGTTTATAAAAAATGGGGTTTTATTGCAAGATATCTAGTGGAATTTCCTGATTGCAGGGTCAGGAAAACCCTTCTTAGAATATGATTGAATGTAGCCCACACTGGAGAGGTTCTTACCAAAAGGGGGCAAGGGGAGAACACCAATACTCTGTGTACCGTGTGTAAAATCCCGACCAAACAATACCCCAAACACCTGTTGATGGAGTGTGAGGGCATCGATTTTTTGCCTAAAATGCCTAAAGAGTTTAATGATATACCAGAAGGTAGACTTATTGTAAGCAGAAGAGGTGGTGTGTTGGAGCTTGTTTCCATCTATATTAAGGAATGCCTTCCACCTGTGATGCTCACTACACCGTCATATATAAGAGACACGATGCATGTACTACAAATTCTAGATTGTTTACCATTCAAACAAAACCTACTAACGGTTACTTTGGATGTTAAATCATTTTATACTTCAATCAAACATAATAAGGCTATACAAAGTGTAGATTATATTTTCCGACAAACCTCTGCATCATTTTATGATCATATTGAGATGCTTAAGCAATTTTTGTGGTTCACAATGTAAAACAACGTTTTTCTTTTTAATGAGATTTACTACAAGCAGCTCATTGGCACCAATATTGGTGAACATTTTTATGCATTATTTCAAACAGGAATTTGTTTTTTTCTAACCATGCATTCAAATCATCCATTTATTTATGGAAACGGTATATTGATTATGTTTTCATGCTCTGGACAGGTAACATTGAACAACTTGCTTTATTTGTCAACTATCTCAATGCCAACACATGGGGCATCCAATTCACTAATACTTCCAGCTGCAATACCATCGAATTTGCTGGATCTTTACATCTCAATCACAGACTGTGGGCTTACAAAAAAAACTATCCGAAAGAGTCGTCTGTCTATTCAGTTTTACATGCAAATAGCTGTCACAAGAAACAGGTTATCTCCAACATCCCTAAGGGTGAATTTATTAGAGCCCAACGTAAGTGCTCATCACCTCGTGATTTCAATATTGAAAGCAAACTTATCCAAGCAAGATTCACCCAAAGAGGATACAATGGTAAATCACAGCAAAAAAGTTAGCAAACTCAGGAGAGATGGTCTGCTGGAACCAAAAATTGAAACTGCCAGACAAAGTCCCAACAAGGTACGACTTATCACCAGATACAACATGGACAGCCATATACTGCACACCATTATGAAAAGACATTGGCACTTGCTACACCTGGATGTCGATATTGCTAAATGGGTAGACCCATATCCAATCCAATTTTCACCTTTAGCAAAGGGATCACCCTCATGAACATACTCAGTCCCTCCTTTATACGCAATATGGAACGTCAACCAACATGGTTAAATCAAGACCAGTTCAAAGGATTCTGCAAATGCAGTAATTGTTCGATGTGTCCTTATGCTTTTGAAACCAAACGTGTACTATTCAACCCAGGACAAGAACATAAGATTAACTCATTTATTAATTGTAACACCAAATTCACTGTGTTCTGTATCATCTGTGTGTGTATTAAGAAATACATTGGCAGTACCATCATACCTCTTAAGATTTGAATCAGAGAACATTTGTCATAGCCAGTCAGGACGCTAAATATCCATTAGCCAGTCATTGGCAGAAATATCACCAATTGGATCTCAAACAGAACATTATATTTGTGGGTCTAGTCATAGTGACCTTGCCCCCCCCCGCCCCCCGGGGGAGCAATCTAACATTACTACTTTGCAGGCTTGATGCCAGATTTATCTGTCAATACAGGACTGTACAGTGCAGACTTAACTCTGACCATGAATTAGCTGTCTTTCTATAGTTTATTGCCTTTCGATTTGATGCTTTACAACTAATCTTCACTATTTCTAATTAATTGCAATTAGACTACAGGTTAGTCTGCGCCCTAAATCATGTGTATTAACATGTACACTTTCTCTTCAGTTCACTACCAATAGGTATGTTTCGATTTGTTATTTCCAAGTAGATTGTAGGTTTTTGCCAATTTGGAGCCTGGTTGTCTCACAAGCGATCAGAGATGTTGGGACCAACTTGGTCCTTTTAATATCAGACGTCCAGTCCGTTTTTCCATCCACAAACTAGATCAACCTATATTTGTGCTCAGAAATGGAGATAGGGATGTTTTCAACTCTCTGCGATTGTCGCGACTCTATCAAGTTATGTGCAACATATTTGCTGAATTAGTAGATTCTCACTAGCCCTCTCTGTCCAATTTTTAATTTATGTAGCATATGGACCTTCACCTTATCTATAAATAGGTAGGGTGTGTTAAATCATTCTATACAGCAACGTATCTTATAGTGGCTGAATTGCCGATCATTACGCTCTACTGTCTCTAATACTCACCCAAGATGGCATTTCCAATAGGTAGACATTGGAAACGCCGTCTGCAAGCTAGTTCTATCTGGGAATATAATGAGGCCAGATGGCTCGGCGGTCGTGTGGGGACATTTTTTCACAGCAGCAGACCACCAGATAAGAATTGTTTACGGTCCCTAAGACCCTGTGCAGCCTCCAGCTGTTTTTCCAAGCGTTAAACCCTAGATGGATCAAAACTGACACAAAGTCTGTCAATACTGATATTCGCATTGTTTATTTTCACTTTTCCTTGCCCAACTGGGACTATTTACATCATGGAATCATCTCTATTGCCCTGGCTATCCACATATCTTCATTTTTGATGGTTCGGGCAACAGTTATATGCATTCTGCACTTGCGATGAACAGAAGGTATGCATTACTATATAGATATTTTATATATTTGCACTACTAAATTTGTAAATAAAAGACTGCACATTCTGCTACGGCGGTAAACAAGGCAACATTATCTAAACTAATCCCCATCTTATTCACATTTTTGGAATCTTTCAGTCAAAACAGCCAATAACACAATCAACCACACCAGATTTTCAAATACAAGGTATTTAGCCTCATTTTATATGTGACTCACCAATCGATTCAATGAGTGGCATTATAATTGTCTAACAACTTTGCATTAACAAGCCTCTAATGGAAGAACTTGTTGGTTGCTTCTCTTCTTTTTTCTTTTTTCTCCCCTTACATTGTTGGATTGAAATATTTCAACCATGGCTCCTGTGCAATAGGCAAACACCATATTAACGGTATTTAAAACTCTCTATAAAAAACATGTTTGTATTTTTCACTTTTGCTCACTTTTTATTTTTATTTTTGCTCAAGTTATTTTTGCAATTCATGTTTGAACTTTATGTATGCATTTGTGTTGTTGGAAATCCAATCAACCTATACCTGTGTTAACCCAGGCGTGACCAATCTGTGGTGGTGTTTTGTTTCCTTCCCCCGTCCCCCCGTCATCATGTCACTTGCATTAATTATAGTCAACCAATACATTGTTTGGATTAATTCACCTTGTTTTGTGTTGAATGATATGTTACATTTAATTTATATCAGACTCAGAAGAAGAGCAAATACTGCTCAAAACATGTGTCAGGCTGCATTTGTTCTCATTAAATGATCCTGAAACTAAGGCAGTCTTCTGCAAATTCGTTTTGGTGGTGCAGTGAGGCTGGAACAAGTGTTAAATTGTGCTGTTCCTTTGGAGTACAAGGGCAACGTACCCACAACCTCCAGCCACCTGCTGCCTCTGTTGTTCTAATGTACCTTGCAAGCGCAGTGCCCTATTAGGCTTTTTTGCCCTAGTCTCTTGCTTTGATGAAATATTACTCTTTTTCGTCTTATTATCACTTCGCAGGAATACACATTGTATGTGGACATTAAGGCTCATATGGAAAGTCAAAAATCCAAAATGTTGTCAAGCCTAGAAGAAAGGGTGAAGGGGGATTTGACCAAAGCAGATATGGGCATTGAGACACCGATCCATAACCCTATCAAAGCCAAAAAGGCATTGGAAGTGATGGATTGGATTATAACAATTGACAACGTGCGTGCCTAAATCCCAGCAAATCCTTTCCTGGAAGTTGATAAACATTGGGTTTTATTATAAGATATCTAGTGAAATTACCCCCACTCAGTGCCACCCCAACCACTAGGCAGTCCCCTTTCATTCAATCAACTACTGTATGTATGTCTCTTTTGACTTGAGGGGGCTAACATGACTTAGGGGAGATGCTCTGCAGTTTCAACAGGGTGCTGCCTTGAGTTACAGGGACAGTATGCCGTTTTGCTGGGGTGCAGCTTGGAGTTAGAGGTGATGGTATGCAGTTTCAAATGTGTGCTGCCTTGAGTTACAGGGGACAGCATGCAGTTTCGCCAGGGTACTGCTTGGAGCTAGGCATGATGGTACACCGGTTTCACCGTTAGCCTTGAGCTACAGGGGACAGTATGCAGTTTCACCGGGGTACTGCTTGGAGTTAGGAGTGATGGTACGCAGTTTCGTTGAGCTACGGGGACAGCATGCATTTTCGCTGGGGTGCTGCTGGGAGTTAGGGGCAATGGTGTACAGTTTTGCTAGTCTGGTGCCATGAGTTACGGGGCAGTATGCAGTTTTGATGTGATGCCGCTTGGAGTTTGGGGTGACAGTACACAGTTTGAACAGGGTGCTGCATTGAGTTATGTGGGACAGTATGCAGTTTCACCGGGGTGCCGCTTGTAGTTATGGTTGATGGTATGCAGTTTCACCAGGATGCTGCCTTGAGTTACAGGGGACAGTAGGCAGTTTCATTAGGGTACTGCTTGGAGTTAGGGGTGACGGTCCCCAGTTTCACCAGGGTGCTGCCTTGAGTTACAGGGTAGAGTATGCATTTTCTTTGGGGTGCCGTTAAGAGTTAGGGGTGATGGTCTGCATTTTGGTTGCTGTGCTGTCTTGAGTTATGGTGAAACTTTCCAGTTTTGCTGGGGTCATGCTTGGAGTTAGGGGTGACAGTTTGCAGTTTTGCTGGAGTTTCTGTGTTGAGTTACAGGGGACAGTATGCTGTTTCACCTGAGTGCTGGATGGTGGAGCAAAGGCTGGGACAGAGGTTGTTTGTTGGTGCTGGTTTTTGTTTGTGTGGGGGGCTTGCTGTGGGTGTTTCAGGCACAACGTGTTGTTCTTTGCGCAGCAGGTTACTTTGCACTTTAAAATCCATGAATCTGCAGACGCACACACTTTGACATACCGGAAAGTAGGCGCAATGTTGTTTATAGCAATAAGTAGTTTGCAGGTACTTAGCACTTTTTCTATGAATTACACTCTTAATCAGCTACCAGTGCTAACTGTATTGGGTGCCAAAAGTAATATGCCAAAAGACACATAACAATTATAGGACATGTAAAAAAAATATATAAAAGAGACATACATACATTTGTTGATTGAATGCAAAGTCTTGATTAAAGAAAGGCATGCGCGTCTGCAGGATTATGTCTGGGGCATGAGAACGTTAGATGCGTATGATATATGGATATGATGCTTTGTAGACAAAACATTAGAACTAATATTGACATTAACGAAATTATGAATAATCGTCTACGAGAAATAGCTATTGATTGAGAAGTTCAAATGTAATATCTTTAAATAAGCATTCAAAGAAAGAGTTATACATTTTGAATCTCTCCCTGCACTAATTGATTTAATGGATTCATGTTTTGTTGAAGTTGAATGTAGCAATTAATTGTTTTAAATTGAATAACCTAAGCATTTTATATGTTATACGTAATCACTTACAAGCCTATTTACATGGATCGTGAAAGGTGTGTAGTTTGTAAGAACTATATCACATAATAATAATGAAAAGTAATGTGATTAGCTCAGTCATAAGAGATCAGAAACCAGACCAAGACTATATTTCTACTTTCATTCGGGAATTAAATGATAAAGGGCAACATATCTAAATGGGTGAAGGCTCATGGATTACCAAGTGAAGACTTTGGACCCTTCTACAGTCTGAAGTGTTAATGAATTTGGGAAAGCGAAAGTCTCCGCCTCCATCTTGCTCCTTCTCAACTAGACCTCCTTGGCCAACCTTAGACAGGCTTAAGGGCTCCCACACCGTTCTTCTCTCTCCCTCGTAATATTGAACTTGAGGGTTTCCTGAAGTGTTTTTCTCTCAGCCAGTCATGGGCTTAATGTTTTCCTGTACTCATCTTCTCATTGCCTATCTCAGTCTTAAGGATTTCCTGTACCATTCATTCTCTGCTTATCTCAGACTTCAGAATGTTATAGTCCCTTCTTGTTTCTGCTTTTCTCGTACTTAAGATTCAGGTTTGCTTGTTGGGTCCTAACTATTCCCAAAGGTGCTGGAATCTGAAGAACTTTCCAGAAGCATCAGGATGAGCCAAGAAACTCAGAATAGCATCGCTCTTCCCTGACCCCTACAAAGTGTTCTCTGATTTCCAAGGCTCTGAGGAACATCCCTCCTGATGCCTCTGTAGTCTAGTCTTGCCCCTTCTCAATCATTGCACTACAATCTCTTTCCTCCTCCTACCTTGAGTCCAAGCCCTTGCAACTGGGTTCTTTCCCCTTTCCACATGTCAATGGATTAACTGGATTACCCAAACCTTCCTGTGTGCATGTATACGTTTTCCTCATGATCTTCTCCAAACTTCTTGTTGTCTTCCTCTGACACTGTTATTCAGCAAACTCCTGCTTATCTACTTTGACCGCCTCCTCCTAATGTATAACAAAGTCCTCCTTGACAAGTTTGCAAAAGTGATTGCCATTTTGTGAAGTACTGGGATTGACTGGGGTCCGTAGGTTTGCCTTGGCTCACTAATGGACTCAGTATTTCAATCGCTGGTCCATCATAATAGTTTTTTTTTATGTGTCTTTGCTGGGTAAGCTGATAGCCACAGAAACTGTGGTATGCTGCTTTACTAAGGCTGATAATTGTAAGCACAGTCTATTACTTCAACTTCACCTGTGTTGATCCAACACATAGAGTGAGTGTTGTCGGTATTGTTAGGGCACTCAGTAGTCCTACACAAACTTGCTTCCCAAGCATGCAGGAGATTTCCAAAATCTGCTGATGCCAGTGTGAGATCACGAGTGATGCAGGGCAAGAAAATGAACCTTGTTGTCTGAGCAGGTTCTGGCCTGGGAAAGTGAGTGCTAGCTCAATAGTTACTGTGCTTTACTGTGACCACTTTGTATCTTGGTCCTTTAAAGGAACAGGATCTCTAGTATGGTATGTCCTGAAAATGAATGTGTGCTTGGCACTAAGTTTATAGGGATACTCTGTTTTATTATTCAGATATGAAATACATTTTGCTGTGCATTAGGTATTATACAAGTTGAATAGGCACACATGTATGATTTGTGGGTTGCAATGCAAAGACAGTTTCAACCTCAATTGCTGAAAAAAAGTGGGAGTTAAAGAATATATACAGAATATTTAAAAGAGAGTCAATACATTTGTGCCAAAGCAAGAATTATCTCTTTGTTTTATTTTACTGCTCCCATCATCTTGATTCCTCTTGATTCATCTGTGCAACTGAGAACCTGCAAGTTAAGCAAACTCTCTTTCAGAAACTATATATCATATTTTCTACACATGTTCTCTGCAACTGAGGTTGAAGCCTTGCCGTTGGCATTGTAGCCAATCATACATTTGTAACAATTCATTTAAACGTTCTAAACATCACCTGACATTGCTGCAAAATTAAAAACCGCCTGACCACGCTATTATATCTTGAAAAGCTAAGGAACAATGAATGAACATATTGATTCTTCGTTATATGCACAGCCGCAAAAAAACCTTATGGCAAAATAGCAGTACTTGAATCCGGATTCATTTCAAATTTAGATGTAAGCAAGGCAGAAGGCATAATGATAGAAAAGTCTGCTGGCACGTTTCACTACAAAAGCTTTGTCAGAGCAAGGTAAAACACTCAATTATTAAGTGCTTTTTATTTCTTTTTTAACCACGCTATCCCATAATTCCTTTCAGTGAATACTGTACTGTTCTCCTTAACACAATGTCATCATAATTGAAGGCAAGGCCACCATTGTTTTCAGATTTTCTCAGAGTGCATTACATTGTGTATTAATTGCTTAGGATGTATTCGTGTGGGATGATTCCATAAGCAAAAAACAAAAAATGAAAATAAGTTTGTTCTTGTTTAAAAGTGTATGAGATGTTTCATAGAATACCACAGGGTTGCTCCTCAAATGCCAAATGTAGGCATCACCACATCTTATTTATTTATAAATACTCAATAACATCATTCATCGTATGCATTATTCAGTAGATAACCAATGGTCGAACTTTGTTTCATCTCATTATCAGATATTTCTTCTTAATTAATACGGTTGTTGCAGTCCTCGCTCTTGTTTGGCACAAAATGAGGGAGGTTTTCCTTTTGTCTTAAGTTGTTCATTTCTTTTGATACCTCGTTATGGACTTTACGCAATTATGGTAAGAACCACATATACAAATAATTATAATTGAGTATCAGCAGCAAAATGCTTGGCTCACCAGTAACAATTGCAAACATAGTCTAAACCACACTACAAAGAACGATGCTTTATGATCACATTTCCTAAATACTAAATAGTGAAGATTTTAATATTGTGCTTTACGTTTTCTCCTAATAATCTTATTAGTCTCTAAATACTGGCGTGTATCACCGATAAATACATAGAATTCTATGTGGGTCTTAATACTTGCATGTATTTCAATTCCAAGAATATTACATCCTCAAACAAATTGGAATAGAACTTGAGTACATCAAATACTTGTTGGGGATGTGGTCATGTGTGAGGCACTCTTGAGCATATGTTTTGGGAGTGCTACCAAGTGAGAGATTTTTGGAAAAGAATTACTGAGGTGATCAATAGGGTTGTGATAGAAGAAAAGGACTTTAATTTTGAAACATTGATCCTGTGAGGGGACACAGAGCTGGAGGAGATAGGGCAACACTAGGTGACTTGGATTTTGAAGGGCTCATTAGCAGCGATAAAAGATAATTTTACAAAATTGGAAGTCGAATGGGTACCCACAATTGAAGTCATGGATGGAAGAAATGTACTCAATTTGTAACATTGAAAGAGTTGTGATATTGATACAGAAAAAGGAGGCACTTATAAAAAAGATATTTGGGGGTTTCCTCAATCTGTAACCTGTCTAATATGATCAGAGTAGTGAAGACAAGACAGAGAATAAGATAAGTACATTTTCAATTATTTCTATTAAAAACTGAAGGCATTGTGAATAACGTTGTTGTTGCTGTTCATTGATAGATAACATACTTATTGATGTATTCGGAAATAGTGATTTTTTTTTTAAATGTAATGTTTTGAATTTTTTTTCTCTCTTCCCCAATCCTTTGTTTAGCTTCTGTATCTCTGATTGTGGTAAACGGGGAGGCAGAGTATGTATATGCTTATACACATTGCACTTAGTTTGATTAGGTTGTAGTTGTTGATTGTCATATTATATTTGTATGTTGGTAATCTGAATAGAATAGTTAAAAATAAAAGAAATGGAATAGAATGATCATAGCTTAAATGTAGTCCTTTATTCCACATGTTATATAAGCTTTATGATTAATCATTAAATCTCAATGTTAACATACCCTCTATTTCATGCACAGTTGTATCTGGAAAAGTGATTAACGCAAAGCATAATTTATCCGATGATTTACATTCCAGTCGTTTGCAGGTCAAACGGCTCTTTGTAATGACAGCCACTGTTGGAGTTGATTTCTGCGTTGGAGGATGTGTCCAAGCTCTTCCCCACCTCTCTTCCCGGTGGGTGCAGTGGTCTTGTGTTCATTGCAATGACTCCTGGTAGCTGTATTCCTATGGGAGAAACGGAAAGAGACAGGCCAGCATTCTACACACTAGGTATGGACTGATTTTCAGTGATACTGGACATTTGCTTCCAGGCACGTGTATAAAGGCCACAGACTGAGGCCCTCCTAACTCTCACACTATGGGGCAGGACTGGCTTTCTTAAAGTCCCCGATAGGTCTCCTCTCCCAAGTTATGTGAGGTCCCATTCCCCTCTTTAAATGCCCAACCCTTTCACACCTTAGAGTGGTCAGTTTACCAAGACATGAATGAAAGGATTATAATTGTACAGGGGGATCTTTTACACATATATGCCGACAAAAGTGCTCACCTCTGTTCAATGAAGGTCTCCAAATTAATTTATACGCTAGATTTCTAATAACAATCTTTTCCATTTTTTCTCTCTCAAGGGTCTTTTCATTTGTGACCTAAACTGTCTGGAGGGGACCACTTCCATTCTCACTTCTGTATGAATTATTCCTGCCATGCAATTTTAATCCTTTTAATCATGTAAAAGTGAAGTGTAAAACACTGGCAAAACAACCTTTGCACCGTACACTCCCACTACATAATAAAAAGGTGTACAAATGTTAAGTCTTTTCCACTCCAATTCCTCCTGCCAAAATAATTAAATCCAATGGATCTGCAAAAATAGAATAAAAAATATATCACTACTTTTACTGCCACTTTTTCCTATCCGTCAGACATGGAAAATGACACCCGCTTTCTCTTTCTTTGTGCAAATCCTATCTCTCTTTTCTACAGGCATACTGGCTTCTTTCAAACCTCCTTGCTACTCTTGTGTTTACTTTCTTGCTAGAAACCCCTCTTCCTAGAACAATTACATTAGGGTCTAATGAACTTGACGTAGGGGATGCTCCATTTCCACCTCTTGCATGGTGCACGTTCTTTGTGTAATGCCACATTCTAACTTTGTGCGTCATAGATAGGTTAAAGTGTGGGAATGCCATCTGGCAAGGGTGCAAAGCCTGGGCTTTTTTTATTGAATAAGAAAATGATGAGGGTAGTTCCATCTCAGAAAAGTTAATATGCTGATCATATTCCCCTTTCACCAGCTCCATGGCAAATGCATAGTATGTATCTGATGCCTTCTGCATCGGTATCCTGAGTTCACAGCGCCTGCACTACCCATGGCACCGAGCAGGTCCAGAAGTCACAAATGCCCATGTGACAGCAGCAGTGACAGAAAAGTCTCTGCCGCACGATATTCACCCTTGCACCCAAACTATGACGTCTCTAAACAAAAAGTATCACTCTCTGCTGCTCAACCTGTAGACTGGCATTATTGCTTATCGGTTCACTCAAATATTTAATAATTATTATTTTAAAAAATTGCTTCTTTTGTTACCAATTTTGCAATTAATCACATAAAAACAGTTTTAATGCACGTAAAACGTGCCAACAAGACAAACATCACTAACACAAATGCAAACTTGATCCCTAAACAATAAACAACACACAAAACAAGGTCAAAAGGGTGATAAAAAAAAAATTGCTGAGATTCTCATTACACAGGACAACCTTACAGGTTTCGTTCCATTCAAGTTGACATCAGAACTTCTTTAGGGATTACACTTAGGACCGAGAGCACAGATATTAAACCACATAGGTTATATAAAGCATAATATATCATAATCACCAGTGCTTTTCAAACTGTACACCTTGCTTAGTATGTTAGGGCCCACCTTTACTCAACACTAACAGTACTAAAGCTTCTAAAAATGATCTTAAAGCATTGCCTACATGATCAAAAACTACTTATGTTTTGCAACAAAGCAAACTAATGACACTACTTTTACACTACTACTGTATCAATCCATAAAACATCACATAGAAGCATTAATGTATCAATATATCACAGTACTGATTCTTGTCCATCTTGACCGATTCTTTCGATGTTGAAACATCTTGCGTCGATGTGAGTGAATTTTGTTAATTGGGTAATTCATCATGCAATTTCAGAAATAATGACAAGCCTCCTTTTTTGTAGGTAGTGAAGCTTAGCATTGTTCATCTATGTTCAATCCTCAAATAAGGTGCACATTAACTTAGCATGGCTTAAACAAGTAATCGCTGGACCTCTTCATAAAATGTAGTGGTTGAAAGCAACTTCCGTTTAAAACCACGGTCCAGGCTGAGGTTTGAGAACACAAGACACAATGAAAGGCTTACTGGAACAGAAGAAGCGATGCCACAGACGAGCAGGAAAAGCCAAGGAGATGCGAGGAGCTACACAGAATCTCCTGGGTATAAGGCCGCTTTTGGCAGCAGTGTTCATCTGTCCGGAATGGGAGAGAAAGCCAGCATGTAAGTGTGGAGGTGTACAGAACGCTGGGTACACCGCCACAGACCCCAGGGTGGAAAGCGAACGAAGCAGCTGTTCTACAAAGGCACGAGCAGAGTCAGGAGTGCAAATAGAGACCGGCGAGTCCACCCTAAAACAGCTGGGGACCCCGAGGCGTTCCGACAAGTGTGCCAGCAGCATTTGACAAGTTTGAGAAAGTTAATGATGAAATGAGCGTAAAAGAGAAATATTTGTATGCAGTCAAGATACACTTATTGATGAAAAGAGTATAAGAATAATATTTGTATGCAGTCAACATAAAGTTAATGATGAAATGAGTCTAAGCAGAATATTTGAATACAGCCAAGACAAAGTATTGTCACAGCACCCAATAAGACCATTTTTGTATGCAGACAAGACACAGTGCCAAGAGTAACCCCAAACCATGCAGGCACATGAGATTCCAGTATGAGGGAGAAATTTTGAGCAAGTGCTACCTTAGGCAAATACACCAAGTAGCTCACGGTATAGGGAATTTTTGAATAACCAAGAAACTGTGAATCAGTTGAGAGAAGTCAAGGGAGGCAAGTACAACATGCAATTGAAATTAAGTAAAGATCATTGGCAGGATAGTATACCAGAGGATCTGAAAGGAACTATGAAGGGAATCCTGGCAGGCAAGTATGCCAGGTAATTTGAGATTAATTGAAGTAACTATAAAAGAAACCCTGGCAGGCGAGATTTACCAGGTAGATGAGAATGAATAAAGATTCCTGGCATGGGAGTACACCAGGCCATCTGTAGAAGTTAACGGAAAACCTACAAAACAGAGCTAAAAGAAACCTTACAGAATGTCTGTTGCACACCTTGTGGTCTAAACAATAACTTTGTGAGTTGTGATCTAAACAAGTACTTTGTGAGTTGTGATCTAAACAATAACTTTGTGAGTCCTGTGGTGGATCAAAGAAACTGTTAAGTAAAGTGGAAATGTTGTCATCCTATTTAAGAAACCAGGGTAAGGGATCCACCCCCTTGATAAAAGTGTATTTACTAAAACTACCAGAAAAAGAAAAGGCTCTGGCTAAAAAGGCAAAGAACATGCCCAACACTAAGGTTACAGGGTATAATTCTAACCTAAGGGGCATTTTGTGTCTTTCTACTTCCATTAGAAAGAGTGGATTTAGCCAAGAGAAGGGCCCCGATGTCAATCATTTGAACACTGAGAGTGACATTATTTAATCTGTGGAAGGCAGTTGCCCGGTAATAATCAATGCTTAGATGCTGGGAAATATGGCCAATAATCTACCAGGAGGGAATCCCATGTCTGTTCCCCCAGGGGAATTTTGCACTATGTATCTAGTGTCTGTCCAGATAAAATCCGGACAGTGTCGGGTGGAAGGGGCTCTGGATCGTCCAGCAACTAAACAGACAAAAATCACAGACTATACTAGTATGTCTAATAGAAAGGGGAATAGTGCTGATATTACTCAGATTGATTCCCGTGGGGGCTTGGCTGTGGCAATTGGAGGTAACCCAATAAGTGAAAACCCTGTGCAGGTAAAGGCTGGGGTTAAAGTGGATAATATTGAGATTAAAGAGGGAGGAAGTAAAAGGGATGACATTTGTGAAAACCCTTATGGGATGGGTGGTCAGTAAGACAACTGATGGAATAATATCCCTGAATAGATTACATATACTAGATGTGTTTAAAATGATTCCTCAGTTTAGATCGATTAGCTCAGTAGATATCGACTGGATTACCCTAACATTAGTTAATAATTTGTGCATGGCGAGTTGTTTCCACTCAACTATTGTGACTAATATGGTAAGAGAACAGAAGAACAATCTTATGTCCCTTGGCTATGAGCTATATCCTCTACACGTTGGCAAAGAGGTTAAGACCTTTTTGGAGTATACTTTACCAGGGACTGTTGCTGGCATTACATCTGTGGCCCAGGATACTTCGGGGCATAATGGGGGCATAGAACCTGAGGCTAGTCTCTCTAAGTTCCTACAGATAGCCAACAATTGGTCTTGAGTGGGGTCGGCCCTCACAGCTTCCGATCTAATCAGACAAGGATTGGGACTATCCTAGCAACATTGGTGTACGTTTGATAAATTAGAATGTTTGTGGGTCGTTTAACTTACATAAATTGTGGCTTAAAATTAGGCTGCTTGAAAGGTCAAAAATGTTACTCCTGCAGGAAACCATGTCTATGGCACATTTCGATTTGGATGGCTATCAGACCTTTACTAGACCAGCCATCTGTGCTGGCTTGGGGCATCCTAGGCGAGGGCTTGCAATGGCTATTGACCTAACACTTAAGTTGGGGTCCAACCTTTTATTTGAATCAAAATAGCTTATTGCTATTCCAATCACTCAAATTGGGCCAGGGAATGCGTACCTTGTGGTGAATCTATACTGGAACCGTGTTAAGTTTACCCTTGCAGATTTGACCTATTGCTTAGGACAACCACTTGAGGACTGGTATGCCAAGGACAATGGCGCTCAAATTATTCTGGCTGGGGATTTCAACTTGAATTGTGCAGAGGGAGCAGTGTTGAATACCTTTAATGGTGATGCACACCTCCAGTCTCCTAATGTTAAGAGAGGCTTCGAATGCGACTCATTCCTGAGTAGAAGGGGTATGTTTCTATCGGAGGATCTGACCACCACTAAATTAGCGCACACATAGCATAGGGGGAATTTTCAATCTAGGATCGATTATACCTATGTCACCACCACTCTGGGAACTAGATGTGGTCACTTGACCCGTGTGGATCCGGGATCAGGAGACCAACTACCCCTGACACTTGTGTTGGACATTTCTGTTGCTCTTCTTGAAGTTAGAGTGGATCTGGCTTTAATTCAGCCAGACAATGGTAGACACAGAGCTGCATGGAATTACAAGACTGTGTCCAAGTTTACCCAATACATTGCCAAGAGGTGCGATGAAATGAGGGATGGTGGGCTCTTCCTGGGGACTCCAGTCGAGCAGGTCAACATTGTACAATGTATTCTTAGTGAGGTCCTTGTTGACCTTTGGGCATAGCCAAGGGAACCTAATTGTAGGGAGAAAGGGCCGAAACTTTGAGGCTAGGATTATGACCTCCAAGCAAGCTAAACGGAAAACTATCCGTGGGCTCAAGAAACAGTGACTAAATGCCATGGATTACCAACTTGCAAGGAAGAAAGCTGTGCAGTCCCATACAAATCTGGTCAAATCCTTGTCCCTCAAGTCATATGAAAGAGATAACCAGCGTATGCTGAATAGCTTTTGTGTGGGTAAGGAGGATAATTTCTGAGCGAACATCATTTCTATGGGTTGGGAGAAAACTCCTAATATGGACTCTGTTATCTCTGAGGCCACGTGGATGGCCTTTTTTAAGGCCAAATACTTGCTTCCGGTAGATAGTGTCTCGTGTGTAGACCCGGATCTGGGTTCTATGGAGTGGGGGGAGTGCCTACGGGAGGTGTCAGAGATTATCTGGGCCATTGAAAGCTGTAAACCTTTGAGGGCCCCTGGTCCGGATGAGGTCCCACCTTTTGTACTCAAGACCTCTCCTTCCATATGGGTGACCCTACTTAAGCCACTCTTTGATGCTATATTTGCGTGACACATTATCCTGTCATCCTGGGTACAGTCGATTTTAATACCAATCTATAAGAAGGGCGACCCTGCCGACCATTGATGACTCCTGTAAGGTGTTTTCCATTCTTCTCCTTGGGGATCTTGATCATCATAGTAAGCATATGTGATTAATTTTGAAATTTCTGGTTGTGTTTAGGGAAAACATGGGCACCCCACTCAATGCCACTATACTTGCACACCTTTTGTCTAACTTTCATAATAAAGATGTGGATGAGGTGAATATGGCATCCTTAGATCTTTCAAGTGCCTTTGTCTGTGTATTAAGATCCAAATTATGGAATACGTTGCTCAGCTGGGGTGTACCCAAAGAGCTGGTCCAGCTTCTGGTACTGCTCTATACAGGCACCTCCTTGAGGGTGCGCCTCCATCGGGAGGGCTCCCTGTCTTCTCATATTTGTGTGTGAATTGGTCTGAAGCAGGGTTGTACTGTTGCCCCGTTACTTTTTAATCTTTATGTGTGGGATGTTGAACATCTGTGAAGGGGGGGGATATTGTCAGTGGCTAGATTGGGTGGTCTCATACTTGATTGTCACGCTGTTGCTGATGACTTTCTTCTTTTTGATCGAACCCCCAGGGGCCTGCAATCTGATCTTAACCAGTTTGCTCAGTGCTGTACCAATAGCAACTTATCCCCCTATTGAAGTAAATCCACAATTGTTATTTTCTGTAAGGGCCAAAAGAGAATTAAACACTTTTCATTGAATCTAGGTGGGGAGATATTGGAATATGTGGTCTCCCTACGGTATTTGGATTATAATCTGTCCAAACAGTCTTCATGTGCAATTTGGAAGACATGCATTGAAAGTAGGCTCTATCCCTTGACCTCAAAAATGAAATGTTTGTACAGAAGGGTGTGTAAGTTTCCTATTCTATCTATGCAGCACTTCTATCTTGCAAAGGTTGAACCTGTGATCTTGTATGGTTTGATATGATATGGATTTTTGCATTTTAGATATGGGGGATTATCTCAATGGGGTACAAGGTAAACTGTGAAAACAGGATTTGGTCTCTCCATTGCTGTTCCCAACTATATTATGAGGCATGAGCTGTACACTTGGCGTATACTGGCCTCCTATTCCAAGATTCTCTGCCCATCCCCCAATAGTCTGTACATTGATCTATCCAATATTGCTAAAGAAGTCACAGTTCCTTCTGTTAATTCCTTTTTTAAGAGTATGAAGGCTATTCTGATTCATATTGGTGGAACTGAAGAGGAATTAGTTTATCGTCCAGGATGTATTAAGGCTAAATTGTATAGGCTATACTGGGTCAAAACAGTTGATGCTATTAGTTGCTACACTACTTGCACTGACTATGCTAAATTTGCACATAAAGTTGAATGCATCCTGCAATATCTACAGAGTCTTCCTTGTAGTTCACTTAAATATTTGCCATAACCAGATTCATTCTAAGGAACGTATTTTATACTGGAAAGTCCAAGGTGCACCAATAGTGGCAGATGAGTGCTGTTCAAGACCACTAACATTACTAAAGTTTAATAGGACCAGTGTACGATATCTAATATCTTACAAAGACGTTGCCATTTCTTGTCTAATAATCCAAAATTGATAGGCAAAACATTACCCTTCAATCAATTTCATAGAATGCCTAATTTGAAAGACCTCTTTCTTCAAGTTATCATTGCCCCATTATGGCTATTTCTAACAACACATGGCTAGAGAACCTTTCACAAGATTTCTTCCCAAGGATGAAGGTATAATGTTTGTAATTTTGCTCCCCGTGTTAAAAAGTCTTTGAGGGCAAAGATGGGAGCAGAACATGTTTGATAGAACAGTCTATTTCTTCCATTACATTTATTATAAATATATATGGTTACCTGCCCATATTACAAACATTACAGATGAATGTATGCCCAGCGGATCAACACTATGCCCTTTGAAGAATCACGTACATAACACTGCCTAACCAGCGGATATCTATTTTTAGGAATGCCATAGTAGTTTCTTAGGAGGTCTTAGGTTTTCAAAATTGAACTTGTCACTTTGTCAGGAAGGGGAGATAATGTGAAATTGCTACTTAGATAGAGAACTAGAACGCTTTGGTTTTTGAGGCTTTTTACAAAACATCCAGAAGGCCTCGATTCAGATGAAGAAATGACCTCTTTTCTTGGTAAAACAAATTATGGTGCACACCTGGTACCATGATTTATAGCTTTAATTATATTTGTTTCTCAGACAATTGTCTTTTTTGTGATTCTTTGTTTGTTGGTGCCCTTTATGAATTGCTAACAGTACACTTTCAGATGTGCTGTTCACTTTGTCCAGTATTTTTGACGTTTAAGTTAAGGTGATACAATCCATCCTTTTTGTTTGTTTGACAATTTTCCAAGCAATGAAACTGAAAAAAGTGTCATTATTGTCCATCAAATTAGTTGGAGTTGCAATGAGTTGGTTGATAATGCTCACATACGTTAACGTTGTATTTGGATTGCATTGTGTCTTTAAGAAGAAGCAGGAATGTGCAATAGGCAGAAGGTGTTCAGATTAAGGATAGAGCGAATCCACCCAATGTGCTGAAGGTGAAGTAAAGTAGAAGTTGGTGCTCAATGCACGGCGACCAATGTCTGTGTCTGTGTTACAATGTTTTCAGATTAATATTGAAGTCGCACTGGCGTCCTATGTTTTGAAATCTGCGGCGGCCACCTGCAGTGTTTCATGGAAACAGTGGTTTACGCGGCGTATGGGAGTACCGGTTCTCATGATAGGATGCTCATATGTTGTTGCAAAGTGAGAATGTATTTGCTTTCTGAGTAAAGGTCAGTTGATTTGCTTTTTTGGTTGCGAGCTCAGTAGGCCCACGCATCCAAGTCAATTCATAAGGGACTATTGTTTTTTGACCTTGAGCAAAAGGGAAAGTTTAAAAGCTACGCAAGGAATGAAAGCTTGTAGAAAAATACTATTTGATAAGGTTATATTTTGAAAATGTTTGTAAGAAACATGAAATATCAAGTTCACCAAGATTCTTTGATGCAAACAGTTTGCTGTTTGACTTTGGCAAAAATAATGGAGGCTGTCAAGATGATGCAAGTTTAATTTTGACGATTGTACACTAATTGTGACAATGTAACTGAAGTATTATTTTTTTGCGCAGTTGTAATTTTCCTTCAATAACAAAGAGTGTACATTATTTGCGTTTGCAGGCTAAGACTAGAGCCACCGTTGATGACCGTTATTTCTTTTTCTTTGAAATGTTATGCTTGCCCACATAGCTTTGTGTATCAGTTTGCACGTTCTTTTGGTCTTGTATAACAGTACACCATGTAATTTTTTCTTGCTTGTCCATTCATGCTGCCTCCATAACTGAATTACCATCTCACTGTGTAGTTGCTGTTTATCTGCGTTTGTAGGGTGTCATTATACGTACCCATGGTCAACTCTAATATTTCTTTAAAATGTCATGGTTGGCCACTTACATTTGTGTAGTATTTTCCACAATCTTTGTGTCTGTTTTGGAAATTTTTCCTAAAGGTTGGGTATTGACACAGATTTTCTCTTACGTTTTCCGCCTAGCTACATTTTGCCGTACTGTGCGTGCCATGGTTTTCAGATGCCGAGTGACGGCTTCTTTCCACGCTAAATGCAACTGCTGGTGACCGGGTGCCTGTCCATTATAATGTTATGGGATGACAGGCCAGGGCCGCTCAGTCCCTACGCTGAACTGTCAACAAGGAGTGACTTAATATCATTTATGGTGGTGTAAAGCAACAGTGATGCAGCCGTGTTGGAAATACCTGTGCAAGGAAATCGAGTGCTTTAACAGAAACGCATACTTTGTGTATGCAAAATTAACTGCATTTGTCTCTCCATGAACATTTTCAATGCTGTCCTTAGAGTCATTGCTACAAATTATTTGGAAGTGGAATTAGTCTGTTCATCTCTGACAGTTGTTTGTTAAATAAAAGTACTTTCCAAATTCTAAAATGTTACCTTTTTGTTTTAAAACCACGCGTATCATTTCGAAATGTAAAGTACCACGTTATACGTCGCTGTATGTTTATTTACAGGTTCTGCATCATGGTACATACTGTTGCTTTTTCTTTGCTATCATGGAAAGCAAAAAGGGGCTATGTATGGAACAACCGTCTTTCCTTTCGATCGTGGCCATCTTGAAAAAGGATTTTGTTTTGTAATCTGGCCCGCGACGGGCCGGATTATAACCAGAAATCCTATTTTTCAGTAGCATACGTTAATGCGTTGCACATCTATACTATTACACAATCTAAAATGTTACTGTTTTCTTTTAAAATCACGTGTATCATTTCAAAATGTAAAGCACCACGTTATACGTCGCTGTATGTTTATTTACAGGTTCTGCGTCACGGTACATACTGTTGCTTTTTCCATGCTGTCATGGAAAGCGAAGAGGGGCTATGTATGGAACAACCGCCTATCCTTTCGATGGTGGCCATCTTGAAAAAGGATTTTGTTTTATAATCCGGTGGGCTAGATTATAACCAGAAATCCTATTTTTGCATAGCATACGTTAATGCTTTGCACATCTATACTATTATTGCGTCTATGTCCTTTAATGTGAAAGGTGGGTCTTAACGCAACATTTACTTTGTTAACAGATGTTTTTCTTTTTTGGTACAATAGCTAACAAGGCCATTTGTGACCGGAAATGAGGAAAGACGCATAAAACAGTGATATGGGGCAGTGGGTGTCCGGTGCAAAAATATTGTGCATTTGTTATTTCTAAGGTTGAGGCAGTGTTTGTCATGCTCCTTCATTACAGTAGTGCTGCTGTTTCTTGGGGAGGAGGGATGGTATTAGCTGATGTCATTTTCAGATAACTAAAACTTTTGCTGAAAGTATGCAATGTGTACTACATTGTTAATGGCTAACTACCAATATGTGTTTGCGCTGTGCAAGGCAAATGTTGCAGGTGGACGTTCCTACATCAATATAAAATCTGTTTCCACATTGTCTATGACACAAACATGTTACTGTTAAGCGTTTACGGATTCGGGGACACGTTACCGTGCTGTACACCAGCATATTGTCAAGTGCTATTCTCCATAAGGTGTTTAAATAAGTCAGAAGTTGCTTTACATTATGGTTAGGTGGCACTACTGTAAACCGATCATCTTTAGAGAAACAAATTTGCAAAAGGACGGTATAGTTAAGTTGCTCTACTGGAAACCTGCAAAATTGAGTAAAAAAAACGTTGTTAAAGGGACGTTATGGTTAAGTTGGCCTACTAAAAAAACATACAATTGACTAGAAAAAACTTTGTTAGAGGGACGTTATGGTTAAGTTGCACTACTAAAAATCTGTGAAATTCAATAAAAAACTTTACAAACATGACATTATGGTTCAAAGTACAATCGAAAAACCCCTGAAATTTGACAGTTATGGTAGGCTAAGCAACCATAACTGCCCGCACCACTGTGCACTGCTAACACTAACACCCAGGACATCAAAGATGACATCACAAATGTCATTGATGACATCCCTGATGACATCACATGTGTAGCCCCTTCGTTTTTGTTCACTGCCATATCTAGGCCAGGTGGGTTTATTTACTGATAGTCAGAAACTTCACTTTCAAAAGGTATTACATTCATTAAAGTTGCTATTCTCACATGTTCTTACACTACTTTCTTTAGAATTTAATCGCAGCGTTTGATGTAAATGTACAGTGGAAGAAGCAGGTCTAAAACACAGCAATCTTTTTTGTGCGTGAATCCAATCATATGCATTATAGACAGTTGCTAATGATACTGCCTCTTGTATGCTTACTTTATTCTCTATCTTTGTATGCATTGTAGTCTATTTATGTTTTGTGTGTAGTACTAGATATATGTAGTAAGTGATGCATTATTAGCAATTTAGTACATGTTTCACAGACCAGAAAAGTGTGATAGGGGAAACATTCACCTTTTTATTATACAACTTTGGAAAGTACAAACTTAGCACCTCTGTGGTGTATGCTGCAGCCAATACCTACATTTCTATATGAGTAGGTTCCTGTACTAGAAACAACACTGCAATGGAATTTTTTTTACAACACTGCATTGTGTGATGAAGTATGTACTTTATTACACATGTCCCGATATTCCTTGATCTTTTTTTGCTAAAATTACATTCACAACCCCATGTCGTAAAAGTAAATGCACATGTGATGTCATCAGTGATGTGATCAGTGACATTTGTGATGTCATCTTTGATGTCCTGGGTGTTACTGTTAGCAGTGCACAGTGCTGCGGACAGTTATGGCTGCTTAGCCTACCATAACTGTCGAATTTCAGGGGTTTTTCGATTGTACTTTGAACCATAATGTCACGTTTGTACAGTTTTTTTAGTGAATTTCACAGGTTTTTAGTAGTGCAACTTAACATAACGTCCCTCTAACAAAGTTTTTTCTAGTGAATATATATATGTATATATATATGGTATACTGCATTAGATTAAAAATGATATGTGTAGTCTTCTGCACCACAGTACCTCTTTTTGTCCCTGTCTTTCTTCCATGTCACAGCCCCCCTTTATTACCAGTCACTCTTCCTCTTCCTCATTGCAATCCATCGTCCTCCTCCCAATTGCTCATCCTTATTTCCCTAACACTTTATTTTCCTCTTTTGTGTTGCATTTCCTCTTCCTCACCCAAGTCCCTCTTCGTCATCACAGTGCCTTTCCCACTTCTTTATTGCAGTCCCTCTTCGTCGTTGAAGCCTCTCTTCCACAGCACAGTACATCTTCCTCATTACAGTCCCTCTTCCTCACCCCAATTTCCTATTCCTCTTCGTAGCCCCTCTACCTCTTTGCCATTGTAGTCCCTCTTAACTTTCTCTTTGCAATGTCTCTTCTTTGTCACAATCTCTCCCCATCATCACAGTCCCTCTTCCACATCCCAATCCCTGCTCCTAGTCCCTCTTCCTCATCACAGTCCTTCCTCCTCTTCCTCTACCTTGTGACAGTCCCTCTTCCTCATCACTATCCCTCTTCCTAGTAAGTTTCTCTTTCTCATGGCTTTCCTTACCCCTACATCTTTTTTCATCACGTCCTTCTTCATCTTCCTCAACACAGTCCTTATTTGTTCTTCTTATTGTAGCTTCTCTGTCTATCTCATGCCCTCTTTCTTGTACCAGTCCATCTTCTTTGTCTTAGCCTCTCTTCCTCAATCTTCCTCCTCATCACAATCCCTCTTCCTTGTAGCAGACTCTCTTCCTCTTCCACTATGCAGTAGCTCTTCTGCATTCCCATCCATCTTTGTCATCACAGCGCCTCTTCCTGGTCACCTTCTCACTTCCTCTTCCTTTTCAGAGTTTCTCTTCCTCAACACAGTCTTTTATCCAGGACATAGACAATCTTCTTTGCCACAGTCTCTCTTCCCCTTCAATGTTGCAGACCCTCCTCAATGAAGTTCTTCTTCCTCATTGCTTTCCATGTTTCGCATCTCAGCCCCTCTTCCTCATTGTGTCACACTTCTTCATCATTGCGCCCCTTCTTCAGCAAAGTGCCTCTTCTTCTTCCCGATTTCATTCCCTTTTCCTCTTCATCTTCTTTATCAGATGGCAAAGTATAGCATGGGGAATGGCCACAAGCCCTTACCACTGGCATACAGACTTACAATTGGTGTAAAACAAATGTTGTGCAGCTGTTGTGATATCAGAAGGAAGTATTGTAGCATTATAGGTGGTTGGAGGTATAGTACAACAAAACCCTTAAAACTTAGTGAAAGTCTTTAGTTATGAGGCATGGTGAATAGGTGCAATGCAACAGCTCTGAAATTCATTGATCAAAACTTTAGTTGAACTGGCGTTAAGAGACCAGTTGTATTCAACAAAACCCCTGAAATGTAGTGTTATAAGCTATTCCACCGTACCTATGAGAACTTTGTTGCACATCCCATAAGCACACGCATGGCGTCGCTAATTACTATTCTCATGTCATATAGTAATGTGAACAGCTGATGAGTGATAATGTTGGCAAATCCGGTTGCAAGCTGACTCTGGGCATAGAATGTAGCAGAGCCCAGCCCTTCAGTCTCCTCCAGTGCTCCACTCACAGCTGAAATAGTGATATCGGGCCAGATTCTCAAAAGATAGCCAATGAAATCAGGCAGAGAAGGGCCTCATTTCATTTGCTCTGCTTTCAGATAATTCATGCCAAGAGTTGGCAGCAATTACCACTTTCAGAAATGCTCAGTTCACCTTATCCTTAGAGGTCACTGCAGCATTTCAGGAAGGAGGGATTGGAACGTGGCACAAGGATACACTGTCCAGCCCCCTTGCATACATGTATGACAGACTCCAGACAAGCATCGTGAGCTGGACTGCCCCTGGGCAGGACAAAGACTGATATACAGGGATAATTCTCCCCTGTGAAAGAGACAGTGAGTTAAAGAATTGGTTGAGACTCTCCCGGGGGCCATCCACCCAAGAACAGGTCAATGGGCGATGTTCGTGCAAGTAGAGGGACTCCCAGCACCCCCCTTGTTATGATATGAAAGATATGATGAAAAAGAAGGACCTCTTTATAATCGAATATTATGCAAAATGTTATGTCTCTGTTTAGATCCTTTTAAATGTAAAATATGGCAGTGCTATTTTGCAAACAATTGCCTTATTTTACAACTAACAAGCTTTCCCGATTTACATATTTGTTGCTGTCACTGAAGGAACTCTTCGTCTTCTCGAAACGAGAGACACATTCACACTTCATCTTGGTTTCATGCCCCGATATTATCATGTGATTAAAAAGGCATTCCAACAGTGGAAGCGTTCTTGCTAAACCAGTTAAAGCAGAGCAAGATAAACACGCAGCTCCAAGGTCGTAATTGCTGCAAACACTCGGTATGAATTATCTTCTGCCATAAAGCGATGACTTGAGTTGCTATGGTAATTACCTGCATGCAGCACAGATAACACTGTTGAGGCTGTGCGGACCTTCATCAAAATACATCACGGCTAGTAATAACCTATCAGGAAATACCGCGAGCTGAGATTTTTTCCTTCCAATAGAGCCACCTTTTGCAGGCCTGCTATCGCCCAATGCGGCACAGTCACAATATCCAGCTTATCGCCTCTGTCATACCTCTACCCCACACTAATACGCTCTTCAGATGTCACTATGCTTTATCTGCCATGAAGAAATCACAGATACATTACGGGAAATCATCTCATCAGATTGGTCGCTCTGCCAGGTCTGACAAAACGAGCAGAAACTCATTTCTGTGATAGGCCCAAACGGGCAAAACGCACTGCATATTGCAAATAGGAAATGAGAAATTGCTATTATATGCGTATTTCAGTGCCCTTTGGGTATGAGAGGCGTTGACATTGACATGGCATCCAGCCACGAGTGCATATCTCAAGAGTTATGCATACTTTTTCTCCATACAACACGTCATTGTGGTAAGTGTTCGTGTTTTATTTGTGGACGTTTAGCTAGTTTTGCTGACGAAATAAGCATAGGTAATAAGCCTAAATTGGTGATGGTGAATAACATCAGTGTGATGGTACTGCATGTCCAAGGTATGGCATCAGAAAGGTGCTGCCTTGTTATTCACTCAAAGTATTATTCTTTAAAAACATGTTTAAAGCAGCTACAGACAAGTCAACTACCTAGGGGCTGCCTTGGGTTTTGACATACGGAAGTTGAGGTCGGATGTAACGGCCCCACTTATGATATGAGATATTTCCCAGTCAGTTTTGCTTCTGCCACACCGATGTCGGCTATCAGAGGATCAATCAAAACACACAAGATCCAGTAAAAGATGTGAGTACAGTCCATTTAAAAAATGTGTGTGTGTGGGTGTTTGTGTGTCCGCGCACGTGGCAGATTAGGTACTGGTTTATGTGCCCCACTCCTTTTTGGGACCCGGTGCCCGCCAGTGCATAGTTTGTATTTTGTATTTGTGCCACAAACAAATGGAAGAAAGTGAAAATGTAAAGTTTTGTTGGTTTATTAAACATTTTAAAAAAATGTTTTATTTAATAACTTTTTCTATCAAAAAGCTTTATTCGACATAGAGTCACCAGGATTAGATACATTACACAGTCGATAAAAAACAAAGCAACTTACTCTTTAAAATGACCCTGCTAAATGTTCTTTGGATAAAAAACAAGTGTGATCCGCTAAAAATGGTTGATACGGAAGCTTAAGATTTAGTTATCACGTACAAGTTTATAACAAGGCACTGCAATGCGTGACATTTCTAAAAAGCCAGGAGAAAAATATTTGCAGCCTTGGGGCACACATTGTTAAGCAGCCATCTTTCTCCTCAGCAGCCGTGCTCAATAATAACAATAATTGTTAATGTTTAGTTTTGTGCAATACAATTGCTTTATTAAAATTGTTGGTTGGTAACATTTAAAACGTATTAGGAGATAGTTTGCTAGGGGGCACATACATTTCAACTGCCTAGGGGCCCCCACAGGGTTTAATACGGCACTGTGTGTGTGTATGTGTGTGTGTGTGTGTGTGTGTGTGTCTGTGTGTGTGTGTGTGTGTGTGTGTTTGTGTGCGTGTGTTATATTAAGTGTTAAGGGAGTCTATATTCGTCCAGAATGTCCATACAAAATCATTGTAGGTTCTGCCCACTCCCTTAAAATACTATATTTGATTATACATTGCGTTGCAGTTCATATCCCGCTGTTAATGCCCTAAACATTCTGAAAAGACTTCATTTGTTTAGCCCTCCACAGCTGATAACAAAACAAAGGGGGACATGCTAAAATAGGAACTCCCATTATATCCGACCAGTGCAGAGACCTGCATAGCCTGTGGTAACTCATAGTTGCACTCAAGCTACTGAGGGGCTTAGGTCGTAAGATCATTACAGGACATGGCTGAAAATCAGCAGCCATGAAGTTCGCAATTTACCCATTGTGACCTAACCTCTCCATTTTCATGCTAAAATCATACACTGTTCAGTAAGTTATTGATGTTGTCTAGTCATCTGGAAAATGCAGTTGTGTCCACAGTATTACATACAGCATGGTAATCGCTTTTTAGGAAATAGGAATATGTAAACAATGACGTCAGAATCATAATTACACACCATCTCTGTGGGGACTTGAGCATAGCACAAATCACACACCATATCTGTGGCAACCATATTTTGTATTTGTATGTTTTGTATTATATTTAGATTTATATAGCAGCTAATGCCCTAGCGCTTAACAGCACCATAATTACACACTGTCTCTGTGGGGACTTGAGTATAGTCCTAATCACACACCATCTCTATAGGGACCTTATCATCATTGTAACCACACACCATCTCTGTGGGGACTTTAGTTTTATCAGAATCACTTGCCATATCTGTGGGGATCATATTTTCTATTTTTATTTTTTGTTTTATATTTAGATTTATATAGCAGCTAATGCCCACATGCTTAACAGCACCATAATTACACACTGTCTCTGGGGGGACTTGAGTATAGTCCTAATCACACACCATCTCTATAGGGACCTTATCATCATTGTAAAAACACACCATCTATGTGGGGACTTCCATATTTTGTATTTGTATTTTTTGTATTATATTTAGATTTATATAGCGGCTAATGTCCAAGCGCTTAACAGCATCATAATTACCACTGTCTCTGTGGGGACTTGAGCATAGCACAAATCACACATCATCTCTGTGGGGAACTTATCATCATTGTAATCACACACCATCTCTGTGGGGACCTCAACATGATTGCAAGTACACACTGTCTCTGTAGAGACCATTTCATAATTATCCCTGTTACGATCTCTGTGGAAAATGTAACTTTTCCATAATCAAACATGACCCCTATAGGAAAGTTAACTCCACTGTTATTATACACATTCCAAAAAGAAAAGAAGAAGAAAGCAACACCATTTCCATTACATGATTTCTAAAGAGCAGATCTGAGTTACAGGGAAGATGATGGCTGTGAAAGAATTAAATCTGAATTTTATTTATGTATTCCTTTTTGCCCACAATGTGTCAGCCTGGGTCAATCAAGTCATCTCATTTGTCACAGTTATCTTTTCTGGAACATTTTGAGTGTTTAAAATAGTGTGTAAAGCCAGAAACAAAGTGCCTTTTTAAGATTTGCATGCAAATTAAACATCTTGTTGGAAATGCCAAACCATCAAAATGCATCTGTTGTGATAGCTATAATGACGGCAGGTGCTCACATTTATGAATACAATTGTATAATGTATATTGAGTACTATAAAGTAAGCATTTTCCCATTTGCTTATGGTGCAATCCATCCCAAATAAGAATAATAAAGTAAGTCCCCACAAGGATGGTAACACATGTCCAAGTCCCGACAAAGATGGTACCGTACACGCGAGTAAAAATAAGCATTTTTGCAAATATGAAGTTGGATCCTGTATTATGAATTTTTTCTGAACATAGTTCTGCTATTAGCACATTTCTAAAACATTGGGAAAGGTTAGTCCCCACAAGGCTGGTTTCCACACATAGGGCCTCATTACGACTCAGGCGGTAAGGGTTTTACGGCGGCGTAAACAGCGCCGACCCTTACCGCCTGAGTACGAGGTCCCTTAGCGCCATGGCGGATTTAACACCTGCTTTTAGCAGGTGTTAAAATTCATGGCGCTAAGGGACCATGGAGTTAATTACGCCACCGTAATTTACGGTGGCGTAATTAACGCCTTCCCCACTCCCATTATGCCCTATGGGGCAAAAATGGGAATGGGGAAGGGTAAATGGGGATTGGGGACTTACCGCCCCGCCAACCTCGGAATGGGGCGGTAAGTCCGCCAACCACCATGGCGTAAACGTAGTTTACGCCATGGTGGTAAAGTCACGGCCCAGGCGGTAACTTACCGCCTGGGTCGTAATGAGGCCCATAGTCCCCACAAGGTAGGTAAAACATGTATGTGTGTGTGTGTTATATTAAATGTTAAGGGAGTCTATGTTCGTCCAGAATTTCCATACAAAATCATTGTAGGCTCTGCCCACTCCCTCAAAATACTATATTTGATTATACATTGCGTTGCAGTTCATACCCCGCTGTTAATGCCCTAAACATTCTGAAAACAATTCATTTGTTTAGCCCTCCACAGCTGATAAAGGAGTTCTCAAAACAAAGGGAGACATGCTAAAATAGGAACTCTATATATATCAGACCAGTGCAGAGAGCTGCATAGCCTGTGGTAACTCATTGTTGCACTCAAGCTACTGGTGGGCTTAGGCCGCAAGATCATGACAGGACCTGGCCGAAAATCAGCAGCCCCCATGAAGTTGGCTCAATTTTCATGCTAAAATCATACACTTTTAAGTAAGTTATTGATGTTGGCTAGTCATCAGGAAAATGCAGTTGTGTCCACAGTATTACATACAGCATGGTAATCTTTTTTTAGGAAATAGGAATATGTAAAGAATGACGTCAGAATCTCCATTTCAACAAGCCAGCCCAACATGCTACTTCTCACCCTTGTAGCCACACCCATAATGCTGGACCTCTCCAAGCAACCTACATCTCAGGACTACCTTTGCCAGTGGAGCAGTACCTATTACCCTTCTCCACTTGTCACACATAAAAGGTGCTGCTTATTGGTTTTTAAATGATTTACTGCACTCATCTCTACTCTCTCCACGCTCTAATTCCTGCAATATATCAATTTGCCTTCAGTTAATTCGCACTTCTGCTCAAGCGCTTATTCACTCTGATATCATGATTTTACTTTCTAATTCTCCAAAATTAGTTTATAATATATAGTCATCTTATGGTCCTCTTTTCTCTAATTACTCTTCCACACAAAACCACTCCTATGAGCATTCAATTCTACTCACCCAGATGCCCTTGCACCCAACCACTATCTGCTCAGCCATTCCGAATTTCCACCAACCCGTATCTTGAACTGTCAGTCAACAAACTAGCACCACTTGAATGCTCTTAACTTTATCCTGTAGTCAATTTATCACTTATTGCTGAGTTCATCCCAGCATGCTTCAAGTGGTAGCCATGATGAACGTCATAAATAAATCTACTGCTCACACCAAAGGCTAGGCCAACTACAAGCATGTCTTCCTTCTTTCCCACATTTTGAATGTGCTGCAAAAGTTGATGTTCAACCTCATCACTGGCCACCTGGATGGTAATGGAAATGCAACTCCCACCAATCTGGTAACAGAGAAAGGAACACCAACAAACACATCCCTCACTCACCTCTCCAGCCTCCATATGACTGCTAACCACTGATTCTTCTCAGCTGCAGTTGGCACTGTTCATCATTCATGATTTCACTAGAGTGGCACACTCCTTGATTTCCAAGCCACTCATCTTGCTTAGGAAGCCTTCTCTGTGGTGTATCATTCCTTATGAACTTTGTAGGTTATCCAAATTCTCACTTGTCCCTGTCTGCAGGGGTCATTATATGGTCCCTTCTTTTTCACATTCTTGACTGCCCGTCTCTTGACAACGTTATCACCTGTTTTTGCTTTTCATACTATCTAGGCTAATTAGGCACGTATGTTCTTCTCTTCAACCCTTGATTGCAAAGCTATACCTTTGCATCACCAGTGGCTTCTCTGACATCTGTTGCTGGATGACTCAGCATGTTCTGATGCTCAATTCATTTAAAACTGGAGAAAACTTGTTCCTGGTATTGAAAACATACCCTTCTCATATGTTCCCTTTTCAATTCACTGCCTCATATACAATGCCCCAAAACCTGTTGGGTTTCTTTGACAGCAATCTAAATCTCCAACACCTGATCCTGTACAATATAACAGTTTTGGTGCTGAAAAACATGAACAGCTGGCAAATCTGTAAACATCTCACGTTTCACTTTATCCAAAAGCTAATTTCCACTCTAGTCCCAAGAAATCTTTACTATTGCTCAAAACATCACCTCTATTCCTGCCCTCAACTTGACAAAGTACTGAACTTTGCAAACAACATCTATAACCTTCTGTGCTGCTTGTCTACCTCTGTACACTGCAGGCACCCTGTAGGCACCCTGTATCCCTCTGAGCCTCTCCGTACTCTCTGGCCTGAATTTATTTATTTAATTTTTAAAATGTTTGAAATGCCCACACCCGAGCATATCACATAATTTCGTACAATACCCCCAACATTTTGATTTGTTTTGGAACTGGTTTGGACGTACCGCCAATACAAAAGGAAGAGAAGGTACCATGCAGATGGCTAAGTCGTGTGGGTGGCCAATGATGAGAAGCTCTGTTTTTCATCATTTAGGTATAGATTGTGAGTGGCCATCCAGTTGTGCTCTAGTACCTTGAAGCATCTCTTGTGCTAGATGGAATTACAAATAAAGATCTTAGACCAAATAATCGGATAGACTCAAGGAATATGGCAAAATCCTACTTTATTCACATTTGATAAAGCAGAGAGAATTGTCAGGCATTAAACTGATGCATGCACACTCACACACTTGATTACTCAGAAGTCTTATACCCCAATATGTATAATCTATAATGCCATCCTACATGGCAAATCATAAAACCTATTGAAGGGAGGGATTGGTTAGGGACACATATCTATTTATAGAACATATAAGAATGAATACATCATTGGCTGCCTCTTATTTGTAAGACAGGCCTTGAACTACCTCTAAATACGTATAGTACTGTTTATCGTGGAATACATAGTAGCAATTGGTCAATGCAACATTGTATGTTAGGTTTCCCCTTAGACCCGCTGATTGTTTGGTATACTATCCCATCCTTGGACTTTCAGCTCTTTAGAAGCATGTACATGAAACAAAACCTAGGTGCTTTGAATTGCATCAGATTACTCCCCATTCTCCCAATTAATTCATCATCACTCATCAGTCAGCCAACAGCCAAAGTCTCCCATCAATAATTTACCTTGTAGCCTACTCACTCTTCTGGAACATTTGAAGGAGTGTGTGCACACCACTATCTTTGTCTGAGGCTATATTGAATAGTCCTTGTCTTTCACTTCTGAGTCACATGTGAAGAAACCATGCATTTTTCCATTTCAGCCTCTTATTTGCTGTTATTTGATTCAATTATCTGAGGTGCTGCTCCTCTTGGCCTCTAGCGACTTGCTCACTCTACCTTGCATAGACTTCATACACTTGTAATTGTCCAATATGTTGACTGTTGCAGATGTTTTCTTCTTCCTTAATCTAAGAGGAATGTCTCACATTCAGGGTTTATCTGTTTAATTCCCCTTGTATCTTGCAATTATTCCGTAAAATAGTATCCTTGATCCTAGGCCAACCTTGACTCATTGCTGTTTTCCACACAAGCTGTATTTCAGGCGTACCCTGATTCTGCAGCTTTGGTCTGTTTCTGAAGTAGCTTGGTTGAATTCGACATGAGCCAGCGTCCATTTTCCTATCATGGACGTCCTTGCCACATTATATATTCCTCTATAGCAAGCTTCTATATGTCTCATCTATCTTGTGTTACTGCGTATGTATTGACCCCTAAATTACTTCATTCTTCTTTATTTTCATGATGACTTTGCTTTAGGTACACATTTCTCTTGGTGCTGCAGTTACATCATCACTCTTAAGCATTTTCATCTCGTTTCAGCATAGGTTCATATATATTCATCATGAAATCACTCTGCCCTTGTCACATTTCAATTAGCGCTCCATAGGTGCGTGCTGATATCCTTACATCTGGCAATCTTCCACACTTTCAGTGCAAGGGTACATTCTAAATGGCTGTCTGAGTGCATAACATCTCTCTTACACTCAACGCGGCAGTGAGATTACATAAGGGGTCCCAACCACAGCCAGCTGTCTGCTGTTCCAATTTGTCAGTGGTGAGGGGGACGGAACTAGTGAGAAAGCATTTTTTTTTTTTGGGGATCCATATCTTTGTCACCCCCTCAGGTGACCTGCATTCTTTATATGGGCATCCATACTCTTGGTCATGTGGCAGCAATCTCCAGATGGTGAACAGAATATCCAACGTCCTACATATTTTTTATGATCCTTGGGGTAGTGAAATGTTGATCCTGGAGGTGCAAGAGTACTTATATTCTCACAGGTACTGGTTTCATTCTGCATTATCTCCACAGTTTCCTATGTATATCAATCATTATCTTTATTCCAATAGCTTTCTTGGCTGTCTTCTGGCATTGTCCCAAGATGATCCTTATAAGACAAAATCCTAACAATACAAACACTACGATTGTTCCAAGTAGCTTGAAGGGATTTGCCAAACAGTTTGGAACCCAAGAAAACAGAGATGTAAACCAATAATCATCCTCATTCTCATCTATTTCAACCACCATCTTCGTGTACAGGGTTGACAACATCTTTATTGCTTCTGTCAGGCTCCCATTTTCTTCATCATGGGCAGGTATACAATGTACAGCAAGAAGGCCCGATCCTGGCATACACGCCTCCATCCATTGCTCTGATTAAGTTCAGGACATACCTGTTTTGGAGAACCATAAGCCTGAGTGCCCTCATTTCATCTCTGATTGAATTAAATCATTTTATTGTCGTATTGATCATCTGCAACAGCTCCCATCTGGTGATCTGCAACCACGTGGCATTCACCACAGTTTGAATTTTTGGCTTGAAGATAGCTGTAAATATTGCTGCTGTTCTGCTGGCACCTTATGCTTGCCTGGAATATCATGATATGCTTCTACTTATTGTGCTGAGAAGTAATTCACTCTCTTTTGTAGGTGTCTGCTGAAAGATCTTCTCATCCTCAGGTGGGCATCCATCTTCAGAAAATGTGTTATCTGCAAGTCACTTTGTGGTACTACTAAGGATGGCATACTTATCAGTACCAATGAACGCACTCCTCCCCATTTTGGTGGCAGTTCCATGTATGCGCTTGATTCGCAGGCCCAATAGTGGTCCATCAGGACTGCTGTTCCTTCCGTCATGGCTGGGACGTCAAACACTCTTGAGATTTTCTCTAACTTTGATTGTGTGATTATTTCTGAAACATAAGGACCCATTCTTCAGGGGTTGTATTTGCAAGGGTTCTCACTCATCAATGACCCATGTTAACAATCTTGCAGTCTTAGGCCATTGATCTTTGCATTCTCTATCTGCGTTCATCACAACCTCTTCCCATTGTCCTATTAATGCTAATGTTTTACACACAACCAATCCATCAACCCATCCTTCAGGAGTGAGGACTGCAGTTTTCATTTGGAGCTGGTTTTGATCCCAGCATTCTTGTCTTCTCACCCCAGTCTTGTCTTCACATTGGAGCATCTTATCCTCTTGTATCTTGAGTCCTGCTTCATTTATTCCAGGCTGATCATATGTTATTATTCAATGTGCTGTGTCCTGGTTTTCTGTTGACTTTATATCTTGTACATAATTGTCTTCTCTTTGAGACACCTTTTTATTCACCCATACTATGGATGCTGTTCTGCCTTGGAATTGTCGTCTTGTCAGGAAAAGTGCAAGGTGTGTCAGACAATGTGCCATTTCACTAATATTTCTGTTGCTATGAATATGTTAGATGTACCAGAGCATACGGTATAAGGGAACACACATAACAGCTTTTCTCTGATGACCTTCTCCCCACCTTTTTCATATGCTGACACCATAGATTATTTTTTAAATGAGCCAAATTGTCAAGATACACATTTATATTTTCATTGTTCTCCTCAACATCCCTTTTAATTTGAGACCATAGACATTTAGTTATTTTATAGAAAATGTGGCCTGTGCCTCTAGTAGGAACAATAGTTATTGTTTCATTAATATCCTCCATATCTTTTTTTTGTCCATTTTGATATCTCTAAACATCATCATAATAAGGAAGAAATCACAAATCATAATGCAAAATTATATCCCAGTTATTACTCCATGAAAACATATTGACTTTCTGGATGGTAGTGATTTTCTGACATTTTAAACCTCTGCATTTTGTATTTACTGCAATATGCAAATCTATTGTCTTCTTTTGGATCACAGGTTTATCAGAAACTGTAAGATGATTGCCGCTATAACTCTAAAAATTATATGATTCTTCTTTGGATTAATGAGAAATATCACTATATTCGTGTATTGTCTTATTTGAGCGGGATAATAATGGAGTATGTAGGAAAAACAACATACAAGAGTGTGTGCTTAGTGTCTACAGTAGGTATCATGAAAGAAGAACTAGGCATCTTTTATACTGCCTCTACTTCTTCTGTCACATTGTTCCTTGACCCTATCTAGAAAAGAAGAAAAGTTGCCAGGATAACTGCAAGTCTATTTCTTCTTTGCCAAATTTGAAATGCTTGATCCCTTGTTCAAGACGCTGTTATGTGCTCATCATTCTTATTGTTCTTGCTTCTTGGTTATCGAACAAGTCAGCATGCACAGAACTATTTCTCTTGCTTCATTGTGGACAGCTGCAGAAGGGGTCAGTGTTTCTCCTGTGTATAGCTTGATATCTTGTAGATGCAGCCAAGCCCATCACCCTTTCAACTTTACTGGTGTGGTACTAACTTCCACCACCTCGTAGAGACCTTCAAAACGAGGCGTGCTCCAAGTACGCACATATTTCCTTACTAGCACCTGGTCTCTTGGATACAAAACAGTTGACTGCAGGAAATCCTCTAAATCATTGGGTTGATTGTCTTTGCACTTCATTTTGGCCCCTACCTTTTATGTTTTACCTGTTGACATAAAAGAAACACTTGCACTCATCACATCTTTTTTTTTTTATTTCAAACCGTTGTTTTATTAGTTCGATCAACAAACTTTTACAACTTTTATAAAATATATTTTCTTCTTGTTATACAGTTAAAACATGTTTTTATATCAATTAAGCAGTTTCCATGTAAATAATTTCCTTTCCTGTGTACAGTTGCCTTTGCATTCTAGGAACAATTTATATACATATAAGTAACAATCAAGGTAATTAATTTACTATCCATCATGTGGATGCAGTTTTAGCATCTTCTTATTTACATAATGTTAAGAAAGTCCAAGTGGTAAAAAAACACTAGTACTCAGGCTTCATTGCAACACTTAAGGATAAATTCGCAAATACCATGCAGGTTCCAGATAGTATAATGTGATTCTAGCTTCTAAATAAGCTTACGTATGAGGAAAGCCGAAACGCTAACAACTGTCATGCAAGATTATAGCAAGAGATCAATAGGCTTTACAAAAACAGAAGGTATAGAAATGCGGTGTTACTAACATCAGCAGCTAGCCTGCCCCTTGTTCATTTAAAACCTCTTCTCAAGTTTATTATTTATGGTCATTAAGAGTCTGCACAGGGCTAATATAAAGCTTGTTCGCGTCCCCAGCATACAGGCTAACCAAAGCCATTCCCTGGTTGCCTCAGTTAATACACAATCAGTTGCAATTGTTAATGCACGTGTTCGCTCAAAATATGGACAGAATATAACTAGGTGTTTCAGGGTTTCTTTAATATAACCATCATTACAGAGCCTGCATCCTGACTCCACTTCAACTTTCCAATGCGGGCTCCAGCCACTAATTCTTTTTAAGGTAAGGGATTGGTTCAATTTAAAACGCAAATACGTTTCCCTAGCTTTATTACAGGGAAACTGAATTATATAGGGTTTGTGCGGACGTCTAGAGGAGCAAAAGCGAGCTGCTTCCTTATAGCCCTTTAGTACCTCCATTCCAGTTACCGTTTTACACCAGTCATTCTCTATAATACGATATTTCACATAAGCCGGTCTAAATTCTAAGTCTGCTGGTAGAAGTGCAATTTTGTCCAATAAATGAACCATTTGTGCTTAGTAATTCGTGATAGAAGATCGTTCAGACACGACCATTAGTTGACCCAGATCTTAATACAAACAATTAGCAGGTGGATATAACATTCTGGTGAAGTTAGCCAACAAACGCCAGTTACGGCGTGCAGATAGAGCAGTGATACCAAGTTCCTGCCTTATTACAATATTTGGTGTGGATTTGGCCAACCTCAAAGCCCCCTTCCACATACAACCTTGTAATTGATCAAGATAACTATTGATATTCGCTAGGGACATGTCTAAAGCAAAAAGGATGACAGACTCCACTTTTAAGATGTAAAATTGCAGTAGTGGCAGCAATGAGAATTTACTAAACTTTAGATATACTATCCGCATTTGTGTGGACAGGGGAGCCGCTTTCTTATGTAGTACCTCTCTCCACATTGCCAAGGAGTGGGAGTCAGTTATAGTATAACCAAGATATCGAATTTCAGGGACTGTGGTTATAGGAAAGTTTTCAATCCTCCAATTGCGTGTGATGTTCTTCCTCTTGCGATTCCTAAATACTACTATATTAGATTTTTCCACATTACATTTTAGGTTGTGGGTAGAGCAGTAAGATGCGAATAGATCTAATTTAGTTTGCATACTTTTGGGCGTACGATCAAATAATACAATATCGTCCGCAAAGGCTAGCCATTGTATTTTGAGATGGCCAAGCCTTGCTGGATAAGAAATCAGGTTATTCCAAATGTCGTTAATGCCACATAAATAGAGATTGAAAAGCGTAGCTGCTAAATTGCATCCTTGCTTAACACCCAGGCCGATCTTTATTGGATGTGTTGTTGCACCTTCGTTATTCACCCCTACCAAATAGGTGGTGTTCGTGTGGAGCTTGGATATCAGTTGTATAATATACTCAGGTATATTCATGGCAGCCATTTTTTTCCACAAAAGTGAGCGTATGACAGAATCAAAGGCGGAGGGAAGGTCTATTGAAGCCATGTATAGTGGGCCGGAGTCCCTATTTTTATGCTTGGCTAGGAGATGCGCCATAATTGTAGCATTTAAAGGAGTACCCATCCTTGCGCGGAATCCAATTTGGTACTTGGACAAGATCTTAAGCTCTCCAATAACCGCTTGTAATTCCCCCAAGAGCAAGGTCGCAAACACTTTAGCAGCAGTATCAATTAGCGCTATCGGACGAAAATTACATGGTTGAGACCTTACTCCTTTTTTGTATATTGGTAGAATGATGGAATTTAGCCATGAAGGGGGGGTGTCAGCAGTTGTCAGCATATTATCAAAATGTTTCTTAAAGATCCTAGCCCACATATCTGGATGACGTTTAAGAACACAGGGTGGGATCCCATCTGGGCCTGCTGCTTTTGAATATTTTAGGGAAGTTATCGTTGCTGCAATAGTACAGATATCCCAAAGCGGAAAAGAAGCAGGGGATAAACAGGTCCATTTATATTCGATTTCTACAAAGGCTGTTGGGAGGGCGATTTTTTTTCTCGAAATAAGTCCTCCAGGTCTGTGCAGAAATCGATGAGGACTGGTCTGAGGTGAGTACAGATGTTCCCGCCCTGAGCAAAGCCCAAGTGGATCGTCTATCCCTGTGGCAAAGTGTACTAAACATTTTCTGGTTGTCCTGGTTATGAATAAAATGCCTATGATCTCTGCATCTTTTCCGATATCTGTTCAAAACACTTTTTTTCTCTATCAAGTAATCCCCCCATGTGGGTGCGGTTTTAAGAATAAGTCGCAAAGCCACCCTCTTAGATCTTTTAGCTTCAAGAATGAAATTAGAATTTTACGGGGTAGAGCTCGATTCGGAGTGCGGTGTATGCGCCCGCAAGGATTGTATTACTTCAGTTGTTATTCTAGCTATTGCGTCAATCTCTCGATTTGGCGAGTTACGATGGACACCAGAATTGTGATACAAATTCAGACGTGCAAAGATCATATCATTTGCCCTATCACAAAGTTTGGTGGCCCATTGAATTGACATGCCAGGCCGATCCCCTTCCAGAAACCCTTGTTGATGGTCCATGGGTAAGTGCACAACGTCCAATTGGAGATTCAAATGGATCATGTAATGGTCACTATACCCAGGATCATATATTGTGATGTTCTTGGAGTGCGACTTCAACCCTTGCGATATGGCAAAATAGTCGATGCAAGTCGATCTATCCCCTCTTCTCCAGGTATGGCACCCATCAATAGTGCAAAACAGGAGGATGTCAAGTTCCCAAGATTCTAAATATTCTTGCCAGAATCTACCTCTCTGCCATGTTTGATGAGTGCCCCCACAAGCTACAGCGTTAAGTCTAGTTTTCATACAATAGGCGTTGAAAACCCCTCCTAATACAATGTCACATGTAGGATGCAGAGAGAGAATTTTGTCAAATAACGTGTCGAGCTCCTGGAATGCACATGTTTGGTTGAGCATTGCTGGATTGTGATATAGGGATACCAAAAGAAGAGGAGTTGGCCGAGAACCCTTAATCATAACTAGTACGGCCATCATTGCAATTGCATTAAAAACATCTAGCACCAATGCATTTAGATTGGTGTTTATGCATATCGCCAGACCCCCGTACGGCCGACCACATATGCCTTGTTTCGCCTTTGTTTGGAGAACAGTGTAACCGGGCAGCAAGAGTTCGTGGGCACACAAAGGTTCCTGGCATTACATGATATCACACTCCATTCCTAAATGAGGGTTACTAAACCATGACTTTAGATTGCTAAACCCACATGAATTCCAAGACAAGATAGATAGCTGGGTTTCGAGCATTTTGCAAGGCGGCTAACCATGACCAGTCCTTGCTGGTGTTAGATAAGCTTACTAGTTGTGCAATTACCTCTGCATTCACCCCACTCTGAGAATCACCAGGGGCCAAATTTGGCAGTTGCGCAGGGGGAGGCGCCAGAGGCGTTTCGTTGAAGGAGATAGCATCATCGATTGAATCGAACGGATACCGCATTAGTCCAATAAAACGTAGCTCCTCCGTGTATTGCAGGAGGAGGTTGGTGATAATGGCCGATTGCACCTTGCACACCATACGATGGTTTTGAATTGGAGGCAATTTTATCCATTCAATATCATTCATGTGCAACGTACGCAGCCCGGCGATGCGGTTGAAGGCTTGCATCAGAGCTGACCGATTAAGTCCCTTTGTGCCATTCTTAAATGATATAATCTCCCATCCTATGATGGTGATGGACTGTTTTGGTGCTTCCCCCAATACTTCAGAGTCCCCCCCAGGCCGACCTGGAGGTGAGTTGTGCTGCTTTTGCTTCTCACCTCCTCCCTTTTGTGTCCTGCGCAAGTGAAGACTTCTTAACAGTCTCCCAATCATTGCCGGAGTGAAAGGACTGACAGCGTTCATCGTTTCCTACGACCGTCACAGCGGCGGTCTCCATGCCCATCTCCATCTCACTATTGCGGGATGGAGTCGCAACTACCCTACCTCTTTGAGTGATTTTGTTATCTATAGGTTTAAAAAAGTTAGGTAGTTGTGTCTGAGATGAGGAGGGTCCTAGCTCCTCAATGAGAGAGTGCGTCATTTGCAGGGGCCGTTTCTTTGGGTTTTTGTTGGAAATTGTTTCATCGGGGTCCAAGTCATTTACAGGGATTTTCAATACTGCAGACTTGGGCAGGGACTTGGCTGCACTATTCCTCCCAATTTTATTTTATTTTTTCCATTTACTTTTACATGGGGGATCAATTCCTCTTGGGAAGTTTTGGATGCCTTTTTTCGATCTGCTTTCCTTTTCAAGGTACGGAAGAATAATCTTTTTTCCTTCCTAGAGATAAAGGACCGCTCTGCAAGTTGCGGGAGACTTTCATCATCAGCAGATTGCCTGTTATCAGGAGCAGATGGAATATTATCAAGCGCAGGGTCAGATTGGTCTCAAATAGTTTAGTTAGTGCTGAGGGGCTGTCTGGATAAAAAACCTGACCCCCCTGCATGCAGATTAAAGAAAGCCCCACTTTTTCCTCCTCCTGGCTAGGTTGGAGAAAGAATAGCAGTTGTTCGAACTTTTCAGCGTGTGATGCAACTTCCCTACATAATTGAGCATGCGTAAGAATTTGGCATGTAGTATCAGGTCTAGGGGCAATAAGAGTTTGCGCAAAAGATTGAGGGAATGCATAAGTAACTGTGGGAGCATTTGTGATGTTAGATTCATTCACTGGGACATCTAAGTCATCTGTTTGAGTAGTTACAGAGCTGTTTGAAGAGACTTCCCTTTTCAATGGTTTATGGCCGTCTGACACCTGTCTAAGGCTATCTGCAAATATGAAGCCCTTTAATTTGTTAAATTTTAGTAAAATTTCTGTCAATGATTTTTTGCAATCTCTTAATTCGTAGTGCGTGTACTCATGTCCACGATCCAATAAGTTAAGTATTCTTGTTAGAACCAGATAGGATGCTTCAAGAGATTGCATGTCCCCTGTGGGTTCCAGAATATCAAAACCCAGTGGGTGATTCGAATCTTTTTTAGGGGGCGAATTCAAAGGATCCATTGCCAATTTATTAATACCAGGTGGAAACCAGATGGGGGAAGATGGCCGGGTAGGGGCCGATTGCCACGAGCTAGAGACAGGAAAGTTGGTAGACTTGGGTACATTGGATAGAGGTGCTGAAGAGATGTTTAAGTCCTCCATGTGTAGAGCATCTTTACAGTGAATATGCACATCAGTTCTTTTGCACCCTGGAAAGGTAACTGGTGTCGAGGGCCCCTCCGATAACCTAACCCGTTTTTCAAGGGCAGCAAGTACCACCGGGGCTAATATGGAATTATCAGAGGGGGAGGAGGGGGTATCTTCAGTAGGAAGTTCTAGCTGTGTGGGTACGGTATCCATCCGCATGCTCAGGAAGCTTTTACGGGCTGGTTTGGGTGTAGGCTTCCTAGGGGGCAATTTAGACTCAGAGGGGGAGACCCATTTACTACCGCTGCGAGTGCCTGTGCACGCGCATAGGAGAATGCCACCTCATGTTTTATTAAGTCCTGATCAGTAATTGGACCCCAATGCGCCACTACACCAGCGCTTTCACACAACCCCGGAGCGTCGCTCTTCCCAAAGTCTTTAGGCAGTGACATTTTTCTATTTTTTCGGCTTTTTTTCGTAATTTTACTGGGAGACGATTTCAAGGGGCACCCACTGCGCAGACTTGAAACCATTGAACCCGAACGTGCAAGTTAAGACACTGAATTTAATGAGTGATAGCAACTTACATGACGCGTGCCCCCAGCCTCACTGCCTAACAGCCCAACAGCCACTTGGAGCCCACTTCGATGCGCGCGATGCGCGTGCGCGAATGCTAAGTAGGCGGTTGGCGTAAGCAGGGGGCCGTGCAGAGCAAACAGGTGGCGGAGCAGTTGAAGAGTGACTGGAACAAGATAGAGAGAGGGAGCAGTTAGCCTAGAACAAAGTGAATGCACACACTTAGGAAACCTGATGTAGTTGCCGCGGCAAAGCCGCAGCAGTCGTTTTCAAAAAAATTTAGTGTGCAATAGCAAAAGTTCATTACTTGATTTACTGTCCAATACGGTGTTTCGCCGTCCGAGAACTTCCTCTTGCGCACGGCGCTTGTAGATGAAATGCTGCTGTCCTAGCTGGAGCTTTCCTGGAAGTTAGTGAATCCAACAGCAATTCCAGGCAGCCCAACAGCCACTTGGAGCCTACTTCGATGCGCGCGCGTGATGCGCGTGCGCTAGGGCAAGTAGGCGGTTGGCATAAGCAGGGGGCCGTGCGGAACAAACAGGGGGCGGAGCAGTTGAAGAGTGATTGATTTACTGTCCAATACGGTGTTTCGCCGTCCGAGAACTTCCTCTTGCGCACATCGCTTGTAGATGAAACGCTGATGTCGTAGCTGGAGCTTTCCTGGGAGTCAGTTAATCCAACAGCAATTCCGGGCAGCCCAACAGCTACTTGGAGCCCACTTCGATGCGCGCCAAGTGGCTGTCATCACTTCTTTGCAACACTGTGGGCATCAGTTCTTAACCTAGTTAGAGGAGCAAGTGGGGTTCTCATACATCGTCCTGTCACCAACTCATGAGGAGTTAGATGCTGATCTGAACCAGTCTGATTTCTCAGGGCATATAGGATAAGCGGTAGGCAATGTTGCCATCCATTATTTTAGGTCATTTTGAGCTTTGCTATTCTTTCCTTTAATAGTCTGTTGTTTAATATCTCACAGATGCCATTCACCTGTGGGTGATAAGTGGAAGAAAACTTATGCTTAATACCTAATAGGAGAACTACTTGATCAAACATCTCATTTACAAAATGCAGTCACACTATCAGACAGCAAAACCGCACACACACCCCTGCCTGGGGAACACTGTGGTTACAAGGAACTTGGCTGCATATGAGACATCAGGGTGCATGCACAGACCTGCTTTAATCTATATAGAAAAATGGCATACTATGACCAGCATATATCTGTGGCCGTTGCATGTCTGTAACATATCCACATAATCTATATGTAGATGCTGAAATGTGCCTTTGGGTTTTGGAATTGCTCCTCTTACTTTTCTCAAAGTGTGCCCTGCAGTGCATTTTTGGCACACAATGCAATTTAAAACGAACAGTGCTACATGATCTAACAGATTGGGCGAGAAACATTCTTCTGCAATTATAGCAGCACGACTCTCTCGAACCGTGTGTGCTGGGTAGTGAAGCTTCTCCAGCACTACTCTCAATAATCCTAGAGGCATAACTGGCTTTCCAGTGCTATCCTTTCTCCAAATGCCTCAATGGGGGATAAAGAACACCCTTCTTTCTCCATAAATCCTGTTCTTTTTGTGAGGCATGTCCTTGTATCGCAATTCACTGGACAATAGACAGCATGTTAAACCCCTTCTTTGCTAATATGCTTCGCCCTGTCATCTGTTTATCATCTTCTACTTCAAGACTAGATATGGGAGGATAACAGGCTTTTTTTTTACCTCTGAGTATGCTGCTTTGTTTCAGCGGTATATCAAATCTGTTCTTTTAGAATGTGTTGCACTTTTTACAACTGCTAGGGTCAATGGGAGGCTTAATGCTTCAATTAGCATATCCAATAAGGCTGCATGTTGCTCTGGAATATCATCTGGGTGGAGGATGCGCCTCCTTTTCCAAAGTGACAAACCTGCGTGGAAAGTTGACATCACATAGGCAGAGTCAGAGTACACCATCACTCCCTCATCCTCAAATCTCTGCAGCACTTTGATGAGTGTCACTAATTCTGCAGCCTGTGCTGAATAATTCAAAGACAATCTCATACTTGTGACTACCTCAAATTCACCCTCTCGATTCAACTTTACTACCACTGCTCCAGTATGCCTTTCCCCAGTTTTCTGGTCAATTCGGCAAGACCCATCAATGAAAACAACCCCCCCCCATCCTTAGGGCATTTTCTCTAGCTTGGGGAATATCATTATAACATTCAGTATATGTTTTGTAATCATGCACATAATCATACTCTCCTACTAGTTCTGCTATAAACATTGCTGATTTACTTTCTAACATCTAACAATTTTGATCACCTCATACCCTGATGCTCTTTGTGTAGTCAACATACTTTTGGCATTCTCTAAAACTGCAAATAGTGGATGTTCTACAAATAATGTTATTGGACACCCCATTTTTATGCTTGACACCTTTTCAATTGTGAATGCAGTAGCAGCAGCTAACAATTGCTCACAGGGATAATGTCCCTTCATAACTGGATCTAAAATCCCATTGTAATAAGCCAACATCTTATGTCCATGTCCATATCCTAATGTCATCCTCTGTGTGAGAACTGCTCTCATAACTTCCTTATTTGGATGAGAGAATTGATACAATTCTTCATTATAATCTGGGATCCCCAACATAGGGGATGAACTGATTGCCTTTTTTAATTCATCAAATCCTTCAGTCATCTCATCGGTCCATTTTATTGTGCTCTTGTCCACCTGTGCTTCTTTAGGTCCTTTTAAAAGTATAAGAATATATGTACTGTGATCGAAAACCCAGACACTGCAGTAGTTACATAACCTAGAAACTGTTGCATTGCACTCACTGTTTTTAGTGCTACTGTTTTCATGATTGCTTTGGCTTGTCACTTTTCTCACTTCATGAGGGATCAACTGTCCTATGTACAAGACCTCTTCCTGACAGTATTGTAACTTCTCTTTGTATACCTTATATACTTTCTCTGGGAGTATAGTCATGCGTTTGACTGAGTATTCTCTCCATCTTTCTTCTGTCTCACTGCACACCAAAATGTCATCCACATACTGGTTTATTACACTTTCAAGTTGGATATTACCCAGGTCCATCTGGAGGACTCTGTTAAAGATCAAAGGAGACTCACAGTACCCACAGGGCAAACAAGTATGTTTCAGGTGGGCATTTCTATATGAAGAAGGAAGTCTAATCTTGTGAGTCATCATGAAGCGGAATGAAAATAAATGCATTTTTAAATCTATAACTGTGAAATATTTGGCCTTAAATGGGATGTTACAAAGTATTGTTGCAGGATTTGGAACTAAGGGAAACTCAGCTTCGATGGGGTACACAGGCATATTTTATGGTGAATGTGATGGCACTAATATACCTTGCTTCATTAAAGTGGAAATGGTCTCTAATTTACCTTCATTCACTTTTCTGGACATAGGATATTGCTCTTCTCATGGCAACAGGGTTCCTGGTTTCATTTTGATTTTAACTGTTCCTATTCCTTTTAATAGATCTGCATCATATGAATTTGTGGTCCATAAAATCTTTGGCACTTTCTTTAAGTCTCGCCGGAAGAATGACAGTCTTCTTTTTACCAGCACCATTCCCTGTAGTATTTCTATATTCTCTACTTCAATCCAATAAGTGAGACACTAGTACATCATCTGAGTAGCCATCTCTAAACAGTTCTTTGTCAAATCTGTCAACCTGCATCCTTCACTGAGGGCTATCAATGTTCTCCATCCTCTTCCTTCATCATCTGTGCCATGAAGCTTTACCCTCTCTTCTCTGACCCCTTCTGCTTCTGACTTTAAGAGGCTAGTCAGCACTTCTTCATCCTCAATGGGGAAACTCTGGTCTAAATAAATAATTCCTCAGGTATTCTCAATATTTTAACTATCAATCTGGGTAGCCATGATAATAAAACAGTCCCACATACAAAAATACCTCTAGATCTAAAGGAATACCTAGTAATGCCTTTTGGCCTGTAAAGGCTAATATATACTCTCTCACATTCATATAATATAGCCATGGAGTAGAACACATTATTCTTCGTCGATAAGCGCATACCCGTCATACATCTATTCTACAATTATTCAATGGCGCTCCATCATGTGTCGTGTTTTGTGTGGTCACACCTGCTTCCCGCTTGATTCCAAATGTTGTCACATCTCTTCCCTATGATGGCTGCTCGAAAGCCTTTTATGTCACCTTTAGCTAACGTCATTCCTGATGTCATACTTTCTAATTAATAAATATATTTTCCTGCATCGGAAGTCAAACTCGACAATTTACATCTCAAATTATTTTTGTCCATTTGTGGCCACGGTATATATTGTGTTCATCCTCCCTCTATTCCAGTAATGGGAATTGTGAAACTCCCGGTCCATATTCATACTTGCCTACACTCTTCATCTTCCAGGCAGGGCTAGTCTTGCTCATTTTTTTCCTTACTGGTAGTGACCTTAATCTGCTGACATAAGGCAGGGATACAACCTCTGTACTAGGAGATTGTGCTTGTGGTCACTCAGTGTATGGTGTTAGTTCTAGTGTTTTTTTTTAGAGTCCTCTAAGTCTGACCATGTTTACCCCTTATTCTACACGTCATTCATTTGAAAACCTGCATGCGCCCTCCCTTCGCGCCCTCTCCTTCCACTCCCTTTATTCATCTGAAATCATTATGCCCCCGCTCGTATGGCTGATGTCTTTCTCAGCATCATCAATATATAATCTGTTTAAAGACAACATTCGGTACGCGTCTGTTATGACATCATCTGACCTGGCTTCAGTTCCCCTTGATAGAGACCTTTCTAAGTTCTCTTGGGTTTTATATCCGTCTTTATCCCTTATTTGCCTGTATAAATTCCCAAATCTTTTCACTAAATCTTCTGTATCCTGCTCATCTGCCCATGTTGATCTATGCATTCCTTGGAGCTCATTGTGGGGCTTTTGTGACCCTCTCTCTTCCTCAAATTCCTGTGCATCAATCAGTACTATGCTCTTATGACATAGATATTCTATCCTGTCATCATTTAATCCCCTGCTACTGTCCATTTATTCTTTTCTTCTCACCATCTCCCTCAATTTATCATCCTCTCACCTTCTTTGCAACCTATGTACTTTCATTCCCTGAGTTTCTAGCTCTTCTCGTTTCTTTTCTTCTACTCTCTACTTTTCTTTCCTTGCCTCATATTCCCTTCACTTGAATTCTTTATCCCTCTCTTCCTTGTATGTGCTTTCCTCTTCCTTCTCTTTCTTTTCCTGCCCTTCCCTTTCCTTTCTTTCTCAAACCCTATCAATGCCCTTATCATCCAGCTTAAGTAATATGTGTCCTCCCCTCCATTCATTCTGTACTATTGTTATTCCCTTAGCTTTCACTCATCATGCTGTTTGCTTTCATTGTGTGTTGGCGTAGCTTTGTATTCTCTACTTTTGCTCTCTTCAGCATTTTGCTGTTATAAGTGGGGGGCGGTGGCATATATATCAGATTAACATACCCTGCTGCTGCTTTTAATTCCTTTAAAGGATAAAATCCCTTCTCCTCTATATCTATGCTCTTATCTTTAGGAGGGGAAAGGGAGCCGAAGGCATTTTATCCTCCCCTTTATGCTGATTAAGCATCCACTCCCTCTCAGCTGGATCTTCTTTCTTACTCTGGTACAGTGTCCATAGTTCTAAAATGGCCAGCCTTTTCTGTAACATTTTTCCCTTATATGTGGCATGCAAATATGTCACATGCCGCAATATGGTTTTTGACTGCAAACCCTCCTGAGGCCACGGCATCAGTGGTTTATTAGTCGTGCCTCGGACCCATTCCGAATGATATTTCCTTATCTTGGCTGTATATCTTGGCAATGTCCTGCACAGATGTAAAAGAGGAGTGTCCTCCATGATGAGGAATAAGTTTCAACTGTCAATACTTACCCGTGCTTTTATTCTATTTTTTATTTGATCAAATATACCACACTGATTAATTGGCGCAGGCACCATCAATCACCGCTTATAAATCCCAAAATATTTTAACTACTTTAAAAAAAAGTATATAATGATGTACTGTTTGCTCCTTCATTTACGCTTTCTATCCATTTTTGTTATCTCATTCTTGTATTATGTGTACTCCAGATGTCTCACTCTCACCCAAATCCCACTCCTCCTCCCCTGAATCTTCAGATGATGACTTCTTCCTCTGTCCCTTCTTCTTTTGTGGCTTTTTTCGTGAGAAGAGGTATGGCCGTCCTCAGATGGAAGTCACCCTGACACCCTAGGTGGATAGGGATACAGGGGACCCCCTCCCGAGAAAGCCAGTGAGAGGAAAAAAGCGGATGCTCAAAAAAACCTCTCTTGTCAGCAGTTAAGATGGCAAAGGAAGGCTCCAGTTCAGCCATCTGTTGAAAGAGATGGCACACAGAGCTCCTTGTAGAGCACAGTGGATAATATGGACAGAGTCTGATGGTATAGTCTCTTATATCTGTACAGAAAGAAAGGCAAAGGGAGAGGAAAAAAGAAACAATACTGATACCCATAATGGAGGAAACGGGCGGCGGTAAGCAGAAACCAGGAAGGGCACAACAGGAACGGACACGGAAAGAAAAAAAATGAAGGCAGAAGGATCGGGAGGGGAACCGAAGGAGAGTAGAGTCAGTTATGACACCAACTGGGAAGAGCGCAGGCACCCGGAGAGAGAAGTGATGGGTTGCAAGGCGCCGAACAGGATGAGAGGCGTGGTTAAGAGCGGAAGCAAAACAACAGGGGGAAAAAGACTAGACCGAGAAGCACGGAAGTGGAAAAAAAACAGAATGGCACATCTTAATGGCGAGAAAGCCGCCATCTGCCCCACAAGCGCTATGAAGGAAGGACCGAAAGACGCATGACACATTATTTGTATTTTTAGAATCTCGTCATTATTTATATATTCATTTCCTTTGATTTTTACCCTCCTGATTGATGTCAATATCTTGGTCCAAATGTTCACGAATCTCCTTAATAAATCTTTTTACCATGGTTTTGTATTTATAATTCTAGACACAACAAAAGCTGTATATTAACATATTTATAACACCACACAGTGCACCTTTTCAATTTTACTGTGTATGCCTTCCTTTTCTATTTTTAGTAAATGTATCTCTTCTCAACCTTACTCCATTTTGGAGTTTGATACGCACTCTTCTGTGGGCCTTGCCTCAGGAATCCTTAACATCCCTATTTGGAGTCTTTATTCAAGTGCGTACCCTTCTGCCCCCCTTGGGGAATTGAGGTATCTTCTTTCTTCTCTGTATAATCTTCCAAATAAATCCTGTTACTTTCGTACGTATTATTTACAAAACAGCCACCCCTCCTATCTTATCTACCTTCAACTTACATCTGTGACTCAGTTTGAGTCCCTCTGCATTGACTTTCCTTGAACTGACCAGTTCGCCTGAGGGGCAAGGACAGGAATTTCATCAAAGGAGGACCAGCCAACTGCATCTTCTCACACGTGACTCTGCGCACCGATCTCCACAGGAAGCTCTGCGGTCTTCTGGCTAATGGCGGGAGCATCCAAGCAACTGGGGGTCTGGATCTGGCCTAGATCGATTAGACTGCAACCATCTGCACGGCTACAAAAATGTGCGGACATACTCACAGAATGTGGCAAACTACTACTTTGTTCTCATTTGATAAAGCACAGAGAATTGACAGACATCAGACTGATGCATGCACAATCACACACAAACTTGATTACATAGAGGTCTTATACGCCAATATGCGTCATTTATGACATCATCCTGCTTGGCAAATCATAAAACCTGTCTGGAAGGATTGCTTAGGAAAACATATTTACTTATAGAGCATGTAAGAATGAATACATCATTGGCTGCCCCTTATCTGTAAGGCATGGCTGGAACTACCTCTAAATACATATAGTACTGTTTATAGAGGACAAAATAGCAGCGGATTGGTCTATGCAACATTGTATTTTGGGTAGGGTGCCCCTTATTTTTATTTATTTTTTTATTTATAAGGTGCTGAAACCCTGCAGGCATCAGAACACTATAACAAAAATAACTTACAACATAAAATACAAAGAAAACAAACAGTCACCCGGTCTGGAAATAACGGTGGTGGTAAACCCACCGCCACGGTTGTTTCCGGACCGGGTGATCTCGAGTGCTGCAGGCAGGAGGTGTCATTCCCGCAAGGTCTGACCTGGCGAGTTTAACACCACCCGCTTGCAGGTGGATGTGGAACACCGGCACCATCACAAGATGGTGCCGGTTTTTCCACTTCCCCATTCCCATTGATTCCTATGGGACTCAATGGGAATGGGGATTTACCAAATTCTGCCTCTGGAATTCCTGGGTCACCGGGGTCGTAATGCCCCAGTAATTCCGGGAATCACGGAGGCAGAGTGGTAATACGAGTCCGGCGGTAACTTGCTGAAATTTCAGGCACGGTTACCGCCGGACTCGTAATGAGGCCCACTGTTATCACAGTAAATGTAACATGGCGAAATTCATCAAATACCTCCTTCTCAGTAGGGTACAAGCCTTCAGGCTAATCCACTATAAGATTAAAATGTGATGATCATCTGGCAGATAATATGACCAGGACCCAGTCCCTATTTTCCTGGGTACACCATTCATCTATTTCCAGCCTATGTCATATTTTCAAGTCTATGGGCCTCATTACACAGTAGGCGGTAACCATGCCGCTATTAGCTGCATGGCTACTTCCCTTACCGCATAGCGGGTCCGGGTAGGCGGTATGGGGACTTACCAGGTCATTCCCACCCTGGAGGACCCGGTAAGTCTGCATGCCAAATACCATTCCTCATTCCCATTCGAGCCCCCATAGGGCTCAATGGGAATGGGGAAGGAGCTAATAACGGTACCGCAATTTGCGGTACCATTATTAGCTCTGAAGTCCCTTTGCGGTTCCCATCCTTAACACCTGGTCAGACCAGGCGTTAAGGACGGGACCCGCTGAGGGACCTCGTACTAGGGCACTAAGGGATTACCGGCACCGGTGCTCTTACCGGTGCCGGGAATCCCTTAGCGCCTACCGTGTAATGAGGCCCTATGTGTCTGACCACCCCGGCCCAATTTGTTGGCGAAGCCAGGCCAAGACCTGGTTCCTTAAGGCATCTCTTGGTTCTTTCCCTGATTACTTTTCAATGTTAGTAATGATGACATTCCTTTTGTCCATGACAAAGTTTTGAATGATCTTATCCCTGAGCCATGGCATTGTGGTCTTCCTTATCTTAAAGTTCTTTGAAATAGGGATTTTATTACCTTTCACAGGATAGCCCGCTATACCAGGATCTGACTTGGACTTTGCATGGTCCACCAATGGATTAGGATGTAAACAACTCACCTTCTCCCCTTCTCCGGAGGAGGGAACAGCAGGATCCACTGAAAGTTCAGAACCAGTAATAGGAGCCAAATCATAAGTTGTTAGCAGTGTGGCATGTGTGGCAGTGTGGTAGGTGTGGCCCGGTGCCCTTCCCTCAACACAGGGACAGGCCGAGAGAAAGTATGAAAAGTGGCCAAATACTGTTGCATCAGTGGGATGGTTATAGGGTCAGTTTGGCAAGCCATGTCCGCCTTCACAATCTGGTAGTTTCCCACGCAATTATCTGGGGAGTCCATCCAATTATTAAAGTCATAAAAATGTTGGCACAAATTTAGTTGGCTAATAATATTGGCCTTTTCCACAATTCATTGGTCTGGAGTGATCTGCTCCTGGGAATTATCCACCAAGATGGCTGCTGCTGTAGACACAGGGTTAATTTAAGGTTGTGGATTATTCTTGGGCCCTTCTGTATCTAAGGTGGAAATTACAGACAGGGGAGTCCTGGGTGTCTCCTCTGATTTGGATGAACAATTTTCAGAGATAATGGCCTTATCATTTATCGGATTCAAATAAATATAGGCCGGTTCAATTTTATCTTGAAGAAGATCTATTGATTGGTTGGCTTACTATCCCAACCTTGGACTTTCGGCTCTTTAGCAGCACATACGTGAAATGAAACCTAGGTGCATTGAATTGCATCAGATTACTCCCCGTTCTGCCAATTAATCCATCATCCTTCATCGGTCAGCCATAAGGCAAAGACTTCCATCTGTAGTTTACATGGTAGCCTGCTCACTGTCTTGGAAAATTTGAAGGAGTATGAGCACACCACTATCTTCATCTGAGGCTCTAATGAATAGCCCTTGTTTTCGACTTCTGATTAACATGTGACTCTAGAGACGTGCACACTCTACCGTACATAGACTTCCTACAATTTTAATTGTCTAATACTTTGACTGTTGCATATGTTTTCTTCTTCCTTAATCTAAGAGGAATGCTTCACATGCAGGGTTTATTCATGTAAATCCCCTTGTTTCTCACAATTATTCCTTAAAATAGTATCAGTGATACAAGGCCATCATCGATTCATTGCTGTTTTAAACACAAGCTGTATTTCCAGTGTCTCCTAATTCTTGTGGGATAATTCAACCCACTTGTTGCTCTGCCATGCAGCATCAGTGTGTTCTGATGGTGCCAGAAACATCAAAATGGCCGAAAAACCCTTGTGTGCGCCAAACCCTCTGAAAATCCCGCTTTGCAAAACACAAAAAGATGGCTGCCCAATATATGCACACATGTTGTCAGTGGTGGAACAGAGACCGCACTCGGAAATGTGTCACTGGGCTCCACAACAAGTGAAAATGGAGTACAGAGGGAAAAGCGGTGCTCTGCTCAAGGAAATCCAAAAATCTTGCTTTAAATCCTTTTTCTCTGTTGCTGAAACTGCAGAATGCCGGCACAAAACACACTTAAACATTCAAAATTCTTACTGGGTGCTACAATTCACTTAGTTCAAGAAATCATTGTGAACTTACAATATCCTGAAAAGCTGAAAGTATCAAAGAAACATCACCAGTAAAAGTTGCCTGCCTGTGGAACCTGTCAAAATCTGGGCGCAGTACCCTCGGCCGCCTGAATGAAAGCTGTCAGGGGCCTGCAGAATTAAAACATTAACAGGGTAATTCATAGAATTTCGCAGAAAAGTGTCGCAAGCGGCTGGCGCAGAGTGTCCGCGTGCGATTGTCTGCGCCAGGCACGTGCGCTAAAACCGATTTCCGCGCACAGCGTATTCATGGATTATAGGCTCCCAAACCAGCCGTGGCGCAGAGTATCGGAGCGACCCTGCAGCAGCGCCAGTAACGCCCCCAAGAAAGCCCTCGCGCAAGGAAAAGCCATCAAAATCGCTAAATCATCGCAAAGGGCTGCGCTAACCCTGGACCAGTTTACAGGGCTGCCAAACAAGGAACGCAAAGCGGGTAACGTGCATATCAGGGGTACGCGTGAAGTTATACACGCGATTAGCCAGGGTGCCAGGGTACGTGTATTTCAGGGGTGCGCGGGAAGTTCAACACGCGATAGTCCAGGGAACGTGTATTACAGGGGTACGCGGGAAGTTCAACACGCGATTGTCCAGGGAACGTGTATTACAGGGGTACGCGGGAAGTTCAACACGCGATTGTCCAGGGAACGTGTATTACAGGGGTACGCGGGAAGTCTTACATGCGATTAGCCAGGGCACGTGTAATACAGGGGTACGCGGGAATTATCACACGCGATTTGGCAGGGTACGTGAATTACAGGGTTGCGTGGGAATTATCACACGCCATTTTGCTGGGTACGTGTATTACAGGGGTGCGTGGGAATTATCACACGCGATTAGGCTGGGTGGGTCCTCACAGGTGTTCCCTGTACACCCTCCACGGCCCCTGCAGGCAGCCCACAAAACAGGGGACTACCCTGCACACCTGCTCATGTCCCCCTGCACCCCCACCCCCCAGCCACCAGGGGTACCCACCACCAGGCCCCCACCCATGTCTCCTACCACCCCCACCCCCCAGCAGTGCAGGGGCAGCCTCCACCAGGCCCCCACTCATGTCTCCCACCACCCCCACCCCCCAGCCACCAGGGGCAGCCTCCACCAGGCCCCCACTCATGCCCGACTCATGTCTCCCACCACCCCCACCCCCCAGCACTGTGGGGCACCTGCCAGCAGGCCCCAACCCATGTCACCCACCACCCCCACCCCCCAGCAGTGCAGGGGCATCCTCCACCAGGCCCACACTCATGTCCCCTATCACCCCCGCCCCCCAGCAGTGCAGGGGCAGCCTCCACCAGGCCCCCACTCATGTCTCCCAGCGTGCTACGTGTATTCCAGGGGTGCGCGGGAAGTTCCACTCGCGAATAGCCTGGGCGTGTGTATTTCAGGGGTGCGTGGGAAGTTCCACACGCGAATAGCCTGGGCGCGTGTATTTCAGAGGTGCGCGGGAAGTTCCACACGCGAATAGCCTGGGCGCGTGTGTTTCAGGGGTGCGCGGGAAGTTACACACGCGAATAGCCTGGGCGCGTGTATTTCAGGGGTGCGCGGGAATTTCCACACGCGAATAGCATGGGCGTGTGTATTTCAGGGGTGCGCGGGAATTATCACACGCAATTTGGCTTGGTACGTGTATTACAGGGGTGCGTGGGAAGTTACACACGTGATTAGGCTGGGTGGTTCCTCACAGGTGTTCCCTGTACACCCTCCACGGCCCCTGCAGGCAGCCCACAAAACAGGGGACTACCCTGCACACCTGCTCATGTCTCCCACCACCCCCACCCCCCACCATCCAGGGGCACCCTCCACCAGGCCCCCACTCATGTCTCCCACCACCCCCACCCCCCAGCCACCAGGGGCACCCTCCACCAGGCCCCCACCCATGTCCCCTATCACCCCCACCCCCCAGCAGTGCAGGGGCACCCTCCACCAGGCCCCCACTCATGTCTCCCACCACCCCCACCCCCCAGCCACCAGGGGCACCCTACACCAGGCCCCCACTCATGTCCCCTATCACCCCCACCCCCCCAGTCACCAGGGGCACCCTCCACCAGGCCCCCACCCATGTCCCCTATCACCCCCACCCCCCAGCAGTGCAGGGGCACCCTCCACCAGGCCCCCACTCATGTCTATCACCACCCCCACCCCCCAGCCACCAGGGGCACCCTCCACCAGGACCCCACCCATGTCTCCCACCACCCCCACCCCCCAGCAGTGCAGGGGCACCCTCCACCAGGCCCCCACTCATGTCTCCCACCACCCCCACCCCCCAGCCACCAGGGGCACCCTCCACCAGGCCCCCACCCATGTCCCCTATCACCCCCACCCCCCAGCAGTGCAGGGGCACCCTCCACCAGGCCCCCACTCATGTCTCCCACCACCCCCACACCCCAGCCACCAGGGGAACCCTCCACCAGGCCCCCACTCATGTCCCCTATCACCCCCACCCCCCCCAGCCACCAGGGGCACCCTCCACCAGGCCCCCACCCATGTCCCCTATCACCCCCACCCCCCAGCAGTGCAGGGGCACCCTCCACCAGGCCCCCACTCATGTCTCCCAACACCCCCACCCCCCAGCCACCAGGGGCACCCTCCACCAGGCCCCCACTCATGTCTCCCACCACCCCCACCCCCCCGCCACCAGGGGCACCCTCCACCAGGCCCCCACTCATGTCTCCCACCACCCCCACCCCCCGCCTCCAGGGGCACCCTCCACCAGGCCCCCACTCATGTCTCCCACCACCCCCACCCCCCAGCCACCAGGGGCACCCTCCACCAGGCCCCCACCCATGTCCCCTATCACCCCCACCCCCCAGCAGTGCAGGGGCACCCTCCACCAGGCCCCCACTCATGTCTCCCACCACCCCCACCCCCCAGCCACCAGGGGCACCCTCCACCAGGCCCCCACTCATGTCCCCTATCATCCCCACCACCCCAGTCACCAGGGGCACCCTCCACCAGGCCCCCACCCATGTCCCCTATCACCCCCACCCCCCAGCAGTGCAGGGGCACCCTCCACCAGGCCCCCACTCATGTCTCCCACCACCCCCACCCCCCAGCCACCAGGGGCACCCTCCACCAGGCCCCCACCCATGTCTCCCACCACCCCACCCCCAGCAGTGCAGGGGCACGCTCCACCAGGGCCCCACTCATGTCTCCCACCACCCCCACCCCCCAGCCACCAGGGGCACCCTTCACCAGGACCCCACCCATGTCCCCTATCACCCCCACCCCCCAGCAGTGCAGGGGCACCCTCCACCAGGCCCCCACTCATGTCTCCCACCACCCCCACCCCCCAGCCACCAGGGGCACCCTCCACCAGGCCCCCACTCATGTCCCCTATCACCCCCACCCCCCGTCACCAGGGGCACCCTCCACCAGGCCCCCACCCATGTCCCCTATCACCCCCACCCCCCAGCAGTGCAGGGGCACCCTCCACCAGGCGCCCACTCATGTCTCCCACCACCCCCACCCCCCAGCCACCAGGGGCACCCTCCACCAGGCCCCCACCCATGTCTCCCACCACCCCCACCCCCCAGCAGTGCAGGGGCAGCCTCCACCAGGCACCCACTCATGTCTCCCACCACCCCCCAGCCACCAGGGGCACCCTCCACCAGGCCCCCACTCATGTCTCCCACCACCCCCACCCCCCAGCAGTGCAGGGGCACCCTCCACCAGGCCCCCACTCATGTCTCCCACCACCCCCACCCCCCAGCCACCAGGGGCACCGTCCACCAGGCCCCCACTCATGTCTCCCACCACCCCCACCCCCCAGCCACCAGGGGCACCCTCCACCAGGCCCCAACTCATGTCCCCTATCACCCCCACCCCCCCAGTCACCAGGGGCACCCTCCACCAGGCCCCCACCCATGTCCCCTATCACCCCCACCCCCCCAGTCACCAGGGGCACCCTCCACCAGGCCCCCACTCATGTCTCCCACCACCCCCACCCCCCAGCCACCAGGGGCACTCTCCACCAGGCCCCCACCCATGTCACCCACCACCCCCACCCCCCAGCAGTGCAGGGGCAGCAGGCAGTCAGGCAGCAGCAGGTGGGAGCGTGCTCTGGCTCTCGGGGGCAGTAGTTCGGCCTTCCGGGCAGGAGCGTGGTATTCTGTGTGCGTACGCGTGGCCAGCTTGGTACGGAGTGATTTGGCACTTGAAAATCCTGCACGTCAGCGTGAAAACTGAGGAAAGGCCCTCAGCGCGTAAGCACGTCTGTGACGTGACCCGCACAGGTGTTTCCCACACAGCACGTGATGACAGAGCACACGTGGAAAGACTGCACGTCAGAGTGTAATCGCGTGTGATTGGTGGAAATGGCCCTACACGCAGAAGTGACAAAGCATGTAATTGGTGGAAATGGCCCTAGCGCATACACGCCGCGTAAGTGACGCTGGACGTGTGGGCCTGTATAAAAGGTACGTGTAGAACACGTTTTCCTTGTACGTGCTTTTCGTGGAGAGCGAGTGGGTGAATTCTGTACTTCTTGTCGTTTCACACTCGATTTACTTCACAGCGTTTCAAGTTCGTATTCCCTGTTACCTCTGACAGCTTTTTCTCTTTTTTCTCTTTTACTGGTTTACCTGGGCCTGTTCCCTCAAACAGTGTTCCCTTCTACTGTTGTCCTGTCTCCTCAGACAGCGTACAAATCTTCTTTTGGCGGGGGTGTTGCCAACCAAACGTGCTCCTTTTACACGCTTGTTTACCAGGCAGACGGTGAGTCACGCACGTATCTAACATCTGTGCTTGCCCCGTGTGTAGCCTACCCCTTCAAAGGTCATTCTAGGCTGCGTGTGACACGCATACGTTCATTCTTGTGTTACTGGGTGCCACAGCGTAGTGCAGGTTTTTCTTTCTGCACACGTGGTCTAGGAGGGGTTGCGTGCACGTCATCTCCCTTTTTTGGGCCTCCTGTGCGTTGCGTGACCCGTCATCTTTCCCCAGGGGTTACAATCAGCCTTGCTAGAGCACTAGGGTACAATTACCATCTGGTACCCAACCCCTTTGACCCCCAATTGCCCAGGACAATAGTCTACATCCACTCCCATACGCACATTAACATCAGTGCCATGGCTGGGAGGCGAGGATTCCGTAAGGGTGGCAAAGGTGGAAGAGCCACAAGTGGTGGCCGTGGTGGATCCGGTAGGGGACGTGGTCGTAACTTGCAGGGTGAGCCTGTCCCCCCATGTGTGGAGGACCAGTCACGGGCACCCATAATCCCCCCCCCCTCCCGTTGAGGCTGATGTGGCTGACACCATCCATGCTCAGCCCTTGTTGGACCAGCCCATTGTGGCACCAGACCTGGCTAACTCCATGGCTGACTTCCAGGTCAGCAGGGCTACGACACGTGCGCTGGTGCACGTTGATGCCATCATGCCACGTGGATCTCGGGCAGCAAGGTCATCTGCTGCACCAAGGAGGCAGGGCGGAGAGGCTGCAGGGGCAGCTGCGGCTCCATCCACCCCAGCCCTCACACACCCAGCCAGGACAGTGTCGGTCCTAGTCCATGCTGCTGACATTCCCCCTGACACCATCACACTAGAGCCAATGCCTGCACCAACTCCCATGCTGAGTGTGCAATCCCACCCTCCTGATACAGAGTCCACCAGGGCTCCTGCCCCTAGTGTCCAGAGCGGCGCAGGACACTCAGGATCACCACCACCTTCCAAGCGGAAGAGGAAGAGTGCTCGTCCGGCACAGGCTGATTCCCCAGACACGGCTACACGGTCCGGCCCGTCCAGGAAGCCCAGCTTCACGGATGACGAACTGAATGCACTTGTCGAGTATGTGTCCGGACATGACAACGAGATGTTCATTGTTGCAGGATCCAAGACCACACCTGCACAATGCCAGGCACACTGGCAGACCGTTGCGGACATTGTAAGTGCCCTTGGAATCGTGAGGCACACAGCCAATGATTGCTATAAGCGCTGGAATGACCTAAAGCTCAGGGCAAAGAGTAAGCTGGCCTCAAGTCATGCCGCAACTCTAGTGACTGGAGGTGGGTCTCCAGTAGTAGACATGGAACTCACTCCACCTGAGTCAGTCGCTGGGACCTACGTCACGGAGGAACAGATCCAAGGCATGGGAGATCTGGCTGATTACGAGGCATTGTCCGGTGAGTGCACATGCATGTGTGTGTCATCCATGTGCATGGTGTGTGTGTGAGGGCTTCTGTTTGTGTGCCAGGTGAGAGTGTGTGCGCCTGAGTCGTATGGTTCAGCCATGTGCTTCATGCAATACTTCCTGCGCAGCTGCATTTGGCCATAGCAGTATCCCTTCTGCCAACAGTAGACATCTAGCCCAACTGCACGCCAGTTGCCCTTGAAGTGTCACCTTGCCACAACATTGTTGCTTATTTTTCACTGTTCATTCAGTCAGATTGTTTGCATTCCCCCACTTTTACTAGCCATGTCGCTGTCCACTAGTCACATGTCTGACATGGCAATGGTGAAGTGGAGTGACTTTGTTACCTGGATATCATTTGTACACACATGTCCCTGTGCAATTGGACCATTTCAGACTGGCAGCTCCAGGAGAAAAATCTGACCTGTTAGAATTAGAAAAGCAATTACATGCGGGAACTGGACTGAATGAATAGGTGCTGCCCTCCTCTCCATCTTCACTCAATAGCAATGGTACATGCCATCTGTGTGATGGCATGTGTATTTCACCTGGCAATCACAGGCCAATGTGTGATGCCACTGCCAGGCAGCATGCAGAAAATGTGTTCATTTTCCATCTTGGTGTCATCAGTGTGTGCCATTTGCCTGCACTTCATACGCAGTGAGGGTGCATGCATGGGAGGGTTTTAGTCATGTGGGACATGTGTCAATCAAGTACTGGTTCTCTTGCTTCTCAGCCCTCATTGTGTGCCATGGTGCTAATGCCTGTTTCCATTTCTTTGTTTTCATGTCTTTGCAGGGGAAGACGCACCTGATACTGCTGGGGTTGTGGAGATGGTGCAGACCCAGGAGGGGTCCGAGGGCCGACCAACCACCAGTGAGGGACGTGGTGTGGTGGTGGGGGAGAACCCACAAGTGCTGCAGGTCGTGCTCTCAAGGGGTGTCTCTGGCTGCACCTCCCCCGAGCTGTACTCAGGTGTTGATTCGGATGAGACCTACGTGCCGTCGCAGGTGAGTGTTCCAGGGAGGGATTCTGTTCTGTCTCACCCACCTGCACCAGGGTCAGAACCCTCCATGGGGATGTCAGTGTTGGCAGCTACGCCTTCGGTGGTTACGGATGCAGGGTCACACTCCGCGACATCTGATCCTGTTCCTGGGCCAGCAGATCAGAGGGGGAATGCAGTCCTGCAGCCTCAGGCAGTGCCGGCACAGCAAGGCGCAGTTCGCCTTGCCCCAGACAGGTGTGGTGCCCACCGACGTGGTGGCCGTATGCCACCTGGCAATACCGCATGGGAGCAATCCATTTACGGTATGGCAACCCAACAGGCTGCATCATCCGAGATGATGGCTCAGGCCATGGATAGGGTGGCCACTTCCATTGTCCCCCCAGAAAGGCTGATGGAGCGACTAGAGCAGGCAACCGACTCCATCTGCCAGTCACACAGGGAGGACATGTTGGGGTCCAACAGGGACAGGCGGGCGGCACTGGCGACTCTGCAGGAGGCCATCTCCATTGAGTCCCAGGGCCACAGGAGCTCCTTCACCTCAGGACGACTCTTGTTGAGCTTGAGGCTTCAACACACCAAAGGACAGAACAGCAGCTGGAGCGTCTCACCCGTACGCTCTCAGCTGAGATGCAGGCAACGAGGGCGGAGGTCCGGGCATCCCGTGAGTTGTTGCATGGGGACCTCCGCACACTCATCCTCCAGAACCAGACCTACCACACCCACATGCTTGCAGCCATGGAGGAGCAGACTAGGGCCTTGCGTGGGCTGCCTCCCATAGTGCAACCACCTCCGGATGCAGCTGCACAGGGTGATAATAGCGACAGCAGTGATACTCCCACAACAGGTTAGCCGTGTGGGCCATGAGCCCATGGAGGTGTTTTATTTTCCCAGGATCCACGCAGGTGGGTTCTGGTGTGCATCCTGTCCTCGGACCTCCTGGGTGGCCTCTCCAACCCCCCCGGGCCCATCAATGGCCATTTTTGATTGTTTCTTATTTTTATTTTTATTGTTATTTCTTTTATTCCCTATTTTTTTGGGACGATTTGTTGGCTTCCGTGGTTCCTGTGGGCATAGGCTGCATTGTGGCTGGGCACATGCAGGCTTGTAATGTATTTGGTTCAGATGCTTGGGTTTGAGTCACACACACCCCTCCTGCTTCCCGTTTCCATGGGCTTGCAAAGGGTGTGCCCAAGTGACAGTGGATTACACAGTGACGTTGGACTCCCATGAGCTGTGGGGGCAGTCTGTAGTCAATACTGTGTATACATTCCTAGTGCATATTGCTGTTGTGTTGTACACTGCATGTTGCATTGATGTGTAACTCATCTTCTGTGTCTACCTCCCAATTTGCAGGTCCCTTCCTCATGTCTACACAAGGACCTCTAGTCTGGAGATGGGGTCCATGTTGGCAGCAGTGCACCTACAACTCTACATGGCGCCAACACTGCACAGTTGGTAGTGGTGGGAGTGCAGGCATTTCCAGGTGGTGAGACTACTAATATGTAACATTTGTGATGTAATGTTAATGGTACTACGTGCTCAAGTATGTTGTTGGTCCGGCATTGCTGTGAGCATTTCAGGTGTTGCAGGTTTCTAATAGGGACACTGTACATAGTGAGACTAGTGTCATGTTGTGGGGATTACTTTGTTTACCTGCAATTAGCATGACATGGCACGGTGTGTCGTGTGGCGGTGCTGGGGTTGGGTTGGCTGACATGGCACTGTCCTCTTGTTGCATTTTGCAAGTGGGTAATCATTTTAGCTGCTTGAATGTGTAACTTCACAAAACTGCATTGGTGGTGTCTGTGTGGGTAGGGATGCACACATTGTGACACTTCCAGGTGAACAATCTCAGGCTGATATGGTATTCACGGTTCATTCTCCAGACATTCAGGATCAGTGTCATGTTTAGTCATCATTGATTGTCAGATGGAATGTGCCAGGGCAGTGTGCACTCCACAGGGGTGTGATTTCTATGTGAAGTAATTAGCCACTAGCTGTGTACGGGCTGCCTCCCCCCGTGCCCTTTCCCCTCCGATGCGCAGCGGCTGTGCATGTGGTTGGGGATGTGGGGCCACCACCATGTCCACGGCCAGGCCCTGGCGTGTTGCAACGTTGTGCAGGACACATGCTGCCACTATGATCCTGCACACTACTGGGGGAGCGTATAACAGCTGCCCGCCAGAACGGTCAAGGGAGCAAAAGCGCGACTTTAGCATTCCGAATGTGCGCTCCACTATGCTTCGGGTCGTAATGTGGGCTGTGTTATATCTTACCTCGGGTGGCGTGGTGGGGTTCCGAATTGGCGTCATCATGTGGGGGCTGAGAGGGTAGGCACTGTCCCCTGTGGAGGTGGTGATTGGTATCATTGGTGGGATTGTGACCTTGCTCAGTATCCAACATGCATGCATGTGCAGTGGCATACATACTCACCAAGCAGCCATGTATCGCCATGCCGCCCAGCTTCTAGGTCCCGGCTTAGGGTGGACATTCGGTAAATGAAGGTGTCGTGGGTGGAGCCGGGATAGTTGGCATATACTGAGGTGATGATTCCCTTGGCACTACATGCTACCTGCACGTTGATGGAATGCCAGTGCTTGCGGTTCCTATAGATGTGCTCAGATGCCCTGGGGGGACGTAGAGCCACATGGGTGCAGTCGATGGCACCTAGCACTTTGGGGAATCGTGCCACACCGTAAAAATCCAGGGCGGCAGCATGCCTTTCTGCAGGTGTTCTGGGCAGGTATATGTGCCTGCGGACTGATGGGCGTGCAGTGATGATGTTCAAGACCTGGTGTAGGCAGCGTGACTGGGTGGCCTGTGACACCCCACCCACTATGGCACTTGTCCGCTGAAATGATCCAGTGGCTAAGAAGTGCAGTACATTGAGGACCTTCTCCAGGGGGCTGAGTGCTTGGGAGCACAGGGTGGGTGATGTGAGGTCATCCTCCCACTCACTCACCAGGTCCAGTATTATGTGTGGTGGAAACCTGTACCTCCCATAAACCTGGTCATCAGGCATCCCGAAAAGGCTGGTTCTGGGTGTGAATATTCTGGCCCTGACTATCCTCCTCCTCCTCCTTTGGTAGCCCACTGCCACTGCTGCTAGGAACGGTATGTTCATCCTGGCGTCTGAGCTTGTTATTGTTAAAGTGCGCAAATTTATGCTTTGCGCATGTTCTAGGCGAGCGTGTGACCCGCGCACCCCTGGAATCCAGTTCCCAGTCCAATAGCGTGTGGAAATTCACACGCACCACGGGATACAGCGTGTGACCCGCGCACCCCTGGAATCCAGTTCCCAGTCCAATAGCGTGTGGAAATTCACACGCACCACGGGATACAGCGTGTGACCCGTGCACCCCTGGAATCCAGTTCCCAGTCCAATAGCGTGTGGAAATTCACACGCACCACGGGATACAGGTTCGCTGACGTACTTGCGTGTGTAAGTGCCCGCGCACCCATTAAATACTCGTACATAGGCCAATCGCGTGTACGCGCACTTTTGTCCAATTACACGCGATGACACTCTGACGTGCAGTATTTCCACGTGTGCCCCGTCATCACGTGCTGAGTGGGGAACACCCGTGCGGGTCACGTCACAGACGCGCTTACGCGCTGAGGGACTCTGGTCCAATAGAATCGCGTATGCGTGCTGACGCGCTTACGCGCTAAGGGCCTTTCCTCGGATTTCACGCTGACGTGCAGGATTTTCACGTGCCAAATCACTCCGTATCAAGCTGGCCACGCGAAAACACACGGAAGACCACGCTCCTGCCCAGAAGGCCGAGTTATTGCCCCCCAGTGCCCCGAGCAGCCTCCCACGTGCCATCTGCTGCTGCCTGCCTGCCTGCCTGCCTGCCTGCTGCCACCGTGCCCTGCCATTTGGTGCCTGCACATCAGCCATCTGCAGGGGTCCAGTTGCTGTGTCCACCCCTGCTGGAACTGAAGACTCCCGACTGGGATTACATCGCTCCACAGCCCAGCCCCAGGACCCAGTTGCCCACCCACACCTGCCTCTGGGGTTGCCATGTCGGGCACTTCCACATCTGGCACCAGTGGCAACCCCAGGCCAGAGGGGCAAAGGGGCACCAGCTTCACTGTCACCGAAGTTGGTGTCCTGGTGGAGCATGTCCTGGGGCAGTATGATGCCCTCTTTGGATCGTCCCACGCCAGCAAGGAAGGACGGCAGAGGATCTGGGCCGACTGTGTGGTTGCCATCAACGCGGAGGGGGTGGCAACCCGCGACGTCCTGAAGATCAAGAAGCGCTGGGAGGACTTGAGGTCCAGGACCCTTGTGAAGGCCCGGCGCCTCGTGGAGGGGGGCCGGGGCCGCATGAGTTCCATCCAGATGAGGGTCCTGGAACGCGTACGCCCAGCGCTCCACGCCCAGATCCTTGAGAGGGAGGCCCGTCTGGAGTTGAGCGGTAAGTGTCCAAGCATTACTGTGTGAGACAGGGCATGTTGCGGTGTGCTGGTTCTATGATACTTGCCTGTATGTGTGCCATAGGCCATGTATGCATGTATGTGTGCAGGGACATCATGGTAATGCATGTGCGACCAGTGATGTGTGACCCACATGGTTGTTGCATGTGTTCAAATGCCGCATGGGGAGCCCTATGCAGATTTTGAACATGAGAGCATGCCAGTCTCTGTACCTGGACATGGGTGGGGGTGAGGGATGGGTGCTGATGCCAGGTACATATATGGTAGCCATGTCTGTGTGCCTGACCTGCGTGTCTGTGACTTGTGCATGCCATGGATGCATGACACATGTGTGTGACAATGCACAGATTCAGTGAAGCAGCCAAATTACCCTTGTATCCGCTGTGTTTGGTGTGTTTGGGGCCAGATGGATGTGACTGAGGTGAAGTGTGTGCATGTGATAGGCAAGAGCCATGATGCATGTGAGTTACATATCATTGAATGTTTCAAGAGTCCATTGGACATGCATGGAAATGTCCATGGCATGCACCATGCCTGTTACTGTGTGTGTTTTGCCTGGACTGACCCATGTGTTGTGGAGGGACATGATGGAAGTGTACTTTGACAGTGGTGCTCATCTGCTATTGCTTCCTGTCTAGGGGACCATTGTACAGTGCCCTGATGCTTGTGTTCTTTGTCTCTCTCTACGCAGCGGCTAGTGAAGAAGAGGGCGGAGACGTCGCTGTGGAGCAAGGCGGCGGGGATGCCCCCACGGCTGCAGCGGAAGGGGTGGTTGAGCCCCCACAGGGGCCTGCTACGGTGGGAGACGGTGAGGAGCCATCCAGGTTGGTGGTTTGCACAGAGGAGGAGGAGGCCGCCACTGGGGCACACATGGGGCCTGTTGGGGGCATCCCTGCTGGTGCAAGTGGTGCAGTCCAGGGCCAGGGGCAGGAGGCAGCACAGGTCACCGTGGAGGGGCCTGTGCATGTTGCTGTCCCTGACCCTGTGAGTGCACCACCATGCACCAGCAGGGATGCCCCGTCCCAGGCCCGTCCGCAGGTAGAGGGGATGTCCATGTCACCTGACTCCCCTCCACCTGCGGACCGTGCGGAGAAGGTCCTGATTGGGGTCGCGATGCGCACGGCTGTTATTCGTGATGCCGTGCGTGCTTCCCGGGAGGAGCACGCACGTCATCACGAAGTGCACCGTGCCGACGTGGCCCAATTGGGATCGGCCATGTTCGGGGGTTTCCTGCATGTGTTGGCCAATGTGGCGGCCCTCTCCTCCTCTGTGCAGGCTATCCACCAGTCGTTCTCCTTGCCGTCTTCCAGCCCAGATGCCACCAGGGCCCCCTGTGGACCTGCCCCGACCAATGCAGCCAGCTCGGTGGGGATCCCATCCCTGCCACAGTTGGGAGTCGGAGGTCCAGCAGGGGTAGACAACACAGCAACTGGACCCCAGCAGATGGAAGATGTGACAGCATCATCAGGCAGGGCACGTGCACGACGGCGTCGGTGGTTTCCATCAGCCTGGATGCCGTCGTGCTGGCAGAGGCAGTGGCATCGGAGGCAGCAGCGGGCTCGACGTGGGAGGCATCATGGCTCGGGGCCATCAAGATCAGAGGGGCAGGCATCGGCCGGAGGGCAGGGCAACCCTGGGATGGTGGTGTCTTCCGTGTGGGAGCAGTTGGTCCAGCGGATAGGTGCGGAGCGGCAGCGGGTGGAAGAGGAGCGGCTCGCCATGGTCAGGGCAGAGTTCTCCATGCGTCGGGCGTTGAGGCGGGCTGAGTGCCTCGAAGAAGCTCGCAGGGAATTTGAGCTGAACATGGGGTTATCCCTGCGAGACCTCGGGGCCAGGACAGAGTCCCGCCTCCAGGACATCGACATGGAGTTCGATGATGCCCTGGCCAGCAACATCAACAAGTGAGCCGCAGGACTTGCCCGCTGCCTTTGTATATAGTTATATAGTTAGTTAGTGCTAGGTTTCCTTTATTTGTTTTTATTATTTTGGACCGCTCGGACAATGGCCACTTTTTTGTATATATTTTTTTCATTAGGTAGTAGTAGGTTTCCTTTATGGTGTTGGGCTCATGGACCCTGGTACATTCCTGTATTTAGTTTGTTTTTTGAAGGAACATTTTCTTTTTTTCATTATTGTGTTCACCATGTGGAAATGGTTTTTCATTATTTTGCTTCTACTTGATATTGCTTTGGTCAACATTTGTTTTTGTATTAATTTTTCGTTTTTTGATTTTTACTTTTGTTCTCCAACATGGACCATTTATTTTATTATCCACATTGTTGTATGTTTGATTTGTTTACTTATTTTTAATCTTTAATACATTTTTTATTTTTACTTCCACTTGTCTTATTTTGTCTTTGGTTTCATACATGTCATGATATGGGTTTTGAAATTCACTTGCAGCCATTGTGTATGTGTGTGTGACGGACATGTGTTCATTTACATACTTGCCATTGGGGTTGTGACATGTAATTGCATTCACTATGTGGGTGGATGCAATCCTTGCCTGGGTGTTTGTGCTGGGTATGCTGCCCATTACTGCCATGATTGTGTATCGTCAGGACCTGGGGGCAGGGGGACATGGGTGGGGGCCTGGTGGAGGCTGCCCCTGCACTGCTGGGGGGTGGGGGTGATAGGGGACATGGGTGGGGGCCTGGTGGAGGGTGCCCCTGGTGAGTGGGGTCGCGGGAGTGATAGGGGACATGAGTGGGGGCCTGGTGGAGGGTGCCCCTGGTGGCGGGGGGGTGGGGGTGATAGGGGACATGAGTGGGTGCCTGGTGGAGGCTGCCCCTGCACTGCTGGGGGGTGGGGGTGGTGGGAGCCATACATGGGTGGGGGCCTGGTGGAGGCTGCCCCTGCACTGCTGGGGGGTGGGGGTGGTGGGAGATATGAGTGGGGGCCTGGTGGAGGCTGCCCCTGCACTGCTGGGGGGTGGGGGTGGTGGGAGACATGAGTGGGGGCCTGGTGGAGGCTGCCCCTGGTGACTGGGGGGGTGGGGGTGGTGGGAGACATGAGTGGGGGCCTGGTGGAGGGTGCCCCTGGATGGTGGGGGGTGGGGGTGGTGGGAGACATGAGCAGGTGTGCAGGGTAGTCCCCTGTTTTGTGGGCTGCCTGCAGGGGCCGTGGAGGGTGTACAGGGAACACCTGTGAGGACCCACCCAGCCTAATCGCGTGTGTAACTTCCCACGCACCCCTGTAATACACGTACCAAGCCAAATCGCGTGTGATAATTCCCGCGCACCCCTGAAATACACGCGCCCAGGCTATTCGCGTGTGGAAGTTCCCGCGCACCCCTGAAATACACGCGCCCAGGCTATTCGCGTGTGGAACTTCCCGCGCACCCCTGAAATACAAGCGCCCAGGCTATTCGCGTGTGGAACTTCCCGCGCACCTCTGAAATACATGCGCCCAGGCTATTCGCGTGTGGAACTTCCCGCGCACCCCTGAAATACACGTACCCTGCTGTAATCGCGTGTGGGACTTCCCGCGCACCCCTGAAATACACGTACCCTGATGGAATCGCGTGTGGAATTTCCCGCGCACCCCTGAAATACACCTACCCGGATGGAATCGCGTGTGGAACTTCCCGCGCACCCCTGAAATACACGCGCCCAGTATATTCGCGTGTGGAACTTCCCGCGCACCCCTGGAATACACGTACCCTGCATAATCGCGTGAAAAACTTCACGCGAACCCCTGAAATACACGTAGCCCGCTCCCCCAGGCCCGATCGCGTGAAAAACTTCACGCGAACCCCTGTAATACACGTAGCCCGCTCCCCCAGGCCCGATCGCGTGAAAAACTTCACGCGAACCCCTGTAATACACGTAGCCCGCTCCCCCAGGCCCGATCGCGTGAAAAACTTCACGCGAACCCCTGAAATACACGTAGCCCGCTCCCCCAGGCCCGATCGCGTGAAGTTGTACCCTGCTGAAATCGCGTGTGAGACTTCCCGCGCACCCCGGTATACACGCACACGTATTTTTTGTCAGCGGGTGTCCGTGTTTGTGGGTACCCCTTTGCACGTCATTTGTCCTGGAGGGCCACAGTATAGGACATTCATCATGGCAGTATATAGGTGCTATTTGTTGGCGCACCTTTTGGCGCACATTTCTTACAGCCGCAGAGACGCTACCGCCTGCTTTCTTGTGGCGGTCGTGTTTGTGCCTGTGCGCTGGTTTGAGCTTGCGCTTTTTAGCCCTATTCTATTCCATGAATACGTGTTGTAGGCGAGCGTGTGGGCGTTCCGCGCACTTGTGCCCTGTACTTCCCCCGTGACGCCCACGTTTTTGCAAGTTGTTCCCCATTCCGAGTGTTACGCCCGTGTTCCGCCTACTTTTGTTGCGTGCGCCGCGCTATGTGCGAATTTCGCTGTGGCCTGTGCGATTTTCGCTGTGACCTGGCGCACGCTGTTAGATGGCCAGTGCGCCAACGTGCGCGGCGCACTTTTTTATCGCACATCCGCTGGTTTTCTCGCGCACGGCCTTCCATGAATCGACGTGCGCTGCTTTTCGTGCGATTTTCGCACTTGCACTGCGATTTTCGCTTTTCCACTGCGATTCGCACGTTTTTGCCCACTTGCGCCGCGCTAATTATTCCATGAATCGGCCTGTAAATATGTATAAACTAAAATCAAATGCTTGCAAGCTAAGAGGCCTGTTATTGAGAGTAACCCATCTTGTAATTGTTTTGATTCCCTGGTTTAAAATCTTGAATAAGTATTCTAGCTGATATTTTGAAATCACAAGTTTGTTTCAAACTAAGGAAAAATGCAACCGAAATAACATTTAAATTTAAGCCTGGCTAAAGCCACCCAAACTGGAATAACAGCTTTCCTCACAAAAGGAGGACACTTCCCCCCAGCTAAAACTCACAGGGAGGTGCGAATTGCTGGTGAGCCCAGGACTCAACAATAGACATCCTCCAGCTAAAGAAAATGCTAAGTGTGAGGACCGTCGTAAAATGACCTCTGCCAAGAGAACTGGGAAGAGATTGCTCCTGAACTGAAGGGAGATAAAAAAAGGCGGAGACAAACAACCATCTGTGGCTAAACATTCACAAAGAACATTTTGTTTAAAGATATATAACTTGCCACTGAAAATTGTGAAAAACACAAAAATCACAGAATTGTAAATCTAATTTTTGGCTGCACATTTCAAGAGGCGGCAAGATCGTGTGACATAGTGTGAAAGGAAACAGCATAAAATGTGATGTTACACAAAATGTATTTCTGCTAGAAGTATGAAACTGTATACATGTATGCCCACGTTATACACGCACACTGGTAGAAATGTGTTGATAAATGGGACATTGGGTTACTGATGAAAAGGGTGAAATTCTGGGAAAAGCAGACACAAGATCACACAGCTGCGGGGTTTGGAGGAGTAACTGCTGTATAAAATATGTGATCTATGTATCTGGTTGTTATAGAGGTTGCATATGTGTAAATATGTATTGTGTCAAAAGTAAATTTTGCGTTCAAGGAGCGAGGGGTGCACTCTAGGCCTCATAAACCCACACCATAAAGGTCACACCCTGTTTCTCTCCTCCTATCAAGGCATAGAGGAGACATTGACCAATCCCTGTCAAAGGGGCAAGGTTAGGCTAAACCAGCACACACACACACCCTGTATCATAAACATAAATAGAGACAGCTCAGCACTCAAAAGAACAGACAGATTCACCCACTATCCGAATGCTGGCGGAGCACCCTGCTGCAGAACTATCCATATTCCTTGCTCCAGACTCCAGACACTTGGCAAAGCAGAAAGGCCCATTGCAAAGCTGAACCATTTTCAGCTAGGCCTTACATTTCCAGAACCAGAACCAACCCCAGAAACCAAAGGGGCACATCAAACATACAGCCGGGATGTGCAGTACTGTTTGTCTGCTGAAAATAATTATCATCGAACCAAGAGATCCAATCCAGTCCTGAGCCGTGCTGTGACCAGAGCCATTGCAGATCCGATCCAGTCATGTGCCGTGCTGTTAACAGACCCAGTCCAATCCGATGTGCCCAGCTGTCTGTCCTGACCAGAATCCCTGACCAGAAGTCTGACGGTTCTGTTTAAAAACATATCTAGTGAGTATCTATAGATAGAACTGTGTCACTAGCATATGTACTGTCCATAGTTAATCCCTATCTTAAACCCATCCTCTCTTGTCTTCAGAAATTGATATTGTTAGGAGTATTTTTGAATTGTCAGAACTTTTCTTGCACTGAGTTGCTCTTATTTGTATTCTAAAATCATAAGTCATTTGTGTTGTAAGCGACTAAAGTGAACCCCAGAAAGAAATTGAGTGTCCACCATGTGAAGGGTTCCCTGTCCAGGAACTGTGGAGATTCATGTGTGGCATTCTCTTTTTCTATAGTCATAATCTAGTGTAAGAAATCCCATTTGTTTTTTGTTTTTTAAAGTGTATTCCTGTTTCCCATTCTTGTGTCTATCTCAAAAAAGCAACCTCCACTAAAACGCCCATAACTCCCTCAATTTTTGTGCTAGAAACAAAATTTTAGGGAAAGTCTGACAAGTGTAAAACAGCTTTTGATAGCTCCCGACCTTAATTTTAAGATTTCAATTTGTTTCTTAGTATCAAATCATTGCTAGTGTTTGTGTATAACTATCAAAAGCAGCTCCCATAAGAATTAAAAAAATTTCAGCAATTTAAACCATATTTAGTGTTATTACCCAATCCATTCTCAACATAACTTCAAAACCATTCTGACCGCTTGCCAATCAATTCTGTTTTTCTCTTGTGTTGCTGGGGGGTAAATCGGTATTGATATTTTGTATGAATTCTGCCATTCCTGAATACCTGCTCTCTCGCCTCCTCTCACTTTACATTGCCTATTGGGGGGTTGAGGGGTGTTCAGAGGGAACTAGTAACCACACTGTTATTTGATCTGAACACACACACAAGTATTATTTCTGCACTGAATTGTTTTGCTCACTATTACTCCTTGTGTATTAAAGAGATTATTTAGTGTTAGATCACCCCATTGGTGATCATTGTGTACCCATTAAAACATAGTGTGATTTAACTGTGAATACATAAATAAATATTTTAACTTTGCAAAACAGCCTGATTCCTGGTTAAGTGTGACCGGGGGAATTCCAGGAGAGGGGCGTGATATGAGTGGTACCTCGTTCAGAATAAAAGAACTTTTAGACACAAATAAATAAGGATTTCAGTTGTGCATTACACGATAGGCGGTGACTTAGGTGTGTGCCGGATTGAAATCACTGACAGATTGGGGGCTCGTCTGGAGATCCTGAATTAGACATACGAATTGTGACAGTGTAACACAGCGTGCTAACTGACGGGGTACATACAACTTGTTGGGCTACCACACTGGAAAAACATCCTTCAATAGAAACACTCAAAGGAGTTTGGCCTGTTTTGCAAAGGGAAAAGTAACCCTGAGATAAGTCAGAAGGAAATTAATATTTCCGGAATGGTGACCCCAGTGGAAATTAATATGGCAAAAGACCACCTACTGCACACATTTTTGTCAGGGGTGAATGGGTAGAGCAGGATGAGAATGTGTGGCTGCAGAAAATCAAACAACAAGCCACTGCCACAGAATTAGATATATGGCAGGACCAGGGTCCATTACATCAGGCACTTAGTGAGCTGTATTTGGCTCCGAGGGTCAAAGAAAAGCAATGTAAAATTGCCAAAATAGCGGTGTACCTGTGTGGAAACAGAAAAATTGATATGAGGTCGGGAAGCCCAAAGGAAACACACCAACACAGGTTACAAAGGACATACAAAGCGCTTTATTCAAAGATACAATTACCAGAAGTCAATTGACATACGGATAGCTATTCGGCCCTCAGAGTAGCAGAACAAACTATCAACGGTAGTTTGCCGTGTTAGTGTGAGAGACCGTACATTGGGATACTCGGGTTTTTATACTTTTTATCCAGCTCTGGCCAACCCCCTCATGGGTTAACCATTCTTGGGACCAGGCCTAGGGTTCGTTGCCAGGTCAATCCCATAATGTATGTATTTTGATCAGTTCCGCTGATACAGTTGTTCATTTACACATAGGTCAGGGATAGGACAAGGTCTCAGTTCGTGACCCCAACAAGTGGCCTGCGGGCATATTACTTATTCATGTGTGCAGAGGTCACAACGGCCAGAATACCACTCGAAATGTCATTCGGCCTCCATTTTGTTGTTCAGGGTGACTTCCACACTGCAAGAGAACCTAAAATGGCGGCTAAATCCAAGATGGCGATTTGCACAATACATTAAGGTCAAGACCTTGCCGCGGAATCTATTTACACAATGTTTTTAGACAACTTGGCGTAGGCCAACATACATTCAAACAATGCGATAGGAGGTATAATATTATTTCAATTTCCACAGACCCTCCTTTTGGCCTATGCCAAGTGCTAAACATCATTCCTAATACTTTTGAAAATAACTCCATGTGTTTTCATCCATAGATTCCGCATCATTGTCTGCAATGTCTATAGCCATGAGGTCGTTCATAAAAACCTCTTGTAACATGAATTCTTTAGATGCTGTATCTGGGGTATATATTTTATGCCCTATTGCGCTCACTGCTTGAGCACAACACCCCCCTATCATTCCACATATACTTGGGAGGCATTGAAAACAACAACAAAGGAATAACAGAATCCCTAAAATAACCAGAATAACGGAAAGCACCTTCCAACCCCAAGATCGCAAAGAATCCCAAAACCAAGTACTAAGGTTCCAGTCTCCTACAGGGATATGGACTTCAGAACTGAGAGTATGCAAGTTCTGAATTGCTTTAAAAATTGTTGGTGAGGAGTCTGGTACGAAAACACAACAAGCGGACCCCACTAATTTGCATACTCCCCCTCGTTCTGCCAAGATGACATCTAATGCCATCCGATTTTGAAGTGCTACCAATCTTATCGCCTTTTGCTCTAAGGTCATATTGTAGAGTATGTCCGTGGTCCGGTTGATCGTTCTCTCCAGTACCCTTGCTAATCCCCTAATGTTCTCTGAGTTTGCTATTTGTCCCCAAAAGGGCACAGTCGATTTAGCTATGTCCCCCAATACTTGCCCAGGGGTATCTCCATTGTTGTCTCGCCGTGGGCGAGCCTTAGAAACCTCCAATGTACTAGCTACAAATACCCCGGGTAACAATATTCCTAAATAACAGGTTCCCTGCCAATCCTTGGGCAACCAGGGAAATGCTAAACTACCACAAACAAAATAAACAGGCCCTCCTACATACAGAGGCCTGTTTTCCCCAGTCAAATTTACAATATTTTTACAAGTTTCAAAATCTCCCATTGGCCTAGTGCCATTTCTCTGTACACAGAAGGGAACCGAGTCAGGACTATGATTTATAGAATAAGAAGGAGGTACAGCGTCCTTATTGCCTATCGGAGCCATTTTATTTGAAAGGAAATCAGAGTTTGAAAAGGAAGAGATAGTTTGTCAGAAGGCTTAATAGAAGCGACGTTAGGTTTACTTCTATTTGCGAAAAGCGAGCATCCCAGGGGAGTCAATTCACGTTTCTCGAAATCATTTAAATTAGTTCCATCAAAGTTCCCTGAGATGCTATCATTCCATCGGCCAAAGAATAGTGCTCTAAGAGAGGCATAGCAAGAAGTCATTAAAGGTATAGGATGTATATACCATCCCAGTCCCTTGTTCCCATGTTGCGGTAAGTGAGTACAAATCCAACAATTACTCTTATTAAAAATGGCATGAGTAGCATTCATTACTATCATCAGAGTGTTATTATGATACTTCTGTCTATGTTGGGAGTCTCTAGGGGACAGAGTGTGAAGGTGTACAGAGGGAGTCAAAACAGTTGGTACGATCTTGGTCGGTAATAAAGGTTTCAAAGGATAGACTTCTTCGAAATACCAAAGTCCTACAGCAGCAGTTGCAAAAATAACAATAATCAAAATCAAAACACAACAGTACGTTTTCGGGGCCCAGGCACATTGTTCATTGTTCGATTTGGTCACCCCCTTATTTACAAGTTCAGTACGGGGAGCAGCGGTGAAGGTGGCAGGCATCGTACTTTCTCAATCGACGGCCCCAATGTTCGTTGCTGGCGACACTACGGTCGCGTGATTTCTTAGTCCTTCCCAACCCTAGCCAGCAGAATCCCTTTTTTGTTCAACAAAACTTTCTCATAACAAGACAATTTTCCAAACACTTCCTTTTTTCCCAGATGCACGAAACTCGTGCCGTAGTTCTATTTCCTTGGTCGAAGGTTGTACCTGATGGTACCCGAAATTGTCTGGTCCAGAAGCAAAGTATCGTCACTTCCTGAGGGAAGCGACGTGTCGGTGGCGACGGAAGTCGCAGAGCTCGAAACAGTGTTTTTTCCGGAAGTGATTTTTCAAGAGAGTGCGGAGACGAAATGGACTGTTCCCCAAGCTCTTCAGGCTCATAGAATTTCTCCGACGCACTCACAGCGCTGTTTGCTACTCCAAGATCAGAGACTGTAGCATCAGCGAGGGGTTCTGCTTCTTCTGTAGCGTGTGGCGTTGGGTGAGGAAGTTTCTTGACGTGCGTCACGTGAATCCAGTTCTTATTTCCAGCCACCCGCACTGTGTCCTTGTGACCAATAATACCTGATGGGGTCCCCGCCAGCGAGGCGCGAGACAGGAAGACCTCTCGTAGGCCTTTACGAGGACCCAACATCCAGGCTGTATATCGTGTCCTGGGCCCGTGAACCATACAGGTAAAGCAGAATTCACCTGGTGGTTAATGAAATACAGATTTTTAGTTAACTGGTTACAGTAGTCTACAAGCAATACATTCTCCACCTCCCTCAGGGCTTTAGGTTTCGGGAGATCCCAAATGTTAGCAGGTCTCCCCATTACTACTTCAAATGGAGAAAGCCCAGTTCTAGTCTGAGGTGTGGTACGCATAGCTAATAACACAATAGGCAAAGCATCTGGCCATTTCAGTTTGGTATCAGCACATGTTTATTCTTTAAAATACCGTTGTGTCTTTCTACCAACCCAGCACTTTGAGGATGTCTAGCTGAATGAAATTGTTTCTCAATACATAGGGCTGCACATATTTGCAAAATTACTGCTGCGATAAAGTGAGGACCATTATCCGACCAGATTATCCTCGGGAGCCCAAATCGAGGAAAGAATTCTTTTACCATAATCTTTGCAGTGGTCATGGCGGTAGCATCTTTGACGGGGAAAGCCTCGACCCATTTACTGAAGGCACAAATAATGACAAGAACATATTTTAGATTATTACATCGTTCCATCTCAATAAAATCAAAGTGGATGACCTCAAAGGGGACAGAGGGGGGCCCGAAACTTCCCCTTGGAGTCACTGTCCCTTTACCCACATTGTGCTGTAGGCAGATCATACAGTTCTGGACGTGACTCTTTGCAGTTTCCAGAATTTTGTCATTTACCCAAACCTGTTCTAACATTTTCGTGATCTGCTGGGCACACACATGCGTAGGACCGTGTTCCATTGTAACCATTGCCAATACATAAGAATCAGGAAGCAACCATTTCCCTTCGGATGTATCCTCCCAACACCCTTTGTCATCCAGTTTCCCCATTCCTTCAGCCCACTTTTTAGATTCTTCCATTGTGGCATCAGTTTGAATATCTCGCACAGACCCAATACCTTCATCCATTATACAAGCATCTCTAATTTCCCTCGAAGCATACATGTCCGTGCTAAGGTCTGTGGCCGTTTGTCTGGCTATCAAATCCGCAAAGGCGTTCCCTTTGCCTACATCATCTATGACCTTGCGATGTGCTGCACATTTCATGATCGCTAACTGTTTAGGGAGTGAGAGTGCCGAAAGTAATTGCACTATCAAGGGTCCATGCTGAATCTTGGTCCCATGTGAGGTCAGGTCAGGAACCCTCTTTCCGACCAAAGCTTTCCGAAGTTGTGAGCCACCCCAAATGCGTACTGGCTATCAGTATATATATTGACTTTTCGCCCTTGGGAAAGTTCACAAGCTCGGGTCAACGCTATAATCTCTGCGGCCTGCGCGGAGTTATGCGAAATTCTCTTAGTTTCGACAACTTTGCTCAATGTAGTAACTGCATAAGCAGCTGTAGATGTACCATTCGAAAGTTTGAAGCAGGAGCCATCACAAAACAGCTCCCCTTCTGCATTATCCAAAGGAGTATCTATGAGATCTATCCTGCCCTTTGTTTCTTGTTCAGTGGTATACAGGCAGTCATGTAATTCTTCGTTACCGCAAACAGTGTTTTGCGGGAAAGGTAAGAGTTCAGCCGGATTAAGAACACAACACCTCTTAATTTGAATATGAGGGGTAAACAAAATTAGTTCATACCTTGTTAACCGTGCAGAGGTGAGGTGTTGCGTTTGGGTTTTGTTCAATAGAATATCAACAGAGTGAGGTACCATCAAAATCAAATCATGGCCTAGGACCATTCCCTCACTCTGTTTTACAGACGCGGCAGCAGCAGCGACAGCGCGCAAACATCTTGGCAAAGCGCATGCGACAGGATCAAGGGCGGAGGAGTAGTAGCCGCACGGCCTATTCTTCCCTCCGTGTTCCTGTGTTAACACAGCCAAAGCACATCCATCACATTCATGCACAAACAACACAAAGGCCTTGTCATAATTTGGAGTACCCAGAACCGGTGCCGAACATAGCGTGGTTTTGAGAAGCTCAAATGATCGTTGATGTTCCGATTCCCATGGCAGTGGCAGAGAAATGCCCTTCTTCATCAAAGCCAACATCGGTTTTATCACTAGTGCGAAATTCGGGATCCACAACGTACAGTAGGACGCCATCCCTATCAGGGCTCTGACTTCCTTCTGTGTATTTGGAACAGACATGCCAGAAATGTGTTTTATTCTTTCAGGTGTCAATCTTCTCCCCTCCTTTGACAGGAGGTAGCCTAGATAGGCAACCTCGTGACAACAATATTGAAATTGTTTAAGCAAAGCTTTGTGACCATTTTTAGCTAGATGAACAAGCAACAGTATAGTGCCTTCTTTACAGGCATTCTCAGAATCTGCAGCCAAAAGTAAATCGTCAACATATTGAAGCAGCGTGCAAGTAGGTGGCAATTCAAGGGTGTCGAGCTGCTCTTTTAAAGCTCTACTATAAATACTGGGACTTTCAGTATACCCTTGAGGTGCCCTTGTAAATGTAAATGAGCGTCCCCCCAAGGTGAACGCAAACAGATATCTGCTTTCTTTATGTATAGGGATACTAAAGAAAGCGTTTTTTAGATCCACACCGCTGAAGTGCGTAGCCGTAGCAGGGATCATTGTTAATATCATCGTCACATCAGGCACAATTGGAAATTGTGGAGCGACCACTCGGTTAATAGCACGAAGATCAATTATAAACCGGTATGGAATTGCATTGTCGCCTTTCTTATATACGGGTAAGATCGGACTGTTACACAAACTACCTGTAATCTCCTCGATCACCCCACGATGTACAAAATCGGAGACAATGCATTTCAAAGCACGTTCACCTTCGACTGATATTTTATACTGCGGGATGCGTGGCAGTTTCACCCCATGTTTCAGGACTATTTTAACGGGCTCAATCTGTAACACTCCGACATCATTGTCGTCCACCGCCCACAAACATTCCGGGACAATGCTGAACTCGGGAGGTAAAGGTCGAATCAAGAACTGAGAATTAGGAAGTTGCTGTGGTGAAACCGTTAGCTGTACTCCATCCGAAGAACAATGAATTACTGCGTTCAATTTCTTTAACAAATTCAACTCCAGCAAATTCTCTCCACAGTTCGAAGTGAGAAGAAAAGGGCAATGGTCCGTGAAGGGACCCAAAGAAACGGATACCGGCGCAGAAACCGGACAGGCAGTTGGTATACCAGAAAACCCTACGGAAACATTTGTTTGCCCTGACAGTGGGATGTTTGGAACCCTAGAATGATCAATGGAGCACTTCTGTGCTCCAGTGTCAATCAAAAACTGGTGTTTCCTATTCCCTACTAATAATTCAACGTAGGGGCCTTTCTGATTAACGGGAATAAGTGAAGGTTCCAAACCCTGCTTCGGGCAATCCTAATGAAATAGAGCCTCATCAGAAGGAAGCTCTTCAGAAAGGTAGGCAGCAGAAGGGTGATCAAATATGTTCCTCGAGTCCATACTCGAGATCTGATTTTCCCGTGAAAAAGGTTGCTGAGAATCTTGTAAAAGCTGACCTCTGTCAGGGCCCCCTGCTCCAGGGCGGCCCCTAGGTCATCTACCCATACCCCCAAACGCACTGCTTGACCTCTGGTGAAGGACAGGGCACTGTGCTCGCCAATGACCTTCCTGGCGGCAATAAGCACATTGATTAGTATTTACAGGACTCAGAGGAGCATTTCCTTTTGGAACGTACTGACCTCTAGTTTGTGTCATACCTCCTCTGGGGTTTTTAATAATTTGCTGTAATAATACTTTGGTTTTCAAATCTCCATTTCTCTTTTCAATTTTTTCCTTCTCATTATTAACACGGTTCTCATAATACTGAGCCATGTGCAAAACCTCAGATTGAGATTTTGCCTGCCAAGCGCTCTCAGAGGACATAATTTGTGACTGGATGTCAGGTAACAATCCACGTACAAATTTGTCCACGAACAACCTCTTCCCCGACTCTGTACCTAAGTCCTGTCCACTGAAGTCAGAAAATACCTGCTTGAATCTATTAAAAAATTCGCTGGCACCTTCAGTTTTCCCTTTGCCGTAAGCTTGTCCCAAATAATCCTTTTTTCTGGAATTATAGTTTTTAGTTTAGCGACAATACTATCAGGTAAAGTAAGTATTACCTGTGGTGGTTTCTCACCAGCTGGTCTTTCTCCATCAATTCTAATCATATTTGCCCACGTATCTCCCAGCCCCGGCACATCGTCTATTGTCCGAACCTGTTTCCATACATCTACGGGTAGGAGTACAGGGAATAACAAGTCAATGTCACTCAAGGTGAACACAGAGGACTGTAAAACGGACTCTATTTCTTTGTAAAACCCCGTCGGGTTTTTCCTAATATCGGGAATTGATTGTCAAATGTTGTTCACTTCCTGTCGTGAAAACGGGACGTGAATGAATTGTGATACATAATGTGCAGGGACATCCACAGCGGGGGCACCAGTCGCCGCGTTGGCGGGGATCTCAACTTTTGGGACAAAGGTCGGAGGAACCTCTCTCATAGGCAACTGAGATATAGGTACCTCCGGCCGCTTACTAAGCAATAGAGCCAGGTCGAGCGCTAAGGCAGCTGTAGAAGTGTCGGGCGAAAAAGCCCTTTTACAAATCCCCAATAATTCTATGGGGCAACTAACCCTCTTCCTTACACATTCCTCCTGCAGGTGCTGTACCATCACCTGAATTACCTTTCTTTGCATTTCTACTGTATACTGACTATACGTGTCATACACTTCGTCTGGTGGTATCGATGAATCCGAGATCCATCAAACCGCATCTTTGGTACAAATTCGTACTTCCTCAGGTGCCGCTCTACGTCCTGGAAGGAACCGTTTCTGTACATATATTCTATCGTCTTCATCATCCTCATCTCGTGAGTCTTTCCTAAACTCAAACAATCTTTCAACATGTCCAGATACTTTCTGCTCTGTGTCCCTCGAAAGTGCCAAAGCATTCAGATCTCTCACCCCTTGTGGAAGATCCGAATTTTGTAATCTACCCCACATCACACACAAATGAGTCCCCAAACCTTCGATAAAAACATTTTTCTCGGGAAAACTATTCAAATTAGATAATGTAGAAAAAACATTAGCTTGATCACCTTTCTCCATGCAATGCTTAGCCCATGCAAACAATTCCTGTTTCCTATCTGTAGAAACAGTACTTCGAGTCACAATCTTTGACCCTGCACCTGGATCGACTCCAATCAATACGGGGCCACTCGGGAGCAGAGGTATAGGTCAATTTAACAAAGGTGCAACTATCGGTGCAGGGGGAAGGGGTGGCGCGATAGGCGGAGGAACAATAACCAAAGGACTAGGAACAATAGGCTGTACAGGGGGAACAGGAATAGCAACAGGAACAACAGCAGGAATGGGCAGAGCGCCCAACACAGGAGCATACGGAGGTGGCGCTGAGGCATCGGGCCTCCGTTCATTTAATAATTTCTCATTAAATTCCTCAGAAACATGGAAATCTTTAGAGGGATACATTTTCTGGATCCCGAGTGAAAAGGCTCTATCCATATTTTTAACTGATTCTGACCGCTTTTCTTTATCATATAATAATGCTTTTTCAGCGTTTGTTTTATGACGACGTGCATGTTTATCCCTACTTTTAAGCTGCTGTAATGCTTATTTCTTCCAATTCTGTAACACATCAAAGGCTGCTGGTCTAGCCTTTTTCTTTAACAAGATCGATTCTAAGTATTCAATACGGGGGATCTCAAAACTGAAATTCGGAGGCATGTCTGGTCTGTCTGTGCCAAATATCATTAAATACTATACTTCCAATGCCATACTTATAGTACATAGTACACGCCGGCGACCCCTCCTGTGGTGCCGGGCGGCTAAATTCCAAGGATTGTCGATCGCTGCGGAACAGAGCCCTAAAGCAGCTAGACAATTTCCCAGGCATTTCACAAAAAATTGGTGTTACCTGGTTCAATAATTGTGTCTGCAGATACAATACGTCAAATTTTCAGGGTTAAATTAAGAGCCGGGTCACGACTGCACCTGACCAAACCTAAGGAGGACCGTACGGTTTACCAAAGAACTTACCTAACGAATTTTACCTTGTGTTTGGTGGTTTCGGCAAATCTGCCCGCCTCAAAATTGGACCCTCGTCAAGATGCCGTGTCAGACCACACGACTATCGTCCAAGGATCGGATCGTGCAGCGCTGCGGAGGTATCGCGTCTCGATCGGTCGGGCCCGCAGAATCACACCGTCCGATCCCGGTTCGATAGTCTGCGTCAACCTTCAATGATCCGGCATCAATCTTGAGGGTCCCTATTCGGGCGCCAACTGTGGAAACAGAAAAATTGATATGAGGCCGGGAAGCCCAAAGGAAACACACCAACACAGGTTACAAAGGACATACAAAGCGCTTTATTCAAAGATACAACAATTACCAGAAGTCAATTGACATACGGATAGCTATTCGGCCCTAAGAGTAACAGAACAAACTATCAACAGTAGTTTGCCGTGTTAGTGTGAGAGACCGTACTTTGGGATACTCGGGTTTTTATACTTTTTATCCAGCTCTGGCCAACCCCCTCATGGGATAACCATTCTTGGGACCAGGCCTAGGGTTCGTTGCCAGGTCAATCCCATAATGTATGCATTTTGATCAGTTCCGCTGATACAGTTGTTCATTTACACATAGGTCAGGGATAGGACAAGGTCTCAGTTCGCGACCCCAACAAGTGGCCTGCGGGCATATTACTTATTCATGTGTGCGGAGGTCACAACGGCCAGAATCCCACTCGAAATGTCATTCGGCCTCCATTTTGTTGTTCAGGGTGACTTCCACACTGCAAGAGAACCTAAAATGGCGGCTAAATCCAAGATGGCGATTTGCACAATACATTAAGGTCAAGACCTTGCTGCGGAATCTATTTACACAATGTTTTTAGACAACTTGGCGTAGGCCAACATACATTCAAACAATGCGAAAGGAGGTATAATATTATTTCGATTTCCACACCTGTACCTCCATATTTGAGGAAAAATATGCCAAAAACCTAGATCTGGCAAAAATGCAAGTACAATCACTAGAGAAAACCCAAACTGATCTGGACTTTGCAGAGCAAAGGCTACAAAAGAGCCAAGAGTCAGAAAGAGAAACCACACAGTACCTGACAAAAGTAAAGGAAGATCTGGATCTCCTGCAGCAAGAGAAGGTAGAGCAAGACACCAAATTACTGACACTGGAAAAAGAGTGTCAGGAAAGATTGGACTCTCTACAACAGAGCCAACAAAAGCTGTAACAGCAATTAATCTTTAACAGAGCATGCACAGAACAGATGGTCACTTTAGAGAACCGCATAGACAAATTAAAAGAGAAAAATAATAAATTAATTCTCAAAGACCTTCAATCCCAAACAGAATTTGATGAAGACCGCCAGAAAGCTGGTGCATTCAAAAAACAGAGGGACAAACTGGCTGCACATAGGGGTACTCTAATTCAGGAAAGAGACGCCTTAGGCCAGGAAGTCAGCCATTTAAAAACCAAGGTGGAATAAAATCACCTGGCCCTTCAGGGACTGGGTGAACTCAAAATGGACTATCAAAAGCTGTTAGAGCACACCAGGAGGGTGGAGGATGCTCTGGCAAAGAATGACCAGGCCAGTAAGGACAGAACTCAGGAGTTGAGCCTCCTGCAGCAAAAATTGGCCCAATAATCCCAAATCAGACAGGAAGCACAGAGAGAAAATGAGGCTCTCTGTGAGAAAAATGACAGGCTCCATGGACAAATAGCCATGCAGGAACAGCGAATAGAGACCAGTAGGGCGTTAATAAAAGAACAGAAGTGTCAGATCCTTGCATGCCATCAGGGAGTAGGGGCTGAGAGAGATGAGGTCAGATGGGAGAGGGAAACCCCTGATCATAACCTCAGGAACCCTGGCACCAGAGACTTTAATCTATTCAATTCCATGGACTCTGCCACCCCCATGTCCACTGGCTCACATGAACCAGGGGCCACAGGGATGGTAGACTTCAACCCAATAGAGAATATGGGGCTAATAGGTCAGTGCCTCCCAGAAATGGATGGACGGGCATCTATGTACAGGTTCCCAAGTGCTAGGGCCATCTTCTCTGATCAGGGAGATTCCAGTGAAGGGAGAATCAGAGAAATGGATCCTCAGAAATATAACTCATGAAGAGATCAGGCAGTGAAATTTGGTGGGGAATCCCATGATATTAGGGCCACTAAGACTCTTCTGAGCGACACAGGACCCAAGGAACTAGGCCCCCACATTCTTCCAGCCATTCCCAAGCTCGCAGAATCCGGGAGAGTCTAGAAGACCAGATTGCCACTTCTGGTAGCAGTGCCTCTGAGTCAGAGGATGAGTGGACCAGGGTGACCCGAACTAAAAAGGCCAACAAAGTCAAGAGGTCTTTACTCAAGGATCCCCTAAAACAAATAAAATCTATTAGGAGCGTCATTACGCCCTACCACAAAAATGCACAATATTTGGTTTGGGAGCACCTTGAATTATTTGAACAGATGATGGAGACTTTCTATCTGAAGGGCAGCCAAAGCAAAGTGGACATTTTCTCCTGAGGACTCCAGCTTCTTTACGGGGCTGGAGGATCAGAACCAGTCCAGATGGTCCACCTACAGGGTGGCCATCCTGAAACATGTTTCCATTCATAGGAACCCTCAAGAGGCTCGCAAGGCAGCCTAAAACTTACAATGTGGGGAAGACCAGGCCCCGCAAGAATTTGTTCAGGAATTGAAACGCGCCTTTGCGCAGACCACTAGAAGGGTGCACACTGACAGTAAGGAATTTGTGAACACCTTCTTTCATGCTCTCCCTAAGTATATTATGACCCAGCTAGTGAGGGACTTTCATGAGAAAAGATCACTAGACTGGGTCATTGAACAAGCAACGCGCATCTATGAAGTACAGAAGCCGTTGGAAAACAAAAATAGTAGCAAAAACCCCAAAACAACCAACCCCCCTGCTGCTGCTAAGGTGGCGGAAGTGAAGGTTGCCCCCATTTTAGATCTGGAGATGGGGGGGCCTAAAAACCTTCCCGTCCAGAATCCAATCAACTCCAAACCCAAAAGGCCCTCGGGCCAATCCCAAACAGGGAGCCAGGGAGGTAACCCCACAAATAGGACCCCTAACTCCCCTGACTACATCAGCCCACGCTACAAGGGAAATAGACCCATCTTGGGCTATGTGTGGCCTCTTCCAACCCAAGCGGGGGGGATCCAACCAGACAGCAGGAAACCCAGTAAACTTCCCTCCTCATTTTCCCCAGGAGGGCAGTAGTCACCCAAATGCCGGACCAAACTTCTTTTCCCGATACCCGCCAAACATCAACCCCCAAACCAACCCATCCTTCTTTCCCCACTTTCCTGAGCCCAGACAGCCCAATCCGCTAGCTAAAAATAAAAGATAGAATCCTCCTCAAAACGATATCCCTCACCTCCAAATGTCTCAACACCCTAGCACCACCCTACCTTTCGGAAAAAATCACTAGGAAAACTGCCTCCAGACCACTGAGATCTGCTAACATCTTCCTGATTGACATTCCAAGATTCAAACTTGCCACGGCTGGAGGAACCAGCTTCCCAGTCAAAGCTGCACAAGTATGGGACACACTCTCCACTGACCTTAGATGCCCTCTCCCGTACTCTAGATTCAGAATCAACGCCCTCAAATGGCTTCGCTCGAATGGCCTATAACGTCTTTCTCTGCCTGCCTTTCTTTTCCTGACCTGCACCATCCTAATGCCTATGACTCACTATCCTTGCTCTCACAAGTGCAAACACAGGCCACCCATCTGATGCTTCACCTCATTTACTGTATTATACTTCTCTCTACAATTATTGCCTATACTGAATCTTGCAATGTATTTGTTCTCTCATACTGTAAGGTAATTTATGCACGTACCAACTATGTAACACTGTAACTAAGCTTTGAGTATTCTTGTACCGCTGCACCCGGCTGCCCATGGGCTTGGTGCGCATTATCAAATAAATAAACAAAAAAACAAACAATCCGGGAGAGGGGAGGCCAAGGGTAAAGGGGTATCCAAACTTTCTGAACCATGTGTATTTTGCGAGAAGGGATAGTTACCTTTCCCGGGATCAACCCAGGGTAGATCTGAGGACCCCGTACCAGCCAGAGCAGGTGTCCCAACTAGAGCATCAGGTCCAGAACATGGCACAGGATCTGTGTTGCATGCTGAGGGCTCAGCAGAATCCTCAGATGAGCATGGCGGTTCAGAACTCCTCCAATCCAGGGTCTGGTGCTCCAGAACAATGACGGGGAAAGAACCCCGACAACCCAACAGTTCCCAGGGAGGAGACACAAGGGGAGGGGGGGTGTAAAGCCTTGGAGGAAGCTTCCTTCCCCACTTGTGAAAAGCCCCTGGAAACCCAGGAACCGGAACCAAAATCTTCTGCCCCCGAAAGTCTGCAACCCAAGTTGCAGAGGGTGGGGAGGAGAAATAAAGAGCCTAAAAAGGCCCATTTTGTGGAGGAGGTACGCATCTTCCAGTTTGAAGGAGAGGGATCCTCAGAGGATCCTGGGGAAAGGATCTTCTCCTTCAGGGATGGGGGAACTCCTCCCAAAGAAAAATGGGTCCCAAAGGATCCCAATCCAGACTGGGTAGATGTGGGGACCGAGTTAGATCCGCCCATCATCAAACCCCAGAATGACCAGCTTGAAAATCCCCTGGTTCAAACCCATCCTGGTGACTGCCTCCAAAAGGTGGAGGGGGGCAGCCCAGAATCAGAACCAGGGAAATCCAAAACATCCCCCATATCTAGCTGTCACCTTTTTCTTACAGGTTCCCAAGATCATAAACAGAATCCTGCCCAAATCACCTCTCTATCAGTATCCAAAGCAAAGAAACTAACACAAATACAGTCCAAATACAGGGGCAATGTACAATTTTGGCACTGGTGGACACTGGATCCCAAGCCACCTGTATGTCAAAAAGGGCATTTGATCAACTGAATTCGGGAAGGGGGGAGAAATACCTAATTCCTCTCACCCCTCTTCCTGGACAACTTCAGAACTTCGACGGGAAGGAAATTCCCGTGGAGGGGACTGCAGATTGGACATTTAAATTGGGCGACACAAGGTGAAGCACCCGGTCATAGTTGTGACTCCAGAAGGCACACCTTGTATTCTAGGGAATGACAACCTGCGTAGGTTGTCTCCCCCTCATAGATTGTGTAAACAAGGTAGTCGGGACCCAGACTAGGGGACCAATAAAATTGAAAGAGAGTGTCAACCATATTAGTTTAAATGGCACATGCCACGTGGTTGAACAAAAACCTGACCAAATAGAATTTCACTTCCAGAATAATCAAATCCCAGACGTGACAGTAATTGCAGTAGGACAACAAGCTGGTGATGGCGAGACCTATCTATTTCTGAAAATCAACCTTCCTTCCAGTCTAAGGTGGCATTCCAAACTGGAAGGAAACACTCTGAAATTCTATACAAATTCACAATCAGAAAATCCCATTCCTAAAGTCCAAAAAGATGAGAAATCATCTCAAAGCTGGCCTCTTCCCTACATTGACCAAGGGCTGGACCAGATCCAGGGGTCAAAGGTATTCATTGCCTTTGACCTGACCAATGGGTACTGGACTGTACTTGTCAGTAGGGAGGACCAATGCAAGCGCCTTGCCTAGCTTACCCTGTCAAAAACAAGGAGTTCTTCTTGGAGACAGGGTTCTCAAATACATGCTTAACTGCAGTATTGTATTAAAAGCATGACAAGGTCAATAAAGTAATCTCCTATGCGAGTAAGACTTTATCCTCTGTGGAGGAAAAATTCAACGATTGAGAGAAGGCAATCCTGGCTACAGTGTGGGCATTGAAGAACTACAGCCCGTATATCCAGGGGGAACACATCATAGTGGAGACTCCAAAACAACCTTTGCAATACCTTAAAAGTGACAGAATCCGGGCTGGAAATGTGAGTAATTCCCGAATTACTTCCGGGATTCTGTCAATCTAAGGCTTTCCTGCGGAGGTCAGGTATGGCCAAAACAAGAAGAGTCCCCTCGCGCAAGGTCTGGCTGACTTGCATGATTGTGCCAGAGAAAACTGTCTCGAGGACGAAAGTCTTAAAATCAAGGACAACATGGAGGCATACCTTCATTCCCCACACAAACTCTATGAAGAAGACCAGTGTGAGGGAATGCCCACTGTCTATGTGGATGGGTGTTCCTACCATGTTGAAAACAACGGGGAAAAAGAACTTGTGGCCGGCGTAGGGAATGCATGGGTGAATGATGCCCCAGAACACTCCGTTGGGTACAAAATCGGTCGACGGAGTAGTCAAGTGTCACGCCTGCCCTTCCCCATCCCTCAGCTTCCACACGCCCCCCCTTCAGTTTCCAGCCCCGCTCCCGCCCCGCATAGCTCCTCGGTCCGCCTCAATACCTGTGTCCCCTTCTAACAGCAGCGGGGAGACAGATGAAGGCAGTACCCATGGCGTTTGTGGTCACGCTGTTGCTGGGGAACGCCGGCTTACAAAATTTGAGGCCGATACAGACCGTCGCGATTACTGGTCGGAACATCCCGGTCACGTGATCACAAGCAGTGTTGTTCGTATGGGCTCACGATGTTGCAGGTACGATCACATGACCTGTCACGTGGCTGATCACACAACCAATTAAGGAAGTAGCCAGTATAAGGAGCTATCGGCAATGCAGGACCACACTTCTCAGCTATTGTTTTCGGCTTCTGAGTGGCGTTACATTTTTTGGTGTGTTTTCCTGGATGTCTGGACTTTTGCTTTCGGACCTTGGATTGCTTTTGGATTATCCTCCTGGTTTAGGCGCTTTGATTAGTTTTGGTTACTTGGTTCATTAACTACTGCCTTGTCCCACGGATTGTCTTGGATCAACCCTTGAACTTTGGAACTCTGTACACTTCACTTGGGAAGTCAAACACCTCTTCCCCTAAGGTGCAAATAACATCACAGGTCTCTACAGGTATCAACTAACACCAGTCATCTTGCTGCTGTTGGGCTCCCCGTTCCCTGGCATCCATCATAGGGAGGGAGCACGAGGTGGGCTTTCCTTAATACAACTCCACAGGCTATTTTGGTAGGTGTCATTCTAGTTCCTTATACTAACAAGTTTTTTACTGTCATATTTGTGTAATATTCTCACTTGATTGCCTGTTCCTTTGCAGCTGCCTGATTACCTGAGCCACCCGAGTTCCTGCTTCTGCACGTGTGGCCTCAATAACTGGCCAGGGATTGCCTTTGTTTACTCTCTCTGGCCGGTGCTTGGGGACAGATGTATACATAGTCATCGCAGTACCTCATCTGAAGATTTTGACATAAAGTGGCAGAGCTGATGGCTGTGCATCAAGCCATCCTCATTGCTGTCCAACACCAACTCCACAAACTGGTCATAATCACTGATTCAGATTATGTATGGAAAGGGTTCGTGGAGAACCTGGTTAACTGGAAAACCAGAGGCATGCTATGTGATAATAACAAACCATTGAAACATGGAAAATGAATACAAAATATTGATGGTCTGGTCATCTTGAATGGGATGACCATCTACTGGAAAAAGATCAAGGGTCATTCTAAAGTAGAGGGACCAGACAAAACTGGAAATTACCTAGCTGATCAGCTGGACAAAACCGGAGCCATCCAAGGGGATCTACTTGAGATCGAGTCCCTGTTGGGGGAAATCCAGGTCACTGCTATCACTAGGTCCCAGAAAAATGCTCACAATGAACTCTCAACTGCACAATGGAGTAAGGAGACCCCAGATGCTGATTTGATTACAGCTCAAAAAGGGTATCCAATAATTGGTACGTTTTATCAACACTTTGAGGACCTGAGAACTTTCCCCTGACAGATACGATTACATTGGGAAAGAGGACCTCAGAGTGTTGATGAAATGTCCAAAAATGTTCTGAATCCAAGAAGGTTTGTTTGTGAGGAGATCCATAGCTGGCCATGACCAGTGCGTGGTCCCTACCTTATTCCGAAGCCTGATGCTAAGTCACGCCCATGATGCGGCCACAGCCAGTCATTGGGAGTTTCATACGGCATTAGAAATCTTGCGAGAGGTTGCATACTGGCCACACATGGGGCAGGACCTCGACGAATGCTTGAATGGGTGTCTTGTGTGTGCACAATTTCAGCCAACATCACTCACACACCGTGCTGCCCTCCAAAAGAGTGGGATGACACTGCCTTGGTTAGATTTACAAGTCAATTTCATCGGGCCAGTGATTCGCTCCTCTAGGGGGAACAAGTACATATTGACCGTAACATGCTTGTTCACTAAATAGGTGGACTGTCTTCCGGCCCCAAATTGCAAGGCAGAAACAGCAGCTGCCCTGATGATCTAGCACATCTTCTCGCGTTTTGGACTACCCCTAAGGATTGAGTCAGACCGAGGTAGCCACTTCACTAGCAAAGTCATGACAAAGATGTGGGAGATACTTGGGGTCAAAAGGAAGCTACACATTGCCTACCGCCTAGCCTCTAGTGGTGGAGTTGAGAGATACAACAAGACAATTGTGAGCATATTAAAAATGTTTGTGGCAGATACTGGGTCAAGTTGGGACATTCGATTTCTGGTGGCCATCAGATCTACCCCTTCTTCTGCAACAAAAATGTCTCTGATTGAGCTGATGACTGGACGAAGGATGGTGCTACCCCAGCATCTGCTCTACAGAACTCAAGAGCCGACCTTGATAAATGCCTCCACAACTCATGAGTATGTTGAGAATCTGAGAATACACCTTCAACATGCTTTTGCCTATGCTCAGCGGAATCTAGAAAGATTTGCAGACAGTATGAAGACCCACTACGACCTTAAGACAACTAAAAAAGAATACCAAGAAGGAGACCGGGTCTATTTGTACAATTTCCAAAGGAACCAAGCCAAACAGTGCAAATTCCTCCCTACTTGACAGAGTCTCACCAGTTACCTACAAAATCTGCATCCCCAAGGGCAGTTTGGCAGAAGCGGAAGACAAGTGGGTCCACATCAGCCAGCTTAAGAGTTGCCATCCCAGGCATGCTTTGCGGCAAATAGAGAAGCCATCCAGAAACCCATAGGGGGACATTCTGTGTCCCTAGAAAATTCCAATTGTTAAAACCATTCCACCTGTCAAAATCATTAGGAATTACAGGTGGGGAACATTATAAATTGTATTAAATGTATGCATCTGCCTCACTACATGAATAGCAGTGGGGAACATTCCATAACCATGCTCTGTTCTGTCTCATAGCACTGAAACCAAGGATTCTAAGTACCAAGGAAGACCACTCGGGGACAGGGAGGAAAGACCCATGGGGCCCGGAACGTCGCTACATACTCCCATCCAGAACATGCGAGGAGAACATGTCGATCCAGCACTGATGGGAGAAGCAGACAACTTTCTCCACCTGGACCAAAGAAAGAAAGAACATCCCAATATCCCGACTTCCCCTTGACGGGCAGTAAACCTCAAGTCATGAGGGGGTGCTCTGTGGGATGAATTAACCCACTTCCCACTTATTGCTCTGCCATGCTGCATCACTGTGTTTTGATGGTGCCAGAAACATCAAAATGGCCGCAAAACCCTTGTGCGTGCCAAAACCTCTGAAAATCGCGCTTTGCAAAGCACACAAAGATGGCTGCCCAATCTACCACGCATGTTGTCAGTGGTGGAACAGAGATTGCACTCCAGAAATGTTTCACTGGGCTCCACAATAAGTGAACATGGAGTGCAGAGGGAAAAGCAGTGTTCTGCTCAAGGAAATCCAAACATCTTGCTTTAAATCCTTTTTCTTTGTTGCTGAAACTGCAGAATGCTGGCACAAAACACCCTGAATCATCCAAAATTCTTACTGGATGCTACAATTCACTTAGTTCAAGAAATCATTGTGAACTTACAATATCCTGAAAAGCTGAAAGTATCAAAGAAACATCCACAGTAAAAGTTGCCTGTCTGTGGAATCTGTCAATATCTGGGTGCAGTACCCTCGGCCACCTGCAAGACAGCTGTCAGGGGCCTGCAGGATTAAAACTTTAAACATGTATAAACTAAAATCAAATGCTTGCAAACTACGAGGCCTGTTATTGAGAGTAACCCATCTTGTAATTGTTTTGATTCCCTTGTTTAAAATCTTGAATACGTATTGTAGCTGATATTTTAAAATCACAAGTTTGTTTCAAACTAAGGAAAAATGCAACAGAAATAACATTTAAATTTAGGCCTGGCTAAAGCCACCCAAACTGGAATAACAGCTTTCCTCACAAAAGGAGGACACTTCTCCCCAGCTGAAACTCATGGGGAGGTGTGAATTGCTGGTGAGCCCAGGATTAAACAATGGACATCCTTCAGCTAAAGGAAATGCTAGGTGTGAGGACCGTCGTAAAATGGCCTCTGCCAAGAGAACTGGGAGAATATTGCTCCTGAACTGAAGGGAGACAAAAAGAGGCGGAGACAAACAACCATCTGTGGCTAAACATTCACAAAGAACATTTTGTTTAAAGATATATAACCTGTCACTGAAAATTGTCAAAAACACAAATATCACAGAATTGTAAATCAAATTTTTGGCTGCACATTTCAAGAGGCAGCAAGATCGTGTGACATATTGTGGAAGGAAACGGCAAAAAATGTGATGTTACACCAAATGTATTTCTGCTAGAAGTATGAAACTGTATACATTTATACCCACGTTATACGCGCACACTTGTAGAAATGTGCTGATAAATGGGACATTGTGTTACTGATGAAAAGGGCAAAATTCTGGGAAAAGCAAACACAAGATCACACAGCTACGAGGTTTGGAGGAGTAGCTGCTGTATAAAATATTTGATCTATATATGTGGTTGTTATGGGGTTGCATATGTGTAAATATGTATTGTGTCAAAAGTAGATTTTGTGTTCAAGGAGCTAGGGGTGGACTCTAGGCCTCATAAACCCACACCATGAAGGTGACACCCTGTTTCTCTCTTCCTATCAAGGCAGAGAGGAGACCTTGACCAATCCCTGTCAAAGGGGCGAGCTTAGGCTAAACCAGCACACACAGCCCCTGTATCATAAGCATAACTAGAGACAGCTCAGCACTCAAAAGAACAGACAGATTCACCCACTATCTGAATGCTGGCAGAGCACCCTGCTGCAGAACTATCCATCTTCCTTGCTCCAGACTCCAGAAACTTGGCAAATCAGAAAGGTCCATTGCATAGCTGAACCATTTTCAGCTAGGCCTTAAATTTCCAGAACCAGAACCAACCCCAGAAACCAAAGGGGAACAACAAACATACAGCCAGGCTATGCTGTACTACTTGCCTGCTAAAATTAATTCTCATCAGAACCAAGAGATCCAATCCAGTCCTGTGCCGTGCCGTGACCAGAGCCATTGCAGATCCGATCCAGTCCTGTGCCATGCTGTGAACAGACCCAGTCTAATCCGATGTGCTCAGCTGTCTGTCCTGACCAGAATCCCTGACCAGAATCCCTGACCAGAATCCTGCCGGTTCCGTTTAAAAACATATCTAGTGAGTATCTATAGATAGAACTGTGTCACTAGCATATGTACTGTCCATAGTTAATCCCTATCTTAAACCCATCCTCTCTTATCTTCAGAAACTGATATTGTTAGGAGTATTTTTGAATTGTCAGAACTTTTATTGCGCTGAGTTTCTCTTATTAGTGTTCTAAAATCAAATGTTATTAGTGTTGTGAGTAACTAAAGTGAACCACAGAAAGAAATTGAGTATCCACCACATAAGGGTTCCCTGGCCAGGAACTGTGGAGATTCATGTGTGGCATTCTCTTTTTCTATAGTCATAATCTAGCGTAAGAAATCCCATTTTTTTTTAAAGTGCATTCCTGTTTCCCATTCTTGAGCCTGTCTCGAAAAACGACCGCCGCTAAAACGTCCATAACTCTCTCAATTGTTGTGCTAGAAACAGAATTCCAACGTATGCTTGTAGCTAACATCCACAGATTTAATTCACATCAAAAATAGCATACCAAATCCATACTGTTCACCCGTAGTCTCGATTATCGCACGATAAAATGTTTGCCACGAATTTAGTTTCAGGGAAATTCTGACCCGTGTAAAACAGCTTTTGATTGCTCTCAACCTTAATTTTAAGATTTCAATTTGTTTCTTAGTATCAAATCATTGATAGTGTTTGTTTGTAACTATCCAAAGCGGCTCCCATGAGAATTTAAACAATTTCAGCAATTTAAACCATATTTAGTGTGTTTACCCAATCCATTCACAAGATAACTTTAAAACCATTCTGACCGCTTGCCAATCAATTCTGTTTTTCTCTTGTGTTGCTGGGGGGAAATTGGGATTGATATTTTGTTTGAATTCTGCCATTCCTGAATACCTGCTCTCTCTCCTCCTCTAGCTTTACATTGCCTATTGGGGGGCTGAGGGGTGTGCAGGGGGAACTAATAACCACACTGATATTTAATCTGAACACACACACAAAATATTATTTCTGTGCTGAATTGTTTTGCTCACTATTACTCCTTGTTTATTAAAGAGATTATGTAGTGTTACATCACCCCATTGGTGATCATTGCGTACCCATTAAAACATAGTGTGATTGAATTGTGAATACATAAATACATATTTTAACTTTGCAAACCAGCCTGATTCCTGGTTCAGTGTGACCGAGGGGGTTCCAGGAGAGGGGCGTGATATGAGTGGTACATCGTTCAGAATAAAATAACTTTTAGACACAAATAAATAAGGATTTCAGTTGTGCATTACATGATAGGCGTTAACTTAGGTGTGTGCCGGATTGAAATCACTTACATTCTGCAGCCTCGGTCTGTCTCTGAGGTAGCTTGATTGAATTCGACTTGAGCCAGTGTCCATTTTCCTATCATGGCTGTCCTTGCCACATTATATATTCCTCTACAGAAAGCTTATATATGTCTCATCTATCTTGCATTACTGCGTATTTACAGTTATTGACCAGTAAGTCACTTCATTCTTCTTTGTAGCCATGATTACTTTAGTTTTAGGTTCATACTTCACTCTTAAATATTTTCATATCATTTCAACACAGGTTTATATATCTTCTTCATGACATCACTTTGCCCTCGTCAGATTTCACTTAATGCTCCATGATGTCCATAGGTGCGTGCTGACATCCTTCCATGCAGCATCCTTCCACGTTTTCAGTGTGAGAGTACATTCTATATGGCTGTCTGAGTGCATAACATCTCTCATACACTCAATGAAGTGGTAGAATTACACACAGGATCCCAACCATAGCCCTTTGTCTGCTGTTCCAATATGTCAGTGGTGAGGGTCCAGGAACTAGTGAGAAAGCATTCACCTGCTCCTCTAAACAGCTTTGGGTAGTGATGTAAACATAGTCGATTTTAGTAGTATCAGAATTGTGATCACCCATGAGGGGTGAGAATTTGTGTATAAATGATTTCTCTGGAATCAAGAAGAATGAAAAGGGTTTTTGTGCAAGTGTTGTACAGGGTGGGAGAAATACACAACCCTTGTGGTACGCCAAGTGAGACGGGGATGGCATCCGCTGCTGCTTCTCCTATGATCCACAAGGTGGCTTCCAGAGAGAAGTGGAAGGGTTGGCTGAGGTGGTGGCAAAATATATTGTGGCCGACAATATCAAAAGCCACAGATAGATCTAACCGAAGGAGGATAGCCAGTTTTCCGGCGTCACAGATGTAATCCATTTGTATTTTTATGTCCAGAAGGGCTGTTTCTGTGCATTGGTTTGGGTGAAAAACAGATTGCCTTTTACCAAGCAGATGGTGTTGCTCCAGGAACTGTTGGACTTGGGCATAGGCTAGGCGTTCCAGAATTTTAAGTAGGCAGGGTACTGTGGTAATGTTGCGGTAGTTAGTGGGGATTGATGGGTCAACAGAATTATTTTTAATTGACGTTTGACCCACGCAGATTTGATGCTGGAGGGCACTATGCCAGTTGAAAAAGATTTGTTAACAAACTCAGTGATGATGGCAGTAAGTGTAGAAGGACAGAGCTTCAGTAGGTGGGCTGGGAAGGGTCAAAGAGCTGGCATCGTGTGATATGTCAGTAAGAGTGTTTCAGTGTTCTAAAATTTGCAGCTTCTTGCTCTTGTGTGACTTAGCTAAATGCAAAAAGGCGGAGTATTAGCGGTGAGGCCCCTGCTGGGCGGGACATCAGGGTCAAGCACGGGAGATTTGCTTGCGAACAAGGCCTTTTTTTCACTGACCTTGGTGAGTAATGACTACATTTTTTGTGAGTGAGGGCATTTTGTATCATGGTGCAATAGTCTTTGTCAGAGCATGTACCAACGATAGGGAGGATGGGAGTTTCCAGCTCTCTGAGAATCGCAAAGAATGATCTACTGTTGGAGCTATCATTGGCGACTCTGTCATTGTAGCTATTATATTTGCAGGTAAAAAACGTTTTTCTTATACGTACAGGCTGCTGCGGAGAGTGCCATGCAGTTCTTTGGAGAAGGGTGTTTTTTGCAAAGGTGCTCTAATGATCTTTTTTCCCTGCATAGGCAGACAAGTTCATCAGAGAACCAGGTGTTGATAGGTTTGAGTGGTTTTGGAAATTTGGTTTTGATCTGAGCATGCAGATCAAGGGCCTGGAGCAGGCAGGCAGGCGTGGCATTATTTGGCAAGGTCATTTGCAGAGTATGTTTGAGATCAAACATTGGTGCTGTGAGAGGCAAGGAGAGATGGTTTCCGCTCCTCATGCTTCAAGTTGGTTGTGTTGTGTATTTGTATAGCATTCAGTGTCACTGACAGGGTTTTGTAGAGCTTAGTCAGCGAGATATTAAAGAGGATGTGGAAATGGTCAGACCAAGGTACAGGATCAATGGAAGATATGTTGATGTTGGAGTTGGCCCTAAGGATCGAGTCCAGGATGTGTATGTTAGAATGAGTAGGGGCCATAATGAGCTGGGTGAAGCTCATGTCACTGAAAGCGGCAGAGAGTGCAGATGTTTTGGGGTCAGTGGAATCGTTGGAGCCTAGCTTTAGGTCTCCCAAGATGATGCATTTAGTAGCTGGTTTCATGTATGGTGTAATAAGGAGCAAGATGTCAAGGTCTGGGAGACCAGGTCCGTTGGGTTGTTTGTAGATCTAAAGCAGGTTGCTTGTGGTTTAGGGGTGAATGGTCAGCTACAGCAGTGACATTTTGTACCCTGGGTTGGTGGGTAGGGGGCAGGTCCTGATGTGTAAGGAGGATTTGGCTATGAGGGCTACTCCTCCTCCTATCGCCTCTAGTCGGTCTGAGCTGTAGACAGCATAGCTTGCTGGAATGGCCAGGTAGAACAGGGGGCGGGAGGCATCATGGAGCCAGCACTCTGTGATGGCTTGAATGTCTAGGCGCTATTCGAGGATGAGATCATGGATTTCAACCACATGAGAACCTAAGGATCTAACATTGATAACTACCCTGACATCCCAGGACTAGTCTAGGGAAAATGGAACACTCCAACATTCAGTGTACAATACAAAAGTCAGAACTGCAGGTTAGTTACAGGGAAAAGGGATGTCATCTTGTGACCAGACCATGAGTCTGCCCATGGGACCATGAAAACCTATATCATAGATGAGGAACACATACCCCTTGTAAGCCAGCTCATAAGCATGGACTTAAACTGCTGGGGTGCTGAAGTGATGGTGGTATGCACATTCTATTAGGCATCATGGAAATGTCAGGTATTTAGGGCAACAGTTTACCATGTCCTCAAAATGGAAGCCACACTTTTTGAAAGCTCTGACCATAGAGGTACAGTACACTTTGAATCAATAACCACTTTACAAGATTAAGACACTGATGAGGACGTTGGGAAGAACAGGCAATACACTATTAAAATACAGCTGACTTATATGGCCCTAGGTGATATAGATCACCCCATCAGATGACCCTTTTCCCCAGACAACACACATTCAAAAGAGGCTCATTGTAGCCTGTGCTGTGGGTTTAGGACAGCGGAACGAGGAGACACATGGGACCTCATTACGAGGTTGGAAGTAGTCATGGCACTATTAGCCCCATAACTACCCCCAATACCGGTACCGTGTCCGGTCCTGTTCAATAGGGACTTACCAGTCTATTCCGACCTTTACGGGACCGGTAAATTCCCATTGAAAAAGCCATTCCCCAGTCCCATTTCAGCCCCCATAGGGCTCAATGGGAAGGAGGAAGGTGCTAATAACGGTACCGCAAATTGCAGTACCGTTTTTAGCTCTGAAGTCCCTTAACGGGTCCCTTACATAACGCCTGGTAGAACCAGGCGTTAAGGAAGGGACCCGCTAAGGGACCTTGTAGTAGGGCGGTAAGGGATTACCGGCACCGGTGCCCTTACCGGTGCCGGTAATCCCTTACCGCCCACCTCGTAATGAGGCCCATAGTGTAGTGAGAGAGAACACATAGACCTAGGAGAAGGAGGAGATAAAAAGGGGTAACAGAGAGGTTGATGTTCAAGGAGGGAAAGATTAAGGAGGAGGAGAAGAATAAAGTTGCAAGGGAGAGGTTGGAGTTGGAGGAGGAAAATACATAGAATGCAAAGAAGAAGTAAGCTGCAAAAGGAAGATGGAAGGCATAAAATATATTCTACAGGAGAGAAGCCAGAAAGAAAGGAGAAAGAAAAGCCTCAAGAAGGATGCACAGTCTTTGTGATGGCAGGGAAGGATCCTTGCCCACAGGTAACTCGGAATCGTATCACTGATCCTAACCCATGTTGGAAGCTAGAATACAAAATAAAAAGACATTGAAATATACGAGAATATCACTCTTTGAGGCCTGGTTGTTGGGAGGTGTCACATAGTCTGGTTATTTGAACAATGAACCATTATGGACTGTAACATATGTCTGTTTAGTTACCGGTTCGCAAGGAATGAGTTGAGTAACCCCAGTTTACTGCTGGGGCTGAACAGTTCTAGAAAGCTCTGAGTCAGGTGATTAGCACAGCAAGCTCATCTGCATTGATGATGCACTAGTGGAACGATTATTCCAAAGTGGAGCAAGGCATCTTCCAAGGGAATGAAGCCCATTCTTTGTATGTCCGATCTTAGGATTTTCATTTCCTTTGAGTCTTCACACCGTAACCTAGAACGGTTGGGTCCTTGCGAGGTAACCTATAATGGTTGGGTCCTTGTGGGTGAAAGCGGGTTTCTCTGGGTAAGGCTACAATTGGACAGACTGTCATTTTGCCTTTCTATTGTGTTGCAATGCAATAAACTGACTCTGGCCTTTGCTGCTCTTCAAATTATAGTGTATGAGGTTAATTTCACAATTGGGTGCCAAGCCAAAGAGGTGGCATCATGTGATATGTCACTGTTGGGTTGCTGACCATCTTCCCCCAAAGGGTTGCGTTGTATAAACTGAGAGGTTAGGGGTTAGTTTAAAACTCTAGTTCAGTGTTCATGTGGAGCCAACCATAATGGTGTTTTCCTTTGAGCCAAATAAGGGACTGTAAATAGATGAAGTAGTAAGTGCACATACAGGGGAACATTTTAAAAGGGGTACTCATAACAGGGTTGTGTCTTATCAGAATGAATAAACACACATGTGTATGTTACTAGAACATATTACACAGCACAGTCAGTCCGTCAATGCATGGAACTAATGCAGCAAATGGCATTTATAGTCATTAAGCCACGGGGACACACAATTGTGAATCAGAAACTATGGCAGAAATATCTAATAGCCAGAGGGTGGGAGCATGGGCTGGCTGGTGCTGGACACCAATGCTATTTCCAATAGACTATGCGTGAGTGTTTCCCTTTTGCATCAGCATAGCTTTTGTGTGAGACTGTACTCCTCAGGGAAAAATAGCAGAGTTTTCCCATGTTTAGTCCCATTTATTTTCCTCATTAGGGCCACAGAGAGGGGGAGTTATACTTTTGTGGGTATGTTTGTTGATAGAGTAGCTGAGGGGAATGGAATTCTTGAGAAAGTGCAAAAGTTTAATAGTGCAGTGATTATCACTGTGGTTAGCAGACTGGTCTGAACATTGGATCTTGGATAGCTCAAGGAACTGCTGATTCACCAAAAAGCACCCCAGTACAGAATAAAGACTTTTTTTTTTTAAAAGAACGGCATGTGTTAACGGGGAGAAATACGAAAAATCAGTTCCCACTGGACATTATTTTTGAAATTAGCAAATGTTTTGTCTGAAGCATGCATTGAAAAATACAAAGGGAAAGAGTTGTCCAAAATAGGGTACTTATTCTGACTGGTACAAGGAAGCATCAGGCAAGCAGCACCCATCCACATTAATGGGATTGAAAGATTCCATTAAAAAACAAACAAAAGGTAAGTGAAAAGAAAACCATTATAGAGTGAAGAACATGGCTGGGAATTGCTCTGCTTTACCCACAATTATTAAAAGATAAGCAGGACGTGGAAACAACAGAGGACAAAATCGATTTTTTCACTGACGACAGAATCAAAAATGAAAATAAACGGACCAATTAATTCAGCTAATCCACAGCCAGCTGTAGAGTTCAGTCAGGCTGACCTCACCCATTTTTACATAGTAACCAATGCCTGTGAACCAAAGGCCATTTAAACAGCTGGCCACCCCTTTATCTCTGTCTCTTGATTGCCAGTATTTTGCAAACCTGCTCTTTTTATCAGTTTGTGGTTCCAACCAGAATATTCACTTACTGAAAGGTTGCCCACGATGAGGGTTCTCAAATTGCTCTTGCTTCCCTTTTCTTATTTGCAACCTGAGGAGGTATGCACTGAAGAACTGAAGCACTTATATCACAGGCTCCCTTAAAGGAACTTCCTGGTCTTTCGACTGATGGGAAGAGTATTTGGTCATTGCACATGCCGCATGTGCTTCCGTTCAGGCTTTGAAAACCTCACCAAGAACAGTCCCAGCCACAGTGGGATAGGTTTGGCCATTCTATACATGGCCTACTGTTGGACCCCCACCCGGGTTTCTGGGGGTCCTAGCTATGGGAGGACCCAACACCTCCCATTTTGCCCAAAGAAATGTAGCAGAGTCCCAAGCAGGCAGCAACATGTTCCAAACTGCGTTTATTTCTGGGCAGCAAAAAAACACACATAGAGCTTCGTGCACGGCGAAAATCCAGGCTCCGTCCCCCCGCCCCCCGGGGTTGGCTTGCAAGCCAGCTTTGTAACACACTGCAGGTTGACATCACAGAATTGGACCAGCTCCCAGAAACCTATCTCATCCTGCGATTGGCTGCTAAGTGATAGGTTACCTATGGAGCCCTTATAGGAAGCCTGATCTTTGGACATTAGGACTTTTGCATCAGTGGGCTGGTTTAACTGTGCCACCCTCATTACCTAATTCTAAAATTGTTGCATTATGAATGTGTTCCCATTAGTTTTAGCTGAAACAGGCTTTTCACCCCTGGGCCCTCTGCGTTCATTGGCCAGAGCTGAGCCATTCTTGTTACAATTATGTTTCAAATGATGTGCGGGTCTTTGCGAAAATGTCTTTCATTCCCAGGTGAAAAAACACTGGGCCCTGGATGTTCTGCTCTGAATCAATCGTATTTGTGAACAATTAAAAATGCTTGTCTGCCAGAGTTCACTGTCGGCAAGGAAAGGAATCTTATCTTACTTTAAGACCTTGGCTGCTCCTGGGTTTGCGAGGTGCATTGCTGAAGTCAGCACGAATCCCCACTGCGGCTGGTGTTCAGTGAGACAAGTGTACTTTGGCTGTAATTTTCCTGAAACATGGCTTTACACTGTGCAATTAGAACAGGTTAATTCATATAAGCATCTGCAAGCCTTTAAACAGGGATTCTTGTGTTTTGTAGATTCTGGTATTGCTGCATTGAGGCTAATGTAGCATGTAGGTTGCAATGTTGGTAAAGTGGGTGTCTCTCAGCATATTTGTCACCCATGGGTGTACTGGATTCTGGTGCAAATTATGGGTGTGCTCCTTATTCTTCCTGCTGTTCTGTCTCTTCATCTGCCTGGCGTGAGGGGGCAGGAGTTTGATCTCGATTTTCCCTCTTCACTACCTTCATGTCTGGGGGAGGTCCTGATTAGCCCCACACTTTCCTTTGAATTTCTTCTCTGCAAATGCAGCCTGAACCCCAACTCCACTATTCTGTTTTGGCATACCTTCTAGGGACACAACAAAATACACGTAATGGGAGACCTGAATATCAGTATAGTCTGCAACACTGCCTCTACCTCTCAGTATGAGCACTTAGTTACTTAACTACTTAGTTTGCACTTCCTCCTGCTTTTCATCTCGATTCAGGCTTTCTCAGACAAAATAATCACAATGGGTGATCTGAATATCTGTATAGACTGCAACACTACTCCTATCTCCCAGTATGATGCTTTACTGCCACTTTGTTTGTACATCCTCCTGCATTTTCCAGACATCAAACCCCCTGTGACTTATGACCTAAATTCCTTGCATGCAAAATGTTGCCTGGTGTCGGACAAACATGTGTTGCTCCTTTGCATTATTCCAGGATCCGTCTTGTGCAGTAGATAATGAAAAACTACCCATTGTGCAGTGATGGCCATGTAGTCTGTGCTCCGACCACTGGCCCACATGTCTGTAGTATGATGTATGTTTGTGCACACATTAATCAGGCAATAAGCCGCAAGAATGCGGGCCATTACAGCATAAGTTAATGCCCCCGGGGCCCATAGGTACGGAACAGAAAAAACGTTTTTAAAAATGCCTGCCCGGGAAGGGAAAACAAAGTCAGTTTTCCTTTCCATGGCGACTATTGAAAAATAAAATGGGAAAGAAGGAAACAAACAAAATGACCATCATGCGAAGGGAGAAGTGACTAAATGTAGTCCCTTCTCCCTTTCCATGGTGGCCATTAAAAAGATAGAAAAAAATGTAAACAAATAAAATGTCCGACATGGGAAGGGAGAATGGACTACACGTAGTCCCTTCTTCCTTTCCTTGATGTCCTGTCACAGATTGGGAACAGAGACACTGGGGACTGCAGTGTTCCCAGCACGTCTGCTCTCAAAATCTCCAAAAAAGAAGGTAAGTTGGGGTGGGAGTGGAAGAGAAGACTTACCTGATTCCCCTTTGAGGGGAGGTGGTGGCCGCCGGCCGTCAGAATGCTCAGGACAGCAGGATTACCATGTGGTAATGCCCACATTCTGAGCCTCCCCATTGTCTGGGAGGCTGTCACACCCCCCTCGCTGAGTACTAATGGTTAATAATTATCATTTTAAAGAAGCTCAACATAAAACATACCATCTCTTATCGATATATTTTGCAACTCGATGTTGTATTCACAATTGTGCAGGAAAATTATATAACGATAGAGGTGTAGGGTGATAGTAATATGGATTCATTGAAATCGGTGGCACATCCAAATAGGCACTGGATTTGTATATGCTCTATATCAAACTTGGGAACAATGGGTATTTAAACCTAGCATTTATGAACCTGGAAATGATGATTGGCAAGGGCAACCAGTTAGTCTCCATCCCCCCTTTTTGATTTTTGATCTGACCCCCACCCTGCTAAAGTACTGCATAGCGCAAGGCTCATCCCTTTCAGGATTCCTCTTCAACCTATATGTTTAATCCCTTGGACAGACCCGTAACAAACATGTCATTTTCCATCAATATGCAGGTGAAATGTAAATATACTTCCAAATATCATTCGCCTCAAAACTCCACACCCCAAAAGTTGCTTCTCCACTATCACCACCTGGATGGCCGCCCACTTCCTCAAGCTCACCTCTTCCAAAACAGAATATCTCCTCACCTGCCCCCTAGACACAAACCCAAACTCATCCCTCACTCAAAGAATGTTCCCACACATATCCCTCTCTACACCTGTTAAATCCTTTGGCTTTACCACCAACCCCAATCCTGCTGTCACTAAAACATGCAATCTACAACTACACACCAAACAGCACCCTTGACCCCCTGCAAGCAATACACAATGCAGCAGCCAGACTCATACAGATCATCCAAACATTCACACATCACCTCAGCTCTCCGAGAGTTGTCTTGAAAGGACTCTGCAAAGCCATCCACCACAGTAACAGTCTCAACCCCATCACCCATACAAGCACCAGACAAGCCCACCCACATCTCCTACATACTATACTCTGCAAACTAACAAACACACAAAAACAAGCATTTACCCAGTAGTCACCCAGAGTCTGGAACACCCTACCTGTTTACATCTGCACTGCACTCTCCACCTCCCTACATCCACTTCACTCTCCATCACCACTTTCAAAATGAGCATCAAAACATACTTGATTCCCGACCTGGTGATAACCCCCCCTCACCATTCTCACTGTGTTTGAACTCTATGAAAGTTAAGGGGGTCGGAGTGGCCCCTCAACCCCATGGTACCTGATCCCATGATGTAAAATAGAAATGTGCCTGTAACACCTAACCCACAGCTAACTAATGAGCACCATTTTGTATTTGAGCAGGCTCTATCATGTAACCAGGCCCCCAAAAATCATCCCTCTACAGCCAGCTCTCCCTATCCCCAGCACCTCACACAGCACCGAGAGCCCAAACCCCCACCGCCTCCCTGCCTTGTCGGCTCTGCACGAAGCTTGTTCTCACGGAAATCCAATCATTTATTGTTGCAATTGTCCTGCATCACTTCCTCAGATTATGCTCACTGCAAAATGTGAGATCTTAGCCAGCCTTTAACACAAGTGCCCATCCATCTCCACTAAACTGCCCATGCCCTTTCCACCCCCACCCGACAGGCCAAGTCCCACCAGTCCTCCTCCCCTCACCCTCTTTAATGTTGATACCCAAAAGACCACCGCATGTTGGCCATTCCAGAACACCCACCACAGGCCTAATACTAAAACCACAGTATATCCTCTTAACAGCAACACATGCCTACCTATATCAGGAGAATTTAAACAAAGCCGTGGGCAGGTCAATCCCCTAGGGTTGGCACCTTGGTGCTGGGATAAAGATATCAAAGGGAACTAAAGTGAAAAGTTTGTAATGCCAATATATTAGCTCATTCGACCTAACCACCCCATCTCATGCAAGGTTTTATGTGGGTCATTATTTTCGTATTATCAGTTTCTATTGTTTAGTTTAGTCAGATAATTATATTGTGCACCCGACCCGACCATCACACTGTGGAGATGAGCCCAGCGGAACAACATGTGCCAGGAGCAGCTTGAAGCAACAACCAATTAGCATCCTGCCTCCCTTATAGTATCAACTGTGCCATAGTCTTCCCTCCAATCCGATGGTATATGTTGTGACATATATGCTATGTCATCACTGATGCTGTGTGTCCTTTTAATGTGCTGCCCGTGTATTGTTTAGCAGAGCACTTTCGGGCAGCAGAGTTATTTGCTTGCTAATTTTATTTTATATAAAATGTGTTCATCTTTGCAATTTATCCCCTGGTCTTATTCCCCAGCGGGGTGTGTCTATTATTTTGGTCAATTGGATTACATGCTTTAAAGAGGGTGTCCTTCACCTATCCCCTGTTCCTTCACACCCCCTTCCAATTGTCTATCCTAATTTTCCTATCCTACCCTGAAAATATTCCATAACGTCAGTTACATTTCTTACATTTAACCTTGTAAGGCACTCCGAGACCCTCTGGGCAGGGCCATCGTTGAATAAATATTCAAATAAAATAAATAAAATAATAACCAGCCTGCCTCTCTTGGAAATAGTGCATGCAATTGGTAACCCAGTCTATGAGTACAATGATACAGTGTGCAGAAATGGTGCATGCACTCAAACCCTCAATATATTCAGAGGTGCGCAGTGAGGGCTCATAATTACCCTACTTTTATTTAATTTCCAAATTAATAATTTTCAAAATAACCTTAATTCTGCCTCCCCAGTCATGTCCCATTGCAGAAAGACAGACAGTATTTCTCTACTATGCGTGAAACATAGTATGACATAGATAGAAAACAAAACACTTCTTTTATGCTGAATGTATGTCTAAAAGAGAGTTACGATTTTAATAACTTGAGCATTTAGTTAGCTTTCTCTCCACCATACAAATGTGCCAGCATTTGCGCAGGCATGCATTTTTATGCCGTCACAAATTCTGGTGTTCTTTGTGGTGCCTGAAGGCTTTATTCGCCAGAATAAAGACAGCAGACTCCAAAGGGATCCATGGTAAATGCAGCCTGGCTTGCCTACATTTCAGGCAGAATTTACTTCATTTGCAGGGCAGAGTGAAAATGTGCTGGTAAAAAGGCAGTGTACAACCATGGCAGTCAGCATTTAGTTTATTTGTGCAGCAGAGTGCAAAATAGTGGGACAAAAGAAAGGCATGGAGGCTGTTCCAGAGGGAGCTCCCAGCCAAGGAGATAGATCTTCCCCAAACTATCTGCTTGGAGATGCATCTGACCCCTTGAGAGTTGGAGAATAAGCAGAGAGCTTGAAAAGGAAGATGTTTTGGAAGAGAAAGTTGGAGGTAGAGTGGTCCATGGCCCCAGACAGCCTTTTGGACAATGTAGAGGGTCTTGAATTTGATCCTTGCATCCATGGGGAGCCAGTGAAGAGTTTTCAGAGCTGGAGGGATATGATCCCTGGGCTTGAGGCCAAGTACATGTCTTGCAGTCCTGGATAAATTGTAAAGGTCAATGTGTAGAGGCAGCAAGATTTATAAAGAGGCTGTTGCAATAGTCCAGCGTAGAGAGGAACAGAGGTCTAGAGACGGTGAACTTCAGGGGAAATGTGAGAAAAGGAAGAATACCTTCCTGCAGCTGATAGTTTAACTTCTTAGAAATGTCATAGATGTGAGGAGAGAAGGAGAGGGTGGAATTGAAGATGACACCAAGGTTCTTAGCCTCACAGGAAGGAGCAGGAAGAGGGCCCAGAGTGGGCAGCCAGAGAGAGAACGGGTGTCCTAATGGGGAGGATCTCAGTCGTACTGGCATTAAGGCATAGATCATTGGGGCACACCATTCCTGAATTGTGGCTAAACAGTCTGGTATGAGAGAAGCAGAAGAGGTGGCTGAGGGAATCCTGAAAGAGAGCTGAGTGTCATCCGCATAACAATGAAAATTGGAGCAGAAAGTAGCAAAGTGGTGGGCAATAGGTGCCAGGTAGTGGCTGAAGGGCCAGGGAGAGAGATTATACCCCTCGGGAACAACACAAGTAGAGAGAGAAAAAGAAGAGAGAAAAGACCCCAGTTGGACCTAAGAGGGTAGGTGAGTGAGAAAGGCAGTCAACCATGCCAGGGCCTGATCAGTAACGCCAAGGTTGTTGCGGAGGTGATTGAGCAGGATGGCATGGTTCACCAGAGGATAGATCGAGGAGAATGAGGACAGAAGGGATATTAGAGTCAAGATTAAAGAACAAGTCTTCACGGGTGTTCAGGAAAGCAGTTTCCATGCTTTTGGCAGCTCTGAAGCCAGGCTGATGGTCATGGAGGCAGCCAACAGATTTAGTATGTAGATTAAGCTCGGACATGGCCATCTTTTCCAAGAGTTTGGCCAGGAAAGGAGTGATGGATATTGGGTAATAGTTAGCTGGAGATGAAGGATCGGTCGAGGGCTTCTTTAGAAGGGGGTGCACAAGAGAGTCCTTAAAGGGGAGGGGAAAGTACCAGTAGCAAAGGAGTGATTGCAGAAATCAGCCAAGGCTGGAGCAAGGGTGTCTATTCTGTCCTTGATGGTTCTGAATGAGTAGGGGAGAACCTGCTTTGATGAGACTTTCATAGATCAGACTTGTCTAGAAACATTGTCATGGGTGAACAGGAGAAAGGAGGAGATAGGAGGAGGAGAGACAGCCTCAGACAAGGCAGAAGTGGTAGAGGAGGAGAAAGAGAGGGTTGACAGGGTGTCCTTAGGTTTAGTAGTGAAATGAGAGGCCAAGGTCATGCAGACAGCCTGGGAGGGAGCAGAGGTAGAGACTGCAGCAGGATTGGCAGGATTGGCCAGCTCCTTGCAGATTTTGAAAAGTTTGGCTGAGTTGGTAGATGCCGCAGATTTGGATGTAGGCTCTCTTGGATGTAGGCTCTCTTCTTAGAGAGGACAGAGAGTCTGTACTGCATTAGGAGCAGGAGCAGGCGGAAGGCCAGTTTGTCAGGTGTGCCCCTGATGCCCTCCTCTGCTCCACCCTACACTTGCTTTTAAGGGTAGTGAGGTCAGTATCATACCAAGCATTGCACTTGGATTCGGGCTTCGAGCGGATCCGCAAGAAAGGGGCAAGGACATTCAGAGTGTAAGAGATAGAGAGATGAATGTTAGAGAGGGCTGTGTCAGGGTGTGAGTCAGCCAAAGTTGCAGGAGGAGGAGAGAAAGTAGCGGCGAGAGCCTCAACTGATAAATGCTTCATGGGTCGGATGATTGAGAAGATAGGTGGAAGTGCTGGAGTCGGCTTGACCAGAGGGGTAGAGAGTGAGAGGATGGAAGAAAGGAGAATGTGATCACTCCAACAGAGACGAGTGGTGAGAGGGTTAGAGAGGGGAGGTCTGAGGAGATCAGAACATCCAGGTTATGCCCTGCAGGGTGAGTCGGGCCAGATGGAAGAATATATATAGAGAAACAGAATCGCAGATGTTGCAAAAGATTCTTGAAGCAGGGCTGGAAGCATCCAGGTGGATGTTCAAGTCTCCAAGGAGGAAAAGTTGAGAGGTAGAGGTAAGGAGCGAGGAGGAGAGGTCAGCCCACTCAGAGAAGAAGAGATCCACCTGGCCAGGCGGCCTGTAGATAGTGGCCACAGTGAGAGAGAGGCCCAGAGAGATAGAGAGCCTGCAGACCAGGCATTCAAAGGAAGAAGAGTGCTGCATTGGAATGATAGAAGCAGGGATCCCCTCTGGGAAAATCAAGGCTACACCGTCATCATGACATTTGGTTTTGGGTTCAGAGATGATCTTGTAGCCATCAGGAAGGAGAGTATTGAAACTCGTGACAGAGCTGGCCATGAACCAAGTCTCAGTGAGACAGAGTACATCCAAATCAAGCTCTTACAGGAGACGGCAGATGTCAGAGGAGTCTTTGATAGCTGAACAAGAGTTGAGTAGTAATGTGGAGCAGGTTAACACATTTGAAGGACTTCCGGGGAGGGGTACAGGCCAGAGGTACACCCAGCGGAAGTGTTGGAGGTACCCGGGGATGGGCAGAGGAGGAACGAAGAGAAGGCAGGGCAGTCAGAGAGGAGCAGAGAGTGCCAGAGGGGTGACAGAGGAGGGAGGCAGCAGGGTGGCCAGAGAAGCAGCAGGGGGTGCCGAAGAGGTGGCAGAGGAAGGAGGTGTCAGAGAAGCCAGAGATGGGTAAGAAGGGATAGCAGGAGAGGACAGGAAGTTAATAAGGCATAGGAAGCATCTATCAAAGAGGAGGATATTGGCCTGAGGGCCCTGGACCAAGACGGTGTCATTTAAGTAGACATTAATGATGGTCTTAGAGGAGTGGAAGGGGGCCAGGTGGGCCTACCACTGGTTGCCACCATTAAGGAGAGAAGAGGAAAAAGGAGAGAGAGCAGAGACTGTATGGGGGTTCCATAGGCCTGAAGAGTGAACGACAAAAAGTATGTTGGTTAGGGTCTGTCTGGAGGAAGTACTGGTATAGGAATCAGCGATAGGTAGGACTGTGTTGAAGACCAGGATGTCCCTTTTGTGCTTCTTCCTGCCAGGCCAAGAGAGAGGGATAGGATAGTTGATAGAAAAAGCAGTTAGAATAGGTAGGTGAGACAAATAACACCACAGGGGTGCAGGGAGGAAACGGGGGGGGGGTAGGGAGAGGGGTGGCCAGGCAGGGAAGGGGCAGGGGAGGTCACATGGGGGGCAAACAGGAGGGAGGCACAGAGGGCACGAAAGGGTGGGGGACACAACAAAAAACAACAACAACAAACCTACAAATCAGATACAGTACTGAACCATCAGAAAGTAAAGAGCACAATGGGGAACCTGGAGGAAGATAATGCAGATGTAGTAAAGAACCAAGGCAAAGCTCAAAGCACAACAGGGAACCTGGAAGTTAAGAATGCAGATACAATACAGGACCCAAAGCAAAACACAGAGGTCAGTAGGGAACCTAGAATCAAGAACCGAAGAGAGCAAACACAAGGTCAATACAGTCAATAAGGCAGAGAACACAACAGAAACCTAGAAGAAGAATGCAGGCAATGCAAAGTAATGCCAGAAAAACAGTGGCACATGAGACAGTGGCCCTCATTACGACCCTGGCGGAAAGCGACTGACCGGAGCGCCACAGCGTAAATAGCGTTTCCGCCATTGCACGAAGGAGCAAAGTGCGGCCCATTCCGACCCATCGGGCACGAGCACCACGGCATGGCGGAAGTGCAAAGTCCGCGATGGCGGAAATGACCCCAAAACGGCCCACACCGCCGCCGTACGTCGCCCCAGGTACAATACCGCCACCCCTCTTAGCGGTCACCGCAGTGTGCGCCTACCGGAAAGTACGGTGGCCGGAAATATACGGAAACGGAAGTTAAAACATGGGCCCGGAACGGGAAACAACCCGGCGTACACCTATAAATACACTAAAACCACACAACCACTAAAATCACTACCCTGAAACACACCCCAACCCGTCAACCACCCTAGCGAAACCACGAATAATGGGAAAAGCAGCGAAGAAAGCGTGCGACCGCAAGCGGCAGGTCCACTTCTCCCGTGAGGAACTCACCGTGCTAACAGAGACCCTCCAGGAGAATGCTGCCGTCGTCTTCTGCACGCAAATGACCAGGACGGCACTTGTAAACAAGAAGGCCATATGGGCTCTGGTGGCACAGCGGGTAAGTGCGGTGGGGACCGCACCCCGCACCCCACAGCAATGCCGCAAGCGATGGGACGACCTGCGGATACGCGTCCGCAGCATACTCTCTGCCAACCGCAACATTGCCACAGCCACCGGGGGAGGTCCTGAATCACCCATCAAGTTGACCCCCTGGGAAGAAATCTGTGCCTCCACCATCGGAATGGAGAGCATAGAGGGAGTCGGAGGGATGGAGAAAGGAGTGCAGACATCCGAAGATACAGGTAGGTGGGCCAGGAAAAACAATGCCAAATCCACACAGTCCATCCATGTGAAGTACCATGCGTCCACATAGTGCAACAGAAACACATGTCCAGGAGAACGTCCACACACATCGGCCTGATAGCGCACGTTAAAACCCACAATAAATACATAAATAATTAAAAACCCCCAATACACGCACTACACGTGCAGCAGGCACACCCTAACTGCAGGCTGCCAAACAACTGCACCCTCACTCCACACACAAATCAAAGCACCTCCAAGGGCCCGGCCCAAATCACCCTCAGGTACCACCCCAATGCATGTGATACAATGCCATTCCAATTCCCACAGACCCACCAATAACCCTCGCCCTCCTCTACTCCACCACAGGGTCCGATCCAAACGACGAGCTACAGGACACCCCTACCAGCACACCTGCAAAGAGGGCCAAGACCAACGGCCAGAGACCCTCCACCTCAGCTGCACGCATCAAGACACGCCAGCAGCACAAATCAGGTGGCAGCACAGAGGAGGGAACATCAACAGGCACCCCAGCAGCCAGCATGCCCACAACACCACCACCACAGGTCCCCCCAATGGATGCCACAGAAGGCACTGCCTCCGGTGGCAGCAGCACCATAGGTGACACCCCATTGATGGCAGCATGCTCCGACACAGAAAACGGGGATGCCGAAGTCAGATCCATCCATGACCTGTCCCAATCCCCCTGTCTGTCCCATCCCGTACAACATGAGGATACCACGCAGGGGCACCCACAAGACGACGACTGGCCATCCCCCACAAGCCCTGTGGCAATGCAACATGAGGACAACATCCCCTCTGTGACACCCCCGCAAATGGCCTTGGCCCAGCAGAGGCAACAGTCCCTCGACCAGTTGATCGAACAACAGCAGCAACTGGCCACGCTCCTCAAGGACCATGCTGATGAATGTGGGGGCACTAAGGCAGACATAGAAACATCAACTGAGACACTTAGGGCACAAATCGAGAGTAGCACCGAGAGCCTGAGAGTCCAAATGGAGAGAAGCACCGAGAGCCTCAGGGGGGAACTGCATGCGACGGCCAAGGACGTATGTGCCGAACTTGCCGCAGTGCGCCGTGTGCTCACTGAGCTCTCGCAAACCCTTAGGGACATGCATGGACGTGAGCAGGCAGACACATCATCCGTTGCAAGCTCCGTCCAGGGCAGCCCCCAACGTAGATCTGGAAGGAACCTGCGCTCCACAGGCAGGGGTGCCCCCGATACCCGCAGAGGGGGCTTGCAATAGCGACAGCCCACTGACAATGAGCATCTTTGGACACTGGTGTTGGCGGGGGGAGGTAGGGGGGTGGAGGGGGTGTGTTGGGCTCACTTGGGTGGCGGGTCGATAGGGTGTTCAACATGACATCACATATGCCATAAAAAGTGCACGATCAACCAATGAGATGTGTGGACATTGATCTTTGTGTACTAGGCCATCATAGGCGTACAGTCCATATTGTGCATGTCCCAGACACACGCAGTGCCACGAGTCCCGTGTCCATGTATCAGCCACCAGGCGTGAGTGCTAGAAGCATACATCAATGAGATGCTGACGAATGTCACGGGCCTCCGGTGCCTCGCAGACTCCATGAGGTGCTGCCACATCCCCACCCTCATCATGACCATCATCAGGTGCTTGCAGCTCTGCGTCAGGGGGCATGGGCACATTTCTACGTACGCACATGTTGTGGAGCATGACACATGCCATCACCATCTTTGCAACCTTCTCATGGCGGTACAGGAGTGCCCCGCCAGACCTGCTGAGGCAGCGGAAACGGCCCTTCAGTAGGCCGAATGCCTGTTCTATGACTACACGGGTACGTGAGTGGGCATGGTTGTAGTCCTCCTCATGCTGGTCCCGTGGGTTCCGGACTGGTGTGAGGAGCCATCTCTTCAGTGGATATCCAGCATCACCTGTATGTGGACGAGAAACGTATGATGTGGAATGCCATTGATACGTACGCACACCCCCCCCCCTTCCTGCCAGGTCATTGCCAATTCACATACCCCACATCATCATGCATGTAATGAGACTCACCGAGTAGCCAGGATCTGTTCCCTGCGTGTCGCTCCATGTAGCGTGGTATTGTAGAGTTCCTCAAGACCATAGAATCATGGGTTGATCCAGGGAATCGGGCACAACAATGTGTAATGATCCTGTTGGAGTCACACACCATTTGTACATTCAGGGAATGAAATTGTTTTCGGTTGCGGTACTGGGCCTCCATGGCATGTGGAACGACCAATTCCACATGGGTGCAGTCGATGGCACCAATGCAACCCGGTATGCCGCCAAGTGCATGGAATCCCACTTTCGTGTTTGTAATTTCCTGCTCCGAGCGTGGTAGGGAGATGTAGTCGTCTGCGTGCTGCAGGAGGGCATCGAGCACTTGCAATAGTGTCCGTGAGAACAGTGGCTGAGAAATGCCATGCAACTGTCCGACTGTGTGCTGGTAGGTGCCTGTGGCCAGGAAGTGGAGTACAGACACCACCTTCAGTAGGGGTGGGATGGCGGTTGGGCTATCTATCATGCTGACAAGGTCAGCCTGTGTCATGTCCACAATGGCGGCTATGGTGTCCCGGTCCAAACGGTAGAGGGTGTGGATCTGCTCATCAGTGAGGTTGAACGGATGTGCTCGGAGGCGTGGGATTGCGGGCTGCCTGCGTGGTGGTAGTGGCTGTGCTGGTGGGCCTTGCTGGCCCTGCCTTGCCCTCCTCCTCCTCCTGCGTCTCCTCCGTGCGGCCGGTTGTAGTTGGTGTTCGTCTTCCTCTTGGAGTCGCAGCACTTGCAGTGCTATCAGGTCCCCCAGGGCCAACATCGCGAGTCCTGCCGGTAGCATTTCGGTGTGGTTGTGGGAGGAGACTGGCTGTGCAATTCATGTGTTTTCAGGCTGTATGGCCTCCACCTGTGGTGATTCATTCCACCTGTGCAAACTGCTCTCCCCTTTGGCCGAGCACGTCACGTGCACAACGCTGCAATTCGGGGAATGGTATCTTGCTATTGCTATCATGTATTTGTACCCGATGGGCGTGTTGGATTGGTTGTTATGTTCATTCGGCTATGGTCCCATTGTTTCCCATTCTATCTGTGCAGTCGCGAACAGACTTGTGAAGGGTCAGTGGAACGTAGTACTCGAGTAACGGTGGGCCCTCATGCATCACTGTACCGAGTTGCAACGACGGGCGGGGCGTCCCATTCGTGGGTGAAGGCAGTTGCCATTTTCACACACAGCCGCACTCGATGGAATAATTAGTGATTTCAAACGGCCACAGATGCCTTTTCGACGTGATGTTGCAAATGAGGAATTCGAAGGGCGGCGCTTTCGGTTATCAGCTGGCGGCGAGGAGATGCCCACAGGTCTGACTGCAAATATAACGTTCTATTGTTCAATGTCCTTGAGACAGGGCCCATGGCGAGGGAGCAATGACTGATATGAATAGTTTGGGATGCGCATTAGCTACGTGGCCGATGAGGCCGGCCGTTCCCAAATACATGTTACTTCACAACACTTGAATTACGGGCTGGGGCACTGTGGATTTTGCAGGCTGCATAACGCACAGACTCAATGGATGTTTCTAATGTCATGTGAGTAAATATTCAGGCGTTTTGATCCCGGGATGAGGGAATGATGAATGGATGCATGGGCAGGTGATTTGATACAGAGTTTGCCATGTACAGGGCTTCTTGGGATCTATCCGCCTCCCCTACGCTATGTGATGCAGGGCTGCCATAGTGGGACCATCGTCTATCTGGCCTTGTTGAGCCCTCCCTGTCTCGAGGCGCCCTCAGACACTTGTGTCCATGCACGTTGACATTCCCATCTGATGGATTCTGTTTTGACAGACGCATGCACAGGTACACTCGTTTGTGATGGTGTTTGCACCTCGATATAGATGGTTATGAGTCGCAAGTGGTTTTGGGGTGGTGATGATCCTTTTGAGTGGGCTAGCATGCATATGGCTGTGGATTTCGTGTGATCATTGAAGTGAGTTGTTGGAATGTAGTTCTGATGGCCATTCTGTTCTTTTTCTTTTCTTTTGGTTGACAGGTATCTCCTCCCCTTTTGCCACTGCCATCTGTATGCCACTCCTGCAGATGGATTTTACTCCCGACACCTGCTGCTTCGTGTTAATCGGTGGAGCAGCATTACGATCTTATGGGACGATCGCCAATGGCCCACATGCCCTTACGCAGTACTGGTGTCTCGGAGCAACATTTCGGCCTTTCAGCTGGACTAGTGCCTCCCCATTGGGACAGCCCTGCGGTTCTGTGCGCTTCCATGTTGCCTTTTCGTACGTGAATGTGGCTCTGTGTACCATGGGGGTACAGGGCGACACACAAGTAGTGGCTGGTCATTTCTTGCGGATGCAGCCCACAACGGTGATTAGTGTTTTGGAGTTCATGGCCTGATGGCTGTATGGGCTTGGTGTCTTTGATGTGCATAAATTGCTATTCTGATTTGGCCCGTGTAGCGTTTTTCTTTGCAAGTGATGTGGCATATGCCTATTTGGGGGGCGATGTATTGTGAGGGGATCTGCATTGGGTTCCAGCTTCGGGGTTTAGTTGCGTGGTACTGTACTGGGCGCGTTTGCCTACTAAGCCCGTGAGGTCAGGGATGGGGGCTGCCTATATGACTGTTTGGATGTTGTCATGCTCAGGGGCGGGGGATTGGGTTTTGTGTAACAGATGCCGGTCAGCCAGGTGGACTGGTGGAATGATGTGATTTTCGGAATGTTGCTGGGCACAGGTGCCTGTGTTTGCGTGCGTTTCTTGGTGGGGGACTGTGGTCATGTCCATTGGGATGGCTTCTGTATTCGTGCCATCTGTGACCTGCAGCTCCCATTGGCCCCTCTTGTGTTGCTTTTGTTCATTGGCATGCATGGGTGCTTTGTAAATTTCAATGGTTGCATTGTGACTTCATTGCACCTACCGGGAGTTGTACTTTGTGGGCAGGGAGAGGTGTACAGGCACTCAGTGGGGCCGTTTACGGTTGATTCGCGATGCCGTACTTCTCGCCATGGCGGAATGGTACATTCCGCCATGCCTGATGGCGTTAGGTACATGTCCGCTAGGGTCGGAATTGGCGTACCGTTGCACCATGGTGGTGTTTGCGGTTTGGCATGGCGCGCGCGCGCGTGCTTGGTGCAGTTAGCGTTGGCGTTCACTACGGTGTCGCTAATGGCTTCGTACTTTGCGGTGACGGGTCATAGTCGCACCGAGCGCTATTCGATGGCGGTATTGCATTTCCGCCATCGTTTTTCGATTTCCGCCAGGGTCGTAATGAGGGCCCGTGTCAGAATAGTTTACAATAGATCGAAGAGGGAAGGGCTGAGATGCTAGAGGAAGGAAGGGAAATGAAGTAAGGGGAATGGAACAGTATGCAGGTACCTACGATGTGAGGGAGCGCATGCAGCTAGAGAAGCAAGGGAGCACATGTGGCCAAGTTGTGCATGCCAAGTTGTGGGCTAAGTATTTCAGCAAAGCACAATACAACACACCCAGATTGAAATTTCCTACAAGGGGAAAATGCTAGGTTTTTGAGCAAAGCAAAATACAACATACCCAGATTCGACTTTCCCAAAAGGTGGAAAAGAAGCTATGTTTTTTAGCACAGCGCTATACAACACACCCAGATTCGACTTGCTTGATCAGTCTCAGCAGGTCGACAGCTTCAGGCTATGTGCTACCATGGAAGACATCACTGGAGCTGTCCTTAGCCTGTGGTCCTTGGCCGAGGGGGCTGCCATGGCAGGGAGTATCTTGGTTGGCTGATTTAAAGGGACCACCAACCAATGGAAGGGTAGTGGAGGGCCATTCAAAAAAGGAAGCAACCAGGACAAAGGGAGGAGGTAGTGGGCACACATGCACTGCAGCACGAGAATAACACTTTTACAAATGCACAATTTACTGTGCCATGGAGCACCTGTCCTCACCCCAGGACCAGAGAAGTTGACGTTGACATTGCCGGATGGTGGTAGGGATGGCCTGTGGGAGAAAACACATGTTAGTGCATGCTTACCTACTGTGTGAGCAGGAGTTTGGGCCCTGGGACTTCCTGGTCTGAACCGATCCAAACAGGAATTGCCCTTTTTTTCGGCTGCCCTTCACTTCAGACACCCAGGCAAGAGACACACTTGATCTAAGAGTTAAGAGCAGAAAGGAAGGAAGAGGCAGGGCTAAGAAGCCTGGTGGTGCTTAGGCCTGGTGACCTAGATCCACTTACACCTGCACACCACTGCAAAGGAGAAGAGGCTGGAGGGCTGCTTAAGCGTGTGCACGCTTGTATACTGCCTTGTTCCCTACACATTTGCATTCCACCGTAAAAATGACCAAACTTTAGTGGCGAGGAGCCATTTAGGTTGATTAGGTTGATTAGGTTGATTAGGTCTTATCTCCCCCCCCCTGTGCCTCCTCCACACTGCCAGTGCTGAAAAATTAAGTGAAGAGGTAAAACAAGGCGTAAAAGCATGAAGCCTGGCTTTCACATCCTGATATCCACTCTGCACCATTAATAAAGACCTTGTATGTTGGTTCACAACACGTCCAAACATTCCCTGTGCCATGCAGAGAGATAATGTAATTCGTTGGGGGGATTTTCCACTTAAATTCTAAAATGCATGGAGGGGACCAACTCTGCACGTCTGCATAGGGTCCTCTCCTCACAATTTAACTCATTTCTACCACATAATGCAAAAAAGCGAGGAGGAAAACACACACACAACTACCTTTACTCTTTACTTCCCACTGAGTTGGTGTAAAATGTAAATGCCCCTTCAGTTAACCATTGTAGGTGCCATTCACGATGGAGTATGATGAAAGCCTTCTTTTATGAGGTTGTCATTCAAGTGGATTCCGTTGCAATACACAGCTTGAATATCAGCAAACACAAACCTATGCTGGTGGCGAAGGAGGCACATTTGTCTTTTGAAGCAGAAAATTGAGGCAGTTCATGGTATGCTGATCCTGCTCTCCAATCCGCATGACAAATGTTGGAACATGATGTATATCATTAAGTGTGGTGATAAGCACTTTTAACACCTCCACCTCACAATGGCCCTCATTAGGACCTTGGCGGAGGACCATGGTGCAATTTGCACCATGGTCCATGGCGCAAAGCTGCCAACTCCGCCAAGGTGGTTGGCGGACTTACCGCCCCATGCCGACCTTGGCGGGGCGGTAAGTCCCCAATCCCCATTTTACCCTTCCCCATTCCCATTCTTGCCCCATAGGGTATAATGGGAGTGGGGAAGGCGTTAATTACGCCACCGTAAATTACGGTGGCGTAATTAACAACAAGTCCCGTAGCGCCATGGATTTTTCCGCCTGCAAAAAGCAGCCGTAAAAATCCTTCCATGGCGCTACGGGAACTCGTAGTCTGGCGGAGAGGTACGCCATGCACTACGCCGGCGTAAAACCCTCTCCGCCAGGGTCCTAATGAGGGCCAATGACAATGACTCCCAGTGATGTGAATATGTGCACTTTATCCATCAATTAGGGGCACTAATTCATAATAAATGCTGGACTGTGTGGGTTGGGGGCTGAATCACCTACCCCCGCCCCACGCCCTCCGCAGACACACAATGCTGAATCACAGCCCCAAACAACTGAAAAAATATGTTTGTATAAAATAACTAGATCCGTTTTTGAAGTAAATTATAACCTTTATGAAATACAAATTGTCTTCTAGAGCTGGAAAAGCAAAACATGCAAAAAACACTCATGATAAAGTATACATTTTAAGATGTCTCCAGATCAACAAATGGTTTCACCATTTACACATCGTGGTGTCCTGTACAGGGTCAAGTGAATAAAACATACCTTTAACAATGTTACTTTAAAATGAGTCCAGACCACAGAATAATTGTTTTCCAAAAAGTAATAAGAATTGTCACTTAGAAGTGAATGCCCTCGTTGAATTTCAAGGGAGCAGACTGCGTGTCATAGAATCGATGGTGGCAGATAAAGTGGGCTCTTAGTATTGATGGGATGTGCAGAGTGATAGTAAGCCTCCCATCTCAGCTACCATATGGCTTTGTAAATCATAACTTCAAGGCTAAGGGTAAATTGGGCCCAGTGATGGCTGCAGTGCACCATGGTGGAAAATGTAATTATGCACTCTCTGAGGTCACATAGTGTGCCTTCACAGCGCCATACATCACGTCTACTGTTTATCATTTTTCAAACGGCTAACCCCGCTCTGTAATTGAAAACAAATCAGCGAGGTGACTGCAAATTACAACTTGTGACATAAAAGAATCATAATATGTATTGATCGGCATTCTGAATATCAGGGTAGGCAGTCTTTCTTTTAGACAGCGACCTTAAATATTAATCTGACCGTTCTGACCATCGTAAATTAGATTCCCTTGCTGTAAGGGGCAATTAACCCTGGGAGTTGCGTAAAGTAATTGTCTTATATGTGTGTGAAGCCAGCTACTGATCTGCTTAGTAAGTGTACGGTGTTTATTCAAGCCTTTCAGATATGTTTTGGTTTTGTAAAGGCCATACCTGTTCAGACGTTGAAAAGTCTCATATGATAACTTTGCCGTCTTTCTTTTATTGTTTAACGTCGGACAGCTTGAGCTTGGATCCCCTTTCTCTGGTCTAAGACACTGGAACCTCATACCCATCAACATTATATCTGCTTCCACCCTCAAGCAATGCATAACATAAATGACCCCCCCCCCAACTCAATCCGCTTCAAGAAGCACCCTCTTCATTCCCAGTAAAATACTGACCCAGCCCAGCATCTTCTGACGATCACCCTGTATACCACACTCTCCTGTTTCACCCCCACCACTGTAGTCGGCATATATGTTCCCCACTAATGTTACATGTTCACTAGTCTCTGCTACCCTGAGTGATATGCTGGTAATACATTAATGCCCCCCCCCCCTTTAACCATCTCATTTTTGCTTGTAATGCGTAACAATGTAGCAGCTTGCTTGCTTCTCGAAGCAAGGTTCAAACTCAATACATTCCCCAACAAAATAAAACAAATGGCACATTCATGATGAGTACTGTTACATTGAAAAAGGCACTGGGCCTCATTACCGTAGATACCGGACCAGCAAACTGCGAGTTCTGCTTGCGGGTGCCCTTACACCAACAGGTTGGACCTGGCAGTTGGACCTGGCAGGTGTAGCGGCACCCGCGAGCAGAGCATGTCAGATGTCACCGCCGCCATTCTGAATGGTGCTGGTGCATCCGACCTCCCCATTCCCAAGTGAGCCCTATGGGGCTTAAGTAGGAATGGGGAGTAAACGTTTCCGGCCCCTGCAATGGGTAAATACTGGGTCTGCCAGGGTTGTAATTGCCCTGTATTTCCCCACTGCCAGGTGCTTAAAAAAATTGCAAGTTTGGCGGCAGCCTGCCGGTTTTACTTGCAAGGCTACCGCCAAACTTATAATGAGGCTCATCGACTTTGTTAGCATTTAGAGCAGGAGGAATCTGGCATGACGCCCTGTTCAAGATTTTGAAATTGTTATCTTTTGATACAATGCAGACTGCAATAGCATGTAAATAAAAATGATTATGATCTAAGTGTGAAATTATTACTAACCTTTAATAAGAAAGGTATATGACTACTGTAACTGATAAATTATTCAATTTGGGTTGTTGGGTTGTGGGATAACAATGCCTTCTGTTTGAGCCAGGACAGACCCGAATTCCAGCTGCCACTGCAGGACTTAATTCACACCGTGATTAGCTTTTCAGAGTCCTTTCTTCTAAAACCAAAACTTTCTCAGAGACCGTCCTGCAAGAAATTGATGAGGAACTGTTTTTTGTAGTAGAATTATTCTGTGCACTGCTGGAGTTTATCACAGGTAATCAATAATCTGTCCATGTACTATCACTTACTTTAAGCTATAAAATTACTTTTAAATTAATTGCATTTAATTACTGAACCTATTTTTCACCTATTAAAAGCTAAGTCCAATTATTTTTTGTATATTCTGAAGAGACTCCACATTAATTGTATGTATCAACAACTGGAAGATCTCTTACATTAGAGTTAGGAAGACGTCACGCATGAAAGAGGTTGATGAGGCAGAAATGTATTCTGTGACTATGAAAAGAACTCGTTACTCAATGTTGTCACAAACCACCTCAGTGACTTGCGATATCCTTGTTACAGTAATCTGGTGTTCGTTATTTCATGTATCATCATGACGGTAGATATCATTTCCAAGCATTCTCTTTCAAAAGCTAACATTGTGTTGACTGAGTATATTTTCAAGTGTTGCTAGTTCGCACATGTCTAATTGATGTAAATGACATTAACATATATGTTAATAGTGATGCATTATTCTTTATTTTGCATGCTATATTTGGCTACAATCGAGCTGTTGATTGTATAGTTAATCAATTTACTGATATTTTTAAAGCACTCCGATTCTCTACAGTTATGCAAATTGATAACAATTTGTAGATGCTGTAATATTATTGTGAAATGTTGGAGGGAGACATAGGCCCTCATTACAACACCGGCGCTAAACCATGGCGCCTGTAGCACCATGGTTGGTGCCGGTGTTGTAACGGGTCCGCCATGGTTCAATGGGGAATTACCACCCCATTCCAAGGTTGGCGGGGCAGTAATTCCCATTGAACCATTTCCCTTCCCCATTCCCATTTTCACCCCATAGGGCTCTATGGGAATGGGGAAGGCGCTAAGTACGGTACCGCAAATTGCGGTACTGTACTTAGCACCAAGGTCCCTTGCGGGTCCCTACTTTAACGGCTGGTCTAGACCAGCCATTCAGGTAGGGTCCCGCAAAGGGACCTCGTAGTAAGGTGCTAAGTGTTTAACGGCACAGCAGCCTTTTACGGCGCCGTTACACACTTAGCGCCAGGGTCCTAATGAGGCCCATAGTGTATGACCTACATCAGCAAGCAACCTTACTTGCATAAACGTATGCACTCTTCAGGTAACTAAAGGAAGGATAATTATACACTTTTGAATAAATATTGCCAGTGGGCTATAAACTGGTACAGTTTTTCAGGCATTTTCAATTGATTAGAGACATGTTTTTCATTTCACTACATGCGGTAGGTGGTGTAGCGACACATTGCAGTGAGTTATAGGCTGTGCATGCAGACATTTTCACCACATTGAGAACATATATAGTTTGTTAAGAAATACAATACTAGGTTAAAGAAATAAAAATGTTCATGTTGCTGTCTTTGTAAAATGGCTATGGACGGGGGTAAACGGGTTGGAACTGATGCTATAATGAGGCCAACATTTCAAAAGAACACCAAAATGTGACAAGGTGAAAGGCACGTTGACCAGTAATCTCCAATGTCTCATGACATTTGAAAATGTGACAACTCTCTGCAGAACCAAAAGTGGATTAGAACAAGAATAGCAACAAAGGATACAGGATCTGTAAAGGCAGGGTAAAGTAACAAGTCAGGAGCATACAAACTAAAGGACTCAACTAGTTATTTGAAAAAAGGAAAACACAGCAATGCATTCGATGGTTCAAGTCATCTTAACAAAGGTTGCAACATCATACACATCTAACAAATATTCTGCAACGTTTGTGAACACGGCCACTGCATATGCAAGAGACTGCCCTGTAGGACTAATGTTATACAACATCTTTGAGTATGTTTGGAAAATGTAAATACACATATTTCCACTCAAAGAAAGCCACATATGACACTTTGTCAGTGTCAGAAACTTTTCACCAGACTTCAAGGTGATAACTGGCTACTGTTTCCAAAATAGGGAACCAGTGCAGACCAGCTGTCATTTACACAAATATTGGTAGTTGTGGTGAATAAATGTAGGCCATGCCATCTGGAATGGAGTGGGATAGTAACAGCTATAGGGTGAAAGATTATGAAGACATCGACTTCAATTATAATAATAATAATAATAATAATAATAAATGTATTGTGAATTAGTTCACATATGAACTTTACACAATCAATACTAAGTACAAAATACATCTAATAAATTAATACACACATACATACAATCTACATAAGCATACAAGTTTTAAGCATATAAATCCAGGTGTGATACAATACATGAATACATGAATAAATAATGTAAGTTTCACTTCTTATGCATCCTGAGCAGCCCATATATACATAATATATAATAGCCGAGGCAAGGCAATGACAATAGCCACTAAGCACCAACACCAAACATCAGACATCAAACCGAATGGCCTAAAGCCAAACATCGGGCAGCAGGCCTGTGGACCAGACCCTAGGGTGCCTCTCCGGGGACCACTATAACTGGCTGGTTTGGTAATAAACGTTTAACTCTAACCCAGACCCTATATAATGCCAGCTGGGTCCCAATAGAGACTGGGTTTAGGCAGTAATCCCAGAAGGATTCTCCCTTAATGGTATCATAGTTGTTTACCAACTTTCCCAACAGGCACATATACAATGGCCCTAATCGAGGGCACATTGTTAAAATGTGCCTGATGGATTCAAATTGTTCTCCTTTCATGCAGATACGACAATACCTATCCTTTAATGAAATGCCCAACCGAGGCCCAACAACCGCTAATACCTGGAGTTGATTTGTCCGCAACCTTAGCATGAATAGCCATACCTCTGGATCTGGGCATAATAACAGGTATTGTTGGGACTTTCTGTATCTGTGGATTACATGCGATATAGCTTCATACCCCTTCAGGGTGGACAGGTGGATATAATTCTGGGTCCAATCCCATTTATTCATTTTATGTATAAATGATGTTTTTAAATGTATAAATGGCATCAGACGCTTCTTGTCGTATGGCCAGTCTATTTCAATGAAAAGAGACTCATTTAACTTTTTATAGCTGCTACCCTGGGGTGACTTTTCATTGTCGAAATTAGCACTGGCCAAGCTAAGCAATTCACAAGAAGAAGTGGAATTGACTTTCAAGTAGATCACACCTCAAGCATGCAGGGCAGTGCCTTTTAATGAGGTTAAGCATAGCTCCAGTCTCAAATACTGGACAGGACAGGCTGGGCCCATACCCAGTACCGCACGCCAATACTGGCCCTCTAATATATTGAGCCAATTCAAATCCTGTATGGCTAGTGCCTTCAAGCCATACAATATTGCCGGAACAAAACACTGCTGATAAAGTTTGATAATACCTGCAATACTAAACCCAGCTGTACTTTTATCAAATGTACAGGCTTGTAATGTAAGGAGTTTTGCCCGCCTCTTCTTTTGAAGTATGATCAAATCATAGTTAGGTCAAATATCGAATTCTAACCCCAGGTATGGATAACATTGTTCAATGCTTATTCTGCCAAGGCTTGTCTCGACCCCTGAACGATGGGGTCCACTTTTGGTAATAGCCAGGATCTTTGTTTTCCTCAAATTAATAGTAAGCCCCAAGTAAGCCAAATACAGGGATAACTACTCAAGCATGCTCTTTGCTCCCGACAACGTACGCTCAAACAATATTAAATCGTCAGCATAGAGCACGCCTACAATGAGGGTATCCCCCAACCTTGGTGGACAATTTGTCTTAGCAGCCATCCGGGGCAAAAAATCAGCTATGTATAGATCATAGCACATAGCTGCCCCCACAAAGCCCTGTTTGACTCCCATATTAATAGGAATAGGATCAGTATCCTCTCCCTCATTGTTAAGTCTGACCCTGGCACTATTGTTGCTATGTAGGCTCGACAATACCTGTAATATCCAGCCCGGGCACTTTAACTCGCCTAGCTTGTCCCACAGGGTCTCTCTTTTGACTTGATCGAAGGCACTACAAAAGACCACAAAAATGATGTATAAAGTAGCATTTTTATTGCTCAAGGTATTATTGATCAATAAGTCCAAGACCCTGATATTATGGGCTGTCCCAGAACCAGGTCTAAAGGCCGTCTGTGCATAATTCAAGATTTTATTAGTTACGACCCAGGTTTCAAGTTCCCTAAGGACAAGTGTTATAAATATTTTGCTGGTTCCGTCAAGCATGGAGAGAAGTTGGTGATTAGCAGCATCACAATGATCTCCCTTTTTGTGTACTGGTATAACTACCGACCTTATCCATGAGGACGGAATCACACCAGACCTACAGACACGCAAGAAGAGTTTCAAAAGTATATGTGCCCACTTGTCAGGGTCACTTTTTAATACTGAATTTGCTAGTCCATTAGGACCGGGAGGGTTGGAGGGTTTAAATGCTATAATAACTTGCTTTATCGCGTTATGATTTAGAGGTAGAAGCCATATATTTGTGTTTAGTGTGGTAGCTGATGCAGGTATATTTACATCGAAAAACTTGTGTTTAATGTGCTCTACCCACTGCTCCTCACCAATGGGATTCACTATTCTTGGTCCCTGGTCCCCTCCTGCCTCTCCTAATGTTTGCCAAATTCTTAGAGTATTTCTACTCATAAGAGTCTTTATAAAGTGTTCCCATTTCTCACGTTGTTGAGAGTTGCGGCAATGGTAGAGCCATGTATGGTACTACCGCTTAATGTACTTGATCTCAGACAACCTCTCCTGCTGGCTCCTGTGATTACTAGAAGCCAGCCTACAGGCACACATTTCTCAACGCATTAATCGTTTACAGTCCCTGATCCTGATGTCAAACTTGCCCCTTTCCACAGCTTTCCAGCAAATTTTGGGAGACTGTGTGCACTTAAAAAGAGACTGAGTGAGAAATTGTATCCATATCACTATCTCCTCAGGGGATTTCCCCCTTAGTTCACTCTTCATACAGCGTCCCTCAGGGAAGATCAGGGACCTCATTCTTTCAATATTAAACTGAGTCCACCTTATCCGATTCCCTTGATTATTTATGGAAACATTACTACATATGTTCCTGAATCCCTTTCCCCCTCCCCCACTCAGGGTCAGGGTGACTGGCGCATGATCACTGTAGGTGTTAAGTGCGATATGCATACCAATGACTTTATCCAGAGCATATTCAGAAACCACCATGTAATCCAGGACCGCACTCTTAGTTCCCATTACCCATGTCGGTTGACCAGGGTTATCACCAGTTGAGCGTCCATTCAAGATAATGCACCTCCATTCATTCAGGTAATCTACCCATGCCTTACCTTTGATGTTAGAGGTTGCCTGTGGCATACAACTACAATCAAATACATTCTCATATTTGCCACAACCTTCTGAATCTACACATTCAGATCACCACATAATATGATAGGGTTACTTTCGTTGTCTGTATCCCAAGTCATTAATATGGTGTCCAATTGCTGAAAGATACACTCATTACACGGTAGGCGGTAAACCATGGTGCTATTAGCACCATGGTTGCCGCCGGTACCATACCAGTATCACCATGGAGAAAAGGGGAATTACCACCCCATTCCAAAGTTGGCGGGGCGGTAATTCCCCCTTTCTCCATGGCCCTTCCCCATTCCCATTTTGCCCCATAGGGCTCAATGGGAATGGGGAAGGAGCTAATTACGGTATCGCAAATTGCAGTACCGTAATTAGCAACAAGGTCCCTTTGCGGGTGCCAACTTTAACGGCTGGTCTACACCAGCCGTTAAGGTCGGGTCCCGCAAAGGGAAGGGACCCCGTAGTAAGGCGGTAAGGGTTTACCGGTACCAGTGCCCTTACCGGCACCGGTAAACCCTTACCGCCTACCGTGTAATGAGGCCCTCAGTCTTTGAAGTACCTGGAGGATCATATATGTCTATAATTAACAGATCTTGTTGCTTTCTTTCTTTCGCTGTTATATGTTACTACCAGGTTTAGAGTAATTTACCAGTGTCGGGCTATATGTCAACTTTATTCCTATTAAGAGACCACCCTTGGGGCGTCCAAGCTTCCACTTGGCGGCCTCTGCTTGGAAAGTAACATACGCGTCAAATTCCACCTTAAATGTAATCCAGGTCTTTTGTAGCACAAAAATCAATTACGCCAATGACTTAACCCCCTAGTATTCCAACTCATGAATGACCAATTTCAATCTGAACATATATTTGTGGCAATCACATTCTTTAACCATTCCCAGCCCTGTTTATCATTGCATTTTGCTACTGGGTTCAATTCACCTTTAGGGCTCGCTAGTTTAGATTTTGGGCAGTTACATTTAGCACATCCTTCCTTGGAAATTTCCATCCTTGTTGTAATGTCTAGGTCATACCCCAGATAACCCAAGGATGCCGAGTGTGATCTAATAAGTGCTATCGGGCAACAATGGGAATGGGGAAGGGCCATGGAGGAAGGGGGAATTACCACCCCACCAACCTTGGAATGGGGTGGTAATTCCCCTTTCCTCCATGGTGGTACCGGTATGGTACCAGCGGCAACCATGGTGCTAATAGCACCATGGTTTACCGCCTACCGTGTAATGAGGCCCAAAGTCTCCAGAATTAAGTATCTTGAGGGAAGGTACCTTGCTGAACAGTGACAAAAGTGAGGCACGATTCAGCTGCTGCCCATTTACAACTGCCTTAGGAGCAATAGTCAAAGTTCTTTGCGGTAACACCACAGTAACAGGGAGGGAAGAGTGTGCGTGGGGTAATTCAGAAGAAGGAACATCAGCATTACTGGGGGCAGTGTTAGTAACAGCCAGTGGAGACTGAGTCGCATGTGGGGAAACATTTGAACCAGCTACATCTTTACAGACTATGTGATCCTATTTTGTAGCTGTATCCTCCTCCCGAGTAGACCCTACACAGGCCGGTTCTTCCTGTAACAGCAAGCTGGTTAATGTACCCACAGTTTGTGCCGACCGTCTTTTGCGTCTTGCTGCTCGTTTTATTGATATATTAGCACTACAAAGACGCAATGTTGAGTTAAATGCAGGGTGATACACTTCCTGCTTATCACTTAAGGTCGGCTGATCAATGATTTTCTTCTTCAGAGCCATTGGTATTTTCTGCTTAGTCTGTTTCCCCTGAGGTTTTACTACAGGCCCCATATCTGATGAGCCCTTTATTAAATCTGCAAGGGATGATGTAGGTGCCAAGACCAGACACCCTGCCCTTGTGTCCACAATGACACAGTCTTGGGACAGGCCTTTTGCGGCAGGTGGTTTTTGAGGGGCATTCTCCCGTATATTTGCCCTTTTTTTTAGGTTGATTTGAAGTTATTAGATGTTCCCGTATATTTGCTATTGCAATCCCTTGAAGCTTCAAGTCTTCATGTATTGTACCACACAATTTTAATAAGATTTTAACAGCAAAGTTTAAAATACCATTATTCTGGTTTACAGAAGTCTCGTGAGTACTATACTCCTCCTCTGTGAGTGTGCTTGAGGGTAATGCGGTACCATAAAACATATTTGGGCTGGCAGATAACCTAGCTGTCCCACCTCCAACAAGCTGAGGAGTGTCCTCTATTTCAATGGCAGGTGGAGTATCCACCACCACCCCTGTGGGGGGCACAGTTCCCGGAGTTGTCTCATCCCCTAAAGGAGAAAGGGCTTGGGACTCCTTTGCTGGTAAAGAAGGTTGCAGCTGTGTCAAGATTTTTTCTGCAGCCTCTCCTTTCCTCCCCCCTACTGAGGGGGTCGTACGGTCCTGTAATGCACAGCATAGCTGTAATAATGTATCATTGTCCAGATCCAGCGGAGGTAACTGCTATCGACCTCAACTAGAGGAGGTGTTATGTCTAATAATGTCTAGTAAGGGCAAGGATGTCCCCTGAGCAGGGATTTTAGCAGGAAAAAAGGCATCCAATGGTCCTTTTTTTTTGGTTCAACTCCTCTTGTACTTTCAACCCTTTGTCCCCCTCCTTGCCATTTTTCTGTACTTCAATGCTAGCTTCATTGGTCTGTTTAGTTGAACGCAGGCCATAGGGTTTCTCTCCTCGGATACCCACTGCTTTACCGCGGTTTGTAGCTTTTCCCGGCATTGCAGATAGGGAGAAAGGGGCAGCAAATACAAAAAGTACAGGTGTGGTAAGTTTAGGGCAATTTATATCCCCCACACTCTCTCACACTCCCCCCACAACTCTCTACCTTGGTTTCCTCTGTTGCCGAGATTTTCACCAGGATCTAAAAAGATCAACACGGCATTAAGGGCGTCTACAGACCCTAGCCAACCCTTTCTTCCAAACGTCCCGTAAGGAAAGGTTGTAAAGGTACTAGTACAGCCCAAATAAACCAACGCCCTTAACACCACTGGGCCAGGCCAGGTAAGGGATTCACCACCACTTACAGGTAATATATACTGGCCTCATGCTTACCCAAGGTCTCGTGGGTCTTTGCAGAGTGGAGCCCCTGTGTGCCTCTCTTCACCGCACTGCCACCGTGTATCTCATCCCGGAGAAGTTTAACCCAGCGCGGGGGGAGGTAGACTTCAGGAACGCACTCACTCCATTATCCAACGTTTTTCAGGCAGAACACGTAGCTCCAAGGCAGCAGGGCAGCCATAGCCTGCACCAGCGCTCGTCGCGCTCATGTTAGAGTAAAGGACCCGCAATTACGAGCCAATGTACCAACGAGTCCTGCAGATCCTGTAAACCCGTCAAGCCGCACTGCCACAGGCACGTAGTTTGCTAGCAGCTGCTTCCGACGAGCCAAACTAAAGAACCTTCAATTATGAAAACATCAAGTCCCTCGGAAAAGGCATTCTTTATTCACTAATGAATTGTCTAAGATACCAACTGAAACAATGTCCAAATGCAATTGCAGAATCACTTTCAAAGTCTATGAAATAATTAAAACTGTAATGGTCTTGCTCTGGTTATGAGGTACAGCCAACGCTGGGCTCATTGGTTTAGTGGGTTTTATTTTTTTCATTTTAGATCAGTTGGCTTACAATTGGCATCAATGGCAAGCTACACAGGCTACTTTTAAGCAAACATTCGGCTCTGGAATGACTGATCGCTCAGGTCTAGTTTTCAGAATTATCCTCATAGGCTCTCTTAGTGATTGCTTTTTCCAAAACAGACTTCTAGAAGCCAACCATAGCAATTGTCAGTGATATTTTTGAGCCCCACAGCATATATTTCGACCATGCATCTACTGTAACAGTTTTGTAATCCATTAGGAGGTGACCAAAAAAAAGTGTTCTTTGCTCAATGAAATGAGGACAGGTTGTAAAGAGGTGTGTGATTGTTTCTTTCATATCCTCCCTATTACAGAATCTGCCTGCAGAGCTTTTAGAGTTGGTCGGATCCCGGGCCGCGATAATTTCTCCCATGTTACATACATTAATGCGAATTCTTATGAATTCTGCACTAAGTCTAGGATCAGGGCATCTTTTTAAGTACGGCTGGGTCCATCCTAGCTTTCTTGTTTCAGCTGAAAGATCCTGGTGAACTTTGAACTAAGCTACCTCCTTTAGTGTTGCTATCCAATTCTTCTGTCTAATTTTTTTCTTTATTGTGTCTGGGGTTTCAGCTGGCTTTCCAAGTTTGCTAGTAATGTTTCACACTCCTTTACCCATGTCAGTATTCAATAGTTTGTACCATATAGTAGTTCTTCAATCATGGATATTGTTGAGTTGCTCTGACATTTCACATATAGGCTAGGTTTCTTCCATTGAACAGCCATTAGCAGTGAGCTTCGAACACATTATTTTCTAATTATCTGAATCAGTAGTGAACAAGGCATGTCCAGGACCTTTTTCCAAAAGCAGCCTTCTGATATTGCCCACCATTTGGGTGTTAAATTAAGTAGTGCCTCCGAGCCATAGGTTAGAGTCGGAATAACATTGACTTTGTAGAACTCTAAGAGGGGACTCAGTGAGTATTTTCAGTACTTTGCAGTACTTCCTTTACAGGATCAGCGCTTGGCTAGTGAGTGTCTCTGCCTTGTATTTCAGTGATTCTGCAGCGCAAATTTCCACGCTGCTGCTAGAGATCATGATTCCCAAGTACTAAAATGATGACACCTTTGCCATATCGTCGCTGTTAAGATACCATTTAAACTTCTTCTTTCTTGCTTCAGAACCCTTTTTTTAGGACCAAGATATTACATTTGTTTGTATTAATTTCTAGATTGTTGATCTCTGCATACCTCTGGAGCCCAGTCAGTCCTATATCAGTGTAATCTAAAAGCACAACATTGTCAGCGTAGAGTAGGTGGGATACATTAATCGAGCCTACGTTGGGTAAGAAACTGTGGATAGAGATCATATGTTCTCCAAAATCAGCCATGAAAAAGTTATTGAGAGCCGGGGCTAAAGCTCATCCTTGTTTCACTCCTGTCTGCATTAGATTTTCGTCACTGAGAAGGCCAGTGGTGTTACATCACAACCTAATAGACATATCAGAATAGAGGGCTTTTATTTGGTCTGAGAGGTCGACTGGGCAGTTTTTCACCATCAGTTTTTGCCAGAGTATGTTCCTGTTGAGGCTATCAAAAGCCTTTGAGAAATTCACAAATGCTAAGTGTAGTTTAGTCTTAGTCAGCAACGTTTTGGCTTTAAGTAGAGAGATAAAGGCTAAGGGAGCGATACCTAGGCCTTTCACAAAACCTGCTTGAAAACTAACTTGGAGGGTATTTGTTTGCAGCCAATGGTTCAGTCTTTTTAGTAGCATAGAAGTGTAGAGTTTCCCCATGACATCAAGAACGGCTATCAACCTATAGTTAGATGGATCTGATCTGAGGCCAGCTTTCTGTATAGGTATTACATGGGCTTTCCTCCATGATGCTGCGATTAGTTTTTGACTAAGGACGTTTGGATTATAACATCCAACAGATTTGCCCATTGGTCCAGGTTGTCTTTCAACATCTGGTTTGATATTGCATCCGGTCCAGATGCTCTTGAAGGGCTCAATCTTTTAATCATGAGGATCAGCTCTGCTTGGTCGTAAGTTAAATGCCACGCCTCTGTAAATGACTTCCCCAGAGGTGGTTCTTGTTCAAACTCATCAAAGAGCTTGGTGTAAACGGTGATCGAAGATGCTTCAGTTACCCCTGAGGATTGAAGGTGATCTTGGGTTGCCTTCAAAGATTCAATTAGAGACCACGTCTGGGCCATAGTTTTCCCTCGTAGGGTGACCATCATTAGGTCTGCATCTTTTTGGAGTAGCTTTTTTTAGTTATTGATCTATAATATGATTTAATCCGTTTAACATAATCTTCCTGTGAGATGGTAGGACATTTCTAAGGGATCTTATCGTTTTTATCACATTTCCTTGCATTTTTTGACCAGTTTATGGTCAAATATGTGTTGATGTTCTGATCTTTGACAGGCATTCTTATTTTGGCCTCTTGCTCAGGTATGTTACCAACAAATGTGTGTAGTCCCCATCCTTAGCATAGATGTCGGTATTAGATTATTTATTTCTGTTAATGTTCGTGCAACTTGGTCGATCTTCTTGGCATTCATTCACACTTGTTTCCCATTACCAATCACTTCTAAAGGGGACGAGAGTTTCCTTAGGCTTTCTGAAAATATATCAGCCCAGGAACATTTCAGCCAATTATGCTCGCTTTGCTCAGATGGAATAACTTCCAGGGATTTAATGGTTGAATTCAGGTCGCTGGAGAAAAAGATGTAATCTATTACCAAGGACGCTGATTTCCTTTTCCATATTGCATGGCAGGTCGCATTGGATTCATAATACCCATTTGTCATATGAAGGTTACGACACTTCTCCAAATCATGACAGAGGAGGATTTTCATGTGTTCCTGTGTAGCTGGTATTCCCTGTACTTGCTTTTGTTTAAGCACAGTAGAATAGGGAATGTTGACATCTCTACATAGAAGGATTGCTGAGTTGTCATAGTTGTATTCCACGTCGATGGCCTCTGCTATTTTTTCTCTCATAATCTTAGAGGTCATGTCCACTATGCTCCAATATATATTAATCTGAGATTGATGCCTTCGGTAGAAGGGGCTTTTCCTTAAGCTGTTATGAATCTTTCTCAGTATAGTGTATTGTAGGTAGGTGCTCATATTGTGGTACGCTATGATATTACATCCAGATTGTGTGTTAATTAGGGTAATTAGCCCCACTCTTGGTCTTCCGGGTGCTCCTCTCAGAGCTGGGTTCATCACAACTGTGAAACCATTGAGGACAGGCTCATCAGTCAGCCAGGTCTCCTGAAGACATACACAATCAAGCTCATTTCACTTTAAAGCGTCTTTCTGGGCTAGGCGAGCAAACCCCTTTGTATTCCATGAGACGAGAATGCGGTCCTTTGCATCCAAGTTTACTGGGGTTCTTTGGATAATAAAAGCAGATCAAAACGGATAGCACCTTGTGGTTGGGCATATTCATCAGTTATGAAGCACCAGCTGTGAAATGCTCAGGTAAATACCTCAAACATCTTTGGCTTCTTTTGGCACTTATCTTTTAAAGGCTGGGCGTCTAATGGCAAGGTGTTGTCATGATCTCGATGCACAGGTTTCTGATTCTCTGGTGGATTTAGACATCCCAGTTCCAAAGGGCTTCTTCCCCAGCAGTTGGGTCCTATTTTGATCATGGGTTGTCAGCAGGGGTTTAAGCTGAAGGTGAAATGCTCTTCTTATAGACCACAAAGAGGCAATGTAGATTAGCGCTGGTCCTGGATTAAGCACAGAAAGTAGAAACACCAAAGTATAAAAATACTTGGTGGAGCTTCATCTTCAAGGGAAGTTGAAAGATATTGTACCAAGGGGAAATATCAGACGGAATCTATCAGAGTGCGGCATTGGCAAGATAATCACACATCTGGCAAGATGTATTCTGCCATTTACCACACTTTATTCTGTTAGGCATCATCAAGGTCTACCCGAGTTCATGATTGAAGTGTATGATTCGTGTATCTGTACATGTCCACATGAACATGAGCCTCCTCCCCTAAATGACCAGAAGCTAAGATAAAGCTCCCCTTACAGCCTGTGTCCAGTCGAGGGACAGTAAATGCCGACTGACTAATGAAGACTACATGTGCTCAATAACTGAACCCAGGGCAACTAGAAGACTGAGTATTACCCTAGCAACAACAGATAGGATGTGAGATGGGTTTCAGAGATGAGGTATATGTGTTCTGCTAATGAGAAAGGTACGGGTGAACCGAAATGGCGTATGAGTACCAACATGGTGAAATCATGAACACATGGAACCACACCATCTGCTTGGTGGTCAGAAGATGCTCAGGCTTCAGATTCCAACCCTTCTTCCTTATCCCTAGCTACATGATAATGCAGAGGGTTATGGGAGAAATATGGAGAGGCTAGTACACGAAACTATGATAGGAGCACTCTACAGGTAAAGTTCATCAGAAAAGGATATCCGGGAGCTAACCTGGATATTACATACATTTAAAGGGGACCTGGTATATGGCCCACAGATATTCTGGACACTGGCCTATCTGCCAGAGTTGAGGCAGGGGATGGGCTGGTAAAGGCAAAGAATAGAATTTGGAGGCAAGAGCAACTGCCCCATGGGCACTTTGTGAACACATGCTCACAAGTGGCTTTTAATTCTGCTGAGAAGTGTTACTTCACCTGTCAAGATGGCGTAGTCATTATATAAAGGTACCCTTACATCACTGCACTAAACAATATCCCTCAGTGTGCTGTGTTTTCTCAATGTTCGCAAAGATTTCAAAATGTTCATGCAGATTCTGCTTTATGTTTTCTAGATGTTCAAGTGGGTGGTGCTAAGTGTATTATGAAATCTCATGTAGGATTCGCTTGTTGCTCCTCAAATGTTTATTCAAGTTGAGACTTACTTCAGGTAACTTAATCAGAAAATAGTACTATGTGCTGTAAATGCCCAAAGCCAACTTTTACTGATGAGTGAGACTAGTTTTGTATGTCATACACTCAATCTTTTGTTTAACTCACTGTTTCATTCTCTTTCAAATGTGTAGCGGTAGAATCTCTGGTGCAGGAAAAGATGTCTAAAGGAGTCCAGAAGTGACTCTGATTGAGTTCTGGATGCAGTGGGAAGAGAAAAGACCTTGGAGCAAGTACATGTAAAGTGTAAATGTGGAAATCTGGTACCCTCACTCACAGGATCTCGCTGGATATGGGCTTACATGCATTTTCTTTCAAGATGGCTGTTTTGATAGACATGTTCCCTCATTGTAGCATGGATGCATGGCACATGTACTTGTTCAGCTGCTGAGATGTGCATTTGGTGCAATTGCTGAACCGAGAGACCCCATTGGGCCCAAAATGGTCCTAAAATGGTGTAGTAGCCCAAGGAGCTCTATCAAGGGCAGGTAGGGGGCATGGGTCATGACAATACACCCTCCAAAGACCCACCTGTACAAGAGCCTGTCTTGTCTGGGCACTCTTATTGAAATCATGTCTTGCTTAATCTGCAGATGTGCACCTGAGTGGCTTGTTTTTAGGAGGCAGTACATTTGTACTTGTACAAATCCGTAGTCAAGCACTTCCCTAGGTTTAAAATCAGATTCTTGTCCTACTAACACTGGTGGTTGTGCAGAAGGTAAGCGTGTTAAGGGGGTGTTGGTTTTAAGAGTCAGATGTGAAACACATGGCATTTCCTGATCTGTGAGCCTCAGTGAAACTGCTGCTGAGCCATTAATATGCATGACTGCATACAGAGCTATGAATAATTGGTGCAATTTCCTGGGACCCTTCATGTGTTAGTCTTTGGTTGTTTTTCCAAAATGGTGCACTGGTGCATGGAGTTTGCCATGTCAGTATAAACATTTTTCAATGTGTCTTTAGATTCATGAAGATACATTGGGTCTGAGCTAGAAACTGACTTGCTGGTCTTTACTCACTCTCATGCTTCCCAACTGTGAGGTGATTCGATGATAACCCACATTTAAAAGTAAAAAGTAAAGAACGCTAATGACAGATGGGTTGCTTTATCAGAGGTGAATTCTGCAGTCAAAAGAGGTCTGTCCATTGCTATCCATTTTAAAATATTGTACACCTTAAAACTGTTCTAGAGGGCGTGGCTACCTGCACTGCGATATGGCAGCATAAACCGGAGCTCCTGCTCCTCTATCAATATATAGCACCAGAGAGGCATCGAAATATATTTTTCCTGCATGCTGACCCTCACTTACCTACATTTTTGTCTTCGAGGGATGCCACAATATCCTTCCGTGTCCAAGCCCACAGCCCTCGGCAATGACCAGGAGGCCCTGATGCAGCGGCATCGAGTTTGAAGTGCGCCACACTTCCTGTCAGTGATGTTGGGTCACGTTGTAAGCTCAACGCGGCAGCATTCCGTCATCGAGGTACAGCATTTCTTCATAACAAAGGCAGCAGTATACAAAGCCTGTATCTACACAGGATGTAGACTCTTTGAACCACTGTTTTAAGCCCTTTTTCGACTATGTATATATATTTAAGGGCTGTGGCGCTTTTCTTCTGTGGGGAAGCATACAACTTACTTCCTTTTACATTAACAATAGCTTTCCCGATACAAATCAGACATTTAAGAATTTTACCAGTATGCTCACATATAAGAGGCAGCCAAATAATCCTCTGCACTAATGGTGCATATGGTGACTGTGCACCATCTACTCTAATTATTAAAGCTGAATTAATGGAGATTTCCTATGACTATTGTCTCTCAATAAGCATCACAAAACAGTAGGTACTTTTAAAACCTTGATATAATTGGAGGTGAAGAGACTTAGAAGCTCCTGGTGCATTATGAAGACCCCTTCGTGGCCCCAATTCACCTCTCAAGATGTCCTAAAAAAAAGTAAGACTAAGGGCTTGGCTAATAAAGAAACATCAGCAGCCACCTTAAAAATGTCAACAAGTGACTCCCCTCCTCCTAATCAAACAATCTTGGAATCAAATATGGAGACCATTCTAATGGAAATAAGATCACACAAACCATTTATGTAGACGACTAATACCAAGCTCCAAGAATTAGACGGAAAATGGATAAGCTTTGAGAGTAGAATTGAAGAAATAGAGAGAAGAGTTAGTGTGGCTGAAGACTTTGCCACGAAAGTTGCTCAAATGGAACAATCTATACTTACCCTTCAGAAACAAAATGAACACTTTAGAATCGCAGAAAAAATGTGTGCATCTTCGGCTTTCCAGAAGGAGTGGAAGGGGATGATGCAACTCTTATACTAAAGAAAACCATTCCAAACATTTTGAATCGATAGCTGCCCATTGCTCTTAATATTCAAAGGGCACATAGGATTGGACATAAAAGGACAGATTCATATAAGAAAACTGCACTAAGAACAATAATTTGTTTGCTTCTTGAATGCACCCAACTCCATTTGATTCTGCAGGAATCTAAAGGGATGGAGCATCTAATATGGAATGGCCACATGATCTTTATCTCACAGGACGCATCCAAAATCACAGCTCAATGGAGGAAAAACCTACTCTCATATCATCTTACGCTCAATCTATTAAATGCTAGATATGGATTGATCTACCCATGCACTTTCAAGGTCACCATTAATGGTAAGACATCTTCATTTGAGGAACCAGCCGATTTAAGGAACTACATAAGACTGCAAAAGATAGAAGTAATGGCTACAGGCAACACCAGTCACACATAATTATCCTTCCTTCCTCACCGGTTTCTGCCTCATGATTCACTTCAAAAGGACCTTCCTTTGAATAATCATCCCTCTTGAACTGTCAACCTAAGGACTTTCTGGAGTGAACTTTGGTTTTTGCTTGCTGTTTCGCCCTTTGTGAGATGCACCTATGCCCCCTTATGACTCGAACAACATCAAGCTATGAGTTCCTATTCGACAATACCTGACTGCCATATGTTGCAATGATGGTCTTTTTATTTTTTAACTTATTTTTATTTGTTATACCCATTATTAGGACTTTATAACAATGTATGGAACCCTACCTTTGCTCTGGAATTTGTAAATCTCTGGATAAGCGGAAAACACTTTGACTATGGATGTGTTTTCCATGAAAGAGAAGAGGCTTTGTGTAGGTGAGGTATTGGTTAGTCAGGCATATGTTAAACATAATGGAATGGCTATCCTAATCAAAAAGGGTACTAAGTACCAGATCCTACAGACATAGATAATAGTGGTAGATGGGTTTTAGCTAAATTATCAATTAACTCTCATGTTTTTTCAAGTCTAAATATTTATGGACTCACTAACCCTGATCCCAAGGCTTGGAGCAAAATGAGGCAGATGATACTGCGAGCAGATCTTCCAAATTTGATAATTTGTGGAGACTATTATTGATTCCCTTTCTAGATAGAAAATCTCCGTGCCAATTGAAAATGCAGAAAATCACATACTGAATTTACAAAATGTTTAACAGAAATTGGTCTTGTGGACACATTGAGATTTGATCATCCAACTGATCTAGACTTCACCTTTCACTCTTTCCCACATAACTCACTGTCACGTATTGATTATATTTGTATTACCAAATCCTTAGTTTGTGGAATAATTGACTAAACTATTGAATGCTCAGTAATATCAGATCATTCTCCTGTAATCACCAATATAGAATTGGGATGTGTTGACAATCACATAAGCAGATGGAGATTCAACAAATCACTTCTTCAGGATAGCAACTTCCAGAAACCCTTTCTCAAATGTCACCATTTCTTCTTTCATATTAATAAAGATGACACTTCTACTGCCAACAATTAGGGTGCCTATAGAGCAGCCCTAAGGGGACATATCATTTCATATGTGGCCAAAAGAAAGAAAGAGGCAAAGAAAGATTTGGACACCTCATATAGCCAATTACGAGCTCTAGAGAGAAGGTATAATGCTGCAGCAAATGATGCCTTGTTTGTACAAATTCTAAATCTCAGTTTCTCTATTAACAAAAAATACACGGAACAGGCATGTGGGTGTTTCTGAAATTCAAATCCAAAATATATCAGTCATCCAATAAAGCAGGCAAATCGCTGGCCTTGTATCTTAAAATTAAAAATGAAAGATCCAGGATATCTGCTATCAAAAATGACTTAGGCAAACCAGTAACCTGTGATGCGGATATCCTGGGAGTTTTTACAAAGTTCAATGAAAATCTATACTCTTTTGATCATGCTGACACTAATCTCAACTTTAATGATATTTTTGATCGCTTGAAACATAATCATCCTGTTAATATTTATTTAAGTAAACTTGAAGGTCCTATTCATATTAATGAAATAAATAGGGCTATTAAGGATATTAAAAAGATAAAGACCCGGGACCAGATGGGTTTTCTATGGATACATTTGCATATTCTACTTCTAACCTCTAACCTAAGCTTGAATCACTCTATAATCTATTCTCTAAAGTTGACAAAGCACTAGATTGTTTTACTGAAGCTCTGCTTGTCCTATTTTCCAAACAGAATAAAGACAATGAACTAACCAAGAATTACAGGCCAATCTTGTTAATCAATTCTGACTGTAAGATCTTTGCAAAGATTTTAGCCAATAGAATAGAATCCTTTATGTATAAATTAATGAAACTTGGTCAAGTAGTATTTGTCAAAGGCAGAATTATATCAGCAACTTTCAGACTATTCATGAACATCTTGCACTATAAACATAGGACACATCATCCCAAAAAAACCTTATATGGCAATTGCACTAGATGCAGAAAAAGCCTTTAACCAGGTTGAATGGGATTTTTTATTTCAAGCCCTTAAATGGCATGGATTGAGGGATGTCTATATTAAATTAGTTAAGCTGTTATACTCAGAACCAAAAACTTTAATTTGTATTAGTAATCAATGTTCTCTTGGATCCCCCCTCCATAGGGATACCAGACAAGGATTCCCATTATCAACTATTTTATTTGTACTTGCCCTTGAACCACTATTAGAATTAATACATACACATAGAGATATTGTTGGAATTAGATGTGGGAGTGTGAATTTAAATTAGCTGTTTATGCGGACGACATGTTGATCTTCCTTGACAATCCAACTGTTATACTTCCACACTTACTAGACACAATTGATCTACCCTCTCAGGTTTCAGGATATAGGTTGAACAAGGACAAATCAGAAATGCTTCTGCTCAATGCCTACTGTGTTAAAGAAGATCTCACCCCGTTTGGTCTCAGTTGAAATCATGTTTCTATTGATTACCTAGGTATCTCAATTGCCTCGTCTCTGCTTCAAATGACCAAAGATTACCCTACTAAAATGACAATCAGAACCAAAAACTTCAATTTTTATTAGTAATCAATGTTCTCCTAGATTCTCGCTCCATAGTGGTGCCAGACAAGGAGGCCCCCTATCAACTATTGTATTTGTACTTGCCCTTAAACACTATTAGAATGAATGAATGCACATAGAGATATTGTTAGAATTAGATGTGGGGGGTCTGAATTTAAATTAGTTGTTTATGCAGATGACATATTGATCTTCCTTGAGTATCTGACTACAATACTTCCACACTTACTAGACGCAATTGATGTACTCTCTCAGTTTTCAGGGTATAGGTTGAACAAGGACAAATCAGAAAAGCTTGACCTCAATGCCTACTGTATTAAAGAAGATCTCACCCCCTTTGGTCTCAGTTGGAATCCTGTTTCTATTGATTACCTAGGTATCTCAATTGCCTCATCTCTGCCTCAAATGACCAAAGATTGACCTACAAAAATGACAATCAAAACTAACTGAACTACACGGTCTCCTTTATATCTGTCCTGGTATGGAAGATTAAAGGCCATCAAAATGATGTTCACACCTGTGATTTTGTATTATTTACACATGCTTCATATTCCTTTGCCATCCACTTTTTTAAGTCTATCGACAAGATACTTATAGATACTTATAGATTTCCTATGGGGTTCTAAGAAAAAGAAAAGAATTGCAGCTAGCAAACTAAGATATCCCTATGTGAATGGTGGTGTCAACTTCCCTAGTCATATCATAGAGCCTTTGTTGTCAAACAAGCCAAATACTGGTTCTCTGTTAATGATGACATTAACCCATCTACTTAGTTAACAACGGAAATATGTTTTGTTTCACTGTTTGATATTTAAGATACAATATATAATTTCAATCGATCCAAGTTGGGATTTTCCAAAACAATCTGTTTTAATAGTCCTTATTTAAAGGATTTTCTGTTTCATCAGATTCGTAAACCAGCTGGTGCCCTCTCTCCCTTCATTTGGTGTAATAAGCTTTTAACCATAAATGAGAGGCCTATTTTCCGCAAAGTATGGATTAAGAAAGGAATTAAATTCATGGATCAAATAATTGCGGAAGGCGATATCCTTTCTGCAGAAGAATTTAAAAACAAATTCTCATTACCAACATTTCTTCTTAGAGAATATCTGAATTTAATGAATGCATGCCTGGATGCCAGCAATAGAAGCGACTGGCAGCAATTACTTGTTGATACAACGAGAATGCGTATCATAGAATCATTAAATCAAAGCATCTAATATCTACAAAGTCATAAGGTCTGAAACACTCCTAATAATTTCTGGTCTTCTGAATTGCAATGGGAAGAAGAGTGTGGAATACATTTAGGGGATGAATTGTGGTTGAAGATTCGGTCCAAGACTAAAATGATATCTATATCGGCAAACCTAACCCAACCCTTTACTTTTCATGCATACAGCATTTATCACCTCCAAGAAGCTATATCTATCTAAATTGGCAGATAATGATCTATGTTGTCATGTCATTCAGCTTCTGGGTCATATGTTTTTAGACTGTCCCTTGGTAAATACGTTTTGAAACTGTGTTTGGGTTTCCCTTCAACAGATCACTAAGATCTCTATTCCCTTGAATTTGACTAATATCCTACTTGGGAGTCTGGCCTTCAATACCAAAATCTCTATAAACGGTTGGTGGAATAATATATGCAATGTTCATCGAATGGAGAAATGTATTGCTAATTCACCCTAACTTTCTCTCAGACATGATAGAAGTTGGCATCTTTTTATTGATTAGTTAAACAATACAAGTCTCAGGAGGATAGCTCAGGGGCAACGCGCTCGCCTTGGAAGCAAGACTACACGAAGCACCACAGGTTTGATCCTCGGGTCCACACTTAGAAACCTCTGGGTATTAACCGCATTATAAATGACCTATCATATCATACACATATTTAACTTACCTGAATGATATATTGTTAGTCCTGTTTACAATTGTACTGTTTTTCCACTTTATCATGTTACTAATCTGATGGTTTTTTAATATAATTTCTTTGCCTTCCTTGTTTTTCTTCTCCCATTGTTAACCTCCCTATTATCCCTCTTCCCTTTATTTATCAGTCTGAGTAACTTGCTCATATGAAAATAAACGTCATACTGTTTATATCCTAGTTACTACATTATAAGATTTCTTCAAAGTTAATGCATTCCATGCTGTATCTGTTATTAATTATTACACTACAGAATGTATTTTAATGAGTTCAAAACTGCCTTATATAATTGCTAGCTCATTTGGACTCAGGCTGTAATTGTGTATTCTGGCATTAAATAAGTTACAAATCATGAAAGTTAAAAGATAAAAAACGTTAAAAACTGTTCTAGAGCCTAATTTAGTTTCTCTGTGTGCCCGTCAGTTTGGTGATGATAGCTAGTAGACAAACAAAAAAACATTTGGTCTGAGCAGACGACTGTCCAGAACCTGGATATATATGTGGATCCTCATTTGGAAATGACTACAATGGAAATTCGATGTAACTTCACAATGTGTTCCAGGAATAATATAGTCTTCAAGGCTGTGGGAAGTCCTTTGACCATACAGTATCAATCCAGTTATAAAGCGCATTCAAATTGGATGCATATACCTTATTGGGATGCGGCGATGTTGCTGCAGTCAAATACGATTCTGATTAAGGGACTTGTGAAAGCACAGATAGTGACGGAGTCTACATATCATTGAATTTCTGTACAGTGTCAAATTTACTGCTTTGGATTCTAGGTGTGAGTGTAATGACACAGTCATAGTCTGTGAAGAAGATGATCAAGTGGATCTGACGAGTGGACAGGCCTCTTGCTGATTTGAAAAACAAAAGGTTCCAGTGATCAATATAAATGGTTATTATATGCTGGGCTCCAAGCACGTAATTACTCCATTCATTAAATACGGAATTTTCAGGAAGCATATATTTTATTGGACATTGTGTATTTTAGTTCCATAAGAGTGTATTTCCGTGTCCTGTAAGGCGCTGGGTAAATATGGAGTTTATTAGGTTGACATCCTTATCTGACTACTCAGATGGCTGTGCATGAGGTGTCCGCTTTCTCAATAAAAGCTTTCTCAGGATCTCAGCATCCCAAAATTGAAGCTTTGGTAACCACAGCTGAGAAGTCTTGGATATCGGGCACATAAAAATCAGCAAACCTTAGGAAACTTTGTACTTCCCTTAGTGAGGTTGGCAAGGGCCATTAAATGAGGAATGCATTCCTCTTCATATTCATAATGGCCGCAGCTGGGTTTAAGATGGAACCTCAAAAACCCACTTGTTATTAAAATATTAAGTTAGGAAATGAGAAGTTATGTTTGACATGGACAAGGTCTATATACACAACTGCAAAAACAACTCGGAGTCACCTCAAAGTTTTGTATTTTAAAAAATGAGTGAAATTCAACAGGTGCAGTGCGCAGCCCAAAGGGATCACCTGCAACTCCTATTGCCCATATTTTGTGTGGAATTCCACTTCCATGAATCTAGTACATCATCTTTCATAGCCCGAACGTGCTTGAGTCACTGCTGTCTGTGTTATCATCAAAGTACATTTGGTCATATTGCAGTGATATTGCAGTGAGAATGCAATTATCTCTCTGGCAAAAATTGCCCTAGTACTTTTTTTCACTTGGACACACTTCGCACTAGGGAAAAGAACTCGGATTAGGACACAAATTGCCCTAGTGAAAACATAAATTGCAGGAATATATGTTTTTTGCACTAGAGTGATTTTTGCACTAGCTCTACTTGCACTTGCACTGGTTCAAGGTTTCAGTAATACAACCTGCTGTGTTTACACTAAAGCAATTGCAATATTGTAAGATCCTTAAAACTGTAAAGCCGCAGTAAATCTACAACCAAACTTTTACCTGTGATTATTCAGGAAAAGGGAAGTGTGGAAAGGCTGATTTTCGAGTCAAAAGAAACGTTTTTTGGAACATGGTTTGCTATGAATAGCAACACAAGAAAAGCAAACCAAAATAAAGTGTCTTAGTAGAAAAGTAATATGTAACTAGACGATAATAATGGCTCAGTTGCTTTGTAGCTCTCAGTAAACTTCTGCCATGAAACGTGAAGTTGACATTCAAGCATAATAGCAGTGCAGGACCCTTTGTTTTCCATAAAACTCGTACATCATAAAACTTACTACAATGTTCACCAACACATATACCCGTATAACAATCTGCCAAGTTATCAGTGTTTATGTAGAGGACAGCACTGGAAAACATGCAGTCAATAACCTTACATGGAGGTTTTCTTTCTTGGGCTATGCCACTGGACAACAATAAAAAAAAGTGGGAAACACACAAACAGGGTAATTCATAGAATTTCGCAGAAAAGTGTCGCAAGCGGCTGGCGCAGAGTGTCCACGTGCGATTGACTGCGCCAGGCACGTGCGCTAAAACCGATTTCCGCGCACAGCGTATTCATGGATTTTAGGCTTCCAAACCAGCTGTGGCGCAGAGAATCGCAGCGACCCTGCAGCAGCGCCAGTAACGCCCCCAAGAACGCCCTCGCGCAAGGAAAAGCCATCAAAATCACTAAATCATCGCAAAGGGCTGCGCTAACCCTGGACCAGTTCACCGGGCTGGCAAACAGCAAACGCCAAGCGGGGAACGTGTATTGCAGGGGTGCGCGGGAAGTTCCACACGCGATTTCAGCAGGGTACGTGTATTTCAGGGCTGCGCGGGAAGTTCCACACGCGATTTCAGCAGGGTACGTGCATTTCAGGGGTGCGCGGGAAGTTCCACACGCGAATGGGCCAGTGCGAGCAGGGTACGTGTATTCCATGGGTGCGCGGGAAGTTCCACACGCGATTCCATCAGGGTACGTGTATTTCAGGGGTGCGCGGGAAGTTCCACACGCGAATGGGCCAGTGCGAGCAGGGTACGTGTATTCCATGGGTGCGCGGGAAGTTCCACACGCGATTTCATCAGGGTACGTGTATTTCAGGGGTGCGCGGGAAGTTCCACACGTGATTTCATCAGGGTACGTGTATTTCAGGGGTGCGCGGGAAGTTCCACACGCGATTTCATCAGGGTACGTGTATTTCAGGGGTGCGCGGGAAGTAGCACACGCGATTTCAGCAGGGAATGTGTATTTCAGGGGTTCTGGGGAGTACTACACGTGAATTGGCCGTGTGGGTCCTCCCAGGTGTACGCTCCACAACCTCAACGGCCCCTGCAGGCAGCCCACACCACGGGGGACTACCCTGCACCCCTGCTCATGTCCGGCAGGCAGCCCATCCACCATGGGCATGCCCCCCAGCCAACCCACATGTCACCTTGCACTACTGATCAACAATGCATGTCTCCCACCACCCCCACCCCCCAGCACTGTGGGGCACCTGCCAGCAGCCCCCCACTCATGTCCAACTCATGTTTCCCACCACCCCCCTGCACTGTGGGGCACCTGCCAGCAGGCCCCCACCCATGTGAAACTCATGTACCCCTGCACCCCCACCCCCCAGCATTGTGGGGCACCCTCCACCAGGCCCCCACTCATGTCCCCCTGCACCCCCACCCCCCAGCATCCAGGGTCACCCTCCACCAGGCCCCCACTCATGTCTCCCACCACCCCCACCCCCCTGCCACCATGGCCACCCTCCACCAGGCCCCCACTCATGTCCCCCTGCACCCCCACCCCCCAGCATCCAGGGTCACCCTCCACCAGGCCCCCACTCATGTCTCCCACCACCCCCACCCCCCTGCCACCATGGGCAGCCTCCACCAGGCCCCCACTCATGTCTCCCACCACCCCCACCCCCCAGCACTGTGGGGCACCTGCCAGCAGGCCCCCACTCATGTCCAACTCATGTTTCCCACGACCCCCACCCCCCTGCACTGTGGGGCACCTGCCAGCAGGCCCCCACCCATGTCCAACTCATGTACCCCTGCACCCTCACCCCCCAGCATTGTGGGGGCACCCTCCACCAGGCCCCCACCCATGTCTCCCACCACCCCCACCCCCCAGCAGTGCAGGGGCACCCTCCACCAGGCCCCCACTCATGTCTCCCACCACCCCCACCCCCCTGCCACCATGGCCACCCTCCACCAGGCCCCCACTCATGTCCCCCTGCACCCCCACCCCCCAGCATCCAGGGTCACCCTCCACCAGGCCCCCACTCATGTCTCCCACCACCCCCACCCCCCTGCCACCATGGGTAGCCCCCACCAGGTCCTCACAATCCCCAATCATGTGCGTAATGGTCAGCCTCCACAGCCAAAAAGCCCTACCAAGTAACCCATTCACCCACATGGAAATGGAAATCACATGTTACACCCCCAATGTTCATGAAGCTAATGAACCCATGTCCGTCACACACAATAGTTGCAATTGAATGGGAAAACACCCAACATGACATGCATGAAACCAATGAGATGATACCACACAGTGAAGTATGGAAACAAAATTGTATTGAAAAAAATAAAGAATGCTAAAGAAAGGAAACAAACTACAATGGGAATGAGAAATAATAAGCTGCATGTCCGTATTAAAAAAAAAAACTGCAAATCGGACTACCCTGCACCCCTGCTCTTGTCCCGCAGGCAGCCCATCCACCATGGGCATGCCCCCCAGCCAACCCACATGTCACCTTGCACTACTGATCAACAATGCATGTCTACCACCACCCCCACCCCCCAGCACTGTGGGGCACCTGCCAGCAGGCCCCCACTCATGTCCAACTCATGTTTCCCACCACCCCCCTGCACTGTGGGGCACCTGCCAGCAGGCCCCCACCCATGTCCAACTCATGTACCCCTGCACCCCCACCCCCCAGCATTGTGGGGCACCCTCCACCAGGCCCCCACTCATGTCCCCCTGCACCCCCACCCCCCAGCATCCAGGCCCCCACTCATGTCTCCCACCACCCCCACCCCCCTGCCACCATGGCCACCCTCCACCAGGCACCCACTCATGTCCCCCTGCACCCCCACCCCCCCAGCATCCAGGGTCACCCTCCACCAGGCCCCCACTCATGTCTCCCACCACCCCCACCCCCCTGCCACCATGGGCAGCCTCCACCAGGCCCCCACTCATGTCTCCCACCACCCCCACCCCCCAGCACTGTGGGGCACCTGCCAGCAGGCCCCCACTCATGTCCAACTCATGTTTCCCACGACCCCCACCCCCCTGCACTGTGGGGCACCTGCCAGCAGGCCCCCACCCATGTCCAACTCATGTACCCCTGCACCCTCACCCCCCAGCATTGTGGGGCACCCTCCACCAGGCCCCCACCCATGTCTCCCACCACTCCCACCCCCCAGCAGTGCAGGGGCACCCTCCACCAGGCCCCCACTCATGTCTCCCACCACCCCCACCCCCTGCCACCATGGCCACCCTCCACCAGGCCCCCACTCATGTCCCCCTGCACCCCCACCCCCCAGCATCCAGGGTCACCCTCCACCAGGCCCCCACCCATGTCTCCCACCACCCCCACCCCCCAGCAGTGCAGGGGCAGCCTCCACCAGGCCCCCACTCATGTCGACCCACCACCCCCACCCCCCAGCCACCAGGGGCAGCCTCCACCAGGCCCCCACTCATGTCTCCCACTGCCCCCACCCCCCAGCAGTGCAGGGGCAGCCTCCACCAGGCCCCCACTCATGTCTCCCACCACCCCCACCCCCCAGCAGTGCAGGGGCAGCCTCCACCAGGCCCCCACTCATGTCTCCCACCACCCCCACCCCCCAGTCACCATGGGCAGCCTCCACCAGGCCCCCACTTATGTCTCCCACCACCCCCACCCCACTGCCACCATGGGCAGCCTCCACCCGGCCCCCACCCATGTCTCCCACCACCCCCACCCCCCAGCAGTGCAGGGGCACCCTCCACCAGGCCCCCACTCATGTCTCCCACCACCCCCACCCCTTGCCACCATGGCCACCCTCCACCAGGCCCCCACTCATGTCCCCCTGCACCCCCACCCCCCAGCATCCAGGGTCACCCTCCACCAGGCCCCCACCCATGTCTCCCACCACCCCCACCCCCCAGCAGTGCAGGGGCAGCCTCCACCAGGCCCCCACTCATGTCTCCCACCACCCCCACCCCCCAGCCACCAGGGGCAGCCTCCACCAGGCCCCCACTCATGTCTCCCACCACCCCCCAGCCACCAGGGGCAGCCTCCACCAGGCCCCCACCAGGCCCCCACTCATGTCTCCCACCACCCCCACCCCCCAGCCACCAGGGGCAGCCTCCACCAGGCCCCCACTCATGTCTCCCACCACCCCCACCCCCCAGCCACCAGGGGCAGCCTCCACCAGGCCCCCACTCATGTCTCCCACCACCCCCACCCCCCAGCAGTGCAGGGGCAGCCTCCACCAGGCCCCCACTCATGTCTCCCACCACCCCCACCCCCCAGCAGTGCAGGGGCAGCCTCCACCAGGCCCCCACTCATGTCTCCCACCACCCCCACCCCCCAGCCACCAGGGGCAGCCTCCACCAGGCCCCCACTCAGGTCTCCCACCACCCCCACCCCCCTGCCACCAGGGGCAGCCTCCACCAGGCCCCCACCCATGTCTCCCACCACCCCCACCCCGCAGCAGTGCAGGGGCAGCCTCCACCAGGCCCCCACTCATGTCTCCCACCACCCCCACCCCCCAGCCACCAGGGGCAGCCTCCACCAGGCCCCCACTCATGTCCCCCTGCACCCCCACCCCCCAGCATCCAGACGCAGCCTCCACCAGGCCCCCACTCATGTCTCCCACCACCCCCACCCCCCTGCCACCAGGGGCAGCCTCCACCAGGCCCCCACCCATGTCTCCCACCACCCCCACCCCGCAGCAGTGCAGGGGCAGCCTCCACCAGGCCCCCACTCATGTCTCCCACCACCCCCACCCCCCAGCCACCAGGGGCAGCCTCCACCAGGCCCCCACTCATGTCCCCCTGCACCCCCACCCCCCAGCATCCAGGGTCACCCTCCACCAGGCCCCCACTCATGTCTCCCACCACCCCCACCCCCCTGCCACCATGGGTAGCCCCCACCAGGTCCTCACAATCCCCAATCATGTGCGTAATGGTCAGCCTCCACAGCCAAAAAGCCCTACCAAGTAACCCATTCACCCACATGGAAATGGAAATCACATGTTACACCCCCAATGTTCATGAAGCTAATGAACCCATGTCCGTCACACACAATGGTTGCAATTGAATGGGAAAACACCCAACATGACATGCATGAAACCAATGAGATGATACCACACAGTGAAGTATGGAAACAAATTGAAAAAAATAAAGAATGCTAAAGAAAGGAAACAAACTACAATGGGAATGAGAAAAAATAAGCTGCATGTCCGTATTAAAAAAAAAAACTGCAAATCGGAATCCAAAAAAATGTCGTCCAAAGTCAAATGTAAAAAAATCTCTATGCAATAAAGAACTATGTAAAAAACTAACAAGGGTCCATGAGCCCAACTGAACAAAGGAAACCTACTAAAAAACCTAACTAAAAATCAACTATATACAAAAAGTGGAGCAGTGTCCGTCGACTCCAAATCATAATAAGAAACAAAGGAAACCTAAAACTAAAGAACTATATACAAAGGCGGCGGGCAAGTCCAGCAGCTCACTCCGTGGTGTCCCGGGCATCATCGAACTCCTGTTCGATGTCCCGAAGGCGGTCCAGTTCCATGGCCCCGAGGGTCCGCAGGGACGACGCCGTGTCCTCCTCCAACCCCCTGCGGATTGCCTCGAGGCACTCGGCCCGCCTCAGGGCCCTCCACATGGAGTTCTCCGCCCTGACCATTGTGAGCCGCGCCTCCTCCGCCCGCCGCCGCTCCGCACCTATGGCGTGGCCCAACCGCTGCCACACGGAAGACACTCTCTGTCCTGGGTCCCCCTGCCCTCCGGCCGATGCCTGCCCCTCCGATGTCGAAAGCCCCGAGCCTTCATGTCTCCCACCATGTTGCTGCTGCTGCTCTGCCTCTGCCCGTGCACTGCCTCCTGCTGCCTGCACATCCTCCGCCGGCTGGGGTGCAGTTGTTGATGTGGCCACCCCTGCTGGACCTCCGACTCCCGACTGTGACAGGGATGCCTCCTCCACCAGCCTGGCCGCAGCGTCAGAGGCAGCTCCACAGGGCACCCAGGTGACTGATGGGTGGGAAGATGGCACAGAGGACGACTGGCGCGTAGGGGGTCCAGTTGAGGAGGGGGTCGGAGCAAGCCCCATCAGACGGAGGAATCCGGCCTGGGTGACCTGTCCCAGCAGGCTGATGTGGTCAACGAGCCATTTGAGATGACGTGCAGTCTCTCCATGAAAAGACTGCAGGTCACCTCGCATGGCCCGTTGACGCAACGCCACACCAGCCAGGACAGGCTCAACCCGGACCTGGATGGCCACGTCCGCAGGCAGAGGAAGGCCAGTTGACGTCAGCTCATCCCCTGCCTGAAAACGGGTCTGGATGTAGGTATCCCTGCTGGTGCAAGATGATGCAGGGACAGGATCGGGGACAGGATTGCACACAGTCACCTCCACGGCGGCCTGTGCTGCCACCTGTCCCTGGTCCTGCACTGCACCACTAGCACCAGTGGGATCCCGACCTCCAGACCCCGTCTCTGGTGCTTGCACGGCCTCCTCCTCCACCAAACCCCCCACCAACCTGGATGACTCCGTGCCATCTTCCCCTGTTGGGCCCTGTGGGGTCCCAGCTGCCCCTTCTGCTGCCGAGGAGTCCAACTGCAACCTCCGCCTCTTGGACCTCCCCCCGGCTGCTGCGGCCTGGGACGCGGCACCGGACTCCTCACTCCCCGACGAGATGACAACACGGGAGGGGAGCCGGGCCTTGCGTCTCCGGCTGGCGGTCGGATCCCCGCCGCTGTGTTCCACAGCACCTTCTCCGCCCTCTCCATCAGTTGACGCTGCAGACAGGGAGAAACAAAACACAGGCATCAGGGCACTGTACAATGGACACATACGCACATGACAGTTGCACATGAGTGGCATTGGCAAACCTCAGACATGTCATCACAATCCCCAACACACATGTCATTGCAACTCGCACACATGAGCCTTACCACAGCCATATCGCAACTGCCACCACCATTCATGTCACATCTGCCAATCAGGCTTCCACATACCGCTGTCACATGCATCCATGTTGCATCACTGTTGCACCCTTGTCAAATACACACACATGTACACAGTGCTCATACATGCAGCCGAAAACAATATACATGCGTGACATCACGGACATGTCTACTTACATACACATTCATCCAAACATGTGTGCACGCACAACTGCATTTGGCATGCAAGCCTACACACACAAGCACCATCCATATCTCACACATTACAGCCCTCGCATGTGTCAGCCCCACGGCCCTGTACACCCCCACCCATACTCGACCCCATACAAACAGATGTGCAACCTGCACAATACCGAATAATCACCACACGCACTGCTCACAATCAGGATGCATGTACACTCACCGCTCGACTCCAGACGGGTCTGCTTCTCTAGGACCTGGACGTGGAGCGCTGGGGATATGCATTCCAGGACCCCCATCTGTTCTTCCGACAAGTGGCCCCGGCGCCCCTTTGCATCCGCTGCCTTCAAGAGGCGCCGGGCCTTGTTCAGGGTCCTGGACCTGAAGTCCTCCCAGCGCTTCCTGACATGTTGTAAGTCCCGGACTGCCACCCCCTCCGCGTTGATGGCAGTCACGATGTCAGTCCAGATCCGAGTCCGTCCTTCCTTGTCGGCGCGGGAACTTCCGAAGAGGGCATCATACTGCCCCAGGACTTGCTCCACCAGGACACCAACTTCGGTGGCACTGAAGCTGGTGCCCCTCTGCCTCTCTGGCCGGGGGTTGTCAGTGGTCACAGATGGTGTTTGCCCCGACATGACAACCCCAGAGGCAGGAGTGGGTGGGCAACTGGGTCCTGGGGCTGGGCTATGGAGCGATGGAATTCCAGTCGGGAGTCTTCGGTTCCAGCAGGGGTGGTCACAGCAACAGCACCCCTGGCTGATTTGCAGGCAGCAAATGGCAGTGCACGTGGGCAGCAGGCAGTCAGGCAGCAGCAGATGGCAGGTGGGAGCGTGCTCGGGGCTCTGGGGGGCAGTAGTTCGGCCTTCTGGGCAGGAGCGTGGTCTTCCGTGTGCTTACGCGTGGCCAGCTTGGTACGGAGTGATTTGGCACGTGAAAATCCTGCACGTCAGCGTGAAAATCGAGGAAAGGCCCTTAGCGCGTAAGCGCGTCAGCACGCATACGCGATTCTATTGGACCAAAGGCCCTCAGCGCGTAAGCGCGTCTGTGACCTGACCCGCACGGGTGTTTCCCACACAGCACGTGATGACAGAGCACACGTGGAAAGACTGCACATCAGAGTGTCATCGCGTGTAATTGGACAGCACGTCAGAGTCTCATCACGTGTAATTAGTGGAAATGGCCCTACACGCATAAGTGACAAAGCGTGTAATTGGTGGAAATGGCCCTACACACATAAGTGACAAAGCGTGTAATTGGTGGAAATGGCCCTACACGCATAAGTGACAAAGCGTGTAATTGGTGGAAATGGCCCTAGCGCGTACACGCCGCGTAAGTGACGCTGGACGTGTGGGCCTGTATAAAAGGTACGTGTAGAACACCATTTCCTTGTACGTGCTTTTCGTGGAGAGGGAGTGGGTGAATTCTGTACTTCTTGTCGTTTCACACGCGATTTACTTCACGGCGTTTGAAGTTCATATTCCCTGTTACCTCTGACAGCTTTTTCTCTTTTTTCTCTTATACTAGTTTACCTGGGCCTGTTCCCTCAAACAGTGTTCCCTTCTACTGTTGTCCTGTCTCCTCAGACAGCGTACAAATCTTCTTTTGGCGGGGGTGTTGCCAACCAAACGCGCTCCTTTTTCACGCTCTTTTACCTGGCAGACGGTGAGTCACGCACGTATCGAACATCTGTGCTTGCCCCGTGTGTAGCCTACCCCTTCAGAGGTCATTCTAGGCTGCGTGTGACACGCATACGTTCATTCTTGTGTTACTGGGTGCGACAGCATAGAGCAGGTTTTTCTTTCTGCACACGTGGTCTAGGAGGGGTTGCGTGCACGTCATCTCCCTTTTTTGGTGCTCCTATGCGTAGCGTGACCCATCATCTTTCCCCAGGGATTACAATCAGCCTTGCAAGAGCACTAGGGTACAATTACCATCTGGTACCCAACCCCTTTGACCCCCAATTGCCCAGGACAATAGTTTACAGCCACTCCCATACGCACATTTACATCAGTGCCATGGCTGGGAGGCGAGGATTCCGTAAGGGTGGCAAAGGTGGAAGAGCCACGGCTACACAGTCCGGCCCGTCCAGGAAGCCCAGCTTCACGGATGACGAACTGAATGCACTTGTTGAGTATGTGTCCTCACATGACAACAAGATGGTCATTGTTGCAGGATCCAAGACCACACCTGCACAACGCCAGGCACACTGGCAGACCGTTGCGGACATCGTAAGTGCCCTTGGAATCGTGAGGCGCACAGCCAATGATTGCTATAAGCGCTGGAATGACCTAAAGCGCAGGGCAAAGAGTAAGCTGGCCTCAAGTCATGCCGCAACTCTAGTGACTGGAGGTGGGTCTCCAGTAGTATACATGGAACTCACTCCACATGAGTCAGTCGCTGGGACCTACGTCACGGAGGAACAGATCCAAGGCGTGGGAGATCTGGCTGATTATGAGGCATTGTCCGGTGAGTGCACATGCATGTGTGTGTCATCCATGTGCATGGTGTGTGTGTGAGGCCTTCTGTTTGTGTGCCAGGTGAGAGTGTGTGCGCCTGAATCGTATGGGTCAGCCATGTGCTTCATGCAATACATCCTGCACAGCTGCATTTGGCCATAGCAGTATCCCTTCTGCCAACAGTAGACATCTAGCCCAACTGCACGCCAGTTGCCCTTGAAGTGTCACCTTGCCACAGCATTTTTGCTTATTTTTCACTGCTCATTCAGTCAGATAGTTTGCATTCCACCACCTTTACTAGGCATGTTGCAGTCCACTAGTCACATGTCTGCCATGGCTATGGTAAAGTGGAGTGACTTTGTTACCTGGATATCATTTGTTCACACATGTCCCTGTGCAATTGGACCATTTCAGACTGGCAGCTCCAGGTGAAAAATCTGACCTGTTAGAATTAGAAAAGCTATTACATGCGGGAACTGGACTGAATGAATAGGTGCTGCCCTCCTCTCCATCTTCACTCAATATCAATGGTACATGCCATCTGTGTGATGGCATGTGTGTTTCACTTGGCAATCACAGGCCAATGTGTGATGCCACTGCCAGGCAGCATGCAGAAAATGTGTTCATCTTCCATCTTGGTGTCATCAGTGTGTGCCATTTGCCTGGCCTTCATATGCAGTGAGGGTGCATGCATGGGAGGGTTTTAGTCATGTGGGACATGTGTCAATCAAGTACTGGTTCTCTTGCTTCTCAGCCATCATTGTGTGCCATGGTGCTAATGCCTGTTTCCATTTCTTTGTTTTTATGTCTTTGCAGGGGAAGACGCACCTGATACTGCTGGGGTTGTGGAGATGGTGCAGACCCAGGAGGGGTCCGAGGGCCGACCAACCACCAGTGAGGGACGTGGTGTGGTGGTGGGTGAGAACCCACAAGTGCTGCAGGTCGTGCTCTCAAGGGGTGTCTCTGGCTGCACCTCCCCCGAGCTGTACTCAGGTGTTGATTTGGATGAGACCTACGTGCCATCGCAGGTGAGTGTTCCAGGGAGGGAATCTGTTCTGTCCCACCCACCTGCACCAGGGTCAGAACCCTCAATGCGATGTCAGTGTTGGCAGCTACGCCTTTGGTGGTTACGGATGCAGGGTCACACTCTGCGACATCTGATCCTGTTCCTGGGCCAGCAAATCAGAGGGGGAATGCAGTCCTGCAGCCTCAGGCAGTGCCGGCACAGCAAGGCGCAGTTCGCCTTGCCCCACACAGGTGTGGTGCCCGCCGACGTGGTGGCCGTACGCCACCTGGCAATACCGCATGGGAGCAATCCATTTACGGTATGGCAACACAACAGGCAGCATCATCCGAGATGGTGGCTCAGGCCATGGATAGGGTGGCCACTTCCATTGTCCCCCCTGAAAGGCTGATGGAGCGACTAGAGCAGGCAACCAACTCCATCTGCCAGTCACACAGGGAGGACATGTTGGGGTCCAACAGGGACAGGCGGGCGGCACTGGCGACTCTGCAGGAGGCCTTCTCCATTGAGTCCCAGGCCCACAGGGAAGCCCTGAGGCAGGAGCTCCTTCACCTCAGGACGACTCTTGTTGAGCTTGAGGCTTAAACACACCAAAGGACAGAACAGCAGCTGGAGCGTCTCACCCGTACGCTCTCAGCTGAGATGCAGGCAACGAGGGCGGAGGTCCGGGCATCCCGTGAGGTGTTGCATGGGGACCTCCGCACACTCATCCTCCAGAACCAGACCTACCACACCCGCATGCTTGCAGCCATGGAGGAGCAGACTAGGGCCTTGCGTGGGCTGCCTCCCATAGTGCAGCCACCTCCGGATGCAGCTGCACAGGGTGATAATAGCGACAGCAGTGATACTCCCACAATAGGGTAGCCGTGTGGGCCATGAGCCCATGGAGGTGTTTTTTTTTTCCCAGGACCCACACAGGTGGGTTTTGGTGTGCACCCTGTCCCCGGACCTCCTGGGTGGCCTCCCAAACACCCCCGGGCCCATCAATGGCCATTTTTGATTTTTATTTTTATTTTTGATTTTTATTTTTATTTTTATTTTTAATTTCTAAATATTTTTTCCCAATTTTTTTGGGACAATTTGTTGGCTTCCGTGGTTCCTGTGGGCATACGCAGCATTGTGGCTGGGCATACGCAGCATTGTGGCTGGGCACATGCAGGCTTGTCATGTATTTGGTTCAGATGCTTGAGTTTGAGTCACACACACCCCTCCTGCTTCCCGTTTCCATGGGCTTGCAAAGGGTGTGCCCAAGTGACATTGACGTACATGGTGACATTGGACTCCCACTACATGTGTGGGTAGTCTAGTCAATACTGTGTATACATTCCTAGTGCATATTGCTGTTGTGTTGTACACTGCATGTTGCACTGATGTGTAACTCATCACATGTGTCTACCTCCCAATTTGGAGGTCCCTTCCTCATGTCTTCACAAGGCCCTCTAGTCTGGATATGGGGTCCATGTTGGCAGCAGTGCAGCTACAACTCTACATGGCGCCAACACTGCACAGTTGGTAGTGGTGGGAGTGCAGGCATTTCCAGGTGGTGAGACTACTAATATATAACATTTGTGATGTCATGTTAATGGTAGTACCTGCTCAAGTTTGTTGTTGGTCCTGCATTACTGTGAGCATTTCAGGTGTTGTAAGTTTCAATTAGGGACACTCTACATTGTGACACTAGTGTCATGTTGTGGGGATTACTTTGTTTACCTGCAAATAGCATGACATGGCACGGTGTGTCGTGTGGCGGTGTTGGGGATGGGTTGGCTGACATGGCACTGTCCTCTTGTTGAATTTTGCAAGTGGGTATTCATTTTAGCTGCTTGAATGTGTTACTTCACAAAACTGCATTGGTGGTGTCTGTGTGGGTAGGGATGCACACATTGTGACACTTTCAGGTGTACAATCTCAGGCTGATATGGTTTTCACGGTTCATTCTCCAGACATTCAGGATCAGTGTCAGGTTGAGTCATCATTGATTGTCAGATGGAATGTGCCAGGGCAATGTGCACTCCACAGGGGTGTGATTTCTATGTGAAGTAATTAGCCACTAGCTGTGTACGGGCTGCCTCCCCCCGTGCCCTTTCCCCTCCCATGCGCAGCGGCTGTGCATGTGGTTGGGGATGTGGGGCCACCACCATGTCCACGGCCAGGCCCCGGCGTGTTGCAACGTTGTGCAGGACACATGCTGCCACTATGATCCTGCACACTACTGGGGGAGCGTACAACAGCTGCCCGCCAGAACGGTCAAGGGAGCGAAAGCGTGACTTTAGCACTCCGAATGTGCGCTCCACTATGCCCCGGGTTGTAATGTGGGCTGTGTTATATCTTACCTCGGGGGCGTGGTGGGGTACCGAATTGGCGTCATCATGTGGGGGCTGAGAGGGTAGGCACTGTCCCCTGTGGAGGTGGTGATTGGTATCATTGGTGGGGTTGTGACCTTGCTCAGTATCTGACATGCATGCATGTGCAGTGGCATTCATACTCACCAAGCAGCCATGTATCTCCATGCCGCCCAGCTTCTAGGTCCCGGCTTAGGGTGGACATTCGGTAAATGAAGCTGTCGTGGGTTGACCCGGGATAGTTGGCATATACTGAGGTGATGATTCCCTTGGCATTACATACTACCTGCACGTTGATGGAATGCCAGTGCTTGCGGTTCCTATAGATGTGCTCAGATGCCCTGGGGGGACGTAGAGCCACATGGGTGCAGTCGATGGCACCTAGCACTTTGGGGAATCGTGCCACAGCGTAAAAATCCAGGGCGGCAGCCTGCCTTTCTGCAGGGGTTCTGGGCAGGTATATGTGCCTGCGGACTGATGGGCATGCAGTGATGATGTTCAAGACCTGGCGTAGGCAGCGTGACTGGGTGGCCTGTGATACACCACCCACAATGGCACTTGTCCGCTGAAATGATCCAGTGGCTAAGAAGTGCAGTACATTGAGGACCTTCTCCAGGGGGCTGAGTGCTTGGGAGCACAGGGTGGGTGATGTGAGGTCATCCCCCCACTCACTCACCAGGTCCAGTATAATGTGTGGTGGAAACCTGTACCTCCCATGCACCTGGTCATCAGGCATCCCGAAAAGGCTGGTTCTGGGTGTGAATATTCTGGCCCTGACTATCCTCCTCCTCCTCCTTTGGTAGGCCACGCCCACTGATGCTAGGAACGGTATGTTCATCCTGGGTCTGAGCTTGTTATTTTGTTAGCGCGCAAATTAATGCGTTGCGCGTGTTGTAGGCGAGCGTGTGACCCGCGCACCCCTGAAATCCAGTACCCAGTCCAATAGCGTATGGAAATTCCCGCGCACCCCGGGATACAGGTGCGCTGACGTACTTGCGTGTGTAAGTGTCCGCGCACCCCTGATATACACGTACATAGGCCAATCGCGTGTACGCCCACTTTTGTCCAATTACACGCGATGACACTCTGACGTGCTGTCCAATTACACGCGATGACACTCTGACGTGCAGTCTTTCCACGTGTGCTCTGTCATCACGTGCTGTGTGGGAAACACCCGTGCGGGTCACGTCACAGACACGTTTACGCGCTGAGGGCCTTTGGTCCAATAGAATCGCGTATGCGTGTTGACGCGTTTACGCGCTGAGGGCCTTTGGTCCAATAGAATCGCGTATGCGTGCTGACGTGCTTACGCGCTAAGGGCCTTTCCTCGATTTTCACGCTGACGTGCAGGATTTTCACGTGCCAAATCACTCCGTACCAAGCTGGCCACGCGTAAGCACACGGAAGACCACGCTCCTGCCCAGAAGGCCGAACTACTGCCCCCCAGAGCCCAGAGCACGCTCCCACCTGCCATCTGCTGCTGCCTGACTGCCTGCTGCCCACGTGCACTGCCATTTGCTGCCTGCACATCAGCCAGGGGTGCTGTTGCTGTGACCACCCCTGCTGGAACCGAAGACTCCTGACTGGAATTCCATCGCTCCACAGCCCAGCCCCAGGACCCAGTTGCCCACCCACTCCTGCCTCTGGGGTTGTCATGTCGGGGCAAACACCATCTGTGACCACTGACAACCCCCGGCCAGAGAGGCAGAGGGGCACCAGCTTCAGTGCCACCGAAGTTGGTGTCCTGGTGGAGCAAGTCCTGGGGCAGTATGATGCCCTCTTCGGAAGTTCCTGCGCCGACAAGGAAGGACGGACTCAGATCTGGACTGACATCGTGACTGCCATCAACGCGGAGGGGGTGGCAGTCCGGGACTTACAACATGTCAGGAAGCGCTGGGAGGACTTCAGGACCAGGACCCTGAACAAGGCCCGGCGCCTCTTGAAGGCAGCGGATGCCAAGGGGCACCGGGGCCACTTGTCGGAAGAACAGATGGGGGTCCTGGAATGCATATCCCCAGCGCTCCACATCCAGGTCCTAGAGAAGCAGACCCGTCTGGAGTCGAGCGGTGAGTGTACATGCATCCTGATTGTGAGCAGTGCGTGTGGTGATTATTCGGTATTGTGCAGGTTGCACATCTGTTTGTATGGGGTCGAGTATGGGTGGGGGTGTACAGGGCCGTGGGGCTGACACATGCGAGGGCTGTAATGTGTGAGACATGGATGGTGCTTGTGTGTGTAGGCTTGCATGCCAATTGCAGTTGTGCGTGCACACATGTTTGGATGAATGTGTATGTAAGTAGACATGTCCGTGATGTCACGCATGTATATTGTTTTCGGCTGCATGTATGAGCACTGTGTACATGTGCATGTGTGTGTATTTGACAAGGGTGCAACAGTGATGCAACATGGATGCATGTCATGATCTCTGCTTCCAAAAGGTCAGGGTTTTCCCAACTCCCTTGGAAGCAGATCCATAACCCAGGTTCCGAGTGCCAACCAGTCCCAATTGGGACCTTTTGGACCCAGTCCTGGCGCCAGTGGCACCAGGCTCATAAATATGCCCAGTCCCAGCGCTGGAAGCGCCGGGCTCATAATGCTTGGGTGGACTTACCTGCAGCAGACCATGCTGCTTACTTGCCTGCCAGTTGAGTCTCTGATCCTCTTCTGTTTGGAACTACTTTTCCTGTTGGGTGGGGCAGGAGCCACTCCCTAGATTCAGAACACTGGAACTCTTCTGGAAAGCAGGAACTCTTTTCTTAGGCGTGGCTGTGGAAGGAGACACCTAAGCACTACAGGAGGCTATTTAAACCACACCCGATGGATGAATCTTGCTTTGCATTATTCTGCATCCTCAGCAGCAGAACGCTCATCGTGTCTTCTGCATCTGATCCTGGGCCTAAGGAAAAAGGCTTACCATTCTGAATCCAGTCTTCAGCAACGCCTATAAAGACAAGAAAGAACAGGTTAGCATTACGGTCTTCAGTGACAGCTCTTCACTTACCTGGTCCATCGGCTGTCACCAACGCCTCGCACTGCATTCCGGCATCTGAAAGACAAAGGCTTACCTACTCTTCGTGCGCTCCGGAGGTCTTCACACTGCATTCCGGCATCTGAAAGACAAAAGCTTACCAACTCTTCGCACGCTCCGGAGGCCTTCGGCGCTGCATCCCGCATCTGAAAGACAAAACAAGGTGCGTTTAAAGACATTGGGGAACTTTAATACTCACGTGCCATTACTCCTTTCCACATCTAACCCAGTGGGTATTCCGGCACCCTGCAGCCGCCCCGAACTTGTACCTGCAAAATAAAAAGACAGTTAGAGCGCATCGTGAAGCAGGCAACAAGCGCTTACTTACGTGCTTCCAGGCGCTTCTATTTATCACACGGGCTCCATCTTCAACTCACTTCAGCCCGCAATCCGCCATCGCCGGAACCCTGCAAAACAAGAGACATCATTACTAAAGACTTTAAAGACATTAGAATTACTCGAAACTTACCGTTCGTGCAGTAAACGACGGACAGCAGTCCTCTGAAGTCAAGAGGCCTGCTCCCCTTATCCAGTGAAGAAACTGGTTACAGCACCCTGCCTCGAGGCAGATGGAGAGCACGGCGTTCACTTACCTAAGGTGAGAGCGTTAACCTTTGGGGTTCTACAGGAGAAGAGAAAGGGAAGAAGAGAGAGACATTCAATAACCCAGTTCATTAATCCCACATTTTCTATCTGCAGACATCTTACCCTTCGAACCAGACATACAGTGCACAGAGGTCCAGCCCAAAGAGCCAGCCGTGTGTTACACATCACCTTTGAAGATACGGTATACGCCCAGTCAAGACCGGCGCCTCTACGGGAATCAGGTGAGCGTTACAGAATGCAAAGCCTACCACAAAACTCCCGTCCAGGCGCTATGGAAACCTCGGATACCGACCAGCTAGCCCAGTTACTTGGGGAACTAAGGGCAGAAGTGCATGCAGCCCGTCAGGAAACGAACGCTCTAAGAAGGGAACTGATTATTTCCAAGGAGCGAACAGATGATCTCGCTAGACAATTGCTACAGTCACAAGCCGGACAGACCCCGTTACCCGCATCTGGGGGAAATCTTCCTTCTACATCCTCTATGAATCCAGTGCAGATCAACCTACCTGGGAATGTACCTCTGGCTCCGCCCGAACGATTTTCTGGTGACCCAAAGAGGTTTGCAGTATTTATCAATCAGTGCCGGTTGCATTTCTTATGCCGGCCAGCAGCCTTTCCAACTGATCAAGCTAAAGTAGCTTTCGTGCTTTCGTACCTTAGTGGCAATGCGGCAGACTGGTCGATCCCTCTAGTAAATCAAGATGATCCGGTCCTCCATGATTTTCAAGCTTTTCAGCTCAGTATGGAAAAACTGTTCGCAAGACATTCACAGGGGCAGGCCTTGGACAATGAGCTTCTTTCGTTGCGACAAGGTAATCAAGACCTTTTGGCTTATATTGCGTCTTTCAACAGACTGATAGTGGAAACTCACTGGCCTGAGGACAAAAGGATTACTCTGTTTTATAGAGGTCTACGCGGAGAGCTCAAAGATGTGTTAGCCCAAGTAGTGAATCCCCCACAAGATTGTTCGGACTATATAGACTTAGTCGTTCAAATAGATCACAGACTGCAGAACAGGAAGGCCGATCGTTCCAAGTTTGATGCTCGAGTATTTTCCAAACCGCCAACTCCTTCCAAAGGAGTAGACTCCGGGGAACCCATGCAAAAAGGGGGTCTGAAAGGTCCTCTAACACAAAAGGAGCGGGAAAGGAGAAAACAGTTGCAATTATGCCTCTATTGCGGAAACTCAGGGCACTTTCTTCGAGACTGTCCGGTGAAGCCTGCCAAGAAGGCAGTAGGAGCTGCAGTTACCAAAGTTACAAACTCTGAGCAGGGAAACGACCTCGCCCGACAAGAATAGAGGTCCTCTTGCCGAGCGTGAAAACCAGTTCCGTGACCTCGCATTTCGTGATACCTATGGTCCTCATTAGCCCTGATAATCCGGATCGATTACATGCAATTGAAGCTTAAGTCGACAGCGGTGCCATCGGCAATTATGTGGATCATGAAATGGTTTTGAGGATGAATCTAACTCTTTGTCCCAAGGCTGTAAAGGACGTCATTACTACGGTGGATGGTACGGAGATAGCCTCCGGGCCAGTAACGCATACCACTCAAGAAGTGACGCTAGTAAGTCAAGATGGACACCATGAGAAGATCGTGTTCGATGTGATCAAGGCCCCTCAGTTTCAGATTATTCTAGGAATACCTTGGTTAGAGAAACACAATCCTCTGATCGATTGGCGAGCAAGAACGGTCCAGTTTCCAGAATGTGTCTCTACTTGTCACCCTCCACCTGGTGTTGCACTGGCAGCAATTTCTTCAGAGACTCCCCAGTTACCTCCCGAATACCTAGAATACCAAGATGTTTTCCGGAAGGATCAGGCTAACTCTCTACCTCCTCATAGGTCTTATGACTGCCAGATCGACCTGATACCTGGATCTACTCCTCCTTGTAGTAGAATTTATGCCCTCACCGAGCCTGAGAACCTTCACCTTCGACAATACCTGGATCAATACCTGGCAAATGGGTTTATTCGTCCTTCCAAGTCCCCTGCTTCTTCAGCTTTGTTCTTCGTTCCAAAAAAGGAAGGAGACCTTAGAACTTGTATAGATTATCGCTCCCTGAACCAGATCACCGTTAAGAATAGATATCCGTTACCTTTGATCCCTGAACTCCTGGACCAAGTCAGAAAAGCATGCATATATACAAAGCTGGATCTTAGAGGAGCTTACCACTTGGTACGAGTAAAAGAGGGCGATGAATGGAAGACGGCCTTCCGCACCAAGTATGGGCTATTTGAATATCAGGTCATGCCCTTCGGACTTTGTAATGCCCCGGCCGCCTTTCAATATTTTATGAACGATGTCCTCAGAGAGCTCATAGATGTGTGTGTTGTTGTTTACATTGACGACATCCTCGTTTATTCTTCATCGGAATCTGAACATCGGAAACACGTGAAAATGGTCCTCGAAAGATTGCGTCAACACAAACTTTTCGCTAAGTTGGAAAAATGTGTTTTCAACGTGACTGAAGTTGAATTCTTGGGATTCATATTATCACCTGGCGGAGTGCGTATGGATTCAAAGAAGGTCGATGCAGTTCTCAAATGGCCATCACCATCCTCCGTAAAAGGTGTGCAAAGCATGTTAGGCTTCGCTAACTTTTACCGCAGGTTTATCCCCGAATTCTCTCGAATAGTCCAGCCCATCACTGCCTTGTTAAAGAAAAACAAACGTTTTGAATGGTCTACCGAGGCGGAACAAGCTTTCCAGGATTTGAAGACTAAATTTATCTCTGCACCAATCTTAAAACACCCTCGCCCCGAACTCCCCTACATCGTGGAAACTGATGCTTCAAGCCTTGCCATGGGGGCAGTTCTATCACAAAAGGACCCGGTAACCAATCAGTTGCATCCCGTGGCATTTTGGTCCCGCAAATTCTCGCCTCCTGAAATCAATTACACGATTACTGACAAGGAACTTCTGGCTATCAAGTCTGCCTTTAAGGCTTGGCGGCATTATCTGCTGGGGGCCCGACACACCGTTACTGTGATTACGGATCACCGAAACCTGCAATATTTGAAAACCGCAAAAGCCCAATCCTCTAGACAACTCCGTTGGGCATTATTCTTTGCCGAGTTTGACTTCATAATTACCTATCGACCTGGTACAAAAAACGGTAAAGCTGATGCCCTTTCTCGGATGGGAGTGGAAGAACACTCGATCAACCCTAAACCTGTACCAATCATTCCCGAACAAAGAATTCTGGGTGTAATCGCCACAGAATCCATAGAGGAAGTTAAGGATAAAGCCAGGCAACTTGTAACTCCAGCAGACATACAGAATTGGCATCTGCAGGGAAAGGACTTTGCAGTAAAGGACAACTTATTGTATGTCCAAGAACGATTATACCTACCCAGTACAGATTTACAGAAAAAAGTAATCTCGTGTTATCACGATTCTTTAATGGAAGGACATCCCGGTATAGCCAAGACCTCAGAAAAGATCAAGCGCTACTTCTGGTGGCCGTCTTGGAAAAAAGATATCAGAGACTTTATAATGTCCTGTGGAGTATGCGCCCAAAACAAGAGTCAAAAGGAAAGACCAGCAGGCCTCTTACGCCCTATTGACATCCCACCTCACCCTTGGCATACGCTTTCTATGGACTTCATCACCGATCTACCTCCATGCTCCGGATACACTACGATTCTAGTAATCGTGGACTTATTCTCCAAGATGGCGCATTTCATTCCGCTCAAAGGCTTGCCAACAGCAGCAACTCTGGCCCGAGAATTTCTCGAAAACATCGTCCGACTGCACGGTTTTCCTTCGGTTCTAATTTCGGATCGAGGTAGTCAATTTATTTCTCATTTTTGGTGAAGTTGCTGTCGGTCGGCTCAAATTGATGTGAGACTATCGACCAGTCACCACCCTCAGACCGACGGACAAACCGAGAGGACCAATCAAACTCTGGAACAGTATTTACGCTGCATGCTGCAACAAACTGAAAAAACTTGGAAAGACATCCTTTGGATAGCCGAATATGCCTACAATAACTCTGTCCATTCGGGAACTGGGAAAACCCCGTTTTTTCTTTTGTACGGCATTCACCCTCGAACCTCGGAGTTGGATCCCCTCCAAGATCTTGAAACACCAGCAGTAGACTACCTGCATTCTACAATCACCCAAGCCTTTAAGGAAGCTGTTTCTCACCTTCAAAGGGCTAAAGAACAATACAAGAAAGGAGCAGATCAACATCGGAAGGAAGCCCCTCAATATCAAGTAGGGGATCAAGTCTGGTTATCCACCAAATATCTACCTCTAAAAGGGCCACGCACATTCAACCCAAGATACCTTGGTCCCTATTCCATCACTACCATAGTAAACCCAGTAGCGGTCAAGTTGGACTTGCCCCCGCACATGAAGATACATGCGGTCTTCCACGTCTCTCTATTAAAACCCGTGCAACCTCAAACCCGACTAACCAAATCTCCAAAACCTATCCTAGTTGATGGAGAACTCGAGTTTGAAGTCAAAAGCATTCTGGACTCCAAGATCTCCAAATCTAAACTATTCTACCTAATTGACTGGAAAGGCTACGGCCCCCAAGAGAGATCCTGGGAACCTGCTGAATATGTCCACGCTCCTCGCCTAATCAAAAGATTTCACCGAACATTTCCTGACAAGCCAAAACCCCCGGAGAAGCCCGGTTTGGGAGGGGCCTTGAGGGGGGGTACTGTCATGATCTCTGCTTCCAAAAGGTCAGGGTTTTCCCAACTCCCTTGGAAGCAGATCCATAACCCAGGTTCCGAGTGCCAACCAGTCCCAATTGGGACCTTTTGGACCCAGTCCTGGCGCCAGTGGCACCAGGCTCATAAATATGCCCAGTCCCAGCGCTGGAAGCGCCGGGCTCATAATGCTTGGGTGGACTTACCTGCAGCAGACCATGCTGCTTACTTGCCTGCCAGTTGAGTATCTGATCCTCTTCTGTTTGGAACTACTTTTCCTGTTGGGTGGGGCAGGAGCCACTCCCTAGATTCAGAACACTGGAACTCTTCTGGAAAGCAGGAACTCTTTTCTTAGGCGTGGCTGTGGAAGGAGACACCTAAGCACTACAGGAGGCTATTTAAACCACACCCGATGGATGAATCTTGCTTTGCATTATTCTGCATCCTCAGCAGCAGAACGCTCATCGTGTCTTCTGCATCTGATCCTGGGCCTAAGGAAAAAGGCTTACCATTCTGAATCCAGTCTTCAGCAACGCCTATAAAGACAAGAAAGAACAGGTTAGCATTACGGTCTTCAGTGACAGCTCTTCACTTACCTGGTCCATCGGCTGTCACCAACGCCTCGCGCTGCATTCCGGCATCTGAAAGACAAAGGCTTACCTACTCTTCGTGCGCTCCGGAGGTCTTCACACTGCATTCCGGCATCTGAAAGACAAAAGCTTACCAACTCTTCGCACGCTCCGGAGGCCTTCGGCGCTGCATCCCGCATCTGAAAGACAAAACAAGGTGCGTTTAAGGACATTGGGGAACTTTAATACTCACGTGCCATTACTCCTTTCCACATCTAACCCAGTGGGTATTCCGGGACCCTGCAGCCGCCCCGAACTTGTACCTGCAAAATAAAAAGACAGTTAGAGCGCATCGTGAAGCAGGCAACAAGCGCTTACTTACGTGCTTCCAGGCGCTTCTATTCATCACACGGGCTCCATCTTCAACTCACTTCAGCCCGCCATCCGCCATCACCGGAACCCTGCAAAACAAGAGACATCATTACTAAAGACTTTAAAGACATTAGAATTACTCGAAACTTACCGTTCGTGCAGTAAACGACGGACAGCAGTCCTCTGAAGTCAAGAGGCCTGCTCCCCTTATCCAGTGAAGAAACTGGTTACAGCACCCTGCCTCGAGGCAGATGGAGAGCACGGCGTTCACTTACCTAAGGTGAGAGCGTTAACCTTTGGGGTTCTACAGGAGAAGAGAAAGGGAAGAAGAGAGAGACATTCAATAACCCAGTTCATTAATCCCACATTTTCTATCTGCAGACATCTTACCCTTCGAGCCAGACATACAGTGCACAGAGGTCCAGCCCAAAGAGCCAGCCGTGTGTTACACATCACCTTTGAAGATACGGTATATGCCCAGTCAAGACCGGCGCCTCTACGGGAATCAGGTCAGCGTTACATGCATTTGACAGCGGTACGTGGAAGCCTGATTGGCAGATGTGACATGGATGCCCGTCTGAACAGTGCGACACTTGGCAGAGGTGTACACATGCATGCAAGTGTGGTGGTGTGTGTACATGTGTGGTGCACTTCCTGTGTTGCATGTGATGTCTGGCTCCCCTTTGGCTGCTGATGCTGTTGTATGTGTAGGGATGGTGGTGGCAGTTGCGATATGGCTGTGGTATGGCTCATGTGTGCGAGTTGCAATGACATGTGTGTTGGGGATTGTGATGACATGTCTGAGGTTTGCCAATGCCACTCATGTGCAACTGTCATGTGTGTATGTGTCCATTGTACAGTGCCCTGATGCCTGTGTTTTGTTTCTCCCTGTCTGCAGCGTCAACTGATGAAGAGGGCGGAGAAGGTGCTGTGGAGCACAGCGGCGGGGATCCGACCGCCAGCCGGAGACGCAGGGCCTGGCTCCCCTCCCGTGTTGTCATCTCGTCGGGGAGTGAGGAGTCCGGTGCCGCGTCCCAGGCCGCAGCTGCCGGGGGGAGGTCCAAGAGGCGTAGGTTGCAGTTGGACTCCTCGGCAGCAGAAGGGGCAGCAGGGACCCCACAGGGCCCAACAGGGGAAGATGGCACGGAGTCATCCAGGTTGGTTGGGGGTTTGGTGGAGGAGGAGGCTGCGCAAGCACCAGAGACGGGGTCTGGAGGTGGGGATCCCACTGGTGCTAGTGGTGCAGTGCAGGACCAGGGACAGGAGGCAGCACAGGCCACCGCGGAGGTGCCTGTGTGCAATCCTGTCCCCGATCCTATCCCTGCATCATCTTGCACCAGCAGGGATGCCTACGTCCAGACCCGTTTTCAGGCAGGGGATGAGCTGACGTCAACTGGCCTTCCTCTGCCTGCGGACGTGGCCATCCAGGTCCGGGTTGAGCCTGTCCTGGCTGGTGTGGCGTTGCGTCAACGGGCCATGCGAGGTGACCTGCAGTCTTTTCATGGAGAGACTGCACGTCATCTCGAATGGCTCGTTGACCACGTCAGCCTGCTGGGACAGGTCACCCAGGCCGGATTCCGCCATCTGATGGGGCTTGCTCCGACCCCCTCCTCAACTGGACCCCCTACGCGCCAGTCGTCCTCTGTGCCATCTTCCCACCCATCAGTCACCTGGGTGCCCTGTGGAGCTGCCTCTGACGCTGCGGCCAGGCTGGTGGAGGAGGCATCCCTGCCACAGTCGGGAGTCGGAGGTCCAGCAGGGGTGGCCACATTAACAACTGCACCCCAGCCGGCGGAGGATGTGCAGGCAGCAGGAGGCAGTGCACGGGCAGAGGCAGAGCAGCAGCAGCAACATGGTGGGAGACATGAAGGCTCGGGGCTTTCGACATCGGAGGGGCAGGCATCGGCCGGAGGGCAGGGGGACCCAGGACAGAGAGTGTCTTCCGTGTGGCAGCGGTTGGGCCACGCCATAGGTGCGGAGCGGCGGCGGGCAGAAGAGGCGCGGCTCACAATGGTCAGGGCGGAGAACTCCATGCGGAGGGCCCTGAGGCGGGCCGAGTGCCTCGAGGCAATCCGCAGGGGGTTGGAGGAGGACACGGCGTCGTCCCTGCGGACCCTCGGGGCCATGGAACTGGACCGCCTCCGGGACATCGAACAGGAGTTCGATGATGCCCTGGCCCGGGACACCACGGAGTGAGCCGCTGGACTTGCCCGCCGCCTTTGTATATAGTTCTTTAGTTTTAGGTTTCCTTTGTTTCTTATTATGATTTGGAGTCGACGGACACTGCTCCACTTTTTGTATATAGTTGATTTTTAGTTAGGTTTTTTAGTAGGTTTCCTTTGTTCAGTTGGGCTCATGGACCCTTGGTAGTTTTTTACATAGTTCTTTATTGCATAGAGATTTTTTTACATTTGACTTTGGACAACATTTTTTTGGATTCTGATTTGCAGTTTTTTTTTTAATACGGACATGCAGCTTATTTTTTCTCATTCCCATTGTAGTTTGTTTCCTTTCTTTAGCATTCTTTATTTTTTTCAATACCATTTTGTTTCCATACTTCACTGTGTGGTATCTTCTCATTGGTTTCATGCATGTCATGTTGGGTGTTTTCCCATTCAATTGCAACCATTGTGTGTGACGGACATGGGTTCATTAGCTTCATGAACATTGGGGGTGTAACATGTGATTTCCATTTCCATGTGGGTGAATGGGTTACTTGGTAGGGCTTTATGGCTGTGGAGGCTGACCATTACGCACATGATTGGGGATTGTGAGGACCTGGTGAGGGCTGCCCATGGTAGCAGGGGGGTGGGGGTGGTGGGAGACATGAGTGGGGGCCTGGTGGAGGTTGACCCTGGATGCTGGTGGGTGGGGGTGCAGGGGGACATGAGTGGGGGCCTGGTGGAGGGTGGCCATGGTGGCTGGGGGGTGGGGGTGGTGGGAGACATGAGTGGGGGCCTGGTGGAGGCTGCCCCTGCACTGCTGGGGGGTGGTGGGAGACATGAGTGTGGGCCTGGTGGAGGGTGCCCCTGGTGGCTGGGGGGTGGGGGTGGTGGGAGACATGGGTGGGGGCCTGGTGGGGGCTGCCCATGGTGGCAGGGGAGTGGGGGTGGTGGGAGACATGAGTGGGGGCCTGGTGGAGGCTGCCCATGGTGGCAGGGGGGTGGGGGTGGTGGGAGACATGAGTGGGGGCCTGGTGGAGGGTGCCCCTGGTGGCTGGGGGGTGGGGGTGGTGGGAGACATGAGTGGGGGCCTGGTGGAGGCTGCCCCTGCACTGCTGGGGGGTGGGGGTGGTGGGAGACATGAGTGGGGGCCTGGTGGAGGGTGCCCCTGGTGGCTGGGGGGTGGGGGTGGTGGGAGACATGGGTGGGGGCCTGGTGGGGGCTGCCCATGGTGGCAGGGGGGTGGGGGTGGTGGGAGACATGAGTGGGGGCCTGGTGGAGACTGCCCCTGGTGGCCGGGGAGTGGGGGTGGTGGGAGACATGATTGGGGGCCTGGTGGAGGCTGCCCATGGTGGCAGGGGGGTGGGGGTAATGTGAGACATGAGTGGTGGCCTGGTGGAGGGTGCCCCTGGTGGCTGGGGGGTGGGGGTGGTGGTAGACATGAGTGGGGGCCTGGTGGAGGCTGCCCCTGCACTGCTGGGGGGTGGGGGTGGTGGGAGACATGAGTGGGGGCCTGGTGGAGGCTGCCCCTGCACTGCTGGGGGGTGGGGGTGGTGGGAGACATGAGTGGGGGCCTGGTGGAGGCTGCCCCTGGTGGCTGTGGGGTGGGGGTGGTGGGAGACATGAGTGGGGGCCTTGTGGAGGCTGCCCCTGCACTGCTGGGGGGTGGGGGTGGTGGGAGACATGAGTGGGGGCCTGGTGGAGGGTGCCCCTGGTGGCTGGGGGGTGGGGGTGGTGGGAGACATGGGTGAGGGCCTGGTGGGGGCTGCCCATGGTGGCAGGGGGGTTGGGGTGGTGGGAGACATGAGTGGGGGCCTGGTGGAGGCTGCCCCTGGTGGCTGGGGGGTGGGGGTGGTGGGAGACATGAGTGGGGGCCTGGTGGATGCTGCCCATGGTGGCAGGGGGGTGGGGGTTGTGGGAGACATGAGTGGGGGCCTGGTGGAGGGTGCCCCTGGTGGCTGGGGGGTGGGGGTGGTGGGAGACATGAGTGGGGGCCTGGTGGAGGATGCCCCTGCACTGCTGGGGGGTGGGGGTGGTGGGAGACTTGAGTGGGGGCCTGGTGGAGGGTGCCCCTAGTGGCTGGGGGGTGGGGGTGGTGGGAGACATGGGTGGGGGCCTGGTGGGGGCTGCCCATGGTGGCAGGGGGATGGGGGTGGTGGGAGACATGAGTGGGGGCCTGGTGGAGGCTGCCCCTGGTGGCTGGGGGGTGGGGGTGGTGGGAGACATGAGTGGGGGCCTGGTGGAGGCTGCCCATGGTGGCAGGGGGGTCGGGGTGGTGGGAGACATGAGTGGGGGCCTGGTGGAGGGTGCCCCTGGTGGCTGGTGGGTGCGGGTGGTGGGAGGCATGAGTGGGGCCTAGTGGAGGGTGACCCTGGATGCTGGGGGGTGGGGGTGCAGGGGGACATGAGTGGGGGCCTGGTGGAGGGTGGCCATGGTGGCTGGGGGGTGGGGGTGGTGGGAGACATTAGTGGGGGCCTGGTGGAGGCTGCCCCTGCACTGCTGGGGGTGGGGGTGGTGGGAGACATGAGTGGGGGCCTGGTGGAGGGTGCCCCTGCACAGCTGGGGGGTGGGGGTGGTGGGAGACATGAGTGGGGGCCTGGTGGAGGCTGCCCCTGGTGGCTGGGGGGTGGGGGTGGTGGGAGACATGAGTGGGGGCCTGGTGGAGGGTGACCCTGGATGCTGGGGGGTGGGGGTGCAGGGGGACATGAGTGGGGGCCTGGTGGAGGGTGGCCATGGTGGCTGGGGGGTGGGGGTGGTGGGAGACATGAGTGGGGGCCTGGTGGAGGCTGCCCCTGCACTGCTGGGGGGTCGGGGTGGTGGGAGACATGAGTGGGGCCGGGTGGAGGGTGCCCCTGCACTGCTGGGGGCTGGGGGTGGTGGGAGGCATGGGTGGGGGCCTGGTGGGGGGTGCCCCTGGTGGCTGGGGGGTGGGGGTGGTGGGAGACATGGGTGGGGGCCTGGTGGGGGCTGCCCATGGTGGCAGGGGGGTGGGGGTGGTGGGAGACATGAGTGGGGGCCTGGTGGAGGCTGCCCATGGTGGCAGGGGGGTGGGGGTGGTGGGAGACATGAGTGGGGGCCTGGTGGAGGGTGCCCCTGGTGGCTGGGGGGTGGGGGTGGTGGGAGACATGAGTGGGGGCCTGGTGGAGGCTGCCCCTGCACTGCTGGGGGGTGGGGGTGGTGGGAGACATGAGTGGGGGCCTGGTGGAGGGTGCCCCTGGTGGCTGGGGGGTGGGGGTGGTGGGAGACATGGGTGGGGGCCTGGTGGGGGCTGCCCATGGTGGCAGGGGGGTGGGGGTGGTGGAAGACATGAGTGGGGGCCTGGTGGAGGCTGCCCCTGGTGGCTGGGGGGTGGGGGTGGTGGGAGACATGAGTGGGGGCCTGGTGGAGGCTGCCCATGGTGGCAGGGGGGTGGGGGTGGTGGGAGACATGAGTGGGGGCCTGGTGGAGGGTGCCCCTGGTGGCTGGGGGGTGGGGGTGGTGGGAGGCATGAGTGGGGGCCTGGTGGAGGCTGCCCCTGCACTGCTGGGGGGTGGGGGTGGTGGGAGACATGAGTGGGGGCCTGGTGGAGGCTGCCCCTGCACTGCTGGGGGGTGGGGGTGGTGGGAGACATGAGTGGGGGCCTGGTGGAGGCTGCCCCTGCATTGCTGGGGGGTGGGGGTGGTGGGAGACATGGGTGGGGGCCTGGTGGGGGCTGCCCATGGTGGCAGGGGGGTGGGGGTTGTGGGAGACATGAGTGGGGGCCTGGTGGAGGCTGCCCATGGTGGCAGGGGGGTGGGGGTTGGTGGGAGACATGAGTGGGGGCCTGGTGGAGGGTGCCCCTGGTGGCTGGGGGGTGGGGGTGGTGGGAGACATGAGTGGGGGCCTGGTGGAGGCTGCCCCTGCACTGCTGGGTGGTGGGGGTGGTGGGAGACATGAGTGGGGGCCTGGTGGAGGCTGCCCCTGCACTGCTGGGGGGTGGGGGTGGTGGGAGACATGAGTGGGGGCCTGGTGGAGGCTGCCCCTGGTGGCTGGGGGGTGGGGGTGGTGGGAGACATGAGTGGGGGCCTGGTGGAGGGTGACCCTGGATGCTGGGGGGTGGGGGTGCAGGGGGACATGAGTGGGGGCCTGGTGGAGGGTGGCCATGGTGGCTGGGGGGTGGGGGTGGTGGGAGACATGAGTGAGCTTCCCGCGCACCCCTGAAATACACGTACCCTGATGAAATCGCGTGTGGAACTTCCCGCGCACCCCTGAAATCCACGTACCCGGCCAAATCGCGTGTGAGACTTCCCGCGCACCCCGGTATACACGCACACGTATTTTTTGTCAGCGGGTGTCCGTGTTTGTGGGTACCCCTTTGCACGTCATTTGTCCTGGAGGGCCACAGTATAGGACATTCATCATGGCAGCATATAGGTGCTATTTGTTGGCGCACCTTTTGGCGCACATTTCTTACAGCCGCAGAGACGCTACCGCCTGCTTTCTTGTGGCGGTCGTGTTTGTGCCTGTGCGCTGGTTTGAGCGTGCGCTTTTTTGCCCTATTCTATTCCATGAATACGTGTTGTAGGCGAGCGTGTGGGCGTTCCGTGCCCTTGTGCCCTGTACTTCCCCCGTGACGCCCACGTTTTGGCAAGTTGTTCCCCATTCCGAGTGTTACGCCCGTGTTCCGCCTACTTTTGTTGCGTGCGCCGCGCTATGTGCGATTTTCGCTGTGGCCTGTGCGATTTTCGCTGTGACCTGGCGCACGCAGTTAGATGGCCTGTGCGCCAACGTGCGCCGCGCACTTTTTTATCGCACATCCGCTGGTTTTCTCGCACACGGCCTTCCATGAATCGATGTGCGCTGCTTTTCGTGCGATTTTCGCACTTGCACTGCGATTTTCGCTATTCCACTGCGATTCGCACGTTTTTGCACACTTGCGCCGCGCTAATTATTCCATGAATCAGCCTGAAAATTGGGAAAGGATGCAGACAAAGAGGGAAATTGGCATTAGGTACCCATCACCACTAAATTGGAGGACAACAACTCCAAGGTCTACCCCAAAGAGAACAAACAAGCAATGACCACACTGTTAAGAATAAATGTACAACAAAGAATAGCACGGGGATGATTTTAGTACACAACAGTAAACTATTTTCCAAGGAAAGCGCAGTCTCATTTGTCTGTTATCTCTCGTGCCCACGAGAGATAACAGACGAATGAGACTGCGCTGCGAATAACAAAGAACAACAGTGGAACCATCTCTGGCACATCTAAGTAAAGAGAATTAAGAAATGGTTTGCAGGACATTGTGCACAGTCATGAAGCAATATCACCTGGCTACCAGGTGAAGAAATTAACATCATTGAGGGAGCTGTGCACTAACCTATTACTAGACACGGCTTGCCCTAAATAGACTGACGTGTTGTAATCACAGGTTGAGTTAACAAATAAAAAAGTGCATGGAAAGTTCAGAAAACATTTGTTGTGCTGAAATATTGGGGAATATAATTATTAAAAAGATTAAGCATAATGTTGTATGTGTTATGTTTGCCCCTGTATGCTCTTGCCAATGTTAATAAATCATTTTGCATATTTCTTTGTTTTCTTTTGCATCTTCCCACAGAACTTCTCCTTCCCTATCCCTAAACATTTCAGAAAACCATGTAATCTCTGCTACCCTCATCTGTATTACTATCCACACGCTCTGTCTAGTCAATGCAGGCCTACTGAATGTTAATTATGTCTGCAATAACTCACACTCTAGTCTTGATCTATTTATTTTTCCAAATGAATCCTGGAATTCGCCTTGTAACTGCTATCCCCTCTTTCTTTTACACCTCCTTCCCAAATGTCTTCCACTCACCTAATACTTCTGGCAGAGTTGGAGTCATTGGTATTTCTTGCCACTTCTCCTGGGCCTCCTCTATTCCCCCTCCAGCCCGTCTCGTTTCTTCTCATTCAAAGAGCCCCTTTCCTCTTCTTCTAATCCCTCTCATTGGCATTCCACAATCTATAGACCACTTTGCCCTCTTCTCAGCTTCTATGACGATTTAGTTTATCTTCTCTCATGTCTCTTACCACTCCCTGCCTTTTTCTTGGAGACTTCGATCTACACCTCACTACCACCAACCTATCCTTCCCTATTCTTTCTCTTCTTGGCTGTTGTAATTTAATTCAAGTTCCTTCTCCTCCCTCTCATTGCTCATGTTTCTCTCTCAATCGTATGCTATCTTCCTTTCCTACCAATACTGCAGCAACTAGAATTCCTTTTTATTCTTCTGATCATTTCCTGCTTTCCTTTTCTTTCTCTCTTTTACCTCTCATACCATCTCTCTGGTATCCTCTAAACATTGTTCCGTTACTGCCCAACAGCCCTGTGCTGATCTATCTCTCCCCTCTCTTCCTTTTCCCTATCATCTTTCCCGCTACTTGCTGATTCCTAAACTGCTTCTCTCCTCACTAGAGCTCACAAAAAAGCTTCTCCTCTTGACCCCTTCCATCTTCTCTCATCCCTTTAATCTACCCTCAGACATTTCTTCTATCTTCTATCTCACCTGTATCACTTCATGCTTCATGTCCTCTTTTAAGCAAACCAGGGTTATCCCTATGCTTAAAACAACTAGTCTTGACCTTTCTGAATGTCCATTCACTCCTTTCTCCCCCTCAGTCCGGTTTCGAACTTCTAAACCGACTGAGACTATCCTTGCCCAACTGAATCGCCCACACAATGATTACAATGGGAATTTGTTGAACAAACACCTCTAAAAATGCTTTCCTTTGACCTCTGGCTGGCTTCCCCAAAAAACATTGCCCCTTTACTTATTCATAGAGGTTAGTGGGGCATACAACTTGGGTGCCTCACATGTGTAATACTGCTATAGTCATCCACCCCTCATCTCCCATGGAATTATTAGTTTAAATCCAGAGGCTGCAGATGTTCTTCTTGTGGGTCCTGCATTTGAGTATACAGAGCATGTCGCTCCAGAAGAATGCAATCATTTTCATCAGATGCTGAAGTGCAAATGCCCATATCTGCCTCAGGCACCAACACACATCATGGCTGCCATTTGGCAGCTGCAAGTGCCTGTGAGATTTTGTTGTTCACATCAGAGTTTTTGCCTTTCGAATCCTGATGACAATTACTAGCCGCATGTTTAGCAACTTCCACACAATAAAACCGCTGCAAATGAAACAGACTTTTTGACATCTATCTGTGGTATATTTTCGTGGTTCCTTGTTCCTGATCAGTGTGTTTTACAAAGATCTTGTGCTTTGAGTAATCAACTGAAAGGGTGCAATGCCTTGGATCCTGCCATCTCTTTCAGTAAAAGTGACAAATGTCTGGCTTGCCCGTACTCCAAACATCCTTGTTAAAGCAGTTCATGGTCAACACATGTTGCATATCCACAAACATAGCACTTCAACACATGTTGCATATCCACAAACATAGCAATTCTCGCAATGTTCACACCATTGTGTCGATACACCCCCCCTTGAACGATAACAAACTTGATCCAACATCAGTTGCTAAGAGTCTTTACTCTTTTTTGGCTCTGCAAAATATTTTAGTCACAATATTCTCAATAAAACTCTAATACTATTTAAATACAAGTTCCCTCTTCAGCCAGCACACTCTTTACCCTATACAGTGGACTCTTCAACACTGGCTAATAAATAAGGCAAGGTTTGGGCTTTTGCATCACCAACTCCTAAAGATGAAATATTTAGTGAAGAAAGGTTGAGATATCATCTAAAGTCCCTGCTTGTTTCTGGTCTCAACATGCTAGTATACAGTCCATAATAATTTGTGTTTATTACTTCAAACCTCTAATGCTCCCTCTGTATTCCTTATACTCTGAAGCAGAAGATATTTCCATTATCAAGGAGTCCATTTTGCAATAGGAAATTATAGTTCTGAATGTCAATCCTTGAATCATACCTGTTCTACATGTGAAGAAGCTTGGAAAATATGAATCACTTTATGTACGTTTTCTGTGCTGTACATTTCACAGTTTTTCCTTTCTTTCCAGTGCTACTAAATCCTGCTAGGATTCTTTTCTGCATTCTGACATCAGCCTTCTGCTTTGCTGTAGTAGATCTCTGCTCCTGTTCTGTTTTCTTTTCTATACCTATCTTGTGTCAGTAGTTGTTCACCTTCATGTAACATTGTTTCCAATACAACTGAATGAAGCATCCTCATTGGTACTCTGAGCCCCAGATTCAGCTTTCCCAAATGTTTTTGAAGAATGTAGATGGCATATTGTTTTCACTGGAAAAGTCTACATTAGTATAATATGTGGCTGATCGTCTGGCAATAGACAGATTGTGAGGTGGGAGGCACAACAAAAAGTCAAGAACTCTTATAATAGGCGTAATGTGAGGGGCTTGTAGGTAATGTATGTCAATTATTAAGAAATACTTCAGGTGCAGCTGGGAAGATCTTGAGGCCACTCAGGATCCAAAGTATAGAACACAAGACAAACACCAGACGTTGCTGGCCGGTGACCCTGTGCTGCACTCCCAATGGGATAAATCCCAAAAATAATTTTCACAACCTGGTTTGATTCACAAACTCCTTGAAGGAGCCAGTTGGCCCTAGAGGTTGGTGCTGTTGGTTATTTTAAGACAATAGTACTCAGCCATTTTTTTATTTTTTAACCAAATCATTATTAATAGAGCATATCAATGCTAACATTGTCCTGTCCACCCTCTTAAAAACAGTCAAGTACCACCAAACCCAACCGAGGCAGGTTAGAACAGGTAAACACAGTGTTTATATATCACACACTAAATGTACACCACAATCATTGATGCCCAGTGTGGAATACAAATTAAAAAAAGAACATACATTGGGGCATTTCAAAATAATAACACAATAATAACACAATAACACAACTGAGCTGATAGTGCACTCAAATCATCCTCAAGAAAAGATTAAATTGTTTCACATACATTTTGTTTTGTTCTGAGCAATACAGTACATTCTGCTCAAACAGTCATCGTCATCAAAAACACTCCTATGTGGTTGTGGTTGCCAACGCGTTTCGGATTGTACTAATCCATCTTCAGGGCAGGATGTGTTTAACTTTCATAATATGTTCAAGATAATACCTCAAGATTTGTCCTAAAAAGGATAGGAATATACTAGTTAGATCTATTTATGAAACTAGGGAGTGGTTGGAGCTATAGTTTAAGTGAAAAATGCACTGACCTTAAAGTCAGGGCAAAAGAAGTCATAGTTTGCTATCCGGTCTGGAGACCACCTCCTATCCCCGGACAGTGAAGTGGTGTTGGGTAGTGACTCCCAATGTGGATGTCTGAAAATGGACAAAAGGTAAAGGGAACTTGGGTCAGGACCAAGTATCATGTATCTTAATTGTAGCAAGTAAAGTGTTGCTTCCAGGTCTCCCAAGTTCATAAACAGGAGCCTGTGGCTAGGTGCGGGAAAAGTTGCATGCTGATTGCAAAGGTTCAGTATGATCACTGGCCATGGTTAAGACAATGTGCAAGCCCACTTAATAATGTGCAACTTTAGGGGTGGAAGCGCTATATGTATCCCCCTCACCGTCACCCACCTTAAAATTCAGACACGGAGCAAGAGTCGAGCAGCCCATCACCAAGACGTGCTGCTCGTCTCTGCTCTGTGTAACTGGTCGCCATGGGAGCGGCACACATGTGCGTTCCTACTCCAGTCGCCATCTTTGGGTGGGACTTTTGAAAATCAACTGTGGATCTGGCTATAGAGACACCATCACTAGACTGACAGTACATCTACACATAAACCCCTATTCTGTAATGTTCTGTATGGCTCCGGTTGGTCATATACTCAACCCCTTACACAGCCGTAGTAAATCCACGGTGTTGTATCAATGGTTGCCATGGGAGCGGCACACACGTGCGTGGCAACCAAGGCATCCAGACCAGGATAGCAGGGAGGCAGCTCCTCGCTAATCCGGTATGTGTTACCCGTGCTAGGCAGCACTGCAGTGGGTGCAACCTACCCACCCATTGCAGCCACAATCTCCTTATGGTCTCTATGGGATTATGCATGTAACATATTCCATATAGACTAAGCTTTGTGTATGGTGGACCCAATGGAGCATGGATCAGTCTCCTTATTCGTTAGTCTATACATGTTGGTTGAAACCCTATGAGGGCACATCAGGTATGGATGTGGTGGGAGGTTAGGTCCTGTGTGCACCACAATGGTGTGCAGGATATTCAAGATATACGGGGGAGCCCCCAAGGGGGAATGTGGGCGTCCACACATACTTAGAATGCGAGGACCATTCACAAGAGTAAAGCATATAAGATAAGGTTTGAATGCGGGAGCGTGGGCACCACAGTCAAGTCGAACTGTGTGTTACCCCCCCGCACAATATTCAGGACCCGCTAAGCTCGGACGAGAGATACTATAAGTTAAGACTCCCTTCCTGCCAGAGGGTCGCTGTGTAGGTTATGTGCTGATGTAATTGTGTCCTGTCTGCTAGACTAAGCAGGCAAGTGCGTCAAAAAGCCATTCCTTAAAACCTGTATGTTAAGTAGAAGCATACATTATAAGCATCATCATTGTAAGTATACCAACCTCTCGGTACATAGACCGTTCACATTCTAAGTGATCAACCCCGCTAAGGGTTTCTGGTGTATGTCCAAACATAGCACAACTCATTAATTCCAGATATGACTTGAACACACTCAAGTTGAACATTAGAGATCAACCACATTATAAAAAGCACATAAGGTCAAACTAGCAATTCATGCCCCTTGGGCTAAGACAATCCACCAAATCAATCCATACGATTTCCCTCTGTAACAGTTCCTTTGGACATTCCCCCCCTCTCATGCCCACCTTCACTTGCTCCAATATCATCCATTTCAGTTGGGCAACAGAATGCCTTGATTCCATTGCCTATTCCTTGATTGATCGTCTGGCAGCCTCACCATCGTATGAGGCCAGTAAACACAGCAGTTAAATTAACAGTTAAGTTAACAACCTTGTGATGATAGGACTCAGACCATTCAAGAGAAGCTACTGTTATTCAAGCAAAGACAAACTATTTGAGTCATGACATCGCTGTCGGAACATTTCATTTAACAGATACCTGTATTGCTGTGATAATGAAAATACCCAAACCGGTCATATTGTGGAGAGTGGATTTTGGGATATGCTGCTCTTGTTAAACCATTTTAGGATTTCACTCTCTTAGATACACCTGAACCCTTTTGGTTTCATCTTTAGAAGAATACAAATTATTAACACCTGTTAAGCAAGCCCTCTCTAGTGTACGAGTGTTCAGTATACCTGACTACAAAAAGCCATTTATATTCTTTCTACGAAAAAAACATGATTTTTAATTAGTTGTTTTCTTCCAGACAGGGGTTCTGTTATGATGTAAGTGTAAGTTAAAACAAGTTCATAAAAATGTATTACCAAATCCTAGTTAAGCATTGAGCTGCACTATGAGCTCATTAAGTTCTAAGAATGTTATTCTAAGAATGTTGATGGGTTACAGTTCAGACTGCAGGGAGAGAGCCATGTTGGCACTCGGCTCTCATAGGCCGCTGTCGCTGTAATGAAATAAATTACTGTTTCTTCATCACTGCTGCCTGGAGCCCTTATTTCCTCATTGGCGATGAGGATGGCTCTCAGCAGTGTCTCCCTACTCCTTTGAAGTCTCGTCATAGCGCGGCCTGCATTATTCCACACTCCCGTGCGACAGCGGACACTGCAGGAAGGTCAGGAGGAGGGGAACAACAGGTCAGCAGGCGTGTCCCCTGGGGGTGTAATCTTGCCTTCCCCATTACTGTATTGACTCTGTCTCAAAGCAACAGTGTTTACTTTCAAGGATCCCCGGCTCGAGCACTAGTCACTGAGCAAGGAAGTGGGCGTGGCCTCCCTAGCATTGACATTATCGTTGCTGAGCAACCTGCCCATGCAGTTCTGGCAAGTTTCAGGAGCCAGCCATTATGACATGTATCCATTCTGTGGATGAGCAGCCATCACGTTCTAATTCAGACTGATGTAAGGAGGATTGTGACATCATACACAAGGGATTGTACTCATACAAGACTGATCCCTTTGTCTGCATAGCACAGCACTGTCACTGCTCAGTCTGTGCATCCACTGGGCATACTTGAACTGATCCAGAGTCTATTGGTTGCATCTAGCAAGCCCACTCTTTATCACCTTTTTTTTTTACCGCTTAAGACATGACAGCTTCAATACCTCCGCCAATTTCATTTTTGAATGAACCTGGAAGCCCCCAAGTTAGGTGGGACAGGTGGAAAGACATGTTTGAAAACTACCTGGTGGCAATGGGAGGAGAGAGATTCAGCTCAACTTGCAAAAAGGCATTATTACTTCACAATCTTGGTGTGGAAGGCCGTGCAGTGTTTGATGGGTTAGGCAGTGCGCAAGCTGGTGAAGCGGAGGACACAGATGAATATGCCCTTGCGATTAAACAACTCAAGGATCATTTTGAGCCTGAACAAAATGTTACATTTGAGAGGCACAAGTTCTTTCAGCGTACGCAGGAGTCCTCAGAATCCGTGGAATCGTACATAGCCTCATTAAGAACATTAAGCCACTCCTGTGAATTCGAACATCTATCTGACTCGTTAATTAGAGATCAGTTAGTGAGGTGCACAAATAATATTAGGATACAGGAGAAATTGTTGGCAAAAGACATGAAGTTGGATGAAGCAGTGGACCTAGCCAGAAGCATAGAACAAACCTCACAATATGTCAAAGAACTGAAGTCTGACAAACAGAGTACCCAAGCTGTGTGCGCAGTTGATCACAGGAAGAGACTTAATGTCAATACAAGCAGGAAAGGAACATGGGGTGCGAAGTGTACCAGATGTGGCAGTGTCAAGCATGGTCCGAATTACCCTTCGTTCCCAGCAAGGAATGCTGAATGTTTCAAGTGTAGGACCAGAGGACATTTCGCTAATGTATGCAAGAGGTCATCAATAAATCTCTTAGAAACCAGATACAACCAAGAAGAAGGTGCTCACTCAGCTTACAACATACAGGAGGTATACTCCTCGCAAGACAACCCCAGACATGTCTTCGAGATTTCGACCATTGGAGGAGGAGACAGCAAAGGTCCAACAGATGTTTTTGTAATTGATGGTCAAGAAATACTCATGAAAGTTGACACATGTTCCCCATGGACCATCATTTCTAAAGAGACATTTAAAGATGTTCTAAAAAAGGATGAATCAATGCTGGATCCACCAAGAATTCGGCCCTGCGGCTATGCGGAATCCCCTATTGAGATGCTGGGACAGTTTACTGCAAGTGCGCAATACAGAGGTGGAGAATGCATAGCTGATATTTTTGGTTGCAAGAAAGGGAGCCTCCCTTTTAGGTTGGGATGAACAAAGGAAGTTGAGAGTCAGGGCGCAAGCTAGTGCCACTGAGCCTGTCACCATTGCCAAGATTGATGATATGTGGTCAAGAGAGTTCCCAGAGGCCTTCACCGAAGGTCTGGGCAGACTCAAGAACTTTGAACATCATATTAGACTAAAGAAAGAATCGCAGCCTATTGTTCATAAAGTGAGACATGTGCCGTTAAACATGAGAACCCAACTACGCAGTGAACTCGATAACTTAGTAGATAAGGGTCTCATTGAACCTGTTGAGGCCACAGAGTGGTTGTCCCCCATTGTCTTAGTGGCCAAAAATAATGGTAAATTAAGACTCTGTGTAGATTTGTGCAGTCTTAATCACAATATTCTGGTGGAGAGACATCCCCTACCCAACATTTCCGAGACACTCTCCACTCTTGGCGAACCCAAATTGTTCTCTGTCATTGATCTCTCTGCTGCCTATCACCAAGTTCCCCTTCACGAGAATCGCAACATCTCACTGATTTTATCACACCTGAAGGCACTTATAAATACAATCGCATGCCATTTGGGTTGGCCTCGGCCGCATCTGTGTTCCAAAAGGTGATGGAGGAAGTGTTAAAAGGGTTGGAAAATGTTAAGGTGTTTCAAGATGACATTCTGATTTTTGCAAGTAATGAGCATGAGCATGACAGAGTACTTAGGGCAGTACTATGCAGACTGAAAGAGGCTGGGTTAACGGTCCAAAGAAGCAAATGTAAAATAAGTGTTGAGGAAGTGGAGTATCTGGGACACAAAGTTTCGAAAGAAGGTATTTCTCCCAAAAAGTCACTCATAGAAAGTATTAGTAATACTCCTCATCCCCAAGACAAGGACCAACTACGTTCTTTCATGGGACTAGCGGAATATTACCATAAATTTGTGAATGGCTTTGCATCCATCTCATCTCCATTGAGGGAGTTACTAAAAAAGAACGTGAAGTACACATGGTCCAAAGAGTGTCAGGAAGCATTCTTGCAAATCAAAGATTGTATAGTCAAGGCCCCATCCTTAAGTGGATTCATGTTTGGCAGGAAAACGTTGCTTTCAGTTGATGCTAGTACCCTTGGCTTAGGAGCAGTTTTGACTCAGTTTGACTCAGGTAAAACTGAATACACAATTGCATTTGCATCCAGGCCACTTAGAGGAGCAGAAGAAAATTACTCGGTCATTGAAAGAGAGGCACTAGCAGTATTTTGGGCAGTCACACACTTCAAGTTCTTTCTATGGGGTCGACCTTTTATTGTCAGATTAGATCACAAGGCTTTGGTTCAATTGATGAACGGTTCTGAGTGGGCCAAAGGGTCTCCAAGAGTTTCGAGGTGGATGGTAGAACTCTTGGGTTATAATTTCAAGGTGTGTTACATTCCCGGGAGGGAGAATGTGGTACCAGATTGTTTATCCAGATTACCTGTGTGTGATGGTGAATTGGAGGGAGCACCTGAATTTCAAGATGTGAGCATTGCAGAAATTGAACATGATTGATAAAGAGATGTGGATAAGAGCTGGTGAGGAGGATTTAATATTGAATCAAGTTATGATTTGGACCAGAGAAGGATGGCCTCACAAGAATATTGTGGGAAAAGAGTTTGACAGATATTTTGGTGTGAAGGACGAGTTAAGTATGTCTGAGGACGGATGTAAACTTAGAAAAGGAAATAGGATAATACCCCCCAGTGGAGTCAGATCTCATTTAGTAAATATAGCACATCAAGGTCACCTGGGCATGGAGGAACAAAGAGATATTTGCGGCAATATTTCTGGTGGGCCGGGATTGACAGCGATGCAGAGAAGTGTGTTAGGGGTTGAAGAGAGTGTAGTAAGAGTGACAAGAACAAGATGGTTAGAGAAGTACCAATAAATCCTGTCAAAGTACCGAGTGAACCATGGCAAAAAGTTGCAGTTGATTTGATAGGACCATTACAAAACCTTGACAATGGGTATAAATACATTGTTGTGTTAGTAGACTACCATTCCAAATGGATTGAATGGAAGGCTTTGCGTGAGTCAACCACTGCAGAGATGGTGTTATTCTTCGAGGAAGTGTTTTACAGGGAGGGTTTCCCGACAGAATTAATCACTGATAACGGAGTACAATCTGTTCTGAAAGGATGTTAACTTTCTTGAAGAAATTTTGCATCAGACACACTAGAACTGCTTTATATCATCCAAGGGTCAACGGCCTCGTTGAGAGAGCCAATAGGTTCATAAAGGGTGGTTTGCAATTGGCCATGGCTTCTTTCATGTCATTGAAAGGGAGACAACCTGGAACAAAACTATGTCCAGGGTGGATGGACTTAGCCAAGAGTTCCAACGTTGATCGCGAGAGAATTATGACTCTCATCAAAAAAGCACAGGATGTGTACAAAGAAAGATTTGATGAGGACAAGAGTGTCAAAAGTAATACCTGGAAAGTGGGAGATTTTATTCTCATAAAGAACCGTAGATTCACTCCCAAATGTGTAGAAAGCAAATACATTGGTCCCAAGAAAATATCTGCAGTAAGAAACAATGTAGTAATTGTAGAAGGGGTGGAGTGTTGGTCAATGTCCAGAATTGTGAAATGTCCAGAATGCATGAAGGACAATGCACATGATAAACATGACAATGGTGAACATGACAATGGTGAATTTGCTAATAACAGTATCAGAGACTCTAGTGTCATAGATAAGTGTTCCAAGGATGACAACAATTCAAGGTCTACAACAGAGACACATTCAAATAGAGTCAAGAACAAACCCAGCTGGTTTAAGGATTATTATGTGGAGTAAACAGCTGTATGCACATAAGGGATGAGATGTGTTATGATGTAAGTGTAAGTTAAAACAAGTTCATAAAAATGTATTACCAGATCCTAGTTAAGCATTGAGCTGCACTATGAGCTCATTAAGTTCTAAGAATGTTATTCTAAGAATGTTGATGGGTTAAAGTTCAGACTGCAGGGAGAGAGCCATGTTGGCACTCGGCTCTCATAGGCCGCTGTCACTGTAATGAAATAAATTACTGTTTCTTCATTACTGCTGCCTGGAGCCCTTATTTCCTCAGGTTCCTTATTTACCTTGCTTCGCTCATGTTAAGGAGTTGTTATATACTTTGGGTCTCAGAGACTACTGGACTAATCTAAGCACTATAACCAATTCTGCAAAGGCATTGATTAAGATACCATCGCTGCTAAAGTCTGACTGTGACAATTTCACCAAGGCAGCAGAATCATCGGTCCTGACAGGCTACTGGAGCATAAAGGCAAACAAGAGCTATGAGGCTTACTTGGGTAATGTAAATCTAAAACATCATCGATCTTTGTTAATTAAATTGTGCTTTGGGACTTCATTGATTGCGAGTCTACTTCGCAAATGAAACAATAATTTATCATCAATCTGTCTGCTCTGTAGTTGTTTAACAGAAAACATGGTCCACTTTCTAATGATATGTTCTGCCACAAAATGCTTCCTATGGCCATTACTGATGGCCCAAAGTTGTTGTATGTTTTCTAAGGCCATGGCTGTTTGTATTATTTTCTAGGAATGTGTTTGCAGTCTATGCCACTTGTAAATACCTTTTGTGGGCTTAGAGGGTAAGCCAGAAGAATGTACAGATTGTACAAATGAAAATAATCTCTCATGCACCCCCTTCTAAAGAAGCCCATGTCTGATCCTTCCTCTCCAGCTGACTATCACCCGATCTCCATCACTTCTTTCCTGGGCAAACTCTTGGAAAAGCTTGACATCTCCCAGCCTAGTACTGAATCTGTTGGTCGCCTCCATGACCACCAGTCTGGCTTCAGAGCTCCCGGAAGCACAGAAACTGCTCTCCTGAACACCATGTTTATGACATGGTCAACTATGCCATCATGTTCAGTCGCCTCCATGACAACATTGGTATTACTGATCAGGCCCTGGCCTGGTTGACCTCATTTCTCATTCCTTTCTCCTCTCTCACAGACTGTCCCTCTTAGGTCCATCTGGGGTCTTTCCTCTCTTCTATCTCTCTCTCTCTACTTGTGGTGTTCCCCAGGGGACCCCAGGGGGTATAACCTCTCTCACTGGCTCTTCAACCACTACCTGGTACATCTTGTCCACCGCATCGCTACTTTCTGCTCCAATTTCCAATGTTGTGTGGATGACACTCAGCTCTCTTTCAGAATCCCCTCAGCCACCTCTGCTTCTTCTCTCATACCAGACTGTCTGGCCGTAATTCAGGAATGGTGTGCCGGCGAAGATCTCTGCCGTAATGCCAGTAAGACTGAGATCTTAGAGTCAAATGAGCCAGAGCAGATGGTGCACGCTTCCAATTCATTGTGGCTATGTAGTGGAACTCCCTGTCACTCACCCTCAGAGCAGAACAATCGTACAGCACTCAACACCTGGCTGTTGGTCTGAACCTTGAACTATGTGCTGTCTCAATATGCAATCTGTAATATTCATGCAACTAAGTTGCCACTGTCTGTAACAGTGCCTTGATGCCCCCAGCCTGCATGTGCCCTTTATAATTGTTAAAAAATCAACAACAAAAAAAATCATCCTCATTGGGACACCCTCTCCCTCCTTTTCTATCTCTCTCTATGGCTGCCCATTCTAGGCCCTCTTCCTGCTCCTTCATGTGAGGCTAAGAACCTTGGTGACATCTTCGACTTCACCCTCTTCTTCTCTCCTCACATCTCTGTCATCTCTAAAAAGTCAAACTATCAGCTGCACCTCCTCAGAGGTATTCTTCCTTTTCTCACTTTCCCGCGTCTCTAGAGCTCTGGTCCTCTCTAGGCTGGACTACTGAAACAGCCTCTTTCTAAATCTTCCTGCCTCTACTCTTCAACCATTACAATGTATCCAGAACAGGACTGCAAGACTTGTCCTTGGCCTCAAGCCCAGGGATTGTATCTCTCCAGCTCTGAAATCTCTTGCTCCCATGCCTGCAAGGATCAGGTTCAAGACCCACTGCGTCATCCACAAGGCTGTCTGGGGCCTAGGACCTATTAGTGTCAGGCGCGTCTCCAAGCAGAGAGGTGGGGGTAGATTTGTCTCCTCGGCTGGGGCCTCCCTCTGGAACATCCTCCCTTCCTCTCTCAAACATGGGCACACTGTTTCCCCCTCCTTGTCTTGTCGTGGCTAGCAACACTTGTATAGAGGCGCGTTATAAATGCCACATCATATCATATCATTGATAATGTGCTCTGATATTTTATGTGTCAGCAAGGTTGTTCTTTTTGCCTGTTTTATTATTGATATGCTGTTTTCTATACCACATGAACAAATTATTTCAATGAATTGTTATAGGATTAAATGTTTGCTTTAATGACATTACTGTCAAAATGAAGCATTAACTGTTGTGGCACTGCATGCAGGTACTGCCTTTTTAATTAAGACAACAAATGCAGCTTCTTTCTATTATGATCAGGTCTCATCCTTCCTTTGGGTAAATAACACACTGGCAAGTATAGATGGTATCTTGGTATTTTATTTCATTTTATCCATTCATTGCCAGTGAGTCTCGGTCTTCTCATCTCCTAACCACCTGCAGTGAATCCCAGCCTGAGCCATGATTGAGGAAGGCAAAATGAGCTACCCGACAGCTAGCAACGTTTTTTTTTTTTTTTTTTTTCAGTGTGCCCGGCAGACAATGCCAAGTTCTGCTCAGGTTGTGCGAGCCCAGGCAGTGCGAGGGCAGAACAGGCACAGACATCAGAGCCAATGAACGCTGCTTGTGAGAGACCTGGCAGCCACAGACCACTGAGAACACAGCCACATGTGAGGTATTACGTTTTGTGGAACAACAGTTGAAAAGGGAACCTGCCTAGAACTCCCTGCAAATTATGTGACTTAGATCTGGACAGCAGAGGTTGTAAATCAAAGGGAAAGGGTTCTAAGCAGGTTTTATCTCAAGACATTTCTGGTATACCGTGGCCAATATACCAGGGCTATTACTGTTCCTTTCCTCTCCAGGGGAATCCAACGTCAGAAGGACAAAATGGAAGGACAGCTTCATCAAATACATACTTGCAGTTTATGGGCCCAATTACTCAAGTGAAAGTAAGGATGCCCTCTTATTTAATTGTTTTGGGCCAGCAGGCCAGGGAATACTGAAAAGACAGCCGGAGCCCACTGAAATGTCTATCCAAATTAGGGAAGCATTATGAGATCATGAAAAATAAGATCCTAGCTCGCCACCACTTCACATTCAGGAAGCAGAGAGAAGGTGAACCAATTGAAGAGTTTGTCACGGCTCTTAAAGGGTTAGCCATAACATATCTATTTGGACACTGTCAAGAGGATCCCATTCAAGACACGCTAATGATCAGATGCATTAGCAACAAGTTAGGCGAGGAACTTTGGAGGGAGATAGAACCAATGTTGGATGGGGCCATTGAAATATCCAAGAACGTAGAACACACAGGTGCATGTATCAAAGAACTTCACGTGGAAAGTTCTGGGAAACCCCCCCAAAGATGAGTCTGAAGATAGTTCACTCAACAAACTGAATGCACACGCAGTAAAGTCAGTCAAGAAGTTTGAGTGACTCAAGTGGCAAAGGTAGCAAGGAAGATAACTGACATGGTCAGAAGAGGAAGATGATATCCACGGAGCTGGACAGTAATGCAGAGAGGCAGTGGACGCCACCTTACAGGGAGGAGGTGCTATCTCTGTGGCAACATGATCATCCTGGCCAGTGATAAGGAACATATTGCCATACACATAGTCTGTCCTAACTGTGGGAAGAAAGGACATCTGGCCATATGTTGCAGAATTTTCAGATTGTCCAATGGTTTGCTACTGGAAGTATTTGAATACAACACTACTGATGACACAGTGGGAAGCAGGGAAGTGGTGTATATGGTTAGTGCAGTGTCAGGAAGGCTGAGAAGAAAAATAACTCATGCAGATATATGCATCAACAAGGTTTTAGTTTCCATGTTAGTTGATAATGGTGCTGACTGACTATACACTAATACGTTTGGAGACATGGAAGGAAAGGTTCCAGTGTTGTACATTGAGAAAACTACGGATAAGGGCCAACTCCTATCAAGAAGTCCCATTAGATATCATAGGGGAATTTGAGGAAACTACCTGCGTTAAGCCCTGAGAAGTGCATGGTAAGTTTTATGGGGACTATTGAGGAGGAGAATTAATTTATGAGATGACCAGGGAGAGTTGGCCATTAGACTAGACCCCTCCAACCAGAGGAAGTTCTCTTGGTTTGGGTGGGGAGACAAATGGTGTCAGGTAATAATGTCCCCATTCACAATGTCTCCATATGTAATGGCAGATAACCACTCAAATTTAGTCAATTGAATAATCTCTCTCTATACCTACCAGGGTAATTTTTAACATACCCTGGTAGTCTTTATTTTGTAGGAACAATTGGTATCCTGCAAGGATTGTCTCAGTATTTCAAGTCATTTCAAACAATGCAACGATCCAATTTGCTATTTGATGAACATGTTGTTCTTTTGTAATTCATGTATATATGATGAACGTTATGTTTCATGTCTTTTTTTTCGCTTTTTTTCAATTTCTTCATCTAACTTTTGTAAAAATTTTGAATAACAAAAAAAGTGTTTTGAATAATAAATCTGTTGTCAGTACTCTTTAGACGTTTTCTTTGGTTTACCCTTTGTGACTTTCTCTGAAACACCATCTTTGCATTATTATGGAGATTTAACCTTAATAACCGACAGAATTTAGGACTGTCCACAGCGTGGGTACCTTTTTTGGTTCTGTTTAAGCAGTATATCTCGCCCTCACTCACGCTTGCACAAAGGGGTACCCCTATTGTTTGTTACATCCTACATCCATACATAATTCTCTTCCTCCCCATCTTTCCCTCTTCTAACTCCTCTCTCCCCACTCCCATTTCATTCTCCCACCCTTCTATTCTTCACTTGTTCTATCCTTCTCTGTTCCCCCTCACCAATCCTGCTCCCTCTCCACTTCCCCTCCCCCTCAGTTAATTGCTTTTTGCACTGTTTTGTTGTCGAATGATTCATTATGTAATTTTGCTCCCAATGTTTATTATTGTTCACTGTATGAGTTGTTCCATTGTACAGTGCCTTTTTTGTAAGGCGCTCGTTAAATAAACAAATCAATCAATCAATCAATAATGTCACCATTGTCGACATTATATATGGTGCCATTTTGTATGGGGACGGGTCGCAGGGATGTCCTTTGCTCTCACTGAAAAAAAAAAGAAACATGGATTGCGGGGTTGTCCCCCGCATGTTCAGTGTAATAATGTCTCTGAGAAAAACTGCAACTTTTTTGCTAGGGGACATTTTTGTGGGGGCATTATTACCTGGAACCAGACAAACATGAGAGAGGGTGCCTCAAGGATTCCGTTAATCAAATAAGACTAAAAAAGGAGGCTGCTCTAATAGTAGACAGAGTGAAGCTACCTTAGGCCCTGAGGGGAGAGTTGGAAGAGGAAATTAAAAGGTTTAAAAAGAGAGTATGTTGGAAGCCTTTGAAGCATCAGAGTGAGTAAGCCCAATAGTTGTGGTACGGAAGTGCAATGGGAATGTGAGACTTTGCATAGACTTGAATTATGTAAACAAGAACCTAGTTTCTGAAATGTTTCTGCTTCCTAAGATCGACAAACTTTTAATGAATGTGCTAGGGGCACAAGTATTTTTGCCTCTAGAGTTAAGGTCTGCTTAACATCAAAGTGAGCTAAGCAGACTTGATTGATTTAAAAGCATTTATAACGCCATTTGGCCTGTATCGCTGAAAGCAGATGCCTTTTGGCCTGGTGTCTGCAGTGAGAGCTTTTCAAAACGTCATGTACAGGCTGTTGGGGTGTGATAATAGCATGATGCATTACCAGGATGACAGGCTCATTTGGGGGTTGAATATGCATTCTTAGTGTGTGAGAGATATTGAGACGATCGGGTCTGACCATTAGTTTGGAGAAGTGTAAATTTAGAGAGGAAAGAGAGACACACTTAGGACATGAGGAGACGGGATGTGGGATACAACCTAATCATGACTCAGTGATTGCCATACGCAACATGCCTGAACCAAAAAATAAGGTTGAATTAGCAGCTTTTTATGGGGCTGGAATTGTTTTATGGAAAATACACCAGGAACTTATCAGACACGATCAAGAATATGAGAGGACTCACAAGAAGAAAGTCTTGTTTGGGTGGTAAGGGGCTTGTACCAAGGAATTTGAAAGAGTGAAACAGGATGTGGTACAAGCACCATTGCTGCCTGTTTCCGGACAGGAGCATCGATGATGTCACAGAAATTATGGCTTCACATTCCTATCGCTTTCCACTTCTTGCCTCATGAAATATGAGATGATTACTGAATTCATCACTTATTACTTGGACTAATTTTTAAACCCTACCACCTTATTGCCTGGTCCAGTTGAGGGACAAGCCCTGAACTATATTTCTGTCATAACCAAATGTACTCATCTGAGAAACAGTTGCGGCTGGTACATTCTTTAATTGGCGGGACCTACATGTTTGCCAAAAATATGGGGGAGACACTGAGCTCATCAACGGAGCATGAACCAATTAAGGACGTTTTGGTAGAGTTTCTCTTCTGTTGAAAATATTTAAAATAGTTGGTTACTATTCTACTGCACAGTTTCTGTGAAACAATTGGTAAAAAGCCCCACAGTTTGTTATTGTTTTTGTACCAACAGTGCACATGAGTATTTTCCGACACATTTTCGTAATGCTTTTACCCACAATGTATACCAGTACTAAAATAATTTTCACATTTGCTGTGCACATACATTTCCATACTGGCTGTAAGCCAGTATTTCCAGATAAAAACACACACTATTTGCTCTGCCAGTAAAAATGCCATTACACAATAATAAAACAATCACAAACTTGCTGCACCATTGCAGGCCTGTAAACCATACATGAACACTCAACATGCTTACTGTACCCTTCTTACCAGTAATACTATATCATGTCACAGTAAGATAATAGATCCAGGCTAACTGTTGTAATGTAGGTCAGTCTACCCACATTTAAAATGTTACCATGTGTGCTGTACCATTCATGTCCATACCATAATGTTATTCTACAGTAAGAAAACATGTTCAAACTGGCTGCACCAAGGCAGGCCAGTTTAGCCATGAAATAACAACAATCATTTTGTGGGTTACCCTTAATTCACATGAAAGAAATGCCCAGACATTGGAAGAAAATAAATCCAGACTGAGCATATATATGTAGGTCATTCTAGCCACATAAGAGTACTTCCTAAGTGTGCTTTATCATTGATGTCCAGTAAAGAATGACCTACCACAGTAAGAAGATATAGCTAGACTAGCTGGACCTAAGTAGAGAAGTTTATCAATGTAATAATACTTATCATATTTGCTTTATCATTGATGCCCAGTAAAAAATACTATGCCACAATAAGAATATGTATCTGGCAAATTCGTACCCAAGCCCCCATCCTCCCGCACCAATCAGTGGGCTTGTGCATGGCACAAATGCAAGCACACACATATTCATACAGCATTAATTTACTGAATGTGAGGGATGGGCATTAACACTCTGTATACATATTCAGACCTGCGGTTTCCTTTCTTGTATTTTCAAAAGACCACGGAAGCCCGGTGAAGCAAAATCCCCAGGTCTTGCATGGCTCATTGGGCATGTGCACTGGTGTTGACAAACTCCCAAAGGTAAACCATGTTTCAATTTGACAACAGTCCTCAGATACGGCAAGCACTGAGGCAATGCTTAGTGTTTTCACTGAGCTTGCTTGACTCATCTGGAATGGGATGCAAGTTGGTTCCTCGTCACGTAATATGGATGAACCAACCCTGCCCAGGGATGATCACTGTGATGCACCTTTGCAAAATCCTGATGTCATTTATTTTGTAGATGGTTCATGCCAGCATGGCTCAAAAGGAAAATAGGTTGTTGGCTATGCTGTCTGTTCCCCATCTGTGATACAAATTGATCCACTTTCCACGATTTTCTCTGCACAGATAGCTGAACCTATAGATTGCAACAAGGTTTGCACACTAGTAAAAGTCAATATTTCACTGTTTCTATTGATTCTTGCTATGCCTCTGGCATAGCTCATGATTAAGGACATCTCTTGAAAGAATGCACTGCCCATTAACTGTAATGGGCTAATCAAGTCTGTTAGGTCAATCCATATTCATAGAAGTGGACCAAATGTGTCATGCACCGGAACTAGGGCAAGAGAGTCAATGTCAATGTTGAATAGCAAAATAATGTTTTACCCCTTAGGTAAAAGGGACCCTATCAGGTAATTTTGGTTTCTACTACAGTGATGAAATTCCAAGGATTGGCCACATGGATATATGTTCGTCAGTGAAAGAAGCCAACAGTTCCAGAATATTGTCCGTGCTCTGCAAATGCTGAACAACCTGCGCATATTCCTTTTACTAGTTCTTAAAATTAACCATTTGTTCGGACACAATGTTGTAAATGTATAGGTTGAACAAACCACCCCATTTTGAAAAATAACTTTGAATGGCATTGTCAATCCAAGAAAAGTACTGGAATAATAACATCATCAAAAAGTGGATAGTTGGCCATGGTAGAAAAAATACTCGGTTTTGCCGGGAAAGTTGCAAATTGTCGGTATGGTGGAACATTGTTATGTGGTGCATATTTTTTCTTAGGATATATTCCTACTTGATTCGAGTGAACAAAGGCTGTCATGCCCTTTCTTTTTGGGTATCTGAGGAAATGTACAACTACTACTGTTATGCCTAAATATGATGTATTCATGATAAAACACACCCCAACGACACCCCACACTATTGTACAAGAAGTAGAAAAAAATCAGTGGACCAAGTCCTCCCATGTAAGTGATCTGTAATCTAATGTCGTATTGGGCTAGATATTTCTTGACACAGGAAATACATTTAAGTGATTACTCCATTGAATAACAGACAGTAAAATAGACGTAACATTGTATGATCGACTGAATTTCCAGGAAAATCACCCCATGGATCCAGAGCCAGCAGTTAGTCTCAATCCTCCTCCTGGTTGCATCTCAATGGATCCTGCTGTAGACTGCATAAAGTGTAAAACATTATTACGGACCAAGAAGGTAGGACTATGTCAATTATGCCTTCCGCTATAATTAATTATTTTTATAAGCAGTTTGCTTGACTGCTCTCTGCTTGGGAGACTGCATATCCTAAATTAGCTATCAGTATGTATTGCATTGACACACACTAGAATTCAGATTGAAAGGAATCTAAGAAACTTCAGGCTTCCTTTCACAGCATACCATGCAATTCAGTGAGGTCACTAGCCACACTTGTCACCCTCTGACACAGTTTCTCACCTGCTTGACTGTCCATCAGACCCTCCACTCCCACACCCAACACTCCCATCAATCTGTCACCTCACATCTATCACCGGCAAACATGTCCTTAACTCTTGGCACAGCTATATTGCCATTTATAGATATCCCCATTTGAAACAGTAATTTGTCTATTGTGCATACATGAGGGCCCACCCGAAAGATGGGCATGCATGACACAATGTCATGGATGTGACCGCCAAGTTTTAAAGTTAATTGCATTTTGTCTTTGTTCATGCTGCTAAGCGTTAGGCTTCTGGTGTTGCAAGGGGTATTAGAGGGTCAAAGGGGAGGATAATACTTTTTGGGAATTCCCACTCTCCAACGATCAGACATTCAGGACTCCAATAGGCAGGGGAATGGACCTTCAGGGGACTCTGGTTGGTGGATCAAAGAGGGGGGGTCATCGAGTCATTTTTCTCTAGAGGACCGGGTGTCCTGAAAATAGCATGGACAAGGTCAGTATTTTTCTCTGTAGGTGTCCATGTATCACCACCACCACATTTGAATCCAATGTAATACATGTTTTACTGCAATAACAAGATCATACAGATAAAAGGACATGTGCTCAATGCATCTCTGTCTTATCTTACAATTGGGCATGTCATTTGCATGTTACTGCACATTAGACTGTGTTCATGTTTGCTGCATGTGAAGTGTAGCAGAGGACTAAACTGTAGACAGTTGCCCTAGGGATTGATTGACTATTTGTAATAGGCATGACCCCTCTTGTACTGCAACCCATGGAATACAGTGGAGTCCCATGAAAAATTCAGTCTAACTGTCACATGATCACTGACACGGCAGTCTTCCCTATGTCTGAGCAATTGGTGCTGTATGATTTAAAATGTTTTAACCCAGTCATCTCTGCTAATCACCCAATTTTAATTACTGTTCTCATGCATTGTATTGCTCATTTTATCTACATATTTGCACAGACTACGGTCTTCTGACGAGTGTTCATCCGCTGCTACATTTTCAAGCCATAACAATGACAGTAGGCGCTATACAAATATAAAATAAAATAACATCACATAAGATGGAACTGATACTGTTACCTTTCCCAGAGAATCCCATCTCTCTGATCCTCTACCCCAAGAAGGAGCTTGCTCTGGGTTAAGAAGAGACCCTTTGTGATTAAGTCATATGATTCCTGAAGAGTGAACCCTTTCTAGGACAATGGTGTGGTCAATGCTATCAAAGGTGGCAGAGAGGTCAAGGGGAATGAGTACAGTGCATCCTTCCACATCTGCTGTTCTTTTCAGGTTGTCCCAAACAGACATTAGGGAGGACTCCATACTTCTGAGCGGTCTGAAGCCAGATTGGGCAGGGTCAAGGAGGTTGTTGATTTCAGTGAAATGGCTGAGTTGCCTGTATGCTGTGATGTCCATGTGTGTGGCCATGAAACGGGTGTTGGAAATGGGGTGGTAGTTCTGGGGAAGGAGTGGGTCAAAGATCATATTTTTTTTAGGAGGAGTTTGATGAAGCAGGTTTTTTAAAGCTTCCGGGAGTGGTTAAGTATTGAGCGTGCGATACTGCCTGCACAGGTTGAGGCTAGGAGGTTTTTGAGGAGGGTGGGTGAGCAAGGGTTTTCAGGGGAGCTTGATGGGCGGTCTTACGCTACTAGCGAGAGGAACTACTGGTTTGAGATCGAAGAGAAAGAGGCAAAGGTTTGCATCATGAGGGAGTTTGGACAGAGAATTGGCAGTGGATGGGGAATGGATGGGGGAATTATTTCTATTTTACAGAATGTCAGTCGATATTGATGTTGTGGAAGTGTTCTGATAAGGCATTGCATATGGATTGGGAATTAGTGGAGGCGGTATAGCAACCGGGAGAATTGGATTAAAGATGATTGACACAACAGTAATGGCAGAAACATATAGATTTGGGATAGCTGGATAGATGGTGGAACGCCTAAAATGGGGGCACACCTGTAGAGGCAGAAACACCTACATTTAGGATTCCTGGATAACTGGAGAAACACCTAAAACGAGGGCACACCGATAGATGCTGTAACACCTAGATTTTGGAGACCTGGATAGAGGGAGACACACCTAAAATGGGGGGCACAACAGTAGATGCAGAAACACCTAGATTTGGGATACCTGGATAGAGGTTAACATGCCTACAATGGGGGGGGGGGCGCTGTTGCGCACAGAGGAAGATGGCGGTTTCTGTGTAGGCTCCGGCAGACTTCGGTGCCTTAAGCCGGGATAATCGCTTGTAATTGTCCCAATTCCCCATGAAACTCGAGAGGAGCCTGCAGTAGCACCCTCGGAAGAGGCACAGAAAATTTGAGGCCAGACGGAGAAGGGATCGCCGAGAAATAAGCCCAGCAAGATCCTGCGGCACGTGGAGGAGCGGCAACCGAGAGCGGCGGGGAGGAGCCCAGATCCAAAACTATGCGAGCAACACAGGCGAAAAAGCAGGCGAGTGCCCTCGCGAGAGGGAGAACCGTGGGCGCTCCGAACATTGTAGAGCACCTGCGGACCCTCTCGTGGATGATCGGATGAACCAGGAGAGAGGGGAAGACTTCGGATCGCACCGCAACACACGAGCGGGGAGGTAAGGCAAGCCGCCCCTCCCCCGCCGATACATGCGACTCTCCCTCCGAACGGAAGGCACATAGAGCGGCACTAAAGGGGGCATAAACCGAACACTACAGGCAGTGGCAGAGGTATTGCATAGCTTCACAGTTCGGGGCGAGGTGTCCCCCCAACTTACACGCGCCCCCTGGGATAAGGAAGTAGCATGAACGACAGACAAGGTGCGATTCAAGACGTATAGGTTGCCGCCTCATCTCGTAAACGAACGCAAACCCACGCGCCCATCTCTACCCACGCACTGTACAGACCACACAACCCTGGAAAAGGAAAGAGAACCAGGAAAAAGTGCCTGCTGGTATACTGGTTAACGGTATCTGCGCCCTAAACACACTTTGGCAATTGTGGCACTCGCAGGACATATAAACGGAGCAAGTGGAGCACTCCCATAAGCTAGTCGGAACCTCCGGCTAATTTGACGACAAAGCAAGACGCACATCCCATTTAAAGGAAATCAGTGAGGACACTCTTGCTGAGAATTTAACATTTAATTCAACTGAATAGGTGACGATGCCCAAGAACTTTGGCCCCAAAAAGAACAGAGGCACAATAGACAAATATACAACCGCAATCCAAAAAGACACGGCATCTGAGGTCGAAGGGGAGATGGCAACGTAGGACAATCAGCCCCCTCCTGCAACAATGCTGAACCCCCAGGAAGTTTTCACGGCCATGCAGCAGGGCTTTGCAACGCTCACCGAAAAACTTGACGGGATCACAGTCAGTGTGGCCACCATGAAAGCCCAACTTGAAAAGACCACCTCTCGTATGACAGAGGCTGAAACAAGAATATCAGGCACGGAAGATGCCCTTGAAGCATTGAAATCCACAGTCTCCACTATGGCTATTGAACTGGGCACCGTGAAAACCAAATGTGAGGACTTAGAAGCGAGACCTCGGAGGAACAATGTCCGCATTATTGGGGTCCCAGAAGACGCAATTAAGGGGCCGATGGAAAAAGCGATAGAAGACCTCCTGTGCATGCTATTATGGGATCCTGGATGGTCCCCGACGTTTATAGTGGTGAGGGCACACAGATCAGTGGCCCCGAAACCCAAGCCAGGGGCTTATCCGAGACCGATCATTGCACGTATATTGAATTACAGGGACAGAGATCTGATCCTTAGAACCTCCAGAGAGAAACAGGAGTTAAGATGGGAGGCAAATATAATACGCATCTACCCGGATTTTACGTTGGCAGTCCAACAGGAACGGAAGCTCTTCAACGGGGTCAAGAAAATGCTACGAGACCGGCAAGTGCAGTATGCAATGCTTTACCCCGCCAGATTGAAAATCCAACACCAAAACAAGCCCTTTTTCTTCACATTTCCTGAAGAGGCGGCGAACTTTATAGAGACACATATTCCTCCGAATAAGGAATGATCCGCAACTGATGGTGACTAAGATGAAAAAAATGGCCACATTACCACCAGCACACCAAAGAAGCGAAACGGACATTAACAAGGCAGGCTCCACACAGAACTCTACACTAAGGTGCGTCGAAATTCAACTCTCAACGACTGTCAATAAGCACCTTAGACAGCACGATAAGAACGAGTAACTGGACAACACCGGAAATGATTCGACACCGGCAGCTGCACTGAAGACGCCGCAGCCCCCCCTGTAGCAGGTGCTTAAGATGTTGATTGGAGGGAAGGGATGGACAACCTATTGCACAGTTGAAGTTTGGGGCACTGTGAGGGTGGGGGCAGCGGGGACACAGGGGATGTTGGGGGTTTGTTATGTACAAGGGGTGGGAAAAAGAAAAAGCACACAGGGGAATGGCACGTTTGCACTAAAGCACACAACGGGAGGCTACTGGAGCACAAACCAAAAGAAATACGTAAGAGACAATGGGTAAACTAAGCAGAGATGATATAAATGCGATAAGCTGGAATGTAAGGGGCCTTGGGTCTAAGATAAAGAAGAGAATGATCATGGCATATCTAAACAGACAAGCTGCTAAGATCATCTTCCTTCAAGAGACACATATTGGTCCAGGACAGACAGAACATGTGATACCTAATTGGGGCTCTTATCAATATTTCACCACATATTCCAGACGAGCGAGAGGGGTCGCAATATTACTGCTTAAAACATTACCATTCCAGCTAATAAAGGCAGAATGCAACCCGGAAGGGAGATATGTGCTACTACATGGCAATCTATTTGACAAAGAAATAGTTCTCCTAAACATATATGGCCCAAACGTAGACCAACCAGAATAGATCTATGGCTACTGGACCCGGGGAGCATGACATGGGTCACAAACTCCCACATTTACCCTAGGACCTACTCTGACCACTCTCCGATACAACTAACACTGAGAATCCCAGATAAGACACATTTCCGTCCACCATGGAGATTTAAGCCGGAGGCACTGAGAGATCTAGTTTATAAAAATTCAATGGAACAACACATACAGGAATATGTTGACTTAAACGAAAACTCGGTCTCCTCTCAGGCTACTTTATGGCAAGCATTTAAAGTGTGCATCAGGGGGCAGTCGATATCTATAGAAGGGGGAATCCTGAAAGATATTAGGGGACGGTTAACCCGACTTGTGACACACATAGCCGCCCTACAGGCCCAATATGCGATCACTCCATCGCCCCAAATTAGCTTAGAGGTCAAAAACACGCTCGATGAATACATCGAGGCAGCAGACCAAGAGGTCAGATACTTCGATAGACCAGTGGCAGCACGTAGGTATGGAGAAGGGGAAAGGCCAGGAAGGCTATTGGCTAGGACAGTGCAAGGTGAAAGGGGCCCCACGACTATACCCTGTAAACGAACAACGGATGGTACAGTGACCACTGATCAGACAAAATTGAAGGACACATTTTATGCATTTTACAAAGACCTATACTCTCCACAGAGCACTGTCACAGAACCCGAAATAGAACAATATCTTTCCTGAATACCCACCACCCTCATAGCAGATGCCACTAGGGAATCGCTGGAAGAACCCATCACTGAGGCTGAGATAATAGAAGCAATCAAAGCACTCCCCAGCGGGAAGTCGCCGGGCACAGATGGGTTGGGAGCTGAATTCTACAAAGAATTCAGTCATCTGCTAGCGCCCAGACTTCATGCAACATGGATAGAGGCGATACAAAAAGGAGAGCTACCAGAAACCTCAAGAGAGGCAATAATAACACTGCTACTCAAACCGGGGAAGCCTCCCGAAGACTGCGAGTCATATCGACCACTCTCTTTAATAAACACGGACACTAAGATCTTAGCAAAGATTCTGGCCATTAGACTCACAACGCTGATGCAGTATATGGTTCATGAGGACCAGGCTGGGTTTATAACAGGCAGATCCACAGCAACTAACATAAGACGATGTCACCACATCATCTCCACCATCCCCCCCGAAGCCCAAGCGATAGCAGTCTCTCTAGACATGAGGAAAGCGTTTGATACAGTTTCCTGGCCCTTTCTCTTTGGGGTGCTGCGGAACTATGGGTTTGGCCCGCAATTCATAAAATTGATCAAAATATTATACACACGACCACAAGCGAGGATTAGGATCAACGGAACACTCACAGAGATCCTGGAACTGCTGGGTGGTACGAGACAGGGTTGCCCACTATCCCAGCTCCTTTTTGCTTTAATAATAGAACCAATGGCAGACATACTTAGATCATGCTACAACACGTTTGGGATCCAGAGCAGCGGTAAACTTCATGTAATAACACTATATGCCGATGACATCCTATTATACCTAAGGGACCCCGATCGCACACTCAGTAAGGTCCTGGCAGAAGTGGGGAAGTTTGGCGAGTACTCAGGGCTCTGCCTTAACCCTAACAAATCGGAGATATGCCCGCTGACCGAAAATACAGCCCAGCCTCGAAACCTGCACGGCCTCATATGGAGCCCGGTTCATATCACATATCTAGGCACACACATAGCAAGGACGGCCCAACTTTCTCGCACCCTGAACTACTCCTCTCTAGTAGAAGATCTATGCATCAAAATGAAACGTTGGAATACCCTGCCCATATCTCTGATGGGAAGGATAGCACTGATTAAAATGATTATACTACCAAAACTCTTCTACCTTTTCAATGCTGTCCCAGTCTGGCCAGGTCATGCTCTGTTTTCCAGGATAAACAGTGCCTGTATAGCGTTTGCGTGGGGTGGACATCCGAGATTAAGCTGGAGGGTCATGTCTGACACGTACCCTACGGGTGGACTGATGGCACCTGACCTGGAAATATACTACCTTGCGGCACAGGCACACCATGCTGCGAGCTCGGCCACATCCTTCATAGACCCAGGCCCCTCAGCCCCCATATCAGTAGAGCATAAAGCAGTGATAGCACTGCAAAGGATCACTCGGCCGGCCCCCAAGCACTATAACGCAATAAACCCAACCAAAGTCACGATCACAGCATGGGCAAAAATCACAGAAATATTTGAGGCCAGTAAATTATATCGTCCAAGCATGCCAATCTGGGGCGACCCTTATACATCTCTATCTGATGAGAGTGCAGTAGCGAAGCACTGGAGCTCGAGAGGAATTACACAATGGGGACAGCTATTCCCAGAGAAGCAGTTTGTACTTTGGGAAGACATTAAAGACGTAGTGGGTAACACAAATACACTTAAGCTTCAATATGCTCTGGTGAAGGACACTTCACGTCGTATGTTCCCTTCATTCCCAAAGGAACCGGAAATTAACATGGCGCTACGCTACATTTACACTGGGGGGACACAGAAGATAACCGCCTGAGCGTTGTATAAGATTATAATACAGACACAACCGAGAGTGAATCATTCAGCCAGGGGTAAGTGGGAGCAAGATCTGGGACAACAGATTGAGGATCAAGAATGGTCTCAGATATGCTCACTAACCAAACAAATATCATGCAACTCAGGATTTAAGCTGATTCATTATAAGATAACACATAGGACACACTACTCCCAAGCAAAACTCAAGAAAATATATCCCACCATGCCCGGCAACTGCCCAAGATGCAACAGCGAGAATGCGAACATATTTCATATGCTATGGGATTGTATTAAATTGAAACAATATTGGGCTGATGTATGTGGAGCACTGGACATGATGGCAGATCAGCCAATGGAATGGTCCCCAAGAATATGTATGTTGGGGGTGGTGGGAAAGATGAACCCGACATGGCGTAAACTGCTAAATGTGAGCCTACTAATCGCTAAAAGGGTCATTCTGATGAGATGGAAGAATATAAGCCCCCCAACCAAAGAAGACTGGAATAAGGACATGATGTGGGCTAATGACAACGAGGAATTGTACATTGACTCTGTGTTACCCTCCTCCAAACCTAGAAACATATGGTCAAGATATAAACAATACCTAGCGGAATTAAATGAACTTGAGTTCCCAACCACTGAAGAAATCTCACTGGCTTAAGTTGCGTAAAAAACAAATGTCTGGAATAATGTTATGTGCATAACCTGTGTGCAAATATAAATAAAGTTGTTAAAAAACATGCCTACAATGGGGGCACAACAGTAGACACAGAAACACCTAGATTAGATTTGGGATACCTGGATAGAGGCAGGAACACCTAAAATGGGAGCACAACAATAAATGCAGTAAAACCTACATTTGGGATACCTGGATGAAGGGTGAAGCACCTAAAATGGGGGCACAGCGATAGATCCTGTAATATCTAGATTTGGGAGATCTGGATAAAGGGTTCAAACACCTAAAATGTGGGCACAACAGAAATGCAGCATCACCTAGATTTGGGATACCGGGATATAGAGAGAAACACCTAAAATAAGAATACAACAGTAAATGAAGAAACACCTAGATTAGTGACACCTGAACAGGGGGAGACATTCCTAAAATGGGGATACAACAGTAAATGCAGAAAGACCCAGATTTGAAATACCTGGATAGAGGGAGAAATGCCTACATCGTGGGCACAACAGTAAATGCAGAAACAACTAGATTTTGGATACACAGGTAGAGGGGGAAATGCCCAAACTGGGGGAACAACATTAAATGCAGAAAAACCTAGATTTGAGAAAGCACCTAAAATGGGGGGACACGAGTTAATGAAATGGTACGTAATGGTTGGATTTAAGCAGTGATAGGGATAATACTTATTAGCTAGAAAACTTTGGAACGCTATGTTATGTAGGTCCGAGGGGTGGTAGGGCTTTCCAGAACACAGTAATTGCTGTATTGCCCACTTAGACTACTTTTACCTTGTCAGTTGCAAGGGTATACTATATTGGTGCTCCTTTCTTCCAAAGAGAGTTCTAATTCTTTTGTAATGTTTTATTTTGGATCTGAGTCAAAAAATCAAATTCATTACACCTATATATAACAAAGTTGTGTTTGTTTGTGGGTTTGTAAGTGGCAATCTCACCTCCTCATGAACAGCAAGGTCTGGTGTCATGAATTCTGCATGGAGTATTCTGTATTTCATTGTAGACTTAATTAAACTATTTCTGGCTTGATAGGTCATCCTGAGATAATTAACCGCCATCTACAGCTCGTTTATAGGAAGTGCTCATCACCGCGCATCAAAGCTGAAACATGATAAACATTCTGAAGAAGGAAGATCTCAAGACCATGAAACTCATAGAATTCAATATGCTTTGAGACAGAACAAATTAAGTGCTGAAAAACCTGAAGCAAGACTTACTAATCAGAGAAATAGTGCTTCTGTACAACAAAGAAATGAAACTGCTGAAGAAACTCAAGCAACACTTACCAATCTGAGAATGTGTTCTGCTAAAAAAACAAGCAATGAAAATGAAACTGGTGAAGAAATTGAAGTGAGACTTGCTGATCAGAGATTTGAAAATCAGAGAATTGAAATAACGGATGAAACCGTTTTATTCAGCTAGTAATATCATAAATCAATACATGATAATTCACCTACCTTCTAAAAGATATTTATTTCCCTCCAGAGTTTTAAATGTACTCCTAATCTCATACACAAATAGTTTGTAGAGGAGCAGCTGCATGCCTCTATAGGAAACCCTGCCCCCCTACATCCATATGTTGGAGACCTGAGATTGTGCCGTGTTTGACACAAGCAGCTGTACCAATACCACAGATGTGTATTTAAGAGAAGAAACCCATTGAAGCAACCCTACCTAATGTATCCCGAAGTGATGACAACCTAAGAGTGGAACTCCCTGAAGGAATATGAAAAAGAGCAAAGAATGCAACTAGTGACATCACAAGAGATATATACAAGGGCCCGAGATACTGGCTGAAGAGGATGTATGGATCCTGCAGAAACTAATGATGAAGTAAAGAATCAAGTGAACTTTTAAATATGAAAAAGAAGATTATTTGTGCACAAAGTGCTGTAGAGAATCAAATGTTCAATTATTGTACAGACGCTGAAATGTAAGTAGACTAACGCATCATAGAAGCTCGCTATAGTCAGTGAACAGAATTCAGGTGAAGCAGCATTGTATAGAAGCTGGACATCAGTAGCCTGAATTTAGTAAGCCAGGACTCATGAAGAAGAAAGGGAATACTGAGACACAGCAAGAATAAGCTGAAATGTGGAGCTGCATGGCGAGGTTGTCTGGCCTGGAGTCAAGACTGAAGCAGCCATGGTCAGTGTTAGGGAGAATTCTCTGTTTAGGCTGAATTTCCTAACCTAGTGAGTCCCCCAGCAGCTTTGCTGGATTTCGGGAGTTTGTTTTTTTCTATCCTGCCAAGAGTGAGACTCTTTTCCTCCCACTCTTGGACATGTATGGGTATAATTCCTTTGAAATGTCAATGTGTTTGATGGGCTATGGGGTATTTTACTCCATAGGGTCTCATAAGTTTGTCTATGTAGGTTTTACACCGCACCCTATGTGCCGTAACACTGGGGCGTCCTAACGGACCGCCACCATATACTACTGTCTCCCCGGGCATGTAAAGTCACCATTGGCTTTACTAGACCTAAATTTACTAACAGAACTAGTACAAACCATCTTATTGTGGACGTACTAGTAGGGGTTATTCAATTACTTCCAGATCTGTTACTCGAGGGGGCACTGTCCCGTCCCCCCTCGTCGAGTGGTGGCAGTGGAAACTACTTGTTATGTCCGACCCCGAACATAACCCTATGGGATTCGTCCCATTGTTGGATATTGGCTCTTTTTCTCGTTAATCTCTAACTTACCACCGGTCTCCTTATCTTAAATAAGTTTATCGGATGGTATTTTCTGCCAGAACTCGGTTTTTAAATGGCGTCTGTGTTCGTCTCTGTAACTCCTAAACCAAAGGTCGAGCCCTTTGTTCCACTTTTGGCGGGCTCTGTACAGAGACCCTCCAAAGTGGTGCCATTTTGTCTGGGTTACCACAGGGGTGTGGGAGGGGGTTTAGGCACCCTGGACCGAGTTGCTTTGCCAACTCCGGTCGCACTCTGGAGTGATTGGCGCAAGTGGTGAGCGTTCCCGCTCACCACTTAGCTTGTGTTGATTGACAGCTAGGCTGAATGAATGGGGGTCTTCTGCATAAAAGCAGGGCTTTTGGGACTGGATCTTCAGAAGTTGCCACAGGACCTAAGAATCCGACGAGGGTAACGCTAAGCCGACCTGCAACGACGACACCTCTGGAGGAGACCTGCTGAGCCGACTCACCACTTCCCGACGACAGAGGAGATCTCCCTGCCGGAGAGTCTCTTCCCCTGACTGGTGGGAACAACCAGTCCCCTTTGCTTTTTATTCGCCTCAGGACGCAGTGGTCGAATTGCCTGTGCAGAGCACCTCGGCAACCGGATAGCCACTATCCCTGTAACGCGACCAAAAGCTGGTGCCTTGTGACAGAGCACTCCGCGGCTGGTCTCTTCCCTGGTGGTGCACCGGACTTCACTTTCCTTCGACGACGAGATCATCTCTACTCTTGGCAAAGACCCGACGTGCATCCACCACCAGGAACAACTGCCCCTGCCGGAGCTGCCCTCCACAACAAGGTACCGTGTCCGCCTTGCTTCCCTTTCGTTCGGTTGGAGTCAGGTGTCTTAATCCTCTCCGTTCCGCTGGGTCGCCTCCAAGCTTTGCTCATTCTCTGTTCTGAACTGGTTCAATCTGCTGATAACAATTTGCTATAAAGACTTGAATGCATCTCCACTAGAGACTTTTTGGGACATCGCGCCTTGCCTCTCTCCGAGTGGGCCTGGCCTCTGAACTTTATGATCTATTGTGATTCTTGCCTTCCTGCCTTGCATCTTATCCACGTAGGATTGAACTGTGTTGATTTCATAACCTGCCTATCTTTTTCTCTCCCTTCCTAACTAATATTCAAGTGTCATCTAGGTTGAGGTATAGACCTCTGTCTGAAAATAAGTGGTACCAGTAGAACCTAGAGTTGTCGATATTTTGCTAGGGGGATTGATCATTTTCTACTGTGTAGAGTAATTGTGTTTGATTTGTTTGCCGTGATTTGCTTTAGTGTTTTCCCTAGATGTTGTGTTATAAATAAATACCTTGATATCTTTACACTAAGCCTCGTTGCATGTTTGCTTGTCTTGCTGTGAAGAATTGCCCTATTTTGTATACTCCACATACTGCTCAACTTTTCTTGAGAGAAGTCTGACTGCTCAGCCACAGCTACCAAGTGAATCTGTGTGGTGCAGACTGCTACCAAGTGGGTTCACCGCCAACGCCTGTAGTCCTAAATCTTTTGCAGTGGTCCCAGAGGGAAATGCACAGGTTTCCGCCTAACACTGGTGTACAGCGGTGGGATTTGTATCGAGTATACAGTTTAGAGTGCTTTTCGACACTGTAGGATAATTAACCACAAAACTTTGCACAAAAAGCAACTTTCAAAAAACATGTCTACGATGGAAACCTACAGTCAAGAGTCTTTGTCAGGTGAAAATACTGAGAGTTTGCGAGCTCCCTGTAGGCAAGCGAATCTTTCTGTAAGAGGCAAGACGATAGAACTAATAGAGAGATTGCTGGCGAACCAAAGTCTGGGAACTTGTTCAGAGGAACCAATCTCCCCAGCGAATGTAGACGACAGTAATGGTGTTGATCTGAATCGTAATTCTGATGATAGCGATGAAGAGGCTGACGAGGACGGAGAGGCTAACGAAACTGTCTCCCCCGCTCCTCTACCTGCCTTAACAGCTGTGTCTACGGGGTCCATACCAGGTCCCACAAGTAACCCTGCTTATTTTGAACTTGAAAAAATGAAGCTCAAACTAGAATACAAACGGTTCTTGGCTCAATCTGAACGAAACCAAGAACTCGAGTTCAGACCGATGAATGCCCAGGCTGACCAGAAGCAAGCTGAGTTAAGACTCAGAGAAATAGAACTTAATCACGAATTAGAGATGAAAAAGTTGTCTATGGAAAATGCTTCTCTCTCCCCTGGTTCCTCCAGGAGCTCCAGTCCCAAAAGACCCCGGATGCCGAAGGAATTAGTGGGTATGTCTGAACCGAGATTGGATGTGTTGGATTGTCTGAAACTGTTTGAGTACAATCATGGGCTCCAAGACATCACCGGGAATGCTTTGCTTCCCTGGTTGTTCTCTAGGCTCCCTCCTGTTGCGACTGATGTGGTAATGGAGTTGGGGGAGGCGGATAAGACGGATTACGAAAGTGTGAAACTAGCTTTGATAGCTAGATTCGGGAAGACCCCTTCCCAGTATCTTAAGAGGTTTAGAACCCTCAAAAAGCATGATGGTACCCCTTGGGCTACCTGGGTGAGTGAAGGGTTGAAAAACTTAGAGGGATGGATTAAGGGTTACAAAGTGAACACTTATGAGAGTATGAGAAATCTTTTTATGTTGGAGTCTATTTATGATGCCTGTTCTCCTGAGCTCAGACAGCACTTGGCTGATTCGAAGGAATTGGATTCCAGGGCACTAGCTAAGGCTGCTGACTTGTGGGTTGCCAACAGGGCTACTCATAAGGAGTCTGGGGCCACTCAGAAAAAGGATGAGGGAAGACAGCCTAAAAAAGACCCAAAAGAGAATTCGAATAACTCACCTTCCAAAGAGGGCCCAAAACAAAACCAGAAGGGTAAGCCACCGGGAAAACCACAGCAGAATAGCGTGTCTTCTGGTGCCAAACCGGAAGGAGGTCAGAACAAGACACCATTCCAGAAAGCATTCGGTAAATGCTTTGTATGTGGCTCGACTGACCACGTGAAAGGAGATCCCAGATGTAAGGGTAAACCTTCAGGGGTCCAGCTTGTCTCCTTAGCCTTTGCTCCAGAGGAGGAAGTCCAAATGGCAAGTGGAAACTTTCTACTGCTAGCTGACGGACCCATTGGAGTCTCAGCCAGCGTTTCTTTAGTATCTCTGGGGTTGTGGGAACAACAGAATTTAGATGTCTATAATTCTATCCCCGATAATACTAAAGAGTATTATAAGGACAGGTGAATGGTCAGGAGACTCCTGCTATTAGGGACACTGGGGCCAGCATAGCTGTGGTGGATAAATTGTTTTTTCAGGCTGAGGATGTTGCTAAGGCACCCAAACGCCTCACCAAGTTAGCTGGAGGGCCTGTGCAGATGCTTCCCCAATTACCAGTTCTCATCCAGTGTAACGACATGACTGTGAAGATACCTGTCAGCATACAGAGTGAGGTACCAGGACGCGTACTGTTGGGTAACGATTTGAAAACTCTCGGAGTTGTATTGCATAATCCCAGACCTCCTAGTAAACAGTTACAGGAGCTAACCAGACCCGCAAGAGAGAGGACCACGCGCGGTACTCTCCAGGAGATGATGAAGAAAGAAATCACTCCTGCTCCACTGGAATTGTCGGCCGCTGTCTCCAAGAAATCAGAAGCAAAGGGGAAACCTAAGACTTTTATCCCGAAACCAGCCGCCAGCATTCCAGTGCAGCCGACACGGACTTCCCCGCGGTTGTCCAACGTCACACCCATAACTTCACCTCCAGCCGAGGCTGAGAGGGAGGTACAACCCTGCGTGGTAGAATTAGACTCTGAGGAAGAGCTAATGGAAGGCCAGGAACTCATTGGAGATCTGGATCCTGTTGACCATCCTGAGCTGCAGTCTTTACTGGCAGAAGGTGGACCCAGCAGGGCAGACTTCAGTAAGGGACAGAGAGAATGTCCAACTCTGGAAGGTCTTCGCCATCAGGCAGAAGCTCAGGCTGAAGGGCAAGAGCCTGGGAAATACAGGTTGCACTGGGAAGATGGCCTCTTCTACAGTGAACCGACCGAGTCTGCACCTGGAGACTACAAACGACTTGTAGTACCCCAAGAGAACAGACCACAGTTCTTGCAGTTAGCCCACAAGATTCCTTTGGCTGGTCACTTGAGTTTCAAGAAGACTAAGGAAAGGCTCTCTCTCTATTTCTATTGGCCAAAGATGGGGGCCGAAGTAGAAAAACACTGCAGGAGCTGCCACACCTGCCAGACCTCTGGTAAGGTTGGCTCCAAGAATGTGGCACCTTTAGTGCCTCTCCCAGTCGTGGGAGTCCCATTTGAGAGAGTAAGGATTGACATCGTTGGTCCCCTTGATCCTCCAACCTCCTCAGGCAACAGTTGTATACTTGTTGTAGTAGACCATGCTACTAGGTATCCTGAGGCAATTCCTATGAGGACTGTTACCGCTCCGGCTGTGGCTAAGGCCCTCCTTGGTATTTTTACCAGGGTCGGGTTTCCTAAGGAAGTAATCTCTGACAGGGGGTCAAACTTTATGTCCCACTACATGAAAGCCATGTGGAAAACCTGCGGAGTAACTTACAAGTTCTCAACGGCTTAACATCCACAAACCAATGGGTTGGTAGAACGGTTCAACCGAACCATGAAGAGCATGATAGGTGCTTTAGAGGAACCCCTTAAGCGTAAGTGGGACCTTCTACTGCCATGCCTTCTCTTTGCTTATAGAGAAGTCCCTCAGGAGGGAGAAGGTTACTCTCCCTTCGAACTACTCTATGGTCATCCCGTCAGAGGTCCATTGGCCCTGATTAAGGAGGGGTTGGAGAGTGCTCCTCCCCCCAAGCCAGTCAGAGTGACTGACTACGTGATAGGTCTCCGGAGGAGAATGTCGCACATGATGACGGTAGCAAACGATAACTTGAAAGCTGGACAAGCATTGGTCAAGCACTGGCACGATCAAAAAGCTAACATGGTTGAGTTCGCTCAAGACCAGCTCGTTCTCGTTATGATCCCAACAAGGCAGAGGGCCTTGCAAGATAAGTGGATGGGACCCTACCGAGTAGTGGGTAAACTCGGAGAGGTTAACTATCTGGTGGACTTGGGCAATCCCAAGGAGGCTCCGACAGTCTTTCACACCAACCGATTTAAAGCGTATGTCTCGCGACCTGATGTAGGAGCATTGCTTCTAGCATCATCTGAGGAAGAAGAAGAGAGTGAAGCTCTTCCGGATCTCCTCAGAGGCTTGCCTTTAGATGAAAAAATTGAAGGAGTGAATCTCTCCTCCAATCTGACACCCGAGCAACAAGGAGAGTGCAAATCTATGTTGAATCAGTTTGCCTCTCTGTTCTCGCTTTCACCAGGCTTGACCCCTTGGGGCCAGCACGACATACTCACTGGTGACTGTCTGCCGGTCAAAAGCAGAGGATACCGCATGTCAGAAAACGTACGAACCCACATCAAAGGTGAGGTCAGCAAGATGCTCGATCTTGGGGTAATAGAGCCCTCTACTAGTCCATGGTCTAGCCCAGTTGTGTTAGTAACAAAGGCCGGATCTAAAGAACTTAGATTCTGCGTGGATTATCGAGCTCTTAATGCAGTCACCAAGACTGATGCCCACCCTTTGCCAAGAACAGGTGAGTTGGTGGATAAACTTGGCGCCGCCAAGTTCCTCAGCACATTTGACTTGACGTCAGGCTATTGGCAAATAGCCCTGACAGACCATGCCAAGGAGAAAACTGCATTTTCTACCCCCGTTGGCTTATACCAGTTTAAGGTAATGCCTTTCGGATTGAAGAATGGACCTGCTATGTTTCAACGGATGGTAAACCAGGTTCTGAATGGGATGGAGGACTTCTGCATGGCATACTTGGATGACATCGCAGTGTTCAGCAATTCCTGGGAAGAACATGTCACCCACCTGAGGGATGTTTTACAGGCTCTTGGACGAGCCAATCTGACGATAAAGGCGAGTAAATGCCAAATTGGACAGAGTAAGGTAGTCTATCTTGGGCATGAGGTAGGCGGTGGAAAAATAAGGCCTTTGCTCAGTAAGATTGAAGCTGTGCAAAATTGGACAGCACCGACTACTCAAACCCAGGTGAGAGCCTTCCGAGGCCTCACTGGGTATTACAGGAATTTCATAGAGAACTATGGGACCATAGCTTCTCCACTGAATGTCATCTCCTCGCCCAAATTCCCTAAAAAGGTTAAATGGAACGAGGAGTGCAGTCAGGCTTTTGAAAACCTGAAACAGGCTCTTTGCCAAGCCCCAGTACTCAGAGCTCCTGATTACCGCCAACACTTCATTGTGCAGACAGATGCTTCAAATGTAGGAATAGGTGCCGTACTCAGTCAACTGGATGGGAAAGGTAGGGAGCACCCCGTTTGCTTCATCAGCCGCAAGCTGAAGGATCCTGAAACAAGGTGGGCAACAATCGAAAGAGAGTGCTTTGCTATCGTGTGGGCTCTGAAGAAGTTTAGGCCGTACTTGTATGGTTCTACTTTTGTTATTCAGACTGACCACCAACCCTTGAGATGGTTAATGCAAATGAAAGGGGAAAACCCAAAACCATTGAGATGGTCGATCTGCCTGCAAGGGTTTGATTTCACCATTGAGCACAGGTCAGGGTGTCACCACCAAAATGCTGATGGTCTCTCTAGGATGTATGTCATCGACTAGAGGTATGAGATTCATCCAGGAGTGGATTAAATCATCCTGTCCCTTAGTGTGGGGGGGGGGGGGACGAGTGTTAGGGAGAATTCTCTGTTTAGGCTGAATTTCCTAACCTAGTGAGTCCCCCAGCAGCTTTGCTGGATTTCGGGAGTTCGTTTTTTTCCATCCTGCCAAGAGTGAGACTCTTTTCCTCCCACTCTTGGACATGTATGGGTATAATTCCTTTGAAATGTCAATGTGTTTGATGGGCTATGGGGTCTTTTACTCCATAGGGTCTCATAAGTTTTTCTATGTGTGTGTTACACCGCACCCTACGTGCCGTAACACTGGGGCGTCCTAGCGGACCTCCACCATAGACTCCATAGCCGGGGACTGACTACTGTCTCCCCGGGCATGTAAAGTCACCATTGGCTTTACTAGACCTAAATTTACTAACAGAACTAGTACAAACCATCATATTGTGGACGTACTAGTAGGGGTAATTTGATTACTTCTAGATCTGTTACTCGAGGGGGCACTGTCCCGTCCCCCCTCGTCGAGTTTTGGCTGGTAGCAGTGGAAACTACTTGTTATGTTCGACCCCGAACATAACCCTATGGGATTCATCCCATTGTTGGAGATTGGCTCTTTTTCTCGTTAATCTCTAATGTACCACCGGTCTCCTTATCTTAAATAAGTTTATCGGATGGTATTTTCTGCCAGAACTCGGTTTTAAATGGAGTCTGTGTTCGTCTCTGTAACTCCTAAACCAAAGGTCGAGCCCTTTGTTCCACTTTTGGTGGGCTCTGTACAGAGACCCTCCAAAGTGGTGCCATTCTGTCTGGGTTACCACAGGGGTGTGGGAGGGGGTTTAGGCACCCTGGACCGAGTTGCCTTGCCAACTCCGGTCGCACTCTGGAGTGATTGGCCCAAGTGGTGAGCGTTCCCGCTCACCACTTAGCTTGTGTTGATTGACAGCAAGGCTGAATGAATGGGGGTCTTCTGCATAAAAGCAGGGCTTTTGGGACTGGATCTTCAAAAGCCACAGGACCTAAGAATCCGATGAGGGTAATGCTGAGCCGACCTGCAAGACGACACCTTCGGTGGAGCCCTGCTGAGCCTACTCACTAATTCCCGACGACAGAGGAGATCTCCCTGCCGGAGAGTCTCTTCCCCTGACTGGTGGGAACAACTAGTCCCCTTTGCTTTTTATTCGCCTCAGGACGCAGTGGTCGAATTGCCCGTGCAGAGCACCTCGGCAACCGGATAGCCACTACCCCTGTACCGCGACCAAAAGGTGGTGCCTTGTGACGGAGCACTCCGCGGCTGGTCTCTTCCCTGGTGGTGCACCGGACTTCACTTTCCTTCGACGACGAGATCATCTCTACTCTTGGCAAAGACCCGACGTGCATCCACCACCAGGAACAACTGCCCCCGCCGGAGCTGCCCTCCACAACAAGGTACAGTGTCTGCCTGGCTTCCCTTTCGTTCGGTTCGAGTGAGGTGTCTTAATCCTCTCCGTTCTGCTGGGTCGCCTCCAAGCTTTGCTCATTCTCTGTTCTGAACTGGTTCAATCTGCCGATAACAATTTGCTATAAAGACTTGAATGCATCTCCACTAGAGACTTTTTGGGACATCGCGCCTTGCCTCTCTCCGAGTGGGCCTGGCCTCTGAACTTTATGATCTATTGTGATTCTTGCCTTCCTGCCTTGCATTTTATCCGCGTAGGATTGAACTGTGTTGATTTCATAACCTGCCTATCTTTTTCTCTCCCTTCCTAACTAATATTCGAGTGTCATCTAGGTTGAGGTATACACCTCTGTCTGAAAATAAGTGGTACCAGTAGAACCTAGAGTTGTCGATATTTTGCTAGGGGGATTGATCATTTTCTACTGCGTAGAGTAATTGTGTTTGATTTGTTTGCCGTGATTTGCTTTAGTGTTTTCCCTAGATGTTGTGTTATAAATAAATACCTTGATATCTTTACACTAAGCCTCGTTGCGTGTTTGCTTGTCTTACTGTGAAGAATTGCCCTATTTTGTATACTCCATATACTGCTCAACTTTTCTTGAGAGAAGTCTGACTGCTCAGCCACAGCTACCAAGTGAATCTGTGTGGTGCAGACTGCTACCAAGTGGGTTCACCGCCAACGCCTGTAGTCCTAAATCTTTTGCAGTGGTCCCAGAGGGAACTGCACAGGTTTCCGCCTAACAGTCAGCTATTTATTCTGGAAAGGAGCGAACGTGTGAAGGATGAATCATCCCTTGTTAAGGTACAAAGAAAGAACACCAAATGTGTCAAGTTTAATTCATTTAAGACATTTCAAACCTGCAAAATGGACCAATCATGGTCTCCTGTCCCGTGAGCCAAGGATGAAAATAGAGTTCATACTTGGAGTCCCAGAACACAATAGTGAGTGGTCGCACTCCTATGTATTCTGAAGACAAAAATACTTTTTCAAGCCGAAGTTCAAAGACAATCTTCATGGCAGAAGGCATGGGTGATGAGGGATGCTGTGCTAATTGGATGGGGTGGTAGTGTCATGTCCCATTTCCTTGCACCTGGGTCTGGGCTTACGTGCTGCTAAGTGAACGGAATGTTCCAGACATGACACAAGCGTGCCAGCAAATTGTTGTGGTCCATATAATGAAGGACCTTATAGTTTGAAAACCTATGAGAAACCGTGTATCTAATGTTTCTGAAGATGACATGTTTTAGAGGTTAGGCATATATTGTCCACCTGACAGTGGGCAGCCACTCACAATCCTAGTTCCTATAGATAATATATTTATATGTTCCACTTAAGCCAATCCTGCCCCTTAGGAGGTTTATCATTATTTGCCATTTATTGTGACGTCACCCGGACATATTTTTGATATATAAATTATGTTTTGTGAAGAGATTGCTGAGAGAAATTGAGTGTACGTCCGTTGATGTTCGTTGTAACTCCCTGTTTTAGATCATTGTTAATAAAACAGTACTTTGCCATCTTCCTGAGTTGGTTCAGTTATTTGGACTCAGAATTGATCTGTATGATCCCCTCCATTACAGATGCACGTTCCTAAAGTGCCCTAAGCTCAAGTTCCTCTTCAAAGAAAAACAAATTGCAATGCTATTTCATTGCACTATTATACTGAAGGCTCTTATGATGAAGTGCATTATCTAAATATACTATTACATGAGGTTGTCCTTCTCTGAACCTACAAGCACATCCGATATATTTAGCAACCCAAACAATACATCAGGCGTTTTTGTTATCTTACACAGTTGCAGCCATTAATGACCATATGAATAACCCAACACAACATTGCTGATCATATGACGCTACCTCAAAATCCTTATGAAAAAGAACTTGCCAATCCTCCAAAACTTGTCAAAATGAATATGTTCTCTACTAATTGTTCATTCCAGTGACACTTAATCATACATCACAGTCCACACCAATTGCCATGGTTGGTTTCAATAATTCAAACAAACTCTGCAGGGTTAGCCACCTAAAGGAGTTCTCTCTATCATCCATCAACCTCCTGTGGTCTCTCTTCACCCTAACCACGGACCCCTATTGCCCAAAGGTGGAGTAAAACTAAGAATCAGTAACCCATGCTGCCTAAACTTCCCTATCCTAATGGGGAGGACCTAAAGGACATTGCCTTCTCTAGCTTATGCCCTGTGGGACTTTAAACCCTTAATTGCCAGGCTATTGTGCAAGTTTATGCAAAAAGGCCGAGCATACTTGTTCTTGGCACTTAGGATTAAGACTATCTTCACTGTGTGAACGTCCGGCTTTTGTGAAGTTTCCAGCTCTTTGTTTCATCCATTGTGCACATGCCTATGAGGATCAGACAGAACGTCTTGTGATCAGCTGATCGTTTTCTTCTGAAGGCTGCATCACCTTGTTTCCTCTCACACATTAGATAGATAGGTTTGGTGGGTCACAGATTAGGCTGGCAATTATGTTTCAGCATGTTGAGGTTATTCAGCATGGCCACAAAGGCCTATTGGGCATGAACTAGATCTGAGGGCTTTCTCAGGTCAGTTGATTGGTCGGGTGCTAGGTTTTTGTTACCTTTCATTCTAAACATGTTGTTCATGCTCCTACTATGATTTTTGCGAGGCTTTCAATTTGCATTATAGCAGCCTCCATGACATACAATGGAATGTAATCTGCTCCTAGTGCATGTATGAAGAAAAATAGGGACCTTTGCTAGGTTTCTGTTTGGAGGATGAATTATTGCGGGCTGGTCTAACAGGATGAAACATTAGGGTAGCGAGGACTATGTGACTGGTAGTTCAGGGGAAGTTTTTCTTTTCTTGCATGAGGTAAAATATCACAAACGTTGAATGCACAATACTCATCTCTGTCCCATTGATAGAATCTCTATTAAATGCTAGTCTGAAGTTTAACAAAATCCATCATCAAGTAATAACAATGCCTTCTCCTATCGTTGAATGCTGATTTATTTACTTCCCTACTTTATAAGCCTGCCAGTCTTCTTTACTGAGCTACACCAGTGTCACATTTTGACCCCCACTTTTGTGCCCTGATATGAGTGATCAGTTATCTGGTTTCAAATTGTGTAAGTCATTTCACAGCCTGTCTCACTATCCAGTAACGTTGAGGTATGTCAATTCACCAAAATGTGGTGGAATCATATCACACATCCATGACTTTTCACCAGCAGGGGGCGCAGAAGCTCGGCTGCCTGATCCGGTGTCTCTCATTTCAGGCTGAAACTAACCTATATAAATCAATAAATACAGCAATGTATTACTGTACCTCTCTCCATTCCTGCTCCTTTGCCCTTGGGGCTCCTCTGCTTGAAGTCTCACAGAAATTGGACTTTCCTGTGGCTGGTCCCGACTTGGCCTCTCAGTTGGGTCTCTTCCCACTCCTTCGCCAGCGTGGGCACTCCGGGCCTCGCCTGCTCTGCACTCCGGACCTCACCTGCCTGCCGGGCCTTCCTACTGATGCATCGGCTCGGGCCCCAGACCTCACTGGCTGCTCCTGGGCCTCTTCCTGCTCCTTCGCCAGCGCGGGCAATCTGGGCCTCGCCTGCTGTGCACTCCGGACCTTGCCTGCCTGCCTGACCTTCCTGCTGCTACATCGGCTCGAGCCCCAGACCTCACTGGCAGCTCCTGGGCCTCCTCCTGCTCCTTCACAAGCGCAGGCACTCCGGGCCTTGCCTGCTGTCCTGATCACGGCCCGATTCCCACTCTTCGTCTGCCTGCCCACTTCCTCTAGTCGGGGATTCCATCGGCCTGGTCCACGGTAGGAGTCATGGCTTCCTTCAGCCTGGTCCCGGCTTGTCTCCGCGATAGGGCCACTGCCCCGATGGCATCGATGCGGGCTCTGGACCTCGCTGGCTGCCCCTGGTTGCGGCCCGGCTCTCTCTCCTTGCCTGCCAGCCTGGCTCAACCCTGCGACGGGACTACGACCCATGGCTTCATCAACGCAGGCTCTGGGCCTCACTGGCTGCTCCTGGATACGGCCTGCCTCTCTCTCCTTGCCCGCAACCCGGCTTGACTTCGTGGTAGTGCCTCTGCCCGCAACTTCATCAGAGGGTTCCGGACCACGCTGGCCGCTCCTTACCCACCATCCCATCTCCTCCAGGTCCCTCTTCTTTGTGTTGGCCTCCTCCCTGGACCACTTCTGTCTTGGCATCTTCAGCAGTGCGGGTGCACTGGACCTCGCCCGCTGCTTCTGGACTCAGCCCAGCTCTCTCTCCTTTGCCTGCCAACCCAAACCCTCCTGGGCCCTCTTCTCAGTGCTGGCCCATCTGCCTTGGTCACTGCCTGCAACTCCTGCTACGCGGGTACCCCGGACCGACTGACTTCTCTTACTGTCCACCAGTTGTCTCTGTCTGGGCCCTCCACTGTCTGTCCCCTGCCTCTGTCCCTGTTTCTGTCTGCCTTGGCCACCACCCGCAACTTCAGAAACAAGGGCGCAGTGAACCTAGCCGGCAATTCCTGAATGGGTTCCTGGCTCTCTCTCCTTTGCCTGCCAGCCCACCCCCTCCAGGGGCCTCCTCACTGTGCTAGCCCTCTTGCCTTGACCACTTCCTGTAACTTCAGCTCCATGGGCTGCTGCAGTCATCTGGCCTCTGTCTTCACTGGTCCTCACATCCACTGACCGGCCCCGCTCCTTTACCATCTGCCTTTTGGACAGGCTGCAAGAGTCTCCTGGCCGCTGCCCTTACTATGGCAGAATGGTGTGCAACCACAGCAGGTAGGCCAGGGACTGATACTGGCAGTGGAGGGCCTAGGGGTGACAGGCGGCCAGGGTCCGGGTGAGCTCAGATGGACCATGGAACTGAGATGGCAGGTGGTTCACAGTCAGCTCTACTGGTCGTGGTGGTGGCATTGGCCTCCTCTTCCACTCTAAATACCTTTCTCTACCTCCTCACCGGCTCTTCCTTCTTTCCCTTCCTTTGAATACCTTTACAAATCCTTTTCTTCCTCTCACCCTATCTCCTTTCTAATCATCTATCGGCCTCCTGGCCCCCTGTCCTCCTTCTATGACGATCTTGATAACCTCCTTTCACGTATCTCCCCCTCCCCCTCTCCTCTAACTGTACTTGGTGACTTTAATCTTCACCTCCTTACTCCCCCTTAATCCTCCCCCCTGTTCTCCATCCTTGACTCCTATCTACTTTCCCCTCTCCCCTCCTCTCCTACTCACTCTTCTGGCTCTACTCTTGACCTTATCTTCAATTCATCCTACCCCTCTTCTACTGTCTCTACACTACCTATCTATCTCTCTGACCATGCTTTACTCACCTTCTGCCTTACTCCCCATTCCCATCCTTCTTCTCCCATACCCTCCCCTACCATCTTTTCTCGACGTGACCTTCGCAACTTTGATCTGTCTTTCTTTCTCGACACTTGCTCTTCTTCTCTTCCCCTCTCCCTGATTTCTCTTCCCTTTCAGCCAATGAAGCACTATCCACTCTTTCTTTTTCTATCTCCTCCACTCTTGATCTACTCTACCCCCTCTCCTTCTTCCTTCCTACTCGTAAACCATCTCAACCATGGCTCTCTCCTCAACTTCTCTCCATGCGTCGTCTCCTTCGACGTCTCGAGAGACTCTGGCTCAAATCTCTCTCATTATCTAACCAAACCTCATATTTCTCATACCATTCTCTTTATGACTCATGCCTCACCTCAGCTAAACATTCCTACTACTCTAACCTTCTTCATTCCCAAGCCTCTCAACCTCGCCATATTTTCCAAACCCTCTCTCGTCTTCTCTCCCCACCTACCCCCGACCCTTCAGCCTCTGCCACCCTTTCTCCTTCTGACTTTGCAAACTGCTTCTCCTCCAAAATTCTTTCTATTCATCAAAAAATCAACTGCTCTTCCTACTCCCCCCTTCCCCCTCCCTATTGCCCCTGAACCAGTATGTCTGACTTCTTGCCTGTCTCCCCTTCTGCGTGCTCATCTCCTGTCCAAAGCCCACCCCACGTCTGCTCCAACTGACCCTCTCCCCTCCCTTCGTATCCCTAAAATCTACCCTCTTCTTATTCCCTGCTTAACTTCCTTCATCAACACCTGCCTCTCCTCAGCTACCTTCCCCTTCGCATTCAAGCATGCTACTATCATACCGATTCTGAAGAAACCTTCTGATGATCCCCTTCTTACCTCTAACTTCCGTCCAATCTCTCCTCTCCCATTCCTTTCTACATTACTTGAACGCCTCGCCTATTCTCAGCTCTCAACCTTTGCCACCAACTTTTCTCCCCTGCCCCCCTCTCAAACTGGTTTCCGACCTAAACACTCTCCTAAAACGGCCCTCACTTACATCTTTAACTCCCTTCTCTCTGCTCGATACTCTAAGCAATCCTCTGTCCTTATTCTCCTTGACCTTTCTGCTGCTTTCAACAATGTTGATCACCCCCTTCTTCTCAACACGTTTTCTTCCTTTGGTTTCAAAGGCTCTGTTTTTAACTGGCTCTCTTCTTACCTCTCCTCCCACTCATTTGTTGTCTCCTGGGGCGGCCGTTCCTCGCCTACCCTCACTTTGGAATACCACGCACCTCAAGGCTCGGTTCTTGGCCCTTTCCTATTCTCACTCTACACCTCTCTCCTTGCCCATGTTATCTCTTCATTCAGTATTTCTCATCATTTCTATGCTGGTGACACCCAACTCTTCCTTTCCTTCTCTTCCTTCTCATCTGCTCTCCACCTTAAACTGTCTTCCTGTCTTACTGCCATTATAAACTGGATGTCATCCCGCTTTCTTTCCCTCAATACTGACAAGGCTGAAGTCTTATTGTTTCCCGCTAACACTCTTCCCCCTCCCTCTCCTCCACCTTTCATTCACTTTCCCCCCTCTAATCTTCCTATCTATGCTCATGCTCGCAATATAGGCATTCACTTTGACTCCTCCCTCTCCTTTTCCCACCATATTTCTCTTACCTCTCGCGCCTGTCGCTACCACCTCTTTAATATTCGCAAAGTCTGCTCATCTCTCATCTTCCATGCTACCAAGCTTTTAATCTCCTCCCTTATCTTCTCCAGCCTCTTCTACTGTTCCTTTTTACGCTTTAGCCTACCTGCTTCTCACCTCGCCACCCTCAAATCTATCTACCATTCTGCCGTCCGTACCCTCTGTCTCCTTCCCTCCCATGACTCCATTTCTACTTCACTTTCCTTCCTTGGCTGGTTTCCCTTTCACTCCCAACTTAAATTTCACTTCCTCTGCCTAGTCTTTAAATCTCTCCACGATCTTGCTCCCCCTTATCTCTCCTCTCTCCTCTCTTTCTACACTCCTTCCCGCTCCCTTCATTCAGCTGACCACTTCCTTCTCACTGTTCCTCCTTCCCCGTGTGCCTCCTCCCGTTTCTGCTCCTTTCAGCTCCCTGCCCCCCTGCACTGGAACTCCTTACCTCTCTCAATCCGCTCTATACCTACCTTCTCCTCCTTGTGCACTTCCCTGAAATCTCTCCTTCTCCATTCCCTGCCATGAAACCCTCCCCTCCTCTCATTCCCTCTCCTTCCCTCGAATCTTCCCTATGATCTACCATCCCCGTTCCCTAGCCTCCCTCACTCTCGCCCTTATACCCCTTCTGTTTCCCTCCTCCATCCCTTCCTCACCCGTCCCTCTTCCCTCACAGTTTAATTGCTCTACTTACTGTTTTGTTGGTTTGATTCATTATTTGTAAATGGCTTCTACTGTTATAATGTTATATGTATTCTGTTGTTAAAATGTAAAGCGTTTTGGATTAAAGCACTATATAAACACAATAAAAACAAATACAAATACAAAATGACGTCAGACGGACTGGCTTTACATGACCTTTAATCCCCATGACATCCCAGGAAATTATAGCACATGTCCTTTGGCCCTTTCGACATCAGTTATTCCATATGCTCCTTTGCCATGATAACTTTATTTAAATTGACATTATAGGTGTCAAATTCAGCTTAAATCATCTTAGAATTCTAAAACAATAACCATTTAGTCAAGCTGACAAAAAAGGAGTTTAGTTGCCAATCAAATTTAAACTGGTGTTCTGCTCTAATCCGTCATGTTTGGGGTCATGCTTTGACAGTTGTACACCAAGCAGATCCCACATAGGACCTAAGAAATGACTTCATATGCCAGTAGAGCCACATATCCCCAGTTGCTCTAAACCTCTGAAAATTATAGCCTATTATGTTGGGTATAGTCAGTATATGTTAAATGTAGCACCACATTGCCTGGAGCTGCGAAGCCAAACCATATGTAGCCTGCTGTATGTCGATACTGCCTTGATGTCTGTTATTGCCTATTACCATCTACAGTCATAATATGTAAGATATAACCCGATATTTCCAGGAGCTGTCATTTTATGCCAAGTGCATCCCCAAAAGCATCAGGGATGCATTCTAATCAAGCCTTACATACAGTGGGAGGGGCCATGATCACTAGATAATTGCATGCCAGCAAAGTATGGACTGAGGCATAGTCAGTGAAAATACAGGTCTTATGATGGGTACGGACATGCATTTCTAAAGATAATTACCACTCTCAATTACAATACGTATATTAGCATTTATACTGCTCTCCTGAACGCCCGTGAAGACTTGCTTTCCAATCTTGACTCTAATCTCCCTTCTGTCCTCATTCTCCTTGATCTATCCTCTGCTTTTGACATGGTCAACCATCCCATCCTGCTCCATCGTGACCGGGACAACCGTGATGTTACTGATCAGGCCCTGGCCTGGTTGACCTTCTTTCTCACCGATCGACCTTCTCAGGTCCAACTGGGGTCTTTCCTCTCTTCTATATCTCTCTCTACTTGTGGTGTTCCCCAGGGGTCTAACTTCTCTCCCTGGCTCTTCAACCACTACCTGGCACCTCTTGCCCACCCCATCGCTACTTTCTGCTCAAATTTTCAATGTTATGCAGATGACACTCAGCTCTTTTTCAAGTTTCCCTCAGCCACCTCTGCTTCTTCTCTCATACCAGACTGTTTGGCCGAAATTCAGGAATGGTGTGCCACCAATGATATCTACCTTAATACCAGTAAGACTGAGATCCGCCTCATTGGGCCACCCGCTCCCTCCTTTCCTCTCTCTCGCTGGCCGCCCACTCTGGGCCCTCTTCCTGCTCCTTCCTGTGAGGCTACAAATTTTGATGCCATCTTCCACTCCACCCACTCCTTCTCTTCTCACATCTCTGACGTCTCTAAGAAGTCAAACTATCAGCTGCACCTGCTCAGAAGTATTATTCCTTTTCTCACTTCCCCCAGAAGCTCACTGTCTTCAGAGCTCTGGTCCTTTCTAGGCTGGACTATTGCAACAGCCACTTTCTAAGTCTTCCTGCCTCTACTCTTTGAGCTTTTCGACTTATCCAGAACAGGACTGCAAGATTTGTCCTTGGCCTCAAGCCCAGGGATCATATCTCTCCAGCTTTGAAATCTCTTCCCTGGCTCCCCGTGGCTGCAAGGATCAACTTCAAGACCCTCTGCATTGTCCACAAGGCTTTCTTGGGCTGGGACCGCTCTACCTCCAACTTTCTCTTTCAAAACATCTTGCTTCTCGAGCTCTCCGATCATCCACCTCCAACTCCCTGATGGTCAGACACTTCTCCAAGCAGAGAGCTGGGTGCAGATCTATCTCCTCGGCTGGGGCCTCCCTCTGGAACAGCCTCCCTGCCTCTCTCAAACTTGAGCAGAACCACCTCCGGTTCCGGAAGCAACTGAAGAGCTTACTTTTTGCTTCTGCTTTCTCTCTTCCTCTCCCCTGCTGATGCATCTAACTGCTCCACGCACTGGTACCTGGTCACTATCTGAACTCAGGCCCAGGCTCCTGCATGTCCAGTTGCCCTGGCACTGCCTGTGGGCTGCCCAGTACTTAAGTGTCTGTATCTGCAAGCCTAAAGACCCTTCTCTCTGCACTTATGAGCCACCTGCTGGCTGCACTTGTGAGTTAACTGCACTTCCCCCTTTCCCTGGCACTTCTCCCCTTTCCACTCCTCTTGAATAACACAAGGCCTAGTAAGATCGTTACTTGGTCCTCCCTTGTTTCCCCCTCCTGTTTTGTTGCGCCTAGAAACACTTATGTACATGCTCGTTATAAATGCCATATCAAATCATTTCACATCATATCACTTTATGGTAAAATAAAGTATCATTGGTTGTACAGTGACATGTTGCAACTGAATTTCCATGATTTGCTCAATGGAGAGGCTTTGTTTTGGGATTTTATTTAAAAATATTATGTGGCATTCTTCTTCTTTGTAGTTCCAAAACATGCTGAAGGAAATGTTTTTTAATGAAAGTCAATTTCCATTGTTGTGAATATGTTTTTATATGGGAGGAAGTAGCCAGTAGTTGTCTGCTACTTTTCAAGATGTTGCTGAAGTCAAGATGCTTAGAATGAACAGATTGTGGGAGTTATTGACCACATTCTAAGCACTGTGATTGGCTGGGATGCATAGTCACTCACAGCTGTACGATACACCCTTACACATGCACGTGGATATCACACATGTCATGCGTAGGTTCAAATGGCTCAATAAATACATCTATTTCTCGTGTTTGACTCACATGCTTAGCTGTAGCTATCCAATCTGAGCTACAGCCTCATATGCGCATGCAGTGCTATTAACTGCCAAGTGCAGCATCAATTGCTCCTGTTTAGCACACCCCATACATAGTACAGTCCTCGTAGATTTGCATCTCTCACGTCTAGGTACCAACATCAAACCCTGCCCCCAAAGCTCCTCACCCACACCACCCTCGCAACACATGCACTGCTCCTTCTTATACCACCTTCTCGACTGCTGACACTCCCACCAAACCACCTTCTTTCTCCACCTGGCTCTGATGTGAGCATTTGATTCTACATCTTCCTTGGACTTCGCCTTTTCCCACATGCACCATTTCAGGAAATTATTGACACAATGAGAATGGGAAAAGGCGTTCCCAAATCCTGTCCCAGAGGAGTTAGGGAATGGAGTGAAAATGGGTTGGTAGCAATTGCAAGCTTAATTCGCAACTGCTTCACAGTGCAGTGGCTGCTATGTCTGAGTCAGAGGACGCAAGGGAGTCACTGGGGCACAGCTGCCACCCTTGGTCACCCTATAAGTGTGTCCATGGTTGCTTTTGACGCAGGTCATAACTTCCGGTGCTCTTAAGGTGTACCAGGGCTGTTGCGTAGAAGAAAGCAGTCCCTGCCCATACGTTGACAGTCGAAGCTGGAGCATTGTGTACCTCCCACACATGTTCTACATATGGACTGAGTTAATGATTCCACATCGTGTGCTTTACTCAATCATGTTCTTGCTGGATCGTGCCTTTGTGTGTCCTTTAAAATCGAGTATATATTATCGTGAATTACGCATTGTGGCGTTGCCCCGTGAGGGTATGCGCACGCGGCGGCGTGACGTTGCACGTCGCCGCATGCGGCTTAAATAAACGGGGCATGCCCGGCCGCGGCAGAGCGACCGGGGAGCCCGAAACACCCGGACGTGTCCTGCGTGAGGTCTGTGGGTGGAGGGGCTCACGGGCACGCATGGGGGCATCCTGAGACCCCCAACAGTGGCGACGAGTGTTCTGGATGCCCGGGCCCGGCTGTGAGAGTCATCCGGGAGAATTTTTCCATTTGTCGGAACATCCGCGGATGTTTCGTCTTACGCCGTGGCCACAGACCATTCACGCGGCTGGCGGCCATTTTGCACACGTGGTTGCGGAACTTCCAGGAGCTCCGGTTTGGAGTCGGAAGGTGATCCGAGCCAAATTTTTGGATATGCTGACTGCGGGCAGCCTAACCTGCAGGCCCATGCCTGGGTTTTGATGTTTTGGCCAATTTTGGGTCTCTGACGTCGTGTAGTAGCTGGGAGACGGACTGAGGTGGCTGGGCCTTCTCAGCCCACTCCAATTTTCAAGCTCAATTTTTGGAACCTCCGGCTCGAGAAAGCTTCTTTAACCCCTTCATCATCACGAGGGTGGTGGCAGTGTGGGGAGAGGTCCAAGTTGCGGCCCTTAGGACTGGAATGAGGGTGCCTGTGCGCTTGGGCCTATGAGTGATATCGGCGCCCTGGAGGGTGCGGCTGCCACGACCTCGGAGGATTCACAGGACGAAGGTTTGGCAGATCTATTTCGGCAGAACCCCCCCACGGTAGGTGCCGCTCAACAACCCCCTCTAGCCATGGCCCAGGCCAGGGCGCAAGCGGCCCTGCAGCCCATTCCGGAATTTGACACTGCAGGTCCCCCATCCAGCCTGGGCCCCCGGTGGAGAAGATGGATCGGACGTCTGGACATGTATTTCCGGGCCGCCCAGGTGACGGACAATGATAGTATGGTGGCGACTATGTTATATTCAGCCGGAGTCGCTGTCCAAGAGATATTTGAATCACTGACTCCGGTGGACAACTCCTACGACCAAGCCAAAGCCGCTCTCCTCGCACACTTCATTCCCCTTGCCAACGTGGATTACGAGAGATTCGTCATGCTGTCGGCCAGGCAGAAGGAGGATGGGACTCTCGACACCTTCTATGGTCGCCTGCGCCGCCTCTCCCAAGGGTGTGCGTGGGGGGATGCGGAGGACATGATACGGACCATGCTAATCCAGGCTTGTTCATCGGGCAAACTGAGGCGGCAGGTCCTGAGAGAGCCCGGCCTCACCTTACCCCGCATCCTGGAGCTGGGGGGGTGTCATGAGGTGGCCGAGGCCCGTGCCAACAAAATGGAAGCCGGATCCCGCGCCACGCGGCCGGAAGAGGTGTGCACCGTCTGGCGGGGCGGCAGAGGGGTGCGAAGGCCCGGTGGTGCTCCCAGAGACAGAGCAGGAAAACCTGTGGAATCATGCCAAAAGTGTGGCTATGACCTCCCCCACTCATCTGAGTGCGTGGCAATGGGGAAGATCTGTGGACGCTGCGGGATACGTGACCATTTCTCGAGGGTGTGCAGGGCGACCCTACCTGTACTGATTCCGAGAGGGCAACCTCGACTGTGGACTCCTCGCCAGAATCGCCCGCCCAATGTAGCTCAGGTGGCGCAGGCGGAAGAGGATGCGCCGGCGGAGGAAGCTGAGGAGGAGGACGAGGAAAACATTTTCTTCATCTCCAGCGTGGAAGTCCTAAAAGGGAGGAGCAGGAGACAGCCGAGATGCGTCGTGGAGGTGAACTGCTCGCCTGTCCCGGTGCTGGTCGACACTGGGGCATCAGTCAACGTAATGGTGAGAGGACATTATGCCGCGCTCAAACCACCACCGAGTCTGGCGACGCCGAGAGCCCGCATCTTTGCATTTGGGGGGCGGGAGCCCTTGCCATTGGACGGTGCGTTCGTTGCAAAGGTGGAGCATGACGGGTCCATGATCAAGGCCCGCTTCTACGTGACTCCAGTGAGCAGCAACACCCTGTTGAGTTGTGCGGCAGCGGAGGCTCTTGGCATCGTGAGTTTCGCATACTCAGTCTACCTAGAGGACATAAACGACCTGATGGACAAGTATGCTGCCATCTTTAAGGGGATTGGGAGAATGAATGGTGACCCGGTGAGGCTCCACATTGATGAGTCGGTGCAGCCGGTGGCTCTGAAACATAGGAGGATCCCTTTTCATCTGAGGGACCAGGTTGACAAGGAACTAGACAACCTGGTGAACCTGGACATAATCGAGAAGGTGGAGGGCCCGACACCCTGGGTGTCCCCCATAGTAGTGGCGAGGAAACCGAAACAGCCGGACTCTGTCCGGATCTGTGTGGACATGAGGTTGCCCAACAAGGCCATTAGGAGAGAACGGCACTTGACCCCGACCATCGATGACATAATCGCAGAAGTGCAGGGGGCCAGGTTCTTCTCCAAGTTGGACCTACGAGCCGGATACCATCAAGTTGTCCTCCACCCAGAGTCCCGCTACATCACGACCTTCACTACTCACAGGGGGCTCTATCGATACAAGCGGTTGAGCTTCGGAGTATCATCAGCAGCCGAAGTGTTTCAAAACATAATTCGAGGCGCCCTCGCAGATCTAGAGGGCGTCCTCAACATTAGTGACGATATTCTGGTCTTCGCCAAGACTGAGCTGGACCATCTGAAACGTCTTGCCAAGACCCTCGAGAGGCTGCAGTCGCTGGGGCTCACCCTCCACAAGGACAAGTGCGAGTTCCTCCGCCCGACCATTGAGTTCTTTGGGTTCATATTCAAGGAGGGCGGTGTATCGCCGGACCCGAAGAAGGTCCGTGACATCAAGACAGCGCGACCGCCTGAGTCGGCATCGGACGTGCGAAGCTTCCTGGGTATGGTGACATACTGCGGGCGCTTCATCCGGAACCTGGCCTCGAGGTCGGAGCCACTCAGGGCCCTGACAAAGAAAGATACAGCCTGGCAGTGGGGCCCGTTGGAGCAGTCGGCGTTCGAGGACATCAAGGGCGCCCTGACAGCAGATGATACCGTGGCCTTCTTTGACCCGGCCCTTGAGTCTGAAATTGTGGTGGACGTGAGCCCGTTCGGCCTGGGAGCTGTGCTCACTCAAGTGGGCCGAGATGGAGGAATCAGACCTGTGGCCTACGCCAGCAAAGCCCTCTCCGAAACCGAACAGAGATACTCCCAGATAGAGCGCGAAGCTCTGGCCGTCCTGTGGGGCTGTCGGCACTTTCGGCTGTATGTGCTGGGAAGACCTGTAACGGTGGTGACGGACCATAAGCCACTGCTCCCAATAATGGCTGGATCATCATCGAAGCCGCCGGCCAGAATCGAGAGGTGGATGCTTGCCCTCTTGGAATATGGCGCCACCCTGATCTACCGGCCGGGTGCCAACAACGCGGCTGACTACCTGTCCCGACACCCGGAAGGTGGTGGAGGATCAGTGCGAGACTCCTGCGCCGAGGAAGCCGACGACCACATCAGAATGGTGGTAGAGGGTGCCACTCCCAACGCAATGCCGCTAACCGAACTGGAGGCTGCCGCGGCCAACGACGAGTGCTTCCGCATATTGAGAAGCTCAATGCGATCGGGATCCTGGAAATCCGTGCTGGAGCTGGTGGCGGGGCGCACTCAAGAGGCCAAAGTGACCCTCGAGCAACTCTGGAAAGTGAAGGACGAGCTGTCCTTCTCGGAGTCAGGCCTTCTGCTGCGGGGCGATCGCCTGGTGGTGCCGGGCTCCAAAATCAATGAGGTCATCAATCTGGCACACAAGGGACACCAAGGATCCGCCAAGACGAAGGTTAGACTGAGGCTGAAGGTGTGGTTTCCAGAGCTAGAAAGGAAGGTGGACGACTTTGTGGCGGCCTGCGTGTGGTGCCAGGCGGCCTCCCCGGTCCAGCGGGAGCCTGAGATCGAGGTAATGCCACGAGGGACCCGGCCGTGGGAGATCGTACATGCGGACTTTGGATCCACAGCTGTGGGCACCCACTTCCTGGCCATTGTGGATGAATACTCCCGATACCCCGAGGTAGAGTTTGTCGAGTCAGTGGCATTTGAGCACGTGGTGGGAGCAGTGGAGAAGATCTTTGCCACCCATGGGTTTCCAGTAACCCTATGTTCGGACAATGGGTCCCCATTCCAGAGCGCACGGTTCTCGGAGTTCCTGGAGAGCTGCGGAGTGACACACAGGAAGGTATCCCCGCTGTGGCCCCGTGCGAACGGGGACGCAGAGCGGCTGATGAGAACACTGAATAAAACATTCCGAATAGCCCAAGGGCAGGGCCAGCCCCTCCAGCGGGCACTATACCAATTCCTGAGGGTATACCGCACCACCCCACACGCCTCGACGGGGGTTGCCCCGGCGGAAGTCTTATTCCGACGATGCCCCCGAGGCCTCCTGCCGGAGGTACGAGAAAAGGAGCCTGGCGTGATAGACGATCAATGGGTGGATGCGGAGCGACAGATAAGGACACTCCAAGAAAATATCCGGCGGGGTCTCCGTCCACAGCGGCTGGAACCGTGTGACGAAGTGCTGATCCGGAACCGGCATCCTCATGGCAAGCTCTCGCTCCCGTATGAACCGGAGCCACTGGATGTGGTCGCAGTAAAAGGGTCAATGGTGACGGCCTCGGATGGGAAATCGGCCGTCACTCGGAATGTGAGTTTCTTTAAGAAGCTGGGTGACTCTCGAGCCGAACTCCCGCCAGACCCGGATGAGACGGACCTCCCGGAGGACGACACCCCCCGGGGGGAACTCTCGGGGTCGCCAGATCGAGGGACTGGAACCAAAGGAAGTCCTGCGGTGGAGGTAGGCGGGAGGTACCCCCAGAGGGCTGGGCGAGGGAAACCTGCCTACCTCGGGGACTATGTGTTGGGACCGATTAATTGTGTTCCGGAGTGAGGGGACTCGGGTGGCTGACATTAAAGGGGCATGGGCTCTGAGTTTTTCAATTGTTGTTTTGTGTGCAGTGCAATATCTAGAAGTGGGTGTTGTTGTTGTTCCTCCCGGAAAAAGGAGGAGTGTGGCGTTGCCCCGTGAGGGTATGCGCAAGCGGCGGCGTGACGTTGCACGTCGCCGCATGCGGCTTAAATAAACGGGGCGTGCCCGGCCGCGGCAGAGCGACCGGGGAGCCCGAAACACCCGGACGTGTCCTGCGTGAGGTCTGTGGGTGGAGGGGCTCACGGGCACGCATGGGGGCATCCTGAGACCCCCAACACGCATGACGTATGACATTATGAGTACCGTAAATAAGGTATGTAGCTATTGTTTATCGTAACACATATTATCAATGAGAGAGTATGCACGTTGATTTAGAAAGGTTCTACTTTTTAATTAGGATGTCTGATATGCACATGAGCAGAACACTTAGTTATCTTCAGCTAATTGATTCATTATTTCTTAAGGAAAATTAGCAAATTATGGTCAAAATGAGCGTTCTTCATAATTATGTTTTCAAGATGATACATTAAAAATACATTGTGCGTCACAACCCGCACAGTACAGTCTCGAGACCCCAGAGGAACGGCGTGGCTTGTGCATCGTCATGCGCAACACATCGTTCTATCGCGCATGACAATGTATGTTCTTTCCGCTTCTTTTTCTCTCTGCGTCATCTTGATCGTGTGATATTTGGAAAGCTGGAATGGAGTAAACCAAAACGGACATTTTCTTATTTATTACACTGGCCTCAGACTTATCATTCTTTTTTTACTCTAAACTTTTAGGGAACAAATCAAATAATGTAAAGGGACGCACAATGAAATGTAGTATTTGATTAAGAACATGGAGCGGCATCCGTTACGGCCCAGGGAGCATCTGCACGGATCTTTTCCATAAACAGAGCTATATATCACACAGACTTCTGGGGAATGGTCCAAGTTAAAGCGAGAAACGTGTGAACCATTTACAGATCCCTAAACCATGTGCTGTCAGACAAATACAGCAGAGCACTGGGTTCCTACCACAAGCGCTCAGGCAGCGCAATATAGTACAGCACGTATGCATTGCCATCCGTGAATCCATTACCTCAGTTACCACGGACTTCTTTCAGCACATGTGTGTCTAAGGCTATTCATGTTCACACTATGTGTTTCACTTGAAAACATCCTTGCGTGTTTGCTCATTTACATTAACATTTGAAAAAAGGTGTATATTTATTATTTTTATTTTCAATATTATTATTATTATTATTAATTTTAATACTGCACACATTAATACGTGCATTATTACGAATGCTTTCAATATGAACATAAATACTACACATAATAATAATGCATATCACGGTTGAATATTGTTATACTATAAACAATAACAATAATAATGATTATTATTCGTATTATTTTTATTTTTTGCATTAGTATTTTAATGATGATAATGCACAAAATTATATAGCAGGGGAGGCATGTGATGAACTTACTTCTGCTCTTTAGGAGCAGAGTAGCCCCCACACTTCTACAAACCGACAGTGATCCCAATCTTAAAAGTAAAACATGCACAGCTAAGACATATACCTTGTTCCCCCTTTGTGGAGGCAAGGCTATGCATTCATGGTGTGAATGTGCGCCAGTAGCATCTCAAACACAGCCAAGTACTAAAGTTCCAAAATAAAATGGTCTCTAATACATTTTCTCTAAATGTCTTTAATACTGTGGACCTTATTGGAGCCAGCTAACTGGTACAGTTGAGCCCTCTAGAGGATGGTAGCTGTTAGAGGGGATGTTCCTCATCACTTCCTGTGCCATGCCTGTGGACTGCCTGCCATCCACTAAACGCGTCCTGCTGAGTTGGGGAGATGGTGGACACACTCAGTCATAGAGGCCCAATGGGCTCTTAAACTCTTTTGTCATTCTGGTAGGGGCACTCATCTTTCTCTACTCCTCTCTCCCACAGAGTTCTGATGTTTTATTCTACCAGGTTATGGTGCTATGTTTTTGCACCGTCTACTTGTTGCCTACAATACCCTCGTTGTAATAAAGTTATATTATAACAAAGGGTCTCCTGCCCTTGTGTTTTCAGCATTCATCAGTATTGCATGATTATGACTCTATTGTTTATGGTGTGTTTACATTCCATATTCATTCCTATAATGACTCCTAGTTTATTTTTATTTTTTTGTGTGTGAAGGAGTACGTTACAATATTTGATCCTTCTTTGGCCTTTTTTGATTGGCCTTATTTTATTTATTTTTCATTTCTTTAATACATCTGTTGAGCATCTCTAAATAGGATGCTCAAACTGCTTTTTGCTTCATAGTACGTTTGATAAATCAATCTTTGTGCATCAACATACTGTAATAAGGCATATAACACAAAACATTTGTGAACAACGCATTTGTTCAAGGAACAAAGGAACATTGAAAATAAATCTGAGTGCCTTAGCTAATATTAATTCGATTGTTCATCTTGTCAAGAGCATTTCTTGAACAATTCATTGTAATAAAGGACCGACAGTTGATATGCCGCATGGTAGACTTGGATGCCTTCTTTGTCCTTAAGCAATGTCGGTTGGGATATTGGAAGCCAACCCCCCCTCCTGTTGCCTCCTGCTGCCTCTGCTGGTTAGGCACTGATCTTCTTTTGGTTGGCTTCTGACATCACCCCTCTTACCACTATGTGCTGTATGTCTTCATGCAGTCTATCTAGTCTCAGCATAAACGGGCCTGAATGATAAACATTTAACCCAGACCTACTTTCTGTCAGCAAATACCACATACATTGAACTGTTTACACAACCATCAATACCTTTCAAATTGATAAGGGACACAAAAGACAGACCTTCCTTAACTAAATAGAGAACATATTGAGTTTGGCTGGTGCAACAGCGAGGTGCACCTATCTAGCCTGAGATCACTGAACCTAAGACTTCAGTTATGAAAGTGCTACTTACAGAAATGATGATGGATTGCTTCCGTGGGAAATCTAACCTTCAAAGTTAACACTCTAAATGTCTACATTGACAAGAAGAGGGGGGTAGCAGCATCAGTTGAAAAAAAAAGATAGGGTACCCCTGCATTTTCTAGAGTAACTGACGTGAAAGGAATCCAAGAAGAATATCAGGACTTGGAAGCGTGATCTCACCTGAATCAATGCATCTGCTCAAATACATTCTGAACGGTCTGCCTCTCTCTCCTTGATAAAGAGAGTTTACCAATCTCTAGTACTAATGGCTAAGCCTATTGTGCAGACACATAACCAAGAGAATTTTGACCAACAGAGGTGAAGATTTTGTGTTTCATAGTGCAAGGGAGGAGGACATCTTGGAATAGCAATGGTCGAAACATAGTAATTTGACTTTACCTCCTCTGTGCAAAACGCCATATGATCCGTTGTTCCCAGCAAGAAGAGATTACGACACTGGGGGATGTCATGTTTCATGTTGTTTTCTCTAGGAGTACATGTAATTTACAAAGGCAAGGCACATTTTTCGCCAGACCATATGTGTGAGATGTGTTTCAGTGAAGGCTGCACCATGCTTCCACTCATAGAGAGTATTTTGGGCTGGGAGTTGCAGTTCTCCTTGAAGTACTCCCAATATAGATATGATTATCTCTGTAAAGTCAAATGATCTTACAATATAGGATTCTTTGGTTGTTTTGAGCATATTACATCTGTGGGGATGATTAAAGCCACATACCTTCCAGAACAGTGTGTGGGTGCTGTGCCACCCCTACAATATTACTCTGAGAGACATGAAGGTGTTTTTCATCTGCCCCCTAAATGCATGCATCATATGTGGGGACAATGTGTCAGGTACAGCTCCCTTTGTTACTATGAGGGATGATCATCTGAGTGTAATGGAAAACTGTTATCCTATTTGAAACATACTGTTTGTGGGTGCTGGTTGAGGGTTGCAGGAGCGGTTCTAATGCATGGCTGTCACTGTCATCTCCAGTCAGTTGCCTTCTTTTTATGTGCATGTCAGGGACTTGCAGTGAGTGTGAGGGAAAGCGGCTTTCAGTGTTGTTCCTAATCTATCATGATGACATTCAGCACCCAGAGTTTAATCAGCAATATATCACATCACTTTGTGGAATATTATCAATGATGACAAGTTCTAATACAAAGTGGATGGAAACACAGTTGACTCCATTGATCAGTTTAGATGGGATATTCAAGGCCTTAACAATTATATACAAGTCAGTAAAACTGATGTGTATCTTGATAGGTCTGAATAAAGAAAATCTTATAAGAATCATATTTGATAGGATTTTACAATTATTTCTTTGCTTAGAATAAGCATAATTCAAGATATCACACTTCCTTATCTTCAAACTTTTAAAAGAGTTATCAACCCCATTCGCAGAACTCTGCTCTTTCCTCGAAATGTTATTGATATAAATGTTTGTAAAGGTTGAAATGAGCTTTTCAGTAACACTCCTAAACACAAACACCTCTAATTCTGATAACCCTACGTCCACACAACCTCCACTCCACACCCACTGGTTGATCTGCTCCCCACTGTTCCCTTCCCTAATTGCTTGCTTCTTCTGTTAGATCCCTGCTCCCTTGATTCTGTGCTTCCCTCACCATGCTCTTCCCCCTATGAGTGTAAAGCGCTCTGTTGATGCCTGTCTAGGTCCGCACTGAGTAAATACAATAATAATAATAATAATAATAATAATAATAATAATAATAATAATAATAACAATAATAGCCCTGGTGAGGGGATAAAATAATGTCATTTATGTATTTGGTTCAGGTATGATGTTTGCACTACCCTACCGCAAAGGAATTTTCATTTGTATGTGCCATGCAACAAATTCACTGAATAATGTATCTTCTCTTATTTCCCTCTGTGCTATGCCTTGCGGTGACAAGCCACTCGATTTTCCCCTTCAACTTTTCGGATTATGGCTGAAACTAGATGTGTTTATGATAGAGTATCATGTAATAAATCACTTGCTTGAAAGCACATCTTCTGAAGCATCCAAAATGGGCAACGCAAAGTCTGCAAAGCAATACATCTCCTTTCTTCCCTCCTTGCATGCCAACACGATATTGGACTCCCAATCACAATACCAAGTGGCATGCCCACATTAAAAGACCCACTGGATGAACTGGCTTCACTGAATCAATAATGGCCCAAATAAATGGCAATTTAGGATCTATGATGTCAAATATTACCTCTAATAAATCTGATCTGGGAAGCGCTGAGTCTAGGCTTGAGCCTTTAGAATTCTGTGAGAGCACATTTGAATATGGCATAAGATGGCACAAACAAATTAGCCAAGGTGTTGGTAGAATTGAACATGCTTCATTCTAAAATCTCAGCTGAAGAAAAAGCCTCTGGAATCATAGAGGGACAGAGGAAAGCAAAGGCCTGGATGCAGTTGCATTTATACAGGCATTTCTATTGTAGATACCCTCTCTACCCAGTGTCATCACCTAGATATAGAGCCAGCACATGGGATAATCCATTTTTAAAATATGTGGCATCATCGTGAGAAGCATTTCACTCAATAATCCAAATAGGACGTGAGGCAGAATAGGAAGAAACAGCTGCATATTAATACAGTTGTGCAGAAATAGGCCAGGAAACCGGCATACTACTCTGTTCCAAAATGGTAGCCACTTAGCCAGAATTCCTCAGTGTTTTTGTAAGGTTTTACACCATGAGCCTAATGCAGGAAGGTCAGTCATGACAAATTTAGCCAGTTTCATTAACAATAACTTCCTAATAATACACCATATGACATAGGAGGGTATAGCTTCATAGACTTGTGCAAGACCTGTGCAATTCCTCTCACCTATCCACATGGTACACACCTACCCTCTAAGGGGCATTTCTTCATAATGTAATATCAGCTGACTCAGCCAATCTCTGTAGTGTGCTTCCCGGTACTGGTTTTCAGGCCCTTTGCCCAGCCTTCATTTTTTCGTATACAGAGATAACAGGGCAGTGTTGGGGCAGAAGTAAGCATTTCTAAGCAATGGACCGAGTCTGATGATAAAGATGCACTGACATATGGGCCTTGTGTGTGTGCCAGCCAACCAGCACTCATTCCACACCACCTCTTTAATCATGGCTGTGGCTCATCACACCATCCAAAGCAAGGCTTCGGCATAGCTGGGTCCATGCCCCCTATACGTCCAGGGCACTACACAATTATAGATGATACTGCCCGTTTCTACAGTTACATATCTACTTAAATTCACCCAGGACATCATTGAGGCTGAAAGAGTGCTGGGCCTCTTAAAATGCAAAGGTCTCAAGATGCACATCAACCAAGACTATGCTATTGATACAGTGTACAAACAAGCACAACTCTTAAAGCACTAGAATTCAAATATTGTCTGACTAGTCTTACTTGGATGTTGATAATTCATTAACAAAATAACAGACACTTTGATGAACCAAAGAACTTGCAGTTATTTATTCACTCCTTCACGAACAATGATATGGATGCTACTGCCTCTGTGACCTATGTACATATAGATGACACAAGAAACATAAGACGAAACACATGCGCTCCGTTATAGTTCGCTTCTTTAGAAATAGTAGGACATTCTGGTTGTGCTAAAAGTTACTTAAGAGTGCATGCAATGCAGAATGCAATGTGTGACAACAGACCCATTGCATCTCACTCTGTGGCAGAGTTTGCATGAGCCATACATTGTTACGTGGGCTACTGCTACCTGATATGGCCAGTCTGATGTGTTACTATCTTTTTCCTTTGTTACAGTTTCACCTCCTACCACTTAGACTACACAGGTCTTAGGTATGCACAACTTTAACCCACACTGGTAGCAGGCTACTGTACATCACACACTTCATATCATCGTATTATGGTGAATAAAACCGAAGGAAATACTATCTATGGCTACCTCCTCCACTAGGAGATGCCATGCAATGTTTCCATCCATTTTCTCTGTAATCAAATGATATCTTAAGATCGTGACCTGTAATGTTTCTAGCAAGCCCAGCCAAATGAGCTAATAAACTTCCAGTACTCCAGAGGGCAACATGTGATGTTGCAATACTATAAGAAACACATTTAGATCTAATGGAATCCCTAAAGCTACAAAGAGATTGCTCATGAAGCAAAGAGGTTGAGTCTCACTCTTGTCGCATTCATACGTGATAGAGAGAAAGAAAGGGTTCCCAATATTTATCAATAAGACATTGAATACACATATTGAGCAAGTATGCAAATACCGAGGGAAGATCTGTCCTAGTTAAAGAAATGGCTGGAGAATACATACTTATGATTGTAAATATTTATGACCTAACCGCTGATGAGTGCTCCTTTTGGAAACTTTAGAACACAACACATGCATTTGATTTTCAAATGTGACTTTAATTTACCCTTATTCTGGCACTCAGATAGCAAGTCTAAAGCTTGCTTTGCGTAAACAAAGAGTGATAAAAAGTTATTATCTGCAATCAAGTCCATTATGTTGCTTTATTACTGGAGAGTGCTGCATCGGAAAGACTCCAAATACACATTTTTGTCCAACCCTGATTTAACCCATTCCCATTTGGATTAAATATTGATTACCAGGAATCCGCTGCCAACACTAACTCATGCAGGCAAAGGATGGCATACCCCATCTGATCATGCACCAGCATGGATAATGTTTGCCTTATGTCCCACAATGTACATTAAAAGAGACTGGGGTCTCCAAGTGTTCCTGGTACAAAACTCACAGATTAAATGTTATATTATTAAACATTTCCTGGATCCAAATACATAACAAAGCCAATAATACATTGCTGTATGTCAACTGTGATGCCAACATGGTCTCATTAAGCAGTATCTAAGGTGTCCTTTAACCGGAAGAAAGCTGAGAAAAAAATGGCAAGCATAGATTCAGAGATTCTATATTTTCGGAAATATTTGTGTCTTTCGTGACCTCTGGTATTTTAAATAAGTTAAGAATGTAGAGTTTACTAGGATGCTTGCCTTAGATAAGTCTACCTCTATAGTACTATTTTTTTGAAAAAATGGACCTTGCCCTTCTTCGAATCAACATTACTAAAGAAGATTTAACAACGAGAGCGAGTTATTCCAAAAGAATGTTATACCAAATGGACTGGGTCGATTCTCATGACAAAATTGGTTCATTTCAGCTATATAAAGTGTTTGCCTTACATACCCACAAAAGGGCTCTAAGGCTGATGTATATAGAGTGCTTCCCTGACATTAAAATACGAGAAATTTACATGCGTTTTCATTTGAACTTATTACATTCAAAAGAACGCATTAGTCAGTGGATTCATTTTTATTCAGATATATGTCGCTTTTGCGAGATAACGCCTGAAAGGGAAGCCATAAAACAGCTGGTCATTTATTGCAGACACTTTGAAAAAGAAAGAATTGCGTTTCTTGGTGATAAAAATGTTGGGAACTCTATTTCTTCACGTGAAACGCTATGGTACAAATGTATGAATAATCCTTACATTGCTTTCATGTGTGCCTTGTCTAGACTTTTATATAAAATCAAAGAAGGAACTTGTGCTGAAAATGAAGTGCTATGCAAATGTTGTAGATTGAGAATCACTTCCTCTTGTCTGAAAGTAATAACATCTGATATTCTGCAATGAGCCTTTTTTAATTAGCGTGTTTACGAACAATAGACCTTTGTGTTTTCTGTTTTAGCAATTTGGGAACATCTGTATAAGTTTATTATGACGAAACAAGACACTCAGAATGTTTTCCTTTTTTTTCCTTCTTCTTTGTTTTAATTGTAGTTTAAGAAAATGTAGAGTTAATTTTATTGCGAATCTCTGAATTTTTAATTTTATTTTTTAAGTGTGAAAAGTTTCTTTTGTAAACTATAACACACTATATTAATAAATAATTAAAAAAAATAAAAATAAGTTAATGAATTGACTATAATAGAGTTGTAACAACAATACGAACATTTTGAAACCCCATAATTCAACAAAACACCTTCCCGGGAGAGATATAGGGAAAAGCGGATTAGCACCTTACCTGAAGGCCAGACTGGACATGATTAAAGTTTCTGCTAATGACAACGCAGGGAATCTTATTACCTCAAATAAGAGTATTGCAGCAGCCCCTGTAGCCTTCAATAAATCCCTGTACACCTTAGAGTTTCTGCGTTCGGGGGAAATTATTCAAAAATTAATGCAGCAGGTTTGTCAGCCTTTAGTCCACAAGGTCTAGTTTCACTTAATTGAAATGCATATCACATATGATGAAATCTGGAAATCATGTCCACTGTTAGTGAAAGGTAAATCGCCAAGCACAGACAACTTAGACATCCCTAAATTACTACAACTATATAATGACAAGCTGACCACAAAACAGGTGGCAGGCTCCTTCATGGATCCAGGTTCTGCATTCAGGACCTACATACATGATTAAAACAAATGGTGCCAAGTCAGTGAGCTTCACCCTTAACTCAGGGCATTCGGGAAGGCTGACCATTGTCATTCATTCTATTCTGACTAGCGCTGGAACTAATACTATCAAAGGTTAGAGCAGGAACTAAAATACAGGGAATGTCATTTAAATGCCACATGGTTAAAGTGTGAGCATATGATGATGCTTTTCTCATTCACATGACCATTGTGAAGCAGTTGATCCCAACATTAATGGACCACTCACTAAACATGAGTTGTGAAATCCTGAATACAATAGTTTAAATGTACATGTTTACATGATGGCTCCTGTAATACTGAAACCCCTTCGCTTCTACATTTCTGAAAGTAGATAAAAATCCCCATCTTCAAGGAATGTCTGCTCCCTAACAACACGGTCCACACCCTCCAATCCACACCCGACCTGAGACTAGTGGATCTGTTCCCCACTCTTTCCTCCCCTGGTACTTTGCTGCCAAATTGCCCACCCTCCCTCTCCCCACTCCCTTGTATCTCTGCTTCCCCACTTTTTACTTCCTCCTTCGATTTGCAGTGTTTTCCATTGCTTTCGAAAGCACTCAATAAATACAATAATAATTATAATATTAATAACAATAATAATATTTGACCACTTGTTCATATATTGCAATACACCAGATATTAACTTTTACAAAAGGATTCCTTGTCTTTAACTTTTCTCTAATTCTTAATTGTAGCCCCCCTAAAAATAACCTCAGTAGTTTAATAAAATGAAAATGGTAGGTCTGTGAGGCATACACTCGTTGAGGAATCACCTTAACACAAAAAAGCTATGCCAGCATGTGGGTTCAGCAGATAAGGAGGTCCAAGAGATGAATCAAAGGTGGTTTGAAGGTATGTTTTGGAAAGGAACCATGTTGGTATATGTTAAATGTATGGGAAAGGTTTATTTGAGTAGTCATTTAATTAATGACGATATGACTGGAATCAGACAGCGCCTCTTAATCACCCTTCATAAGGATAGTGAACAATTGCTAAAAACTAATCAGTTACTGTCTCTTTCAGGATAACATTCCCCTTGTTGCAGTGTGGGCTTCTTTCAGTGTGACACCCATATCCACCAGTATCCAGCATCCAGCTAAGATATAAGGAGCGCACACAGAGCACATGCAGAGAGTTGGAGAGTGTTGGGAGAGTTCTGGGAGGGGTCGTTAGAAGGAAGCAAGACTCTGTTGTAATCAACTTGAACTGGGATGCATAGGGGACGCATTGTACCACGTCCTCTTCACTCTCCTAGGATGTCATTGAAATTCGCTCTCCTGACGAGTGCCAACCCCTCTTTGGCGGCCCCCGCCTGTCGGTTATGTTCATGGACACAGTGCTGCTACAGTTGTGTGTGCAGTAAGAGTTTGCTTTTGGAATCCCCCTTCCACATATTTTGCTACCTGTATAAGTGAGGTGCAGTCCTAAACATTAGTAGTCTGCAGTCTGCAGACACGCTGGTGAGTGGATAAATACTCTAGCTCTTTCCATTTTTATACGACATCATTTCGGATATAACCACTTTTTGATCTTATTACCAATTAACAGCCTGGAATAAGTCAGCCACCCTGAGACTGCATGTGTTCGTCCCTTTGATCTGGACACATCTGGCCTTTTTTGCTATTAGAGCCGATTAACTATCTAATATGAGTAGTAAAAGGATGTGATCGTGATAAAAAAACGGTAATTATAGTGTCCCTGAGCAGAGCTTTCTATGAGGCTCATACGTGTGCTTTGCCAGTGTCCCTATCCAAGGCAAAAGGAAACAGGAAGGAAAGTACAAGAACATTTCAAGAGCCTCTTACATAAAACAATGAGCCACTTGCAGAAAACGATCAGGGGAAGAAACAAAACGACTGTAGATTTAACGATGTGCAGGGTATATTCACATAATTTGTCACACCCAAAAGGAGAGTTAACTCGTCGGAAAATGGTGATTCCAACCAATTGTCCACATGTTGGGGGTAATGGTGATCGATACAAACATCTCATACCTGTCTGGAAAGAAATTCCAACACGCAAAATATCCTACATTTCATAGGTTGACAATTGTATTCTGAGAAACAGAAACATAAGAAAAGCTCAAAAGCAATGTGATACCTGTCACAGGTAAGTGTGAAATCCATTAATGGCATCAACTTGCAACTGCCACTAACAATCAACCCCACCAGATGTCACCTTCAGAACCCTCACTGGCCCCTCACTCTACAATGATCTCACTTTAAACTATCAAAATTAAGTATATCCGCATTTAAACCCATCTCTCTTTATATGCCTATTAAAAACAACTAATATTGTGAAATGCTGGTGCGGCTGCCTCAGTCACATTACAAAGGAACTTTATTACCGTCGATAAGATTATTTTTACATAAAAGAGGGCCCATCATGCACTGCTCACTAGTCCTCACTCTGAACCATTTCTGTTCTACCTTCATATGGCTTCACTCACCCTCCATATACCTATTGCTCTGGTTAGATGCACAGCACAGTGACTACTGATGCTCCACCTCTGCCTTTTTAACAAGGGGAAGAAAGAAAGGAGGATGGGGCAGGAGGCAAAAAAGAGGACAGAAGGGGGTGCAACAGGGAAGACACCAGAAAAGAATGGCTGAGAAGAAACATCCTTACCCACAGGAAAAAAAGAAAAAAAAAGTAAAATATCAGGCATAATTATTGACTGAAGTTAGGTATGTGCTCATACGTACTCACTGAAGCAGAAGGTATATTACACACACTCCTGGATAACATGTTCTGTTCTGGGCAATACTGAAAGTATCACGCACCTCCAGACCAGTGTGGGAATGTGCATGTTTGTTGTCAACCCCTCTGTTTGTGAATTTTGGAATCCTATAAGTGCCTGTATAGCTGATCTGATTTGATTTGATTTATTTATATATGCACACCTGACGAAATGAATCGTATCTGAGCGCAGATGTAGCAACCGTTTTTTCTTAACAATGCTATCATTTCAGAAATTTCACCAGCAAGTGACTTAACAACAGTACTATCATTAACCGAATAGGTAAGTCTTCTAAGACTTTCGAAATGTAATGAGAGTTGTATGTTCTCTAATAACTCTCGGAAGGCTATTCCAGAGTTTTGGGCTGTAGACTCCAAACCTTGTGTCTCCTTTATTCTGGTATCTTGACCATGGCGCTTGCAGCAACATCTTATCGCAAGAGCGTAGTTGACGACCAGTGATATAGGTCTTGATTTTGTCTGAAAAGTAGCCTAGTGCTAGCTGATTTATACATTTGAAGATAACGCAAAGAATTTTAAAATCTATGCATTCTTTCACAGCTAGCCAATGTAGCGATCGCCTTAAATTCGAAATATAGGAAGGTTTTGCAACCTCCAACAACAATCTGACTGCCTCATTTTGGCTACTTGTAGTCTCTGTAATTGAGTTATGTGAATCCCATTGGGCAGAGCATTCCCATAATCCAATCGTGAGTTGATGAGAGTTCCCACGACTGTAGCCCAATCCTTAGCTGCTATAAAGGGTAAGATCTGTCTTAGCATCTGTAGGGTGTAGACTACAGATTGAATTTTCGCACTAACCTGTGCCTCACTCCCCATGTTATTTTCCCAGGTGCAGCCAGGTTTTTTTTTACTTTAGAAGAAAAGTCCAGTTTTGAGTCCAAAAAGCATGCTGGCAATACTTGTTTGTTGTGTTGCAATTTATATTTAGAGTCAAACAATGCCACCTCTTTCTTATTGGCATTTAGCGACAACTGATTCACAGCCACCCAAGCCTGCACCTCCCTTAAGCAGTGTTCCACTAGTTCAAAAGTGTCCTCTCATTGTCATCCTAGATTTAGATATGTTCTTGATGTTGCTAGGTCCTGAGCCCTGAGCATCTCAATGTGCCACTGTTCCTTTGCCTGGGATCCACATCTTCGAATTGACACTTTCATTTACACACTGAATTCATATTCTACACTCATACATATGCAGTTCTGACAAGTCAATGAAGCACACCTATAGCCTTGATGGGAGGTGACCATGGATGGTTGGATCTGTACATAGGGATGGTAAGTTGATCCTTACTAAGCCACTCACCACTATCCTCACACCAGTCATGACCCTGCCTTTGCCATATATGGTCCTGCTTCTGATTACTATTGCTGTGATCCTCTGTATAGTTGCACTTAACACAGCAGGTGACTCTTTAGCTTTAAAGGGCACACCCTCATTTTGGAATTTCTGCTTCTCAGTAATTCAAATGAAAAAAAAAACTCCTGTGGTGTGGGTGTGATATAAAATGTGGGACGCTACCATTTCCCAAACAACTAGGTAGCCATCACTTATGAAAATGTCCTCTAAGAATTTGAAAACTTGCCTTATAGGCACTATGGATTTCCACCAATTGCAACAACATGTTCACCAACACTGAACAATACATTTGAGTGGCTGCATGATGCACAAGTGCTGCAATGTCAAAATCTATAATCTGAAATGGCAGATTGGGCACTGAAATGATAGTCATGGGTTTAGTGCATGACATGCATGCTTCCTCACTGCTCTCGCATCTGACACACTCTCTCACAATCCTTTCGACCTGAATATCACAAAATGGCCACCAGTAGTCCTGCTGGATATTCTGCTTTGTTTTCGCCAATGCCCTGATATCCTTTAAGGGCTAACTCAATAATGTGCTTACAAACTTCAGGGGGGCGGGGGATGATCTTATTGCCTCTCATAACCCTTGATCTGTGTTTAAATCAACTGTGATAACCCATAAACATTCCTGTGTTAGGTTGACCAAAATCTTCCTACCACAAGTATTCCTTTCTAATGTTGTTTCTAATCTTAGCCGATTATCATTAGTGTTTCTCATTCATTTTTTGACATAACAACACGCTCAATCAAGAGAACCTCATTTTCTTGTTCATCACAGACCTCTTCATCAAAATTGTTCAGTCTTGACAGGCAGTCCGCTGTTCAGTTTTTGCACCTTTCGGGTATAAGCGTTCATTCTGTACTCTTGCAAGGCTATGACCCACTTCATGATCCTTGAGGAAACTTTGTCAATGTCCTTGACAGTAAGGATTTCCTTTAGAGGTTTATGATTCATTTTGACTTGGCACTCTATGCCCGATAGCAACAAACTGCCCATTTGATGGTTACCAACTTCCTTTCTATGATAGAGTAATTTATTGAAGCTCCCGAAGGACTCACAGAGCAAAGGTGATGATCAGTTCCTTTACTTCTTCTATTTGTTTATGAATAACACCCAAACCCCTAATGCCGGCATTAGTGGTTAAAATGGTCTTCCTTCCAGGTTTACAATTCTTTAATGAGAGAGCTTGGGCACAGACATTTTTGAAATGTTTGAATTGCTCTCCACAAGACATTTCCCATCAAACGGTGCCATCTTTCCTGGCAAGTTGGTATATGTTGGTGGTGAAAATAGCAAAGTTGTGCACACATCTGGAATAATAACCAGTAATTCCTAAAATGATAAACACTGATCCGGATATTCAGGTTCATATGTGGTTATTAGACTTTTTTTCAGATGTACTCCATTCCCAGAATAACATGTCCTAGATATGTAATGTCTTTCTTCTTAGATTTACGTTTCTCCTTACTGAGGGTCATTCCTGCCCGCTGTTATTATCTCGAGGGCACATTGGAGGTGTTCACCATGTTCCATGGCATCCCTTCTGTAGATTAGGACTTTATCCTGGAAACATAAGAACACAGATTCATTTTGAAATAAGTAGTACACACTTGTCTTGAAATCAGCTGCAGATAATACTTGACCAACTGTCACGTTGATTCATTGATATAAACGAGTTATGAAGGCTGTTAAATCCTCACAGTATGCATTTAGTTTTACTTGGTGGTAAGCTGCTTTAAAATCAAATGTTGAAAAATATTTTGCTGGGGTGAGGGTACAGAGGAGCATATTGTTGTTTTGTAGTAGGTGTCTCTCCAGAATGATACACCTTTTTAAGGCTCTTAAATCAATGCATGGTCTCAGTTTCATACACTATCTAGGGTCACTGCCATATGTAGTTCAGCGGTATGGTGCATCCAGTGAATTGCTTGCCAGGATCATAAGAATTCATAATAACCTTCCTGAAGCCAAACTCAAAGAAAAAGGGAAACAGGAGCATGCATGTCCCTTGATAGATGCCCGGACTCACTTTCCCTCACTTTCCACCTCCTCACATATGTACTCGAATCACAATCACAAAATAATCTGATGAAACAAATCACTTTGAAATTCAGTGAAGAAATCATTAGTTGAAGTTACTTCAAGGTGTTGATTTAATGACACAAATCCCCAGAAATGTTGCAGGTGTGGAAAGCTTCACCACCTTAACTATGTGGCCCCCCATTGAACAGCCCCTAAGCACTCTGATGACATCACAAATTACATCACTGATGACATCACATATGACTTCACTTAGGACACGTCAGATGCCATCACACACAGGAGTCTGTCCTGATAAATTCTGGTTTCACCATCACCGTCTTGTGACCAATGCTTGAATTTGCTTTTATGGACTTCATTGGTTCATGGTGCATCACCCTTTCTCAACTCTCATGCTGGACTTCCTTTGCATCTTATACTAATGGTGGCCCTGAATCATGCTGTTCCCATCTTCATCTTGTATCCTGGCTTGCAGTATTATGTGTTACTACCGACTTCTGCAATTGTATTCGCTCTCCTGTCTTGCTTCTCCACTCTTTTTGCCAACTTACTCTCTGTTCTCCACTCCCCTCCCCTCTCCCTTTTCCTATCTCCTCCCCTCCTCCTCTTACTTTCTTTTATGCACATACTCTATCAGAATTGTCCCTGGACCTAATATGATAGCAACCTCTTCTGTCGCTCCCCCATCCCCTTACTGCCCCCCCTCCCTCCAGCACTATATGAAACGTTGTCAGGCCTAGTACGATAGTCGCTTGTTTTGTTCCTCCCCTCCCTTTCTGCACCCATCTCCCTCAGCTTTTCTTTTCCTCCGGCTCTACCTGAAATTCTATAGTAGGCTTTCGTTTATGGTAATCTCTTCATCAATACATTCAAACCATAAAAAATGTTGCCCTACTTATGATATGTGGTGCCCACTGTTTGTGGAGGTCCCACAGGGATACTGAGTCTTCTGTGTTGTAATGGGTTCCACAAATAGTCATTGGAGAATGAGTTTAAATAGCAATTAATGTTTTTCACCATGTATTCTATATTTTACTAATACAAGCAAAAGGTAGTCGGAACGATGCATACCTTGGATAATTCTTTTAATTGGTTGTTCACATCATGCACAAGCACCTTCTGTAAGAATGTTTGCAAACATATCTTTAAATGGGATCTTAATAGCAATGGGGATATGTTAAATTAGACCAAATCGCATTACTAATATGATGCAGTTGACACACATCTCACGACATGCACACTTTTTTATATTCATATTTCATCCAAATGATTCTATAAACATGTATTCCTGCTAAAATGCATATTGATAATATTCACAACAGTAATTCATAAGGATCCTGGATCTTGTTGCTCATTGTTAGTGATATATGTTTGATGCAATATTTAGCTACTTCTGTGTGTATTAAAGTACAGCCATGCTCGTATGCACAATGTTCAGTCATTTCTTTAATAATGATTTAGTTAACAGATACAATAAAATCATTTTGGTTTTCATTGTGTGTTTGATGTTTTAAAGGTACTATCTTTAACAGCATATATAAGTGACAAAAGCATAGCAATTTAGTCCTGTATCATTTATGGGGCATTGTTTAAGGGTTTATTTTGCTTAAAGTAAAGTTTGAGTGATTTTATTTGTGAACTTACTTTTACTTTCAACTTTGTTATTACATTCCTTTGATTTTGAGAGGTCACGTTTTACTTCTGATGGAAATGTTTGAACTTTATTAGGTGCATCAATTGTTGGTAATTGTTTGGCATACATTGCAGCATGTATTACTTTCTTTTTTCCTGGAATCATAGCTGTAACGTTGGATGTCTCTTAATAAAAATAATTCATTTTGTGTTCTAACTCTAAATAAAGCTACTTACCTCATCCCATCTGTGAATGTGATGCGATATTACTAATGCTATGTCTTTACTTAGCCTTTATGATGTATGTTTTGTTGCTACATATGCAAGGTTATTGGACATTGTTTACCTATAGAACGCCATCTTTTTAAAATTGATAATAGATATAACTCTTTTCATTTTTTGAACTTCTTTAATTTTGCAAAACGTTACTAAATGAGTTTTTTCAATCCAAGTATGTAGCCTATAATTCTGTTGAGAAAGCCTTCTTCTACATGCACATTTCTGAAGTATTTCTTGCAATTACACAAACAAACAACTATTACTCATGCTGCAGAGATCACCCATCTCATACAACAACCTTGATGCCCTAATAACCAATGAAACATGTTTTAACTCATTTCACCCCACGTTTTCATTGTCCTCTGACTCCAAGGCTACTGCAGCCAACATGCCAACCAGCCAGGAATGGCAGTAGGCAAAGTGGTGACCATCCCCTGGAGTGATCGGCCATGCTCCATCATCCAATCTCCCAGAACAAGCTCTTTCAAATCACTCACCTGCCAGTTCTCTTTATCTCATAAGAAATGCACAACCTTCCATCTAATCTACAATCCACCTAACAGCGATCACTCTTTAATTGTTGACATCTAATTACTATCCTCTGCCAAATTACCACACTCTAATAATGTATTTCTCAGAAATGTTAACGTCCTCGAGTCTCAAGCCAACCGCCAACCACCACACTTGAAGCATGCTTTTAGCAATGACTGAATCTATGGACCTTAAGTACATTGTGTTGTCCCTTTCACACAACAATGGCAACACCCTAGGCTTGGTCTTCACATCGGCCACCCTAATCACCTGTGCAGACCCTATTCCACTTGCCTGGTCTGACCATGCTGCCATCCCACTATGGGTCACCCACTTCACTATTTGCCACAAAGGCCGAGCTAAATGCCCAGTTGTTAAGCACTGCTCATTCAAAACATTTTCTGGTCAATGAGTTAGAAGTAAACTTTGCAGACTTTCCCACCATAGGGAATACCTTGCTCCACCTAGAACTATTACAGAGCTCTGCTATGAAACTGGTGAACACTCATGCCCTCTAAAACCAAACCAGCCACACTAAGACCAAACCATTCACTCAATGGTAAACCCCAAAGCCCACCTAGAACAAATGCTCAATATGAGCCCTAAAGACACATTGGTGCATAAAATGTAAACCTGGTGACCTCACCAACCACACATCTCTCTTCACCTACCATATGATTCTGATTAACAAGGCCACAGCTGATTGCTGCTTCTCCACCACAACAGCAGCCTCGTACAGGAGCAAAGCCCTCTTTGAAGTAGTAAAGCATTGTAACAATTGTTCACCTGACCCAAGGTACCAGCAATTTAGGAACATTGCAATGGAACAAACAACTTTTTAACTGTAAAAATAAACAAAATCAGAAAGATTATCTAATCAACCTCCAACCGCATTAGCGTTATTATTTTCTATCATTATTATTATGGTATTTATTGAGTGTGGATCTAGCTTTGAGAAGCAACAGAGCCCTTTACAGAGGTATACACCAATACAGATACACAACGGAGCACTTCACAGAGGTGTACCACATTACAGATAAATAACAGAACACTTTTCAGTGGTAACAACAGAACAGATATACAGCGGGAGGTAGGATACAGAGGGGGACAGAGGAGGGCTACAGCTGTACTGGGTGGAGGGGAGGAAATGGGCTAGCAGTGTCTAGCGAGTCAGGTGGTGCGAGGGGTGACATGATTGCCTAGATGTTGCAGAGGAGAATAGGTGGGTCTTGTTCTTTTCTGAATTGTAGGAGCATGGGGGTGAGTCTGATGCAGACGGGAGGAGATTCCATAGTCTTGAAGCATAGGCAGAGAGGGCTTGTTTTCTTGTCCTTTCCTTTTTGCAGTGGCGGATTTCAAGTTTTCACATGTCCTGACCTCTGGCGGTGCGCTGCCTGGCGGAGATGCAGAGTTTCTCTGCGAGGTAGCTGGGTGACTTGAGGGCAACTGCCCTATAGATGATGCAGCAGAACTTGAAGGTGATTTGTGCATGCAGTGGGAGCCAGTGAAGGTCGTTGCAGGTTGGGGTGATGTCATTGTATCTGCATAGACCCTGATGATGGGAGGACTTCAAGGAGTGCTTTGCCCCCCTCCAGGAATGCATTGCCCCCATCCAGGTGGGATATAACCAGTGCTTGAACGATGGATCTAATGCTGGCTCGGTGGAGGAAGGGCTTGACCTTTCACAGGATGGAGAGCTGATACCAAGGTTTCTGAGTTTTCTTAGTGATGTGTGTCCTGAAGGAGAAGTGTTTCTCAATGTGGAACCCAAGGGACCTGGCATAGGAGGTGAGCTTGGGTGTGAAACCCTCAAAGTTAATGGTTGATAGCCAGGTCTGTATGTCTGGGTGTTCAGCGTTGGTGCTGAGGAGTAGGAATTCGATCTTGGAGGAGTTGAGCTTCAAGTATGCTTTGGACATCCAAGACTTGATCAGTGAGAGGCAGGTTTTGACCCTATGGATGTCCTTGATCGAGTCGATCTTGAGGTATAGCTGTGTGTCATCGTGTATTGGTGGAAGTGGATGTTGTGCATATGATGTGGTTTTGATGGCAGCCAAGGATTCAAGCAGGTCGTCTGTCGAGAGTGTCTTGAATGTTGTCCAGGGTGTGGAGATTATGCGAGGAGGGATGTGAGGTGGATCTGTGGATACAGAGCTGGCATCTATGTGCTGATGAATCTTGCTGAATGTGTTGATGAAGAAGGTGTTGATGGCGGTGGATTTTTCAATGTAGTGCGGTATGACATGGTTGGGTAGCGGGTTGACGCACTACTGGACCACTTTGAAGAGGCTCTGTTTTTGTTGTTGGCTTCTGCTATGCTATTCTGATAGTAGGAGGCCTTGGCTGTGTTGATTAGTTGTCAGTGGGTTGCTCAGAGTTACTTGGGGAACGCTAGGTTTGAGGCAGTCCTGGAGCAGCACCAGGTTTCTCTTGTTTCCTGATGACTCTTTTGCTGAGGTTGATTACTTGCGTGTATCAGGGTGCTGAGGGTTTTGGTTAGCATGTGCGTTGCTTCAGAGGCATGTGTTGGTCGAGGGAGGCTGAGAGGAGTGGTTGATTGGGGGTGTTCAGTCCATGTAAGGTGTAGGTTAGCAAGGTTTCCTCTGAGGGCTTCCACTGGGAAGTTCATGAAGGACCTGTATGTTTGTCTGCTGGGTTACTGCTGTCAGTGCTTGACAGGGGTCATGTGCAGGATGTTGAAACACATGGATAGCTGATCAGAACAGTCGAGCGGGAGAGGAGAGCTGTAGTGGAGGGAGGACAGTGCAGTTATAATTAGGTTGGGGATGTTACTTTTCTGGTGTGTTGGGTCTTTTGTGCGTTGTGTGAAGCTCAGGGTGTCCATAAGGCTAAGGAGAGCTGCCTTCAACAGTTTGGTGGCCTTGTTGCCTGGGAGGTTGAAGTCTCCTAGGAAGATGTTTTTTGTGACCATGTGGGATATGGTGGTGACCAGGTTGGTGAAGTCTCTGATGAAGGCAGTTTTGGGTTTGGGTTGTCTGCAGATGAGATGGAAGGTGACTGTGTCAATTGGGGAGAGTGGGAAGTGGCAGGAGAGCACTTCGAAGGAGCCACTGTTGTCAACATCAAGTCTAGTGCAGGGCCCCATGGTCTTGTGTATCAGTGCAAGACCTCTGCCTGTCTTGTTCGGCCGGTCTATGTTTTGGATGCTGGTACCTGAAAGGTGAGAAAATCCCAGAAGTCACATCATTGGTGTACCTTGGTTCTTGCCGGAACGACAGCATTAATGATTGCTTTGGACTGACAGCAGTGAAGCAAGAAATCTGGGTACTCGGGCCAGAATCATCAAACAAAGGTACTGCAAGTTTTCACTTACTCCAGTAATTAAGTTTTATAAACTCAAGGCCATCCCCAGACTTACATACAATGCTGAAACGCAACTCACGCTTGCAGGGTCAGTCTGGCAAAAGGTCGAGGGTACCTCTTGGCGGATAGTCCTTAACATGCCCAACTCTCTCCCTGTAGATGTGATACTGACAGAGCTGAGTTTAACATTGGCTGTATGCAGTCATGGTGTGGAAAACACTATCACTCTTAGATGTTCTGTTTTAGGGAAGGTGGCACTGACAAAGGCATTGAAGGAAAATCATGAAAGGACTCTGACTGAGTGGAGAAGCATATGTACCGAAATCCTTCAAACTCTGGCACTTTCTGAAGAAACGCTACTATTGAACCCAGGGTACATTAAAAAATAAATATTTGACTTAGACTGGATAACCACAGAAGAACGGACCCTCTCTATAAAAACAGGAGGGACAAAGGGTAACAACTTCAGTAGAAGAGGTGAGAACCTCAACTACATAAATACATTTCCATTACCTGCCCTGAGACATGAGTTTATGAGATTCCGTTTCAACCTGTACCTCACAAAGGAAGTAACTGAAAGACGTAAGCCTGTAAGTGACCGCAATTATACCTGGAGATTCTGTACTGAACCACATGAAACTCGTTTTCACCTCGGCCCTGAACGACTTAAGAACGAAATACCTGGAAAAAATTCTCAAATAAATTACTGTAACGACACATAAAGAAGAGTGGGACCTTCTGATCCAAGGGAAGAGAACAACTGTGAGACTAGCAATGCTGGCTTTTTTATGGTCATTATTGAAAAACCTACAGACAAAGGTGAGCGATACGAATGCTGGTGGTGAATAAAAAGACAATGATTAAGCCTGGACATCTTCCCTTCCTCCTTTTTATTTATTTATTTATTTTATTTATTTATTTTTTCTGAATTTTTTTTATTTTAGTTTAGGTACCTTAGTTTAATTTTGTGTTTTCATTTCTTGTATCTTCTGTTTTCTTTCTCTTTCGTTTTTGGATTTTTCACTTTTTCTTTCTTAATTTAAAGTTCGTTCTACTTTATACCGTATCAGTTACATTACATTTCAAATATTTTTGTAAACGTAATCAGGTCAGCTTAGCAGAAACAAGTTTGAATTTTAAACTATAGATAGGCTTAATAAAAAAAAAGATGCTGTAGCCATTGGGGACAAGGAATTATCGGAGGTGGGTGTCAGCCAGGTGTCGGTGATGAAGATGGCATCAAGGTCATGTGTAATGTTGAGGTCGGCAATGTCTGCTGCTTGGGTGATACTTGAGCGGACGTTGGCGAGCATCAACTTCCATCTTGTGGATGGATAGGGGTTGTTGATGTGCCTAATGAGCATGTGGGTGAGGTTGCTGCATTGCGGAGTCCATGCCTTAAAGGAGGGTTGATGACGTTGATGTTGGCATTGCCTGGTGATTATGGGGATGGCCTGTGTGGGCAGAGGGAAAACACATATGTCTGTGTGTGCTTAACTTTCGTCTGAGCAGTGTTTTGGGCCCTGGGTCCTGCTGGTCCCAACAGTTCCAAACAGGAATTGCCCTTTTCTTCATCTGCCCTTCACTTCGGACACCTGGGCGCAAGCTGCCCTTGATTTAATAGTTAACAACAGAAAGGAAGAGGCAGGGCTAAGAAGATGGGTGGGGCTTATTCCAGGTGACCTAGATCCACTTGCACCTGCTCACCAACTGAAAAGGAAATAGGCTGGAGGGCTGCTTAAGTAGTGAAAAAGGGTGGGAAACACGAAGGTGCCAACAATTTAAGGTGATTGACAGGTGGATGGGCTTAGGCTAAGTGACCTCGATCCACTTCTACCTGCTCACCAACTGCAAAGGAAAGAGGCTGGAGGGCTGCTTAAGTGGGGAAAAAAGGGCGGTAAAGAGGAAGGCGCCAACAGTTTAAGGTGATTGACAGGTGGGCAGGGTTTAGTCCAGGTGACCTAGAACCACTTGCACCTACTCACCAACTGCAAATGAACGAGGCTGGATGGCTGCTTAAGTAGGGAAAAAAGGCCTGCCATGCACCCTAGCATGCACTTTGCTCCTCTGGACGAAATGCTCTGCTCCTTCTCTCCTGGACCTGTGACAAACTATTGCTTCCCTCAAATGTACTTCCTACTCTGACGATATAATCAGGCCTCCAACATCAGACAATTGATGGGTCCAGTGCTCGAAATACTCCTAAGCATTACTAGTACCTCCCTCACAGAAGGGTCGCTCCTGAACACCCTGAATACTGATCTCATACAACCTCTTTTGAAAAAAGCATCCCCTGGACTAGATGACCTGGCCAACTTCCAGCCCATTGTGAACCTCTTGTTTATTGTCAAAAAGTTGGAAAATGTAGTCGCTATACAACTACTCACCAGCATCGAACAATTTCACCTCCTAAATGAATATCAGTCAGGGTAGTGCCCCAAAGGTAGCATTGAGACAGTCACATTGCAGGTGGTGGATAATGTCCTCCAAATTGTGGATTAGGTCATTTCAGGCCACTTCATCCTCTTTGACCCCTCGGCTGCATTCAGTGAAGTTGACTACTGCATGCTCCTCTCCCTCCTTATCTGTTGAAATTGATTCTATGGCAAAGCCCTGAATTGGTTTACCTCCTACTTATCGGACAGATACCAGGCTGTCCATATGAACACATTGCATTCTAACTGACCCCCAGACTCCAGCGGAGTCCCCCAAGATTCCTTCCTCTCACCAATCCTTTTTAACAATTACATGGAGCCTCTGGGCACACTGCTAAAAGATTCTGATACAGCCTTCCACCTATACGTGGAGGATATTCAGTTTGAATGAGAGTAAATAGCCCAGAGGGCATATATGATCTCTGTGATTACCTAGCCCTCATCTAGTCGTGGATGTCAACTGCCTACCTGAAAGTTAACCCATCCAAGACTGGGTTAATCCGCATCCGTCCCCCGCTAAACAATGTGTCCAACAATGGCTTGATGATATGAGCCTAGAAGGATTGCATCCACAATGCTCAGATTCAGCAAAATCCTTAGACATCACCATTGATGGTAGCCTCCCTCACAGGAACACATTGTCAAGAAGGCCCAAACAGCCTGGCTCCTAATCTCTATGCTCTACAAAATCAAACCTTTGTTCCCATTAAAGGCCGTTGTGCAGCCCCCTGTGGTCTTACATGTTGATAGGGAAAATGCCCTTTGAGGGGCTCCCAGATGCTCACTTGGCTCCCTTCAAAGCAGTAATATATGCTAATAGATGTCTTATTATGGGTACATGGAAATATGACCAAATAACCCTTGTCTTATGCAAACTACATAGGCTGCGTCTCCAGGCCAGGGTACTGGTCAAGATCGCAAAGCAGTCATGAGTATCACACCAGTACTCCTGGCAGCTAATCTCCACATAACTAGTGGCACATGTTCCTCATGCAACAAATAGGCCTACCAGTTTGAATTGGTAAAGAGAGGATCCACAAACAATTCTTCTCTTTTCATGCACCCACCCTATGGAACTCGATCCCGGTATCGGCTCAGAGATCTCCCACAATTCTTCAACTACACAAATATAATAATAATAATAATAATAATTAGGCTTTTATATAGCGCTACAAACCCTCAGGTAACCGAGCGCTGCTTATTATTACCCACGGTGTGTGGTGCTCATTTATCGACCTCGGAAGGATGAAAGGCTGAGTTTGGCCCCGCCGGGATTCGAACCTGCGTTAACAGGCTCTGCACTGGTGTCAAAGCGAGCGCTCTACTCGCTGTGCCACTTGACCAGCAATATCTCAAAACATGGCCTTTTCAACAACATCTGACGAAAGACTAATTCCAATAGATGCTCATACCAATGCACTGACCTCAACTCACAGTACTGCGACACTGTTAAAAGATGCCAAATCAATCGCTGACTACCCACAATCTGTACAGTGTGCTGTTGTTCTTGAGCTAGGTCTACACTTTAAGCAATAAAAAATACAGACTGCTGTAGATTGTGTGGACTGTGAAGCATTACGTGGCAGTGCCGCTTGACAGCTCTTGGTTATACAGTGAGAGGTCCATTCCTCTAACCTCTCAAGCAAAGTGGGTGTTGCTGTCATGATGCCTACTCCCGGAGAACCAGTCCATGACCAGCGTCCCCGGAAGCAGACATCATGTTCCCAGGGAAAAGGCCAGCAACCCCTAGTAGGGGCCCTTTGGACACTGTCCTGGAGCCTTTGGCGCCAGGCTCATTTTGGACCTCAGTCCTGGCGCCATAGGCGCCAGGCTCATAAAGGGAGTGTTTATGTGAACTTACCTGATGCAGACCGTGCTGCCAGATCCAGACCTCTTTGAGGGCTGAAAGGGACTATTTTACCTGTGGGACTATTTTGCCACTCGGGCGTGGCCGGGGTAGAATACGTACCTGGAACTACTTTGGGGGCTATTTAAGTCACGTCCAGACAGCAGCTCACGCTTCGCGTTGTGGAAAGCCAGATTTTCGCTATAAGACTTACCTGATTATTGTTGGGAGAATCTTTCCTCATCTCGGGTCGGCGCCGCTTCTTCGGCAGTACCGTACCCCGGCCCCTATGGGGAAAAAAGACACACGCATTAGTGGGTGAATATAAGGACATTAAAGGAACCACCCATCATAAACTCACCTGAGTTTACCTTCGGCGAATTGTTTCCTCTACACAAAATCTTCACTCAGCACCTGTGATAAAAGGGATAAGAGACGGACTACTGACTATAAAGGCAAATAGAAAAGGAGGCCAACTCTTGAACTTTTACAACAGTATACTTACGGCACCTTGCCAGGAAAGTCAAGTAAGCTTGGATCCTCACCAATCCGAAGACCAGTGAAGTAACTGGATATAATCGCACCCCTGCACCAGAAGCAGGATGGAGAGCTCGTCCTTTCTAACCTTAAGGTGAAAGTTAACGGGGAATTTCGGAGGTGGTCTGAGGAGAGTGAAAGAGGGAAGTGGGAGGCTGACGCGCTACTCCGCAGGTAGTTAATCCCCTTTCTCCATCTGCAGAAGGATTCTCCTGTGAGTCAGACAAGCGAGATTTGGGGGTCCTGTCCAGTCGGTCTTCCGAGTTCTGCGCATCACCTTAGAAGAGGCCGCAGCAGTCCAGACCTGGTCAGCGTCTCCGTGGGAGTCAGGTGAGCGTTACAGTTGCAGAGGCATAACGGAGCTTCAGAGCGCAGCTTCCAGCGCAGTATCCAGACATCCATGCACCCAGCACAGCAGAGCTGATCCAGGCATCCAGTAGAGCGGAGCACACAGGTAGCAGGCTAGTGGATAACTTGTGGATTAGCAGCTTTTGGTAACTCTTTTGGTAACATGAACGCTGTGACCCCACAAGTCAGTATTCAGTGGAATCTTGGTTGTGGGTATCAACATTGACAGGTAAATTCTGCCATTGCCGTGGGTCTAGACTTTCTTTTGGATGAGTTGGCAGTGAGTGCATCCGCGCCCTGTCTTTTCACCCTGCATTTTCATCTTCCTTTCACTTCTTTTCACTTCTTTTTTGAATAGCTGTATATTTGTATTTTGTACGTACCTCAGGCAGATCTGAAAGATCATTTTTGGGGGCCCAGTGATTGCCAAGTGATTGCTGAGCTCGGTCCCACTTGGCACTAGTGTCCACCCAGCTCAGTCCAGCTCAGTCCAGTATAACTCGCCGTGGAGAGTGGCAGTGAGTAGTTTACAGTGGCTTACTGCGGACATTAAAGGAATATTTGTATCGTATACCTAGCTGCTTGGAGGCAAGTGCTTTAGTGTGGGTTAAGGGTAGGTTGGTTCAAAAATGTATGTGTTGAGTAGTCTTTCCAAACATTCTGAGTTATTCGTGCATGAATAAATTATGGAAATGATGAAGGAATTGCCTTTACCCGATTCATCCACTGTCTTTCAATAGTTTGGACATATGTCATATATCTAATAATGCTGATTGTATGTCTACAGATCAGCGAGTGATAACATCGGCATCGGCAGAACAAAGGAGGCAAAATCTAGGCTCGGTGTCCAGACCGCAAGAAAAAAATCCCTCAATTATTATCAGATAAGAAAATAATAAGGGCGCAGGGCTCATGAACATGATGAGGCTCAGAGAGGTTCCTTTTTGCCCTCCTTCTATTCGGAGGATGTGTAAGCTGAGTAAATGTTTTCTGACTCTGTCATCTCATATGACTCTATGCCATGCCCGGCCTTGAGAAGAAGTTCTATGTGCCTCCCCAATGGCCAACATGTGTGAACGAAGTTAATGCACAAACTTCCCTAGTTTCCCTCAACCAGGTGATTTCCTCTTTTACTTCATAATATGAGGACATCAGAGCCGAGTTGAGAACTCATACGATTACACTTGGTGTTATTCAGAACAAGTTGGGAACATTGGGAGATCATGTTATATTATATAATATCCTGCGATCCATATTTTAGTCTGAACAATCTGACTTGATAAAAGCAGTTTTGGCCCTGCAAAATGCCACACCTGAGGTGCAGATAGACCTGGATGAAAGGGCAGATATCCACGGCCAGAGTGATCCTAAAGAGCTTATTGCGATTCACAAGTTGAAGCCTTTACTACCTAATGCTGAGAGTGAAGTAGCTGGCTCCTCAACCAGAATTTCTAAGGTAGCCTTTGCATTCCCTCTTACAGTTAATGGCATGCCTTGTTCTAATTCAAATGATGGGCCGCCTATGAGGAAAAACACTGATTGTAGGGCGGGGGGGTCTTTCCTTTAATGATACACAGTCTCAAAACAATATCTATCCCATCAATTCAATTAGACAAATCAATTCGGTTTTGAGGGGTGCTAAGAGTAAAGATGTCTGTGGCTATGATAGGGGTGAAAGGTTAGAGAAGGATAATTGTGACATGAAAGCTGTACAATATTTACATGAAGAACTATTATGTTAAGTGACCCAAAAGGCAGTGAAGGTGTGTATCAACATGGAGCGCATATAGGGCAATTTACATCGACCCCATTAAGAGACATGGGTAAAGAAGTTAGTTGCCGGTTTAAAAAGAATGCTCCAGTTGAATTTGAAAATAGGAATAGAACTTTAGCTGATTGGAGGAGCAGAACATTTTTTTCTAATCTTAAGTATAAGATTGATATTGAAAGTATTTTTCAAAGCTCCAGGCGCCTTACTTTAAATCGTTCTGCTATTCTTCTACTCTTTTCAGACATTGTCAACTTGAGTGTTATCTCAAATCGAGATACTGAAAGAGTGCAGTTTGTGGAACAGGCGTACAGACAAGGTAATCGTCACCCTTGATTCTTGAGTGGTGTATGCATTACTGTTAAAGGAAACAGCATCATTGAGATATCTTGGTTTCTTGGTCTCTCCTTGGATGGCAGAGAAGAATGGGATGGGAAAAGAGCAAGTGACTACTAATTTATTAGGAAGAGACACTACTGTTTCCTTCTCAAATAATGGTAATGGCACCTCTAGGTATGTGACACTGGACAGAAGGTCATGGGGTTTGAATACTCCCCTGAAAGATTGGTCTAGTTGCCATCTTCGCGTAATGCTCATAATGAGGCCAATTCAGTCCTTTTAGGAAGCTTTAATCTCAAATAGTATCCATTTGATTTCATGAAGTTCTAGGGGTCTCTCCCATCTACTTTCAAACCCTGATGTAGGTTATGTGTTAAACAAATATGACTTAGTTAGTATCCAGCAGACCTGGTTATTAGAGAATTATGTTTTTCATGGATATATCACCAGTTGTCAACTAGCACCTAAGGGTCTGATGGGTTGTTCAAAATGTGGCATTTTGTCACAATATTGATATCTGATTGTGGATACGAAGATGTTAAGAAACATGACACAAGAGTTGATATGTTGGGGGGTTCAATGGGTTGTGTATTCCACAAGTGTTCATAAATATTTTTTGTTATGCAACATGTTTTCTTAGACAATTTAGCAGAATTTGTTGTGGGTTGGATGTGAAAACACACCATTGTTTTGGGAGATTTTAACTCTACTTGTATCCAAAAGGAGAATCAAATGCCAACTAATTATCCTGACTTGATGTGTGATGGTTGGAATGATGGGAATCTTATAAAAACGCCAACAGTAACAAATGTTGGATTTGTCTGAACAACTTAGACCTCCACTATTTAAATGGGATCATTGAGGGGGATTTGGGTGGATGTCACACTTGCAATAGGGACACCTCTCATTCAACTCTCGATTATATATTTGTAGATAACTTCTTCTGAGGGAAGTGTAAATATTTTGAGGTTATTTGGATAAAGTAGAGTGACCACAGTATGCTGACATGTACCTTTGAATGGGACCAACATTCTCTCAATAGAAGTTACTATAGCGAGCTGTGATTACCAATGCAACCTCAAATAGAAGTGTGTGCACTTAACATAGAGTTAATCAAATGGATCAGTTGCTTGAGGGAGGGGTTTGTGCAACTCCTTATGAGTGAAAACCTTTAACGTTCACTCATGATAACTTTAACCATGTCCTTTTGAATTTGACACACAATTTAATGGGGGATTTAACAAGCACTAAAAAGGTGCAGCACACCAGAAACAAATAGAAGACGAATAAGTATAATGGGGTTTTAGCAATTCGGAAGAGGTAAATGAGGACCGAGATAAGAGCTATTAAAAGGTCAATTTGTTTTGGGGCAGACCTCCATGAGGAAACAAGAAAGTCAATTCAAAGATACAAAAATTGAGTTAAAAATCCTAAGTTGCTTCTTGTTCAACCAGATGCCAAAGACATTCTTGAGTGTTTATATAAGAAAGACACTTGTGCTTTCTAGGTGTTGATGAATGACCTAAAGCAAGGTCATGGAGAACAAACTATCAAAGCAGTATTAGAGTCAGACTGGGTTAGCCACTTCGGAAGGATATATGCTCCCAAGCAGTTCAGGGCAACATTGTATGCCGAAATATGGGAAACCATTACTGTATCATGGGGGCCCTGAAGTACAAACTGGAGGCTATTTATGATCTTATACAGCAAGCAAGCAATTTGAGAGCACCTTGACCCAACATAACCTTGAATTGTCTTTTTAAGAGTGCAACGGTTGGGCAGGTATCTTGAAAATGCTCTTTAACGGCATACTTAAAACTGCTAATTCTCTTAGCACCCGGTCAACAGCTTTATTTATAAGCATGGCTGTAGATCGGATCACAATAATTACCACCTGATATCAATACTAGACTCAGACAGTAAGATCTTTGCTATTCTGGAAACATCTTGAAAATTGATTGGAGGAAGCAGGAATTACAAGGAAAAATCAGTCTTTGTTCTGTAAGTGCGAGGGTACAAATGCAAATGGGTTTATACTGGGCTGTTTCAAGATTTGGTGATGAAGGGAAGTTATTTGGCATCCTTAGATCCATCTAGTGAGTTTGACACTGTGTGAAGATTGAGGCTATGGAAGAAAATGGCTGATTGGGGGATTCCTGAGGTCCTGTTAAAGGTCATTATCAGGGTACACGATCACTCAAGGGTCCAAGTAAGATTACATTTTGAGGGAGCTTTATAATAAAACATAATGACTTTTAATGGTTTAAGGCAGGCGTGCATCTTGGCCCCCTACCTATTTTATGTCACAGAAGTTGGCAAAACCTTGGAAAAGGCATCTTTTGTTTCTCCTTGAATGGGGAAATTGCCTTTGTGTTGGTTAGCATAAAATTCCGATTTTTGGCTTGTCGATTGCACTGGTATTGCGTTACACTGGTTATTGTCAGATTTTGGGAGTTATGTTTCTGAGAATTCTCTGAAAATCAATTCAGGGAAAACTAAGATCCTACCATTCACAAAGAAGAAAGGTAACTTGCCACTAGTTGGAATTTAAACAGCTCTAAATTGGGGACTATAGATCTATCTGGGGTTTATCATTATTAGTCCATCTAGTAAAGCTTGCATAAAAAATGACTTAAGAAGGAAAGTTGAGATCTATATTCCCCAAATGAAACACATAAAAATCCATTACTGCAAATGTTCATGTTATCCATTGATCAAGTATTATGAGCGGAACATTTGCCCTAAACTCCTGTACAGTATCAAACTACTAAAAGATTGGGTATTAGACTATCTTAGAGTGCTGGAAGGAGGTATTTGGTGTGCAGTTCTTGGGATCACGATTGTGGTTCTGACAGCAGCAATACATTTTGAATTAGGGTTGAGCTTGCTAAAAATGAGAGGCCAGTGGTTTATCTTGAAATTATACCAACATTCCTAATACCCTGTGGCAACTCCCTTTATGGTGACTTGGTATACGTGATTGGAGGTCAAGTTGCCACATTGGTGGAATTTGCTGAAAGGTGTTCACTAATATTACAGGTGAATTGCATTGCAAAGAATTATCTGCTAAATGATGCTGTTGGAGCCAAAAGATCCATGTATAGGATGGACTGTTGTCGTACCACTGATCTAATGCATGGATATGTCAGTTTAACTCACTCAAGGGAGAACATAAGATGTTTGGCACTCTTGCCCCCCATTTGAAGATTTTCCCTTGCCCTAGGACTAGAAAAGACTTTGTCCGCTTTTGATGGAATCTGTAGCATACTGGCAAAATTCTTCTTAGTTGTAAGATCATACAGGGGGATTTGGCTGTATGCAGATTATGACAACATATTTTCATTTTAGATACTTTGAAGCACCTTATGTCTGAATGTGCTGCCCTCAGAACACAAAGACTTTTGCATTTTAAAACATGTATTACCTTGTGTGAATATATTGATTGTGAACATTTTGGGGAAAAAATGTCTGTCTGGGTTACCTAATTCAATTGCAGTTTCGGTGTTACTTTTTTTGAGTAGTTTGATGCTGTTTAGACATGATTGCTTATTTCATCTCTTTTATTGCTTTGTTTTTTTTTCTCTCAATGAAATATGTAATTTGTATTATTGTACCTGATTTTGTGATTGTATTCTGTTTTTTATAATGAATTGTTAAGGTTGAAAAGATGCGTTAACCAATAAACACATTTTTTTTTTAAAAAAATTCAAAAAATAGTGAGGCATTTTTGTGCATTTTTGTTGCATCTTTAACTTAATGAATACTGTTGTATGTTGTCTACTGCTTTTAGTTACATTATTTTTTTGTTTGTCTTTTCCGAATTAAAATGATAACAGTTCGCTAAAGATACACTGCATAATTCTGCAGCAATAACTTCATTCATATACAACAGCTGAATAAGTAATTTATGTAATATTGGAACATATTCTACTGTGACTTTTCCAATTCATATCTCTTTAAGTATTTGCTGTATTTAACATCCTCACTTTGGGCCTCATCACAATTTTGGCGGTAAATTGGCACAATTACCACTGTGTGCAAAAAACATTACCACCGGGTCATACAGCAGTAACAGTGCGTACAGGTGCCACTGACACCAACGGTAAGGAAATTAGCACTCGGCAGTAATTGTGCCAAAATTAGGGCTACTGCTGTTAAAACCCACGCTAACAGCACTACCAACAGTGACCCCGCCACTATTAGCACTGGCGGAAATTGCATCACCACCGGAACAGGAAGCATCATAGTGTCCATTTTGAAGAACACAATCCATTAAATATCTCCACTTCCTGCAGCCATACAGCATTGCAAACGATCAAACTTGTCTCAGGAGAGGCTAAGATGCAAGGGGGCTGAATCACACTTCAGAAAGCCCAAATTTAGTGAGGGTGAGCTTGTGGTACTCACAGATGAGGAAGTGGCCCACTGTGAAGAGCTGTACAGAGCCAGGAAAAGAAAGACCATTGGGCAGCAGCAGACAACAATATGGCACAATATCCCACAGAAGGTCACAGCGGTTACCAGTGTACCCCGTGATGCTGAGGATTGCCGAAAAAGGTGGAACGACCTGAGGGTAAGGGTACGGGGACTGCTATCCCAACACCGCTGTGAGCCTCTGGCAACAGGAGGAGGCACTGCCGAGCCACTGGCACTCACAACTAGGGAGGAAACGTGCTGGACCTCGAGGGGATGGAGGGAGTCGACAGTACAGAGGAGGGAGCCAGCACCCAGGAGGAAGGAGGTGAGTGATCCTCCCCCCAAAATGCATGCATAAATGACAACCCAGCATAGTATGTCCCAGTGGACAGGGACAAAAGTCAACATACCCCAAAGTTGAGCATGCCGACAGGGCAGAGTGACAGGTTGACACATCAGCCACCCTCCACATCAGCCATGGGGAGTGGCACCAAAGGCAGCCATGAGCGTCACTGCAGCAGGAAGGGAAGGCAAGTGAACAAAACGAATGCAGTGCACACCACACCCCTACTGGCACACCCTCTGCTAGTGTGAATGATGTGTGTGAATGACCATGACAGCATACAGCAGTTACCGCAACAAGAAGCTGTCCCAGTAGGCCTCCTCCATAAGGGCATGTCAGACAAGCCCCAGGGAAGTACATGTCCCAAACACAGACATGTGCCCAACCTGCCAATCACAGTGCACCACAGTACAGCCCTGCTGGCAGTGCCGTATAGCCCCATGTAGCCATGACAATACCATGGAATAATCCACCCTACCCCCATCCCTACCATGTCAGTGCCACCTGAAGAGGTGATGTGTGGTCATGAAGGTCCACAAGCATTCTCGTCAGACAAGAACTGACCTAGCATGGACACCCTGCCCTACACAAAACAGGCCAATGACCAACAGGCCATGGGCCTCATGCTCACTGCCACGGGCACCCCCATGGCGATGGTCCCACATGCATCATTAAAAGAACAACCATGGCCATCTGCCCATATGTGGGGGTCACACGCTGTGCCCTTGTAATTGTGTCTTGCATGCCGACACAGGTGGGTGAACCATACCTGAAGAAACTTCCTATGCTTCCTATAGGCACTCACACATCACCAGAGGCCTCAGCGGAGGATGCTGCAGGCACATCAGGGAGTGCCCCTAAAAGGCCATCTAGATCTGCAGCCACCACCCCACTAAGGTGCACACAATCCTCACCATGGCGCACAGACCGCTGTTCAATGCATAAAGCAAGCAATTCCAGGCCTGCAGGTGGCCCGGCAGGCCCTGCCTGGACACCAGCAACCACAACCATAGCCACAGAGACAGAGGCAACACCTGCTGCCACAGACACTGGGGATCCACAGGAGGACAGCAGTCCATAGTCACCAATTGCTGAAGGCAACGAATCCCAAGGGAACACTCTGCTCCACTAGCGCTATCAATCCCCAGGGAGCACTCTGCGCTGCCAGCACCATTGATCCCCAGGGAGCCATCCAACCTGCCAGCGCATGTCCACACCAGAGCCAGACATGAACACCCCATCACCTGGCTCACCTGCTTCATCCCCGGCCCAGTGTGAAGCTCCACACCCAGACAGCCTAGTCCATTTCGCATCGTGCTGATGCAAAGGCTGGATGTGATGGTGCACAGGCAGCACAAGAGGGTAGTGCACAGATGGTGAGGAACAGAGCCGAGATCAGTGCAAACACATCCTCCCTGACTTTCTATGCACAACGTGTCCATGAAATGACAGAGGGTGTCTCTGCCCTAGGGGAAGCCCTATGGCAGGGCAATGAGCTGCAGTGGCAGCATAACCTTGTAGCGGAGTCCGTCCGATCCATCGCCACCATGATCACAGAGGGCTCACAGCAGGGAATGTCAGAACGACGATCACAGAGACTACTGTGCCCGATATCACCTGGGGCCGGCTGGGAGGTGTTGGGGGCAACAGGGAATGACACTAGGACACCAGCCACCATGAGTGGCCAAGACGAGAAGTTGGTGGTGGGAGCGGGAAGGGGGTATAGTGAGCTGGTGAGTTGGTGGTGGGAGGGGGAGGGGAGTGGAGTGCTGGGGAGTTGGGTTTGTGTGGTGGGGAGTTAGTGGTTGGGGAGGGTGATAATCAGGACACATATTTAGAATAAAACAGTTGAACTACATCAATGTGAGGACATTTATGATTGTAGAATTTTTGGAGTTTATTTACAGAAATGACAGTCACACAGTGCTGCATGGCTTGTGCCAGGGAAATTACTTTAACGAAATTGTCAATCAGTGCCTGGTGAGCCAGTCTCCCATCCCTCATGTCATCTCTGATGTTGCCTGCTGTGGCCCCTGCCTCAGACACGTTGTAATAATCATCTGGGTTGGCATGTCTACGTCAGGGGATTAGGGGCACATTCCTCCTCATGCAGATGTTGTGTAATATGGTACACACACACTATTTTTCCTACTTTCTCTGGAGCATACATAAGGGCTCCGCCTATACAATCTAGGCAGCGAAAATGTGCCTTCAGGAGTACAAAGGTGTGCTCAGTGCACAAATGGGTCCTGCTGTGTGCATGGTTGTAGGCTACGACGGGTGTTGTTTGTGGGTCACGCACAGGGGTCATTAGCCTAGGCAGCTGTCGGCATCCAGAGTCACCAGCATGGGGAGAAACACAGGTATTAGTCACTGTGAAATGTGTGGGTGTGGACTTACACAGCATCATTGCAATGGTCATCATGTGCATGCATATGGGGATTCATCCCATGACATGTGCCCGTACAATGTCTGTGCATGCTGTGTCACTGGTATCATGCATTGTATTGTCATCACATGCGCACTGTTACATTGCAGCAGATGTATTGTGATGTGTCTGTTGGTGACATGTGTGCCTGGTGAATGTGTATTGCTCTCAAGCATGTGACTTGCTGGGTTTCTTATCCACATTCTCTATGCTTCTGGGGTTAGTGGGTCAGCATTGCGGGGTGAGTGTACATAATAATTTCGCATTTATATAGCGCTATGAATGCTCAGGTATCTGAGCGCTGCTCATTACCCATGGTGTATGGTGCTCATTTATCGACCTTGGAAGGATGAAAGGCTGAGTTTGGCCCTGCCGGGATTCAAACCTGCGTTAGCAAGCTCTGCACAGATGTCAAAGTGAGCGCCTACTCGCTGTGCCACTTGTACATGTGTACATGGGTACATGGGTACATGGATACGGCACTGTCAGTGCTGCTGTTGTATGCTAAAATGTGGCACTTTGATTGTTATTGCTTTTAATTATGCATGCTACATCGTGTCTGGAATTAATTGCTGCTGTATGTGTTCCTCTGCATGGCCCTCCAGGTGTGTTCAACATGTGCATGCTTCCTGGGCTGTACCCTGTCATTGGTGCCAGAGTTGGACGCATACTAGTTTTGCATTTACTTGTCATGCCATGTTTTGTGTCATTATTCACCTTCCCGCCCGAGTCGGTCAGGTGCTTCACAGTACATAGGCGCTGGCAGTTTTACTCGCCCACTATCCATGTCCATTGTCCTCTGTGCCTCTCCATGTTTCCTGGCAGTGTGCTGTTCCATAGGACCACAGAGTTGTGGGTGGAACCTGGGTAGTGGGTACAGCAGTGGATGATGATGAGGTTGGGGTCGCAGAACACCTGCATATAGAGGGAGTGATAGTGCTTGTGATTTCGTACACTGCTTTGTGGGCCTGGGGTGCCACCACACAACATGGGTGCAGTCCGGAGCTGCAATCACGTCAGGCAATTGGGCTACGGCAGAGAACTTTGCCTTGATGGCATTGGCCTGGGCTGGGTGGTGGGCAGTTGCACATACTGCAGGAGTGCATCCAGCAACTGGGCAAGAGCTGCACCGAATGTGGATTGTGCCATGCCGTGCATCATGGGCACATAGTGTTGGAAGGTGGTAGCATCTAGGAATTGTGATATTGACGCTACCTTGAGCAGTGGAGGCACAGCTGTATGGATATTTATCCTGCTCCTTATGTCCTCATGTTTTGGACTGAGTAGCTCTGTAATGGTTTCCCTGTTGAGGTGGTACAGGTTCACCATCTAGGTGTCAGTAATGGTCCAGGGTGAGGGACTGTGCTTGGGGATGGGTTCAAACCTTGCTTGAGCTCTTCTCATTCTCCTCCTCCTCCCCTCCCCCTTTCTCCCTGTGTCCTGGTCTGCTCCTTCTGCCCCTCTGCTTCCAGATGCAGCATGAGCAACTGCCTGTCCCAGCACACAGTGGCTAATGGCAGCATGGTGCAGATAACAGTGTTTGGGGTGGGAGTGTGCCTTTCATAGCCATTTGGAGTGTATTGGTTGCATCTGTGCCTTGATTTCTGCCTCCTGTGTCCACTTAGCTCCAGCTAGTTTCTGAAGGTAACTGTGCCGTGTTTTTGGCAGTTTTTACAGCAATTTTCAGTGATAATGCCGGCGAGTATGGCCTTGTGATTTGTCTGTGTTTGCGACTCGTGTGAGTGGCTGTAATAGTGCCGGCTGTATTGGCGCTGGCTGTAATAGCCCCGGCTGTAATACTGCTGCCTCCTTTCACAGTTGGCGGTATTTTTGCATGCTCATGAGCCGTCAAAGCGGTATTGGTGGCATTATTAACATTACTGCCGCTTTTAAGGGTTACTGCCAAATTGTGATGAGGCCCATTGTTTCAAATATTCAGTTAAGTCAAAGTATGAAATACTATGTTTACCATCAAATATATGTATATCCTCGCATTTTAAAATGTATTGCGTTTGAAGAAAGATAAATGCAAGCATAATTTTGGAAAACGATGCATACTTTATCAGTTATTAATGCTTCAATGTTTATTTTCAAATGTTAGCAAGATCATTCACATATGTCTTTGACATTGCAATTTCGATCATGTTCTACTAGCAACCACAATAGCTTGTGTGGTGTTATACCAACAATATTATAAGCATCAAGGACAGTAGGAGCTCTTACAGCACTTCACACACATTTTGATATAACAATAATTAAAAAACATGCTTCTCCACTAATATATAAGAGTTTTGGTTTAAAGTTTACACAATCACAAAGTATCTAAGCAAAACACTGCCCTCAATGTTAGTAACACATTAAGTAAATTCTTCTTTTTGATGTGAATTTTTATTTCGCACCTGGTTCTTCTGAAGAAAGCCTGTGTTTGTAATCTTGGTGCTTTGAAGACCATCCTGCCTCATCAATTGTTCTGCACTTCTTTGAAGGAGTTGGCGAAAAGGGCCAATTACATTAGAATGTTAATGTAATGTTGATTGTTGGGTATCTTTTGCTAAGTCTGTTTCAAGAAATGTATCTGGTTCTATTTCGTCATCAAGCATGTTTATGTAATTTTTAAAAGCAGGATATTGAATATGGTATTTTTGGCGAGAACATGGTTCTTTTAAACTATTTCCTGCAAATTCAGATTCATTATACCAGGGTAAAATGTGCTGAAATAATCTATAGTAACCTAATCCGTTTTTCATCTGAAGCACATGTTCGTTTTTGAGGTTCAACTCTACTAGGCGGTGACTGTTTTATTAAGCAACCATCAGTAGATTTGCTTTTAACATATCCTTCGTCTATATTATCTTGTACATCTTCACAGTAACTATAAAGCAATGCTGTCAATTAACACAAGTGTTCTAAAAAGTCAGATCTACATGTATAGTGGTTGGCAAGCATGTTTTTTTAACTATATGTTTACATTGTTGGTTTAAAATTTGATGTCTGCTTTCTTAGATTCAATTTTCACTTTCCTGTATTTACACATTCACCTATGTATATATTCAAGGAAAAAACTTTAGTTGCAGGGATATTAAAGTGAGAACTTAACGCAACAAAACCCCTGGCATTCAGCTAAAGCATCATTAACTTTGCACCCTTGTTGCGCAGCCTATGACGACAATGATGACATCACTGATTACATCACTGGTGACATCACTAATAGCATCATAAATTATATCAATGATTATTTAACTAACATCATCAGACAATCACTCTGCGTATTTACCCATATTTAGACCACACTTACGTTTCTACAAATGTGATATTAGCATTTTAGACTAGTTCATACCAATGAGTACATTGTTTAAAACAACTACACATGCATCATATCACTGCTTGTGAAGCTTTCCTATGTAGTATGTCAGTAAAAGATGATGTCTGAATTATATATAGTACACTGCTTAGAATGTTCTTGTTTGTGCAACATATATCTAAGACATGTTCACTATATTCTAATCTGTACATAGATTTACAAAAACGTTTAGTAGAAATAAATTTGAAAGCAACACATGTTGAACCCTATTTATTTATGATATTTTAAAATAGATGTGAAAATATTCAATTGTTCTATTGTAAGAAAAATGTGTACACATATCATTTTCGAAATGAAACGAGATGTGCTTTAAAACATGGAGCAACAATGTATTAGGATATATTTGAAGAATTTTCATACATGGGTTTTGAAAAAATGGGATCATTACTCTAAATGTGTATATGTATTGAAAATAAATTAATTTTTAAATTCAACAGTTGCTTGAAAACATCTACATAGATGTATATTTCTTTCTGTGTGTCTTTTGTAAGTGATTAACACGTTAAAATTGAAATCTAACCCATACTGTACAAGTAAAGGTAATCTGTAAATAGTATCAATTTGTTAATACATTGACTAGTGTGTAGGCCATAGATTATGTCATTAGTGATGTCATCAGAGATGTCACCAGTGATGCCATCTGTGATGTCATCATTGTGGTCATAGGCTGCTCAAAAGTGGGCGCACAGTTAAGGTGGCTTTAGCTGAATTTCAGGGGTTTTGTTGCATTAAGCTCTCATCTTAACCTCCCTGCAACTATGTTGTATGAGAACACTGATGACATTACAAATCACATCACTGATTCCATCACTGGTGACAACACTAATTACATAGAATATAACTGATAGCATGAACAATAGAATTAGACATAACATCATTTATAAATTAGCTCATGAAAACTTTGATTACCTTAATAACAATTTAGGCCGTGGTCTTGGCCATGACAAAGGTTGGGGCAACTGACCAGCACCAAAGGCCAGAGCTAGTGGCCGGTTAGTGTTCAAAAATACCAATGTGCATGGTTAAAACCCATGCCTATTAGCCCATCACTGTTTTAAAATATACAGTGGGCAATGTTGAAAGTGTTGAAAAGGGGGCAGCCCCATCCCATCCCTCTAGGTGTTTTAGGGTGAGGCGAGTTGCATTCGAAGCACTATGATGGGCCATGGGAGAGGGGGGATGTGAGAGGGACACCACCCAGTTTAACAGGACCCCCCTATGATATAACCAAACATAATCTACCCACATAATACAACATAAGGCACTAACAGCATTCCTTTTTTTGTAGATATTAGTAACCATAGGTAGAAGGGAAGGCCTCCTCAGTAAATGCAGAATTGCATGCAGTAGGCGGAATTTGCGAGACCAGAGAAATTCCCAGCCATGGCCGAGCTCCCATGAGGACAGTCTACATCCCTGACCACCGCAAGACCTATTCATTGGTTCTAACAGTGTTGCAAAGATGTTTAAGAGGAATGTGCCCTACAAGGCTGTGATCACAGACCGGCGCCTGGTGTGCATGTTATCTCACAATGGCCAAAGCATGACCTGGCCCATCCCCAGACGACCATGAGTTATAGCCCATATAACTGACTAAAACTTAAGACCTCTGAATTCCTGGTGCCCTGTGACCACCAACCCCAAAGTAAGCCTGGTGTCACCGCCTACAGAGCATCAACAGACCACGGAGAACCCTCCCCGCCACCAGCGTCAACTGAGCCAGGAAACCTCTCCCTGCTGCAAGCATCAACAGACACCAGAGAGCCCTCCCCGCTGCCGGCAGTCTCATACACCAGAGCCGGATGTTGACATTTCCTCTTTTGGCTAACCTGAATACAATAAAAATAAAGAAGTGATAGCTGGAAGGTTTAGAATGAATCTTAACCTCTGGCATTCCTCTGGGCAACCCACCAGACCATCGTTCTTCACCTGCCAAGCCATTACAGAAGGCAAAAGACTGAATGCAAATCAGGCTTGAAAAAGGGTCAGTCCAGACTGAATAACATCCAGCTGGAGGTAAATGAACAGAGGTGCCTGAAAAGAAGCCACAGGTGATCCCAAACCACTCCTGAGGGCTACATAAGGCACACCCCTACCTCAAACACTTTTTCGAACATCTATTCAGTGATATAAGCATTGGTTTTGAACGCTAATACCGCCAAACATGGACTTGCGATGCAGCTGTGTTTGTGCCTAATCTAAATTGCGCTAGCAGCTTTTACAGTCAGCAGTATTTGCGCCGGCTCTTGTTCCGGCAGAGCGGTATCAGCAGTGTTAATTCCCCTACCGCCACTTTTAAGGGTTACCACAAAACGTGTGATGAGGGCCTGTGTGTTGTATCGTGATTTTTATGCTTGGTGAAAACATATAAGCTTTGAGATCAGCATTCATAAACCATGGATACAACCACAGATCTACTGGATAGATTTGCGCCAAATAAAAAAGCCACAAAGAGGTGTCTTTGGGTGGTTTGGTGTGAATTTGACTAGTAGGTTTTTTATTTTTGTATTTATTTGATGGAAAAGTTGATGCCCATGTGACAATTTTTATTAATATATTGCCCAGCGTGTTTTTCAGTACAGTGCATTTTCAGAAATGAAAAGGAGACTTTTTTTTTTTACTGTTTTGGGCTAATTATGCAATAATCCTGCAGGATTGCAAAATGGAAAAGCGCTCAAATTAATACTTGGTTGAGGGAAAGGGGAGGTTTTACATCAGGGAGGGTGAAAAATGACCGAGTGAGCAGGTGCATACTTGGCGGAGGGTGAGGGAGGCCCATTTGAACAGGCTCTTATTTTTCTTTCAACTGTAATATTGTTGGCGTGCTACAGTTATTTGGTGATATTTTCACTGGTGCAGAATTGTGTCAAAGTAAGAAATAAGAGGAGAATGCTATGAGAGGGGCCGCGGCCAGTTTGACTTCAGGGAGTTTTTGGAAGTGCTAAAGAAACGGGATGTAGCGTTACAGAGAGGCATACATAGAAATGCAATGTTTATGTCATTTTGTTCTTACTGCACGAATGTCTTACGGCGTGAATCAAAATACCGTGTGTTCTCTTGAGAATCATTCCTTCAATTCTGCTCTGCAGCTATAAGAGTTCCAGTGGGACTATTTCCACTAACAATTTTAGCGGAAATATCTTGGTGGAATAAAACACCCAGAAACAACACATCTTCAGCCATTATTTTACCTTAAAAGCCCACAGTGCTATACCATAATTGCTGGAAAGATGCAAGTGGCCAGAGCTAAAGTGGGCCATGTACCTTAACCTAATTGGTGCTAGATGGGACTGGCCATAAGGCAGTGGAGGCTGTGGTCACTGCCCATATCTGACGGTCATGTTTAGTTTGTCAAAATCGTTTACTATAATGGGTGCAAAGCAGCGGTGGACACAGCCAAATGCTTTAAGGACCTGGATAGTGGGACAGTGTTATTTGCTACAAAGTGAGGACTGGTGCCAAAAGAAATTAAATTATATGTTATTTATAACGTGCTCAATACCCAGAGATTTCTATGTGCGGACCGGGTTATCGAACGTGTGTTGCTCTGTGTCGTCTTGCTTCCAAGGCGAGCACGTTGCTGCTGAGCTATCCTCACGAGACAAACAGCTGAGGGACATTATTTGTGGGCTACAGTGAAAAATGGCAGTGGATGCAGCCGAAGCCATGATCATTAGCTATGGTCAAAAGTCATTGCCAGTGGGCTATGGTTGTTTATCCAAAGTGCAGTAATGTGGCCAGGGCAAAAGACCACGGCCAAAGGGATTCAACATTTTACCATCATTGCTTAAAGGGGTCAGTGTACTTTTGTCATTTACCAGAAGCTGGGCAGAATGACCAGTAAGGTAAGTAAAAGTAAAATGGTAAGTGGCCAATAGCCGTGACCAGTGGGCCATAGTTATTTACTACTACCGGTGGGGTAAGCTATAGCATCAGAAAGAAATTCAGTGAAAAAATATAGTTTGAAAACTTAAGCTGAACATGGCAACAAATTCATGAAATTCCGTGGGTGTTGGATGTGATGACATCCTTACCTTGGAGGCCCCCTGTTACCCAGCCCATGAGAACAAAGACGATCTCACATATGGCATCATGGATGACATCAATGTGGGCCTTCGAGGTAAGGTTTTCAGCACTTCCAACAGCACTGAATTATTTGTAAATATGTAACATTGAACATTTGCCTAAATCATTTCCTAGCTTAGTGTGGAAGGAGTCAATCCAGCAGTTATGTTTGTATTCTTTAATTAAGGGGAGAGGAAAACTGATATCTTTAATTTCCTTTTTTTCTGTATTGGTTTATTTCAAACCTTATACATAGTACATGCAAAATTAAGCAGACATTGTATACAAGCACAAACAAAATGAACACCGTCACAAGCTTAAAATCCACATTTCATAATAACATCAACACATTGATCAAATACGAGGACCAGTAATAGTGATACATACTTCCAGTAAAAATACTATGTCATTAAAACGTATTAACCAATTTCAATTTAATGTAGAAAGTAACTACTTTAATTAATACAACTGTTGGCTGACCGGATAAAATGTGTTCCCAAAAAACGTTGTATTAAGAAAGCGTTCCTCTTAAACATACTATATAAAACATAATATTCTTAATTTTTGCCTAGAGTAGCAGCCAATAAATGTCTCACGGATTCGTTTGATAATACCTACATAATGGGTTGTTAGTTTGCCCTCTAGTTTGCAGAATCTCCCGAGTGTGCAACAAATTCAGTCTGATCCTCAGGAAGCTTTTCACACACCTCCAAGCAGGACAACATATAAGATAGAAAAATGATAGCCGGCACCCCTCTCTCGAAAGAATATGGCATGATAACCTGTTCTGTGGTTTTTACCCTGGGAGAGTCCGCAACCATCGCTTTTAGCTCTCTGTACTTTTCACAAAGATAGTTTGGGACATCGTCAGGGCCATCTTAAGCACTTTTGGGTCCCGGTGAACGGATATCTTTGGGGCCCCCTCCACCAAAGGAATGAAGGGATCACGAATACTGGTGGCGTCTCCCACCCGTCACACTCATAACCTGTAGGTTGATATGCTATCTCGTAGCATAATAAGCACCTTTACTCCCTTTAAAGCCCCTTAACCTTTCATTCTTGCTCTAATCAGAATGATAAACAAGTAGCATTTGAAGACCAACATTAGCAGTCTTTCGAAGAGGTTACTGTTCAAGTACATACAAAATAATTTGTATCAATAACATCAAGAAAGGTATGCAACCTAAGGATTAATGCAGGACTGTATGTAAAAGGTACATGTAACCCGTAATAGATGGAGAACTCACATTAGCTGCATCAGAGAATGAAAAAGTGCTCATGCATGAATAGAGGCCACCAATTGGAAGGAAGAACGCTACAAAAACGGATAATGGAGGCAGATTAGAAGCTACCAGGAAGGTGTCTTTATCCAGACAGACTGAGATTAGAAGTGGGATATGGTTTTGAAATAGTGTTGCCATTAGATATCAAAGGAACAAATGCCTGTAGTGTGCGATATAAATATGCTCACTATCAAAGTGGAACCAATCCTATAGCCAGTGAAACCATGAATAAGGCTTGTATGAAGATCATACTACGAAAAGGAAATCACTCTGAAGGGCTGACAATTTTGAAAGGTTTAGGGACTGGCAATATTGAGAGGTTAGGCAATACAAGGCAATACAAGATTAAATGTGATGCCCAGGATCACACATTGGTGAAGTGGTGAAGCTAGGTTTTGTGCCAATTCTGCAATGTCTGCGTTTGAAAACCTTCTTTCCCAGTTCTTGCCATGAACTAAAACAATCTCATTTTATAAAAACACACTTGGAAAGTACACAAATCACATTACCAAACCTGACCATTTTTAAACAAAATATTAAAGCAGGTTGTGGGAATGGTTCTAGCTTCATTCTCTTCACCATCAAGGGAAGTATATAAGTACCAGCATGCCAATCTATTTGATTTAACAAATTTAATCTGGCTTTGTTTTTTGTATTTTAAAGCTTTAAATACTTCCAAATTAATGGTTTATGACATTTTCATTTATAAACGTGCATAAAAACCTTTGACTTTTGCCAAAAAGCAAATAATGTTTTGTGTCAAACAAGCAGACCTTGAAATATTCTTGCCTGAGGCCTGCAATATCTGGTCCGCTCTCTTCTGTCTACCAACCCTTCCACCCAAATACCCTACATAAGAAGAAATATCAAGTAATGGGCTAAACGATACCAGCAGCATGCAAGAAGGCAAACCTCACAGAAGACAGCACAGTAATGTAAGATATATTAGATGATTTCACCACGATCACTGTATCGTCTGCTGGCAATTCCAGGATACACGCATGAACAATTTTGTTCCATAGCCTTGAATTTGGATACTTATTCGCCTCTTGGACTAACAGTTTATGCCATCGTTGGAGGTGATTGCCTATGTTTTACAATACCCCATCTGAACAATCCAATGTCTAGACCTTCACCATACGGATATTATGTTAGTTTTTATAGCAACCCCTGTTTGGTGCAGGTCCATTGCTGATAATAGCAGATTTCTTTCTGCAAAACCAAGTACGTATGCAGGCAGGTTTATAAACTTCAGACATAGGAAAGGCTCAGCCAGCCTTGCTGGAATGTGATAGTCTAATTTCTCATATAAACACATATATCTGCAATGGGTGCTTCACCCACTGAGCTAACATCTGAACCATTGTGGCACACAATTTAACAATATGCATTTCACCATTGCCTATTGCACATGGTCAACATAATTCCCACAGGAAGGAAATAATGCTACAGAGTTGTGCCATAAGGAACACACAAACTATGTATACCACAGTGAATACAGAAAGCAATAGCTGATGAATTGATCAAGGCAGAATGTACTTGTCAAAACAGAAAAGCAATGGGTTTAGATCCTCAGCAGCACCCCATAAAATATCCTGACGTGTGCTATTTAATACTGGTGTAAAATGGAATCTTACTTCTTTATACCTCCAAGGTGGGGGCCTTGGGAAAGTGGCCCTTTTGCACTCCCATAAAAACGTCTCTGGACATCGTTAATATTTATTGCATGTTGCATTGCAGCATCTAAGACTTTTCAGAATTGAAAATCCACCATCTGGTATTCACAAGTACTTACTTGGGAAAACCAGGAGCCAACCTGCGAGGGATACATGGTTATATGTATTTGTCATTGTTTTTTAAACTCACATGGTGAGGGGTGAAGGCGGAGTGACAGGCATCTTCTCATTCCAGGTGTTTTGTTATTATGGTGAAGGTTGAGGGCCGAGGCAGGTATGGTCGAAGTACCTGAGTGCCATTGGGTGCAACTACCCTGCCCGCTCGCTTAAAGTGTTGAAAGATATTAGAGTGCTTGTTGATGGGACAGACCTGTTGCTCTACTAAGTTGACCTGCATTGCCTATTAAAGAGAACGAGTCGGGCCAGCAACACACCGTGAACCTTGAACCACATTGATGACTGACCCTCTACTCAGGACCTCACAAACCGAAAGATTGATCACTTGAGAATAAGATGTATGTTGGCGACACTGCTACAATGTTCAGGCGACCCCCACACTTTCTCTCATCTACTACAAGTGCCCAATCTGCTCTTCCTATTATCTAATGATTTTTGCAGACTGCTGGGCCATCTTTCACCCTCTAAGGCACCTATTCTCCTGCCGATACATCCAATGCAATGACTCTAAAACATATGTATTACTGCTGCAATTAAGCTCACATGGGGGCACAGTCATGTCACTGACTGACAATCCCCTGTGTGACACCCTGGGCTGTCATCCATATTTCTCTTTGGTGCTGGGATTCCCCTTGCATCACCCACTCTACTATATCACCCTCGTTTAGTTGGCTTCTCTGAAACTCCTGTACGTCAGATCAAAAGGCAGCATATTAGAGTGTTCCAGTCTATCAAGGGTAATCCGAAAGCTACTGTTTCTGGACTACATTTAGTAAACACAACATTGCAATCCTTTCCTTATCTGGGCTAATGCTAGTAGTAACGTCTTTTAACGTATCCTTGCAAAAATAATAGCAAACTGCCATTGGACTTTAAAGTTGTAGTGCTATCAACAAGAAAGAGAAAATGGGTATACTGAAAGCAATAACTCCCAAAGTCTGTTACCAATTGACATTTTTTTCACTTGCAAACGAGAGCTATTTTGGTGTGTAATCAGGTATTCCTGAAGCACCGTTTTCCAATATGTAGTTCCTACATGCTATATAACTTCTATGAATTACAGTAATTTCTCTGCACAACACACTAGACTCTGTGCACATAATGACAATTCCCTCGACTGTCAGCCAAAAGAGGCCGGATTCAGCATGTGTGAAGGGCACACGCAACACTTTTGCTGTTCCATAATGTCTGGTGACAGTTTAAAAGTCCACAGAAATTCACACAATAAGCCAACATGGCAAACATATAATCCCCAAGAAATATAAGAACCCTAAAAAATATGATTTCCCAAATAAAAACACAAGACTCCAATTACTGAGTGCAAATCAGGGATAGCAATTGGTGAGAGCTGGACACCTATTTAGCTTAATCGCAAACAGAAGCTAGTTTTGACTAACCAGCCCAGCTGGTGCCATTCAAAGGCACATATTGTACAGTAACTGAGTGTTTGTGAGTGTAGCTATAAGGAGCATTACTACACATCTTTGAGGCATTTTGATTCTAGGTCTGCTTTTATATCTACTCGTAACGTTTTTATTTAAATCCATGCAAAATAATGGAAGACTGAAAACATTTCTGCCGGGTTTTGCCACTGTGATTTCAAGCTTCAAAGAGAGCAAATGAAACTGTGGGTTGACGTCAAATCCGTGTAGTCATTGTTTGACACAGACTTGCACCCTATGATTATGCATGTTGTGAAGCACAGTTGAAGCTCAACAACAAATCTTCAAACCCTTTGTGTGTGTGAGTGGGGTGGATTGTGTGAGCGTATAAATCAATATGGTCAACAGTTTAATAAAAGGATATTTGTTTTGTCACTCAGTTTATTTGGCTTGATAGAAAGCACAGATGGATTTGGTTACCCAACTGAAGGTTCAAGAGGGATTTCTGATACAAACGCACCATCATATTTCTTATCTTCCAACATTCACATTTGGTAAGTGAGCTTGCCATAGTCAGTTTCAACTACAATGGTCATTCAACCTTCTCCATGATTAAGAAAGTGCTTTCTTTTGAAATGTGCTGCTGTTTAAGAAACAGATCTGTTAAAAATGTAATACTTCACATCATCAACTTGCTCCTCTTAGTGATTTAAGCACTGTAAGGAAATATATAGCCTTTACATAATTTTTATTGCAAATAGTGGCATTTTTTGTTGTTGTTGCCAGCAGTAATATGGCACACACATATAGTTATGTTTGTGTTGCCAGTATAACATATGAATATGCTGCTGGTGGCATGCAAGGTACAGAATTTATAACACAGCCAAGCCCAGCTTGAAACTGCAGAGAATAAAGTGCACCATTTGTTTTCCTGTGATGCCTTATATATGAGACTACATTAATCATATAATTTACTAATTTAATTAACATTTACTAAACCTTCATTCTAACTCCCTAACATTATAATGTAGTCTCATGTGCAAAATGAGGTGAAAATATATATTTTGGTGGCACTGCTGAAATGCATTTCAAATGTACACTGGCATTTCTTTTTCCTCTCTTTCTGTGTTAGTTTGCAGAAAGCAGAGGAGAAGAGGCGTCAGGAAATACATTTGAAACAGTTGCTCAGTGAGAAAGGATCCCATTGTTATAAAAGTGAAGGGTGCTGCTGAAAACATGCGTTTAACCTGATTGGGGGAAAGTGCCTGAAGATTCCACATCAAAATGGAAAAGATCAGAGTTTTGATAATGGCAAAAACTGCAGAGGGGAGTTAGTTCGTTGAGACTGAGCTGTGAAGACAGACCGAGTTCCGGGGGTTCATTGAGCGCTAGCTCGAAAAATTATCTTGCTGTGCTCCGCAAACAAGATTACAGGAGCCGTTTGTGCTGACTGGGCCTGTCTTTGTGAGGCGAGTGAAACAAGGTCGTATGGGGGACTTCAAAGAAACACTTTTGGTAAGAAGATATGTACAAGTGAGGTCACTGTGTAAGGTCACATGGATGACTGAGCTGTAGTACAGTGTAGAGAGGATAGGAAATCCCTCCATCTTTATTTCATCATGTTCAGAATGTGGGAAAGTGACGCCGTGTTTTAAAAGACTTGTTTTGTTTCTCTTTCTTTTGTATTACAGATGATGGTGCAATGTATTCATGGTAAGAACTAATGATTGTGAATTGTATTTGTATATAATATAAAGAGTATATATAACAACAAATGGTTTAGTGTCATTTTTGCAATTGTGAATTTGTATATAAATATACAGAGATATTCATTCTCTTTAGTAGTGTGTTTGTGAATTTGGCCCTGCAGGTAAAATAACAACCCAGAATAAGCTGATAATATTCAGAGATAAAGCAGGTTTGTGTGTGTGTGCGCCTTCCTTGCATGTTGTTTGGAAGGAATATGATATAATATATAGATTGCTGGACGTCCATGAGCCAGTGATGCCTAAGGGCGCATAGATTGCTGGATGTAGATAAGCTAGTGATACCAGCCACAACTGTAGATGGCGCCCTAAATAAAATTAGTGGGGTATAACTGTGCATAGGTCCAAGGCTCTCTATAGACCACCGGGAGATATTATAATATATGGAAGAAAGCTATGCTCATCACTAGATACCCAATGTAAACGCAAGACTAATTTACCACCAAATTACCGCTGACATTTTTACATTAGAAAAATACCACCAAACCTCAAATCTACCCCAATAAGACAAAAATATCTTACAAGCACCCAGTACCGTATTGCTCAGGAGGAGTCAAAAAGCCATTTAGGAATCACAGCAGGTGCAGGAGTTCTCCCAATAGTACAGATCCCTCTTTACCACCATCCACTTAGGTCTGGGATTACCTTATGGTGCTGGATGTGGTTTCATCATCTGCAGAGGTGAATGCGTGGCCTCCACCACGTGCCCAGTGTCAAAGACAGTCTGCTAGCCATTCACATAGTAACACAACCCTCCTGAAGTACGGGTGGACTTGGCAAAGGGATATGCACAAAAAGTTCCAACTACACCAACCCCATACCAGCGATGACGATGAGACTGCAGGAGGGGCCGCCAGGGATGGCACAGGAGAACAGGACGATTTTGATGAAAGCACAGGGTTGACCATGCAGTGACCAATTCTTGCTAATGCTGTTAAAAAGGTTCAGACCAATCCCAGGTGCACTTGAATGAAATATGGTACTCAGGGTCGATGTCTGAGAGCACAATGCTTTTGACTGCATTGCTTGACAGATAACGACATTATGCCTAGTGTGCAGCCACATTTTCACCTGAGAAGAACTGGTGCATGAGGTTGTATAATGGCAGTACACAGCTTGAGTTTGAGAATCACCAGACTAAGCACATTTTGCTGTGATGGTGTGGCACAAGGGAACTTTCAAAGACATTTTTTTTTTGATTTTGTATTGTTTTTGTTGGGGGAAATGTATGACTTTTTTCTACAACACAAAAAAACGAATAAAAACATTGTTCAATTTAGTTTTCTGTGATTTTGTTCGAGTGTTGGAGAAATCATATTCAATTTACGGTCGACATTTTGAAAGCAGGCACCTACTTCAGAATTCAGGATGGAAATCTTATGGATAGGAATGTAATAATATGAGTATGACAAATTAGATCCTGCTCCGCAGGTTTATAAGGAGGAGTAGGGGTAAAATGTCCCACTCTGCACTCACACTTCTACAATCCAAAACACAACACAATCTTAAAGTTAATACAGGGACAGTAAAGAGATATACATGCTTTGCCTTTTGTAGTAACATGGGGCGAGGGAAGGCAGAAGATGCGACAGACTGGAGAAAATAGGACTCTGAGTGTGCTTCCAGGGGATAGTAGATGATAGACTAGCTGCAAAAATCTTACTAGACGAAAACAGGATTGATCGTAATCTAACCAGTCTCTAGGGTCCAAGCAGAAAGAGGTGGTAGCTCATATTCACCAGTATCTGGATTCAGTTTGTGGTGGGCAGATGCAGCCAGAGCTAGGGTCAATTGTAGATTAGAGCTGATCAGGCTCAGTTTGGGCACATAGGTTTGTGGAGTCCCTGTCCGCAAGCAGGCATAGAGTAGAGGCAAATGCAGGTGCTCTGTGTGGTAGAAGGGGGTTCTCAAAGATGAATGTCGGGCGGTTCGCGTGAATGCTTTGCAGTTGGCCAGACCGAATCGAGCTGCAGCCACCTGGAGAGGTCGATGAGTGATACTGCAGTACTTCAAGTCAGTGGGCAGTGGTTGTCAAGGTGGTGATCTTGGGTGTGTCGATGTTGGTCAATGAAGCAGCAGTTCAAGGGCTAGCTGGGCCGAGCCATGGTCATAACCCCCGGTTAAAGTTGGCGTGCGACTCTCCAGTGATTCGGGTCAGGTCACGCCATTGATCAGTCACTTTGGGCCTACCAGGTGACAAGCTTTTCCTAGGACGCAATGAGGTATGAAAGCTGTTTGAAGTGCAGGCAATGTTCAATGTGGGGGAGGAGTGCAGTAACCAGTGTAATCGACGTTCCTCCTGTTCCAGGTCCGATGAACATGGAGGAACTGGTTCAGTACATCAGAATCAGGGAGCTCTGGCTGGTCTGGTCCTCTGGTTTCCGTGAGGTCCTCTCAGCTGCGCTCAAGGATAGGATGGTTCCACTCAGGCTCTTCTCTTCCTGCTCAGGAGATAATGGTGCACAGTTTTAGGTCCTGATCCACAGAAGAGGTTACTCCCAATGTGATGTTGGAGTGGTAGGGGACAGATCTTCCTTCTGTTTTGGGTGATTCCTTCTTCAACTCAGGCTGAGTGCTTTGGAAAATGCAACTCATCAAAGGGAGTCCAGTGAGATTTTCAGAATGAATCTGTGGCCGTATAGAGCCCGAGAGGAACTCAGGGAATCTGCTGAAGGGGTGGAGACCCCTTTTTTAAAGGCAAAAGTCCTCTGCTGATTGAACTAAATCGCTAGCCTGCTTTAGGGGTCCAATTCTGACTCTTGGATGAAGTGGACATTGCCCTTTTGATGTCATATGCACAGTGCTTTGCTCCAGAGGAAGTGAATGGGACAGCTAAGAGAGAGAGGTACAGTGAGAATAAATCTGGTGGAAGTGTCCTACCTAATTTAATCTCACCCCCTTCCCGTCTCACTGAGAACAAACTACTGTTGGGAAGCAGCACCCTGCTGTGAGGCTACTCCTTTTGAATAGGTATGCTCTCTTGATGCCCAGGCCCAGGACAGTTTCCTGTTGTGTGGCTGTCTCAGGCAGAGGGGTTACCTACCCTCAGAAATAGATCAAAGAGGAGGCCCGACCCTCCAGGTTCCTGTCCTGCCATTTGGCAGGCTACAACCTGCTGACCAGAATACACATCACCTTACAGGAGCTCACACATGTGCAAAATCAATTATTTATGTTTTTAATTTAATGTGATTTGGTTTTAGCATAAAACTTTACACATAAAAGAAATAAAAGATGAACAGAGAACAATGCATACAAATTTAGCATAGAGATAAAGTAGCAGCATTACATTACATTACTCTCCTCCTTGCTTCAAGATCACATTCATCATCAATTCATAGTACATTCATTATTCTTCTTCCTTACATCGGTACATTAAATGAGATAATCCCAATATTTATTTTTATTTTTATTTTTTATTTTTGTATGTTAATCAAATTTGATTTTTACAAAAGAAGTTACAAATCAGATTGTTCAAAATCCAAAAGTCTTTCCCTATCTGTCATAAAACTAACTAAAACAAAAGTCTTACAAAAGGTGAGGAGAGTTCAGACGAAGTTGAGGGATTCAAAATGATTTCCTGCAAAGTTCCTGCAAAGTTCAGGCACTCAAGTGTGTTGTCTGTGCACCTTCGGCGTCTGTCGACTGGTTTATTAGGAGGAGAGGCTTTTCTATGTGCTGCAAAAGTTTGTAGGTGGCTATCAACCATGAAGTTTTGTCGCCCATCATCATTCGAGACCAACATAGGTCTTCGTCGCTCAATACGAAGTCTGAAAATAGGTGTTTTATGTAGTGAGCTCTCATAGATGAGGTTGTTGGGCAGGAGAGAAGGAGGTGACAAATCGACTCCACCCGCTCTGGCGAGTCGCAGAATCTCCATCCTACGCAGGTCGCTTTCCCTCGGAGGGTCAGAATTTCATTTGTATGTAATAAATTGAACCTTGCTCTCAATAAGAGGTTCCTTGCCTGTTTTGTTGGGAATTTTTTTACAAGCAGTTGAGTCTCGTTCAGTTTTTTTTGGGTTTTGTGGTAGGTGGCACTTTAATTTGTTTGCCGCCACTTGCTCTCCTGTCATAATCCAGACAAGCTCTTTGATCTTCCTCAGAACTTTCACCAGGTTAATTTTCAAGGTTTCTTCGTCCATCCCCACCTCTTTTAAGGTTTCCAGATTTTGTTTTGTCCACTGGTTCAACATTTTACATCGGTCTCCCAGAGTTTCTTGTAAGATAAGGTTGCAAATTGAGGGTTCTTCTGAAAGGTGAAAGGTGAAATTTTCGGAACTGCATCAGGGTGTTACATTTGACCGTAGCCGTGAGTGATAAAAGGCCTAATTCTTTCCTGATGCATGCTATCGCAGTACAGTTTGGCAGGCCAAACACCTTTCTCCAAAATGTGGCCTCCAGTTTAGGCCACAGTATTTTAGGGATATTTGGCATTGCCTCGGCCCCGTAGGTCAATGACGGAACTACTTTTATCTTATAGAAATTTAAGACAGGGATCAATGAAAAGCGGCCAAATTTTCGATTGATCACACGGCCTTGGGCAGCTAGCTTTCCAGTTTCTTCATTCAAAAACTTTTGCATTGCTTACTCGTTTTTGGTGTTGTCAAGTGTGACTCCAAGGTACTTGAACTCGCATACTTTTTCAATTTCTTTCCCATCAAGGCTCAGTGTGGTGTTTTCCTTTCTTTTCGTACTTTTAGACAAGATCATACATGTTGTTTTGTCTTTGTTGATCTCCAGATTGTTTGCTGAGATATATTTCTGAAGGCTGCTGAGTTAGTGTTGCAAGCCTATTGATGTATAGACAAGGAGGATAAGGCCGTCGGCGTACAGGAATCTGTTAATGGGAGTTCTACCCAACTTAGGAGGAAAACAACGTACTTTCATCTCTGGGTCTTTGATGTCTCCTATAAATGCCAAAAACAGTGCCGGCGCCAACGGGCACCCCTGCTTGACTCTTCTGTAGGTGAAGATTTCTGATGATAGTGAGCCTTGTTGGTCCAGTCGCACCCGCATATTAGTGCCAGAGTATAAGGCTTTCATTGGAGCCAGTATTGATGCAGGGCAATTCCACCTCTCTAGTTTGTTCCAGAGCAGGGACCTGTCTACACAGTCAAATGCTTGTGTGAGGTCCACAAAGATGATTAGTATTCGAGGTCCCCCTTCAAGGACTTTGTTTTTTAGGATGTTTAGCGTCAAGATGTTCGCTGCTGTTCCTGTGTTTTTCTTAAACCCTGTTTGTAGAAAATCCTTGCACAGAGCCCCTTTGGCCCAGACCTTAAAGTTGTTTAGGAGCATGGTTCTAAAAACCTTACTGATGCAGTCTAGTAAGGCAATTGTCCTGTAGTTGGCCAGGTCGCTCTTATTTCCTTTTTTGTAGAACGGTACTACAGTGGCCGCTTTCCATGATGGTGGGATGGATTTTAACTCTGCACATCTTCGAAATATTTTGCTTAGAAGGGATGCCCATTCTTCTGGATGTGCCTTTAGGTCCATATTTGTAATTCCGTCTGGCCCGGGGGCCCTTGAGTTCTTAAGGAACTTTATTGTCCAGGTGATCTCAGCTATGTTGTCAAGGCGTGCCCACTTGTCCTCAGTTGAATGCTGTTTTACGTGCAAAGTGCTCTCTGGGCACTGGTACAGTGCACTGAAGACATTTTCCCAGGTGGTTTGACCTATGTTGTTTAGGATCGAAGTTTCTTCTGATGAAATAACTGAGTTCAAGAAAGCCCAAAAATCTCTACTTGTATTCCCGCTAATGGCTCTTTGGATGGTTTCTGCGTCCTTCTGATATACAGCTATTCTGTGATTTCTGAGCCATGATTTATACCTCTGCAGGGCTTCTTTGACAAGCGGGTTTGCCTTCAACGGGCCTACATTTTTTGCCTCTTTTTTTATTTTCCTCAGTTCTTTTCTTTTTTCAGCCAAGGTTTTGTCATATGTATGTTTTCGAGTACCTCCTCGGTTACGGTTAGTCTGTTTTTTTTTAAATATCGAGAGAAGCGGTAGATAATCGATCTGTCTTGTGCTCTCCGAGTGGTTTTGAGCCAGGTATTTTGACTTCAGATCGTTTATTGCTTCCACTGACATTTTCAATCTTGTTCCCTGGTTATTTGTCTCCAAGTACATTATAAGTTTTGTTGGTATGCCAAGGTTTGTTGGCTAAGAGACGATCAATAGGTTGTGATCGCTTGCAAACGAACATATCACTTCAAATGTAGTTATTATTTGTGCCAACTTGCGTGTTGCAAAGATATAGTCAATCGTTGCTGATGAAGATTTTTGCTCCCACGTCAGCGTTTGGTAGTACTTCGTCCATGTTGAGGAGCTCTCATGATAAACACAAGCAAAAGGTATACCACTTGCTACCGAACTTCCCTACACACTGTCAGAAAGATGAGAGTGCTCGTAAGTGATTAATATATACACTTAGTTTGCATAGATCACGTGAACATAGGTATTAGCAAAAAAACATCTTTAATACATTTTCAAATAGTTAAAATGACCATCTGACAAAGTCATATACTGGTGGTCTGGCTAAAACAACAAAGCACAAAGACACAAATAATCATAAATCAGCGTTCTCGCAACATGTTTCACAGTTTTGGTCAAGACCTCGGTCTTGTACATTTTCCTAAGATGTAATGAAAAGCACCTAGTTTGCAAGTCGGACTCTAATGTTATCTATTCTGGCAATTGTGATGTTAGTATCAAGGTGATTTTAGAAAACATGACATCCTTTCTAATATCATGGAACGTCTACACTAAATTGTGTTTCGGGAGAAAAGACAAACACCACAACTGATGTATCTTGATATAAAATGTGTAGTTTATCTCCTTCTTCAGGGCACTGTTAATGTTTTCAATGTGTAATCCAATACACAGACAAAGACAGGCAATCATGTGATCAGCATGCACTGCCTACAAACAAATACACATAGCACACTGTTAAAAGCCTATGGTTTAAGTGACCATATTTTTTCAAGCACCCAACACCCTACTGACCTGCTACTTGCATAGCTGTTTTCTACATGTGGGAGTCTAGATTCATCTTTCGGCGTGGTCACTTTGCCTCAATTATTTATTCTGTACTGTGAAATAGTTAATGAGAGGATGTTATATTGATTTTCTTCCTTCCTCTTCTAATATCCTTTACATTTTTATTATTTCATGTTTACCTTTTTAATGATGCCGCAGTGTGTTAGACTTCTTCATACACTGTAAATTATCGTGTGTGTGCGGCGAAAAATTTCCGCCAACTAATCTTCAACACGATTGTAAAGCTGCACTGCTGTTTGTACACAAAGCAAAGGGAAGTGGGGGTCACACACAGATAAGACAAAGGGAGGGAAAGGGAAGAGAAAGAGAGACAGAGTTTTAGTCAATGTCTCCCCTATCATCTGCATTTATACCGATCATTGTTTATACATGTCCACTTACTTGAAGTGCATGTACAGCGTAATCAGAAAAGCCTCTGCGTCTACATCCAATGAATTCGGTCCGCAGAGGTGCCGATAGTGCCGACAAATGGCGGTAATTTCAATATACAAGGTCTCCTGGTGAACAAAAGATGTATTAGAGGGCCATCTAGACAATGGTCTAAGTAGCTGCATTTATTTAGTGGCGCTCTTACTTACTTAGCGACAGGCTCCCTGCACATCTGTTTCTCAGCGGCTTATGCGTTATCAGCTGCCATCTTGGATTGGTGAGTTGTATTTATAAAGCTGACGCGTTGGCGTGTACGTACGTGCCAACGTCGTTGCCATTTTACATTGGGAGATGTGCAGGCTGCCTGTGTTTAAGCGTCGTCACCATCTTGGTTTGGGACCTTATTAGGAAGCATGATGCTAAGTGTGTAGACCCAGATTGTGGTGACATTGTATTTATCCATCTTTTTAGTGTAACCATCTCTCATAGAGAATTCGTGTCATAGTGATAGATGCTTTGAAAATGGAATTGTCCACATATCCTATATGGAACGCCTTCCATGGTGGCCAATGCATCAATAAAGTGTGATGTCTATCAGCGTGCACCCTAACTGGACATTATTCCATTAATCTGATTGTGAGACAAGTACATTCGGGTAGAAAGGCTTATGGGGCTGCATTGATGGTGGACCTAATGGGTAAGTTTGGTAATGGGCCACCAGGGGTTTATCTGCAGTGTTGTTTCTTATGGCAGATCTATGTTCGCAAATGCGAATTTTGACTGCTCTCTTGGTCTTCCCTATATACAGGAGATCACAAGGGCATTTAATGCCATAGACAACCCACTTTGTGGTGCAATTTGAAAAAGTGTTACATTTCCAATTCCGCCCTTTTGAGTCGATCTGTTTGATGTTACTTGTCAGGTGACATACCGAGCAGTGCCCACATCTAAAGTGGCCTATTACCGGTGGCAGATGCCACAGTTGGGTCGGTTCCGTGACCGGATTTTTTTCAATCGGATATGTATGCACAAGTTTGTCACACAGATTAGTCATGCGCTTAAATGCAAACTTAGGGGGGCCTGGTTTAAAGTCTTCTGTATGTACAATTTTCCAATGTTTGAGGATGATCCTTCTGAGATCATTGCTCAATGGAGAGAAAGTTGATATGCACGTAATTCTGTCTTCTACATCTTTTCTTTGTTTCGTTAGACAAGCATCTCTGTTCATATTTCACGCACGCTTCATTGACTGCCTAATAGTTTTCGCAGGGTATTCACGACTTTTCAGCTTTTTGCTTAATTCATTGCTGTTAAATTTAAAGTCGTCTATATTACTACAGTTGCGCCTAATCCGGAGAAACTGACCATAAGGTAAATTCTCACACATGCTGAGAGGGTGGAAGCTACTGTACAGTAAAAGCGTGTTCTCATCTGTGGGCTTTTTATAAAGAGTTGTCCCCAAGGTGTTGTTAGGTGTCTTCAAGATAATAAGGTCTAAGAATGGAATCTTTTCTATGTTGGATGCATAGTGAATCTTATGGTCGGGGCTTGCTAGTTTAGCCAAGTAATGAACTTAATCAAATCCTCTTCTCATGAGCTCTCATGATGACATTAAGTTCGCCCAAGCCATTGCTCTTATGTCTGTCGCCAAATCTTTTTTTAGCTGGGAACTGGGACCTGGCTTTTGGTTTTCTTTTTGCAAATTGAGTTAAGGTTGCTACATACAAGCACATGCGGAACTAGGTGTACCGCTGTTGCTTCATCAATTGCGTTTTCCACCATGTCTAGGAATTGGATGGTTTCAGTTGTTGCTGGATTCCAGTAAATATTTAAGACAACTATTGCTGTCTTTGTTTCTTTGTCGATTACTTTTTCTGGGTATGACCAGTCCGCCTTGATCATCAATAATGCATGATTGCAAATTAGGGCTTTCGCTGATGAGATGCCGCAGCTGTGACGTATGGCGGTCAGGATCCTGATGACAGACGACCCATCGGTCCTATTTTTGTTGGAGATAAAAATATTTCGTACCCTTCTAGCGTCAGAGCGTTGGTCAACCAAGTCTCTTGGAGAAAGAGGACCTCGTAGTTCCCAAGGTTTATGTCGCTGGTAGCTGTCAAGTGGCTGTGACCCGTTGTGTTCCACGAGCATAGCCTTATTCGTTTAGTTTTTTCGTCAGGGGTTATGTTTTCTGGCTTGCTTTACTCGGGAGTCGGGGATTGCAATTTTTTCTGCCGCATTGACAAAACTTTCGGAAGCCAAGACCATAGACTTTGTATTCAAGATTTCTTTCCGCTGGTGTCCCCGATGGAGGGTTTCCTCCTCGTCACTTGGGGTGTTGTTCTGGTGTTTTTCCGCGGACTTGTAAGGGGTCCCCTGCTGTCGTGTTGTTCCACGTTCTGTCTATTATCACAAGTTGGTTTAACCCAACTACGTCTTCCTTTTGATCACCATCTTCTGGCTTTAATTTTCTGATGTTCCCCTGTAGGTTCCAGCGCTCTACTTGTATTGGTTTGGTTGCAAAGATCCCTTTGGATCTTCTCTACTCTCTTGTTACCGTAGCAGTTGTCCGTAGCCGCATAAGTTTGAGGTGTTTGCGATATGCCACTTGCTGGGATCAGTCCCTTAATCTTTCTAGTGGTATCTTTCTATTGGATCGTAGCCCATTTTTAACAAGCTTCTGGTCTCGTATCTTAGCTGTATTTGTACTGTCGATGAACTAATCCCAATTTAAAATGCATAATTCATATCTCTAAACACTTAAGGGTAAAAACACATAATGAAAAAGAGAGAATCAGCAATTTCAGTTGGTAATCATCATCATAACTACTTAGGGGGGAAGTGGAGAGGACATAGAGGAGAGATCTCTTTCTTCTTTAAAATTTCAATGCATTTGAATCCATGCTCCTACATCTTAACACTACCCTACCAATAAGTCATTTATCTACCCCAGATAGCAGCCCATTATATGGCTAATTCCTTGGACCTGACATAAATTCAGTGGTGCAATATGGTCCGGCACCATTTACTACTGTTCCACATTAGGAGAGATCAGCATTTTAATGTTAATGTTAATGTTAAAAGACATTTGTACCGCGCAATATCTTCACCCGAGTGGTCCCCTGATGCTCTGGCGGCTCTGAAAGAGGGAGGGAGGGTGAGTTAGTGGGAGGAGTCTGGAAAAGTGCAAGAGTGCAGTGATGGGCGGTTGGCGGTCTCAGCCCGGTGGGGCCATTGGCTGGGCCTGGGGTGTTTGCGACCGGTAGTCATCGTGTACTGGTGTGCGAGTCTAGGTATGTTTTTTGTTTTGTTGTTGCATTGTAGTGAAGTTTGTGTGGTTTGTTGTGCTGTAGGTTTGTGGTTGTGCTTGGTTTGGAGTTTGAGAGGTGCATGTAGAGGAGGAAATTGGTTAGTTGGCATCTCTATTCTGAATTGAGGAGTTGGGCTTGCGTAATCCAACCAGATGGGATGCGTTTGCCTCTGGATAGGTCTGTGCCCGTTCTGCATTCAAGGCCCCTTTAACATCTTGCTGCCACCTCCACCAGCTTCGCCAACAGCCCCACATGTTCCTCACTCCCACTTATATGGCCAGTGCACCTGCCAGTGTCCACACCTCAGATAGTGTGGTGATTGGTAGTATCTTGACAGTTCCACAACCCAGTGGTACCTAGTATCAGCTAAGGGGCGGTTGAGAATGTTGGTTAGGATTGGCTGGGGTTGATGTCTCCATCTCCATGGGTGTCGCTTGTGTTCCACTCTGCCCGGCGTCACCTGTCCAGTGTTTAAAGTTTAAAGTGTCCAGTCCAATATTTAAAGTTAGTGCAGTTTACAAATCCATAGATCACCAAGGGGTTTAACATTTCAGGACTAGAACTTGAGTTTGAATACAACATGAAATGCAATATCTCAACCAATATTTATACTTGAATAGAATGGCTGCTGCCATAAATATATAACATCTCACCAGCCATTATCAGTGTCCACACAGAGGGTATAAAAATGAATATTCCATAGTTGATATACGCCTGCCTAAATGCAAGGTGTACACCGTCCATAAGCAAGGGCACTCAATCAAGACATGTTTTCCGTCTCCGGCAGCGCTTTGTTACAGCAGATACAGCAAAATTGATCTTGCACATGGACAGAGAGTGCTGCACCCACTACACTCAATATCGGTAGTTGGTTAATTCAAAGTAGGAAGATGAACCTTCTAAGATGGCGAGAGGGACTTATATTTAAATAAGGCTAGGCTTTCTAAAACATATACAAGATGTCTGGGATAAAGGAATAGGGTTTTAATAATTCTAGATGGTGAGTATTTTCACTCATGTCCCAAAGTTCTATATGATTCCCTAAGGAATATCTCATATTAGCATAGTCATCCCCCCTTTTCATACTCTTGCTAAGAGGTGACTTCAACTGCGATCTAATTTCTGCTTTGCCTAAGGTAGTCATCAACGGGTTCGCAGGACCAGTCAACATCTTGACACACAGAAATGCTCTCTTTTTTAATACCAGGGATTTCAAAGACAGAAATCCAAGTCCAAGCCTGATTATAGCCATTCGGACACAGTTTGGCAATCCAAGCATCTTCCTCCAAAACTTCCCCTCAACCAACTGTAACCATTTAAAATCAATCCCAATGAAAGACTAAAGCCCGTAGGTTACAGCAGGAACCAAACACTGACGATACAGATGTCTCGCTCCCATCAAAGAGTTACCTCCTCTTCTTTTGGAAAACTGAGAGACCGATGCAGTCAATTGCGCAGCAATCTTTTTCCGTATCGCAATGCAAGAGCTAAACCGTGACCCCCAGATATCTATAAATTGACACATAAGCAATTTCTACATGCTGAATATGGTGCCGAGGTCAGGTGACACATTTTTGTCCCTGTTAATTTGCAAGCCATTTGCGTCAGCTTAAGCCCACAATGCTTCAGCTGTACATTGGATACCACTGTAGGTGTGGCTCAATGGGATGAGGTCATCGGCATAAGCCAATACTGTGCAGTGTGTGGTGTCAATTTTAGCTGGCCTATTTCAAACTTTTGCCAGAGTAACTGGCAAGTCTGACACCAAAAGGTTATACGACAGGGGCGCTGTAATGCATCCCTGCTTTACTACCCAATTTTGACTAACAAGTACAGTCATATTACCCTTACCATCTAGTCTTAGGCAAACTGTATTATTACTATGTAGTAATTTCGGATAATACAGTATTTCAGGAGAGCAGCCCAGTAGATTCAGTTTATTCAACAAATGTTCCCTGCACACTATGGCAAACGCTGCTTTGAAATCTACAAAAAGGGTATACAGCGGAGGGTTATTAGGGCTACATGCAAGCACAACTAAGGAGTCCAATGTAAGAAGAATAATTAGCCCTGAATCCACGTTGGTATCTATCAAAGATACCCACTTGTTCCACCCATGCCTGGAACTCATATAACAGCAATGATGCAAACAGTTTTCCAGAATAGTCCAAAATTAATAACAAACGATGATTGTTTGGGTAGTTTTTACTATTCTTTTTATGCACAGGAACCAGTATCAATGTTTGCAATGAAACTGGAATCTCCCCCTCCAAGAACACTTTATCAAATAGCTCTTTGAAAAGGAAGGACCAGAATTGGGGATTGTTCTTAAGGGCCATGTTTGCCAACCCATTCAGGCCTGGCACCCTCAAAGATTTCAGACTCTTAATTTTATTCGCTATAATTACTGCATCCACTATAAAAGGAGGATGAGCGGGCTTAAGATCTACCAGGGTAGGATGATGTATAGGCTGTACAGAATTACAATTTGTTAAATGGGTCACCCATGTATGGGCACTAATAGGGTTAATTAAGGCCTGATTTCTGCTACTTTTTGTCTCTCCAAGGAGGGACCAGATACTATGTGAACTTGCTCTGCAAAGTGTGCTCACCATTTGTTGGCATAAGGTGTCTTTCTTTGACCTCCTCCACTTTTTCAACCAATTACGATAGCTATTTTTTAGCTTTCTTACTTTTTTCAAATAGTTCCTCTTAGAGCGACTTATCAGGTTAGCTTTCCAGAGATCACCCAGAGCTTGCGTTACGCATATCTAATTGTTTTGTCATACATAGTGTGCGAATCCTGATCCCTAGATGCCATTCTGGCATTCATTGTACCATGTGTGCCTGAGAAGGATAAGTTCCAGCTTTCAATCTCATCAGGCAACATGTCCTGGAACACCTGAGAGATTGATGGAATCTTGTTGATAATTACCTTCTTTACTTTATTAACATTACTCTCGGACCATATAATTTGATTGCCTGAGTGATTAATCATGAGATCCTCCTCGGTTTTACTATACATTCCGGGACGGGCTACTACAAATAAGAATTAGGGCTTCCTGGTCACTTCAAGAATGTGGGCTAATAGCCAGATCTTCTGTCTTTAGGACCATTTCACAACGTGTGAATATATAGTCAAGAGTAGCCACTGACTTGTTACCAGTCCATGTGTAATTGCCGGACTGTCACTATTTGTACAACCATTTACAATCTCTAGTTCCCAGCAAGTAAAGAAATCCACATAACCAGATCCCTCCCTATCTAGGCAATTCTGCATCATAATACTTTTTGGTAGTAGATGAGGATTCCGAACTGTGCCTTCTCCCCCAACACCATGACAATGGACATCTCCTCCAATAATAATGGCTTTGTCAGCTAGGTCGTCTGCATAGCTGACAAACAATTCATATAATTTGTCTGTTATCACTTAATTGCACCTGGGGGATTCTATACATTCAACAAAAGTACTTTATCATACAGGGCTTTGCCAGGGATAACAACTTCCAGTGCTAATATGTATTCAAAATGATTAGGACTAATCTTACAGGATTTTAGTGAATGTATAACCCCCGTGACTAAGCCCCCATAAAGTCTACCCAGAGGCCCTGGCGACTGATGTATAGTATACCCATCTATGACAATGGGAGAAGTTAACCAAGTTTCTGTATTAAGAAAAATGTATGGTTAGTTACATATGGCAGTGAACCATTAGGCGATAAAAGATGAGTGAATCCCTGGATATTCCTGGACATTAGTGTACCCCAGGGAGCATGTTTATCTCCACTAAGTTCGATCCCTGTGGCCGCATAGCTTCAAGATGTTTTCGTAACAACTATGCTGTAGCCAGACATTTGCAATGAATTGCAGATACATTTGGATTATTTCCTTTCAGCGGCTCAAATTACTCAAAGTCCTCAGTATGCAACAACCATAGTTGCGGTATTAAGTGGAGTTTTGCTAAAAAGACCAACCTTGTTAACTACTTATTTTGGGTTTTTGATTAAGATTTTGTATGATACAGACTTTGCTCTCCTTGCTGTTGTTAGGAAGGGTACATTAGCACTAGTTGCCTCCTTTTGGCCAGGAATCTTAAGTGTTATTTTTTAGGAGGCCTATTATGAGGCCAATAATTAGCCACGGTTTGCTCAGAGCTCTCTTATAAGTTAGATTCCTGATATTCAATGCAGACATTTGCAGCCTAAACAATGTTGTCAGGAATTATTCAACTGGGGAGACTGTCCACCACCTTACTTAAACGTTTTTTTGCCCTACATGCCCTCTTAGAGGGAGCCACCTCACAAGGAATATTGCGAGTGGCAGCCCGTCTTGCCATCCGATGTTGTTTCCTAGAGAAAAAGATTGCTGAAGTTTCTAAAGTAGCCTCATGCGCCTCTGCGGTGGGAAAAGCCACGTGTGAGTTCAAATTGGGGCACGACAGCGAGTTCTCTGGAAGGACTTGTTCTTCCTCTGGTAATGTGTTGATGGGTGCAAAATGTTTATGTGTATGCGGACACACAGTTTTAATAGTAATTTCATCGCAAACTGGATTGAAGACAGAAAAGATTGTAACTAAGTAGGAATCGACATAATGCTTAGGGAAACTTCCAGGGCCATTGATTACTCCATTTGGATAGCACCCTCAGAATTTAACAGCAATGTGGTGGTTGTGTAAGTGATTAAATCAAGCGCACGCCTAAGTCTCGCCCAGCATTTAGTGTGCAAATGAAACCCTTATTTATTATTATCTATAAGTTCAATATTCTGAATGATGTACCACTCATATCACACCCTTCTCACAATACCCCCCCAGGTTACACTGAACCAGGAATCAGGCTAGTTGTAAGGATAATTATTTGTTTATTTATTTAGAATTTAAAATCACAATTTATGTTTAATAGGTAACAACAATCACCAATGGGGTGACAGCAACAAGGAATAATATCTTTAATGCACTAGTTCCCCCTGCAGGACCCCTCAACCCACCAATAGGCAATTTAAATAGATGTGAGGAGAGAGCAGGTATTCAGGAATAATACAGACCAAACATAATATCACTCCCACCTTCCCCCTTTAAACACAAGAGAAAAACGGATTTTACTTTTCAACTGTCAGTGTGGCTTTGAAATTTGCTGAGCAAAAACATACAATGGGCCTCATTCCGAGATTGGTGGTAGTCATGGTGCTATTACATGCGCCATGGCTGCCACCAATAACGAGTCTGGCACCGGTGTAGTTCAATGGGGACTTACCGGTCTAGTCCGATTCTGGCGGGACCGTTAAATCCCCATTGAACATGCCATTCCCATAGGGCTCAATGAGAATGGGGAGGGCGCTAATAACGGGCTCGTGACGTGCAAGCCCGTTATTAGAGCCCTTGTCCCTTAGCGGGACCCATAAGGGATGTGTGGTCTGACCACATGTTCCTTACGGTCCCCGCTAAGGGACATCGGAATAGGGTGGTAGGGGATTACCGGCACCGGTCTCCTTACCGGTGCCCGGTATCCCTTACCGCCCTACTCATAATGAGGCCCAATATGTTCAAAATGCTTAAATTATGATAAATTCCTACAGGAGACGGTTTGAACAGATGCAAGCAAACACAAGCAATGATTTAATCAAAAGGAAACAGTTGGGATCTCAAAGGCCAAGTGGGAAATAATTTAAAGATAAATTGACACATGTAAAAACTTTTCCAAATGTCAATTTGCGGCAAACTTTTACTTCTGTTATTTTTGATATAACTGGTCCATCGCACTGTTTTGCGATTTTGAGTTGTAGAGGTAGCTAAGGATGTTAGGTACAAGTGGGAGTTGACATTTCGCTTCTATCTTAAAAACTGAGGGAGTTATAGGGGTTTTAGTGAGAGGTGTTTTTCAAAAGTAAAGACACAAATTTGGACACAGACTTCAGTTTAGAATCAGAAAATATGGCTTATGCTTTCCTTCAAGGCTAGAGCTTTCAGGCTAGTCAACTAAATCGAGATGAAGTAAGCGCTAAGACTGATTCATGCCTTCAGAAACAGATCCCCATCACCTTCCCCGGCGGCACCAGTCCAAACACTCAAAGTGGGATTTATGGATCAGAGTTACACAAATAAAGATGACTATGAAAATGGCGCTTTAGCAACTAGCCAGAATAAGATGGCCGTAAGATTTTGACAATGTTACTGGCTGGGAAAGTAGTGATAGTTCAGAGATCAGAATGGAACGCAGTAGTTCTCTAGCGTCCTATTAATACTCACAATCCATTGGGATTTTAAGATTTTGGATAGTCACAGTTCTGGTCAATGGATTGGATCTATCCAGGAAAGACAGCACATTAGGCACGGGACTGGATTGGCTAGGCCGGTCAGCGGAACCGCACAGGATCTGCCCCTATTTTTTCTGGATATTTTAGATCAGCGGAATTGCAATTTCATCTGGCGAGCATTATGGCAGGATCTTAGTTTCAGGATGCTTGCTCACACCACAGCACTACACTGGGTTGTGAGGATTATTTTGAGAATTGAGGCCTAACTGAAAATGGTTCAGCTACTGCTTGGCCTGGTCCTTGGCATCTGGAAGGATGTTGAAGGCTGTATGTTGAATGCTGGATCAGAGTGCTCCGCTGGAATCAGAAGAGTGAGTCTCTATGTGTTGTCAGCTTTCTCTATTCATCCTTTCAAGTGACATCACAAAAATGGGTGTATGGGCCGGCTTAACTAAACTCGCCCCTGTGGACGGGGATTGGATCAGAGCCTCATCTCTGCCTTGCATCTGAGTGATTGGATCACGGATGGATGATGTCACATTTATGATTGGGCTTTTACAGTCCTTAGAAACCTCCCCTAGCCACTAGTATCAAAATCAAAATTTTTCCTAAATACATAGTTATACATTTGTAACCTCTATGAAAATTACATACAAGTATTCCATATTTTATGGAGTATCTGTTCATCAAAATCCCACAGCTGGGAGATCTTGTTTTGCCTTTTTGAAGCATTCTGTCCATTTCACCATGAAAACATTTTCCAAATGTTCTCCAAATTTTGACCATTATGTGTGTTTACCATAGGAATGTGTGTGCAAAGTTTAAGAATTATAGCATAAATACAGTTCCCATAAAATCACATATATCGCCATTCCTGTTCAGAATATGTTACACAATTCCACTACATCTTGAAATGTAGTGCCAAAAATTAGACTAACAAATCTGCCCTTTTGATATTTTTCACCATTTCTGATAACAAGTTATGAGTCTCTAAAAATTGTTCATTACATGTTCTTAGCAGCAAATGGTCTGCCTCTTGTCTCTCCCTGTAGCTCAAGGAGTAGACCCACCTTTGGGAACCTTCTGCAAGCCAAGTTTACAACCTCTTGACACATCCATTTCCTGGCTTGGAAAATCTGCCATTGTTCAGTCTCTGGCTGCAGACAAAAGTCTGCCCTACCCCACAATTATCATTTGTCAGTTAGCATCTGCTGAGAAGAATGCCCTCCCCTTGGGGGAAACCTGGTTTTCCACTTCTTGCAGCCCAGCCAGGCCAATTTATTCTTAATTTCTTGATTTGAACTCCTGCAGAAAACAAACATGTTGCATCAAATTACATAGATACATTTCTTTCTTTGATTTAAACCTGTGGGATCAAAAACAACTGAAATATGTGTTTCTTTCAGCAACAATCCTTTTATATTTGCTAATCCGGCAGACTTTTAGTTTAAATAACTTTAAAGTTTCATCAGGAGAGCCCATTTGACAGGAACTGTCATTCAAAGGTAGCCCAGTGTGCTGCACTCAGATTTTTGACAGGAACTGTCATTCACAGGCAATCCAGTTTTGCTGCACATTTTTGTTGCTCTTAACATTTCAGGACTTTGTACTTTCAGAGTGCTTCCTTAGGTTAACTGGACTTTAGCACCAAGCAAGATATTGAGTTTTGGGAAGTGTTGTTTACAGGCATTTTGGAGTTTTAGCAGCAAAATTAATGTCATTTACAGGTGAATTTTGGAGTTTCACTTGCAAAGCACTGCTTTTCCCTCTGCACTCTATGTTTCTCGTCATGGAGCCCACTGGCCCTTTTTCTGTAGCCTGTGTTCTTATCCTCCACACATGCACCATGGGTGGCAGGTTGTGCAGCTATCTTTTTGTGTGTTGAAGAATGCGGTTTTGGAGGTTTTGGCACACACAAAAGTTTTGCAGCCATTTTTTCTGTTTCTTGCAATATACATAGAAGAGCGATGCCGCATAGTATAGTAGAGTGGGTCAATACATCCCACAGTTGTGATCCTAAGTAGTACCATGCACTTTACCTAAATGCAGGTATTGCTTTTATTTAAATTTGACTGTGCCACCAGCATGGGGGACTTATGATAATCACAGTGTTTGCTACAGGGGGTATATCGTAAATGCTGTATCTGCACCATAGGGATGTTGCTGTCTCTGCGCCGTTCAAGAGGGTATGATGTTCATTCATTGCCGTTTTTTCTTTACTTCCCGTTTTTGCTGAAATAATTTGTTTTCGCTGAAAAAAATCTTACAACTATTTTTGGGAGGATATAAGTGTAGGTCAGGGTGGTGTACAGGTAAATAATTGGGAATGGGGGATTGGTGAAGGGGACCACCCAATAAAAATATAAAAAAATTGGAGCAGGTGCTGCAAATCGGGCTACTGATGCGGCAGGGCGAGAGTGCACTATGTGTTTGATATGGAGTTGATGGAAAAGGGGAATATTGTTAGCAGATTACTCTTTTTTGATATTGAAATATTTCATTATAAAAAATAGAAAAAATAGGGCTTTGCAACCTTGCCAGATGGCAATTCTTCACAATGGTGCTCACTGACACTTTTTTTTGCCCTGTAATCTTTCAGATAGGTGGTGCACCATTCGCTTGTCTATTGGAAGAGCCTGTCAATAAGAACAATGTTCTGTCCTAATCGAAGAAACAGTAATATGTCACGATGTTTGAGAGACAAGTTATGTTTTTCAATGAGTGACCGATTTGACATTCGTTCATCAAGCAAACGCCTGTCTTTCGGGGTCATGTCTCCTAAAAGAGACCTACAATTTTGTGCAGACATTTACCCCTTCAAGATAGGAAAGTTGAAAACATGTAATGTACAGAATTACCCCTGTGAGATAGGTGTCCACAATCCTGTGTGATAATGGAGATATAAATATTGCTTGTATGCCCTACCCCTCCGAGACAGAAGAGACAAAGAAATGCGGGGCTGCGTTGACACAACTGTAAGATTCGAGAGGTGCATACATTGAGTGTGTCACCCTAATCCCTGCAAGACAGGCAAGATGAAATGATTGTGTGTGTGCCTGTGAGACAAGAGAACTATAAAACCTGAGTGAGTGTCCTCACCCCTGTAAAACAGGAGAGATGTATACATTCAGTCTGTGCCCTGATCCTTATGAGACAGGAGAGATGCAAAAAATACAGGCTATGCCTTCAACCCACAGAGCAGGGACGTCATATAGGGGTCGCCAGAGGTCGCAACTGTGACATCTGAGGTCTCCCTTGCGACCTCTGTGGTCTCACTTGCGACCTCTAAAAAAAGGAAAAAAAATATTATTTTTTTTATTTTATTTATTTTTTTTGGTAATGCAAGCTCCTGGGCTGTGGCCAGCACCATGTGGCTCTTTACTTCATGAGTGGCTGGCTTTCTTGTTCAGGCCCCTTAAAGAAAACAAGAAAAATAAGAACAGGAATGCCATAACACTTTCAGCACTGACCCTAAATAAGAAAGAATAGGAATACCAATGAATGTGTCTTCTGGAATTCTATACAATAATTGCCAGCCTCATTAAAGGTTTATTTCAGGCACTCTTCAGAGGGTGAGTCCGTTCTAAAATGTCTCAACTCAGCCTTTCATCCTTCTGAGGTTGATAAATGAGTACCAACACAGGTTGGGTGATATTGGGTGTATATTTTTTCTATATAAAGCGCTTAAGCGTAAGTACTATATAATAACACATCATTATCATTTGCTCATGGACTTCTGCTAGCATTCACAGTAATTTGGTAATATGGGCCTATACACACTAATCTTAATGATACATATGGCGATCCATTCTTGTATGAAATGTACATCACATTATAGTGACATCGTAACCATGTTTTTCATAGTGTACAATGCTATGTGATTTCACATCCTGTTTTATCAACTGGTGAAAGGTTTTGTTCAATTGCTTCCCGCGAAATCACTTCGGGTGGGGTCAAATGACATCACTTCCTGTGATGCCATCAGAGGGTCAAGAGTCATGTGATGTCATTTCTGCTACCCCTGCCATTTTGGTGACATGACGTCCCTGCCACAGAGACAGGAGTAACTTAAAATTGAGTGTGTGCCCTCACCCCTGCGAGACAGAAGTAAACATTTTGTCTGCGCCCAACCGAAGCAAGATTAAATATTGAGGGCTTGATTCAGAGAGCGTGTTCCTATGGGATTGCACCATTATAAAAATGCTTTTGTGAATCAGGCCCTCACTGCCTGGACACTATATATCTCTCTAAGAAGAAAGGGCTGGATGCTCTATCACTGAGAATGTAGCCTGAATAAACAAGCAACTGAGTGCCATATCCCTGAAACTGGGAACATAAACACATTAGCAACTGGATGATATACATTCCTGGCTGCAATCTTTCAGGAGTTCTTGGCAACGAGTGGATTTTTTTCATAGCATACGCTGTGAACTGGATCACGTCTAGGCACTTGCGGGTGCAACAGAGTAGTGGGATTTCATTACTGTCACTTTCACACCAATGTTGTAGTTAAAGCACATAGGAACACCTCTGGATTTTGTCCATCTGACACAAAACAGAAAAGTAATCAACTAAATAAAAACATGAAAAATATTACTCATAAACGATGGAGGTCCGCGTCTTTAAATGTAATGCAAGTTCCCTACACATTCATTTATTGTGTGCTATTGCTCTAAACTGCTTGTTAAATAATTTCTCCAAAGACCTCGTTAAATGGCTCAGTGTACTATTTAACATGCCTGAGTATACTGTTATCAAAACGTTAATCCGGAGAGAACACTTTACAAACCAAGACATTCAAAATCCAGTAAACAAACGTAGCTTCGTGTGGAAGGCTCATTTAATCTTATTTTTTGATACACTCAAGTATACGTATCTGCGCCACTTCTCGCCACACTGGAGTTGTTTTCAAATGTCAAGGAAAAACATCTGAGCCAATTTAAAATTCTTGGACCAAATCCAAGCTAATTTAGAATGCAGACATCTTTCATTTCAGGCAGTTCTTGAAACATCATTTTAAAAATGCAATTAAATAAATATTCAATACCACTGTATTAACATTTTCCTTTATTGGATTTCGTGTTATTGTGCTGTTCAAAATACCCAACAGAGAGACCATCTAGCCGGAGGAGTTTCATAATGGAATCATGGAAGGATTTTTTTATTCTGTGTTTTTCATTTCGACTTTTCCAAGCGTTGGCTACATGTTGCGTTAATGTGTGAGAAATGCGGATCGCAGTTTCGTTAATATTCTGACCCAACACGACACCTTTCTTTGCACATTTCAACCTTGTTATGTCTGAAACGTGTGATGTTTTTCAGGCGGATGGAGGACAAAGGCCCACAGTGAGAGACAGCCGTTTGAATGATGTATGTATAATTGCACAGTCTCTCTCATATGTTTCTTTCAATAATTTAGGTGTTAAGCAAATCACCACGGTGACGAGTCACAAAGTCGTGTGCATGCCGGTGAAAAACAACAGCGTGCATAATGTGTGCCAAAGAAAGATCGCAATGTGTAACTATGTTGGCGATGCACAAACATGTCCGAGCTATGGTTGAGCAACGGATGCATGCTAACAATGTTGCTGCATTTTCTGAAACTTTCCTCAGAACGTATGCATTTATTCCTACACCCTCTGGGTTTAGTTTAGATGCAGGAAATGAACAGTAGCATATCTAGAGCCCTCGGATGTAAGTTAAGTGTGGGAGAAGCACAGTAACAGATCTGTGCATACCCAGCAAGTTATGACTGATGGGCGTGCATCCCGTTTACGCCGCATTCATCCGAGAACAAAAGTGGCCGTGTACTAGAAAACACAACTGTACAGATGTGCTTGGATTGTATGTGTGTGCAATATGTGCCATTCGCGCTTAAATTATACAAAAATACGTTGCGGTTCCACTGTTTATTTTTTTTTGCGGGGCTGAAATAATTTACAAATGGATTAATGCCATTTTCAGGCACGGGCTGGACTTAGCCTAAACACAGCTTTGGGAATTAACCCTTATCACGAATCCTTCATGAGACTGTTTTTCCTACAGAAGAGAGTCCTGTCTTTCAAATGTGCATTATTCAGCACTATTCCTATGGCGATGCAAAAAGTGCCCATGCAGAAGATTCTCTCCATAACAACGTTCATGGAAACTTTGAAACCCAAGAAGTGTAGTTTGTTCATCATAAAACATCCCACAGAGACATAGGGCTTCATTACGACCCAGGCGGTAAGTTACCGCCTGGGCCGTGACTTTACCACCATGGCGTAAACTACGTTTACGCCATGGTGGTTGGCGGACTTACCGCCCCATTCCGACCTTGGCGGGGCGGTAAGTCCCCAATCCCCATTTACCCTTCCCCATTCCCATTTTTGCCCCATAGGGCATAATGGGAGTGGGGAAGGCGTTAATTACGCCACCGTAAATTACGGTGGCGTAATTAACTCCATGGTCCCTTAGCGCCATGGATTTTAACACCTGCTAAAAGCAGGTGTTAAAAGCGCCATGGCGCTAAGGGATCTCGTACTCAGGCGGTAAGGGGCGGCGCTGTTAACGCTGCCGTTAACCCCTTACCGCCTGAGTCGTAATGAGGCCCATAGAATACAATACAAAGCATTCTCAGTATCGCAAATAGAGGAGGCATTTAATGCAATATATTGTCCAGTGTATGTATGATATCCTTCCACAATGTTGTTTTAAATCTGCCAATTAATCATGGGAATGTCCCAAATTGTGGTTTTCCCAAAAAAAACAGTTGGTATTCAAAGCCTCAGACTTAAGCGAGGAGTCACATGGGTTCTTCTCTTGATGATATGCCCAGAGAAGAACACGAGAGTTCAAAAAGATCAGCAGTTTATTGGTGAGCTGGCAAAAGTTGCCATTTCTGATAGAGTATCTGGTCATGCAAGTGGCTATGCTCAAATATACAAGTTTTGGATGGTGGTTGATGTCATGGGTGAGGTTTTTGAAACTACTACTGTGTAAATGCACAAATTTCGTGAGGTTGTTGCTGTATTAAAGTAAGTGGATAACCATGTGAATACAACGTCCGACAGATTTGTTTTTTTAAATTACTTGTTTAATTGGTTTACAATTTTTACAAGACCTCGTTCCAATAAAGTACAAACATTTTCATATTCATTCTTCATTTTCCAGTTTCATCTTAAATGTCCAAGAGTCTATCCAGTACATTTATACCCACTTTCTTCCTCTGGACGTCTCTCGAAAAAATCTGTATGAAAGAAGGATACCCCTGCCATCACCCAGTTGGTTTTCTCCCCACTCATCAGGCTGGTCCACCAGTCTTTCTCTTTGTATGTTTGGTGTTTAGAAAGTATGTTGCCCAAGTAAGTTTCCCTGTGGCTAATCAAGCCCTCACAAGACAGGTGCAAGTGTCGGATTGATTCCGTTTGGTCTAAAGATTTACAATAGCAAAGTTTTTCGAAGGCACCAGGCCTCTGATTTCCTTGACCTCGTTAGTAGCTAGTAGGTTCAAACAAATCCTCAGGAAAGTATTTCTGAAGATCCTGTTGCGGAATTTCACTATATATCCCAAGAGCTGATTTATTCTTTTTGTGGTTATAGGGAGGTCTTTTGTTAATCTGTATTTAGCTACTCGTACCAATGTTTCAATCCAGTCACATTCTGCACGTTTTTTCTTTATTTTGTTTGGATTAAACCACAGTTCCTATTCCAAGCTGCCAACTTTCTCTAGTATAGCTTTGTTTCTGCCACCCCAAGTATTCAATGTGCTGTTTTTGCCCGCAGAAAGTTCTTTGTGAATGATTTCAAATACCTTTGCACGTGCAGGAGATGTTGTTTTCCTATACAGCATCAAGGCATTCCGTTCAACCATTACTTGCAGTGACATCAGACTTAAGACGATGGTAAAGACAGGAGTCACCACCAGAAATATCCTTCCAATCTTACCCAGATTTTAGATGGAATTTCTAGCATAGCTTCCACACTGTAAATCAGGGATGTTACAACTTTAACTTTATAAAAGTTCATGGTCGGGTTTATGGAGAAACATCCAAATTTCCAGTCTATGGGCCTCATTACACGGATGGCGGAGAATCATGGCGCTATTAGCGCCATGGTTCATGCCGGTAAAATACCGGCACCGCTTTGGTGGAAAGGGGAATTACCGCCCCATTCCAAGGTTGGTGGGGCGGTAATTCCCCCTTCCACCATTGCCCTTCCCCATTCCCATGTTTGCCCCATATGGCATAATGGGAATGGGGAAGGTGCTAATTATGGTACCGCAAATTGCGTTACCGTAATTAGCTCCCTGGGTCCCTTTGCGGGTTGGTTTTTACCGCCTGCAAAAAGCAGGCGTTAAATTCCCCAACCCGCAAAGGGACCTCGTAGTAAGGCCGTAAGGGTTTACCGGTACCGGTAAAATACCGGTACCGGTAAACCCTTACTGCCATCCGTGTAATGAGGCCCTATTTCTTTTGCTTGTGCCGTTAGGCTTTTTGTCTTTTCAGGTAGGATTTCTTGCATCTGGAACTCAAACGAGCTGTTGTTCAGTGTTATCCCCAAATATTTAAATTCTTTCAGTCTTTCAAACCTTACTCCGTCAAGGTGATCTTTTTGAGGATTTTTCCAGGATCACTACTTTGGTTTTATCTTTATTGATTTCTAAGGTGTTTTTCTTGATGTAATCTGACAGGTTGTTTAGTTGTCGTTGGAGACTAATTGAAGTTTGATCAGGTAAGATCATATCATCAGTATACAAAAGGTGAGTTCTCTTTTCATCTCCTAGTGATGGGGGAAAAGAATGAGTATTGCTCTTGAGTATTGGAAGTCACCTAGGTATGCATTAAACAGGGCCGGAGCTAATCGGCATCTCTGTTTTACTCCTCTCGATGTGTCGATTGCTTCAGATAGGAGGCCCTTAACATATAGACTCACCCTCAATGATGTTTCGCTATAGAGGGCTTGTATCGGTTCCCTGATCATCTTTGGACATTCCCAATCTTCAAGTTTTTGCCAGAGAATTTCATGATTGACCTGGTCAAAGGCCTGGGCCAGGTCTATAAAAGTGATGAATATTCCGGGACTTCCGTCTTTGAACTTGCCCTTCAGGGAGCTTAGACGTAGAATGTAAGCGGTGTCCCCATCTCTTTAACAAATCCCGTCTGAAATGGGTCCGCACACTTTGCTGTTTAGCCCACAATTGGAAGTGATCTAAAGAGAATGAGCTAAACACTTTTCTAATGACTTCCAAAAGCGCTATCGGATGGTAGTTCTATGGGCTATCTCTTGGCCCCTTTTTGTAGATCGGAACTACCGTTGCGCATTTCCATGATTTCGGCACTGATTTAGTCCGCATGCATATTTTAAAGGCTTCACAGATGAAAGAGGCCCATTCCTTTGGATGTTATTTAAGGTCAATATTACTGATTCCGTCAGGAATCGGTGCTCTTGATCTAGTTAATTTGGAAATCTTCCTTAATATCGAATATTCATGGTGTGGAATAATCCAAGGATCAGTTGAGTCAAAGTCTATTGTTCGACCTTTTTCTCTTGGTTTTTGTAAAAGTTTTGTGAAATGGGACACCCATATGTCTTTACCTACGTTGTTTTGTAGGGTGTTATCACTTGTCGAAACTATAGATTTAATTAACAACCAAAAGTAATTCGATCTACATCCACAAATTGTCCCTGGCATGTCTTCTGAGTCTGATTGATATATTTTCCATCTATAAAACATGAGCCAGTTTTTATAATCCTTTGCAATTTGTTTTAATTTTTCAATGGTTTCTAAGTAGCCTACCTTGCTCGCCTCAAGGCCTTCCTTTTTGCAACAAGCAGTGCATCATATGTATGAGCAGATTGACAGACGTTGCTCTTGAAGATTTTCTTTTTATGATAAAGAGTAAGTAAGGGTTGGTAATCCAGCTCTACTCCATCTTCACCTGAATTCTTTTGGTCTATGTGCTCCTTGTATCATTTAGTAAAAGACTTTATGGTTTTTACCGTAAGATTGAGTCGAGTACCACTGTTGCCATCTTTAATTCTGGTTGTCATTCTTTGTCTTGACTTATTTGTTGACTTCCATAATGCCATTAAGATATTATGATCACTCTTCTTTGTTCTTACAACTCGAAAATATACGCTAAGGGGCAATGATTCTCTTGATGTAAATACATAATTTATTACTTCACTTTGCCCTTCTCGTTGCCATGTCGGGACATGTGGTTTGTCAGAGTCAAGCAAGTAAAGGTTGTAAAGGTCTCTAGAGGGAGGTCATCAGTTTTAACCAAGCAGCTCCTCTACCTTTTGAGGTTGTTGCCTTTGCTGTGCGTTTTCCTTTCTGATGAGGTGTGACACAAATTGCATTTAGGTCGCTGCAGACGATTGTATAATTAACTTCATAGTCAGTGTGTGTCTCATTAATGGCTTTCTCTACGATTCTCATTAAATCTCTGTTGTGGTGAGCATTGGGATGCCAGTACACATTGTTCACTATTATCATATTTCTTTTCTCTGTTATTTATTACGACATCTGTGGGGTCTTGTTGTTTCCGTTTTATCAGTGTTGCTTGGACAAATGTGTACGAGACAAGAGTTTTAACAATTGTTAGGCCAGTAACTGATTTGACTGCTGTAATTAGACCAGAGGTGGGTCGTCCTTTTACACTTTTCGCGGCTGGGCATATGGAGATCGCATACCTGTCTAGGTTAGGTTTATTTATTAACCAAGACTCTTGAAGGCACAGGATATCAAACTCGCCTAGGTTGATGTCGCTCAGAATGGTCAAGTGATTGTATTCTCTTGTATTCCATGAACCTATTGTTAGAGTGTCTAGTGCCAGCATGTGGTTTGGTGTTGCACTCTTTAGCTGTCCTGTCTCGGGTGGCTATTTTTGTTGCTGTGACGCAAGGGCTAGTGGAAGCCAAGCACAGTTGTTGTCATCTTGCTTTTTCATTCAGTTTGTGCTGCTGTTTATTTGGTTCGCCTGGGCTTCCCACAGAATTTCATTTGAGAGTGCAAGACAATATAATCTAAAACTAAACAAAAATGCTGATGAAATTGAATTTAAGGCATTAAGATGTTAATATCCCAAAACTCCACTGCTGGTTCACCAATGTTGAAGGTAAATTCAATTCAATCATAAATGTTATATGGGTAGGTAAAGACAACATGATGTTCACTAACACTAACTTTCCAAATGCCAAAGATGTTGTTCACAAATTACTTACAATAACACATTGACAGATGGAAGAGGCATTTTGTGAAAAGGTGTGAAAATGAGAACAACTGGTGAGCCAGTTGATGAGGGTGCGAGAAAAATGGGACATACAACAGGGATAAAACAAAACAAACAAAGCACATACAAAACTGATAACTTACAAACATAACATTAACTTGGGTTCGGGGTGCTTTACACTAAAGAAGAGTATTGTACACATATATATAGAATCACATTATTACATTATTGTGCTGCATTGGAGGAAGTGGTGGTAACAGGTTTTGAAAATGGAGGAGACCTACTGGTGGAGGTCCATTTTAGGCAAGTAAGTCCATTTTAAGCCAAGCTTTACAGTTCGGCTGGCTTTGACAGTAATGGGCAGCAGGTTCCAATGAACCTGAGGGAGCAGTAACACCAAGAATGGTGGGAGTAATAGGAGGCAAGGGAGCACTATACTTTGAGGTAAGGTGCAGAGGAGGAGTGGATGGAGCAACAGGATGAGTAGATATAGATGCAGCAAGACTGGTAATGAGGCACAAGACCATTTATAGCTTTGTAGACTAGGAGATGAAACTTGAAAAGTTAGTGGTTGTGCATGGATAGCCAAACAACAGGCTTTAAGTAGGTATGAGTGGGCTAGGATCTGAGAAGGCTGTAAAGAGCACAGGTAGCAAAGTTGAACTATTTCGCTATAGGCACAAGAAGTAGTCAAGTTTGCAGAGCACACAGGTGGAGAAAGAGTTCTTCTAGTGTGATGAGTAAGAAATTGATGAATTTGATCAATGTTGAGAAGGTTAATAAGAACAGCAATAGTGGTGGTACTGATAAATTGTTGCAGTTGGAGGTCACTATCAAAGAACACCTCAACATTGCAAGGCTTGGCGAAGCAGTGTGAAGATCAGGCAGGCAGGAGATAGGGGAGGAGAAGGACAAGATGGCATTGGAAAATGCAAGAAAGATTATTTCTATTTTATAATAGGTCACCATAAAGCTCAGAGATACATAATGTGATGTATTGCAATGAGCCAATTGGTAATTCATGCTAAGATGGCTGCACTGAAAGAGGGAAAGAAGAAAAAGATTTCAGTGACATCAGCAAAGAGGTGAATGTGAAAACCAAAGGATAAGATAAACACCTATCAGGGCAGTGGCACAGAAGGAGAAGAGCATAGGTTAGAGGACTGATCTTTGGGGGAAGAGGACAGAATGAGGGCTGGAGAAAGATGTCTGCAAGCACCAGATGATTTTAAGGCAGCAACTTTCCAGTCAGGAAGCAATTTGAGCATATGTGGGAAAACCAATGTCCTAGAGAGTGAGGAGGAAATAGACGAGGATGACAATGTTGAAAGCAGAAGAGAGGTCCAAAAAGATGTATACAGAAGAGTATTTGGAGGGAAAAGCATCAGATAAAAAGTATGAGACATGCACAAGTGCAGTCATGGTAGAGCCAAAATGAAGTGGTTCTCCAAACCATTATCCTCAAATAGCCTTGTGATCCCATTGAAGATCACCTGACCAAGGCCCGGAGGGGATTATATTCAGTGACTGTAACTCAGTGTGTCCAATCTTATTACTAAAATAGAGACATCCCCATAGACAACTCAGATCTCACTAGAAACCTGTCCAATGTGGGGACACATAAAGCCCAAGATGCAGAGGGATTGTCTCCAGAAACAAGGATGAGAAGCAGAGGACCAGAGACAGTGAACCCTGGAGACAGAAAAGAATGATAAGACTGTGGGTGAGTGTACTGGCAACTTGAAATACTTGAAATGCTATAGAGGAACTCTTTCCTTTTCCCTTGAATTCACATCACTCGCAACTAACCATTACAAACCTTTAATGAAGTATAATTTCTCATGTCAGCCTTGTGTAAATCCTACTCCACTTTGTGACAGGGTCCAACATTTAAGTGAGTCTGTCTTTGAACTGGGTATTTTGAAGGCAGACCCTCAAATCCCAAGGTACAATACTTTCATGTGAAGAAGCCTTAACACCAACTAAGCCAGCACCACTACATTTGGCTCCAGTTGAACATCGGGGGCATGTCTTCTTGGTCCAGCAAAAAGGTCAAACGTCTAAAAATGGTTCATACTACAGGACAAAGAAGGAAAGGATCTGACCACCTGAACATTGTGCAATATCATTGCATCCCAATAGGGACCAAGTTATGTATGTGTTATATCCTCTGTCCCCAAGTGCCTGAGAGCATGAGGCCATCCTGAGAATGTTGAGTGTGTGTTTGGAATGTGTATCTGTGAATGTGTGTTCTACTGGTTCCATCACAGGCAGTTGAAGATACCAGCCTAGGTGGTGAGTGCCAGTGGGTATATGTGCAATCACCATACCACACCCAGCCCATACTGTCACTCAAGACAAGATTGGTGCTGTGCCATGCCTTTAGTAACTGATGTCAGTAGTGGTGACTGAAGTTAATAATTCTAGGTGCCATTATAGTTTGTACTACTAGTGTACTGTTTTTGAGTCCTGCCTCTGCTACTTTACAGACACAATAATGCAGGGAGATGCACATCTTCCAGCATTTCTTTTTAGATCATCTTGTTAAATGAATGCTTGCAACCTGCATTTCATTCTAGAAGAGAGTATATATTGGTACGACGTTCATTCGTCATTTTTTTGCTGCATTTATTTCTGCCAATATTTTGCCACAAAAACTCAGTGACAAATATGGGATACAAGGGGTACGAGCTGTGGGGACAGACTTGTAAATAGGTCGAAAGGAGGTTTGGAGGGTGAAGAAAAAATAATCGATTATTTTTTGTGGCAAAAAAAGGCTGCATAAAATGCACCAGAAAAAAACCATGCGATGGAATGACATAGAACCCATATAATCCGGAACAGATGAGTTTTAACTGTTTTTAAAAATTCCCTCAGCACTGAATCACATGTGATTCTTAACAGGATCGTCTTTCCATATTGCTCACACAACATGAGTAGGGTATATATTCTCATTCAGGCAACATTATCGAATTTTATCTTCCATTGCTATGCAATTGCAATCGCAATACTTTGCTACTGTGAACTTTCATGTTCCACAGTATTAGCTACTTTGCTATGCATTTCCAAAATTGCAAATCTCTAAACAGTTGCTTTAGGAAACACATCATTAGCGGGAGGCCATGAAGGAGAGGAAGCAACACTCAAAGAACTAACAAAATGTAATGTTCAAGCAGAATTACTGTTAACTCATTTGTGTAATATATATATCACATACCACCTCTTGAGATTGTACATTTTTGGCTTTTACTTTATTCGGTCAGGTACTATTGACATTGAATTTAGAGGTGGCTTTGTGAGTTTTTGCAAATATTCTAGTCGTGCTTCTTGTATTCCTAACTGGCAGCGTTTTGCAAGCTTAGGATGAAAAATACAACTACAAGCAGGTGAAATATAATTTATTGGGTTTCTACCATCAAACTTTTTATTGATAGTACCACTAAATATTATTTTTCAACCATTTGCTAAAACAGACCTACTTTTAGTGTATTCATTTGATTAAAGATTAGCTTTAGAACTCCCATTACATCATCAACCACTTTTTAAAATTGTTTATTCCCGTTTTAACTCATCAGACAGTGGCACAATTTCTAATGTTGTGCATGTTTGCATTAGTGTTCCACAAATCAATAGGCTGTGAAAGCTTCTTCTGAAACTCATTTTGAATCACCATCTCAAAGAACTGGAGAGCTAATGCTGCAATAGTTGGGGACTATCCATAAGTATTGAAGTTCAGTGACTCCACCTGTCCTTTTCCAACGCTCTTGCCCAATGCCAGTCAGTCACATTCTAAGGAGTCCGGTTGTGCTTGAGTATATGACTCTCCATGGTAGCCTCCACTATTGTGGGGCTATATCTCCCCTGACTAATGGTCATCTGACAATACAGGCATTCTAAACCAGTATGACACTTAATGTGGTCTCGCCATGCCAGTACTTATAATGGCACACCCAGAAAGCTACAACCACCACCAACAACAATCTGGGAACACAGGCCTGTTGAAGGTGAGCGCCACTTGTACAGTGTGCTTAGAGGGCAGCGGTGCATAGGTGGGCCTAGAGGGTGGACGTTTGTGGGCTGATTGCATTTGTATGTTCTGACACAAGCGGTTCTGTGAAGGATCAGCAAACCTTACCTCATTACAGTCACCATTGCCTGATGATGCCGTGGAAGATCAGCTGACATGTATTCATTGGCACAATTAAGACCATGTCTCTGTGCATTCTCGGAAAGGATCAGCACATCTTTGCTACACGCTGTCTCCCTGGCAGCTTGAATAGGTTTCATATCACAGTGCATAGTGCATTCCTCCCCACTCATAGTCTTCCCCTCTGACAGACTAAAGTGCTTCTAAGCACATGATGAGGTAGGCAAGGTCCAGACATTGAAATGAGATGACTCTGTCCTTCAAAATAGTGATGAGAGGGAGTATAAAACAACCTCATAAAGAGTGAGGATCCCTAAATAACTACACTAGCTCGAAGCACTTAATTGAATCAAAGTTTCTTATTTTCACCTCAGTTTATCAACCTTTCAAAAAGGAGGTGGCCCTATGAACATTGAATCCAAAATGCCCATGTTCTGCTCTAGATGGGTTATAAGGTCTATGGTATCATATGTCTATGTAGGGTCTAAAATCTGTATTTGTATTTTGTATTTTGTTTATTTGTAAGGTGCACCTTGCCCTGGGGCATCTGGGTGTATGAATTGACGGGATTGGTTACAGAAGGTTACCGGCAAGCAAAAAACAACTTTCAGGTACATCATAATGAAACATAAGCAGAACCTAAGGTTAGAGGACAAGATAAAAAGTACAGCAGCAGTGTAAAAAATGGTTAAAAAAGGAGATCCATGTAATATGGTATACTACAGCAGACGGCAGCAATAAGTGTATCTGGATACAGTTAGTGATGGCAGGATAAGGGGGTGCCAGTGCATTTTACACCTTCCCATGAGAAGCCCGAGTGGTTAAGGGCGATGAGGCCAAAGCATCAAGTTCATGAAGCCAAAGTTTGTTTTTGTTTTTGAAGGAATGAGCGGAGGGCTCTGTTCTGAGAGTGTTAGGTAAGGAGTCCCAAAGTTTAGTAGCAAGGACTGGGAAGCTGGATCCTCCGGCTGTCCGAAGCTTGTAGTTGGGAATATACAGCGTGTGTACATGGGCAGACCTCAGAGGTCTGGTAGCAGTGTGTCGCAAGAAGCGAGAGGACAGGTAAGCAGGTGCCAGGTTATTCTGGGCCTGTGTGTTAGAACAAGAGTTTTGAGAGATATGAGAAGTGCAACAGGGAGCCAGTGAAGGTTATGTCTTGTGTCAGAGATGTGTGATCTCCTTGGTATGTTAAATGCAGCCCTTATGGCATTGTTCTGAGTGAGCTGTAGCTTGTCCAAGTTTCTTTGGCTAGTCCGTAGGTAGAGGGTATTACAGTAATCGATTTTGGATAGGATGAGAGTTCTGGCGAGGATTGTGCAGTTGTCGGTTGTCAGGAAGGGTCTACATGCTGTGATGAGTTTGCATGTGTAGGATGAGGCTGACACAACCGCATTGGTTTGTCTATTGAGAGACAGCAAAGAGTCTAAGTAAATGCCAAGTGTTTTTGTGACATTGGACACTTTGATAATGTTCCCTTCAATAGTAAAGGATTTGTATTCTGGGTCCAGTTTGGTAAGTTTGGTGGGGGAGCCTAGGATGAGTAACTCAGTTTTTTCATCATTAATGCAGAGCCCATGATGTGCCATCCAGGCCTGGATGACTGTGTAGACTGCATTGAGTGCTTTGGAATCGGTTACATAGTCGCCTGTGATAGGGATGAGTATCAGGGTGTCGTCCGCATAGTTGGTGTAAGAGACACCCAGATAGTCAAGTATATCAAAGAGCGGTTTAGTAAACACAATGTACAATGTGGGCGACATGCAGGATCCTTGTGGGACTCCACAGCGGACGTTTGCTGGTTCAGCTGCTGCCGAGGGTGAAAAGAACATCATGGTTCTATTAGCCAGGAAGGATCTAACCCAAGATGTGGCTGCATCTGAGAAGTGGGCAGCGATCTTAAGGTGGTGGCAGAGGATTTGATGATCGGCCAAATCAAAAGTTGCTGAAAGATCAAGGAGAAGCAGTAGTGACTGCTTGCCCTTGTCTTTCAGGTCCTCAATTTGTGTTTTTAAGCCAATCAGGGCTGTTTCCGTCCCGTGTCTTGGACGGAAGACTGATTGTCTGAGACCTAATAGATTGTTTGTTTCGAGGTAATCCTGGATTTGAAGATAAGCTGCACGGTCCAGGATTTTAAGCAGGTAAGGCACCGTGGTGATGGGCCTGTAATTGGAAGGGTTACTCGGGTCAAGAGTGAGTTTTTTGATTAATGGGATGACCCATGCATCCTTGAGGTTATTAGGTACAGTGCCAGATTTAAAAGAGGCATTTATGAAGGTGGTGATGAAGGGCGTGAGGTTGTGTGCAGCCTCCTTTATGATAGGAGCGGGGCAGGAGTTCCCCAATTGGAAGGCTTGAGCTTCTTGATAATAGTTTCAACTTCCTCAATAGAGAGTGGTGTGAAGCTAAATGGTTTGAAGGAGTGTTTATAGGCGTGGAGATGTTATACGACGTGGGGTTACCTGCCGAGTCAGAGAGGTGGCTTCTTTTGGCCTTGATTTTGGCTTGAAGCAAGACAATGTTGTCTAACAGTGCCTTTTGGATGTTGGTACACCAGACAGGGGGCCTCATTACAACCCAGGCGGTAAGTTCCCTACTTTACCACCATGGTGTAAACTCCGTTTTACACCATGGTGGATGGCGGATTTACCGCCCCATTCCAAGGTGAGTGGGGCGGTAAATCCCCATTCCCCATTTACCCTTCCCCATTCCCATTTTTGCCCCATAGGGCATAATGGGAGTGGGGAAGGCGCTAATTACGGCACTGTAAATTACGGTGCCGTAATTAGCACCAAGGCGGGTTAGCGCCTTGCATTTTAACGCCTGCTAAAAGCAGGCGTTAAAATGGTAATCAGGCATTAAGGGTCGGCGCCGTTAAACCCTTAACGCCTGGGTTGTAATGAGGCCCAGTATCAGAGGTGCACGTATCGAGAGGGGCTACTGGAGACTCTAATTCCTTGAGGATCTTGAAGAGTTCCTTTGTGTTTGATTGAGCTTGTACTATCCTTTTGTTGTATATGCCTTTTTTGGTGGCAAGAATGGCTTCTTTATAGGTGGCTGAGGCAATGGTTAGGTTGTTTTTATTGACTACAGATAGCAAGCTTTTCAGTGTGCCACGCCTTTTCTTCTTTCCTTACTTAGGTAGATGTGGGGTGAACCAGGTATTAAGGTAGAAGCGAGGTTTTTGTTTGTGCAGCTTGAGTTGCGCAATGGTATCAAGGGCTTTCAGCATGGCATGATTATAGGTGTCTACTAGGACTGTGGGGTCAGAGCAGGTAGTTGCCGTGTCAAGCAGAGGGAGGATAAGTGGGAGAAGTTTCTCTACCATGATATCCTTCTTATTACGCCTGTGGATAGGTGGTGCGAGGTTAGGTTTGGCTGTAGGTGGGTTGGATTTAATAGCGAAGATTATTTTATGATGATCAGACCAGGGGCAGGGGGTTACAGAGATCAAGTTAAGTGAGCATTTCATGTCAGAGACCCAGTCGAGAGTGCAACCCTTAATGTGGGTAGGCTCTCTGATGTGTTGGGTGAGGCCGAAATCGGATAGTGTGCTTGCGAAATCAAGGGCTTTGGTATTGTTCACATCCTGGTAACCTAGATTGAAGTTGCCAAGTAGTAGGATTTGAGAGTTGGGTTTGGTACTAGTGGCTAAAATGGATGAGATGTCTTCAGCAAATGAGGATATGGGACCTGGGGCCTGTAGATGAGGTGCACCGTGGCAGCGTGATCGGGTGAAATGGGTAATTTGATAGAGAGTAGTTCAGCTGAGGGAATACGAGGGCTGGTGACAGTTCTGAGTTCAAGAGAGCTCTTGAAAATGAAGACTAATACTCCACCCTTAGTTTGATTAGTATCCCTATCACACCCGGATGGAGTAATTGTCAGGGATAGCCAAGGCCAGATCAGAGACTGAAGCTGCATGCAGCCATGTTTCTGTGGTGGCTAGAAAGTCTAACTTTTCAGTCCTGATGAAGTCAGCAATATCTAGGGCATGTGCAGGGATGGAGCGAGAATTGATGAGCGCATCTTTGATCTTGGTGTCTTTGGCAGTGCTGGGTGCCAGTGGGTATGCAGCATTTTGTTAGGGGTTGGGGCAGTGACTTTGTTATTGTTGGGCGCCAGTGTTTTGTTGAGGGCGGAATGGTTCTGGCAATAGGACAAGTGGTGACATCTCAAAGCTAATCTCTGGCTTCTGGCTAGGTTAGCACATGGTTGGCTGGTGATGGTGGGTGTGATCGGTTTGGGGGCAGATAGTGGAAAGGTGGTGTGAAGCGGTAAAGGACTATTAGCGACGGTGTGTGTACCTGAGAGAAGATAAGGTGGGGTCTTGTGTCGAATCTCACATTAATTGTGTCCGACACAGTGTGGTGTCTGGTTGGTGAAACTGTTCTGTTGAGCGCATGAATTTGAGTCAGGGGTACGTGGCATAGGCGGGAGCCTAGCCTGGAGTTTCTACTGTCAATAGGGCAGGGTTGATTGGGAGTGGGTTTGGTTGCAAAGTGTTCTAGCCAGAGGGTGGGAGCATTTAAGTAGGGATTAGATATTGTCATGGGGGAAGAGGGATTAGGTGCAGCATTGTTTTGCAGGTGGTGTGTGAAAGAGAATGGTGGAACTGGTGGTGGTGGTGGATGTGTAAAGTGACCAGGTCAGGACCCAGAGGGTGAGCAGTAGGTACGTTGTGAGATGTATTGTGGGTAGGTGTGTGTGCTTCTGTAATCATTTTACAATAAAGGGAATGCGGTGTGGGTGGATATCAGGGGTACCGTACATTTTAACTTAACTGACTAGTCAATTTCTAATTATGTAAGAGACAGTCAGAATGCTGCCAGCCCTGTATCAGATAGGTAAAATTGACATGTAGGTACCACTTTGAGCAGAGTGGGGTTAGCCACCGTGTAGTCAGTACAAGGCTGGGTAGGCCTGACAGTGTAAACACGCTGTTGCAAAAAAGGAGCTTAAAAAGCGTTTGACCAATTCACAGAAATTAAAAGTATACTAAGCTAGCTGGCAATGCAATACAAGTACAGGGCAATGAGTGGCGTCCAGCATAAAGGCAACAAGGAGCGGTTCAAAAATACATACTGTGATAGCTGGCATTGCACAGACAAGTGCAGGCAGTGAGTGGTATCAACAGGTCATCATTGTGGAATGAACTACTAAGACTAAGTGATAGTAGGAAGATAGAGCGTCATAGCTAAAAGACAAAAGCGACAGTGGTAAACAGTTTAGACGGACATGGGCATATGGATCAATAATGCTGCGAGCCGTGGGTCTGAGAAGTGGTTGCAGGCCATTAAGAGACGTAAAGCAGGTAATGTGCACCAAGATAATTAAACATGCGGCAGTGGTAGCATGCAACTAGACTTTGACACGCGGCTAGTTGTGCGTACCGGCGGCTAGGAGAAAGTTTCAAAAAGTACATTAGGGTTGGCTTGTGCTAAATACAGGAGAGCACGTGACTTGCAATAATAAAGTGTACCTTGTGCAAGCCACTGGGAAAGGTGAAGGACGTCCTACAGCAGATGGGTACGGGTCCTGGCTGATGGCTGAGAAGGTCTGGACAGGCTAGGACAGGAGATTCACCTTCATTTTGAAGGCCGGCTTACGCCTGCTGGCTGCTGATTGGGCAAAATCAGAGCTCAAGTGGCCAATGATGAAGCACCAACAGCCTGGGTGGACCCAGCAGGGGAGGCAGAAGCCTAGGAACGAGGGGTAGCCATCTTAGAATGGCTGCAACGAGATCCACCAGAACAGGAACACAGTAAATATTTGAAGAAATGCACTGAGATGCATGGGGCAGATTCTGGCAAGATGATTCCTCATCAAAGAGGACACGAAGCACAATGTCTGCGCTTTTACTGGCGAGAAAGTGTTTTGCAGATTAAAAGGTTGATAGTTCCCACGGGCCTACCTCGGTGTGGGGGGAGTCTCCGGCTTCACTCCAGAGGCGATGCACTGCTCCTGCAGTGTTGGAGGGGCTCCTGCTCCTCTGGGGCTGTGTAGGAGTGAAGAAGCACAGGCTAGGACAGGGGATTCGCCTTTGTTTGTAGGCCTTTGTGCTGGAGGCCGGCTTACGGCTGCCGGCTGCTGATTGGGCAACATAAAAGCTCAAGCGGCCAATGGTGAAGCACCAACAGCCTGGGTGGACCCAGCAGGGGAGGCAGAAGCCTAGGAACGAGGGGCGGCCATCTTAGAATGGCTGCAACAAGATCCACCAGAACAGGAACACAGTAAATATTTGTAGAAATGCACTGCTCCGACTTCACTCCCGAGGCGATGCACTGCTCCCGCAGTGTTGGAGGGGCTCCTGCTTCTCCGGTGCTGTGTATGAATATCATGGTGACTGTTTGCTCTGCCTCTAATGATAAGAGCAGTTCTTCCCTCATATGCAAGATATAAAACCAGATTGTATATCATGAAAAAGGAGTTTTTGGTAACATATTTGTCAACAGGTTTGGCCTCAAATGAATATTATGTAGGTTTTTATGTGTAGTTTTGCATATCACATATCCAAGCATTGGCTTTGTTGGGCAAGGTAGTGTTCAGTGTGTTCAAATGAATGTGCCTTTGAGTCGATAGTCTGGGCAAGTCTGTCTTTGATCTTTAATAATGTTCCTTTGTGTTCCATTTTTTAGGTGCCTTCAGTGGTCAATTAATACATTAGTACAATCATACACTGCACCCCACTTCCAAAGTCTTTATCTAACACATACAAAAGAGTGTTCCCATTGGACATGATTAAAACAAAAGTACATTCAGCATCAACAAATGCATGGGATTTAATCACATTATTTGAGATGTGCACAAAATGTTAAAAGATTACGATAAAACCATTGACGAATGGCAAAAACAAAACTTGTTCTGTTTGAAAATACTCAATAAGTCAATGTGAAATCAAAAGTCAAAAGTATGCAATAGGTACATACATGTGAACATGACAATAAGTAAATATAAAGATGTACACATGTAACCAATTGAAACAAGAAAAGAATGTTCATACGAAACCCAAAGTATAGTACAAAACAGACCGGCTATTCAATGTAAATGCATCAACCAAACTAAATGCCTGAATGTCCCTGACTGCAATACGTACATTTCACAGTAGTTGAAGTAGAGCAACAGATATACGCCGTAACCATCAAATACATTTCTAGTCATACACGGACGGCGGTAAGTGTTTACCGGTACCAGTAAGGGCACCGGGTCCGGTAAACCCCGACCGCCTTACTACGAGGTCCCTTTGCGGGTAGGTACTTCAACGCCTGCTGTTTAGCAGGCATTAAAAACCAACCCGCAAAGGGACCAGGGTGCTAATTACGGTACCGCAATTTGCGGCACCGTAATTAGCGCCTTCCCCATTCCCATAGAGCCCTATGGGGCAAAAATGGGAATGGGGAAGGGCAATGGGGGAAGGGGTAATTACCGCCCCGCCAACCTTGGAATAGGGTGGTAATTCCCCTTTCCACCAAGGTGGTGCTGGTATTTTACCGGCATGGACCAAGGTGCTAATAGCAACTTGGTCCTCTGCCTACCGTGTAATGAGGCCCCTCTTACCCATACCCCCAATTCAAATGACTAAATCTGTACATTTATTTGATTGGACAATTCTGAAACGTGTGGTTTTAAAACATCATGCCCACACCAAAACCTACAAAAATGTATTGTAAGCACACCAGGATGGGCAAAGGAGGCACCGACCCGCCAGTATCTTCACCCATCATGGATGAGCCTCACTGGTCTAGAAGCACTCCCTCGGTTGCATGATGCAGCTGAGGAAGTGCTCCTTTGCTGGCTTGACGTGCCATAGGGAAAACAGTTTCCTTTTGACAGTTCATACACCAGCCTTATATGTCCAATACAATGCCTGGGGCGTTTTGCTTCCTGGCCTTGCATGGCCCAATGGAGATGCAGGCTGAGATACTGCATGCATTGCAAACAAATGGGGCGGTTTGTCATAGGTGCTGCAGTTCCTGGGTCAATGTGCACGAACCAGGAGGCACACTTTGCTGCCTACATCTTTTCATGCTTTGCGGGAGCTGGGGAACTTTTTGGTAGCAGTGGCAGAGCTGCATGAGAATCCGGGCTGCATGCAGGGAAGATTTTTTTAATGTAATATAATGTAATATATGTCTGATCACTGAGTGTATGATGTATGGGTATGTATGGGAATGAGTGAGTGAATGCTGTGTGTGAATTGAAGGAATTAGTGAATGTGTTGTGTGAGGGTCTGTCTCTGTGTGTGTTTGTGCTGGGCCAAGGTGTGGGTGGGGTTGGAGGTGGCAATGCAGCAAAAACACATTGTTTTAGTCAGCATCTATCATAGATGGGCAGTAAAAAAATGTCAGCCTTTCTTTTATCAACTGGCAGTTGATAAAAGAAAGGATTATGGGGGTAATTAGGAGTTTGCGAGTATTCTGCCGGTAATTCCGTCGCAATACCGGAAAACGGTATTACTGTTCCCGCTTCCTGATATACTGGAATTACTAGCATATTACAGTTGGTGGGAATACCAGAAAATCCCCATTCCGTGGAGTCCTATAGGACTCCATGGAGGGGATTCCAGGATTACCGGCAGTGGTATTGCCAGTGCCGGTAATACAGCTTTTCTTTTGCAGGTGGGGCCTGATTTACGTCCCGTTCTTTGCGGGGGGTAGATCAGGTAACCCCCACTGGCAAAATTGAAGTTTGACAGTTCTGAAACGTGGCAGTAAATAGAATTACCAGCACGTTAATTCCAGACCAGCATACTCCTAATGACCCCTTATGTGTTTTTTCTAGGCTAGACTGGCATTTTGTGGCAGCCAGTATAGGCATTTTGTACCATGGCATGACATTAATTTTACTAGATGTCTATGATAAAGTAAGCATGTGTTGCTACATGGCTAGACAGGCATTTGAGGCAGCCAGTCTTGGCCTTTCTTACAGTGGCATGACGTTTATTTTTTTACTGGCCATTTTTACTTAACCAAGCATGATATGTGTTATTCATTGGCTGGACTGGCATTTTGCGTAGCCAATCTAGCCCTGTCTTACTGTGACATGATATTTGTTACTGTGCAGCTACGAAAAACCAAGCATGGTAAGTGTTATTACTTGGCTAGACTGGCATTTTGAGGTAGCCATTCTAGCCCTTTCTTACTGTGGAATTACATTTCTTACTGGGTGTCCATGATAAATCAACCATGTTAAGTGTTATTATGTGGATAGACTTGTGTTTTCGTTCACCAAATCTAGCTATTGCTTACTGTGGCATTCCATTTAATTCTGGGCATCTATGATAAAGTAAGCTTAATAAGTGTTAATATGTGGCTAGACTGCACTGCAATGTGTTTTCCTATTGTGGCATGACATTTACGAAGGCAAAGCCAACAAGAGGATGTTCTTTTGTGGAGATAATGGGCCTCATTACGACTCAGGCGGTAAGGGGTTTACGGCGGCGTAAACAGCGCCGACCCTTACCGCCTGAGTACGAGGTCCCTTAGTGCCATGGAGGTTTTAACACCTGCTTTTAGCAGGTGTTAAAATCCATGGCGCTAAGGGACCATGGAGTTAATTACGCCACCGTAATTTACGGTGGCGTAATTAACGCCTTCCCCACTCCCATTATGCCCTATGGGGCAAAATGGGAATGGGGAAGGGAAAATGGGAAAATGGGGATTTACCGCCCCGCCAAGGTTGGAATGGGGCGGTAAATCCGCCAACCACCATGGCGTAAACGTAGTTTACGCCATGGTGGTAAAGTCACGGCCCAGGCGGTAACTTACCGCCTGGGTCGTAATGAGGCCCAATGTAATATATTGGCAGAACCAGTATGGACATGTTTTCTTATAGCATGATTACTGGCATTATGTGCAAAGCAAACATGGACATGTACGTACATAGGAATTATGGCTTATATTGATGCAGCCAACATAGACAAGTATGGGCACAGCCTGTGCGAACATGCTTTTTATACTGGCATATATTGTGGGTGAAGGCATCATAAAAATGCTTTGGGAAATATTCATGTGCACTCTTGATGACTTTGATCTATTGTATTTTTGGACCGGAGTCCCTAGACAATCTGCTGCAAACTGTCTGGCTTTTTACCCAGTTTTTCACAGAAAGTGTGCTGTATAATGCACCCTTTCAACCTAATATTAAAACAAAATTCCAGAGGCAGGAAAAAAAAACTAAATCCTCCTTGGTTGCTTTTTGCTCATTCGCTATGCTCGGTCGCTGTGGCATATGTGTGGTATATATTCATGCCCATACAATTAAAGACTTCACGTGCCAGCACTGAGACACACTAATCTGGTATCTACTGACATTATTATTTGTGCAGCAGTAGTTATACAATATGCAGATGACTCTATTGTTGCAGTGGGAATTGCCAACATTGGTTTGTATAGAGAATGGAGTGGTTTACCTAATAGCATCACATAATCCTAATTATATATACGCACCACAAATATTCCAAATTACCTCAAATCCTCCCTGGCAATCCAATACTTTCATCTTGGGACATAGTGTTCCTGATTCATAAACCTATTGTAATGCAAGTGAAGGGGGTCCATAGGCAGCTCCCTTACCTTATTCAGGAACCTATGTAGGTGACACACAGATGGATGCACATTTTCAGATCCTCTTTATTACCCCACTTGTGCAATGGTACTAATCCTGGCACGGGCAGAGACATTTCTGCAAACTGGAAAGAACACTCCAGATTCATCAATGTGTGTAAAAGCCATGCATTCCCCGCCGACTGCCAAAACAGGTGAAAATTAGTGGAAAACAGATCGGGTAGAAGGGTCATTTCTGGCACTTTGATGGCACTTCTACAGCTTGTGGCAGCAGTGGTGGGAACAGCTGTTTTCCCAAATAATTGTCTATCCATTTGTCTAAGTCAAAACAGATAACTGGATTGGACTCCTTGTTATTCATTTTCAACTCATACTTCACCTCCTCATTCAGCGTGAGCGTACAGATCAGAACGACGATTCACGCATTACACAGTACAAACTAAATGGGAGAAAACGCTGGCTAAAATAAGGCATTACAGTTGTTTCCCGTGCCTATGACTAAGCAATCATTCTGTGCAAACTGTTCTCTTTGTGCCTAATCCCAAAGCATCCATCTTAGAAATAACGAAGCAAATTTTAGGTTAGTATTGGAAAGGATTTTAAGACCAACGATGTTTTGGCCAACAATGAAACTTTTAACAAGGATGGATTTGAAGGCCAAAATCACATGTTAAAAAATTTGACAAATGTTGTTTAGCATTAACCTCAAGAGCAAATACAATTCTATAGCCTCGACCAAACACATATAGAGTTGTTGACTTTCACTGAAATACCCCGGTCTCAGAAGAATAAGCATGGAAGTAGGACGTTATAACTTCTTCCTTTTAGATATCAAATGCTCATCTGGAATCTCTCCAAGTCAAGATTCCACGACTATGAGGGGCTCTTCTTCTATAAAATCTGCATCCTTGTCCTGATCGTAAAAGAGCATTTTCAGGATCCCATCTTTAGAACCTTTATGGTGATGCTAGAGCTTCTTAAAATTATTTTCTAAAGTGTCCTTTATTGTTTTAAACAATTTTTATTGTATTGTATGACATAATCATGAAAGAGCTTCCAGCATAAATAAATAACTGCACAGTATGTTACACTAGTGCTTATCAAGAGATATATAATCAAAATATGGACAATTTCACTGATAGCAAGTCGAGGACCGGATAGAATGCAAAATCCTGCGCGTGATGTTTCAATGTGTTTTACTCATAGGACCTCTGCATTATAAGACCCTGACTAGGCCGTACATTCAGAGGTGAAAAAAGGAAGGAGATAAAGTTCTAGATTTTATAACACGCGGGTGATGCAATACAATGGAATCCCTGCAAAGGAGAAAATAGGTTTCATTGTGAGGGCACACATTGTGGGATAACATTTCCCTTGGAATATGTCAGCTGTAACAGTTGGCCAGAAGAACACTCCAACTACCATCAGTCTTTATTGAATAATTAGGCAGGGCACTAGGGCTGTCCCTCACTCTCTTATTTATATGAAGCACGTTCCTCCCTAGTGCATATGTCCTTAGTCCCCAAGTTAGTATCCAAAACATAGTGACGGTTTCTATCAATTTTCGAACAGATTTTCGATGTGGGCCTAAAGGCAAATGCCTTATCTATCTAAGCTCCCTGCGGGCCTTTCTAAGCTGGGTGTAAGCTATCATATGTGGCAGTTCTAAAGGATTTGTAGGGCTGCGCCTTCCAGACACTCTGCTCCTTCCTCTCACGCCATGCTATTTCTCTCCCTATCTCTTATTGCTTTCCTCATCTTGCCAGTCTCCTCTGTCCACCTCCACACACCATCTCTCCTCCCTCTTTCTCATTCCTACTACACAGTCCCTCTGATGTCTCTTTCTCTCCTTTGACCATTTACCTCCAATTTTACTACATTCTCCCCACCCACTCTCTCCTCTCCTCTCAATTAATTATGCCACACCACTTCTACTATTACCTCTCCACTACACTACTACTCTCTCCTCTCTAATTCACTAGTCACTACTACTCTTCACTCCAATAATACTATGCTAGTACTTCTACTCAGTTACCCTATTTTCACTGTTCAAGCTCTTCCCAATCATCCTCTAAATTCCCTCTAACACTCTCATACACCCAGGTTGCATGCACACTCACAACTCAGTATCACTTGTTCTCACCAACCAATACCTCACTTTTTCTCTCAATTGGCTTCAAACTCCAGCCACCTCCTCATCTGACCATGCCAGAGGAACTCTTACCTTCCTGTTTCCTGCCCTCCCATGTTGTAACAATGGCAATCCACTTGTTGAATGTGCCAGTTTGTGTTCATATGCTATGTTGTGAGACATTCCCAGGTACATATTAGTGTAAGGAGCTGTGGGGCATAGTGATGTGAATCTCTTAGAGGTGGCTTTCCCTCTGCTGCCAGAGCACGGGCACTCTGCTAACTCTTGGTTGGATGCCACGCTCTCTGCATCTTTTTTAAAAAAAATGTTGTATTTGGTTTATTCTCTTATTACAAATAGAAACACACCTTTACAATTTAGTACAAAATTACAGTCTTCACATTTCCTTTTTCAGTAAAACACCAAATAGTCAAACCTCTCCACCCCCCTATTCTTGGGTAAGTCCAGGACGGGCTGGAGATCAGACAACTCCCTAAATAGGAATGGTTACTTCCTCCTTTCCCTATCTGAACCTATCCCCCAAGCTAGGGCCTCCCTTCTTTCTCCTTGGTTCTTTAAAAGCTTAGCACTGTACCTAGAATTTCACTTTTCTATAGCTGAGGTGGCTTCTTGCATTGCCTTGCAGTTTCGTCCTTCATAACCTACTTTGATGGTGATTTACATTTCTCAAAGAGGTGTAGAGACCTTAATAGGCATACCACCGCTGCTGTCAGCTGGACTTCCTGGCCCGATATCATTCTATGCCACATATTCTCTGATGTTAACCACTCAATCTTTTCCACAAATCCTCCTAGCTTTTTAACCCTGCTGTCCCATGTTCCTCCACATTCCATTAGTAAATAGCTGAGGGACTGGTTTGCTGGCACTGTGCACTCCTCACAAAATATCACTGCTTTCTCCCCTTGTTTTCGAATATCTAGTATTTCCCCAGTTGGCAGAATATTCAGTCTAAACCTAAGAAAGTTGTTTCTAATCTTTGTGTCTGGGAATTTCTCTAGACGATATCGTGGGAGAAATCCTAGTTTTTTGTCTATAACCAGGAATGTGTTCTGCAGAAGTGATGATCTTTCTTTTGCAGTGGTTTCTATCCGGTCCATCAGTTCCAACTCCCGCTCTCTGCATCTGTGTGGCTCTTTTTTTCTCCACTCACCAGTTCCCTCTCTTATGGCAATGCAGAGAATTCTGCTGGCAGGTTTGCATGCCTTAGAGGCTTTGCCGGACTATGTTAATTTCTGGGGATTTAGTTTGCTTGCAATGAAAGTAAAATAATGGAATGTATTTGTTTGTGGCAGTTGGTACCTTTCAGATATAATCAGGCACATGGGGAGGAGACAGGAATTGTTGCCCCCTCAACTGCCACCTTCCCCCTCTGGGGAAGGTCTAGCTTTGGCTTTCACCCTGGTAGGCCCCTGCCCCAGGATAGCAGTGGTTCCTTTCCCCACCTGATCTTGTCACACAGCCAAGTACGTATTTGGAATTCATTAGAACCCCTTATCTCCCAGCTGCTATGCACATTCTCTAATTGCCTTGACTCATTGTGAAGTTGAGCTGATAAAATGATTTGTTTAGCATTGTGTGTCGAACATATAAACTAAGTCACTTTGTCAGTCAACAGTCTCAGAAGATGAATACGCTATTTGACCATGTTCTTTCCACCTACTGCCCACCTTCCAGTGCTGACCATTCTCGCCTCAGACTTTGTTTAAGCGTCTCCATTGGTCTCCTCTTCACGGACATCTTCAGAAAAGGGTGTATGAAGAACAGGACTCTGCCCATTTGTGACTTTACAGTACTGGCAGGTCCAACCACCAGGCCATCTGCACTACAATACTGCTAAGACAGTATGGTAGTGATCCACAAAATCAATTGCCCTTATACAGTACAAAATAAATCAGCGTGAGCGTCAAAGGAAACTCTCCTTTGCCAATTCACTCTGTCACTTAAAGTATATGGCATGTTCCAACTCATCTACCAATCTCCTTAAAGGTGTGACACCATTCAAGATGAGGCTGCATACTTACATTCTACACCTTCACTCAGACACTGCAGGATATATTTTGGGGTTATACCTAACTTTGTGGTATTTTATTATGGTGGTAAAAAGTGGTATTTTAAGGTGGTAGTATCTCTTGTGGTGATTGGTTGGTATATTCCCTTTACAATGATGAGACAAACTTATAAAGTATTGCCTAACAATTGTTTTTACCATGATTACCTCATATAACAGGGTACTAGACTTGATACACATAAGAACACAAACAAATTATAAGTGAGACAGGGAACTTCAACACACACAAAAAAGTAGTGTGGTTCAATCTACAGTTGAACCAGACTATTGAGTTGTGTAAAAATGAAGACAAAAAGGGGAAAATGAACAAGAGGAGCCCAAAGAACAGATACAGATTTAAAAAGAGCATCCAACGTAAAAATAAAACACAAAGTGAAGAGTTAGGATCAACAGTTAGAATATCCTCACTTGATAGTCAGAATACTGTTGATACCCATACAGAGGAAACAGTAGCCTAAAGGAGGGAACAATGTCATCTCATATGCCCATTTACCTAGCAAAGAGTAGAAAAGAGCTAATGAAAGATAGTCCTGAAATCAGAAAAACTCGCACTTTATGTGTGTGATAGAGGAGGTTGAAGACAGGTACTATGCTCCTATTACTGTTAAAGAAAAATGTAATGCATTTGCAATGATTGATACGGTTGCCCAAACCACGATAATGTCAAAAGAACTAGTGAAAAGTATCAATGAAGGGAGAGCACCACAAAATCACATAAAGGTGATGGAAAAAACATAGGCCGTGTGCACAACTTCAATGGTGAACAAAATACCTATCAAAGGTGTCACTGAAGTTGACATAAGGATAGGGAAGCGTCGGAAGAGAAAGGAAGTGTTGATCATGTCCATCAATGAAATACCCTTTCTCATGGTGACGAAATGCCTGAAGAGGTTGTCGCCCCTCATTGATGGGGTAAATGGAGTATTGTGGTCCCTAGCCAAAAAACTATTGAGGACTAAGAAAATAATGAAAAGGAAGTGCCTGTGGTCATATCAACATGGGGCTCAAGGCTTAGAATGTGCCATGGCCAAATGGCTGTAGTGAAAAGTAAGAAGGATGGAGGGGCACCTCAAGCTAAGAAGAAAGGCATACAACTCCCATTGTTACAGAAGGGAACAGGAAGACCACACTATGAACCTTGGCCCGATGTCAATCAGGACAATTTGAAGAAGATATTGTTCTCACTGACAGCGGGAGCAGGTAAATGTATATATGCTCTATGCTCTAGAAAAGGAGAATACAGGCATGACATTAGCTGTGGGAGACATGTAAACTGTGTAGGCGGATGAAATATGGTGAAAGGCAGGATCCCCAAAAATAATGCCTATGTGTAACGCTCACCTGACTCCCACGGAGGCGCTGGTCTAGTCTGGGTTGCTGTGGCCTCTTCGAGCGTGATGCGCAGAATTCGGAACACCGACTGAACAGGATCCTCAAATCTTGCTTGTCTGGCCCGTAGGAATATCCTTCTTATGGTTTGAAAGGATGAACTCTCCATCCTGCTTCTGGTGCAGGGGTGTGTGTTTGTCCAGTTACTTCACTGGTTTTCAGAATGGCGCTGGCAAAATCCACTTGACTTTTCTGAGCGGAACGCCGTAAGTATGAAGATTACAAAAGTTCAAGTGTAGATCCTCCTTTTCTGTTGCCTTCCTAACCTGTGATCTGTCTTTTATTTCAGGTGCAGAATGAAGGCGATGCGTTGAGGGATTGAATTGCTGATGGTAAACTCAGGTGAGCTAGCGATGGGGGCGATCCCTCTTAATGTCTTTATATTCCTCCAGTAATGTCTTTTGTCCTTTCCCCATAGGGGCCGGGGTGCGGTACCTGCCAACGAAGCGGCGCCGACCCGAAATGAGGAATGGTCCACCAACAGAAGACCGGTAAGTGCTATGGTGGAAAATTAGGCTTTCCTCATATGTTCCTTCCGCTCCCCTTTTGCCTCTTCTTCTCTCCCCTAGGCGCAGAGATGTGGCGACCGGTGCAGACAGTCGCGGTGGAGCTAGAAGAACTCCCAAGGACAGGTGAGTGAAGCGCGGCGCTGCAGCGAGCAACGCAGTGCTTTTAAATGAAAGTCTTTTCTCAGGAACGCTGGCGTGAAGGTTCCGGATGCAGGTAAGAAGTTTGATAAAATTCTTGGTTTTCGCCTTTCTCTTCTCTTCTTTCCTTACAGGTGTTCCAGGATCGAGGCGGGCGTGGCTGGAGACCAGATGCAAGAGCAGACATGGTGAGCGTTCAGCTGCTTGGATGCAGAACAACGCGAAGCGTGAGCTACTGTCTGGGCGTGGCTTAAATAGCCCCCAAAGTAGTTCCAGGTAAGTATCCTACCCAGGCCACGCCCGAGTGGCAAAATAGTCCCAATGAAAAAATAGTCCCTTTCAGGTCTCGGGGAGGCCTGAATCTTGCAGCATGGTCTGCATCAGGTAAGTGCACAAAACACCTTCCTTTATGAGCCTGGCGCCTATGGCGCCAGGACTGATGTCCAACATGAGCCTGGCGCCAACGGCGCCAGGACAGAGTCCAAAGAGCCCCTATAAGGGGCCCCTGGGCTTTTACCCGGGGGCATGATGCCTGCTCCCGGGGGTGCTGGGCCTGGCCTGGTGCTCTGGGAGTAGGCATCATGACAGCACTCCCCCCAAGGCCCCTCCCAAGGTCGTTCCCTCTGGAGGTTTCGGTTTGTTTGGGAAATTCCGATGGAAACTTTTTACCAGCCGAGGTGCATGTACGTGGTCGCTGGGTTCCCAAACCCTTCCTGAGGCCCGTATCTTTCCAATCAATTAGATAGAAAAGTTTTGATTTTGAGATCTTAGAATCCAAAATGTTCTTCACCTCGAATTCAGGCTCCCCATCTATCTGGATTGGTTCTGGTGGCTTTATTAATCTGGTTCCTGGTTGCACTGGTTTCAAAGGTGACACATGAAAAACGGGGTGAATCCACATGTTAGCTGGTAGATCGAGCTTGACTGCCACTGGGTTAATGATAGCTTTGATCGAGTAAGGGCCCAAATACCTTGGATTAAAAGTTCGAGGTCCCTTGAGCAATAAGTGTTTGGTAGCCAACCATACTTGATCCCCTATTTGGTATGGAGGCGCCTCACTCCGATGCAGATCTGCATTCTTTTTGTATTTCCCTTTCGCATGTTGCAAGTGTGCAGTTGCATCCTTGAAGGCTTGAGTTATCATGGAATGCAAATGATCCACTGCGGGCATTTCAAGGCTCAGAGGTGAGTCCAGGTCTGAAGTACAAGGGTGATGTCCATATAGGGTATAAAAGGGGCTTTGTCCTGTCCAGAGTGTACCGAGTTATTGTATGCATATTCGCCCATCCATAAAATATCATTCCAATTACCCTCCGATTGGTGCAACATACATCGTAGGTATTGTTCAAGGGTCTGGTTCGTTCTCTCCGTCTGACCATCGGTCTGTGGGTGGTGGCTGGTTGAGAGTCTTACGTAGATTTATGCCAGTTGACAACATTTTCTCCAAAAATGAGAAATAAACTGGCTTCCCCGGTCGGAGACTAGTATGGACGGGAATCCATGCAAACGGATGATATTTTCGAGGAATTCCTTGGCTAGGACAGAAGCTGAAGGTAATCCTTTCAACGGAATAAAATGGGCCATCTTGAAAAATAAATCCACCACAACCAGAATAGTATTGTATCCATTACAAGGGGGCAGGTCCGTGATAAAATCTAGTGACAAGGTGTGCCAAGGTGCTGGTGGAATGTGTAAAGGCTGAAGAAGACCGGCGGGTTTTGTCTTTTGGCCTTTGTTTTGGGCGCAAACTCCACAGGACATCACGAACAATTTAATATCCTTTCGCCAGGAAGGCCACCAGAATTGTCGTTTAATTTTTTCCTCAGTTTTGGCAATGCCAGGATGTCCTTCCATCAGGGTATCATGATGACGGGAAATAATCAGTTCTTGCAATTCCTTTTCTGGCAGAAATAAGCGTCCTTGGAAGTAAGGTAGGCCATCGTTGACCGAAAAGTAAGACCCCCTTTGGATCCAATCCTGCAAGGCTGTAGAGTCCAGGAGTTATTTTACCCGTGCTTGAATGTCTTCAAGGGTTTGTAAAGAGGTTATCCCCAAAATTCTTTGTTCGGGAATTATCGGCACAGGTTCTGAGTTTGTGTCTATTTCTCCCATTCCTATTCGAGATAGCGCGTCCGCTTTGCCATTCTTACAGCCGGGGCGGTAAGTAATTACAAAATCGAACTCAGCAAAGAACAAAGCCCATCGGAGCTGACGATTGGGCCTTGGCAGTTTTTAAATATTGTAAGTTTCGGTGATCAGTGATCACGGTGATGGTATGCCTGGCGCCAAGAAGATAATGCCGACTAGCCTTAAAGGCGGACTTAATGGCTAATAATTCCTTGTCGGTGATTGCATAATTTACCTCAGGCGGCGAGAACTTTCTGGACCAAAATGCTACAGGGTGCAGTTGGTTGGTTTCAGGGTCTCCCTGAGATAGGACAGCTCCCATGGCTAAGCTGGACGCGTCGGTTTCGACTATATATGGGAGATCGGGACGCGGGTGCTTCAAAATAGGTGTGGACGTGAATTTAGCTTTCAATTCCTGAAAGGCCTGTTCGGCTTCCTCGGTCCATTCGAAGCGTTTATTTTTTCGCAAGAGTGCAGTGATGGGTTGTACCACACGTGAAAATTCCGGGATAAATCTGCGATAAAAATCAGCAAAACCAAGCATGCTTTGGACACCTTTCACCGAACTAGGTGATGGCCATTTGAGGATGGCATCCACTTTTCGTGAGTCCATTCGGACCCCTTTAAGTGTCAGGATGAATCCAAGAAACTCAACCTCGGTGGTATGGAAAACGCACTTTTCCAGCTTTGCAAACAGTTTGTGCTGGTGCAATTTCTCAAGGACGGCCGTTACATGCTTTCTGTGATCAGATTCCGAAGAGGAGTAAACAAGAATTTCATCGATATATACGACAACACAAACATTGATGAGCTCCCGAAGGACATCGTTCATGAAGAATTGGATGGCAGCAGGTGCGTTGCACAACCCGAAAGGCATCACCTGGTATTCGAATAATCCATATTTTGTACGGAAGTCCGTTTTCCATTTGTCGCCTTCTTTTACTCGCACCAGATGATAAGCACCCCGGAGATCTAACTTGGTGTATATGCAAGGGTCCTTCACCTGGTCAAGGAGTTCAGGGATCAGAGGCAGAGGATAACGGGTTTTAACAGTTATCTGGTTCAATGTGCGGTAGTCGATACAAGTTCTAAGGTTGCCTTCTTTTTTGGGCACGAAGAACAAAGCCGAGGATGCCAGAGACTTTGACGGGCGAATGAAACCATTGGCTAGGTATTGATCTAAATATTGTCTCAAATGAAGATTTTCAGGTTCAGTAAGGGCATAAATCCTGCTACAAGGGGATCGATTTGGCAACAGTACGATCTGTGGGAGGTAACGTGTTGGCCTGTTCCTTTTGGAAGACGTCCTGAAAGTCTTGGTATTCCGGAGGTAGTTGCATGGAGACAGAGGTTACAGACGCTAGACTAATCTTCAGATTTTCTGGGTAGCAGGTTTGTGCACAATCCGGGAAGGTTATTCTCTTCGTTCGCCAATCAATTTGAGGATTATGTGTCTCTAACCAAGGGATTCCGAGAATAACCTGAAACTGTGGAGCCTTGATTACATCAAAACACAACTGCCTCCCGATGGCTGTCCGGACCAATAAGTGTCACCTCAGCAGTGGAATGTGTTACCGGTCCAGAGGCAATTTCGGTTCCATCGACTGTGGTGATGACATCTTTGCTGGTTTTAGGACGCAGAGGGAGGTTAATCCTAGAGACCAATTCACGATCCAATAATTTCCTATAGCCCCACTGTCGATGTATGCCTTTATTGCATGCAACCGCTTAGGCTGTTCCGGATCTACGAGGACCATTGGCACAATGAAATGCAAGGTCTGAGAGTTAGTTTTCAAGCTCGGCAAGCGGACCCCTACGCTTGTCGGGCGTGGTCGTTTCCCGAAACAGAGTCTTCATGGTTTTTATCAGCGGCTCCTACCATCTTCTTGGGCGGTTTTGCCGGGCAATCTCGTAGAAAGTATCCAGAGGACCCACAATAAAGACATAATTGCATCTGCCATCTTCTTTCACGTTCCTTTTGAGTTAAAGGTCCTTTAACCCCTCCGATTTGCATAGGCTCAGAGACATCAGCACCCTTGGGGTTAGCATGGGTCTTGACCAACACCCGGGTCTCAAACTTGGACCGATCTGCTTTTCTGTTTTGAAGTCTGTGATCCAATTGGACCACTAAGTCTATATATTCTGTGCATTCTTGGGGCGGATTTACAACTTGGGCCAGGACATCTTTAAGTTCTCTGCGTAGACCTCGATAAAATAACGTGATTCTTTTATCCTCTGGCCACCCAGTTTCCACAATTAGTCTATTAAAGGTTGCAATGTAGGATAGGAGGTCCTGATTGCCTTGTCGCAGGGATAGGAGTTTGTCATCCAGAGCCTGCCCCTGAGAGTGTCGAGCAAATAACCATTCCATGCTTGCTTGAAATCCTTGAAAATCACAGAGAATCGGGTCATCTTGAGTAACCAGTGGAACTGACCAATCGGCAGCACAGCCGCTGAGATATGACAATACAAAGGCTACCTTGGTCTGGTCATTAGGGAAGGCCCCAGGTCTGCATAGGAAGTGCAAACGACACTGATTCATGAATACGGCGAATCGTTTGGGGTCCCCAGCAAAGCGTTCGGGTGGGGCCAGCGGCATGTTTCCAGGTAGATTAATCTGCACAGGGTTACTGGGAACCACAGGAGCGGGGTTCCCCCCGGAACCGGGTAGAGGAGTGTGTCCAGCTTGACCTTGCAAAAACTGTCTAGCCAGGTCATCAGTTCTTTCCTTTGATAAAATCACTTCCCTCCTGAGAGCATTAGTCTCTTGACGAGCGGCGTGTACTTCTGTCCGAAATTCCCCCAGTAGTTGGGCCAACTGATCAGTCTCAGAAGTTTCCATAGCGCCTGGGTGGGAATTTGTAGGAAGGCTTCGCGTTCTGTAACGCTCACCTGACTCCCACGGAGGCGCTGGTCTAGTCTGGGTTGCTGTGGCCTCTTCGAGCGTGATGCGCAGAACTCAGAACACCGACTGAACAGGGCCCTCAAATCTTGCTTGTCTGGCCCGTAGGAATATCCTTCTTATGGTTTGAAAGGATGAACTCTCCATCCTGCTTCTGGTGCAGGGGCGCGTGTTTGTCCAGTTACTTCACTGTTTTTCAGAACGGCGCTGGCAAAATCCACATGACTTTTCCGAGCGGAACGCCGTAAGTATGAAGATTACAAAAGTTCAAGTGTAGAGCCTCCTTTTCTGTTGCCTTCCTAACCTGTGATCTGTCCTTTATTTCAGGTGCAGAATGAAGGCTATGCGTTGAGGGATTGAATTGCCGATGGTAAACTCAGGTGAGTTAGCGATGGGGGCGATCCCTCTTAATGTCTTTATATTCCTCCAGTAATGTCTTTTGTCCTTTCCCCATAGGGGCCGGGGTGCGGTACCTGCCAACGAAGCGGCGCCGACCCGAAATGAGGAATGGTCCACCAACAGAAGACCGGTAAGTGTTATGGTGGAAAATTAGGCTTTCCTCATATGTTCCTTCTGCTCACCTTTTGTCTCTTCTTCTCTCCCCTAGGCGCAGAGATGTGGCGACCGGTGCAGACAGTCGCGGTGGAGCCAGAAGAACTCCCGAGGACAGGTGAGTGAAGCGCGGCGCTGCAGCGAGCAACGCAGTGCTTTTAAATGAAAGTCTTTTCTCAGGAACGCTGCCGTATAGGTTCCGGATGCAGGTAAGAAGTTTGATAAAATTCTTGGTTTTCACCTTTCTCTTCTCTTCTTTCCTTACAGGTGTTCCAGGATCGAGGCGGCGTGGCTGGAGACCAGATGCAAGAGCAGACACGGTGAGCGTTCAGCTGCTTGGATGCAGAACAACGCGAAGCGTGAGCTACTGTCTGGGCGTGGCTTAAATAGCCCCCAAAGTAGTTCCAGGTAAGTATCCTTCCCTGGCCACGCCCGAGTGTCAAAATAGTCCCAATGAAAAAATAGCCCCTTTCAGGTCCCGGAGAGGCCTGAATTTTGCAGCATGGTCTGAATCAGGTAAGTGCACAAAACACCTTCCTTTATGAGCATGGTGCCTATCGCGCCAGGACTGATGTCCAACATGAGCCTGGCGCCAACGGCGCCAGGACAGAGTCCAAAGAGCCCCCATTAAGGGGCCGCTGGGCTTTTACCTGGGGGCATGATGCCTGCTCCCGGGGGTGCTGGGCCTGGCCTGGTGCTCCGGGGGTAGGCATCATGACACTATGCCATTTTCCAGCGACTATATGTATGTCGACAATAATTACTGGGATTATATTACCTGATACTCTTTTTTTCATTGCAGTGTAGAATAAGCACAGACTAACTGTTTTTAACAGCCTTCAAAGTTTTCAGGAACAATGGACAACACTAGAATATTATGTTTTGGTTTCTGTTTGTCTCTCTTTCCCCTTTCCCTTTTTCTCATGTTTGAATTTTTGGGGTTGGGGGATGGAATGGGATGTTATATTGACACTAGAGCTGCACCGGTACTAGCAAAGAGGGGGTTGTCAGTACTGAGAAACAGAAGGGAGGTTGATGATATAGGCATTCATACTGATGTTTTGGATTAAATAGATGAAGAGGTTGTTTTGTACAGCATCCAGTGCATTACCCTGAGACAGATCATTTGTCATATAACCACATGATGGTGGTTGGAAGGGACAGTAATCTAAGGAGTCATGTTATATATGCTCCTTAATCCCCCATGTAACCGGTACCCCCAGACTGCTCATTCCTAAAGAAGTGCCACCTCAAATTGGTCAATGCCTAGTACACCCGGCTCTATGCAGATTGCAAGGGTCATTTCTGGAACACAAAGTTGAAGCTGTCGTGATAGAACTTGATAGAACCTGATCCTGATGATGGTGAATGTTCTGGAAAAAGAAACAGAAGAAATTGTGTTGTACTTTGAGACCTCAACTGCAGATGGAAGGGATGCAGTGCAGGAGGAATGATGGGCTTCCAAGACAGAAATGGCACTCATTAATGAGTCATGCTACGATATATGGGCAGTGTATGTAAAAAATGTTACTTGGCTGAAGCAACGTGAGCAATCTCCGGGAACCCGAACAGTTACTGTGGGCACTAATGGACACTGTAATGTCTCTTTTGATATTGAACCTCTCAAGTGGGGACACTGCAGCTCTCATGAACCTGTACTGGCAGTTCAGGAGTTTCACTTATCTCCAGCTGCCACCGTCATGAAAGGGATGATGCTCTCTAACCACGTTACATGCCCCAGTCTTGGTAGTGTCCGAAGCAGAATCTGACTATAGCAAGTGTGCCCTGCCCTGTACCCCCTGGACTCTGTCGACAGTCATGTCAATCAGTCAGACTCAGACTGTAAAGAAATCTAACTATTAGTCGAAACACTCTGCTGAAAGAATTGAAGAAATCCCAGAGCGGCAAAAGCTTTTTACTAAAACCAAGACTTGCTTCTCCATTTTGCTTTACCCCAGGATACAATCTGCAGCTAATGTCAAATGGCTCCAGGTAACCTGGGTTGCAATAAATAAAAGTGGCCCATCAAAGAGAGCATGGCCAGAAGGCTGTCAAGGAGGACTAGCCATACGGCTAATAACTCTGAAAAATCGCCATATTCTCAATTTATTTATGGCCATAACGGCTGCCTCAGTCATGCAATTGGGGCACTTCACGAACTAATAATGGAGATGGAGAATGACGCTGAATGAAGAATGAAGATGGTGCTAAAAATTCTAATTGGTTCAACAGGATTTCCTCCTGTCTGTGCACAGCCATTAAAAACTAGTACCCATTTTTGTTTGATACTTGTTGTGTACTGTTCCTGCTAGCTGGTCCTACGCTGCTACACAAAGACAATGTCCAGAGGCACGATGAGGTGTCTGACAATCAGAACAGGTATGGCAACTCCCATTGTGAAACATGCTCACACACAGAACGATAATAATGACTTAGAGAGTAAAAGTGTTAAGATACCAAACACAATAGGTATTCAGGGTTAACCTAAATATCCTCCACCCTACTCTGAAAATTACATGCAGCATTGGATTGATGGAGCTGGAGATGGGGGATGTTATTTCATATTGTGTACACTGGAAGAGTATTTTCAAGGTGGTGATAGTTTGAGGTTTGTCTCTAAGATGTCGGTGCCAAAGTTAATAGTGGATTAACTAAAGTGGGGAATGTTGGGATGCAGGTACAGCGACCATACAGAGGCAAGAGGTTCAAACTGTGCAAACTCTATATGCACAGAGGTTTGCCTATGTAGTATTAGTATTTTCACCATTTGGCTTGGTAGTTCTGAATGCAGCATGTGCCATTTATATAGTTAGCATCAACACACACTAGAAAGGCTTCAAAATGAAAGGGAGAGCAGCAACAATGTTCAAATGAAGCAACTATGGCTAAATTGTGTTGGTGCCATGCATCCAGTGGTAGAGTGCTATGCAGCATTCTAATAGTATGAGAAAGAACATAGAATACACCGTGTCATTTTACATTTAGGTAATTTTTAGTAGCTGATAAATGAGAGGTTGAAATGCCCATTAAGACACACATATAGTAAGGGGATTCTGGCTTCTAATAATATTAGGGCTGTGTGCCTCAATAGAAAGACGCTCACCATGTTGGGATTTCAATTTCTTTCAAAAAGCTAGATGAGCAGTGGTCACTCTAATCTGAACTGGTAAAGAGCGTCATAGTTTAGCTGCGGCATCTGAAAGGGAAAAAACAACTGACCTGTTCTTGATCTTTTATTTTTGGTTAAACTAAGACATTAGAAGTTCATAAGCATAGAGTAAGGGTTTGTTGGTGTTGCCTAAATGGTTTATAATAAACCTGGTCCTACATGTTTAACAACAAAGCATGCCATGCCGACTGACTTGTAGTCCAGTTATACACAGAGTCATAGCCAGGATTGTCTAACTACTGGGGCCTGAAACTAATGAAGTTGGGCCCTGCACACTGACATTTACATATGTAAATGCTCACACTACGCTGCAGAGTGGGATTTTACAGATTGTAGGTGATACTTGCCCGCTCAGGCTCTACCCTGTCTACATCACACAGATTAAAAAAAGGAATACATTCTGCTGGAAGGGTTTCTGGAAGAGAGAGAGTATTAGATAATGATTTAAGAAGCCTGATGTTTGGTCAACTCATAAGAAGGTATTACCCTTCCTCCACAAGTGTTTGGATAGCCAAGGCTGAAAATAACAGAGTGAGTTTGCATGTAAGATAAGTGGCTGATTTAAGTAGGTCGACCAGCTGCAGGAGATGGGAATAGAATGTAGAGTAGATTTATACCATAGCTCCAAGGACAAATCTTATGGGAACTGAGCTTGGGTGCCAGACGTGGTGCCAGCTAACTAAGACAATAAAAAAGAGTGGCACATGGTTGTATTGTCATGAGGACATCTGGGTTCCCAGAGCGATAAGAAAGAATATGCCTACGACTCACATAGTTAGAGGACTGACACGTACACCTTTGCCCATGGAAACCACAAGATGCACCAGAATACATATGAACTACTTGCTGATGCTCAAACACAGCTACCATGGGCAGCCATGTAAATCAAGTCATAAGTGCATTGGAGTAAATATAAGGAGCAGAACGGTCTTGAGAATACAGAGATTAACTGACAAGATGATCTGACAAGAGGATCTTGCTGAAACACTCAGGCTTGGATTCCAGTGCAGCCACTGTGCCCAGCCTTGCCATGGACACAGAGAAGCCACCACCACAGACTGTGTGGGAAAATGCAGCAATGTTTGGGTCTCTGCAATTATTGTAGGTCCTGGGTGTTCAACTACAGCACATACACTATACCTCTTTTAAGAGGGCTCTCGGAGGCCCAGAGGTGGGATGGTAAACTGAAATGGACAAAGGAGATGACTGTAGCATGTGAAGCACTGAAAGGGGCAATATGCATAGCTCCAGTGTTAGGGATTCCCAACTAGAGTGGCCAATTTTACTTGTTCCAGCACTCCAACAGAGTTGTAATGATGAAAGTGCTCACACAGAAATTGACCCAGGGGCATACAGCTATAGTTTACTACAGTTGGCATTTAGATCCAGTAATGAGAGGTCACTATCCTTGTGAACAAGCATTGGCTGCTGCTACCTTTGCAGTAGAAAAGTCAGCAAATGTCACATGGGCTGTAGTAACATGCTGTGCATTGAGCATGCCCTTTACAGTATCCTTGAAAAGCCCAAGAGCACATTAGCCATGCAGCGAGCATCTGGATATGGGGTAATTATCTCAAATCCAGCAATAAAAGTAGTAAGATACAGAGTTGTAAACCCGGCGAGATTCATAGCAGAACCGGTAGAAGAAGGAGACTATGAATACGACTTCACCACATACACAGAAAACTAGACAACATCCCCAGACCAATGGAGAATTCCCTTGGGGGAGGGCAGGTACTCTTTATTAAAGGGTCCTTGACAAGTGACCAGATGGCAGGAGAGAAGCATACTGGAGAGCAGTAGTAAAGCTGAAACCAAACGGGACAGTTGAAGTAGCGCTGAGTGTGAGGCTGCCCTCACATTTTTCAGCACAAGTTGCAGAATTACTAGCTAATGGCATTAGAAGCACATAAGGATGAGGAGATCACTGTATTCTGATTCTGCCTATGTGACATCAACAGTACACGCAGGGCTGTCACATTGAAAAAGAAGGGGCTCCTGATGTGCTGAAGGCACATCAGAGCAGCACGCACCCCTATTGGCTAGGCTCAAAGACGTGCTGCAACCCCCATCAGCCATAATGGTCATGAAGTGCCAAGCACACACAAGAGGGAGGATCTCCCACAGCAATGAAGCACCAGACACAGAAGCAAAACTAGCAGCATTTTTTTCATAAATATATGAGTTTGACACCCCACCGAATTAACGCATACGTGCGCATCGCATGATATTGCAGGAGGGATATAGTTCATTACCCGTTTTGCAAATAGTGCTTCTTTTACCTCCCAACAGCTCAAGTCCTGGCGGCGGAGGTCATAGAAGGATGAGGAAGATAATGCACCAGTAGAACAATCTGAGCTGCTTAGGAAACCATCTCTATATCAGGGAGACTGATTGCTCCTAAGAGATTTCATTAGGTCCTGTTATAAGCTCTGGTTCGATGGCCCTTTTACCGTTGTGCATGGAAGAGACAAAGCTGTGATGTTAGTAGGGAAAAAGGCCAGCAACTACCTTGGAGATGTCGAGCCCTGCATAGATGAGGCCCCCTCGGCACAATGCATAGATGATTTGACACAAAAAGAAGAAGAAACACAGCAAAACAATCAAACATGACCAAGGATTAGAGCTAGACAAGAGCAAATTGAGAAGCCAGATTAGGCACACTGGGCCTCATTATAAGGCTGGCACTCCCGTAATGAAGGGGGCCGGTACGGGACCGGCCCCCTTCATTCCGGGAGCACCGATTACGAGCTTCCCATCGCGGGACCCGGATCGTATGCCTGGTGAAACCAGGCGTGCTTTCCGGGTCCCATGAGGGGAAGACGGAGGCAAAAACGGGCCAGATGTAATCTGCCCGTTATTACCTCCTTCCCCATTCCCATTGAGCCCTATAGGGGCTCAAATTGGAATGGGCATGGGTTCCTGCAAGGAGGAATTACCGGGTCCTCCTATGTCAGAGTAACCCGGTAAATGCCCATTGCAGGAATCGGGTAATGGAGGCCGGGAACGGAGGCAGCCATGGAGCCAACAGCTCCATGGCTACATCCATTCTCGTAATGAGGCCCACTGTCTTTTCTTTACACTAGGTAGTCATCATGAATGTTTGGACTGATTTTGACGAATAATTGTGTACCTGGACAAATGTTGAAAAGCACTTTTACAAACTTGTAGTAACCTCCGGACAAATGATGGGACCTAAGGTGTTCTTTTATGCTTTCCTTCTCTACAAAGCCCATACTTACCCAATATTGACACAGGTCAACACACCTGTTATTGCACTACTTAATAGTGTAAAAATACTATTTGTTTGGGAACAACTGTTTTTTGCTGCATTGGCACAGTATTATGGCAGTAGTGCCTGATTGTCCTAACAAGTAATAGCGATGAACATCAAAGGTTTTTGTAAGCGGTTTTGCGGACTCTATGGACAAAACAGAGATGGTACAGACTTACAAGATATGAAAGTGGCAGTGAGAACAATTGTGTTAATATTTTTTACATTCTTCTGTCCTTACCTCTTTACCCTCTTGGAATTAAAGAAGGTTACATTGTCTCATGCACATGCTGAAGTACATGTCAACACAACTCCTATTCCTGCTATTACTGAAGCCATATCTGGGCATGTAACTAGCTCTGCCCGAGGGGTAAAAAGACTTGAGTGAAGTGCAGACATAGATTTTGAACATGTAAATGCATATCTAGTTGATTACACCCACGTGTCCACCTACCAGTGGTATCAGCACGTGAGTAGAGAGACAATAAAGGAGAGCTGATATCTGTACTCTCTCATCCCCCATGCCATGAGTGCTTCCAGGACAATCATAGCTACAGAAATCCCAATGACCAGAGCACAAAGCTCATGCAACTATCCCTCTGCACAACAAGAGATGGATGTCACAGAAGATGTTCCTGTATGAAGATAGCTACATCAAGACTCAAGAAATGAAAATGACTATTGGAGCACAGACAAGACGATATAATACATTCTAGATGACCTGAACAAAGGAGAAGCCAGAATAGAGACACAAAAGTTGTTACAATATCTGAAGTCAGGACAAAAGGAGATAGATGGAATGCCAGGATGCTAGGAGAGACCTCAGCTGCTGGTATATGGACACATATTCACTGGAGAAAGATGAAAGTAAGGGATGGTAGGGTGCAAAGCATATGCACTCTTGACAGTTCGAGTAGAAGTGGTGCAGAAGGCAAATGACGATTGTCTCAAGGAATTGGCAGCAAGTGAAAAACTGCTCACTTCGGTGGAGAATGAAGCACATCCTATGTCAATCATACACTCGACAATGCTTCCTTGTGTTTCCAGAAATATGGTCCAGTGAAAGTTGGAGAGGACAAAGGATGCCAACAAATATTGAAGTTACCAGGCATGAAGGTAGATATCACAGTGCTCATTGATCACTACTGGGCCTGCGGGTCCAAAGCATACATGCAATTACCGCCAAACTGGGGAAGAATATGTTCTATAGTGCAATTGAACACACCAGCATAAGCACCAAAAAGACATACAAGTAGATGGGTTCCCGAAATGAACACACAACGAAGGAAGAAAAGATTGGCGGTGCTGACAAGAGTAAAGAGAGGAAACTATGTATCAACTAAGATGGCAGACACATTGGACACCATACCACCAGAGCACAGAGTGTTCAGCAGAACTGAACAGTTTTTTTGAGTCAGTAGTTCCAGGAGTTCAGGCCAACATGAACGCCAATGGTTCCAGATCACCACATGGGAATTATTGCAGACAATAAACCCAACCTTCAAGGGGTTCAATGCTATCAAAGAACAATGGATGGCTGTCAGACTGATGACCCTACATAACAGATTCTTTCTGGATCACCTCACAGCCATGGAAGGAGGCGTGTGCACCAAGATTGTGGCATCTTGCTGCACATTCTAGCCCTCCCACGATGGAGAGAACAGGACACTCACTGAGGCAACTGCAATTGTCAGACCTGCATGCCAAAATGGAGGCAGTGACAAACCTAATAGGAGAAGATGAGGATTGGCTGATGTACATATATTCTTGGATACAATCATGGATGGCTAGTGGACTGAAGGTACTCATAGCTTCCTTAGTGCTAGTATTATTCTCCTTCTGTATTATTAGAGTAGCTATAGCACAGTTAAAAAAAAACACCAAAAAGACAATAAGAATGAAAATATTACTGGACGTAGAGGCAAAAACAGATGGAGAGACACAGACTTTCGATGTATTGCAATCACATCTGAAGCTGTGTCCTCTGTTTCTTCCAGACACAAAGTTCTAATTTCCCCCAGATCCGTGCATCTATTGGGGAAGATGGGTGTGGTGCAAGCCCAATGGAGACTGACGCTAAATGACCGGGAGCTTAGACGAACAAGTGAAATATCACAGACACTTGGGAGGAGTGGCAAAGTTATGGCTCCCAAATCCACATATGAACAGGGAGAACGGTCAAGGGAGTGTGGTTGATTTTTTCGACTAGATGGGTATTGAAGAGGGAGACCTGAATTTGGCCCTTGTTGCACCTAACCCACTCTCATCTCGACGGCAGAGAAACAAAAGGTGTACATCGTTCGTGGGCCCTCCTCCCCATCTTTGATTTATTGAAGGTGTGAGAAATGCTACTCACTCAGACAACTGTTCAGACCCTATCTTGATGACGGTGTATAAGAGATACAGATGCAATCAATGAAACAAGTTAACTGACTGTAACCTCGAAGTAGCTGATGACGTCACAACTGACACCATGACATAGATGCGTTAGACATGAAGCACATAGGCAACCCTGCAAGAAGTTATGCAGCCACTTAGATTTATTGCTGGCAGACATGAAGAACATGCCTGTGACTCACACAAAGCTCCAAGGCTGAGAAGATCCTCTACGACTCATCCCTATCCACCTTTCACATTAAGCTCACACTTTGCTGCACCATCCAATCACCTCACACTAACCTGTAACATTTGTACTTGCACCATTTAGAGGTAGTTGCAGGAGGAACCACCAGATATATTTTACCCAACTGCCACACTAGCCACTTATAGAATATGTATATAGTTTACCTTACTAACTAATCCCGACCCTCGTTAGGTTTTCTGAATGTAATTTCATTTGTGACATCAAAAAATAAACAAAACTGGACACAGTGTCAAGACTGATGCGCAAGTGTGGAGAATGCTGCATTGTTCATACTTCAAACCCTGTTATTGAATTTTCAATAAACGCAGTAAACTTTGTCCTATGGCTGGATCATCCATTTTTTGGTGCAGGAGATTTCCTTGGCCCAGTTCCTCTTGCCTGTAGTTGGAGGGATTGATAATAATTCCCCTGCCTGTAATTCACAAAGCAAGCACAACCACCACTACCACTCCACTGTGACTGCCAATACAGGGGAGAAATCAGCCTCCCACCGCTAGACAGAAAGCTGTACAGCACTGCCAAACACCCCTGCAATGCTGTGAGAGTTACTACCCCCGATGGCCTTACTACACCATTATGCTCTCTTGTAAAATCTAGACCAAATGCTACACAGTAGCACGGGGGGTTGGGATGGTGGCAGAATAGGGGTGATGACCATTATGTGCATCTGCATTGGATGATCCCCCTTGCACAGAGTCAAGACAGATATAACAATCCTGAAAGAGACAGCAGTATATGATGGCAGGCAGGGGAGAAGAGGACAGATTACCTACGGCAAATGCAGAACATCAATTGTCTGAAAAAAGTAATGCAATAATATCAAATTATACAAAAGGCAGCATGGGTTGTTAATGGTGTGGGTAATGTAAATGAAAATCTTGACAGTGTTCTGGTTTACATGGATAATGTTGCTGCAGAACTCCTCATATTAGTTGAGACACATCCACTTATTATCCTGCGAAAACACCTTCTGAAATATCCCTTTCTTTATAACATCTTTAAGAACAAAATCTACGGAAAAAAAACCAAATGGAACACATGATGAATGGCTAAAGAGTTGAAAAAAAAACGTTATTAAAGTCTGACGTAGTGGACAAAAGGGAAAGAAAATACCTACCAAATTTAGACAATAATGCTGAGAAAAATGAGCTACCCTTCATTTCCTTCTGCCTTAGACCTTTTAACATTTGGTATTAGGAAATATTGTTGTTGGTGGATGGTTGATATGAAAGGAGTACTCGTAAAATGCACCATTGTGCCATATTTCCTGTATTTGCTTTTTCACTTTGTTTCCCTAGGTTACACATAATTTGACACTTTTACCTAGCAAGCATTGACGCTCAAAGATTAGCAGGAATATAAATCCTGTATTTTCCTCCGTTGCTGTACTTGTACATTCGTATTTCTAAAGGAAAAGACAACCTTCTTAAAAGAAAAGTATATACATTACGAATTAATAAACGCAAAGCATACACCATGAAACAGGTAAAAAAATAACTCAGAACAATGAACGGAGAGAGTATATTGGCGGCACGATCATTCCACGATAATATTGTTCTCTCATTGTTTGTAGGAATGCATAGCAAAAGCAACATGTTTTTCGGAAGAGAGTATGCATTTTTTGAGAAATAATTGTTCTGCAGTTAACCCCTCTTAGTACTGCAACTAAACCTTTTTTTCCAGTGCTTTAAATGTGGAACCAAAGAATACAAAACTTGTAATATCGCCCACAGTAATTCAATTTAAAGTCAGCTTTCATCCATGCTTACATGTCCATTTATTCAATACTGATGAAATCAGAAGCCAATTATCCAAGCGATTAAAACGTACACAACGCGTATGCATATTCTCAAGCCTACTTAGTAAATTAGAAGTCAAAATCAAAATAATGTTGCACTTAGATCTTGTACATCTTAATGGAATGCTGCTGTTTATCTGTAGAGTAACACTATAGTGACTATTTTAGCTGCGTTTAATGAGGGAACACAAACATTCAAGCAGACCCCACAGTTCAAGCTTCTTTTTAAGTCATGTAAACAAGGACTTTTATAGCAAACATCAGAAGCCAGCATGTACTGGATAATATAGTGGGTGAGGTGCTTGATTGTGTTTTTCCACAGTCTGTCCCAGAATTGTTGTGGTTTGAGGGTTTGATGTGATAATTTCGCTTTTTTAAAGGCTGAACAAAAACATTTGAGTGACCTTTAAAATGCTGAAATATGAAATTCGGAGCCTCACACACTCCGGGAAGGTGAACCTGCCTTCACCCCCAAACTCTCGTACAGGATTTGCTGAAAATTGGGGAGGATACCCCCAATCCTCACCTATTTTGTTATTAATTAAAGTGTGTTATAGTTAAATGTATTTAACTTTTCACACTATACATAATTAATATTTGAAACAACATTGCTGTTATAGTTACATATACCATTATTCATTATTTTCAAAAATTCATAGCAATTCATATTATTCCATCTAAACACCTTACATATTAAAACGTTTAAACCAGTTAAAACCAATTATACCAGAGCCAATCAAAGCATTCACGACACACTACATAGTATTACAGAAGACATGTTAAAACATTTCACTTATGTTACAAACTTATCAACTGTTCCATTGGATAAACTAATAACATGAACTAACTAAGATGCCTTAAGGAGGGAACTTCAAATGTTACTTATGTGTATCCATAAGCTTGACAAAGTGAGGATCGATGAGAGACTAGAGGATTTGTTGGGATGGAAATGAGCCTATACCACCCCCCCTAGGCGCTTCCAAGTTAGGCGGACCCCATACAAAGTGATATAACCTACAAGGGAGGAATAGCCCCCACTCACAGAGCACATATAAAAAGCCCTGTAGCGCATAGAAAAGTAGGCGAATAGCTCTAGCCATGCTTCTGCTTTGCGACTCCATTTTGTATTAGGCCAACACCAGACATGCTGATGTCCTGCGATGCACGTGTCTCGAGTTCTCTCAGAGATTCCCAGCTCAACATCGGCACACCAAGCCCGCTCCCCACAAGCCCTGTTCCCACGGAAGTCCATTTCCCTCCTGTCCTTTCAATGTTGCAAGTGTCTAGTGTCACTTCCAAGAATGCACCCTGTGAAGAGCGTGAAACAGTACCAGGCACCATTGTGGTGTTCATTCATCTCCACTAAACTGCCACCGGGCCTCTGACCCCCAGCCAGGCTGGAGCCGGCCACACTTCATCGACCAGACCCCCTACCTTGTTACATACCAATAAGTGTCCGACCCCCAGGCCCTGACCACCCTAAGGTGCCCATTGCAGATCTAAAGCCTGCGCAACTGTATATCTCTCCAATAGCAACACATGTCTTTTCGTATCATGAGGCACTGGGGAAAGTAAATCATAGATCAAACTCCAGTGGGAGACCTTTGGTGCGGGAACTGTGGTATTAACAAAGTCCTGAATGTTGGGGCCAGCATGACTGTATTTTATCCTCTCCTCGTCTTGGCACCCCTTTCCTGTGTTCCCCAGATGTGTGTCATAATGAATTAATAGCCAGTTTCAGTTGTTTAGTTTAGACTAGATATATTGGATTGTAAGTCTGCCTTCACCTTCACCGCGAAGATGAGCCCAGCTGACCCACGCGGAGCCAGAACGACGAGGAAGAATTAGCCAATAAGCGCCTGCCATCCCCTATGGATCAGGGCCATGCATACGTTCACACTAACCAGCCATGTGGATTTCTACTGTATATAATGATGTCACTGATGATGCTTTTGGGCTTCTTAATGTGCTGCCCATGTAATTTTTTAGCAGATGCGCTCTCGGGCAGCAGAGTTCTTTGCTGACACTTATATTGTATAAAAACCTTGTTATCCTTGCAAAACTATTGCTTGGGTTTATTCCCTAGCTGGTTGTATTCACTCTGGAGTGTGCACACATGGGTACATGCCTTCACATTCCAGGCAATGTGCCCAGAATGCCTCCTCAAATATACGCTCACAACAATCAATGATTCTGATAAGGTATCTCGCATATAGATGTAAAGCCACCTGACACTGAGTAATAATATGCCTATTAGTCTCTATACAGGCTTTACTTTTGCATAACCAACACAGATGCTTAGACTGATGAATGCCCTGTCAAGTACTGCAAGAGCCATCGTCGATAATTTGCCCAACCACAGCAAGATAATGATGCTGTGGTGAGCGGACAAAGGCTTTATTTTGTGATATCCTGGCAGAGTAAGACATGTCTTGAATAGCCTAACAAACTCGTTATAGCTCTTTAGTTTGTATATATATATACTTACTCCAGTCTCTGTCTTTATCAAATCCCACTCCAGTGCCCTTTACTTAAGCTGTTTCATCACGTCGTTAGAGCCATATTCATATCTCAGCTGCCACTATGGGAGATACCTATAAATGTGTGGTCAAATAGGTGCAGACCATCTGTGTAGGCAAGCCAGGGGATATGGATTTTACCTATTATGGGAGGAACATTTTTAACAGCCAGAAGATGTTCTGTAAAATCATTGGCGCCAGTATGCACCCTTGCTTTACACCGCTGTGCCTATAATTTCTTTAGACAATAGACCATGGGTGTTTAGCTTTACTTAAACCTTTGTAGCTGTGTGCAGCTGAAGTAAAAAAAAAAAAGTAGGTACTCAAGCATTGTTCAATTTTTAAGCAGTTTACTCTGATAAACAGAGTCAAATGCTGTGCTGAAATCAATTTACATGGCATATAACGGTGGTTTATCTTTCGATAAGGAAGATTTTATTAAAACATTTAGGGTAAACATTTTATGGGAAGTCATACACCGAGCTCTAAAACCTGTTTGAAAAGCACTTTTCTGCCCTATTTTTTATCTGCCCAAGTCACCATTTCTATCAACAAAAAAGATTAAAAGATTTTAGATTAGATGTCCAAAAGGGAAAGTGATCTATAATTTGAGGGATCCGCACTGTCACCTTTTCTATACACTGGAAATATGTAGGCCCTTTTCCCCATCTCGGGCATGGTACCACCTCTAATTACCACATCGAAAAGCTTCCCAAAATATAGCGATTCTGCAGGGCTACAAGACGCAAAGCCCTAAGTTCTTCTTTGATGGCATTTATGTATCTATTTATTTATTTATGTAGCACAACAAACCCAGAGTTGTCTTGGCGCTTATACTAAAGATTTTGGTTGCAGTGCTTCTGGTTACAGAAAGGAAGCGCAGAAGATCCTTTCATAATAGAAGATCGTACAGTGGTAATCCATCAAACGCAAAGTGCAAAAGAGAATTCAGGGTGAGCAAATACATGGAGCCTACCCAATGTTGCAGGGCGGCTGCGGCACACAACTGCAAAAGTCAAGTATACAGGAAAATATATGGAGCCTACCACATGTTGCAGTGTGGCTACGGTGCACAAATGCAAAATTCAAGTATAGAGGCAAATACATGGAGCCTACCCCATGTTGCAGGGTGTCTGCAGCACACAAATGCAAAAGTCAAGTATATAGGAAAATACATGGAGCCTACCCCATGTTGCAGGGCGGCTGCGGCACACAAATGCAAAAGTTAAGTGTATGGGCAACTACATGGAGCCTACCGCATGTTGCAGGGTGGTTGCGGCACACAAATGCAAAAGTCAAGTAAAGGGGCATAATCAAGTTTACAGCAGGTTACTGCGTCACGCCCAAGAGCGCACTGGTAGCAGACAGGGAGCAGACAGGGGTCTTAGAAGTGGGTCTTTGAGGCAGTGGGCTGGCTGCCACCTCCTGGTGCTGCTGATTGGGTGATGAATGCAAGGCATCCAATGGAGTGTGTTAGGTCCAGGCTAACAAGGTAGCAGCACAAAGCAGACAGCGATTTTGGAAGGGGGTGAGGGCTGATAATACAACAATAAGCCTCTCCATATGGAACGAAATGCACACCAACCGCACCATACTGGGCAGCAAAAAACATGTGCTTCTTTAAAAGATTGGCCCCGTTTTTAAACACAGTGCACAAAAAATGCTCTGGGAACAAACATCAAGACAAATGCACTTCAGGATGTTCATAGGGGCCTGTGGCAATTGCAAGGAGGGACCACAAGGCTTACCTACATCAATGGTGAGCATCTATAGATTGTTGCCAGTGATCCTAGAACAGCTTTGATGAATGAAAGGTACGTGTGTAGAGCGCGAGAACAGCTGATTTCACCAGGTGAGGAGGAAATGATAGTCGAGGGGCCAAAAGTGGGCCTTTGAAGCAGGGGATTGAAAGATTGACAGATCATTGCATGCCTTGGGCCAATAGATAGGAGAACAAAGTTTCAGTATGGTTCAACAGTCAAAAAACAATCAGGAATCTTCCTTAGAGCCTGCAAAGATACTGCTGACAAATAGTTGGATTTTTTCAATCTCCTCAGAAAATCTGTTTCTCCAGAGTCCTGCAAAGTTTGTAAATTGTCCATGTCCGATGACACAAGGGATGCAAGGGGCACAGAGCAAAAGCGGGTACACATGTGGACTCAGACAGTGTAAGGTGGCTCTGAGGAACCATGAAGACTGGCAAGTTCAAAGTGGTGATGCTGCATAGTTCTCTCCAGGCAGTAGGTAATTGTTTGTATGAAAAGGGCCCAGATGACATCAAGAAATCTAGAATTTCTGCTGTACTGCCAGTCACATTAGGAATACGCAGTGGTGCTGCAGTTTTGATTTATGCCTACAGGCACCGTGCCATTGCCCTTGAAACACAGAAACAAATGTGTAAGTAACCAGATCTTAACAGGTTTCTCAGCCTCCTAGAGCCATGTCAAGAAATTCACCTTTTTTCTCCAAACTTTTCCACATGCCAAATTAGCTTGTGCCACCCCTTCTTCACAGGGTCCCACCATTCCTCCAGACTTGCAGCTCATTAACCCTTTCTTACATTTGTTGTTAATGATAATCAGACCCTCAAGGTTAAGCTGCACTCTTTGCGTACAACAAACATCTTTGCAATATTCCCCATTTGAAACTGAACATTCTTCTTTGATCGGATGGACAGAAGCTGCTACAGATTGCTCCTGAAACTGCCTTGAAACTCTGCATAGGACTAGCTGCACCAGACAATGTGTATCTGCCACGTCTACCTAAGTAATCTAGGGACACCGGAGTCAAGGGGAATGAGGGAGCAAATGTAACATCTCTCCCTTCACACTCTCTCCATGTGATGGTACCATACATTATCAGCTGCAGAACTGTGTGCGTCAGTTACAATTTCTAAAGAGCCATCACAACCATCAGATGCAAAATCAATTTCAAAACCTTGTTGCATTTCCATTGTACCCAAATAACCCAATGTTTCCTTCCCTTGTACACATTTTCTGTCCAACACATATAACCCAAAAAGAAAAAAGAAAAGAACTCTATATATTGCTGAACCCATTGTCAATTTTGCACCTTCGGTTTGTTGTGAAAAACAAAAAGTCCTAAATAATTCTTCTACAACCAATCCCTACTAAAACAATTAAAAGTTTTGAAAACATTCTTTCAAAACAACTATCATATTTTGTACGCTCTCCTCCCCCCATTCAGCTGGAACGAACTGTGATTCCTTAGATTCCAATGAACTTAATTATTAGTAGACTGCTGTTCCTCGGGCGTCAGTGTGCACATACCGGTGTCCCTCTGTACATCGTGGAGATGTACCCATGCATTAAAGCCTTCCACCTTCACAGCCGTAGGAGTAGAGAAAATGACCCTATGGGGTCCGTGGAATCTACAGTTGTTCCAGCGATGGATAGAAGAGTGAACAAAGACCCTCTCCCCGGGGAGTAACAACAGATATAGATGCTTGTTTGGTCCCACACTGCCTTCAATCTTGTTTTGCTGATGAGATGCAGTAACCTGTGAGGACACAATTCTGACACTCTTGGTTAAAGCCTTAAGATAGTCCCCAAATTCATTTCCCAGAATTTCTGCTGACTTATGTGCATCAGTAACTATGCCTGCCAGAGAGATGGGTGTAAACATGCAACGACCCATCACCATCTCATGGGGACTAAGGTGTTGATCCTTTCCAGGCTTATTCCGCAAACAAAACAACACCAATGGAAGGCAATAGAGCCTTGACGTGTGCACATCAGAACACATTTTTGACAACTGAGTTTTCAACAAGCCATTGAGAAGCTCCACAATTCTATTGGCCTGAGGGTGGTACACCGAGCACAACCTGTGCCGTATCCACAAAAGTGAAGTTATTTCTGTGAACAAAGCATTAAAGAAGTGAGCCCCATTATCGGACTGTAACACTTCACAAATACTGAAAACATAGATCGGAACCCATCTGCGAGAAAGAACATGGCTAAATTATCTGTTCTTTGGGAAGTTACCCACTCGAGAGTTCGCAGCCACAATTTAGCTCACTGTAATTTTCACAGAATGGAAATAGCCATTTACATAACAGTCTTTGTCCCAACCAAATGGGAAGTCCAGCGCCGAAATGCTATGGCAATTCTCTTCTGCACAAGAGTACCAGAGCAACCCCAGACACGTGTTTCAGCCTTGTTGGGCCTTATCAGTGAATTGGAGCTGTGCCTCTTTGAGCACAGTGAGCAAGGGGCCCACGTCTGGATGACCCTAGGAAACTTAGGGTGAATAAGAGTCTTCTTTAACACTTGCATTCTTTCCCTCTTCTCCCTCATAGGTCACACAATCATGAGCATCATCACCAGGCTGCACTGGGTCAGCCAAAAATGTTGCTGGGTTTATTACGTGACAGCTCACTGGTCGTACAAAAGCATTGACAAAATAACCGTGTACCCTGAAACTCTCTGAGTAGTCAAAGTTGTTTTTGATTTTTCCAAAATTGCAAAAACTGCATGCTACACGTACAGTGTCACCGGGCAGCCCATAGTAATGGCTGAGCACGTTTGTATTGCAAAGCCGCTGCTGCAAGAGATTGCTCACAAGGAAAATTACCCTGTATAATTGAGTCTAACATATATAATAAGCCAAAGGTTTGTGACCTAAAGATGTTGTCTGTGTTAGGACTGCTGTCATTACCTGTGAGATTGCAGCTTTTTTGTTCGCCATGGCGATGATGGTATCTTCCATGACATGCTGTTCCATTGCGTTTTTCGGCAGTGGTCCAGTCTTCCACCAAGATGGTGCCCATCACGGCTCACAACAGTTAATTACGAGCATGGACCTCAAGCGCAGCGAGTCTCAATTTATGTGAGTACTGATGTTGTGTTGTTCCCTGTTCCGGCCTCCTTAAGCTTCTCTTGTCCTCCGACCCTCCTGACACTTTCATTCCTTTCTGCTCTGCTCTCATTTGTTCCTCCTTCGTTCCTGGGGTTTCCCGGACTCCTTCCCGGTCCCATCCTGCCTTTTAGTTCTACCTCCTACTCCATCTACAGTGATTATCCTATGGAACATATTTCCAACGCTACTCCATCCTCCATGCTAATCCTTGCAAGTGAACAGAACTCCTCATTGTTCATCTGGGACCATTCCTGTACAACCACTAGATGTTTTTTTTGGCTTGTCCTTTTCCCTCTGGATACAGCAACACATCCTTGAAGTGGGTTCTGTTTAGATCCAGACTCGGTATTCAAGGGTCTAGAGCTGGTTCCTCTTTCATCATTTACCGCTTCATGCCTCTACAAGAATAGCAGTAAGTGGACTGATTATTCAAATCTCACCATTTGAGACGACCCAAAAAAACCTAAAAAAGGCATTTCTCTTGTGCCTTATAATGGTAGAGATCCAAGATCTCGTAAATGTTATGCAATCCTTACCTCAGTAGGTATAAACCTTAAGGCAGAGAATGCCAATGTACATCAAATCATGGCTGCAAGAGACACTTTGGGGGTAGAGACTCCTTCGTCCTCCCCTAACATGGAGAAATTCGATGGGAGTCTGAAGAACATGCAGGACTTTCTTAATTCCTGTTGCGTGTATTTTTCCTTTCATCCTCTATTGTTCTCCTCCGATAAAGCCAAGATTGGATTCACTGTCTCCAACCTAACCAAGAGCGCTCATGCATGGGCCTCCACTCTGGTCTCAGTGGACAGTCCAGCTATTAGGGATTATGCATCCTTTTTATAAACCGTCTGGGAACGTATGGTAGACCAGAGCATACTTATTTGGCAGAAGAATCCTTCCTGGACTTTACGCAGGGGTCATCGGACATCATGGCTTATGTGACCAGGTTTAAACAGTGGTAGTTGAATCTGGTTGGCACTAATCAGCACAGTTAACATTGTTTAGGAGGGGCCTGAATGATCTAAAAGATGAGGTGGCCAGATTAGCACATCCTGGTACTTTCCTCGCGTTGATAGCTCTTATTGATTATTGGATGCTAGAAAGAAGAACAGAAAGGAAAAAATCTTGCTCTGTTGGACAACATTTGTTTACTGGAGAAAATCCTACTCCTGACCCTGAACCTATGCAAGTAGGAACATCAAGAGGTCCCTTATCTACAGATGAATGGAAATGAAGGAAAAACAAAGGACTATGCATGTATTGTGCATCAGCATCACATCTTCTTTGCGACAGTCCAGTGGTACCTCCAAGACGTCCGGGAATCTAGAAATCCCACCCAAAGTAGGGCCTATGGGTCAGGATGTTGACAAAAATTGTCCCTACAAACCTCTCTACACTACTAATGACTCAGCTGTGTCATTTGTGTCTTATGGCTTGTACTGGAAACTCCATCAGCCAATATTGGAACCATGGCCCTCATAGACTGCGGAGCAGCCAGACTGTTCTCTGACACCGAATAGGCCCAAAGGCATAAAAATCCATGGAAAGAAAAAGATGTGGATCAACTGGTTGAAGGGATTGATGGGACTCCTCAGTTCTTGACCTATCACTGTTCACACGACCCCTCTAAATATGACCATTAACAACCACAGAGAATCTGTCGTGTTTGATCTAATCAGGGCTACCCATTATCCGCTTGTCTTGGGAATCACCTTGCTGCAATTGCACAACCCCGCTATTGACTGGACGGATCATGTTGTACATTTGGGTTCTGCTTACTGTAAAGAACGCTGTTACCAACATGACCAGAACGATCATTCTGACCAAGTAACCTTTATGGATCAAGGATCTTTGCATGTTACTATTGGGAATATTTAGTTTGTGCCTATGGAATATCAAGAATATATCTACATTTTTATAGAGCAATCTATTCACTTCCTTCCACCACACTGTCCATATGATTGTGCCATTGAATTACAACCTGGGTCAGTCATTCCCTTCTGCAGAATGTTTGTACAATCGGAAACTGAGAAAAAGGCCCTAAAAGAATATCCCCAAAAGAATCCACAAACCGGTTTGATAACTGATTTCAAGGCACCTTGTGGGGTCTCTCTCTTCTTTGTTACAAAAAAAGATTGCCAGGAGCTGCGCCCATGCCTAGATTTTGGCGGTCTAAATGCCATTACCACCAAAGATAAGTATTCATTACCACTCATAAAAGATATCTTAGAAGCGGATGGAGGGGCAGTCATTTTTACAAATGTAGACTTACACAAAGCCTACCATCTTATACGGATACGCAAAGGTGATGAGTGGAAAACCGCTTTTAGAACCCTGTTTGGCCAGTACAAGGATATGCCATTTGGTTTAACCAACTCTCCTTCTGTGTTCCAATGATTCATTGTCCACATATTTGCTGACCTGCTTTTCCAGACGGTGATTATATACCTAGTTGATATTCTCATTATTCATATTCCATTAGCAGTCACACTACTCATTTTAAAGAGGTCTTATTCTGACTTCGAAAACATCAGCTTCTGGCCAAATCGGAAAAATGTCCCTTTCTGTAACCAATATTCCCTACCTCAGTTACATACTCACACCTGAAGGAATACAAATGGACAAAACAAAGATCTAGGCTATTCTTGATTGGCCTATTCCCCGATCCAAAAAGGAGACCCAACATTTTCTTGGACTATGGACTTGAACTAAGTAATTTTTATCGAAGATTCATTGATCAGTATGCTACCTTAGTCTTGCCCTTCACTCGCCACCTAGAGAAAAATGTTCCTTTTGAATGGATAGAACTACAAAATTATACCTTCTGTGCATTACAAAATATATTCACAACTGCTCCTATTTTGGTTCAACCCGAATGTTCAAAGACCTTTCATATTTGATGCTGACGTATCTGAGGACTCCTTAGGTGCAGTTTTATTAGAAGAGCAATCCAATACGTCAGAATGCTCCATCGCATATTTGTCTCACACATTATCTGATAGCAAAAAGAACTATACAGTTCTGGAAAAATAACTATTTGCAATCCAAATGGCATTTGAAGGATGGAGACATCTGTTTCTTGGTGCAACGTATCCTGTTGAAGTACAAACTGATCATAAAAATCTAAAAGTCTTGCAGAACATGGAAAGCAAGAATAGCCGAAAGTCACGTGGGCATATTTCTTCGCTCGATATCAATTTGTCATCACATACATCCCGGGATCTGAAAATGTTGCAGTAGATCTGCTTTCACACAGAGACATATGTGTTCCTAGCACTAACCAAAAGGGGCCTATGTTCTGTCCTAATACCATTGTCTTACACGTTAACACATTCCTTCAAATACCCAAGGAGAACACCTATGTCTTTCTTAAAAATCTTAAGCAAAAATCGCTTCAGTTGAAGGATGGCTTACTTTTCAAAGGAAACCAGGAATTTATACCAGCTATTGAATTACAACAAGAAGTCATTTCCTTATGTCACAACAGCAAGAGCAAGGGTCTCCCATTAATTCTGCTGGGTCACACTCAGGCAACCTATCGGTCAGAAGGGCATTCATACAGGCAGGCATCCAATCAGGTGCATAGTGCATTCAGGCCATTCACTCCTCTCCAGACACTCACAACAAGTTATGTGTATTGGGACAAGTACCCAGCCATTCAACCCTCCACAGTGCATTCATACCAGTTTCGGGCAGGGCTGTCTCATTCTTTGTGTCAAACACCAGATACTAGACACCCACAACACAGAATGCATATTCGTCACACACTCCATTCACTCAGGTCCCACCCACAGGGTGTACCCACAACATACAGTCACTGGGAAGGCTCCAGCCAGTCTGGGCTGGACTTCACAACAACACCATATATGGAACTTCCACTCAACAGCCGGTCAGGGGACAGGGACAGAGTCAGGGCTTCCCAGGACTTTGGGACAACAAGGTAATAGGCAATAGAAAGCAAGAGGCCACAGGGGCCATCTTGTTTCCTATCAGGAATCAACTGATTCCAATGGCAGGGCCTGGGTATCCCAAAATGGAAGATACTCAGAGCACCGGTCAAATTCAGCATGGAGCTGCCACCAGCCCATACCCTGCTCTGTGGGCCATACACAGGGTTGTACCCCCACCCATGGGTGCCATAAGGGTATCCCATGGGTCTGTTCACCAAACCAAAAGAAAGAGCTGCACTGCCAGTCCCACATGAACTCCTGCGTGGAAAACATGACAGAACACACAATAAAAGGCAGTAAAGGACAAGGATATGGAGGCCCTGTCCCTCCGATGCATTTCCAGCATCACAGGTCTCTTTTTCCTTTTTTCCTGTCACCTCTAACAAAGATGCACAACATGTGCCTCCATCTCCTGCCAACTCTTCGCCTCTATCACTACAACCTTGTCTAGGTCATGCTGTACTTCCTTAGGAAGTCAGTTTGTTAACATATGATAAAAAATAGCCACATTTTTTACCCATCATTCTCCTGTCTCTGCCCTCTACATCTCCTGAATCAACAGAATGTGGGCAGTGGGATCCTCATCCAACTTCATTGTTTTTGCAACATGGAATTTATGTTTGGCATATCAGGATACATTATCCTCAGTGCTCCCCAATCTTGTGCACTATACTTATTGAAAACCACTCCATCGTGGGTGTTTGTGTGTAATTGAATCCCTGCATATCCTGTTTCTTCCAAAACTTGTCTGCCCATTCCCCCATCAAGGCTGTGAAAAGGTTTTTCATGTCCACTGGCGGTTTGCTTTTCTAGAGCATAAATCCACTTTCCACTCTGCAATGAGCAAAGGAAGCGTCTCCACTAAGTTAATCTGGTCCATGTTTGACCACGGGACATAATACGCCCTCCCCTGACCCTTCTGGAGTAGTAGGTATTGAGTCACATTTGCCTTTTTTAGGGCTTCCCCTTTCTGTCCTCGTCCTCTCTCTGTAGCCATTTGGGCTCCATGGCATGTCCGAAGACCCCATGGCGTACTCTGTAGAATCCTTACTAGAGCGGGAGGCACAGCCTCTGCTTCCTGTCCTCTGTGCTCATTGTCTGTCTCCCAGTCATCCTTCTCTTACTCCTCTGTCCCTTCTATCACATCCCCTGATCCTTTTGTGGGCATGACAACACCCTCGGGGCTGCCATAGCAAGCCATCTCTTTTCCCCTTCGTTCTAATTCCGCATCTATGGCAGTGCTTTCTTTTTCCATGTCCACACTTACTCTCTTTATGACAGATTTATCTAGCCATACAAAAATCTGACCATGTCTCCATCTTCCTTCCTCCGCTTTCTGTGTTTCCATGCTCTCGTCTCCCTGCTTTTTACTCCTATCCTGCAGTACCGCTGCCACATTGCTCTCTACTAATCTTGCTGCTTCTTCATGATTCTGCCGTTCTTGCCTTTCCAGTACTCTCCGTAATCTATCCTTTATACTGGGGTAGAGGAGCAGCTACATGCCTCTGCAGGAAATTCCAACTCCTTCCTCCTATATGTTGAAAGTCGGAGACTGCACCATGTTTTACACCAGCAGTTGTGCCAATTCCGCAGCAAGTGTTTGAGAAAAGGTATCCTCTGAGAAAACCCTATTGAATGTATCCCTCAAGAGAAGACAATCTGAGGGAGGATTTCCCTGAAGGAACATGAAAAAGAGGAAAATAGAAGCTAGTTACGTCACAAGAGATGAGCATGACGCACTGAGAATACTGGCTGAAGAGAATGTACGGATTTCACAGAAACTGATAATGAAGTTAAGAATCGAGTAAACTTTCATATGCAGAAAAGAAGATTACACGCATGCAAAGTGCTATTGAAATGTACCTGCTCAATGATTGTATACACGCTGAAATGCAAGTATATTAAGTGATCAAAGAAGCTGGCTATACATAGTGAATAGATGCAGGTGAAGCCGCCAATTGTATAGAAGCTCAACCTCAGTGTCATGAGTTTTAGTAAGCTGAAACCCATGGAGAGGAAAAACTGAGAATTGTGCTGCAGCAAGAATAAGCTGAGATCTTGGAAGAGCCTGGCAGGGCTGTCTGGCCTGGAGTCAAAACAGAATTAGCCAAGGTCGGTTACCTATTTTCGAAAGCAATACACTTTAGAAGGATGAATCATCCCTTATCGAGGGGCAAAGAAAGTTCACCAACAGTGCCAAGTTTTATTCATTTAAGACATCGAAATGCTGGAGAATAGACCAGAATCATGGTCTCTTGTCACGTGAGCTGAGGATGGAAATAGAGTTGGGCTTGGAGTCCTAAAACAATGGTAGTGAAAGCCTGAACTCCCATATATTCCCATAGACAAAGATACTTTGCAAGGCCAAGCTCAAAGACCATCTGCTTGGCAGAGGTCACGGTTGATGAGAGATGTTGGGCTAATTGGGTGGGGAGGTAAAATCAAGTACACCTCCTGGCACCTGGGTATGAGCTTACGTGCTGCTAAGTGAGCCAAATGTTCCAGACATGGCACGAGCATGCCAACCAATTGCAGAGGGCCGTATAAGAAGGGCCCTATAGTTTGAGAGCCAATGATATACCGTGTACTTAACAGTGTTGACATATTTTAGAGGTGGACCAATCACAATCCCAGTCCTTATAGAAAGTATACTTAGATGTTCCCCTTGAACCCCTCACAATCCCTCATAGCTTTTTATTATTTGTCACATAGTATAGCATCACTGCTGATGTATTTTTTGCATGTAAAGATGTTTTGATGGGAAATCTGACGAGGACTGAGCAGATGTCAGTTGCTGTCCATTGTAACCTCCCTTTTTCATAATTGTTAATAAAACAGCAACATTTAACATCTTCCTGAGTTGGTTCAATTATTTGGACTCAGAGTTATTCTGCGAACCCCATCCATTGCATGCACGATACTGAAGACCATAAGTACACTGGAACTGGGGGGAAATTCTACCCTCGCTGACCCTACTTCATGCCTACTCCTTACAACCCTTTCTTGCTCTGGCTTCTCTAATCCCAAGGTTAATGTTGATTTATCCTTAAGATAGACTTTTCTTCTTTCCTCTTCCCACCAACAACCTTTACTAAAGAAGGAATTACTCTTCTGCTTCCCTCGTACGGCTGTCTCTCATAAATTGGTGAAGACAGAAGTGTTGCCCCTGACCGTCTCGTAACCACCGGAGTAGTCACTGGAAAATATGGCAGTTCAAACTCTGCATTTGTATACGTTTCTGCTTGTGACAAAGGATAGCACCCATATGGGGGTGGTGCAGAAAAAATCCTACAACTTCTTTCCTCATCCTGTCTTCCATAGCCATGACCTTCTGGGCCTTCCCACCCTTCTCATATAACCTCCATAGCTCCACGATATTCAGTCTATTGTCCAATTTCAACCTCTTATGTTTGGTCCCTAAAGCAGTACCCAGATTTTCCAACATATCCTTATCATAGGACGAATCACTAGGCCACGGTTTAGACATCTTTCTCTTTGCTTCCCTCAACCATTCACAATATTTCAAATGTTTTATGTTATGTCCGGGAAGCACTTGACATAAATGATTCATAGGAGTTTCCATGTTACAACCAAAATCCTCAAAAATCTCAAAAACATAACCCATAAACACAAACATGAGTACCCAAAAATTCCTTTTCTGTTCTTAAAAAAAGATTTTCCCCACACTCACTCTCTGTACTCACTTCTTTATCACAATCGTCTCAATAACTATGTATTCGTCAACTGCGCACAAAAGACTTTTCACTAGTATGGCCCTTTCTACTACAGAGCCATCTTCCTGAAACCACCAGAGGAGACCCATACTAGGTTAGACTAACCAAGAAACTTGAGGTGTTGGGTCCACTGGTGCAATTAGTATAAGTAAGGCCTTACCAAGCTATGCCACAGAAACATATCTATGGGTGGTCTTATCATATAATGCCACCTCACTCTAAATTGAGGGCTCCAGCCAACCAGCAAGCAATCTGAAGGGTATCGAGACTATCCCCACGAGTAATACACTGCACTGAAAGACTACACCTCTAAAATAACACACTAAATAATAATAAATGTAACACCATAAATGGGTCATACACTTCCTTAACACATTTACTCTTCAACCTGCTTAGTCCCTTCTGATCCCACAAACACATTTCTTGCACTACCTAAAAAACAAAAAAAGTGTTTCAATTTTCTCCTATTACACCCCACTTGGTTTACCTGACAAAGATGCACTTATGTGGACGTTGGAACCTCAAAGCGCTCCAAACTGGTGTTCCCCCAATCGCTTCCGGTGGTCCCTGCAGAGGAGGACCACAGTCGAGCTGGATGAACAGGAGACCCCCAATATTTTCAGAGAGCCTAAGGCTCCTACATGGCTTACTGAATTGTAGGCATGGACCTTTAGCTCTGACCCTTTACCCAATTAGGACCACCTCTAGAATTAGTAAGTGTGCCTTTTGTCCATAAAGCAAGCTTATTGTACAGACGGCTGGGAGGGGGCTTAGACAACAACTAACACTAACCCTGGTCTCCCTGAACCACACAAAGAACACATATTTTATACAGTTTGCAACAGGTAACGCACTCTCCCAGATACTGTTATAAAGGCATTGGTTGCCATGTACAGAGAAATCTAAAACCCACACGGTTCATTGGACACAGACATTATAACACAATCCCCTAAAAATGTATAATGACATGGTTTAAATTTTCGACACACCCCTTGCCAAAAGCCTCTCCATATTTGGTGTGTCAGACTTTCCTCTTATTTACTCAACAACATAATTCCTATTAATGACCTGCCCTAAAAATACCTAAGCACATGAAGACTTGAGAGAGGCACGTAGATCCACTTTTGACCTATTCGTGTTTGCTAATTGCATTGCCCAAACCTGTCCGGTGTCCGATTTTTATGACTATTGACCTTTCCTATTCACATGAGTTCCGCCCACTCTCTGACAACACAATCACTCTCCTAAAATGTATTACTACTGGTCTCCGCAAGGAGAAGCCATCTGTTCAAACAACCCTCTGAGTTTTACAAATGCCTATCCCTTACAACAATGATCTCTCCTGTTTACCAGTGATCATATCTTCCCTTCCCCCTGCAGCACTAGAGCCATCTACAAAATGACCGCAGCTACCCCGTTGACTAATTTATGATACCTGTTCCCTGACTGTTGACAAACCTTTGCAGCCTTTGCCACGATTATGAAAATACCCTTCTAATTAATCCACAACACGAAGACCCATGATACAGAGAGGAACCAAACCTCATGTATTCTCTTTAGGCAGTGTAGGCAGGATGGTTGCTTCCCACCTGATCACAGAAGGGCAAGCATAGTGGATGTTCCAAAGCCTGGTAAACCTCTGGAACAGTTCACCTCTTAGAGGCCAATATCTTTGATAAATTGAGAGGCCAAGATCTTCACCAGGGTTTTGGCTAATTGCTTACTGGGGGTAATTGTCTCTCTGATTCAACCAGACCAATGCAGGTTCATGCCCTTCAGATCCACACAGATGAACCTGTGCAGGGTGCAATTCGACATAGGTCTGGCTGCTGATACACCAGATCCGCTGGCTCTCCACGTAATAGACTTTGAAAAGGCACTCAACTCGGTGAGGTGGAATTCGCTTTGGGAGATTATGGGTCATATGGGGTTTGGGAGGAACTTCTTGTGCTGGTTCCGCCTGCTCAAAGCTTCTCCTGAAGGGATAATAAGAGTCAATGGAGTCTCTTCTAAGACCTTCTCCCTTGGGTGGGGAACGAGGCAGGGATTCATTCTCTCCCCACTATTGTTCACACTGGCCATAAAGCCACTCACGATACAACTCAGAGTAAATCCAGAATGGGTGGTATTCAAATGGCCTGCGGGAGTATGTGGGTGGTGGAGGGTTCCATGTAATAATGTCCCTGCAAAAATGTCACCTGGCAAAAAAGTCGCCAGAAAATTGCCATTTTATGCAGGGACATTATTACATTGAACATGTGGGGGGGACACCCGCAACCCCAAAAAACTTTTTTTTCAAGGGAAGAGGAGGACACCCCCCACAACACCTGCTCTCCTTGACCCCTTATATATGGTCACCATATATAATGTTGCCATAACTTTTTCCAAGCAACATTATTTATGGCGACCATATATATGAGGATAACATTACCAGATACAGGGGGGGAGAAAGGGTCTCACTATGCGGATGATCACCTAATCTATATGAGCAATCCAGCGGTATTGGTGGCTTAATATAAATCGGCAAAAATCTGTCTTATTCAGGTACAGGGCGGGTGAAGATGCGATCTGAAGGGCTTGCCCTTATGCAATTGTTACCTTGGGCTTCAAATATTTGGATATTCACTTGCGTCCAAGCCTATCAGATTTCACCCAGCTTAATCTCTCACCCGTGCTGGACAGATTCGCAATGGGCATAACACATTGGCAAACTCTCCCACTGACCTTGTTGGGTAAGGCTGCTCTCTTTAAAATGCTAACACTTCCCAAATGTCTTTATGTCCTGCAGAACGCCCCGCTCCCAATTCCTAGACACGTTTTCACAGAGATTGAGCGATCCCTACGTGGGTTACTCTGGGGAGGGAAACAACTGTGGGTGGCACTGAAGACACTGAAATGGTCGATATGGGAAGGGAGCATAGGTTTCCCAATCCTCAACGGTATTATTGTATGGGGGGTGAGGAACAGAGGGATCTCCTCGGGTTGACACGGAACATGTGTCAGATATGGGTGGAAGCACATCAGGACATCAGATGGGGTGGTAGACCAACACTGGCTAAGCCCATATGACGTAACATACACTTAACTGAATTGCTTAGGGTGGGGCACTTTGGGAGCGGGGAGGCAAGAGGCAAAAGGGATAGGCCCCCTCGCAGATGTGATACAGGAGGGCCAACCCAGCTCATTCGAGATGCTGTAGGGAAAATGTGGCCTACTGTGAAAGGAACAGTTTAGAAATGTGCAAATGGCACATGCTATGGGTGCTCTGTTCCCCTCGTAGGAAGACATCCCATAGAGCTCACCCCTGAAGGCTAACTTATTCCCAGCAGGTATCTCCTCCAGGGTAACATTTACACTGTGCCAAGTTTTAACAGCCTTTAGGACCCAGGAATTCCCCCGCCTGAAGGAGAGACGGGAGTGGGATGTGGGGCTGTTGGAACCGGAAGAGTGGGTGGAGGCTCTAAGGTTTCCAAGGGAAGGTGGAATTGTGCCCATGCTTTGGCTATTACAATTTAAGACACTCCCCCGGGTGTACTACTCCCATACTACACTGGCCAAACGTGGCATTGTTGGGGAGTGACCCATGTCTAAAATGTGGAACGGAAGGGCAGCACCTTTTTGTCATATACTGTGGTACTGTGCACAGATTAAAGTCTTCTGGGGGAGATGCATGTGTAAACTGTCCACCGTAACGGGTGCTCAGGTACCTCTGGAACAGGGTATTGGCTCTGCTGGGGATATGGGAAGAAGCCATGTTCACGAAACATGAATTATCATTTTTGGCAGTAACAATGGGGCTTGCGAAGAGGATCAAGCCAGCACCTGGGACTGAGCCAGTGGACTGCAGAAGCTGACCAATGTTCATCCCTGGAGAGGAGAGTATACAAGGCAAGGGGTTGCTCCCAAACAAGCTTGAAGATATGGGCAGAAGCAGATGGGGGGGGGGGGCTGTAGGAGTATGGTAATTTGCTTTTGTTTAAATCCCAGAACCTTAAGACAGTGCAATATTAACCACTGCACTCTCTGTTTTATTATGTTATTGCATTTATGCTACCCTGTGGATACTGTTTTATCATGCTCAGATGTACCTATGTTTGTTTTTTGTTTTCTCGGATATTGCAAAACTAATAAAAAGTTAGGATTTAAAAAAAGCTTGCTGTCAAAAGAACGAACCAAAGGCAACAGCTCAGGGCTTGCAAAAAGGTAATCCATGGTGGTGGTTCTAGAATTTCACATTTTCCACGTATAGTCACCTGTTTTGTTCCCCATCACTCTACCTCTACCGTTCAACCTTACTCATTTCCATTCATGCACCAAAGGCACAGCATAATGTTTTCAGATTCTTTCCCTCTGGGCGGGTTGTAAATGTTACATGACAACAACTTTCGATTCTTCGGGTAGCTTAGTATGGTAATTATCACCACCTGCCAATAATTACAGGCAGTGGTAACAATTTCACAGGATGACAAATTAGCTCTCCCAACAAGCATAAGGCCCCATGCCCTCAGTGTGATCATTCCCTTCTTAATAGCCAATTTGCAGTAAGTCTGGTACCCATCAATGAATATCTTAGTTGTCACCCAACATTTCTGGATGCAAAAATATGTCCATACTCATAAGCAGGTCACGACCAACCACCAAGATTGTAAAATGCTTGTGCCCATGTGTATTCCATGTTGCTAGGTTTGTGTCAGTTTCGAAGCACAGGGTTCGAAGGCAAAAACCCAGCAACCCAGGCTGTTTTGTAGATACCTTTTCTGCTGCAGCCCATACGTCAGAGAACACTGATCGGCCTGCTCTGGTTGTGGTGACTCTAATGTCATGTTTCAGAGATGATGTGTTTACCCCCTAGGGTTAGACAGAATGTCATAACACATTCTCAGAAACTCGGGGCTGTGCCCTAGTACTGTGTTTACATTTGTGGGTGACACGCACTATACATATGTTGAGTCAGTCCTCCGCTCATCCACAAAGTGAATATATTCCATGTCCCTTGAACCAAGAACTCTGAGCACTGGCATCAAAGAAAACAACCCCAAAGCGTGTGTACGATTTAAGTGTTCCTGAATAGATTTGGGGAATAAGTGCGTTATAATGAGAGCAGAGTTATTAATAGGGAGCTCATCCTCGAGGCAATATCCCACATTTTCCACCCGATGCAGAATTGCATGGGTGAGGGTGGCCAGAGTGTTATCAACCTCCACCTCCACATGTGTGCTCGAATTGCCATCCAGCCTGGGGTCCATGCTTTTATCTTGAACGTCAGATCCTGTCACGTCTTGGTCCCCCACAACCTCTATGACCTCTTGTGCAGGGGGTTCAATTAGCCAGCTTGTTAAGGTGCCCCTCTGCCTGGAGACCCTTTTCAGTCTACTTTTTGCTTTCCTTTTAGCTTTCAATGCTAGAGGTCTTATCCCAGTGCCAGAGTTTTTGGCAGGAGGATCCAGGGAAAGCATCGTGTGCCAGAGTCAATAATGGTTTCCCACCAACTCCATTGTTATCTTTTATTCTGTTAAGACTATTTAAGCGTTGATGCTCCCTTCTCGTTATTTATATCTGGGAGTGCTCACAATCTCCAGTATTTGTATCTGGTATCTCCACCTTGTTAGACTCAAGATGTTGACCAATGCAGCACCAGAGTCCTTCCTGTGAGCTGATAATGCTTGCCGGGTGTTCCATGGCAGTGATGCGGTCTTGCCCTCTGGGTGGATTGTACTATTGTTTGAAATCATACCACGTGGTCAGCATATCGTTTCTCTATGTTGCATAGGATGTCTGTGTGCTGTGCTACAGTCTCAAACATTTTCCCACACAGTTACAACATAATGTTTAAGGCAAACTGAACTGCCTCTCTAATTTCCCTGCCTACTGTATTATCTGCTAGGTCACTACAACTTCTTCAGCCCTCGTCCAAAAAATTCTGGCGTGGTAGTGAGGCCAGAGCCTTCCTGCATTATCACAACTATCCCCGCCTTAGATGTTATTAAGGCTGGTGCAGGGATCACAGCTCCCAGATCTACTGATATAACACATTCCTTTCGCAGATAATAAGAAAGATTCAGTAGCAAGTTGCTGTTATCAGTAGGAGAATATCTGAGGCTGTCATGTGGATTGATATCAATCGAACACCCACCATCTACCGTTAGATGTTGATTGGAGTATCCTACACCCACCGTGGGGAAATATTAAGTCATCTTGTCCCCTGTTCCAGTCGGGCCAAACTGCGCTTGTTCTAATTGACCTGTCACAATGTTTAACATAGCGCTTTCCATTGTCACACTTGAAGACTTCATGGCCCTGTTCCATACATTATATGGAGCTTTCTTTTTGACTGTCAGATCAGTGATTTTCTTTGCTTTCTCTAACTGTCATTATTTAACTCAACCACCAAGCTTACTCTCATGAGATAACAAGCAGGCTGGTTACATTAAATTATTAAGCTGTGCTGTGGAGAAGGATCGAAGAACCCCCACCTCAACCACTTTGCCCATATTTCCTATAGGTTGGAAGCCAGAATGTGAGACACGTGCGGTACCAATGAAAATACTGATATGGAAGAGAATCCTGGAGGCAAGGTTCCCATTGAGGAAACCATACCTACATACGAGACAATATGATGGCCATTTGAATGCAATCCGGAAGAAACAGGTCAAATGAATGGTGATGTCACACAGAGCCGAGCTGGCACATAGAGAAGGGATGCAGAGACTAGAGAAAGCAGATACTCTATAAGGCATCAAGCAAGTATTGAAGATAAGTGGCATCTTGGGATCAAGATGATTAAACTTATGCTACAGAAATGATGAAGATGTCAAGCTGTTTTACACGTGTGCAGATGCAAAGAAACACAAGCAGACAGTATTCTTGAGGCTAGTTTATAGTGAATAGATTGTGGCATGCACCAACATATACATATATATTGGAGTCAGTAAAGAATGGATGTTTCGACTATGTACTATAGCAGAGCTGGGCTAAAGAAGGTAGGCCTCTTTTCCAGTATGTCGCAGTTATAAAACACGTGAATTAAAAGTGACTCTCAGAAAAGCGAGGCTGGATGAGCCAAGAAGCCAAGGCCATATCAGGCTGGAATGAGCAGACATTGGATACAAATCGTGTGAAAGGACAAAGTTCCTGTTCAGGAGGCACAAACAAAATAGAGAAGACGTCAGAGGTCTAGTAGAAAATAGTATTTTAATACACTAGAAGCTTGAATTTGTGGTCTTCAGTCACATGGTGGGATGAAGTTGGACGAGCATGATGGTCACACATACGCATGCTGGCAGAGCGTGCCTTCACGCCCCTGAATTCTCCAGAGCAAGAGAACACTCCCAAAGACAAGTTCAAAGCCCTAATTGACAGCAGACCACTAAGGTGATGATGATGATTATGCAAATTGGTGGGATGCTATGGTCAAGGACTAGCTCACCAGCACCTGGAAGCCTAGCCTGCACGCTGCTAACAGAAGTGGAAAAGTACTGACAGAGGTTATAAGCCAACCAATGGTAGAGGACCACATGATTAAGGGTCCTATAGTTATGCAGCCAGTTGGACGTTGTGTATTTAGTGACGTTCGTAGCGACCTGTTTAAGGGGTGGTCCCTATCACACTTGCCACTAGGTTTTTGTAGTTTGCCACGTAGGATGACGTTAGTAATTTGTAGGTTGATGTCACCTATGATGATTTTTTTCTATAAAAGAAATCTTTTTTTTAAAATGCATTGAGAGAGAACTTACACTGAGACGTCTGTTGTCCTCCCTGTTTTAGATAATTTATACTAAAACAGCTATCCTTTTACCAACTACTTGAGTCATTTCGGTTATTGATGTCTGAATAATGTATGCATGCCCATCCATCACAAGGGTATTGCTACCTCATTTTAAAGGGCTGGGAGCTCCAGTTCAGTGCTGCATGCCTCACAGGTAAAACAAATGTCACTGCTCTCACCATCAATCTTTTTGCAGTAATCCTTCTACAGAGCAGTGAGCGTCCACTGAGCAATGATTTTGCACTCTTGTTGCTCAGCATAGGTCACTCTGTGCAGCTGAGTAACTAACTGCACTCACTGGCGTGCAGTGTGTGATCTTTTGCACAGTGAGGTATTTCTTAAATGACAGCAAACACCATGACATAGGCAGACTGATGGCAGCCACCTCAACCCAACCGCAGATCACCACACTCATCGTACTCATCTGGGGTTTAGCTCATGTCCCCCAAAACCCCCTTCCCCAGTATGCTCTATCTACAGCTGGATGAGAAACTGTTTCACTTCACTGGGGTTTGAGTTGATAGGTGGGGGTGGGAAGTCAGAAGCCAGGAGTCAACCTCCTCCTCTGTTCTGCTCTATTTGGCCACCTCTGCCACTGCCCTCCATCTGCTGACCCACAGAAAAAGAACTCATGGGGCCCCATAAACAACCAGCGCTGTCAAGCTGCACCAGGATTCCTAACACCTAGCCACCTCCGACAGCTAGACTTAAACCCCAGAGCATGTATCTGCAAAAAAGAAACACACTTTTGCCCCACCTTTCATCACTCACCTCCCCAACCCAGCACACTACCCCTTCTCTCCCACATTCACGCACCTCACCTTTGTTTTAGAAAGACCAATTGGAGTGGTATCTGAGTGGTCTTTGTAAATCCTTCTTTTTTTTCTTGTTTTTTTATTAAACTTAGTAAGTTACTAATGTATTCTATACCAGAATCGCGATGCATCAAATTGGATAATCAACCCTATAAGACCCCATCAATACAGAACAGGAATGTTTTTTCTTTGGCTTGGTTCAGACCCATGGAAACACAGCCCCAGGCTTCATAACCAGAGATGCATGTTGAATGATAGATGGGTACAATTAAATCAAAGGTTAATCCACACATACCCCTGTCATAATTAAGGGTCGCACCATTTACCTTAGCCAATTTAGTGGTTGAGCTATTATCATTGTTACACCAGCCCATGTTATTGGTAATAACAATTCCTAGATAGGGGAATTGGTTGAACCTTTTCAGTCAGCAACCAGATGCCAAGGTGATAGGTAATTTCTCACTTTGCCTGCTTACGACCATTAAATCAGATGTATTGGTGTTCAGAATAAGATCCTGAGCAGCCATGAAATCAACATAGACACTCGCAAGTTTTAGAAGGGTTCTCCGGGTACGAGCCAATAGGGCAAGTTCATCAGCATATGTGAAAATACAGATGTTTCTACCAGCCATTCCTGGTGTATCCTAATTTGATTTGTGAAAATCATTGAATAATGAATTACCATAAAGATTTAACTAAAGTCGGCCTAGATGTTTGTGGAAAGATTGCTATGTAGTGCATTCAGCATATATATTAATGGCATATACAAGTCAAGAAGGCAGAGGAGACATTGCCCTGGCCATCTAACTGGACCCTTCAAAATGATTATTGAAATGTAGTTCAGTATATTTATTAATGCCCTAGACAAGGCAAGCAGGCCGATTAACACAACAGAAGGCCGAGCTCAGATACATATCATATAGATTGTAATCATAAATCCCGGAATGTAGTTGCTAGGTTTCATCTGAGGGTTAGGGATTGCTTGATGTCCCCATACTGTCTCTGTACCAGTATTGTTCTTCCACAGCAATATGAATGAAGCTAAACCAATCAATGATTCTGTTGTAGCTAACCCTACACAGCCACTTTGAATAAGTATCGATTAGTGAAATTAAAGTATTGCATTTTGGGTCTGAACTACCACTCTTCAATTATGGACTTCCCCCAACTATCTGGCAATGAATTATTAGCTGAAATTGCAGTCGAAATATCACTAAATATCAGGTCCCAGTTTGAGTTGCTATGATTATTGCTTTCCCATGGGTTGTCATAAGGGGAGCATTGTGCATCTCATTATCAGGATTGAATTTGACAGACAGTGTGTGTCTAGTGGCCAGTACACATGTATCCCACAAACAACCTACTGCAGTTAAGACATCACATTGCACTGAGGGTATTTATAACTGGGTAAAAGGCTGCACAGAGGCTTTAGAGGATGGCTTATCATTGTAAATGCTTCGGACAGCACCAACGGCCATGGACAGAATGTGCTCTTGTGTTTTCTTAAGGGTTGCAACTTTCAAATTTTGCAAAACCTCGTGTTTCAAAGCTTTATTTTTTACTTTGCCATATCCACTTATAGTTCTGTCTTATCCTCATCAATTCAGAGTTATTCCTGACGGGGAACTTTAGTATTATTAGGAGTGAGTATTTATACTCCTGCAATCTTTAGTGTATCAATTTGGATAATGCTTCAAGTTTGGAATCTTGTTGTTTGCAGGATTGATCATAAATGGCCACAATTGTAACATCTGTGGAGGAACTACCAAGACAAAGCTCTATTTACGGTACAGTTACAGTAATACATTTGTCTGAAGTTGTTTCTTTAGCTAAATTGACCAATTGTTTGGTCTCGAAAAAGTATATGAGAGAACATTACACTCGCTGGGGGCTCGTCATTCACTCCTAAAGGAGATTAAATTAGCAGAATTAGTGGATTAGAATAACTACCAGGATGTCGCAAAACAGAATTGTTGAGAATAAATAGCCAGTCACACAAGAATTATAAAATAATCCATTATCAAGGAAAATCTGCTGTTCCTGAAAGTAGGCTGACTCTATCTGACAGCACTCTCCCATTTACAGACCAAAAGTCAAGCTCTATTAAATAGGGTATAAATATGTTTTTATTAAAACTTAAATGTATTTAAATAAAAGAAATTGAAGGTGCTCCCTTTGCATTATGCATGGGATATTACCACAAGACATGAGATATACATCACAGGGGCTTAGTTATCCAATTAAAATTGCCCTACCTGACAATGTAACTAAATATAATACACACATTGCTACGCACACAGGACAATTAATGACTCTAAAAATTCTAATCCTGAATAATACAAGGCCACCACTAAAATTATGTAATTCTCTGATCATAATGCTGCTTACCAGCCAGTGTAGTAGCGCTCTCTTGAGTTAATATTTACACAACAACAATTTCCACCCATAAATTAATAAATCCAACACATTATATTTTCTGCAGTATAAAAAACAAGTATTGGTACCAGAGAAAGGTTGAGCTATTTTCATCAATTTTCCCTCTGAGTTAATGTGGGATTGTCAATTTTTGATCTCACCAGAATCTAAATACTGAGGACTATTTTAAGTCTTTGGTTTTGTGGGGTCAGTTTTTTTCATACCAGCTGGAGGACTAGTCAGCTATCTCCTCTGCCTATTATTCCATAATAGCAAAGCAATATATCTTTGTCCCTCTCTCTTTAGGTCCAACAAATTGGTATTCTTCACCTTAGCTACCTTAATGGCAGCTGGATAAGGTGTTTGTTTCTCTGTTTTTGAGAGATCTTGAGTTATGCACGTCATAGATCCTCATAGCTTGGCTGGTTATCCACTCTAGACTTCTTGAGTTATCAAAATCACAGACTAAAAGAGTGACACCATATTTTGGAAGGGAATTGAAGAAGTGAGTTTTAAAATCTCTGCTTTTGGTATCAACACATTGAGAAATTTTGGCAAATGGGCAAACGGGCACTGGAGTTCTTGAGCACACTCCCTAGGCCATTCATCCTCAGCACAGATTAAAATATAGAATTCCTTGAAGGCTTCCTGCATATTTCTGTGAGTTGAAAAGTATTTTTAACGGGTTGGTTCGTAAGAACACCATTTGTAGTAATTTTGAGCTTCCAGCCCATAAAAAAAAGAAAAGAAAAAAAAAACAGGAAAGGAGAGAATATTCAATTGATAAATTCAAGGTTGGTTGGGCCATTCATCAATCCAAATGATGCCATCAGCTGAATGGAGGATAGCACCGGAGCAATGCGCTGGTCTTGTAAGTAAGACCACGCAGAGCAACAGAGGTTTGAATCCTGGAACCGCACTTAGAAACCAAACTCTGGTACGTTATTAGGTGTGTTATAAAAAAAAAGATCAGCTCATACAATTATAAACTGTGATTGTGGTTTTCTTTTTCTATGCCTCTTTACTTGGGTCCAACGTCCCTCATCAAAGTCAGAGCCACTAATTGAGCCCCATTACCTACTTGCATATGTAGCCCCCATCATAATGACTGTAAGGAGGTTTCCAATGTGTATGGTATAGGCAATCCTCTCTTGTCTCTCTTCTTGGATTGGTCTTCCGGGTTTTTGGCCTCAAGTCCTTTCTGAGTTGCTAATACATCATGGCATATCTTCATATAGTCAATCAGAATCCATATTTCCCCATCACCCTATGATCTCTGGGTATCCCCATAATTCCTGGCATGAATAGGGATCTTTAAATGCCCTTTTTAGGTTTTCTTTTCTGTCTCTTGATGTCAGTCATGAGGGCAAAAAGTCGCTCTGCTGGATCATACACTGTAGTTCTTGTTCACTTAACTAATCTTCATGTCTTGATTCACTTGAGTGCTCTAATTCTCTCTACACTCTACTATTAACTTCCTAAATGGACCGCTCTACTCTCCACTCATTTGAATTTTTCCATATTTCAGAAAGGAAACTCAAATCTTCTGTGCATATTGATGAGTTTGTACATGGTATATCACCTATGTCCTCAATACAGATTGGTGTGTCAAAGCCAACATTATGACTCTGGAAAGGTTGGGGCAGTGGAGAGTTAGTTTGAGGAATTGGAGATGATCTCCCTTCTTCCAAGAACCTTATCTGTCTGTGAGACTTAGATTGTGATTCTGAAATCAATGGAAGAGGTTTGGTTTTGTGTTCAATTCAGCATAATGGTTCATTTAAATTATCATATGCTGTTTACCCTGCACCAGCTGTTCCCTAGATTCATTCAGATTAGTCTGGCTAGTGCCAAATGCTCTAGTTTTGGAAGCCAATATCTTTTTGTGTTTGAGCTTCTTCTGTAATTAATCTTTGTCTTTTTGGATAAATATGTATTTGTTCTGCAGACTCTTGGCTCATCGACTGTCAGCTAGCTATTTCTTTCTCCAGATGTTCAATCTGTGACATTGCTTCATCAAGAAATGTCATTAATGTTTCTGTTTTCCCTCCCAATGTAACCTGTTCTTCTATCCTTGCATTAACTCTTGTGCAGTCACCTTACTTTGATCACACTGTGCTGGTGCCTGTGTCAATTGAAATGGGAACTTATGTATTTCCTGCATTGAAGTTTCTTTTCCCTGTGCTGAGTCCTTTCTTTCTTAATGATGTCATATCATCATATAACTGCTGAATTCAGCCTATCAATCTACCTCTTCATTGATATGTTTTGCAGTTGTCTCTTTGCTCTCTTTCAACGGTATATGTCTCTTTTCTCCCTTTCAATGGCATATGTATGGTCACAACATTCCCTAATTACCCATTGATATACGTGGTTGATCAGTTATTTTGGCCTTTAACTTATCATATATCTCCTAGACACTGTGCATTGTTTGACTTCTCTGCACCCATCACATTTGGGTTGTATATCCCCTATCACACTGATTTGTTCTTGTAGCAACACTTACTTGTCTCCCAGAGATGCATTCAACTATGTAATGGCTTGTCCATGCAGATCATTAGCGTGGTGCATTACCGTTCATTCTGTTGAGGTGTGTTGAGCATTTTCTGTATATTGGTGCACATTATGTAAATGCTCAGCCAATCTATCCTACAACAGCTTAAGGGAAAAGAAGTGATGAGCTAAAAAATGTACAATAATTTGTTTCTCCTTCCTAGCTATTGAGATTAGGTATCATTTGTGTACTGCTTCATCTAGCAGGAATTCTGGTGCCTAAATATCTATTTATACATTTAGCACCATTCTTTTGTTTTGTTTTTCCATGACTCAATATCCTTTGTCAGCCATTGCCCATGTGAAACTACCTGGTCAGTGCATTTTCAAGAGCCACATTCAAATCAACCCACGGCCTGTGGCAGCGCCCGCGTAGTTATGGTTAAGTTGCTCTACTCATAGGAGGGAGCAATCTTTGGGTGGCTTATAACATCACTCCCCCTGAATGAATCCTTACCAAATTTTGCAGAAAAGGTATATGACCTGCTCTCAATTATATTTGGTAAGTTTGGTGAGGTTTCGTTAAGGGTGGCCAAAGTTATAAGGGGGGTCAAATTTGCAGCAGGAGCGGTGGCTTGGTCCCGAAAGTGTGCTTTTATAAATTTTGTGTAAATCCGTCCAGTAGTTTCTTTAAAACGGGCTAAAAGCAGGTTAAAAAACAATTGTGATATCTGGGTTCAGTCCACGGACACACATCCCTGTTCGGTCATCCAATTGGCTTAGAGGCCGATGTGATGTCCGCGGACATCAGACGCGCCCACTGATTGGATGGAATTATGGCTTTGGCACCACTCAATCAAATTACATGCAATTCTGGGATTCTATTCTACACCTAATTCTGAATGTTTTTTTCAGATCTACATATATAAATGATTTTGTAAAGTTTGGTGGGATGTTGTCAAGAGGAGGCTACATTAGAGGGGGGTCTCAACATTTTTAAATGGCGTATAACCTTGTTGCCGTTTGACGAATGTGGAAAAAAGTTTCCAGAAAGATTATAGACACAACCTTGAATGTTTGTGTAAAGTCTGAATGGGTTTTGTCATGTGGGGGCAAAGTTATATGACTATTGTATGCACATACATTTTAAAACTTTTGAATTTTTTTTAAAGATGGCCGGATTTCCAGCAAACTCATGTAAGCAGCATTGGCAAGGACCTTAAAGCATGGTTTTGCAAATGTGCCTGTGTTTTATTTTTTGATAACTGTCATAATGTAGGTACAGAAAATAGTGATATACATTTGGTGACTGAGGTATAGCCTTTGGCCATGGGCAATGGCCAGATTGTCCGGGTCATGGCATAAAGCCATGACCGAGACAATCTGGCTACTGGCCATGACCACGAGGGATGACAAATGGGGTTAAAGTGAACATGTCCACCTGGGACCAGCTATATGGTAAAGTTATTTGAACGTGGGATGGGTTTAAAAGGGGAAAATGGTGCTTGTGGTAATATAGTCATAAGGTTCTCCCTTCCCTTTCCATGGTGGCCATCATGGAAAAGGATGTTCCGTCCTACAGCAGTAACACATACTAATATGGAGGGGCAGGTGGACAGGGGAAGATGTTGTGCATGTGTTACTTGTATGGTAGGGGCAGTGTTTCTCATGCTCCTTGATAACAGTTTTGAAATTGCTTCCCCCTGCAGAATGGTGTGTTGTAGTATATACAGAGGACTGCTGTCTTAAAAAGATATGGATCAACAGCCTTTTTATTGCTTTCAAGGTAGCTGCTGGGATTTTGTGTCCCACAGAAGCAGGCTGTATGGTTATAGTATTGGTTGAGGAAGATGAGGTGGAGGAAGACAGCCTACTACTTGCTAAGAAAGCAACAACCTTTCTGTACTGGTAGTCCGCGACTGAGTACGAAGTTGCACGCAGTGCATTTCACTTTGGTAGCTTTCGCCTTTCGTACATTCCCAACAGTGGTAAAGTACTGCCACACCCATGATTCTCTCTGGGTGCTAGAGGTAGGCACTTCCTTTACCTCATCTTCTTGGTCGTCTTCATTGTCTTTGGAGGTAATGTGCTTTTTCACTGTGTAGGTCCTCCAGCTGGTGGTGGTGGTAGCTCTTGGGGAGGAGGGATGGCAATAGCAGATGCCATGTTTAAGATCAATTGTAATTTTGCTAATATTCTTCCAAGTATGTACTTTGTATTAGATTGTTAATGGATAATGAGTAAGTTTGGGTGTAGGAGGTGTGCAAGGGTGCATTTTGATCTTGAAAGTTCCTAGATCGGTAGAAAATGCAGTTCCAAACTGTCCTCGAAGCATGGACCCGATCGCGAAGTGTGGATGAGTTCGCGGACACGTCATCATGCCGCTCACGTGTGCATGGTCATGTGGCACTGTCCGGAAGGTCCGCAATGATGTCAGGTGTTCGCAGATGTCAACAGACACAAACACAGTGGAAAAAGTTGCTGAACGTGTATAGCAGTGTTAAAAATTATGATAGAAGGTGGCAAATGCCAGCATTTTAAGGAGAAACTTTGTAAACTGGACAAAAGTGTGGCTATATTGAGGTAAGTATGACATTAGTAAGTTGTAGGAAAATAGCATGCAATGATAAAAACCCATGAAATTCACTGAGCAAACTTTGTTAAAGGGACATTATGGTTAAGTTGCACTGATAAAAACCTATGAAATTCACTGAAATAACTTTGTAAAAGGGATGTTATGGTTAAGGTGCACTAATAAAAACCTATGAAATTCAATGAAAAAAACGTTGTTGAAGGGACGTTATGGTTACAAGTAAAACCGAAAAACCTCAGAAATTCTCCAGTTATGGTAAGCTAAGTAACCATAACTCGTGCCACCACTGTGTACTGCTAAGGCTAACACCCAAGACATCAAAGAAGACATCACAAATGTCATTGATGACATCACTGATGACATCACGTATCTGGCCCACTTGTTGAAATTGTTCAAGATAAGACCCAGCCTTTGGGCCAATTCACATGATGAGTTTTCCTTTTATGTGTGAAACTCAATGCTAATTGAGGGCTGCTGTCTCTCAAGGGAGCCGGCAAGTGTGTGTATCCCATAAGTGTATACTTGTCATGATATCTGGTGAGAAGGGAAAATTATGGATGCAGTATTATGGCTTCTCTATTTTAAATTAAAGCATTCTCTATTTGTGTTTGCATTCTCCACTACGCTCTCTTACAGTCTTAATTTAAAATCACCCCCAAGTATGAAGACAGATTTATTAGTACAGTAAGTAAGAAGCTCAATTATACCCATAACTCATTCATTGATATCTACCAGGCTCTTCATATTGGGGCCAAGGTCTCAACCATTAAATGCATTGTAGAATGTATGTATAGTAGTGGACTGCATAAGTACCTTTGCATTATGCCAGAAAATCTCTGAAGAAGAATTTAGACAGCATCTATCATAGTGCTTCTTAGCAACAACAATGGCCAAACCTCCTATGTTTCTACCAGTCTTGTTTTTTTCTTTTATTTTGATTAGGAATAAAATTGACAAAGCCATTTAGTGGGATTTATAGTCATTTTCAGGTCTCCTTGAACTAGTATGGCACATATAGATAGAAATGATACAAACCCAGCACCCCTGAGCTACTCACTGAAACATTTCTGCAGAGAAGCATATATGATTGTGGCAGCTTTGTAATTTGCTTGCAATGCAAGACGGCTTGCATTCTGTAAAATTGCCTACCTGATATTCAACAGAAATTCAATGATGAGATCCTGCAGACAGATTCCAATGCAAGAAAGCATGGGATATACATTCAGCTATATATCATTATATAGACGTATTGGACTGTAGACCTTAGACCGTAGATTGCTACAGTAGATCCAATGGAATACTCTATAGAAATGCAACAGTAAAACAAGGGAAGAAACACATAACCCATAACATATAAAAGACCTATTCGAGGTCATGCAGGAAACTTACAATGAGTGCCTTGAATTCAGTGAAGGCAGAAAAAAGGAGTACTCTGTGAGCCCAAGAAGTTGTATAGTAAACTGAAAGGAGTGTCTCAAATCTAAAGTGCACGAGGTAATAACATTTTATATTTAATGGGGCAACATAGTTGCTTGTGTCTTGGGTTGCAGCAAATACAGTCCATATTAACAGCAGACTTCATTAATGTTGCAATAGAAGTCGCTCAGGCTCTTTATTTCAGTTAATTGCTTACAGTTTTTCATTCCAGAGAGCATTCACTCACTGTAAGAATGGCAAGGGAAAGGAAAATATATATTTAGATAGTTCTGAAAATGGATTTAATTTCATAATTTCCAAGAAGAGCAGTTTAAATTTACAACTCAATTAAAAGTTGATGGATAGCCCATCAGTCATTCCCCAGCACGCAATTTGGATTGCAAATACAATTACCTCACAAAAAATACCCTGCCCGTGGCTTCACAATCTGTTTCGAAACGCTCAGATTGATGGCACCCACAATTCCTTTTACCGCAGCAGGCCGCTGTGCCTGATTGTTCATGCTTGAAGAGTTTATGTGTGCCTAAAGCCAGGCATTGACTGCGTGATAGTTATTGTTGTTGTGTCAGAATGTCACTGCCTTATAACTCCTACAGAAGCAACAATGAGCAGCCAAGCATACAAATTACAATTTTAGTACAGTAAGACTGTCTACGCCTTCACTCATTTAACCAATCGCTACACACAGGTGAGATGTGCATCTAAAATTCATCTGTCCATATCATGCATTGATGAACACATTTTGTAAAATCTCAAGTGCTTTAGATTTTTCTATTTTTACATTTATATAAAGGGCAACATATGGGTAAAAATATACATTACCGTGCCTGCGCTAGTGGCCCTGCAGTTTATGTTGCTCAACTCATTTAAAGAACAGTTTTGTTTGGCTTATAACTTTTCTGCCCCTGGACGAATACACACCAAACCTTGTACAGAAAGTAAATGGCCCACTTGGAATGTCTTCGTCTAGGGGGGTGAAAATATAGGGGTGGTCCCAAAATCTTTGAAAATCTCATAGACACAATGCAAAATAAAATAACTTGTGCCTGCAGCCCAAACCGCTGGACGTATTTTTAAAAAAAATGTGCCACAGTAGGGGCTTGGTCCCGAAAGCGTGCTTTTGTAAATTTGGTGTAAATCTGTCCAGTAGTTTTTTTTAAAACATGGCCCAAAAGTAGGTCAAAAGGAATTGTGATATCTGGCTCAGGTCCGTGGATTCATTCCCAGATACAGGGTCTGCAGCTGTCTCTGGACCAATCAGGGTCCGGTGTGACATCTGCGGACATTGTACATGGCCACTGATTGGATGTTCGAAAACGTGAGCTGAGTCATATTTTTGGGAAGGGTCGCCATGTTGAATCTTTGGACAGCGGCTGCTGTCTGCAGATAGCACAGGGAGGAAAAAGTGTGGAAAACACATTTTGGGTTATTTGGTGGCCGAATGAGGGCCTGGAAAGGCTGCGTGGGTATAGTAAAGTTGATATGGAGCTGTTTTTATAGGTGAGAAAAAGTGTGCACGTGCCACAAGGTCTTTCAAGGATATCTGGCATCGAAAGAGGACATTGGGGGACTAGCCAATCAGGTTTTGTTGTTGTGAAGGAGGAGTTTAAGTGTACAGGAGTACAAGATAGCAAGTCTTGTGTTTGTTGTGTGTAGTGCAGATAGCTCTGGCTATGGCAATGAAAAGAAGAGTTTGTGGATTGTGGGAGATCCTAGATCCCTTCATTGAAGGTTCATACTGAATCTTGTGGCATCTCTGCTACTATTGGATTGAAAGAAGCGGAAGTTTCGTGGTATGCAGATTGTGGATTTTATTTGGTTTAGGAATGGCATCTTTTAGCAATGCAAATATCTAGTTGGATGTTGTAAATATTTTTCAAGGAGATGCAATGCATTTGACTGATGTCGGAACTCAGATTTTTCTTTTGAAAATCCAAAATGCACTGAAAAAAATGTTGTGAACTTGTGGAATATGCTGTGCAGTATTTTCCTAGTAGTTGTAGTAAATTAAAAATAAAAACTCCAGCAGCGAAAAGGGTGCTGCATTTCTGTTTTGCTGTTCGTGAAGGAACACGTGTGTATTTGGAGCCTGAAATAATGAGAGTGGTAAAATAAAACATTTAATTGCGAGTATACTGCCTCCTGCAACTGCACCTTCAAGGATTTGGAGCACGCCCACACAGGAAGCAGGATAATTTATTCAGAGATCTTTTGCCCTTGCGGCGATAAGCCCACAGCAGCGAAAAGGGCACTGCATTTCTGTTTTGCTGTTTGGCTGGACGTGGGATGCGTGTCCAGGACAGAATAAGAGCTCCAGAGTCACACAGGTACTGATAATAACGCTGGGCACATTAACACAACTACTATACTTCAGTAGACCAATATTTACATCTTAGTTGAATTCAGATGTGTGTCGAGATGTGCTGTTTTATACCAAAAGTTCACTACACTGAACTAACAGAACAAAGCACCAGCGAGGGGGCGGGGGAGAGTTGGATTAAGGGAGCTCTCCAAGTTGCTGTTTGTGAGCTGCATGGTCATTGTGGAAAGTAGGTGTAGGTCTTTCACTATAGCAATGATTTATAAAGGTTGACCAGCTGTGAAAATAAGCACTTGACGCTCCGAACGGCATTGCACTAATGCCAATTAGGGTTGATTTAGGGAATAATCGCCCGCGCGTTAACGTTTTTTATTAATGAAACAGTTTGAAGTGTGAAGTGAAAAGCAACATCAATGGACGAAAACGTTGTGGTAACGCTGCTGGAGGAAAAGGTGTTTATATTTTCACGGCGGCGAGCCATAAAACTCCACAAGAAAACTAGCAGGTCGGGGGGGGGGCGAGTCGGATTAAGGCAGCTCCTTAAACTGTCAGGGATTTCCCGTCCTGTTAGTAAGGAATCAATTGCAAATATACTCTTCATAATCCTAATTTAACACTTATTCCCATATCATATATTTAACGTGGAAAAGGAATACGGACGGGGACTGCTAGGAGTGCCTCTCCACCTCTTGGCAATATTGGAAATAATATATTATATTGAAAATCAATCTGTCTGTTTGTAATTTTATAGTTAGTTAGAAAGTCCTTTTATACAGGACATGATATGGTTTTATGAAGAATAATATATGTTTACCCGCATTTTTTTTTAAAGTTTTTTTTTTAACATTTATAAAACCAACAGTAGAAGAAGAACAGTGGGACTTTCGACATTGTCCCTCCCCCTTCTCTCCTACCCCCCCACCGGCTGATGAACGTTTGTCACATTAACGGTATGTCTTTAGAATTGTCCTCTCATGCAAACATGTCCAATATTCTGATTTTGTGTTGGCACCATTGTAGCATGTAATGACTTTGTAAGTAATCTAGTGTTGGCCCCCAGTCTAATAGAAAGTTTTGTCTGGCCCCCTAGATGTTATATGCTATGCGCTCCATTGTTATGAACAGCCAAACTCTCTGCAGCCATTCTATCGTGTATGGCGCTGATTACTGTTTCCATCTTTGGGCTATTGTTAGCCAGGCGGTGGTAAGGAGACCCATAAAGTTTCTCTTCTGTGTTTTTGTCATTGTTCTGTCTCGGGGTCCCACAGGCCACACATCCAAACCTCTTCTTGAAGGAGTTCTGCTGCTTTAAACATCTCTTGCATTTGGGTTTTTATCTCCAACCATAAGTCTTGTAGTTTTGGGAAATCCCACCAGATGTGTCTCCATGTTCCCTCTGCTTCACAGTCCCGCCAACATTAGTTTTGTTTGGTGTTGTACATTCGATGTAGTCTTTCCGGGGTGTAGTGCCATTGGATCATTATCTTTGTCCATGCTTCTCTCATCTGGATCGCCCGTGTCCATTTGGGGATAATTTGCCAGACATATTTCCACTGGTCTCTCGAGATTTCTCTCCCCAGTGTTGTTTTCCATCTCTTCATGTATTGTCATTTTGTGTCTTCCACCTGGGAGTTTATGAATGTGTATAAAGTAGAGACACATTTTTTTGTCTCCTGGATGTGATGATAAAGGACTCGAATGGGGCGAGGTCTCTTGTTGCCGCCTGCTTTATCCTTGGGGTGGAGAGCCAGTGATGTAGTTGTTCATATTTGAATCTATCTTTTTCCGTGAGCCCGAGGAATGTGCAGCATTCCGTGAATGTTCTAATCTGTTGGTCTTCGTACATGTCCCACACTTTTGTGCATTCAGATACTATCCATTTTTGGAACGTTCCTTTTGCTGTGCCCAGTTGGAATTCCGGGTTCTCAAACATCGGCATAAAGGGAGCCAGATTTATAGTTAGTGTTTCTTTTTTAGTCGCCCTTTTCCATATTTCCAGCACTGCGCTCATGATCTCACTTATGCCGACATTTGGGTGCCTGTGTTCCAGGCTGGCCACAGTAGATGTTTAAGGCTATTCTTTGCCACCACCCTGTCTTGTGCTTCCCATATCTTCTCAGAATTATTGGGTATCCATTCTTTCAAGATCCACATTTGTGCTGCCTCATAATATTTTTGGAAATGTGGGAGTGCCATACCTCCCTTGTTCTTTGGGGCTGTTAGTGTTATGTTGGCGAGTCTCAGCGTTTTGTTCTGCCATATGTATTTGTTTATCATTTTGGTCAGTGCTTTGAAGAACGTGAATGGGATTCTTATGGGGAGAGCATGGAAATAGTGTAATAGTCTGGCCAGGATTGTCATTTTTATCACTGTAATTCTGCCCCACCATGTGATTGAGAGTGGATTCAACTGTGCAAGTCTTTTGTCACCTTGGCTATCAGGTTCGGGAAGTTCCCTGCATATAGGCGTTTGATTGTGTTGATGAGCATGACTCCCAGGTATCTGATCCCTTCATCCGCCATTCGGAGTTGCAACTCCCCTGCTTGCTTTTGTATTTCTTGTTTGTCGCCCATCAGCACCATTAGCTCTGGCTTTTGCCTGTTTATCTTTAGACCTGAGACAGTTCCATAATCATCTATCGTTTGTATGAGAGGGGGTAGTTTAGCTGCCAGTTCCACTAGGGCGATCAACATGTCGTCCGCATATGCTGCAGTGTTGGTTATATCTCCCATTGTGATGCCTTTGATTTCGGGTGAGTTCCTTATTTTCGTCAACAGTGGCTCCAGGAATATTGCGTATAGGAGTGGGGAGAGGGGACATCCCTGCTTTGTGCCTCTTTCTATTCTTATTATGTCTGAGAGTTCCCCATTCACCGCAATTCTGGCTGTGGGTGAGTTGTAGTTAGCCCGTATCATGTTTATGAATGTTTCGCCGACGTCGAGTTTCTCCAGAATACGGAAGAGTATGGACCACTCTACTCGGTCAAACACTTTTTCCGTGTCTATTGCCAGCAAGATGGCTGGGACGTTTGTGATCCCCACCTTCTCAATCAGATGGGTTATTCTTCTTATGCTGTCGTGCATTGTTCTGTTGGGGAAGAACCCTGACTGGTCCTGGTGTATCAGTTTGGGAAGCATGGGTGTGAGTCTGTTGGATAAAATGCTGGTATATAGTTTGGCATCTAGGTTTATTAGAGCTATGGGACGGTATGAGCCTGGTGACTCCTGGTTCTTCCCTTTCTTGTGGAAGACCAGGATTTTTGCCTTATTCATTGAGCTTGTAATGTTGGCCGAGTCCTTAAAGGTGTTGAAGAGCGCTGTGAGTACTGGACTTAGGGATCCCACGTAGGTTTTATAGAAGGTGGCTGTATTGCCGTCCGGTCCCGGAGCCTTGTTTTTTGGTAGGTCCCTTATCGCTTTTGTTACTTCCTCTATCGTGATTGGTGCATTGAGTGATGATTTCTGCCTTGGTGTAATGGTTGGGAGATGCATATGTTTTAAATAATGTATCTGGTCTATCGCTTTTGGCTTGTCCAATGTGTATAGTTTTTGGTAGTAGTCTCTGAATATTTCTTTTATGGTCTTCGATTGCGTTCTCAGTTGGTCATTGTTATCGCTCAGGGCAATAACTGTTTGTCTTTGTTGCTTGCCTTTCAGTTGTCTTGCCAGGAGTTTGTCTGTTTTATTGGCTTTCATTGCATACCAGTGTTTCAAGTGGAGCAAATGATTCTCTGCTCTTTTGGTTCGGATGGATTCCAACTGACCCTGTATATGTCTGTAGGCTCTCTTTAGTTTCTGAGTGTGATTATTTGTCATTTCCTCTCTTATATTCGCTAAGTTGTTTTCTAGTTCTTCCTACCATTTTCGGGAGTGCCTGTCCTTTTGTGATTTTAGTGCGATCATGTGTCCCCAGATTACTGGTTTGAAAAGTTCCCATAATGTGGCTTTCGCCACTTCTGGGGTGTTGTTTTGTTCGAAATAGTCTGCTATGTGGCCTCTGATTGTCTCTCGCATGACGGGGTCTTGTATGACTTCTCTTGGAAGGGTCCATCGCCATAGCCCGGGTTGTTTGCGGATGCCCAGGAGCGACATCCAAATTGGGGCGTGATCTGATATTGAAATGGGGCTTGTCTCTACTTCTTGTATCTCCCCAAGAAGGATCACCGGTACCCAAATACAATCGATTCTGGTGCTTGTGCCGTGCACGTGGGAGTGATATGTGAACACCGGTGTCGGGCCTCTGATTTTCCGCCAGACGTCTTCTAGTGCTATTGTTTGCATGGTGTTCTTTAACGATTGTGACGGGTCTCCCTGGTGTGAGAGATTGGGGTTCAATTGGTCCTCTCTGGGATTCCAAGCCATGTTGAAATCCCCGGCCAGGATCATCTATTCTTGTGAGAAGTTTTCTAATTTGTTCAAGTGCCGTACTGGCTCGTGTTCGGTGCGTAGACTGTTGCGAGCAACAACCGTCTGTTCTCGGTTTTGAATTTTCGCTGCTACGTATGGTCCTTGCTTGTCTTCTAGGGTTTCTCAAATGTGTACATTGAGAGAGTCGGCGAATGCTATCAGGACCCCTTTTTTCTTTTCTCCGTCGTTTGCATGGATTATCTTATCTGATTGTAAGCTTTTAGGCAGATTTTTCCTCTATCCTTGTTCTGTATATGTGTCTCTTGTAGCATTATTATATTGTGTTACCCTTGCCGAAGCTGGTGTTCTACTTTTTTTCTTTTGACTGGGGAGTGTAGACCTCTGATGTTATGTGTTAGGATTTTCATCCCCATCCTGGTGTGTGTCTTTTTATGTTTCGATGACTCCTTTTGGTTAGTTTACCGTGAATACTTTGCTGTGCGCCGGTGGGTTCCCTTTCCCCTCTTTGTGCTAGGATCTTGTCCACTTCCCCTGAACTTCCCATCCCCCATTGTGTTCCCCAACTTCCACCCCCCCACCCTCTCCCTTCCCATTATAACATCCCTGAGGAGGGCTCTGGGCCCTATGATCGCTTGGGCGTATTGCCCTGCTCGCCATGCCCTCTCAAACTCAGGATTACCAATGGCGTGAGGAGTCCTAAACCTCACTAGATTTCTCTTAGATTTCCTGTTTGGTTCCAGCTCGCGGCAGCTGTAATCTGCCAGTGGTCGCTTCTTTGTCTCGGAATTTCTGTTGGAGTACTGGTGGTTGTTGTACTTATTCTGTGCTGAGGTTTGCGTCAGTTATTTGTTTCTTGATGACTCTGTGGGGCATCTAGGTTTTGTGTATGTTGTGGTCCAGCCTCTTGGGGGTCTTTTCCCTTGGATAGGTTCCCGCCGTTGGTTTGGGATCCCTCCTTATCCTGTAGATTCATGATCCATTCTCCTTCATCGCTCGTGGTGATCATCTGTTGTTTCCCCTCCCATGTGAATAGTAGGCCAAAGGGGAATGTCCATTTATATCAAATTTGTCTTGATATCAGTTTGTTATTAGTGACATCTCACTGCGTTTTTGGAGAGTGGACTGTGCCAGATATTGGTAGAGTTGTATTTCTGATCCGTTCATTATTATATGATCCAATGTCCGAGCTTTCCGCGGGATCTGTTCTTTTGAGGGTACAATGCCATTGTGATCAGGATGTCTCTGGGACGGGCCGCTGGTTCTCCCATGTGGCGTGGGCCCACTCTATGTATCCTATCAATCTGGATTACTGCTTCTTCCTCCTTCTTCCTCCTTCTCTAGAATGGCCGGAAGACCTGCTGCACTGCTTGTTTGAGGTCCTTGTCTTTGATGGTCTCTGCCACATTTTTGATTCGAATGTTGGACCTACGGAAGTGATTTTCTAGGTCCTCGCATTGGATTTCCAGTTTGTGGGAAAGTCTTGCCAGCCTCTCCTGCACTTCAGCGTGCCCTTGTGTTTCTTCATCTAAATTCTGTACCGTTTTCTCTAATATGTCTGTGCGTTCCTCCAGGTTCCCCAGATCTATTTTCAGCTCCTGCACCGCCTGCTTCATTTCTCCCTTCATCGTCTCGAATTGGGTGTGCATGGAGGCCATGAATTGTTCTTGGAACTCTTTGAACCATTCTTTCATATCTACTTTGGTGGTCATGTCTGTGTTTTTCCCATTTCTCGTTTTGCACAGAGATCTTCTGGTTTGTTGATGTGTTTGTACCCCACAGACGCTCCAATCTGGTCTTATGCTTAGGTGCTGAATGCTCTTTTGGTTCCCCTTATGGCCCCTCCCGTGCCTTCTCCCCACCTCTCCATCCTTTTGGTATAACTTCTCTTGGGCTTCTTGTGGAGGCGTCTGGCTGGCGCTTCCTCTCGGTGATGCCAGCGTGGGCTGACTCCCCCTCCATTGTATGTTCTGCTGGGCCCTCGAAGCAGTGCCGCTTGTGCCTGGCCACTCAGCTAGCTGTTGTTGGCTGCCGGGGAAAGGGGCCAGCCCCGGCGTCCTCTCACCGCTTTGCCCCTCTCCGGGCGTCTCTGTTGGCGCCGAGAAGCTGACTCTCCTCCGGAGGCAAAATGCCACTGTGTATGATACGCAGCCTGGGTGACACTGCTGGCCCACTTCTTGGGGTCCTCGGTGGCGCTGAGGGCTTCTACCCCACTCCGCCCACCCACCGTCCCGGCGGGCGGCACTGATGGGGTTCTGGATCTCATGGCAGGTAGCTCTCCTTGTTGGGTGGGGGCCGCCCTCTTTCTGTTTCGCAGTCTGGGCACCGAGCTCGGAAGGCGTGCGGCGGGAGCCGCTACCCGGTCACTGCAAGGGCAGGTACCGCAGTTCTCTGCCTCTTCTTTCCGGGAACCGCTCACATCGGGCATTGAAGCCTCCAGTTACTGTTCGCCAGGTACCGAGCTGCCCTGGGACCATGGAGGTGTTTTTTTGTCACTCTTTTTTTGTTGCGGCCTCTAGCTGGCAGACGGAGCTCTGCTCACGCACGTCTGCTCAGCTCGGCCGCCATTTTGGAATCTCCTTTTCCCGCATTTTTATCCTATGTTATATTAATAGTGAAATTGGAAAGTTAAGCACAAACACTTTATGGTGGAACCTATCAGGGAATGTTTATTTAACACTTTGCACTTAATAGTGGGTTTGAAATATTTAGCATAGGCACTTTATAAGGGAACTTATTGCTGAAAGTTTATGAAGAATACCTGATATTATTTTGTGACTGAGATACACGGTTAAAAGCACTTTAGTAGGTGCATTGTCTGTATTATATTTTAGACTTTACAGAGAGTCTTCTATACTAGACTTAAGTATTATATAATGGTTTTAAATTGTAGGGTGATAGCTCTGTATCAAAACCCATATAGAGGGACTGGAAAACTCACCTTTAGCACCATACAGTGTCAAGGCTTGATTGCTTGGTGGTAGCATCTCTACTAAACATAGGGGGGCAGGGAATTACTATCTGTTATAATATTATATAACTGTCTCTTCGGATGGTAAATATAGCCCCAAAATTGAGATCATATAACAAAAAAAAAAAGAAGGATAAGAGAGGCCCAACACAGAAAACCATCACTTTGGAAACAAGTCCGGTTCAGAAGGGAAGTAATAAAGGACGTATATTAGATAAAAGAAATACCGGCTTGAATAAGTCAAAAATGGAACAACCTAAAATGTCTAGCTTTCTCCAGAAACAGGATAAAACTAAAGCATATCAAGATGAAATCTCTATCCCACCACCGGCTAATAGCTCAATGATAGATAATAATGAATTACTGAAGTTATGTCAGTACTTCAGGCGCCAACCATTGGGCTTACTGGCAACTTTGAATTCTTCACAGAGCGAACAAGATAAAGCGGGAATGTCCAATATGGACATTGTAATAGGAATTGACCTCTCAGCAACACCAGATTTGGAGAAATGTGCCTGAATAGAGACAGGAAGAAAGAGAGAGGATAGTCAATGGCAAGATCCTGAAAATGAAGCTGATTCTTCCATAAATTGTATGTGAAAATTAGATGCCCTCACCTCTATGGTGGATATACTTTTAGGTATCTGTACCAATCTACTAAATGAACAAGACGGGGTTAAGAAGTTGGTGATAGAGGTAATAGAAAATACTAAAAGATCAGGGAAAAGTATAGAAAAAAGTGGGAAATATAAACAGTGGGGGACAGATAGCCCTACCCCTTCAGATTTCCGTGTTGAAGGTCTTGGGGAATTGAGTGAATGATGTTGCATAGCAGAAGAAGAAAGGGAAAGGGGAGATGCTATAGGACAAGGGATTGTTGAGATCACTAACATAGAAATAGAGGTAGATGAAAATACAGTACAGGGTAATACTTCATTGGATGAACAGCAGTAATCCTATGGTACAAAAGAACAGAAATAATAAAAAAGGAAGCAGAAATAGGTGAGTAGGGTTTAAAGTAAAGAAGGTGAAGAAAACTAAAAGGAAAAACAGTGCCCTGCCAGAGATATCTTCTAATGATATTGAATGTGTGGATACAGGAGATCGATTCCAGCTGAATAAAAAAACAATACGCTACGAAAAAAGATAATATTAATTTAATTAATGAAGAGAAAGGTATAACCAAGTGGCTAATAGCAAATCCCCCAATGGATCTAGGAGTTACCATACCCAATCTAGTAGAGAATGTAGAACTAGGAGATATAGTGGAAGATGAAGAACAAGATGTAAAATGTGAAAATGTGTTGGAAAAGGAAGTCCCCCTAAGTATCGGGGAACCTGAGGTGAGAATTCTAGATATCCCAATTAATAAAGTAGTAGACAAAATGAACCCCAAAGAAAAACATACATAAGAGAAATGGAAAGATTGGCAATGTATACTAACAAACCTACCTGGGATATAAATCTGAAAAGGGTAGAGAAAGGAAGAGGAGAAGGGAATTGTAGCTTGCGAAAAAAGTATTAAAATAATTGAAAAAAATACACAAGATAATAGTCCTTTCTTAAATAGGAAATGGCTGTTAGAGAAAATAATGTTTAACCCCTCACTGCAGAACATAAAAACGACTGATATTGAAAGAGTAATACTGCCTGAAGGGGTTAGTTGGGAAAACTGGGTTATAGTGAAATTTAGCACACAGTGATGTTAGATTTTATAAGAGAACAGTTCAAGACTATATGGGGAAAGGAATACGAAATTGTGTTATGCAAAAATATCGAAAATCCAGGACCAAAGGCAGGTAATCTAAAATCTAAAAAAATGTCTTTAAAACAAGCATATAAGAGAGATGATGGGGCCGATACATGGAACAAATGTGTGCCGAAAAAAGTGGCGCAAACTGGCGCAGGTGCAAGTGTGAAAAAGGAAGCGCTCGCGCATGCGTGCGATTCATGGAAGTCCCTGCGCGTGTTTTCCTCGGGATGTGCGCCAAACCCGTGCGTGATGCACACAGGCGCACACGTCATTGCAACATCCCGAACGACGTGCTCGACGCGCACAGGGAAAGCGCACAACGCCCGTGCACACACCAAAAAGTGGGCGGGACACAGGGCGTAATACATGGAATGGGGAACAACGGGTGAAAAAGAAGGCGTAACTGGGGAAGTACTGCAGGGAAATACACGGAACGCCCACACGCACGCAAACAACTCGTCATCATGGATTTGAATATGGGAAACAAGCGCACGCTAAAAGACACGCACAGGCGTCAACACTTCTGCCACAGGAAGGCAGGCATAAGCGTTCCCGTGCACAGTATAAAAGCACGCACAAACAACAAACACGTACACACCGCTACGATGAATGCCCCATTTGTCGCAACACTGATCGTGGGACACCGCAGGAGGAGGAGAATAGCCAGGGCCTGCATTTTTTACCCCTGGACAAGCCTTTTTGGGATGCCTGACGACCAGGTCTACGCCAGGTATAGGTTTCCACCTCGTATCATCCTAGACCTGGTCAGGGAGTGGGAAGATGACCTTACATCACCCACCCTCTGCTCCCAAGCATTGAGCCCCTTGGAGAAGGTGCTCAATGTCCTGCATTTTTTGGCCACTGGGTCATTTCAGTGGACTACTGCCATAGTGGGGGGGGTCTCACAGGCCATGCAGTCACACTGCCTACACCAGGTGTTGGCAATCATGACTGCGCGCCCCTCAGTCCGCAGGCACATATACATGCCCAGAACACCCGCAGAAAGGCAGGTCGTCGTCCAGGACTTTTACAGGGTGGCACAATTCCCCAAATTGTTCGGTGCCATAGATTGCACCCATGTGGCCCTACGTCCACCTAGGGCCACTGAGCACATCTACTGAAACCGCAAGCACTGGCATTCCATCAACGTGCAGGTGGTATGCGATTCCAAGGGAATCATCACCTCTGTCTGTGCAAACTACCCTGGCTCACACCATTACAGTTTCATACACAGAATGTCCGCCCTGAGCCGGGCCCTGGAAGCTGGTCAGTATGGCGACACCTGGCTCCTAGGTGAGTACAAATGACCGTGCACATGCATGCATGTCACACACAGACAAATACACAAACCCCAATAATCACAACCATTATCTCCTCTCCAGGGGACAGTGCCTACCCTCTAAGCAACCACATGGTGACGCCAATCCGGAACCCCACCACACCACCCCAGGTAAGATACAACGCTGCCCATATTGCGACCAGGGCCATAGTGGAGCACACATTCGGAGTGCTCAAGTCACACTTCCGCTCCCTTGACCGCTCTGGCGGCCAGCTACTCTATGCACCCCCAGTAGTGTGCAGGATCATTGTGGCAGCATGTGTCCTGCACAATATTGCAACACGGCAGGGCGTACCGGTGGACATGGTGGTGCCCCCACATCCCCAACCACAGGCACAGGCGCTGCCCATGGGAGGGGATAGGGCAAGTGGCGAGGCAGCCCGGACCCAGCTTGTGGCCACATTTTTCACCTAAACTCCAACCCCTGCGGAGTGCACACAGGCCTGGCACATACCAGGTGACAATCGATGATGACAAAGAAGCAGTCAACTGTCACAACCTTACCACGCTGAGAATGTTGCCATGGAAGTGCCACATTGTGTGCATCACTAGCTACTCAAACCTAACCAATCCTGTGTGACCAAAAGGTACACATGCAAGGTGTGTATCGCACAGATCTGCAAAACAGGCCATGACAATCACTGGTATGTAACACAAAGCCACCAAAACCACAACATGACATGGCAAGCAATAGCAAAACACCAACACAATAACGATAATGTACACTTTGACATGGGAAAAATGCAAAGTGGTGTCAGACAATGATGTCTGACATGGAATCAGATGAAATGACTGACCAACAACCTCCCACACAAAGCAAGTCATACCCAAATGGATAACAACAGTTGTAGCTTAAACATAACAATGAATGCCTGTTGACATGCACATTGTGCACGGCAAAATAAACACTGCATAATACTTGTGCTGTGTCCATTTCCTGCAAAAAACTGCTCAGCACACAGCATAGTGACCAGTCATAGTGCGTGATGCACACCCTGAGCATCACAAGAAAATGACAAACTAAATAAAAAAACAAATCATGCTTGTACAGGATCCACAAATGGTCATAGATCATGTTGTGCTGCAGGGACACAGTGGTACCCAGAAGGCTCACTGTGTGGACATGTGGACATGGAAGGGTGGTTGTACATCTTGTGGATCATAGTGCGAGTGTGTGTGTCAGTAGGGACATTGACTCAATACATGCATGTGCAATCAAGTGACCATCAGTGTCCTCATCACATGTGAACATTGCCCATGTGTACACCCAAGCATGTCAAACCACAACTATACCCTCACACTTGAAAGGTAAACACAACACATGAACAGCCATTGATCAGCAGAATACATCATGTACATAGGATACCACAATTACAATGTCAGGGTGCCCATCACACTGTGGGGCAAGGCAACTGTCCAACAACAAAATACCCCCCTCCCTCACATATCACCATGACCCACTGAACAACTGTGCATGGGGTATGTAGCCTTCATCCTTGAAATTCACCTGGCCACAGGATCACCCTTCCCCTGTGTCTCCATCTTCCACCTTGTGTGTAAAAAGTGTCCAGCACCCTCAGAGGCCACCTTGACTTGCAAAAACACCAAATCAAAGAGAACTCAAAGTAGGCCAACACAGAAGCCAAGCAAAAAGCCTGCAGGCAGCAAAACAAACCAGAAGAGCCTCCGGTAGATGACTTGAAGTAGCAGTACGTCACAAAGCCCAAGTACTAGCACAATGATGGAACAACCTAGGTAGCACAGTAAAACAATGTCACAACAGGATGTGTACAATGTGTGTTACATAATATCGAATGATGCATCACAAACTGATGTGTACTGTCACAGCTCCCATGTACAGGCGCAACAGTGGCACGAACCAACCACCGCCACCGTGGTCTGGGTGCCTGCAAGGTCAAACTCACACAGACCTCTGAGACCCTGGTGGGGAAGGAGGGTCAGGGATATGTAGTTGGGACAGGCATTGGTATACTGGATAACCGGAATGAGGGGCAGGAGAGGGGAGTAGGATTGACAAGGGAAAGTAGGGAATGTACAAAAACATAATACTCACATTAACACATACACAATCAGACCAAACATGTACATCATGAGCATAGCACTAAATTACTCAAATTGAAGTCAAAGAGAACTTATCTCCGGGGTGAGTGCTGGCCTCCTGCCTGCGCACTCCCAGGTCCGGTAACATGAGCAGTTCAATGCTGCAAAGAGAGCCAGAGTCACTAATCTGTGTGTGCCCATAAAACACAAACACACACCTCATGCATGCCCCAAAGTAACAAGATACTCTACAAACTATCTGATGTGGTGCTTAGTACCCATACGTAAGATTCCCCCCATGATGGTTCATACACAGTCAATGCAGTAAGTAATGCGCCGGTGGGTGCGTGGCAAATGTAAGACCAATGTGTCAAGATTCACACAAAATCCAATGTTCCCTGGGTAAGCATCCAGACACATTTAGCAAGGTACGACTTCAGTACAAATCATGTTCCAGCATAACCTAAATAAAGTAGGCAGTGCATGTGGCAATTCAAACCTGTAAATGAAATGCAGTGCACACGAGTCTGTCCCTCGCTGTCTTTCCCTGTGAGCTGCTTCTTTCCCTGTCTTGGATCGCTACATGGATAATACAACTGCCACAATGGACCATGTTGGACCAGAGGATAAGTGTCACTGCCCCTGGGTCATTTCAGTGGACTACTGCCATAGTGGGGGGGTCTCACAGGCCACGCAGTCACACTGCCTACACCAGGTGTTGGCAATCATGACTGCGCGCCCCTCAGTCCGCAGGCACATATACATGCCCAGAACACCCACAGAAAGGCAGGCCGTCGTCCAGGACTTTTACAGGGTGGCACAATTCCCCAAATTGCTCGGTGCCATAGATTGCACCCATGTGGCCCTACGTCCACCTAGGGCCACTGAGCACATCTACTGAAACCGCAAGCACTGGCATTCCATCAACGTGTAGGTGGTATGCGATGCCAAGGGAATCATCACCTCTGTCTTTGGAAACTACCCTGGCTCACACCCTTACAGTTTCATATACAGAATGTCCGCCCTGAGTCGGGCCCTGGAAGCTGGCCAGTATGGCGACACCTGGCTCCTAGGTGAGTACAAATGACTGTGCACATGCATGCATGTCGCACACAGACAAATACACAAACCCCAATAATCACAACCATTATCTCCTCTCCAGGGGACAGTGCCTACCCTCTAAGCAACCACATGGTGACGCCAATCCGGAACCCCACCACACCACCCCAGGTAAGATACAACGCTGCCCATATTGCGACCAGGGCCATAGTGGAGCACACATTCGGAGTGCTCAAGTCACACTTCCGCTCCCTTGACCGCTCTGGCGGCCAGCTACTCTATGCACCCCCAGTAGTGTGCAGGATCATTGTGGCAGCATGTGTCCTGCACAATATTGCAACACGGCAGGGCGTACCGGTGGACATGGTGGTGCCCCCACATCCCCAACCACAGGCACAGGCGCTGCCCATGGGAGGGGATAGGGCAAGTGGCGAGGCAGCCCGGACCCAGCTTGTGGCCACATTTTTCACCTAAACTCCCACCCCTGCGGAGTGCACACAGGCCTGGCACATACCAGGTGACAATCGATGATGACAAAGAAGCAGTCAACTGTCACAACCTTACCACGCTGAGAATGTTGCCATGGAAGTGCCACATTGTGTGCATCACTAGCTACTCAAACCTAACCAATCCTGTGTGACCAAAAGGTACACATGCAAGGTGTGTATCGCACAGACCTGCAAAACAGGTCATGACAATCACTGGTATGTCACACAAAGCCACCAAAACCACAACATGACATGGCAAGCAATAGCAAAACACCAACACAATAACGATAATGTACACTTTGACATGGGAAAAATGCAAAGTGGTGTCAGACAATGATGTCTGACATGGAATCAGATGAAATGACTGACCAACAACCTCCCACACAAAGCAAGTCATACCCAAATGGATAACAACAGTTGTAGCTTAAACATAACAATGAATGCCTGTTGATATGCACATTGTGCACGGCAAAATAAACACTGCATAATACTTGTGCTGTGTCCATTTCCTGCAAAAAACTGCTCAGCACACAGCATAGTGACCAGTCATAGTGCGTGATGCACACCCTGAGCATCACAAGAAAATGACGAACTAAATAAAAAAACAAATCATGCATGTACAGGATCCACAAATGGTCATAGATCATGTGCTGCAGGGACACAGTGGTACCCAGAAGGCTCACTGTGTGCACATGTGGACATGGATGGGTGGTTGTACATGTTGTGGATCATAGTGCGAGTGTGTGTGTCAGTAGGGACATTGACTCAATACATGCATGTGCAATCAAGTGACCATCAGTGTCCTCATCACATGTGAACATTGCCCATGTGTACACCCCAGCATGTCAAACCACAACTATACCCTCACACCTGAAAGGTAAACACAACACATGAACAGCCATTGATCAGCAGAATACATCATGTACATAGGATACCACAATTACAATGTCAGGGTGCCCATCACACTGTGGGGCAAGGCAACTGTCCAACAAAAAAAATACCCCCTCCCTCACATATCACCATGACCCACTGAAAAACTGTGCATGGGGTATGTAGCCTTCATCCTTGAAATTCACCTGGCCACAGGATCACCCTTCCCCTGTGTCTCCATCTTCCACCTTGTGTGTAAAAAGTGTCCAGCACCCTCAGAGGCCACCTTGACTTGCAAAAACACCAAATCAAATAGAACTCAAAGCAGGCCAACACAGAAGCCAAGCAAAAAGCCTGCAGGCAGCAAAACAAACCAGAAGAGCCTCCAGTAGATGACTTGAAGTAGCAGTACGTCACAAAGCCCAAGTACTAGCACAATGATGGAACAACCTAGGTAGCACAGTAAAACAATGTCACAACAGGATGTGTACCATGTGTGTTACATAATATCGAATGATGCATCACAAACTGATGTGTACTGTCACAGCTCCCATGTACAGGCGCAACAGTGGCACGAACCAACCACCGCCACCGTGGTCTGGGTGCCTGCAAGGTCAAACTCACACAGACCTCTGAGACCCTGGTGGGGAAGGAGGGTCAGGGATATGTAGTTGGGACAGGCATTGGTATACCGGATAACCGGAATGAGGGGCAGGAGAGGGGAGTAGGATTGACAAGGGAAAGTAGGGAATGTACAAAAACATAATAATCACATTAACACATACACAATCAGACCAAACATGTACATCATGAACATAGCACTAAATTACTCAAATTGAAGTCAAAGAGAAACTTATCTCCGGGGTGAGTGCTGGCCTCCTGCCTGCGCACTCCCAGGTCCGGTAACATGAGCAGTTCAATGCTGCAAAGAGAGCCAGAGTCACTAATCTGTGTGTGCCCATAAATCACACACACACCTCATGCATGCCCCAAAGTAACAAGATACTCTACAAACTATCTGATGTGGTGCTTAGTACCCATACGTAAGATTCCCCCCGTGATGGTTCATACACAGTCAATGCAGTAAGTAATGCGCCGGTGGGTGCGTGGCAAATGTAAGACCAATGTGTCAAGATTCACACAAAATCCAATGTTCCCTGGGTAAGCATCCAGACATATTTAGCAAGGTACGACTTCAGTACAAGTCATGTTCCAGCATAACCTAAATAAAGTAGGCAGTGCATGTGGCAATTCAAACCTGTAAATGAAATGCAGTGCACACGAGTCTGTCCCTCGCTGTCTTTCCCTGTGAGCTGCTTCTTTCCCTGTCTTGGATCGCTACATGGATAATACAACTGCCACAATGGACCATGTTGGACCAGAGGATAAGTGTCTCTGCCCCTGGGTCATTTCATTGGACTACTGCCATAGTGGGGGGGTCTCACAGGCCACGCAGTCACACTGCCTACACCAGGTGTTGGCAATCATGACTGCGCGCCCCTCAGTCCGCAGGCACATATACATGCCCAGAACACCCACAGAAAGGCAGGCCGTCGTCCAGGACTTTTACAGGGTGGCACAATTCCCCAAATTGGTCGGTGCCATAGATTGCACCCATGTGGCCCTACGTCCACCTTGGGCCACTGAGCACATCTACTGAAACCGCAAGCACTGGCATTCCATCAAAGTGTAGGTGGTATGCGATGCCAAGGGAATCATCACCTCTGTCTGTGCAAACTACCCTGGCTCACACCATTACAGTTTCATATACAGAATGTCCGCCCTGAGTCGGGCCTGGAAGTTGGTCAGTATGGCGACACCGGGCTCCTAGGTGAGTACAAATGACTGTGCACATGCATGCATGTCACACACAGACAAATACACAAACCCCAATAATCACAACCATTATCTCCTCTCCAGGGGACAGTGCCTACCCTCTAAGCAACCACATGGTGACGCCAATCCGGAACCCCACCACACCACCCCAGGTAAGATACAACGCTGCCCATATTGCGACCAGGGCCATAGTGGAGCACACATTCGGAGTGCTCAAGTCACACTTCCGCTCCCTTGACCGCTCTGGCGGCCAGCTACTCTATGCACCCCCAGTAGTGTGCAGGATCATTGTGGCAGCATGTGTCCTGCACAATATTGCAACACGGCAGGGCGTGCTGGTGGACATGGTGGTGCCCCCACATCCCCAACCACAGGCACAGGCGCTGCCCATGGGAGGGGATAGGGCAAGTGGCGAGGCAGCCCGGACTCAGCTTGTGGCCTCATTTTTCACCTAAACTCCCACCCCTGCGGAGTGCACACAGGCCTGGCACATACCAGGTGACAATCGATGATGACAAAGAGGCAGTCAACTGTCACAACCATACCACCCTGAGAATGTTGCCATGGAAGTGCCACATTGTGTGCATCACTAGCTACTCAAACCTAACCAATCCTGTGTGACCAAAAGGTACACATGCAAGGTGTGTATCACACAGACCTGCAAAACAGGCCATGACAATCACTGGTATGTCACACAAAGCCACCAAAACCACAACATGAAATGGCAAGCAATAGCAAAACACCAACACAATAACGATAATGTACACTTTGACATGGGAAAAATGCAAAGTGGCGTCAGACAATGATGTCTGACATGGAATCAGATGAAATGACTGACCAACAACCTCCCACACAAAGCAAGTCATACCCAAATGGATAACAACAGTTGTAGCTTAAACATAACAATGAATGCCTGTTCACATGCACATTGTGCACGGCAAAATAAACACTGCATAATACTTGTGCTATGTCCATTTCCTGCAACAAACTGCTCAGCACACAGCATAGTGACCAGTCATTGTGCGTGATGCACACCCTGAGCATCACAAGAAAATGACAAACTAAATAAAAAAACAAATCATGCATGTACAGGATCCACAAATGGTCATAGATCATGTGCTGCAGGGACACAGTGGTACCCAGAAGGCTCACTGTGTGCACATGTGGACATGGAAGGGTGGTTGTACATGTTGTGGATCATAGTGCGAGTGTGTGTGTCAGTAGGGACATGCACTCAATACATGCATGTGCAATCAAGTGACCATCAGTGTCCTCATCACATGTGAACATTGCCCATGTGTACACCCCAGCATGTCAAACCACAACTATACCCTCACACCTGGAAGGTAAACACAACACATGAACAGCCATTGATCAGCAGAATACATCATGTACATATGATACCACAATTACAATGTCAGGGTGCCCATCACACTGTGGGGCAAGGCAACTGTCCAACAACAAAATACCCCCCTCCCTCACATATCACCATGACCCACTGAACAACTGTGCATGGGGTATGTAGCCTTCATCCTTGAAATTCACCTGGCCACAGGATCACCCTTCCCCTGCGTCTCCATCTTCCACCTTGTGTGTAAAAAGTGTCCAGCACCCTCAGAGGCCACCTTGACTTGCAAAAACACCAAATCAAAGAGAACTCAAAGCAGGCCAACACAGAAGCCAAGCAAAAAGCCTGCAGGCAGCAAAACAAACCAGAAGAGCCTCCAGTAGATGACTTGAAGTAGCAGTACGTCACAAAGCCCAAGTACTAGCACAATGATGGAACAACCTAGGTAGCACAGTAGAACAATGTCACAACAGGATGTGTACCATGTGTGTTACATAATATCGAATGATGCATCACAAACTGATGTGTACTGTCACAGCTCCCATGTACAGGCGCAACAGTGGCACGAACCAACCACCCCCACCGTGGTCTGGGTGCCTGCAAGGTCAAACTCACACAGGCCTCTGAGACCCTGGTGGGGAAGGAGGGTCAGGGATATGTAGTTGGGACAGGCATTGGTATACTGGATAACCGGAATGAGGGGCAGGAGAGGGGAGTAGGATTGACAAGGGAAAGTAGGCAATGTACAAAAACATAATAATCACATTAACACATACACAATCAGACCAAACATGTACATCATGGACATAGTACTAAATTACTCAAATTGAAGTCAAAGAGAAACTTATCTCCGGGGTGAGTGCTGGCCTCCTGCCTGCGCACTCCCAGGTCCGGTAACATGAGAAGTTCAATGCTGCAATTAGAGCCAGAGTCACTAATCTGTGTGTGCCCATAAAACACACACACACACCTCATGCATGCCCCAAAGTAACAAGATACTCTACAAACTATCTGATGTGGTGCTTAGTACCCATACGTAAGATTCCCCCCGTGATGGTTCATACACAGTCAATGCAGTAAGTAATGCGCCGGTGGGTGCGTGGCAAATGTAAGACCAATGTGTCAAGATTCACACAAAATCCAATGTTCCCTGGGTAAGCATCCAGACACATTTAGCAAGGTACGACTTCAGTACAAGTCATGTTCCAGCATAACCTAAATAAAGTAGGCAGTGCATGTGGTAATTCAAACCTGTAAATGAAATGCAGTGCACACGAGTCTGTCCCTCGCTGTCTTTCCCTGTGAGCTGCTTCTTTCCCTGTCTTGGATCGCTACATGGATAATACAACTGCCACAATGGATCATGTTGGACCAGAGGATATGTGTCACTGCCCCTGGGTCATTTCAGTGGACTACTGCCATAGTGGGGGGGGTCTCACAGGCCACGCAGTCACACTGCCTACACCAGGTGTTGGCAATCATGACTGCGCGCCCCTCAGTCCGCAGGCACATATACATGCCCAGAACACCCACAGAAAGGCAGGCCGTCGTCCAGGACTTTTACAGGGTGGCACAATTCCCCAAATTGCTCGGTGCCATAGATTGCACCCATGTGGCCCTACGTCCACCTAGGGCCACTGAGCACATCTACTGAAACCGCAAGCACTGGCATTCCATCAACGTGTAGGTGGTATGCGATGCCAAGGGAATCATCACCTCTGTCTGTGCAAACTACCCTGGCTCACACCATTACAGTTTCATATACAGAATGTCCGCCCTGAGTCGGGCCCTGGAAGCTGGTCAGTATGGCGACACCTGGCTCCTAGGTGAGTACAAATGACCGTGCACATGCATGCATGTCACACACAGACAAATACACAAACCCCAATAATCACAACCATTATCTCCTCTCCAGGGGACAGTGCCTACCCTCTAAGCAACCACATGGTGACGCCAATCCGGAACCCCACCACACCACCCCAGGTAAGATACAACGCTGCCCATATTGCGACCAGGGCCATAGTGGAGCACACATTCGGAGTGCTCAAGTCACACTTCTGCTCCCTTGACCGCTCTGGCGGCCAGCTACTCTATGCACCCCCAGTAGTGTGCAGGATCATTGTGGCAGCATGTGTCCTGCACAATATTGCAACACGGCAGGGCGTACCGGTGGACATGGTGGTGCCCCCACATCCCCAACCACAGGCACAGGCGCTGCCCATGGGAGGGGATAGGGCAAGTGGCGAGGCAGCCCGGACCCAGCTTGTGGCCACATTTTTCACCTAAACTCCCACCCCTGCAGAGTGCACACAGGCCTGGCACATACCAGGTGACAATCGATGATGACAAAGAGGCAGTCAACTGTCACAACCTTACCACCCTGAGAATGTTGCCATGGAAGTGCCACATTGTGTGCATCACTAGCTAATCAAACCTAACCAATCCTGTGTGACCAAAAGGTACACATGCAAGGTGTGTATCACACAGACCTGCAAAACAGGCCATGACAATCACTGGTATGTCACACAAAGCCACCAAAACCACAACATGACATGGCAAGCAATAGCAAAACACCAACACAATAACGATAATGTACACTTTGACATGGGAAAAATGCAAAGTGGCGTCAGACAATGATGTCTGACATGGAATCAGATGAAATGACTGACCAACAACCTCCCACACAAAGCAAGTCATACCCAAATGGATAACAACAGTTGTAGCTTAAACATAACAATGAATGCCTGTTCACATGCACATTGTGCACGGCAAAATAAACACTGCATAATTCTTGTGCTGTGTCTATTTCCTGCAACAAACTGCTCAGCACACAGCATAGTGACCAGTCATTGTGCCTGATGCACACCCTGAGCATCACAAGAAAATGACAAACTAAATAAAAAAACAAATCATGCATGTACAGGATCCACAAATGGTCATAGATCATGTGCTGCAGGGACACAGTGGTACCCAGAAGGCTCACTGTGTGCACATGTGGACATGGAAGGGTGGTTGTACATGTTGTGGATCATAGTGCGAGTGTGTGTGTCAGTAGGGACATGCACTCAATACATGCATGTGCAATCAAGTGACCATCAGTGTCCTCATCACATGTGAACATTGTCCATGTGTACACCCCAGCATGTCAAACCACAACTATACCCTCACACCTGAAAGGTAAACACAACACATGAACAGCCATTGATCAGCAGAATACATCATGTACATAGGATACCACAATTACAATGTCAGGGTGCCCATCACACTGTGGGGCAAGGCAACTGTCCAATAACAAAATACCCCCCTCCCTCACAAATCACCATGACCCATTGAACAACTGTGCATGGGGTATGTAGCCTTCATCCTTGAAATTCATCTGGCCACAGGATCACCCTTCCCCTGTGTCTCCATCTTCCACCTTGTGTGTAAAAAGTGTCCAGCACCCTCAGAGGCCACCTTGACTTGCAAAAACACCAAATCAAAGAGAACTCAAAGCAGGCCAACACAGAAGCCAAGCAAAAAGCCTGCAAGCAGCAAAACAAACCAGAAGAGCCTCCAGTAGATGACTTGAAGTAGCAGTACGTCACAAAGCCCAAGTACTAGCACAATGATGGAACAACCTAGGTAGCACAGTAAAACAATGTCACAACAGGATGTGTACCATGTGTGTTACATAATATCGAATGATGCATCACAAACTGATGTGTAATGTCACAGCTCCCATGTACAGGCGCAACAGCGGCACGAACCAACCACCGCCACCGTGGTCTGGGTGCATGCAAGGTCAAACTCACACAGGCCTCTGAGATCCTGGTGGGGAAGGAGGGTCAGGGATACGTAGTTGGGACAGGCATTGGTATACTGGATAACCGGAATGAGGGGCAGGAGAGGGGAGTAGGATTGACAAGGGAAAGTAGGGAATGTACAAAAACATAATAATCACATTAACACATACACAATCAGACCAAACATGTACATCATGGACATAGTACTAAATTACTCAAATTGAAGTCAAAGAGAAACTTATCTCCGGGGTGAGTGCTGGCCTCCTGCCTGCGCACTCCCAGGTCTAGTAACATGAGCAGTTCAATGCTGCAAAGAGAGCCAGAGTCACTAATCTGTGTGTACCCATAAAACACACACACACACCTCATGCATGCCCCAAAGTAACAAGATACTCTACAAACTATCTGATGTGGTGCTTAGTACCCATACGTAAGATTCCCCCCGTGATGGTTCATACACAGTCAATGCAGTAAGTAATGCGCCGGTGGGTGCGTGGCAAATGTAAGACCAATGTGTCAAGATTCAGACAAAATCCAATGTTCCCTGGGTAAGCATCCAGACACATTTAGCAAAGTACGACTTCAGTACAAGTCATGTTCCAGCATAACCTAAATAAAGTAGGCAGTGCATGTGGCAATTCAAACCTGTAAATGAAATGCAGTGCACACGAGTCTGTCCCTCGCTGTCTTTCCCTGTGAGCTGCTTCTTTCCCTGTCTTGGATCGCTACATGGATAATACAACTGCCACAATGGACCATGTTGGACCAGAGGATATGTGTCACTGCCCCTGGGTCATTTCAGTGGACTACTGCCATAGTGGGGGGGGTGTCTCACAGGCCACGCAGTCACACTGCCTACACCAGGTGTTGGCAATCATGACTGTGCGCCCCTCAGTCCGCAGACACATATACATGCCCAGAACACCCGCAGAAAGGCAGGCCGTCGTCCAGGACTTTTACAGGGTGGCACAATTCCCCAAATTGCTTGGTGCCATAGATTGCACCTATGTGGCCCTACGTCCACCTAGGGCCACTGAGCACATCTACTGAAACCGCAAGCACTGGCATTCCATCAACGTGTAGGTGGTATGCGATGCCAAGGGAATCTTCACCTCAGTCTGTGCAAACTACCCTGGCTCACACAATTACAGTTTCATATACAGAATGTCCGCCCTGAGTCGGGCCCTGGAAGCTGGTCAGTATGGCGACACCTGGCTCCTAGGTGAGTACAAATGACCGTGCACATGCATGCATGTCACACACAGACAAATACACAAACCCCAATAATCACAACCATTATCTCCTCTCCAGGGGACAGTGCCTACCCTCTAAGCAACCACATGGTGACGCCAATCCGGAACCCCACCACACCACCCCAGGTAAGATACAACGCTGCCCATATTGCGACCAGGGCCATAGTGGAGCACACATTCGGAGTGCTCAAGTCACACTTCCGCTCCCTTGACCGCTCTGGCGGCCAGCTACTCTATGCACCCCCAGTAGTGTGCAGGATCATTGTGGCAGCATGTGTCCTGCACAATATTGCAACACGGCAGGGCGTACTGGTGGACATGGTGGTGCCCCCACATCCCCAACCACAGGCACAGGTGCTGCCCATGGGAGGGGATAGGGCAAGAGGCGAGGCAGGTCGGACCCAGCTTGTGGCCACATTTTTCACCTAAACTCCCACCCCTGCGGAGTGCACACAGGCCTGGCACATACCAGGTGACAATCGATGATGACAAAGAGGCAGTCAACTGTCACAACCTTACCACCCTGAGAATGTTGCCATGGAAGTGCCACATTGTGTGCATCACTAGCTACTCAAACCTAACCAATCCTGTGTGACCAAAAACGTACACATGCAAGGTGTGTATCACACAGACCTGCAAAACAGGCCATGACAATCACTGGTATGTCACACAAAGCCACCAAAACCACAACATGACATGGCAAGCAATAGCAAAACACCAACACAATAACGATAATGTACACTTGGACATGGGAAAAATGCAAAGTGGCATCAGACAATGATGTCTGACATGGAATCAGATGAAATGACTGACCAACAACCTCCCACACAAAGCAAGTCATACCCAAATGGATAACAACAGTTGTAGCTTAAACATAACAATGAATGCCTGTTCACATGCACATTGTGCACGGCAAAATAAACACTGCATAATACTTGTGCTGTGTCCATTTCCTGCAACAAACTGCTCAGCACACAGCATAGTGACCAGTCATAGTGCGTGATGCACACCCTGAGCATCACAAGAAAATGACAAACTAAATAAAAAAACAAATCATGCATGTACAGGATCCACAAATGGTCATAGATCATGTGCTGCAGGGACACAGTGGTACCCAGAAGGCTCACTGTGTGCACATGTGGACATGGAAGGGTGGTTGTACATGTTGTGGATCATAGTGCGAGTGTGTGTGTCAGTAGGGACATGCACTCAATACATGCATGTGCAATCAAGTGACCATCAGTGTCCTCATCACATGTGAACATTGCCCATGTGTACACCCCAGCATGTCAAACCACAACTATACCCTCACACCTGAAAGGTAAACACAACACATGAACAGCCATTGATCAGCAGAATACATCATGTACATAGGATACCACAATTACAATGTCAGGGTGCCCATCACACTGTGGGGCAAGGCAACTGTCCAACAACAAAATACCCCCCTCCCTCACATATCACCATGACCCAATGAACAACTGTGCATGGGGTATGTAGCCTTCATCCTTGAAATTCACCTGGCCACAGGATCACCCTTCCCCTGTGTCTCCATCTTCCACCTTGTGTGTAAAAAGTGTCCAGCACCCTCAGAGGCCACCTTGACTTGCAAAAACACCAAATCAAAGAGAACTCAAAGCAGGCCAACACAGAAGCCAAGCAAAAAGCCTGCAGGCAGCAAAACAAACCAGAAGAGCCTCCAGTAGATGACTTGAAGTAGCAGTACGTCACAAAGCCCAAGTACTAGCACAATGATGGAACAACCTAGGCAGCACAGTAAAACAATGTCACAACAGGATGTGTACCATGTGTGTTACATAATATCGAATGATGCATCACAAACTGATGTGTACTGTCACAGCTCCCATGTACAGGCGCAACAGTGGCAGGAACCAACCACCGCCACCGTGGTCTGGGTGCCTGCAAGGTCATACTCACACAGGCCTCTGAGACCCTGGTGGGGAAGGAGGGTCAGGGATATGTAGTTGGGACAGGCATTGGTATACTGGATAACCGGAATGAGGGGCAGGAGAGGGGCGTAGGATTGACAAGGGAAAGTAGGGAATGTACAAAAACATAATAATCACATTAACACATACACAATCAGACCAAACATGTACATCATGGACATAGTACTAAATTACTCAAATTGAAGTCAAAGAGAAACATATCTCCGGGGTGAGTGCTGGCCTCCTGCCTGCGCACTCCCAGTTCCGGTAACATGAGCAGTTCAATGCTGCAAAGAGAGCCAGAGTCACTAATCTGTGTGTGCCCATAAAACACACACACACACCTCATGCATGCCCCAAAGTAACAAGATACTCTACAAACTATCTGATGTGGTGCTTAGTACCCATACGTAAGATTCCCCCCGTGATGGTTCATACACAGTCAATGCAGTAAGTAATGCGCCGGTGGGTGCGTGGCAAATGAAAGACCAATGTGTCAAGATTCACACAAAATCCAATGTTCCCTGGGTAAGCATCCAGACACATTTAGCAAGGTACGACTTCAGTACAAGTCATGTTCCAGCATAACCTAAATAAAGTAGGCAGTGCATGTGGCAATTCAAACCTGTAAATGAAATGCAGTGCACACGAGTCTATCCCTCGCTGTCTTTCCCTGTGAGCTGCTTCTTTCCCTGTCTTGGATCGCTACATGGATAATACAACTGCCACAATGGACCATGTTGGACCAGAGGATAAGTGTTACTGCCCCTGGGTCATTTCAGTGGACTACTGCCATAGTGGGGGGGTCTCACAGGCCACGCAGTCACACTGCCTACACCAGGTGTTGGCAATCATGACTGCGCGCCCCTCAGTCCGCAGGCACCTATACATGCCCAGAACACCCACAGAAAGGCAGGCCGTCGTCCAGGACTTTTACAGGGTGGCACAATTCCCCAAATTGCTCGGTGCCATAGATTGCACCCATGTGGCCCTACGTCCACCTAGGGCCACTGAGCACATCTACTGAAACCGCAAGCACTGGCATTCCATCAATGTGTAGGTGGTATGCGATGCCAAGGGAATCATCACCTCTGTCTGTGCAAACTACCCTGGCTCACACCATTACAGTTTCATATACAGAATGTCCGCCCTGAGTCGGGCCCTGGAAGCTGGTCAGTATGACGACACCTGGCTCCTAGGTTAGTACAAATGACTGTGCACATGCATGCATGTCACACACAGACAAATACACAAACCCCAATAATCACAACCATTATCTCCTCTCCAGGGGACAGTGCCTACCCTCTAAGCAACCACATGGTGACGCCAATCCGGAACCACACCACCCCAGGTAATATACAACGCTGCCCATATTGCAACCAGGGCCATAGTGGAGCACACATTCGGAGTGCTCAAGTCACACTTCCGCTCCCTTGACCGCTCTGGCGGCCAGCTACTCTATGCACCCCCAGTAGTGTGCAGGATCATTGTGGCAGCATGTGTCCTGCACAATATTGCAACACGGCAGGGCGTACCGGTGGACATGGTGGTGCCCCCACATCCCCAACCACAGGCACAGGCGCTGCCCATGGGAGGGGATAGGGCAAGTGGCGAGGCAGCCCGGACCCAGCTTGTGGCCACATTTTTCACCTAAACTCCCACCCCTGCGGAGTGCACACAGGCCTGGCACATACCAGGTGACAATCGATGATGACAAAGAGGCAGTCAACTGTCACAACCTTACCACCCTGAGAATGTTGCCATGGAAGTGCCACATTGTGTGCATCACTAGCTACTCAAACCTAACCAATCCTGTGTGACCAAAAGGTACACATGCAAGGTGTGTATCACACAGACCTGCAAAACAGGCCATGACAATCACTGGTATGTCACACAAAGCCACCAAAACCACAACATGACATGGCAAGCAATAGCAAAACACCAACACAATAACGATAATGTACACTTTGACATGGGAAAAATGCAAAGTGGCGTCAGACAATGATGTCTGATATGGAATCAGATGAAATGACTGACCAACAACCTCCCACACAAAGCAAGTCATAACCAAATGGATAACAACAGTTGTAGCTTAAACATAACAATGAATGCCTGTTGACATGCACATTGTGCACGGCAAAATAAACACTGCATAATACGTGTGCTGTGTCCATTTCCTGCAACACACTGCTCAGCACACAGCATAGTGACCAGTCATTGTGCGTGATGCACACCCTGAGCATCACAAGAAAATGACAAACTAAATAAAAAAACAAATCATGCATGTACAGGATCCACAAATGGTCATAGATCTTGTGCTGCAGGGACACAGTGGTCCCCAGAAGGCTAACTGTGTGCACATGTGGACATGGAAGGGTGGTTGTACATGTTGTGGATCATAGTGCGAGTGTGTGTGTCAGTAGGGACATGCACTCAATACATGCATGTGCAATCAAGTGACCATCAGTGTCCTCATCACATGTGAACATTGCCCATGTGTACACCCCAGCATGTCAAACCACAACTATACCCTCACACCTGAAAGGTAAACACAACACATGAACAGCCATTGATCAGCAGAATACATCATGTACATAGGATACCACAATTACAATGTCAGGGTGCCCATCACACTGTGGGGCAAGGCAACTGTCCAACAACAAAATACCCCCCTCCCTCACATATCACCATGACCCACTGAACAACTGTGCATGGGTATGTAGCCTTCATCCTTGAAATTCACCTGGCCACAGGATCACCCTTCCCCTGTGTCTCCATCTTCCACCTTGTGTGTAAAAAGTGTCCAGCACCCTCAGAGGCCACCTTGACTTGCAAAAACACCAAATCAAAGAGAACTCAAAGCAGGCCAACACAGAAGCCAAGCAAAAAGCCTGCAGGCAGCAAAACAAACCAGAAGAGCCTCCAGTAGATGACTTGAAGTAGCAGTACGTCACAAAGCCCAAGTACTAGCACAATGATGGAACAACCTAGGCAGCACAGTAAAACAATGTCACAACAGGATGTGTACCATGTGTGTTACATAATATCGAATGATGCATCACAAACTGATGTGTACTGTCACAGCTCCCATGTACAGGCGCAACAGTGGCAGGAACCAACCACCGCCACCGTGGTCTGGGTGCCTGCAAGGTCATACTCACACAGGCCTCTGAGACCCTGGTGGGGAAGGAGGGTCAGGGATATGTAGTTGGGACAGGCATTGGTATACTGGATAACCGGAATGAGGGGCAGGAGAGGGGCGTAGGATTGACAAGGGAAAGTAGGGAATGTACAAAAACATAATAATCACATTAACACATACACAATCAGACAAAACATGTACATCATGGACATAGTACTAAATTACTCAAATTGAAGTCAAAGAGAAACACATCTCCGGGGTGAGTGCTGGCCTCCTGCCTGCGCACTCCCAGGTCCGGTAACATGAGCAGTTCAATGCTGCAAAGAGAGCCAGAGTCACTAATCTGTGTGTGCCCATAAAACACACACACACACCTCATGCATGCCCCAAAGTAACAAGATACTCTACAAACTATCTGATGTGGTGCTTAGTACCCATACGTAAGATTCCCCCCGTGATGGTTCATACACAGTCAATGCAGTAAGTAATGCGCCGGTGGGTGCGTGGCAAATGAAAGACCAATGTGTCAAGATTCACACAAAATCCAATGTTCCCTGGGTAAGCATCCAGACACATTTAGCAAGGTACGACTTCAGTACAAGTCATGTTCCAGCATAACCTAAATAAAGTAGGCAGTGCATGTGGCAATTCAAACCTGTAAATGAAATGCAGTGCACACGAGTCTATCCCTCGCTGTCTTTCCCTGTGAGCTGCTTCTTTCCCTGTCTTGGATCGCTACATGGATAATACAACTGCCACAATGGACCATGTTGGACCAGAGGATAAGTGTTACTGCCCCTGGGTCATTTCAGTGGACTACTGCCATAGTGGGGGGGTCTCACAGGCCACGCAGTCACACTGCCTACACCAGGTGTTGGCAATCATGACTGCGCGCCCCTCAGTCCGCAGGCACATAAACATGCCCAGAACACCCACAGAAAGGCAGGCCGTCGTCCAGGACTTTTACAGGGTGGCACAATTCCCCAAATTGCTTGGTGCCATAGATTGCACCCATGTGGCCCTACGTCCACCTAGGGCCACTGAGCACATCTACTGAAACCGCAAGCACTGGCATTCCATCAACGTGTAGGTGGTATGCGATGCCAAGGGAATCATCACCTCTGTCTGTGCAAACTACCCTGGCTCATACCATTACAGTTTCATATACAGAATGTCCGCCCTGAGTCGGGCCCTGGAAGCTGGTCAGTATGGCGACACCTGGCTCCTAGGTTAGTACAAATGACTGTGCACATGCATGCATGTCACACACAGACAAATACACAAACCCCAATAATCACAACCATTATCTCCTCTCCAGGGGACAGTCCCTACCCTCTAAGCAACCACATGGTGACGCCAATCCGGAACCACACCACCCCAGGTAATATACAACGCTGCCCATATTGCAACCAGGGCCATAGTGGAGCACACATTCGGAGTGCTCAAGTCACACTTCCGCTCCCTTGACCGCTCTGGCGGCCAGCTACTCTATGCACCCCCAGTAGTGTGCAGGATCATTGTGGCAGCATGTGTCCTGCACAATATTGCAACACGGCAGGGCGTACCGGTGGACATGGTGGTGCCCCCACATCCCCAACCACAGGCACAGGCGCTGCCCATGGGAGGGGATAGGGCAAGTGGCGAGGCAGCCCGGACCCAGCTTGTGGCCACATTTTTCACCTAAACTCCCACCCCTGCGGAGTGCACACAGGCCTGGCACATACCAGGTGACAATCGATGATGACAAAGAGGCAGTCAACTGTCACAACCTTACCACCCTGAGAATGTTGCCATGGAAGTGCCACATTGTGTGCATCACTAGCTACTCAAACCTAACCAATCCTGTGTGACCAAAAGGTACACATGCAAGGTGTGTATCACACAGACCTGCAAAACAGGCCATGACAATCACTGGTATGTCACACAAAGCCACCAAAACCACAACATGACATGGCAAGCAATAGCAAAACACCAACACAATAACGATAATGTACACTTTGACATGGGAAAAATGCAAAGTGGCGTCAGACAATGATGTCTGATATGGAATCAGATGAAATGACTGACCAACAACCTCCCACACAAAGCAAGTCATAACCAAATGGATAACAACAGTTGTAGCTTAAACATAACAATGAATGCCTGTTGACATGCACATTGTGCACGGCAAAATAAACACTGCATAATACGTGTGCTGTGTCCATTTCCTGCAACACACTGCTCAGCACACAGCATAGTGACCAGTCATTGTGCGTGATGCACACCCTGAGCATCACAAGAAAATGACAAACTAAATAAAAAAACAAATCATGCATGTACAGGATCCACAAATGGTCATAGATCAAGTGCTGCAGGGACACAGTGGTCCCCAGAAGGCTAACTGTGTGCACATGTGGACATGGAAGGGTGGTTGTACATGTTGTGGATCATAGTGCGAGTGTGTGTGTCAGTAGGGACATGCACTCAATACATGCATGTGCAATCAAGTGACCATCAGTGTCCTCATCACATGTGAACATTGCCCATGTGTACACCCCAGCATGTCAAACCACAACTATACCTGAAAGATAAACACAACACATGAACAGCCATTGATCAGCAGAATACATCATGTACATAGGATACCACAATTACAATGTCAGGGTGCCCATCACACTGTGGGGCAAGGCAACTGTCCAACAACAAAATACCCCCCTCCCTCACATATCACCATGACCCACTGAACAACTGTGCATGGGTATGTAGCCTTCATCCTTGAAATTCACCTGGCCACAGGATCACCCTTCCCCTGTGTCTCCATCTTCCACCTTGTGTGTAAAAAGTGTCCAGCACCCTCAGAGGCCACCTTGACTTGCAAAAACACCAAATCAAAGAGAACTCAAAGCAGGCCAACACAGAAGCCAAGCAAAAAGCCTGCAGGCAGAAAAACAAACCAGAAGAGCCTCCAGTAGATGACTTGAAGTAGCAGTACATCACAAAGCCCAAGTACTAGCACAATGATGGAACAACCTAGGTAGCACAGTAAAACAATGTCACAACAGGATGTGTACCATGTGTGTTACATAATATCGAATGATGCATCACAAACTGATGTGTACTGTCACAGCTCCCATGTACAGGCGCAACAGTGGCACGAACCAACCACCGCCACCGTGGTCTGGGTGCCTGCAAGGTCATACTCACACAGGCCTCTGAGACCCTGGTGGGGAAGGAGGGTCAGGAATATGTAGTTGGGACAGACATTGGTATACTGGATAACCGGAATGAGGGGCAGGAGAGGGGAGTAGGATTGACAAGGGAAAGTAGGGAATGTACAAAAACATAATAATCACATTAACACATACACAATCGGACCAAACATGTACATCATGGACATAGTATTAAATTACTCAAATTGAAGTCAAAGAGAAACTTATCTCCGGGGTGAGTGCTGGCCTCCTGCCTGCGCACTCCCAGGTCCGGTAACATGAGCAGTTCAATGCTGCAAAGAGAGCCAGAGTCACTAATCTGTGTGTGCCCATAAAACACACACACACACCTCATGCATGCCCCAAAGTAACAAGATACTCTACAAACTATCTGATGTGGTGCTTAGTACCCATACGTAAGATTCCCCCCGTGATGGTTCATACACAGTCAATGCAGTAAGTAATGCGCCGGTGGGTGCGTGGCAAATGAAAGACCAATGTGTCAAGATTCACACAAAATCCAATGTTCCCTGGGTAAGCATCCAGACACATTTAGCAAGGTACGACTTCAGTACAAGTCATGTTCCAGCATAACCTAAATAAAGTAGGCAGTGCATGTGGCAATTCAAACCTGTAAATGAAATGCAGTGCACACGAGTCTGTCCCTCGCTGTCTTTCCCTGTGAGCTGCTTCTTTCCCTGTCTTGGATCGCTACATGGATAATACAACTGCCACAATGGACCATGTTGGACCAGAGGATAAGTGTTACTGCCCCTGGGTCATTTCAGTGGACTACTGCCATAGTGGGGGGGTCTCACAGGCCACGCAGTCACACTGCCTACACCAGGTGTTGGCAATCATGGCTGCGCGCCCCTCAGTCCGCAGGCACCTATACATGCCCAGAACACCCACAGAAAGGCAGGCCGTCGTCCAGGACTTTTAAAGGGTGGCACAATTCCCCAAATTGCTCGGTGCCATAGATTGCACCCATGTGGCCCTACGTCCACCTAGGGCCACTGAGCACATCTACTGAAACCGCAAGCACTGGCATTCCATCAACGTGTAGGTGGTATGCGATGCCAAGGGAATCATCACCTCTGTCTGTGCAAACTACCCTGGCTCACACCATTACAGTTTCATATACAGAATGTCCGCCCTGAGTCGGGCCCTGGAAGCTGGTCAGTATGGCGACACCTGGCTCCTAGGTTAGTACAAATGACTGTGCACATGCATGCATGTCACACACAGACAAATACACAAACCCCAATAATCACAACCATTATCTCCTCTCCAGGGGACAGTGCCTACCCTCTAAGCAACCACATGGTGACGCCAATCCGGAACCCCACCACACCACCCCAGGTAATATACAACGCTGCCCATATTGCGACCAGGGCCATAGTGGAGCACACATTCGGAGTGCTCAAGTCACACTTCCGCCCCCTTGACCGCTCTGGCGGCCAGCTACTCTATGCACCCCCAGTAGTGTGCAGGATCATTGTGGCAGCATGTGTCCTGCACAATATTGCAACACGGCAGGGCGTACCGGTGGACATGGTGGTGCCCCCACATCCCCAACCACAGGCACAGGCGCTGCCCATGGGAGGGGATAGGGCAAGTGGCGAGGCAGCCCGGACCCAGCTTGTGGCCACATTTTTCACCTAAACTCCCACCCCTGCGGAGTGCACACAGGCCTGGCACATACCAGGTGACAATCGATGATGACAAAGAGGCAGTCAACTGTCACAACCTTACCACCCTGAGAATGTTGCCATGGAAGTGCCACATTGTGTGCATCACTAGCTACTCAAACCTAACCAATCCTGTGTGACCAAAAGGTACACATGCAAGGTGTGTATCACACAGACCTGCAAAACAGGCCATGACAATCACTGGTATGTCACACAAAGCCACCAAAACCACAACATGACATGGCAAGCAATAGCAAAACACCAACACAATAACGGTAATGTACACTTTGACATGGGAAAAATGCAAAGTGGTGTCAGACAATGATGTCTGATATGGAATCAGATGAAATGACTGACCAACAACCTCCCACACAAAGCAAGTCATACCCAAATGGATAACAACAGTTGTAGCTTAAACATAACAATGAATGCCTGTTGACATGCACATTGTGAACAGCAAAATAAACACTGCATAATACGTGTGCTGTGTCCATTTCCTGCAACACACTGCTCAGCACACAGCATAGTGACCAGTCATTGTGCGTGATGCACACCCTGAGCATCACAAGAAAATGACAAATTAAATAAAAAAACAAATCATCATGCATGTACAGGATCCACAAATGGTCATAGATCATGTGCTGCAGGGACACAGTGGTCCCCAGAAGGCTAACTGTGTGCACATGTGGACATGGAAGGGTGGTTGTACATGTTGTGGATCATAGTGCGAGTGTGTGTGTCAGTAGGGACATGCACTCAATACATGCATGTGCAATCAAGTGACCATCAGTGTCCTCATCACATGTGAACATTGCCCATGTGTACACCCCAGCATGTCAAACCACAACTATACCCTCACACCTGAAAGGTAAACACAACACATGAACAGCCATTGATCAGCAGAATACATCATGTACATAGGATACCACAATTACAATGTCAGGGTGCCCATCACACTGTGGGGCAAGGCAACTGTCCAACAACAAAATACCCCCCTCCCTCACATATCACCATGACCCACTGAACAACTGTGCATGGGGTATGTAGCCTTCATCCTTGAAATTCACCTGGCCACAGGATCACCCTTCCCCTGTGTCTCCATCTTCCACCTTGTGTGTAAAAAGTGTCCAGCACCCTCAGAGGCCACCTTCACTTGCAAAAACACCAAATCAAAGAGAACTCAAAGCAGGCCAACACAGAAGACAAGCAAAAAGCCTGCAGGCAGCAAAACAAACCAGAAGAGCCTCCATTAGATGACTTGAAGTAGCAGTACGTCACAAAGCCCAAGTACTAGCACAATGATGGAACAACCTAGGTAGCACAGTAGAACAATGTCACAACAGGATGTGTACCATGTGTGTTACATAATATCGAATGATGCATCACAAACTGATGTGTACTGTCACAGCTCCCATGTACAGGCGCAACAGTGGCACGAACCAACCACCCCCACCGTGGTCTGGGTGCCTGCAAGGTCAAACTCACACAGGCCTCTGAGACCCTGGTGGGGAAGGAGGGTCAGGGATATGTAGTTGGGACAGGCATTGGTATACTGGATAACCGGAATGAGGGGCAGGAGAGGTGAGTAGGATTGACAAGGGAAAGTAGGGAATGTACAAAAACATAATAATCACATTAACACATACACAATCAGACCAAACATGTACATCATGCACATAGTACTAAATTACTCAAATTGAAGTCAAAGGGAAACTTATCTCTGGGGTGAGTGCTGGCCTCCTGCCTGCGCACTCCCAGGTCCGGTAACATGAGCAGTTCAATGCTGCAAAGAGAGCCAGAGTCACTAATCTGTGTGTGCCCATAAAACACACACACACACCTCATGCATGCCCCAAAGTAACAAGATACTCTACAAACTATCTGATGTGATGCTTAGTACCCATACGTAAGATTCCCCCCGTGATGGTTCATACACAGTCAATGCAGTAAGTAATGCGCCGGTGGGTGCGTGGCAAATGTAAGACCAATGTGTCAAGATTCACACAAAATCCAATGTTCCATGGGTAAGCATCCAGACACATTTAGCAAGGTACGACTTCAGTACAAGTCATGTTCCAGCATAACCTAAATAAAGTAGGCAGTGCATGTGGCAATTCAAACCTGTAAATGAAATGCAGTGCACACAAGTCTGTCCCTCGCTGTCTTTCCCTGTGAGCTGCTTCTTTCCCTGTCTTGGATCGCTACATGGATAATACAACTGCCTCAATGGACCATGTTGGACCAGAGGATATGTGCCACTGCCCCTGCATGTGCCCCTGACAACTTTCCCATCAACTACCCATTACTCCAGCAATGCATCTTAGCTGTACTGTGTGCTTCAACACCAATATCTGTCCAAGCTCACCGTCAGTGGTGCTACTTAGCATGCATGTGCAACTGTCCTGGTGGACGGTTGGCTGCGGTGTGGCCCCCTTATGCTGCTCACCTTGCCTGGAGTTCCTTGAAACTCGTCAGCTTCTGTATGATGTATGAGCGCAATCCCTGTGGCTCTGCCTGCGCACACATGTGCATGTCTGCACCACCGAACATGGCAAGCTTCCAGACATCCAATGGACCATGTCTGCTGGGAAAGGTGGTCTGGAGGCTCATCCCCCAGCAGAAAGGGCAGAAAACACATGATTAATGCATGCAACTTCCCTGTGTGTGTCTCCTCAGGCATGTCATGGGTGGACTATGTCAGAGACGTACATCAGAAATCACTCCATCAGTGCAACTTTCCCAGCCAAAGTGTGTCAGTCACTGTCTACAGCATGAATTGCATGAAGCACATGTACAGCAAACATAAGAAACACACTACACAATGTATAGCAATTAATGCACACATGAATCATGAAACCGCCCATCTAGCAAAGGAAGAACTGTGGTCAAAATCACCCCTATCATCCCCATTAGGGGTGTCAACACAAGTAGTACAGCAGCAGACATGCCACAGATATGACAGTCCAAAGCCCTTGTGTAATAGGCTGTAACCCCCAACCATCCTTGCGAGCCCATGGATAAGGGAAGCAGGAGTGGCATATGTGAGTCAGGACCCCAAGCTGCAAACACATACATGAGACAAGCTTGAAGGGACCAGCTGGAACAGACAGTGGATGCTTTCAAAAGCCACGAAGCACCACACCATCACATGAAAGCACAACAGACAAGCAATTTCAAACTATATTACCTAATTACACTAACTATCAAAAACCTACATTACCTAATTAAACTAACTATCAAATAGAAACTTCAAAAATGGCCACATAAGACCTGGGGGAGGTACAGGGTGCTGCTCAACACCCACATGCAATGATGTTGAGGAAAAAAAAAAACTCCATGGGCTCAACGCCTGCACAGCCCGACCTATGTGGGAGATACCTCGTCGTCCTAGTCTGGCTCTTCCTGGAAAGGAGGACGTGTCACAGGAGCCTGACCACGCCTAGCCGCAGCTTGCCCCTGGTTGGCAGCAAGTCTGCCGGATGGGTGAGCCTGGTTCTGTGCGGCAATGACACATAGGTCTGCATGCAGAACCTCACGTGATAAGCGTGCTTCCTCTTGCAAGGTAACATGTGTAACACAGAGTTCCTCCTGCAAGGCCTGGCTGGACAACTGATGCACCTCCCGGCAAGCAGGTTGCTCAGCCGAGATGGTATGCTCAAGCTGCGCAAACCTCTCCTCTGACCGCTCAATCTGGGACATCAGAAGGACACCCAGAGTGGATCTGAGGGAAGCATACTCCTCCCTCAGGGCCTCCATGTGTGCCTCTGCGTGAGCAGCAATTGCTTCACGCAGAGACAACATTTCAGCCTGGCGTGCCCTGTCTGAGGCTGCCATGCCCAGCCTGAGTGAGCGGGCCGTGGACCGTGCCGCCTGCTGCTGGAGAAGCACCTGCCTAGTAGGGGGGAGCACGGATTGGGCAACACGCTCCATGATCGCAGCGATGTTCTCCATTGCTGCCCCCTGGTGCTCAGAATTGGCAGTCATGTCTAGCTCCCACTCAGTATACAGCGGCTGCGCGCAGCGACCGCGTTGCTGAGCTAGACACCTGCGGGACCCAAGGACCGGGTGTCCTCATTGTGTTGGCACCGCCCACGGCTGCACGACTACATGCCCCGGTTGACGTGATGGCCCAGGCATATCAGTGACTGGTGTGGAGGGTGACCCTGCGTCCCGATCCACCACAGGCGGAGGTTCCAAGACTGTCTGACCCCTCAGTGCAGGTGTCACGGACAGAGGAGTGCCCACATCAGAATCACTCACCCCTGACATATGGACCTGATGCACATCCAACTCGACATGAACGTCAGAGTGGACATCAGGGCTGGACTCATTGCCAGCCAAAGACAAGATGGACTGTAGCACATGTGGGTTTTCGTGGCCTACCACCCCACGACCCCCACTTGTGCCGGGTTGCTGTAGTGATAACAACCCTGTGCCTGGCATGACAACACCATCCTCTGGCTCCATTGCGTCATCATCTGAAAAGTAGAGAGAAAAAGGTCACTACACATGTTAGAAGCACACAACACACACACACATAGACATCACACAGACACCAAACACATGAAGCAGACATATCACACACAAAAGAGAACCTGCCTTGCATGCTGGGTCAACTTGACATTGCTTCTGTGATTAGGCATTTAGAAGGGTTTTATATCGCTCTGAAGTGGGTCGATGCAGTGCAGCACATTTGTACGTTACTCACTATCCACATGTACAAGTACTTCATGATGTGTATCAGAAAATGTGAAGGCAGTGCAAGGTCAACTTCAGCCATCACGTGCAATGTGCATGCAATGGGTAGCATGGCTACAAGCAAACCACCCCTCCCCCCAAGTGCAAATGCAGGGATGCCTTGCATGGTATCAAAAGATGACCATAGACCTGTGTATTGACAGACAGTGTTGACTAGCATCGATTGCATCATGTGAGTCAAGTGACAACACAGCAGATGATGATGGGACAGTAAGCAGGACACATGATGAAACCTCCAGAGTACACCCACGTGTGAATAAGACACTACACCAGTTGGACAGAGTCATTGGCCATGAAACAGGCTGAGGCCTGTGACCCACACAGACTGTCACACCCTAAACATGTGTGGTACGCAGGACTGAGCCACAGTGGCCATGGGAAGGCTGATGAAATGCCATGAAATGTAGGTCACCCTGGACATGTACTACAATGATCATCCAGTCAAGGACACATTGGGGCATGCATGGAATCCACATGGAGCATGAATGGGCACTCATGTCCCTGAGGGGCATCTGACCTCTGCACAGTAAAGCGAGACACCCTGCATCAAGTACAAACGATGTACCCCACAGCATATGTCTGGCAGATTTGCTGGTGGAAGTTAGCATGTACACATGACGCATGAACAGGCAAGTACTCAACAGCAGAATTGAAGCAGACCAGTGGAAAGGTGAAATTGGGGTGCAGAGGGGGATGGACGGGCAAGGGAGCATGCCTATGTGAAGTACCCGCATGCAGGCAGAGGACACATGCACGCTAGTCATGCTATGACATAGTCCCAGGGCTGAGAGCAAGGTCACCCCAAGCTAAATGCAGAAGGGCCAGTGAGCTGGAACATGGACCGGAGGGGCATCCTGGTGACCAGCATGTGAGTAGGGTGCAATAGTGGTGATGCAGACAGTCCCTGTACGCTCCACATGTCCACCATTCTGCAGAGCAGCCATGCATCAGTGAAGCATTGCACAACACATCACACAAGTAAAACACACATGTCCTCAACAAACACGCAGCAACACTCACTGGACTGGGCATCAAAGTCCGGCATCTCTCCCGTTCCTTCGACCGATTCAGGTGGTATGAACTCCGCAACGAGTGACTCATGCGGAGTATGGACTTCCTCCTCAGGTGCAGGCCCACTGCCAGTCACCAGAGTCAAGTTGTAATTTGAGGCACGCTTTGCCTTAGCACTGGGTTTGAGGTCATTCCAACGCTTTTTGCACTCTTGCGCTGTGCGCAGCTCATGGCTGAATGCACTCACATGTTCCGCAACTTGCTTCCAGTGGGTATCACGGTGGGCAGCCGTAGTCTGACAATAAGGCCCCACTAGCATGTCACGGTTGTGGTCCCGCACGTATTCCACGAGGAAGTCCAGTTCCTGGTTGCAGAAAGGCTTCTTATTCGACATGCAGGAGGTCGTGGCTGTGTGCGGGGTCCCAACCTGTGCTGCAGGTGCAACCTTCCTCCTCTTGGATTGTGGTGCAGACCCTGGCTGGCAAATGCCACCCTGATCAGTATGGCCATTGGCACCGGTGGATTGAGCGAAGGGAGTGGCAGGTGGAGGGACGACCAAAGGCCTGACTTGCGCCAGTGGCAGCTGGGTGCCCTCTAATGGACCCTGCACAGCAACATCCGCTGTGGCAGGGTCATTGACCACGACTGTCCTGGTTGGCAGACTCACAACCGGGTTGTTGTTGGCCCCAGGTGACATTACTTCCCCACGTGTCTCGGTCAGGGCAGCCCTGCGTGCACCTACGGTTTGCCTCCTGGCCTGTTGGAAATCTTCCAAGGACTCGCTGGCAGACCCTGAGCCTGGGTGGTGGTGTCCACAGCTGCACCTGCAGCTACCATTAACCTTGGGCCCGTGGCAGTCGATGAAACAGACTGCCGGGTCACATGGGTGCCAGTGCCAGATGCAGAAGCTGCATCTCACTGAACCAGAGGGGGTGGTGGCATGACTGCACTGACACATGGCACAACATCGTGCACAAGTGGCGCACCCCTGCCTCCTCTCCCTCTGCGGCCACCCTGGACACCCTGGGGTCCCCCTACTCCCTGGTCACCCCGGCCACGTCCCTGACCACGCTCGCCACGAGGAGTACGCCCAGCTGAGGCCCCCCTCACCTTTGGTGGCCTCCCATCCATGGCACAGATGGAGTAGTGCCGGCACAGATGGAGGAGTGCCAATGGGAGGTGTACACCATAATTGTCCTGGGCAAATGGGGTGAGGGGGTGGGATGCAAGATGTTAACAGCACCCCTGCACCTGCAAGGCTGTATGTGACCCCGATGATGTAGTGACTGGTCACGCAACGCTCAGGCACACCAAAACTGCAGTAAAACCATGCACACAACCCCTGCAGCCTACGTGCGTGGAATTAACCTCCCGCAGTACGTGATGGCACCCAGGAACACAAAAAATGCGTACGCGTAGGACACACAGGCTACTATGACCTCGGAAACGGGTACGCGATACACAGGGGGCACCCGTAGTGGGAAAAATAGCGTGCGCGACTCACTGTCAGACTAGCATGATGATGAAAAACACGCGTAGCCAATACCCTGCCAAAAGAAGAGATACACACTTGATCCGCTGTGAAGTTGTGATGGCACGCGAAACAACACGAAGTAGCAACACACACGTCGGTCTCCAAGAAAGGCACATACAGCGAACTGCTGGTCCCGCTCACCTTTAACCCGTGCTGAGGGAAATGCCCACGCGTGTCACGTTACTTACGCGCGTAGGCCCTTTCCTCAGATTACACGCATTCACACGCGGACATGCAGTTTTTTCATGCGCTGAACCACTTTGCACACAAGCTTCCCGGTTAGAGCTGCTCGTGCCTGGAATTCCCCCCCGTCTGCTCTAAGAGATGACCTACCCTACGCTAGTTTCAGAAGTAAAGTGAAAAGTTGGCTCTGGACTAATGACTCCCGCTAAACTGCCCCCTTACTTTAGACTACGGATCTCTGCATGTAAATATCCTGTAACCTGTACTATCCGTAAATTTGTTTGTATTGACTATCTTGTCTGCCTTTGTGTGATATGGGGCACTGATAGCTCAAATACCCGTACTGTAAATATTGTAAGAACATGTAATGCATCCACTGTATGTAACCAAGCTTAAGTATTCTTGTTACTGCTGCGCCCGGCTACCCTAGGGTTTTGTGCACATTATCAAATAATAAACTAAACTAAACACGTCACGAGGGAAACAACCGCGCGCGAAATGTCACAGACGCGCTTGCGCTAAGGGCCTTTCCTCGGATTTCACGCTGACATACACTTTTTTCACATGCCAAATCACTCCTCATCAAGCTGGCCACATGAAAACACACGGAAGACCATGCTCCTGCCCAAAAGGCCATTTTCCTGCCCCCAAGAGCCCCAAGCACGCTCACATCTGCCATCCGCTGCTGCCTGCCTGCTGCCCACGTGCCATGCTATTTGGTGCCTGCACGTCAGCCATCTGCAGGGGTCCAGTTGCTGTGTCCACCACTTCTGGAACAGAAGTCTCCCGACTGGGATACCATCGCTAAACAGCCCAGCCCCAGGACCCAGTTGCCCACCCACACCTGCCTCGGGGGTCGCCATGTCAGGCCAAACACCATCCGAGACCACTGGTGACCCCCAGCCAGAGAGGGCCACCAGCTTCAGTGAGAAGAAAGTTGGTGTCCTTGTGGAGCATGTCCTGGGGCATTATGATGCCCTCTTCAAAACATCACGCGCCAACAAGGAAGGACAGTAGAGGATCTGGGAGGACGTAGTGGTTGCCATCAACGTGGAGGGGGTGGCAACCTGCAACATTAAGCACATCTGGAAGTGCTGGGAGGACTTCAGGTCCAGGACCCTCTACAAGGCCCGGCGCCTCGTGAAGGCAGAGGATGCAGAGGGGTGCCGGCTCAGCATGAGCAACATCCAGATGAGGGTCCTGGTATGCATAGGCCCAGCGATCCACGCCCAGATCCTTCGGAGGCAGACCCGTCTGGAGTCGAGCAGCAAGTGGCCAAGCATTTCTGCGTGAGACAGGGCATGTTGCAGTATGCTGGTAGTCTGATACTTGCCTGTATGTGTGACATTGGCCATGTATGGATGTGTGTGTGCAGGGACATCATGGTCATGCATGTGAGACCAGTAATGTGTGAACCACATGGATGGTGCATGTGTTCCAATGCAACATGGGTAGCTTTAATGCGGAATGCACACATGAATGCATGCCAGTCTATGTTCTTGGACATGGAGGGGGGGGTGAGGGATGGGTGCTGCTCTCATGTACATGTATGGTGCACATGTGTGTGTGTCTGAGAAGTGTGTGTGTGACTTTGAAACGGCATGGATGCATGACACATGTCCATGACGATGTGTAGATTCACTCATGCAGTGCGGTCACCGTTGTATCCACTGTGTCTGTGGTGTACGAACCATGATGCATGACCCTCAGGTGATGTGTGTCCATGGGCTCAGTATGAGCCATGATGCATGTCAGTTTTTAAGGCAACATTTTGGTTAACAGAGGCCCTTTTACATGGATGCTGATGTTGATTGCATGCGCCGTGCCTGTTTCTGCATTTGTGTTGCGTGCATTCACCCATGTTTTTGTGGAGGGACAGGATGGAATTGACATTTGACAGTGCCACTCATGTATGATTGCTTCCTGTCTAATGGACTATTGTACAGTATCCTGATGCTTGTGTTCTATGTTTCCCTCTACACAGCGTCCAGTGAAGAAGAGGGCGGAGACGACGCTGTGGAGCTAAGCAGCGGGGATGCCTCCACCGGGCAGCGATGCAAGGCCCAGCCACCCTCCCCGGAATTGCCATCATCCAGGAGAGAGGGGACTGGTGCCGCGTCTGCCACTACGGCTGTAGCGGAAGGGCCGGGTGAACCCCACAGGGGCTTGCAATGGCAGAAGACGGTGCGGAGACATCCAGGTTGGTGGTCTCCACAGAGGAGGAGGAGCCTGCTACTGAGCTGCCCATGGGGCCTGGTGGGGGTAGTACCACTGGTGCAAGTGGTGCAGTCCAGGGCCAGGGTCAGGAGGCAGCACAGGTCACCGCGGAGGGCTAAGTGCATGTCGCTGTCCCTGACCCTGTGACTGCACCACCATGCACTAGCAGGGATGCCCCGTCCAAGGCCCGTCTGCAGGTAGGAGGGAGGCCCACATCATCTGCCTCTCCGCTACCTGCAGACGAGGAGTCCCATGACCATATGGCTCCGTCCTGATTGGTGTTGCATTGCGCACGCATGCCACTCGTGATGACGTGCGTGCTTCATGGGGGGGAGCACACACGCCATCACGAAGAGCAGCGTCGCGACGTGGCACAGTTGGAAGGGGCCCTGGTTGGTGGGTTCCTACATGTGTCGCGCACTCTGGCAGACCACTCCTCCTCTGTGGAGACTATGCGCCAGTCGTTCTCCCTGCCGTCTTCCGGCCCAGATTCCACCAGGGCCCCTGTGGACCTGGCCCTACCAACACAGCCAGCTTGGCGAAGATCCCATCCCTGCCACAGTCGGGAGTTGGCAGTCCAGCAGAGGTGGACACCCCAACAACTGGAGACCAGCAGATGGAGGATTTGCAGGCATCGTCGGACAGGGCACATGGACAGCAGCAGCAGCAGCAGGCTCTAGGTGGGAGCAATGATGGCTTGGGGCCATCAACATCAGAGGGGCAGGCATCGGCCAGAGGGCAGGAGGGTCCTGGAATGGGTGTGTCTTTCGTGTTGCTGCAGTTGGGCCAGCGTATAGATGCGGGGCGGTGGCAGGCGGAAAAGGCACGGCTCACAATGGTCAGGGCGGGGAACTCCATGAGGAGGGCACTGAGGCGGGCCGAGTGCCTCGAGGCTATTCGCAGGGAGTTGGAGTCCAACATGGCATCATCCCTGCAAACCTTCGGGCCATGGAAGAGGACCGCCTCCAGGACATTGACCAGGAGTTCGATGATGCCCTGGCCTGGGACATTGGAAAGAGAGCCGTCGGACTAGCCTGCCGCCATTGTAAATAGTTTTTAGTGTTAGGTTTCATTTTCGTTTTCATTTCTTTTGGGGTGATTGGACTATGCCCCACACTTTTGTATATAGCTATTTCTTAGGTAGTTTCTTAGATAGGTTTCAGTTCTTTTGTTGGGCTCATGGACCCTTTCAAAATTGCTTGTACATAGTTGGATTTATGTGTATATTTTCTTTGGATTTCACCATGGGGCAATGGAATTTGATTGTTGTGTTTCCTTTGAATTTGTTTTGGTGGACAGAGAATTTGGACCATTTTTCTTTAGGATTTATTTGGATTGCATCTACATTTAATTTTTCATATTTTTAGACATGCATTTCAATTCATGTTTGTATTATTTTTTCCCTTTCATTTCATTACATTGATTTTGTTTATAATACATTTTGATATTTTAATTCCATGTGTGGGATTCGCTCATTGGGTTCATGCATGTCAAAATGTGGTTTTACACAATCTATGACAAACAGTGTGTGTGTGTGACGGACATGGGTTGATGTACATGGTTGACTTTTGACTTGTGTTATGACATATGCATGTCGGTGTGGGGTGGATTGTTGAAATCATTGCATGTCAAGACTGGAGTGGCGTGCTGTGGTATTTTGGTGCACATGAGGCCCATGATTGTGCAGCTTCCTTTCGTGTTGCCCCTCACTGCTGGGTGGATGGGGGTGCTGGGGGACATGAGTCGGGGCCTGCTGGCAGGTGCCCCTCAATGCTGGGTGGATGGGGGTGCTGGGGGACATGAGTGGGGGCCTGCTGGCAGGTGCCCCTCACTGCTGGGTGGATGGGGGTGCTGGGGGACATGAGTCGGGGCCTGCTGGCAGGTGCCCCTCACTGCTGGGTGGATGGGGGTGCTGGGGGACATAAGTCAGGGCCTGCTGGCAGGTGCCCCTCAATGGTGGGTGGTTGGGGGTGCTGGGGGACATAAGTCGGCATGCTGACAGGTGCCCCTCACTGCTGGGTGGATTGGGGGTGCTGGGGGACATGAGTCGGGGCCTGCTGGCAGGTGCCCCTCAATGCTGGGTGGATGGGGGTGCTGGGGGACATGAGTCGGGGCCTGCTGGCAGTTGCCGCTCACTGCTGGGTGGATGGGGGTGCTGGGGGACATGAGTCAGGGCCCGCTGGCAGGTGCCCCTCAGTGGTGGGTGGATGGGGGTGATGGGGGACATGAGTCGGGGCCTGCTGGCAGGTGCCACTCACTGCTGGGTGGCTGGGGGTGCTGGGGGACATGAGTCAGGGCCTGCTGGCAGGTGCCCCTCACTGCTGGGTGTATGGGGGTGCTGGGGGACATGAGTCAGTGCTCACTTGTGCGTGTTGACATGTGGGCTGGCTGGGGGCTTCACCAGGGTGGATGGGCCGCTTGTGGGGCATGGCCAGGGGTGCAGTGTATACCCCTGTGTTGGTGTCTGCCTGCAGTCCCTGGGGAGGGGGGAGAGGACACACACTGGCAATTCGTTGGGGCACCCCCGTAATACATGTACCCCGCTCGCACAGGGCCAATTGCATGTGAAAGTTCCAGCGCATCCCGAAATACACGTACCCCGCTCGCACAGGGCCAATCGCGTGTGAAACTTCCCGCGCACCCCAGAAATGCACGTACCCCGCTCGCACAGGGCCAATCGCGTGTGAAACTTTCCGCTCACCCCTGAAATACACGTACCCCGCTCACAAAGGGCCAATCGCGTGTGAAACGTCCCCCGCACTCCTGAAATACACATACCCCGCTCGCACAGGGCCAATCGCGTGTGAAACTTCCCGTGCACCCCCGAAATACACGTACCCCGCTCGCACAGGGCCAATCGCATGTGAAACATCCCGTGCACCCCCTAAATACACATACCCCACTCGCATAGGGCCAATCACATGTGAAACTTCCAGCACACCCCCGAAATACACGTACCCCACTCGCACAGGGCCAATCGCATGTGAAAGTTCCTGCGCACTCCCGAAATACACGTACCCCGCTCGCACAGGGCCAATTGCATGTGAAAGTTCCTGCGCACCCCGTAATACTCGTACCCCGCTCGCACAGGGCCAATCGCATGTGAAACATCCCGTGCACCCCCGTAATACACGTGCCCCACTCGCACAGGGCCAATCGCGTGTGAAACTTCCAGCACACCCCCGAAATACACGTACCCCACTCGCACAGGGCCAATCGCATGTGAAAGTTCCTGCGCACTCCCGAAATACACGTACCCCGCTCGCACAGGGCCAATCGCATGTGAAAGTTCCTGCGCACCCCCGTAATACTCGTACCCCGCTCGCACAGGGCCAATCGCATGTGAAAGTTCCTGCGCACTCCTGAAATACACATACCCCGCTCGCACAGGTCCAATCGCGTGTGAAACTTCCTGTGCACCCCCGAAATACACGTACCCCGCTCGCACAGGGCCAATCGCATGTGAAACATCCTGTGCACCCCCGTAATACACGTGCCCCGCTCGCACAGGGCCAATCGCGTGTGAAACTTCCAGCACACCCCCGAAATACACGTACCCCACTTGCACAGGGCCAATCGCATGTGAAAGTTCCTGCGCACTCCCGAAATACACGTACCCCGCTCGCACAGGGTCAATCGCATGTGAAAGTTCCTGCGCACCCCCGTAATACTCGTACCCCGCTCGCACAGGGCCAATCGCAAGTGAAACTTCCCGCGCACCCCCGAAATACACGTACCCCGTTTGCACAGGGCCAATTGCGTGTGAAAGTTCACGCGCACCCCCGAAATACACGCACCCCAATCGCACAGGGCCAATTGCTTGTGAGAGTTCCCGCGCATCCCCGAAATACATGTACCCCTGTTCACACAGGGCAAAAGACGTGTGAAACTTCCTGCTCACCCCCGAAATACACGTACCCCGCTCGCACTGGGCCAATCGCGTGTGAAACTTCCCGCGCACCCCCGAAATACACGTACCCCGCTTGCACAGGGCCAATCGGGTGTGAAACTTCCCGCACACCCCTTAAATACACATACCCTGCTCGCACAGGGCCAATCGTGTGTGAAACTTCCCGCGCACCCCCAAAATACACGTACCCTGCTCGCACAGGGCCAATCGCGTGTGAAAGTTCCCGCGCACCCCGGTAATACACGTACCCCGCTCGCACAGGGCCAATCACGTGTGAAACTTCCCGCACACCCCGAAAAACACGTACCCCACTCGCACAGGGCCAATCGCATGTGAAAGTTCCCGCGCACCCCGGTAATACACGTACCCCGCTCGCACAGGGCCAATCACGTGTGAAACTTCCCGCACACCCCCGAAATACACGTACCCCACTCGCATAGGGCCAATCGCATGTGAAAGTTCCCGCGCACCCCCGAAATACATGTACCCCGCTCGCACAGGGCCAATCGCGTGTGAAACTTCCCACGCAGTCCTGAAATACATGTACCCCACTCGCACAGGGCCAATTGCGTGTGAAACTTCCTATGCACCCCCGAAATACACGCGCCCCGCTCGCACAGGGCCAATCGCGTGTAAAACTTCCCTTGCACCCCCGAAATACACGTACCCTGGTCGCACAGGGCCAATCGCATGTAAAACTTCCTGCGAACCCCCGAAATACACGTACCCTGGTCGCACAGGGCCAATCACGTGTAAAACGTCCATGCGTGTATTTGGAGGGGTGCGCAGGGATTTTTACAGACGTTTTCGTGGTTGGGGGGCTGTATGCTGGTCCACTGCGCCATGTACGGTATTTGTGCGCTGTTTATGGTGCACCGGGAGGGGTTGGGGGCGTAACTGGTGCTGCTGCAGGGTCGCTGCGCTACTCTGCACCATGGCTGGTTATGGATGTTGAAATCCATGAACACGCTACGCGCGTAAATGGATTTTGGCACACACGGCTGGTGCAGACTGCCGCACGTGCACACTGTGCGCCAGCCGCGTGCGCCACTTGTGCGCTGAATTCTATGAATTACCCCCGATAACTTCAAAAAATGGGTCCCAGATGGAGATTACCTAGACAGAAATTGAAATAAGACGGGGAAAAAGTAAAGGTTATTTCTTGGAATAGTCGAGGATTCCACTCTATTCTATATAAAGGGGGATTTTAAATTTTAGACAAATTTTATATATTCGCATTACAAGAGACATGGATAAGTGGAGATCTATCAGTAGATGGTTATAGCACATTGAATAATTGTGCAATGGAGGGGGAAAAAGGGAGACCAGCAGGGGGACTCTGCACAGGAGTAAAAAAAACATATCACACTTAGAGAATATAATAACTGGGGTAACTCATTTTTTGCAATGAGTGCTATTATAGGAAATCTGGGCCTTCAAGAAGATCTATTGTTAATAAATGTCTATTCACGGCCAGGCGGGTCTAATATATCAGCAATAACAAAAGTTATTGCTAATACAATGGAAAGTTGGATGCAAGAAAGGCCTAAGGCAGAGGTAATGATTGTAGGCGATTTCAATGCCCGTTGCGACCTAACCAAAGTAGAAATGGGAAAATGGGAATCAATGGAGGGAGAATTTGATTCAATGATACCATTGGGGAATAGAATTGGATGAAAACAGCAAAATACCCCCAAAAAGGTTGATGACGGAATTGCCTGGGTAAAATGTTTTCAAAATTACTGTATGGAATACTTAGAGCCAGATGAGAAAATAAAAAGGGAAACCGCAAAGTAAGTTACTGTTTAGACTACATATTTGTGACTAGAGGGCTTTCGGGACATATATCCTGCTTTGAACATGAAGACAATTCGCTGAGTGATCATAAAGTACTAAAATGCGAATTAATTAGTAGGCCACACCTTTGTTGTCAGGAGGGAATTACCCGTAATATGCAAAGCTCCCTAGACGGAAATAGGATAATGTGGACATTAGAGAAATTTGATAATATGTTCAACCGTATGCCTCTTGATGGACAGGAGATTGCTCTAAATGGTCTAAATGTGATAAGTAACCTGTTGGGTATAATACAGGAAAATAACAGAAATTGGAAATTGGCACAAAAGGAGGGGGAAAATACATAATAATGTTTTTGATAGCAAGATTAACAATCGGAAGCCAGATTAACAATCAGAAAAAGGAATTGAAGGGTAAAATAAGGAATATTAAGAAGATAGTGAATATGGAGGAAAAAGGGAAGAAACAGGAAATATCATCACTTAAGACCAAATATAACTCTGGTTAAAAGCATATAAACAGAACATCAAAATGCGAATTGGTGTATTATATGTGTACTTTGTAGGACCCATGATTCAAAGAAATGTTGGTATTTGTGCCGGCAATACCTCTTAGAAGAAAGAGGGACAGACATAAATGGTGTTGGTCAAGAAAATGGATAGAATATATTTCCCGACTTTTCTTCACTAAAAATTGTAGTAAATTCACGGAAGATCAGAATTGGAAGAGAAACAGGCCCATCTTTCCATTTGACCAAAAAAACATTCTACAAGTAATTAAGAAAATGAAATCCTCTCGAGCATCCGGCCCAGATGAAGTGGCAAATATACTTAATAAACACAACCCGGAGAAATGGGCCTGGTTACTGCTCCACCTATCCTTGTCTATTTTGGAAGGTGGCAAATTGCCGGATAGCTCGCAAAAAGCTATTTTTGTCCTGATACATAAAAAAGGGGACAGAACGTCCCAGACAACTATTGAATTCTGGCCATGGCAGACAGTAGCCGTAAAATCTTGTGCTCACTGCTACTAAGAAATATTAACAGGTGGAGCAAGGAGAACCAGCTGCTATCTATTCAACAAACATGTATTAGACAAGACAATAGTACCATAGATAATCTGATCACACTGAACTATATTATATCGGATACTGTGGGTAAGAAAAGAACTAACATATATGCGTCTTTTATAGATTATACCAAGGCCTTTGATAGTGTAGACAGGAAAAAACTGTGGAACAAACTAACCAAATGGAAAATATGTCTGGTCATACTGCATTTCTTAAAAGAAATGTATAGGTGAACCACAGCAGTAATTTGCCTGGATAAAAGATCTAAAAATTCTCCACCCATTAGAATTAATACGGGACTAAAACAAGGTTGTTTTACCTCTGCAGTGTTTTACAACCATTATGTCGCTGACATGTGGGAAAGATTTTTGAATTTAAATAATTTCCCCCAAAAAATAGGAAACATGGTTATTAGCTGATTAATGTGTGCGGGTGACTGGGTGACACTGTTTTATTAGATAAGACACCGGTGGCTGTTCAACGAATGCTAAATGTGTTGCAACAATACTCAAAAGAAAAATAATCTAAGTATTAATGTTGGGAAAACTAAGATTATGATTTTTGGGGGAAGGAAAAGTAGGTCTCTAAAACCCCCATATGTATGGGAAATTGACTCCAAAAAAATTGAGGTGATTGAAAGTTATACATATTTAGGAATGCCAATTGTAAATAAACCCCCTTGTGAATTCTATTTTGATATGGTAAAGTTGAGAACAATTAAAAAAAGGAATCTGTTTCGAAGTTATATGAGTAAGAAAGGGGGATATTCAGTGGAAGGCCTCCTAGAAATATTTAAAACTTGCATAATGCCGAGGGCCTTAGATGCATTGGAAACTGTGGGAGAAAGAAGCATGGGGAATCTTGGAAAGATAGAAGGGAAAATGTCGGAAATAGCACTATGTCCGCCTTGATCAACGCCATTTGAAGCAAAAAAATGTTAATTGGGCATTACATCAATGGAAACACTAAGGAAAATAAACTGCTGTAAGTTGCATGTTAAAATAGTGGTCCAGAATAATAAAGATATAAGTAAGATGGAAAAGGGGAACATATTCATCCAAGGTCTTAAATCCATAACCCTTAAGTTCCTCAGTACTGTTAATGTGAAATTACCTGCAGCGACTAGTGATATCTGGCCGATGTATAAAGAACTTAAAAAGAAAGCCCATATTTGGGATGCTAGTGAGAATTTAACTATCCTGAGTAAAAAGCAGAGATACAAGATGCATTCATCTCAAGGGCTAAAACCCTCTGTTCCTCGAAATGATTTAATGATGGTTAGAAACAGAGAGTTTTTCAAGGTTTATAATTATGCTACAGTGTAATATACTACCCTGCCACAAATATATTGGTACATGGTTAGATACACCAAAAGAGGAAAGATTGTGTAGGTACAATTGTAGAGAGATTGAAACCTTGAGGCACCTGTTAAAGTTGGTTACAAAAGAGTACTGCCGAGGTTGTCCACAGTTGTGTACGACCTTGCACTAAATGCATTTAACCTTGGCATGCCGAGCTTTTGGTACACCTCCAACAATTATAAAGAACCGCCACACCCATGATTCTCTCTGGGAACTTGAGGTAAAAACGTCCATTACTGCATCTTCTTGTTCCTTGTCAACCTACACAGCATCATCACGCTTGTTCCCCTGTCCAGGTCTTGGGATGTCCCCAAACGGGCACGTTGTCTGGGGACTAATTTAAAATGTATCATGTGACACGTACATGAACAGACAGGGCATGATGTCTGCAGACGCCCAATTGCACAAACAGACCCTCCAAATGGTCGAGAAGTTTTACAACTATTGATTGGGATTTTAAAAAAGAAATAGGATTTTATGACACAATAATATACAAGATGTTTATAGTGCAAACACATGTATTTATGAAAGGGAGGGGTATCAGAATGGGAAACATAAATGGGAGAGTTTAGAATTTTAATAAAGTCATCATCTGTTGATGGAAGGAGAGAAGTTTCATCAAACTGTCTTTGATTTATGTGTTGTGATTTCATTTGGGTGAGTGCTGGTGGCAAATTGGACAGATACAAGTATGAGAGTGATAATGAACATTATGTAATTAAATGATTTTTAACATAATTTAAAATGTATTTAAAGTCACTGCTAAGATCATCCAATTTTGAATGCAGGATCATTATCTCATTCTGTTCTGTTGGGGTTTGGGATTGTATTTCTTATTTTTGGGATTCTGTATGATTAATCTGTGGTGTTGTTTCTTCATGTAAACTATGTACTAGAAGAAAAGAAGACATTATTATTTCAATAAGCTCTCACAAATTATAACATTTGTTTATATCGAAAGATACATTGTTTACCTTTAGAGATTTTATCAATCAGTTTTTCTTTGGGAAATGTTTCTTCTAGCCATGAAGTGTGTTTGCCATTTCTGTCAAAATAAGGCCCTCATGACTGTCTGTGGATTACCGAGTTGAAAATAGACCACGGAAAAATTTAACAGATCAATTAAGAATAGGTCTACGAGCCCAACAAGGCTGAAACATGTGCATGGTGTTGGTACTCTTGTTCAGAAGGGAATTTCCATAGCATATTGGTGCTGGACTGCCCATGTAGGCGGGACAAAGACTGATATGCAAATGGATATTTCCCATCTGTGAAAGGTACAGTGAACAAAAAGTGTTGGCTGCAAACTCTCAAAGTGGGAAAAAAACACAGAACGGGTTATCATGCCATGTTCTTTCAGGAGAGGGGTGCCTGTACCTTTTTGAAAAATGTTTGCGAGGAACTTGGGGTTGGTCACTCTGTGTTACCTGGGGGAACACACACATGGACTCCCTGCTCACTGTGCTCAGAGAGGCACAGCTCCACCTCACTGATGAGGCCCAACGAGGCTGAAACACATATATGGGGTTTCTGTTGGTACTCTTGTTCAGAAGGGTATTGCCGTAGCATTTTGGTGCTGGACTGCCCATGTGGGCCGGACAAAAACTAATATGCAAATGGTTATTTCCCATCTGTGAAAGGTACAGTGAGCAAAAAGCGATGGCTGCAAACTCTCAAAATGGGAAAAACAGAATAGGTTATCATGCCATGCTCTTTCTGGTGAGGGGCACCTACAAACTTTTTGGAAAATGTTTGCAAGGAACCTGGCGTTGGTCACAGCTCCACCTCACTGATGAGGCCCAATAAGGCTGAAACACATGCTTGAGGTTGCTGTTGGTACTCTTGTTCAAGGGGAATTGCCTTAGCATTTTGGTGATGGTCAAAGACTAATATGCAAGTGGATATTTCCCATCTGTGAAAGGTACAGTGAGTAAAAAGCAAAAAGAAAAAGCGATCGCTGCAAACTCTCAAAATGGGGAAAAAAAACTACAGAACAGGTTATCATGCCATGTTCTTTCTGGAGAGGGGCACCTGCTACCTTTTTGAAAAATATCTGTCAAAATATGAAATGGTGATATTTGTTTATGAGAAATATTTATATGATTAATCATAATAATATCTTTGGTTAAGTTGCTGAACTTATAGAAAGAGTACTTTTTTGGCAGTATATCACTTTGGCATGATTTGACGAATGGTCACCAAAGTTTGCAGAGAGGCGCATGCTGATTGGATGTTTGAAAATCTGAAGTGCGTCACCATTTTAGAAATGGTTGCCATAATGGATGGGTGGATCATGGCCTTTGTCAGTGGACAGCGCAGTGAAAAGAAGTCTGGAAAATATATTTGGGGTTATTTTGTGGACGAAGGAGGGCCTGGAAAGAGCGGGGGTGTGGAAAACAGTTGATATAGAGCTCTTTTAATAGGTGAAAAAAGCTGTGCAGGTGCCGCTGTGTCTGCCGTAAACCCTTTTGTCCACGGGCGTTATTGGGATAGGGGGGAGATGGATAATTCTTGAAATTTGTAGGTATATTGTACATACTTGTTATATGGTTTAATCCTACTGTGGTGGTTGAGGCCAGTGGCCAGATTCTTGGGGGCATGGCCACAGGCAGTGCCCACAAGAATCTGGCCAATGGCCACACTCGGTATCCTAATATGGGTAATTTTATTGTAGGTACTATAAGGGGAGTATACCGTCTTTTTAATAGCGTGGAATGATATAATGGCAGCGCATGTGGTATTTATGATAGTAGGACACTGTGGATAATGCTCCTTGATGTCTCCTCTCCCATTACCACAGTCATCCATTATATCCTTATTAAGTGATTACATGGTACCTTTGGCACCCTAGAAAGGGCACCGGACTGGCTGACCTGTTTTCCTCACTAACCGGTTGCAACAGAGCCATTTCTACTCCACCACTTCCCTCTCTACCTGTAGCGTATCCCAGGATTCTATCCTATTTTTGTGATGCTTCAATATCTATCTGGTCACTCTGGCTTGCCTGATCTCCTTTTCTCTTCTAATTTCCAGTGTTATGTTGATGACACACAGCTTTCCTTGAAACCCCCTTCTGCTAATTTATTCTCCCCGTTTTATATCCCTGATTGTCTGACCCTCAATCAGGCATTGTGTGTGGCTAACCATCTCTGTCTCAATGCCAGTAAAATGGAGATCCTTCTTATTGAGACATTTGTGCCCTGTTTTCCTCTTACCCTCTGGCTGCCCTCTTTGGGCCATCTACTCTCACCATCCTGTGAGGCCAAAAACCTAGGGGTCATTGTTGAGTCCTCTCTCTCCTTTACGCCTTACATTTCGAAGCTTGTAAAGAAGGCCCACTTTCAGCTTAACCTCCTTACAGGCATTCTACATTTCTCACCTTCCCCCAGAAGCTCAATATCAAAAGAGCGCTGGTGCTCTCTGGGATGCATTACTGCAACAGTCTATTTCTCACCATCCCTCTTTGTTGTCTACGACCCCAACAGCAAATCCAGAATAGGGCTGCAAGTCTTATCCTTGGTCCAACCCCAGGGATTGTATCACTGTATTCCTAAAATGCGTACTTTGGCTCCTGGTGTCTGCAAGGATGAAAATCAAAATCTTCTGTATCATTTAACAGGCTTTATGGGGTCTGGGACCACGATATCTCCAACTTTGTCTCCCAAAATACTACCATGCTTGTTCCCTCCGCTCCTTTAACTCAAATACACTGCTTGTGAAATGCTTTTTGAAACAGAGAGTGGGAGGTATGTGTTTCTCTTTGGCTTGTGTCTCTCTTTGGAACAGCCTTCCTGCTCTAGTTAGAATTGAGCTGGACTTCCTTAAGTTCCAGAATCTTCTAATAACTCAGTTTTTCTCTTCCTGTTTCCCTCAATTCCATCCCTGCTAACTCACACCACTACCACTGAGACTGGCGGTCTGGTCCCATATGAACCTCACAGGTTCCAGGCTCTACATCTAATCAATACCAGTACAGCCCCCCCCTTCATCAATGTCCTTATGGGTCTACCACCTAGTGGATGTGTACGCCCCCCTTGGGACTTTACTGCCACAGCAGTTAGCAAGTGGCCTCCCACATTGCCATCCCTTGGCATTTTCGTTCTGGGCACCAGTGATGTCATCAATGACATTTGTGATGTCATCTTTGATGTCCTGGGTGTTAGCCATAGTAGTGCACGGTAGTGGCGTGAGTTATGGTTGCTTAGCTTACCATAACTGGCAAATTTCAAGGGTTTTTCGGTTTTACAATAACATCCCCTTAACAAAATTTTTTTTGTTACTGAATTGCATAGGTTTTAGTAGCGCAACTTAACCATAACGTCCCTTTAACAACGTGTTTTTCACTGAATTTCATTAGTTTTTAGTAGGGACACTTAACCATAACGTCCCTTTAACAAAGTTTTTTTTACTGAATTTCATAGGTTTTTGGTAGCTCAACCTAACCATAATACCCCTTTAACAAAGATTTCTCACTGAATATAGACATACATAATATAAATTTGATAAATCTTTACTAGGATTCCCTTAGCTTACATATAACATAGAAAATACTGAACCCCCTACCCCTGCTAGTGATTCTGATGTCTGCAGACCGTGCGCATGTTCGTGGACAGACACAGTCACCATCAAGACTGCAAAAACTCAGGGGGTATCTTACATTATTGTATCATACAATAAAAACACCAAACATGTTCAAACATCACCACATAAATACATTACATTTAATAATAAATAAAAAGTGGAAACTGTATATGTAAGGCACCAATCATCCATTGAAATAGCGTTTGCAAAAATATGCCTCCAACAGAATTACCTCAAGGAAACTGCACAGCAAAAAGCAAGAGCATACCTACACAGCAGTAACACCAAACATTTGTAAGAAACTAGTAAGTACACTACATTTATTTAATATATTTATACATTTTCTGTGTTAGGTACACTAAAAGTAATATATATTTTTTTTTAACCAGAAATGTCCAGTACTTTGGAATGGCTGGAAGAACATTTCCCACAAGATGAAATGAGTGAAGACAGTGATACTAATGGTAGACACAACATTTCTCTATATAAGCCAATTAATAAGCATTACTTTATGTGTACTTAACATATACATTTTTAACAGACCATACAGACAATAAGTATAATATACCAAGAGAGACATTAGAAGATCCTCTGAAACAAATGGAACTAAAAATGGATATGTTAATGAAAAATGTAATTCTTATAAAACAGTTTGTTGAGGACCACATAAAAGAAAACATTAAATATCACTGTCACACATGTGCCTGTTCCCCTCTCCATGTCCCAGCCAACTATCCCAAAACCCTCACCAGCAAGAAAAACGTTATGATGAGACTTCCATCCCTTCCACCCCTCCCATACATCATGCCCAAACCCCTAATTCCCCGGTATTTGTTTCAGTTTCTGCTTCCCCCTCTCTTTCGTAATGTTCATACTGTTATACAATAATAACATTTTAAGTGTGTTCTTAGTATATGCCTGTGTCTTGCAATTCACCAAAATGGAGGTGTCCTAAGGACACTATACCTGTTCGTACTGTTCATAATTAAAATGGAGGTGCCCTTAGAACACACAATATGTCTGCCTGTCCGCAAATAACCAATATGTGGGTGTCCTAAGGACAATATACCTCTTCGTACTGTTCGTAATTAAAATGGCAGTGTCCTTAGAACACGCAAGATGTCCTACTGTCTGCAAATACCCAAAATGGCGGTGCCCTAAGAACACTAAACCTGTTCGTATAGACCGTAGTTAAATGAGGGTTTCTGCAGGACACCAAATCTGTCCGCATGTCCGTAACTATTCAAATTACCAGAATGAATATATCTGTAGAACACATATCCCGTCTGCCTGTGCGCAAAGATTTGACGCACATTTATTATTATTTTATTCGGGGTCTTCAACACTCTTCGTAGAACACCTCCGCACATGCGCACCACACCCTGGGGTCCTACGAACATTGTGCCTGTCCGTAACTGTCCGCCGCATGTGTGTCACACTTTTAATTAGTTGGGGGACCCGAACACTATCTGTAGAGCACCCGCGTGCATGTACACAACCGTCCGCGCATTGGGTGTCCTGCAGACAGCCGTCCCATTCGCGAACGTGTCCACAACGTCATCATGTGACCGCACCCACGTTGAGCGTGTTTCCTTACTTGCAGACACTGTTTGGGGCCCCGAACATTTAAAAAGTGCTTTTATGAGCAATCCGAGGTATTTTACAGTAAAAGTTCACCATTGCACATGTCCCACACAATGTCCCTGCCAATCTACATACTTTTTGGAACTTTTTGAGCCCTTTCTTGGTGTTTGATCTGTCCGTAGACAGCGCAGGTGTCACCGAAGCGCACACCTGCACCCCTATAAAAGGCCACACCCCAGAGCTGCTCCTCATTCTGCTTTTGGATTTCCAAGATTTACAACAGGATAATTGTGCAGGTTGCTGTTCTTGGTTCCTGGCTGTTTGTTATTAACCTTCCAGGTGGCATCACAAATTGCTTCTGCTGCTACTGTTTCGGCATCAGCACCCCCACCCCCTCCACCACCATCACTTCCCCAAGGGCCTGCAGAGGGGAACAGTCACGAGGATGCAGAGGAGGATGAAGAAGATGAAGAGGATGAGGTAGTGGAAGTCCCTACTACTGGCACTCATCGTGAGTCTTGGGTGTGGCGGTTATTTACCACTCTTGATGGAAAGTCAAAAGCTCATGCGAACAAGGTGATCTGCACTCAGTGCTGCATGGTGCTGAGTCGTGGCAAGCCTGGTTCGTATAGCTATGGTCCTAAATCAATGAAGCAACACCTAAAGGCGTTCCACGGTGGGGCTATTCGTAAGGTTGTACCTTGCGATAAACGTAGTAGGATGAGTTCCTCTGCAGCATCCACGGTTTCCGCTCCTGTCACCACAAGAGACACTCCTGTGAGACAGTGCATTACTCCAGCTGCAAGCAGGTCATTCATTATGCTGTCAACCCTTACCTTTCGAGGGTCATAAAATTGTGCATGTACTGCGACACAGTACTCTGCAGGGGGGAGAACCTTTGGAGTGCTTTCGAGACAGAGGTCAACGAGCATGAGAAGGTGTGTGACCTACCTCAATAAGGCCCAACCTACATCTTCCTCTCTCCACCTATCCTTTCTTATCCCTGTGGTTGGTGTCCCTTCCTTACCCTTTACCCTCCTTTCCCCTCCTTTCCTTGTATGTCGTGTTTAAAAAAACCACAAAAAATATAAAACAACAAAAAACAAAAAAAGGCTCTTTTCAGAGCTGCCTTTCACAGTTTAAAAATAGAAGTGACAAATAAATAGTGCAGGGCCCTGTGGATTTTTTAGAAGTCCGCAGACATTTAATTTTTTGGGAGTGCTGCCCTATCAGAACCATTGCACTTTTCTGTGAGAGGAAGTGGTGGCTCTGAAAAGAGCATTTTTGTGGTGTTTTTTTGTGTTTCATGGATTGCTGTAATTCCAAAAAAGGTTGCAATGCATTTTGTATATTTCACAGAAAAATCTGATTGCCAGCATAAGTAAGATGTACTCCATCTCTGTGAAAAATGTGTGTACTACAAAACATAATGTTTTCATTCTGAAAAGAGGACATACCAACATCTCTCAAAAAGGCACAAACAGCCTAGTTAACATTGCGCCTTGTTTTCTAAATTTGTGGACCAAATAAAAAAGAATGCAGGCACATTTATCCCTGCGCAATACGGGAAAAAATGACTCTGGTTTGGATACATGTCCATGACTTTCCCAAGTCCTTATTTCATTGCAAATTGCAAAGAGATTCCAGACACATGTCCTAAACTGTTCCCTCCACAATGAATAATAATAATGTCTGGATGACGCTGCGTAGCAGAGAGAGGTACCAAATCCTGCCACTTCATTCCACGCTCTCCATGTCAGTGCACTTCCACATGAGAGAATCCAAGATGTGCAGCCACTCCACAGCGATCTGCATGCACCTCCAACCAATGTATCCATGAATCGCCCAAAATCCAAACAATCTGCTTTCTGAAACACACAGCCTATCTGCTCTTCTCTCAGGAAAAATACTTTCTGACAAACTCTCTCCTTACACAACACACCCAGTGCAACTTATTGACCAATCCCTTGCTCTGCTCAGTCTCATTTGCAAAAATCTGAGCATGGGGAATGACAATTTAAATATTGTGCCCCATTTCCCATTTGAGGTTTGCTCTGAAAATAGCCTTTTTTGGGGTTTGTTTTGCAGATTCTTAAGAAACACCTTTTATTTTGTAATATTGTTGTTTTATTCTTCTTATTTTCCTCCAAAAATCTTCCCATTAGCTTCTCCAAAGCAACCCTTATGTTCCAAAACAGCATGGCATTTCCCATAAATGATAAAGAAATGCCATCTTCTTTGAAATAAACAACATTACCAGAATCAGTGTTCTCATTATTACAAAAGAACATAGCAGCTCTAAGCATGAAAGCAAACATGCTTCGGTTGAATGCACACCTAGAAATATTTTGCTGAGGACAAAAAACAGAACTATTGTCCCATATTGTCCTAGGTACTAAACCACAAAAAATAACCTTGGCATTTGGAAGTACTTTCATTACTGCCTGAACCAAATGTTACAAATCTTCCAACAAAGCACATTGAAACCAGGCAGTGCTCCACACATCCTCCACTCCTTTAACATCAAAATTGTTTGCCACATTCCTGCATTTAGCATACTGCTCCAAACCATGCACAAACATATCTCCAACCACCAACACCCTGACTTTCTCCACCTCTGCCATCTTCACTAGACACAGCCTCGTTCAACATAAACCACAACCTCAACATCTGATTGGCTGATCCCTACAGTCTCCTTTCCATGCTGGATTTGCTGAGAAGCCCTGGATGTGGCACGTCCTGTCCGTGGACCGCCACAGTGTCCGCGTAGCGCATAACACTATGGCAACCCTTCTACCCTTTCCACTTCACTCTCTGCACCATTTCCTCATTGACTACTGTTAAGTAGTCACACAATCATCCACCAATCACATCCAAGAACTCTACATCTAACTCTATCATCACAGATCAGCACTTTAGATGTACTATTGATCACTCTCAGTACAATTGGCTGTGACAGCAAAGGACCTCCAGCAACAACTACTATAAAACTCCCCAAGATTTCTACTTGCAGATTCATGCACATCCAGAAGCATGAACACATACTACAGGTATGAATATATTCTACACAGTACATTTACAGCTCTTCTAGGAATACATATAAACAGAGTAACTGCCAGTTACCCTGTATAAACTGTAAAATGAACTTACTGTAATTTCTCCCATCTGCTATGATGAAGTGTCACTTGCAAACCTGTCTGCTCTCCAAATTTTTTACACACGCAGTGATCTAAAAAATGTTATTTCATATTAAAAGATGGGTGAAATAACAGTATAATTATGAAAAAGATTGTCTAGTGTGTTCTAAAATTACACGCAGTCAGGATGAGTACATGCATCTTCATTTATGCACACACACACAGACAATGGGCCTCATTACGAGCATGGAGGTAATGAAAAAAAGAAGGCGGAATGGTATTACCGGCATCGTTAATGTGTCTGGGCCATTACGAGTCGACAACCCGCCAATACCGCCCGTACCGTGCCCCATCTTACCGGCATGCGCGCGTACACGCGCCCTTCGCAGCAGAAATACCAGGATGCCAGTAATAGGAGGACATCACAAGTTACGCGGGCATGCACTTACCGGCATCCCGAAGGCGGTAATTAGGGCCTGCATGACGGCAGCAATACAGGCATCGTGGACCACCCATAAATAGCAACCTGTAGTGTAGCCAACTTCCACAGGTGCACACAATCAACACAGGTGGAGTCAATGGAGCCTGTCCCAGTACAAAAAGAGCACACCCACACACCACACCCCTTCCTACACCAAAATGATACCAGTAGCTGTTGCAATCATGGGGCTGGAGAACATGCCTGTACTGCTACATCTACAGCATCTACAGCAACAACAGCAACAACAACAACTACAGCTACAACAACAGGCAGCACAGAGGAGACGCAGGAGGGGAAGGAGTGCAAGACAGGCCCAGCAAGTTCCACCAGTGCAGCCAGTGGTACCACATAGGCAACCACCAATCCCTTGCATCAGACCCAGTCCATTCAATCCATTCAATCTAACCCCTGAGCAGATCCACACCCTGTACCGGTTGGACCTGGACACCATCACCACCATAGTGGACATGATACACAAAGAGATCGTCAGCCTCATAGACATATGCACTGACATCTCCCTGGTGTCTGTGCTTCACTTCCTGGCCACAGGCACTACCAGCACACAGTGGGCCATTTGCATGGTATATCACAACCACTCTTTTCACGCATGCTAAGTGCTGGATGCTCTCCTGAAGCATGCTAGCACCCACATATCCCTACCACGGACTGCCCAGGAGCTTGCCGACACTAAAGTAGGCTTCCATGCCCTCGAATGCACCCATGTTGAATGGATTGTTCCTCATGCTATAGAGGCAGTGTACTGCAATCGCAAGCAATACCACTTCATCATTGTGCAGATGGTATGTGACTCATGCAAGATCACACATTGTTGCGCATGATAATCCGGATCTAGACATGATGCCATGGTGCTGTGTATCTCGACGCTACTCCGTTACATGGAGCGACATGTTGGATGACGTGCCTGGTTGCTTGGTAAATTGCCTGACTGGGCTCTGGCAGTGCATCGGGGTGGTGAGGTGGGGGCATGCATACGCCACCTGGGTGGGATACGGGGGATGCATACTCCACCTGATGGGTTTGGGCGGTGAGAGGACAATGAACTCAGAGCTAAACACTGTTGTCCTGAACATCCCAACCTGAACATGACACATCAATTGCATACATAATACCAATGCCGTACATCAATGACAACATGCAAGATGCACAAGCAGGCCACCATGGGTATGTCAAGCGATGAATAACTGAACATGATTACAACTGTGCCAATGCCGGTAGTGTGATTAGGTACAGAATAGCAGACACTCAATTATGGGTGGCAAGACATTGTTCCGCATCTAAAGTACATCCGCATCAGCATGCAAGAGAACACCCTGCATCATCTGTACAACGCAATCCACACTAGCAGACCAAAGTGCAGTACACAATGCATCAAATTAACCTGTGCATATACATACAGGTACATGTGCATGTCAACACCAAATAGCTGCAGCCATGGCTGTCAATCCTAAAGGTGTCAGCTCAGATTGACTCACACATACCTCTTTCTGCTCCCATACAGGTGATGGAGGCTATCCCTTGAAGCCGTGGCTACTTACCCTTGTGCGGAACCCACGTAACAGGCACGAGGAGGAGTACATTCAGGTACATACCCGTACCCGTGTCGTGAATGAGCAGACCTTTGGCATGTTGAAGGCACGGTTCCGCTGCCTAAGCAGGTCTGGTGGAGCACTCCTTTATGGCCCTGAGAAGGTGGCAAAGATCACCAAGGTCTGTGTAATGCTGCACAACATGTGCATCCAGAGAAATGTACCACTGCCACCTGACATTGACATGCATGCACCGGATGAGGATGATGAGGATGATGATGGAGGAGAAGCAGCACCCTAGCCAGTAGATGATGCACAAGATGGCCGTGCTGTACGCCAATCACTGATTGACGATTACTTCTGAATCACATGGATGTTGATGGTTATGTGTCAGTGCTACACTGAGCACTGGCACCATGTGGACATGGACAGAGGGTGTGTGGGGAGTTGGGCACTGTGCGCTGTCGTGAATTGAATGGACACACACAAAATGAACAGTGTCCAGGCATTAAATGCTTTTGAACACAACAGGTGTATTAAGATTATTTACTGAAAAGTGCTTCCCACCTCCACCACTCACACGCCCTCCCCCTCCCCAAAACACCAAAACAACCCATACCCCCAAACACCCCATACCCCCAATGAACACCCCATACCCATCAATGAACACCCCCTTAATCCCCTCTACACCACCAACACCAGCTATCCCCTCAACCATTGTCACCCCACACTATTTCTGTTTTCTTTTTGTGTCCTGGGGCAGCATTTCTGTCTGCCTAGCACTGTGCCTTGTCATCCGCTCAGGGCTGGAGGGAGTGAAGCTTGCAGGTGTCGATGATGGGGTGGATGCGGAATGTATTTGCACCGCCAGTGCAGGTTGTTGGCGCTGCATGTGTTAGAGCATGCTGGTTAGGACCTGCGTGACGGCCCCAAACTGTCACGGATCATGACTGCACTAGAATTAATGGACGCAATGGTCCCAGTATTGGCCTGACAGATCGCCCGGCGTGATTCCTTGCCATCAGCCACATATTGGCGCACCAGCTCGATCATTGAGTCCTGCCGGGCCTCTACCCTTGACAGCGTGCCCCAATGTCAGTGGGGGCTGTGTCAGTCGAGGGTGCTGCAACTGGGTGGGCCATTGCAGGGCTGGCCTCTGGGGTGGTTGTGTGTTCTGGACTGTGCAGTTTAACTGCAGAATCCAGTATGGGGCTGGACAGTGTGCTCTCAGCGGTATGTTGGGGGGTGGACAGGGGGCTTGGGGTGTGTGGACATTCCACATGGATTGTTCCATCAAGGTTTGCATACTCCTCCGCTTCCACATCCACATCACTGAGTGGGGCTGTGGCTGCTGCCTCACTCATTGAACTTGTGGCAGCAGACTGGGTGCCATCACCCTAACCCAGTAGCCATGTCCTCTGCTGTGGTTTCCTCATGTGCTTGCCTGGCCTGTGCACGTGCCCTGGGTTGCACAGTGGACCGCGGTGCTGCCCCGGAGGTGGAATGGCCAGTGCCCTGTGGTCTGGCCCTGGATGTAGATGGCCTTCGGGCAGGGTCCTGACTTCCACCTTCTGCATCAGTGCCTGTGGGGGAAGAAGAGATGCAAGGCATCAGTAATGGTGTTACATGCAAGATGCATGAGTTGGTGCTGCACAGTATATCATTTCTCATGCATTGAAATCTTATAGGTGTGTCACACAGGGTAGTTTCAAGGGGAGGGCATATTGGCATGAGCCATGGCGTCTCCATTCGCACTGATGTGTACCAGGTGGCATGCCATTGTATTGAGGTTTATGTGATGTATGATATGCAAATGGTCCCTGTGTGTTGGGTGTCTGTTGGTAATGGGATTGGCCTACATCATGCATTTCATTGTGGCAGGGTTTGGGCCTCCATCTGGACATGGATCTGTATATGTGTGTATGATGGGCTATGCATTGTCTTGGCTTGGCTCGCTTTCACATCAGTTGTACTACATCATGGTATGGCCTACTGAATTGTCTGTGTCACTCACCTCTATCTCCAGATGTCGCAGCACCTGTCTCCATTTCACTGAAGCCCTCTATTGCCTCCATTTGGATAGTCATGCTGCAGGTTTCCTCCCAGCGCGTCAGCCTCACTGGTGAGTGGGCACCCCCGCCTGTGGCCATGGCCTCCCTGCGATTGCTGGCCAGGATGTTCCAGACCCTGAGACAGAGGTCGTCCCACCTTTTTTTACAGTCATTGACTCTGTGGGGGGTGGTGCCGACCGCTGTGACCTTGTGTGCAACCTCCTCCCAGATTTCTTTCTTCCTCCACTGGACCTCCCTTTTGAGGTTATTAGCAAAAACTTCTTTTGCATTGGCTGCAAGGGTGTCGGCCAGCATGTTAAGCTCCACATCAGAGAAGCGCTTCTTGCGCAGGCTGGGGGTGGTTTTGCAGGTAGCCTTCGACATGCTGGGTGGTATGACACTGCTCTCTCCTTTGTATCACTGCCGGATTGGGAGGAAGGCAATAGATTGTATTTTTAATGATGGCCGCCGGCACATTTCCTGTTCCGACGCAATGACGTTACTTCCGGGTCCGGTATTACGAGCCCAGTATTACCATGATGTTATTACTGGGTCGTTATTAAGTGGTTGCTCCTTGGCGGAGGCGGTATCGGCGGGTCCCGTGATGCCGCTATCAGGGGGTTTGGAGGGCCCTTAGCGGTATGGCCATTACCGGCATGGGGTTTCGCGCATACTCACACACTCGTAATCAGCCGCTATTAGTGGCGTCAAGGGAGCAAAGACCCTCTGTTTTTAGCGGGATTCTCGTAATGAGGCCTAATATCATTGTAAAGGTTCCCAGCTGAAACACCACTGCCTCTATATCAAATCCTTCTGCTTCATTTCCCACACCTTCACAAATGCATACATTGCATGTTTTTTCTGTACTATCCTTGCCATATGATTATTTCTTCTATCTCTTAAAAAAACACGTGTGCTCTATACGTTTACTATTATACTCATTTGTAAAACATATTCAACTAACAGATTCGAAGTAAAATATACAGGATGCATATAGGCAAAGGAAAGTGCATGTGTATACTATGCTCAGTTATAGGAAAACACTACTACTACAAAAACAAAAAAAATGTCTACATTAACAAAAGTGCTATAAACACACATATTCACTAACATCTTTCTTTTACAATTGCAGTGAAGACCACTCCTGAAAAGCAGCAGTGTCTGAAGTACGAACAAGAACTTAGAAGAAACCTATTCTTTCCACACAAAAAAGTAAGTACAATATTAACATAAAATTCTTACTGTTACTCAAACACACTAACATTTTAGTATTGTAGAACAAACAAGTGTATTAACCCTCTACCATTAGATGTAGTATTAGTGCTTCCCCTTACCAGCTGCATGCTTTATATTGTCATCTGAAACCCAGTATAGTAACACACAAATACAAGAATAGCCTTCCCAACTTGATGTCGCTGCCCTTTGCACAATCACACACCTACACAAACATCCTTACCATCATACTCAGACACTCATGCACAAAGCATGCATACATTGCACAACAGCCCAACCCACACTTTCTCCAACAGACCCCAAAGAATGCCTACCAAAAAATCAACTCTGTAGAAAGCCACGCAGAAGTAGAACAAATCAAAATAAAAGTGTCCAAAATAAGCATCCATCTCTAGCAGATAACAGCTTATACAGTCATTAAGCAAAAAAAACAATCTTCCAGTACAGAAACTTTGCCTCCTCTATCAAAATGTAAAACGAAACAGAAAGTGATTAACAAGACTTCAGCTACCACTACTGCTAACGCTGCACCTATCAATCTTGATGTAGTGGCAACTAACCATACCAAAACATTTTTTTACAATGTCCTTCAGAACCTTATAAAAACAGGAGAGAAATCAGGCACAACCCTTAAAACCTACTGTAGAAAATTAATCCTAGAAGCTCTCATAGACAGTGCAATCCTTCTGAAAAGGAAGTTATTTATTTTAGTTTTAAACAGAATGAAACCACTTACAAAACTAACTACTGAACTACAAAAAAGACTTCTCAATAAACAAAATATCAACAAAAATAACGTAAATATCTGTGGAGGTGAATGGAGTGACACCACGAGCACAGAATCATAGTTTAATGAAGAAGCATATAAACAAAAGCAAACAAACCCAATTGCCATACATAGCAGTGGACGAGGGTATGAAAATCTTAATAACACCATTATGGAACAAGAAACTCTGCTCACAAAAACATCCCCAGAAAACTCAGTATCACCTCTCCATTCCACTGAACCAAAATGTCCAGTCTACAAATGGCCATGCACATCAATGTGTAACATTGCCAGAAAATTGTTCAAATCGTTGCACCAGTTCCTCAATCAGTATGTATAAATCAAAGACAAATTCAAAATGAAACTACTACAAACTATGGATACCTGTCCAGTGCGCAAATGCACAGGACTACAAGGACATTCATTAGCCTGCATTTCAGGAATTTGCAAAAGCACCGTACATCATATCAAAATGATATGAACACATCATTTAACTATCAGAAATCTGGTCCATAAACTCTACTATGCTAAAAGTCCTGCTTTAGCACTAGCCAATTTAAATAACAATCTTCTACATGGTACAGCCAAACAACTGCTTGAAGAAATGGAGCATATCCAGAGAAAATATTTTGGAAGTGAAAGCCACTTACAAAATGCAATAGCTTTACAACAAACTAGCAACTACTGTACAAATAGCAACCTTCTGTTAAACAGATACAAAAAGAAATACTAAAGTTTAAAAGTACCTCCGCTGAAGTACCAAACTATGTGTGTGTGTGTTGCCACAGGACTTTTTATAAAAGTAGCACAAAAACTGTAGACATAATGTACAAAATAGAAGACAATGAAGATTCCAAATGGTTCCAATTAGGTCTCTACCTTATAGCAGAAAACAAATATGAAATTACTGACCCCTTAATACTTTGCAATTACTGCACTGCAAAATGTGACAACAACCAAACACCTTCACATGCTATCACAAATAATTTGGAATTATTCCCACTACCAAAACTCCTGCAGCAACTAAATTTATATGAGAGCATCATAATTCAAACAGTTCATCCATTTCAAGCAATAATACGTCGTCAACCAAAAACAGCAAAATTACCTCCCTCTGAATTAGTGAAAGGCATTTGTGGCAAAGAAGTTTGGTTTACCATTAGATCTCAAAGAACATGTACACACTCTCTGCAATAGCTAAAAAACAACAATGAATACTACAAAGAAATTAATATTGAAGAAAACCTGAGAGAAACCATTAAAATAATGCAATACTCACCAGAAACTGGTCAATTTCAACTTCTAAATCCTGCTACAGAATCAAATAATTTAGACCATTATACAATTCATCCTTTACACTCTAAAGACACTATAGACGATGCACTGGAAACGTACCAAATACTGTAATCTAAAATAACAACACATTTTTACAACATGATAATATACCTTTTTGTACAAACACAGTAAAATTCCTCTTACTGTACATACTTTTCATGAAGAAACCATGCACCAATGAATTATAACCAAACCCCAGAATCACAAACAGAGGCCCTATCCCCAACTGTAAATAATCAAATTAGATTAACTTAGTAATGGTTTGAAAGATCGTGTACAGTATGTTTAAAATCATGTGATTAAAAATGTTCCCTACCACTGTCCTTCTTGCACCTGTCCCCCTTATCCCCACCAATCATCCCCAGCAAATTCTGAACATTTTAATCAAAGACGCTTCGATGAAACCTCACACAATTCCTCCCCCAATAATCATTGTTCAAAAGTTCCTGATTCTCCCATTTATGTTTACCATTCCGATACCCCATCCCTTTCTTGAATACATATATGTTTTGTGCTATAAAGGTTTGCTTTACTGTTGTGTAATGTTACCCATTATGTGCTGAGGACTATGCGATTGTCCGGGGTGCCCTCACACAAAATGGAGGTGCCCCCAGACAGGCGTGATGTCTGGATACATCTATTTTTGTGTGGCACACTTAATTAGTCTATGGGTGGTATGAACGTCTGGGGTTGTCCGCACTCAAAATGTGGATGCCCCTGGACAGGCAAGACTTCCAGACATGTCCTTTTTGATGTGATGCACTTTTAATTTGTACACAGACACCGTGCCTGTTCTGCGGACACCTGGCACAGCCCCCTTGCGATTCCAACCTGTAGGATATCGGGGGATGCCCGTCGGGGTGGTGGACGTCCAGGGATGTCATCATGTGACCGCACCCATGTGGCATGATGGCGGTGCCGGTGAACGGTGGCCGTGGCGCAGACAGTTTAAAAGTCCATTTCCAGCCAATATAGGGTGTTTCAAGCAGAAATGTTACCCTTGCACAGCTACCAGACCCATTATATGTTCTGGCAACTTTTTACAATGTTTCAAGGCCGCTTTGTGACTCGGTAGTCCGCGGAAAGTATGACTGTCTGAGGATGCTTCCTTTAAAGTGACACACCCATTACTTTTCCTCATTCTCATCTGGCTATCCAGGAGAGATCACCTGCTTTCCAAATCTATTTGCAGAACTTATTGTAGACCATCATGGCATCTGTTATGGCCATCCCTCCTTCCCAGCCACCCCCACCAACACCTCAACAACCTGGAGGGCCTGTAGAGGGGAACCGCTGTGGTGATGCAGAAGTAGAGGATGAAGTGGAGGATGCCTCCTGTCCTCCCTCCAGACTCTTTCGCAACCTCTGAGACTCTCTCTCACTCACTATTTTCCCCTCCGACCCAACTCACTCTGCAGGGCACACTCTAGATGTTCTGATCTCCTCAGACCATCCCCTATCTGTCCCTCTCTCAACTCCTCTCTCCTGCATTGATCACTTTCTCCTCTCATCCCACCCCATTCTCCCTACCCCTCAGGCCAAGCCACCTCTATCACTGCCACCCACCATCTCGGTCATCCGACCCATGAAGCGTGTGTCATTTGAAGCTTTCGCCACCACTTTCTCTCCACCTCCTCCCCCTTCGGCTGGCTCCCACCCTGACACAGCCCTCTCCACGCTCCACTCTGCCATATCTGATATTCTTGATATCCTTGCCCCTATTATGAGAATGATCCAAAGCCAAGTGCAACTCCTGGCACGACTCAGACCTTGTCCCCCTAAAACGCAAGTGCAGGGTGGCCAAGAAGAATTGGCTAGCTTCATGTACACCCTCTGACAAACTGGCCTGCCACCTTCTCCAAAGGCAATATCCTAACCAAGAAGAGGGCTTATATCCAAGCCTGCATCTCTGAGGCATCAAACAACTCGGCTGAACTCTTTAAAATCTGAAGGAACTGGCCAATCCTGCTGCAGTGTCTATCTCTCCTGTCCCTTCCCAGGCCTTCTGCACAGCACTGGCTTCTCACTTCATCTCTAAAACTCTGGATATCCTGTCCTTACTCTCCTCCTTTCCCCCCTTCAACTCCCTGCTCTTCATCTGGCCCTTCTGCAGCCACCTCTCCTCCCTCCTTCTCTGCTTTCCCCTGTTCTCCGCAGACAAGGTTTCTAGACAAGTCCGATCTATAAAAGTCTTGTCAAAACAGGTTCACCCTGTTTCTCCAAAACTATCAAGGACCACATTGACTCCCTGGCTGATTTCTGCAATCACTCCTTCGCCACTGGAGTCTTCCCATCCCCCCTGAAGCACTCCCTTTTGCACCCTCTTCTTAATAAACCCTCTACCGACCCCTCATGCTTGGCTACCTTTCGCCCAATCTCCATCACTCCCTTCCTCGGCAAGCTCCTGGAGAAATTGGCCATCTCTCAGCTTAATTTCCACTCTGAATCTGTGGGTTGTCTCCATGACCATCAGTCTGGCTTCAGGGCAGCGGAAGCAGGGAAACTGCTCTCCTGAACATCTGTGAAGACCTGCTCTCCAACCTTGATGCTAACACCCCATGTGTCCTCATCCCGCTTGATCTTCTGCTTTTGACACTATCAACCATGCCATCCTGCTCAACCATCTCCATGATAACCTGGGTATCACTGGTCAGGCTCTGGCTTAGCTGACTTCCTTCCTCTATGACCGACCCTCCCAGGTTCAACTTGGGTCCTTCCTCTCCGCTATCTTTTTCTCTACTTGCGATGTCCCCCAGGGATCTAACCTCTCTCCCTGGCTGTTCAACCAATACCTGGCACTCCTTGCCCACCTCATTGCCGCTCTCTGCCCCAACTTTCAGTGCTACGCGGATGACACCCTGGTGATTTTCAGGCTAACCTCGGCCTCCTCCTCTCCTTCCTTCATCTCTAATTGTCTGTCTGCTATCCAGGAGTGGTGTGCTGCCAATGACCTCTGCCTTAATGCCAGTAAGACTGAGATTATCCTCATCGGCAAACCCGCTCCCTCCTTTCCTTTAGCTCTCTGGCCATCCTCCCTTGGCCCTCTTCCTGCTCCAACCTGCAAGGCTAAAAACCTTGGGGTCTTCTTTGACTCCATACTCTCCTTCTCCCCTCACATCTATGACGTCTCTAAGAAGTCACACTACCAGTTTCACCTCCTCAGAGGTATTCTTCCTTTCCTCTCCTTCCCCCAGAAGCTCACTGTCACCAGAGCTCTGGTTCTCACTAGGCTGGACTATTGCAACAGCCTCTTATTTAATCTGCCTGCTTATACTCTCCGCCCTATGCAACTTATCCAGAACAGGACTGCAAGACTTGTCCTTGGCCTCAAGACCAGGGATCATGTCGCTCCAGGACTGAAATCTCTGCACTGGCTCCCAGTGGCTGCAACAATTAACTTCAAAACCCTCTGCATCCTCCACAAGTTCCTCTGGGGCCTCAATACCTTCAACTTTCCCTCCCTAAATAGCTTCCTTCTCGAGCTCTACGCTCATCCACCTCTAACTCCCTCAGAGTCAGTTGCTTCTCTGAGAAACAAATCGGTGGTAGATCTCTATCTTTGGCTGGGGCCTCCCTCTGGAATAGCCTCCCTGCCTCCCTTAAACTTGAGGAGAACCATCTCTGGGTCTGGAAACACCTCAAAACCTTTCTCTTTGCCTCTGTTTTTTCTCCTCCTCTCCTCAGCTGACCTCCTGGATGTTACCGAAACTGCACCATCTACCTGTACACCTTCTGACCCCAGACCCAGGTCCCTGCCCCGCCAGCATCACACACCTGCACTGCCCACCTGGCAACCCCGCACTTGGGGACTGTTTCTGTATCCCTTCAGTCCCCCCAGCCCTTGACACCTGATGTCTGCACTTACCCATGTACTTTCCGCATGATGGGCATTACTTACTTATTGTTTATCTATTCCCATGAACTGCACTGTCCCTACCTCCTTCCCACGCACTTGCACAATCTGAATGACACTTGGCCTAGTAGGATCGTTGACTGTCCTTCCTTGTTCCCCTCCCTGGCCTTGTCATGCCTTGAAACACTTGTGTATAGGCACGTTATAAATGCCATATCATATCATGTCACCAGCACTCTGAGGGAGTCCTGTGTGTGGCAATTTGTTACGACTGTTGGAAATGTCGCAAAGGCTTGTGCATGCAAGGTTTGATGCACTGAGTGCAAAGTTGTACTTACTCGTGGGGAACCTGGCTTGTATTCCTACAGGACTACTTCCATGAGGCGCAACTCCAAATCGACCCACCAGAGTGCTTTGAGAAAGGCAATATTATTCTCAGGTAAGAGCAGGTTGACTTCCTCCACCCTATCATCTTCATCTGCTCCTGTCACCACAAAGGATACTCCTTTGGAGCAGAGGATCCCAGTGACGGCTTCACAGGCCATACAGATCACTGTTAACCCTTACCTTTTGAGGGTCAGTTTTGCTGTCTCTGCACATTGCATGTAAAAAGAAAAGTGAATTAGGGAACATTTCCTTTAACTTTCCCAATGTGTTTATTGTTGCAAACTGCAATTAAATTCCAGTCACATTCCCCAAACTGTTCCCACCACAATGAATGATAATAATGTACGGATGTGTCAAATGAACCATATTTCCACAAAATGGAGTAAGTCAACCCACTTCAGGCCACACACTCCATACCAGAACACTTCCAATTCATGGAATCCAAGATTTGTTGATATTTCACAATGCAGCTTTACCCAGTGGACCCAAGAGTCCCCCAAAATCCAAACACTCTGCTTGCTGAAAAACATTGCAATGGCCATGTTCACAACTGTCACAACTCCTCACAACTCCTACTAATGAAACTCCTGCTACACTCTCTTCCTGTACACCACAACCACGAAACCTAATTGGCTGTTGCTCCGATGTCCGGCGACACCTCAACTGTCCATGGCTTCTGCAGTCCCCTTTCCATGCCCGGCACCCTCAAAAGACCTGGATGTGGCACATGTCTTCTGCAGACAAGGGTGGGGGTCCGTGGACTGATAATCCAATTGAAGCGGTGGGCAGGTTTACATTAATTTAAGCACTTTATTATGCACGTGTGGCTCCTAAAAGAGCCTTTTTTCAATGTTTAATTTATTTTTTGCTTTTGTGATTTTTACTTCCTAAAACTACTTACAAATGTTTTCATATGCACTGCACATCCTTTTCACATACACTTTCCCAGTGCATTTTAAATATTTACAAGGAACATCAGATTCCCATAATAAGTAAAATTCACTCCATCACTCAGAAAATTGTTTGCAGCATCTGCCTTGATGTTTTCATTTTCAAAGAATGCCCTGCCCACACAGTTCAAAAAACTCATACTCCGTTATTTACAAGGGGCCTACCTTGTTCCAGTTGTGCACAAAATACATTTGGGCATCTCCACACTTCCCTTGGATGTATTTCTGAGAAAACACTCTTTGCACATGGAAATAGTTCCTTTAAGCCTCAGAAAATATATTTTAATCCAAAGTGCAAACTTTATGGAGTAACATACCCCAAGCTATTTCCTCCACAATGAAGAACAATAATATGTGGACATTGAAAGTGAGCCATAATCCATAATCTTACAAAATGATAGTAGACTCAACCAGTTTAGCCCAGACACTGTATACCAGCAAACCTCCACTCCCTTCAAACCAATAGTACCAGAGATGCCACACAACTCAGTTTACCTTTTCAAATTATTCATCCAACAATCTCCCTCCCTCCACGCAGTGAGCTTTTCTTGAGCACTAGCCACATCCATCTCCCCTACACACAACTATCAAAACACCCACCGCCCTCTCTTCCTGTAAACCACAACAAAAACACCTCATTGGCTAATCCTCACAGTCCCCTTTCCATGCCAGGCATCCTTAAAATACCTGGAAGTGGCATGTGATGTCCGCGGAATACCGTGGTGTTTGTGGCCAGTCAAAGGGGGTTGGAGGAAGGAGGGAATTAAATACAATTAAAGTTATTTAATCTTTAGTGGTGGCTCTGAAAATAACATTTTTTGGGGGGGTTGTTATCAAACACATTTTGTTTTCTTTTTTTCCCTTTATGCACAGTAGTACTGTACATTTACAAAAACTTCTTCTATGCATTCCTAAAATTGTAAAGGGAAATTGCATTTATGACATCTGTGAAGTGTAGTCCACCAGGACATAATAAATTTATACCATGAGAACTTATATTATCATTCTCAAAAGATGACATTCCTGCAGCATATAAAAAATCAGGCACACCTTTATTGACAATCTGCCTTGATACTTTAATTTGAGGACTGAAAATGTTTATTGGACATCTCCATGTGCACCTCTGATTTATTTCCGAAAACATATCTGAGCAGCCGTAAACAGTTGCATTAGGCTTTCAACTAAATTCTACAGGGAAACTTGCAAAGACACTGGAGTAACAAACCCCGAACTGTCCCCTCAACAATGCACAATCCGAAAGTGTGGAAATTTAAAGTGAGCCATATTCCCAGAGAATGAGAGCAAACTTGCCCAGTTTAAGCCACAAACTGCATGCCACAACACTACCAATTCTGCCAATCCAATGTTTCCAAGGATGCCATAATTATCAGCATGCACCTTCAATGACTGAATTGAAGAGTCCCCCAGAATTCACAGTCTGACTTCTCAAACACATAGCCATAGCCATTTTCACTGCTCTCACAACTCTTGCAAACAAAACTCCTACTATGCTCTTTTACTGCACATCACACCCAGCAAACCTGATTGGCTAGTCTCCACAGTCCCCTTTCCATGCCAGGCATCCTCAAAAGACCCGGATGTGAAACGTGCCGTCCACGGATAACCACAGTGCCCATGTACCCCATGTACTCTTTCCACTTTCATGTCATCAACAGTCCCTCACTGGCTGCTTTCAAAGAGTCACACATCTATCCCCCAATTACATCCAAACCCTCTACACCTAACCCTGTCATCTCACTTCAACTCTTCAAATGTCCACTTGAAGTGAAGTGAAAATCGTGGCAAAAATTACCATTTACACAAAATATTGCAGCAAAAAGACAGTGGTTTTGCCGCTCAAATCCATGTAAAGGATGCAGGGGACACCCCCATAGACCCCAGACCCATTATACCATTTAAGGGAAGCAGGGGCCCTCCCTAACCCCTGCTCCCCTTAAATGGTATAATGAGGCACACCTTTACCGGGTCAAACTATGGCATTTTTGCCGCACATTTTTGTAAAGGCAACATTTTTGCCGCGGTTTTATTACTGAATACCTTTGAACTCTCAAGGTACATATCTCATGTTAATAAAAGGCATCTGCATTAAAAACTACTCTACAGCTGTCCAGGTTTTCTATTTCCGGATTCATCAACATCTGCATCTAACAGAACATAGTACAGGTATGATTATATTGTTTTTAAACTTTTCAATTCTTTCATAAATAAATATATATATATATAAACGTAATTAGCCTTTTAGTACTCTGCCTACATGTAGCTGGTACTTAAGGATCTGAAAGCTGGCTTGCTGCCTTCTAATATACAAAAAAATATGCACTCCCTCTATTTTTGTAGCACTACACAAACACACAGAAAATGTGCATAAAGTATCCAAGCACACAAGACTCTGCTACCTCTTAGTTAAAATTAAAAAATCTTTATTTTAACCACAACGTGCAAAACACATAAATGTGAGCAAGAGAAAAATGCTAAAACTCACATGACAAGTACATACAAGCCACTCACCCTCCTGGGTGGACCAGCGCCACTTGTTCCGCCCATTTAGCAGGCTTTGTCAGGCTGTTAGAGATCCACATTTGCCACAAACACTTTCTAGTGTATATAAAAACAAACAAGCCATCGAGTGCGGCATGCTCCCCCCCCGAGTTTCCAAGCCATGCTATCATGTGATCGCCTAATGTCTGCAAATAGCCTGCTAAGGCTGAATCCATCTTGGAATGTCTAGCGCATCTAAGGAACACTAATTAAATGTTCCTGATTTGAAGATATGCAGCGCCAATGCAATTGCTATTAATTGTCTAGTGGAATCCCGAAAGAGTGTGCCTCACTCTGATGGCTTAATATTTATCCTTCATAAAATATCTTATTCTTCGTGTTCGTGCACTAATGCACCATAATTGTTATTATTGGAATTGCATTCTATAACAAAATTACAGCTCACAATTCCTCACCCCAGAAGGAGTGCTTAACCAAGCCTGGAGAGCGGTATGACAAATCTCTTCTTTCACATTCTTGTAATGTTACCTTGATTTTTGGTGTAGTACCCATTCTGTCCACATTACAACAATATATGCTAAAACCAATGAATACAAAGAACAAATTCTACAGGCATTTTCATTCACTAAAATATATCAAAGTGCTTGTGCATATATATCAGCAGACAGCATTGGACAGAGATATATACCCTATACCTCAAAACAGAAACAGAGAACTCCAGTCCGAATTGCCAATGTCCTAAGCATGAGAGCATATGATAATCATACCAAGATAACTTTAATGTGGCATTGGGCAGAGCACTAAAAGGTTAATTAAGTTTTTTACATTATAGCTACTAGCTACTATTTCCAAATATTTTTTGGGAAGCATTTTTAAGAAATTAAAAAAATGCATGTCTGCATTTCCAGCAGCACTGTGTCGCTTTTTCATAAAAGAAAGTAAAAGCAGATAAATTAGATTTTTACAGCATTTGTAATTGCCACTCAGTGTGTGACAGGTTAATATATTCACAGTGCATGTATACTTCCAAACATAACTCATTCCAATCTTCAGCTGCTTATGCAGTCTGAATTTTTCCTCTACATTCTGTGACTTGTACTCCAACTTTCACAATGGTAAAAGTGGAACAACAAGTGCCATCGTGCAAACAATACATCTAGATCTTCATAAGCACCTACAGATTAGAATGCATCATGCTGGCAAGTATGCATATACTCCTAACACATTTAACTTCCAACGGCCATTTAAAAGTGTTCTAAAAATCTTTTCCATCAACATTTCTTCTCTTTTACAAAATGTTACAGAGCTTCTACAAATGCACATTCACATTTCCTAATTTTCATGAAAATGCTCTTAAAAGCAACCATGTGTAACCGTCCACCAATGTTATTAACTTTTTGCCCGCCACTCCTTCCATTCTAAATATAAAACTTGCGTCCTAAAATTACTTCGCCATTACCAAATATCCCCACTAACTTTCTTGAACAATAACAGGAATGAAGAATGTCACTGGAATCAACAACTGAAAAACGAATACACTTTGCATCCGGCAAAGTAAGTACATGAATGTACCATGTATATGCATGTAATTATAGTAGCACAGTTCCACTATATATATTGCCCCAGACTACTCTTTTTAAAACAACATTTCTTTCACTTTAGCCCATTATATTCCACCATTCACACTCTACTATCCCCATCTATACACCACAATTAAAATACCCAGTCTGTTCCTCAAAACAGCACAATCACTGTACAGGTTCCATCACACCACCACTGCCTTACTCACTAATCCAACACCATCACACCTCTGTACACTCATATTCTCACATCCTTCCCAACCACACATAATATACCACCTCACAATCAAACAGCACTCTATTCATTTTTACAATCACACCCACACACCCATGCACAAAAGATGCATATACATTTCACAACTTTCCAACGCAACCTTTCTCTTTTCCCGAGAGACACAACAAAATGCCTACTAAAGAGCAACTCCGTAGAAAGAAAAAGTAGAACAGATAAGACTAAATCTACACCCTATAGTCCCCCCTCTAAAATAATGTATAGGAAACAATAAAACAAAACATCTAGTAACCTTACTAAACAAAACAAAACTAGCCACATGTAAAAAAAAGCCCCTCTTGCAAAAACAAAAAGTAAACAATTATGTACAAAGAAAAGCAGACCTACTAACAAACCCAATCCTCTATCTACCAGTGTTAACGTAGTCATGGTAAAACAATCCAAAAAAATGAAGTCACAAAACATGCTCCACTGTACAGTTCTTCACAATCTTATAAAATCTTATAAAAGCTTATAAAATCTTCTGAAAAGTCGTGATCTTCCCTTAAAAAACTACAGCAGGAGAATGATCGTGCAAGCCCTAATTGACAGTGTTTTTCTACTGAAGAGAAAATGTTTTATATTGATTTTAAACAGAATCAAACCACAAAATAATGTAATCAATAAATTACAACATGTACTTCTAAACATGCACAGTATCAATATAGAGACCTTTTCAAATGTATGTGATGGGAAATGGATTTGCACAAGCGACACTGAACCATATTTCAATGAAGAAGCTTATAAACAAGAACAACAAAAAATAATTGTCATAGACAATGATGGTTGAGGATATGACATGGTGGAACAAACCATCATGGCAAAAGGAACCCTTACAGAAAAAAAGTCCCCAAAACACTTTGAATCAAATGGTCCTTTCAGCCAAACAAACTATCCATTGTACAAATGGACATGCAGAGCAATATGTAATGTACGCCAACAATCCTTTAAATCTTTACGACAATTCCTCAATCACTATGTGAAACTAAGAGACAGAAGTAAAATTAAAACTTTACAAACCATAGACTCCAGTCCAGTACGTAGCCACACTGGTCTGCAAGGACATTAATTAGCCTTCATATTAGGAACTGCTTGCAAAAGCACTTTCCACCACATCAAAATCCTAGCGCCACACCATTCTACTATAAGGAATCTTGTGCATCGACTATACTATGCAAAAAGTCCTGCTCGAGAACTGTAAAATGTAATTAACAGTCTCCTACATGGAACAGTCAAAGATCTCCATCAAGAAATGGAGCACATCCAACGTTAATATTTTGGTACTGAAGGTGATTTAGAAAATTCTGTACCTTTAGAAAAGATTACCGAAAACCTCTCAAACACCAGCATCCTAATAAAGACATGCAAAAAAGAAATAGCTGTGTTTCAAAACATATCTGCCGAAATACCAGATCAAATATATGTCTGATGCCGCAGAAAGTTTTATAAAAAGAGAATAACAATAGTAGATCTAGCCTACAAAATAGAAGACCATGAAGAATCCCAGTTGTCCCAATTAACTTTATATATAACAGCAGAATTCAATATTCGTTTTTGTGTTCTACGGGGAGGAATAGTAGTCGTTGTAAAGTTACACCACCTATCTTGTAGGCAGCTAAACTTGTGGGGCCTGTTACTACAGATAAAAGGTTGCTGTTTGTTAAGTTTTGTAGAAATGTTCTTATTATTTAAATTAAGACTGTTTTGCCAGAACCGGCTTCAACACTTAAATATGTGAACAGAGGTCTATCATTTTTACAGCTACAGGTTTTAGTTTCATGTTTAAAACCATGTTCAATTTCTTGAGTGACTTCTAGATAAATGGCGAGTTGTTCATCATTTAGCTGTGATTCCAGAACTGACAAGTCTTCCTCAGATTGTTTATATTGATAAATGGTATTTTCTTCCTCAGTCATGGCTAGTTCTGCTTCCTTTAGAATGATTGGGTTTCCAAGTGGGTCTTGGCTTCCCGTAATGGAAGGTTGACTACCCTCAGGAGTGTCTTCTACTAGTTGAGCTTCAATTTCTTCTTCTTGTTGGCGTTCATTGTCCAACATTTCATTGTATTGTTTGAAACTGTCATTTGCTATACTGCTTTCATTTGCTTTGAATTCCGCTTCAAATGAGTCATAGCTCCCTAATAATTATTTTTCTATTCTCCAAAGTTTAACAAGTTAGACTAGGGCAATGTAGTACAGTTCTCTATGTTGTGGAGATTTAAATGATAACTTTATATGATTAATTATACCGGGTTTGGTGAGTTTCACTAGGCTTCCTTCACAAGTTGAGACTGAATATTTGCCTGTTGTCTCATTTGGTGTGACATTATTTTTGCAGGTCTGGTTTTGGGCAATGCCGTAAAGATACATGTTTTCCAAAGCAGTACTTCTGTTTGGGTGGTATGTGTCAATTAAATTGTTTTTTGAAATGTCTTGGCTGTTGGGTTCATTTGTGGCTATGTTTTCAATCTATTGGTAGGATTTCAGTACTCTTTTTCAGGATGAAGTTGGTGAATACTTCAAATTGTCAGCAGAGGCTGCTACTGAAGTATGCAGAATTGTAAAACTAATGAAAGTGTTCCTGATAGATGATGTAAGCATGGGTTTCAACCTCGTATTGGCTTTAATTCATCTCAGAACGCAAGAAGTCCTAAAAACCAACTACGAAGAACTGTTTGGAGGAAAACATGTTATTGCTTTCGGAGACCTTCTTCAGTTAACACCAGTGAAAGGGCAACCTATTTTCAAAACATTAGGGCACAAAGAATGCTGCAATACCGTCAGCAGCATTAGAAATGTAAACCTCTGGCAACATTATCACACAGAAAACTAACTCAAAACATGCACCAATCTGCAGACCTCATATATGCTAATATTTTAAAAAGCATTAGAACTGGGCTGCTTACTAAATATGCAAAATCCATCTTAAATCGTAGACTAGTACATGAAAAAATACATCTGCTCCTGATGTCATGGAACAATTAACTCAACAAAATCTAAAATGCATATCCTTAATGCCATCCATTGCAAGCTGTAGTCAATTTAATGAGAACATGTTGAGAAAGAAATCCAGCTCATACTGCTTATCAGCTACACAGACAAACTAGAAGTGCACAACATGACACTTCCGATGTGTCAACAAGCAACAGCATGACTAAATAGCTTAGACAAATGTATCTCCAGCACAGCCGGATTGAAGAAAATATTGACTAGTCTAAATGTCAGAGTGATTTTAAAATGTAACCTTGACATAGAACAAGGTTTAGTCAATGGAGCAATTGGTACAGTTGTTGGCTTCCAAACATATCCACATGACAACAACAACATTCAGTTTGTCCACATCCACTTTGACAAACCTGCAGAAGTTAAAAAAAATTGGCCAGTCAATAGGACGCTTCCTTCTTTTCAAAGACATGTACGTATGCAGAGATCAATGTTCTCTATCTTTTGCATATGCTGTCACTATTCACAAATCACAAGTTCTAACAATAGATAAAACATTGATTGCCATTGGCAGCACACTCTTTAAAGAATGTATGAGTTACGTAGCAATTTCAGGGGTGCGTACACTCAATGGTCTATTCCTAGTTAACATTGATGCAAACAAATTCAATGCTGCCATTCCTTGTATCGTGGAAAACAACAGGCCACGGGCAATATACACCCCCCATCTAGATATGTACCATGTACCTCAAAAAAAGAAATCTTTTGAAAGACAAATAATAGAAACAGAAGCTATAGCAGATTTCCCAACAATACCACTAAAAACATCAACCAACTTGTAGAGGAGGAACAAAAAGCCTCTACGGAAGTCGCGCCCCTAACTTGCCTATATGTTGGGATCTGGATATAGTGGCAAAGGAGACACCTGTAATGATGCCTATAACACAAGAAGCTTTAAAAGCAAAGTAACCATTAAGAAAACCATTCTTTTTATATTAAAATGCTCACATCCTCTTGGGAAAGATCCCTGAAGAGCACGTGGAAACGGATGAAAGAAGAGACTGGTGATGTCACATGAAGCAAAGTCACACGCCTAATAAGAAAAGATAAGAGAAAAGGTGGATAGACCACATAGAAGCTGATGACGAAGTTAAGAATCAAGTAAACTTTCATATGCGGAATGAAGACTACATGTGTAAAAACACGGAAGAAAATTAAAACCATTTTATAATTGTACAAATGCAGTAACGCAATTAGATAAAGTATTCTTGAAGTCTGGATATATATATTGAATAGTGCAGGCGGGGCCACCAAGGTATATATATGCATAGGAATCTGGAAGTTCTTCATCGTATTTTAGAAAACTGAAAATCCTGTGAATGGAAGGACTTTAAGGGTGGCACAGTTGAATAAGCCAGGCTGGAGTTGGAAGGAGAATCAAGAAGGTCTGCTTGGCCCAGTGTCAAGAATTGGGGCGGCCAAGAAACTGGTTATTTATTGTGGAAAGATACAATGCAAGAGAAGGCGAGAGCTGAGCTCCTGTTAAGGTGAAGCGGAAGAACAATGAGTGCAAAGTTATACTCATTAAATGGTATTAAATACAGCAAAGGAGCTCAAAATGTGTTCTCCAGTCACATGTTCAGATGAAAATAGACTTTGGGCAATCTATACCGAGACCAGAAGATAAGAACATGCTCACACTCCATTTTATTCCCAGGAGCATTGATACTTGCAAGGCTAAGTTCAAAAGACTATTCTCATGGCAGACAGCTTGAGTGATGATAGATTATGTGCTAATTGGGTGGGGAGGCATGGTCAAGTCTGACCCACCAGCACCTGGGGTACCATCTTGCATGCTGTTAATGAGTGGAATATTCCAGAAGCGTACAAGTGTGGCAACCAATTATAAAGGGCCACGTATCAAAGAGCCCTAAAGTTTAGAGATCTAATAAGATGTTGTGTATTTGATGACACTCACAATGACTTGCACTAGGGGTGGGCAGAGTTGTGCAACTGACAGTAGAGACCCAATCACAACCCCTACCCCCATAGAAAGTATAACTAGATATTTCCCATTCCTCAATCATAGTCCCACATGGGTTTTCTTAGTTTGCCACGTGGTATGACATTAATGGTGACACGTTTTTAGTATATAAGTGTGTTTGTTGTGAAATACTCTGAGGTATTACTGTATGACATCCAATGATGTCCATTGTACTCCCTGTGTTAGATAATTGTTATTAAAACCGCTAACATCTTTGCCCACTTCCTGAGTCGGTTTTATTATTGATGTTTGAGTATATCTCTCCATTGCCATCCACCCTGTAAACTGTTAACTCGTCTTAAAGGACCTCTGGCTTCAAGCTCCTTCTGCATCAAACAATACTAGTACAAAATCAACTGCACATCCATCACAAAAGAAACACACAAATCTGACTTCTCCAGAAACATCTGCAGGCCCATCAAATGATCCACAAACATAACTCTGTGGTCCATTTAAATTTAGAAACACACCTGGAGTAAATTGTTATGCTAATGTGACAATGAATCTTGCCTTTCAATTGCCAACGATTGTTCACAACATTTACTTAAATGGCTCGCACCAGTTGTGTTTGCAAATGCTCACCCTTCACAGAAATGCCACAAATAATCCTGACAACTCTTACAGTGTCTCAGGTATTAGACAAGAATTGGACTACTGTGAAGGAATGGTAAAATGCACCATAAACACACAGGAAGATACACACGAATTTCTAATGTACTTACTGCAAGGACTAATAACCAAAAACATCCCTATAAGTGAATTCTTCCAGATTTCATACACCTGAAAACATACATGCACTCTCTGCAACCATGTTTCACCAGACCACATCCCTAATGAACGATTTGTATATATTATCCATACCAAATTCTGAATCCATTACATTTCACCAGCTTCTACAGAATGCAAATAATGGCATATTATGCCCTTTTTGCAATTCAGACAATCGTTTCACCATACAAATGAACTCACATAGCCGATATGTCATACTAATGCTTCTAAGGTACAAAGCAGATGGTAATAAAAATAACTGTAAGCTTACAGGATTCACACAGGGCCAAGTATCTCTTCTAAAGAAAATCTTCACAACAGTAGGTATAGTATGCCACACTGGTGCAACAACCACATCAGGTCATTATACTGCATATGTCAAAAAAAGAAGTAGTTGGTTTGAATGTAACAATACCTCTGTTACTCCAACACATTGGGTACCAGCAAATTTAACAAATGCCTACTTAATACTCCTACAACCCAAATTTAGTCACAATACTATAGCACAATTAACAGTTACAATATGCAAGCAGGTATCTAACTACATCTATAATACTACAATAGGACTTTTGAAAGTAAATCTAGTTAGAATACACAAACAGGTGTCTCACTACTTGAAAAAAAATGTCTTCATGGCAAAGCACTTCAAATACGCCATCTCGATTTTTATACAACAAAACATCTTCAAACCTGTAATGCAGTTAGAATCTGCCAACAGGTATCTAACTACTTCAAGCATTCCCTTAAACACAACGTACTTCAAACAAACATTCTATCCCCCTTACTATTATTTACCTGTAATCATGTTTTTTTTATCCAGCACAGATTTTTTTTGCCAATGACCCAATGATTACTTAATGTCAATACAACAGCATTGTGTCATACACTAATGTTGTACAAAACATTGTACTTAGAATGTACTATTCATAAAGGTCTAAAATCGAAAATGTATATTTAAATGTGTATAGAACTACAACTTTTGAACTATCCTGCTTAACCAATTGTACTGTTTTTTTCCACAGAAATTAAACCAGATATTTCAGCTTAATAACGCTGCAACACTAAGTAACCAAAGCAATTATTCTCTATTATACTACAATCATAAGTACCATATACAGTTCTATTACATCATTCCTCCATATTACAAACACTTTGGACTCCCACTACAATACATATAATTAGTAAACACGTATTACTGTTGTGTTGGTTGTGCCCAGTGCACATATTATTGGGGCCTTGGCCAGCAGCCATGTCCCCCAGAATCTAGCCACTGTCCTTAACCACCACAATACAATTAACTTTATAAGAACTATGTACCGTCAACTAATAAAACTCACCCTGACCGCCCAGCAATCGAAATTCTGTCCACGGACACTGAAATTGACGATTAACTCAGCAGCATTTCCAAACCCTTTTTTAACCTATAAGGGGGGCGTGGCCAGCACGCATGGAGTGAGGACGTGTTCTCCTTGCGCTCCTGCCGGAGATTCTACAACGGACTGAATCATTCGGCCTGCTTAAACTGAACAAGCACGCCTGAAGTAGCTACGGGAAGAAGAACCATTTCCCTACCCTCGACGAAGTTTCTGCAAGAAAATCGGACCGAGATAACGGTTAACCGAAGCGAACAGGGAGGAGCCCCCCGGCCCAACAAAATGGTGGCGCCCGCCGGCCCCATCTGAGATGCACTGCTGGAGGGAGGATAGCCTCCGGAGGCGAGAGAGGAGGGCCCACAGCGTCCAACCCAGTGATTCGGCGACACCCCGCGGGGGCGGACCCCTGCGGCCGGCTATGACCAGTGTCTCTATCTCCGAGACCGAGTGCCGGGAGGAAGAGACGAAGGGGGGGACCCATAGCGCGAGACCGCGCGCAGGAGAGGTGCGGGCTGGCGGGAGTCCACGAGAGACATGGAGAGACATGAAGAAGAGAGAAGGCGACGGGTGGTTCCCTCTGCAATGTCCGCGGGCTGATGACTCCCCATCTGCAACGACTGCCCTCGCAATCGATCCTACATACACGTCCCCGCTGAACGGGAAAAGGCCATAGAGCACGCCCAAAGACAGGCGATGTCGCCCCCCAAAAGCAAATTGAAAACCGCGATCATGGACTCCTTCACCACGGTCAGGGCGAAACAACAACAGGGGACAGAGGCAGCAGACGACCCGACGGCTAAGGAGGACGATCTGACAAATAGGCAAGTGCTACAAGCCATAGCGGCGCTACGGACATCCATCGAAACCAGGATCGATGAAATCAAGTCGGACATGCAACTGATGAGACAGGACACCCGTAACCTTACAGAAAGGGTGACCACAAAGGAGGCAACGCTCCAAGACAATGTTAACGACACCACAGAACTTAAATCTAAGGTCCAAGACGTTGAGTTGCAAGTAGCGCGGCTAGAGGCGCAATCAGAGGATGCTGAAGGACGTGCCCGCCGCGGCAACATCCGAATCCTGGGGGTACCGGAAGACATGGAGGGCCCAGACCCGACCGAATTCGTAGAAACAATGGTCTTGCAAGAAATCGGGGCCGGCAAACTGACACAGGGCTTCTCAATAGAACGGGCCCACAGATCACTTCAGAAGAGGCCCCCTCTGGGCTCCCGACCGCGCCCTATTATTGCAAAAGTCTTGAACTTTTGCACCAGAGAGACTATACAGAGATTCTCAAGAGAAGGGGGGGAGATCCAGAAACATGGCGCCAAAATAGTCATTTACCCAGACTATACCCCCGCGGTGCAGCAAGCACGGAACTCATTTGTAGCGGTGAAAGCTAGGTTACGCAAGCTAAACCTCAAGTACATACTACTGTACCCGTCCCGCCTTAAGGTACTATACAAGGGGAAAGCTATCTTTCTTGAGACTCCGGCAGCGGCAAATATGTGGCTTGAAGACAACAACCTTGCTGATGATAAGGAAAGCACTGCACATGAAGTCACAGGCTATTGAAAGCACCAAACGACAGGAAAATGAAGGTTCGCACAACTGCCGAATGAATACTGGACCGCTTGAGATCTACAACTCTACGTACGCCATGACGGGCAGGAGCGCACCGACCCATGCGAATAACAACGAAGCCGACGCACCCCCCTGCAACACGTGGAGGCCGACTGCTGACACACCACCCGCACCGGGAGGCCCGGAAAGGCCTGGAAGGATCGGGTGCCCCCAAGCGCTGCAAGTTTGAGGCAACTGCTGGGGACAGTTTTCAGTTGAAAGGTTTGTTGCCCTTATTCACTAGAATGAGGATTGTTAATGTTAATAAGTCTCCAATTGACACTGAGAGGGAGGGGGGAAGGGAGGGAGGAAACAATAAGGCTCGGAGGAAACGATAAGGCTCGCGCCCCAAGCCCAACACAGACCGACCCCTGGTTAACAGGTCCAGGCCTGGGGGCGGCAGAGGTGGGGAAAGGGGGGGGACAACAGATCCGTTACTAAACCCCTATGGCTGCGACCACCATAAAAATAATGACATGGAATGTAAGGGGCCTAAGGACTTACCTCCGAAGGAACAGGATTAAAACCTACCTGCACAGAAAAGGGTTAATGATAGCATTACTACAGGAGACCCACTGCACGGCGGACTCGGTGGCCAAGCTACAAACACATTGGGGTGGACAGGGGTTTGGTACCACTTATTCTAAATACGCAAGAGGGGTCTACACCTGGATTCACCCACAGCTCCCATTCCGGGTGGACAAAACTGAGATAGACCCAGAAGGTAGGTTTGTCGTAATTTGGGGATTCATTGAACAAGAAACAGTATGCATTATGAACTCCTATCTCCCTAACAATAACATACCGTCCTACCTGAACTCACTGTACCCTAGAGTTGCACAGTACAGGAACAAGCTCTTTATTTGGGGGGGGGGGATTTTAATTGTGTACATGACCCACGGCTGGACAGATCCACACAACAGCTAGGAGGCCCATCGACCGCTACGACAGCACTATCCGCCATGTTGGGGAGGCTGGAAATGACAGATGTGTGGCGGGAAAAACATCCTGAAGCACACAAATACTCATTTTTCTCATCCCCACATAAGTTACACACAAGACTAGATTACATATTCATAGACAGGGAACACTTACCCCGGGTGGAGGGAGCACAATACTTGGGGAGGACTATCTCTGATCACTCCCCGCTTCTGATAACATGGAACCATAGAGGGCCCAGACCCCCCATTCCCATGTGGAAAATGCCCACAGACGCCCTGAGGGACCCAGCCTTCCGAGAAGAATTACGCGATTCTATTGCACAGTGTGGGAGGCTCTAAAGGTGGTAACCAGGGGAGAAGTAATTGCAAAGGCGGGAGGTATCAAGAAGCAGCTCAGGAAAGAACTAGACCTAGTGGAATGGCAGTTTGAGCGACTTGATGCTACCCCCGTAGACACCCAACAGAGGGAAGAGGAGCTTGTGAAACTTAGAGACCAGAACATAACGGAGTGGAACAGGCTGGAAAAGTTTGACTATACTGCCAGAACAAATAGAGCACACGTTGAGGCTGACAGACCGGGCAGACTACTCGCCTGGCTCTGCCGTAAAGAGCACCCCAAACACCCCACCACCTCACTACAAGATGAGGATGGAAACACACACTGTACGCAGCAGGGCATAAATGACACTTTCACTCGCTTTTACACCCACCTGTATTCACATGAGGAGCAGGTCCCCCATGAACGGTTGGTAGAAACGCTAGAAAAGATAGGGCTCCCCAGGCTGTCCCCTGAGCAAGCCGACTCCCTAGAAGCAGAAATCACACCCGAAGACATTACCGATGCAATCATATCCCTGGCCACAGGCAAAGCACCGGGAACAGACGGGTTGCCCACGGAGTTTTTTAAAACGTATGAGTCCTCCCTGACCCCCCTATTACACGCAGAATACCAGGAGGCATACGAAGAAGGGATACTACTCGAAAGTATGAGGGAGATGCTTGTGATCCTGATCCTCAAGCCCAATAAACCGGCAGACCAATGTGACTCATATCGCCCGTTTGCAATGTTAAATTATGACGTTAAAATCGTGACTACGATCTTAGCGAAGCGGCTGTCCAAAATAATAGGAGACATAGTTCACCCACATCAGTGCGGCTTCGTGCCGGGCCGAAATACGTCCATGAACCTACGCAGGCTGCAGCACATTATAGAGCAAACCGATAAAGACAAGCAGGGTAATTCATAGAATTTCGCAGAAAAGTGTCGCAAGCGGCTGGCGCAGAGTGTCCGCGTGCGATTGACTGCGCCAGGCACGTGCGCTAAAACCGATTTCCGCGCACAGCGTATTCATGGATTTCATGCTCCCAAACCAGCCGTGGCGCAGAGTATCGCAGCGACCCTGCAGCAGCGCCAGTAACGCCCCCAAGAACGCCCTCGCGCAAGGAAAAGCCATCAAAATCGCTAAATCATCGCAAAGGGCTGCGCTAACCCTGGACCAGTTTACAGGGCAGCCAAACAAGGAACGCAAAGCGGGTAACGTGCATATCAGGGGTACACGTGAAGTCATACACGCGATTAGCCAGGGTACGTGTATTACAGGGGTACGCGGGAAGTTCAACACGCGATTGGCTAGGGTACGTGTATTACAGGGGTACGCGGGAAGTTTAACACGCGATTAGCCAGGGTAAGTGTATTACAGGGGTACACGTGAAGTCATACACGCGATTAGCCAGGGTACGTGTATTACAGGGGTACGCGGGAAGTTTAACACGCGATTGGCCAGGGTACGTGTATTACAGGGGTACGCGGGAAGTTTAACACGCGATTAGCCAGGGTAAGTGTATTACAGGGGTACGCGGGAAGTTTAACACGCGATTAGCCAGGGTACGTGTATTACAGGGGTACGCGGGAAGTTCAACACGCGATTGGCCAGGGTACGTGTATTACAGGGGTACGCGGGAAGTTTAACACGCGATTGGGCTGGGTGGGTCCTCACAGGTGTTCCCTGTACACCCTCCACGGCCCCTGCAGGTAGCCTACAAAACAGGGGACTACCCTGCACACCTGCTCATGTCCCCCTGCACCCCCACCCCCCAGCAGTGCAGGGGCAGCCTCCACCAGGCCCCCACTCATGTCTCCCACCACCCCCACCCTCCCGCCACCAGGGGCAGCCTCCACCAGGCCCCCACCCATGTCTCCCACCACCCCCACCCCCCGCCACCAGGGGCACTCTCCACCAAGCCCCCACCCATGTCTCCCACCACCCCCACCAGTGCAGGGGCACCCTCCACCAGGCCCCCACCCATGTCTCCCAACACCCCCACCCACCAGCACTGTGGGGCACGTGGCCAGCAGGCAGTCAGGCAGCAGCAGATGGCAGGTGGGAGCGTGCTCAGGGCTCTGGGGGGCAGTAATTTCGCCTCCTGGCCAGGAGCGTGGTCTCTCGTGTGTGAACGCGTGGACAGCCTGATAGGTAGTGAAATTCCACACGTCAGCAAAGGCCCTTAGCGCGTAAACCCGTCAACAGCATATGCACGCCTATAGTCACCAGCATATGCGCGCCTATAGTCACCTGCACGTGCAGGAAATTGTTGCGTGACACGTCCCAGTGTCAAAGCGTGTGATTGGTGAAAATCGATGTACACGTAGAAGTGACAAAGCGTGTGATTGGTCAAAATGGATCTACACGCAGAAGTGACAAAGCATGTGAATGGTGAAAATGGATCTACACGCAGAAGTGACAAAGCGTGTGATTGGTGAAAATGGATCTACACGCAGGAGTGACAAAGCGTGTGATTGGTGAACGTACACGCCGCGTAAGTGACGCTGTACGTGTGGGCCTGTATATAAGGTACATGTAGAACACCATTTCCTTGTACGTGCTTTTCGTGGAGAGCGAGTGGGTGAAATCTGTACTTCTTGTCGTTTCACACGCGATTTACTTCACGGCGTTTCCAGTTCGTATTCCCTGTTACCTCTGACAGCTTTTTCTCTTTTTTCTCTTTTACTGGTTTACCTGGGCCTGTTCCCTCAAACAGTGTCCCCTTCTACTGTTGTCCTGTCTTCTCAGACAGCGTACACATCTTCTTTTGGCGGGGGTTTAGCCAGCCAAACGCGCTCATTCTTCACGCTCTTTTACCTGGCAGACGGTGAGTCACGCACGTATCCAACTTCTGTGCTTGCCCCGTGTGTAGCCTACCCCTTCAGAGGTCATTCTAGGCTGCGTGTGACACGCATACGTTCATTCTTGTGTTACTGGGTGCCACAGCGTAGTGCAGGTTTTTCTTTCTGCACACGTGGTCTAGGAGGGGTTGCGTGCACGTCATCTCCCTTTTTTGGGCCTCCTGTGCGTTGCGTGACCCGTCATCTTTCCCCAGGGGTTACAATCAGCCGTGCTAGAGCACTAGGGTACAATTACCATCTGGTACCCAACCCCTTTGACCCCCAATTGCCCAGGACAATTGTCTACAGCCACTCCCATACGCACATTAATATCAGTGCCATGGCTGGGAGGCGAGGATTCCGTAAGGGTGGCAAAGGTGGAAGAGCCACAAGTGGTGGCCGTGGTGGATCCGGTAGGGGACGTGGTCGTAACTTGCAGGGTGAGCCTGTCCCCCCATGTGTGGAGGACCAGTCAAGGGCACCCATCATCCCCCCCTCCCCCCCTCCCGTTGAGGCTGAAGTGGCTGACACCATCCATGCTCAGCCCTTGTTGGACCAGCCCATTGTGGCACCAGACCTGGCTGACTCCATGGCTGACTTCCAGGTCAGCAGGGCTACGACACGTGCGCTGGTGCACGTTGATGCCATCATGCCACGTGGATCTGGGGCAGCAAGGTCATCTGCTGCACCAAGGAGGCAGGGCGGAGTGGCTGCAGGGGCAGCTGCGGCTCCATCCACCCCAGCCCTCACACACCCAGCCAGGACAGTGTCGGTCCTAGTCCATGCTGCTGACATTCCCCCTGACACCATCACACTAGAGCCAATGCCTGCACCAACTCCCATGCTGAGTGTGCAATCCCACACTCCTGATACAGAGTCCACCAGGGCTCCTGCCCCTAGTGTCCAGAGCGGCGCAGGACACTCAGGATCACCACCACCTTCCAAGCGGAAGAGGAAGAGTGCTCGTCCGGCACAGGCTGATGCCCCAGACACGGCTACACAGTCCGGCCCGTCCAGGAAGCCCAGCTTCACGGATGACGAACTGAATGCACTTGTCGAGTATGTGTCCGGACATGACAACGAGATGGTCATTGTTGCAGGATCCAAGACCACACCTGCACAACGCCAGGCACACTGGCAGACCGTTGCGGACATCGTAAGTGCCCTTGGAATCGTGAGGCGCACAGCCAATGATTGCTATAAGCGCTGGAATGACCTAAAGCGCAGGGCAAAGAGTAAGCTGGCCTCAAGTCATGCCGCAACTCTAGTGACTGGAGGTGGGTCTCCAGTAGTAGACATGGAACTCACTCCACATGAGTCAGTCGCTGGGACCTACGTCACGGAGGAACAGATCCAAGGCGTGGGAGATCTGGCTGATTACGAGGCATTGTCCGGTGAGTGCACATGCATGTGTGTGTCATACATGTGCATGGTGTGTGTGTGAGGGCTTCTGTTTGGGTGCCAGGTGAGAGTGTGTGCGCCTCAGTCGTATGGGTCAGCCATGTGCTTCATGCAATACTTCCTGCGCAGCTGCATTTGGCCATAGCAGTATCCCTTCTGCCAACAGTAGACATCTAGCACAACTGCACGCCAGTTGCCCTTGAAGTGTCACCTTGACACAACAGATTTGCTTATTTTTCACTGTTCATTCAGTCAGTTTGTTTGCATTCCACCACTTTCACTAGGCATGTCGCTGTCCACTAGTCACATGTCTGACATGGGTATGGTAAAGGGGAGTGACTTTGTTACCTGGATATCATTTGTACACACATGTCCCTGTGCAATTTGACCATTACAGACTGGCAGCTCCAGGTGAAAAATCTGACCTGTTAGAATCAGAAAAGCTATTACATGCGGGAACTGGACTGAATGAATAGGTGCTGCCCTCCTCTCCATCTTCACTCAATAGCAATGGTACATGCCATCTGTGTGATGGCATGTGTGTTTCACCTGCCAATCACAGGCCAATGTGTGATGCCACTGCCAGGCAGCATGCAGAAAATTTGTTCATCTTCCATCTTGGTGTCATCAGTGTGTGCCGTTTGCCTGCACTTCATACGCAGTGAGGGTGCATGCATGGGAGGGTTTTAGTCATGTGGGACATGTCAATCAAGTACTGGTTCTCTTGCTTCTCAGCCCTCAATGTGTGCCATGGTGCTAATGCCTGTTTCCATTACTTTGTTTTCATGTCTTTGCAGGGGAAGACGCACCTGATACTGCTGGGGTTGTGGAGATGGTGCAGACCCAGGAGGTGTCCCAGGGCCGACCAACCACCAGTGAGGGACGTGGTGTGGTGGTGGGGGAGAACCCACAAGTGCTGCAGGTCGTGCTCTCAAGGGGTGTCTCTGGCTGCACCTCCCCCGAGCTGTACTCAGGTGTTGATTCGGATGAGACCTATGTGCCGTCGCTGGTGAGTGTTGCAGGGAGGGATTCTGTTCTGTCTCACCCACCTGCACCAGGGTCAGTACCCTCCATGGGGATGTCAGTGTTGGCAGCTACGCCTTCGGTGGTTACGGATGCAGGGTCACACTCCGCGACATCTGATCCTGTTCCTGGGCCAGCAGATCAGAGGGGGAATGCAGTCCTGCAGCCTCAGGCAGTGCCGGCACAGCAAGGCGCAGTTCGCCTTGCCCCAGACAGGTGTGGTGCCCGCCGACGTGGTGGCCGTACGCCACCCGGCAATACCGCATGGGAGCAATCCATTTACGGTATGGCTACCCAACAGGCTGCATCATCCGAGATGATGGCTCAGGCCATGGATAGGGTGGCCACTTCCATTGTCCCCCCAGAAAGGCTGATGGAGCGACTAGAGCAGGCAACCGGGGGAGGACATGTTGGGGTCCAACAGGGACAGGCGGGCGGCACTGGCGACTCTGCAGGAGGCCATCTCCATTGAGTCCCAGGGCCACAGGGAAGCCCTGAGGCAGGAGCTCCTACACCTCAGGACGACTCTTGTTGAGCTTGAGGCTTCAACACTCCAAAGGACAGAACAGCAGCTGGAGCGTCTCATCCGTACGCTCTCAGCTGAGATGCAGGCAACGAGGGCGGAGGTCCGGGCATCCCGTGAGTTGTTGCATGGGGACCTCCGCACACTCATCCTCCAGAACCAGACCTACCACACCCGCATGCTTGCAGCCATGGAGGAGCAGACTAGGGCCTTGCGTGGGCTGCCTCCCATAGTGCAACCACCTCCGGATGCAGCTGCACAGGGTGATAATAGTGACAGCAGTGACACTCCCACAATAGGGTAGCCGTGTGGGCCATGAGCCCATGGAGGTGTTTTATTTTCCCAGGATCCACGCAGGTGGGTTCTGGTGTGCATCCTGTCCTCGGACCTCCTGGGTGGCCTCCCCAACCCCCCCGGGCCCATCAATGGCCATTTTTGATTGTTTCTTATTTTTATTTTTATTTTGATTTCTTTTATTCCCAATTTTTTTGGGAGGATCTGTTGGCTCCGATCTGTTGGCTCCGATCTGTTGGCTCCGATCTGTTGGCTCCGATCTGTTGGCTCCGATCTGTTGGCTCCGATCTGTTGGCTTCCGTGGTTCCTGTGGGCATACGCTGCATTGTGGCTGGGCACATGCAGGCTTGTAATGTATTTGGTTCAGATGCTTGGGTTTGAGTCACACACACCCCTTCTGCTTCCCGTTTCCATGGGCTTGCAAAGGGTGTGCCCAAGTGACAGTGAATTACACAGTGACGTTGGACTCCCATGAGCTGTGTGGCCAGTCTGTAGTCAATACTGTGTATACATTTATAGTGCATATTGCTGTTGTGTTGTACACTGCATGTTGCATTGATGTGTAACTCATCTTCTGTGTCTACCTCCCAATTTGCAGGTCCCTCCCTCAAGTCCACACAAGGACCTCTAGTCTGGCGAAGGGGACCATGTTGGCAGCAGTGCACCTACAACTCTACATGGCGCCAACACTGCACAGTTGGTAGTGGTGGGAGTGCAGGCATTTCCAGGTGGTGAGACTACTAATATGTAACCTTTTTGATGTCATGTTAATGGTACTACGTGCTCAAGTATGTTGTTGGTCCGGCATTGCTGTGAGCATTTCAGGTGTTGCAGGTTTCTAATAGTGCCACTGTACATAGTGAGAGTGATGTCATGTTGTGGGGATTACTTTGTTTACCTGCAATTAGCATGACATGGCACGGTGTGTCGTGTGGCAGTGCTGGGGTTGGGTTGGCTGACATGGCACTGTCCTCTTGTTGCATTTTGCAAGTGGGTATTCATTTTAGCTGCTTCAATGTGTAACTTCACAAAACTGCATTGGTGGTGTCTGTGTGGGTAGGGATGCACACATTGTGACACTTCCAGGTGAACAATCTCAGGCTGACATGGAATTCCCGGTTCATTCTCCACACATTCAGGATCAGTGTCAGGTTGAGTCATCATTGATTGTCAGATGGAATGTGCCAGGGCAGTGTGCACTCCACAGGGGTGTGATTTCTATGTGAAGTAATTAGCCACTAGCTGTGTACGGGCTGCCTCCCCCCGTGCCCTTTCCCCTCCCATGCGCAGCGGCTGTGCATGTGGTTGGGGATGTGGGGCCACCACCATGTCCACGGCCAGGCCCCGGCGTGTTGCAACATTGTGCAGGACACATGCTGCCACTATGATCCTGCACACTACTGGGGGAGCGTATAACAGCTGCCCGCCAGAACGGTCAAGGGAGCGAAAGCGTGACTTCAGCACTCCGAATGTGCGCTCCACTATGCCCCTGGTTGTAATGTGGGCTGTGTTAAATCTTACCTGGGGTGGCGTGGTGGGGTTCCGAATTGGCGTCATCATGTGGGGGCTGAGAGGGTAGGCACTGTCCCCTGTGGAGGTGGGGATTGGTATCATTGGTGAGGTTGTGACCTTGCTCAGTATCCAACATGCATGCATGTGCAGTGGCATACATACTCACCAAGCAGCCATGTATCGCCATGCCGCCCAGCTTCTAGGTCCCGGCTTAGGGTGGACATTCGGTAAATGAAGCTGTCGTGGGTGGAGCCGGGATAGTTGGCATATACTGAGGTGATGATTCCCTTGGCATTACATGCTACCTGCACGTTGATGGAATGCCAGTGCTTGCGGTTCCTATAGATGTGCTCAGATGCCCTGGGGGGACGTAGAGCCACATGGGTGCAGTCGATGGCACCTAGCACTTTGGGGAATCGTGCCACTGCGTAAAAATCCAGGGCGGCAGCATGCCTTTCTGCAGGTGTTCTGGGCAGGTATATGTGCCTGCGGACTGATGGGCGTGCAGTCATGATGTTCAAGACCTGGTGTAGGCAGCGTGACTGGGTGGCCTGTGACACCCCACCCACTATGGCACTTGTCCGCTGAAATGATCCAGTGGCTAAGAAGTGCAGTACATTGAGGACCTTCTCCAGGGGGCTGAGTGCTTGGGAGCACAGGGTGGGTGATGTGAGGTCATCCTCCCACTCACTCACCAGGTCCAGTATGATGTGTGGTGGAAACCTGTACCTCCCATACACCTGGTCATCAGGCATCCCGAAAAGGCTGGTTCTGGGTGTGAATATTCTGGCCCTGACTATCCTCCTCCTCCTCCTTTGGTAGCCCACTGCCACTGCTGCTAGGAACGGTATGTTCATCCTGGCGTCTGAGCTTGTTATTGTTAAAGTCCGCAATTTATGCTTAGCGCGTGTTCTAGGCGAGCGTGTGACCCGCGCACCCCTGGAATCCAGTTCCCAGTCCAATAGCGTGTGGAAATTCACACGCACCACGGGATACAGCGTGTGACCCGCGCACCCCTGGAATCCAGTTCCCAGTCCAATAGCGTGCGGAAATTCACACGCACCACGGGATACAGCGTGTGACCCGCGCACCCCTGGAATCCAGTTCCCAGTCCAATGGCGTGCGGAAATTCACACGCACCACGGGATACAGCGTGTGACCCGCGCACCCCTGGAATCCAGTTCCCAGTCCAATAGCGTGCGGAAATTCACACGCACCACGTGATACAGGTTCGCTGACGTACTTGCGTGTGTAAGTGGCCGCGCACCCATTAAATACACGTACATAGGCCAATCGCGTGTACGCGCACTTTTGTCCAATTACACGCGATGACACTCTGACGTGCAGTATCTCCACGTGTGCCCCGTCATCACGTGCTGAGTGGGGAACACCCGTGCGGGTCACGTCACAGACGCGCTTACGCGCTGAGGGACTCTGGTCCAATAGAATCGCGTATGCGTGCTGACGCGCTTACGCGCTAAGGGCCTTTCCTCGGATTTCACGCTGACGTGCAGGATTTTCACGTGCCAAATCACTCCGTATCAAGCTGGCCACGCGAAAACACACGGAAGCCCACGCTCCTGCCCAGAAGGCCGAGTTACTGCCCCCCAGTGCCCCGAGCAGCCTCCCACGTGCCATCTGCTGCTGCCTGCCTGCCTGCCTGCCTGCTGCCACCGTGCCCTGCCATTTGGTGCCTGCACATCAGCCATCTGCAGGGGTCCAGTTGCTGTGTGCACCCCTGCTGGAACAGAAGACTCCCGACTGGTATTACATCGCTCCACAGCCCAGCCCCAGGACCCAGTTGCCCACCCACACCTGCCTCTGGGGTTGCCATGTCGGGCACTTCCACATCTGGCACCAGTGGCAACCCCAGGCCAGAGGGGCAGAGGGGCACCAGCTTCACTGTCACCGAAGTTGGTGTCCTGGTGGAGCATGTCCTGGGGCAGTATGATGCCCTCTTTGGATCGTCCCGCGCCAGCAAGGAAGGACGGCAGAGGATCTGGGCCGACTGTGTGGTTGCCATCAACGCGGAGGGGGTGGCAACCCGCGACGTCCTGAAGATCAAGAAGCGCTGGGAGGACTTGAGGTCCAGGACCCTTGTGAAGGCCCGGCGCCTCGTGGAGGGGGGCCGGGGCCGCATGAGTTCCATCCAGATGAGGGTCCTGGAACGCGTACGCCCAGCGCTCCACGCCCAGATCCTTGAGAGGGAGGCCCGTCTGGAGTTGAGCGGTAAGTGTCCATGCATTACTGTGTGAGACAGGGCATGTTGCGGTGTGCTGGTTCTATGATACTTGCCTGTATGTGTGCCATAGGCCATGTATGCATGTATGTGTGCAGGGACATCATGGTAATGCATGTGCGACCAGTGATGTGTGATGCACATGGTTGTTGCATGTGTTGAAATGCCGCATGGGGAGCCCTATTCAGATTTTGAACATGAGAGCATGCCAGTCTCTGTACGTGGACATGGGTGGGGGTGAGGGATGGGTGCTGATGCCAGGTACATATATGGTAGCCATGTCTGTGTGCCTGACCTGCGTGTCTGTGACTTGTGCATGCCATGGATGCATGACACATGTGTGTGACAATGCAGAGATTCAGTAAAGCAGCCAAATTACCCTTGTAACCGCTGTGTTTGGTGTGTTTGGGGCCAGATGGATGTGACTGAGGTGAAGTGTGTGCATGTGATGGGCATGAGGCATGATGCATGTGAGTTACATATCATTGAATGTTTCAAGAGTCCATTGGACATGCATGGAAATGTCCATGGCATGCACCATGCCTGTTACTGTGTGTGTTTTGCCTGGACTGACCCATGTGTTGTGGAGGGACATGATGGAAGTGTACTTTGACAGTGGTGCTCATCTGCTATTGCTTCCTGTCTAGGGGACCATTGTACAGTGCCCTGATGCTTGTGTTCTTTGTCTCCCTCTACGCAGCGGCTAGTGAAGAAGAGGGCGGAGACGGCGCTGTGGAGCAAGGCGGCGGGGATGCCCCCACGGCTGCAGCGGAAGGGGTGGGTGAGCCCCCACAGGGGCCTGCTACGGTGGGAGACGGTGAGGAGCCATCCAGGTTGGTGGTTTGCACAGAGGAGGAGGAGGCCGCCACTGGGGCACACATGGGGCCTGGTGGGGGCATCCCTGCTGGTGCAAGTGGTGCAGTCCAGGGCCAGGGGCAGGAGGCAGCACAGGTCACCGTGGAGGGGCCTGTGCATGTCGCTGTCCCTGACCCTGTGAGTGCACCACCATGCACCAGCAGGAATGCCCCGTCCCAGGCCCGTCCGCAGGTAGAGAGGATGTCCATGTCACCTGACTCCCCTCAACCTGCGGACGTGGGAACCCCTGGCCGTGCGGAGAAGGTCCTGATTGGGGTCGCGATGCGCACGGCTGTGATTCGTGATGCCGTGCGTGCTTCCCGGGAGGAGCACGCACGTCATCACGAAGTGCACCGTGCCGACGTGGCCCAATTGGGATCGGCCATGTTCGGGGGTTTCCTGCATGTGTTGGCCAATGTGGCTGCCCTCTCCTCCTCTGTGCAGGCTATCCACCAGTCGTTCTCCTTGCCGTCTTCCAGCCCAGATGCCACCAGGGCCCCCTGTGGACCTGCCCCGACCAATGCAGCCAGCTCGGTGGGGATCCCATCCCTGCCACAGTCGGGAGTCAGAGATCCAGCAGGGGTGGACACCAGAGCAACTGGACCCCAGCAGATGGAGGATGTGACGGCATCATCGGGCAGGGCACGTGCACGACGGCGTCGGTGGTTTCCATCAGCCTGGATGCCGTCGTGCTGGCACAGGCAGTTGCGTCGGAGGCAGCAGCAGGCTCAACGTGGGAGGCATCATGGCTCGGGGCCATCAACATCGGGGGTGCAGGCATCGGCCGGAGGGCAGGAGAACCCTGGAATGGGAGTGGCTTCCGTGTGGGAGAGGTTGTGCCAGCGGATAGGTGCGGAGCGGCAGCGGGCAGAGGAGGAACGGCTCACGATGGTCAGGGCGGAGGACTCCATGCGGAGGGCGCTGAGGCGGGCTGAGTGCCTCGAGGGTCTTCGCAGGGAGTTAGAGCTGGACACTGCATTATCCCTGCGGGACCTCGGGGCCAGGGAACATGCCCGCCTCCAAGCCATTGACCAGGAGTTCGATGATGCCCTGGCCCATGACAACAACCAGTGAGCCGTCCGAATAGCCCGCTGCCTTTGTATATAGTTGTATAGTTAGGGTTAGGTTTCCTTTGTTTTTTTGAATTTTTTTTGGTTGCGATTGGACAATGCACCACTTTTTTGTATATAGTTCACTTTTTAGTTAGTAGTCAGTTAGGTTTTATTTGGTAGGGCTCATGGACCCAGGATGATCTTCTTAATTTCCTTATTTTAATAATTCAGAATTTTTTCTTGGACATTCATCTTGTTTAGTTTGATTTGCTTTGTGTTTTTTCTTGATTGATGTTCAATACATGATATTTTTTTATTCTTCAATGTGTCGTATCATCTCATTGCTTTCAGGCATGTCATGTTGGGTGTTTTGTCATTCACTTGCAGCCATTGTGTGTGACAGACATGTGTTAAATTGCATTATTTACATTGGGGGTGTAACATGTAATTGCCTTTGATATGTGGGTGGGTGTGATAGTTGGTTGGGCCTTTTGGCAGGGGAGGATGGGCATTACGGACATGATTGGGGAATGTTGGGACCCAGGTGCAGGGGGGCATGGATTGGACATGGGTGGGGGCCTGCTGGCAGGTGCCCCACAGTGCTGGGGTGTGGGGGTGGTGGGAGACATGAGTGGGGGCCTGGTGGAGGGTGACCCTGCACTGCTGGGGGGTGGGGGTGGTGGGAGACATGAGTGGGGGCCTGGTGGAGGGTGACCCTGCACTGCTGGGGGGTGGGGGTGGTGGGAGACATGAGTGGGGGCCTGGTGGAGGGTGCCCCTGGTGGCTGGGGTGTGGGGGTGGTGGGAGACATGAGTTGGACATGGGTGGGGGCCTGCTGGCAGGTGCCCCTGGTGGCTGGGGTGTGGGGGTGGTGGGAGACATGAGTTGGACATGGGTGGGGGCCTGCTGGCAGGTGCCCCTGGTGGCTGGGGTGTGGGGGTGGTGGGAGACATGAGTTGGACATGGGTGGGGGCCTGCTGGCAGGTGCCCCACAGTGCTGGGGGGTGGGGGTGGTGGGAGACATGAGTTGGACATGGGTGGGGGCCTGCTGGCAGGTGCCCCACAGTGCTGGGGTGTGGGGGGGGTGGGAGACATGAGTTGGACATGGGTGGGGGCCTGCTGGCAGGTGCCCCACAGTGCTGGGGGGGGGGTGGGGGACATGAGTTGGACATGGGTGGGGGCCTGCTGGCAGGTGCCCCACAGTGCTGGGGGGTGGGGGTGGTGGGAGACATGAGTGGGGGCCTGGTGGAGGGTGACCCTGCACTGCTGGGGTGTGGGGGTGGTGGGAGACATGAGTGGGGGCCTGGTGGAGGGTGACCCTGCACTGCTGGGGGGTGGGGGTGGTGGGAGACATGAGTGGGGGCCTGGTGGAGGGTGACCCTGCACTGCTGGGGGGTGGGGGTAGTGGGAGACATGAGTGGGGGCCCGGTGGAGGGTGCCCCTGGTGGCTGGGGTGTGGGGGTGGTGGGAGACATGAGTTGGACATGGGTGGGGGCCTGCTGGCAGGTGCCCCTGGTGGCTGGGGTGTGGGGGTGGTGGGAGACATGAGTTGGACATGGGTGGGGGCCTGCTGGCAGGTGCCCCTGGTGGCTGGGGTGTGGGGGTGGTGGGAGACATGAGTTGGACATGGGTGGGGGCCTGCTGGCAGGTGCCCCTGGTGGCTGGGGTGTGGGGGTGGTGGGAGACATGAGTTGGACATGGGTGGGGGACTGCTGGCAGGTGCCCCACAGTGCTGGGGGGTGGGGGTGGTGGGAGACATGAGTTGGACATGGGTGGGGGCCTGCTGGCAGGTGCCCCACAGTGCTGGGGTGTGGGGGGGGTGGGAGACATGAGTTGGACATGGGTGGGGGCCTGCTGGCAGGTGCCCCACAGTGCTGGGGGGGGGGTGGGGGACATGAGTTGGACATGGGTGGGGGCCTGCTGGCAGGTGCCCCACAGTGCTGGGGGGTGGGGGTGGTGGGAGACATGAGTGGGGGCCTGGTGGAGGGTGACCCTGCACTGCTGGGGGGTGGGGGTGGTGGGTGACATGAGTGGGGGCCTGGTGGAGGGTGCCCCTGGTGGCTGGGGTGTGGGGGTGGTGGGAGACATTAATTGGACATGGGTGGGGGCCTGCTGGCAGGTGCCCCACAGTGCTGGGGGGTGGGGGTGCAAGGGGACATGAGTTGGTGTTCATTAGTTCAAGGAGACATGTGCCTTTGCTGGGGGGCATGCCCATGGTGGGTGGGCTGCCTGCGGGACATGACCAGGGATGCAGGGTAGTCCCCTGTGGTGTGGGCTGCCTGCAGGGGCCGTGGAGGGTGTACAGGGTACACCTGGGAGGACCCACACTGTGAAATCACATGTGGAACTTCCCGCGCACCCCTGAAATACACGCGCCTAGGCTGTTCGCGTGTGGAACTTCCCGCGCACCCCTGCAATACACGCGCCCAGGCTGTTCGCGTGTGGAACTTCCCGCGCACCCCTGAAATACACGCGCCCAGGCTGTTCGCGTGTGGAACTTCCCCCGCACCCCTGAAATACACGCGCCTAGGCTATTCGCGTGTGGAACTTCCCGCGCACCCCTGAAATACACGCGCCCAGGCTGTTCGCGTGTGGAACTTCCCCCGCACCCCTGAAATACACGCGCCCAGCCTATTCGCGTGTGGAACTTCCCGCGCACCCCTGGAATACACGCGCCCAGCCTATTCGCGTGTGGAACTTCCCGCGCACCCCTGGAATACACGCGCCCAGCCTATTCACGTGTGGAACTTCCCGCGCACCCCTGGAATACACGCGCCCAGCCTATTCGCGTGTGAAACTTCACGCGAACCCCTGTGATGCACGTACCCTGCTGAAATCGCGTGTTAGACTTCCCGCGCACACCGGTATACACGCACACGTATTTTTTGTCAGCGGGTGTCCGTGTTTGTGGGTACCCCTTTGCACGTCTTTGTTCCTGGAGGGCCACAGTATGGGACATTCATCATGGCAGTATATAGGTGCGATTAGTTGGCGCACCTTTTGGCGCACATTTCTTACAGCCGCAGAGACGCTACCGCCTGCTTTCTTGTGGCGGTCGTGTTTGTGCCTGTGCGCTGGTTTGAACGTGCGCTTTTTTGCCCTATTCTATTCCATGAATACGTGTTGTAAGCGAGCGTGTGGGCGTTCCGCGCACTTGTGCCCTGTACTTCCCCCGTGACGCCCACGTTTTGGCAAGTTGTTCCCCATTCCCAGTGTTACGCCCGTGTTCCGCCTACTTTTGTTGCGTGCGCCGCGCTATGTGCGATTTTCGCTGTGGCCTGTGCGATTTTCGCAGTGACCTGGCGCACGCTGTTAGATGGCCTGTGCGCCAACGTGCGCCGCGCACTTTTTATCGCACATCCGCTGGTTTTCTCGCGCACGGCCTTCCATGAATCGACGTGCGCTGCTTTTCGTGCGATTTTCGCAATTGCACTACGATTTTCGCTATTCCACTGCGATTCGCACGTTTTTGCCCACTTGCGCCGCGCTAATTATTCCATGAATCGGCCTCAAGGACTCATACGTGCTGCTGTCCCTAGACGCAGTCAACGCGTTTGACTCCATTTAGTGGGAATGGCTTGTGGCAGTGCTTAGGAAGTTTGGCTTTGGTCCCGGGTTTATCAGGTGGATTAACATCTTGTATGCTAAACCTAAGGCAAGGGTGAAATCTGGGAAGTATGTGTCGGAGGCCTGGGATATATGCAGGGGGACTAGACAGGGTTGTCCACTATCCCCAATGCTTTACATACTGGGACTAGAACCCATAGCTGTTTACTTTAGAAAGCAATTCTTCGATGCAGGCATTAGACTGGGAGACGTGTATCACATCATCTCGCTCTACGCGGATGATGTTCTCATATACGTCAGGGACCCACACCTCAACGTACCAACCATGTTAGAAGTGCTGGACAATTATTCCAAGGTCTCTGGGATAAGTTTTAGCAGGTCAAAGTCTTGTATGTTCCCCCTAGCGGCCCTGAAAACAGAGAGTTTAGAAGCACTCCCTGAAGTTGGGATCCAGTGGCAGAATACGTCATTCCGCTACCTTGGAGTGCACATTATGCATACCCCCGAGCTAATGCACAAACGAAACACAAAGGCAGCACTCCCCGCCCTGCACAAATCAATGGCGTTCTGGGCGAAACTCCCCTTCTCGATGATGGGCAGGGCTTCGATAACTAAAATGATCGTTCTCCTGCGTTTCCTTTATGGGTTTCAAAATGTACACTACTATATACACATGCACTTCTTCCGACTGCTTGAGACCATACTGCGAGAGTTCCTATGGAGGAAACGCAGGCATAGAATAGCGTTTCAATTGCTAACCCTACCATATAGCCAAGGCGGTATTCAACTTCCAAACCTAGTAAAATATTACATAGCAGCACAGCTTACTTTTGTGACCAAATGGCTAGATGATGAACCCACATCTGAAACACCATTGCTACAGGCCATGCTGCCCCAATTCCATCTGAAAGAACTGGTCTGGGCACTGTCCAAACTGCTGGGAACTCTACCCTTTTTGGCTTATCTGGGAAGGAAAATTTGGCACAGGGCGAAAATGCTCACTAACTCACAGAACTCCTATACCCCAGAAGTCCCCCTGATCGCAGACCTATTCACAACACTTTAGGATTTGAAACAGATTAGGCTCTGGGAGAGGGAAGGGGTCTACACCTGGGGAGATCTGCATGATGAAAGAACTTTCAGGGAGTTCACCTCACTGCAGGAGACGGAAGGCATACATAGCGGTCAGTTTCTTTGGTACCAAAGAACTCGTGCTGTGGCCCGACTAAATGGGACTCGTGGCCGATGGAACCAGACACAGACCCACTCCTCACCTTGATGTCCAATTTAGGAGAGGGCGGTAAACCCGTTTCGCAAATATATGGCCACCTGATCGCCGTGCCAAATCCTCGGATCATGGAAATGAAAAGCAATTGGGAGGAGGATATAGGTCGGGAAATGACTGAAGGGGAGTGGAACAGAGCTCTCACATTCCCCAAAACGGTGTCCAGAAACCATAGATTTAGGCAGATTCAGTTGAACATACTACACAGAACTTACCTGACCCCGTGCCGCATAGCCACCTTCAATCCCCAGGCACAACCGACCTGCAACTGGTGCAAGCTGTCCATTCACGGAGCTGTCTGCGCACTAGCAGGGTGTCTGCGGACAGCTACAATACCTGCTTTGCCTTTTTCAACCTACAAAAACAGCCACATCTCATCTTTTTTCCATTCCCCCATACTTCCCAGCACCTCTTTCCAACACCAAATGACCCAAAATAGGTTTTGCAGAATGTTTCCCAAGTGCGCTGTCCACGCCAGCTGTGGCTGACCACGGATGCAACGTGGCGGGCATTTCCAAAAATCTGACACACATCACGCTCATCACCAAACGATCAGCTGGTGTGTCCTATGTCCACGGACATCACGCCACCCGCTGCACCAATCGGAGGCCCGTCCCCAGTGCGAATAGAGAAGTGAGTCTGCAGACTGAACCCAGCTAGAACTAATTTCTTATTACTTACTTTTTCCTCATTTTAAAATAAAACATTGGACGGATTTACACCAAATTTTGAGACCCCCTATAACTTTCCCCCCCCCCTCTTGATGAAACAACACCAAACTGTGCCGGATCAATCTGAAGGGGCCATATACTTGCTTTGCAAAGTTTGTAATGATTCGTTCAAAGGGGGTGATAAGCCGCCCAAATAGTGCTCTTCCTATAGGTTCCTATAGGTTTAGCAACTTAACCATAACTAACCATAACTAGAGGGCCGCTACTGTCTGAAAAACCAAAAAAAATACAAAATTACAAAAATCAAAAAAAAATAAGGCTCTTTTCAGAGCCGCCTTTCCCAGTTAAAAAATAGAAGTGAAAACAAATGAAGCAGGGCTCTTTGTATTTTTTAGAAGTCCGCGGAGAGTTCGCGAACATTAAAAAAATTGGGTTGCTACTCCATCACAAACATTGTAATTTTCTCTGGAAAGAAGTGGTGGCTCTGAAAAGAGCCTTTGGGTGGTGTTTGTAAGTCAAAAATTGTAAATGCTTAACATCTACTTCAAAATCGTTGTTGTAATTCCAAAAAAGGTCGCAATGCATTTTGTACATTTCTCAGAAAAATCTCATTGCCAGCATAAGTAAGATGGACTCCATCTCTGCGAAAAATGTATGTACTACAAAACATAATATTTTCTTTGTGAAAAGAAGACATGCCAAAATCTCTTAGAAAGGCACAACCAGCCTTATTAACATTGTGCCTTGCTTTTTCCATTTGTGGACCAAATGAAGAAGAACGAAGCCACATTTGTCTCTGCGCAATCCGTAAAAATATCACTTGAGAATTAGGAAACATGTCCATAACCTTCCTAAATCCTTCTTTCATAGCAAATTGCAAAAAAATTCCAGTCACATGTCCTAAACTGTTCCCTCCACAATGAATTACAATTATGTCTGGATGTTGCTCTGTCTCCAAAGTAGCACAGAGAGGTAGCAAGTCCAACCACTTCATTCCACGTACTCCATGCCAGTGCACTTCCACATGTGGGAATCCAAGATCTACAGCTACTCCACAGCTTTCTGCATGCACCTTCAACCAATGTATCCACAAATCTCCTGAAATCCAAACAATCTGTTTTCTGAAACACACAGCCATAGCTATCTTTTGTTCTCTCAGCAAAAAGAGTTTCTGAGAAAATCTCTCCTGGCACAACACACCCACCAAACTTTCCTGACCAATCCCTTTCAGTGCTTATTCTCATTTGCATGACTTCTGAACCCAAAAATCCCCAGATGTAACTCCCGATGTCCGCGAACTACCGCCATGTCCGCGAACATATCGTAACATGAACAGCCCTTCTACCATTTCCACTACACTCTCTCTGCCATTCCCTCATTGGATGTACCTCAAAAATCACATGACCATGCACCAATCACATTCAAGACCTCTACATCTAACTGCATCAACATAGATCAGCACTGCAAATGTACTCTGAATCTCTCTGAGTACAAGTGTCATATCATTGGCAAGCAGCATCTACCAGAAATACTGTACAAGCCTTCAAGATTTCTACTTGCAGCTCCATGCATATCCATATACATGAACACAAACTTCAGGTATGCATATTTTCTGTATAGTAGATGAACACATTTTCAAACAGACTTTTACCTTGTAAAATCTGTAAAATGAATTTACTGTACTTTTTTCAATTTCCTAAAATCAACTATCACTTATAAACCTTTATACTATTTACTTTCTTTATACACACACACTCAAATCATGTTAAACTAACATTTTTTAAATGAAATATATAGACTACATATATTCAAACAAAATTGCATGCAAACACAATCTATGTTTAAACCTTTATAAAAATACTTATACAATTTCATATTTTTTGTTTTTATTTATTTATTTACTTAATTACTTTAAATTAGACATGACATTGAGGCGCTATTCCCTACAACAGTTTACTTACAGAAATAGTGGTATTCACTAATATATTATAAATTTCACAAGACATTCAATACAATTTGTTCATTAAGAACATATCATATGTACTGAACTGATGCAATGTATCTTATGTAAATAAATTAGTTTAATGGTTTTAAAGAAGGCACTGAGGATTTCGATTAAAAAAATCAATATCTAAATTAAAAACAGTACTATATACAAACAAAGTTACTAATTTGAAGCTTTTACAATTGCAGTGAAGACCAGTTTCCTGAAAAGAAGCAGCCGAATTCGAAGAAGAAAGAAAAACTAAGAAGTTACCTGTTAATTTAAAAAAAAAGTAAGTAAAATATCACCATAATATTTGTATTATTAATCAAATATACTATAACGTTAATACGAGCTATTTCGGTTTCTAAAAATAGAGATTTTGTACCATTTTGTCCAAAAATTTCCATGTCTTAAACAGCGATTTACAGCCAGAATGGCCCACAAATTTCTATTTTTGGACACACAAATTACCCAACTGAACCACTACAATTTACATATTATAGAAAAAACAACTGTTTTCATTGTATACATTAGATTTACTATTTGTACTTTTCCACACCACTAGCTTACTTTTTTTTGTCATCTGAACCCCAGTTTAGTAACACATAAATTCAAGAATACCTATCCCTACTAGTTTTAGTTTCCCAATGCACAATCACACACCATTACATACATCTTTATCATCTTACTCAAACACTCATGCACACAGCACACATACATTCCAGAACACCCCAACCCATAACTTCTTTATTTTTTTCAACAGACCCTAAAGAATGCCTACCAAAAGTCAAGTCCGTAGAAAGCAACGCAAAAGTAGAGCAAATGAAAATAAAGGTGTCCAACATAAGCATCCATCTCTAGCAGAATTTGGAAAAAAAAGTTGAAACAAAACAGCTAATACTATCATTTAGTGAAACAAAAGAAGTTTCAAGTACAACAACTTTGCATCCTCTATCAAAATGTAAAACAAACCAACAAACAATTAACAGAAAATCAGCTATCAGTACAGATAAAACTGCTTCTTCAAATTTTAATATAGTGCAAAGTAAGCATACCAAGAAAAGTATTTTAGCCAAAATATACCGTCACAAAGTCCTTCAAAATCTTATAAAAACAGGAGAGAAATCAGGTTCAAAGCTTAAAACCTATTGTAGGAAATTAATCTTAGAAGCATTGATGGACAGTGCAATTCTTCTCAAAAGAAATGTATTTATTTTACTGTTAAACAAAATGAAACCACTAACAAAACTAATAACCAAATTACAAAAAAGACTTCTTAATAAGCGAAATATCAAAAGAAAGAACTTCTTAAGTATAAGCGGAGGTGAATGGAATCACACTACAAGCACAGAACCATATTTTAATGAAGAAGCGTACAAACAAAAGCAAACGAATACAATTGCCATACATAGCAGTGGTCGAGGTTATGAAAAAGTGAATAATACCATAATGGAACAAGAAGTACTTCTTAAAAAACATGCCCTGAAAACTTAGAATTACCCCTCCATTCAACTGACTCAGAACGTCTAGTGTACAAATGGCCATGCACGTCAATGTGTAACATTCATAAACGTTTCAAAGCTTTACGCCAATTCCTCAATAAATATGTAAAAAGCAAAGACAAAATCAAAATTAAATTACTGCAAAATATAGTTACCTGTCCAGTGCGCAAGTACACAGGACTACAAGGACATTCATTGGCCTGCATTATAGGACCTACTTGTAAAACCACTTTCCATGATATCAAAAGGATATCAACACATCATTCAACTATAAGAAATCTAGTCTATAAACTGTTCTATGCTAAAAGTCCTGCTTTAGCACTAGCAAAGTTAAATAACATCCTTCTACATGGTACAGCAAAAGACCTACTTGAAGAAATTCACTATATCCAGAAAAAATATTTTGGAAGTGAAAGCCATTTACAGAATGAAATATCTTTAAACCAATTAAGCAACAATTCTACACATGGCAACCTTTTGCTAAACACATACAAAAAAGAAATACTAAAATTTAAAAGTACATCAGCTGAAGTACCAAACCATGTATGTGTATGTTGCCGTAGAATTTTTTATAAAAGTAACACAAAAACTGTGGACCTATCATACAAAATAGAAGACAATGAAGATTCTAAATTGTTTGAATTAGCTCTCTACCTTGTAGCAAAAAACAAATATGAAATAGCTGAGCCCTTAATAGTTTGCAGTTATTGCACTACAAAACTTGACAACAACCAAACTCTTTCACGTTCTATCACAAATAATTTGGAATTATACCCAGTACCAAAACCTCTACAACAACTTAATTTATATGAGAGCATCATAATTCAAACAGTACACCCATTTCAAGCAATAATACGCCTTCAACCAAAAACAGCAAAATTACCTCCCTCTGAATTGGTAAAAGGCATTTGTGGAAAAGTAGTTTATTTACCATTAAATCTAAAAGAAAATGTGCATACTCTAGGAGTGCAACGTCCAATGCAGCAATCTTTAATTATATTAGTAAATGGAGTACATACAAAAGACAAAAAAATATGGCAACAGCTGGTAGATTTATATAAAGTTAGACAAGCCTTCCAATATCTTAAACAGAATAATGAATATTACAAAGAAATTAATATTGAAGAAAACTTGAAAGATACAACTGAAATAATTCAAGAAACACAAGAAGCTGGTCAGTTTGAGCTACTAGATCCTGCTACAATATCAAATACTTTAGACCATTATACAATTCATCCTTTGCACTGTAATGACACCGTACAAGATGTACTGGAAACTTACCAAATGCGTCAAACAAAAGGATCGCCAATCAGTATATGGGAAAAAAGTATAGAAGCACATGCTTTTCCTCTACTCTTTCCTACTGGCAAAGGAGGAAGGTATGATGATAGACCTATTCAAATATCAGCTTCAGAAAACCGCTCATTACGGATGTTTTCTGAAGATCCCAGATTTAGACAAAATGTGGAATACATATTCCACCTACTCTTTGAAAGTGAACTAGCAACTTTATGTTACGGAGTTGCACACATATTAAAATCAGGATCACACTTTCAAAATATGACAGCTACACAATTATTAGAGAAAGTGCAACAAAAGGATGAGGTTTTACAATCAAATATTACAAATCTATTAGCAAATATGCGTGGTACTAAAGAGTACTGGTTTCGACGTCATGGAGATGTACGTTGTATGATCAGAAACCTTGGCCCACCCACTTGGTTTGTTACATTAAATTGTGCAGAATATGCATGGGAAGATTTACATGATTTCCTACGCATATCAAATAAAAACAAAACAAACATAGATATTCTTACACCTGGAGAACTTTGTTCTTTGGATCCTGTTAATGTTTCAAGATATTTTCACCATCACTTCATTGCTATGCTACATTTTATTTGTAATAAAACTGTTCCTCCCCTTGGAGAAGTGCAACACTTCTTTTGGAGAAAAGAATACCAAGCCAGAGGAGCACCACATATCCACATGCTTTTATGGATTAAAGATGCTCCTAAATTTGGTCAAGACAGTGATGCCACTGTTTTACAGTTTATTGAAAAATATGACACTTGTGAAATTCCATCAGAAGCCACAAATAGTGATCTTCATGCACAAATTTTACAATTTCAAAGACACAAATGTGGAAAATATTGTCGTCGCAAATACAAAAACAAAGGCAAATACTACACCAAATGCCGATTTGGTTTCCCTAGACCAGTTACAAATACAAGTCAAGTAAACAACCTCATGTCTTCAGTTAGACATAGTGTTAAAGGTAAGTCACCTAAAAATACATATTGCAAACAAAGAAAAGAAGAAGAAAAATATATCAATGATTATAATGCAATCATTGCCCACTTATGGAATGCAAACATAGATGTGCAGTACATTGCAGACAATTCTACTGCAGTTGCACGATATGTCACGGCATACTTAACTAAAGCAGAAAAGACAGAGCTCCAAGACCTCTGGAATGACCTGTCATCAGATAAAATAGTATCTCAGAAATTATACAGCTTGGGCATAAAAATGCTCACCCATAGAGAATGTGGATCTTATGAAGCAGCTGATCGTTTAACTGGGACTTCATTGTATGGTAAATCTGAAAATATAGTATGGCTAAGTCTTGGTCCAGCTAAATCTAGAAAAAGAGTTCTAAAATCATATGAACATATAGAAACAATAGCCAAACATGATCCCAACAGCCAAGACATTTTAAAAAACAATTTATTGGACACATACTACCCAAACACAAGTAATACTTTGGAAAACATGTGTCTATACCAAATAGCCCAAAACTACACATACAAAAATAATATGAAACCTGATGAAAAAAAAAGTAAATATAGAGTGACAGACTGTGAAGGCAGCTTAGTTAAACTCACTAAACCAAATTTAATTAATCATATCAAATTGTCATTGAAGACTCCTCAACATAAAGAAGTATATTACATGTCCCTGCTACAACTTCAAACCATGGAGAAAAGAAGAACAATTATTAGATAACTATGACTCATATGAGGATGCTTTCAAAGCAAATGAAAGCACTATAACTGATGTAAAATTTACACAGTACAAAACAATGTTGCACAATGAACAGCAACATGAAGAAGAACTCCAAGCCCAACTAGATAAGGATACTCCTGACAGTAGTCAACCTTCTGTAACAGGAAGCCAAGAATCGCTGGGAGAACCACTAATAACAAATGAGGCAGAATTAGCTATGATAGAAGTAGAAAACACCATGTGTCAGTATGAAGATAAGGAAGACTTAACTATACTACAATCAAAACTAAACAATGAGCAAAGTAGCATTTTTCAAGAAGTAACAAAACAAATTGCACATGGTGTAAAACATGAAAATAAAGAATGTTCCTGCCATAATTATAAACCTATACTACTGTACGTCAGTGGTGAAGCTGGTTCTGGCAAAACATTCCTAATCAAAATCATTAGTAAGTTCCTTCAACAATTTACAAACAACAAACTGTCAGCTGTTGTCACTGCCCCCACAGGTTTATCTGCCTACAACATAGGTGGTGTTACATTACACCGATTACTACTATTACCAGTAGAACACCAGAACAAATTAGACTATTACAAACTTTCTGCAGAAGCTGCAATGGAATTACGCAGAGTATTGAAACAAATGAAAATGCTACTAATAGATGAAGTGAGCATGGTCTCCAACCTGATGTTAGCTTTGATTCACCTCAGATTACAAGAAGTACTCAAAACAGACTATGAAGAGCTCTTTGCAGCAAAACACATTTTTGTTTTTGGAGATCTGCTTCAATTAACACCAGTAAAAGGTGAACCTATTTTTAAAACATTAGGGCACAAACTCTGCCGTAAAACTGTTGGCAGCATTGGAAATGTCAACCTTTGGCAACATTTCCAATACAGAGGATTAACAGAAAACATGCACCAATCTGCAGATCTAACTTATGCCAACATTTTAAAAAGTTTGAGAGTTGGTATACTTTCTAAAGAAGCAGAAGCAACAATGAAAACCTGGCACACTAATGCACTTTATGGCGATAATGCATGTGCTACAGATGTTATGGAACAATTAGCCCACAAAAATGTCAATTGTATGGCCTTAATGCCAATTCTTGCAAGCTGTCTCAAATTCAATGAAATAATGTTAAGTAAAGAAATGCAACCAATAATGGAAATTAGCGCCACAGACAAACTAGATGTACATGGTATGACACTACCCATGTGTGACCAAGCCACAATAAGACTAAATAATTTAGAAAAATCAATCTCAAACACAGCAGGCTTAGAAAAGATGTTAAAATTATCCTTAAATTGCAGAGTAATGCTTAAACGTAACCTTGACGTGGACTAAGGACTAGTTAATGGAGCACTGGGTACAGTTGTTGGCTTTCAAACATACCCACGTGACAACAAAATTCAGTTTGTCAATATACTCTTTGACAAACTTTCAGAAGTAAAACAAATAGGACGCTCAACAGCTAGATTCCTTCTCTTCAAAGATATGTATGTACGCAGAGAACAATTTTCTCTAACTCTTGCATACGCAGTCACGATTCATAAATCACAAGGTCTTACCCTAGACAAAGCAATGATAGATATTGGTAACACAGTCTTTAAAGAAGGCATGAGCTACGTAGCACTATCACGCTTACGTACACTTGACGGTCTATTTCTAATCAACTTTGATGCAAGTAAAGTAAACGCTGATATTCCTTGCATTTTAGAATATAATAGACTTCGCTCACTATACACTCCCCATCTAAACACATATTCTGTTCCACAAAAACTAAAACGTTGTAAAAGAAAACTAAATCAAACAGAAATGCAACAGGACGTCACTGCAAATCCTCCAAAGAGAGTAAAAGAAACTAATACTTCATCAAGTACCACAAACAAAAAAGAATCAATTAGAGAAAGTAAACCAGGTACTTCTTTAAAGAAGGAAGACAAACTCCAAAAAAAGCAGTTAGATACAGAACTACCTGGACCATTTAAATTCTCAAATATAGTTGGTGTAAGTTGCTATGCAAATGTAGCAATGAATATTCTATTTCAATTACCACCAATTGTTGACAACATTTACTTACACTTTAGAGACCCATTGTGTATGCAAATGTTAGTACTTCATAGAAACGCAAAAAACAATCCTGACAACACGTATAGTGTTCATGGAATAAGACAAGAATTGGACTACTGTGCTGGAATGGTGAAATTCACTATAAACTCACAGGAAGATCCACAAGAATTTTTAATGTACTTACTACAAGTACTGGAAAACAAAAACATACCTATAAAGGAAATCTTCCAGATTTCATACATGTGGAAACATACATGCACTCTGTGCAACAATGTGACACAAGAAGAAATTCCCAATGAACGCTTCATATATATATCAATACCAAATTGTGAATCCATTCCATTTCAGCAACTTGTACAAAATGCAAACCATGGTAGATTATGCTCTACCTGCAATTCAGATAATCGCTTCACGTTAGTAATACAAACACATAGTAAATACGTAATACTAATACTTCTACATTACAATTTAGATGGTACCAAAAACAACTGCAAGCTGACTGGATTCACACATAGTCAAATATCACTTGGTAAGAAAACCTTCACAACAATAGGTATAATCTACCACGCAGGAGCCACAACCAATTCAGGGCACTACACGGCATATATAAAAAAGAAATGTGGATGGTTTGAATGTAATGATAGTACCATTACTCTAAAGCAGAGATTACCAGCACATCTTACAAACGCTTATTTGATGTTCTTAAAAGCAAAATTTGATAAATAAACTGTATTTGAACCTTTACGTAAATTTGTGTCCAAAAAATATAAACTGTTAGAATACTCCAAAAGCTATCTAACTGCTCAAAGATTCTACAACAACTAATCAGATAAATGAATACCACTAAATTATACCAAAAAATAAACAGTTAGAATACGCCAATTGGTATCTAACTGTCCCAAAATTATAAATTTGTGTTAAAATAATATAAACTGTTAGAATACTCCAAAAGCTATCTAACAGCTCAAAGATTCTACAACAACTAATCAGATAAATTAATACCACTAAATTAGGACAAAAAATACACAGTTAGAATACGCCAATTGGTATCTAACTGTCCCAAAATTTAACAATATACAAATAGATAAATCAAAACCACTAAAATATATTAAAAAAATAGACAGTTAGAATACGCCAATTGTTATCTAACTGCTCCAAAATTTTATAATATTAAAACAAATGAAGAATCTGTTACTGCAGACTCTATGCCCTGGCAACAACCACCGCAGCATATCACATCCATAGAGTCAAACATTTCAACTATGATCTATGGGAAACTTTTAATGTCCGTGAACAATGTGAGTGTTCTTAGAACACTTTCAACTTAACAACGAACAATACGGACAGCGTCCTAAGGACACCCCCTACGAACATTCCAGGACACCGGGAGTGTTCTCAAAAAACGTCTTCAGAACACCCCCATTTTGTTTATTTGCGAACATTTCAGGACACCGTGGGTGTTCTTAGAACACATTCAACTTGACAAAGAACAATACAGACAGCGTCCTCAGGACACCCCCTACGAACACTCCCCGGACACCGCGAGTGTTCTTAGAAGTGTCTTCAGAACATCACCATCTTGTTTATTTGCGAACATTTCAGGACACCGCGAGTGTTCTTAGGATACATTCAACTTGACAGAGAACAATACGGACAGCGTCCTCAGGACACCCCCTACGAACACTCCCCGGACACCGCAAGTGTTCTTAGAAGCATCTTCAGAACACCCCCATTATTTTATTTATTTGCGAACATTTCAGGACACCGCGGGTGTTCTTAGAACACATTCAACTTGACAGAGAACAATACGGACAGCGTCCTCAGGACACCCCCTACGAACATTCCAGGACACCGGGAGTGTTCTTAGAAGCGTCTTCAGAACACCACCATCTTGTTTATTTGCAAACATTTCAGGACACCGCAAGTGTTCTTAGGACACATTCAACTTGACAGAGAACAATACGGACAGCGTCCTCAGGACACCCCCTACGAACACTCCCCGGACACCGCGAGTGTTCTTAGAAGCGTCTTCAGAACACCCCCATTTTGTTTATTTGCGAACATTTCAGGACACCGCGGGTGTTCTTAGAACACATTTAACTTGACAGAGAACAATACGGACAGCGTCCTCAGGACATCCCCTACGAACATTTCAGGACACCGGGAGTGTTCTCAAAAACGTCTTCAGAACACCCCCATTTTGTTTATTTGCGAATATTTCAGGACACCGCGGGTGTTCTTAGAACACATTCAACTTCACAGAGAACAATACGGACAGCGTCCTCAGGACACCCCCTACGAACACTCCCCGGACACCGCAAATGTTGTTAGAACAGTTTCACTTTGCTTGCGAACAAAACGGACACATATTGAGTCCTTAGAACACCCCCCAGTCAGTTTATTTAGAACATTTCAGAACACCCGAGATGTCTGCAAACAAATCGAACACAAAAAGAACGTCTAACACATAAAAAACACAACTTTCATCCTATCTCATACACTCCCACCCTCCCCAAACACTCCTACACACCAACACACTCTACTAAATACACATTTTGAACAAGGTTTCACTGCGCTGTCCGCGGACGTCCACGAATCCAAGATGGCGGGCGCTACCGAAAAATCTGACGTGATTCACTCTCCAATCAGCGAACACGTTGCATGTCCATGAACATCAGGCAAGACGATTGGCCAATCAGGACACTGTCCGCGGAGCGAACAGGGAAGTGTGTCCGCGAACCGAACACAGATATCAGTATTTTTTTTTTACCTACTTTTTGGTCATTTTAAAAAAAACTACTAGACGGATTTTTTCACCAAATTTGCAAAAGCACGCTTTCGGGACCAAGCCGGTGCTCCGGGTCCAAATTTGGTGGAAATCCGTCCAGCGGTTTGGGCTGTAGGCGCGAGCAAATTTTTTTTCCCATTCAGTCTATGGGGAAAGAAAGGTTTTGGGACCCCCCCTATAACTTTGCCCCCCCCTGGACGAATCCTCACCAAACTTTGCAAATAAATTCAGAGTGACCCAAATACCTTTTTTTGCAAAGTTTGGTGAGGATCCGTCCAGGGAGAGCGAAGTTATAAGCCACCAAAAAAGTGCTCTTCCTATGGAAATAGCAACTTAACCATAACTACATGGCCACTGCCGTGGCCATGTAATATATATATATATATATATATATATATATATATATATAGACTATGTGAGCTTCAGTTTAGTGTATCACATTCGATGTGGTTATAAATTACTGTACAGAAAAGATTTTCATAAAATCAAGTTGTTGTTTGGGCACTGTACAGTATGGATACTAGTTTATGTGCCCTCATTGCCTGTGGCCAAGCTATGCCTGGGTAAGAGCCATATCTAATGTCAGGATTCCTTTCTGATGAGACGATAAGGGTTACATTTTGCTGACATCTAACTTCTCAGAATAATACCAAGATACATTAAAGTTTAATAGGTGGCAATGCATCATGTTTTCCTTCCAATGGGCACTTCCTCCCATTCAGAGGTGGGGCACTTGCACCCTCCTGATGTCCAATTATTTAAACAAAATGTTAAAAAAAAGTCACCTGTGAGTGGCGCACTGCATGCCACAGCAAGGAGCACCACTGAACACTTTCTTTAAATATTTAAACCCGCCAGTGGTGCACTGTCCTGTGTGGGCAAGCACAGCACTCACAGGGCTGCCATGGCAAACACGTTGTTGTTGACCCACATTGTGGTGGCCCGTGCGGCTGCAGCTCCCTGGTGGCAGCCCACTCTGGGGATTAATTTCCTTCTGGGGTGCACTGTGCCGCAAAACCAGCATGCTGCTGTCTCATCATACCCCTGCTCCGACCAGGAGACCTGTGGTAAGTGTAGTGCATGTTTGTTTGTATGTATGTATTGTAATGTATGTATTATTGTAATGTATGTATGTATCATTCATTGTATGTATCATGTATTGTAATGAATGTAGGTATTGTAATATATGAACGTATGCATGTATTGTTATGAATGTATGTATGTCGGTGCATGTATGTGTGTTTAATTTAATGTTTTAATGTAATGCATTGTGTGTGTATGCAGTACTAGTTACATTAGTAGCTGTGTATGTATGCATATATGCATGCTTGTATTAGTATAAGAGTGTACGTAGGCATGTGTGTTTGTGCATGTATAACCCCTCGGGATTTACAGTGACCAACCGTGTATAGTTGGTCACTATAAATCCCTTTCAGAGACTGCTGAAGTGACCATTACTGGCATAGACAGATTTCCTATTTAAATCGCATGCATGAAGCACTTTAGTCGCCATGCTTGTGACTTAAAGTGACCATTACTGGTATAGATAGGTTGTGCCTATATATGCCAGTAACGGCCACTTTAAATCATATGTTTGTGATTTAAAAAGGGTCGACTCATCCATAATCAGCAATGGGGCATTATCCCCACTAAGCCCTTGCCCATCATGGAGGAGCCATGCCAGCCTAGGAGCTCTCCCCCAGCTGGCTGTTGCAGCTGAAGGAATGCACCTGGGCTGCCTTGAACTGTCATGGGGAAATGTGGTTTATGATATGATATGATATGATAATATATGTTATTTATAACACGCTTAATACCCAGAGCTTTCTAAGCGTGGACCCGAGGAGCGAACCTGTGGTGCTCTGTGTCGTCTTGCTTCCAAGGCGAGCACATTGTCCCTTTGACAGTTCATATCCCTGCCGTGCATGTCCAATGGGCCATGAAAAGCCAGGGGCATTTGCTTCCCAAGCTTTGCATAGCCCATTAGGGATGCAGGCTGGGGTCAGACTACATGCAGCTAAAATGTGAATCTGTGAGTGTATGATCTCTGGGTGCACATTTGAATGAGTGAGTGAATGCTGTGTCTGATTGGAATGAGAGTGTGTATGTGTTCCGCCGGGCCACAACCTGGGTGGTGCTGCAACAACATATATTTTACTGGGCAATAGATGCCCAGTAAAAAAAACATCCTTTATTTTATCATATGGTAGTTGAACAAAGAAAGTATGTGTTATTGTGTGGCTAGATTGGCATTTTAAGGGCAGCCAGTTTAGTCCTCTATTGCTGTGGCATGATGTCTTTTTACTGGGCATCTATGATAGACCAATCATGACATGTGTTATGTGGCTAGAGTGGCATTTTGGGACAGCCAGTCTAGCCATTTCCTACTTTGGCACGACATGTTTTACTGGCTATCTATGATCCAAATAAGTGCTTAACATGTTGAAACTTGGCTAGATTGACATTTGTTGGCAGCCAGACTAGCCCTCTATTACGGTGGTATGATGTTTTTCTACCGGGCATCTATGTTAAACCAAACATGATATATATTATTATGTGGCTAGACTGGCATTTTGGGGCAGGCAGTCTAGCCATTTCTTAATGTGACATCCCATGTTTTACTGGCTAGCTATGATAAAGCAAGCATGTTAAGGGTTGCAGCTTGGCTAGGCATTTTGCAGGAAGCCAGTCTAGCCCTCTATTAATGTGGTCTGATCTTTTCTTTTTTTACTGGACATCTACCTATGATAAACCAGCCATATATTGTGCTATTATGAGGCTAGAGTGACATTTTGTGGGTAGCTAGTATAGCCATTTCATATTGTGTCATGCCATTTTTCCTGGATATCTATGACAGTTAGGTTTTACTTCTTGGCTAGATGGACATCTATGAAAAACCAAGCATTGTATGTGTTATTATTTGGCTAGACATGCTTTTGGATGCAGACAGTCTAGCTATTTCTTACAATGGTGTGGCAGATTATTCTGAGCATCCATGATAAAGTCATAAAGGAAGAATGAGAGGTGTTATAACATAGCTACATTGGCATTTTGGTTTGTCCAGTGCAGCTATTTGTTACTGTAGCATTGCACTTTTTTAAAGAGCAACAAGGATAAACCAAGCATGGTATGTGTTCTACATTTTGAGACTGGACCACATTGTGCAGCCATTCTAGACATGTTTTCTTATTGTGGAATTGCATTTTTAAAGACAAAGAAGGATGTTCTTATGTGGGGATACTGCCATGTATTGGTTCAGCCAGTGTCCGCATGTTTTCTGAAAGTATGGTTACTGGCATCATGTGCAATGTAAACATGAGTATGTACTTATATAGGAATTCTGCCACATATCGGTGCAGCAAGCAAACTTGGAATTATATGGGGACGGCCAGTAAGAGAACATTGAACAATATTTTATACTGAGGAATATTGTAGGCGAAAGCATCATTAAAATGTATTGGGAAATGCTTGTGTGTAATGTTGGTGACTTGAAAATTGTGAGGCTTTTTACCCAATTTTACACAGAATGTGTGCTGTATAATGCTGCATTTAAAACAAAAATATTTTGTTAAAATCTCCGAGGGTTGGGAAACTCCCCCATCCCTCTACGTTGGTTCGGGTCTCCTTTCTACACTCGGTCGCTCTTGCAATTTGGGGGGAAATATTTACACCCCTCAAATAAAAAAATGTCACCAACTTCCACTGGATTCAAAGTGACCATTACAGGCATACATATCAATGCCAGTGTAATCACATACATGAATCTGCTGCCACAGTCTATCCATGCCTGTACTGGTCACTTTAAATCATATGCATAAAGGCTGAGTCACTTCATGGATGTAATTGAAAGTGGCCGTCACTGGAATAGATAGATTGTGGCAGAAGCCTCTTGTACGTGATTTACATTGACCATTACTAGCATGAACATTTTGTGGCTTCAGCCTTATGAAAATGGTATAAAGTGCTCCTATAAGGTGTACTGTTGATGGCATGGCATTTACTTCATTGTTTTCCTGTTTTACCTTACAGAACCAACTGTAAATCGCATTCTAAATTGCATTGCGTTTTACCTCATTTGTCCCAAAATGGTGTTGCAAAATGCATAATTTCAGCACATTATTTAAAAATATTTCTGAAATGGAAACCCTCACCAAACCCCCATGAATTTGGGGGGGGGGTGGCGGAATCTACGCTCTGTCATGTGCTAATTTGAGGAAACATTTAGAACCCTCTACTGAAAACGTTCATCCCCCAGCAAAGACTTCCTTACTCATGCATCATTTAAAAATCTTGGTGCCCCTTCAGGAGATATCTGCGCCCCCCTGGTACCAAAAGCTGCCTACGCCACTACTCCTATTCTGCTCTTGCACTACCCAACTATAAGGAAGTATGTGTCATTGATGCTTTGAAAATATCCCTGATGTGCACTTGGAAAGTAAGCACCGTTCAAAAGTTTGCCAGACAACTTGGTAGCCCCATTTACCATTGTTTATCTCCCATCGCAGCTGTCAACACACTTCCACCATGCAAATCAGTGCCATGCACTGTAACATGAATCTACAATGCCTCAGCCTACACATCTATACTCAACTATCAAAGTGATGAAGGCAGAGCAGTCCACCTTGAGCTATTTCTTTCTCTTTCTCTCGGCATGATGATTCTGGTGCATGAGAGGCTGGGCACAGCAAAGCTGTAGGCAGAGTCACAGGGCATGATCTACATCCAAGCACTGCAAGCACATCGACCATCCGAGCTGTGCCCGCGGGGCATGGCATGTGACAATGCTCTTTCGGAAAGGTGCCTAGGGCCATGCCCCAGTTAACAGTCAGAAGCATACTTTTGGCTATAGCGCAACACAGTCAAATTACCTGCTCTACTCAAGGCACATGGTTTGGAGAGGCTATGTGTCTTCCCGGAACCCCAGATATTGTTGCCAGGGACATGTCTTTTTAAAAATGTGTATTGTGATGTATGCAATTTTTCGACTTTTCACATCAAATACAAATACTTATAATTTGTTCTTACATCATTTTATTTATTCGAGTTTTGTAACATGTTCAATGCAAACAAGTCTTCAGCGATATTGTGCACAGCAAGACGTCGTAAGTGAGGGACCTCTAAGGAGGGCTTCCTTGGCATGGATGACATGTTCTGATCACATCGTTGCCATCCCTGGCAGACACTGCACGGGTGGATGCTGTGACTGAGGCTTGGTTAGATGGCATGACCTGGGACTCAGATAAGCCATGTCACTGACTAAATTAGCTGTATTGTAGCATTTCAAAGTTTGTGATAGTCATACAAACGTTACTCAGAAGCAGTGGGTGGAGGAAACACTTCCAGATGAAACTTGCAAACATAAGAAAGGTATCGCACAAGTAGCAGAATGGAAAGAAATATTATAAGCATTCTATTTTATGTGCAACTTTCAAATTGATTTATGTGGCATTTTCAAAACGCGTCCAATACTGTTCCATCACTTCATCATCCTCTGAAAAGGCTGTGCACAGAGTATTCCAGAACTTCTGCAATGAACTGTAAAATCGATAAGAAATAATCTCTCTGAGCACAGCCGTTACGTGACTACTCTCAACCAGACATTGGCACGAGTTTGGCTTCTCTAAGCAAACACTTCAAGGGAGTGAAATGTGTCATCTTAGAAAAGGTGTGAAAACTGACAATTTAATTTTGCCGTGCCACCCACTGATAAGTGCAACTCACAAGTTAGGAGAGATAGTGTGCCAAGGCTCAGGAACATCGCCCGCAGGTAGTAATAATTCGGCTGTCAAGTCAAGCGATGTCCTTGCTCTAGAAGCACATCACATGGATTAAAGCATTCACATGTATAATGTAAGTCACTCGAGGCCACCAGGGAGAAAGAAGGTTGCACTAATTCAAAGGTTGTCTCCAGCGCGGGCCTAATCATGTAATATAACAACAAAGGATCGGCTGTAGCATTATCATATAACAGTTGCAAATGTTGCTATTGAATTTTCTGATCAGGCACAAAATCGTAAACCATCTCTCGTGTCCAATATTACAGAAGAAGGCAAAAAGATAACGATGGTCAATGCTCCTTTTTCAACTAGCACTACTCTCTTAATTGTCACAAAAGCGAGTGTGCTAGACCCTCAATGTATTCAGGTGAAAGCAACAGTTAAGGCAATCGCCCTGGGGTTTGCTTTGACAATGCATAGACCGTGGCAAATATGTGACAGTTAAAACGCATTGAGAAAAGCAAAGACATCACATTTTGCATGGCAAATGTGTTGCCATTGGCACTGTTACACATCTGTCAGTTCCAGTGGTTAGTTCGAAGGTCACATACCATTCGAGCTCTCAAAATCAAATGGCTCATGCAGCAGAAGCCTCATTTCTTGGCAACAATCCTCTCTAAATAGTTACGTAGTTCCTCTCACTTCCACATTGGCTGTAGGAGAGGTATGAAATGGGTTGTTCTAAAAAAATCGTCTCCCTGCTCTGGCAACAACATGGCGCCAATATATCTGTAGGTGGCTCCTCTCCCACTGCAGAATGTTTAGAAATAGTGTTGTGTCTCAAGACAGGCACCAAGCTAAAGGCTCACTAATGCCTTCAAAAGCTCTCGGCACCGTCATCCCATTAGAACCGCTTAAGCAAATTCTCCTTCATTGGCCATTGGGAAATCTCATACACAAATGCCGAATAATCCTGGATAGGTGGGGTATGAAACATCCTTTGTACCCATGAGCAATCCACTGGCAGATAAAACAAATTCCAGACTCTTCACCAAAACCTTCTAACACTCACAATTTCCAGGGTTAGTGCAGCATTGTCTCACCCGCAATAGTTCCAGTACTTGTGTTGTGACCATCTTGCACTTTTTTATTTAAACTTCAATCAACACATGAAAGGGCAAGATCTTTCGAAAGACTTGTATTTGTTTTGAAAATAAAAGTCTGCAACTGAATAACATTAATGCCAAAGTATACTTGTAAAGGGTGCTCTTCAGTGGTGGCTGGTGATTTTTTTATACTTGTGGGGCGTAAATATATGCCAAGATATGCCACATTGACAGAGCGTAGTGACTACTGGACCCACATTGTGTGACCAATGGAGATATGTAAGCAATTCTTTCAGGAAATACGTTTGTGTCATAAAGTATATAAATACAAATTAAATATGACATTTCCATGTTTTAGATTCAGGGCTAACTGACTGTGTCCCCCCTGACAAGAGATAGATTTTTACATCGCTCCACGCTTCAGAAGCCCCTTGAAATACCCAAACCAACATTCTGCAAGAAACACAGTAAGAGGGTAAGAATTAGGCTTTAGAAACTTAAATACACATGATAAAAATGTACAATTGGGCACGAGAGTAACTCAGCATTTATGATAACTACTTTCAATAGGTCCAAGACAAGAGGCAGGGATTAACAAACTAGTATAAAGAACAGGAGGATATCCAACATATCGAGCAAGGTCAGTAATAAAGTAATTAGGTCACAGAGTATGCAAAGCTCCAACTCTATGAACATTTTAGTTTTTCATATTTTTTAAAACATTGTTTTTACAAATACAGTAGTTTTTACACATGCATTGTTGTTGCTTTCCAGGGGCACTGCATAAAAAACGGTCCTGAGGAAGGTGGAAACATGACATGTCCACCGAAAGGTCAATCTATTGATAAAGGAACAGAATGTGTTGCATAAATTGTTTCCATATGTGATGTTGACCGGGTTGCAATGAAAATAATGCTTTCTATGGGTTTTTAGTGGGCTTTAGATCACAAGGTGATGGTGGTTGCACAAACAGCACCTGGGGCTCATGATAGCATTGGCTCAATATCTGTAAAATGTGAATATAACCCTACTGGTTTGATAGAAAAAAAGAAAAAAAAAGAAAAAACAATACAAAAAACAGGAGGTATTTTGATGTTGAAAACTAAATGTGCATATAAGTATGTAATATGCAACATGTACATCAGCATTAAATAAGTAATGCTGTCATTCTGTTGGTAAAGAAATAACCAATACATCGAATTTCATCAACTAATAAGAACGAATGTGTAAAGAGATTTTTGAATTAAGCATTGAATGCTAAAATTAGTGAAATTGTACATATTCAACAAATAAGAAGATGATGGAATGCTGAGGTGCAACAGTGTAATTATGCATTGAAATGCCAGTCTAGCTACATAATAACACGTGTGCCTAATACAAAATGACATGCCACAGTAAAACAAAATACCACTGATCCTGCTTGCTTTATCAAAGATGCCCAATGCAAAATGTCATGCCTCAGTAAGACATGTCTAGACTGGCTGCATTGAAATGCCAGGCTAGCTATATATTAACACTAATCTTGCTTGCTTTATCAAAGATGCCCAATACAAAATGGCATGCCACAGAAAGAATAATACCACTGATCAAGCTTGCATTATCAAAGCTGTCCATTAAAACATGTCATTCCACAATATAAAATGGCTAGACTGGCTGCATTAAAATACAAGTATAGCTACATAATAACACTTATAATGCTTGCTGGGGGGCCCATCGGGCAGATGTGTGTCAGGAGCTGGGGTCCCAGGGTAGAGGTATAGCATTTTTTATTGGGCATAGATGCCAAGGAAAAACGATCATGCCCGCCCCTTTAGGCCCCGAGCACCAAAAAGGCACATATTAATTGTGTGCGTCTGAGGTGCTGGAGGGCCCAGTCTTGGTATTTATTACTGGGCATCTATCAGATGCCCGTTAATAAATGGCATTATTTCCCTCATTGCCCTCCAGCACCTCACATACACAGATAATCGATTGTGTGTACATGCAAAGTGCTGGGGGGGCCCTTAGGGGTCAGGCTTGACATTGAATGTGATGTGCCAGAAATCCAAGTGGACTGGGTTGACATTAGTTACTGGCAACATCCAATAAAAATGCCATGCCTGCCCCCTAGGTCCCAGTGCCTCACACGCACCCAATTAATGTTATTGTTTGTATGGGAGATGCTGGGAGGCACTGGGGTCATGCATGTTTTTTTTACTGGACATCTATCGTAGATGCCCAGGACATAAAATGACACGCCTGTCCCCCAGGTCCCAAGCTCCTCACACACGCACACATTCAGTGTGGTTATGTGTGTATGCCAGGCACTGGGGCTCCAGGGGGCAGGGATGCTATTGTCTACTGGGCTTCTATCATAAATGTTCAGTAAAAAAAATATCATGCCTGTCCCCTCGGCCCCACAGTGCCAAACACATGCGCACAATCAAAATGAGTATGCATGTATGCGAGGTGCTGGGGTGCCCAGTGGGCAGGCATGGTATTTTTGACTACACATCTATGATAGATGTCCAGTAAAAAAATGCCATCCCTGTCCGCTGGGCTCCACAGCGCCAAACACACACACACAATCAAAATAATTATGTGTGGTGTATGCAAGGTGCTGGGCAGCCAGGGGGCAGGTATGGTGTTTTTACTAGACATCTATCATAGAAGTCCAGTAAAAAAAACATCCCTGTCACCTGGGCAACAGAGCACCTCAGACGGAGAGCTGATTTTGGCCAATGGGGAGGGTTGTTGTGCAACAAAGGCATTTTTAAAATGTCTTTGTTGTACAAACCTCCTACCCCCACTCGCCAAAATCAGCTCTGACCTGCACAAACACACACACACACACACACACACACACACTCACTCAACATACACACCACAAACACTTGCTGTCTCATTCACACAAACATCTACACAACATACACACATCATTCACACAAACATCCATAATTCACTCACTCATAACACAAGCATACACACATCCATGCACATATTTAAATACATAAATGAACATACAAATGCACACATTTAGACAGCATACCCACTGCAAGAACTGTCTATTTTACCCACATGAGCACCCACCATGCACTCACTCATGGTACAAGCATACATGAATCCATACAAATATTTAAATAAATAAATGGATATACAAACACAAACTTTCAGACAACATACACACTGCAAGCACTCTCTGTCTCATTCACACAAACACCCACCATGCACTCACTAATAAGACAAGCATACACACATCCATACACATTTTAAATAATAAATAAATGAACATACAAACACACACATTTGCACAGCTTGCACACACCATTCACACCAGCATCCATCATCATACATACATTCACCTAATAACACAAGCATGCACACATACATACATATCATTTAAATTAAAAAAAAAAACATAAACATAAACAAACGTATCTTCTGCCGCAGGTTTTTCCTCTCCAGCGCTCAGGCACCTGCTAGCATGTTCAGGAATCAGGAAGCTTCCTGGTTTCTGCAAATGTGTGCAGGGGCCTGAGCGTGAGTGAGGAGACACCCTACTCCAGCCTACTCTGTCTGTATGTGTGAGGAGGTGCAGGAGCGCCCCCTTGCACATAGAGATATGCTGCTCCCCAGCCAGCCTTTCAAATGAACCATGCCCCCAGCCTTGCATGGTTCATTGAGCTTGCACGGCTAGGGAAGTGTTAAGAGTACTCCCTCAGCTGCCAAAAACAGCAGAGGGAGTCTCGTATTTCACTGGGCTGGCTCCTCCATAATGGGTCAAAGGGGGCCAAGACGCAGTGATTCGATGCCCCCTCAGCCATTATGGACGATCCGGACCTGGTCCTTATTAGTGCCAGTGTATACTTGTAGAGGGTGCTAGCGAAAGAAACAGGACTGTCAGTTAATAATGTTACTTTGCAGCCCTTTAAAGCTAACAGAAAGATGGCCCACTCAGGACTCGAGACTGGTAGACGCTCCTGTGTCTGCTCACCTTAAACTGCATATGAGCCACGATGCGAACGACAGGCAGCCTATGATTTGAGAAGCATGGACAAGAGATTTAGGAAGTATGCAGAACGCCCTGGAGATTGGAAGAATCGTTGTAGTCTTTACTACATTTCACTTAAGTGGAATGGTGTATACGTTTGTAATACGTCAGTTGTCCAGTGGGTGGAAACACTGGCAGCATGCCAAAGGCAACCCGCCTGCACCCACCTTACACAGAACAAGCGTCCTGCCCTCTCTGGCCTACACATGAATTCACTGACAAAAGCCTCCTTTGACCTGTGTTAACATTTACATCCCAATCTGAAGATGGTACGAGACAAATCAATTCTGCTCCAGGGAAAAGAAAAGTACTTAGTACTGCACTAGAATTCCCAAATCACATATACCTGTGAATAACTAAGGTAAAATGCAGATGATGAGTAATTGTGTGCTAACCATCACCAGGTCTATGTTGAACCACAGTACAGAAGTTCATCCAATCCTAAGAAGCCTTGGCAATATTTAACATACTAGTGGATTACAAATAACAGATCCCAACAGCCCTGATTTAGTCAAGGTGGTATTCGAAAGAATTGCTGTCATCAACCATTTGATCAAGGGGGGGGGCAGCATTTTTCTTTGCAGATACTGTGCTCATGAAGCTCTTCCCATGACAAATCAATTGAATGCTGATGCTTTGAACGGTTATTTCTCCGTTCCGTTCACCCTCTGTGGTGCAGTTAGATGATTGCCTTCTATTTTTTTTACCCCAATAGCTAATTTAGCAGACTTGATAGCTTTATTTACAAGATCCTTGATTAATCTTGCAGCCTCAGTTATTTCAGCATTCATTATTAAACAACATATCTTGATCCCAAGCATCTCTGTCAGCAGGTCGAGTGCTCAACTCACTCAGTGGACACACCTTAGTCCTCATTTGTAGAAGACAGCATAGTTCATGTCAAAGTCCCATTGCTGCTTATGTGGTCAGGCCAATGTGCAATTCCCTTTAAGAGGTTGTGTCAAGCTCCCGTATCACAGGCAAGACCAGTGGCGTACACTTAACTGGATTAGCTGTGTGATATCCCATGGGGTGTGTCCTCTTTGCACAGCACTCCATTGCTTCCCAGCTAGGTTTGCACTTTATGAATCCCATATATGCATACTTACATACGTGTATCATGGCATTCTTCTGAAGATTCCATTCTATGAACACAGCATTCAAGGCATATTTCTGAAGGTCCAGATAAGCAATGAGTTTAGGGAATTGATCACTGCCAAATTAGATTCTCAAATTATTATCATTATTTTATTAGAAAGTGATGAGGAAATGACAGACACATATAAGGGTCAAAGCTAAACTGAAACGAAAAAGAAACCGTAAAGGAATGCTGGAACTCAAGTGATGAACCAATTACACGAGGACAATTTGCACCTAAACAGATTCATCATATAGCACATACATATGGCAACGAAACATGGATAAATATGTTATCATGAAAATATAGGATCCACGAGCAGTCCTCTGAAGGACCTATATAGCATGATCAGTGAGCTACAGAATCATGTGGTCCTTGCAAAAATAAAGTCAATCCAATAAAACTACTATGGGGGAATGTGAAACATTATTAAAAGTAACATTAGGAATATGCATGAAGAAATGCAATATAGCAACAATAACTGTAAGGAAGTTACCTTCTTCAACAAAGGAGAATGCTTGGGAAAGTTGGATGAAAATACACCTGGACTTAAAGGCTTTTGTTATGCCATTGTTGGCTTAGGGCACTTTATGTCTGTTTAAGTAATGACCACCAAACCGGCAGGCCAGATCGAGTGGTAACAGCCAGGGCCCAAGTTAACGATGGTTACTGGTGATGGTGTTGTTACCAGCAGATCCGGCCTGAGTTTATAATCTGGGGTGCTGGTAAAAATCAGTTTGGTAGAATGAACGGGATGCGTGATCATGACATCCCATTCATTCAAAGAAATACTTACCTAACATGGCCACCATGGAAATGGAAAGCAGAGCTCCATGTAGAGTCACCCTTCCATTTCCATTGCAGCCGGTTGTGGCTGTTGAACCCCTTGTTTCATGTGCAGTTTTGCATATAAACCTGGTTCCGGAGTGCTCTGGGACGTTTGTTCACTAAGGTTTGCTTTATAATACAGAGACGGTGAAAATAATTGTGCATTTATATGAAATATTGAATAGCAGTGCTGATTGGAGTGAACGTTCTCCAGCATGCCCAGCCCCCCCCACCCCTGTGCTAATAACCATGAGGACCACCATCTGTGGAAATGCTCCCTACACTTGCAGGCCCTCTCATTGTGAGACGTGTCAGCTGAATTTCCACCTGTTGAACTTATCAGAGGTTTTACCTTTAAATACTACGGTTATTGTACATTTTGTTAGTGACCTTTAACTACAAAAGCATTGATTTACATTCCCCTTAGCATACAGACACAAGTTCCACCAATTCTGTCTGCTTGCATATGCATGGGATGAGCTTGTTCACCATCCTTGAATGTGCCGTGCCTTGAACACAGTGTACTTCTCGCACAGTCTCATGAGTATATCAGCATCATTCATGGGGTAACTGCACCTATACCCATTGCCTAGCTTGGTAGAATCCAGTGTCCTTTTGTATCCTGCCCATAGATTGTGGAGCTTGATACAGGGTACATGTTCCTCCTTTGCCAGTATGGTTGGTGAGATTCTGTGAAAGCATCAGTATCTCTTCCAACACCGACACATTCTACAATGAGCATGTGCGTGAAGTCTTATGGTGGCACAAAAGGGAAGACGGACTACCATGAAACATACTTTTATTGAGTTCAGTTGCTCAGTAAACCATTGAGAAACATAGGCAAGCACAATGCAAGAGGGACTACCATTCATGTCTGGGAACATTCACGTGGATCACAACAATATAGCAGCACTGATGAGAAGAACGAAAGAGTGGTGCTTTGCAGTAGAAACATACATGTGTCTTGTAACCTTACATGGGCATATGTAGCAAAGTTAACACACTTTGTTCATGTAACATTTCACCCACTTTGCTGACTGTGTCTGAAAAAATACAATGTCACAGCAAAGAAATCCTGGAGAAGAAATTTAAATTCTTCAAATCTTGATTTTGTTTAGAATTGTCTTTTTAATCACATCTGTACGTGTTTACCTCAACTTGCTTTTTAGTGTGTTGATTTTCTTTTTTTGTAAGTCTTGGTCACGTTTTAAGTGCTGTAACAGGCACAGAGCAAGGAGCCATGGAATGACTTGTCAGTCACTGGCGTGTAATGTGCTCAGCATTTTAGTTTCATCCCTGTTGTTTCCATTGCATTTTATTCCAACCATCAAGTGGGCCATCTAGAAGGATTATTTCCAACACAACATTCTGCCAATACACATATCCACATTCAGAAATGAGTGAACAATGCCATTGCTATTGCATTGTTTAGTTTTTGAGGGACAGAGAATACTCAAGAGACCTGCACATGTTGGACATGGAGCTAAAGGTAGTAGGTAATAGTACAGCTCTTTATGTTCATGAAAAGGCCATACAAATGTATATGACCATAAGGAAACAGAAATAAATATTCATTCAGAACAATACAACGTCATGTGTTAGGCAATACCAATTGATAATAATAATATCAGAGAAGAGAAATTAAAGAAATGTGGCACCTCACAGTGACCATGGATGTGTGTACAGACAAAGGAAAAAAAAAAAACTCTGTAACGCGAGGGTGGTGCAGGAACTGACAAACCATTAAAAGTGCTACATTTATGGATATGGGAGTTGATAAAGTGGTGCTGAGTGTGAATCACAGATGTGACTGTTATTGTTTTAAATGTCGAAGCACATGCCAGCTCATGAGAGCATGAGAAGTAATACTAAATGCGAATTTGTAAGGGATATGATATGATATGGTATTTGTAACGCGCCTATACACAAGTGTTTAGTCGCGTGATGGGGGAATTTCCCTATCTGCTGCAAGGTTTGTTCACAGGGAAGTATGAGAGCGATAGGAGCGCCAGTGAATGTGGATGGTAACAAGGATGATGATGTGGTATTTAAGGTTAGTGAAGTGGGAGAAGGTAAGGAAAAGAATAAGTCCGATGCAGGTGTAGCTATGAGTAGTCAACCTGTTAAAATTTTGAGGGATTTGGGTGTGCTATACCCTAAATCATAAAAGAGTCTGGGCGGACATGTTTATGAATAATGGGTAACTGAAAATCAACATGGATGTGTATAGTGGGATGATCATAGATATTGTAAATGGTTTCAAGACCAAGGTAGAACTTGGTGTTAGGACAGCAAGACACAAGAGGCCTCATTATGAGGCTGGCGGTCCAGTAATGAACAGTGCCGGTACAGGACAGGCACCCTGGATTACAAGCTGCCTGATTACGAGGTCCCCTAGCGGGACCCGGAACAGACGTCTGGTAAAACCAGATGTCCTTTCCGGGTCCGGCGAGGGGACCAAGCAGCTAATAATGGGCCCGTTATTAGCTCCATTCCCATTCCGATTGAGCCCTATGGGGGCTCAAAGGGGGATGGGGAATGGTTCTGTGCATGAGGAATTAACGGGTCCTCCAAGATCGAATGACCCGGCAAGTCCTCATTCACAGACCCCGGTATTGGAGCCCGGTATGGAGGCAGCCATGGCGGTAATAACACCATGGCTACCTCCATACTCATAATGAAGCCCAAGGTCTATTTGGCTCAGAAAGAAGGACGTTTACTTGGGTGGAATCAAAAGAAGCATCTCTGTATTATTCTCACTCCCAATTCTCCAGAAGAAGGTATGGTAGTTGAATCTGGAGTGGTTGTGTGGCAGAGGATCCTTTTAAGGATGTGTTCTCAGAAAAATGAAGTTTCAACACAAATATAGGAATATACTAGGGTACCTATTGTAGCGAGGCTGTTGAGACATTTCTCAGCATATGAGAAATGGTAACCATATTAGGAAAGGTGAAAGTCTTCAGATTAATGGTCCTATCTTTCATCTACCTCTGGGTCAGTTCACCACTTGTACAATATAACCACCATCATAGCAATGGATGGCACTTTTAAGTTAATCTGGATACCATTTGGGTTATGATTCACAGCGTCTAGAGAGAAAAGGGTTGAATATAATAGGTCAAGGAGAATAGTCCTTGGCATTCTGTTTAATAAAGGAATTTCATCAAGTAAAGTGTAATGTAATGCTATCATTTATATTGGCTGTCAAATGAACACCGAGGGGTTAAATCCAAGGAAAACCTGGTCAAGGCTATCAAGGAAATCAAAAGGCCCAACAACAAACACATAAAGAAGTTATGTTTTTTCTAAGTTTAGTTGAATACTACTCCACTATTTTGTAACTGCACCAGGGATATTATCAAGACCCAGTCACAACAAGAGAGAGGACAGAGTGCAGGACAACAACAATAAGGAAAAGGATGAGAGTCAGAACAGAGGAATAGAACCAGAGCCGGACAGCATTCCCCTACAAATAAATAGATAACAGGGAGAACTAGAGCACTAGGAGGCTACTGGGGCATCATTATGGAAAAGGAGGAAACTGTTGAGATACCAAATACAAAGCCATTAAAGTGAAACTGTGTTAATGTGACCAAGAGACTAAGGAATAAGCCAGAAAGAGATGGTATTGAGAATTGCACACAAATACCCTGGTAAGAGGGGAGAATACCCCATGGTTTAAGAAATAAAGAGTATAGGAAACCAGAGAGAGAAGATATTAAGAACTGGGCACAAAGAGAAACTTGTCCCAGTGAAATTTATGAGATACTAAATATAAAGCAAGTAAAACACAATTAGGTTAATCAGGACTTGAGTGTGCTTGGGCTCTAATGTATTGATACAAAACAAATTGGATTCCTGTAAACTGTAGTGCTGGTTGGTATAGGTTCTACCCTTGACCTAGCAAATATAAACAGGTATGTTCATGTCAACTAGCACTCTATGCTAACCATACCTCACTTATGAGACAAATATTATTGACAAGGTCTTGACCTATACTCTTACAAATATTGATTATCACAAATTAGAACATGTCCAATAAACTAACAAACTAACATCATGTTTCTACAATACATCAGTACATATGATTATAATGTCTTCTGTGAAACAGTCAGAAGCCGACACGTGTTTTGACCAGTGGTCTTTCTCAAGGCTGACACATAAGCTCGTATTATAAAACAATATTAGGTATCCAATATGCCTGTACTCGTTATCCTTCCTATAAAGCAAATACAAATTCAAATCAACAAATACATATGTGTTACAATACAAATGGATCAAGGAACAGGACAAAACAAACATGAAGGAAAGGAAAAGCCCAGAACTGAATATTACAATATGTGATTATGAACCATTCTACAACAAACAATACGTATGAGTCAACTTATTGTGTCAGTACACTTATATCACCTTAATTCAAAGCTTATCGTGAAGCAACCAAAATGCACAACTGACAAGTCAACTATATCACCATGTTGCCTGGTGTTAGAGATTCTTAAGTTCCAAAACCCATGCACTGTATCAACATTATATCCCATTCAAGTGGTATTACTGAAACACCCTGGGAAGAGGGGACAGTACACCATGGTTTAAGAAATAAAGAGTGGAGGAAATCAGAGAGAGAGGTTTGTACATATGATTGTAAAGTGAAATCAAGTGAAGTAGATGACAAGAAATAGTCAAACTGAGCAACCCCAGCAGAAGGGGAAGGTCAATTTACTACAAGAGGCAGAAAGGCATAGATGCCTGGCTCAAAGTATAAGAAAGATTAATACAAGCACTTGTGGAACAACTGTCCCTAAATGGGGGTCCACACCTAAGTACATTGTAAAACAGTTGCAAGAGTTACAAGATATTGTCCAAAAGGTGGATAGAGAATATGTGAAGCTATCTTACTGAAGAGAACTATGGACTAAGAAGAGACATTGCTATAAGCGCTAAGTAGTATTGGGGAGACATGCTCCTGGTAAAATTAAAGTTAGTTAAATCAATGGTAGGGTCAGTTAGAACAAGTGTTGGACTGTGGACATATTCATTAGGGACTTCCTGACAACTGACAGGCACCTTGTGTTATTTATATAGGCAGTGATACTCCTATAGCAATAGGGAAAGAAAGGCATTGGCCCTCATTAGGACCCTGGCGGAGTGGGTTTCCGCCAGCGCTAATCGCGGCGGACCCGTCCGCCGTACTACGAGTTCCCTTAGCGCCATGGAGGTTTTCTCCGCCTGGTTTTGCCGGGCGGAGAAAACCATGGCGCTAAGGGACCTCGTTGTTAATTACGCCGCCGTACTTTACGGCGGCGTAATTGACTCCTTCCCCACTCCCATTATACCCTATGGGGCAAGAATGGGAATGGGGAAGGGTAAAATGGGGATTGGGGATTTACCGCTCCGCCAAGGTCGGCATGGGGTGGTAAATCCGCCAACCCCCATGGCGCTATCGACGGCTTTCCGCCGTGCTTCGCGGTGCATTTAGCACCGCGAAATCCGCCAGGGTCGTAATGAGGGCCATTATCTTTATTATTTTAATAAACACCAATAACAATGTCCTTCAAGTGTCTGCCTCCGTCTTCGGACTCCCCCACAGTAGGTATATGTTTATGTATGAATGGGAGTTATATAGATCAAACATAGCAGGCACGCCCTGGCACAAAGTACAAGATATCGAAACACAGGGAGGGAATGATTGAGAGAACCAGTGGAAGGGAGGACAATTCAGGGGGTTCAGTCAATTGGGCCGGTTGCAAATATAGGTAGACTCCAGTGATCATTGTGGACCCTGCAAGCATTTTCCATTCAAACAAATCAAATTAATTGTATTAGAAATTGTATATCAGGGGACTGGAAATGGTGTCGTTTTTGTAATAAGGAAGGAGTGGTAGAAACACTACAGTATATTTTGTTGGTGTGTCCGGGACTTTTATCTTATAGGAAACTTTATTTTGCACAATTTGTACACTCACCCTGTGAGGTAAACAGAGAATTCATGTAGCTCAAAATGTTACATGAGAATTTACCAACTCTGAACATTCGGGTCACTTCCTTTTTGAGAAATGTATGTGAACTTTGCTAGCCGGATGCAAAATGTGTTGTTTTTCCGTATTATCTGTTGGACAGCACCGTGATGCTAAGGAATAAGTTTCTTTTGTAACCTCTACCCATTACTGTGGTGTTTCTTCATTCTTTTTTTTTTACTGATTTTACTCATAATGAATTTTCCTCTTTTTTAAGGTAAACTAATGATTGTCTTATTGCTCAATTATGTACCTAATGTATTGCTTTGGATTTTCTTATTGATTCTGTAACTCTGTAACTCTGTAATTCTGAAATTGTGTTCATCGATTCTGGTTTCTTTTTTAAATTTTGTAAAGGTTTATCACAAACCAAAACAAATAAAGAAAACAAAAAATAATCTAAACAATGAGAACCACTTCGTTTTTTGCAATGCAATGATGACAGCCCATGTATTTTATTCCCTGTTTGTTGAACTTGGGATTTAAAGGATTTTTCATCATTCCTAATCAAGGTATTTTTTGCGTCAATATAAATGCAATTTTATTTGAAAAGTGTTATCTGTTTGAATCATATGATTCTTGATTTCTATCAATTAATGCTATTTAAAAGATGTATTTTTACCTATGTGTCTATTGTTTCATACCTTTGGTTTGACCAGTTTTACTTTTTTTAGGGAATATTTGACTGGTTTATGGCATAATATTTAAGAGTATATCAATTATCTGTGTGGCTGACAGAATCTGTGACGATATTTAGCAATTAGGATTTATCAACAAAAAAGAAAAAATACATGGGTGGACCACCCATGGAATAGAATTGGTACTTTTCGAGGTGCACATCATCCTTTTGGATGGGGAATTGCCTGCTTGGATCCGCCCACACATTCGATAATTGGAAGGAAAGAAAGAAAGAAAGAAAGAAAGAAAGAAAGAAAGAAAGAAAGAAAGAAAGAAAGAAAGAAAGAAAGAAAGAAAGAAAGAAAGAACGAATTGGTACTTTGGCAGAGCCAAAGATGATCACTATCAATCTAGCAATTAGCTTCCCCACATACACTGTACATAAAGTTACATTTTCCAACTGGGTGTAATAAAGTTTGGAAGTAAGGTCAGCCTCCTGCAGTGAATTATATCATGCATCCTCAAATATATGAGATGCTGCCTCAGTTAAATTGGTACACAGATAGATATAAAGATATATTGATATTCAGATGCTAAACCATGTCTAGTTATGCCTTATAAAGATTTCAATTACATCTTTATTTAACAAGAAGGGTTTCAAATTATCATCAGGTATAGAGTGAAACCACTTTCGCCTCTGTGTCTTTTCTTCCAGTACTGGAACCATGGTTTGTCATGGACACATAAGCACTACTTTGGTGAATTGCCCAGTGATATTGTAGATATTGATATACAGTCTGAAAGGTTTCATCTAAATGTCTTTATATTCCATTGTAGCACGAGTCACTTTATTGTGGATGTTAGGAATGTTTACATGAACATTTCTTTCAATACTGAACCAATGTTAGGCATACCAAGTCACGGAAAGCTCATCAAACAAGAAATAGCATACAGAGAATAAGCCCGAATATCTAAATTAAGATGTATACATTTTTTTACTATAAAACGATTTAGTTTAAACATAAACTTTTCATTTGGTTTCGTTAGGATATATCACATCTTAGTATTAGCATAACATAACATTTTTGTAAAAGAACGAGTTTCTTCCATGTACAATTTATGAATTTGGTTCATTTGAGTAGTCAAGAATGTCCGCAAGTAACTGGACGACTGTATAGATCAATTTCTTGTCTTGGCCTCCTAAAATCTTCAGCCATCTAGAGTCTCCTTCTTTTTGCTGTTCAGAAATCTTGAATAGATTGCCAAATAAAATTCTCTTGTCGGCAAGGGCTGGGCAGATCATAATGAGATGTTTCAAGGTTTAGGGTGTGTTTTTGTCCAAGGAGACATGGCAGAATTGATCCTTCATGGATATTTGTCGAATATTAGCTAGTCTTTGTCTAGTTGGATAGGTGTTCAAACGGATTTTCATGAAAGCAGTACGGACAATTGGATCTGGGAAAAGTGCCAAGTATTGCGGGAGTTTGTGAATTGCATGGATGTCAATCGAGCATTGTAGGTTCATGGAGTATATTTGTTTTTCTGCAGATGTTTTAGCCCAATCATTCTGCTGCATTCTTATCTTCGCACGCTGAGGGCGGTTGGTAAGCATTTCTATTGTGATGTCTTCTTTCGCCATTTGTTGGACTAAGGCAGCTTTCCACGTTTTCAACATTGTGTTATGCATGGCATGCGGGGTCTCTCGTAGAATAAGAAGTGCTAGGATTGGATTTTCGTTTTCATTTATCAGCTTACACAGGAGGTCCATCTGCTTCCACCATACAATCGAGGAGAGGGATTGTAGGGCCAGTTTGAACCGTATTCTGACCATGGGGAAACTTTTTGGAAGGTTCAGAATCTTTCACCAGAAAGCTGCTTCAATGGTTTGCCAGTTTACCTCTGTTGCTATAATCATGGCATCACTTCCGTAGGTAATGATGGGAATGACCTTTTGCAGGTAGAACACCAGGATGGGTTTTAAGGAGAATTTGCAATAGCGTCTTTGTAGCATCACTCCTTGTCTGGCTAACCTTTGGATCTTACCTTCCATTGAAGTCACCCAAGCTGTTTCGGCTTTCTGCTGATTAATTAGTACACCAAGGTATTTGAAGGTTGTAACTACTTCAAGTGATTTGTTCTCCATGGTGAAGTTTGTGAGTCTCAGTCGGGTGTTTGTAGTTTGGTGTTTAGTTAATGTAATTATTTTGTTTTTTTTGCCATTTATCTGCAACTTGTTGGTTTTCATGTATGTTTCTGTCATCAGCAGGTTCGCTTGGAGGCATGATGGTGTTTTATCCAGCAGTACAATGTCATCAGCATACATGTATATGCAATCATCAGTTAAGATAGTGAATTCAACTGGTTTTACAATCACACACAGTCATATAGATCCAGATATATTTGGCATATATTTTGTCAAGTAAGCCCCTCTTTAACGCACCTAAAATGTCTCTAACCATGATATTATGTTATGTTAATGAATTGTGTAAAGTGCAACCCTTCACCAATTAAGGCATCATGGCACCTATGATGTTGGAAATGTCTTGTAAAGGGGCAGCACCTCCTTTCCTTGTCCTACTAATTCTGTGTGTGTGTGTGTTTATCTATGTTTTCTGGAACTGAGGTTTTCCTACTCCTAGATTTCTTGCGGTATCCCTCTGTCGGGTTCACACCTGCCTTATTTCATAGTTCACAATCTTCTCAGAAAGCGGGGTCCCCTTCCCTTAGCTTGCTCTCTCATTCATAAGTCAGAGACTTTCAGTTGTACAAAGGATTTGTTGTGTCCTTTGTAGGACAACTCTCACATCTCACGTTGCCATTTCCTAGGGCCTTCTGGTACTTGCAGTTTTCAACACAAAAGGGGCCAGTGAGAGTCCTTAGATAGAGCACTCCTACAGCACCTGACCACTCTGCAGCTGGCCCTTCACAAAGGTTCGGATATACACAAGTTCTTTGTTTCAGATTCTTGCATTCATCAAATATTGCCACTTGCAACCTTGGGCTCAACAAATGTCGGTTTGCAATCAGCTTCCTCTGACACAGTGGCTGTGTTGAACCCGTTGGCTGGTCTTGCTTCTGGAGTCAAGGATAGTTAAATGGTAGCCAGCATGCCTCCCCGCCTGTTCTATCAATGCAGGAGCCCCTTGTGTACCATTGATATCTGCACCTCCACACGCCAGTTGTAACTCCCGGTCTTATGAATTCGCTCTCAGAGGCTTTGTTGGTCTAAGTTGAAAAGGGCAACGGTAGTTCCCCCTTGATCGTCCTTCAAGGTCTCACTGCCTTTCTCCTTCATTTGAACTGCTGGTTTGGTGTAGCTGTCTCGTTATGCGCTTGGCCTTGCTCAAAGTGTGTTTTGGTACTCCAACTTTTATCCCTGTGGGGAATGTAAAGGGCTGTCAGGTGTGCCTGATTATTATCAATTGGCTCACTCTGCCTGACCCGTGTGTTGGGACATGTCAGGTCAATAGCTCAGGTGTTAGTCCATTGTCTGTTACTGTGTAAGAAAGTGTTTGTGTTGTAAAAGGGGGGTAGAGCCTCTAAATATCCTACAGGTTAGGGTGGGTAAAAGGTGTTATAGGGAATGGGGTACCGCGTCACACCCATTAGTGTCCCACTTCTACTCCCCGAAGACCCCTCGTCCAGATCATCCTCCCCATCTGGTCCACCTCCAGGAAGTTGATCCAATAGTGATTGCCATGTCCTGGTCACCTGGACGACAGATCTCTGGGGACTAGCAAGTGAGACACCTTCAGGGTTCTCACACCGTGCATAGTGCTGCTGCACACCAAGAGCTGCAAAAGTTTCAAACTGCCTAAGAACATTTGAAAGGACATCCTTGCAGTCACCACTGACCACTTTTTCCCACCAGAGAGAGCCCAGAGTCATTGGGTGCCATAGAAGGTCCAGCAGTGGGTTTCCCACCACCAGAAGCTATCGAAGTTGTCCCGAGGGTCCAGACCTTGTGAGAGTCTGAGTTCCACTCCAGTGGTCATGTCCAGATCGGCAGAAGCCATCCAGAGGTCCATGCTGCGACTGCAGCACCAAAGAACCAAAAGTCGGAAAACCGCAATATTCTGAAATCCGTCACTAAACTGGCCTATGCACCCGTCATGGCCAGAAGTCAATGAAGGGCTCCAGGGTTCTTATCTGCATCCACCAAGCCTTTAAGGAGACCATAGCAAGTTTCATCTTCACAGGACATCTACAGTCGGAGAAATCGTAAACGAAAGGAGAGCACTGTAAAGAGACAAACTGCTATTAAGATTTTGGTTCGTTTTTATCCTTGCACTCGGCATCCCAATGGCTCCTTCTTCCAAAGGGGGTCCATCCTTGGAGGGAATCGTCGAGTAATGCTGAGAAAATCTGCCACTTTGCCTGCCAAGGCACCAAAGGTACTGTGACGAGGAAAAGCATCTTACAGCATCAGGAGTCATCCAGGGGCCCCAGATGCATCTCGGATCCTGTTCTCCTGTGGCCTCGCAGGTACTTTGGGGTGTAAGAACCTTTTAGAAAAAAACACAAAAGTTACTGAACAATATTGGACAGGGCTGTAAAAAACCACTCACAGCCTTTTCTATTACTGGTTTCCCAAGTGGGAGGAGCCTCACTCAGAATTACTTTTCTAGTGTAAAGAAAGTATTCTGCCACTGTTCATAACTAACCTGCCTTTCTTTCCTATTCTATGCTGGTTACTTTATTTAAGAATTCACCTGGCATTTAAAACTGTGTACAGTTAGTGCAGTTCTTACTGAATTTAAGTAGTGTGTGGTCCCATCTATAGTGTATGTATTTACCATTCTCTGAATAAGTATTCCATGTACAAAGTGCTATTATTTATACATATATACTGTTGGTAGAGTTAGCAAACCTTATTCTATATAACAAAACTGTGTTTTCTCACCTAGCATAGTGTGTGGACATTCCTTTGTGGGGGCATTGGGGAAACACTGTACATAAGAACCTGCCTGCATCACCTCATGAAAGCTTAAGCCTGGCTGCTTGCCACGTATACCAAATTGAGAGCCTTGCTGCGGGTAGGCTTTGCCTTTACCCTACCATATAGGGGACAGAAGTAGAGATACCTCCCTCCCGTCTTTACACTGGTGGTACAGCGGTGGGATCACTGGTTTTAAGACTCAGTGTTTAACCTAGCTATTACAAAATATTGGCACTTCTTTATTGATTTATAATTCTATTAGTGTATACTGATAACTGCACTACAAACAATGGCAACTTTTGCAAATGGTAAATTGACTAAAATGAGCTTAGACGCTCTGCAGAGTGCTTGTCAAGAGAGAAAAATAGATGTTGATGATACATCTGGGGCAGATCTTATAGCTGCCCTTGTGGATTTCCGGACAGATTGTGACACTCATGATGAAAATGGGGAGGTTCTGATGGAGTCCTTCACCCTAGTGAATTCACAGATTTTGCCAATGGGATTGGCACCTCTCCAGTCACTTCTTTTACTAAACCCAGCAGTGCTCTTCAGGGGTATGCCCTGAAAATTTAAATTGGAGCTACAAAGAGAAGAGTTAGCCTTTCAATATAAAAGGTTAGAGACTGAAGCTGAGTTAAAGAAAGAGAGGATTTGGCACAGCAAGTAATACACACAGATAGAGACACTGAACATCAAATAATACAACTGGAGAAAGCGAAGTGGAGACTTCAGCAAAACCAGCTGAGGGTGTCAGTTCCCCAGCAACCACCTTTATGAAAGATTTGGTCTGTGTGTATGTGGAGGGTTCTGATATCCTCCAATGGATAGAAGCATTTGAAATGGTTTTGGTATCCATGATGTTGACCATAGAGATTGGGATAAGTTATTGTTAAGTACAGTACCTCAGACTGGTTATGACTGTATTCTGAAACTGTGTGTGTAAGAAAGAAGTCAACATGAGTGCGCATGAGTGCATGGAAACTGCTTTGGTTGCCAAGTTTGGCAAGACACCTGCCCAGTACCTTAAAAGGTTCCAGGATTATAAGAAGAGAGATAATATGTCTTGGGTTGATTGCCTGAGTGATGCACATATGAGTATGATGGGATGGATTGATGGTTACAAAGTGAAGTCTTTTGTTGAACTGTCACACCTTGTTTTTGGAAAACATTTCTTAGGATTGTTCACCAGAGCTCTGACAGTACATTGTTTAGCAGAATATTTGTGATCCCTTTAAGTTGGCCAAGTTCGCTAATAAGTGGGTCTCCCACACGGTGTCCCCTAAGGATCCCAGTAGAAAGGACAAGGACAAAGAGAAAGGGACCCCTCAGAAGGCAGAGGAGTCCAAGAAGCAGCCACATCCAAAATGTACCTAAACATTCTCCCTCTAACGTCCAAAACTCTAGCGGGGATAAGTCTCATGGGGTTGGGGGTGGGAGTAAGAGTAAGAGTAGGTGTTCTCCTGCTACAAATCAGGCTCCAAGTGGATCCAGTTCAGTTCCTCACATCCCTGGTACCTGTTGGGACTGTGGGGCCTTGGCCCCAAGTGTAAAGGTAAGGCACTTGGTGTCCAGGCTTCCAGTCTGGCCTACCCCTACTCCATGCCTGAGGTGGAGGCCATTGTCCTCCCCTCCTTTCCAGGGATCACCTTTGGTGCTCCTGTAGAGATATCCTTAGTGTCCCTTGGAGCCTGGAACCAGTACTCAGAATTACTGTCTAATATCCACAGAACACTAGAAGAGTTTTGAGAAGTGTCCTCATAAATGGCCTTCCACTGGTTTGAGAGACACTGGGGCTAGCATGACAGTGGTGGACAGGACCCTGATACGACCAGAGGACTATGTAGGTGCTCGTCTGAGAAGCACTAGGTTAGCTGGTGGGCCACCCAAATTATCTCCTGTAGCTCCAGTCACCATTCAGATTGATGAAAAGACAGCAAAGCTTCCTGGCCTGGTTCAGGACAATGTGCCTGCCAACATTTTTTTGGGGAATGACTTGGTCAAGATGGGGTTAATGTCAGATGAGTTACCCCTGATCGCTGCTACAGTCACTAGGTCACAGGTAGCACAGGGTCTGACTGATAGCTACCCAAGCTGAGGGAAAACCCAAGGCTAAGAGTAAAAAGATCACTTCTGTGAAGGGGGCTCCTTCTCTTCCTGCTGTTTTTACAGCACCCACTGTGTCCCCAGTTCCCGAGGGACTAGGTCCAGTGGTGACCCTTGACTCAAATCCAGAGGAAAAGAGCCAGAGGACCCTCCTCATGGTGAGGAACTCAACCCACAGTATAACCCTGACCTTCAATGCCTGCTGGCTGAAGGTGGGCCCTCTAGGGGGGGATTATTGTAAGGGTCAAAGAGATATAGGACTGAGAAGAGAACACCTGGAGATCAAGAGAAAAGCTAAAACAGGAGAGTTTTAGCAAGAACTGGTGGTGAGAACTGTCATACTCTCAATCTACCCTTATATTTTTAGAACTTGGTTATAATTCATGTTTCTAATGAGTATGCTCATCTCCATTTGTATCACTTATTTGCAGCCACAGTGTGGTCAGGTGTTTAGAAACATCACTTGTACAAAGACTCCTAATTTATTTATGTATTTATTACAGTTATGTAATGCACAGACCCGTATCACAGCATTAGAACACAGAATTGGCAGGTAGGAAATAGTTCACAAAGTTTAGACATATTTCTTGAACATGCAAGTTTTTAGCTGTTTTTAAGGTTGTGAAAGACTGTACATTTCGGATCTGATATGATATAAGTCATTTATAACGCTCCTGTACACAAGTATTTCTAGGTGTGACAAGACAAAGAAGGGAAGACAGAAGGAGGACAAAACAACAATGTTACTAGGCCTTGTGTCATTCATATTGTGCAAGTGCAGGGGATAGAGGGGGAGAAGTGCCAGGGGGGGGCGGCGGTGCAATGGAACGCATAAGTGCTGCCAGGGAGGTGGCTCATAAGTGCAGGGAGTCCAGTGACTGTAGTGTTGCAGATACAGTCCGTAAGTGGTTGGGAGGTGCAGAAGTAGTGCAAGGGCAACTGGTCGTGCAGGAGCCTGGATCCATAGGTTCAATGGGTGGTCAGGTAACCTGGTCAGGTAACCAGTTTGTGCAACAGACAGGGCATTAGCAATGGAGAGGGAGAGAGAAAGCTGAAGCAAAAAGGAGGGGCCTGAGTTGCTTCCAAATCCTTAGGTGGTCCTGTTGAAGTTTGAGGCAGGGAGTCTGTTCCACAGGGAGGGCCCAGCCGATGACAGAGATCTACCCTTCACTCGCTGCCTGGAGAAGCATCTGAGTCTCAGAGAGTTGAAGGTGGATGAGCAGAGAAGCAATATGCTTAGGAAGAGAAGGTTGGATGTAGTGTGGTTCCTGCTCCCAGAAAGCTGTGGAGTGTTTTGAACATGATGCTTGCGGCCACACAGAGCCAGTGGAGAGATTTCAGGGCTGAAGAGATATGATCCCTGGGCTTCAGGCCATGGACAAGTCTTGCATTCCTGTTCTGGATTAGTTGTAAAGGTGAGGCAGATTTAGAAAGAGGTTGTTGCTGTAATCCTGACTTTAAACAACCAGGGCTGTACAGACAGTACGCCTCTGGTGGAAAGTGAGAAAAGGAAGAATACCTCTGAGAAGGTGCAGCTGATAGTGTGACTTCTAAGAGACATCAGAGATGTGAGGAGAGAAGGAGAGGATGGAGTTGAAGATGACTCCAAGGTGCAGTTAGAGGACCCTGAGTGGGTGGGCAGAGTGAGAGATGGAAGGCAGGTGTCCCTATGAGGAGGATCTCAGTCTTACTGGCATTAAGGAAAAGATCTTTGGAGGCACACCATTCCTGAATTGCCGGCAGACAGTCACGTATGAGAGAAGGAGCAGAAGAGGCTGAGGGGAGCCTGACAGAGAGTCGAGTGTCATCCGCATAACACTAAAAGTTAGAACAGAAGGTAGAGATGCAGTGGCCCAGAGGTGCCAATTAGTGATTAAAGAACCAGGGAGAGAGGTTAGACCCCCTGGGGAACACCACATGTAGAGAGAGAGATAGAAGAGAGGAAGGACCCATGTTGGACCTGGGAGGGTCAATCAGAGAGAAGGGATGTCAGCCAGGCTAGGGCCTGACCAATGATACCCAGGTTGTCACAGAGACGATTGAGCAGGATGGTTTGGTTGACTGTGTTCAAAGCAGAGGATAGATCAAGAGGAATTAGGTCAGAAGTAAAGTTAGAGTCTAGATTAGAGAGCAAGTCTTCACAGGTGTTCAGGAGAGCAGTGTCTGTGCTTCTGGCTGCTCTGAAGCCAGACTTGTGGTCATGGAGACAACCAACAGATTCAGTATGTCGATTGAGCTGGGAGGAGATGGCCAGCTTTTATAGGAGTTTGTCCAGGAAATGAGTAAAATGTAAAACAAATGTAATGCACAACTCATGTTCTTTTAGGAATTCCATATGTTCACTTTTCTATAATAAACATTATATAGTTCTTCAATTTGGAATTGTAACTTTAACATTGTAATTTGTTTATTCAACAGTTTTTAACTATGTATATAGTTATTGAAACATTGCACACAGTAGACCTAAGCAGCAGTGTAAAATTGGAAACACCAGGGAAGAAAGTGAATAGTAGATGATCAACAAAATATTACATAAAATTTGGATCTTAAATAGGGAAAATCGGTGCTGGAACACATGTATACATCGTCCATAATACTATCTTTTTGTTTTTTTGTCGGTAGTACAATGATTTGAAGAAAGCTTACATTCTTTAGTAAATAGTCATTTAGATGTTTAACACCTTACCAGTTAGAAGAAAACAAACAAATAATTTCCAAAAACCACAAACTGATCTTACTAAAACATTATCCCCAACCTTTTACTGTTCAATGGAGCAATCAGGAATTCAAATCACATTTAAGTCAACTATACTGCTAAAATTGTACCTTTTATAGACAGCGAATAGTAGCCGTTTACTTATCAATGTTTCTTGAGTTCCGATTTGATGGGAAAATATGCACACTCTTCATTGTCTCTCCAGTGGTGGAATGTACTAGCATGCAACACTAATATCCACTGCACCAAGTTAATTGAAATTACATTTCAGAACTAACCGTCTTTTAGGTGGAGGGAATCAACTTTAAGTATGAAGCCAATTCATTATCAGATGGGGTCGCTTTTAAGCATTCCAACCATTCTTTTTAGGTGGCTCGAGGAATTTTGCCTTTCCCATGTTTTAATGTCCTTATTGGTCCAACATATTTTACTACCATCAAGGTTTGTGGTCTGTACAAGCTTTTATGACAGGTTTTCCAGAGTTTAAGCAAAGATGAAAAATAAGTGCCATAGATTCAGTTGCAAGTATTCTCACTGCAAAATTGTGGGGCCCCATCTTGGTTCGAATAAAGCAGGTGGTCAAAACCAGTTCTAGTAATATGAGCTAGAGCACTGTACTTTGGGAAAGATCCATATTACCACTCTGTACAATATAGTAGAGGATACTTCTTTATTGAGTGCCTCAATTGGTGGTTCTGTGGATAAACAACCAGATCGAAAAATGCAGTTTCAGTGGTATGTTTTGGGTGGAAGCCAGACTGTCTAATTAATGGGGGTGGAGAGATTGTCCATGGTTGGGCACTCCATTTTTGTGAAGGTGGGGGTTTGTAAGCGATAAAAGTTTTTTTGTGTAGATTTTTGCATGTAGTTGGTCAGTTTTGTTGGAGAGGGCGCTTGGATGGTGGAGCAACACATTTTATCAGTCAGGGTTGGGGTCTGTTGTAGGGGTGTGGCTTTATGTGTAACTTCTGCTTTCTTGCAGTACTTTGCTGCTTTGGAGAGTGTTTCAAGGTTATGTGGGGTGGGTGTTTCCTGCATAGATTCTCTAGAACTCTTTTGTTCCTGCATAATGTGATCAGTTCCTCTGAGAACCAGATATTCATTGGTTTGTGTAATTTAGGTATTTTTGTTTTCAGCAGAACATGGTTTATCTGGACTCTTCCCTGACATTAACCAAACATGTCAATGCATAGCCTCATGCTCGGCCTACACAACCAGCCTTGTCAATGTGGGCAGACCTTTCCTATCCACAGACACTGCATCACATTTGCCAGAGCCCTCATTGTTTCCAGACGTGACTACTGTAACTCACTCTTTGCAGGTACTACTATAAGCAGCACAAAAAAAAACATATTCAAAACAATGCCCTTAGTGCAGCATTGAATATCCCCAAAAACGAACCTATCCCTGCAACTAGAAGACATGTCCACTGGCTCCCTATTCACATTAGAATCCACTTAAAAACACTCACACTAACACACAAATGCCTGGCACCCACAGCCCCTAGATATCTATCCAACAAAGTCAACGAAGCTCAAACAAACAGACCAACCATGGTCTCTCACTACCACCTAATGTCCTTACCTAGATTCAAATTGCAACAAGCAGGAGGCCACAGCTCCCCAGTAGTAGCGGCTAAACAATGGAACACCTTACCACCTCATCTAAGATTTGAAACCTCCTTCTGGTCCTTCATAAAGGCCTCAAAACCTGTGTCTTCTCCCAAGATGTAAAACCAACTTTCTATCCTTTCACGATAAGTATGAATCCCCTATAACCTTAATCCTGACTGCATCAATCTTGTAACTATACCTTATAATATTGAACTGTGATGACTGTGACTAGCACTTAGATGCCCTTGGGTTTGGTGCACTCTATAAATTACTCAATAAGTAAATATATGGTGATCCATGGTTAGGAGTAGGCTCTGATGATAGCAGCTGCCTTGATGTTGGGGTGTAATGGTACTCTGCATGGTGTGTGTGAGTGGTGAGCATGGTGCTGAGGGTGGCCTTGGGGATTTTGTGTGTCAGTTTACGGGTGTCTGTGTGTCTAGTTGCGGACTAAAACTGGCCTTAATGGTGGTGTGGCTATGATTGTGTGTTGGTGAGCGAAAGTCCAAACTGTATGAGGAAGGGATCAGACTGTATTAATTGACAAAATGGTAAAGTTTGCATTGACTAAAAAGGATCCAATCCAGTGTGCATCCTTTGGCACGGTTGGGGGAGATCAGTTGGGCGTAATTCATGTCTTCCATAGCTTGCATAAGGGTAGTAGCTTTTGAGCCAGCTGGGTCATTGAAACAAAGATTGAAGTCCCCCATGAGGATTAAGTTGGTCATAGGTTTGAGGAGTGGGGTGTTCAGGAAAGGAATATATAGATCTGGTTGGCTAAGAAAGTTAGGCTTCCATTACAGGAGGAGCCGGTTGAAGGTGGATTTGGGGTCTGTGGTGAGTTTAATTAGCAATATTTCAAAGTTCCGAATGGGTGGAATGGGGTTGGGTCTGATTTGTAAGGAATATTTTGCAATGAGATCGACACGACATCCTGGGGATTAATGCGATCCACTCTGAAGATGGTAACATTGTTGGGGATCGAGGGGTGGCTGGAGAGAGCATAGGGCCAGAGCCACTGAGGAGCCAATATTCTGTGATGGCCTAAAACATCAAGGTGGTGGTCGAGTATTGTGTCATGGACGTCATTGGTGTGTGCGGCCAGAGATGGTCAATTGATCAAGGCAGAGTTCGGAGCTAACGCCAGGTTTGCTGGTGTTTTTTGGGCAGTGGGAGCACAAGTGTTTTGGACTTTGATGGTGGGAACCGATAAAGTGTGAGTTATAGCTGGTGGGGTGGTGTAGGAGCTAGTGTGTCTGGACTCACCTACTATGGGGATAGAGAGGCTGAACAGGTGATCCATTCTGGCTCAGAGCTTGTGAAGTCTATGGGCTCCCATGCAAGGGTAATAGAGGCTGAACATATTCTTAGTCTCTGTGTCTGGAACAATGTGCTTCCAAGTGTGTTTGGTTGTGTATTGGCAGTCCTGCGGGAAGTCAGGCCGGCTTGATCAGTGTCAGTGTAGCTGGGTGAATAGTGTCTAGAAAACTACCTAGGTAATCAGGAGGGGATGTGCGTAGTAGTTCCGGAACTGCTGTTGGTGGGGGCAGGGGGTGGATACAGATCCACTTTGTATTGCTGCCAGGGTGCCCTGACATTCCTGTCATGAAGGGGAGTGCCTTACCTAGGGCTGGTCTTGTGGAGCTACTAGGAAGTTAAAGCTCTCAGAGTAAATGAGGTGCTGCATTTGTTAGGGAGTTATAGCTGCTGACAGATCGAGTAGGTGGCTTGAAGACCTCCCTACTTTCAACCCTCTTGGGTTGGGGTATATGGGCAGGGACGGGAGGCCTGTTTGCAGATCCTGAAATAGCCTCAGGGCAACAAAATACATGGATGGTTGGAGTGGCAAATGCGGGAGCACAGAGTCATGACACGCATTTGCATAGGCTGCCATATAGCGGAAACAATCTTGGGTGTCAGGGGTAGGCTTACCTATGCAGGCTTTGGTGGGGGCACCAAGGTAGACTGAATTCTTCTGTATTTGGATGACGAGTCGGACTGACTGCCTCACATGCGGGATGGGGTGGTCAGGGATGTTGCACATGGTTTTGGGACTGTCAGTGCAGCCCACCAAGCGGCCATTGCCAGATGGGGCCAGACAGTTCATTGACTATACAGGCCTTAGAATTTGGTCTTTGTAGGGGGACGCCTTTGCCTGCCGGCTCCTTGGATCAGGATTCGTATCCTGGGGTGCATTCCAATCCGCAGCAGGTAGAGGCAGGTAACAGGAATGCATTGTTGAAGTGGTGTGGTCGATAGCATGGCAGCTGCCAAATTTCAGTGGAGCAGGCACAGCAGGCGCTTCGTAAACAGTAAATGAAGGGGCTTACTTTAGGCAAGGCGCAGTCGAATGCCCTGCAAAGTGCTGGTGTGTGCTGGAGCTGCTTTCCGGAGCCTTCATGTGAAACAATGCACGGGGATCCCAGTCAGACAGGGGATGAATCTATGACAAGACCGGAGGCGAGCATTATGCTTCTTCTCCTTTATTACTGCTTAAACACAGCACTTCAAATTCAACTTTAATCTTATAAAAATGTCTTTTTTTTTGTAAACATAGTTTAACTGATATAAAAACAAACAAAACTTTTATACAACTCCAAACTCTCAATCCAGTTTGTGTAGTGTGTTCACTACAACTCCCATGAGGCCCTTTGCTGCCCTGTAGTCCTAGCCTCAGTCTCAACCACCAATAAGACTCTCCCTGCTAGTACAAGTCCTCTCCTGTCCAGGTGCTTTCCTCTTCTTTTTTCTTGCACTCACTGTACTCTCCTTAAAGTATATAGCATATGTGCTGGTGATCTATTTATTTTTCCTATTATTGCGAAGGTTTCCTCCCTTCACTGGTCTCATCTTATAGTTATTCTCTCAAATTCTTCTGCTCTTCTCCTTAAGCAAGATAGAAAAGAGATTGTTAGGGCGGGGAGACTGAGGCTAAATCTGTTACCCTATTGGGTAAAAACATGGCTCATATAAGCCTTCTTTAGTTGCAGAGACTGTGGGGCTTGGGCCCTTTAATCTGTGTACATAAGTACACAAGAAGCACTACTATGGTCAAACTTTGCAAAAAAAGTATACGGCCTGCTCTGACTATATTTTTGCAAAGTTTGGTGAGGTTTCATCAAGGGGGGGTCAAGTTATAGGGGGGTCCCAAAAATGTGTTTTTTTTCCATAGACTGAATAGAGGAAAACTTTGCTCATGCCTATACCCAAACTGCTTCACTGATTTTCACCAAATTGGCAGCAGGAGCAGCTGCTTGGTCCCGAAAGCGTGCTTTTGTAAATTTGGTGGAAATCCGTCCAGTAGTTTTTTTTTTTTAAACGACCAAAAATTAGGTCCAAAAATGTGCAATGTCTGGGTTCGGTCTGCGGACCTATTTCCCTGTTCGGTCCGCGGACAGGATTCCGATTGGCTTAGAAGGCAACGTGGTGTCCGCGAACATCGGACACACCCACTGATTGGATGGTGAAAAAGGGTGAAGTGCATCAGATTTTTGGAAACGCCCGCCATCCCCGCCGGATAGCGGCCGGTGTCCATGGACATCGTGGTAAAAACATATTAAAAAACACAGCATTGCACTTGTCAAACTTATCAAATAATCTCTGGGGAGGTGAGGGGTGATGAGGATGGGATGGAAAATGGCTGCAAGAAGCAAAAAAACAGGTGTTTTTAGCTGTAAAAGTCTGCGAACAGTCCGATGTTCGTGAACAGTCCTGTGAAGTTTGCGAACACCTCTGCATTACAGGGTTGGTGAAAAGCAGTTTTTGGATGCCTTATATCTTTGGCACCACTTAATGAAACTGCATGATATTTTGCAATTATATTCTTGCACTGATTCTGAATGGGTTTGAAGAGGTTGGTGGGATTCTGTCAGGAGGGGGCAAAATTAGAGGGGGGACTCAAAATAATGTAAAGGCTTATAAATGAGGTGCCATTTGACGAATCTACACAAAGGTTTGCAAAAAGATTATAGATCTAGATATAAATGTTTTTGTAAAGTCTGAATGGATGGGGCTAAGTTATATGACTATTGTATGTGCATACATTTGACACTTTGAAAAAATAAAACATGGGTGGATTTCCAGGAAACTTGTGTTAGGAGCATTGGCAAGGACCATAAAGCATGGTTTTGCTAATGTGCCCGTGTTTTTATTTTTTGACAAGTGTCATAGTGTAGGTACAAGGAAATGGTGATCCTTCCATCCAGGAGCTCGGTGAGTGTGCATCTGAATTAGCGCCTGAATCAGCAGCCAATTTGTATTTTATTAGCGGATCTTGTATCCTCCTAGCAAGCCCCTCGCCCTCCTTCTCTGCCGGCACCCGCTTCCTGATCCACCTCCCTCCCGCCTCCCGACCCGCCCACCGCCCTTCAAATTGGCCATTATTCAACCCGATATGAGCCTACTGACTCGCGTGCCCCCGCCGGCTCTCCTTCCATCCAGGAGCTCAGTGAGTGTGCACCTGCATTAGCGCCTCAATCAGCGGCCAATTTGTATTTTGTTAGCGGATCTCGTATCCTCCTAGCAAGCCCCTCGCTCTCCTTCCCTGCCGGCACCCGCTTCCTGATCCTCCTCCATCCCGACCCACCCACCGCCCTTCCAATTGGCCATTATTCAACCCGCTCCGAGCCTACTGACTTACGTGCCCCCACCACCTCCCCTTCCATCCAGGAGCTTGGTGAGTGTGCACCTGCATTAGCGCCTCAATCGGCAGCCAATTTGTATTTTATTAGCGGATCTCGTATCCTCCTAGCAAGCCCCTCGCTCTCCTTCCCTGCCGGCACCCGCTTCCTGATCCGCCTCCCGACCCGCCCAGCGCGCCCTGATTGGCCCCTCGTACCATCTAACCCAGACCATTACCGACCATCCCCAGGGCAGCCCTCTGCCCGTGCAGCCCCTGCGGCTAAGGACCCAAGGCAAAGGACGGCTCATACAGTGGAAGGCTCCAGATCGTATCTGCAGGTATACGCAGGAGAAGCAAGAAGCCAACAATAAGTAAGTGTGGCAAGAGCAGGGACTGAAGCAATTACTTCACGCCATACTTCCCTACCACTCAACCTCGAAAGCTAAACTGTTATAAACATTTCTATCTGCGGTCTACCTTGCATTTAGAAGTGTGCCAAATATCCTCTCTCTGCCTTATAGCGTTCCCTAATTGAATTTAGTGCGTCTAATATCCTCTCCGTGCAATACTGAATTTAGAAGTGTGCCCAACATCCTCTCTGTGAATATTTGAACTTGGAAAGTGTGCCCAATAGCATCTCTGTGCTCTGTATGATTTTAGAAGTGTTCCTAATAGCGTGCCCATGTGTATTTATAAATGTGCCAAATAGCCTCTCTGTGAATAGTTGAATTTAGAAGTGTGCCCAATAGCCTCTCTGTGAATAGTTGAATTTAGAAGTGTGCCCAATAACCTCTATGTGAATAGTTGATCTTATAAAGTGTGCCCAATAGCCTCTCTGTGAATAGTTGAATTTAGAAGTGTGCCCAATAACCTCTCTGTGAATAGTCGAATCTAGAAGTGTGCCCAATAGCCTCTCTGTGAAAGTTGAATTTAGAAAGTGTGCCCAACATCCTCTCTGTGCGAAACTGAATTTAGAGGTGTACCAAACATCCTCTGTGAATAGTTGAATTTAGAAGGGGTCCCCAATAACCTCTTTGAATAGTTGAATTTAGAAGTGTGCCCAATAACCTCTCTGTGAATAGTTGATCTTAGAAAGTGTGCCCAATAAACCTCTCTGTGAATAGTTGATCTTAGAAAGTGTGCCCAATAGCCTCTCAGTGCTCTGTCGGATTTTAGAAGTGTGCCTAATAACGTGCCCTGGTGTATTTAGAAATGTGCTCAATAGCCTCTCTGTGAATAGTTGAATTTAGAAGTGTGCCCAACATCCTCTCTGTGAATAGTTGATCTTAGAAAGTGTGCCCAATAGCCTCTCTGTGCTCTGTATGATTTTAGAAGTGTTCCTAATAGCGTGCCATGGTGTATTTAGAAGTGTGCCCGACATCCTCTCTTTGAATAGTTGATCTTAGAAAGTGTGCCCAATAACCTCTCTGAATAGTTGAATTTAGAAGTGTGCCCAATAACCTCTCAGTGCTCTGTCTGATCTTAGAAGTGTGTCTAATAACGTGCCCTGGTGTATTTAGAAATGTGCCCAATAGCCTCTCTGTGAATAGTTGAATTTAGAAGTGTGCCCAATAACCTCGCTGAATAGTTGAATATAGAAATGTGCCCAATAGCCTCTCTGTGAATAGTTGAATTTAGAAGTGTGCCCAATAACCTCTCAGTGCTCGGTCTGATTTTAGAAGTGTGCCTAATAACGTGCCCTGGTGTATTTAGAAGTGCACCCAACATCCTCTCTCTGATTAGTTGAATTTAGAACTTTGCCTAATAGCGTGCCTAGTTGAACTGACCAGTGTCCCTAATTACCTCTCTGTGCCAAGTTGATTTTAGAATTATGACTAATAGCCGCTCTGTGTATAGTTGAACTGAGAAGTGTGCCTAATAGCGTGCCCTAGTTGAACTGACTAGTGTCCCTAATAGTCTCTCTGTGCATAGATCAATTCAGAAGTGTACCTAATAGCATGCCCTGGTGAATTTATAATTGTGCCTAATACCCTCTCTGTGCAGAGGTGAAGTTAGAAGTGGGCCTAATATCCCTTCTGTGCAAAGTGAAATTTAGAAGTGTCCCTAATATCCTCTCTCTGTAAAGCTGAATTTCGAACTGTGCCTAATTTCCCCTCTGTGCGAAGTTGAAATTAAAAGTGTACCTAATATCCTTTCTGTGCAAAACTTGTAAAAAGGTTATTTTAGAAGTGTCCCTAATATCATCTCTCTGTAAAGTTGAATTTAAAAGTGTGCCTAAAAGCCTCTCTGTCCAAAGTTGAATTTACAAGTGTCCCTAACATCCTCTCTGTGCAAAGTCAAACTCAGAAGTAGACCTAATAGCGCACCTTGCCCGAATTTAGAAGTGTGCCTAAGAACGTGCCCTAGCTGAACTCAGAAGTATCCCAAATTGAACCTGGAAGTGTGCCTAATTTCCTCTGAGGGACATAAAATCCCTCTTATTGCTATAGTGTGCGCATTAGCATTGAGTTATTAGTTGAATATAGAAGCATCCCTAATATCCTATCTGTACAAAACCCAAATTTAGAAGTGGGCCTATTAGCGCCCCTCGCTTGAATCTAGAAGTTCGCCTAATAGCCTGCCCCAATTAAATTTAGAACTACAATTAGAAAGTCCTCCTAAACTGGACTTAAAAGTCCACCTAAAAGCATACCTGTGGCATTGCTACTCTCAATCCCTCCCTAATAGCTTAGCTGTATTCCAACTTGCTAGAAGAATGCTTGTTGCATTCTGATTGTATCTCGCTGGGTACTAATGAGAAATAACTAGACAAGATAAACATTGAGAGCAGGGGAATATTGCCCGACAGTAAAATCCGCTTTATCAAGGAAAGTCGATCTGGGGGACTGGATAGAAAACTATGTACGATTAGAAGGTCTAAAACATACCAGTTTGTACAGTATATATTACATACTTACAAAAAAACCACAGCCATATTTGAATTTATGTCCAGCGTCAAGACTAAGACGATTTATTCTTTTAGTCAGGATTAATCAGCTCCCAGTCTTGGTCATTACTGGTGTAATTGATAAGATCCCTATGGTGGATCGTTACTGTCGGCTGTGTAAGGATGAAAAAATTGCTGAGACTGGCAAACATCTACTGACCAGTTGTCCCAAGATGCTGAATGCGTAAAAAAGACATTACGACAAATATGTGCATGACATTGAACATATAGGCGAAGACCTTTTCTGGTGGCAAAGTGTTAACACTTCCAATTTGAAGATTTATATTGCGATGTATAATGTTTGGCTTATACTTGAGAATCTGCTCAGGATATCGATTTAAGTGGCTTTGGGTAAGCAGTATTTACTGTTGTACATATGATGTATCCCGTGAGTAAGGAAGCAATTAACTTGGTGAAACATAATTGACCCTATAATTATACGTTTTAGATGTATCTCTTAACCTTTGTTTTTAATTATGCTAAGCACGTGATTTTAGTAGAAAGGATGAATTTAGTTCGAAGATTTTAGATATTTGTATTCGACTATGCATATGGATTATACATGTATTTATTATGTTCATGATGTATATACTATGTGAAAAGTTTTATTTTAAACTAAAACACATCAATTAATAAATAAATAAGCCTTACGACTCTATGAAAGAGCAATAAGTGAATGGGGCCTGTTCTGTGTTGGTTTAAATATGTTAAAGGGTATTAATGTGTAGATTTAGCCAATATTTTAAATAGCTCTGTGGAAGTAGGCATGGCAACATTGTGCTCCTCTGGCAGTTAGAGAAATAAACAAGAAATAATTACAAATACAAATACAAATACAGAGGAAGCAGTGACAGCTGAAAAACACGGTGCAGACAGCATGGAATGCATTTAATTGTGAATTGAGTCTCTTTGACACAGTGCATGCATACAGTATACGCTGCAGCTGGCCTGGCAAAGTAAATACATTAATCATTTAGGTCAGGCTATGCCCGAGCATGGGTCGTGCCCCATACCACGCAAGTTTTCTTTTCCCAAAAGGCTCAGTGTAGAGAGTCTAGAGTATTGAGTTAAATGGCTGGCAGGGAGCCGTATGTCTGGCCCCACCAGTATAAATTTCATGCACAAACAAGCACAGTACTTCATGGCTGAGACACCATAGAAACAGACATGCTACTTTTCATTGTCTGTTTGGCAGCCACTGAAAATTGATTTCCGTGATTTGGTGAGTCAGAACAGCACCGCGTCCACTAGCATGGACAGGCTGGAGCAACCTGGGAGACCCGATTGAGGGTGTGGTCAGGTCACAGGTATTCGGTTAACTACAAGAGCCGAGGAGCTGAGCGCTTCCTTGTCCACAACAACAGTACGTTTATTCAGGGACTGGGGCTCTGGAAAACACAAAACTTAACTGTCTCTCCTAAGGCTCTACTAGTGGATTTGTGCGTGCACCTGCCTCTCCACCCAATGATAAGGATACCGGCTCTCTCCCTGTCTCTGGCCCTCCCTTTCTGTGTCCAGCACAGCCAGCTGTACTTTATCCAGTATGTCGGTAGTCCCATCCCCTATATCCCTGCCTGGGTTCGTCACGACGTTTCTGCATTTCCTTCCCCTGAAAGCCATTAACCCAGCTCTCTCCAACGGATTCCCATCTTGCAATGTTCTGCAGTGGGCCCTCCAAAACGTGTTGTTCCTGCCTGTTAGACACCATTGTTTATGTATTTTGCTAGTCCTTGTTGCGATGAGTGTCAGTTGCGTTAGCAATCCAAAAAAATCAGGTTCTCTCCAGGTGAGCCAAACATGAGCAGAGAAGGCAGTTTTCACAGTTAGCTAGGAACTCTCCTCTTGTAATTATGTATCTGTGTGTCTGGTTGATTCTGTCTCTGTAATCCTTCCATTTCTGTTTACTTGTGTTTTTGTTTCTTTTTGTGTTTTACTTTTGTCATTTCAGCCATTGCAGTTTGTTCGCTTTAACACTTGCTGTTCCCGAGGTCTGTACCGTTGAGTTGTCACCCTCTATTGGCTCACACACACACTATCACATGCTTAGGCAGTTACTCCTTCAATCACACCCACGCTGAACATGCACTCTTTAGTTTTTCCCCTCACTTTTACTTTTCTCCACCTTCTCTCGAACTCTCACTTTCTTCATCCCCCACCCTCCCTCTCTTTTGCTCATATGCACATGATGTTACGCATCTAGGCTATGACAACATTATTGCCTGCTTCTGTTCACACCAGCTGCTATGGATAGGGTGTCTTGGCACTTGGTGTATCACCACGCTGATTCTTATTAATATAGGCAGATGTTTGGTGGACTAGAATTCCATTAATTCCCCAATGCAAACATAAATGAGTTCACAGCTCATTTTCTCCTTTTTTTATCCTTTGTATTGTGGGACTTGTAATTTTGGTTTATGAATGAATATCGGAATACAAGTAGTGGAAGAGATCAAAGACTACTGTATAGTGTAACACTAATCTTGGGTAGCACACTGCCGGAAACAAGATTCATGCCCAAGCCAAAGTCTCCCCTCAAGTAGTAACACTCAAAACTACTCTTCCCGGCAATATTACTGCTCCCCGTTGCCCTGCACAGCGCCCCCCTCCCTGTGCCCTAATCAATTCCAGATCTATGGTGGCCCACGCACGTGACATCTTAGACCTCATTGTCACCGAAAGTCTTGAAATACTAGCTATCAGAGAAACTTGACTCACCCCATCCACTGGCCCACCCCTCGCCATTGACATCCCCATGGGTATGCAATACTCTTCTGCAACAGACCTCTTAGACAAGGTGACAGGGTCGCCATCATTCCCAGGGATAACATCCCATTATGTTCCACCACCAACACCCAAATCCCCCACTGTGAATCAATCACAGCAAAACATTCCTGCTCACCCAACTCAACCATCACCCTCCATCTCATCTATAGACCACCAGGGCCAAGTACACATGACCTCAACCAGCTCATTGCCAACAACCTTAAACCCTACCACTCAACTCATTATCCTGGGTGACATCAACTTAGGCTAGGCGCAGATGCACAAGAGCTTGCCTAATCCACTACTGCCCTGGGCTGCTCCCAAATAATCTGTCAAGTTCGCACACATACGTGGTCATGTTCTAGACTCGCTCTTGCACCATAAATGCAATGTCTCCATCACCACCAATCTGTCCTGCCCTTGGTCAGACCACCACATTATCTCCTGCTCCATCCCTACACCAATCAAAAGGGCAAAAATCATCACCCCATTAGCCCCCACCCTCGCAGGTACCTCCCGCAATCTCACCAGCACCCACATCAGTACCCTACTCAGTTGCCCCCTTCCTCCTCTCCATGACACCCATGCACTTGTGAACCACAACAACTCACTATTAGAAAACGCAGTTGACTCTCTAGCCCCCTCAAAGCCTCTAAAGCTAAAATCACTAGTCATCGCAACACCTGTTTCACCACCGACCTCTGTGCAATCTGCATCAATAAAAGGGCAGCAGAAGCTGCCTGGCAGAAATACCCTACAACCACCAATAAAGCTCACTCTGCCAAGATCTCCCTCAAATATAAACATTCTATTCACTCTGCAAAAACCTCTTCCTAAAATGAAAAATAACAAATGCCACCTCCAGCCCCAGAGAACTCTTCGGTATCCTCCGAGAGCTTGAAACCCATACTGCTCCTCCTGTCTCCTTAGTGAAAGGCAACCTCTTGTGCAGCAAGATCCAAGATGCCTTCACTGGTAAAATCAAACTACCACAATCATAAACCAGCAACAACCTCACCAGCATAGCTGAAGCCCAAACACCCACCCCCAAGCTCCAATCTAAATCCCATATCCTCCCATTCGAGTTCCTTCCCATCTCAATCTCTGACGTAGCGGTTCTAATCAAAGGGCTCAAACTCTCTCGATGCAAAGTTGACTCCTATCCTGCCTCGCTTGTGAATGAATACGCAGAACCCCTACTCCCCCTCATCACAGCCATAATACATTATTCCTTTACCGCCTGCTCTGTACCTACTGCCATCAAAGAGTCATGCATCCCCCCTGTTGAAGAAACCTACCCTCGACCCAGCCTCCCACACCAATTACAGGCCTATCACCACTGTCCCCTTTCTCTTGAAAATCATTGACAAAGCTGCCTATCTTTAAATCCTGGACTTCCTTGAATCACATCACCTCCTGAGCCCATGACAATCCGGCTTCTGCCCCAAACATGGAACCGAAACAGTCCTCCTTGACCTTAAAAACCAACTTGACAATGCAATGGATGCTAGCAACCTTTCCCTCCTCCTACTCCTTGATCTCTCGGCCACGTTTGACCTTATTTATCACCAAACCCTCTGCCCCACCTCACCTTGTCAGCACACCTCTCCAATACAACCTAATGGATCTCAGCCTTCCTAGCTGACAGATCCTCCAGAGTCTTTGTTGGGGACACTGCCCCTCCCCCACTCCTATCTACTCTGATGGCCCACAAGGCTTCTGTGTCTCTCCCACCTTCTACAATGTTTAGACTAAGCCCCTATTCAACCAGCTCGACTCTTTGGGTATCACCAATACCAACTATGCAGACAACATACAAATCCTCATTCCCCTATCTAGGAATCACACACAGGACACTGCCAGAAATCTGGATGGCTTCACACAACCTCTGTCTCGACGATGAAAAGACCAAACTGTTGGTCATTGGATCCCCTGCCTGTCTTGCCAAGCTTGATGCAACCTTCAGTTACTTTAACATTGATTACCACATTATCCCTGTTGCCACCTCTGTAAAAACATTGAGTCTACCTTGATTCATCCCTGTCCATGACATGCCATGTCAATCATATTGCCTCGACCACAGCCTACTCATCACCACCTGCAAACCCTACCTCTCAACGGAAAATCATAAGGCCCTCGTCCTATCAAAGCTAGACAATTGCAACATGTTACTTTGTCCCACTTCCGAAAAAACCTGACCAAATTACAAGTCTTGCAAAACAATGCTTTCTGTGGCACTTTATCCTCGAGAAAGTGCGACCATATTTCTGAGGCGAGAAGATCAGCCCACTGGCTCCCCGTTTCTGAAAATACATCTACTTTGAAATTCTCGCCATTACCTAATGATGCCTCTCTATCAATGCACCCTCACACCTCGCAAAGAAGGTCAAAAGACATGCACCCAGCAGAGCCCTACATTCCACCTACAACCACTGCTTCAGCACACGAAGATTCAAACGCAAGAGAGCTGGTGGTTCCAGCTTCCCTTTATGTTCTGCCACACTTTGGAACAACCTCCCACTCACGCTCCATCCATCCGTCCACCTTTCCTGTAAAAGACTTAAAACATATCTTTTTAACTCACTACTCTCGTCTTCCGCTCAACCAGCGCTGATTTCAACTGCACTCACTGAAATAATCTGAATATAACATGTCCACTGTATGTAACAGCCCCTAGATGCCCACTAGCTTTATGCGCTAATATAAATGCAAACATGTATCCATAATAGAATGAACAGTAATGGATGGGCTACTTGTGGCTTGACATGAGGATCTTGCAAGCATTGGGCCAGAAGAAAGGTGACAGCAATGAACCAAATTGCACACGCAAAAGAAATCTCGGGTTCAGCAATTGAAGCATATAATCTTGGACAACTCTTAATGTCACAGTGCCTTACTCTTGCAAACTGCTAGTCCCGAGATTTGATTTGACTTTACAGCATATTCTATTCCAAAGGGTCCCACTCGTGGCCTAATACACTATGGTTTTACTAAATGTATATTACTAATCGTGGAACGTTTCTGAAAGGAAGCACCAGAGGACATAATTCATTATAACAAGTATCTAAAATATTTATTGAGATTGATACAAAATTATTAGATGAATGAATAATCATCAATAAATCTAGGATAGCACAATTTGTTTCAGGTAAAAACTACACAATGACCACACACAAAATCAGAAAAGTGAGCTACTCATTTTTCACCCATCCAAAATTCGAAAAACAACCTACTGCACGCATCCAGAATAATTCCACAATCACACTAACACACTAAAAAATGTTCATAATATATTTAAAACACATATCATCAAATAAAAAAAACATGTAATGCACAATAAATGTGTCTTTCTTATTTTCTTTTTCTTTTCTCTTGTTTTCCTTCTTCCGTCTAGGAATGCATCCAAGTTGTTTGTACAGTGTTATTGTATTTCCAAGACTATAACCAACTGGTTTCGATGTAATGGTGTTAATTTACCACGTCTTCATCAGGGCTTTTAAAACTACATTTGCCCGTTCGTTTGCAATGATTTCGCGCTCAATGGACCAGTCTTGTGCAAAGTGGTATTAAAAGGGATTCTGTTGCATAGGCTAATCTCCAGCAGTTGCAATCCAGGTGGGCAGGCTCATTGCAAGTTCATTGTGACAATCATTTACCAGTCTTTGATAAATCCTAGAACTGTCGCTTTAACCTATCATTATTATGGGATAAACAAATGTGTATTCATTTTGGTTGCAGGAGAACAATAATTGACACTGGGGCGTTTTATGTAAAGTGCTTTGGTGAAAGCACTATGTGAGTAATGGATAGTTATCATCAATAAATTCAAGCAAAGGCTCAGAATATTGTCACAGTGAGCAGATTCTCAAAACGTTGCTTGTGCAAGAGATGACATGCTCTAGTAGATCGCATCATTGGGGCCAAAAAAGCGGAGCAGCCCATTCAACAAAGAGCATTTGGCACTCATTCAGATGCCACTTTTTAAACATTTGAACAATTCGGAGAGCATTTCTGTGCATATAAAACTACATCCTGAATTCACAACAGGATAACAGAATACACTTTTAAATGCATACAAATGAGGGTCCTCTCCCTGCGCCTGTTGGTGCAAATCATGTGAGGGTAATTTCTGACTCTTTCATTTACTTTTCTCTAAGTGTGAAAGCAGCAGTTTAGCCTGCATCTGTCACACGTGCAAACAGGGTTGGAAATGCTTTTTCTTTTTTAGCATTTTGCAGAAGCAGGCATGTTAGGGGCCCATCTCGGAAAAATGTGCTCCCAACAACTACGCTGCTATTTAAAAAAAAGTTCTATGTCTGCTTTTGTACTGGTTTGGTATTTTAGGAAATGTAAGCTTATGTATGATTTTTAAACCTTTCAGTCACTTCAGATGCCATGTGGTTCAATGTCTTGTGATATTATTTCATGAGTGGTCATCAGGGCCAAAGGTCATATGACATAATTTCCTGTGATGTTGTGGGGGGAATGATATCCCTTCAGCTACTCCTGGCAATTTTGTGAATTGACGTCCCTGGCTAAACTCGGTCCAGGTTTACCAAGTTTGGAATTAAATTGCTTAGATTATGAAGACAATCTTCCTATGTAAATATCACAAAGTAAAACCACATTTATTTACCAACTTATTTTTCATTTACTTCACGCAATATTAGTGCACCACCAAAATGTTACTAGACATATATTGTTAGTAGCACAGTGTGCTAATAGACATAAACCTCACAAGGGGTCATTAGACCGTGATGGTGACCCCTCCCCTGGTCTATAAGGCTATACTAATTGATCATCTTGTAGTTGTCTTGCTATTACGCACATGGAACATAAAGTGCATATATGGTAGAAGCCAATCTCCAATGTATAGATCCTCTTCCTAGCACCATGTTTTATACTGGATTTAGACTAGCAACACCTGTGAGTGCTCCTTAAACAAAAATGGGGACATGGCTAATACCGCCACATTCGAGCCTTGCCTGAATGATATCATTGACACCTTCTTTTACTTTCAGTGCTGTTTAGAGTTCTGGGGACATCTTGGCTTAGGGCAGTCAACCTCAAGTTAGGGAAAACAAAATATTTGCATGTTGAAAGTTAATATTGCAGTCCTGCAGACACCGACACATGGATCTTACAGTTTGGCAAAGTATTTTCACTACATGAACACGGAAATGTATAATTGAATTAATAGTAACGTGAATATCAGGATTTGGGGTTCCACCTGTGGGTATGATGATGGTGTTGTAACCTATGTTTTGTCAACTTGTTCTTAAATAGCTTTTTCTGTGTCAGGTGTTTAACAGTACCCTAATAAACATTAGGAGGCACTGATTAGAACCAGCACGATGTTGTATAGATACCTAGCATAGTATACTGCAGAAATGAAAACTGTACTCCTCCTAATATTGAGCCGGTCCCTGCTGCATGCACTGGAATGATTATTACATGGATTTTATCCCATATTGGAAATAATTGTGTTTGTATTGTTTGTATTGTAATTGCTTTGCACAAAGATTACACTACTTTACTATTATGAAGTTCTTTATAATGATTCTACACATGTTATAGTTTACAGTAATATCATTGAAACAGTGAAGTAAGTTTATTTAATTAAAATGTAAAAACATGATTCAAACGGCGGATGAGCCTGTCTATTGCGACACCCAATGCCTCATTTGTCTTAGAGTTATGAATGAGGTTCAAAATATATTTAAACTGGTTCTTCATTGTGTGCTCTGTCCGGACTGTTTTAAATGCTTTATCCGGTGTAGTTATTCATGATGTAGTTTTCATGTTGTATGCAAGTTCTATTTTTGCTTCAGCCCCAAATAACTATGTCTTGATTTTTCTTCACTTAACTTCGAATTAAAAGCATAAAATGACACTAGAACAAGGTTTACCTCAATGTTCTCGTTGACCTGCTTCCCATTATTTAAATTGAGACATGTTAATTGAAGGGAAAAAACATGTGATATGATATGTTATGCTTAATACCCAAAGGTTTCTAAGCATGGATCCGGGGATCAAACCTGTGTTGCTCCGTAACGTCTTGATTCCAAAACGAGCACGTTGCCCCAGAACTATCCTCCAGAGACAATGGATGATTCTAGTTCAATCACAATGGTATATACGGAATATTCCTTCATTTTTTAAATGCAATACATTAGAATCGTTGTTCATTACAAACAAGTATTACCTCTAATTTCATGCCAGCTGTCCTAAGGGGTTACATTTGACACTCTCACAAGACCTTTTGGTACAGGGTTGGCAATTCAGAGACCCCTCTCCAACTATAGAACCATCCCCTGGCTTATGTCACACTGACTGGAGGACCAGACCTGTCTTATCTAGGCTACCTGCCCCCCTCCTCCATACAGCACTGATGGCTATGGCAATGGTGGCTTCATGGAAGCACCAGGGAGTCTATTTACAGTTGGAACCTGTAACCACTATTGTTGCCATCACTACTTGCACCACAATGATGCTGCCCTTCATGCAACCATGCATACAAACAGCAAAGGGACTGCAGAACCATGTCTACAGGGATGGTACTCCATCGGATTAGAGAGAGACAAAGCAAGTTGAAAAGCCATAACTGGTTGGAAGAGTGAGATTATAAAGCAAACCAATGCAGACCTCCTCAACTGGCCCAGGAGATCCACAGGCCGTACACAAGTGAGTGGGCTCACACAAAAGTGGATTTAATCTGGGGAGCCAAGTCCAGGACTTGATAATAGTATGCACAGTGATGGGGAAGGAACTTTGAGCTGAAAACTCCAGCAGGCCTTTTAAAATTTGGTCACCCCATGCACCCTGAGCAGGAGGGCATATGGAGAGAAATTCCAAGCTCCACCAATTAATTGGCCCCAATGACAGAGCATAAAATAACATAAGCCTATGGAGAGGCCTATTTAAGACACTAGGATCAGATTAAATGGAGTAGGAGTAGTAAGCGGTTGGAGATCATAGTACCGGAAAATAAAGGTAGAGAGCAAGTGAGCAAGTAAGGCAGCTGGCAGAGAATAGAGAACACCAAATATAAGCACTGCAGAAGACCTTGTGCAATGATACAAAAAAGGTAGCAGGCACCCCTCTCTCGAAAGAACACGGCATGATAACCTGTTAAGTGGTTATTAACCACTTTGAGAGTTCGCAGTCATCTGCTTTTTGCTCACTGTACCTTTCACAGATGGGAAATAACCATTTGCATATCAGTCTTTGTCCCGCCCACATGGGCAGTCCAGCACCGAAATGCTATGCCAATTCCTTTCTGAACAAGAGCACCAACAGCAACCCCATACACGTGTTTCAGCCTTGTTGATCCTCATCAATGAGATGAAGCTGTGCCTCTCTGAGCACAGTGAGCAGAGAGTCCACGTGTTCTGGAGAGGAATTTGCTGACGGGCCCATTGGCCAGCACTCACCCTCTAGAACTTGTAAGACAAGATAACTGCACCATGTGAGGACAGGGGGTGCAGGATTCACTTACTCCGACACGACTCAATAACAAGGACTCAATAGGTTGGCAAAGGGAAGTCTGTTTAATGACAAGTACATCAAACAGGGAAACAAACAGGAATCAGATGTAGTGCGATCACCTGTCTCGCTCAGATTTCCTCGAACTTCAGTCAGACAGCACTTCTTATAGGCAAAAATCATCATTACTGACGTCTAATTTCTATAAAAAGTCATCATGCAATATAATTGGTTAGGAAAGGTAACTTAAGTATAGGTGTTATATCTGTATATGATAATAGGGCATGCGGATTGGATAACTCTTATCGGGTGGGCGTCTACGCCCATCCCTCTACATCACGTGTGATAGACGTCACTAAAACTACGATGTCCTATTAGTTAAACTATCTATAGGACTCCAGATAACTTGATCCATTGTGATTGGGCAGGTTACACCCCTAGACATAAAATTCCACTTTTAATTAGCAGCATGCAGAATGGACACCCCTGTGCCTGGTGTCCCAAGTTTCACCCTGCCTCCCTTCCATCAATCAGTGTTTTAGGGCGACGTGTCAATTAGTTGGCTAAGGATGGCCACGAAACTGTAGTCTCTTATCAGGAAAAGTTATGGCATCCTCGGGTCCTGGATGACATCAGGCGATGGTACTTCTTCGCGCCTGGCTGGTCACGTGTTAGTTCACCATGAATCTGCTTCAGTTTCCAGCTTTTCGTGCATTTAATTCTGTGTCGGCCTAGCCACCTGCATGGGCCCCCCTTATCTTGACCTTCATGATTCAGGCTGGTATGCTCTGAAGTTGGAGTCTTGTGGGCTGACGCTCTCCTCCCCTTCTCTGGTTGACTTCGATTTCCCAGGCATGAGCCGCTCTTTGTTGAGTTTCGATTCCGCTCCTTTTCTTGCCTTTGGCTTGGTTTTCAAACTTGGCCTGTCAGGCCTCTGGCCGCCTGGGTACCTTTCTGCTTTTACAAAATGGAGTTGCACTTGTATAATGTGTCTTATTGAGGTAGATATATGGTTGGCGCTTGCCACTCTATCTTCTACTAAGCATTGCAAGCAGTATCGATTTGTTAGCATCTTGAGTTTCAAGCGTATTTACACACGTTTAACAGGACGTTTGCTTCCATCTTGTCTCGTAACACTGTTTCCTCACATTGTAACATTGTCTCCTCTCTGTGCCTATTCCATTCAATTTCGTAGTTACTCGCACTGTCGTGTTATCTCCGATTGCTGCTCTTGTTAATTCTTGGATCTGTTCAGGCCCTTGTGTCATTTCCACTGGCCTACCATTAAGGCTTTTGGGGTCTCTTCGTGGACCGTGTGTAGGTACTCCTCATTTCTTATCTGCAGCTGGTATGGCTGTCTGACAGGGTACCGTACTGCCCAGGGTTGTCTGGTTATGGGTGCTTCAACCGGCATGGTTCTTCCGATGTATACTGGGCAGAGTCCCAGTGCAGCTCTTTGTAGGTTCATTTGCTCTTCATACGTCACATACCTTGGTGAGTATGCTCCCGGTACCTCGAAATGAGGGGAAGGGGTGCAGGCCATTTCTGGGACCTCCTCTATACTCCCCCCTCTGGTCGGTTCATCGACCACTTCTGCAATCTCCTTTGCATTCATTTCTTTTGCTTCTTCAGTGTCATGCTCATCGTCTTCTGCGTTGGTACATGATGGTGTGAATGTGTGAGCCTTTGGAGTCCATATTTTTATCACTTCCTTCAAACTCCCTTCTGTCTTCACATGTTCGTCTTTGTTCCATGTCATTAGCTGACATTGTCCATTTGGGCTGCAGTAGATCCATTTTCCTTCATACCTTCTTTGTTTCTTAGGGTATGTGAACTTTGTTCCCTCGGGCGCAAATTTGCTGGCTTTCACAAAGTCTCTTATTTCTTCATCAGTCAGGTCTCTGGGCTTCCATCCTGGTTCGACATCAATCATTATTTTCATCCCTATGGCTTTCTTTGCAGTTTTCTGGCACTGTGCAATGATTATCTTGATAACACAGAATCCTAGCAATACCAATGCTAGTAGAGCTCCCAGAAACTTGAATATATCTGCCATCCATTGTGGGACCCACAAGAATAGGTCTCCAAACCAGCTGTCATCGTCTACTTCGTCAACTTTCATCGATCATCTGGTTTTTCAGGCTTGTCAGCATGCTTACGGCCTCTGTTAGGGTTCCGTTTTCTTCATCGTGTGATGGAACAAATGTGCAACATGATTCTCCGATTTTTGCACAAACACCTCCATCCATTGCAGTGATCATGTCAAGCACATATCTGTTTTGGAGGGTCATCAGTCTGATTGCTCTCAGCTCTTCTTTGATCGCGTTGAATCCTTTTATAGTGGTATTGATGGTCTGCAACAACTCCCATCTGGTTATCTGCAACCATTTAGTATTCACTCCAACTTGGATGTTGGGCAGGAGTAGTGTTGTGAATACTGTTGAGGTGAGGCTGAACAGCCTGTGTTCGTACGGGATTGCATGGAATGCCTCTTCTGATTTGGTAGAAAAGTAATTTTCGCTCTTCATCCTGGATACCAGTTCCACAGATCTTCTTCTTCTTAGATGAGCATCTGCTTTTGGGAAACTGTCCAACTTTAGGTCATTCTTAGGGATTACTAGTGCGGGAACGTGGACGTTCACTAGTGTGCATATGCCTCCCCAGTTTTTCGGCAGCCTTATGTATGCCTTGGATCCACACGCCCAGTAATGGTCCATAATAACTGAGGTTTCTTGTGTCATTCTCGGAGCTTCAAAGATTCATCCGCAGTTTTGGTTCTCTGCCATCTTCCTTGTGCCATTGTTTCTGAAGCATAGTTTCAGGCTCTCCAATGGCACTATCTGTAGGGGTCCCCCTCTTTCTTCGACCCCTGTTGGCAACTTTACTAGCTTTGGCCACAGAGGTTTGCATAACCTCTGCAAATTCTCTATTGCTTCCTTGCAGGCTCCAAGGACCATCCACGCTCGGCAGATTACTACTCCGTCTTCCCATCCATCTGGGGAGACCACTGACCCCCAGATCTGCAGTTGGGCTCTTTTCTTCCAGATCTGAGCCTCCTCTGCAGTTTTTCCTTGAATGTCCAGTCTTGGGTTTATTTTCCATCTTATCCCTGATCCTTTGACGCCAGGGTTCTCGTACCTGATCACATGATTTCTGGTGGGTGCTCGGTTTCTTGTTTTAATGTCCTGGACGTATCCATCTTCATCCGGGTAATCCTTTTCGTTGGCCCATATCAACGAGGCGTCTCTTCCCATAAATTGTCCTCTGGTGTTGCACATTGCTACATGTGACAAACAGTGTGCTGTAGGGACATCGATTTCTACAGCCACGAAGATCTTGGATTTTCCCATGCTGTATGGTAGGAGTGCACAGACGAAGCATTCTCCTTCTGACTGCCTACGTCCTACTTCATTCATGTGCTGGTACCATATGTTGTTTCCGAGATGGGCTCTGCTGTCCAGGTAATCATTAAGTTCATTGTTATCTTCATGAGGGCTTCTCTTGATTCTCAGCGTTCTTCTGTAGTTTGCTATGACTACGTCTCTGAATGCATCTGCGCTACTTTTCCACTTCAGGTATCTCGATTGAGCAGGCTGCCTTGGCTGCATCGCTGTGGTAGGAGGAGGATTTGTGCTTCCTTTCCTTCCCTTTTGTAGTCTGCCATAAACTTCCCGTAACCACCATTGGTTCACCAACCTCCCAATTTGTGGCTGTGTTGTAAGCCTGCGGCTTGTTCCTTGCATTGGAGCAGGTGTGCTTGCTGGTATAGTTTCTGTAGTTCTGTTTTTCAGCTCCTCCTGTAGTTTCTTTGCTTGGACTACGAATGGGAACAAATACTCTATTAGCAGGTGTGTCTTCTCTGTGAGTTCTTTCGTGGCCACTTCTGTTCTTTTGGGGGATTTTGCTATTTCCTCCGTCTTTGGTAATTCACTTGGCTTTTCTTGGTTATCTCCACTATTCTCGGGAATTGAATGTTCGGCAGACAATCTCTCCTTCTCTGCTGACTTCGTTGGAGGCCGTGTAGCCATTGACACTTGCCCTTGTCTGTGTGCATCCTGTGTGTGGGTGCATGCAGTGGTCAGTGCAACGTTTTCATTCACTCCGTGCTGACCCTGTCTCCAGCATTTTTCCCCATTCATTACCTCAAGCGTATACGTATCACTGCTAATTACATTCAATTTTAAATCATTTGCTTCATCATTAGCTTTTCTTGGAACTGGAATCACTATATAGGGACTGGGTGCTTTTGAGGATCCGTATGTTCATTATCTGGTAGGTGCACTGAAATTGGGGCGCTTTATGCACCAATGGAGAGAGAAGTTCTGATAGTCAATGACAGAAAGACAATGATGATCACCAAGCATATACACATGATAGATTTGAAAGACATCTGGCAGCATTTTCTCCCAGGAAAGCGGGGGCGCCCTTCTGTTGGGGGTAAAACCAAGTTACTGTTCTGGGCCCCCATTTCGAATTAGTTCATAGTCAGTTATTTATTCCTTCTTTTGCTCTGGTCTCGTATTCCGAGAGTTTGCTACTATTAGAGGGACGAGTGCTTCTCCAAATGTCCCGACGGTAGTCTCTGGGTCCTCAGTACAGTTCCTGTGCTAGACTAAGGAAAAGGGTTAAGCTAGCAGTTCTGATACATCACATTTATTTATGCTTATCTAAAGTAAGTGAGGTCCCAGTGGATGCCTCGAATTTGCCTTGGTCCTGAGGACATGCTGGTGACAGTTCAATGCAAAAGAAGAAACTGAAAGGACTGCTACAAATTACACAAAAATGGAATGCTGAAAAAATAAAAATAAAAATAAAAATAAAAGTGAACCTGTGGCAAAAATTGGAAATAATATATTAAAAAAAAAAAAAAAAACGAGAAGGATGCAGGATAGGAAAAATAAGATGGCAAAGTTCTTGTGTCTGCTCCTTCCGTTCGGTCTCTCGGCGATAAGTTGAAGAACAGTGTCTCTTTTCTCTATCTGAAACAATGACGACAAAGTTCTATTTTGGATTTTCTTCTTCTTAGGCTCTCCTCAGCAGTGGATGTCCATAATTGCTTCTTAGTTGCTCTATGATAACCCTTAAGTGCCTGTTTAATTGTGTGTTTTTTGCTGGATCTCTGAGTAATGTGGGTATGTCAACATTGCTGGGTCTACCCACTAGTTCTGGAAAGTTTTCAATGAGGTGGAAGAAAACACGGTATGCATATTGGCTGTCTTTTGGTGTTAATGACATTTGCTCTGATTTTCTAGCCTCTAGATCACAGGCCTTTCTTGCAGCGTGAACAGTCTTTGTCTCCTCGATCTGTCCCTCGGCGAAAGGTCTCACTGGAACCTCCTTAGGAATTCTCGCTGGAAGTTGTCCAGTTCCTGTTGGAGCATTATGCTATGGAGAAGTGTGCCCATGTGTTGGGCGTTGTCCGGATCTCTAAGGAAGGTGATGACGTCAACATCTGCAGGCCTTCCTACAATTTCAGGATAGTCTGTGACTAGTCTGAGCATGACATTGTGGGACAGTTGGGTATCTGCGGGAGTCAGGGACATCTGCCTTGTTTGTTGGCTCCTGATCACAATCCTTTCCTTTGACGTGAACAGTTTTTACACTTTCCTGCTGCATGGATTGCAACCACGTAATTTAATTTGTACCACACTTGGTTTAGGAATTCGTTGTTTCCTGGATCTCTGATGAAGGTTAGGGTGTCTGTGGTTCTCCCGACGAGTCCTGGGCCCTCCTCTATGATGCGGAAAAAATAGGGTATATGTAAGTTCATCAATGATCACTTGTGGTGGAAGCATCTGTACCCTTATCACCGTACTCTGATAGTACAATGAAAGCTTCCGTGATGACAGTCAGTAGTTGCCAGATTATTTTCTTGTTGGCCGGATCTTGGATAAAGTCTGTGACACTGGCTTCTATCCCTATGAGTGATGGGTATGATACCACCACAAGTTGAAAATAGGTTAGCACATCCCACTTGAGACTTCTGCCGGAAGGTACCATAGGTTCTGTGAACAAAGTCTCAACACTGATTGCTTCAGGATACTGTGAACACGCTCAGGCAATGTCTTATTTGCAGTCTATCAGAGCCTTGATTCTTTGTACTAATTGAGTATGTCATGCTTTCGAACGCTCATTTTATCAATGTTGTTGTGGCTTAGGATGTGCTTCTCTTTACCCTGCAACTGGGATGTACAGAGTGTTCGTTAAGTCTTTATTTCCCCTTGCTTAGGGAACCTGTCCCGTTCTATGCCACACTTTGCATCTGGGTTATTTGTCTTGGTTTTCTGCTCATGCGTCCTTCTTCTTCACCATGGATCTTGTTTGCACGTGCTGATGTTCTTCCCCGTTGTCCGTGGTCTCTTTGCAGTCGTTGTCCGTGGTCTCTTTGTAGTCGTTGTCCGTGGTCTCTTTGCAGTCGGATGCAGCAGGAGGGCTCTCCCCTATGTAGGGCTTAATGTCATTTATGAAGATCCATGCCCTTCTGCCCTGGAGCTTAGCGGTGAAGGGAATGCAGTCCTCTACAATGAACGGGCCATTAAATCTTGGCTCGTCCCACCTTTTCCTGGTAAAGTTCTTCACCAAAACGCTGTCACCAGGGAAGACGAGGGATGCAGGTACTCCTTGCTCGGTGTCTGCTTCAGCACTTCCTGCTGTGTTTTGTGCTGTGCCACCCCCTCTTCACTGTCCCTGCAGTTGGTCTGAAATGACAGAGGCACTGGATGTCAAACAGTTTAGGTACCTTTGCATCTCTGTTCCCAGAACCTCCCTAGTCGGCTGGGCATCACAACTAGCTCTATCTCTGGGGGCAAGAGGGCTCCTCATCCTTCTGCCTGTAACTATCTTGTGCGGCGTGAGGTGATGGTCGGAGCCTGGTTGGTTTCGAAGTGCATACAATGCCAATGGTAAACAGTGCAGCCATCCCTTCTTTACTGTGAGCTTCCACTTGGCTATCCTCTCCTTAAGCAAACCGTTGATCCGTTCACATATCCCATTCCTCTCTGGGCCGACGAGAACTTGTGCTTTATACCAAGCAATGAACTAATCTGTTCGAACACTGAATTTACAAAGTGGGCCCCATCATCTGATCTCATTACCTCGCACACCCCCCATCTAGGGAACACTTCCCTCACCAGGAACTTAGCAGCACAGGCAGTGTCGGGGTGTGTACAGGGACCTGCTTCTATCCGACTAGAAAATGGACACACAACCACAATTAAATACCTGTACCCATTGCATACTTGAATAATGTCGAGGTAGTCAATATGTAAGTGCTGGAATGGTCCGTTTGGTCTAGGAATGATTCCTCTCACTACTTTCAATGTGTGCCCAGCGGTGAATTGCTGGCAGATAATGCAGTTCACCATGAAAAATGCAACATGCTCTGCCAAATTCGGAGTGAATCAGTCTTCTGCGAGCGTTGCAGCAAGATATTCTTTTGTCAAGTGGATGGAGTAGTGCAGTTGTTCTAATGCTACCTTTAGGAGGGCGACAGGCATTACTGGTTTACCAGTCCTGTCTTGCCTCCACAACCCGTCAGAGGGGTTTAAGGAATACCCACAATGCTTCCATAAATTCTTCTCCTCCTGTGGCGCCTCCCCCTGGAGCTCCATTAGCTGAGTCTGCCCCATATTACTATAGGCTTCCGGTGTGGCTCGCGCTACCATCATTCGCTCATGAGTACGTGCCACCTCCACGTCCATGATTGTTTCATTCTTGGATGCCATGGGCTTGGCTTCCATGTCTGCTTCAGGATTTCCACGAGACACAAAATCTGTCCCCTTGGTATGAGCGGTGCATTTCACGACCGCTATGCCCACTGGGAGCTGTAGTGCTTTTTTCAGCCTGTCCAATAAGGCTGCATGTTGCACTGGCGTGCCGTCAGCCCGGAGGTAGCCCCTCCTTTTCCAGCGTGCTAAGCCTGCGTGCACTGTGGACGTCACATAGGTGGAGTCACTGTACACCGTTACTTCCTGGTCTGCATGATGCTCAATGGAGAGTATCAATGCCAATAGTTCTGCAGCCTGTGCTGAATAATGGGATGGTATTCGTGCACTAACGAGTACTTTAAACTCTCCATTCGCTAGGTGTTTTACCACGGCCACGCCTGTATACCTTTGTCCATCTTCTTGGTCAATTCTCGAAGACCCGTCAATAAAGACGATCTGTCCACCTGCCAGGGCATTTTTTTTACCCTGGGGATTTCATCATAGAATTCCTCATAGTTTGCACAGTCGTGTACGGGTTCTCCCTCTGTGACTGGCTCAGCTATGAATGTAGCAGGGTTTACAGTTTTACATCACACTATTTTGATCGATGGATTAGAGATAATCACCTCATAGGCGGATGCTCTTTAAGATGCCAGGGTGCCCTTTGGCTTCTCTAATATGGTGAGCAGTGAGGGCTCAACATACAATGTCATGGAGCACCCCATCACAATGAATGACGCCTTCTCAATGGCGAATGCGGAAGCAGCTAGATTTTGTTCACATGGGAAGAGGCCCTTCATGACCGGGTCCAGACTCCCGCTGTAATATGCTAGGGGCTTGTACCCCAGTGAGGTTCGCTGCGCAAGCACTGCCGTCTTAAAATTGCCATCGGTATGTGAGAACAAGTAGAATTCCTCCGCGTAATTAGGAATCCCGAGAACTGGGGCCTTACAAATTGCCCCCTTGAGTTCTGTAAACCCTTTCTCCATTGCTTCATTCCATTCAATTTCTTCTTTTGTTGCCTGGGCCTTTTTAAGGGCATGTAGCAAGGGCTTCGTATACGAGCTGTAGTCAAAGACCCATGCTCTGACATAATTGCACAGGCCTAGGAAGCTTTGCATTTGTTATATTGTGCATGGCTTGGCCGTGTTCATGATAGCTTCAGCCCTTTCTGGGGTTACCTTCTTCCCCTCATGTGAGATCAGTTGCCCTGTGTACAACACCTCCTGTTGGCAGTACTGCAACGTATCCCTTCTCAGCCAGTATAGTCAATAGCTGGACAGAATCGTGCCTACATTGCTCTTCAGTGGTGCTGGAGATCAGAATGTCATCTACATACTGCAAAACAACACTGTCCACCGCAATATTGCTTAGGTCCATCTGCAGGACTTTGTTGAAAATGGATGGAGACTCACAGTACCCCTGTGGCAACCTAGTACTTTTCAGGTGCATTTGTCTGAAAGTAAATGACATCAGGTCTTGAGAGTAATGGTGCAACGGGATTGAGAAGAACGCATTTTTCAAATCGATCACCGTGAAATATTTTGCCTCAGTGGGTATGTTGCACAGAATTGTGGATGGATTAGGGACTAGAGGGAATTTGGCTTCAACTATATCGTTTAATGCTCGTAAATCTTGGATTAAACGCTAAGACACTCCCTTCGATTTTTTGACAGGGTAAATCACTGTGTTGCAAGGTGATTCTGACGTCACTAGGATGCCCTGCTCCATCATGGCGGAGATTGTCTTCGCTATTCCTTCATCTGCCTCTCTGGACATGGGATATTGTCGCACTCGTGGTAAAATTGCTCCTGATTTCAGTTTGATTTTCACTTTACCCGCCCCTTTCAGGAGACATACATCATAGGGCCCTGTAGTCCATACTGCGTCAGGCACTTGGGCCATGTCGTCCTCAAAGTATTCTGGGCGTACCATTGCCAACATCATTCTCTGTGGCACTTCCCGTTTGATCATTTTGACCCAAAATATGAGACTCACCTCCACTCTTGTCTCTTTTAGGTCAGGGTGTTCTTCGAACAGATCGTCATCGGTGACGCAGTCACTCGATACCCTTCTTCAATGGCAATAATCGCACACCATTGTCTGCCTTCATCGTAATATCCTTCAACCAGTACCACTTTTCCTCACACTGCGGCAGATTGTATCATTAAGGGAAATACTTGTCCCTCCTCTTCGTGCATGGGTATTCTTGGTCTGAATAGAAACTCATCAGGGGTTCTCATAGTTTTGTCTGCAAGGCCTGGCAATCCCGCCATGAGCACCCGCACGCCATATTCAAAGACTTCCGGTTCTAACGGTATAGCTCTCATAGCTGTACTTCCTGTGTATGCTGTGATCATTTCGCACAAGTTTGAATAATGCATTCCTGGGGTGGAGCATACTATACCATTCCCGGTAAATTAGATGGTCATGTTTAATTTAGTCATCAGGTCCCGACCCAGAATATTTACTGGGGTCTGGCGTGAATATAATAGAGGTACATTCATTTTGCGCTCTTCCACTGAGACTGGGAGTGCATCTGTAAAGGGAACTCTACTATGAGCTCCAGTGAAACTCTGGGTATCTATGGCCTTGCCGGACAAGGAAAATTTGCCTTCTCGTATGCACGAACGCGCTGCACCGTATCAACTAGGAAGGAATATTCTTTACCCCCTACGGTAACATTCACCCTAGGTTCCCTATTCGGGTCTGGTGCCACTGATAGGATAGAACACATCAGAGTCTCCCGTGAGCTGTCCTATTTTATATATAGGTTCGGTCCACTGTACACTTGTTGGTTTCCCCCATTTCCAGGGTTAATTCCTCCTTTGGGATTATTGCCCTGAACCATCTGCGGCGGTGCCTGCTGGGGTTGTCCCTGCGGCAAGTTCCCCATGTTCGGTGGTTGAACCACTTGCTGTGCACCTTGCTGCAAGCCTGCCGCCTGCTGCTGCATGGTGTAATTTTGTGCACCACCCTGTTGCGGGATGGCAGGTTGATTCGCCATGCCAGCCACCATCACTTGGTTATTTTGCCACATGCCATGACTTCTGCACATGCGCGCCACTTGTCCAGTCATTCCACACAGCCAACATACTGGCGGTGGTCGGGCCATCTGGCCATCTGGCATAGTTGGATTGCCCATCTTTGTGTTTCTGGAAGCCACCTTGAACATTTTGAAAACCTCCTTGATTCTTTTCTTGCAACAATCTACAATAGTGTACAATAGTGTGCAATTATCAACTGTATTTCGGCCCATGGTTTAGCTTCGATTCCTACCAATTCCTTGAGCTGTTTATGCACTGGTTCTGGTAACCCTTGGCACAATATATGGTAGAATACAGGGATGGATTTCGTCCAAGATTCATGAGTTTCAAGCACCCACGTCTTGAAAATTCTGGATATAAAGCAACGGATCCTCTGACTCTTTCATTTTTCGAGTCATTATAGCTCCCATATCAGACATGTCTGGATATAGCGTACACAGCGCTTTCCACACTACTGCTCTACAGTTATTAAATGGCGCTCCGTCATGGGAGGTGTCGTTATGGTTACCCTAGGGTAGCCCCCCCTTTTCCACACGTCGTCTGCTCTTTCACCAAGTATAGCAATTAGGAGCCCCTTAATGTCCCCTATGGCTAAGGTGACACCCCCCGTCATTTCCTCTAATTCATGTATCCACTTTCCAGCTCCAGAGGTCAGCATTGGAAGCTTATTTTTAAGGTTCTCTCGGTCCATGTGTGGCCATGGAATATATTGCGGTCTTGTTCCCCCCTTTTCTAGCAATGGGAACTGGAATGCACAGTCCACCTTCTCCTTCCCCATACCTCTCCGGTCTTTCACCGGGGTGGCGTTCCCACCTTGCCGTCTACCTGGCACTGCCCTTAACCTGTCCGCATAGGCAGGTGCTCACGCCCCCCTCTGACCGTGGGGTGTTTCTTCATGTCGGCTGGACTGTCCAGCGGACTTCGGTGTCCTACTTGTGGACCCGCTAGCATCTGACCATCGTACCTCTCGGTCCCTTGGGAGCCATTTTTCGCACCGTCTCCCTTCGTCATATGCCACTTCCTCTGTTTCCCCACCAGAGTCAGACTCTGAATACTCCCAGTTTACGCAACTTCTTGCATCTTCTTCGTTCTTCCCAATCTCTAGCCTGTCTAGGGACAGCCCCCTGCTCCCACTACTTCAGGTGACATCCTCAGTGTCTTATAGCTGAGTTTTCTCTAAGCGCTCATTCTCCCTTCCCCCTTGGGAAATTAGTTCCAGCCCCATTTCGTCATAGATTTTATCAATCGTTTCCTCAATGCTTCTGGTGTCAAAGTCATCTTCAATATTTGTCCCGCTTGTACCTGGTACCGCATCGCTTGCAGGAAAGAATTCTTCTATGTCTTCCTATTCTACAACAGGATTGGGTTTTTTAACTTTTCGTTGCAAATATTCTTAATCTCGTGCCCTCTGCCTGCACTTACGTTCTACTTCCTCATCTATTTCTTTTTGCTTCTTCACTTCTTCTCTAGCCTTATTTACTTCACTCATCCATTCATTTCTACGTTCTTTTGCCCTTCTACTTTTCTCGTCTTCCCGCTTCTTTAATTTCCTTTCTTGCACTCTCCTTTCTTCCTCTAACTTTAGCATGTTCTGCCTGTACCTTTCGTAGGCTGCGTATTGTGTGCGACTGAGCGGTATTCCTTGCTCTTCGCGATATAGTTGTTCTCGCCTCAACCTATCCTTCTTTCTTACATTCTCGTCTCTCATGTCCTTTTCTTTCTCTTTTTCCTTTCTCTGCGCCCCATCGGACCGTTCACTCGGCCTTACGTCATCACTTCCTTTTCCATCTAATTTCAATAGTATCTGTCGTCCCATCCATTTGTCCTTTGCTAATGTTAACTCATCGTCCCCTTGCCGCTTTTTTCCCTCTCTCTCTTTCTCGAGAGATGTTCTATTCTGTGCCTGATCCTTTCCTTCATCGCTGCGTCTCTCCTTGTCCCTCCGGACTACAGAGGCAAGATTACTTTCCTGCTCCTTTTCTTTGATGTCGTCAATACTGTATGTAGGCGACTCATATGCCGGGTTGCTGTATCCTGTGGCTGCCTTAAGTTCTCTTAATGGGTAAATACCCTCTGACTTACTCCCTTCAATTACTGGCTCTGGCCGGGGGCAGGTGGCGCGGTAGGCGTCTCACCCCCCTCTGTACATACATTTAATATCCAATCTGCGGTTGGTTCTTCCACCTTCATTTCTTCAAACATTTTCCACAACTCAACAACAGAAAGACGTTTCTCTAGCTTCTTGTCTGTATATGTGGCGTGTAGGAAGGTGGTCATCTGCTGTAAAACAGCCTTAGAAAGCAAGCTGTTCTGGGGCCACTGCATAAACATCTTATTAGCGGTACCCTTAACCCACTCCTGGCTATATTTCTTCAGTTTTATTGCATGCTTGGGCAATTGCTTGCATAAATGCGCAAGCAGGGTAATTTCCTCCATTCACCACAGTGATTATACAATTCTATGACCCTTCAATAGTATGAGCGAGCACCAAATACGCAAGCTCCAATGCAATTTTTTCCCGCCAAATTTTATACCAGCAATTTACTCAAAACTCATCAATTCAGTGGCGATTCTCTCTTAGTTATGAAATCACGTAACGCAAAATCAACTCATCAATACAGTAATTTCACATTTAACATACCCAGGACATATATGACAGACGCTTGACAGACTAGACGGACGCGAGCTGGTCACACATATACCTGCCTTCTAATCAATTCTAATCAATACCCCACCATGGGATGTGAACAAACCCCTTTGTGACGCCTTTAATCGTCACCGTAGCCTAAATTGTCCCCCCACTGTGGGCTCTGGGTTCACGTTCCTTCTGACCACTCTTTAAAGCGCAGGAACAAGACGAATCTTTACGTTTTTGCTCAGGCGCCCCCCTGGTATTCCTTACATTTTATTCTTCTCAGGTGCCCCCCAGTATTCCTTACATTTTACTTCAGGTGCCCCCCCGATATTCCTTACGTTTTATTTCAAGTTCCCCCCTGATATTGCTTACGTTTTATTCAGGCGCCCCCCTGATATTCCTCACGTTTTTATTTCAGGTGCCCCCCTGATATTCCTTATATTTTTTTTCAGATGCCCCCCTGATATTCCTTACGTTTTATTTCAGGTGCCCCCCTGATATTATTTACATTTTATTTCTTATGCTCGAGTCATTACCCTCTATATATATATACAGTTTTCTCTACTTCTAACTATTTTATTGTTTCTCCACCACCCTCCGTTACCTTTCCCTGACTTACTGTAATGCCTACACGACATTTGCCAAAGTAACGAGTCTGTTGTTTTACTCACCGATCGCATCTTTTTCGTCTGGGGAGTTTCGGGATCACCGCCCCTTCCTCTTCCTGCTTTTAAGATTTTCGTTCGATCCGCTGCCCGTGGGAATGAGAAGGGTTATGCTTGCAAAGGCGGGTTCCTTCAGACCCACTGCAGAATTTTGAATTATTACTCTATCATTGTCCATGGGGAGATTCTCAGTCTACTCAGCCGGAATGGCGAAACAACTTGTGATTTTACCAAATGTCTGGAGTTACTTTGTGCCATCGGTTTAAAGGTGTCTTATAACTATCAATCGATAATCAATAATCGATGGCCGAAACCATCCTCTGCTACCAAGTGTTTTGGAGGAGAGGAATTCGCTGACGGGCCCATTGGCCAGCACTTACCCTCTAAAACTTGTAAGACAAGATAACTGCACCATGTGAGGACAGGGGGTGCAGGATTCACTTACTCCGACACGATTCAATAACGAGGACTCAATAGGTTGGCAAAGGGAAATCCGTTTAATGACAAGTACATCAAACAGGGAAACAAACAGGAATCAGCTGTAGTGCGTTCACCTGTCTCGCTCCGACTTCCTCGAACTTCAGTCGGACAGCACTTCTTATAGGGGGCAGATCTCTCTCTGCTGCAGGGGCCTCCCGCTGGAACAGCCTTCCTGCCTCCCTGAAGCTTTCTGGAAGCACCTCAAAACCTTCCTATTTGCCTCAGCTTTCTCTCCCCCTCTCCCCTGTTAATACTACTGAAACTGCAACTGGGCCACTCACCGTTCTTGGTCCTTGGCCCAGCCACTCTCCCCTCCACTGCCTCCCCGGCAACCCCTGCACTGCGGGCCTGTGTCTGTATCCCTACAGCCCCCCTTCCCAGCACTTTTCTGCACTTACCTCGCATTTGCCACCAGCTGGCCCTTGTTATTTATCCTGTATGATGTATGCTAATAACCCTGTACTGCACTTTCCCCTCTCCCTTCCCCATGCACTTTTCCCTTCCCCTCTACCCTTGCACTTGTGCGATCTGAATGACACCTGGCCTAGTAGGATCGTTGTCTGTCTCCCCTTGTTCCCCCCCTGCCTCGTCGCGCCTTGAAACACTTGTGTATAGGCACGTTACAAATGCCATATCATATCATAGGCAAAAATCATCATTACTGACGTCTAATTTCTATAAAAAATCATCATGCAATACAATCGGTTAGGAAAGGTAACTTAAGTATAGGTGTTATATCTGTATATGATAATAGGGCATGCGGATTGGATAACTCTTATCGGGTGGGTGTCTACGCCCATCCCTCTACATCACGTGTGATAGACGTCACTACAACTACGATGACCTATTGGTTACAATATCTATAGGACTCCAGATAACTTGGTCCATTGTGATTGGGCAGGTTACACCCCTAGACATAAATTTCCACTTTTAATCAGCAGCACGCAGAATGGACACCTGCGCCCCAAGTTTCACCCTGCCTCCCTTCCATCAATCAGTGTTTTAGGGTGACGTGTCAATTAGTTGGCTAAGGATGGCCTCGAAACTGTAGTCTCTTATCTGGAAAAGTTATGGTATCCTCGGGTCCTAGATGACATCAGGCGATGGTACTTCTTTGCGCCTGGCTGGTCACGTGTTAGTTCACCATGAATCTGCTTCAGTTTCCAGCTTCTCGTGCATTTAATTCTGTGTCAGCCTAGCCACCTGCATGGGACCCCCTTATCTTGACCTTCATGAGTCAGGCTGGTATGCTCTGAAGTTGGAGTCTTGTGGGCTGACACTCTCCTTCCCTTCTCTGGTTGACCTTGATTTCCTAGGCATGAGCCGCTCTTTGTTGAGTTTCGATTCCACTCCTTTTCTTGCCTTTGGCTGGGTTTCGAAACTTGGCCTGTCAGGCCTCTGGCCGCCTGGGTACCTTTCTGCTTTTACAAAATGGAGTCGCACTTGTATAATGTGTCTTATTGAGGTAGATATATGGTTGGCGCTTACCACTCTATCTTCTACTAAGCATTGCAAGCAGTATCGATTTCTTAGCATCTTGCGTTTCAAGCCTATTTACATACGTTTAACAGGACGGTTGCTTCCATCTTGTCTCGTAACACTGTTTCCTCACTTTGTAACATTGTCTCCTCTCTGTGCCTATAACCACTTAACAGGATATCATGCCGTGTTCTTTCAAGAAAGGGGCGCCTGCTACCTTTTTTGTATTTTTGAAAGGAACTTGGGGCTGGTCACCCTGAGTTACCTGGGGGCAACCAGAAGTGGACTCCCTGCTCACTGTGCTCAGTTAGGTACAGCTTCACCTCACTGATGAGGCCCAACAAGGCTGAAACACGTGTATGGGGTTGCTGTTGGTACTCTTGTTCAGAGAGGAATTGCCATAGCATTTCGGTGCTGGACTGCCCATGTGGGTGGGACAAAGAGTGAAATGCAAATTAATATTTCCCATCTGTGAAAGGTACAGTGAGCAAAAAGTGTGTGCTGCAAACTCTCATCTCAGAACAGGTTATCATGCCATGTTTTTTCTGGAGAAGAGCGCCTGCTACCTTTTTTGAAATATTTGCAAGGAACTTGGGGTTGGTCACCCTGAGTTACCTGGGGGTAACCAGACATGGACTCCCTGCTCACTATGCTCAGAGAGGCACAGCTTCACCTCACTGATGAGGCCCAACAAGGCTGAAACAAGTGTATGGGGTTGCTGTTGGTACTCTTGTTCAGAGAGGAATTGCCATAACATTTCGGTGTTGGACTGCCCATGTGGCCGGGACAAAGACTGATATGCAAATGGATATTTTCCATCTGTGAAAGGTACAGTGAGCAAAAAGAGTGTGCTGCAAACTCTCATCTCAGAACAGGTTATCATGCCATGTTTTTTCTGGAGAGGAGCGCCTGCTACCTTTTTTGAGACCTTGTGCAATGAGGCTGCCAGTTTGCCAGAGGGCTTGGATATGGAGACTGGAGCAGCCTGGAGGTGCCTGAAGACATGGACAAAGTTTGAACCTAAAGGAATCCTTCTGAGGTTGAAGACCATTAGGTATCAAGGAAAACATACCTGTCAAGGGTAAGTTGTTCTAACTCCTTTGGCTACATGAGATAGGGCATTATATCCCTCACAATTATGAAGGACACCATATTGCTTGAAACACACATGGGGGATGGTGGGGAGAAGGATTGCATATATGCAGCTATTGTGAGAAGTGTACTGCATCACCCATAATTATATAAAACACGATAACCCCATATAAGCAGAAGGTAGACCAGGCGATTACCCTGGGCGAATACATTTGTCTGAACCCTTTATCAGTAAACTATTCACTGTGGTCAGGTAATTTGAGTTGGGTCCAACTTTTCAGGGTTTGGGTCACAAAATTGTGTTAAGCTTTTGACAATTCATGCTGGTGAATTGCTCCTGTAAACATTAGGCAGAAGAGGTCAGACCATTAGCTGCCAGCACATGATATTCCGGAAGCTGCTTAAGACTTTCCTCTTTTCTTCCTCCTTCCCCTCTTATCTCCTCTGCTAATCCCACAGTTTCTGGGATTGGTGTCCTGGGCCCTTTTGCATCCTTGGAGCCCTGACCTCCCATATCAATTCTTCCCAGCACCTTTCTATCCATAGCACTTGCATCTGCACACCCTCCACCCTGGAGGAACGCACTACACCTCCCGCGGCCCCAGTCCGTGCATCACTCAACATGCCTAGCAATTCATCTGTGGTGCACCCTTGAGCTCGGACTCCCAGCACTTACCCCCTCTTCCCTCTTCCTTGCTGCACTTGCACGTTCTGAATACTTAAAAGGCATAGTAGGTTTGTCCATTCTACCTCCCCCCACTCTTACATATTGTGTTTTAATGTGTTTTGCCACCCCTGGTCCCTCTCTGTCCCCTGGGGGCTTTGAAACAGTATTTTCCTATTGTATAAGCACCTAACAAGCAAACAATAAATACACAATAAATAAATAAAGGAATGGATCAGAAGTTCAGAACCTTTCCATCCATGGATCTTCAATAAGTCAAAGTGTGTAATTGACTTATGTCTTACACTTGGCTCTTTCTTCAATATAGAAACCAAAGTTGCCTTTTTGTTTGCATCTAACATCAATTGTACACTTTAAAAAACAGTGCAACATAGAGCACCACACAGCGCGTGTAATAATAAGCGGCGCTCAGATACCTGAGGGTTTGTAGCGCTATAGAAATGCTAAATTATTATTATTATTATTATTATTATTATTATTATTATTATTATTATTATTATTATTATTATTGAAAAAACTGGAAATAAAAATGTGCAGATGATGCATTTTTGTACTTGCATTATTTTGGGAAATGTGCAGGTCATCGTATTCACAAAGGTGGTCCACACATGTCCAGGGTGTGTACTGCCGCAGCAATGATGTGCTGGCCAGGACCTGTTAATACATTAGTGTAAGGAGTATGTATGGTACTACCTCCACCCATAGGCCAATTAATGTAGATATATAAGATATGCTTTTACCCAGGTACAGAGCTCATAACATTGTTATCCCACCTAACAAAATGGCATTCCTCTAAGGAACATCAGAGTCTACATCATAAATGTTTGACATGTGAGTGACTTTGCCTCTGAGGTCTTTGATCTGCACCCATGGACTCTCCCTATTATTAAAGAAATAGCATTTGAAGCACTAATCAAAGCAGAGCCAGCAGGATCACACATCATGCACCTTAATGTGTGACTAATGCTTCTTCATCCATGTACACTTTTTAAAAGTTCATGCCTGTTATGAATTAGCTATATTGTAATATTATACACCTCAATAATACAGAAAGTCAACCTCTGAATAATGAAAGGCATATAAAGGCATCCCTGAGGTGTGACTGACTCTGCTGGTCTGACATGAAATCTTACAATACCCCCCTTCAACTTTACTAATTTGATCAACTGAAGACAGTTGAGAGACTGAGTTCTTCTTACCCAGATTCAAGCATGAGACCTGCAACATACACACAGGTATCTACATTAGCTGCATTCATATTGAGATATCTCACTGCAAAGTCTAACATGCTGTCCTCCTTGGATAACATTCGCAGAACCACAGGACTGCATTTCCTCTTGCTAACACCCCCACTCAGCCTGCCCCTCCCTTCCCCCTAACCTTTCCCTCCATTGCTGAAGCCTTTTAAGTTATTTTGTGAATGTGTCTTTCTCCCAAGAATTCACTATGCTGGCTAGGCCTGATGAGAGTTGTATTCCAAAGCCACTGGCCACCAAAATACTGTAGCATTCACTGGCTGTGCAAGATCAATGTTATGTTATATTAATGACCACAGGAAAAGACAAGCCTTGTTGAATTTAAAACCAATCAGGTTCCAGTTCAACCCCACCTTATCAGCAGGCACACGTCACAGTACAGGACTGAGAGGAATTTCATTAATTAATTTAAACCAACACCCTTTCTTTTTTTTTTATTCTTTTTTTATTGTTTAGTATAATAATAATAATAAATATACTAACAAATTACAGACTTTGAGACAAACTTATGACAATAAAAGAAGAATGACCAGTAATTGAGAACAACCACAAACTTGCAAACGATCAATGCTGAAAACAATCGATAAACTAATTGGATTATAATGCCTTTTTCAACAAGCATAATAGATGAAAGCAGTATAAATTGGACATAAATTATTGTAGTAAGTCTGTAGGATATTGCATTAAGGGGGATAGAATGTAAGATTTGGGGGGACAAACTGGTAGACATACAGAGGACGAACAAGAGACAGATGTGAAGTGGGTAAGGGGGGAGGGTGGGTATATGTTAATGGATAAATCAATTATTACCACCCCAATCATAATATAAGACAGGTATTTGAATGAAGATATAATCGTCTTGCAAATAAATATAAAATGTGTAAAGAATAAAAATGCATCAGTGAGCCATTATCGGAAAAATTATGGCTAATGCAGCCGAACTAAATACACTTGTCATCACGTTAGCAAATAACTTTCCACATATGTCCATATGTCATTCATGAAGTAAAATGTTCCAGTTATGGCTATTAAATCATGCATCCTCAAATATATGAGTTGTTACCTCAGGTGTTTTGGTACAATGATAATAAGCGGATACTGATATTCAGATATTACACCATGTCCTGAATATGCCATATAATACACTTTAACCTTCATTTAAAAATGAAGTATATGTTGAAACGCATTCCCTTTGTGTGTGTCCTCAGCTTTCCTTAGCTGAATTACACAGTAATATTGTCGAAGTTTGGAATGGTCTGAATCACATTCTTTATGGGATGTAAGATTGGTATGTTTTCTTTTACTGTGCCAAGTCAATAACGTAGCAGTAACGAGCACCTAGGCTTGCCCGTGGGGTAAGGTACTGTGCCCCCACCATGGTTAACTAGACTGTCATGTGCTTGAGGAAAGAACATTTGCCCAGGGAATATAAGAAGTTGTGAAAGGAAATAGAGGCTACAAATACAGGCAGGGAGGAATGCAGCGGGGGATGAATCGGGGAAGAATATATTGTGATAGCATGGGTGATAGTCTATTTATGCGGACCATAGTTCTGCAAAAGCGTTGTCATAATTGGGTTGTGTTTCCAATGCAGATTTTCAGGTCTGCTTTGGACGGTCATAATGGCCCTTTTCATAAACTCAGTGCTGCTCCTGTGTACTATCATTTTTTTTTGTAGTTTTTTTTGGAGTGCTACCTGCCACATTATGACTCCTCCAATGCGCTTTGTTTATGACATTAATGTTAAATGGCAGAACCACACATACCATAAGTTCACATGCGATTAGAATGAAAAGTGATTTTCTTGCAAAAATTGTAACACAATTAAGTCAAGTGATAAAAAAAAATATATCACCTGACCTAACCAGCTGTATAACAAAAGCAGCATCTTGTCCCAAAAAATAAGAAGATGCGTTTAATAAAATGTACTAAACTCCCTGAAAAATTAAAGGAAACATTGAATACAGTTACAAAGTCAGAATTGGGAAAGGAGAAATGAAAAAGAAAATCGACAATGCCAGATCAGGCTTAGGTTTGCAGTGAGGGAGGAACTGGAAGCCCAAACAAGGATGAAATGGGAGGAACACCCCCTAAAACAAAAGGAGTAAAGATGCATTTAGATTTGTGACCAACACGGATAGATCCCAACAGAAGAACATAGCACAACATGCCCAAGCAGCCTAACCACGACGTGGCATAGCATGACATAAAACACTATAGCATGCCAAACCTAAGAGAACGTAGCATTTAAAAGCAGGGAAGAGTAAGAGGACTCCACCATCCCTACCATTTCATAATTACACCGAGAGGCTCATTGATCTTTCCTTTAATTAAGTGCTGCCACCTCCTGACTTCAGGAAGACGCATTTGGACCCTTTTCAGAAACAGAGGCACGTCTCATCATTTGAAAGAAATGGTGGCTTAAATTAAATTGATTTTTGTTATTGTGTGTACATTTGCTTCCTATTGTTTGGAGACACTGCTGTGTGGTGCAAAGCCTAAAAGAGAAAATGAATACATTTTTAAAATAAAATGCAAATATGCATAGCTCATGGTTCAGAAAGCTGAAACAAACAATGGGGGTCATTATGACCCACGCGTTAACCATGGCGCTATTAGTGCCATGGTTGACGCCCGTATTTTAACTATTGGTGGATGGCGGAATTACCGCCCCATTCCAAGGTTGGCGGGGCGGTAATTCCCCATTCACCATTGGCCTTTCCCCGTTCCCATTTTTGTCCTCATAGGGTTCAATGGGAATGGGGAAGGCAGTCATTGCGGTACCGTAATTACCTCCAAGGTCCCTTTGCGGGTCCAATCCTTAACGGCTGGTTAGGACCCGCAAAGGGACCTCGTGATTAGGCGGTAAGGGGTTAACGGCACCGCAACCTTTTACGGCGCCGTTAATCCCTTACCGCCTGGGTCGTAATGAGGCCCCATGTATTTGTGCACCCAGGGTCTGTGCCCGGGCCCTCCAATGCCGCAACGGACTCTTAGAAGGACTGATGACCTCAAACACCCCTCTCTGTGGGCAGGTTACTTTGTTGGCTATGAGGACACTTACATGTAATAGAATGACCTACGATGAAAAGCAGTGCTTCCAAAATTGGTTTATAGTATGTTTGCAATTTTTTATTGGCTTTAAGTATGTTTGCTAAGTATTTTAGATGGAAATATGTGAATTGTTGTATAATATATATATTGTATGATTGTATGTTTTGTAAATTATATTTAATGTGTATAGGTTTGTATTTAACCATGTGCACACTTGAACAAAATACACATGGCCATTCAAGATTTTCAAGGTCTTTTTTCCATCAATTTTCCGCCAGGATTTGGGAAGTGTCAGAAAGAATAATGATAATCTAACAGTTGTAAAGATAGTTTAATCTCTAGAAATCAAATCAGTGAAACTCCTTTTCAGGCACACCTTACATAGAGCGATGAACACTTTCGAGTCAATATTGATCAATGCATTTGCTCTATATCCAGAACATAGGGTAGGTTCATTGTGTATCACAGCGTATTACACAGGCTAGTTTCAGTTTCATTCCAGCAGGAATATATACTGTATTTAAATGTGCATTGCTCTTTTTACAGATAATTGTGGGTCAGTGTGTCGAGAAGGTTTTATGGAATTCCCTGGAAGTTTTACCCATAGGAAGGTTTCTGATGTTGTTCATAATTGTATGCAAAGTGAAATCTTTATCCATGTCTTTAGCCTAGCAAGTCAAGGTTATGGCATAGTCATGCACATGCTCTATTTCTATGTTGTGCTTATAATACATATAAAGAAGTTTGCCTGACTTCCCAGCCTCTGGACTTGTATTAGCCCCGTTTCACCGGGAACTCAGGCACCAGTAAATTATTATGGGTCTGGCACCAACCCGGCGGATGCACCGGCCTGATTACCGCCGGACCCGTAATGAGGGCCATTGTGTTGCACTTAGATGTATTATGACTTGACAAATCAACATTCTATCGAGTGCATTGTATCTACATGAGGGTAGAATATAGATAGTGCTGAGAATATAGGTGCACGTAAAATGAAGCTGGTGCACTGGGGCACTCATTAAGCCACAGCCAGTGCTTCTTAAACCTGTTGCGCTCCATGCTTGTGGAACTTTAACCGAAGGACCGGCTGCAGACCTGCACGCATCTGCCATCATACACCACTCAAAAACACTTTGCACAACACCTCTGCCATAGGAATGCAGCTGTCCTGCTCTCACACGCCCCCCTCTCTTGACTGCCTCACACCAGCCATCCACATGCCGGTTCAACATGGGTGGCTAGCAGGGACTTCATACTGGCCGTTATTCACACACACATACTAGCATTTCTTTAATTTTTCCATATCTGGACTTTAGCCCCCGAGGACGTTCAACTTATAGTGTGTTGGGACCATACCAATGGTGAAAGGCGCTATTGAAATGATATAATACAATACAATACAAATGATTGGACACATAGATGAGGAAAATCCCATCCCGGAGGCAGGAAGGGATATCAAGACATGACATGATAAGTCGAATCAACAATACAAAAAAGTAAACTGAACATCAGGCTCAGGCATGTCCAGTAGAAGGTGGAGGAGGGGGCAATTGCTCGCCTCACAATATTCAGGTGGAACACAATGGACTCACAATGTGCCAAAATAGTGTATAACATTGATATTAGGCATACGGTGACAAGTTGAAACAAATAGTGAGTCTTGAGAAAGGGAGGGTTTGGGGTATAGTAAGCATAGCAGATATATTGGGGGAGTGAACACACCTCTTCACTAAAATAAGCAGTGGTTGAAAAACACAGTTGTAGTGTAATAACATATGATATATGGCTTACCATAGATGTTAGGGGGAATTCTTATTTCTGTGCTAATTCACTCCAACCTTAGAGACCCCCATCTCTTTTACTGGATTTAGGACCTTTTAATTTTAACCCTGGAGTGAGTGAGACCTTTTTTCTCACTCTCTCATGTGTTTTGACCTGATTTGCATTATGTGTTTTAACTGTTTTTGGAGTCTGACAAACTCCATAAGCATCTACTTTTTGTATGGTGACACATAGCATCTCCAATGCAGTGTAACAGAGAAATACTTCTAGATTTCTCACAAGGTTGAACTACCTTTTCTTGGGTGAACTACAGTTACCAAGAATAGTAAAGTGAAAATGGCTTTACTTTCCTTTTCTCATTGTACGTCCTACACACAGTAGGATGTATGTCACACACGTGGAGTGCTACTAGCCCGTTATCCTACATTCTCATGTAACATTTTTCTGTTACCCTCACCACATTAAATGTCAGGTGGCAGTGGTTTAATTGTCCCTACCATTGTGCTTTTCTACCGCAGGCTGAACCCTCAGTTGCAGTACAGAAACCCATGGGTGACCGTTTTTTCTAAATGGCCCCTGACCTCTTTTTTCGGCATTTTTTGTTTGTGAGGTCTTTCTTGGGGATTACTCTGTGCATTGAGACAGATTTGAGCCCTTTGTTTGTTATGCCTTTGGCGAGCTTCAGCCCTGAATCCCACCTCTACTGCAGTGTGTCTGGAAGGACAGGATGTGAGGGAGGGTCCCGAAACTCTCCTGTCCTTTGTCTCTAGAAATACCTGAATGCAACATATCCTGATTGGCTGGCTGCCTGTCCATTCAGGACAGCCACCCTGCTGTATGATTGACAGGCGAGTATGTGCATGAATCGTAGAAACCTGCTTAAAAGTGTGGGGGTTTTGGGACTAGATGCAGACTCGACCACTGGGAGAAACCGTGAAGTGCTGCTGCACCAAAAATAGCCCTTAGGTGCCAACAACCTCCCATACCGCGGCAGGGGCCCTCCAGACGTCCTCCCTCTTGTCTCCACAATTGAGGCTCAGGAACAAGGGTCTACACCGCTACAGCAAGACAGAATACACCTGGACCACTCTTCTTCACACCAGATGTACTGTTTAGGCTTGGGGTACTTACCTCATTGGGCCTCATTACGACCCAGGATCTAATGGGTTAACGGCGCCGTAAAAGGCTGTGGCGCCGTTTACCTATTAGCACCTAATTATGAGGTCCCTTTGCGGGGCCCGACCTTAACGGCTGGTGTAGACCATCTGTTAAAGTAGGGACCCGCAAAGGGACCTTGGTTTTAATAACGGTGCCGCAATTTGCGGCACCGTACTTAGCGCCTTCCCCATTCCCATTGAGCCCTATGGGGCAAAAATGGAAATGGGGACAGGCCATGGAGGAAGGGGGAATTACCGCCCGCCAACCTTGTAATGGGGTGGTAATTCCCCCTTTCTCCATGGCGGAGTCGGTAACTTACCGGCATGGACCATGGTGCCAATAGCACCATGGTCTTCCGCCAGGGTCGTAATGAGGACCTTTGTCTTTTTAGCTGTGATTTTCTCAGTTGGGAATTGCATTAGCTTACTTTTAGAGTTGAGGCCAACTCTTTTTCTCACAGGCTTAACATTGTGTGACCCTACAAGTGATTTTAAACAAACACTCTAACTTTGTGCAATACTTTTTTTTTTTATCTAAGAAGTGCCTCAGCACCATAGACTGTGTTCCAGTTGACTTTGGCTGTCCTCGCTCCCTGAAGACTCTCCTAGTCCATTGACTTTGATATTGTTTTTCTTGTTGTAGACTTTTACTGCTGGGAAAGGGTTGTCTAGATTTCACTGCAAGAGTTAGTTGTCCTCACATTTACTGAGAACCTGTTTAACCTTTTCTTTCCCTAAACCTTTCCTTTCTGCAACTTCAGAATCTGCAAAGTATAACTAGTGTGATATATAAATGCCATTACTGTCCTTGTGATTGAAGTCACCACAGAAGCATATCCAAAGATGATCCACTAACTTGTTCTGATACCTGAATTGCCTTTTTAAAGAACGCTTATTGAAAAATTGATGTTAATTAAATAAATAACTATTTATAACAGAAAGCTTGAGTGTAGGGCCTCATTACACGGAAGGCGGTGAGCCATGGCGCTATTAGCGCCATGGCTCATGCCGGTAAAATACCGGCACCGCCTTGGCGGAAAGGGGATTTACCGCCCCATTCCAAGGTTGGTGGGGCGGTAAATCCCCCTTCCGCCATTGCCCTACCCCATTTCCATTTCTGCCCCATAGGGCTCTATGCGAATGGGGAAGGCGCTAATTACGGCACCGCAATTTTGCGGTGCCGTATTTAGCTCCGAGGTCCCTTAGCGGGTTGGTTTTTAACGCCTGCAAAAAGCAGGCGTTAAAGCACCAACCCGCTAAGAAACCTGTAAGTAAGACGGTAATGGTTAACGGTCACCGTTACCATTAACGGTGGCCGTTAACCATTACCGCCTTCCGTGTAATGAGGCCCTAAGTGTTTCTTAGTTATTTGTATTTACGGATTTCATTTGTACAGCTCTACAGGTCACATTTACCCCTATTGAGAGAGGCATGGCTGCTCAGTCACGCTACCAACTTGTGTAGTACAGACCTATACCAAAAGGTGGGTTACCTTATACCAAGCAGAACATGTTGTTACTCAGAAATGCTCTTCTTCTAATGAGGGGCAGGCGCCATGTCAGGAAGCCATCATAGAACTAAGCCCACCTAGATTCATGGTTCAACCAATCCATCCAAGGAGATTTGTGCCAGGCTGACTACTTTGTGCTGCTGTTACTCCCTTTGCTTAATCACGAGCAATGAAATATCAGAGCTTCCTGTAGCCATCCAGACCAGCAAACCAGACAGAGGGCCTCATTACAACCTGTCAGGTTTGGATCACGGTGAGTCTGTGACAGCAGTAACAAAGTTTCCGTGTCCGCTAGGTTGTGGAAAGACCGTCCGATTACGTGCTGTCGGTCGCGCGCACCACACTGACGCGGAAACGTTGTTACCGCCATCACGGAAAAAGCCACGGAAATGGACATAGCGCTGCCACAAGTAGCGCAAAACCTGTGTCTGCCTCCGTCGCCACGGACACGGAACCGGAAATACCATGATCGCCAAAACAGGAAACAGAGAGGCGCCCATCATATAAAGCACAACCCCCCCCAAACAGTGCATGACTAGGCCAAAGGACCCATCATGATCTGTATGGCAACCAATATCACAACAATGCATACCCCCAACAATCAGATGCATGTAACTAACACTATTGAATGATCAGCCTGTATTATGCATGTGATGCACCCATCAGCCATCACCACAACTCAACACCACAACATCAGCCATGCATGTCCTCTGTGTCCCCACAGCCGTATCAAGTGACAGTGATACTGCACAACAGGCCAGGCAATCTGCACCGGCACGTGTCCAAGCCACCGCCCCGGCACAAGAGGATGCTGCCAGCAGTTTGGCATCTCTGCCCCCAGTACCAACTTCAACAAATGTGCCGGCCACCACGACCGACAACCCCAGCATCTCCACGCTGCCTGAGGGAACACAGGTGCCACGGGAACCCATCATGCCCACCCAAACCAACACAGAAGGCAGCTGCACTGCAGAGGAGGCGGCCTGTAGTGACAACAGTGCCCCAGCAGCGCACTCTGATAATGGGCCACAGGGGGAGATGCCCAGATTTGATGACCTGGGATCCTTCCATCAGCTGGAGTTTAGCCCCACATCACTCCGAAGTCCCATGAGGTCACCCACCCCATCTATGGCAGAGATTAATTCCTGCATGCAGCAGATGGAGGAGCAGCAGGCTACCCTCACCCAGCTGGTGGAGAGGCAGCTCAAGGAATCTAGGCTGCAGAGGGAGTGCTACAGCACGTCAGTGCCTCACCTATCAAGGTCCATTGGGCGCTTTGCCAGCACTATTATCACCTTGGCACGCCATGTGCGGGAGGGTAATGACAACACCTCCAGGCCAGTCCAAGGAGACGCTTGAGCCGGCTAACGGGGCTCTCGGGCAAGGATGCACAGGCACAGAAGCGCACACTGAAGTGATGGCATGTGTGTGGGGCACTGCAGGACACACGTGGACTTGAAGGGTGTGAGGGGTGGGTACGTTTGGGTGGTGTGGGAGGTTGTTTTGGGTGTTTGAACATTGGGGCCTGGGTGGGGGTGGGTACGTTTGGGTGGTGGGTGGGCACGGGTGTACAACTTCCCTAACCATTGCACCTCCTTCACTGTTGTTAATTCATCAATATATCATAATTTGAAATCAAAACATACATGTGTGGACATCTATCATTTAATTTGCAGTACAACAAATCATTTATTGTCATCACCATGTCCATGAATAGCTGTGAATGTGCTGTGTCTCAAAAGTAAATGAGAATCAGTTCATCCCGTGCTCTTTGACCATCAAGTGGACCCCCAGGGGGAGGTGGTGCCATCCCATCCCCATCCCCATCTCCATCTCCATCCCCATCCCCATCTCCTTCCCCATCTTCTTCATCTGCGTCTGGGGGTATTGGGATGTTCCTGCGCAGGCAGAGATTGTGCATCATGGCACATACGAGTGTGATTTACCAGTCTTCACTGGGCTGTACAGCAGTGATCCGCCATATCTGCTCAAACAGCGGAACCGGGCCTTCAGCAGCCTGAATGTCCTCTCAATCATACCACGTGTGCGGACATGTGACCTATTGTACGCCTCTTCATGCCTGTTCCTTGATCTCCGTACAGGTGTCATCATCCATGGCGTGAGTGCATATCCAGCATCACCTACATGGGATGTAGATGGGGGGACATTTCAGTGTTTGTGGTATCATGCCTTCATCTGATGCTGTGCTATCTTGTATCATTGTTCATTCATGCATGTGTGCCATGCAGTGGTTGGAAGTGTTTATTGGCCATCACAGTGGATGTAGCCAAATGGATATTGACCTACACATTTACGTGCATGTGTACTCTGCCCTGTGGGTGACATTTGATTGTGAGTATGGCATAGTGCAGTGATGTGAACACATGGCAGAGTCACTCCACTGTAATGAAGTAGTTAATGCAGGACGTCTTATTTACAGGCATCATGTGCATTGGGAGGGCAGTGTTCCATTTGTGGGTGGGTGTTTGCAGTGGCACAAGGTGTATGGGACAGTGACAGTATCGGCTGTGTGTGTCATGTGGCAGGGTGTGTACGGGCACACTGTGTTGACCTGTCATATCTTCCTTTGTGATGTTTGGGATCCGCTGTCTATTTGGTTGATGGCAGGGGGGTGATGCATGTGCGGTCACAGCGGCACACTCACATTGCTCATTGGCCTGGAGACACACACACCACGTCAACAGGGTCGGAGCATTGTCAGCTGTACTCACCTAATAACCATGTGGTTTGTCCAGCATAGCGTTCCATATACCGTGGCAACGTGGAATTCCGCAGTACCATTGAGTCATGGGTTGAGCCTGGGAAATGTGCGCAGCAGTGTGTAATCAGTAGCGTGGCATCACATACCATCTGTACATTCAATGAGTGATACTGTTTTCAAATTGCGGAACACCATCTCAATTGCACGTGGTACTGTCAGCTCAATGTGGGAGCAGTCAACTGCAGCTATGTAATATGGCATGCCTGCTATGGCATGGAAGGCCAACTTGGTGGCAATGACCTCAGGAAGGGTACGGGGTAGGGCTATGTGTTCCGACACATGGCGCAACAGGGCATCCAGTACCTGTACCAGGATTTTTGAAAAACAGGGTTGTGATATGCCGTGCAGCTCACCGACCGTGTGTTGATAGGTGCCAGTGCCAAGGAAATGCAGCACATACACAACCTTCAGGAGGGGGGGTGGCGATGGGGGTGTCTATGTGGCTGCTTATGTTGTCCTCAATCATGGCAGTGATGTACAGGATTGTTGGACGGTCCAGCCGGTATAGTGTGTGGATCTGACCTGGGGTAAGGTTCCAGGGTGAGGCCCTGATGCGTGGTATTGCAGGATGCCTGCGGGGTTGTGCCGGCTGGACAATGGGGTTTGCCATAGGTGCAGGTTTGGCTGGTTGGCGCCTGCACCTCCTCCGCCTCCTCCTCTGCACCAATACTGCCATCATGTGCAGTGCTGCCTGTTGGTTGAGTAGGCCCAGTCCAAGTGCTCCTAGAGCTGCTGCCTGCATGGTTCTGTGTTGTGTTGGGCTGGGTGTGGCCCTTTTGGTGCACCTGTGCCCTGATTCAGTTCAGCAGGCACTGTTTAACATCATGTTCGCAGTGGCGGCGGTACCGCCACCATGATCACAGTTTTAACGTCATTTTTCTGGCGGTCTTTCCGTGTCCGCGCTAGTAGTGAATCTCGCAGTGTTTCGTATTGCCAGTAACGGAGGGGTTTCCGTGCAGGTGGACTTTACGGGACCCTTAACTTCACGGAGGCGTTTGGGGGAGGTGATATTTCCGGGGCCGCGGGTCATGATTGGGCGGACGTGGAAACGGTGCCGGTATGGTTTTACGGCAGCATTAGCTCTGGACCGGTGTACTTGTAATGAAGCCCAGAATGTCGCAGGTGAGGGTCAGCAGCAAGGTTGCCCAAGATCGAATCCACAAACCCAAATTCAGTGAGAGGTGCTCGCTGATGAGGTTGTAGCACACCACAATGAGCTCTATCGGTCGAGGTAGCAAAAAACATCTGCACCGCGCCGAACAGCCATCTGGCACATGATCGGCGAAAAGGACAACCGTGTCCAGCATCCCCCAGGACTGCATAGACTGTCACACATGTTGGAATGACCTGCGGGCTAGGGTCCAGGGACTACTGTCCAAGCTGAGACAGGAGAGTATGGCCACTAGCAGAGGGACTGTGGAGCCACTATCCACATTGTGAGGAGAAGTGTGGCTCTTTGCTGGACATGGAAGTCATTGAGGGAGTTGGAGGTGCAGAGGCGGGTGCCGGCAGCCAGGAGACAGAAGGTGAGTCCAGTCCCCCAACACATGTGCATGCAACATACTAGCACAGGATGCCCCAATAGAAAGAGTCATGAGCCGGGCATTGCGACAGGATACAGTGAGTGGGTGTCACATCAGCCACCTATCACAGCATCTAAGTGCCAGTGTACCAGCCACCCTTGTGAGTCAAAGCAGTGGTGAGGGCAGCCAAGGGACCGATCCATGTGCCATGCACCACAAACCCATGGTGGGAGCAAAGTAATACCCCATAGGGACCTGCCAGTGCCATGTACCCTACCACTCCCCCTCAATCTGAATGACACTCACAGAGGTGATGTAGGTGCATGGTGATCTGAAGCATTCAAGCCAGACAACCGCTGCCCCAGCACCGATATCTTGCCATCCCCACACACAGACCAAATGCAAATACCCTATGTGACACCCCCCCATATTTGTGATCAGTCACCATCCTTGTGTACAAACGCCCCTGAGTCAACCATGTCCATCAGCCCTATTACCCAGGGCCATACTCATCACCATGTATTGAATGCCATGCAAGCCAAAAAATGTGGGGCATGAGACCTGACACCATCTCCTATGTCCCCTATAGGCACACAAGCATTGACATAGAGGTGGCCTGTCTGTGAGTGTGACAGCCTGGCACACAGACACCACCACCACACCTCCCACCCAGCTAAAGGGCAGAACACCACACAAAGGCGGAAGTCACAGCAAGACACTGCACATCATAGCAAGAGCAGGCCCACCCCACCGCCCAGCCCACCAGGATCACATCAATCGTAGCCGCACACAACTTTGCAGCTGTGGACACCACAAAGTAGTACCCATCACTCTCTACAGTACACACACAGGGAGACATCAGCCATGATGCAGATCATGTGGCTTGGACACCAACCCCCAGAGCACAGTCTCCACCAGCACACCTCCACCACACCTGAGAGCCCACCACACCACCTGTGCATGAATATGTCACAGCCAGACACTGACCCACCCTCACTTGGCTCCCCTGTTGACAGGCCTGGTAGCCAACACACCCCCTCACCACAACAGCATACAGCTACCATCATCATGCTGATGCAGAGTCTGGGGGGCATGGAACAAATACAAAGGGAGACGAAGTACATCGGCCACACTCACTCCGGGCTTTTGTCGGGGATACGTGATTGCAAACAGGGGGCAACACGCAGGAAGGCGAGGGACAATTCGATGACCCGGAGGGTCACAACCACCAGTATGGTCGCACTGAGGCATTTGGGCAAAGAGTGCGGGAAATGACAGAGGGCATCTCTGCTCTTGCAGAGGCCATCAGGCAAACCAATAAGCTTCAATTCCAACAGCTCCAGGATGCCAGCTCCATCCCTTCTCGTTTGACCATGCCAACAGGGGAATCCCAGGAGAGCACCCCTCGGCACCAGTCGCTGTGCCAGCTGTGCACCAGACGACTCGTTGCTGGGAGTCAGGGGAAGAGGCCACGGCATAGTAATTGACATAACAACAATTGGTCTGATTGACAATTTTGGGGACTTGTTTTGGGGAGTTGGTGGTGGGCAGGGATTCGGGGGATAGTTGTTGCACAAAGTAAGGTTGAAGTTTGTTGAAAATCATTCATGCATGGACATTCCTGATTGTTTTGATGTGCATGTTATTCACAGTGCTGGAAGTGGACTTAGGTATGGTATTTTACTAGAACAAAATTGTCTATTAGTGTCTGCTGGGCCAGTCTCCCTTCCCTCGAGTCATCCCTGGCAGCGGCTGCTCTGGCTCCAGCCTCATTCTGTTCATCTGCATCTTCCTCTGGGTGTGGCATGTCTGCGCTGGGTGGTAGTGGCACATTCCTCCCCAGGCAAATGTTATGTAGCATTGAGCAAATCAGCAGAATTTTGCCAACTTTGTCAGCGGCATACATTAGCGCTCTGCCAGTGCAATCTAGCCACCGGAATCGTGCCTTGAGGAGTCCAAAGGTGCACTCAATGCACACACGGGTCTGACTGTGGCCATGGTTGTAGATGGCCTTGTGCAGTGTACGTGGGTCACGCACAGGGGTCATCAGCCATGCCAGCTGCGGATATCCAGAGTCAACTGCATCGGGTGGCATGCACACATTAGTCACTTGTCTCATACATGGGTATGCTCTCACACTTTATTGGGGCATTGGTTACTGTGTGCATGGATGTGTACATCCCACCCATGCAATGTGCATGTGTGATGTCTGTGCAGCCTTTGTGTGAATGGTGACATGCATACCTTTGCTGGCACCCTGTGTCAATGTGGGGGTGTGTGCAGTGGCATGTCCAAGGTGGCTGCATGTGGGCACATGGCTGTGGCACTGGTGGGCGTGCTGTTGGTTGCTGCTGTGTTGATTTGCACTGTGTCGCATTGCTGATGCATTGTGGTACATGCGGTCATGTGTGTTGATGTCATGGCAGCAGCATGTGTACATCAGCGTGTGTGTCCACGTATGTCTGATGTGCGCATGCTCCCTTGGATCCCCCTGCTATTGATGTAGGTGCTGGCCAGGTGCTACTAGTTCATCCACTTGTTATTCCATGCTTCCTGTCAATATCAATAACCCTCCCCCCCAATTCTGGTCTGGTGCTTCACTGTGCATATGTGGCAGAGATTGCACCCACCCACTAGCCACATCCGTTGTCCTCTGTGCCTCTCCATGTATCCTGGCAGTGTGCTCTTGCATAGTACCATGGGGTCATGGGTGAAATCAGGGTAGCGGGCACAGCAGTGGGTGATAATGAGGTCAGGGCCACAAATCACCTACCCGTTGAGGGAGTTGTAGTGCTTCCAGCACCTGTATACGGCCTCATGGGCCTAGGATGCAACCAACAACACATGGGTCCAGTCAATGGCTGCAATGACATTAGGCAGTTGTGCAGGGGCATATAACCTTGCCTTCATGTTGTTGACCTGCGCCAGGTGGTGGGCAGTGCAATATGGTGGTTCACATGCCGCAGGAGGGCATCCAGCACCTGGGCTAGGGCTGCACAGAATCTGGGTTGTGCCATGCCATACCTCATGGCCCCAGAGTGCTGGAAGGTGCCTGTCCCTGCAGGACTGCCACCAGCTTCACCAGAGGGGGCAGAGCTGACCGGATGTTGATCCTGCTACCTATGTCTTCCTGAACTGTGGCCAGCAGCTCAGTGATGGTCTCCCTGTTGAGGCGGTACATGGTTAACAACTGGGTGTCACTGAGGACCCAGGGTGGTGGCCTGACCCTGGAGATGGATGCTTGCCTTCCTTTGATTGTTCTTCTCCTCCTCCCCCCCCTCCCCTGTACTCCCTTTGCTCTGATTCTAAATCAGGGCTCCTGGTGAGGAACCTATTCTGCCCAGGTAGGCTACTTATCGAAACAAAATACACTTGAATAGGTCGAGAAAGATCAATCTTTACACTCTCCTTTAGTCCTCTAACCCTTACAAATATACACAACACTTCATATATAGTACCCAATGTGGGTAACTTTTTGATTTTTATAGTTTGTCAGATTGCATATAATCAAATATTTCTCATAATCATCATACAGGGAAATAAAGCATAACAACATGAACACTTATTGGTGCAATTAATAGTGTATCAAGACATGAAAAAACATCAATCACTGCCAGAACTAGATAGACAGTGTACTAAAGTGTAAACATTTTCAACATAAGTCACAAAACAAATAACAAATATTTCTATTGGAAGACAGTGACAATATACTGTAATTTTTTGAAAAAATGCGTCAACACCAGGGTGTTTCAGCCGTCTGAGCGGGCTAAATGAGCCTTGTATCTAACACGGCCTTCATCAGGACAGGGGCTTTATGAGATGAAAATGCTTGGAATGCTGTGAATAGGGAGAGGGAGAATCGATCAAGAGAGTGTTCAAAAAATATAATTTAGAAATTTAGAATAACTGAATATAATTAGTGTGCATTGTTTAGGAAAAACCATCTTACCTAAGGGATTAATTAACCATAGGCATCAGAATGGACAACCGTCTTCAGTGCTGGTGGTCCAGTATAGCTCCTAATACCGAAAAAAGGGAGGCTATTGCTCTGGCCAGGTTGTGCAGCATCTCAAGGTCCAGGTGCAGCATGAGCAGCTGTCTGTCCCAGCTCGCAGCAAATTATGGTAGCATGGTGTTTGGGCCATGGCTGTGTTTTATGTAGCCCTCTGGTTTGCATTGTGTGCACCTGTGGCTTCAGCTCTGGCATCTGGCTTAATTTACCTCCAGTTGGAGGCAATTCTCGGCTGTATAAGCGCCAGTTTTCACTAATACCACCATACATGCACTTGTGATACGGCTGTAATTGTGCCTTGTGTTGTCGCTGCTTGCCGCTATTAGCGCCTGCTGTGATAGTGCCGGCTCTAATAGAGGTGACTGTAATAGCGCTTGTACGTTTTGTGTCCAGCAGTATTTGTGCTGACTAATAATACGGCAGAGCAGTATTGGCACCGCAAATTCCGCTATCGCCCGATTTAAGGGCACCACCCAACTCCTTATCAATCCCATAAAGAGTCCCTGATACAACATTTTGCCTGAAGGAGATGCGATTCTAATGGGAAAGGGGATACAGTTTACTAGAAAATACATATATAGAGACACAGAAGGAAGTAGTTTGATCATTAAGGGCTTGTTAGAGTGAAAGCTGTTTACATTAATAGCATCCTATACCCCAAATGAGCACCTGGATCAGTGCATGACTGATTTGTCGAGTAAGCTGGGGGGGCCTGTGAGGGACAGTTGGTGATTGGGGAGACTTTAATTGTGTAATGTATCCTGGAATGGATAAAACACTTCCCCCTACAGCAGCAGAATAACGGAACAGAGCCACCTTGGTAAAGATGTTTAGGGATCTTGGCCTAATTAAAACTTGCCGTTTATTTTGACAGGTGAAAAGGAAATATGCATTCTACTCGGCATTTCACTGGAGACAAACTAGAATAGATAAGGTCTTGGTCTCCTCTATCTAAGTCCCTGTGGTAATGTCGGTTAAGATTGGTCTTAGGTACCTCTCTGATAAGGCCCTGGTTCATGTGAGAATGTTGAAGGGCACCACACATATGTCAGCTAAAAAGGATTGGCTCCTGAATGACTTGGTTTTGAGTGATCTGGCAATTAAGACACATGTGGTGGAGGTTCTTTCGAATTATTTTTGGGAGAATGAGACAGGGCATTTAATATGAGACGCGAGTAATGTGGTCATTAGGGGAGAATTCATTGGGAGGACTACAGCACGTATGAAGGCCTATGAAGTGACAAGGATAGAAATGCAAAGTCTGGTCCAATCAGCAGAAAAATATCATAAACAGAAGGGAACCAATAAAACTATGAGGGAGCTGAATAAGGCACACAGTCCTCTGGAAACACAATTGGTGAATTGGTCCGCAAATTGATACTTTGGCCTATGCTGTCATATTATATTTGGGGAAATAAGACCAACTGTTTCTTAGCAGAAAAACTATTGTATTCAGAAAATGAGGAACTATATTGCTGGATTGAAAGATGGTTAGGGGATACTGCAATGTGGGGAGTTATACAAGTTGGAGTTAGTGCTAGCATACAATGAGAGGATTATAGATAGGGAAGTCCTGGATGCGGATCACTAAAAACAATTACTACTCAGTGCAAACTTACCTAAAACTACCGCAGAGATGCAGGAACACTTAGATGTCCCCAAAAACCCGGACGAAGTAGGCAATGCTATATGTGAGATCCCCATCATAAAACCCGACAGCCCTTGGGTTTTCCCAATGCCTATTACAAGGTGTTCAAGGTACTGTTGTTGCAACCACTGACTTAACAATTTAATTTGATCTCGCAAATGGGGATGGTGTCACAAGATATGGCACAATCAACAACAATCCTATTGCTTAAACTGAGAAAACATGCAAGTGACTGTGCAAGTTATCGGCTTATTGCACTCCTCAATGGGGATGCAAAAATCTATGCTAAGATTTTAGCAGCCTGCCTGAGGAAGGTGCTACCAGACATATTTCACCCAGACCAGAACTTTGTCATCACTGGTAGAGCCAAAAATGCTAACGTAATACAAGCTGTTAATCTTATCGATTGGGGAAGGAGATTAGGACAAAAAGTATCAGTGTTGGCACTTGATGCCCAGCGTGTGTTCAATAGCATGAATTAGGCATTCTTAGCTTATGTATTAGAGGAATTTTGAGTAGGGCCTACATCTTGGCTAACTTTCAAATTCCTTCCACAAGAATCAATGTCAATGGTGAGCTTACCCGCCTCAAGAATTTTAATCGAGATATCTGCCACGGGTGCCACTATCCCGTTTGGTATTTGTGATGACTTTGAAGCACCTTAACTGTCTGATTAGAAGGAACAAGACTGGGAGTGCAACATAACATTGCTCTATATGATGATAAGGTGATATTGTTACTGAAAGGCACAGTAAGAACAGTACCCTTAGCATTAGATGTTTTGCAGGATGTTTGATGAATTATAAGAAATCTAAAGGGCTTAATGTGAAGTAGAAACCTGATTTGGTTGCAAATTTGGTTAGAAAATATCATCTAGGATGGGAAAAACACAGGATAGACTATCTGGGGGTTAAGCTGTCCTTGTTTTATGAGGGGCTTTACAGTGTTAAAATTATAGACCCATGCAACACAACCATCGAGGACCTAAAATGATGGCACTTGCAAGACTTATCTTGGCTGTCGAGAGTGGCCGTGATAAAGATAACACTGCTGCCGAGTGTTATATGTGTTCTGGGCCCCCTGTATAACAATTCCAATGAGGATAATCAAACGTTTACAGGGGGAAATAGTTCTGTACATTAAGAACAGAAGACAGCCTAGAATAGCAAAAGTGATTTTGACAAGGGCCCCTCTCTTAGGGGGTTGGACATCCTAGCTATTAAGAGATATCAGACTGCTGCTCAAATTGCACCCATGTTGGAATGGACATCGGAACCAGGAATGGAAGGATGTGCAAAAGGAAACTTTGTCTATCCCCCTGCATTAACTGCCCTTCTTGCATCAGATAGGGGATACACTGAAGGGTGATTTTTCACCTCTACGGCAACTCATTAACAGATTGATACAGAGTCCCACAAGCTAGAGGCATACAAAAAAGATTGGGTACCTTTTCACCACTCACCCATAATCTTGTGTTCAAACCAGGGATGAATGCAGCCTTTTTAAGCAGGTGGAAGAAGATGACTCCGTTCCATGATTTTGATATTGAGGGCATTCCAATTACATTTGAAGACTTTAAAGGGAACTGTAATATTGGGGAACAGGAAAGATTCTGCTATGCCCAGATTCAACAGTGGATCATGAATAGCTTGGTAAGATGGGCGGGAACCAGGGCTTCCATGGGGATGAAAATCTTGATGAAAGATGGCATGGAACCTTCAAGGATTTCAAAGTTATTCAAGCTTCTGGATAAAGATACCACAGAGGATACATATCTACGAAGCGATGGGAAGTGAAATTAGGGAAGGGCATTGCACAAGAGGATTGGGAACACATTGGTAAAAGATCACATAGGGCGTCCAAATGCAGCACGATAAAATAAACAATGTATGAGGTAGGTTTCCATTAGAGTCTTACTCCACAGAGAATCAGTCAAATAGCCCCTCTACTTCCCACTTTTCTGGCGAGGGTGAGGCAAATTAGGAACCTTGGGAGTGAGCCTGTTGGAAATCCCAGGTCTTTTGAAAAGAAATACTGGGCCATATCAAAGACACTACATGCATGCTATTGCCCATGGACCTGGTAGTGGTGATTTTGGGAACTGTCGTCGATGGTTCATACGTTATGAGTTGTGCTACAGCAACCTTGATAATGCACATGATGAATGCGGCTAGGCAAACGCTAACTGATCCAATGTCAACTGTTTAAGCTTCTGTTAGTAGTGTTAATATTAATTTCTTTCCTGTTTATGTGGTAGTATATAAGTACTGACTTGGGTGACCTGGGTTTTAGCCATCGTACACATGTCTTGCAAAGCAACACTTGTCTACACCCAGTGCGTAGTTTTGTCTCTCATGTAACATTTGTATGCTCCATATAACTAAGTCATCTTCTTGTAACAGCGTCTCGATGCCGTTGGGCCGGCAGGTTGCTTTATAAATGCAAAAAATAAATAAATAAAGGCTAACTGAGGTTAATGTGCTGTCTATGACATGAACTGGCACACATAGCTTGATAAAAATAAAGAAAGAAAGAAAAAAATGCAGTCAGCCATCAACAGCGCATCCGAACTTTGCCATTATCGTCAGGCATGGCAGGAAGATTTGCTTTTGGATATAGATTAGTGCCAACAAAAATCACTTTTACTGCCAACAGGATTGCCATCATGCTTGGCAGACATGAAGTGATGTGATTTCTAATATCATCAGTGTTCGCATACAACATGTAATTAGTGATGTCTTCAGTCATGTGATCTGTGATGCCATCATTGTGGTCATAGGCTGTGCAACCGGGGGTGTGAAGTTAAGGTGGCATTAGCTGAATTTCAGGGGTTTTGTAGCATTAAGTAGTTTTTGTGAATTTAAGGTGACATCAGCTGAATTTCAGGGGTTTTGTTGCATTAAGTAGTTGTCACCTTTTCATCCCTGTAACTAAAGTGTTTTGTTGCAATGTATTGCTCACCTTAACATTCCTGCAACTTAAGTGTTTTTCTTGAATTTCAAGGGGTTTGTTATTGCATACATAATTCACATTAATAATACAGACAATCCAGCTAATCAAAACACTGTATTATGTCTAGAATGTAAAATAAGAAGCAACTGGCCAACCACATACCCCCCAAATAAACCTGTTGTTACAAAAAATGAGTTTCATATGTACTTAACTTGTTAAAGTATTTACTTGTATATGGACTGTTCATGAATAGTTATTCAAATGTTACAGTTACATGCAATATATTTTTAAATAAATATTTAGCAGACTACTGCCCATATATATATAGATATATTTATATTTTTTGTAAAAAATAAATGTTATAGCCATGTCTACTAAGGATGCATGCTCAGCTATGCACACCAAAGACTGTGGGTGGGGGTAACCCATCTGTGCAAAATGAGCCAATAGAACATCTGCATCCTTTGACGAGGCTGGGCATCCTCGCCCCTAATATGCCAGCCAACGGTTTCACTTAATGTGCTGTGGCGACGCCTACACCTTATAACCGCCAACAAATGAGCCAATCACACTTTGCAAAGTATGGACACAAGTTTGCCCATGCCGTTTGACTTAACACGTGCGTACGAATAAGCCAATGGGACGTAAAACTCCTGAGACGTGGCTATGCCTCTTCTCACAAAATGCATCAGCCACTCATAACACGTGCAGTGGCTTCACGCCTAAACGTGACTTGTATGCGCCTCAATGAACCCTCCAATCACATGTTGTGCTGTATCGACGTAGCTATGCCCACGCTGTTTGATGACATCCGTGCCTGCAAGACTGTACAAGCAGATGGCACTGCAGTTTGCAGCCACCAATAATCACTGCGCCCACACAAACATAACTTTGCATTAATCATTGCTTTCTGTACTTGGTAGTGAAAGTTTTTCTGAGTAACTGCAAGCACTTTTGGCACTTAACCCCTTAATCTCCTCATCCTTTTCACCCAGTTTTCCCAAAATCCAATTTTCCTTTGTCTTGTGATTTGTATAGTTAGTCTATTTTTTGTTTTACTTTTCTTTTTAAATCTTTACATTTTTGCAGCATTGTTTTTTTCATGGTGTTGGTTTTATTCTTTTATATTTTCCTACCTGATTTGGATATTACAACAGGTCTGACCATGACAGTAGGAGCAGTGAGGATAATGTCATCATTTGGGTAGACAATCCTTCAACAACAAGGAAGAAACAAACAGGCATGAAGAAAACTACAAACAGTTGGTGCTTCTTTAAAGTGAAGGAACACCACTCCAGGAAAGAGCTGGAAGAGGAAATGTGCACCTTCTGCAACAAGGCTCTATACCGTGGGCCTGCCATTATGCCATCTCAAAGCCTGGAAACATTGATGCTGATTAGCCATCTGGTGCGAGTCTATTGAGACGATGTTGTTGATGAATATTGTAAATCCCATGAACATCACAAAAGAAAAATGCATGGGACCCATTCTTTCTATAGACGAAGATCAGCACCACCTGCAGAACCTCCATCCACACCAAGGGGAAATGAAGTGTCTACATCATGAGTAATATTCACTACACTGACTCCTCTGTTGCTGACACCCGATCTATCTAGGATGCAAGTCTTGTGTGAAAGATGCTGCGAATGCGTAGCAAAGGGAGATACCACAATTGAGCAATGGCTAAAGTTAATTGCTGAATATCAGATTATCTGTCATGCTTAGTATTTTTTTTAAGTGGCAATTTTTTTGCCTCTCTTTTTTCTAAAAAATAAAATTTTAAATTAAAAATGTTTTATGATGCATTATATATTCATTCCCTTTGTTAAATGTTTCATGCTTGTGTATTTTCCTCCCCTATTCCACCCACCTCTTTCCGTCCCCCAAAACAACACATTTAAAGGCCACATTTTATGTTACAAAAATAGATACAATTAAAAACAGACTGCAAATATATATTATAATATCTGTATAATTTATGTTATGCAGTTTCAGTACTCACAATTGTCAATTGTTGCCTGTAGCCTCGGTTATCAGAGCGGCGAGTAAAAACTCTCCAGTCGTTACTCACCTTAGCCACGCAAAAAAAAAAAATCCTTGTATTCATTGGTTAAAAATAATATAATAAAAAATAAACAATTCTTTGTATGGGCATATATACATTACACATATATATTTATCCAAAGTCTTACTAAATACCTTTCTATGTCCTCGTTCTTCCATATATAAAACTCGGAGAAAAAAAAATGTATTTCATGTTAATGGTAAAGGCCATTTATACCATGCACTATCACCACTGCCTGTGGTGTTCATCATGACACACTAAATACAACATTATTTATGATTTTTTCTCATAATGATACTAAAAGAATACTGATTGTATTGCAAGTATGCAACCATTACCAAGTTGTGTTCATTAATCATGCTAAAAAGGAACGAAACTTCTCAATGGGGGAAAACCCTCTGTTCTGTTATTTAACATGCCTAACATTTAAGTTATTACAAACTACTTTTTGCATCACAAATTTGAAAAAGAATTGCCTACAGCATCCATAATTTGTACACCAATAAATACATTTCACTACAATGCACAGATGTTACAATATTATACAAAGATTACAAATGTACAGATTACTTTATGCAACCTTCACCAGGAAACCAGGAAATATAGCATTACTATGTCTTCATATAAAAAGAAATAAATGAAAAATGACAAAAACTGTTACATTCTTTTGAGTATTAATCTTTTTAGACTATAGCCATATCTACATTATAAATAATATGTAGACAATACATTTATTTGTGAATAAACATATTAACACTTATCAAAATCTACACTAATAACATAACACGTGTAATTTCCATACTTCTTATAAAAATCTGTGTGCATCCTTTTTTGGCCATCCTACACACATCAAAAGAACATAATGATATTTTATATCATAAACATGGTATTTAAAAAAACTAAAACTGTAAATTATTACCTAAAGTTGTTATTACTCATACTGCTATACAGTGTGGAATAACTATTTTTTGTGTATTAAATGTATTCTAAATTATAAAAATTGTATCTATATTGCAATTTCATAACTTCTGTCATAGTGTTTTGTGTGTCCTTTTTCTGACCACCTGCCCACCTTACAAACTAATCACAATTATCTTACACCTACATTACAAACTGAAAGAATATGTACAGTTTAATGACGGAACAGATTGTTGACTGTTCTAAAAACACCAGACTGCACATAAAACATATTTATACAATTAACAAAGTTACCTTTTCATTCAGTTATTTTAATTTTGTATCTACAAGTTTATTTGTTTCATATGTAAACAGTCATCAGCTTCTGCACTCCCTCACACTCAAACAAATGTACATGGAACCATTTATGTAACCTCGCACTTATAGGGAACATTTGTACATATTAACATGTACGGTGATGTACACAATAAAACAGAAGTTGAAGATTGCAGAATGCTATTTTCTCTTCTAAATTGTATTATCTTCACAATACTACCTCTGCATTTATTGAGTTCTGTTTTTAAAAAAAATATCCTAGTAGCAAACCATATCCTACTTTACATGAACTACTTATTAGCCTATTTTTCAATTTCAATTTTTTTATTTTGCATGTTTATATTCACAAAGTATATTACACGTGTATTTAAGAACGTTGCTTCTAACAACATTAGGTAAGCATCATTTTATACCCTTTGGCAATCTAGATTGGTGTGTGACTATAGAGTCATTACAAACAAGCAAATCTACTTCTCTATGCACCCATGTCGTGAAATGTCCAGATTCAATGGATGCCCCCTCATGAAAAATAATCGCACATCTTTTAAAAGGTGTCTTACTAACAGAAACTTGACCATTTACAAACTTCATTATTATGTGTTAATTTTCCTACCATCTACATTGTATCTTAGAAACATAATCAAGACACACTTATTAAAATCTAGATTTTGCAGTGTTGATTATAAAGTACAACAACAGTCACTCCATTGCATGGAATTGAATGCTTTAGTTACACGATCAGAACATTTTACACTTTACTGATCGGGCACATGCAGATAGACAAATCTTTCACAAAGATCTGGAGTAGAATATCCTTTCTTAAATGTTGGACACATATGCTTCCACTCGTAACTAATTCCATCATACTTATCTTCATTAACAGTTTCTTTTACTAATATCTCAAAGACATACATTAAAAATTCTTGACTAGAAAATATCCTGTGTATTTTGAGAAAATTGTTAATTTCCTCTTGCAACACCTACTACATTTCGGATTGACATTGCAAAATGTAAATTGTGTGGATTTTCATCTACATACATTTAAAGAAATGAAAGTTCAACACATAGCTGCATCTCTGCTGTTGACGCAATTTATTGCATCAATGGAGTCATTTGAAACAACATACACAAAGCTGCATTACAATAGCATTCAGCTCCTGTTTCATTACTAAAGCTGCAATGACAGTAAGTTACAGTTGAACGACTCTAAACTTCGTTAAATTACATAGTTTTTTAGTCTTACAAAGACTGATTTTATCTGAATGTGCTTTCACTGACTCCTTATGTTTCCTGGATGACTGCTTCACAGGTAGAGGTATAAGGTTCAAGTGAGGAGCATACAGTACACACAGCCTATTATATTCTTCAATGCAAGAAATGTCAGCTGTCACTTCGATTTCATTCATCTATGTTTATTAACCTTCTACATTTTTCACACCAGACAAAGCTACATATGACATTCCTTCTTTAAACAGTGTATGACCAATGTTAATGCTGCTTCTAAAGTCAACCAACCCTTGTGATGTATGAATAGTTATTGCATAAGCAGAGCACAATGGAACCTGTGCTCTTTTCACAAAAGTATCCATAAAAAGCATGAAACATGCAGAGTTCCGAGAAATTAAGTGAGTTCCTTCTATATGATCAAACTTAACTTCAACATATTCAATATTTTTACTGTGAGGAAAAGTATGAAATGCAATCACTCTTCCCATCGCTCCATTGACTAGACCAATTTATATATTAAAATTCCTCTTCAACATTAATCGTGCATTGATGCACAGTTTTAAAACTCCTTCCAGACCTGCTGTTTCTCCTTCCAGAACTGCTGTTTTAGAAATTGAATTCTGTAAGTGATCTAATCACACTTTTGTTCTATTATCCAACTCTAAAGGCATGACATGACCATCTAAAACATCACATGATTTTATCTCTACGATATTTTGCTTCTCTGGCAGTAGCATTGTAGAGTTAAACGTGTTACAATCTTCAATTGTGCACATCACAGAAACACAAAAAATGTTTCTTTCCTTAAGAGTCAACATAACATCAGACGGACTACAATCTACATGAAACATGTTAGAAATCAGTCTTCTCTGTAACACTGCTTTCCAATTTTCCTCACAAACACCTATACAAATCTTAGTTAGCATTTCTGCATATTCTAATTCTGTAGATTGCCTCACATTAATGGCAGGCTCCTGGAATTCAAAACAATTCCAAAGATTAAAATGACCAATACTTCCTACACTTTGATGAGGATCCTTAGATTGCAGCATTCTAAAAATTGGTTGACTTTTCACAGGAGTTAATTGTTACAACTCTCCAAAAATAAGTACATGTTTACTTCCAAACAAAATGTTGTAGTCAGTCTTTAAAACCTCTTGCATGCGCAAGTTAATGAAAGCTAGCATTAAGATAGACACCATAATTACTTCATCTAAAATCAAGGTATTTAATGTTCTAAGAACTTTTCCTACTTCCTGTGCTGCACTTGATACAGGTTTCCTGTATTATAGTTTGTTGTCATGCTCCACTGGTAACATTAACAGGCGATGTAAAGTAACACCTTCTGCATTAAATGCTGCTAAACCTGTTCGAGCAATTATGATACATGAGAAAGAGGAATCTGTTACATTTTGGATCATAGCTGGTATTGCATTAATTAAAAAAGATGTACCTGTTTCTGCTTGTCCACTAACATACAACAAAACAGGTTTGTATTACACACACGAGCATTCATGCTTGTGATGTAGTAAACCATCTAAGAACCTATCTTTAATTATTATAGATTTCTTTTTGTTCTATATTAAGTTTACTAACAATTTCATCACAATTCACATGTGCACCTTTACTTTGTTGCATTGCAATTTCTACTTGCTCCATAGCAAGCTCAACATCAGTTTGACTAATTGGCTCACCAAGAACATTTTGACTTCCTGATGCTGAATCTTGATGGCCTTCAGGAGTCTCTTTTGCCAATTCAGCTGTCAAAGGTTCGTCTTGAAGTAGTTCTTTCTCCAGTAAGTCCAAATACTGCTCACATTTTGGATATGTAATTATGCATTCATTTTAGCAAAACATTATTTTTTTAAAGTTTCAAAACTTCTCTCTGCATGCCATTGGAAGAACAACTGTAAAATGCAAAAATAAAATAATTCCCTTTTATATACACTTTGGCAAGACAGTTTCATCTCATTGGTGAGACTTTCCTTTTCATGTTTCACTAGACAACTACTACATCCATGTACTTTAAACTGTCCTCTGTCACTGTTTGCTTCAATATTGTGTTATGAGTAGTGTTGTGCTACTTCATATAAGCAAAGATCCTCCAACTATTCAGATCAATTTGGATAATATGTATCAATTAAGTTGGTTTTCAAAATCTCTGTGCTGTCAGGTGCTGATTCAGCTAACTGCTCAATTTCAGTCAACGGTTTCCATACCCGATTTCTAGTATTAGCTACTCCAAAACTGTCATGATGCCTACCTCCAAGGAGCCAGACAGGGCCCGGCACCCTCAGAGGCAGGCAACATGTATACTAGGGAAGTCCCAGCTACCCCTGATAGGGGCTCTTTGGACTCAGTCCTGGCACCATCGGCGCCAGGCTCATACAAGATATGAAAGGAATAGTGTTTGGTGCAAACTTACCTGGCAGACCATGCTGCAATTTCCTTACCTGGCAGATCATTCTACAACTTCCAGATGAAAAAGGAACTACTTAACCACACGGGTGTGGCTGGTGGCAGGATACATACCTTCAGTGGAAGGATACATACCTGGGACTACTTGAAAGGCTATTTAAGCCACGCCCAGAGAGCAAACCACGCTTCGCGTTGTTCTGCTCATAGCAGCTGGACGCTTACCGTGCCTGCTCCTGCTCCAGTCCTCGACCACGCCTGCCACCATCCTGGAAACACCTAAGGATAGAAAAGGGAAGAAGAAACAGGTGAAAACAAACCTTACCTATTAAAGCTGCATTCCGGATTCAGCGCGCCAACGTTCCTGCAAAAAGACATCATTTTAAATACTCACCGCGTTGCATACATCTCAGCGCACTTCTCTTACCTGCACGTGGCGCCTTCGGCTCTGCGACGCCCATCCGGATCTCCTGCAGCATTCCAGCACCTATGGGGAGACGAAGAGAAGAAAGCAAGGTGAGAAGGGGAAAATAACCAAGAAGCACTTACCCGCCACGCTAATTCTTCTTACCTTCGGGTCGATGCCATTCCGTGGGCATTTCAGCACCCCGGCCCCTATGGGGAAAAAGCAAATATCACATTAGTGAATGCAAGAACCGTAGCAAACAAACTATTTTAAAACTTACCTGCTTACAGGTCAGACTCAGCTTCTGCTTCGTAACGGCTCCATTTCTTCGGCATTCTCGAACTCCGGCCCCTAAGGAAAAAGAGACAGGAAAAGACAGTAGTGGGCCTACACCAAAACTCACCTGAAATCAGGTTTTCGACGGAAACCGCCCTCAGCCCGGAGTCTTCCATTACCTGCAAAAGAGAAGAGGAACAGTTTAGACTCAAGCTTGTCATAAACTTTTACGGTACTTACCGGAACAGACAAGCGAACTCGAGCTTACTATCCAGTGACGTAACTGGATCCCAACGCGCCCCTGCATCAGAAGCAGGATGGAGAGTTCGCATTTACAATCCCTAAGGTGAGTCTCCACAGGGAATTACAGAAGGGTTGCAAGGAGGGTGAGAAGGGGAGCGGGAGATCAACACAAAACCCGCAGACTATTAACCCTTCCTTTTCGCTCACAGAAGGGTATTCATCCGAGCCAGCCGAGTCAGATTTGGGAACCCAACCCACTCCATCTTCAGGGTGCTGAACATCTCCTTCGAAGAGGCCACTGCCGTCCAGACCAGGCCCGCGCCTCCGTGGGAACCAGGTGAGCGTTACAAAAACTTAGCCAAACTACATTAACACTACGTCCATACAGAGGCAAACGAGTTAGCCAATCTGCAGTTTCATAGCTACCACACTCTTTATATGAACGCATCTTCAAACCAAAGCTTACAAGTTTCTTACTGAGACTTTTATCTGATGATAAATCTGCCCATACTTGAGCTGCATTGCTCTTTTCTGCTTTTGTGATATATGCTGTAACATAACGAGCAAAAGCTATTGAATGATAAGCAATAAACTATATCAGTATTTGCATTCCATAGCTGAGCAATGACAGCATTGTAATCATTAATACATCTGCATTCCTTATTTCTTTTTAAATGATAGGTATTTCTCGGTGATTTAACAGTAACATGGATTCAAACAGATGACATTATACTATTCACTCGAGCAACTGGTGTCACAAGCATTTGAAAGCCAAATCTGCACTGTGTGTAGTACTTTCCTTTAAATTTCTATTTTCTTTGGCAGTACTTTCCACATGAATGCTTTTGAAACCTTTCCACCCTGTCCCGTAGATCAACATTCAAGTGCTGAGCTGGAATAGAACAAGTAAAATATTTTGCAATGAACTCCATCACACAGCCATCATTTTCCTTACCAAACTGAAGAGCATCTTTAATCCACAATAGCATATGTATATGTGCAACACTATGTGCCTGGTACTCATTCCACAAAAAGAAATGTTCTACAGGGCCTAATGGACCAAAATCTTTATTACATATAAAGTGTAACATGGCTAAAAATCTGTGATGAAAAACAGGATATACTTACACGGTCCATAGAATACAATTCTCCCGGTGTCATATGTTCTGTTTTGTTTTGCTCTGTTTCCCAAATCCACTCTCCAAGATCAACCCAAGCATACTCAGCACAACTTAAAGTCACAAACGAGGTTGGAGATCCCAAGTTTCTGATCATGCATTTAACCTCGGATTATCTCCCATACCAATATACTTTAGTTCCTCTCATTGTAGCAAGAATATTTGTAAGTTTGCCTTCTAAAGCTTCATTTTTTTTTCACCTGTTGTATATTCTCACATGCAGAAAGATTTTGAAATGTAGTTCTTGCCTGAAGTGTATGAGCACACACCATAACATAATGTTGAAAATTCACTTTCATACAATAAGTGAAAAATATATTCAACATTGGTACAGAATCATGAATCTTCGGAATACATTCTTGTAGAATGATATTCTGAAGAAGAGATGTGTACCTAATGATCATTCAATCTCCCTCCAGTACCAGTTGGGAAAAGCATAGGGAAACAATGGGCTTCTAATGTCTTTTCTCAGATACTAATTGGTGCACGTTTCATCTATTTCATTTGATACATTTCAAATTGTTGCCCATGACTTCACGTGAGTGTAGAGGATGCATCGTGTAATGTTCATGCAAACTATTCCATTCTGCAACATATAGATGCTGAAACTGAACTTCATTGCTCTTGTTTGTTGACTCAACATCAAGCATAGACAAGTCTGGTAAAGTAAAACTGCCTTTGTATAAATCATTGTGCTCTAATAGAAATGCCAATGTGTTTTTTCAGTTTTTCAATATTGATACGCTGTTGTCAAATTCTCATCTCATTAGTGGCTACAACATTTACTAAAAGAAAGAATCTGTAATGCCATGCTTCACTCCTAGTGTATTAACATGTTCTTCCAAATTCAGGCATAAATACACAACTTTGCCTCTCACACCTTGCACTTATGACTTCTTAGGCAGATTTGACATCTGTGTTTGCAATCTAACAATAACTTGAAAAGGATGAACAGTTTGCAATGCAATCACTTCAAACATGTTCCATTTTTGAAGCACAAGAGGGCTATGAGGCACTACCATATTCTTTAAAACACTTCTTGGTGGAAAACGTGTTTGATTATAAAATCCTACACAGTGTCTACAAACATAAAGTGCCTCACATGTGTCAAATTGTTCTTCTACAAACAAATACAGATAAAGTTATTTCCAAACATCTTCTACAGTGTGTTTAATTTTGTTCTCAACATAAACTAGTTGCACTTGAGACTTATAAAAAGTGTGTCAACAGGATACACAATGTCTGGTCTTTCAGTAGAAGACAACTCAAACATTGCAATACTTTTTTATACTGTTGAAAGATCTGATCCTTTGAAAGCATAGGATCATCACTTCCACTTCCTGTAAGTGTTTCATCTACGTAAACATACACTTTTAAATGCATCATATTTATCATTTGCATTGTAGTAACTAAACTTTCTACAGTTCCAGTCAAAAGTAATTGATTTAAAACTGCAAGAGCCATACTTGGTGTGTTGCACTCATACAGTTTAACTAGAAGGTATCTCATTTTAGTATGATGTGCAGCCAGCATCCATATATGATGAAACTAAACTGACTGTTACATCGATTTCTATCAGGACAAACTAGAGAGTGACCCAAAAGACACTTCACAGTCATCTGTTCTTTGTAGCATTTTGATCTGTCCTTGAACAGTATCTTTTTTTGTGCAATACTTGCAAAAATCTCTTTAACACTTTACAAGAAAACGTATCAATATTGCACAAAGAATTGCATGTCCATACCTCACAAACCCCTGTTTAGTTTCAATTTTGACTGACCTACAGTTTCCATTTCTGTATTATTACACTGTATGATTTCTTCTTTTTTTGAAGCACACCATTTCGGACTTCATAGCTATGTCCACTCTCATCAATAGCTAGTGGAACATGCTTTCCTTGAATGTAACTCTCCTCATTAAAACATCTTTCAGTATGAGAAGTGTGTTTCCACTCTCCACCAAAGATGTCATGAACTGTTTGTATATTTGTATAGAATGGTGTAGTCACCTTAAGCAATGTCTTACGTTTTTTAATACATAAATGAAAAATGTTCTTCTCATATCAAAAGCTTTTTCAATGATTACTTCAACTGTTGTCTTGTGCAAAAAACGTTTTACCACATAACTAGATTTTGGTTTGACGATTCACCAAAGACTGGTAAAAACTCGTGAGTGATACGGTTTCCGATATATATCCTTATTACACTGTTTCAAATTCATAGCACATTCACTAAATTTCTTTCTAAAAATCTTTCCTTTTTTACTAACTAGTGATCCATTTGAAATTGTTTTTCCTTTTTTACTTTCAAAAAAACATCGGTTCCAGCAGAACTTTGTGTTGGTAAATCTCATAAGTCAACTTTGCATTACCTACAGGATTTGTATCTACAATTTTAAAAACACTATATTTAAAAAAAATGATACTGTTTAACTTGATGGCATCTTACGGAAAAGCTGTATACAAAAAACTAAATTGAAATGATTAAGTTTCTTTATATTTTCAATACAAAATACATGTTTCAAGGCCAGGCTAACAGGTGAGATGGACTGTTGGGATTCCACAGCCTTTGTGCCTGGCGGGGGGCGTGGCAGCCCCTCAGCCAATGAGGATGCTCGAAGCGGGGCCATCCCCACTCCGAGTCTCCCCACGACTGGGAGGCTACCTTCGCCCCTGCCAGGGACAGAGGTAAGGCTTTTTTTTCCCTCCCCCTTTCCTCCAACCTCCCACCTTCCTGCCCTCCCCACCCCACTTACCTTCTATCCCTTGGTCCCCAGCAGGGGACGATGGCAGCCTCCTGCCGTGTGGAGACTCGGAGCAGGGCCAACCCCGCTCCTAGCCTCCACACAGCTGGAGGCTTCCATCGTCTCCCGCTGGGGACCCAGGTACGTTTTCTTTTTTTCTTTTTCTTCCCCTCCCTTCCACCATCCCAACCGCACTTACCTTCTTTTTTTTCAGGAGCGGACGCACTGGAAACGCTTCTGTTTCCAGCTCGTCCGCCCCCGAATTCCGTCATGGAAAGGGAAAACAGACTCTGTCTTCCCTTTCCCGGCGGCCATTTTCTTTGTTGTTTTTCTTTTTTTTTTTTAAAAAAAAGCTTTTAGTGCCCCGGTCGACTTCACTCAGGCTATAACAATGGGCCCCGGGGCATTACCTGAGTCGGCAATGCCCCTGCCGCTCGGGGCATATTGCTTTATAAAAACACATTATCGTTCACCCTCAGCTGCTCCAAATAATGAATCGATCTTCACCAGAGCCAAATACAGAACATATGTACACTCAGTTCTCCAATCATACTGTATAAAGTTCACACAAATGTCACTTTCATAGCTTTCACAATTCAATAGTACAACCAGAGGACTGTAGAAAGCAAACAAGTAAAATGACAAACACATTTCTATTACAAGCTATGTCAATCAATAAACCCCAACATAATCCTTCAAACAATACTTTATAAAATATTTACACACTACATTGTATTTTCTCCCTAATTTTTTACAATAACATAACCTTGGATATGAGCCCGGTTACACAACGAAAGCCCACCTATAGGCGCAGCTGCACAACATTATTTCTAATGCACTCAAAAACACATATTACAAAGATTTCAAAATCAATTCACATGAGCCTTCAGGTGACAACATCCAAACACAAACACATGTACAAATCTGAGCTAAAATATCCATAATATAATATGATCACTGCACCAAAATACAACCAACTGTAGTCACAGGTATAGCGATGGATACACATCCGTGGCTACCAAAGACCGCAAAAAAGCACAACGTGTGAATTGACCATTCGTAGTCATGGCTATCAAAGACTGCAATATGCTATTGGTGCGGTCATACCTGTGGCTAAGACGCGACAGTTATTGCCATGGCTGCACCTGAAAAAATACACAATGTGCCATTTGCCTGCTCGTACCCACGGCTATCCTGTGGTTGGTACCCACGGCTATCAAAGGCCGCAACATGTGATTCGTGCATTCATACGCACGGCTAAAGCATGACAATTATAGCTACAGCTGCACACACCAAAAATACACAATGTGCCATTTGCCAACTCGTACCTGCAGCTGTAGCCTGTCCCATGGTCGGGACCCGCGGACGCAATGGTCAGACAGGACACAACATCTCATTGGTTGCTACCATAGCTGCAGCGATTTTAAAGAAGTGCAACAAATGTGTTTTTCTTTGCCAACATACTTAAAAAGTTCTCTGGGTGGCTCTTAAAAGTGCCTTTGGGTTCTTCCACCAACATATCACCAACATTTTCAATCAGAGAAATACTCTTCACCTCTATGATGATTCAAAACATTTTGAAAAACGACTGTATGCTTTCTTTAGATGATAAATTAATTTTATTTTTCCAAAGAGAACACAACATTTGCTCCCTATCAAAGAAATGTCTCCACAATCGCAGCATATACCTCTCATTTCAAACACTCCATCTACATTAATATTATAAAACCAAAAAAACAGTGTAGGTCAATGCTTTGAGAACTCATCACCTATCACCTCAACATCACTATTAACCCCATTATTAAAAAATGTTCCACAATCTTCTAAACAAAGAGATTCCTCTCCTTCTGGAATTTGCTCCATGTTTCAAATATCAAATACAACAATAAACATACCCCAGAAACAGACATGTTTCCTAAGGGTGCACCTCACCCATCTAGACTTGTATTGGCATATATAAACATCATTCAAAAAAAGACATTCTCTTGAAGTCTCTATACAATTCAACAGCATCTGAGGTACTTGAAATCCTATTGGCAGCCACCAACCACACAAACAATGAGCAAACAATCACAATGCAAACACACACATTCCACCTTCTCTCCACATTTATCTTCCTCCATTCCAAACTCTAACTCTGAACTGACAAGAAGTGATTCTCCGTACCAGAGTGGAACAATACATGGAATGGCTGGGGAAGACGCTCAAAACAATGCTCCAGAAGAAAATACATCACAATCAGGATTTTGTATATTCATGTAAAATGTGAATAACAATAACATTTAAATTAACAAATATCAATCACCAAATACATATAATGTATAAACCTATTATCAAACTATTGAATGTGTATACAACCAACACACATATTTTGAAAGTGTATTATATCTTCAATCGTTTAAAAATATTTCACATATTTTAAAACAGATGAAGAAGTAATTCAAGTTTCGAGAAGATTCACAAATGAAGCACCACAACAAGGACCCACTAATCTGATTATGGATTCCTTGATAGAGTTAAAAGAAGTAATGATGAATATACAAAAAGACATACAATCAATGAAAAAGGACATTGAACATTTACAACTAACCATGGAGAGTAAAAATGCAGAAAATGTGGCTACAGAGCAAAATATATCATGTATTCTAACTAAAACTGAAAGTAAATCCACAACCACATCCCCTCCCAAATAAACTCACTTTCAACAAACTGTGATTGAATATTTATTTACCCCTTTCAAGTATATACATCTGTATGCATTATTATTGATTACATTTTTTTCAAATGTTACACTCACTGTTTGCAAACACTACACTCAATTCATATTTAAAAAGAGGTCCACATATTTTAGTTTTTATAATTTAGGCATGGTTACCAAAATATCCAAATACGCCCCAAATCTAACACGGCGGCTATGTGATTGCAGGCCTTTCCCTGCATACGTTTAATGCAAAATATGAATAACAAAAGACACAGTAAAAAGAGTGCATGAAGAATACACTCTTCACACATTACAGTTAGAGCCGCGGGTATGCGTCATCAAATTCGTGTCTAGGACACCTCCCGGTCGTTGCTGCGGTTACCCGTATATCCAAATGCCAATGGCTCATTGGGCTGAATCATAACCGCAGCTATACATCTAAGTTTAAAAAAATATAATATCCTTCTATCTGAAAAAAAGAAACAGATTCAGTTCAATAACACACACACTTTAATAAACACAATTCAATGCACACATTTTTATGACCCTCATATTTTATATGCAGTGCATCACATGCACTATATACCAGTTACAACATTAGTACGCTGTTGTTCTCTGCACATACTAATCATAGGGAAAAAAAATCGAACCTGGATTAAAATAAATAAACAACAATATAAAAACTATAAGAAAATACTGCTGCAAAAAACAAACAGGGATATATAAACTGAGTGAAAGTAAACAAAGAACATTATGCTGGCAGCATGCAGAACTAATTATGAGAAGAATAAGAAAACTTGGAGAAAAAGAGAAAATGGGGGAGGACAAGTAAACTTGGACAAGAGAACATAGGGTAGGATAAATACACTTGGAGAACAAGTCATCTAACAAATATAATTTATCAAACAACTTTTTTGACCTTTCATTTTTCGCAGCATTTTATTTTTCATGTTGTCATTTGTATTGTTTTATATTTTCCTACGAAGACATTCAACATGTCTGAACATGAGAGCACAAGTACTGTCAACATCATCATTTGGACCAACAAACCAAATGAATGAAAAAAACAGCAGGCATTTGGTGCTTCTTCAAAGTGAAGTGACACTGTGCAAAAAAAAAGAGGCAGTGGAGATACTCTACACCTATACAATACAACTTTACATTGTGGACATTCCAATGTTCCATCGCAAAGTCTAGGAACATCAATAATGATTAATACATCATAAAGAAAAATGCATGGGACCCATTCTGTACATATATGGAGATCAGCACCACCTACAGCACCTCCATCTACTATTGCAACAAAGAAGTATCAAATGCACAGACTATTTTTTTACCGACTCCCGATCTTTCCATGATGCAAATCATGTGTAAATGATGTAAAATAATTAGAAAGGCTAAAAAGATCACTAAGAAAAATGTCCATACATCTGCTGCTTCCATCTCTAGCAGTACCACTTTCATTTGAATATAGATTGACGTTTCACAGGAGTTAACTCTAAAACAAGTAGTGCAAATCCACTGAGATGATGATAACAATGCAGCTACAATAGAATACAAGAAACAGCACATTATAAAAATGAACTTGCACAACACCGCCAATGGAATTATCTCACAAAACACTTGAAACACCCAGAAGTAATGCATAGCTCAAAATACATTAGGAGTACAAGAGGTACAATCAAAGAAACCTTCAGTCTTAATAACAAATGCAAAACCTACATGTCCACATTTTCCAAACTTGAAAAATACATTAAAAAAGATTTGCCACTCCAACACAGCATTTGTAAAGAAAATAATAATGAACACCATCTGATAGCAGTGGTCACTACACACATACAACACTGCAAATAAACCTTCAAATGTGTAAATATTGATTAACACTTATTTTCACATCAGTCACACTCCTGCCATGTGCATACTGAGAGTTTGGGAATCAAAGGGACAAAACTGCAGAGAATTGTGGCTTTTATACTTTCCAAAACAAATACCAAAAAAGAGGACTATATACCAATAAAACTACTAAGATAGCTGACACATTTTCATCACAACCTATCACTAAACCCTACACAAATGAAAAAGTAACAACAGCCAATAACAAACAATGAAACTGACACAAACTCATCTAGCATCTATTCAACGCAGGTACATATGTTGATTTGGACCTGCGGCTACACACACATTTTCCTGCAAGCCCCAAATCAAACTAAATTGGCTTTCAAACGTTCAAATCAAATAAGTGAACTAAGTACATACAATAACACGCACAAACAAAATTATGTACTGTATCATGCACATGAACATATGATTATTGCACAGAAAATGTATATTTATAGAGACAGCTTTAAATATACCTGTGGTTCCAGCTGCAACACATTAAACACATATTAGTATTGAATTGCCTATGCACATGCTTTTTATAGACTCGGCTATACAAGAGCCCCATCCAAGATGTTTTCTGATAGCCGTGGCTATATGCAAAAACTTCAAATTCAAAATTTCATTTCCACTACACCAAAACCTAAAAACTGTCCCCAACATGCCTACCAGCCCCCTCTGCTTCTCATAGTCCCCCTCAACACCCTAGTCTCTTATAATCCCCAAAACACTAAATGCATACAAGATGCCACCCCACCCAAAATGTCGGGTAGCCATAGTTATCATAGGTCCACAAACAAACAACCTGTCACTTCCTGTAATATAGCTGTGGCTAGAATGGGGGAGGTGTAGCACCGCCGACAAATTAGAATGAACAACACACACACACATCATACATACCCTGCTCATACAAACTACTAGAAATGCAAACTAGGAATCAGTTGCCTGGAAACAGAGTAATACTGCAGATGTCATGGCTGGCTTGAAAACTGTGTGTCTGATTGGAGAGAGTTGGCTGTTTTGGTTGCTGGCTTTTTGTAAGAAACTGCATATTAACATGGACCTAGGTTCTAGAGATTTTACAATTAAATGGTTTGGATTGTGGGGAATGTGTTGGGTACAGGTTTTTACAAAATTGTTCAGCAATGATTTGGGAAATGTACGATGGGTGACCCTTACTTTAATGATGAAACAAGACGGGGAACGTTAAAAGAACTATTTCATCACACCATCTTTTTCTTTTCCAATCTCACTCATAGGCAAATATAGAGATGGACCACCACATGTAATGGTAAAATTGAGAAATCCTGGAGAAATGTTAACAAAGCAGTTTCAGCATTCATGACAAACCACAACCAATTATGGATTGCAAAAAACAACATACAGTTCTACATGGCCAATTTCTACAGAATGACAGAGTACACCTAACTAATGAACGAAATTAAGTGTTCCCTGATAACATCAAAACAGTACTCCTGATGTGCTAAAGTTCTACACTCAGCATACCCCAAAATAGTCCCTTTAAGGACTACCCCTCATCCATAAATACATAAATACAATAAATAATAACAAAAAACATTGTATACCCACAGTTCTTTGACTTTTACCATAGCCTCAGCTACAACATTTTTTTAACGGGGGGACTGACCTCAAGTTGTATACTACAATCCAACTTAAATGATAAATGCACACCAACCCTACTCATGTACTTATGTAAAGTAACTGAAAAATAAGTATCATGAAAAAAATACATAACAGTAAACTAGAAAGGCAAACATTGCACACCCACACAACATAATAGCATAAGGGAAAATACCCAACCTAAAATACACTGTATGGTGAAGGTGCATCTATGACTAGACTACAATTGCTCTTTTTTATATTAATTTTGTTTAACTATTTTCTTCTATCTTTCTCCAAAGTTTCACATACTCAAAAGTCTGAAAACACACGTTCATAGTAGAAAAGACTCTCTAATACCTACCAGGTCACTGCCCCTGGGCCATGGCCACTGATTTTTCACTGCCAATGTCACTATACGTAAACAAAGTACTTTAAAAAAAAATATAAAACACTGACACCCAAAACTATATAGCCGCGACTACCGTACTACACATACCCTCGGCTATCTTTAGTCTTTTTTAGCCTCAGATTTAGGCATGAATATCGAAAAAAACAGCTGAAAAAATGCTTTCCTGCACCTCACCATGTGCCCCCCTCATCTGTGCTAGCTCCCCCACACCCCAAAGGGCCCCCTCACCTCCCCTTGCCCTCTCCCTTTCACCCCAAAGCACACGCTGCTACTGATTCACTGTTTGCATTCAGATGTCGGCTACTCGTGGCTATAGCCGAGGCTACAGAAAGCTTTGTTTTGCAAACTCGGTCCCTGGACCCCCTCCAACTCCCTAATTTCACTCAGTGCTTTCTAGCCATTCCCTCGCCTCTAACCTGATGGCATTTGTATTTTTTTACCCGCAAATAGCTTTTTATTGCATTTCTTTTTCCCATTACCTCAACTACAGCTGCAAATATCTCTCACATCGAGAGAAAAACAAGATGGCGGTTGTTTCATTTCTGAAAACCATGATCCTGCAATGCACCATCGGAGACATAACTATAATTTTTGGAGACAGGGACACCACCTTCACCATCAAACTTTAAAATAACCGCAGCATGGAATAACCCCAAACCATGCATGGATTGCGAGTCAACGCTTTGTGCCTAAGTTGTTTTGGACCTGGTCCAAATTCGTCCAGTGGTTTGGGCTGTGCTCTTTGGCAGAAATTGACCATTTTTGTCTATGGAAAAATGAATGGGAAGTAGGCCGCACTTTTGGAGAAAATAAAATGTTGATGCTTAATAACTTTTTGGGCCTCATTACGAGCATTGCGGTAGCCATGCCTGTATGGCAGGCACGGCTACCGCCATGCTCGCTACCGGCGCTGCCTCCCGCTATTGGGCAATAACCAGCCCATTATGAGATGAATGGGCCGGTAATTGCCCATTCGCGGGTGGCGGTATTGCCGGGCTCCCGATCTCCATTTTGGCCATTAGGGCAGAATGGGGGTGGGGAGCATGGATGTGCCGGCACCGTTGATAACGGTATTGGTGGCATTACGAGTAATGCGGCGGGACAGTATGAATGGTGCTGGTGCCTTACCGGCACCATTCATACCATCACGGCCAGGGTCCAATGAGGGCCTTTGATTCTTTACGAAACTTTGCAGTCTGGGAGGGTTGTGTACTTTTAATTAATTCCAAAATTGTGGCCAAATCTGTTACTTGAATCAAAGGTTATTAACAATAGAATTTTGAGGTAGTCCTATGTGTCTCAGACCCACCTGAACTATCACCGTCCTATAATATAAAAGTCAAAATGTGTTTGTTTGTTTGTGGCGGGATTTGTGGAGAATCATTAATCCTTATAAAAGTACACAGTGTTTCACCAATCTGCACCAAACTTTGCATAGTTGCCTGTTAGGCCATTACTGGCTACATGACATTTGGACACCCCACTCCTTTCGCCAGATTTCAGCAAAAGTAAAAATGTGTTTGTGGCAAAGAGTTGTTCCTTATACAATTCCACACTGTTTCAACAATCTGCACCACATTTTGCATAGTTACCGGTTAGGACCCTGCGGACATTACTAGCTACATGACGTTTGGACACCCGACCCCTTTCCCCGGATTTCAGCTACTTCACACATGAGAAGGTTGTCTGAAATTCAGAAAAACATCAATGTGGTTGTAGAAGTACTGGTCCTGACACGAGAAACACCACTCGAAGTACAGGCACTAGGATTCACGGTTTTTAAGATATGTGCACCTCAATGCACCACACTGAACTGCACCACGCCACGGTGAGGTGACAGGTGGGGAAAAAGCACAGAAGGTCTCTGTATGCAGCAGCACACACAACTCTTGCCTCCCCCCAATGTCTGCTGCAGGTTATGTCTGCCAGCCACACACACCCATTCTCAGTGTAGTTTATTTCAGGGTTCAAAGCATATCAAGCAATAAGCGAATCAGAACAGCGACCTACAGGATCATTGTTATCATTTTTGTCTACAGAATCCATTCGGAGAACAGGTACTTTGTCTAGTGACTGATAAAACACAACAATAGAGCTGATCCTTTATGTATTTTTTAAAAAACAGCCTGCAGCACAGAAATCAACACATCAAACCACTGCAAGAACAATTCATTACTCCAACATCATCACAAGAGTAAGCCATATTTGCATCAAGAGCAGTGCTGACTGTTTAAAAATTCCAATCAGTGTTAAAAAGGTATGACTGAATTAGTGTTAATAAACATGTCATGTAGGCCCTAATTCTGGAGATTTGGTTAATTAACAAAAATGTCAGCAAAAAGCAATTCACTAATTTCAATTACAGCCACTAATTGCCTTGATGTCAGGGATGTCAGTTCATCAATTTGCCATGGGTGGTGGAAATGACATCAAACATTTGTTGACATTGCAGGAAGTGATGTCTCATAACATTTGACACAGGGTGTCTCACAGGAAGTGATGTTGCATGAAATTTGACCTTGAGGAAATCACTGGATGTTTTTTTTTATTTTTTTATCCAGACTATTAGCTGCCAAGGACTTTTCTTTCTTTATCTTGGTGTGAGTGTTACCTGCAAGTCAATTACTGCACTTGATCAGTTTGGTATACATTCAGGGGGCAGCTCGTCTATAATGTGCGAGGGGGTATCGACCTACAAAAAACAGTGCTCTAGCACCTCAAAGCATCTTTTGTGTTAGACAAAATTACAATAATGATCTCAGACCAAATAATCAGACATACTCTAAGAATATGGGAAAGCACTTCTTTATTGTCAATTTAATAAAGTTGGATCGCCTCGCAGACATCGGACTGGTGCATGCACACTTGTGTAGTAGCTTCATGACATGGAGGTCTTGTACCCCAATATGCATCTTCTATGTCATCATTCTATGTGGCAGAATACAAAACCTATCAAGGGAAGGGATTGGTTAAGGGGAGGATATCTACTTATAAAACATACAAGGATTAGTACATAATTGGCTACCCCTTATCTGTAGGGCATGCCTTGTACTACCTCTAAATATGTATAGCACTGATTATAGTGGACAAAACAAAAGTGGTTTGGTCTATGCTGAATTGCACGTTAGATTGTACCTTAACCCCACTGATTGGTCGGAATACTATCCCAACCTTGGACTTTTGGATCCTTAGCACGTACGTGAAACGGAACTTAGGTTATTGGTAGGCCATAATCCAAAGTCTTTTGTTTGTAGTTGACATTGTTGCCTACCCGTTGTCCTGGAACATTCAAGGGAGTGAGAGCACATCACTATCTTAGCTTAAGGCTCTAATGAATAGCCTTTGTTTGCTACTTCTGAGTCACGTGTGAAGAGACCACTATATTTACTGCTATTTGATTTAGTTATGAAGGGTGCTATTGCTCCGATCGGCCTCTAAAGACTTGCTCACTCTATCTCAAATGAACTTTGTATACTTTTAATTGACCAGTATTTTGGCTCTCACAGATGTTTTCTTCTTCTTCCATCTATGAGGAATGTCCCACATTCAGAACTCATCCACATACTCCCTCTGTGCTCTGTACTTATCCTTTAAAAATAGCATTCTTAACTCTGGGCCAACCTTGACTCATCGTCGGCTCTGCACACAGAGCTGTATTTCTGTGTCTCCTGATTTTACAGTGTCCATTTTTAATACTATGGCCAGGTTATATATTCCTCTATAGCAAGTTTCTATATGTTTTCTTTCTACCTGCATTACTGCTAATTTACAGTTACTGGTCAGTAGTTAATTCTTTAGATCAATGATTACTTTAGCTTTAGGTACATGTTACTCGTAGTGCTTCAGTTACATAACTACTTCTAAGTATTATCATATTGTTTCAGCATAGGTTCATACATCTTCATTATGACATCACTTTGGGCCTCATTCCAAGTTGGGTGCAAAGGGATTACCAGCACCGGTAAGGACACTGGTGCCGATAAACTCTTTGCACCAAATTCCGAGGTCCCTTAGCGGGTCCTTCCTTTAATGCCTGGTCTGATCAGGCGTTGTGGACGGGATCCGTTAAGGGACTTTGGAGCCAATAACAGTACCGCAATTTGCGGTACCGTTATTTGCTCCTTACCCATTCCCATTGAGCCCTATGGGGGCTGAAATGGGAATGGGGAATGGTTTTGTCAATGGGGATTTACCGGTCCCGCCAAGCTCGGAATGGACCGGTAAATCACCATTGCACCACGCCGGAGGCGGTACCAGTATTGGAGGCAGCCACGGAGCTAATTGCTCCATGGCTACCACCATACTCGGAATGAGGCCCTTTGTCTTCATCAGATTTCACTTTAACGTCCGTCCATAATATTCATTGATGCATTCTGATATCTTGGCAGGCAACATCCTTCCATCTAGCATTCTTCCATGTGACATCCTTCCACACTTTCAATGTGAGGGTACATTCTGCATGGCTGTCTGTGTTCATACCATCGTTCATACACTCAATGCGGTATAGAAATGATGGACGAGGTCCCATTTATTGCTTTACACTGACTGTTCCAGTATGATGGCGGAGGGGGGTGAGAACTGGTGGGGTAGAGTCCATCTGCTCCTCTACAAAACCTTGCCCATCACGGAGGAGCAGAATGAGCCAAGGAGCTCTGCCTCAGCACTTTGGTCCAGCTACTGGACTGGCTTGAAATGTCATGGAGAAACCCAGTTTCCTTCACATTCCTTCCTTGACAGTTTCTACCCCAGCCATGCATTTCCAATGTGCTTAGCGAGGCTGGACCATTTTGCTTCCCGATTCTTGTGTGGCCCACTGGGAATACAGTTTTATGTGTGAGTGGGCGCTGCTGCAATAAAACACAACGGCACCTCTCTACTGGGCATCTAAGGTATCTGAGGCTTTTCCTTTTGTCTTCACTTTGATGTGATACTTTTGACATGATAAATGTATTATATTAGCTTTGAAAATCCCTGTAAATCTGCTTTGACATAGCATATTTTTGTAAAGCATTTCATGCCATTGCTCTGTAACTGACTTTTATTTACTGACTTTAATAATCTTTTAGATAAGTTCATGTAGCAACCAGCAGCCATTTTAGTCGTTCTTCACAATGGATATATTGTGCTCAAGGTAAAGAGAAAGCTATGGTAAATTCAGGCTGGCCTACCATAATGAGCTGCATATCTGTGCGACAGTAAGCAAATAAACCTCTTGCCGTGTTTTGTTTTATGTTTCTGACACTCTCCCTACAACCTCTGAGCCAAAGGATCCTGGTATCAGCCTTTGCAACTGTCACTTGGGTTCTTTTGTAGGAACCAAATGAACTCTCATTACGTTTCTCGGTATTTAACAAAACATAACTGTGGCAGAGACCCACGATATGGTCGACAGTGCCCGTATACCAAAAGGCAGTAACTAAATAAGGAAAGAGGCACCCCTTTAACTCTGGATTCCCCACCACATGTGCATGAAATCATTGGTTTGATGGGCAGTCTGGTGTACTGTGTATTGTGTCGGCAGTAAGGTCTACGGATTCAATGGAATGGTATGCATGGAATTAATGTATTTTATGGTAAATATGGAATGTGCATATATTATTTGTATGTATGTGTATAGGTAAAAGCACTTTCACATACAGTAAAAAGAAAAACCAAAGCATATTTACAATTCCAAAATAGCAAACTGTAAAATCTACACACCACTTACATACAGTTTAAAATACATTCATTCGTAATTTCATATCTTCAACATTCTAGATCAATATAAGCAGATATAGTATTCACAATTTCATTTGAGGTGCCAGTTCATTGAGCTACAACCTTTAGATGCAGTAGAGTTTGGTTACATTGTTGCGTAAGTAATTATTTGCCCATTTCCTTACTGTACTTGATTAGGTCTGTCAAGCTTGCCTGAGGGCGTAACCTCGATAAAGGGCAATGCGGACGGATGTGTTGTCTGTGTTAAGGCAGCATGCCCAAAAACCGTCGCCTTTAATGACATCATATCTTGCAGCACACTGGAATCCTACAAGGTCAAGCAATCCTACAAGGTCTGTAGAGGTTGACGTTCGAACTCTCCGCTTGTGCAGAGGATGTAGTTTTGAGGGATTTGCCTCTAGTTATCTCACCCAATGTAATACCAAACGTATTGATCTCACACACATAGGCCATCAAAGGGCTGGCAAAATAAAGACCAGACTGCAAGAGATGGTCTGGTTTCCCAATTTGTAATGAAAAGTGAATTCATTTTCATTCCCATCGCCCACTGAATCATCAGGAACAAGCAAGGTCTCCCTCAAAGGTGTGAGCATGGATTTCGGTACTGTCCCCCAGTCACAACATTTCCTGTTAGTATTGGAGGAGTTTTCCAGATACCTGTATGTATGATTTGTCAACAACAGCAAGAGAGGTCATAGCAGTGACTGGGGAGATGCTCCCAGCACAAGGAATACCCAATACAGTGAGGACTGGTGATGGCCTCTGTTCCAAGGAAAGGAGTTTGAGAACGTCATGCCACAGTATGGCATACAACTTAAAAAGCTCACATCTTGCTGGCCAAGGGCTAACAGGGATACGGAATGATCCATGGGTGCTCTCAAAAGAACATTCTGCATTTCCCATGATTTGGGAGAAGCACTGGAACATGTTCTTCCAATGTTTTACACAGTCTACCACACCACTTCACAAAGTGGCCTGGGGTGGCACCAGCAGAAGCATTGTCGAATTCGAAGGTCAGATGTGTGATATAGCAACACCAGTCAAAGGAATGAGTACACATTGACAAAGGATGCATCAGGAGAAAATAAATACAAGACAATGACAAAGAGACCGCCAGACAACGGCTCAGAGACATCCCATTTAATTTCATTGATGAGGCACTGATAGAAAATAGGAATCAGATGCATATGATATGATAGGTTATTTATAATGCACTTAATACCCAGAAGTTTCTAAGCGCAGACCCGGGGATCAAACCGGTGGTGCTTTGTGTCATCTTGCTTCCAAGGCAAGCACGTTGCCACTGAGCTATCCTCCAGAGACAAAACTATGTCTGACATAAGAAGTGACCCTGGGGGTCATTACAGAGAAGTGAGGGTCGATGATAATGTCTGCAGATTGGCTCAAATAGTTTCCCAGACCCAGTGAAACGGAGAACCATGAAGGGGTCAGCCACCAGAACGAAGGACAGCAATGACAAGCAAGCATTGATTTGAGCAGAGATCACAGGTCATCGTGCGAGACCATCAGAGACAACATGCAGCACCCCAAATGTATGACAAAGTGCCACATGAAGATAACCTGAGAAGATGTGCTCCAGGAGAAGGGAGACAAGTTCCCACTTGGTTGCAAGACTATGTTCGGGATTGAGTGTAATTAAGTTTGAAGAATGTTATTTCATTTTGGTGCATCAGGGATGAGATTCTGTGACAGAGGATTCCCTGGTGCTTCAGTATGTCCTCCATCCCTAGCGTGAGACAGTCATGTCTAGTGATAGAGATTGCACCAGTTGGGCGTGACCAGTATCAAATTGCAACTTGTGGTTGTCTATATTGCTTTGAGTGGCAAAGATCCATCTGGCTACACTGATTCCAACAATGCCTACAACAAACAACCTCTCACTTCACTGGGGCTGTTATCAGAATGAGGACTATTCTCCTGGGCATGCCAAGTGGTATTTATTTTGTAGAGGTTTACGTGGAGTTGGTTCCTATATATATTTGGTGTTTTTTGTATTGAACTATCTGGCAGGCAAGGCCTCTTTAGGGGCATATTATAGTCCTCTCACCTTTCACGTTGTTTATTCTAGATGACAAATAATTTTTGTCCTTATAAACCCTATCTTTGGTGAAGATGGAGTTAATCATTGGAGAAGATGCACATTTTATTTGAAGACTTGATTTTAGTAGGACTGTTTTACAAAATGCGCTTGAACAAAATGTGAATTACATATTGTGTTAAATTGCTTTAATGGTAGTGCATGGGAAGTAAGTTTTATCGGTGTCCAGCATTTTATCGACATTTGAAATCAATACCTGATATAAAGTTAGCATTTGGACTTGTGACACTTTTATGTTAATTTGTTCATTGAAAATAGAAATAAAGTGGTAACATGAAGCATTTTTAATTAAACCAGATCACAGTTAAAACATTTTATTGGAACCACACTCTGATTCCGTATCCTTCCTAATGAAAGTTTGTGTTTAGGATATTGTATGGAATGACTCCTTGAGTGAAGTCTAACTTCTTGTAATTGAAAGAAAAACAAAAGTGAGCAGAAGCTGTGGGAATAATAGACAGTTATAAGCTGAATAATAGCCAGTTATATGCTGATTGTAATAAGATTAGCTGTACCCATGGTAAAGAGGTAAAAACCTTTTGCTAAAGATTGTACATGCAATTTAGTTATGGTTTTCATAACTACACAACATCCTTTGTAAATTAGTTTCAACAGCCAAATTTTATATTATGTTTTTTGTGTCAGATGAGATACTTGCACATTACAACTATGTAGACAAAACAAAACTAATGTTCTAGGTGACTTCTAACAACGACTCAAATAACTAATTTAAAAAAATGACTCAACAAGATAAACCTCTGGCTGATGAACAATAATCTTAAAGTCAACGTAAATCAAACTGAAATACTGATCACCCCACGCAACGACAATCAACCACAGCTTTCACTACCTTGGGCACCAGCAATGGGAATAAGACACAAAACATCAACAGTAATAAAGGAACCAAGGACTACTCATGGACAATCTCAAGCAGTCTCATGCTAGAACCACAGACCAACTCAAAAGTATTAAAAATGCATTTACCAGTTACGCTCAATGAGGTGTATCTTTCCGTACCCACATTTTTCACACCAGACCTGCACCATAATGTCCCTGATACTGTCAAGAATAAATAAATTATACAAACAACATATACCTAGGAATGCCTGATTACCTCACCAAGAAAGCACAACACGTGTAAAGCATGGCATCAAGACTGCTGATAAGGATAAACTTGAGAGTAAACATCACCCTGCTCCTGAGAAGCCTACACTGGTTACCAGTAAAAAAGAATACACTTCAAAACACTCTGCAAAGCTCACGGGTCACCAATGGGCTGGGACCAGAATGATATCAATCAATAATAACCTATGACCAACAAATAAAAACCTTGAGATCAGGCAGCGACATACTTATAGTATCAAGGAAATATGAGAAAAACAAGTACGGAGGCACTGCTTTCTCCAGCCTCGTAGCAAAAATATGGAACTCTCACCCATAAGAAATCAGGACAACAGAAGACCATCTGTCATTCAGGAAACTACTCAGAACGGTATTATTGTTTTCCCAATGAGGTGTTTCCTATATCATTTTTTTTTTTCAGGGCCTAGAGAAGGAGAAAAGCAGAAAAGAAAATCCCTAACGACTTCTGATTACATTATTTATTGTTGGTCTGAATGCATTTAAATATATGTGACTTAATTAAATGTGTACATGTAAAGGTATTTTATGACTGTAACTTTTTCCTTTTATCACGTTTGCTTTACTTGACTACTAAAAACCTGGCAATTCGACACAGCAAGATAGATATATATCCATATATCCATACCGAATACATATCGATACTCAAAGATATGAAAACAAAGAACATACAACCAGAACAAGGCCACTACTGCACCTACCAGCAGCTTCTTAGCACATGACTAATCAAACTACCACAAGGACCAAAGCATCTTTCTTAAGAAACAGCACAACAAACCTGTCGAATTAAATGACAATCATATACAGTGATAACCTTCCTAAGTGAGTGCCCTTTTCATCCTTACCCAAAAACTAAAAATGCATAACAAGATTAACACGATCACTCTTCAAATACCTTACTCAAAACAACACGCTCACTAACTCACTGTCGTGAAAATATGCGAAAGAAATATTTGGGCTCATCACAACTAAGTGAAAAAACATCACCTCACAAATGAACTGCCAAAATGAACCCACAAAGCACAGATTCTCCCATAAACTGTTTCATCAGATGCAGCACCACTGTGCTTTTTACAACATATGTGGCATCCCAGCATCAGAGTTCCAGATACCAGCAGCCCTGCTGTGCTATCCAAAGGAACTCTGGAGCACTTGTTCCATTGAAGATGGCCGCCACTGACCCCTCCAGAGGCTCCCACTACCACCGCCTCCTTTCCCCTCAGAGGATTGAGCTCCAGCCCAGCCAATAACGGGGCATTGAGCTCGCTTGGAGACTGAGCCCTCCCGCCCCCACACCATTGCCTCCTTGCAAAGCCTAGGACGCCTGTCTGGGCCTGTCCGGGGGAAAAGGGGCACCTTCATCTACTAAGGTACATTTTCTGTATCTGTTTTCCACACTTGGAGCCTGTCCCAATGCTCCAATCCACTCAATATGCTTAGTAAGTGCCTTCATTCTTTGTTCTCCGCACTCGAGGAAATACTGTGCCGGCCGGGTTTCCCGCATTGCTTATTATACTCAGCACCTATCTGATTTGTCAGCATGCGCTGCTAACATCCTTTCACCTGATACTGCCTAATGTAACCCTCAGCCTAATGCCAACCATGTATTTTGCCTGATACTGCCTAACGTGACCCTCAGGCTCTTGCCAACCATGTATTTTGTTTGATACTGCCTAACGTGACCCTCAGGCTCTTGCCAACCATGTATTTTGCCTGATACCACCTAACAAGACCCTCAGCCTAATGCTAACCATGTATTGTGCCTGATACTGCCTAACGTGACCCTCAGCCTAATGCCAGCCATGTATTTTGCCTGTTACTACCTAACGTGACCTTCAGTTTAATGTTTTATGCTAACCATGTGTTTTGCCTGTTACTGCCTAACGTGACACTCAGCCTAATGCTAACCATGTATTTCGTCTGAAACTACCTGACTTACTGGGCAGCCTTGTGCTGTTTATGAAACCTGTCCTGTCTGTAACAACATGCTTTTCATATGCCTGCCTGCATGCCTGATCTAGCCCCATACCATAAGTTGAGACTTTGCCAGTCTCTGTACACACACCAACTTTCTTTGTAACTCATTTGCGTCCTTGCACTTTACGAAATGTACTACGCACTTTCTGTAACTAGCGCCTAGATGTCTATGGGTTTTGTTGAGCTGAAATAAATGTAAATAAATAAATAAACCTCAGGTCTCCCATAGGGAAACATACACTTGCATGGAAAACACCACAAACCACTTCGAGAACACAACTGCACTGAGTCCAGTGGCTCTACTTTCTACTTGGACCAACAGTTCAGAACAACCATGTAATTTCCTTCTAACTCCCTAAACATCCCCCTACCTTCTGCATCTATAAATCCAAAAAGTGCCTGAAGACCATGAAAATTGCAGTTGTGCATGGTACAAATCCAAATAACATAGCCTTATTAACCTATCTGGATGATACTGTCCTTATTGCTAGAACGCCATATTCACTGCAACTTCAAATCAATGTTCAAGTCAATTTTATGCAAAGTGTGGACCTGTTAATTAAGCTAAATCAGTTATATTAGCTTGTCAATCAGGCCAACAACATTTCAAATTACTTACCTTTAGAGCTCTGTAGGAAATCAGTAAAGTCTTCACACGTTATGATTACCTGTGCTTTATCTTTACATCCAGCCTGAGTGGAGTGACATGTATAGATAATGAAAATACTGGGTAGGGCTCTGGGCAATCTCTGGACTTTCCTGTTCACAAACTGAAGAGAACCACTTCATCAAATTGTTAATCGGTCTACCAAACTCTGACCTTACGTATTCTGCTCACAGTGAACTTCGAGTACCTTGGTAAGAAGATAAATAAACTACAACAAAAACCTGTCAAACTTAGAGCATGGTCAAATGATAGAGCTACCCTCAAATAACCTTCCCATGGGGTAGAATCAGATACCACGTTCCTTTGCAACTCCTAAGCATGACCACTCTGATCTTTGGCCCCTCTCTGTCCTTCCTTTACCTGCTTTTCTTCTATCCTTTCATTTTCAGGTGATTCCTGCTTTGTTAACCTTCCCTTCACTCTGTCCACTGGCACCTTCTTTGGCTTTCTCTTTTATCACATTGTTCTGTCCCTGGCACCTTCTGCTGATTTACTTTACTTTTTTGCACTCTTGCACTTCTTCTTGTCCTTATCGTGCTTCTTGCACAGCTAATTTGCACTTGCACCTCTCCTTTAGTTTCAGGTCACTTGCACCCTTCTATTCACATTACTGCCTTTCCTAGAAACATTACTGGCTTCCTTTTGGCTGAGGCAATGCCTATGTTTCAAGTGTTTCATCTTCTTTATTGCATGGGTCCAAGACCCCTTTAACTTTCTCATATATGCAGGTCCCAGACCTCTTTGGCTTTTCATATAACTTGGCTCTTTACTACAAGTCCCACAATGTGCCTCTTCCTATGCAACGATAGTGGACTTTAAGTTCACAAGAAGATTATTTTCTCTCACTTTCCTGCTTTTTGTCACTTTCCACTCTTTCACTTCTTTCTGTTTCATGCCTCTTGGCAATCTGTTGCTTTCTTTTCATTCCGTGCCGCTTTACTGTTTGTGCCTTTCTCCTTTCTCCTACTCTGCAGCAGTCACACGCACTCTCCCGAGTTTCTCTCTCATTCACTTTCACGAAACTCACCAGGCAGCATTGAATTGACAGGCAGTCCCTCCATGATTCATGGGTTTGAGGCCAGTGTCTCACCACCTGCCTCCAAGACTCATGGGGCCAGCACAGGTCCCAAAGGAATGAGCATTCCACTAAACACTGCCAGCAGGATGCAGGCAACCTCACTCCAGCTCCTTGGATACATAGCATCCTCTCCATGCTGCATCCCCCCACAGACACAGGGCCAGTGTATCCACGCGTCATTCTCCCCAAGCCTTGAGCTTCTGCCTCTCTCTGTTACTTTACTGCTCTGGTCCAGGGGGCATCCCCAGCTCGCTCACTGCTTCTGGCAGAACCTGGCTCGGGACTGAGAAGGGATGCACTGCTGGGCTCAGCCATGCAGCCTCCCTTTTGCTCTCCCAACTGCTTCTCTCCCTACACTCTCAGCAGTCTCCTTTTATACACCTGTGTGACCCACCTCCCCACCTGTTTCTGTTCTAATATGGTATTCCCACCTCTCCCTTGGATTGTGGACAATGTGGCCTGCATAACCCATAAAGGATTCAGGGACTTCTTCCTCCTTGCCTATTATCTTTTTGAGATACCACGTCTCAGCTGGTATATTTCCATGATCACAACCCCAGACTCACCTACCGAGGTGATCCTAGCTCGCTCTTCCAGCCCCTGGGTTGGGATCCGTAAGTGACAGCCCTCCCCTGGCCCCCTAAATAGAGGATTATCGGGTTCTACTTGGGAGAATACTCCTAGGTTTCACGCAGTGTATGGAATCATGTCTGCAATTTGTTACTTTGACACATATATCAGTTAGTTATGGAGCTCCTTGGAAGTAATAGATTCCATGGCACAAGCTTGACTCTGATCAATTACCTGCAGGCATAATTGTTCATGTTCTGTCAGAGGCAGAGTGTATCAGAAGGCCCTGCATGAGGGGTGCAGATAATGTCATTTTCCAACATCTTTCTGGGATATGTTGGGTATTTTGTGGATATTTGGGGCTTTGCGGTATTTTCTTACCGCCAAAATACCTTTAGCAATAATCACTCTCTGTATTCATATTGGGTCACACATGACAATAATACATTGCATTATTTCAGAATTCAGACCTATTTAGATGATATGCGCGGTAGTTTGCAGGTTTGTTGGTATAGTGGTTGGTTTATTTGTGGCCCCAATATCCAACATCCCTTGTTTTTATCTAGATTGTTCTTGATCACTAGAGAGACCTCAGGCCTACATTTTAGGGATACCACATTTTCAGTGTTAGTGTTGTGTGCCACCATGGGCTATTGTGGTATTTTTGTGGTAATTTCCACTACCTTATATACGGTAGGGAACTATGTCCAGAGAGTCTCTCTTCCCGTTGACTCATGTACCTCCAACAGGCTATGCTACAAACAGTCACTCACAACTGTCCATACTGAATAGAATCATGCACAAATCTGTTTTAAAATGACAATTGCACTGTTTAAAAATCTATCCACGTTTAAACCTTTTCCCATGCAAAATGAAAGAGAGAAATAATACACACTAGGTATCTGTTTTCAAATATTTTTGTATTATAGAAATTTCTTTTAAACACAGTTTAACTTTTTTTACAGAAATAAATGAAATGGTACAACATTATTTGTGATAAAATGAACAGAGAGCCGCATGAATATATTCAATTGGTAACATTAAATATGCTGATAAGAGACTGAGACTCCCTCGAATACACTGACTGAACAGTTTCGCACACTTTCGCACAGCTCCCACTCGCTTCTGTAATTACCTTATCTGTTCAGCATGAGTTTTCTCCAGCTATTTTCTTTCTGAATTTGGCTCCCTTGAAAATCAACCCCAGTGAGAACAAGCGTCTGCCGTTCTCAAACCGGGGTTATTGCCTGAAACTCTCAGCTTTTGCAGCAGGAATGCCCCAGCCAGGAGACCGATCCTTCTCCTAGCTCTGCAAGATCTCGATTGTTCTCCCCCTCCCCTCAAGCTTCTCCAGCAAAGTTCTAATCACAGCCTCTAGCATGATACTTGCTATGACGCTGCTCCAATCAGAATCAATCATGTCATCTCCTCCCTCACTACACAATGGCTCACTTCTACAGTGGCAATTGTAACACACTGATTTCCTGTTCCTTCGAGCTCTTTGCTTCCTGTAGTTATGTGGACAGAGCAGCAGAGAAAAAAAATGAATGTGCGTTTAAAAGTTCACTTTCAGAGTAGGCCTAATTCTGCAGTGGAGACACATTTTATTAGTGGGTTATGTTAAATGAAGTTTTATTAGTCAGGTTAGTTATTAATAAGGTTAGTTATTAATTTTCAAATGTGTCTCTTGCAACATAGGCATTTCAGGTGAAAAATAGTGTGAATTTTGAATGTGCAGATGTGTGCTTTTAACTGTAAAAATTGATTTGCATCTTATATGTAAAAATCGTTTTTGACTGAATAGCCTGTCTTTACTTATATGTCCATGTTACTCTGGCAACACATATAGCAATGCACCACACCCATGTAGTGGTGCTGCATGAAAAATTGCTACCTGTGCAGTAGTGCTGTACTCTGTGCTGTAACACGCCAAATATCCTTACATACCCTCCTTTTGTTTTTAGAACTTGGCTACGATCCAAGTCAATTCCTAAAAACAACTTGTTCTTTTTTTTCTTTTAAAATGCATGTGTATTGGGATATCTTTCTCTTCCTGACGTAGCTACTAAAATCAGTAACATTTTCATTTTTACTGATAGCACAATCAACCATCCACCCATGATTAGCACCAGGACAGCCAAACCCATTATTGAGCGTTCCCCCCATTCATTTATGAATCTTACTTGTTCATCCAGTCCCCCTCTAATCCCATCTAATGTTGTTTGTATTATTTCTAGGTCAATACTCAGTTGTTGCGCTTTAGTACTCAGTGTTCCTACCGAAATAGAATTGGCTGTTGATATTGTGGTACCTATTATGGCTCCAACTATAGACATTACCAATGATATCGCGACCATCACCGCACCTCTCTTTCCTCTCCTCTTCTTAATGTCTGCTGAATTCACAAATGTTTTCTCCAACTGCATTAATATATCTCTTATTGACTGCTTAGTGTCCTCTTTTCTTATTTCCAGCCACTCTTTAGTCGGTTCAATCTTAATTCCGGTATTGTTCAAATGTTTTTCAATCAAAATCTCAGGATTCAATGGTATGTAGATATTTTGGAAAATCATCCTTCTATCACTCATGATGAATCCTGGTGCCTCTTCCACCGCGATACCAGATGCCTGTCCAGGTTCAATGACAACCTGTGCTTCTGAATTCTTGAAGATCCCTCCAATTATCATCATCATTAACCATATCATCGGTATCATCTTCAATGCTGATCGCTTTGCAGCCTTGGTCTTCACTCCTCTTTGGGGCTTTCCCGGAATCCGTCCACGTGGGCTCCAGGACTCCATTGTCTCCCGTGACCTCCGGTATAAATAGTTAATGTTCTAAACCAAAATAGAAAAGAAACAGATTAAGTATATTGCACAATACTAACTTCACCCTTTTTCCAAAAATAAAACATGCTTGGTAAAAACATTGTTTTTTTTTTCTTTTTTTTTTTTTTCCTGAAATTAAACACAAAGTAAAAAGAAAACAAGCATATATAAAATAGCATTCAATATTTAATACATTTTCTCTCTGCACACCAACCATGAGCTTCCATTATATATATTTATTTATTTAATTATTTATTTATTTACTTATTTTATATTATATATTTTTACATATATTACAGTGTTTGTGTGCCATTGTAACAATCAACTTTTTAACTTCTCTGTCACTGCCTCCTGATTGTATCCATTTATTTTCTGTTGTTGTGTTCAATGGACTTTATGTTGTATTGTGTGCATCAGTGGGTTTCTACATGCTCAAGCTGCCTGATCTCATGTCTGGGATGGCATGGTTTGATTTGATTTACATGGACGAACTGCTCTATTGCCGTTTCACCTTCATTTTTCAAAATGTTATAAACTACAGGAGAGACCTTATCTATAATTCGAAATGGCCCCTGCCAGGCTGCTAGAAATTTAGAATGTTTCTGTTTACTTTTTCCAAAATGAAACTTGTACACCTGATCCCCAACACTCACTGATGTTCTTTTATCATAGTATGTTTTAGCACTGTCAGCAGCCCTTTCCAGATTTCTCTGCACAAAAGCAAATGCATGTTGCAAATGCTTCCTCAGTTCATCAATGTACCATGAACTGTGGATGCACTCACAAGTGTCTGCTCATGTGTTCTGTATAGTAGGTGTTGTGGTAACACCATTTTTCTACCTGTCAAGACCTCATGGGGGCTAACACCTGTTGCTTTGGCAGGAGTTGATCTGATTGCCATCAAAACCAACGGTAAACGTAAATCCCAGCTGGAACCTGCTTCTGCCACGAATTTCTTTAAAATATCCACAACAGACCTATTGCTCCGTTCAACTCCACCTGAAGAGGCCGCCCGATATGCAATATGTAGTTTTCTTTTCACACCCAGTATTTGCCATACCTTACTCATTGGAGTACTTGTGAAATGACTTCCTCTGTCTGACTCAATTCTTTGTGGCAACCCAAACCTTGAGAACACATGGTTCACCAGCAATGTGGCTGCTGTTTGCGCACTACAATCTGGTGCAGGAATGCATTCAATCCACTTTGACATCAAACATACCACACTTAAAATATAACGGTTTCCTCTGATCGACCTTTTTAAAGGCCCTACATAGTCTATTTGCAAATCTGACCATGGATGAGTTAGGCCTCTTTTCATTAATGGGACTCTATGCATTAGTGAAGCAGGTTTAAATTGGGCGCATACTAGACATCCTCTAGTATATAATTCCACATCTTGGGACATATGTGGCCAGTAAGCATAATCTTTTAGTATTTCTAATGTTTTTTGTGAACCTCTATGGCCTGCAGTTATGGCATCATGTGTATGGTGTAGCATTAGCCCTCTGAACGAAAGGGGTACCACCCACTGTATTTGTCCTGTTATGGACTCTCTAATCATGAGTCCATCCTGTAATCTAATTCGTGTTTTGTTCTTTAAGAGCACTCTCAACTCTTCTTTTCCCATACAATCATTTTCTGTTAAAGGATTTTGTTCAGGATCTATGAAATGATTATAATAAATTCCCAATCATTCTTTTGTGCCTCAATCAAATCTTGGTCTTGCGTGTCATGACTCCACTGTACCACTGGTTGATTTACCTCCTTTGGTGCTTTAGAACGTGTTACTGCATCAATTTGTATTTCACCCATTAAATAATCAATAGGTAGCAATTCTCCCATCACAGCCCCAATCTTAGCCAGGTGGTCTGCCTTATCATTTCCCTCCTTATCCTCTCCTGGTGTTTTTAAATGCCCACGAATTTTTCTCCAGTATATTGTTAAATTATTCTCTGACACCAATTTGTCTATGGCTTGGATCATTTTTCCATGTTTAAGTGGCTTTTTGTTGTATGTAACCATGCCTCTTGCTTTCCAACCAGGCAAATACTCCACAAAGCTATTCCGTGCATAGTCAGAATCAGTCACCAGGACAATTTCACTGAACTTTTTATCAACTGCAGTAGTAATTGCTTTATAAATGGCTGCCAATTCCGCCACCTGAATGCTCCTATCTCCAATCCTCATCCCTATACTGGGGACGCCTTTACATTTCAACCAGACATTTCCTATTCCTGCCACTAATTGTTTATTACTGTCATTTTCAATGTGAAAAGCACAACCATCCACATATACAGTTGGCAAATCCTTGCATGTTTTTTCATCAAAAGCTTTGTGTGGTGATTGTTCAAATTCCTGCAACTAGTTTCCACTTCCATTTCATTTGGTATTTGTTCAGCTGCGCAGTCATGTAAGTCAGTTAACCCTTGAGCAATTGGGTTCTTTTTATTTTGTCCATATCTCACTTCTACAGGAAAACCTTGTAATGCCAGCATCCATGAAGTGATTCTGGACTGCGCTAGATTACCTGATCTAATTCTTTTACTCTCTAAAAATTGCAAAGATTGATGATTTGTTTCAATAATTACCTTTTCTCCCTGAACAATGGGGCGGAAATGTTGTAGCGCCCACACAGTGGTTAATAGGGCCTTTTCACATTCAGCAAATTTCATTTCAACTTGGGAAAATGCCTTACTTGCATAGGCAATGGCTTTGTGGTTCAAATCGTGTTTTTGTGATAACACTGCTGACATACAATGTTCAGAAAAACCTATTTCTATAAAGAAAACCCTGTCCTTTATGGGATATGCTAAACATGGTGCCTTTACAAGACATTCCTTTAATTTAGCCACTGCATCAGACTGCTCTTTTTCCCATTTCCAGGAGTATTCAGTTTAAGCAGTTTAGTCAATGGTTGAGTCATTTCTGCATAATTTTCAATGAACTTTCTGTTATAGCCTGTCATCCCTAATAAACTTTTTACTCCTTTCACATTTTTAGGATCTTTTAATCTTTGCATGGCCTCTATTTTCTTCTTTTGTGGATTTAGCCCATGTTCAGTCACTTCATGCCCTAGAAAGTTCACTTTTTTCTTGCACCATTGTGCTTTTTGTAAAGATACTTTGGCGCCTGCTTTCTGCAATTGGCCTAGAACATGTCTTATTTCATCAAAATGGCTTTTCAGGCCCTCACTTTTTATCAGGACATCATCCACGTAAACTATTGTTCCTCTTTCCGCTGCATCCGGCATGGCCTTTCTCAAAAATATGCCAAATTCACTCCCACTATTGATGTACCTGAACGGAGCTCTAAGCCAGGCATATTGAGTCCTGTCAAATGTAAAGGAAAATAAATTCTGTATCTCCTCTGCCAATGGCATGCACCAATATCCAGAGGTGAGATCTAATGTGGTAAATACTTTTGAACCATGTACCTGAGCTAGGCCCTGATCAATGAATGGCAGTGGCCATCTAGATACTGGTACTCTTTTATTTAACTCTCTCAAGTCTGCACATAGCCGCCATTGACCATTTGGCCTTAACACACCTAAAATAGGTGTATTGGATGTGCTATGAATGGGCCTGATGATTCCCCGCGATTCCAAATTTTTAATAATCTCTGCCAATGATTCTAAACATGCCAGCGGTAGTCTATACTGGTGTACAAACACTGGACTTCTGCTACACCCTTCTGGTAGTGTGGCCACATGTAAATCAGTTAAACCACAATCATAAGCATCGTTTGCAAATACATCCTTAAACTCCATAAATATCTCCCTCAGATTTTCCCTATCCTCATTGCTGTCACACGCATCCGCTAAGGAGATCTGCTCTTCTACCATTTTGGAAAATTCTGGAAAATCTTCTGGTAAGGGAATCTCAGCGCTTTCTTCTAACTGTGTGGCTGTGTCTTTTTGTAAAGCTGCCACTTTTAAATATTTTGGCAAATCAGCTTCCACTTCAATGGGCTGATTTTCTGTTTCATTTTCATTTAAATTAAATATTATGCAATCCTCTTGATGGCAGCACACTGTCTCATTTGAATCATAAGGATACACAGAATGAATTTTAAATATTCCTTTGGGCTGAGAGCCCAGGTGTTCTGGCAACTCACCCTTGGCATCTACATACTTTTCAGGGATATTTCCAATCACCATGTTATTTAAATCTGCCGTATAATGTGATTTTTGTATGGCCATTCCTAATGGGGAGTTTTCCTCTAAATGAATATACTAACAACCTTTATTATTTAGCATAATATTTACAGATCCTTCACCAATATCTACCAATGGAATGTATTCATAATCCAGGCCTTGCTGTTTTATGGATTCATTCAGGCATACAAATGCATCAGAGTCTTTCATCTGCTGTCCATTTTTGCATTTCAGTGTTATTGCAAACTGTTTTGTAAATGCAGGAATAATAGTATCTTTCCTCATTTGTAATTCGATTGCATAAGGAACCAGTTGTGCACAATGATAAGCCCTTCTTTTGTCTTCAAATTCAGGTGCCGGACCACCTAGGCGTGACCATATTTTTTGATAAGGAAATCTAACACCATACACATTCTGTGCATGATGTCATTGCCCATGTAAAATTCATTTTGTGCTCCACTCACTATCCATACATTATGGTAAATTGTTTTCTGCCCAATGCTAATTTTAAGCATGCATCTGCCTGCAATTCGGTTTTCAAAGTCTGGACTGTCCAACCCAGAAACATATTGGTTTTTAATCCTAAATTTCGGGATTTCTTCCCTCTCCATTATTTTTTGCAACAATTTCTCATTAATGAAACTCCTTTCATGTCCAAGCGCTAAAGTGCCTTTTATTGTTTTAAAATAGTCATTTATACCAACATGAACCCATGGTTGCTCATCTTCCATGTGTATTTCTGCCAGAGTGGTAATGTGTTTTTCTGAATCTGTTTTAGGAGCAATATTCTGTTTGCATGTTTTCTCTTTTAAATAAAAACGTAATGGGTGCTCATCTATGGCAGTCTGCCAATTTTTCCTTGGGTCCAAGTATATTTGTACAGGTAGTTTTTCATTGTCGCTCTGCATTTTGTCTTGACACATTAATATAACAGTGACACTAGGTATGTAACTATTCTGGAGATATACCTCCACAGCATCATTTGTTTTGGCAACGGTGTGACATTCATTTATGTTGCTGTTTTGTGATTTTAGTTTCTTAGGCCTCAATGGTTTTTTGGTTAAGGACCACAGCGCTCCATTCACCCCATCTATGAGAGGAGACAATCTTTTCAGGCAATCTGTCCCCATCAGAAATGGAATTTCACAAATATATGTGATCAATACCTTTTGTTTTATTCTGGGCTTTCCTATTTTTATGTCAACCTCAGTTACACCTATGATGGGCACCTCCTCCCCATTAAAGTTATGCACTGGACCTTGATTTTCCTTCACTGTGATCTGACTCTGTGGGGGTCTCCCTTCATTGATACTCTTTACCAGCTCCTTGGACATAATTGTGGCCTGTGCGCCAGTGTCAATCATAGCAAAGGTGTGGAATTTTTCTTCTACAGTGATGGGTGCATAATATCTGTCCTCAACTTCCTCTAATACACATAAGAAGTGTGAATTCTTACTGATTTCAGGGCTCACCTTTCTCAGGCCTTTTTCACTTTTGGCTAAGCACATTGGTAAATGGAAAGACATTTTTCCCTCCTTTTTACCCATTTCTGCGCGAGAGACTTTATTCATTTCTCCATGATCAGAGGTTTTTTGGAGTGTGGCCACTGTTCGCCCATCCATCTGGGTAACATCAGAGACCACATTACAACCTTCCAACTGAACATGTGTAACAACATCATTCAGCAATTTGTCATTTTTTAATTCTGTGCATTTGTGATCATTTAGTGTGATACCAGCCCTTTCAGCCTCTTCAAAAATATGTGGCTCAAAGAATTCTTCAGGTGATTGACTTGTACCCTCCTTTTGAGTATTTCCTTTTTCTGCCTGTGTTTGGTCATTGTTTTGCTTGCCCAGGGAAGGAGCTATAGCATCCCCACTTACTCCCTGTTCCCTGGTATTCCCCATGCATGAGTCATTTTTCTTAAATCTGTCCCTTTGTTCTTTTGGAATTCCTAATGTTTCTTTTTCATTTGTGCAAATCTTTACTGTTTTATTTAGCTCTAGGTTAAACCGTACCTCTTTTTTAGGAGTATTTGCACTTTCTGTCACATGTTCATTTACTGGCACTTTCATTTTTAATTCATTAGGCATCTCAGAGTCGTTATGCAAAATTATATCAGAGCAATCTGTCATTTTGGCATTGCAGTTATCATGAGTACTTAGTCACTTTTCGGAAGCCCCCCGGTCATTGCTATGGCCATCAGCCCCCTCTTTGGAAGGTTGCTTTTGCGCTGTATAGAGCTTTCCTTTTTGCTCAGCTAACATTTTCACTTGGGCCTCAAAGCACTGGAACCTTTCCATCTCTCTAGAATCCTCTTTCTGTGGCCTAGGTCGATATTGGTTGTTTTCCCCCTGATTGGATCTATTCTGATACCTCTCAGGTGATTGATATCGGTTGGGATGGTTTCTGAACTCTTGATTCATTTGTGGAGGGGAGCGGGGTGCACCCATCCTTTGATTATAGTCCCCTGGTGGGTAATCATTGTACTGACGTGGATTGTAGTTCATGTTTTGCCTCATATCCTGTCTCTCAGATTGTGGGTACTGGCCCCTATGTTGATTTCCATTATCAGTAAATCGATCCACATATCGGGGTCTATCCTGATTACCATATATCATGGTGTTGGGATCAAATCTGCTCTGTGTCCCCAATGACTGGTAGGGACCATCATTTCTTTGATCTTGATTTTGTCTCTGGTTATTGTTCATACCTGCCATATCAGGCCGATATCCTACCCGGGGTCTGTCCCCTAAATACCTAGGGCTGATGTAGCTCTCCCTATTACTAGGATCATGTGATTGGAACATTGGTACAGGAAATGGCGATCTTTGTTGAGTACCCCTTTGTTCAGGTGTCACATTATTTTTACCTTGTCTTTGAGCAGACTCAAGGGACATTTTGGCTGACCTGATTTCCATTACTGTGGCTGAGGGCTCTTTAGATTTAGGTCTAGTATCTTTCATTTTATCACTTTCTCTACCCTGACAATAGAGTACCTCATATAGTTTTGTGCTTTGATGTACAATCCATTCAAGGGACTTGTCACGGTCAAATTCACGGACCAATTGGGATATGATGTCTTTCTGTAGCCCATAGAAGTATGCAGTTTTAAACTCATTGGAATTTGGGTCAAAAGATACATCAAAGTGAGAAAATGCTCTTTTTAAGTCTTGTAAAAATTTGCGAGGGGATGTATTAGGTCCAACAGTGATTGTGTAAGCGACTTTCTTTGCCTCCTGCAATGACTGAAAAGGAGAAAAATGACGCCTAATTTCTTTTTCAAACTCCACCCAGGTCATATTCTGCTGTTCATTTAATCCCCTTATGATGCTGGCCGTCGGGGCATCTAAAGTTAAATGAAAATATTGTCTGTACTGTTCCTTAGGTATCTGGAGTGCTTTAAAAATGTCATGCACCGCTTCTAAGTGATCCTCAATGCAGCATTCACCTCCATTTTTAAATGGTTTGATCAGGGCTTTAATGGATTTCATTATTTTTATGGGGCTACTTGTTGCAATACATGGAATTGCACTATTTTGTGATTCAATCCTGTTTTCAGGTGTATGAGATTGGTGGCTGCCCCCAATGGGAGTATCAAATCCCCCAAGGGCGCTGCAACCAAGTTCAGTCACCGGCCCAGTCACTTGAGCACTAGCTCTTTGGGCAGAACTAGAATTCACCTCCACTTCATTGAATGTGGTACCCTGCCGCCTCTCCTGGGACTTGGGAATGCACATTTGCTGTTCTAAGTCCTTACACTTTTTAAGGAGTCTGTTTGCTTCATTTTGCAAATAGTTGTTTTCATCACTCATCTTATTAATCACCTCCTACATGTCGCACATTTGCATTTGGCATTCATTGAACTCTTTATTTCTCTTGTCTCTTTCTTGAGTCATTTTAATCATTTCTTGTTCTGCACTCTGGAGATCACATTCTTTTTCACAATGTTCTTTTTGTAAAATCTGCATTTCAGAAATAACTTCATCTTTATCTTGCCTAATGTGGTCCACTAAGGCTTTTAAGTGTACCAATTCTTGCTCACTATCCTCAAATTGTTTCTTGCTTTTGGATAGCTGAGCATCAAAGTCTCTGCATTTTAATTGTATGTCTTTTTGGCATACATCCAATTCTGCTCTTAATATTTCCTGATTTTTACTTGCCCCATCTAATTCAGTCTTTAACCTGTTAATTAGCTGGGTATCATTTTCCTGCATTCGCAGGGACTTATTCAAAATAAACCATATTTTGCCACATAGCCGTATTAAACAGTCTTTCTCTGCACTTTTATCGGCTGCATTCAATAATCTTGTAAGGCAGACCTGAATTATGCTGCCTTCTGCAAAAATATTGTCTAGTTTTTCTTTCTGCACTTCACCCTGAATGCGGTCACGCCATTCTAAGGTGCTGTTCGACGACCACGTCCCATGTGCAAACAACTTTGCCTCTAAATATTGCACTGGTCTGAAAATGTGGTTTCCCTTTGTGACATTCTGAAATTCGTTTTTAGTGGCACACTGCTATTATAAAATGGGTTCCCTTTAATGTGCAAATGGCAGTGTGAGACACGCTTGCCACGCCCAGTAGGTACTCTATGATCACTTTCCCGGCCTGCAGCGCACCATAAATATGTTGGGTATTTTGTGGATATTTGGGGCTTTGCGGTATTTTCTTACCGCCAAAATGCCTTTAGCAATAATCACTCTCTGTATTCATATTGGGTCACACATGACAATAATACATTGCATTATTTCAGAATTCAGACCTATTTAGATGATATGCGCGGTAGTTTGCGTGGTTGGTTGGTATAGTGGTTGGTTTATTTGTGGCCCCAATATCCAACATCCCTTGTTTTTATCTAGATTGTTCTTGATCACTAGAGAGACCTCAGGCCTACATTTTAGGGATACCACATTTTCAGTGTTAGTGTTGTGTGCCACCATGGGCTATTGTGGTATTTTTGTGGTAATTTCCACTACCTTATATACGGTAGGAAACTATGTCCAGAGAGTCTCTCTTCCCGTTGACTCATGTATCTCCAACAGGCTATGCTACAAACAGTCACTGACAACTAACCATACTGAATAGAATCATGCACACATCTGTTTTAAAATGACAATTGCACTGTTTAAAAATCTACCCACGTTTAAACCTTTTCCCATGCAAAATGAAAGAGAGAAATAATACACACTAGCTATCTGTTTTCAAATATTTTTGTATTATAGAAATTTCTTTTAAAAACAGTTTAACTTTTTTTACAGAAATAAATGAAATGGTACAACATTATTTGTGATAAAATGAACAGAGAGCTGCGAGAATATATTCAATTGGTAACATTAAATATACTGATAAGAGACTGAGACTCCCTCGAATACACTGACTGAACAGTTTCGCACACTTTCGCACAGCTCCCACTCGCTTCTGTAATTACCTTATCTGTTCAGCATGAGTTTTCTCCGGCTATTTTCTTTCTGAATTTGGCTCCCTTGAAAATCAACCCCAGTGAGAACAAGCGTCTGCCGTTCTCAAACCGGGGTTATTGCCTGGAACTCTCAGCTTTTGCAGCAGGAATGCCCCAGCCAGGAAACAGATCCTTCTCCCAGCTCTACAAGATCTTGATTGTTCTCCCCTCCCCTCAAGCTTCTCCAGCAAAGTTCTAATCACAGCCTCTAGCATGATACTTGCTATGACGCTGCTCCAATCAGAATCAATCATGTCATCTCCTCCCTCACTACACAATGGCTCACTTCTACAGTGGCAATTGTAACAAACTGATTTCCTGTTCCTTCAAGCTCTTTGCTTCCTGTAGTTATGTGGACAGAGCAGCAGAGAAAAAAAATGAATGTGCGTTTAAAAGTTCACTTTCAGAGTAGGCCTAATTCTGCAGTGGAGACACATTTTATTAGTGGGTTATGTTAAATGAAGTTTTATTAGTCAGGTTAGTTATTAATAAAGTTAGTTATTAATTTTCAAATGTGTCTCTTGCAACATAGGCATTTCAGGTGAAAAATAGTGTGCATTTTGAATGTGCAGATGTGTGCTTTTAACTGTAAAAATGGATTTGCATCTTATATGTAAAAATCGTTTTTGACTGAATAGCCTGTCTTTACTTATATGTCCATGTTACTCTGGCAACACATATAGCAATGCACCACACCCATATCCTTACAGATATAGGCTTCTCACATTGAAGAATACATTGTTATGTCAGTGTGATGTGTGGTTATGAATGTGTTCATATTGCTTGACCAGTGTGACACAGTAAAATGGTGGCTTTGTACTTCAAGTGTTGGCTGCTGCAGTGTTTGGTGTTTTGATATATGCATGTTTCTTAGGTGTGTGCATGCAGGGTGTTCTTGTCTTTTTTTCCTGCCAAATCGGATGTGCTTCATATGTGTGTTTGAATAAGTTTGTGACAGGTAGCAGCAGCAGTGCTTGCAGTGTGTTTATTCTGTTACTGTACACAAACTCATTGTTAATCCTGAACAAACCTTCTCAGGGTGTAAAGTTGGGCTAGCAGGTAGTGCCCTCTCAAATCACTGAAACCCATCATGGAAGGGAGTTCGGCATGTGGTCAGAACACAGGGTATGGTACATGTAAAGAATGTACGGACTACGTAGATGTGGGTGGCCTCTCCCTGAACCATTTGCCCCTGTAGAGGTATGGTTGGAGCACATGGACTGCATCTCCACAGGTAGTCCATGTCGTGCAGCAGTATGATCTTTCATAGCACTGGTGGTGTGTGTAGCTAGACACCACCCAACTGATCTAGGAAGCAGATTCCTTATTTGATCACACCCAACTGCACTCAACTATGGCTTTTGCAGCAATGAAATGTATCATGTCCTGTATGTCTCACTTTCTATGTTGTAATGTAATTACCAAACTGTTTCCATTGAGAGCTATGTTTTGTGGGGCAGGAGACCCTTTTTGGAGAAAAGGAAGAAGACGAAGACGAGGAAGGGGATCTTTAAGGTCTCTTTTTTGAATGCTTAGATCTCGAAGAGTGATGGGAACTGCTTCGAGACCTAGAACGAGAATATCTTTTGTGATGGCGAGGAGACGAACGTTCCGAGTCCTAACTTTGTACCTTTAGCGTCGTGATACCTCCAGGTCTGTGCTTTACCAGCAAATATGATGAATATATAAATGCTTGTGGTGTGTACTTTTCGTCACCTGGGGTTGAGAGGTTACTGAAGGGCATCAGGAGGAATGGTGAGAGCGGGTATGCCTTGTTCCCTACAAATATATACATATACAAAATGGTTTACCTTCCTTAAGTAAGTGCATGTCTTGCATAATCTGGTTTGTGCATGTGGTAAGATGTGTGTGGTCAGTCATGCTCACCAAGAAGCCATATGTTGCCAAGGTTCCAGATGACAGGGCCTGATGCAGAGGTGAATGGTGCAGTATGTATCTGATATGTATGTATCCAGGAAAATTGGCATTCACATTCATGATGAGCTGGTTTGCATTGCAGATGACTTGTACATGCATGGAATGCCAATTCTTGTGGTGCCTGTAGATGTTTCTGTGTGCTTTGGGGCTTGTATTGCCACATGAGTTGAACAGTGGGGTTGTGTAGGCATGAAGCACTGCAAAACCTGCTGCAGGGCCCTAGACAGTGTGAGTTGTGATATTCCCCCAATGATTGATGTAGTGCGCTGGAATGGCCCTCTGGCAATGAAGTGAAAGGCTACTAACACCTTCACATGCGAGGGCTACAGCATGTGAGTGCCTGGTGTCAAATCAGCCTCCCTCTCCAACTCCATGTTCAGGATTGTATGAGGGGTAAATCTGTATGTGCCAAACGCATCCTTATGCGCCATTCCAAATATTCCACATATTAAGGTTCGGTTATGGAACACCCTACGTCTTTGGCCCAGCATGGCGTGGTAGCACAAATGCCAGCAATGCCTGATCCGTCATTGCCAGTAGGTTTGACTATGATTACATTCTGCTTTTCCCCTACTTCTGATAGGCACTAAGTTGAAGGGTATTTGAAGTTAGCAGGACAGCACTATAATTGTGTGAACTGGGTTGGTTTTGGACTTTGGTTGGTGCGTTTGGAAATTTGGCCAGTGCCTTTATTGTGAAATAATTGGACTTCATGCATATTCCACCTCATTCTCCATCTTGCATTTGACCTTCATTAGCCCATATGTGGTGTTAGCAGAGTTTGGCTTAGCGTGCATGTGCACGGTGTAAGGGGCTCTGTGTCAGAACAAATATCCTTTTGTGAATCGCACTTTGCACCATGCACAAAATCCACGTTTTTTTTTTGTCAATATTCACTTTCCCCCGGCCTTAGAAAATGTGTGAATAACGCCGTATATCTAGTGTGGCTATTGTAAAGAGATTCTAAAAATAAACTTCAACCCTGATTGCCACTCCGGCACCTGCCCATTTAGTACCCTCGAAGGGAAGTGCCACATGTTTTGTCTTTGCACGTATTTTGATCATTCCAATTGACTTCGAAGGTCATAGAAACGTCGGTGACTCCAGTGTCCCATGCCTTTCTCTGCATGGATGTGGAGCCTCTCTCATCCTTCTCTGCCTAATGCAGAGAAAGATCAGGGTGTGCCTGATCACACTGATGTGCTATTTATCCAGCTTCTATTTTCTTACTTGGAACACCGTAAACCACACGTTTCGACCAATGCTAGCAAATGCTGGTGATATGGTTGGAAAACAACTTACCATTTCCCTTGACTTTTTCATATATGTTTCAATTTGGAATCTTTATTTTTGTGCACTCTTTTCTTCTCGATTCTATTCCAGTAATCTTGCTTTGACGTTCCTCTTTGTTCCTGTTCATATTCCCCTCTTTGTATTGCGCAGCATGTCTTCCTGTACCATGCCTTGGGAACGAGGATTCCATTTGCATGACAAAAATCACTGGCTCACTGTTCATTTTCAAATTCCCATGGTGTGAGCCAGATAATAGCCTTACCATTCTGTTACATTGACAGCCAGAGAATAGATGGTTGAAACCCCTGGTAGGCATAGCAACAATGCTCACTCATGTTTGCATTACACATTAATAGACTGCAATATCTATCTGTGGTATACATCCTTATTCACTCTTCTCTCCTGATTATCACTTCACGTATCAACATCTCGTTAGATAGATAGGGAATGCATCAGGCAGCATGTACTGACGTATTATTGTATAATTCCAAAGTCCTTAAAATGCAAATGCGTTTTTATGTCAGAACATTGTTATCTTCTTAAAGTCAAATGTGACTATTCACTTTTGACCAGATTTCTCTATTTCGTGACATTAGTGAAGTAAGTGGAGGAAGTTACAGACATTCTGCACCAATGCAAGGGCAATTAGCACAGAGACAAAGTTACTTATGTAATGTGTCTGCAATAGCTCCCTATCAGTGTTCACTTAATTTAATACAAATGTATTTTCTGACAGAATAGTGAAAGTAATTACATTGAGTACAAGTCCTCATTACCTTATCTGAGATAAGATGATTGTCTTTGCAAGTTAACATTGCAGTGCGCAGAACACGAATTGCAATTAGCAGGCACCAGAGAGGGATTCTTTGTGATGGCAAAGCCAACACTGACACCCTTGGCAGGGTTACAGTTTCATTCTAGCTGTTGGAGTAATATGTGCATTTTACATTTGAAGAACATTTTTTTGTCATCTTTATTTACAGGGGTATCAACGATTGCCATAGTTAAATATGAAGATTAGATCTTAGTCTCATTTGTGAGGCACCCGTGGCCATGTAAAATGCTACTGTTCAAATAATCCAGATCGATTGAACCTTGTTGGACCATTGGGCCTCATTACGATTTGGGCAGTGTGCAGCTAAAGTGGCATGAATTACTGCCACTTTTACTGCTTAGCCGAATCAGGGGTAAATGGAAATGGACACCAGTGCCTCTGGCGGAATCACTGTCAATATGCATAGTTGTATTTCTGCCACATTACAGGTTGAAATACCCCCAAAATACCACCGGAAATGGGCACTAACTCTGCCAAAGACAGAGGGCAGTTCACACCACCTATAGGTGGAGGTAAATGCATACAGGCGATGGAAATCAAGTCACAGGTGCACCCAATTAATTCAGAAACAGTAAATAAGGCCCGCACCTGACTCAAACACACTTTCCAACACCATGCTGCCACTACCTGTTGCTAACTGGGACATGCACTTTGAAACACAGTTTCTTTGATATAGAAGTGCCTTACAAATGCTCAATGAATAAATAAATAAATAAATACAAATGCACCAACTCCTCCTCCACATTGAGCTGCAGAGCCAGGAACAGCAGCACAGGGTGCATGGCACATAGCGTTGGAGGAGGAGGAGATGCCATGCAAGGCAAGCGCCTAATTCCCCGGTCAGGCCCTCTTCCTGGGCATTGACTGAGGCCTAGCTCATTACCTTGTACTGACTGAACAGGGAGACCATTGCAGAGGTACTGTTCATGCAACAACATCCTGAGCAGAATCAATATCAGGACAGCCATTCCTACTCTGCTAATGCTTGTGTCGGTGCTACATTTTCTTGGCAGATGCACCTTCCAGCACACTGTGGGCATGTTGTATGGCATGTCCCAGCCACTTTTTATGTTCTGCTTGGGCAGGTGCTGGAGGAATTCCTGTGCCATGCATCCCGGCACATCTCACTGCCCACCACCCTGGCACACAAAGCCATGTTTCTACGCAGCAGCCCACATGGCAAACATAACTGCTGCGCTTGGCTGCACCCATGTGGTGTGGGTCACCTCCCAGGCAGCAGAAGAGGCATAGCACAACAGGAAGCAGTTCCACTACATGAAAGAGCAGGTCATGTGCAACACTGACCTAACAATAACACACTGCTGTATCCGCTTTCCTGGATCCACCCACAACGCCATGGTCCTGTGTAACCACAGAGGGCAACAGACATGGATGCTGGTATAGTGCAAGTGCAATCCCACAATACACTCTCACAGCACCGGTTAAATGCAATGTATTGGTGGTGGAACATTACTACTACTGATCAATGCATGCCCTGTCAAGGACCGTAGATCCAGGACCTGCCCTCAAACGCTGCACATGACACCCACCAACCAAAAGGACTAGGCCCAGCAGGACTATGAAGTAGTACGACAGCTATGCATATTGCCCCACATACCTACATAGCCAATGCAACAGTTTAACACTGCACAATGACAATGAATCACTGCAAGACACTGATAGCATATAAAGTGCAAACCATTCATGTGAATCCATTGTGACAGGAATGCAGACACCACCAACATGCACAAGAACTACAATTCAGCCAGCAGCGTACTACTTCACAGCACAGCTCAGACCGAACACAGACAACATGCACATTTGAAATCCTGCCACAGGCCATGTCTGGCGCAACTTGTTTGTGAGCTGTGTGCACAGTGTTTCTCTAAGTGACAATGGACATGTACTCTGCAGTATATCACATATAATTGAATTACTGGGAATGAAAACCATGTAGTACAACAGCAACAATAACTGCATCAAGAGAGTTGGCCTCATTACGACTGTGCCAGTCTGGAAACACCGGTGCTGGTAAGCCTACCGGGAACCGTTGTTTCCGGACCGGCACAGTACGATTCTGCGGGAGGGCGTCGGACCTGGTGGGTAGAACAGCACCTCCCACAGAGCTTCTGGAAGCACCAGCACCATTGTTTACAGTGCTGGTGCTTCCGTGGTCTCCATTCCCAAGGAGTACCATGTGACTCAATGGTAATGAGAACTTACAAAATTACCGGCGCCTGGCTTCCCAGCGCCGGGGTTGGAAAACCCTGGTGTTACCGTGAACTCAGGCGCCAGTAATTGATTATGGGTCCAGCAGCGACCTGCAGGTTTTAAGGGCACGGTTACTGCCAGACCCGTAATGAGGCCCAGTGTCCATTAACATGACATGTAATATGCTACGCATCCTCAATGCACTGTGACTGACATCTGTGTCCTATGCCCTTGCAGGTGAATCTGGTTCTCCCAAGGTCCCATGGCTGATTGCACCTCTGCACAATCCACATACACCACTGGAGGAGTCCTACACTGAGGCACACATCAGGACAAGACTCTGCATTGAGCAAACCTTTAGCCTGTTGAAGGCACGTTTAAGGTGCCTGGGCCATACAGGAGGGGCTGTGATGTACAGACCAGAGAAGGTTGTCCAGATATTTGTTGATTGTACAATGCTTCACAACATCTGCCTCAGGCAAAATGGCCCCTTGCCCTCTGATCTGGACATTCCCCCGCAGCAAACAATGATGCACTGTCCGTAGATGCAGTGCTGCCGCCCATTGAGTGTGAGGAAACTAGAAATGGAGGTCTAGTGTGGAAAGAACTAATGGAACAGTTTTTATATACACATTACTTTTCACATGCATCACACTTTTTGTATATATGCCAATTTTTTGGATATATCACCTTCACACAAAATGTATTGTCCCTGCATTGCTGCTAGGAAACTTTTTTTAAATGTACAACTGTGGTGAGCATCCATCCCCAACAGACATTCCCAACCGCCTCCCCAAAACCCAACAGCCTTTCTCACCCGCCTCCCTTGAGTCCAGTCAAATATTGTCATGTATATACAAGTCATCTACATGGCTTCTTGCCCTTGCAAGCCTGCTCGGGCAGTGTACAGGCAGCATTGTGGAGGGAGCGATGCAGTGGGCTTGCGTGCAATGAGGCATCCTTGGAGGTTGATGGAGGTGGAAGATTCTGAATCCTTGCTGTGGATATGTTGCTGGGTGAGGAACATGCTAGCGTGCTCAGCAAAAGCTGACATGCTCTCTGCGTGCTCCCTCATCCTCTGGCCCACAGTTGTGGTTGCAGCAATTGCCATGGTTAAATGCTGGCACTGGCAGTCCAGTGATCTTGCAATTCTCTGTGAGGAGACCTGCACACTGTCCCATATTGCCTGCAGATACTGCACCTGCATCTCTGCCAGGTTTTGGACTGTGACCTAGAGGTTCTCCATTACAACGGACATCAACGCAGCGTTCTTTATGCCATCAGATTCTATAAGGTCTATGCATTTTCTTCTTCAGCCACTCTTCTTATTGCATCACGTTCATTTCTTGTGACGTCAGCAGCCTCTCTTTTTCTCATGTTCACACTTCTTCAGGGATCTCCTTCAGGAGACCGTCATCTCTAAGGGGATACATTACATAGGGTTTTCTCAATGGATATCTAGTCTCAAAGGCTCTTCATGGTATAGGCATCATTACTGGTGATGCGCATGTCATAATTTCCGGTTTCCAACATATAGACAAAATGGGGGCAGGACTGCCTGGAGAGAGATGCAGCTGCTCCTTTTCTCTCCCTATATTTTGTTCACTTTGGCGATGAGAATGGGTCTCTGCCTCAGGTGACGAGGGGCGTTTCGGTCAAAAATGTCGAATATAAAAAGCCGAATGTGCATTTACAGCGCATTCTGCATCAGAAAAAAAATGAATCCCATAATGTCAAAAATGGGGAGTGGCGGTTGTTAGGGTGTCCCCTTCTCCCCTTGTTTAATATGGGTTTTGGGGTCATGGGGGTGTCCCCCATTACCATACATGGAAAGCAGACAATAAAGAAGAAGAACAAAAGGACCCTGCGACGGATGTTCTGGGAGATGGAACTGACAGTCTCCTTCTCTGTCATTCGACCAATGAAGCTTGTGTCAGTTTCTGCATTTGCTGCTACCATTGTCCATCCCCCCTGACCTGCTCTTGACTCCCCTCCCCACTCTGCTCAGGCCAACCTCAATCTCTCTATCGCTTACACCTTGGACATCCTTGCCCATGTCATGAGGAGCCACATGAAGCCTCCCTCCAAATGCAAATCTTGGTTTGACTCCGACTTGACTGCTGTGAAATGCAAGTGTAAAGCTGCTGAGCAAAGCTGCTGAGCAAAAGTGGCAGGCCTCAGGCACACCCTCTGACAAACTGGCCTGTCGCCTCCTTCAAGGGCAATATTGTCTGACCATTTGCTCCAAGAAGAGGGCTCATGTCCAAGCCCACATCTCTGGTGCTACAAATAACATGGCTGAACTCTTCAAAATCTGCAAGAAACTTGCCAAACCTAATGCAGTCTCCTCCTCTCCTTCCCTCTGCCAGGCCCTCTGCACTACACTGGCCTCCCATTTCTCCTCCAAAACACAGGACATCATGTCCACACTTTCATCTACTCCGCTCCACAACCCTTTTCTCTTGCCTCTCTTGGCCCCCTTGCATCCCCACACTCTCCTTTTTCACTCCCATTGTAAAAGATGAAGTTTATAGAGTAGTCCGCTCTATGAAAGTCTTCTCTAAACAGGTGCTCCCCTGCTCTTCCAGAGCCATCAAGGACAACATCCCTCCTCTCATCCCAGCCTTGGCTGATCTTTGTAACCATTTTGCCATTGGCGCCTTCCCACAACCCTTCAAGCAATCCATTGTGCACCCTCTCCTAAACAAGCTGCCTGCTGAATGTTATTGCCCTGGTAACTATCACTCTATTGCTATCACCCCCTTCTTGGCCAAACTCATGGAGAAATAGGAAAGCAGACACCACCAACATGCACAAGAACTACAATTCAGCCAGCAGCGTACCATTTCACAGCACAGCTCAGACCCAACACAGACAACAGGCACATTTGAAATCCTTTCACAGGCCATGTCTGGCGCAACTTGTTTGTGAGCTGTGTGCACAGTGTTTCTCTAAGTGACAATGGACATGTACTCTGCAGTATATCACATATCATTGAATTACTGGGAATGAAAACCATGTAGTACAAAAGCAACATAACTGCGTCAAGAGAGTTGGCCTCATTACGACTGTGCCAGTCTGGAAACACCGGTGCTGGTAAGCCTACCAGGAACCGTTGTTTCCGGACCGGCACAGTACGATTTTGCGGGAGGGTGTCAGACCTGATGGGTAGAACAGCACCCTCCCACAGAGTTTCTGGAAGCACCGGCACCATTGTTAACGGTGCTGGTGCTTCCGTGGTCTCCATTCCCAAGGAGTACCATGTGACTCAATGGTAATGAGGATTTACAAAATGACCGGCGCCTGCTTCCCGGCCGCCGGGGTCGGAATACCCCGGTATTACCGTGAAGTCAGGCACCAGTAATTGACTATGGGTCCGGCAGCAACCTGCAGGTTTTAAGGGCACGGTTACTGCCAGACTCGTAATGAGGCCCAGTGTCCATTCACATGACATGTAATATGCTACGCATCCTCAATGCACTGTGACTGACATCTGTGTCCTATGCCCTTGCAGGTGACTCTGTTACTCCCAAGCTCCATTGGCTGATTGCACATCTGCACAATCCACATACACCACTGGAGGTGGCCTACACTGAGGCACACATCAGGACCAGACTCTGCATTGAGCAAACCTTTAGCCGGTTGAAGGCACGTTTCCGGTGCCTGGGACATACAGGAGGGGCTGTGATGTACAGACCAGAGAAGGTTGTCCAGATATTTGTTGATTGTACAGTGCTTCACAACATCTGCCTCAGGCAAAATGGCCCCCTGCCCTCTGATCTGGACATTCCCCCGCAGCAAACAATGATGCAGTGTCCGTAGATGCAGTGCTGCCGCCCATTGAGTTTGAGGAAACTAGAGATGGAGGTCTAGTGTGGCAAAAACTAATTTAACAGTTTTTTTATACACATTACTTTTCACATGCATCACACTTTTTGTATATATGCCCATTTTTTGGATATATCACCTTCACACAAAATGTATTGTCCCTGCATTGCTGGCAGTGAACGTTTTTTAATTTACAACTGTGGTGAGCATCCATCCCCAACAGCCATTCCCAACGGCCCCCCCTAAACCCAACAGCCTTTCTCACATGCCTCCCTTGAGCCCAGTCGAATATTGTCATGTATATACAAGTCATTTACGTGGCTTCTTGCCCTTGCAAGCCTGCTCAGGCAGTGTACAGGCAGCATTGTGGAGGGAGTGATGCAGTGGGCTTGCATGCAATGAGGCCTCCTTGGGGGGTGATGGAGGTGGAAGATTCTGAATCCTTGCTGTGGATATGTTGCTGGGTGAGGAACATGCTAGCGTGCAAACAATCAGCAAAAGCTGACATGCCCTCTGCGTGCTCCCTCATACTCTGGCCCACAGTTGTGGTTGCAGCAATTGCCATGGTTAAATGCTGGCGCTGGCAGTCCAGTGATCATGCAATTCTCTGTGAGGAGACCTGCACACTGTCCCATATTGCCTGCAGATACTGCACCTGCATCTCTGCCAGGTTTTGGACTGTGACCTAGAGGTTCTCCATTACAACGGACATCAACGCAGCGTTCTTTACTTTGCCACTTTGCCATCAGATTCTATAAGGTCTATGCATTTGCTTCTTCAGCCCCTCTTCTTAATGCATCACGCTCATTTCTTGTGACGTCACCAGCCTCTCTTTTTCTCATCTTCACACTTCTTCAGGGATCTCCTTCAGGAGACTGTCATCTCTAAGGGGATACATCATATAGGGTTTTCTCAATGGATACCTAGTCTCAAAGGCTCTTCATGGTATAGGCATCATTACTGGTGATGCGCATGTCACAATTTCCGGTTTCCAACATATAGGCAAAATGGGGGCAGGACTTCCTGGAGAGAGATGCAGCTGCTCCTCTACACTCCCTATATTTGGTTCACTTTGGCGATGAGAATGGCTGTCTGCCTCAGCTGACGAGGGGCGTTTCGGTCAGAAATTTCAAATATAAAAAGCCAAATGCGCATTTATAGCGCATTCTGAATCAGAAAAAAATAGAATCCCATAATGTCAAAAATGGGGAGTGGCGGTTGTTAGGGTGTCCCCTTCTCCCCTTGTTTAATATGGGTTTAGGGGTCATGGGAGTGTCCCCCATTACCATTACATGGAAAGCAGACAATAAAGAAGAAGAACAAAAGGACCCTGCGACAGATGTTCTGGGAGATGGAACTGACAGTCTCCTTCTCTGTCATTCGACCAATGAAGCTTGTGTCAATTTCTGCATTTGCTGCTACCATTGTCCATCCCCCCTGCCCTGCTCTTGACTCCCCTCCCCACTCTGCTCTGGCCAACCTCAATCTCTCTATCGGTTACACCTTGGACATCCTTGCCCATGTCATGAGGAGCCGCATGAAGCCGCCCTCCAAATGCAAATCTTGGTTTGTCGCCGACTTGACTGCTGTGAAATGCAAGTGTAAAGCTGCTGAGCAAAGCTGCTGAGCAAAAGTGGCAGGCCTCAGACACACCCTCTGACAAACTGGCCTTCCGCGTCCTTCAAGAGCAATATTGTCTGACCGTTGGCTCCAAGAAGAGTGCTCATGTCCAAGCCCACATTTCTGGTGCTACAAATAACATGGCTGAACGCTTCAAAATCTGCAAGGAATTTGCCAACCCTAATGCAGTCTCCTCCTCTCCTTCTCTCTCCCTGGCCCTCTGCACTGCACTGGCCTCCCATTGCTCCTCCAAAACTCTGGACATCATGTCCACACTTTCATCTACTCCCCTCCACAACCCTTATCTCTTGCCTCTCTTGGCCCCTTTGCATCCCCACACTCTCCTCTTTCACTCCCATTGCAAAAGATGAAGGCTATAGAGTAGTCCGCTCTATGAAAGTCTTCTCTAAACAGGTGTTCCCGAGCTCTTCCAGAGCCATCAAGGACAACATCCCCCCTCTCATCCCAGCCTTGGCTGATCTTTGTAACCATTTTGCCATTGGCGCCTTCCCACAACCCTTCAAGCACTCCATTGCGCACCCTCTCCAAAAAAAGCTGCCTGCTGAATGGTATTGCCCGGGTAACTATCACTCTATCGCTATCACCCCCTTCTTGACCAAAGTCATGGAGAAACTGGTCATCTACAACTGACCCTCTACAACAAAGCAGCTGGCTGCCACATGACCACCGTCTGGCTTCAGGGCATCCAGAGGCACATAAACTGCTCTGGAACCTGAATTCTAACTCTCCCTCTGTTCTGATTCTCCTCGATCTTTCTTCTGCCTTTGACATGGTCAACCACTCCATTTTCATAAATCGTCTCGATAATACCCTTGGAATAGTGGAAAAGGCACTGGCATGGTTGACCTCCTTTCTTTCAAATCAACCGTCCCAAGTGCATTTGAGACCTTTTCTCTCCTCCACCACACTCTCTTCCTGTGGCATCCCGTGGGCTCTATCCTATCACCATGGCTCTTCAGCATCTATCTTGCCTCTCCGGCACACTTGATCTCCACCTTCCCTCCTCACTTTCAGTGTTATGCTGATGACACACAGCTCTCCTTTAAGTTTACATCCTGTACCTCCTCCCCCTCCTCTCTCATTCATAACTACCTGTCTGCTATTCAGGTGTGGTGCTCTGCTAATTAACTCTTCCTTAATGCCAGTAAGACTGAGAGCTTTCTCATTGTGACTCTTGCTCCCTGTTTTCCGCCCACTCTCTGGCCTCCCTCCTTTGGTCCCTGCTGCAAAGTCAAAAAACCTCAGGGTCATCTTTGATTCCTCTCTCTCCTTCTACACATCACGTACCTTGCCAAGAAGTCCAACTTTCAGCTTCACCTCCTCAGAGGCATTCTTCCTTTCCACACCTTCCCCCAGAAACTGAACGTCTCCAGAGCACTGGTTATCTCTAGGCTGGATTACTGCAACAGCCTTTTCCTCAATCTGCTTCTCTCCTCCCTTTGACCCCTTCAACTGATCCAGAATAGGGCTGCAAGACTTATCCTTGGCCTCAGGCCCAGCGACCACATCTCTCCAGCCCTAAAATCTCTACACTGGCTCCAGTGACTGCAAGGATCAAATTTAAAACCCTTTGCATCATCATCCACAAGGCTGTCCAGGGCCTGGGATCTCTATACATCCAGCTTTGTCTCCCTAAATACCTCACATACTGCATGCTAGCCAATACGCCCCAGTATCCTCTTCATCGCAGTGTGGATCACCGTCTCTTCGTGGCGTTCCTGGTCCTGTTGGCAGCCTTTCGTTAACAGGTGTCAGGCAATTTCTTCCTTATGCAGCACAGACTTCCATGTTACTGCTTCCTGCGGTCCCAGCTGGGCTTTTCTGCTTTGCATAAGTCTGCATTGAGTGTCTTGCTGCTTCTTTTCATTGGTGAACGCCCAGGAGGCCTGCATTTGCTTCTGGAATTCCCGCTGCATGGAATCTTTTTCGCACAGCTTTCCGCTTCTCAGTATTTGAGCCAGATGGCTCCACCAACCTTCTCTCAGCCCACCGGTCGCATGAATGTAGAAGTCCACTTCCACCTGTATATTATGGTTTACAGTTGTATTGTACACTACTTGCATATGTTGCAATCAAATTGTTTATGTTGTTTCAAATTACATGTTTTATTATACTAAAGTAACACATTTACCTGTATGTTTCAATTGTATTTACTTTATGAATGTTCACACCTGTATAAACATATTCTATGTAATTTGTGTATAAGTTATCCAGTACACTATGTTGTAACATTAACATGTTTATTTACTTTATGTTGGTTTAACCTTAACGCTTTTGTAAACAATGTTTTTCAAATAATGTCTATGTTTATGTCTTACTTGTTATTTTTGTAACATTGTACGTGTTGCTTATTTTACATAGCTTTACCTACTATACAGTCTATTGGGATATTATGTTTATTTGTATAACATTTTATTGGTAAATTTGTGTACAATGACGAAAGAGTATGTGTATTTTTGTGGTATTTAAACAAATATTACATAGTAAAGTTGTACACACTATTATATATTCTGTATGATAGGTTCAACAGCACCCCTTACAGCCATCCCTTAACTCCAATGTTAATAAGAATGTTTAGAAAGTATGTCTTAATAAAGGGCCAAACTTGAAATTGCAAAAATCCAATTGTGCATCTTTCATATAAATGAACTTTAGAAAAACAGCCAATTTACGATGCTTTTATTATTCATGTAACTCTATGAATACTTTTACGTAGTTGTTCAGAATTGTTCCCTGTATCATAATGAAATTCAGTAGACATTGAGGAATGTATGTTTTCTTTTGGGATATTTTTTAATTTTAAAGTTACCTTTCTGTTACCCTTTTACTGAAATAATGTGTGCATATTTTCAATGTAAAGCCAGTCATTCATGTACTGTAATTTGTTCATAATTACATTTAAAACATACATACATTTGCTATACAAATGTTATGGATTGCCTCTGTGGAGTTTCCAAGATGATAAATTATACTTTGCATTTGTTAATTGGGTCCTCAAATACACAGATGAGACTGAGTATAATAAAGTGAAGTATTTAGTTTTACACCATGTGCTCTATATCTTAGATATATAATCACAAAGTAGTCTGAACAATGTGAAACTATTTTGAAGTTGACAATAATTGCAAGACATGTATTATTTTTATATACATCATGTATATCAGACATTTTGTAAACATATATGCCTCAACAATTTATTTGTTATATTGACAAGAATAATTCAGAGGGATCTTGTTAATCATTGTTAGTAAAAATACATTTGATGCAATATGTTATCTCTTGTAAGTGTTAAAGAAAAGCTAACATGTTTGCAAACTGTTCATTGATATCCTTAATAATTGATTGTTCTGATAATATAATACAAGTTGTGCTTATATTTCTAGTTTGTTTTATTAAAGTTGCTGTCTACCAGATCATATGTAAAGTTACTTTAGCATAACCATTTACTTCAGTGTTGTTTCAAGAAATTTGGGCATGAAGGATTTATTATTTAAAGTACTTTTGGCTGAAGCTTAGCTGTGACCTTACTTTTACTTTCCACTTTGCTACTGCTTTATTTTCAATTTAAAGTATCTATTTGTTTATGTTGGTGCATTGCAGTGAGTACATCTTGCACTGTTAATTCTGCTTCATTTGCAGTGGATTTACAAGTGGTTCAATTATATTTGAATTTGTATTTGATGTTAGTTCGTGAATATTTTTTGCTAATTTGGTTTAAAGCATTTTTTCTAGCTCGATTTCTTCCTCAAATATTTCAAAGTAATGTGTATAAGACGGACAGTAATGTGGTATTTATTATGTGTAAATCCAGATTCCATATTGTTCACATTTCCTTGCAATTCAGATTCATTACACCAGGGTAAAAAGAGCTGAAGTAAGCAGTAGTAATATTGTTATTTTCAGATGGAGTCCATTTTAGTTTTTGATGACCATCTAAACTAGGATTTGCATGTTTTATCAAGTAACCATCAGTTTGTTTTTCATTTAAAGTATGATTTAATATTGTTTTCATGTACACCTTCTAGATAATTGAAATATTACAAAATGTCATGTAAACACACATCTTGTAAAAGGTCTGATTATCATTGAAATGCAGAAAACCAAACATGTTTTTTTTTAAAGAAACGTAATTATGTCCTCACTGTCTAGATTAATAGCAGCTAACATTAAAATCTAATGGTAAGGCTTTAAAATGTTATATCTGGTTTCTTGGTATCCAAGAGTAATCCACTTAGGGGGTAATTAATAGAATTCAGCGCACAGAGTGCACGTGCGACAGTCTGCGCCAGCCGCGTGCACCAAAACTCATTTAGGCGCACAGCGTATTCATGGATTTATACATCCATAAGCAGCCGTGGCGCAGCGACCCTGCAGCAGCTCCAGTTACACCCCCAACCCCTCCCCGTGCGCCAAAAACATCGCACAAATCCAGTGGACCAGCATACAGCCCCCCAACCACGAAAAGCATGTAAAACTCCCTGCACACCCCTCGGAATACACGTACCCCGCTCGCGCCAGTGAAAACACGTGGAAAAAGTCCCCCCTGTGGAGTGGGCTGCCTCCGGGGCATACCCAGGGGTGATGAGCTGCTTGTGGGGCATACCCAGGGGTGATGGGCTGCCTGCGGGGCATGCCAGGGGTGATGGGCTGCCTCCGGGGCATGCCCAGGGGTAATGGGCTGCCTGCGGGCTATGGACTGGGGTGATGGACTGCCTGTGGGGCATGTGGAGGGTGGATGGGCTGCCTGTGCATTATCCGGGGATGCATGTGAAGTTTTACACGCGATTGGCCTGACGCGAGCAGGGTACGTGTATTCCGAGGGGTGCGTGTGAAGTTTTACACGCGATTGGCCTGGTGCAAGCAGGGTACATGTATTCCGGGGGTGCGTGTGGAGTTTCACACACGATAGGCCTGGTGTGAGCGGGGTACATGTATTCCGGGGGTGCGTGTGGAGTTTCACATGCGATAGGCCTGGCGCGAATGGGGTACATGTATTCCGTGGGGTGCGCGTGGAGTTTCACACGCGATTGGCCTGGTGTGAGTGGGGTACGTGTATTCCGAGGGGTGCGTGTGAAGTATTACACGCGATTTGGCAGTGTGTTCCCTCCCGGGTGTAACCCCTCCTCCCCTTAACCATCAGGCAGTCAACACCACAGAGGACCAGCCCACACCCCTGGCCATGCCCCGCAGGCAGCCCATCACCCATGGGCATGCCCACAGGTAGCCCATCACCCTTGAGCATGCCCTGCAGGCAGCCCATCACCCCTGAGCATGTCCCACAGGCAGGCCACATGGCACTGTGCACTTGGAAGCCCTGACTCATGCCCCCTACCCACCCACCAGTGACGGGCACCTGCCAGCAGGCCCCAACTTATGTCCCCCACCCAACACGTCATCACAATCCAGATCCATGGCCCTTATGGCCACCCAAATCCCACCCCACAATAACCCAGTCCAAACACCCAACCAACCGAGCATTCCATCCACTCCAAATTGCAATCCCCATGTCATGATAGATCCCAAATAACCAGTATGCGCATGAGTACAAGTCCGTCAGACCCACATAATGGCAACACATGACTGAGAAAACCCACATCGTGACATGCACAAAACCAATGAGAGAAGACCACACATGAAGTAAAAAATAAAAAGGTATTATATACAAAATTGAATGAATGAAACAAAATTACACATGAATAAAATGATAAATAAAAGGATGTCCGAAATGAAGGAAAAATTGTTAATGGTGAAATGAATAAAATGCAAAGAAAAATGCCTCCAAAGTGTGCGTCCATAACACAAATCCAAAGTCAAAATAAAAACAAAACCATTCCTCCATGTTAAAAAAATAATATGTAAAATCAGGTCCATAACTATATACAATGTAAAAATCAAGGGTCCATGTGCCCAACAATCCAAAGGAAACCTAAGAAAAACCCTACCTAATAAATAACTATTAACAAAAAGGCGGGGCATAGTTCATGCGCCCCAAAAGAAAAAATAAATAAAGGAAACCTACTACTACATAACTATTTACAAAGGCGGCGGGCTAGTCCCACTGCTCACTGTTTGATGTTCCGGCCCAGGGCATCAATGAACTCCATGTCGATGCTCTGAAGGTGGCTCTGTTCCCTGGACTCGAGGTCTCACAGGGATGCAGCCATGGAATCACTCAACTCCCTGTGAGCCTCCTCGAGGCCCTCCGCCTGCCTCAAAGCCCGGTGCATGGAGTTCTCCGCCCCGGGCATCCTGAGCCGTGCCCTCACCAACCGCAGCCACATCGAAGACACTCCCAGTCCGGGGTCCTCCTGCCCCTCGGCCGATGCCTGCCCCCGGGGTGTTGATGGCCCAAGCCATTATGCATCCCACGCTGAGCCTGCTGCTGCCTCCGACGCAACTGCATTTGCCACCACAACGGCATCCGGGCTGATGGAATACCCCGGCGCCATTGTGCACGTGCCATGCCCGATGAAGCAGGAAGATCCTCCATCCGCTGGGGTCTAGTTGCTGTGGTGGCCACCCCTGCTCGACCGCCGACTCCCGACTGCGGCAGAGATGGGATCTCCACCTGGCTGGCTGTGTTGGTTGGGGCAGATCCACAGGGGGCCCTGGTGGCATCTGGGCCGGAAGACGGCACGGAGCTCGACTGGCGTATAGTGTGCACAGAGGAGGAGAGGGCCGCAAGACTGGTCAACACATGGAGGAAACCCCCGACCATGGACCCTCCCAACTGGGCCACGTTGGCACTCAGCTCTTCGTGATGATGTGTGTGGTCCCCTGAGGAAGCACGCACGTCATCACGAATGTCAGGTGTGCGCAACGCAACACCAATCAGGACAGACTCCATGCAGTCACGGGTCGCCACGTCCGCAGGTAGAGGAGTGCCAGATGACGTGGACCTCCCCCCTACCTGGGACGGGGCATCCCTGCTGGTGCATGGTGATGCAGTCACAGTGTCAGGGACAGATACATGCACAGGCACCTCCGCGGCGACCTGTGCTGCCTCTTGCCCCTGCCCTTGGACTGCAAAACTTGCACCAGTGGTACCACCCCACCAGGCCCCATGTGCGGCTCTGTAGCGGCCTCCTCTTCCACTATAGACACCACCAACCTGGATGGCTCTGCACCATCTTCTGCCATTGCAAGCCCCTGTGGGGGCTCATCCGCCCCCACCGCTGAAGCCGTAGTGGCAGATGCGGCACCAGTCCCCTCGCTCCCGGATGATGGAATTTCCTGGGAGGGTGACTGGGCCTTGTGTCGCTGGCCAGTGGAGGCATCCCTGCCGCTTTCCTCCACAGCGCCACCTCCGCCCTCTTCTTCATTAGCCGCTGTATAAAGGGAGACATTGAACACAAGCATCAGGGTACTGTATGATAGTCCCCTAGACAGAAAGCAATAGCACATGAGTGGCACTGTCAAACGTCACTTCCATCATGTCTCCCAACAACACATGGGTCAGTGCAGACAACACACATGCAGGAACCGCCATGGCAGATGCAACAAACATTTGCATCCATGTCCACCGTAGAAACATCTAATGGTGGGCTGAAACTCACATGCATCATGAGACATGCTGATCACATGCACACTCATCACCGGAGGGTCATGCATCTGGCCCCGTATGTCCACAGATACAGTGGATACAAGGGTGAGTAGGCTGTATCAGTGATTCAACATATCATCATGGACATGTGTCATGCATCCATGGCGCACACACTACTCAGACACACAGACATATACCTCATGCATGTCCATGACAGCAGCACACATCTCTCACACCCTTAACATGTCAAAGTACAGACACAGGCAGGCATACATGTGTGCATTCCGCATGCTGCTCCGCATGATGCATTGTAACACATACACCATCCATGTGGGTCATGCCTGACTGGACTCACATGCAGCACCATCACCTGCACACACACATCCATACATGACCCATGTCACACATACAGCCAAGTAGCTAACTACCAGCACACTGCAACATGCACTGTTTTATTCGTGAATGCATGGCCACTTACCGCTCGACTCCAGAAGGGCCTGCATCCTGAGGATCTGGTGGTGAAGCACTGGGCGAATGCGCTGCAGGACCTCATCTGCTGGGTGGTAAGCGGGGCCAGGCATCCCACTGCATCCGCTGCCTTCAAGAGGCGCCAGGCCTTCTTGAGGGTCCTGGACTTGTAGTCCTCCCAGCACTTGTGGATGTGTTTCATGTCACGGGGTGCCACCCCCTCCACGTTGATGGCACACACTATGTCCTTTCAGATCCTCTTCCGTCCTTCAGTGTCAGCGCGCGATAGTGTGAAGAGGGCATCATTCTGCCCCAGAACTTGCTCGACCAGGAGACCAACTTCCTTTTCACTGAAGCTGGTAGCTCTCTGCCTCTGTGCTGGGGGGTTGCCACTGTTGCTGGAAGGTGTTGTGTCAGACATGGCAACCAGTGAGGCAGGTGCGTGTGGGCAACTGGGTCCTGGGGCTGGGCTGTGGAGTGATGGAACACCAGTCGGGAGTCTTCTGTTCCAGCATGGGTGGTCACAGCAACTGGACCCCTGCAGATGGCAGATGTGCAGGCACCAAATGGCAGGACATGGTAGCAGCAGGCAGGCAGGCAGCAGCAGTTGGCTCGTGGGAGGCTGCTCAGGGCTCTGGGGGGCAGTAATTTGGCTTTCTGGGCAGGAACGTGGTCTTCCGTGTGTTGTCGCGTGGCCAGCTTGATACGGACTGATTTGGCACGTGAAAAACAGCACGTTTGCGTGAATTCCGAGGAAAGGCCCTTGGCGCGTAAGCGCGTAGATGACGTAACATGAACGCGGGCGTTTCTCTGGCATGGGTTGAAGGTCCCACGTGGGTTTCCATCACTCTGTACTTGCTTTTCGTGAAAGTGGTTCATGTGTTTTCCAGGCATTGGGGTTCACACGCGATTGCTTCACAGCGGCTACAGTGCGTGTTGGCTATGTGTTCTTCTTCTATACGCAAGGCAGTATGGTGAGTCACACACGCTATTTTTTATAATGCGGGTGTCCCTGTTAGTCGCGTACCCCTTTTTTTCCAGGCATACTAGCCTGCGTGTTGATCACATACGTATTTTTTGTGTTCCTGGCTGCCACCGCGTACTGCGTGTGTTTTTTTACATGCACGTGGGCTACAGGGGTCGCTTATCTCTTTTTCTTGCTTTTTTGGGATGCCCAAGCATTGCGTGACACATCATTTCTCCTAGGGGGCCACAGAATGGGACATTCATCGTAGCTGTATATACGTGTTTGTTATTTGCGCACACATTTGTAATGCGCAGGGACGCTACCGCCTGCCTTCATGTGGCGGACGTGTTTAAGCCTGTGTGTGTCTTTGGGCGTGCATGGCTTTTCCCTATTCGATTCCATGAATATGTGTGGTTCGCGTGCATGTGGGCGTTCCGTGTACTTCCCAGCAGTACAGCCCCAGTCACGCCCTTATTTTCACACGTTGTTCCCCATTCCGCGTGTTCCGCCCAGTGTTCCGCCCCCTTTGTTGGTGTTTGCGCTAACATTGTGCGCTTTCGCTGTGCACGCCGCGCATGGCGTTCCGGATGTTGCAATGACGTGTGCGCCCATGTGCGCCACGCACGGATTTGGCGCACATCCCGGAGAAAACGCGCTCAGGCCCCTCCATGAATGCTTTTTCACGCTTGTGCCAGCTTGCGCCATGATTTCCGGCGCACATTTGTTCCATGAATCGGCCCCTTAATGTCTGTACTTTTCCCATGAAGCAGTGTTCACGTTATTCTATTCGCTGTGTTGTATGTTTACTTGTAGTTTGGGCATTTTCAGTGTTGCGTGCTTTAGGATATGTACAATTATTTTATTTTTATTTGTGGTATTTTTCTCATGTATTTGCTTGAGATTTTATCCATTCTCACAGAAACATGCTTATATGCAATTACATACACAACAAAATGCATATAAAAAGACATTGGGCCTCATTCCGAGTATGGCGGTAAGGGATAGCGGCCACCGCTAACGAGAGCGGTGGCGGTAATCCCTTACCACCATACTCCGAGTTCCCTTTGCGCCATGGAGGTTTTAACACATGCTTTTAGCAGGTGTTAAAAACCATGGCGCTAAGGGACCTTGATGTTAATTACGCCACCGTAATTTACGGTGGCGTAATTAACGCCTTCCCCACTCCCATTATGCCCTATGGGGCAAGAATGGGAATGGGGAAGGGTAAATGGGGATTGGGGAATTACCGCCCCGCCAACCTTGGAATGGGGCGGTAATTCCGCCATCCACCAAGGCGCTGCCGGTCCGGGTACGGCGTCAACCAAGGCGTTAATAGCGCCATTGGTTAGCGCCGTACTCGGAATGAGGCCCATTATACTTTGTAAATATACTTAATCTGAACACAATGTATTTCAAACGTGTAAATGCTATTCTATTGAATGTTAATGTAGCTAACACAGCAGAAATATATTTTGATTTAATAGATGATCTGATAAATTGTGAGGCTTGGCATATGAACCACGTTTGTTCAATTTTTAGTTTTGCCATGCATTATTATAAAATGCATGCTGCAACAAAAAAAACAATAAACAACATTTTACTTTTTTCTTCATATTTCATCTGAGTTCAGCATTACAACATGTATATCCATAAAATAATGTGTATGTAGTATGAAATTTCAATGCATAGTGTAAAAGGTTAGTAGAGCGTGCATAATTTGGTAAACAATATGGTATACACAGAAAAGATCAAAAAATCGTCCATAGGCGCCCCTCTGCGAGAACGAACCCGGCTAAATGACCTGTACTTTGGGAAGGTACCCACTCGAGAGTCCACTGCCACACCTTAGCTCACTGTACCTTTCACAGAAGGGAAATATCAATTTGCATATTAGTCTATGTCCCGCCCACATGGGCAGTCCAGTACCGAAATGATATGGCAATTCTCTTCTGAACAAGAGTACCAACAGCAACCCCATACACGTGTTGCAGCCTTGTTGGGCGTCATCAGTGAGGTGGAGCTGTGCGTCTCTGAGCACAGTGAGCAAGGGGTCCACGTGTGAATGACCCTAGGAAACTTAGGGTGACTAAGTCCCCTAGACAATCAAAAAATAGTCCATAGGCAACCCTCTGCAAGAACAAACACAGCTAAATGACCTTTTCTTTGGTAAAGTACCCACTCGAGTCCGCAGCCACACTTAAGCTCACTGTACCTTTCACAGAAGGGAAATAGTAATTTGCCTATCAGTCTTTGTCCCGCCCACATGGGCAGTCCAGCACCGAAATGCTATGGCAATTGTATTCTGAACTGTTAGGAAATCATCTCAGTGCTCTACACGGACATTAAAAGCATCCTCAAATGCAATGAGAAAATGAAGCACTCTTTCCGGCATTTCCTCGTCAGTTTTGGCCCTAGTATGCGGAAACAGCGTGGTGTGCAACATATGAAGAACAAAACCCTGCCGCATTTCAGATTTTTTAGGGAGCGTTGGGGGTTGCCATGGAAACAATGGCAGCCGAAATGCTGGTGGTCCTCTGCTCACATATGGCAACGCCGCGTTCACTGTGTCAGGTGATATGTGTTTAAGCCCCTCCCAGTTCGTAGTGCTGCGCTTCTGAATTTTGTTACAGCAGCGTTGATGTTATTTCGCACTTCATGGTTTAAGTCTTTTTGTGTTTTTTACCTGGCATTGCTTATCTGGTTTTTGCTTCTGTCTGCCTCGTCTGCTTACTGCCTAGATTAGCCTCGACCTGGAAAATCCAACATAACTTTTTTTGGATTACGACTTTGTACAGCACTTCTTGTAATGTTATGACCTCAGAACTTTTAAAGGATTCCTTTCGCCTCACGTAACGTATCACTGCTTCATCTGCGTCGGAATTTAGGAGCACACCGTCACAAGATAAACGAGTGCTTGGACTAGGGACTGCCTATGTAAGCAATGAAATCTTTAATAGGCGTCCTCGTGCCGTCGGTGTTAGGGTTGTGCCTTGGAAACTCTGGACATATTATAGGCTTCCTCCTGCCAGCAGGTATAGGGGACTTGTTTTCATCTTCATTATCTTCAAGGAACTGCAACCTTCCTCCATGCAGCATTTGGTAAGACATTCTTATTCCCCTTGCATTCATGTAAAGTCATGCTTTATTGATTCTATCGTCCTTGGTTGGGTGTTTATAGTGTCCTGTCCTTAATTCACAGGATTACGCCCCATTGTTTTGAAAATATCTGAAAACTGTTGCATTGATAATATGGAAGACTTCTGCTCTGTACACACAAGTGTGTTTATTAACTAATTTCTTTAGTATTTTCTCTTTTGGCTAAACGAGATATTGATTGTGTGTTTTTTCCTTGCAGCCAGCTGTGTACCAGGGCGGTAATCCATCTTTTGGCCAATAGTCCTCTCAATCTGTCCTTTGGTACTTTTGAGAGTTATATTGGAAGAAATAATTCTTCTCCTACACGATGTCAGCAACTGCCAATAGGTGTTTTCTCCCAGTTATCTGCTGGGATTATCTGGCATGAAAAAGAGTACAAACAGCAACCACATACACGTGTTGCAGACTTGGACCTCATCAGTGAGGTGGAGCTGTGCCTCTTTCAGCAGAGTGAGCAAGGGGTCCACGTCTGGATGACCCTATGAAATTTAGGGTGACTGAACCTAAGTCCCTTAAACAATATAGAAATAGTCCATAGGCACCCCTCTGTGAGAATGAACACGGCTACATGCCCCGTTCTTTGGCAAGGTACCCACTCAAGAGTCCACAGTCACACTTTAGCTCACTGTACCTTTCACAGAGGGGAAATATCCATTTGCATATCAGTATTTGTCCTGCCCACATGCAAGTGCTATGGCAATTCTCTTCTGAACAAGAGTACCAACAGCAACCCCATACATGTGTTTCAGCCTTGTTGGGCCTCATCAGTGAGGTGGAGCTCTGTCTCTCTGAGCACAGTGAGCAAGGGGTTCATGTGTGGATGACCCTAGGAAACTTAGAGTGACTCAACCTAAGTCCCTTCAACACAGGAAAAAAGGTATGGGTGCCCCTCTGCGAGAACGAACATGGCATAATGACCTGTTCTATGGGAAGGTACCCACTCAAGAGTCGGCAGAAACATTTTAGCTCACTGTACCTTTTACAAAGGAGGAATTCCCATTTGCATATCCGACTTTTTCCCGACCACTTGAGTAGTCCAGCACCAAATTGCTAGGCAATCTTCCTTTGAACAATAGTACCAACAGCAACCCCAGACACATATTTCAACCTAGTCGGGCCTCATCAGTGAGGTGGAACTGTGCCTTTCTAAACACAGTGATCAAGGGGTCCACGTCTGGATAACCCTAGGTAACTTAGGGTGACCAACCGAAAGCTTCTTAAACATAAAAAAAGAGGTACGGTGCCTCTCTGCGAGAATTAACATGGCCTAATGACCTGTTCTATGGGAAGGTACCCACTTGAGAGTCCGCAGACACATTTTAGCTCTTTGTACCTTTCACAAAGGAGGAATAACCATTTGCATATCAGTCTTTTACCCGCCCACTTGAGCAGTCCAGCACCGAAATGCTAGGCAATACTCCTTTGAACAAGATTACCAACAACATTACCAACAGGTAATGTATACACATCAGGCAAATTCATACTTTTAGTAAAATGCACACACATTACGTTACATTAATGAAAATACACGTCACTGGAACATTATTTACATACATATAAAGTGCAGTTGTATGTTCACATACTTTATTATTTTCTGTTATGAGGATTTATAGAGCACACTACTGGCACAAAGTATCTTGGCGCTAGCAAACCACAATACGGACCACAACACTCCAACCTAGAAGATAAAGGTTTTAAGGCACTGTCTAAGTTCAAGAGGATCCACAACCTGTTTTAATCCGGGCAACAGGGAATTCCAGTTTAACCACAGCCACCGAGAAAGCTCAGCCACCCATCGTGAAATGCCTGTAGGTAGGGTTCACTAAAAGACCCGCTCTCGTTGAGTGCAGATTGCATACCGGACAATAGAAAAAACATTGTTCCTGCAGATAGTTGGCCCTGAGCTCCTGCAAGGCACAGTGAACCAAACACAATGATTTAAAGCCAATGCACTTGGATACTGGGAGCCAATGCAGGCGCCAAAGAGTGGTGGTAATATGGCCTCCAAAAGGGGAGCCAGTGGCCACCTGTGCTAACAGCTTTTGCAGCAGCTGTAGATGTTGGATCAGGCCCTTTGGCTGGGCCAGATATAGTGAGTTAAGGTAGTCAATTTGACTAACAATGAGGGCAGCTACTACTGGTAGATGAAGATGGTGAGGAATAAAAGGAAGCACCTTTCCAGAATCCTTAGCTGGAAATGCCATTTTAAAAACTGCTGCCACTTGCTGAGTCATAGACAGGGCAGGTGAAAACATCACCCCCAGATTTATTCCATTGAGCTTCAGCCAGTTATGGTTCATCCAAACCCTTACAGCCTCCAAGCACCGACTGTCGTCGGCATATGAATAGCACCTGAGGCCATAGGAGTGAATGAGACCCAGAAGATGCTGACTGTAGATATTAAAAAGTATTGGGGACAAGGCAGACCCCTGCGGAACACCATGGGAAAGTGAGGAGGGAGAAGAAAGAAATGGAGGTAGGGAGATTGTTTGGCCCCTGTCAGCCAGCAACGACATGAACCAGGTCAGGACAGTGCCCTCCAGGCCAGCAGAAGCTAGCCAGGACTGCAAGGTAGGATGGTCGATGGTGTCGAAAGCCCCCGACAGGTCTAATAATATCAGGGCACTGACACCGCTTTTATCAACCAGTCTGGTCATATTGTCCATCACCAAAACCAAGAAACTCTCAGTGCACCGGCCGGGCGGAAAGCCTGACTGAAAGGGGTCAAAGAATGCAGAGAACTCAACTAAAATAGGACAGAAGAGGAGAAACCAGTGCTTGCAGCAACCTCATAAAAAAGGAAAAAGAGAAATAGGCCAAAAGCTGGAAGAAAGGGAAGGTTTGGCTTCTTGAGCACTTGAATGGCATTAGCTGGTTTTTGCTCAGATGGAATACGGCCTGGCTGACAGGATAAATTAACCGCTTTGCAAATCCATGAAAGAATGCCTGATGAAATATTTTTCAGTATCAATAAGGAACATTATCAGAAGGAGATGCTGATTTCAGGCACTCAATGGCATTACTGACGGCCTCTTCAGAAGATATGGGAAACTGTGTCAACGTTGAATGGGGCTCAACTGTCCCCCCATGCTGGGGTTTGACCAAAGGGTCAATGCCTACAGGGGTTGATTGAATGTTGGAGTGAATTGTCTCAAATTTACTGGTAAAGAAATTAGCCAGTACATCACAGAATTCCTGCGTTGACATACTGAAGAGAGTGATGTTACCACTGCAAAAAGCTCTTTAGGTTGGCTAAGTGCCTTATCGATTTTGTTGAGCAAAAACTCAATGTAACCTTTCTATTACAAACACATAAATGCATTTCATATGAATTATAAAACACTATGGGGGCGATTCATGGAACAAATGTGCGCCGAAATTTGTGGCGCTAGCTGGCGTAAGCATGAAAAAGCAAGCGCACGCGTGCGATCCATGGAAGGCCCTGCGCGTGTTTTCCCTGGGATGGCGCCAAATCCACAGGTGGCGTACACGGACGCACACGTCACTGCAAAAACCCGAACGCAGTGCACGACGCGCACAACGAAAGTGCACAACGTTAGCGCACACACCAAAAAGGGGGCGGAACACGCGGAATGGGGAACAACGCGTGAAAATAAGGGCCTAACTTGGGAAGTACTGCTGGAAAGTACATGGAACACCCACACGCACGCAAACTACACAAATTCATGGAATCGAATAGCGGAAACCTGTGCACGCCAAAAGACACACACAGGCCTAAACACGTCTGCCACATGAAGGCAGGCGGAAGCGTCCCCGTGCAGTATAAAAATGCGCGCAAACAACAAACACGTACATACAGCTACTAGGAATGTCCCATTTCTCGCAGCACTGACCATGGGACACCGCAGGAGGAGGAAAATAGCCATGCCCCACATTTGTTTGGCCTGGACTAGCCTTTTTGGGATGCCTGATGACCAGACCAAGTCTATGGCAGGTATAGGTTTCCACCTCATATCATCCTATACCTGGTCCAGGAGTGGGAGGATGACCTCACATCACCCACCGTGTGCTCCCAAGCACTGAACCCCTTGGAAACGGGTGCTCAATGTACTGCATTTCTTGGCCACTGGGTCATTTCAGCGGACCACTGCCATAGTGGAGGGGGGTCTCACAGCCCACGCAGTCACACTGCCTACACCAGGTGTTTGCAATCATGACTGCGCGACCCTCAGTCCACAGGCACATATACATGCCCAGAACACCCTCACAAAGACAGGCCATGGTCCATGACTTTTACAGGGTGGCACACTTCCCCAAAGTGCCCAGTGCCCTAGATTGCAACCATGTGGGCCTACGTCCACCTAGGGTAACAGAGAATATCCACCACAACCGCAAGCACTGGCATACCATCAACGTGCAGGTAGGATGTGATGCACAGGGGATCTTCACCTCTGTCAATGGTAACTATCCTCGGTCCACCCATGACAGTTTCATACACAGAATGTCCGCCCTCAGCCGGGACCTGGAAGCTGTGAAGCATGGTGACACATGGCTTATTGGTGAGTACAAATGCCTGTGCACGTGCATGCATGTCACACACAAATACACAAACCGAACTAATGACAACGATCATCACATCCCCAGGGGACAGTGCCTACCCCCCTGAGCACCCACATGATGATGCCAATACGGAACCCCACCACCCCACCCCAGGTAAGATACAATGCAGCCCATATTGCAACCTGGGCCATAGTGGAGCGCACATTTGGAGTGCTCAAGTCACACTTCTGCTCCCTTGACCGCTCTGGGGGGCAGCTACTCTATGCACCCCCAGTAGTGTGCAGGATCATTGTGGCAGCATGTGTCCTGCACAGTGTTGCAACACGGCGGGGTGCCCCCACATCCCCAACCACACGCACAGGTGCTGCTCATGGGAGGGGAAAGGGCACGTGGAGGCCGCCCAACTGAGGCGCCCCTCACCTTTTGTGGCCTCCCAACCATGGCACAGATGTACTAGTACCAATGGGAGGTGCACACAACAATTGTCCTGGGAAACTTGGGTGAGGGGGCAAGGTACATGATGCAAACAGCACCTCTGTACTCCTGCAAGGCTGCCTGTGGCCCCTTAGGAAAAATGACGGGTCACACAACGCTCAGGCATCCAAAAAAGCATGAAAAAGAGATACGCAAACCCCTGTAGCCCACCTGCGTGTAAAAAAACACACGCCGTACGCTGTGGCAGCCAGGAACACGCAGGCTAGTATGACTGAAAAAAAGGGGTACGCAAAAAAAGGGACACGCGCAGTGGTAAAAATAGCGTGCGCGACTCACTGTCTGCCTTGCTTGTAGAAGAAGAACGCGTAGCCAAAAGAAGAAGTATGCACTGTAGCCACTTTGAAGTAATTGCGTGTGAACCCCAACGTCTGGAAAACACACGTTCCACTCTCCACGAAAAGCACGCACAGAGCGATGGAAACCCATATGGGACCTTTAACCCATGCCGAGGTAAACACCCACGCGTACGTTACGTCAACTACGTGCTTACGTGCTAAGGGCCTTTCCACTGAATTCACGCAAACGTGCTGTTTTCCACATGCCAAATCACTCTGTATCATGCTGGCCATGCGACAACACACGGAAGACCACGCTCCTGCCCAGAAGGCTGAATTACTGCCCCGCAGATCCCGAGCAGCCTCCCACGAAACACCTGCTGCTGCCTGCCTGCTGCCACCGTGCCCTGCATTTTGGTGCCAGCACATCTGCCACCTGCAGGGGTCCAGTTGCTGTGACCACCCCTGCTGGAACAGAGTACTCCCGACTGGTGTTCCATCACTCCACAGCCCAGCCCCAGGACCCAGTTGCCCACCCACACCTGCCTCTGGGGTTGCCATGTCCGACGCAACACCATCCGGCACCAGTGGCAACCCCCCAGCAGAGAGGCAGAGGGCTACCAGCTACAGTGAAAAGGAAGTTGGTATCCTGGTGGAGCAAGTTCTGGGGCATTAAGATGCCCTCTTCACACCATTGCACGCTGACAAGGAAGGACAGAAGAGGATCTGGAAGGACATAGTGGGTGCCATCTACGCAGAGAGGGTGGCACCCTGTGACATGAAACACGTCCAGAAGCGCTGGGAGGACTACAAGTACTGGACCCTCAAGAAGGCCCGGCGCATCTTGGACACAGCGGATGCAATGGGGTGCCGAATCCAGCTTACCACCCAGCAGATGAGGGTCCTGGAGTGTATTCGCCAAGTGCTTCACCACCAGATACTCAGGATGCAGGCCCGTCTGGAGTCGAGCGGTAAGTGCCCATGCATTCACGGTGCATGTTGCAGTGTGGTGGTAGTTAGCTACTTGGCTGCATGTGTGCCATGGGTCATGTATGGATGTGTGTTTGCAGGGACATGATGGTGCTGCATGTGAGTCCAGTCAGGCATGACCGACATGGATGGTGTATGTGTTACAATGCATCATGTGGAGCAGTATGCGGAATGCACACATCTATGCATGCCTGTGTCTGTACTTGGACATGTTTGGGGTGTGAGAGATGTGTGCTGCTGTCATGGAGATGCATGGTGTACATGTCCGTGTGTCTGAGTAGTGTGTGTGGCATGGATGCAAGACAGATGTCCGTGACAATGTGTTGATTCACTGATACAGCCTGGTCATCCTTGTATCCACTGTGTCTGTGGGTATACGGGCCAGATGCACGACCCTCCAGTGATGTGTGTGCCTGTGATAAGCATGTCCCATGATGCATGTGAGTTTCAGCCCACCATTGGATGTTTCTACGGTGCCTTGGACATGGATGCAAATGTCTGTTGCATGTGCCATACCAGTTTGTGCATGTGTGTTGCCTGCACTGACCCATGTGTTGTGAGGCACATGATGGAAGTGACGTTTGACAGTGCCACTCATGTGCTATTGCTTTCTGTCTATGGGACTATTACACAGTACCCTGATCCTTGTGTTCAATGTCTCCCTTTACACAGCAGCGAGTGAAGAAGAGGGCAGAGACGGCGCTGTGGAGGAAAGCGGCAGGGATGCCTCCACCGGCCGGCGACACATGGCCAAGTCACCCTCCCTGGAAATTCTATCATCCGTGAGTGAGGGGACTGGTGCCGCGTCTGCCACTATGGCTGCAGCGGAAGGGGCGGGTGAGCCCCCACAGGGGCTTGCGATGGCAGAAGACGGTGCAGAGCCATCCAGGTTGGTGATGTGTGTGGACAAGGAGGCACCCGCTCTCAGAGCCGCACATGGGGCCTGGTGGGGGTGGTACCACTGGTGCAAGTGGTGCAGTCCAGGGGCAGGAGGCAGAACAGGTCGCCGCAGAGGGGCCTGTGCATGTCACTGTCCCTGACACTGTGACTGCATCACCATGCACCAGCATGGATGCCCCGTCACAGGCCCGTCTGCAGGTAGGGGGAGGTCCACTTCATCTGGCACTCCTCTACCTGCGGACGTGAAAGGATTGAGTCCATCCTGATTGGTGTCACGTTGTGCACACGTGACATTCGTGATGATGTGCGTGCTTCCTGGGTGGACCACGCACGTCATCACGAAGAGCTGTGTGGCAACGTGGCCTAGTTGGGGGGGACCATGGTCGGGAGTTTCATCCATGTGTCAGCCTGTCTTGCGGCCCTCTCCTCCTCTGTGCACCAGTCTTTCTCCATGCCATCTTCTGGCCCAGATGCCACCAGTGCCCCCTGTGGACCTGCCCCAACCAACAAAGCCAGCCTGGTGGAGATCCCATCCCTGCCACCCCACCAACTGGACCCCAGCAGATGGAGGATGTGCCAGCATCATCGGGCAGGGCATGTGCACGACGGCCCCAGGGGATTCCATCAGCCGGAGGCCATCATGGTGGCCAAGGCAGTTGCGTCAGAGGCAGCAGCAGTCTCAGAGTGGGGGGCATAATGGCTCGTGGCCATCAATACCCCGGGGGCAGGCATCGGCCGAGGGGCAGGAGTACCCCAGACAGGGAGTGTTTTCCGTGTGGCAGCGATTGGGCTGGCAAATAGATGTGGAGAGGTGGCAGGCGGAGAGGGCACGGCTCAGGATGGTCAGGGCGGAGAACACCATGCACTGGGCTTTGAGGTGGGCGGAGGGGCTCGAGGAAACTCGCAGGGAGTTGAGGGATTCCATGGCTGCATCCCTGCGAGACCTCGAGGCCAGGGGATGGGCCGGGCCTCCAGAACATCGACGTGGAGTTCAATGATTCCTGTGCCCGGAACATCACTAAATGAGCCGTGGGAGTGGCCCGCTGCCTTTGTAAATAGTTATGTAGGTGTAGGTTTCCTTTCTATTTTTTGTTCCTTTGGGGCGCATGGACTATGCCCTGCCTTTTTGTAAATAGTTATTTATTAGGTAGGTTTTTTGTTAGGTTTCCTTTGGATTGTTGGGCTCATGGACCCTTGATTTTTAAATTGTATATAGTTATGTACCGGATTTAACTTTTTAATTTTTTTTTACTATGGAGGAATGGTTTGCTTATTTTTTTAACTTTGAATTTTGTTTTATGGACTTTCGATTTTATTGATTTCAGCATTCATTTTTTTTCCTTTATTTCGGACATCCAGACTTCTATTTATTATTTAGTTGGGGCCTGCTGGCAGATGCCCGTCACTGGGGGTGGGGTGGGGGACATGTGTCGGGGCTCCCAAGTGCATGGTGCCATGTGGCCTGCCTGCAGGGCATGGTATGGGGTGAAGGGCTGCTTGCGGGCTATGCCCAGGGGTGTGGGGTGGTCCCCTGTGGTGTGGGCTGCCTGCAGAGCATGGTCAGGGGTGATGGGCTGCCTGTGGGGCATGGCCAGAGGTGTGGGGTGGTCCCCTGTGGTGTGGGCTGTCTGCGGGGCATGGGAAGGGGGACACACTGGCAAATCGTGTGTAAAAGTCCCAGCACAACCCTGGAATACACGTACCCCGCTGGCACCAGGTATATTCCATGTGAAACTCCACGCACACCCCCGGAATACACGTACCCCGCTTGCGCCAGGTCTATCGCATTTGAAACTCCACGCGCACCCCCAGAATACACGTACCCCGCTCGTGCAAGCAAAATTGTGTGTAAAAGTCCCCGCGCACCTCCGGAATACACTTAACCCGCTCACACCTGGCCTATCGCATGTGAAACTCCACGCGCACCCCCGGAATACACGTACCCCGCTCGAGCAAGCAAAATCATGTGTAAAACGCCCAGCGCACCCCTCGGAGCGGGGTACGCATATTCCGAGGGGGCGCGGGGAGTTTTACACGCGATTTCGCTGGTGAGAGCGGGGTACGTGTATTCCGAGGGGTGCGCAGGGAGTTTTACATGCGATTGCACTGGCGCGAGCATGGTACACGTATTACGAGGGGGGCGCAGGGAATTTTACATGTGATTTCGCTGGCGCGAGCGGGGTACGCGTATTCCGAGGGGTGCTTTGGGAGTTTTACATACGATTTTGCTTGCCTCAGCGGGTTATGCGTGTTCCGAGGGGGGTGCTGGGAGTTTTACATGCGATTTCGCTGGCACGTGAGGGCTGTGTGGCGTTTTCAGTGCATTTTCGTGGTTGGGGGCTGTATACTCGTTTGCACCATGTAGGGGATTTGTGTGATGTTTTTGACGCACAGGGTGGGGTTGGGGGGCATATATGGTGCTGCTTCAGGGTCGCTGTACCACTCTGTAAAAATCCATGAATACGCTGTGCGTCAAATGGGTTTTGGCGCAGGCGGCTGGCGCAAGCTGCCGCACGCGCACTCTGTGCGCCAGGCGCGTGTGCCACTTCTGCGCTTAATTCCATGAATTGTCAACTATGAATCAATAAATTAAAATCCTCTCAGAATTAATAGACCTCATAAAATCTTATAAAACCTTATAACAATCTTGAAATCACATTATTTTAAATGCTTTATCTCTTGTATTTACACTATTAAACAACATTTACAAACGTTTCAAACTCCTTAAGAACTTTACAGAGGCAATATTCAAGGCTATATGGCCTGCATTAAATATTCTTGCCCATATTTCAGATCATGAAAGCTCTCTAAAATCACTGAAGAATTTATAAAAGTTATCCTTCCTATGTTGAGATAGGTCTGCATATTCCGTAAACAAATGCTCTAGTGTTTCAATGGCTAAAACATCATTACAGAAGCAACATTAACTGTTCTGGTCCTGCTCTTTTGCCCTCTTCGCCAATACCTTTTTACTGGGCCACAAGTGAAACCGAATTTGGAGTAAAGCATTTCCATATTCAGAGTCAGGAAATTGTGATAAATATTTTGGAAGATGTTTCCTCATTTTCGCAACAAAACAACACATTTTCATAATCCTGTATTTTTGACATGACACTAACAAGTTTATCTAATTTAGTTGGTACAAATTTTGCTTAGTCTGATCTGGGTTTTCTAGCAGTAGCTTTTCTTGAACGCCCTCCTTATCCATGATTGATAAAAAATAGGTCTTCCAAACTTTAAAAAAGTTTTCATGGCTGGCAGACATGGCTGCCACTAGTGTTGGGATTAAAGTATTGTTGTAGTTTTCATGTAGGAGACATGTCCTATATAATGGCAGCGCTTGCCACTCAACTATAGTTTGTAACAATGTTATTCCTAGTTCAAACCTGATCTTTTGTATTGGTGTACTTCTCGGAATGCCCAAAATATATTTCCAAAATTTCCCTTCAAGATAATCCCATTTCGGATGGTCCCGAGGCATTTTAGACTGAGCTCCACAAGTATTACCTTCTGAACATACACAATTACAGTAGACTTGCAAGAAAATGTACCATACTGATTCATTAGGACTTTTGCTTGTGATGTTAGATTGAATATCAAAGGTACTTCACCTATACTACTACTAATAGGGATCTAATCTCTCTCCTTGGCTTTTCAACCAGTATCTGGCACTTCTTGCCCACCGCATCGCCGCCCTCTGCCCCAACTTTCAGTGCTATGCGGACGATACCCAGCTCATTTTCAGGCTACCCTCGGCCTCCTCTTCTCCTGCCCTCATCTCTGACTGTCTGTCTGCTATCCAGGAATGGTGTGCTGCCAACGACCTCCGCCTTAATGCTAGTAAGACTGAGATTCTACTCATCGGCACATCCACTCCCTCCTTCCCTGCAGCTCTCTGGCCAGCCTCTCTTGGGCCTCTTCCTGCTCCTACCTGCAAGGCAAAAAACCTCGGGGTCATCTTTGACTCCACACTCTCCTTCTCTCCTCATATATCTGACGTCTCTAAGAAGTCACACTACCAGCTGCACCTCCTTAGAGGTATTCTTCCCTTCCTCTCCTTTCCCTTAGAAGCTCACTGTCTCCCAAGCCCTGGTTCTCTCGAAGCTGGACTACTGTAACAGTCTCTATCTTAATCTGCCTGCCTCCACTATCCGCCCTCTGCAACTCATCCAGAACAGAACTGCGAGACTTGTCCTTGGCCTCAAGCCCAGGGACTGTATCTCTCCAGGACTGAAATCTCTACACTGGCTCCCAGTGGCTGCGAGGATTAAGTTCAAAACCCTCTGCATTGTCCACAAGGCCTTCTGGGGCCTGAGGCCTAAATACCAGCAACTCTCTCTTCCTAAATATCTTCCTTCCCGAGCCCTTCGCTCATCCGTCTCCAACTCCCTCAGGGTCAGCCGCTTCTCGAAGCAACGAGCTGGGGGTAGATCTCTCTCCGCGGCAGGAGCCTCCCTCTGGAACAGCCTTCCTGCCTCCCTGAAACTTGAGGAGAACCATCTCCGGTTCCGGAAGCACCTCAAAACCTTCCTCTTTGCTTCTGCTATCTCTCTCCCTCTCCCCTGCTAAATTCTTCACTAAATTCTGCACTGAATCTGAAACTTGGCCACTCTCACCGATCTCGGTCCTGGGCCCAGCCACTCTCCACTTGCACTGCCTCCCTGGCAACCCCTGCACTGCGGGACTGTCTCTGTATCCCTACAGCCCCCCCTCCCCTCCCAGCACTTGTCTGCACTTACCTTGCACTTGCCACCAGCTGGCCCTATTTATTTATTTATCTATTTATTTCTACTCTACTTACCTTGTACTGCACTTTTCCCTTCCCCCTACCCCTGCACTTGCGTGGTCTGAATGACACCTGGCCTAGTAGGATTGTTGTCTGTCCTCCCCCTGTTCCACCCTCCCTGCCTCGTCGCGCCTGGAAACACTTGTGTATAGGCGCGTTACAAATGCCATATCATATCATATCATATCATAATATTCAATCCTAGATACTAGTATTCTTTAACCACTTCTAACGTCTCAAAGCCGATCCTCCATTTAAATATTATTGAATGTGGTATTTTGGTAGGTGAGAAAACCAAAATATATGATTCAGTGGAATTAATTATAAATTGGTTTTGTACTGCATTAGCTTTTAAAGCTTCTAACTGCCCTGAAATTGTATTTGTGTTTCATCTATGACCACTAGATCATCACCAAAAAGTAAACGTGAAATCTTTATGTCACCTATTTTAGGGGCAAATGAACGAGGAGTATCTAAGGCTTTGCCTATATCATGGATATAAAAATTAAAGAGAGTTGCAGCTAATGCACACCCTTGTTTTAGACCTCAAAATGTTAGTATTTCTTCAGTTAGTAGCCCCTCCTGGTTTAATTTTACTCTAACTCAGGTTTTAGTATGCAACTGTTGGACTAAATGTAGGAGGGCCGGAGGGCAATTTGCGTTCCTTAATTTTTTTCACAGTATATTTCTGCAAATTAGGTCAAATGCCTGTCTAAAATCAACAAACATTACATAGATATTCTGATGGAATTTCTGGGCCTGTTGTTTTAGGGCTGTTATAGTTATCAGGTTCACACCTGTTCCCAATCCAGAGATGAAACCTGACTGACAAAAGTTCATTATGACTGTTTTCTTCATCTACTCTGTCAACCTTACCAGGATCAGACATGCAAAAATGTTACCTGGGATATCAAGAAGGGCAATAGGTCAATAGTTGGTTGGGTCGTTCCTATTGCCCTTCTTGAATGAAGGAATGATGACTGAAGTCCGCGATAAAGGCGGGATAACACTTGTCAAGATTATTTTTTGAAAAATCGGAAACAATATCCTTGCCCATTCTTCAGGGTTAGCTTTTAGAATATAATCATAATCAATCATAACTATATTCAAGTTTACATTATCTTTCATCAACATGGGAACATCGTCATCACTCCCAGCAAAAATTCACAAGCTGCAGTCTGTGGCAGTCTACTCTGTCCTCCTCTACAGAGACGAAGTCTCTCTTCAGTTGCAGTATCCAGTCTAAGTGGGTGGACCATAAAACCCCACTACAACCGCGGAGCGGCCGCGGAGTTGGCAGCAGAGTTGAGTAGCTGCAGTCTGTGGCAGTCCGTGGGCAGGACGAGCAGCCAGGCTACTATGATTCGAAAACCTCGGCGGTACCAGGACCGAGAGGAAGATCGGCGCTGGATGAGGAGCGCTAGTGTATCTAACAACAGACCTGACTCAACCAGGCCCTCCTCACCCCGATTGACTCCGGGGTCTCGGGGTTGCCCCCCCCTGATTCTATCTCTCACCAAGGAGCCCAAAGCACCGAAAGATGTACGCATCCCAGGGAAAATAAACTGCGGGCTCTTATCTGCGGATACTTCTATGGCCCGGGGGTCCCCACCCCTCCCCCTCAGACCTCCCCCGATCCAGCAACCTCGAGTAGGGCTGATTTTATCACCCCGAGGAACTCAACAAACCCCGAGCAGGAAGCTACATCGAGAGACATTATGAACCCAGCAAAGGTCATGCCTTCAAAACAAGCACACCCCTCGGCGGCACAAACTCCCGGCTCGTCCCCAGTGCAGCCCGCCGAAGGGCGGACTGCGAGGGTTATGCCTGCCGGTTCGAGTTGTCCGGCTGGGTTGACGAACAAACTGTCTCAAGACTATGGGCTGGAGCCCTCAAATCATCTGTCACTTACCGTGTCCTCCTCGCCATCTATGGGTGCTCGAGACCCAACACCGGATGAAGCAGAGCTCCCGGTCGACCTCCCGATCTTGGCCCTCGCCGTTACACAAGCAGCGCAGGAAGGAGTAGTGAGACTGTGAACGTCATCGGAACAGAGGCGGACGGCGGTTATGTTCCACGCCTGTGAGGACGCGGCTCCGCCCCCAGGCGAACGCGGAGCCAAGAGGGGCTCGGAAAAAAACAAACTGGAAACGTCAGAAAGGACAAAGCCACGAGCCTCATTTTTGGAATCAAACGTCCAAACAGACGGCGATATCGAAGAACTGGAGACCTTGGAGTCTTCTACCTCGCTTTCTGCGACCTCGCCTCCAAAGAAAAAAAAAATTGCAAATCTAGACCTGGGTTTAAGGCGACACACTCAGCAGTGTTAAAAAAATCAAAATCCACCCAGCAAAACACCCAGAACAATAAAAAAAAAAAATAAAAAAAAACATCCGCCTTGAAGTCCTTGTCTAAAACAGTGCTATGTAATTCCCTGAAGGAATACTTTGTCAGCCAAGGGAAAAGAAAATATGATGTCCTACAAGAACTCACAGACGCTGAGATACTTGAAGTTACCTTTGAGCATTCTACAGCTCAAACCCAAAATACGTCAGCCCTAATAGGCTTCAACCAGCCTAATAAAACAAATAGTTTGCCTACTTTGCCGTGCGAAGGAGAGGTCAATAAGACATTTTCGTCACAAACAACCCCACCAGTCCCGGAAATGCCAACAACTCCGAAGAAGTCCACGGACCATATAAAGTGTAAAACTGTGGGGACCGACACTCAGAATTTACCTAGACTGTCTCCTTTGTCATTGCCTTTCCCGACTCCACTGTTGCTGCTGCAACCCCTTTCGCCTAACAAGGGCCAAGCAGAGAGAGCAAGCGCCCCTCTAGCTGAAAATGATCCTTTCTCCGCGTCCCCTAATCAGGGCAAAGCAACGGGAAACCAGTCAAGCTCTCCCATAAGCTTCCCTCCACAATCAGCGAACATATCTCCAATTGACAAGGATTTAAGTTGGAGAGTAAGGGAGAAGAGACGGGAGCAAAATCCGACCCCCACCCTGACACCGCCCCGAGCTACACCAAGAAGAAACAGCAATTTAGGAGACCTTAATCAAGATGAAAATCAGAAAGAATCACCTCCCAAGCGATTAGACATAACAACTCTCATGTCCACGATCACCATCGCTTTAGCCCCGTTTGGCAAACTATACGAGACAATAAGTGACTCTCTAAAAGACCAAACAACCTTGCTCGCAATGACCCACACGAAACTGATTTATATGGAAGGGTATATCGCAGCAAAAGAAAAGTTAGACTTTTCAACAAGATTCTGCTCATGTCTTCTAGACCGCCCTCTACACCGAAGCTGTCAAAGCAGAGACCCATCGAGATCAGAGACTCAACCGATCAAGGATCCCAAACAGAAACTGCCTTCCTATTTGGGCAACAGCTGACATCTAATCAACAAGTGCTGGAAAACAAGTCGTCTTCAACCAACTCATCTGCTCCTCAAAACAAACAAAAAAAAAGCCAGCTCTTGCCTGTGCTCCCGGCCACATCCACTGTACCTTTGACAGAAAAAGGAGCTTGGGGTCCCAGTACCCAGCACCAACAACCAAAAGGTCAACCAGCAAAATTGGAGGAATCCAGGAACCATTTGAAAACCAGGGAAGATGTATCAACGCCCTCAAACAGGGTCGATCCAGCAAAGGCGCTGCTACAGTCCGACAAAGACATAGAATCCCGTACACAAAGAGACTCACAGCCCATGTTGATCCAAACGGGCCCTTCAGTCAGGCCAAAAACAAAAGCCCACAAGGTAAACGCATTGCAGAGACCTATACCATCGGATGCTCAACAGACGGTAACTTCTATCCCGGTAAATCAATGTAAGTCCCCAATTACAATGGAAGACTTCTTGAGAGATGATAACTTTATGAATTTAACTACCCACTCATCACCCTCGAACGCAGCAGATCCACAGAACTGGCACTTTGAAAAACAAAAAAAGCCTACCAAAGGCATTATGCCTAAATCCCCACTCTCAAAAAAACGCAGGCGACAGAGTGGACTTTTTGAGGAAGAGTCACAAGTTAACTCCCTTAGAATTCCGAGAGGCCCACAAGAAATGAGAAACCGTCCACCTTCAACAAAAGACCATCACAAAGAGGCGGAAGTAAGGGACATTGACTACCGGAATCCAAGAAGCAGAAGAAGTCCGGACAGCTCAAGAAGACGGAATAAGCCAAACAGTCCTAACAGACAAAAATTCTCTTCACGAGTCCACAGACCACAGCAAAACTTTCCTCCGTCTATTATATTCAAGATCGAACAGATCCCACAAAATTCAGAAGCAATAACATTAAACAGAGGAACGGTTTTAAAAATTCTGAAACACTCCAAAAACCTAAAACACTTGACTACGTCAGATCTAACGCTAGTGGAACCTTACCACAAAGACCGCAGAGCCAAGGCATTCCTCCATGTCAAAGTGCATGCGGTAAAGAGAGGTTCAAGCGACGACTTTAGCGACCTCCGAAAATGCGGGTATACCATCATAGAATGGCCCAGCTCAGCGGAAAAGGATCATAACCACGCGGCGAAGACGGAGTACGCCAAAAATCAGTCTGCAAAAAAACCAAACTGGAATTCTCGCGACCCTGCCAAATCTACAAGCCAACAGACTGCTCCTTCACATGACTCAGCCAAAGAGGGCTTAGGCACAAAAAGAAAAGAAAGCCATACCTAATCGGCGATAGAAAGAGAAGAATGCACCACAAGCCATACTTCAAAAGGCCTATCTAAACCCCCAAGAAACTTCAAGAGCGCCACTACAAACGAAGAGACGAGCTCACATTCACCCTCACAATCATCAAATATTTCGTCCTCATTTGCTCCCATAAAACAATTATTAGCGTGGCTGCCCAAAGCACCAAAGTCCTCAGCGAAAAAATAGCAACCAACCCAGGTGAGCCTGCCAACCAGAGACACAATGCAACTCTCAATTTTAGCAGCTTCACACTACACAAAGTCTAAAGTTTGCTCTGATATCACAATGATGTCCTGGAATACAAGAGGATTCAATCGCCTTACCAGACCAGGCGAAGTGAACCTCGCCGAATACGACATCATTACACTTCAAGAAACATGGCTCCTCGACAAACCTGGAATCGATGGTTTTTCCGTCATGGTCACGGCAGCTAGTAAGGGTCGGCTGGGTCGCCCGTCCTCTGGACTTTTGGTGGCAGTTCGGAACGGAACCGGTCTCACAATTAAGAAGCGTCTGGCCGCAAGTCAAAACCACCTAGCGGTGCTTGTGGAATGGGCTTCCCCTTCTGAAGTCAGGTCAGAGAAACCTAAAATTGGAAAAGAAAACCAAAAGGAGACCAAACTGCTGGCCATAATCACCACGTACTGGAACCCACAGTCCATCACCGATGAGAAATTCCTCAATATCATCGAAACAGAGATTGACGGAATCCTATCATCATACGAAGAAGCACAAATCATAATAAGTGGCGACCTGAATGCGACCTGTCCAAAAAAGGGACAAAAAACCATCAACCTGAGAGAAAAAACCTAGGCCGTGTCCCGTGGGGAAAAATGGCAGACACTTATGAATACCAGAAACCTCCACAACATTGAGGAAGCTCTCCTACCAGAAAATCCCATCCCGTCCTGGGAAAGAGGTGCACAAAAGGGGACTATAGATTATATCTACACATCTGAGGCCATGCTAGCACGGTTGGGTTCATTTGAAACATTGTGAACAACTGAGAGCGATCACAACATCCTGAAAATCAGCTGGCCATCGGAGAACAGCACAAAAATACTCCTGTCTGAAGTCCCAGAGCCCACTGCCCAAGGAAACCGACCCAGACTTACGAGTGAAAGGATTAGAGAACTGACGAGAAATTACGAACGGCAGGAATACAGAGAATCTGGAGGTACAACTTATGTAGCAGACTACCAACCGCTGCTGATTCCATATTACTCAAAAGCACCGAAAAAAAGGAAGGCTGCAACAAACCCGCTGCACGAGTACAACTTAGATTTAGTACTCAAAAGGCGAGAACTCAGGAAACTGAAGAGACAAGCGGCAAATTTAAAAACGAGCGATGCAGATGAAATCTACTTGCTAGAGCAGAAAAACTACAAATCCTGGCTAAGATTCCACCGATCAGCTCTATACCAGAAAGACGCCGAAGAAATGCTAAAGAAACTAGCAGACAAAAATTCCAGAGCTTTTTGGCAACTGATAAAAAAGAACGAAAACAAGACGTCGTCCTCGACATCAAACTGTGTCGCAGAGGCTGCCTGGACAGCTCACTTCTCGTCCACTTTCAAACTTCCCGAGGGAATTGCTCCCAAAACAGTTGCACCATTAGACCTTACTCCTTGGGCAGACTTCTCTGATATTGAAGACATTACGGCAGCAATAAAAAGGCTAAAACCATCAAGAGCTCCGGGTCCCGACGGAATCACAAACATCGACTTGAAAAACCACCCGTCTGAATGGGCGACCTTTATTAGTCAAGTCTTCCAAAACTGTACCTTGTCCAGATCAATCCCAGTCTCTTGGTCTACCTCAGTTGTTGCCCCCATTTACAAGAAAGGTGACAGGTCGGCTCCGGCAAACTACCGCCCAATCGCTTTGTTGGATACCATTGGAAAGATCTATGGCTAGCTCATACAAAGGAACTTTCAAACCTGGGCTAAATCGGCCGAATGCAACGACCCTTTTCAAGCGGGCTTCATGAAAAACTGCGGAACCCAAGTCAACATTCTGATCCTCAGCATCTTGAAGAGCAAACTTATGGAAGGCCCTGGAAGAGTCTTCTTAGCCTTCATAGACCTGACCCAGGCCTTTGACCAAGTCGACAGAGAGTTACTATGGTCCAAACTGTCTGCCTGGAACTGCCCGGGGTCCCTACTGGAGCCCATCAAAGCTCTCCATACAAAAACCTCCATAAGAGTTAAACTGAACCATCATGGTCTACTCTCTGAAGTCATTCCAACATTCAGAGGGGTTAAGCAGGGATGCCCCCTGGCGCCTGCTTTGTTCATCTCTTTTTTTGGGGGACTATAAAGAAAGCGCAAACCAAACAAGATCGTTCCCTCCAAAAATCGGCCAAACGCCTCTCACTCGACTTCTTTATGCCGATGATATAATCGTCCTCGACCAGACAGAAATTGGTCTACAAAGACAACTAGACAATCTGACTTCCTACATATCCACAAACAACCTGGAGATTAATAAGGAAAAGACGAAAATTCTGATACTGGAAAAACCATCCGGGAAGAGGCAAAAAAAGAAGCCGATCTGGCACATTGAAAAAGCCGCATTAGAGGTCGTAAAACACTTTAAATATCTTGGTGTGATGATGGATAGCTCCAAATCAGAAGTCGCAGCGCAAAAGCATCTGTGGGAAAAAAACTCGTAAACTGACAACACAGGCACGGATCATCGACAGAAAGTATGGACGGTTTTCTCTGTTACCGGTCCTGAAATTTTACAAAGGAAAGGTGGTCCCCTGCCTGGTCTACAGAGGAGAAGCACAACCCACTCTCCCCACTGCGATATGGGCCAAACTGGATGGATACCTCTGGCGGAAGGTCCTCCAATTACCGGATTCAACACCAATCGCAGGCATTAGACGCGAACTAGGCCTCTGATCTTTGAAAGCAGCAAAAGAGGCAGGAGAAATGTCACTCTTCAGGAAAATACTCATGCAGGAATCCCCTCCACTTTACAACTTGATAAATACTGAAATGCTCAACGGTACGTGCAAGATGCTGACCACATGGGCATTTAAACAAAGAGCCACCCTGGACAACATCGCCTGCTCAGAAGAGACGCTGATCGGCAACCCTACCAAAGTGAAAAAGAAAATGGACCAAGAAGACTGGATTGAAACCCACACTACGGCTGAAAAAAACAAACTTCTAAACCACCTGTCTCCTCAACCTAAAAAACTGGATGCCACGCTCGAAATATTCAAAAGATTTCCAGACAAAGCTCTACGTTCAACCCTACTTAGGGCAAGGTTGAACTTACTCCCAACCAACGAAATCCGGGCGATAAGGGGCCTTTCTGCCACAAATCAATGTTGCTTGTGCAAAAGCGAATCTGAAAAGGAGTCAGTGAAACACCTTCTCTTAAAATGCCCAAAGACCACCAAATGGAGAAAAGCTTTTCTTGGCCCCCTACTTGAACCTTTCTCCCAATACGACGAAGAAGTGTGGTGGGCCCGCTTAATGAGTGGGTCAAGAACTTCGTGGTCCGTAGCAACGACAAAAATTTTAAAAGCTGCACTGGATGAATGCACAAAAACGACATAAAACGTCTACACTGAAACTGAAACTAAAGTACATAGAAGTGAAGAGAATGAAGTAAACCACTTTGCAAAATCATAAAATTGATAAACGAAAAAAAAAAAAAAAAAAATTCACAAGGAACGAGTTTTCCAAAATTCCTCATTAATAGTATTCAAAATAGTAGAGGCAGTGGCATCCAAATGAGATGATTTCAGTAACCTCCATATTTCAGAGTTGGATCTGGAGGTTAAAGCCTTCAATATTTTCTCTCCTGCTACCTGTTTTACTCTTTCTCTATGATGAAATAACAATTTTTATACCTAGTACGAAGTGTCCTTAGCAACTCAGTCAAATTATCTGGCTTTGCACAAATAAGCCCTCTTGCTAATCTTCTTTTTTTGTTTCTTTAAGTTTTGAACTACAGGATCATAAATGGATTTATGTATTATTTCAACACGACTGCCAGTCTTATGAACCTGCTGGAGTATTTGCAACAAATCTATATAGGTCAACTGTTAAGTCTGGACAATGTTTTCTAAATCAATTTCTCAGGGTAAGTAGGCTCCATCCGATGCGATTTCTCCCATGAATTTCTAATGGAGTTTTTTAAAACTCCTTCTTTCTTCCCCAAGATATTGACCACAAAATCTCAAACATATAATCGTTGCTAGCTATTTTAGGGAGCACAGCAAAATAATTCTCTCTATTAAGTGCCTAGTCTGAAATGAAAGCATAGTCCAAAATTGCTTTTGAGGATTCTCTGGACCATGTAGGTTAGGGTGGGTTATTTCTATCTGAGGAACATTTAAAATCCTCTTGTCTTCATTAAATATGCTTTTTTGTTTCCCAAATTAGGACATGATAGTCCCTGTGTTAGGCAGAATTAAATGCAGTACACTTTGGGAACACTACACACAATTAAGACTTGAGGTTAAGCACAATATCACCTTTGGTATACGTTTGTACTAAAGAGTTTTGTGGTAACAGGGCTGAGCAGCCAAGCTTATCTCAAGAGGGATGTGAGCAGTACAACGTGTTACACAAAGGATTTGCAATCACAGTGGTTCAAACAAACGCTTACTCAAGGTTTCTTGGTAAAACAATATACATTTTCTTACACAGTTAGTTAGAAAACATTCCACTAGTAATAAGCATCTCAATATCACACTATAATACACTACAGTAACAAACCAATAAGTTTCAGAACAAGTTAGGCTCCCCTGACATGGGAGAAAAATGGAACTTCCGTAACTTTCAAAAGGGGTAGAAAGACAAAGGTTATAAGAATCAAACACAATTACTTTCATAGGCAGGGCAAATATTTTCAGTTTGCTACAAGAGGCAGTTCAATTCAATAGGCCTGGGCCAAACTCAATGGATCAGTGTCTTGGATAGGATAGCACAGTTCTGGTAGTAAACGGTTAAGTCTTTGCCAATGTTCTTAGAAGTAATTTGCACGAAAAAGAGTTGTAGGTCAGTTTAGCGAACAAGACTCCAAAGTTGGGAAAGTTTCACAAACTTTCACTGCGGCAAAGAGGATTTCTCTACCGCATTTGCAGAGTACCTTTTGAATAAAGAAAATCTGTAGCTGAGGCAGTTGTTCCTGGCAGTTCCTGCAGATCTCGCTGTTCCTGAGCCTCAGTCGTGGGGACAAGAGGGAGGACGTCGGGAGGTTCCTGCACTGCACAGGGCTGGATCCACAAGCACGGCAAAACGTCGGTTTAAGGTGTGAGTGCCATAAAGTCCACAAACTGGTATCCTTCTCACTGGCTTTCTGGTTTTCAACAGCACTCTGAAGAAAATTCGACCAGTTTGGAGATGGTTTCCAGGTGGTTTGCGAGTTGGTTGTTCCCACCAGCTCAAAGGAAGAAGTCGTCCTTGAAGGGCTTCTCTGTCGATGGAATTTCAGGCAATTCAGACCTGCAGCAGGGCTTCATCGGGCAAACCAACGGTCCAGGAGTTGCAGCAGTTGTCTTCCTTCAGTTTGTCTTCGGTTCTTTCGTTCCAGTGGTCGACTCTGCCTTCCAAGTCCCAGAGACCTGCTTTTAAACAGTTTTCTCCCATTCATTCCAGGCTAGCTGTCAATCATCGAGCAGGGTGGCTGTCCTTGCCGGACAGTCAGCCAGCCAATCACGACTCTGGCATGCAGGTCTTCTAGGAGACTAAGCACAGGGAGTTCGGGCATCTTCCTCACATCCTGTCCACCCCAGACTCTCAGGCGCCACAGGAGGGCTTCAGTACAGAAGCCCACCAAAGGCAAATGAACAAAGGGACCAAACCTAGTTTGACGTGCAGAGACAAACACTAGAAGGGCCTTTCCAAAATGAAATGGTGAAAAAAGTCGATCGAAACCTGTTTTTACAGAGGGGGCTCAGACGCCATCTTGAAAAACATGGCTCTGGTGGATTTCAGCTACCGGAGCATTTAAATGGGTCGCGGCCGGGGAAATCATGATAATACCACTGCCACCAGCCATTCTGAGAGGAAAGGGTAGCTTTTGAGGGCTACATGAGTTTTCTAGGCATAGGGAACACGAGGTATTCCCTCCAGAACTCTGCTGTAAGGCAGTGTGTGCTAGGTCTAGCAATTTTAAAAGACTAGCAAAGTCAATTTAACTTTACATTCACTAGGAGACAGTAGAGTCAGTCCCAGAGAAAGTATTTACGACTTTGGAAGCCTAAAATACATCCCTGTGCCACTGCACTGAGGGTGCTGTGTGACACACAAGAAAAAGATGATGCCTATGAGTTGTCTAAAACTCCATATCCAAAGAACACAAAAGTAAAACGCACATCGAAATACAAGAAAGAGTGGGAAAAAAAGGCTCACACTCTTCCCAGTTGAAAATTAAAGTCCTAGAAATCCAGCAAAGTAGCTGGGGGTCTCAAAAGGTGGATAGCTCAGCGGCAACGTGTTCGCCTTGGAAACAAGATGACACGAAGCAACACAGTTTCAATCCCCGGGTCCGCGCTTTGAAACATCTGGGTACTAAGCGCTTTATAAATACGCAACTAAGACATGTTCCTGTAACAGCGCCTCGATGCCCCCGGGCTGTGTGAGCGCTTTAAAAATACAAATAAATTAAAAATGAAATTAAAATTAAAAAGGTAAGGGAAATTAGCACATTTATGAGAATTCTCCCTTACACCCTGGTGCACGGTTTAAAGGCTATTGTTTCTGCCTTTCCATGGGCACTTTGCCATTTTCGATCCGCCTGCCTCAGCCGAAGGCAGGATGCCTTAAGTTCAACCGAAAACCATGGTTCAGATAAACACATGTGAGTCTGAATGCTCTTCAGAGGATCCACTATATCTGCTGCTCTTTGCAGGGAACTAAATAGCTATGTCTTGTTACATATAAATTAAATGCTGCTCTATACACACTTGCTATGTATTGTTAATGTAACTGTTAAATACATTTTTTAACTACACCTTTTATGTATAAAAGACAGTAACGTAAATGCTCTTATTATAACATTGAAACAGGAGAAGCAATAAGTTTGCACATACAGTGTAAAAAAAATATTTTACTATTTTAGAATACAACTTACACCGTATAGTACATATGCATGTAAATATTCATTTATTTATCAGCATGTATCAAAGAAAGATCCATATTGTTGATGTGCTTCTAAAACAGATTACCAGCCTAATTTACAGAAGCATTTTATAATGGCAAAACGCCATTGGAAAACTCTCTGTGAATTATGCCCTTTATGTTTAAATACAAGAACGTTAACATATCTGCAGTGCACCTCATGACAGGTAATGCTTTAATATTGCAATACGAATTAATGTTACAGTAGTGTGAATGCATCCAATATTTCCTGCTTATAATTACAACATACTTTTACATTGTTTGTACATAAAAATACCTATATGCATTGCATCTTTACAAAACATACTAAGTGGTATTTGCAATTTATATAAACGTCAACAAGGAATATTACATTAATCATGAGTTGTTTTTCCCCAGTAAACACATTATACCAAAAATGTTAAAATTACAAAGCATGTGTGAGGTAACATTTGAATGCAAACATAGGTAAAGTAGTATAACAAATGATTGTCACTTTATTTGGGTAAAACAAGCTTTAAATATGGTACTAGATATATATTTTACCAAATATATAACAGTATTGTACGATGCACATGGGGTGAATGATGGAAATGCTTGGGTGCCAATAGATTGTGTTGCTTGTTTGATTTCAAAGTACTGTACCTGGGTGTTACTGAAAGGGGGAGGAAGTATAATGTTATGCACTTTTAAGTATCTTTAAAACTCTAACAAATGACAACATTTTATACAAATGGTTTGTTCTGTTTATTTATAGTGAGTAAAAAGTACATGTGACAAGAGCTGGGCAAAATTGTTGATTACGTTCTGCCGGCCGCGGAAAGCAAAATCTGCCCAATGCTGATCCACTTTTCCCCACCCCACATATCAAATGAGTGCCATGAATTTATCATGCCACTGTGACAACCCAGAACAAATTAAAAAGAGCAGCACAAAGTCTTGCGTGTTATTGCATGAACCCAGCATAAATTGAAAAGAGCCATCCAAAATTACTTGTGACACTGTGCAAACCTGGCACAACGTTTCTTTTGCTGCTATGTGAAACTAGCACAAATCAAAAAGAGAAGCTGGCATGACCCTAGTATGAATCGAAAAAAGAAATATGAAAAGTTTCTCATGCCACGGTACAAACCTAGCACGGAACAAAAAGAAATGTGAGAAGTTTCTCATGCCGCAGCACGAAACTACTATGGATTATAAAACTAGTATGAAACTAGCGCGCATCAGAATAACATGTGTTTCTCGTGTCGCTGAACAATATTAACATGGTTTGGAAAAGAACCACACAACGTTTCTCATGTCACTGTGCAAAACTAGCATGGATCGAAAAAGTCCCGCAAACATTCTCATGTCGCTGCACAAACTGAGGACGAATCGAAAATAACAGGGTTTGGAAAAAAACTTCTGAAGTTTCTCGTGGCACTACACGAAACTAGCCCAGAGCGGAAAAAACCAGTGTGAAGTTCTCGTCTCGCTACATGAAACCAGCATGGATACAAAACACCACACTCTGTGCGAAACTGCACAAGAGACAAAACTTCAGTGGCAGCAGAATCATAATGCTGATTTCACAGAATGGGCTGAAGTGGATTCCAGTGCTAATTGCTCACTTTTTGCTTTGCGGCTGGAAATCTTGGCCACCCTTACATGTGATTACATTTTCTTACATGTTGTAACTGAAATTGAAACTATTTTGCTAACCACTTGAATATGTGAAAATAAAATTGTTGATTGTTCTATTTTAAAGTGAAAATATGTCATTTCAAAGAAATACTTGTTGTTGTAGGCATGTTTTAAAAATACTTTTGTAATTACATGACAAATGTGTCTGAATATTTGAAGCTGAAGTTATAATAGTTAATATTAACAGCATATGAAGAGGGAGGTTAAATTTCTTTATCCTAATTTGGATTTTAGACTTCATAATGTTTACAAATCATTAATAACTCTTTACTATTTTAAATGTATATTGTATGTAGTTACTTGTTTCCCTAAATACACAGCAAGATAAATAGTTGTAATGTAAGTTGCAAAAGAGGTTGTAGGAGGAACATTTACATAATGAAGTATACATTCTATTTTGGGTGCATTATTTTCTGTTTATTTTTAAATATTAGATATGTAAAATGGTTTGTTAAAGTACTTTGTACATTTGGTTACAGTATGCATTTTACTATTGTGTACATAATGAACACGTACCCAAACTGCACCTACTATTTATGGTCATTATATCTGAGTCGCAGTATTTATATGTGTTGTATGCAAGTGAAGTAAGTTGTTTATATTAAACATGTAGGGCTTGATTCACAGAATAGCACTAAAAGAGCAAAAATTGTTAGTAGCAGTTCAAATACTGTGCTGCACAAAACTATTGCACATTGAACGGATTCAATAAGAAAACAAATCGCAAAACACAACAACACAACGGAAAAAAAGGACCTGCTTTTAAACAGTTTTCTCCCATTCATTCCAGGCTAGCTGTCAATCATCGAGCAGGGTGGCTGTCCTTGCCGGACAGTCAGCCAGCCAATCACGCCAGAGTGCATTCAGGTCTTCTAGGAGACTAAGCACAGGGAGTTCGGGCATCTTCCTCACATCCTGTCCACCCCAGACTCTCAGGCGCCACAGGAGGGCTTCAGTACAGAAGCCCACCAAAGGCAAATGAACAAAGGGACCAAACCTAGTTTGGCGTGCAGAGACAAACACTAGAAGGGCCTTTCCAAAATGAAATGGTGAAAAAAGTCGATCGAAACCTGTTTTTACAGAGGGGGCTCAGACGCCATCTTGAAAAACATGGCTCTGGTGGATTTCAGCTACCGGAGCATTTAAATGGGTCGCGGCCGGGGAAATCATGATAATACCACTGCCACCAGCCATTCTGAGAGGAAAGGGTAGCTTTTGAGGGCTACATGAGTTTTCTAGGCATAGGGAACACGAGGTATTCCCTCCAGAACTCTGCTGTAAGGCAGTGTGTGCTAGGTCTAGCAATTTTAAAAGACTAGCAAAGTCAATTTAACTTTAAATTCACTAGGAGACAGTAGAGTCAGTCCCAGAGAAAGTATTTACGACTTTGGAAGCCTAAAATACATCCCTGTGCCACTGCACTGAGGGTGCTGTGTGACACACAAGAAAAAGATGATGCCTATGAGTTGTCTAAAACTCCATATCCAAAGAACACACAAGTAAAACACACATCGAAATACAAGAAAGAGTGGGAAAAAAGGCTCACACTCTTCCCAGTTGAAAATTAAAGTCCTAGAAATCCAGCAAAGTAGCTGGGGGTCTCAAAAGGTGGATAGCTCAGCGGCAACGTGTTCGCCTTGGAAACAAGATGACACGAAGCAACACAGTTTCAATCCCCGGGTCCGCGCTTTGAAACATCTGGGTACTAAGCGCTTTATAAATACGCAACTAAGACATGTTCCTGTAACAGCGCCTCGATGCCCCCGGGCTGTGTGAGCGCTTTAAAAATACAAATAAATTAAAAATGAAATTAAAATTAAAAAGGTAAGGGAAATTAGCACATTTATGAGAATTCTCCCTTACACCCTGGTGCACTGTTTAAAGGCTATTGTTCCTGCCTTTCCATGGGCACTTTGCCATTTTCGATCCGCCTGCCTCAGCCGAAGGCAGGATGCCTTAAGTTCAACCGAAAACCATGGTTCAGATAAACACATGTGAGTCTGAATGCTCTTCAGAGGATCCACTATATCTGCTGCTCTTTGCAGGGAACTAAATAGCTATGTCTTGTTACATATAAATTAAATGCTGCTCTATACACACTTGCTATGTATTGTTAATGTAACTGTTAAATACATTTTTTAACTACACCTTTTATGTATAAAAGACAGTAACGTAAATGCTCTTATTATAACATTGAAACAGGAGAAGCAATAAGTTTGCACATACAGTGTAAAAAAAATATTTTACTATTTTAGAATACAACTTACACCGTATAGTACATATGCATGTAAATATTCATTTATTTATCAGCATGTATCAAAGAAAGATCCATATTGTTGATGTGCTTCTAAAACAGATTACCAGCCTAATTTACAGAAGCATTTTATAATGGCAAAACGCCATTGGAAAACTCTCTGTGAATTATGCCCTTTATGTTTAAATACAAGAACTTTAACATATCTGCAGTGCACCTCATGACAGGTAATGCTTTAATATTGCAATACGAATTAATGTTACAGTAGTGTGAATGCATCCAATATTTCCTGCTTATAATTACAACATACTTTTACATTGTTTGTACATAAAAATACCTATATGCATTGCATCTTTACAAAACATACTAAGTGGTATTTGCAATTTATATAAACGTCAACAAGGAATATTACATTAATCATGAGTTGTTTTTCCCCAGTAAACACATTATACCAAAAATGTTAAAATTACAAAGCATGTGTGAGGTAACATTTGAATGCAAACATAGGTAAAGTAGTATAACAAATGATTGTCACTTTATTTGGGTAAAACAAGCTTTAAATATGGTACTAGATATATATTTTACCAAATATATAACAGTATTATACGATGCACATGGGGTGAATGACGGAAATGCTTGGGTGCCAATAGATTGTGTTGCTTGTTTGATTTCAAAGTACTGTACTTGGGTGTTACTGAAAGGGGGAGGAAGTATAATGTTATGCACTTTTAAGTATCTTTAAAACTCTAACAAATGACAACATTTTATACAAATGGTTTGTTCTGTTTATTTATAGTGAGTAAAAAGTACATGTGACAAGAGCTGGGCAAAATTGTTGATTACGTTCTGCCGGCCGCGGAAAGCAAAATCTGCCCAATGCTGATCCGCTTTTCCCCACCCCACATATCAAATGAGTGCCATGAATTTATCATGCAACTGTGACAACCCAGAACAAATTAAAAAGAGCAGCACAAAGTCTTGCGTGTTATTGCATGAACCCAGCATAAATTGAAAAGAGCCATCCAAAATTACTTGTGACACTGTGCAAACCTGGCACAACGTTTCTTTTGCTGCTATGTGAAACTAGCACAAATCAAAAAGAGAAGCTGGCATGACCCTAGTATGAATCGAAAAAAGAAATATGAAAAGTTTCTCATGCCACGGTACAAACCTAGCACGGAACAAAAAGAAATGTGAGAAGTTTCTCATGCCGCAGCACGAAACTACTACGGATTATAAAACTAGTATGAAACTAGCGCGCATCAGAATAACATGTGTTTCTCGTGTCGCTGAACAATATTAACATGGTTTGGAAAAGAACCACACAACGTTTCTCATGTCACTGTGCAAAACTAGCATGGATCGAAAAAGTCCCGCAAACATTCTCATGTCGCTGCACAAACTGAGGACGAATCGAAAATAACAGGGTTTGGAAAAAAACTTCTGAAGTTTCTCGTGGCACTACACGAAACTAGCCCAGAGCGGAAAAAACCAGTGTGAAGTTCTCGTCTCGCTACATGAAACCAGCATGGATACAAAACACCACACTCTGTGCGAAACTGCACAAGAGACAAAACTTCAGTGGCAGCAGAATCATAATGCTGACTTCACAGAATGGGCTGAAGTGGATTCCAGTGCTAATTGCTCACTTTTTGCTTTGCGGCTGGAAATCTTGGCCACCCTTACATGTGATTACATTTTCTTACATGTTGTAACTGAAATTGAAACTATTTTGCTAACCACTTGAATATGTGAAAATAAAATTGTTGATTGTTCTATTTTAAAGTGAAAATATGTCATTTCAAAGAAATACTTGTTGTTGTAGGCATGTTTTAAAAATACTTTTGTAATTACATGACAAATGTGTCTGAATATTTGAAGCTGAAGTTATAATAGTTAATATTAACAGCATATGAAGAGGGAGGTTAAATTTCTTTATCCTAATTTGGATTTTAGACTTCATAATGTTTACAAATCATTAATAACTCTTTACTATTTTAAATGTATATTGTATGTAGTTACTTGTTTCCCTAAATACACAGCAAGATAAATAGTTGTAATGTAAGTTGCAAAAGAGGTTGTAGGAGGAACATTTACATAATGAAGTATACATTCTATTTTGGGTGCATTATTTTCTGTTTATTTTTAAATATTAGATATGTAAAATGGTTTGTTAAAGTACTTTGTACATTTGGTTACAGTATGCATTTTACTATTGTGTACATAATGAACACGTACCCAAACTGCACCTACTATTTATGGTCATTATATCTGAGTCGCAGTATTTATATGTGTTGTATGCAAGTGAAGTAAGTTGTTTATATTAAACATGTAGGGCTTGATTCACAAAATAGCACTAAAAGAGCAAAAATTGTTAGTAGCAGTTCAAATACTGTGCTGCACAAAATTATTGCACATTGAACGGATTCGATAAGAAAACAAATCGCAAAACACAACATCACAACGGAAAAAAGGAGCACTGTACATACCCACAAAACTCTGTCAGGCCAGCCCAACACTGTGCTTCGGATCCACATTGTGCTTCAGAGAAGAGGCACTCAAGAGACGAAGCCAAAAAGCACATCATTCTGATTTCCCCTCTATATAGTGACTAAATGAAATTACAGAGTTGTGTAGCACCATCAGTGGTTTTATTACCCAAAACCACTAAACAAATTGCAGACCCGATCAACCTTATGGGATATCCTTTATATTTTTCAGACACCCTCTACTAATTCGGATTTTGTTTTATTAATTTTTTAAGTCTATTTCCAATACACACTCAGATGTGGGTAGACAAAATTATAAAAATCCCCACTTGAATGTTTTTCCATTTACATGGGTTTTAATGTCACCTCAATTGTGGGTCGAACTGGGTTAGACCAGGGTGAGATACCATCTACACATATTTATAGGCAGAAATAATTGTAAGGAATAATTCTGATGCTGCTTCTCCCCCTTTTAGATAGGTGGCTCACTATCACCATCTGGCGGCAGTAATCACCGTTAAGGATAGTGTCATTTTTCTTGACGGATAATAATTGTGACTGATTTGCCCGTGAATTATAGAAATGTTCCTGTTCTTTCAGTGGTATTAAATATCACATATTAGGATGACATGTTTCCTAACAATCAAATATTTTCCCTTTTGTTATGGATAACACTTTCTTTGGGACGTGGACAGCATTGAGTGACAAAGCAGAAATGATGGACCATTCATGCTGTGGTTGAGGGATCATTGGCAGTGCCCTTGGAATGTGTGATTTAGATTTGGTGGGACCTTGACCCACACACCATAAGGTCACTAAAAATAGCAGTTATGCAATCTTTTGTGGCCTCTCTTCAAATTGCCCTTAAAATATTGCTCCAAATGACAGGGCAAATTCTTGCAAACACTAACTCAATAACCATAGCACGGGCAAATGAAGAAAACAAGGAAGTGGAGGAGGAATTAAATTTATCTGAAGCCATTTTTATGGCTGAGGAGATAAATATTACATCAGATAAAGAAGCCTCGGTAATCATGGATCAGAGCAAGGTGTTTTTTTACTCCCGTAAGCAACGCAAATTAGCTAAGAAGGCGCAAAAGAGCAGGAATAACCCAACATTGGGCACCGCAGAGGGAGATATACCGACCACAGGTGCCCATTCAAAGAAAGCTAAAAAAAAGGGCAGCCAGAGCTAAGAAAAAGATTACCTCGGGAGTAGGCTGTTTTTCCAGCTGGCTGATTACTGATCAAGACAAGACCAAAGACCTGCTGGTAGAGCTGGAACGATCAGTAAGGGAGGACCTGAGGACAGAGGAAGGAAATATACCAACCATGGATGAATTGGAGGAACAGGCAGACGAGTGGGAACGACTTGAGAATGAAGGTCAAATGGTGGAGGAAACACAGATCAGGAGCCCGGATAAACCGCCTCAATCCCAGCTAGCCTCTGCCACAGCCAGCAATCCTCCTGTTAGATCAGCTAAGGCTGGGATAGATCTCACAACAAACAGGATTTGTTTGATCAAAAACCTGTATAAAAACGGCAAACGTAGATGGCTGCCAAGATCTGAGTTTCTAACCCGATTACACTCAGTCCCAGAAATACGTGTCCTGAAGTCTGATGACTTTCAGTTTGTAGAGCCACTAAAAGGCCTCAGTTCCTGTGTTTCCACTCTACATTGTAAGTTTATATCCACTGCACAGATGATCAGGAAATATTGTGGCGAGTTGTGGGCTGTGGATGTTGAGATTGATGCAGATCTGGATGAAGTTGACCCCTCCATCGAATATGAGGAAACAGGTGGGTCAGTCAACTCGGTGGTGTGCCCCATCATGCCTAAGGGAAAGAAAGTAGAAGTTGCAGACGTCCAATTGGTTCTAAAATTGCTAGCGGAATCTCTACCAGAGGTGTTACCCAAACACTGAAATGTATCATTATTATCTTGGAACTGTAGAGGATTTGCACATCTACTGACCCCGGACAGATCCGTAAACTTTGTTGCAAAACATAGCCTAATATGTCTCCAAGAGACATGGGCGATGGACATTCTACTACTGGATGGCTATGTGAACTATCAATCCTTTGCCAAAAGGGGTGAGATAGGTAAACCATTTGGAGGGCTCCTGATAGGAGTGGCTAGCTTTTTGACTTTGTGTTAGATACTCTGCAACCAAGACAATAATATGTTGGCTGTTGAGGTCAAATATGGTCGTAAGGGTAAAGAGGAACATTTTTTATTAATAAACTTATATAAACCTCCTCACGCCTTGATAAGTGAGCCACTGCAAGAAGCCCTTCATGAGCTATTAGCCTCTTGGTCAGTCATACCTGGAAACAGAGCAGTAATTGTAGTGGGTGACTTTAACTGTTGCATGCCTGCTGAGGGAGGGATGCATCCACAAAATCCTAAGCTAAGACAGAAACGTCTATTGATCCATACTAAAAACTGATGTTACGGGGCCACGTTGGTGCCAATTGTTTGACGAATGGGACCTGGAATGGGACCTGGAAATGCTGAATGGTTATACTATCAGTGACTATCCCGGAAAACACACTTGGTCTAATGGGTCATACTGAATCATACTTGAGTATATATTCATGTGCCCTAAAATACTGCTGGGTGTTGATGATATGATTGTTACTTCGAACAAATGGAGTGACTATTCTGCTCTCCACTGTATATTAAATATCCAACAAAGAGTACCTGAAAAGAGCAATATGGGTACAGTATATGTAATTAAAATAGGCACAAACATAAGGTGGTCTGCCAAGAATATAAATCAGGCTACAGTAGCACTTGAGATTGGTAAATGGCCCAACTTACCTTATTTCAACGACATGTCCATTGAGTCAATAGAATACTGGATCAATGTCTTTTCTCGTACACATGCCTTGGTTCCACCCCAGAGTCTGATTAGACCAGAGGGAGGGCTACCCCCATTTAACAAGAAGATTAGAGATGCCAAGAGGGACCTGAGAAGGGAGCTGCGTATCATCAAGAAAAAGCTTGGTGCCTCTGAAGAATTAGGTGCGATTGTGAGGAAAATTAAAAACAAGTACAGAGCTGATATCAAAAATATAAGATATGCTGAAAGAACTTTGGCTCACCAGAAATTAGTACAGATCATTTGCTCTAAAAATGCGCACAGCATCTGGTCACTCCTTGGTGAAGCTAGGGAGACAGTCAAGGGCCAACACGTTAATCCCATTAAAGCTGAGGAATGGGTACATTTCCTAACGGGTCGTAATGCCATTTTACAGAGAGGGGAGATTTGCCCCCAGTTGGCCATTGTACCAATGATGCCTTTTGATATATCTTATATGGCTATAATCAGCAAGATAAAGACTTTCAAATCCTCCAGAGCCCCGGGACATAATGGTCTTGCCAACATTGTCATCAAAAGTCAGCCCAATTTCTGGGTAAGCTTGTTGGCTATATTGTTCGAGAAGATAATGGCGCAGGGGTCAATACCAACTTCTTTGGCAGATGGCCGTGTTGATACCTGTATTCAAAAAGGTTAACAGGTTAGATCCTAATAATTATAGACTACTTTCTATGTTGGATACAACAGGCAAACTGTTTGCCTCCCTACTGCTCAAGAAGCTCCAGCTGTGGGTAGACGAGGCCGACATTTTGTCCAAATTCCAATGTGGATTCAGAAAAGGTTACTTGACTAGTCATAATCTGATGGTCATGAATCTGCTGAGATCAAGGGCCTGCAGTAGGGGTGAACCACTGTTATATGCTCTATATATCAACTTCAAAGCAGCCTTTGATTTGGTCCCTAGAGAACGACTATGGTCTAAACTCACCGCCCTGGGCTGCTCTGCTGGCATTTTGTATTATCTTAGACTGTTGCACTATAATACCTCAGTCAGGTTGACATTAGACCAAGAGGGACATCTGAGTGACAAAGTGCAACAGAATAGGGGGGTGAAACAGGGTTGTGTGACTGCCCCTCTGATATACAACCTATACGTCCACGACATATGATATGATATGATATGGCATTTGTAACGCGCCTATGCACAAGTGTTTCAAGGTGTGACATACCAGTGGCTATAACTGCCGCTTGTTATTGCCCCCCTAAAATTGGGGATGCTGTTTGCTCTGTTTTGGCATACGCAGATGACATGTCATTTTTGATCATACAATCAGTGGTCTGCGTAGATCGGCTATGGCACTGTGGGATTATGCTAAATGTAACAGTCTCACCATTAACCTCAATAAAACTAAGGTCCTGAGATTCACCAGCAAAAGAGTTTCTCGCGTCAACCTTATGGTGGGCAATGTCATGATCCCCTATACGCCACAATATCGTTATTTGGGTATTGACTTTGAGCCCAGTGGGGAATATGTGGCATGCAAACTCTTCCGGACTACGCGCGCAGCGCAGGTAACAGCTCTAATTGCCAGCTTCACAAACAAACAAGGAGGTTTCACGTTATGGGGCACACTCCAACTTTACCTGCAAGTATTTATCCCCATGATGACCTATGGATTAGAGGCGCTATTTGATTTAGATCTCAGCTTGCTTCAGGTTATAGAGGGGAAATTTTGGTGGCGTGTACTTGGCCTAGCACCGGGAATCCCAATGGCCATTATACGTTTGGAACTGGGAATACCTTCACTGAAAGCCATTGTTATGAAAAAGAGGTCTGGGCTATTCCTGAAAATGTGTAGTGGTGCAATTAATCCTCTTCTGATAACAATGAACCAGGAACTATGTAAGAAGCAAAATCCCCTTTCACCCTCTTTTAAAATGACAAAATATCTTGCAGATATAGGCTGGACTTGGCGAGAAGGGGGGTACTCTAAGCAGGTCCAGAATGCTCCTGACAAGCGTGTTGAAATGTGGGATTGCCTGGAGAACTTTGCCCACCTCAGTTCACTGAAAAGCTATACATTTGTGCAATTTAGGCTATATTCATTTATGAAACCCCAAGACTACCTTAACCTCTGCCCCTCCAAAAGACTGCGATGCTTCATACTCCTATTAAGGATGGGCCAGCTCCCTACCTTATTGCTCACAGGTAGAAGAGAGCAGATCCCATTGGAACACCGTATCTGTCGGCTGTGTAAAGTAGGCAATGCACTAGACTCAGCCCGACATGTATTGACACAATGTGGAAGCTTGATAGACGTAATCCATTGCCATATTGGGAAGTATACCCATGACCTGGCAACAATTTCTGATTCATCATTTTGGCACCACTGTATAAATTCGGAGAGCATTCGAGTCTTGACTGCTTTTTACAATATCTGGCTTAGGATCAAGGAAATATTGGGCATCAAGATTTGAACATTGTGTCTACATTAAAAATTAGACTCTACCTCTGCCTAGGTACGTTGCAGACTGTTGAGACATGAGCACTACAATGTTTTGAGCTCTGAGCAACGTTCTAATATATGTTTATGTTTACTCTTTGCTCCTCTATAGTTAAGGTGGCATATTTTTGATATTTTGGATATATTTTAGGCATGATTGTTTATTTCTTAATTCTTATTTTACTAAAAATTGTTATTTTTTTGCTATTTTGCTATTTTATTATCCTATGTTACGCTATATCGTCTGATTTTGGTACTATTCTATGTCTTATTGTTGTTTGTTATGTGTAAAGTTTATTACCTAAACTGTATCACATTAAATAAATTATTATTATAAGGATCTTATATGATATACACAGTAGAAGATTGGGTCAGGTGCGTGTAGGGATTGCATGTTTTATGTGTGTTGCTTGTGCTATGTTCATGGTGGCCATTCCAAAGTATGACACCTACATGTGACTGTGTGAATTACATTTGCGCCGAGGAAACACTTGATGTAGCATACTTTTAGGATGTGTATGGGTCCGAACCCTTTCAGAGTGCGCTTTGACCACTATGAATATTAACAGCAGTGAGCTGCGTCATCAGTTACACAAGGTCTGGCCATAAAGACCTAAGATGGGTAATACAGAACATCGATTGGTATTGGCATCTAGTACATTGATCCTCCTCATGGATCAGCAAATAAACGTGAGTTACAAAAACACATTCATCTCATCGTCTGTACCAATGCTGCATGGTATGTTGAAACAGTTCAGCTAGTACATTGCTCCTCCTCATAAGTCGACACATACATAAATTACAAAAACACATTCATCTCATGGTCTGTATTCAGACCTACTTTAGTGCAGCATAAATAACAAATGCATTTCGATTCCATTGCCTTAGTTTTAGTTTGACATCTCCACCCCTCTTTCCCCTATTTGTTTTCATCAGCCAATGAGTTATAGGCCTGACTTGTCTGCAAATTGGTGGTTCTGTTGCCAATTCACAGCAGGTGGGACCTTCTGATCTGGGCTATTCAGGATGGCCAAGTGCTCCCTAATGCTGATGCTTAGCTGCCTAATCGTACTGCCCACGTATAATTTCTTGCAAACACAAATCAATGCATAGACAACAAAAGTAGTCATACAATTAATACAATCCTTAATTGTGACTTTCATCCCATTAAGGTCTATATATTCAGCACAGTCCCCATGATTATACATGCTGCATGTGCCGCACTTGTAAAAGCCTTTAGCAGTTTTTAACCATTCACTGCCCTTTGGTTGTCTCATAGTACCTGTGTCCAAAAATGATGGGTTCAATGTGTTCCTAATAGTCTGTGCTTTGGTAAATACGAACTTAGGTTTGTCTGCCAAAAAAGGATGTATATCATTATCCAAAATCAAGAGATTCTAATATTTGCAAACACATTTTTTTTACCAGCAGAATGCAACATAGTCGCTCAGTTGATAGGGCGACTATGTTGCATCCCGCTGGCAAAAAAACAAAACAAGCAAGGAGCATTAATATAATCACCAGGTTTTCACCGGATGCACACCTTTTGAACACACTTGTTTGCAAACATTGGAATCTCTTGCTTTTGGATCACTGGAGACCTCTGTGTTGAGACTCACCACTAGATCAGGTACATGGTGTCATCCATAGCCTATTGGCTCATTACAACAGAGCAGGCTATTGTTATCACACCTGCATAGGCTGTGCACATGTGGGGGCCCCTTTGCTAGCCACCAAACTGATAGGGAGAAGGAATTCCTACATGCAACCAGTGGGGCCATGAGGTGGCAGAGGCAATTCGGCAGCTTTGACACAAGATGTGTGCATTGAGGGAGGACATGTTCTGGGACATGGTGGCATTAAGAGATTACATTCCACAGGACATGGTTGCCGTTTGTGGTATTTTGCGTCCTTCTCTCTCATTCATCACTGTGACAATGGAGAATCAGGCTCTAGCATTGCGAGGTTTTAGTGGGCTCCTAGGTCAGCATACTCCACAGGGGGCTGAGGCCCAGTGAATGGAGATATGATGCGTCTTCTTGATCCCCTCACATGTGGAATGTATGCAAATCATTTGGCCCTGCCCTGTTGTTGTACTTTTATGGTGGTGTGTGGGATGTCTGCTGGTGTGTTTTGTCTCTTGTGGGGTGTTTTGTCTCTCTGTGTTTTTTAAGCAATACATGTTACTTGTTGCTATGTGCATGGAGTCCGGGCTGCATTGGTTCTTTTTAGAATATTATTCATGCACTTATGGGGCTGCTTGGAAAGGCTATGTTCCATGTCAAAGTCTTGACTCTGATGAGTCACCTGCAGCCATCGGTGTACACATTGACACAGAGAGTGTACTATAAGCCCGCACTGTAGTATGCAGACTGTGTTATTCAGCAACATCTGTCTTGGTTACAGGCTCCTCATATTTACGAATAAAAGCTTATTTCATAGTAATGTGTGGTTACTTACAATATTTTTCTAATGGAAGGCCAGTGTGGCATCGTAAATTGGTGGCTGAGTCATTCAATTGTTGGTTGTACTCTATTGTCTCTTGATATATGGCTGTTGTGGTCATGCAGTTATTCTATTTGTTGATGATGCTAAATTGAGTGATCACACAACATGTTGCCCATATGTTGCACATGAGTAGAGATGAACTCACACGTGTTAAGGGTGCCCGTGTTTGTTTGGGTAAGTGTGTAGCATATAGCGGAAGATGATTTTGCAGTGCTTTCATTCTGTCTTTGTTCACACACTCATTGTTCCTCCCTGATATGCATTCTCAGAGTGGTATGTTAGGCAAACATTAGGCACACAGGAAATATGTCATGTATGGGAGTTTGGAGAGTGTTCACACAACAGGGTGTGGTTCATTTAAAACATATATGGACCACATGGTGGTGGGTTGGCCTACCTTGTGCCCTGAGCCCCACTAGGAGCATGTGTGGCGCATGTGGATTTGGCAAAACAGACAGTTTACTTTGTGTTGCAATTTTGGGCAACACACAAGTCAAAAGTATGATCTTGCATACCACTGCTGGTGTGTGGAGCATGATATCACCAGAGTGATCTAGGCACCAGAACAGTTATTTGAGCACACCAAAGCTGCACTCAACTATGGCTCTTGTAGAAACGTGTGCAGTATTTTACCTGTTCTCCCTAGGGATTGGTGCATTCCTGAAGGGTGTCAGAAGTAATGTTGGGGGAATGCACCGTCCCTTGCAAATAAATGGATTTGCAAAATTAGTTTGTTTCCTTCCTTTGCTAACTGTATGTTTTGTGGTTGTTTGTGTGTGTGTGGTAAGATGTGTCAGTCATATTCACCAAGGAGCTACTTGTTGCCAAGTTACAGATGAAAGGGCCTGATTCAGAGGTGAATGTTGGAGGATGTTGCTGTCATGGGGCATCCCACATAATTGGCATTCACATGTATGATTTTACGAATTGCAGATAACTTGTACCATGATGGAATGTCAATATGCTTCACTTTCTGTATATTTGCTCTGTGTTTGGGGAGTTTGTATTAGCAGATCTATGCAGTCAATGGCTCCCAGTAACCTGGGCAAATGTGCAGTGACATAAAAGTCCTGGGCAGATGTTTGCTTTGGCTGCAGAATGGTTGACTGAGGGCCTCATCACGACTTTGGCGGTATCCCGACTGGGATACCGGGCAACTTTATTTGCGTATTTGCCCTTCTGTCCGGCAGTATTACCTCCGGATCATGGGTTGGGCAGTAAATGTTGTTCCTCATTCCCCATTTGGTATAGTGGACCCAATGGAAAATGTTCAGTGCAATTACCGTCAACAGTATTACCACCCGGAAATTGCACCGAAAATCATTTTTCCGGCATGGTAACTCCCAGCTCCTAGGTGAGTGTAAAAACACCTTACTCATGATTGGGCAGACCCTTAAAAGCAGCAGGTATCCATTACCACCACATTTAAGGGCTACCACCCAACTTGTGATGAGGCCCTGTGTACGTTGCCCCTGGTCCTGATTGGTTTGAGTTTTGAGGGCATTTGGGATTTGCACAACAGTGCTATATTTTTTGCGGATGGAATCAGTTTTGAATTTTTGTGGTGGTGCCTGCCTGCCCATACCATGTCATGCCCTTTTAAAGCAATATATGAAAAGGCTTCCTACATATTTGGAACCCATTTTCTGCCCTAGCATTAGCACTTCCTTTGCACTAACGTGGCACTAATGCCATAGGGTAGAATCGGATTGGGCAAGATGCAAGGGGTGCTGTGTTGTCTTTTACGAATAACACTCAGACTTTGCACCACGCGAAAATACACATATTTGATATGGGGTCTCTTTGCATGAAGCTAAATGTTATGTAAATCAGCCCCTTACAGTTGTTTGTTCCACAAACCAAAAGGCAGTAGTTACTTAAACTGACCTTTTATAAATTTCAAAATGTGTTACTAGTTGTATTGTGTACTGTAAAGAGTACGCACAAATGCGTTCATTGCAGTTAGTCTGACAGATTTTACACAATTTGTTTTATTGAAATGTAGTGTATGTTTTGTGACAAATCCTTGGACATTATCCCTTCTCTCATAGGAGAGCCCCTTCTCATGAGGTCAGAGGGGTGAGGCAGCAACCCGATAGTACCCCACGGGGTGTTACTATGCTGGTGGATCTCATGGGAAGGGATCCTCCCTGTGGAACTAGGGACGACTATCCAGGAAGAACGCAGTATACTTCCCATCAATCCTATTACCTAACCCTCAATCTTGTGGGGCCATAAAAGTGTCAAAACATTCAGAGGTGAGAGAGTCTCGCCCCTTGAGGGAACTTATTTACTCTCTCACCCTAGAAACACCAAAACAATAAGACCTGTGAAAACTGGTTCTGAAGATACCAATGCATAAAGTTGACAAATCCTCTTGTCTAGGTCTGTTATTTCTGATACTGCTAAAAAACCTCAGCCAAACCGGTTAACAAATTCCAGCTTTTCTGTTAATAGCACTGTAAGGAAAAGCTAGAAAGGAAGACCAACTACTATGATAGCAAGGCTTGATAGTACTGAGATGATGAAGTTGCAGAGCACTGAAGAGCACTTGGAAGAACTGGGATACATGTTCTAGTGGTTTGGATAGTTCAAAAATACAAACAAAGAAGGACTAACACAATTAGCACAATTGCCCACTCCTCCCTGGATGGAGGAACTGAGAGAGCCAGCACGGTCCAGGAAAGAGGAAGAAAGCAGACTAGGATACCAAGACAGGAGTGAGAAGGTCTGGAGCCCATCCAGAGTGCAAGTACTGCTCGGCAAACCAGGAAAGAGAAGCTCCAGATGTTCCTGCAGCCTGGGGTGCATTGGAAGGATGAGCTGCGCTGCCCAAGGGAAGATTACAACTGTGGAGCTGCCCAGACCACAGTTGTAATCTTCCCTTGGGAAGCCACACAGGTGCCAAAGAAGACCCGCGATGATTGTGGACCATGAGAAAAGGTACGCACATTGCCAGGAAGGTGCTGGGTCCCTGAGAATGTGATTACAAGCCCACATGGGAGAGAGGTGCTGAGGGACTGAACCAATTCTATCAAGGAGGAAAGCTTAGCAAGAAAGGTGAGTCTGGGACCCACACACATAAGAGAAAGAAAGATCTTAATCGTTCTTCGTAGTCACAGTACCGGTGCTTCCTATAGATGAGGCTGTTTTATATTTTTCCTTTCTCAATCCCTTCTTCCCTTGAAAACCTATATCCTGCTTCCTCCTTTTCTCCTCTCAAAAGCCTCCCCAGCTCTGGCTTACTTTCCAGCTCTGCTCAATGCAAAGATCCAATTGCCGTCTTGAGAGGCATTGTTGCAAGTCTCCCTCTGATGTTGATGAAGCACTGTTCTCTTCTTACCACACACTTTATGATGTATCTCGTCTTTCTTCTAAGCGCTCATACTTTTCTGATCGCTTCCAAGCTCAATCCTCTCATCCATGATGTTTTTTCAAACACTTTCCCATCTTATTTCTCCTCCTTCTCTTGATCATTCCCTTCAGTCAAATTTGACTGCTTCTGATTTTTCTACCTACTTTGCTTCTAAAGTAGGTACCCTCTGTGCAGCCATTTTGTTTCTCTTCTTCTTCTTGGTCTTCTTGGTCTTCTTCTTCTTCTTCTTCTTCTTCTTCTTCTTCTTCTTCTTGTACTTCTTCTTCTTCTATAACTACATCTACATTTTTATCTGCCTCTAACTTTGATATGTCTATGCTTTTTTTGTGTGCGAATCCAAACAGTTCCCCTGCAGAATCTTCTTTCTGTTCTTATTCGATTAATCTATCCTTCTCTTAATTCCTATCTCACTAGTCTCTTTAATATCTCTCTTGTTAAGTCCACTTTTCCAATGCTCTTTATTCATGTCGTGACCATTCCTAGCCTGAAAAAATCTTTGTTTGGAATGCTCTTCCACTTTCTCTTCGCTCTATTGACTCTTATTCTGCTTTTCGCACTGCTCTGAAAAACTTCCTTTCTCAATCCTAATACCTTTATTATTTTTATACTTTCTCAAAATGTTTTATTATGTATTTCTTTGATCATGTTTCCAATGTATTTGTACTGTAAATTGGTTCTGTACAGCGCATTGGCCTAAGGCACTATATAAATTATGAACAAATACAAATACAAATACTGCGAACTGCCTGAAAACCTGAGAAATGTCAGGGGAAAGGAGACACTTCACCCTCGTGCTGCAAACTGCATTAGGAAGCCTGAAGAGGCTAGGGGAAGGGAGGTATTTCCCCATCAACCATTGAACTATCAGAGAAGCCTGAGAAAGGCCAGGGAAGGGAGACATACACCACAATCACTTATTTCATGGCATGAAAAGCCTGAGAAAGGACAGTGGAAGGGAGACAATACCCCAATACGTGTTACATTGTTTCAAAAGATGGAGAAAGACCAGGGGAAGGAAGGCATTGCCCATCATTTGTTGAACTATTGGAGAAGCCTGAGAAAGGTTAGAGGGAGGGAGACATCCCGCTGATATTGTGAACTGTGATACATGCACCTGGTCAAGAAAAATATTAAAAGTTGTATTTGTTCAGAACAAGACTGCTAGAACACAGTCTCACTTTGAAACTCTTGAATACCACTCAGTTGTTTAGTTTCATACAAAGTGTAATGCAAGGAAATAGGTTTTTGACACAGGATGGTGGACTCTTTATTTTGGATGTCCTGACAGATTGCGTAGTACTTTTAGTTGAGGTAGAAAACCCCTCTTAGAATTAGGGTGAGATAGGTTTCCTTTTATTAATTTTTATACCACAATAAAAGTATTTGCCAATCATCATGTCACCATTGTGTCAGACCTGTACTTCTGAACCCTTGCAGTAGCTATACTTGTGCATTAAGAACCTATGACAATTGTACTGCTTACGTATGAGGTCTGATTGATAATTATTGATGCATTGTAGCATACATAATATGGTAAGGTATTTATTTGTTGTATTTTTATGCATATAAAGTAATATTTTCTTCCCAAAACGATCCAAGTCCAAAGGTAATGTACTTACTTGTATTTGTTTGTGTAAAAAATACATGCATGTTACCTGCAATACATTTAATGTGAACGTTTTAGGACTGATTTCTAATTATCAATCTTACTTTACATGGTAAAACACTCATTTGTTCTCTTTATTGAGTTGATAGTATTGTTATTTCCCAAAAATCAAAGTTCAAAAATATTCTACATAGTTGGATTTCAGAGTGAGACATGAACATGCATGTTAACTGTGATACATAAACGTGTAGGGATAAAACTAAAACCTCTGTGTACATTTCATTCTATTTTGTAATGGTGCTTTTCATTTTTTACTTTCTTTCTGTGCTTTAATACGCATGCTTTTTGACTAATTTGACCAATGTTATTATTTATTTATTATGTGTCTGCAACATGCCTATCCATTTACATATTCACACTATGTATGTACATTCATATATCATATATATATTTTTAAAACATGCTTTTACAGGACATTCAAAAGTATAGTGAAACTTGAGGAATGTTTTTATGAGGATACTGAGACATGCATATGTAAATATTATTTTAATTTAAAAAAGAAATGATAGTTGTTTGCAATATGAATAACAAAGGGGGTTTGCAACGTAACTCCATAAATGAATGTTACAAAGTCAACTGATGTTAAAATCACATACTGTAACAACATGAAATACATAAAATAAACCAGCTATTGTAGAACCGTACAGCACATAACACAACATTAATATTTTCTATAACGTATTGTTTTTAATGGAACCATGTCTTAAATCATATTTTAATTTTTGTAGGCTCGGTGGTGCATTTCTTTCTCTGTTAATACTTCCAAATTTAATGAAGCCTAGAAAGGTTTACCCATGTTCAATGTTGATAGTGGGTAAAGTTGGCAATGCCATTCAATCACCAACCTGATAACTGTTCCCCATTTTACAAGGTATGGGCTTTTACAGTGGGTTATCACTAGTAGTTGGGGTATGTTTTATTTTGTGCGTTTGTGTCCAGTTGGTGCTTGAACAGTTGGCCGTGTTTTGTCTTTGCAGACATGTTTGAAACAAATGTCCACATGTTTGTTTCTCTAAATGAGATAACATGGCAGAATTACCAAGATGGGTTTTCCCCCTCTTTAAGTACACTTTGCATATTGTACAAAAACCTTGCAATATTTTTCTGACAAAATCCGGTTGTGAACTGTCAACGTAGTCAAAGAGTCAATGGGCCTCATTCCGAGTACGGCGCTAACCAATGGCGCTATTAACGCCTTGGTTGACGCCGTACCCGGACCGGCAGCGCCTTGGTGGATGGCGGAATCACCGCCCCATTCCAAGGTTGGCGGGGCGGTAATTCCCCATTCACCCAGGCTCTTCCCCATTCCCAAATGAGCCCCCATAGGGCTCAATGGGAATGGGGAAGATGCAAATAACGGTGACCGTTCATTACGGTCACCGTTATTGGCTTGGAGGCCCCTTTGCGCCCTCGACTTTAACACCTGCTCAAAGCAGGCGTTAAGGGCGAGGGCGCAAAGGGAACTCGGAGTATGGCGGTAAGGGATCACCACCACCGGTCTCGTTACCGGTGGCCGCTATCCCTTACCGCCATACTCGGAATAAGGCCCAATATCTTAACTTTCTCGATGCAATGGGGAATAAGGTTGGTATATTTGTGTGTTTATTTGTTCCTGATTTTTTGTAGTAATTCCAGCGGGAACAGTAATACAAGTACTTGGCACTTTAGTGTTTTTCTTGCGCTGGATAAGAGTTTGCATTTAAGAGCATAATGGTGTGTATTGATGTTTTATTTTAATTTGTTTCAATGTAATAATTGTTGGTGTATTGCAGAAAAAATCAGGTTGTTGAAGTTTGCTCTGGCCAACAATAATGTCAACATTGTCTGGGCAACGATGATATCAGCATCACTGCTATCCACAGTTGTTTCATTTTTCCAATCTTTACTGCCAGAGGGAGTTATATTGACAGAAATACCCGTTCAGCACATTCTAAAAAAAGTAGAATGTACTTTTAGTAACTGGGCACATTGTTTCTGGTACTAATATAAAGCAACACATTCTCATATGATAGTACTCACAGTTCATGAAAAAAGTTGGATTGTTTAAACTAGCAGGCTCCAATTACAGAATATCCAAGATGATGTTTGTTTTGTGATGCCCCCTGTTTAGGAACAGTTTGCTTATTGTGCACAAACCTTGCAATATGTTTCTGACATCAACCGGTTATGGACATTCAAAGTCCTTTGGAGCTAAGATATTTTCTGAATGGAATATTGATTGAAGTTTGTATAGCTCCTTGCCTCTCCCTCTCAACTTCTCCTACTTGAAGACCTCAACATCCATCTGGATGCCTCCAACCCCTCATCGGTGCTCTTCCGAAATCTCTGGGACACTCTCTGTCTATTCTACCCTCTGATCTGATGCACTGTGCCGGGCACACCCTGGATGTCCTCGTCTCCTCTGACATCCCCTCTCTAAACCTCTCACCATTCCTCTCTCCTGGACTGACCACGTTCTGCTCTCCTCCCACCTGACACTCTCTGTCCCGCAGGTGAGGCGTACCCCAGCACTTCCACCAACCTTCTCAGTCATCCGGCTTATGAAGCATGTATCAGTGGAGGCCTTTGCCAGTACTTTCTCTCCTCCTGCGGCCAGTGGTCGAGGTGCACGAAAAGAAGTAGTGGAGCTATATTCCCTGCTGGCCTGCCCCCACTCCCCACAAACCCAATTACCACACCCGCTCCCACACACAATACAAACCCCCAAACACTTGCACCTGCTGTTTAAGGAAACGTCCAGTGCACTGCACTGAAAGTGCACGTTTCACCTTCTTCCTACGCTTTTATTTTAAAACAAAACCATTCCAGAACAGTTTCCTTTTAAAATAAAAGTGTAGGAGCTGTAAAACGTAATTTAAAAAAGTAGAGGGGCATTGCTCCCGACCACTCCCGCTCACTTTGACCACTGCCTGCGGCTGATTCACACTCTGACACAGCCCTTTCTAGCCTGCATCTTTCTATCATGAACACTCTGGACATCCTTTCCCCTGTCATGAGAATTCATCTGAAGCCTACCTCCAAGTGCAATTCTTGGTATGACTCCAACATCCCACCCTAAAACGCAAGTGTAGGGTGGCTGGGAGGAAGTGGAGGCCATTTGGCACATTCTCTCACAAAATGGCCTGTCACCTGCACCAAAGGCAAAACAGACTCTCCGTACTGTCCAAGAAGAGACCCTACATCCAAGCCCGAGTCTCTGTGGCCTCTAACCACACAGTCAAACTCTTCTAAATCTGCATGGGGCTGGCCTATCTTTCTGCAGTCTCCACCTCTCCTGTTCCCTCCCAGGCCCTCTGTATGGCTCTGGTCTCATACTTCTCTACTAAAACCTGGGGCATCATGTCCTCTCTCTTCTCCTCTCTGTCATCTCCCTCTACCTCTAACTCTCCTGGCTTTCTTTTGGCTGCCTCTCCCTCTCCTCCTCCCTTCTCTTTTTTTGTGATCACTCCTGATGACGTTTCTCGACAAGTCTGATCTATGAAAGTGTCATCCAAGCAGGTGCTCCCCTGTCCCCTGCTCCTGCAGAACCATCAAGGACCACATTGACACTGTCGCTCCAGCCTTGGACAATTTCTGCAATCATTCCTTTCCCACTGGCACTTTCCCCTCCCTCTTTAAGCACTCCCTTGTGCATCCCCTGCTGAAGAAACCGTCTGCCGATCCTTCCAGTCCAGCAAACTACTGCCAGATCGCTATCACTCCTTTCTTGGGCAAACTCTTGGAAAAGCTGGCCATCTACCAGCTCACTCTCCACACTGAATCTGTTGACTGTTTCCATGCCCATCAGTCTGGCTTTAGAGCAGCCAGAGCCAGGGAAACTGCTCTCATGAACACCCATGAAGACCTGCTCACTAATCTTTATTCTCGCCTTTCTTCTTTCCTCATTCTCCTTGATCTTTCCTCAGCCTTCGATACGGTCAACAATGACATTCTGATCAATCACCTATGAGAGAACCTGAGCACCATGGATCAGGCCCTCACCTGGTTGACATCCTTCCTCCTGGACCCTCCCTCTCAGGCCCAACTGGGGATCTTTCTCTCCAAGTAACTCACTGTATGTGTAACAAGCTGTGGAAACTGAAAAAGAGGATATGGTTTTGCCAGAGACTCCAAAAGGACATTAGTGTGAACATATCACCTACTCAGTGTCAATCTATGTACAGTGCCCATGACACACTGATACATACCAACATGCTGCCATGAACCATGACCACATGTCCCACATGATCATGTCAATTAACAGTATGAGCCCTAGAGTATTTAATCTGATCCTGTGACACTCATATCACAGACCTTGGACATTGGAGATGGTAAGACATACAGATAGCAAAATGGACTATAAGGCATTCACACATGCATACAACACCAGGAAAACACATACACCACAATACAACACCTGCTACAGTAACAATGCAACACTTGGTATTAACATATTATAATTAGCAATGCTTTAAAACCTCAAGATAAAAACAGAATGAACATATCTACATAAATAAATATTAAATATGTGAAAGGAAACCTGAGTGTAGCCTTCCAAACGAATATTAAAATCCCACAAAACTATGTAAAAGAGTCTTCCATCCAGTTCCTCCTCTTTTGCTGCATATTCCAGTTCCCAGGCCAACACCCCCTCCAGTTTGTCGGGCTACTCTGGCTGGAAGGGTCTCCAAGGCTTACCCTACAGGCAGGCCCTGGAGACCATTCTCAAAAACTGGCAACACCTCACCCCTGATCTTGCCCATTGTGGATTCACAAGAAGCAGCCCAGTCTCCCACTACCTTATGAGCTCCAGCTGAGCCACACCAGGGTTCACGCTCTTTGTCTTGCCCCTTGCCTTGCACGTGTGATGTCCCTGAAATATTGCACTCTGCTTTTTGCCTGGATGTTATCCTCCCGACTTCACTTGTGCAACAACTACTGCTGCCTGATAATCTTTTTTAATCCACACAGATGACAGGCTGCAGAGGAAGAAATCCATGATTCCACTGTCCTAGAATGACTTATTGTCCTGCTCCCCACTGGGCAACTTGGCAGGCCCAGAGATTACCTCATCTGCCTCAAGATGGGCCTACACCTCCACCAGGGAAAAAGACACATCCAAAGTGACTGAATGCGGGAAAGTGAGAGAGGAGCCTGAGCTGATGCCACTAAATGAGGCCTCATTTGAGGTTGTCTGGGGCACAGATGAGGAGGAGCAGGGAGCATGGAAAGGCCTATCCGAAGAGACCTTCCCTGATCAGCGTATCTGCCTGGTAGGAGAATATGCAGAGGAGCTCTCTGTGATGCAAGACAGACTCATCTTTATTGGCCTACACTGAATCATGTAGAGCAGCTCGCCACCACAATCCAACTACCAGCAGTGGCAGCACTGTATCATGGATGGTCTCTTCAGTCGAAGAACAGAGGTGATCGAAGTGGAGGTATTAGAGAAGGTACAGATGAGCCTGGGACAGAAGGATGTGCTGACTCCTCCATGGTGCCCTGTACAGCCTCATGTCTCAGGCCCAGATTATAACCTGTGCATTCACCTCTGATCTTGCACCTTCCATGGAGGGCAGGCCTTCAATGTCCTCGTCCTCCCTCTCTACATCCAACCCTAAGACCCGAACTCCGATCTCCATTTTCTGTGACTCCTTTCTGTCCATGGATGCACTTCCCTGTCTCTCTGCTACTGAGGTGTCCACCATTATGACCTCACCCAGGACCTCTTCCTCAGCATCAGGGCTATCACATTACATCACCCCCCAGGCACACACACCTCTGAGCAACTACATGACACTCAGCATGCCTGTGGTTTATGGTACTGTCTGGAGGCTGTGTAACTGTATACAGCTCCTCCTCAGGTGTGGGTGCCCATTCAGCTGCTTGTGACACTGGACAAGGATACACCATAAATGTGTGCTTGCACATGTCGAAGTGTACATATATCAAGTTGTAAACTACTAGGCAGCAATAATAGGCCACTAGCCAACTCTATTCCACACATAAACACAGAACACTATTGATAATTTATTGAGAGTCAGTTATCATAAGGCAATAGATAATGGCATGTGACAAACATAAGCCCTGCACATGTCAACAGCGAACATTAATATGTGACCATGCAGCCATTACACCAGGTTTTCTGACATTCTCACTGAATCATTTCCCTATTGTTTGTATGCTGACAGCCTAATTGAATGGGCCCATGCCTATATGGGTACTTGGCATCAAAATCACTGTGTCATAAATGAGCAGCCCAGACAGTCCTGGATTAATACATACTACAGATTTATTTTTTGCAAGAGTTTGTATCAGATATCAGACTTGTGAAATCACCAAGACACATACACTAAAGATTACCACTTATACTGACACACTGAAAAAAAACATCTTGCTACTTCTCTTGCTAAGCAATAGCATTCCCACAGCTATGGAGAACATGTCTACCAGACATGGTATTGGAAAACAAATGTGTCCATTCATGCATATGATAAACTTGCTACACAATGTGGTGAAAGTATGGGAGGACATGCCCTTCAAAACCGCAGATGTGTGAGCATCACACCACCTCACGCATATGCAACAGAAAAAAAAACACATGCACACAAGTGTCATCACAATTACATGGACACATGCCTTTGTCAGCACCAAGAGGTTGCTTCAACTATTTGCCCATTCTGTCACTAGACCTATGTGTCCCTTACCATTGGTGCAGTTTGCCAATGAGCCACCACACAAGTAACATGTTTGACAACTCCCAGTTAGTGGTCCATGCAATCTTGCTCCCTTCATGCCATTCTCATCCATGAAATTATAACATTAGAGTAGTGTTTTCATTTTGCGTACCAACTAGCAGCTTGGATCTGGGATTGCAGGTCAAGGACGTGGTTCTGAAGTGCTGGATTGACCTTTGCCAGGGCTCTAAGCTGTTTTGGTGTGACACAATGGATTCCACCAGATGGCAACTCTTGGCTTCTTCTGTCTCTAAATCCTTATGTCGTTCCAGTGCTTCTTAATGTTTTTCACATTAATGGCAGTTATTATGTCATCTCAGACATGCATAGGCCCCAGCTGCTTGTCAGCATCGAAGAGGGACACTTAGTGGCATAGGACCTAGTCACCCAGGATGCCAACCAGAAGGAGGAGACGAGCTGTGGTGGTCAAACAGTCAACTAAGGACAGAGCAAGTGGGCAGAACACAACTACAATGCAGCAGAAGTTGTCATGAAGATAAGGGAAATAAGGGTGGATGAGGCAGCAGGAATGATAAGGCAAGAAGACAATGAAGGCACACATTGCTTCGCAAGCTCAATGATGTAGTAGAGTGAGAAAAATTGAAGAATGGCCATCAGCATGTAAGTTATGCACATCATACTACGTGCACTACACATGTGCAGCATAATCATGTAATGCTAAGAAATGTACAGATTGCTATTGTGTGGTGCATTTGTAATGGGCGTATACACAGAATACTTTTCCGAGGTCCGAGATATGTTAATGTGGGCGCACCACATTCTGAATATCAAACAGCAAAGAGAGTGCACAGTAAAGCAAGGACGATGGAGCCTCTCATAGGAATACATTTTAGCTGGTGAGAAGCTGGAAATCCTAACAGACTTTGCTGAAGAGAATCATGTGAATCTCCATACTTGGGCTGACATTGCACTCGATCAAAAATGTTTAACACTTATGGTAGCAGGTGACTGATCAGATAAATGCATGCAGCGTCAAACATCACACTGCCATGGAAGTTAGTAAGTGCATGGGAGATCTCAGTAGGAGAACCAAGACAAAGTTTGGGAAGAATGTGCAGTTGACCATGGCAACAGGTGGATCAGCCCCAGAGGAGAAGGAGCTGACTTCAATAGAATAGTTGTTGAATAGGCTCATTTACAATGTGCATGCCGTTAGTGTGGGAGGCCTGGGCACATTTGTGCCCCATTTGGTGAGTAACATGTCTGCATGATGTATTTGTGCCTCACTGTGGCTTGCTTGCCTGCAATTATGCAGTGTAGGGAATAGCCATTCCCGATGTGGAAGAGTGATGTGTGCATAAGGACCCATGCCCGTACACACATATATGGAGTGTCATTAATCGACATACTTGTCAGTATCCACTGTCATCCATGTATATGGGCCACATTGCAAACAGAATCAACCCTTACCTAAAGAAACTGAAAAAAGATGTGACAGCTTTGTCATAATGATCGATCTTGAGAGCTCTTAGTCAGAAATAAGCCAAAAGAACAAAATCAAAAGATGGGATAAATTGACAGCCTTGTCGAATCTAACTCACCTAAAACTTTATGAAGACAAGGAACTATAGTACCTCCCACAGCCTAAATTAAGATCCTACTTAGCCAAATTTCCTAGGGCCCACTATCGTGAGTGTTACATAGGATTTAGGTTAAATTGCCTGCCAACATTGGAAGTGGTCGGTCCTAAATTAGGAGTGCCCTATGACCGGCAAATGTGTAGAATGTTCATCTCATGTAAGACTGAGTCACTTGTCCATGTGGTAATGGAGTGCCCTACATTTCTGAGCCATAGGATAAAGCATCTTGAACGGTTCATCCAATCACTCTCCATGGCACTGTCAAACAAATTGTGGCATCGACTTATGACTACCTTACAACTGAAGTGTTTTCTTCCATCTAATCAGGAACCGGCAGGCTTAGCCGGCCCTCTTAGCAAAAGCCCACTTCTAAGGCCCCTGTCTGCTCCCTGTCGGATTCCGGAATGCTAATTGGGGTCCTCCCTGCACCTAAACCGCAATTATGCTGCCACCTCACTCCTCTAAGAAATCCGGACTGCCTTGACTTTGCCTCCTCCAGAACTATGGGTTAATTCCCTCCTTATGGACTCACTCCTACCTCCTTTGACTATCACTGTTCTTTCTGCTTGTTACTCCCATGTTGTCATCCTGATGTGCAGTGCTTCCTAAAACCCTTTGCTAACAACTGATTCCAATATTGAAAAGTCAAATCTTGCTGTTTTTGCTTTGTTCTAAAAAGTCAAATCTAAATTTTGCCGTTTTTGCTTTGTAAAAGTAAAATCTTGCTGTTTTTGCTTTGTGCTAAAAAGTCAAATCTTGCTGTTTTTGCTTTGTAAAAGTCAAATCTTGCTGTTTTTGCTTTGTGCTAAAAACTCAAATCTTGCTGTTTTTGCTTTGTTCTAAAAAGTCAAATCTTGCTGTGTTCGCTTTGTGATATAAAAAGTCAAATCTTGCTGTTTTTGCTTTGTGCTAAAAAGTCAAATCTTGCTGGCCATTGCGCAATTCTCTGTATTTTGTTTTTATACTGTTGCTTCTGTGTAACTTGCCAGCCCAGTGACCGCACCACTCCCTTTTGTCCCACAACTACCTGCCTTAGCCCCCCCAGTATCTCCATACTCTCCTCACTTCCACCCACATGGCACTTTCTGTTTCTCCTATCTTTTCCAACTGCTTCTCCATTGACTATCCTTCCCTTCTCACTAAGTCTGGTAGGAAGAAGTTCAAAAAGGAAATCTTGGCCTCTAACCCTGGACTTCCTATCGCCGACAGCTACTCCAATGCTTCCTCCAGACAGACCCTCACCAACATCCTCTTTGTTGTTCCTTCGCCCGATCTATGGACTCCTCATATGGTGTCTGTGCTCTGCCCTATCTCCTCCTCTCCCATTAATGGTGGCACCCACTGGGAAGTTCTCATGGCTTCATTCGACTCCTCTAAAGTCATCATTAATGTCTACCTAAATGGCACTGTCATGGTCCAAGGCCTTCAGGCAAATCTCCTCATCTTTGATAGACGCTTCCCCCTCCTCATCAATTTCCTCTCATCTCCTGCTGTCCCCTCCCCTCCCCCCTTAGCTACGGGAGCTCTTTAAGGCTGACAACCTTCTTCATATTGCCACTCTCAACTCTCGCTCTGCTGTCAAACACTCCTCTGACATCTGCTACCCCCTTGAAGAACTAGACCTTGATGTCCTTGGTCTTACTGAGACATGGTTCACGGCCAGCTCTGTCACAAGCTTTGACACTCTCCTCCCTGATGGCTACAAGGTCCTCTCAGCACCCAGATCCTCCCAGTCCGGTGGGGGGGGTAGCCCTGGTTTTTCCTGAGTGGATTCCTGCCTCTGTCATTCCCACTCTGACCTACTCCTCTTTTGAATGCCGTGTCTGTAGGCTTTCTCTCTTGCCTACCCATTCTCTTACTGTGGCTACCATCTACCAGCCTCCCGGTCAAATAACCTCATTTCTTTCTGATTGGGCAGACCTCTCCTCCTCCCTCCTGTCCTCTACCACTCAACTCCTTCTCCTCGGTGACCTCAATATATATTTGGACTCTCCTTGCTCCTCCTCTGTACTCTTCCATGACCTCTGCAACTCCCTCTCCCTGTCCATCCTCCCCTCTGGCCCGACTCACTCTGCAGGGCACACACTTGATGTCTTGATCTCCTCTGCCCTCCTCCTCTCCATCCCTCTGACCACTCCTCTCTCCTGGAGCGATCACTCCCTCCTCTCCTGTCATCTCCCCCTCTCTTCCTCCCAAGCCAAGCCTACCCCAACACTGCCACCTACCTTTTTGGACATCCGGCCCATGAAGCGTGTGTCAGTTGAGGCTTTTACCGCCACTTTCTCTACCCATCCACCTTTGGCTGTCTCACATCGTGACACAGTCCTGTCTCTGCTCTACTCTTCAATTTCTGATACTCTTGATGCTCTTGCCCATGTCATAAGGATCCATTTGAAGTCCAAAGCCAAGTGCAATTCCTGGTATGACTCAGGCCTAGCTGCACTTAAACGTAGGTGTAGTGCGGCTGAGAGGAAATGGAGGACTTCCTGTAAATCCTCTGACAAACTGGCCTGTTGCCTGCTACAAAGGCAATACTGACTCTCTGTCCTCACCAAGAAGAGAGTCCACATTCAAGCTTGTGTCTCTGCGGCATCTAATAACTTGGCCAAACTCTTTAAAATCTGCAAGGAGGTGATCAACCCTTTTGCAGTCTCTACCCCTACTGTTGTCTCCCAGGCTCTTTGCAATGCCCTTGCCTCTCACTTCATTTCAAAACCCAGGACATGCTGTCCACCCTCTCTGCCCGCACCCCTCCACTCCCCTCTCAGTCTGTGCTTGCTGACCCTCCTTTAGCTACCCCCCACCATCCTTCTCGTCCTTTCCTCTTTTCTCCCCTGACGAGGTCGCTAGACAAGTCCGATCTATGAAAGCCTTGTCAAAACAGGTTTATCCCTTTTCGTCTAAAACCATCAAGGAACACATTGACACCCTCGCTCCAGCCCTTGCTGAATTTTGCAACCTCTCATTTGCCTCAGGATCCTTCCCCTCCCCTCTGAAGCACTCCCTTGTGCATCCTCTTCTCAAGAAACCCACAGCTGATCCTTCTTGTCCAGCTAACTATCACCCAATTTCCTTTACTCCCTTTCTGGGCAAACTCCTGGAAAAGTTGGCCATCTCTCAGCTTTACCTTTATTCCAATTCTCTCCGCTGTCTTCATGACCACCGGTCTGGCTTCAGAGCTGCCAGAAGCATGGAAACTGCTCTCCTGAACATCCATGAAGATCTGCTCTCCAACCTTGACTCTAACATTCCCTCTGTCCTCATCCTCCTTGATCTCTCTTCTGCCTTCGACACGGTCAACCATACCATCCTGCTCAACCATCTCGGTGAAAACCTGGGTATCATTGATCAGGCTCTGGCCTGGCTGACCTCATTCCTCTCAGATCGACCCTCCCAGGTCCAACTTGGGTCCTTCCATTCATCTATCTTCCTCTCTACCTGTGGTGTTCCCCAGGGGTCTAATGTAACGCTCACCTGATTCCTGTAGAGGCGCCCGTCTTGACTGGGCATATACCGTATCTTCAAAGGTGATGTGTAACACACGGCTGGCTCTTTGGGCTGGACCTCTGTGCACTGTATGTTTGACTTGAAGGGTAAGATGTCTGCAGATAGAAAATATGGGATTAAGGAACTGGGTTATTGAATGTCTCTCTCTTCTTCCCTTTCTCTTCTCCTGTAGAACCCCAAAGGTTAACGCTCTCACCTTAGGTAAGTGAACGCCGTGCTCTCCATCTGCCTCGGGGCAGGGTGCTGTAACCAGTTTCTTCACTGGATAAGGGGAGCAGGCCTCTTGACTTCAGAGGACTGCTGTCCGTCGTTTACTGCACAAACGGTAAGTTTCGAGTAATTCTAATGTCTTTAAAGTCTTTAGTAATGATGTTTCCTGTTTTGCAGGGTTCCGGCGATGGCGGATGACGGGCTGAAGTGAGTTGAAGATGGAGCCCGTGTGATGAATAGAAGCGCCTGGAAGCACGTAAGTAAGAGCTTGTTGCCTGCTTCACGATGCGCTCTAACTGTCTTTTTATTTTGCAGGTACAAGTTCGGAGCGGCTGCAGGGTGCCGGAATACCCACTGGGTTAGATGTGGAAAGGAGTAATGGCCCGTGAGTATTAAAGTTCCCCAATGTCTTTAAACGCACCGTGTTTTGTCTTTCAGATGCGGGATGCAGCGCCGAAGGCCTCCGGAGCGTGCGAAGAGTTGGTAAGCTTTTGTTTTTCAGATGCCGGAATGCAGTGTGAAGACCTCCGGAGCGCATGAAGAGTAGGTAAGCCTTTGTCTTTCAGATGCCGGAATGCAGCGCGAGGCGTTGGTGACAGCCGATGGACCAGGTAAGTGAAGAGCTGTCACTGAAGACCGTAATGCTAACCTGTTCTTTCTTGTCTTTATAGGTGTTGCTGAAGACTGGATTCAGGATGGTAAGCCTTTTTCCTTAGGCCCAGGATCAGATGCAGAAGACACGATGAGCGTTCTGCTGCAGAGGATGCAGAATAACGCAAAGCAAGATTCATCCATCGGGTGTGGTTTAAATAGCCTCCTGTAGTGCTTAGGTGTCTCCTTCCACAGCCACGCCTAGGTAAGAAAAGAGTTCCTGCTTTCCAGAAGAGTTCCAGTGTTCTGAATCTAGGGAGTGGCTCCTGCCCCACCCAACAGGAAAAGTAGTTCCCAACAGAAGAGGATCATAGGCTCAACTGGCAGGCAAGTAAGCAGCATGGTCTGCTGCAGGTAAGTCCACCCAAGCATTATGAGCCCGGCGCTTCCAGCGCTGGGACTGGGCATATTTATGAGCCTGGTGCCACTGGCGCCAGGACTGGGTCCAAAAGGTCCCAATTGGGACTGGTTGGCACTCAGAACCTGGGTTATGGATCTGCTTCCAAGGGAGTTGGGAAAACCCTGACCTTTTGGAAGCAGAGATCATGACAGTACCCCTCCTCAAGGCCCCTCCCAAACCGGGCTCCTCCGGGGGTTTTGGCTTGTCAGGAAATGTTCGGTGAAATCTTTTGATTAGGCGAGGAGCGTGGACATATTCAGCAGGTTCCCAGGATCTCTCTTGGGGGCCGTAGCCTTTCCAGTCAATTAGGTAAAATAGTTTAGATTTGAAGATCTTGGAGTTCAGAATGCTTTTGACTTCAAACTCGAGTTCTCCATCAACTAGGATAGGTTTTGGAGATTTAGTTAGTCGGGTTTGAGGTTGCACGGGTTTTAATAGAGAAACGTGGAAGACCGGATGTATCTTCATGTGCGGGGGCAAGTCAAACTTGACCGCTACTCGGTTTACTATGGTAGTGATGGAATAGGGACCAAGGTATCTTGGGTTGAATGTGCGTGGCCCTTTTAGAGGTAGATATTTGGTGGATAACCAGACTTGATCCCCTACTTGATATTGAGGGGCTTCCTTCCGATGTTGATCTGCTCCTTTCTTGTATTGTTCTTTAGCCCTTTGAAGGTGAGAAACAGCTTCCTTAAAGGCTTGGGTGATTGTAGAATGCAGGTAGTCTACTGCTGGTGTTTCAAGATCTTGGAGGGGATCCAACTCCGAGGTTCGAGGGTGACTGCTGTACAAAAGAAAAAACAGGGTTTTCCCAATTCCTGAATGGACAGAGTTATTGTAGGCATATTCGGCTATCCAAAGGATGTCTTTCCAAGTTTTTTCAGTTTGTTGCAGCATGCAGCGTAAATACTGTTCCAGAGTTTGATTGGTCCTCTCGGTTTGTCCGTCGGTCTGAGGGTGGTGACTGGTCGATAGTCTCACATCAATTTGAGCCGACCGACAGCAACTTCGCCAAAAATGAGAAATAAATTGACTACCTCGATCCGAAATTAGAACCGAAGGAAAACCGTGCAACGGACGATGTTTTCGAGAAATTCTCGGGCCAGAGTTGCTGCTGTTGGCAAGCCTTTGAGCGGAATGAAATGCGCCATCTTGGAGAATAAGTCCACGATTACTAGAATCGTATTGTATCCGGAGCATGGAGGTAGATCGGTGATGAAGTCCATAGAAAGCGTATGCCAAGGGCGAGGTGGGATGTCAATAGGGCGTAAGAGGCCTGCTGGTCTTTCCTTTTGACTCTTGTTTTGGGCGCATACTCCACAGGACATTATAAAGTCTCTGATATCTTTTTTCCAAGACGGCCACCAGAAGTAGCGCTTGATCTTTTCTGAGGTCTTGGCCATACCGGATGTCCTTCCATTAAAGAATCGTGATAACAAGAGATTACTTTTTTCTGTAAATCTGTGCTGGGTAGGTATAATCGTTCTTGGAAATACAATAAGTTGTCCTTTACTGCAAAGTCCTTTCCCTGCAGATGCCAATTCTGTATGTCTGCTGGAGTTACAAGTTGCCTGGCTTTATCCTTAACTTCCTCTATGGATTCTGTGGCGATTACACCCAGAATTCTTTGTTCGGGAATGATTGGTACAGGTTTAGGGTTGATCAAATGTTCTTCCACTCCCATCCGAGAAAGGGCATCAGCTTTACCGTTCTTTGTACCAGGTCGATAGGTAATTATGAAGTCAAACTCGGCAAAGAATAATGCCCAACGGAGTTGTCTAGAGGATTGGGCTTTTGCGGTTTTCAAATATTGCAGGTTTCGGTGATCCGTAATCACAGTAACGGTGTGTCGGGCCCCCAGCAGATAATGCCGCCAAGCCTTAAAGGCAGACTTGATAGCCAGAAGTTCCTTGTCAGTAATCGTGTAATTGATTTCAGGAGGCGAGAATTTGCGGGACCAAAATGCCACGGGATGCAACTGATTGGTTACCGGGTCCTTTTGTGATAGAACTGCCCCCATGGCAAGGCTTGAAGCATCAGTTTCCACGATGTAGGGGAGTTCGGGGCGAGGGTGTTTTAAGATTGGTGCAGAGATAAATTTAGTCTTCAAATCCTGGAAAGCTTGTTCCGCCTCGGTTGACCATTCAAAACGTTTGTTTTTCTTTAACAAGGCAGAGATGGGCTGGACTATTCGAGAGAATTCGGGGATAAACCTGCGGTAAAAGTTAGCGAAGCCTAACATGCTTTGCACACCTTTTACGGAGGATGGTGATGGCCATTTGAGAACTGCATCGGCCTTCTTTAAATCCATACGCACTCCGCCAGGTGATAATATGAATCCCAAGAATTCAACTTCAGTCACGTTGAAAACACATTTTTCCAATTTAGCGAAAAGTTTGTGTTGACGCAATCTTTTGAGGACCATTTTCACGTGTTTCCGATGTTCAGATTCCGATGAAGAATAAACGAGGATGTCGTCAATGTAAACAACAACACACACATCTATGAGCTCTCTGAGGACATTGTTCATAAAATATTGAAAGGCGGCCGGGGCATTGCAAAGTCCGAAGGGCATGACCTGATATTCAAATAGCCCATACTTGGTGCGGAAGGCCGTCTTCCATTCATCGCCCTCTTTTACTCGTACCAAGTGGTAAGCTCCTCTAAGATCCAGCTTTGTATATATGCATGCTTTTCTGACTTGGTCCAGGAGTTCAGGGATCAAAGGTAATGGATATCTTTTCTTAATGGTGATCTGGTTCAGGGAGCGATAATCTATACAAGTTCTAAGGTCTCCTTCCTTTTTTGGAACGAAGAACAAAGCTGAAGAAGCAGGGGACTTGGAAGGACGAATAAACCCATTTGCCAGGTATTGATCCAGGTATTGTCGAAGGTGAAGGTTCTCAGGCTCGGTGAGGGCATAAATTCTACTACAAGGAGGAGTAGATCCAGGTATCAGGTCTATCTGGCAGTCATAAGACCTATGAGGAGGTAGAGAGTTAGCCTGATCCTTCCGGAAAACATCTTGGTATTCTAGGTATTCGGGAGGTAACTGGGGAGTCTCTGAAGAAATTGCTGCCAGTGCAACACCAGGTGGAGGGTGACAAGTAGAGACACATTCTGGAAACTGGACCGTTCTTGCTCGCCAATCGATCAGAGGATTGTGTTTCTCTAACCAAGGTATTCCTAGAATAATCTGAAACTGAGGGGCCTTGATCACATCGAACACGATCTTCTCATGGTGTCCATCTTGACTTACTAGCGTCACCTCTTGAGTGGTATGCGTTACTGGCCCGGAGGCTATCTCCGTACCATCCACCGTAGTAATGACGTCCTTTACAGCCTTGGGACAAAGAGTTAGATTCATCCTCAAAACCATTTCATGATCCACATAATTGCTGATGGCACCGCTGTCGACGTAAGCTTCAATTGCATGTAATCGATCCGGATTATCAGGGCTAATGAGGACCATACGTATCACGAAATGCGAGGTCACGGAACTGGTTTTCACGCTCGGCAAGAGGACCTCTATTCTTGTCGGGCGAGGTCGTTTCCCTGCTCAGAGTTTGTAACTTTGGTAACTGCAGCTCCTACTGCCTTCTTGGCAGGTTTCACCGGACAGTCTCGAAGAAAGTGCCCTGAGTTTCCGCAATAGAGGCATAATTGCAACTGTTTTCTCCTTTCCCGCTCCTTTTGTGTTAGAGGACCTTTCAGACCCCCTATTTGCATGGGTTCCCCGGAGTCTACTCCTTTGGAAGGAGTTGGCGGTTTGGAAAATACTCGAGCATCAAACTTGGAACGATCGGCCTTCCTGTTCTGCAGTCTGTGATCTATTTGAACGACTAAGTCTATATAGTCCGAACAATCTTGTGGGGGATTCACTACTTGGGCTAACACATCTTTGAGCTCTCCACGTAGACCTCTATAAAACAGCATAATCCTTTTGTCCTCAGGCCACTGAGTTTCCACTATCAGTCTGTTGAAAGACGCAATATAAGCCAAAAGGTCTTGATTACCTTGTCGCAACGAAAGAAGCTCATTGTCCAAGGCCTGCCCCTGTGAATGTCTTGCGAACAGTTTTTCCATACTGAGCTGAAAAGCTTGAAAATCATGGAGGACCGGATCATCTTGATTTACTAGAGGGATCGACCAGTCTGCCGCATTGCCACTAAGGTACGAAAGCACGAAAGCTACTTTAGCTTGATCAGTTGGAAAGGCTGCTGGCCGGCATAAGAAATGCAACCGTCACTGATTGATAAATACTGCAAACCTCTTTGGGTCACCAGAAAATCGTTCGGGCGGAGCCAGAGGTACATTCCCAGGTAGGTTGATCTGCACTGGATTCATAGAGGATGTAGAAGGAAGATTTCCCCCAGATGCGGGTAACGGGGTCTGTCCGGCTTGTGACTGTAGCAATTGTCTAGCGAGATCATCTGTTCGCTCCTTGGAAATAATCAGTTCCCTTCTTAGAGCGTTCATTTCCTGACGGGCTGCATGCACTTCTGCCCTTAGTTCCCCAAGTAACTGGGCTAGCTGGTCGGTATCCGAGGTTTCCATAGCGCCTGGACGGGAGTTTTGTGGTAGGCTTTGCGTTCTGTAACGCTCACCTGATTCCCATAGAGGCGCCGGTCTTGACTGGGCGTATACCGTATCTTCAAAGGTGATGTGTAACACACGGCTGGCTCTTTGGGCTGGACCTCTGTGCACTGTATGTTTGACTTGAAGGGTAAGATGTCTGCAGATAGAAAATATGGGATTAAGGAACTGGGTTATTGAATGTCTCTCTCTTCTTCCCTTTCTCTTCTCCTGTAGAACCCCAAAGGTTAACGCTCTCACCCTAGGTAAGTGAACGCCGTGCTCTCCATCTGCCTCGGGGCAGGGTGCTGTAACCAGTTTCTTCACTGGATAAGGGGAGCAGGCCTCTTGACTTCAGAGGACTGCTGTCCGTCGTTTACTGCACGAACGGTAAGTTTCGAGTAATTCTAATTTCTTTAAAGTCTTTAGTAATGATGTTTCCTGTTTTGCAGGGTTCCGGCGATGGCGGATGACGGGCTGAAGTGAGTTGAAGATGGAGCCCGTGTGATGAATAGAAGCGCCTGGAAGCACGTAAGTAAGCGCTTGTTGCCTGCTTCACGATGCGCTCTAACTGTCTTTTTATTTTGCAGGTACAAGTTCGGAGCGGCTGCAGGGTGCCGGAATACCCACTGGGTTAGATGTGGAAAGGAGTAATGGCACGTGAGTATTAAAGTTCCCCAATGTCTTTAAACGCACCTTGTTTTGTCTTTCAGATGCGGAATGCAGCGCCGAAGGCCTCCGGAGCGTGCGAAGAGTTGGTAAGCTTTTGTCTTTCAGATGCCGGAATGCAGTGTGAAGACCTCCGGAGCGCACGAAGAGTAGGTAAGCCTTTGTCTTTCAGATGCCGGAATGCAGCGCGAGGCGTTGGTGACAGCCGATGGACCAGGTAAGTGAAGAGCTGTCACTGAAGACCGTAATGCTAACCTGTTCTTTCTTGTCTTTATAGGTGTTGCTGAAGACTGGATTCAGGATGGTAAGCCTTTTTCCTTAGGCCCAGGATCAGATGCAGAAGACACGATGAGCGTTCTGCTGCAGAGGATGCAGAATAACGCAAAGCAAGATTCATCCATCGGGTGTGGTTTAAATAGCCTCCTGTAGTGCTTAGGTGTCTCCTTCCACAGCCACGCCTAGGTAAGAAAAGAGTTCCTGCTTTCCAGAAGAGTTCCAGTGTTCTGAATCTAGGGAGTGGCTCCTGCCCCACCCAACAGGAAAAGTAGTTCCAAACAGAAGAGGATCATAGGCTCAACTGGCAGGCAAGTAAGCAGCATGGTCTGCTGCAGGTAAGTCCACCCAAGCATTATGAGCCCGGCGCTTCCAGCGCTGGGACTGGGCATATTTATGAGCCTGGTGCCACTGGCGCCAGGACTGGGTCCAAAAGGTCCCAATTGGGACTGATTGGCACTCGGAACCTGGGTTATGGATCTGCTTCCAAGGGAGTTGGGAAAACCCTGACCTTTTGGAAGCAGAGATCATGACATCTAACCTCTCGCCCTGGCTTTCAACCAATACCTGGGAACTCTCGTCCACTGCATTGCCACTTTCTGCTAAAATTTCCAGTGCTACGCTAACGACACTCAGCTCATTGTCAGGCTGCCCTGTGCCACCTACTCTCCCACTCTCATCTCTGATTGCCTAACTGCCATTCAAGGTTGGTGTGCCGCCAAGGATCTTTGTCTGAATGCCAGCAAGATGGAGATCCTCCTCATTGGCACACCTTCACCATCCTTTCCCCTCAAACTCTGGCCAGCCTCCTTTGGCCCTCCTCCTACCCCCACCTGCGAGGCTAAGAACCTCAGGGTCATCTTTGACTCCACCCTTTCCTTCTCCGCCCTCATCTCTGAGGTCTCTAAAAAGTCAAACTTCCTACTGCACCTCCTCAGAAGTGCCTTTCCTCTCCTTCCCCCAGAAGCTCATGGTATCCCATGCTCTGGTTCTCTCTAGCTTGGACTATTGTAACAGCCTCTTTCTAAATCTACCTGCCTCTACTCTCCGCCCTCTGCAACTAATCCAGAACAGGACTGTGAGACTTGTCCTTGGCCTCAACCCCTGGGATCGTATCTCTCCAGCTCTGAAATCTCTCCATTGGCTCCCAGTGGATGCAAGGATTACATTCAAAACCCTCTGCATTGTCCACAAAGCTTTCTGGGGCCTGGGTCCAAAATACCTTCAGCTATCCCTCCGCAAAAACCTCCCCTCTCGAGCTCTTTGCTCCTCTACCTCCAACTCCCTCAGGGTCAGTCGTTTTTCAAAGAAATGAGCTGGGGTAGATCTCTGTCTTCGGCTGGGGCCTCCCTCTGGAACAGCCTCCCTGCCACTCTAAAACTTGAGGAGAACCATCTTCGGTTCCGGAAGCACCTCAAGACCTTCGCTCATCCTCTCCCCTGCTGATCTGTTCTCTCTTGGAACCGTGCACCTGGCCACCCTCTGTCCTCTGGGCCCAGGTACCTGCTCACCCCGCCACCCTTCCGCACTGCCTCCGGGCCACCCTTGCACTGGGGTCTGTATCTGTACCCATACAGCCCCCCCTCTTGTCTGCTGCCTTAAACCTAGCACTTGCAAATTGCTGGCTGCACTACCACTGTTTGTTGCCTTTATTATTTATTTATTGTTATTTATCTGTTTTTCCTCTGCTTCGCACATTCCACTTCTCCCCCCTTCCGTGCACTTTTCCCCTCCCCCGCTCACATGCACATGTGTGTTCTCAATGTCACTGGGCCTACTAAGATCACTGTTTTGTTCTCCCCTGTTCCCCTCCCTTGCCTTGTCGCGCTCTGAAACACTTGTGTACGAGCGCGATAGAAATAAAATATCAATATCAATATCAATAACTGTCACTACTGCTATCTTTATTAAAGCTGCTGATTGAGATTTTTTCTGCTATCGATTAGGGCACTGAGCAAGGTATTAGTGATTGGGCAAAGGTTAGTTAAGTTCAGCATTGTATTAAAAAAAGGTATAAAGTTATCTATTTTATTTTATTTTATTTTATGTTAAAAAAACATGTGAAACTTAAAAATACACAACAAATAAAAAGAAAAAAAATTAACCGTTTTGACACAACCATCATTTGAAGTTATTTACTGGAGACATGTATAGTTGCATCACTTGCAACGGTGCTGAACGGGGATCAGTGTTACCATGTGTATGTCCCCTGCTGTTCCTCTGTGCAATATGTGTGCCATATGTAGAGAATTTGAGCCATTTTGTGTGAACATCTGATGAAGGTGCACTTCCCAGGGACAGTGTAAGGTTTCAGTACTGTCAGGACCAATTCTGTCATTGACACAAGTGAAATGTTACAAGATTAAGTAAGTGACCTGGTAAAGCTTCACACAGGTTTCCATTGACAATGACAAGGCAGGAGGACTATGAAGTTGACAATAGATGTGTTTGGGGAAGTACATTTGTCACCACTACAGATGACGCCATTGTCAATACAATTTAATGTCTCCCATTGTAAGTACAGGCCATGCCAGTCCTTGTACGGTTCATATGGTGCACTTGATGTTTGATGCACCATGTGGAGTCTTGGGGTCCATGACACAGGGGCCCCTCTTATATAATGGGTCCATCCTCCCATTTCAAGATTTACACAGCCAAACACACAGTGCCATCCATGCTGTCCATGATCAGCTTGGAATCTCACTGAAAAAGTGCGAGGTGAGTGTGAGACTGTGCTCTAACCCCAGTGAAATCATGTGCGTGATGAAGCACTGTGTGACAATGAAGAAGCCACATTCTTTACCTGCCAAGGAAACATTAGCAATATGTCACTAGTAGAAGGTGTACTGGTGCATGCCCCCTCCTCGCTCAGTGACTGTCAGGCATTCACTAGTCCTGCTTGCTGTGCACACATTGCACACGGGTGAGGGGTTTACCATCCCCAATGGTGGTAGACAATCAAAATCTCAAAGAGAGGGTTGATTTGAGGGGGGGAGGGGGTTACTGTGAATGCATGTAAATCAGCATCTCTAAATAATGTCATCATTGAGCCCAGTGGGAAGGGACAGGAAAGGGCTTATTAATGATTGATAGTTCTGCCTATGTTTGATTTGCTCATATTGCCATTTGTAGAGATGTTAGCCATGTTGTGTGGTTGTATGTGAAACACTTTGTCTTGCGAGGCATAGGTAATGGTTATGGTATACGGAGAGGGAAGACTATTAAAGCTGACATGCTTTATTGACTTGCAAGCAATCATGTCCACAACCAGATTTTTCCTGGTCACTGTATTTACTCCAGGTACATTAGCAATCCAAAAGATGGGATCTGCACATCCTTCAACTCCACATTCAATTCCGCACCCCACACAGTGGGGCTAGTGGCCTGAACATTGAGGGGCACATGTTGTCCCTGCCGAGTGGACCACATGGGGCGTTCAGGTGCCCCATACACCAACCAGAGAGGGCTATAAGGCTGTACATATCCGCTGACAGAAGTGTAGTTTTCCTTCAGGTAAGGCGATGGGACTTCCCCTCAACTAGCCAGGAGAGGGTACATAATTTCTGGAACCACAAGCAAAACATCTGCCTAGAAGGCATCCCCAGGGTACAGCTTCAATGGACGAGCCACAACAATCACACTGAAGGTGATGGGTGACAAACTCTGGCCAACAGTGCCCCTGACTACTAGCATCCTGCAGTAATTCAAGTGTGGATACATAAAAGCCTTGTACAAGCGGAAGCATTCCAAATGCAAAAAGCCGGCCAATATCGGGCCACAATTCTGCATTCCAGCTTTGGAGCAACTATGAAGATGCCTGACGAATTTGCTTTGAAATGCATAATGATGATCCCCTGGCAACATAATTCATCATTCTAGTGAAATAGCACCCTGGTGGAGGGGGTTGCACCATATCCCTCCTACCCACGAGGTGATGCCTCACCTATGAATGTAAACTATCCTGCAATCCTGCATGTGGTGCCTAGGGATGCATGTGATGTTGAATGAAGCAGATCCAGCAACTGTGAAGTGGAGGGGAAAAGTCACACAATTGCAACCACTGACTCAACTTCTAAAATGGACGTAGTTTTACCCGGATTCCTTTGCGCTCAAAGAATTATTATTCAAATTCTGGTTTCCAGTGGGTTTCGTGTTATTTTTATTTGGGTGAACATGGGTGGTCAGCCGACACATGTTTTGACCTCTCAGGATCTTTATCAAGGGTGAGGTGATACATTTGTGAATATTGCAGCAAACATAATGTGATACATTGTGTCAGTGGTTAGTAGTTCATATAGTGTTGTGTATATTTTAAAGCATAGTTACAATCATGATCATTAAATTTTCAAATATTCGGCATGATGATTATATATATCATTTGAGAACAGTGGGGGAGGAGAGATGAGAAGGAAGAGAGAAGGCAACATATTAAGTTAGTATAGATCATTGGTTCTGTGATTTCACACATATGAGGCCTTGGGTAAAGTCTGGATAGTCGCTTGACCTGACATTGAAGGCCTTACCTATTAGTGGGTTCTCAGTGGCCGGTTGGCAGATCTTTATAAGTTAGCATCCTGTAAGTGATTTCAACTCGGCACACACCCAAGTCAAAGCCCAGCATATAGTGCACACATGAAACCCTTATTTATTTTTGTCTACAAGTTCAATATTCTGAACGATATACCACTCATATCAAACCCTTCTCCTGGAACCCCCCTGGTCACACTGAACCAGGAATCAGGCTAGCTTGCAAAGGTAAATATTTATTTATGTATTTAAAATGTACTCACAATATGTTTTAATAGATAAACAACAATCACCAATGGGTGACAGAACACTGAATAATATCTTTAATACACTAGGAATAAGTAATGGAATAAGTAATGAGCAAAACAAATGCAGCACAGAAAATAATACTTTTGTGTTGGTTCAGATCAGCTAGCACTATGGTTAGAGGTTCCCCCTGCAACACCCCTCAGCCCCCAATAGGCAATGTAAAGAGATAGGAGGAGAGAGCAGGTATTCAGGAATAGCACAAATCAAACAGAATTTCAGTCCCACCATCCCCCCAGCAAACACAAGAGAAAAACAGAATTGACTTTTCAGCTGTCAGATTTGCTTTATAAGTGTTCTTAGAAATTACTAGGCAAAAACACTAAATATGTTCAAAAATACTTAAATTGTTGTAAATTCCTATGTGATCCACTTTGAACAGTCGCACAAAAGCACAAGCAATGATTTATTCAGCAGAAAATAATTGAAATCTTAAAGTCCAAGTAGGAAACAAATGAAAGCTATTTCACTTGGGTAAAAACCTTTCGGAATTTTAATTTGCAGCAAACTTTTCCTTGCGCGATATTTGCAATAATGGGTAATGGGTTTTATGGATAGCTACAGATGTTAGGTCCAAGTAGGAGGTGAAATTCCGTTTCTATCACAAACACTGAGGGAGTATTAGAGGTTTTGGTAGGAGTCGTTTTTGCAAGATAGGTGCGAGAATTGAAACAGAAATGCACTTTTGAAAATGAAAAAGGGGTTTGCTTACACTAGAGGATGACTATGAAAAAGCGAATACCACAGAGGGATTTTACAGTCACTTGATCAGTGTAACCCGCCTACTGTGGAAACTCGACTTCTTCAGATGAGAAAAGAGCCATCGCAAAGATAGTTCTAACAACACTGGTTCTGAATGAAAGATAGGATGGGTTTGAAATCGGGATAAGACAATGCAATAGACTATGGGCCACAGTTCTTCCTATTAATACTCACAGGATAGGTTTTTAAATGGGACCGTCAGCTCTTGTCATTGGATTGGGTCTGGTCTAGGAAAGACAGCACATCAGGCACAGTACTGGATCAGCTAGGCTGGTCGCTGGGTTTGCACAGGATCTGCCCTCCTAGTCTGTGGGTATTTGAATCAGCTGGATAGTGAGTTCTTCAGGCAAGCCTAGTGGTGGCAAGCCAGAGAATTTCAGCATACTGGTTCAAAAGGCCTTCTCACACCACACAGCGTGTCACTGGGTGGAGAGAATAAATTTGAGGATTTGGGCCTTGCTGGAAATCAATAGTTCTCTATTGCTGGCAAGAGTCTTGGCCTCGGGATCTGGAAGAATATTAAATCTGGATGTAGGAAACAGGAAAGTGAGTGGATCAGAGAGTCCTTATGTGTTGTCAGCTGTCTCTATTTATGCTTTAAAATGACATCATAAAGTGGGTGCATGTGCCGGCTTAACTAAGCTTGCCCCTTTGAGTTGGGATTGGATTAAAACTTCATCTCCGCCTTGCATTTGAGTAATTGGATCAAAGCCGGATGATGTCAAATTTTATGGTTTGCTTTACAGTCCTCAGAGACCTCCCTTTAGCTACTGGTCTCAAAATCAGATATATACTAAATACACATTTCTACATTAGTCACCTTTATAGAAATCACACACAAAGATGCCATATTTTATGTAGCATCTGTTGCTCAAATCCCTGTAGCTGTGGTGTTTTGTTTCAACTTTGTACAGAATGTAGTCATTTTTGTAATTAACACAATTTCCAAATGTTATGCAACTTTCCATAAATGTGTGTGTTTAACATAGGGATGTGTGTGTTCATTTTCACAATTCTAACATTAATACATTTTGCAAAAAACCACATATATTGCCATTCCTGTCCAGAACATGTTACACGATTTTGCCACCTCTTAAAACGTGCAGCCAAAAAATAGATTCACAACTCTGTCCTTGGTATATTTTTCACCCTTTTGGATGACAAATTATGACTCTTTTAAGAATTGTTCTTTGTTCATGTTTAGCAACAGATGGCCTGCCCCTTTTTGTCTTCCTGCAGTCCAGCGGCATCCCTCTCCTTGTTTGTTCCTTCCCAGAGCCATTTACGACAGCTTCATACCTCCACTTCCTGGGCTGAAGCTCTGTCATTGTTCCTTCTCTTTCTATAGACAAGAGTCTGTCTTAACCCGCAATTAACATCTCCCAGTGAGTTTCTGCTGAGGGGGTATCCCTCCCCCTGGGAGAACCGGCTTTTCCAGTTCTTGCAGCTCAGCCAGACTAACTAACTTCCTAAACCCAGCAAAACCCAAACTTGTTGCATCAAAAATAAATACATGACTTTCTTGGCCTTATAATCTGTGGGATAAAAAGCAACTGAGATATATATTCCTTTTAGCAAAATTATTTTTATGTTTGCTAATCCAGTGTGAAAACAAAATCAAAATATCGAGGCTGAGTACCCCAAAAGGAAATACACCAAACACGGGTTACAAAGGAACATACAAAGTACTTTATTTTATACTTAATCCAGCTACAAAAACAGAGCAAAATCAGATAGCTATCGGCCCTCAGTACAACAAAACAAACTCCAGCGTGGTTCAGTGTGTTCTCTGAGAGACGCTGTACATTAGAATGCATTGGCTTTTTATACATTTTGTGGTTATGATGTCCAGCCCCACTTCGGGTTAATATTCCACTTAATATATCACCGATCTAGGGTTCGTGCCAAGTCTCAAACAACCGAATATAACTGGTTTGCTTTTAATACATGTATCAACAAGCCTATACAGCAACTGTGTATTGTAAGATTTTCCATGCATGCCTTCTCAAACATTAATACAATGTAGTTAAACAAGTGTTTTACGTTCAGTATTTGAATACATTGGGCCTCATTACATGGAAGGCGGTAATGGTTAACGGCCACCGTTAATGGTAACGGTGACCGTTAACCAGTACCGCCTTACTACGAGGTCCCTTAGCGGGTTGGTGCTTTAACGCCTGCTTTTTGCAGGCATTAAAAACCAACCCGCTAAGGGACCTCGGAGCTAATTACGGCACCGCAAAATTGCGGTGCCGTAATTAGCGCCTTCCCCATTCCCATAGAGCCCTATGGGCAGAAATGGGAATGGGGAAGGGCAATGGCGGAAGGGGGATTTACCGCCCCACCAACCTTGGAATGGGGCGGTAAATCCCCTTTCCGCCAAGGCGGTGCCAGTATTTTACCGGCATGAGCCATGGCGCTAATAGCGCCATAGCTCACCGCCTTCCATGTAATGAGGCCCATTGTTTCAACATATGGTCGTGGATTAGTTTCATTGCACGAGTAATCCTTTTACACACAGGTCAACGAAGGACAAGGTATCAGTTTACGACCTCAACAAGTGGCCTGCAGGCAAGTTACATATTAGCTATGTACAGAGGTCAAGACGGCCATGTTGTATTTTGGAATGGCATCATCCACCATTTTAACTCACAGGGTGACTTTTACAAAGCGAATCCTAAAATGGTGGATTGGCCTAAAATGGCGGCTTACATTGATTTAAGGTCAGGACCTTGCAACACGGATTCTTTCGCAAGCGACTTTCGAGCAGCTTGGCGTAGGCCAATATACATATATTTATTGCAATAGGAGGCACAATATAATTTCTCTTTTGACACCAGCAGGATTTTTAGTTTTAGATTACTTTTGAAGTTTCATCAGTAACTCATCTGACAGCTGTCATTCAGGTGGCCCAGGGTACTGCATCCAGATTTTGGCAGAGGCTGTCAGTTTACAGACAATCCAGTTTGTCTGATGAATGTTTTGCTCTTCACCTTAGGACTGTGTATGTTCACAATACTTCATTAGATATATGAATGTTAGCACCAGGCAAGATTTTGAATGTTGAGAAGTGTTGTGTTATAGGCATTTTGGAGATTTTAGCAACAAAGCAAATGTCATGTGTAGGCCCATTTTGGGGTTTCACTTGCAAGGTGCTGCTTCTCTCTCTGCACTCTGTTTGCTGGTCATGGGGCCCACTGACACATTTCTGCAGGTGTGCTCTATTCCACCACACATGCACCATGGGTGGCAGGTTGTGCATCCCTCTTTTTGTGTGCTGAGGAACACGGTTTTCCAAGGTTTCTGTAGGTTTTTGTCACACACCAGGGTTTTGCTGCCATTGTTGCCGTTTCTTTCACCATAAATGGCAGGGTGATGCCGCATAGCATAGGGGAGTGGGTCAATACATCCCACAATCCTTCTTTATAGGGTCTGGTTGGTGGGTTCTCTTCTGTCCTTATTGGCTTACTTGGATAACGGAACGGTTGGGCCGTGGATCTCTGGAAATGAGGTTAGGTGAGGTGCGGGTCAATAGGGGTATGGAGGCAGGTCCAAACTGATGGTGGATGGGGTGCAGGCAAGTAAAATGCAGCTGATGCATTGAGGAGAACCTATAACATAGTCACTGATTGTAGTAGGTGGGGGTCTAGTTGGAAACATAGTGAGTGGTCATGAAGTCAGTCAAGCTCTATAGTGGGGGAGCATTTATAGAGCCTCTGCTGTGTCTCGTACCTGGCCTGTTGGTCTTCTGGTGGAATCCTCTGGGTACTACTGACTTGTTGGCTAAGTTGGTAGCTACTTGGATTGGTTTATATCAGCCTATTAGTTGGGTATTGGTCCTTGTCTGAGTAGACACTAATTCATTGCGCTTGCGTGCATGTTAAGAATACAAGTCATGGTTCATATAAACCAGGCTCATATAGGCTAGTTCCAGTAGCTAGCAACTTAGCCAACAAGCCAGTCGTACCCAGAGGACTCAACCACCAGTAAAGAAGTGGATTTCAGCCACTAGCATGCACACAAAGTGTTGATGCAAGTGCTGAATGATACAGGGTTAGAGGTTCATAGGCAGTAGCTTTCAACCAACATGTATAATCCACAGCCAGCAACTACTTGCCATTTCAACAGGACTCGAGATGCCTACAGGTGAAAGCTGTATCACAATAGTTTCCTCAGCATGGAGGGTGAGGTGTTTTGGGGTAGCGCTTAGAAACACTTGTGTACAGGCGCGGTATACATGCCACATCATATCATATCATTATATGCACTTGTCTCCTAAGCAACAGTGCTGCTTGACATCACAGAGTAACCTTCAATGTCCATACCATGTGCCCCCAATTGCACGATACTACTTCAAACATGTATGCATGGCCATGCTCGACATAACCTCTGAGGTGTAGTAAGGGAGGGGACACCACCAAAGCAACCTTTACATGTTTTTTACACTTCACCTCTGGCATTACCCAGTCATTGCCTACAGAGTGCTGACTGTGGCTTAAAACAGGCCAAAAACATGACTCTCCCATACTTCCATTAATAGTAAAAGTATTGTAGGGCAAGGCACGTTAAGCTATACAGATACATGTTAGTTGGGGTATGCAACCTACATAGGCCTGTGCAGATTGCCTGAAACATGCTTAAACCACTCCTCTGGAACCAGGGAATACAGGGCTCAATTAAGTTTAACCTGGGTTTCCCCAATAGTAAAACTCTGTTCTGACCAACTATGATGCATAAGTGGGCAAGATAACATAACAATGCGTGTCAGTGGAAACAAAAACAAGTGCCCTGGACAATTGGGCGAACAAGGAACCAACCAACGCAAGATGAGGTACGGTAGAAGAGGAAGCATATCAGTCTGACTTGATGGTGCAGTGCCAAACATGTATATGCTCACATAGAGCTGCATCCCTCCCAGCCCCTAGCTTACCCATTAGATACAAAATAAATTCTGTCAGCCTACAGCAGATGATTGCTGCAATGCTTATATCTGCCTTCCTTGGCATAGTGGAAGGGAACAGCTATGGGCTGGGAGGATAGCTCAGGGGCAACGGGCTCGCCTTGGAAGCAAGATGATGCAGAGCAACACAGGTTCGATCCACGTGTCCATGCTTAGAAAACTCTGGGTATTAAGCGCATTATAAATAAACAATTACAATTACAATATCCACAATCTGAACATACTGCCTCACAGCTGGGATTACATTCATGCATTTTGACATTGAACCAACAGAAGGAAGATATTCATATTGTTACTCCAGGAGTGGCTGTTCAGAAACACATGACAGGTTCATTACCATAGAGTTCATGTCCACTATCCCACTCCCTATCTGTAGGAGTGTCGTGACCATGGGCCTCATTACGCGGTTGGAGGTAACCATGGCGCTATTAGCGCCATGGCTGACTCCAAAACCTTACCGACTCCGCCCTGGTGAATGGAGCAATTACCAGTCCATTCCAAGGTTGGCGGGACCGGTAATTCCCCATTCACCAGGGCCCTTCCCCATTCCCATTTGAGCCCCCATAGGGCTCAATGGGAATGGGGACGGCGCTAATAACGGTACCGCAAATTGCGGTACCGTTATTAGCTCCAGAGTCCCTTTGCAGGTCCCGTCCTTAACACCTGGAAAAACCAGGCGTTAAGGGTGGACCCGCAAAGGGAACTCGTAGTAGGGCTTTAAGGGATTACCGGCACCGGTGCCTTTACGGTGCCGGTAATCCCTTACCACCCACCTCGTAATGAGGCCCCATGTCCATGGATTGAAGCTCTTTGTGAAGAGTGTTCAGTCTGATAGCAGAGGGTCTTCAGGGAGTTTATCTAATGGAGGAACAAACAGGTTTGGTTGGGTAATGGATAATCTGAGCATGGGATGTGAAGATGTGTGATTGACATGTTGGGTTTATATGAGTTATGGACACACTTTGCCAACACACCACATGTGCAATGACTGTCTTAACTTTAGACCATGAGACGAGACTTGAAGGATATACACAGTATGTTGGTATTCTGAGTGTTTGTTGTGGTTACATTATTTTAATCTGGTTATAGTGGTAAATTTAGAGGCATGTTCTGTGCAGATATAAAATCGTGTGGTTATTAAAGATAATGTAGTTGTTATGATGCATGAAGTGCAGTGGATGCGGGCAGTTCCTGGCCAAAATCCACACTTCTTACAGACTGTTGTCTGCAGGCCAGGGGACACTTCCTATGAAGAGGATATTGCACCAGGTGAGGTGGGCATATCTGACAGCCTCCTACATGCGCCAGAACTCACCAATCAGCAGGAGGTAGCACTCCTCATACTCATTTTTGAGGGTGCTTCTGAGTATGATACTGCAACAAGCTTTCCCGCTGCTAAAGGTACCCTATGTGGAGACAGTCATATGCATTGCTCAAGTGTGTCCACATCTGCTGGTGGTGCATTGCAAGCTCCATCGTTGGCTCCCGCTTCACTGGAGTCCTTAGTGTTGGTACACACCAGTGCAGGAGGTACCAGGCAGCATCCTGTTTCATCTGGTAGCTTAGGTGTGCCCTGGATATCTTCCTCTCATGTCCGTAGGCCACGCACACGTGGGGGCCACTATTTCGGCAGACAGGCAGACTGGGATGAGAAGTTGTTGCAAGCCAGCGCCTCCCAAGGGAGCATCTTGGACGAGATATTCTGCAATTTCGGCCAACTGCAGTGTAACATTGTGGAGGATTTTGCCAGCCTCCATGAGGAGGCATTGTGCCACGATGCAGTTGCATTAATGGATGAGCAGCACCAGGATGTGGTTGCCATTGATTCCTTTTGTATGCCTCAGGCCTTGGCACTGCAGGGCTTGAGTGGGTTGCCAGGGCGGCCTGCAGAACAGGAGGATGGTGCCCGGTGACAAAGGTCTCCTGTCCCTCTTTTCTATTTTCCAGTTTGAGTTGTAATGCTTTGGTTATTTTAATGATGAGCTCTCCCAGGTACTTGTGCATGTCCTTGGAAGTGCTATGTGCCATTCCACATGCATGTCACGGATAATTCAGCTGCTACCATGTTGTGTTTCAGCGATTGTACTGTCAGTCCAAATATAGTGCTCCACATGATGTTTTTCAGCAAGATCTGTTAGGGTTGCCAGCATCTCATATTTGAATACAAACTTCGGTCATAGTGATGTGGTGTTTTCTGCAGTTTCTGTGTGCCAAAGCATATGTGTGGTAAAATCTTGCAAGTGGTGGTTGCAGTGTTCCATGTCATGATATATGTGTGTTTCTGATTTGTGTGGATGCGGGTTATTGCTGTTGAAGATAGCAGATGGGATGGTGTGATGCTGGCTGTGCATGAGGGCTTTTTGGAGCACAAGATTAGTGATGTGGTCTATCATCTATTTAGGTGCCATGTGAATTGGGATGGCCGTGCAGTGTCCTGTTTCTCTGATTGTGTATAAACTAATTACTGCTCCTAGACAGCCATGTTCAGGGTGTTACTTTTAGAAAGACAGGACTTATCTTCTATTTTCACTGAAATCAATCAGGGTTGGGGGTTAGTAGCGTGTACACAATCTGCGTGGTCTATGGTTCATGAAATAAAGGTTTGCAATACAATTATGCGGGCACCCTGTCTCTGCAACCTTTGCCCCACTAGTGATATGGATGGGTGCTGTGGATTGCGGCGCAACCCTCCTGCACCTCCACTGACATGGCATGTAGTGATGTTTTACAGAGCACAGCATGCCAGTATGATTGTACATACCACTGCTGGTTTATATAGCAATATCCCGGCCGAGTGGTCAAGAGAGCCGAATGGTGACATGAGCACTCTGAATATGCACTCCACGATTCATTGTAGCAGGAATGGTCGTAGATGATAGGCCCTGTCCCCTGCAATGGGTAGATGGAATGTATCGTTTAGCTTGGGTCCTGTATTAGGAGAATGTTTTCTATATGGTTGATGGTGCATGCAGTTGGACGTGCATGATGTGTGATACTCACCAAGGAGCCTCAAGTTGCAAAATGTTCCAGATTCGAGAGGTAGGATGTAGCTGTCACATGTGTGTATCCAGGAAAATAGGCATTCATAAGACTTATGTGGCCATTGTCATTTCTGATTATCTGCACATTGATGGAATGCTGATGTTTCCTAGTGTGATATATGTGCTCTTTCTCTCTTGGGGGTTGCAACACAACATGCATGCTGTAAAGTGTTCTGAAGGACCAGTGGGAACTGTGCAAAAGCATAGAACAACTGGGCGGCTCTTTGCATTGCCTTCAAACTACAGGGCACATCTATGTAGCTATGCATGCATGGAATGATGAAGGGCAAAGCCTAGTAGAGGCACTGGGATTGTTACCTCCGATATGCCCCCTAAAATGGCCCTTGTCCCCTGGAACGACTGTAGCAAGAAAGTGAAGAGCAGATAAGACGTTCACATGCTGTGGCACTGCATGTGAGCATATGGTGTGTGATGCCAGGTTATCCTTCCACTCCCTGACCATGTCCAGGATAATACATCAGTGAATCTGTATGTGCCATAAACCTCCTCACCCGGCATCCCAAACATGATGGTACAGGTGTGGAAAATCCTGGGTCCTCCTCCTCCTCTTCCTCATTGGGATTATGATTGTGCAGGGCTATGATGTTTGCATGACAGCGCTAAATTTTCAATGAATTTAATGTGGTTTGCACTTTGATGGCCCCAATCCCACACCCTTCTTATTCCCCATTTTCTTTGAGTTGTGCATATTCTTCCCCTCTGGCACATTGCACTGGCCCTTCAATCACAGTGATGTTGCTTCTATTGGCACTGCGCGCGGTGTGCTTGGGCAGGGCCAAAGTGCAGGGGGCATGTGCAAAGTGTGATTTGTAAATTGCTTTTTGGATTTTTGCACCGCGCAAAGTGCACCTTTTCAGCACAAAGTCACCTCGTGGAGTGCAAAACGCTCTGTAAATCAGGCCCCGTGTCTTAGAGTGAGAGTGTTCCTTTTCAGTGCTCTGTTCTGCAATTCTAACATCATTTCTTCAAGCGGTGTAAGAAAAATGCCATTAAAATGAGGAAATTGTGCCACTGCTTCAAACAGTAGCTTCTTTGAAGTCGTATCTATTAATAGGACGACATTTAGGAAAAATGCAATTTTATGGTTTTCTTTAATGCCATACTTTGGAATAAATCTTTTGTAATATCCACTCATTACTGAGAGCAGAAAAAATGATTTGTGACCAATCCGATTTATGGATAAACCCTGTTTTTGGATGTCTTCCACTGTCTTTGATTAATTGGCACAGCTTCCTTTGATCATGTACGCTCTGATGATTCATAAGTGAAGTGACATTTATTCTGTGTCAGTTCCCCATTTAATGGCTGAGATATCTTTCTGTAAGTTTATTACCAGAAGTGTCAGTATAAATTACCAAATGCATCAGCTAGTATGGACTAAATGTCTGCATTATTTCCAAATGGAAATCATTAACTCCATAGAGGTAAACTAAATTGTTATCTCACTTAAGTCTTCATCAGCGTGATTTAACTGTTGCCCAGCTTTTGCTTTCAAACATCTCTGCAATTATATTTGTGTACGGTTGTACCATCGCTGAAATGCAGAATCTTGTCTTAAAGTAAATTCTGGCATATTTTATTTAACTATGATGTTCTGAATTGTAAGTAAAAACAAAAAGTGTCAAAACGTATCTGTTATCAGATTTGGTTTGAAGCATAAACATATATGCAAGATTACATAATAAAATGTTCCATACATTGCCCACAAAACGGCAGAAATAAGATGCACACAGGAGAATGAAACAGGTTATTTATGTATTAATGTACTGTGCTGTGCTTTAATGTAACTTTACACCGAAGCACTTTGCAAGCTTAATGAGATGGTACAGAATACTGCTAAAATGACAATAAGCACTGACAAGAACTGAAGACGAATACTAGGACAAATATAGAAACACAATAGTAATTAAATTAAATGTTGTTTCAATGAATCGGTCCAAAAAGAAGGTAAGAAAAAATACAAAGATATTGCAAGACATAAATAAACCTTCCCATCCTCCACATAGATGACACATTTAGGGTAGGGGTGAATCCCTGTGAACAGTTCTAAAAACTGGGAAAACCACAAAAGGTGAAAGTCAAGGCAGGGAGGAAGAGTAATCGGGAATGGGGTGGGCACGCCATCGTTGAATAAAAGTGCCAGCAGAGGTAACAATAGCACAAGTGGCCAGGTGTAAAATGCCCAACAGAATGTCGCTGGAAATGTGGCCACGAAGCCTTTTAGGGCCGCCATAATTCACAAAACCCTGAGTGAAGGAATGCAACAGTGGCAAGAAATGTTACACTCAGGGGTGGACTGGGACCCAAAAGGGGCCCTGGAAATGTTTTTTTTTCTTTTTTAAGTGGATCAATATTACACTGATGGAGCAAATAAAATCTAGCGGCTCTAAGTAGAGTATGTAGGGTGGAGGGGTTCACTCAAGAACCGTTGGAAAAGAATTCCCAAAATGAGTGCATTTTAAAGCAGATTTGCCCCTGTGTGCGAAGATGGAACGTTAATTCTGCACTTCAAAGGGATGTGGGGCATAAGGAAAGATGGAAGGAACGGGTTGTAGGTGCATGGGAGAGGGAGTAAGAGGAGCCGAAAACCAGGATAGCCACACAGGACATTTCCAGAGTTACCTGTAGGCCAGTCCACCCTTTACTCTTCAGGAATCAAAAAGACCTGCAGCCCAGAATCACAAGTCTAGAACGCAACATAGTGACCCCAGTGGCCATCTTGCCCTGAACACTATCCAGAGTCCCGTCAACAGAACATTTGCATACCATCTGCGCCACCTCCGTGCATATCCACATGGTATTGGCCGACAAATGAATCACCTGCCAGACAAAACGTCAAAGACATAGGCCAATTCCACTGAGGTAAGGGCAGCAGACACTGGCAAAGAATGCAGTCACTGCCTGACGCGGATACCCACAAGGACAAGACACAAGCTGCCACTTTGCCTACTAAAGAACTCCAAGGGCCTGATTCATGGAATTTTAGCACAGTGCCAAACACCCTGATTCGCAGAGCGGTGCAAACTGTATTTTTTCAGTGCGAAGTGACTTTGTACCAGTGCAAGGTCTGTGCAACATCACTACACCAGGCTAAAAGTTCCATGCATCAGGCCCTGAGTCCTCTGCCACCAGTACGCTCAGCCAGACAGACAAATATATTCACAAATATGTTTCATTCCCTATTATTGAATAAAAAAAAAAACACAATAATTAGACAAACTAGAATAAGCGCAGCGAATCCTTATCCAAACTCACGTTCATCCATATTTGACGTTTCATGTGTTTAGAAAATCCTAGGAAAAGACGATGAATAGGAATATATTCCCAGTTTGATCTTTCATCCATCAGACAAGTATATGGTACAATAGCAGATGACAGTCTCTACAACACTTTAATTCAAATGAGTTGTTGTCTCATTTGTTGCACACAACACATTGCTAAAATGAAATCATAACCTCTCACAATGTGCAATAACTGACAAATTTGTGAAAATTAGTCTAAGCCGCAAACCAATGAAGTCCATCTAGACTATCTTAAAATAATTAATTCACATGTTTTCAATAGCAATGTACAAGAATTTTCAAGATATACCTTTGAGTAGCAAAGTCTCAACTTAGAAGATTATCACTCAAGCAGACACATTTGTAAAAATTGTCATTATCATCTTAAGGTTTCTTTTAGTTGTGCAGTAGGTACACCTGTATTGTCCATAAATCATAACTGTAAGGAGAGGAAAAGCGGTTTACATCTATTTATACAATGAAAAGTTGATATATTAATAAAAGCACAGGGGATGACAATGAATCAGTGTACTAATTTACCTTAATTGATCAGAAGCAGGAAAACAACTCTTAGATGTACCAACGACTTTGCAGAGTGGACTCCCGTGCATTCTTCTGCCCTTAAATCCTATGACCCTCATCCAAAAGGAGGTGAAGGAGGATGTATTAGAAGAAAGCAAAGTAGCAATGTGGATGAATATCAAAGACGTGAAGGAGCAAGTGATGTAGAGAAGTGTGGAGGAGTGAAGAACTGCTAAGGAGGAGGAGGGAGACCTAAATCCCCAGAGAGTAGAAAGAATAGCAGCGAGTATGAGAAGGTGGTCAGCCATAGCGCACACAGTTGTACACCAAGGACGTTGTGAGACTTAAATGAAGGGCAAGAGATGCCCAAGACAAAGAGAGAAGGTGCGGGAAGGTCTAGAGTAGGACCTTGTGAAAATAAAACTTGAGGTGAGACACTGAAAGTCTTTCAGAGAGAATGAGGTAGTGAGAGGCATAATGAGAATCCTGTCGAGACTTGACAGCAGGTTCCTGTCTTCCAGTTACCCGCTTGCTGGAATGCCCACCACACATGCCCATTTCTACAGAGTCTGTCATCTGACTCCATTACAGAGCTGAAACTCAGCACGATATGCCACTCTTGAAAGCTAGAAGAAGGGTGCTCAAACAAGGGACTGAGAGCCAAGGAGCAAAGACCTCAAGAAGAATAGAGAAGAAGGCTGCTGGGACACCTTAAATCCAAGATTAAAACAGAACGATACCCCAAGACAAAGGGAAAAGAAGGGTGAAGGAACCCCTTAAGCCTTATCTTATAAGCTTACTGGTTATTGGGTTACTCTTCGAGGAGAGACCGGAACCCAGAGCTGCTAAGTACTGGGCAGGCCTTTTGCTTGAACACTTGTTTCTTCCCTGAGAGACACATTCCTTTCTTAAGTTGTCCAGGAGAAGTGCCCAAATTCTGTAGAATAACCATACTGCCAACTTTAGATTACTCTAGAGTACTCTGTTTTCGATTTGACCCAATTTGTACCTGGTGACTAATCAAATATTGTTAAGCATATCCATTTTTCTGGCTTTTTATGTCTATATCAACGTGAACTAAGTGACAGTACACAGAAGGAATTTCCACTTTTCAATGATACATAAACGGGGACTGATCCTGAATAAATCACTCATGTAAACAAGCTCAGTGTATGTCTTTTACTTTCAGTGGTCTAAGAAATAAGCAGGTAACCTTATTCATAAAGCTGTTTATTTGAAGAAGGGACAGTCAATAGTAAGCTATCAACTCAGAGAGTCTGTGTTATTTTTATTGTTTTTTGGGGTCAGCAGGGAAAGTACCAATATTGTGGCTGTCCAATATCCTCAGTGATCCAAATATGTACCTGCAGTACCTTTCCCAGTGCGCCAACATTATTTTCAAAATTATTTGTATCACAGAGTAAACCAATTTCATTCCATTTCTTTTATTGTTTATCTTTAGTTTTATCCTGTTAGAGATGTTCAATTAACACGATTCCACAAAACTTTCTTTTATGTAAATATTTTATTTTATTGTGTTAGTATTGTTTCTATTTCATCACTATTTCATCACTGTATTGTATTGCATTCTCTCAGACATTATACATGTTTCATTTCATATAGTGTCACTGTGTTCCTTTCTCACAGGTACTATGTATATATCTCTCAAGCACGGTGTCGATTTCTCTCTCACAACACGTGTTTCCCCACTGTTCTATAGTGGATCATCAGGAGAGCATCTACAAAGATATTAAACACAAAAAAGAAAGAATATAGGGCAAACGATCAAAATGGTGAACATTAACTTTTCTGGATTTTACTTCCACACTACCTCATATATCTAGTTTGCTAGTCTAATGTTTGCTCACCCTGTTGCTAACTCTTCTTCCTCCTTTACAGTCTTATGACTTTTGATGTTTTATACTCCACTATTTGAGCAAAGATGGGTGAAAAAACTACAGCAAAACGTGATCCTCATGTGCTAAGTAGATTTTAAGTTATGCCTTTTTTTAAGATTAATAGAGATGATCAATTTCTACAAGTAGCTAAATTAGAGCAAGCTATCAGTTCTTACCAGAATATCGAAAATGAGAGGTGATCCGCTTGTCCCTCTCTGCTTACCGGCAATCAGCGATGCAAATTGCATGAAATAATGGTGGCATTTTATTCACTGATGTGACATCATCACGTTACTATACATGATGATGTAATTCTTACTTTCTCTCTTATTCTTCCCTTGCATGTCATGTAAACCGCAGGGAGAGACTTTTAAATATTAACCTCTGCTTTTGTAAGTAGTATTTTACATTAATGTTTATAGGTTGTGAATAAACTTGTGCATTAGTGCACATTTTTGTTTACCAAGTATGGGAAAGAGGACAATTAGCTCCTCAAACTGAATGGTCATAGGTTTGGTTTATATAAATTATATATAAAATCCAGCAAATACTTTTACCTTATTTGGTATATTGTCATATTGCAATTAGTAGATTTGAACATATTATTTCTTTTCATTAATGTTAGAGCCGGCATATGTTAAGGTTTTGAGGTTTTAACAAAACATATTAACCCTGTTTTCAAATTACAACCAATCAGACATTTCATTGTCAGTATTTAAACCTTCCAAATACGTGTCCATTAGATGGATCCATTCTGCCTCTTTTTGCCTGAGGAGTAACTCTCTGTTGCCTTCTCTCGGTGGCACCTTCACCTTTTCAATTTCCAAGAACTTAATTTTGTCCACTTTTGTTTCAAAGTGTTCTGCATAGAAATGTATCAGCATTGGATATCTAAAGTCTTTGTTTCTTATTGCTCTCAAGTGTTCCATTAGCCACATTTTAAGTGGTCGTATTGGGCTTACAATGTAATATTTTTCACAAATGCACTTGATGCCATAGATTACAAATTTGATATTACAATGTATGAATTGCGAAATTAATTTGGTTTTCCCATTTGGTAATTTCAAACTTTTGTTCTATTCATAATTTGGGGGCATATTTTGCATTTTCCACATTTATGGTTCCGTGTTAAGGGTTTCAAATTTAGCATCTTGCACAAGTCTTTTGGTTCTTCTGGTTTTAGGAAACTTGGACTAATTATGTTTTTAATCATTGGTGCTTTCCCGTAAATGATTGAGGGGGTTTCATCCAAGTATTTTCTAACATTGTCATCTATTGTAAGGATATGCCAGTGTTTTTTAAGGATCCCTTTAGTGATTTTTGCATCAGAACTGTATGTTGTAATGAAATTCACTTTTGTCATATTGCTCAATACTTTAGGTTTGTCTGTTAGTAAGACATTTCTTGAGATCCCATCTGCTTTCCCAACTGCTTTTAATAGGTTTTTGGATTTGTAACCTCGTTGAGAAAAAGTATTTATCGATTTGTCTATGTGTTTTTGGTAGGCTTCTTTTGCGATAAAATTTCTTTTGATTCTCAATATTTCTCCATAAGGGATGTTATTGATAATGTGATGAGAATGATTACTTTCTGCATGTAAGATGCTATTTCCAGCTGTTGGTTTTGTATAGAGACGTGTTTTTATATTTTCTCGTCCTCGATATATAATTCAAAGTCTAAAAACTGTACCCTTTCAGGAATGAAACTGGTTCACCCCGCGATACAAATAATTTTGAAAAAGGTTGGCACACTGAGAAAGATTCTGGAGGTCATAAAGGTGATCTACACATTTTTGGGCCCATGCAAATGTGCAAATGATGCACCTATCATCATTCTTTCTTACATTAGTGTCAAGAGAACGCCCATGACACTTGGGGGGTAATTCATAGAATTCAGCGCACAAGTGGCGCACGCGGCTGGCGCACAGTGTGCGCGTGCGAATCCCTGCGCCAGCCGCGTGCGCCAAAACCCATTTCCGCGCACAGCGTATTCATGGATTCCAGCTACCAAAACCAGCCGTGGCGCATAGTGGCGCAGCGACCCTGCAGCAGCACCAGTTAAGCCCCCAAGAACGCCTCTCGCACAGGGAAAAGCCATCAAAATCCCCAATCCAGCGCAAAGGGCTGCGCTAACCCTGTACCAGCACGGCAAGCGGGCTACGTGTATCACTGGGGTGCGCGGGAAGTACCTCACGTCATTTCAGCTGGGTACGTTTATTTCAGGGGTGCGCTTGAAGTTCCCCACGCGAATGTCCTGGCTACGTGTATCTTGGGGTGCGCGGGAAGTTTCACACGGGATATCAGCAGGGTACATGTATATCAGGGGTGCGCGGGAAGTTCCACACGCGAATGTCCTGGCTATGTGTATTTCGGGGTGAGTGGGAAGTTTCACACGCCAATGTCCTGGCTACATGTATTTCGGGGTGCGCGGGAAGTTCCACATGCGATATCAGCAGGGTATGTGTATTCCAGGGGTGCGCTGGAAGTTCCACACGCGAATGCCCTGGCTACATGTATCTTGGGGTGCGCGGGAAGCTTCACACGCGATATCAGCAGGGTACATGTATATCAGGGGTGTGCGGGAAGTTCCACACGCGAATGTCCTGGCTACGTGTATTTCGGGGTGCGTGGGAAGTTTCACACGCGAATGTCCTGGGTACGTGTATCTTGGGGTGCGCGGGAAGTTCCACACGCGATTTCAGCAGGGTACATGTATATGAGGGGTGCGTGGGAAGTTCCACACGCGAATGTCCTGGCTGCGTGTATTTCGGGGTGCGCGGGAAGTTCCACACGCGATATCAGCAGGGTACATGTATATCAGGGGTGCGCGGGAAGTTCCACACGCGAATGTCCTGGCTACGTGTATTTCGGGGTGCGCTGGAAGTTCCACACGCGATATCAGCAGGGTACCTGTATATCAGGGGTGCGCGGGAAGTTCCACACGCGAATGTCCTGGCTACGTGTATTTCGGGGTGCGCGGGAAGTTCCACACGCGATATCAGCAGGGTACATGTATATCAGGGGTGCGCGGGAAGTTCCACACGCGAATGTCCTGGCTACGTGTATTTCGGGGTGCACTGGATGTTCCACATGCGATATCAGCAGGGTACATGTATATAAGGGGTGCGCGGGAAGTTCCACATGTGAATGTCCTGGCTACGTGTATTTCGGGGTGCATGGGAAGTTTCACACGCGAATGTCCTCGGTACGTGTATCTTGGGGTGCGCGGGAAGTTTCACACGCGAAATCAGCAGGGTACGTGTATTACAGGGGTGCGCGGGGAGCACCACACGTGAATTGCACGTGTGGGTCCTCCCAGGTGTTCCCTCTACACCCTCCGCGGCCCCTGCAGGTGGCTCACACCACAGGGGCCTACCCTGCACATGTCCTGCAGGCACCCCATCCACCATGGCAATGCCCCCCAGCCAACCCACATGTCAACTTGCACTACTGTCCACCAACGCATGTCCCCCTGCACCTCCAGCCACCAGGGGCAGCCTCCACTAGGCCCCCACCCATGTCCAACTCATGTTCCCCTGCACCCCCACCCCCCAGCAGTGCAGGGGCAGCCTCCACCAGGCCCCCACTCCTGGCCCCTATCACCCCCACCCCCCAGCACTGTGGGGCACCTGCCAGCAGGCCCCCACCCCTGTCCAACTCATGTTCCTCTGCACCCCCACTCCCCAACACTGTGGGGCACCTGCCAGCAGGCCCCCACTCCTGTCCCCTATCACCCCCACCCCCCAGCACTGTGGGGCACCTTCCAGCAGGCCCCCACCCATGTCCAACTCATGTTCCCCTATCACCCCCACACCCCAGCACTGTGGGGCACCTGCCAGCAGGCCCCCACCCATGTCCAACTCAAGTTCCCCTATCACCCCCACTCCCCAGCACTGTGGGGCACCTGCCAGCAGGCCCCCACTCCTGTCCCCTATCACCCCCACCCCCCAGCACTGTGGGGCACCTGCCAGCAGGCCCCTACTCCTGTCCCCTAGCACCCCCACCCCCCAGCACTGTGGGGCACCTGCCAGCAGGCCCCCACCCATGTCCAACCCATGTTCCCCTATCACCACCACCCCCCAGCACTGTGGGGCACCTGCCAGCAGGCCTTCATTCCTGTCCCCTATCACCCCCACCCCCCAGCACTGTGGGGAACCTGCCAGCAGGCCCCCACTCCTGGCCCCTATCACCCCCACCGCCCAGCACTGTGGGGCACCTGCCAGCAGGCCCCCACCCATGTCCAACTCATGTTCCCCTATCACCCCCACCCCCCAGCACTGTGGGGCACCTGCCAGCAGGCCCCCACTACTGTCCCTTATCACCCCCACCCCCCAGCACTGCGGGGCACCTGGCAGCAGGCCCCCACTCCTGTCCCCTATCACCCCCACCCCCCAGCACTGTGGGGCACCTGCCAGCAGGCCCCCACCCATGTCCAACTCATGTTCCCCTATCACCCCCACCCCCCAGCACTGTGGGGCACCTGCCAGCAGGCCCCCACCCATGTCCAACTCATGTTCCTCAGCCAACATGTCATCACAATCTAGATCCCTGGTCCCTATGGTCAGCCTCCAAATGCAAAACACCCACCCGAGTATTGCATCCACCCACTCAGAAATGGCAATAACATGACAGAACACCAATTGCAAGTTTGGAAACAAACACATGTCCCTCACATTCACCCAATGGTTGTCAGTGAATCTCAAAACCCATATCATGATATGCATTAAACCAATGAGATGATGCTACACATTGAAGTTCGATCAAAAAATATGTATTAAAGGAAACATAAATTGAATCAAAAATAAAGAAACAGAAATGGAATGTACAAAAATGAAAAGAAGCATGTCCGTGAAAAAAAGCAAAACCAAAAATCATAATCCAAAGGAATGGTGTCCAAAGTCACAGTCCACAAAAGAAAATCAAATGGAAAATTATAATTGAAAGCCATTGCTCCATGGGTAAATTGAGAAAGAAAAAGAAAATCCAACAGTGAACTATGTACAGACGAACAAGCCAGGGTCCATTATCCCAACAAAAGAAATGAAACCTATCTAACAACACTAACTAATAAAAAAAAACTATATACAAAAATGTGGCCCATTGTCCAAAAGGTCCAAAATAAATTAAAAAACAAAGGAAACCTAACACTAACTACATAACTATGTACAAGGGCAGCAGAGCATCATCAAACTCCTGCTCAATGTCTCGGAGGCGGTCCTCCTCCATGGCCCCGAGGGTCCGCAGGGTCGTCGACGTGTCCACCTCCAAACCCCTGCGGATTGCCTCGAGGCACTCGGCCCGCCTCAGGGCCCTCCGCATGGAGTTCTCCGCCCTGACCATTGTGAGCCGTGCCTCTTCCGCCCGCTGCCGCTCCGTATCTATGGCGTGGCCCAACCGCTGCCACACGGAAGACACTCTCTGTCCTGGGTCCTCCTGCCCTCCGGCCGATGCCTGCCCCTCCGATGTTGAAGGCCCGAGCATTCATGGCTCCCACCACGTTGCTGCTGCTGCTGTGCCTCTGCCCGTGCACTGCCTCCTGCTGCCTGCATGTCCTCCGCCGGCTGGGGTGCAGTCATTGATGTGGCCACCCCTGCTGGACGTCCGACTCCCGACTGTGGCAGGGATGCCTCCTCCACCAGCTTGGCCGCACAGTCAGAGCCAGCTCCACAGGGCACCCAGGTGACTGATGGGTGGGAAGATGGCATGGAGGACGACTGGCGCATAGGGGGCTCAGTTGAGGAGGGGGTCGTAGCAAGCCCCATCAAACGGAGGAATCCGGCCTGGGTGACCTATCCCAGTAGGCCGACGCGGTCAACAAGCCATTCGAGATGACGTGCAGTCTCCTCATGAAAAGACTGCAGGTCACCTCGCATGGCCCGTTGACGCAACGCCACACCGGTCAGGACAGGCTCAACCCGGACCCGATAGCCACGTCCGCAGGCAGAGGAAGGCCAGTTGTCGTTAGCTCATCCCCTGCCTGAAAACGGGTCTGGACGTAGGCATCCCTGCTGGTGCAAGATGATGCAGGGACAGGATCAGGGACAGGATTGCACACAGGCACCTCCGCGGCGGCCTGTGCTGCCTCCTGTCCCTGGTCCTGCACTGCACCACTAGCACCAGTGGGATCCCCACCTCCAGACCCCGTCTCTGTTACTTGCACGGCCTCCTCCTCCACCAAACCCCCCACCAACCTGGATGACTCCGTGCCATCTTCCCCCGTTGGGCCCTGTGGGGTCCCAGCTGCCCCTTCTGCTGCCGAGGAGTCCAACTCCAACCTCCTCCTCTTGGACCTCCCCCCGGCAGCTGCGGGCTGGGACGCGGCACCGGACTCCTCACTCCCGGATGAGATGACAACATGGGAGGGGAGCCGGGCCTTGCGTCTCCGGCTGGCGGTGGGATCCCCGCCACTGTACTCCACAGCACCTTCTCCGCCCTCTTCATCAGTTGACGCTGCAGACAGGGAGAAATAAAACACAGGCATCAGGGCACTGTACAATGGACACATACACACATGACAGTTGTACATGAGTGGCATTGGCAAACCTCAGACAGGCCATCACAATCCCCAACACACATGTCATTTCAACTCGCTCACATGAGCCATACCACAGCCATATCGCAACTGCCAGAACCATCCATACACATACAACAGCATGAGCAGGCAAAGCTGAGCCAGAAATCACATGCAACACAGGAAGTGCACCACACATGTACACACACCACCACACTTGCATGCATGTGTACACCTCTGCCAAGTGTTGCAGTGTTGAGATGGGCATCCATGTCACATCTGCCAATCAGGCTTCCACATCCCGCTGTCACATGCATCCATGTTGCATCACTGTTGCACCCTTGTCAAATACACACAAATGCACATGTACACAGTGCGGACACATGCAGCCGAAAACAACATACATGCGTGACATCACGAACATGTCTACTTACATACACATTCATCCAAACATGTGTGCCCACACAACTGCATTTGGCATGCAAGCTTACACACACAAGCACCATCCATGTCTCACACATTACAGCCCTCGCATGTGTTAGCCTCACGGCCCTGTACACCCCCACCCATACTCGACCCCATACAAACAGATGTGCAACCTGCACACTACTGAAACATCACCACACGCACAGCTCACAATCATGATGCATGTACACTTACCGCTCGACTCCAGACGGGTCTGCCTCTTAAGGACCTGGACGTGGAGCGCTGGGGATATGCGTTCCAGGACCCTCATCTGATCTTCCGACAAGTGGCCCCGGCGCCCCTTAGCATCCGCTGCCTTCAAGAGGCACCAGGCCTTGTTCAGGGTCCTGGACCTGAAGTCCTCCCAGCGCTTCTTGACATGTTGGAAGTCGCGGACTGCCACCCCCTCCGCGTTGATGGCAGTCACGATGTCAGTCCAGATCCGAGTCCGTCCTCCCTTGTCGGCGCGGGAACTTCCAAAGAGGGCATCATACTGCCCCAAGACTTGCTCCACCAGGACACCAACTTCCCTGGCACTGAAGCTGGTGCCCCTCTGCCTCTCTGGCCGGGGGTTGTCAGTGGTGCCAGATGTTGCAGTGCCCAACATGACAACCCCAGAGGCAGGAGTGGGTGGGCAACTGGGTCCTGGGGCTGGGCTGTGGAGCGATGGAATCCCAGTCGGGAGTCTTCGGTTCCAGCAGGGGTGGTCACAGCAACAGCATCCCTGGCTGATGTGCAGGCAGCAAATGGCAGGGCATGTGGGCAGCAGGCAGTCAGGCAGCAGCAGATGGCAGGTGGGAGCATGCTCGGGGCTCTGGGGGGCAGTAATTCGGCCTTCTGGGCAGGAGCGTGGTCTTCCGTGTGCTTACGCGTGGCCAGCTTGATACGGAGTGATTTGGCACGTGAAAATTCTGCACGTCAGCGTGTAATTCGAGGAAAGGCCCTTAGCGCGTAAGCGCGTCTGCACGCATACGCAATTTCATTGGACAGAAGGCCCCTCAAGCGCAAGCGCCCCTGTGATGTGACGCGCACAGGCGTGCATGGGCATTTCAGCGTGCGTGAAAAACTGCACGTCCACGTGTAATACGAGGAAAGGGCCCATGCACGTAAGTGACGTGACGCACTCGTGCGTTTCCCTCAGCACGGGTTAAAGGTGAGCGGGCCCAGCAGTTCGCTGTACGTGCCTTTCGTGGAGACCGACGTGTGTTGCTGCTTCCTGTTGTTTCGCGCGCCATCACAACTTCACAGCTATCAAGGACGTATCTCTTCTTTTGGCGGGGGTATTGGCTACGCGTGTTTTTCTGCATCACGCTAGTCAGACGGTGAGTCGCACACGCTCTTTTTCCCACTGCGGGTGCCCCTGTGTATCACACCCATTTTCGATGTCATAGTAGCCTGCGTGTCCCACGCGTACGCGTTATTCGTGTTACTGGGTGCCACCGCGTACTGCGGGAGGTTGAATACACGCACGTAGGCTGCAGGGTTGCGTGCATGGTTTTACTGCAGTTTTGGGGTGCCTGAGCGTTGCGTGACCCGTCACTACATCACCGGGGTCACATACAGCCTTGCAAGTGCAGGGGGGCTGATAACATCTTGCTTCCCACCCCCTTCACCCCAATTGCCCAGGTCAATTGTGGTGTACACCTCCCATTGGCACCACTCCATCTGTGCCGGCACTACTACATCTGTGCCATGGTTGGGAGGCCACCAAAGGTGAGGGGCACCTCAGCTGGGCGTCCTCCTCGTGGCGGGCGTGGTCGGGGACGTGGCCGTGGTGACCAGGGAGTAGGGGGACTCCAGGGTGTCCAGGGCAGCCACAGAGGGGGAAGAGGCAGGGGTGCGCCACTTGAGCACAATGTTGTGCCATGTGTCGGTGCAGTCATGCCACCACCCCCTGTGATTCCGGGGGATGCAGCTTCTGCATCTGGCACTGGCGCCCGTGTGACCCAGCAGTCCGTTCCATCGACTGCCACGGGCCCAAGGGTAGTGGCAGCTGCAGGTGCAGCTGTGGACACCGCCACCCAGACTCGGGGTCTGCCAGCGCAGGCTGCGTTGGCACTTGAGGAGCCCTTGGTAGATCTCCATAGGCCAGGAGGGAAAGCATAGGGGCAGGCCAGGCTGCTCAGGCCAAGACACGTGTCCCTGGGGCAGTCATGTCATCTGCTGCCCCGAACAGCCGGGTGTTGGCAAGTGCAGGGGCAGATGCTCCCAACAGCACCCCGGTGGTGAGTCTGCCAACCAGGACCGTTGCGGTCAATGACCCTGCCACCGCTGATGTTGCTGCGCAGTGTCCATTAGTGGGCACCCAGCTGCCACTGACACAAGTCAGGCCTTTGGTCATCCCTCCACCTGCCACTCCCTTGGCTCAATCCACCGAACCCACTGGCCATACTGGTCAGGGCGGCATTAGCCAGCCAGGGTCTGCGCCACAGTCCAAGAGGAGGAAGGTTGCACCTGCAGCACAGGCTGGGACCCCACACACAGCCACGACCTCCTGCACGTCGAGGAAGAAGCCTTTCTGTAAGCAGGAACTGGACTTCTTCGTGGACTACATGTGGGGCCACAGCCGTGACATGCTAGTGGGTGCCAATAGTCAGACTACGGCTGCCCAACGTGACACCCACTGGAAGCATGTTGCGGAACATGTCAGTTCATTCGGCCATGAGGTGCGCACGGCGCAAGAGTGCAAAAAGCGTTGGAATGACATCAAACGCAGCACTAAGGCTAAGCGTGCCTCTAATTACAACTTGACTCTGGTGACTGGCGGTGGGCCCGCACCAGAGGAGGAAGAGCTCACTCCGCATGAGGCACTCGTTGCGGAGTTCATACCACCTGAATTGGTCGAAGGAGTGGGAGAGATGCTGGACTTTGATGCCCAGTCCAGTGAGTGTTGATGCGTGTTTGTTGAGGATGTGTGTGTTTCACTTGTGGGATGTGTTGTGCATGATTGCCGCTACATGTGACGTGTACATGGTTCTGATGTGTAAGTAATGCAATGCTTCCGTCATGCATGTCTCCTCTGCCTGCATGCGGGGACTCCATGTAGGCATGCTCCCTTGCCCCTCCTCCGCCACTCTGCACCCCAGTTCCACCTTTGCACTGGTGTTCTTCAATCTTGCCAACGTGTACTTTCTTGTTCATGCGTCCTGTGTAGATGCTAACTTCCAGCGTAGAATCTGCAAAACATATGCCGTGTGGTACAGCCTTAGTACTTGATGCAGGGTATCTCACTTGTACTGTGCATAGGTCAGATGTCCCGCAGGGACATGAGTGCCCATTCATGCTCAATGTGCATTGCACGCATGCCCCTGTGTGTCCTTGACTGGATGATCACTGTAATACAAGTCCTTGGTTACATACATTGCCTGCCATCTCATCAGCCTTCCCATGTCAACTGTGGCTCAGTCCTGCGTTGCACACATGTTTAGGGTCTGACAATCTGTGTGGCTCACAGGCCTCAGCCTGTTCAATGGCCAATGACTCTGTCCGACTGTTGTTGTGTCTTCTTCACACATGGGCGGAATCCAGAGTTTTTATCATGTGTCCTGCTTACTGTCCCAGCATCAATTGCAGTGTTGTCACTTGAATCACATTAAGCTGTTGATGCCAGTCAACACTGCCTGTCAATACACAGGTGTATGGTCAGCCTTTTGATACCATGCTAGGCATCCTTGCTTTGGTACTGGGGTGGAGGGGTGCTTGGCTTCTAGATATGGTACACATTGAATGTACAATGCACGTGATGTCTGAATTTGACATTGCACTGCCTTCACATTTCCTGGCACACACCATGGAGTACATGTAGGTAGTGAGTGGCGTACACATTTTCTGCACTGCATAGACCCACTTCCATGTAAACTGCCACCTTTCAACAGGTCTGATCACAGAAGCAATTCAAAGTTGACCCAGCATGCATGCCAGGTTATATGTTGTGTGTCACATGTCTGCCTGATGCATTTGCTGTCGGTGTGTGTGTGTGTGTTGTGTGCTTCTGACATGTGTAGTGACCTTTTTTCTCTCTATTTTTCAGGTGATGACGCAATGGAGGCGGAGGATGGTGTTGTCATGATAGACACAGGGTTGTTACCACTATATCAACCCGGCACTAGTGGGGGTCGTGGGGTGGTAGGCCCCGAAAACCCCCAAGTGCTACAGTCCATCTTGTCTCTGGCTGCCTATGAGTCCAGCCTTGATGACGACTCTGACGTCCATGTTGAGTTGGATGAGCATCAAGTCCATGTGTCAGTGGTGAGTGATTCTGATGTGGACACTCCTCTGTCTGCGACCCCTGCGCTGAGGGATCAGACAGTCTTGGTTCCTCCGCCCGTGGTGGATCAGGACGCAGGGTCACCCTCCACACCAGTCACTGATCTGCCTGGGACATCACGTCGACGGGGGCATGTAGTCGTGCAGCCGCGGGCGGTGCCAACACAGCGAGGACCCCCGGTCCTTGGGTCCCGCAGGGGTCAAGCCCGGCAACGCGGTCGCCGCGCGCAACCGCAGTATACTGAGTGGGAGCAAGACATGACTGCCAATTCAGAACGGCAGGGGGCAGCAATGGAGAACATCGCTGAGAGCATGGAGCGTGTGGCCCGATCTGTGCTCCCCCCTGCTAAGCAGGTGCTTCTCCAGCAGCAGGCGGCACGGTCCACGGCCCGCTCGCTCAGGCTGGGCATGGCGGCCTCAGACAGGGCACGCCAGGCTGAAATGTCGTCTCTGCGTCAAGCAATTGCTGCTCATGCAGAGGCGCACATGGATGCCCTGAGGGAGGAGTATGCTTCCCTCAGATCCACTCTGGGTGTCCTTATGATGTCCCAGAGGCAGCAGGCAGAGGAGAGGTTTGCACAGCTTGAGCGTACCATCTCGGCTGAGCTACAGGCTTGCCGGGAGGTGCAGCGGTTGTCCAGCCAGGCCTTGCAGGAGGAACTCCGTGTTACACATCCTACCTTGCAAGAGGAAGCACGTGTATCACGTGAGGTTCTGCATGCAGACCTATGTCAAATAGCCACACAGAACCAGGCTCACCCGTCCGGCAGACTTGCTGCCGACGAGGGGCAAGCTGCGGCTAGGCATGGCCAGGCTACTGTGCCACGTCCCCCTTTCCAGGATGAGCCTGACTCGGACGACCATCTATCTCCCACATAGGTCGGGCTGTGCAGGCGTTGAGCCCATGGAGGATTTTTTTTGGCTCAGCATCATCGCATGTGGATGTTGAGCAGCACCCTGTACCTCCCCCCTCCTGGGTGCCTCCCCTCCCCTCCGGGTCGTATGTGGCCATTTTTGATTTTTCTTTTGGTTTAGTTAGTTAAGTTTCTGTTTGATAGTTAGTTTAATTAGGTAATGTAGGTTTTCCATAGTTAGTGTAATTAGTTAATATAGTTTAAAATTGCTTGTCTATTGTGCTTCCATGTGACAGTGCGGTGCTTTGTGGCTTTTGAAGGCATCCACTGTCTGTTCCAGCTGGGCCCTTCAGGCTTGTCTTGTGTATGTGTTTGCTGCTTGGGGTCCTTGACTCACATATGCCACTCCTTCCTCCCTTATCCATGGGCTCGCAAGGATGGTTCGGTGTCACAAACTTTTACACAAGGGCTTTGGACTGTCATATCTGTGGCATGTCTGGTGCTGTGTGACTTGTGTTTACACCCCTAGTGGGGATGATTTTGGTGTTATTGTCCACTGTTCAGCTTTTGCTAGATAGGGTGTTTCATGATTAATGTGTACATTAATTGCTATGCATTGTGTGTTTCATATCTTTACTGTACACGTGCTTGTTGCAATTCATGCTGTAGATAGTGTTCCACACTTTGGATGTGAAAGACGGACTGATGGTGTGATTTCTGATGTGACTCTCTGACATGGTCAAGTAATGAGATGCCTGAAGAGACACACACAGATGACTTTGAAGCATTAATCATGTGTTTCATGCCCTTTCTGCAGGGGGATGAGCCTCCAGAGCACCTTTGCCAGCAGACATGGCCCAATGTACGACGGAATTCTGGACACATTTATTGGTGCCCACATGCACATGTGTGCACAAGCAGAGGCACAGGGATTGCAGACCTACATCCTAGAACTGCTGACGTGTTCCAAGGAACTCCAGGCAAGGTGAGCAGCACAGGGGGGCCACAACACAGCAAAGCTTGCACCAGGCGAGTTGCACATGCAGGCTTAGTCACAGCACTGAGGGTGAGCTTGGACGAATATTGGTGTTGAAGCACACAATGCAGCTCAGATGTGTTGGTGGACTGATGGCTGTTGATTGTGAGGTTGTCTGGGACACCTGCAGGGGCAGAGGCACATACCCTCTGGTACACCAAGGTCCATCGAGGCACTTGTATCAACCATGTAGCCTTCAGAGACATGGAAAGGGGCAGCTCACAGGGACATACAGCAAGGGACATACTCAGGTGCAGTGCATTTCATTTCCATGTACTTTATGATGAATGCACTGCCAACTTTGTTTCGGTCATGGTGGTACGCAACTTGCTCTGAAGTCATGGCGTGCTATATGGGTCTGTCTGCTTACCCAGGGAACATTGCATGCTGTGTGAATTGTGACACATTGGTGTTCCATTTGCCACGCACCCACCGGCGGCTGACTTACTGCATTGACTGTGTATGGCCCGTCACAGGGGTAATGTTATATATGGGTACAGAGCATCTACACCAGATTGTCTGTTTGTAGAGTAGTTTGTTGCTATGGGGCATGTTTGGTGGTGTGTTTTTGTGTAATTGGCACATACAGGTTGTTGACTGTGGCTCTCTTTGCAGCATTGCAGTGCTCCTGTAACCGGACCTGAGAGTGCGCAGGCAGGAGGCCAGCACTCAAAACCAGAGCTAAGTGTCTTGTTGTTTTTCTTTCAAACTGCTCTGCATAGGCTTGCTGGGGGGTGCACTAATGCATGGATGTATGTGTGATTCAATTTGGTATGTTTTTTTCCCCCTAATCACCCAGAATCCTATGCAATTTTGAACCCTGTACCCTCTACCCGGTGTTCCTGCTTCCCGTACCTATCCAAGCAACGTTCCCTAACCCTCTTTCCCCGCTGGGGTTGCGGATGCCTGTGTAAGCCCCGAACGTGCAGGCGCCAAAACCCTAGAGGGGGTGGTTGGTTTGTACCACTCCTAAGCCTGGACTGCAAAAGGCCATGACAATGATGTCCAAGTTTGTTTGTATTGTGTATGTGTTCATGCAGGTAGTACATTTTCGGGCATTCCCTACTTTCATGGGTCATTCCTCCTCCCCTCTCCTGCCACTCATTCCAGTTATCCAGTGTGCCAATACCTGTCCCGACTGCATATCCCTGAACCTCCTTCCCCACCAGGGTCTCAGGGGCCTGTGTGAGTTTGACCTTGCAGGCACCCGGGACACAGTGGGGGTGGTTGTTTCGTGACACTCCTGCGCCTGTACACGGGACCTGTGACAGTACACATCCGTTCATGGTGCATCATCCTATGTTATGTACCACACATGATTCACATCCTGTTGTGACATTGTTTTACTGTGCTACCTTGGTTGTTGCATCATTGTGGTAGTACTTGGCCTTTGTGAGGTACTGCTGCGTCAAGTCTTCTACTGGAGGGTGTTCTGTTTCATTTTTATGGCTTGGATTTTGTGATTTTGGAAATGAGTGTGGATTCTGAGGGTGCAGGCACCTTTTTACACACAAGGTGGGAGATGGTGACGAAGGGTAAAGGTGATCCTGTGGCCGGTGGGATTGAGGGTTGAAGGCTCCATGACACAGGTGCAGTTGTTCAGTGGGTCATGGTCATTTGTGAGGGAGGGGGGGGGTTGTTGTTGATAGTTGCCTTGCCCTGCAGTATGATGGGAACCCTGACATTGTAATGGTGGTATCCTATGTACATGTTGTGTTCTGCTGATCAATGCCTGTTCATGTGTTGTGTTTACCTTTCAGGTGCGAGGGGATAGTTATGGTTTGACATGTTGGGGTGTACACATGGTGAATGTTCACATGTGATGTGTAGAGAACACTGATGGTCACTTGATTGCACATGCATATGTTGAGTGCATGTCCTTGCTGACCCACACACTTGCACTCTGATGCACTACTTGTACTCCCACCCTTGCATATCCACGTGTACACTGTTTGCCTTCTGGTGCCCACTGTGTCCCTGCAGCACATGTTCTGTGACCAATTATGGATCCTGTACATGCCTAATTTGATGTGGTCTGTCGCTTAGATGTGATGCTCAGGGTGTGCATCACACACAATGGCTGTCCACTGTGCTGTGCGCTGAGCAGTGTGTTGCAGGAGTAGGACACAGCACACAGAAGCTGCAGTGTTGATTTTGCAATGCACAATGTGCATGTAGACAGGCATTCATTGTTATGCTACGTCTACAACTCTTGTAATGCATTTGGAAATGACTTATTTTGGGTGGGAGGTTGTTGGTCTGTCATTTCATCTGATTCCAGGTCAGGCATCATTGTCTTATGCTACTGTACATTTTGGACATGGCAATGTGTACCTTATTGTTACTGTGTTGGTGTATGGGTATTGCTTGCCATGTCATGTTGTGGTTTGGGAGGGTTTGAGTGACATAACAGTGATGGCCATGGCCATGTTTTGTGTGTGATGCACACCTTGCATGTGAGGATCATCCGCTTCTCAGAGCAACTAGCTGGGGGTAGATCTCTCTCCGCGGCAGGGCCCTCCCTCTGGAACAGCCTTCCTGCCTCACTGGAACTTGAGGGGAACCATCTCCGGTTCGGGAAGCACCTCAAGACCTTCCTCTTTGCTTCTGCTTTCTCTCTGCCTCTCCCTTGCAAAATTCTTCACTGGAACTGCACTGGATCTGCAACTGGGCCACTCTCACCGACCTCGGTCCCTGGCCCAGCCACTCTCCACTTGCACTGCCTCCCTGGCAACCCCTGCACTGCGGTACTGTCTCTCTATCCCTACAGCCCCCCCTTCCCAGCACCTGTCTGCACTTACCTTTGCAGTTGCCACCAGCTGGCCTATGTATTTGTTTTTTGGTCTACTTCCCCTGTACTGCACTCCCCCCTCCCCTTCCCCTTGCACTTTTCCCTTCACCCTACCCTGCACTTGCACAATCTCAATGACACCTGGCCTAGTAGTACCGTTGTCTGTCTTCCCTTGTTCCCCCCTCCCTGCCTCATCGCACCTTGAAATACTTGTGTATAGGCCATATCATGTCATGTCATATGTGTGCCTTTTGGTCACACAGGAGAGCTTGTGTTTAAGTAGCTAGGGATGCAGACGATGTGGCACTTCCATGGCAACTATCTCAGGGTGGTAGGGTTGTGACAGTTGACTGTCTCTTTGTCATCATCGATTGTCACCTGGTATGTACCAGGCCTGTGTGCACTCCGCAGGGGTGGGAGTTTAGGGGAAAAATGTGGCCACAAGCTGGGTCCGGGCTTCCTCGCCACGTGCCCTGTCCCCTCCCATGGGCAGCGCCTGTGCCTGTGGTTGGGGATGTGGGGGCACCACCATGTCCACCGGGACGCCCTGCCATGTTGCAATATTGTGCAGGACACATGCTGCTACAATGATCCTGCACACTACTGGTGGTGCATAGAGTAGCTGCCCGCCAGAGCGGTCAAGGGAGCGGAAACATGACTTGAGCACTCCGAATGTGCGCTCCACTATGGCCCTGGTTGCAATATGGGCGGTGTTTTATTTTACCTGGGGTGGTGTGGTGGGGTTCCGTATTGGCGTCTTCATGTGGTTGCTCAGAGGGTAGGCACTGTCCCCTGGGGAGGTGTAAATGGTTGTGATTATTGTGGTTTGTTTATTTGTGTGTGTGTGTGTGACATGCATGCATGTGCAAGGGCATTTGTACTCACCTAGGAGCCATGTGTCGCCATGCTGCCCAGCTTCCAGGGCCCGGCTCAGGGCGGACATTCTGTATATGAAACTGTCATGGGTGGAGCCAGGGTAGTTTGCATAGACAGAGGTGATGATTCCCTTTGCATCGCATACCACCTGTACATTGATGGAATGCCAGTGCTTGCGGTTTCGGTAGATGTGCTCAGTGGCCCTAGGTGGACATAGGGCCACATGGGTGCAATCTATGGCACCGAGCACTTTGGGGAAGTGTGCCTCCCTGAAAAAATCCAGTACAACGGCCTGCCTTTCTGCGGGTGTTCTGGGCATGTATATGTGCCTGCGGACTGAGGGGCGCGCTGTCATGATTGCCAGTACCTGGTGTAGGCAGCGTGACTGCGTGACCTGTGAGACCACCCCCACTATGGCAGTAGTCCGCTGAAATGACCCAGTGGCCAAAAAATGCAGGACATTGAGCAGCTTCTCCAAGGGGCTCAATGCTTGGGAGCAAAGGGTGGGGGATGTAAGATCATCTTCCCACTCCCTAACCAGGTCTAGGATGATGTGGGGTGGAAACCTATACCTGCCATAGACCTGGTCATCAGGCATCCCAAAAAGGCTTGTCCGTGGTGCGAAAATGCGTGTCCTGGCTATTCTCCTCGTCCTGCGGTGTCCCACGATCAGTGCTGCGACAAATGGGGCATTCATCATAGCTGTATATACGTGTTTGTTGTTTGCGCGCACTTTTATACTGTGCGCGGGGACGCTTCCGCCTGCCTTCGTGTGGCAGACGCATTGACGCCTGTGTGCGTCTTTTGCCGTGCGCGGGTTTCCAGTATTCGGATCCATGAATACGGGTTATTCGCATGCGTGTGGGCGTTCCGTTTAGTTCCCTGCAGTACTTCCCCAGTTACGCTTTCTTTTTCATGCGTTATTCCCCATTCCGCGTGTTACGCCCACTGTTCCGCCCACTTTGGTTGTGTGCGCCGCGCTATGTGCGCTTTTGCTGTGCGTGTAGCGCACGCCGTGTATGCCTGCGTGCGCCATGGCTGGATTGGGCGCACGGGCAGCGGGAAACATGCGCAGCGTCTTCCTTGAATCGCTCACGTGTGCGTGCACTGCGTTTCTCGCGCTTGCGCTACCTTGCGCCTGCTTGCGCATAGATTTTCGGCGCACGTTTGTTCCATGAATCGGCCCCTAAGCTATGATTGCTTACCACCTGAAAATAGTTGGTACAAGCACATTTCTTTGTGACAGGCTCTTAAAGTGGCTGTCATTGTGAAATGACATGCAGACAGACACAAGTGAAAACTGTGTGTGCATTTGCATGCAGATCCCTTTTCTGCACTAGTTGTCTTCCTAGCAGGGGCAGCTTGCACGGCATCTGAGTCGTGCCTATTGGAATAGTGAGTATATTCCTGATCAGTCCCATGCTGTAGATGCCGCATGTCTGAGATATTATGCAGGTCTGTCACTTATCAAACTACTTTTGCAGCTTGGAGACTTGCTTGAAGTCCCCGAACCATACAATAGAGTAATCAAGATATCTATAGCAAAACAATGGGGTAGATCTTGAAAAACCCAGGATTGGATAATGTTGGTACCATATATGTTAAAAAACAATATTTGTCACACTGTAATGTTCCCACAACCACAATATATATCCAATCAAATTGAAGTTTCAATGTAATGTAATGTAAAGAAAAAAACTCCTGTGGAGTAAACTGAAAAATATGCAATGTACGTATGTATCTCACAACGCAAAGCAATTGAGGCATGCCTAACCTCAGTGAGATGCATTTCCTGCAAGTATACTATTTTGGCTCAATCCTGACTAGCATAAACAACCACTTTCTGCACTTACGTCCATCATTAACGCCAAAAGAGGATGCCCAGACTTTACTAGTATTCTCAAATGGGCCTCGGTGTCCTCGTAGAGCACAACAGTGCAATGTGTGGATTTCGCCTGTTTTTAGTTGTAACGGGTGCAATCCAATCTCGGCAGCATTTTTGTAAAATAACGACATATTCGTTATTTTACAAAAATGGTGCCAAATACACAGGTGTGTATGAACATGTTCCTATACACCAAAGTGAGCAGCTTCAACGTTGCAGGATGCAACGTTGAAGCTGCTCCTTTGGTGTAAATGAAAGTGTTCATGTACACCTGTAACAACATTTTTGTTACCACCAATGATTTGACACTCACATATAGTTATTTTATGTTGCCAGTATAACATGTGAATATGTTGCTGGTGGCATGCGAGGTATAGAATTCATAATGCAACAGAAGCTGAAAGTGAAGCTGTAGAGAGTAAAGTGCACCCATTTTTCTTTCTTTTCTTGAATACCTCATGCATGGAAGACTATATTATTTATATAACTGACTGACTTAATTAACAATTACTAATCACTAATGCTAACTCCTTAACGTTATAATGTAGTCCCATGTAGAAAATGAGGTGAAAATACATATTTTGGAATTTGTTTTTAAACGTGCACTTTTTTCTCTTCTTTTCTCTTGCTGTGTTGAATACAGAAAGTAGAAAAGAAGGCAGCAATAAATCGAAAAAGATACAGTTATTTTAATCTGAAGCTCTCATGGTTTGGGACATGAGGGTGGTAAAAGAATACATTTTCTGCTAATATGATTGGAAGAAAGTGTCTTCAGATATGTCACGTCACATGTGGTGAGGCTCTGAGTTTTTCTAATGGAAAGATGACAGAGGGAAGTTTAGTTTGTGCTGACTGGGCTTTGAAGACAGAGGTGCCTGGTCATTCAGCGCTGGCTGGAGAACCTCTCGTTCTCGCCACGCATTCCAAGCATGCAAGATTACAGGAGCAGTTTGTTGGCTGGGACTGCTTTTCTGAGGGGAGCAAGGACAAGGTCGTGTGGGAGAGATTCAAACAAATACCTCTGGTAAGCAGACACAGTTTAAGTGAGGTCTCTGTGTGCTGTTGGATGAATGACCGATCTAAAAATGTCATGTAGGAAGAGTAGCAAAGGAAATCCCCTGCATTTTAATTCATCATGTTTATAATGTTAAAAAGTGAGTCATATTTTTTTAAAAGGCTTGTTTGCTCTGTTTCTGTTTTTTTTTCTCTTCTTCTTTTGTTAACGATAATGGTGAAATGTACATGGTAAGATTTGAATTGTGAATTGTACTTGTCTGCAATATAACCAGTATATAAAAACAAATTGTTTAGAGTCTTTTATTGCATTTGGGATGTTATATGTGGACACAGGGGAGATTCATTCTCTTTGGTAATACCTTTGTCAATTTGCCCATGCAGATAGAATAACAAACAGAATAAGCAGTGATAAGATAGGTGTGTGTGTGTCCTCCTTGCATGTAGTTTGGAGGGAATCTAATATAACACATAGATTACTGGCGGTCTATGAGCCAGTAATGATGCCTACGGGCGCATAGTTCACTGGTGTAGATAAGCCTATGATACCAGCCACAGGCTGCAGGTGGCACTCTATATAAAAGTGTTGGGTTTTCTTGTGTATATAGGTCCAAGGCTCTCTACAGATCAGTAGGAGGTATTCTCATAGAAAGGAAGATTTTGTTTATGATGGGATTATGATGTAGGGAAGGAAACAATATTCACCACTAAAAAACACAAATAACATATTACCACAAAATACCACAAGTGATACATATTAATAGATTCTCCAATATAATATAACAAAGTATGGTCACTAGAATGATATGAGGCCAAACCCAATCTAAATGCAAGGATAAGTTATCACCAAACTACCGCTCATTTTTGGCGGTAAGAAAAATACTGCCAAACCCCAAACATACACAAAATATCCTACATACATGGTGCGTTGGCCAGGAAAGTGGCTATAGATCTCCTACTGGGTATGGCAAATGTGCCTCACACTACCATACGTGAATTAGATAGAACCCATTCCATGATAGCAGTGTGACACTAAAAGTGAATTTTAGAATGGCTCAAATGGAGGCCACATTCCCAGAGCTAGTACAATATCTGGAGGAAAATCTATATGCACATGGGACATGGTCATCAAATAATGCCACAGAATGGCATGACCGCATCCATGGTGAAGTACGAAAGAACCATTAGACAACATTTTTGCAGAAGGCAGTATAATTCAGGTCTGCCTTGTGAGACTACTACATGCAGCTGATAAACATACAGAGAAAGATTGTCTGATACGGCTATGTGCCAAGACATGGTTTATCCTAAATAGATCCCTGTGAATGCAAGAAAATGATACCAAGCTGATTAGCAGGTTAAAAGCTGATCTGGATGGAGCAAGAGAAAAAGAGGAAATGGTAAGAGCAGAATTCGAGGTATGTCAAAAGGGCATGCAGTCAAAATTTAGAGATCTCGACACTCAATTGTCTCAAAGCAAGAAGCAGTTTGAAGATAGTGAACAAGAATTGAAACACTTGAAAGCCTTGGTAGACCATATTAGACAAGACAAAGATGAAGTTGTTTTGGAAATGCAGGTTTTACAAAAAGAACATTTTTGGAAAGAAAGTGATTTCCAAAATGCTGAACAAGAAATGGTTGAAATGTTTCAAGAAAGAGACAAGAGAAACAAAGAATTCAATGGATGCCAAATGCAAATGGGTGATATGCAAGAGGTAATTAATAAGATGGGTGATGATAACAATTATTTGCGTAAGGAGGCAGATAGGCTCCTTAAAAAGTGCAAGGATTTAGAACAGCAAATATGCATTTCCAGGTCCCAGGATAAACGGCAGGGCACCACATTCGATGGAGTTGAAGTGAATTCTATTGCTACACAGAGAACTAGTGCCCCAGTGACTGGGCTGGTGACTGAACTTGGTTGCAGTGCCCTTGCGGGATTTGATACACCCATTGGGGGCCGCCACCAATCGCATACACCTGAAACCAGGGTTGAATCACAAAGTAGTGGAATCCCATGCATAGCAATGAGTAGTCCCATAAAAATAATGAAATCAATCAAGGCTCTGATCAAACCATTTAAAAAAGGAGGGGAGTGCTGTATAGAGGATCACTTAGAAGTGGTGCATGATATATTTAAAGCCCTCTAGATACCTAAGGAACAATACAGGCAATACTTTCACTTAACTCTAGATGCTCCCACAGCCAGTATCATTAGAGAGTTAAATGAACAGCAGAACAGGACAAGGAGGGGAGTGCTGTATAGAGGATCACTTAGAAGTGGTGCATGATATATTTAAAGCCCTCTAGATACCTAAGGAACAATACAGGCAATACTTTCACTTAACTCTAGATGCTCCCACAGCCAGTATCATTAGAGAGTTAAATGAACAGCAGAACAGGACATGGGCAAAAAGAGATTAGACGTCATTTTCTCCTTTCCAATCATTGCAAGAGGCAAAAAAGGTTGCATACACGATTACGGCTGGGCCTAACACGTCTAACACGTCACCTCGCCAGTTTTTGCAAGACTTAAAAAAGAGCTTTTTCTCGCTTTGATGTATCTTTTGACCCCAATTCCAATGAGTTTAAAACAGCATTCTTTTATGGGCTACAGAAAGACATCATATCACAGTTAGTCTGTAAATTTGACTGTGACAAGTCCCTTGAATGGATTGTACATCAAAGTACAGAACTATATGAAGTACTCTATTGTGCGGGTAGAAAAATTGATAAAATGAAAGACACTAGACCAACATCTAAAGAACCATCAGCAACAGTGATGGAGATCAGGTCAGCCAAAATGTCCCTTGAGTCTGCTCAAAGTCCAGGTAAAAATAATTTGACACCTGAACAAAGGGATAGTCAACAGAAATTGTCACTCCCTGCACTGATGTTTCAATCAGATGATCCCAGTAATAGGGAGAGCTACATCAGCCCTAGGTACTTAGGAGACAGGCCTCAGGCAGGATATCGGCCTGATATGTCAGACATGAATAATAATCAGAGACAAAGTCAGGATCAAAGAAACAATGGTCCCTACCAGACATTGGGGACACAAAGCAGATTTGACCCTAACACCATGATATATGGTAACCAGGATAGACCCCGATATGTGGATCGATTTACTGAAAATGGGAATCAGCATAGGGGACAATACTCACAAATGAGAGACAGGAAATAAGGCAGAATATGAATTATGCCCCACGTCAATACAATGAATCACCACCACCAGGGGATTACAACCAAAGAATGGGTGCACCCCACTCCCCTCCACATATGAATCAAGAGTTCAGAAACAACCCCAATAGAAATCATTCGCCTGAGAGATATCAGAATAGATTCAATCAGGGGGAAAACAACCAATATCGACCTAGGCCACAGAGAAAAGATTCTAGAGAAATGGAAAGATTCCAGTGTCTCAAGGCCTAAGCAAAAATGTTGGCTGAGCAAATAGGAAAGCTCTTCACAGCACAACAGTCATCAAAGGAGGGGGCAGAAGGCCATAGCAATGAATGGGTGGTTTCCGACAATAAGTGATTAAATGTTAATGATACCTGCAATGCTAAGAAAACAGATTGTCCTGATTTGGTTTTGCATAATGATTCTGGGATGCTTAATGATTTAAAAAAGGAAAATACCGACAAATGAACATGTGACAGAAATTGTAAATACATCTAAAAAAGAAGTTCAATTTAACCTAGAGTTAAATCAAACATTGGAGATTTGCACACATGAAAAAGAAAAACATGAGATTCCAAAAGAACAAAGGGACAGATTTAAGAAAGACAACTCAAATATGGGTAATACAATTCAACAGGGAGTAGGTGAGGATGCTAGAACCCCTTCCCTGGACAATCAAAACACTACCCAAACACAGGCAGAAAGAATAAATACTTCAAAGGAGGGTACATATCAATCACCTGAAGAGTTCTTTGAGCCACAGATTTTTGAAGAAGTTAAAAAGACTGGTACCATACCAAATAACCACAAATGCACAGAATTAGAAAATGGCAAAATTACCAAGTGACGTTTTTACACATGTTCAGTTGGAGGATTGTAGTGTGACCTCTGATGAACCCCGGATGGATGGGCAAACAGTGGTCACACTCCAAAAGACCTCTCAATATGGGGAAATTAATAAAGGGGGTAATTCATAGAATTTGGCGTACAAGTGGTGCACGCGGCTGTCGCACAGAGTGCGCGTGTGGCAGTCTGTGCCAGCTGCGTGGGCCAAAACTCATTTAGGCGCACAGCGTATTCATGGATTTATACATCCTTAAGCAGCCGTGGTGCAGAGTGGCGCAGTGACCCTGCAGCAGCACCAGTTATGCCCTAACCCCGCCCCGTGTGCCAAAAACATAGCACAAATCCACTACATGGTGCAAAGGCCAGCGGGCCAGAATACAGGTCCCCAACCACAAAAATGTAAAACTCCCTGCGCACGCCCCAGAATATATGTACCCTACTCACGCCAAGCCTATCACGTGTAAAACTCCTGCGCACCCCTCTGAATACACGTACCCCTCTCGAGCCAGCGAAAAATGCATGTAAAACTCCCCACGCACCCCTCGTAATACACGTACCCCGCTCGCGCCAGAGAAAAAGCATGTAAAACTCCCCGCGCACCCGTCGGAATACACGTATCCCGCTCGCGCCAGCAAAATCACGTGTAAAACTCCCCGCGCACCCCCGGAATACACGTACCCCACTTGCACCATTGAAATCGAATGTAAAACTCCCCGCGCACCCCCCGGAATACACGTACCCCGCTCGTGCCAGGCCTATCGGGTGTAAAACTCCCCCGCACCCACTGGAATACATGTACCCTGCTTGCACCAGGTAAATTGTGTGGAAAAAGTCCCCCCTGTAGTGTGGTCTGCCTGTGGGGCATGCCCAGGGTGGATGGGCTGCCTGCGGGACATGGGGAGGGTGAATGGGCTGCCTGCGGGGCATCAGGAGGGTGGATGGGCTGCCTGCGCATATTCCGGGGGTGCGTGGGGAGTTTAACATGCGATAGGCCTGGCACAAGCAGGGTACGTGTATTTCGGGGGTGCGCGTGGAGTTCAACACGCGATAGGCCTGGCGCGAGCGGGGTATGTGTATTTCGGTGGCGCGGGGGGAGTTTTACATACAATTTGGCATTGTGGGCCCTCCTGGGTGTGCCCTTTCCCCCCTCCCCATGCCCTGCAGGCAGCCCACACCACAAGGGACTAGCCTACACCCCTGGCCATGCCCTGTAGACAGCCCACACCACAGGGGACTACCTTACACCCCTGACCATGCCCTGTAGGCAGCCCACACCACAGGGGACTACCCTACACCCATGACCATGCCCTGTAGGCAGCCCACACCACAGGGGACTACCCTACACCCCTGACCATGCCCTGTAGGCAGCCCACATGGCACCATGCACTCCCCAACCATCCACCCACCATTGACGGTCACCTGCCAGCAGGCCCTGACTCATGTTTCCCACCCACCATTGACGGGCACCTGCCAGCAGGCCCCGACTCATGTCCCCCACCCACCCACCATTGACGGTCACCTGCCAGTAGGCCCTGACTCATGTCCCCCACCCACCCACCATTGACGGGCACCTGCCAGTAGGCCCTGACTCATGTCCCCCACCCACCCACCATTAACAGGCACCTGCCAGCGGGCCCTGAGTCATGTCCAACCCACCATTGACAGGGCACCTGCCAGCAGGCCCCGACTCATGTCCAATTGACGGTCACCTGCCAGCAGGCCCCAACTCATGTGCCCCGAGCCACCCACCCACCATTGACGGGCACCTGCCAGCAGGCTTCGACACATGTCCCCCACCCACCCGCCATTGACAGTCACCTGCCAGCAGGCCCCGACTCATGTCCCCCATCCACCCACCGACCCACCCACCATTGACGGGCACCTGCCAGCAGGCCCCGACTCATGTCCCCCACCCACCCAGCATTGATGGCCACCTGCCAGCAGGCCCCGATACGTGGCCCGCCAAACACCATGTTCTAACAAAAGAGACCCATGGGCCTAATGCCTGCACAAATCCACTGTGCCCCCCAGTACAAGCACGCAAGCATCCACTGCCCCCACTCCCAAATTACCCATGCCATGAGAGCCTCAAACGAACTACCATGGCCATGCATAAATGTACAACAGAGCCACACAGTGGCAACACATGACTGAGGCAATGCTCATTGAGACATGCAAAAAAACAATGAGAGTACACAACACCAATAATGAAGAAATATGATTTGTATTAAAATACGTAATGAAAAAAGATAAAGAAATATCAAACTTGTAAATGAAGAAATGATTGAATCAAACAAAAAAAAATCCAATGTAACCCAAAAATCCACAAGAGGAAAAAAGAGAAGTGGTCCATTTCAAATGTCCAAATAAAGTACTTGAAAAAATTAAAAAAAACATTGATCCATGGGATGACAAAATAACTAAAGTATGTACAAGTCTGTGACAATCTGATGGGTCCATGATGCCCAAAGGAAATGAAACCTACTAAAAAGCCTATAAAAATAACTATGTACATAAAGTGGAACAAAGTCCATGGACTCCAAAATAAAGATAAGGGAAACCTAACCCTAAAGAAATATGTACAAAGGCGGCGGGCAAGTCCAACGGCTCACTTGATGTCCCGGGCCAGGGCATCATCAAACTCCTCTTCAATGTCCTGGAGGCGGGCCTCTTTCCTGGCCCCGAGGTCTTGCAGGGATGCAGCCATGGCCTCCTCCAACTCCCTGCGAGTTGCCTCGAGGCACTCAGCCCGCCTCAGCGCCCTGCGCATGGACTTCTCCACCCTGACCATAGTGAGCCGTGCCTCTTCTGCCCGCCGCCGCTCTGCATCTATTTGCCGGCCCAACCGCTGCCACACGGAAGACACTCCCAATCCAGGGTCCTCCTGCCCTCTGGCCGATGCCTGCCCGTGTGATGGTGTTGGCCCCGAGCCATCATCACTCCCACCTTGAGTCTGCTGCTGCCGTGCATGTGCCCTGCCTGTCGATGCCTGCACGTCCTCCTCCTGCTGGGGTCGAGTTGTTGGGGTGGCCATCACTGCTGGACCTCCGACTCCCGACTGTGGCAGGAATGTGTCCTCCACCAGCCTGGCCGCTGCGTCAGGGGCAGATCCACAGGGTTCCCAGGTGATACGTGGGCAGGAAGATGGAACGGAGGACGATTGGCGCATAGGGGGTTCAGTTGAGGAGGGGGTCGGTAGAAGGTCCAGCACTCGGAGGAACCGAGTACTGGTCACCCGTCCTAGTAGGTCGACGCGGTCAACGGGGCATCCAAAATAACATGCATTGTCCACACGGGAACCCTGCACATCATCCCAAATGCCATGTTGATGCAATGCCACCTCAGCCAGGACAGGCTCAACACGGTCCCAGATTGCCACGTCTGCAGGGAGAAGAAGGCCAGTTGTTGTGTGCGCATCCCCTCCCTGAAAACCAGTCTGGACGAAGGCATCCCTGCTGGTGCCGGATGATGCAGTCACAGGATTGGGACAGGATTACACACTGGCATATCCGCGGCCGCCTGCGCTGCCTCATGTCCCTGGCATTGGACTGCACCACTAGCACCAGTGGAATCCCCCCTCCAGGCCCCGTGCGTGGGCCTTCCACGGCCTCCTCCTCAAACAAACCCCCCACTAACCTGGATGACTCCGTGCCATCTTCTTCCATAGGCCCCTGTGGGGTCTCAGCTGCCCCTTCTGCTGCTTTGGACGTACCCTCGGCAGCTGCGGGCGCGGCACCAGACTTCTCACTCCCCGAAGAGATGACAACATGGGAGGGGAGCTGGGCCTTGTGTCTCCGGCTGGATCCTTGCCGCTGTGCTCCACAGCACCGTCTCCGTCCTCTTCATCAGTTGACGCTGCAGACAGGGAGAGACAGAACAAAGGCATCAGGGCACTGTACAATGGTCTGATACACACATGACAGTTGCATATGAGTGGCAGTGTCAAACTTCACAGATGGCATCACACTCCCCAACACACAGATCATTTGAACCCTCACACATGCGCAAATTAACAGGAATGATTCAGCAGGCAGCACCATCTATACACATACAACAGCATGAGCATCCGAAGATCAGCCTGACGTCCCATGCAACACGGGGAGTGCCGAACACATGCACACACGCCACCAGACATACATGCATCTGTACATCTCCACCACCTGTCACGGTGAAATCATCGGCAACTATGTCACATCTGCCAATCAGCCTCCTACATGTCGGTGTCACATGCATCCATGGTGTGTCACAGTGGCACACATGTCAAATACACACACACGCACATGTATACTGTGCACGTACATAAAGGTGGAACCAGCATCCATGTGTCACACCCCAACCATGCCATAGTACATACACAGCAATATAAACAAGTGTGCACCCCCATATGCATTTGGCCATCATGCATTTGAACACATGCACCATTGATGTGCCTTACACATGACTGGACTCACATGCGGCAGGCTCATGTCCCTGTACATACACATCCATACATGGGCCTTTCAAGACATATGTCCAACCTGCACACTCCTGGCACACCTGAACATGCACTGCGTCCAATCAGTATGCATGGACACTTACCGTTTGACTCCAGACGGGTCTGCCTCTGAAGGACCTGGAAGTGGAGAGCTGGGCGTGTACATTCCAGGACCCTCATCTGGATGTTGGTAAGGTGGACCCGGCCCCCCTCTGCATGCGCTGCCTCCAAGAGGCGCCGGGCCTTGCTGAGGGTCCTGGACCTGAAGTCCTCCCAGCGCTTCCAGATGTGTTGCATGTCACGGGCTGCCACCCCCTCCATGTTGATGGCAGCCACAATGTCTTTCCAGATCCTCTTTCGGCTGCATTGCCGGCGCGTGATCTTCTGAAGAGGGCATTATAATGCACCACGACTTGCTCCACCAGGATACCAACTTCTGCGGCACTGAAGCTGGTAGCCCTCTGCCTCTCTGGCTGGGGGTTGCCAGTGGTCTCCGATCGTGTTTCCCCCGAGGCAGGTGTGGGTGGGCAACTGGGTCCTGGTGCTGGGCTGTGGAGCAATGGAACTTCAGTCGGGAGTCTTCTGTTCCAGCAGGGGTGGTCAGAGCAACTGGACCCCTGCAGATGGCTGACATGCAGGCACCAAATAGCAGGGCACGTGGTCAGCAGGCAGGCAGCAGCAGATGGCAGGTGAGAGCGGGCTCGGGGCTCTGGGACGCAGGGAAATGGCCTTCTGGGCAGGAGCGTGGTCTTCCGTGTGTTGTCGCGTTGCCAGCTTGATACAGAGTGAATTGGCACGTGAAAAAATAGCACATCAGCGTGTAATTCAAGGAAAGGCCCTTAGCGCTTAAGCGCGTCTGTGACGTAACGCATGCGGGCGTTTCCCTCATGACGGGTGCAGCAACCCTGTCCCCCACCCACCCGCCATTGACAGTCACCTGCCAGTGAATCAGCACATGAAAACACAACACGTCCATGTGTTAATGCATATAATTCGAGGAAAGGGCCTAAGCGCGTAAGTGAAGTGATGCGTGCGGACGTTTCCCTCAGCATGGGTTCAAGGTGAGCAGGGTCAGAAGTTTGCTGTACGTGCCTTTCTTGGAGACCGACGTGTGTGTTGCTTCTTCGTGTTGTTTTGCGCGCCATCACAACTTCACAGTGGATCAAGGACATATCTCTTCTTTTGGCGGGGTTATTGGCTACGTGTGTTTTTCATTATCACGCTAGTCTGACGGTGAGTCGCACACGCTATTTTTCCCACTGCGGGTGCCCCTGTATATTGCATACCCGTGTTCAAGGTCATAGTAGCCTGTGTGTCCCACACGTATGTGTTTTTCGTGTCCCTGGTTGCCACTGCATACTGTGGGAGGTTAATTCCACACATGTGGGCTACCGGGGGTTGCGTGCACAGTTTTACTGCAGTTTTGGGGTGCCTGAGCGTTACGTGATCCGTCACTTTATCACCGGGGTCATATTCAGCCTTGCAGGTGCACAGGGGTGCTGTTAACATCTTGTATGCCACCCCCTTCACCCCAATTGCTCAGGACAATTGTCGTGTACACCTCCCACTGGCACTACTCCATCTGTGCCGGCACTACTCCATCTGTGACATGGTTGGGAGGCCACGAAAGGTGAGGGGCGCCTCAGCTGGGCGTACTCCACATGGAGGGCATGGTCAGGGACGTAGCCGGGATGACCAGGGAGTAGGGGGACTCCAGGGTGTCCAGGGTGGCCGCAGAGGCAGAAGAGGCAGGGGTGCGCCCGTTTGGCATGATGTTGTGTCACATGTTGGTGCAGTCATGCCACCACCCCCTGTGGTTACGGGAGAAGCAGATCTTGCATCTGGCTCTGGCGCCCATGTGACCCGGCAGTCCATTTCATCGACTGCCACGGGCCCAAGGGTAGTGGTAGCTGCAGGTGCAGCTGTGGACACCACCACTCAGGATCAGGGTGGCCCACCTCATGCTGCGTTGACACCCCAAGAGTCCCTGGATGATTTCCAGGATTTCAGGAGGCACAGGGTAAGTGCACGCAGGGCTGCCCTGACTGAGGCACATGTCCCTGGGGCAGTATTGCCATCTGCTGCCCCGAGCAGCGGGTGAAGGCAAGTGCATGGGCAGATGTAGCCGACACCACCCCGGCTGTGAGTCTACCATCCAGGACAGTCCCGATCAGTGACCTTAGCACAGCAGATGTTGCTGCGCAGGGTCAAGTCAGGGGCACCCAGCAGCCACTGACTCAAGTCAGGGCTTCCATCCTTGTTCCACCTGCCACTCCCTTGGTTCAATCCACCAGCGCCACTGCCCATACTGATCAGGGCGGCATTTGCCAGTCAGGGTCCGGACCACTGTTCAAGAGGAGGAAGGTTGCACCTGCAGTAGAGTCTGGGACCCCAGACACAGCTCCGGCCTCCAGCAAGTCACAGAAAAAGCCTTTTTTGCGTGCAGGAACTGAACTTCCTTGTGGACTACGTGCGGGGCCACAACCATGATATGCTAGTGGGGCAGAATTGTCACACTACGGCTGCCCATTGTATGTCCCACTGGAAGCAAGTTGCGGATTGTGTGAGTGCATTCGGAAATGAGGTGCGCACAGCTCAAGAGTGCAAAAAGCGTTGGTATGACTGCCGACGCAGTGCTAAGGCGAAGCGTGCCTCCAATTATGCCGTGACTGGGTTGACTGGCGGTGGGTCACCTGCTCAGGAGGAAGACCTCACTTCGCACAAGTCAGTCATTGCGGGATTCATACCGGCAGGTTTGGTCGAAGGACTGGGAGAGATGCAGGAAAAGATGCCCCGTCCAGTGAGTGTTGTCGCGTGTTTGTCCAGACCATGTGTGTTTTGCTTCTGTGATGTTTTGTGCTCGACTGCCACTACATGTCATGTGTACATGGTTCTCATGTGCGAGTCATGCATGCTTCACTGATGCGTGCCTGCTGTGCATCATGCTGGACATGTATAGCAGACCGGGACTGTCCTCGTCACCACACTTGCACCCTGCTCACATGCTAGTCAACCGGCTGCCCCTCCGGTCCATGTTCCAGCTCACTGGCCCTTCTGCATGTAGCCTGGGGTGTCTTTCCTCTCAGCACTGTGACTATGTCATCGCATGACTGACGTGCATGTGTGTTCTGCCTGCATGCGGGTACTCCACGTAGGAATGCTCCCTTGCCCCTGCACCCCCCTGCACCCCAATTTCACCATGGCACTGGTGTGCATCATGTTGGAGTACTGCAATGGCCTGTTCAAGGCTCCTGTGTACATGCACACTTACCCGAGCCAACCTGCCAGACACATACAGTTGGGTACATCCTTTGTCCTAGATGCAGGGTGTCTCACTTGGACTGTGCAGATGGCAGAGTCTCCGCAGGGACATGAGTGCCCATTCATGCTCCATGTGCCTTCCATGCATGCCCCTATGTGTTATTGACTGGATGATCATTGTAGTACGTGTCCAGGATGACCTACATTTCATGGCATTTGATGATCCATTCCATGCCCACTCTGGCTCAGTCCTGCATCACGCACATTTTTATGGTGTCACAGTCTGTGTGGGGCACAGGCCCCCTGACTCTGTTCAGCTGATGTAGTGGCTTCTGCAGACATGGGTGTGCTACTTAGGGTTCATCATGTGTCCTGCTTACTGTCCCATTATCATCTGATGTGTTGTCAGTTGACTCAGATGATGCAATTGACGCTAGTCAATACTGTCTCACAGGTCTCTGGTCACCCTTTCGCTGCCATGCAATGCCTCCCTGTATTTTCACTTGGGGGGGGGGGGGTTTGCTTGTAGCCATGCAACCCATTGCCCTTACACTGCCTTCACGCTTATTGATATCATCATGATGTACTAGTTCATGTAGATAGTGGGTAACGTACACATGTTCTGCACTGCATCAACCCACTTCTGAGCCGTGTTACACTGTTCTACATGCCTACTCACAGATGCAATGTCAAAGTGACCTGGCATGTATGGTCAGATTTACATCCCTTCTCTGTCATGAATGCCACGGGCACAGGTGCATCCTGTGACACATGTAATCAGTGGTTGTTTAGCAAAGTTGATTGCTCAATCTGCGACCTATACCAACTGGCATAGGGCGCAGTTTGAATGTAGCCTGCCAATCGGGTTGTAATGACTGTGGAGCTGCCTTCATGTGTGTATGTGTACACTTCCACATACATCAAAGCAAGCAGCGTTGTAGCTGCTTGCTTTGCTGTATTGGATGCTGTTCATGTTCACAATACAGGTGTATGGTGAAAGGGGTGTTTTTAAACGCTTTCACATGTACATATGCAAGCAGCTTCAACGTTGTGTAGTGTAACATTGCGACTACTCACTTATGAGTGTGTGAAAGTGTTCATTTACACATGTGTCTTCCGCAGCTTCTTTGTTGACTGACTAATATGTAGTTGATTGACGTTCATGCTGGTGAGATTTCTGCATTGCGCAAGTTATGTTCAACTGGCATAATCCTGAAGGTGCACTGTTGTGCAGTATGTGTACGCCCAGGCCCACTTACCTAATATGGTGGTGCCTGGCCGTGGAGATTTTACACAAGGAATGATGGAAAAGAGCACATTCATAGCACAATGTGCTCAATCAGGCCCTGAGGGGTGTTGTGGAGGCTTCATGTCCTGCAGCTCGGACCGTACTTGGTGTTATGGTCCCTCATGCCTGGTTGCAGGCACTTGCTTTGCTTGGGACATTCACTATATCTACATGGCCCATGCCACCCGGTAGGGGCCGAGCTGCAGATGGATGGAGCTATTTTGGTGATGATGGTTTAGTGATGCATGTGTACATGCATATTACGTGTGTCATTGTGTGTTTGGATTCACTTGCAGCAGTGGTCAATTTGCAGTCCAGGCATGCGTATGGTATGTGCCATCTCTTTGTTGCCATCTGTCTTTTCTGCCTGTGACATGCGCCTGACTGAGGTGGTGTCTGATCGAGTTCATATGCTACTTTTTGTACTTGTGTAGGCTTTGCTATTCATACACATCCATTTCTGCTTTTGGGATGTCTTTGCATATCAGGGCCACTGGATGCATGCCAGGTTCTCATGTGTGTGTGACATGTCTGCTTCATGTGTTGGCTGTCAATGTGATGTCTATGTGTGTGTGGATTATGTGATTCTGACATGTGTACTCATGTTTGTTTTTTTCCCCTTTTCAGATGATGACGCAATGGAGCCAGAGGATGTTGTTGTCATGCCAGGCACAGGGTTGCTATCACTCCAGCAACCTGGCAAAAGTGGGGGTCGTGGGGTGGAAGTCCACGAGAACCCACGTGTGTAAAAGACCATCGTGTCTAGGCTACACGTTGAAAACACACACAGATTAGTAACTCACGCTCTCTTTGCAGCATTGAACTGCTCCTGTTACCGGACCTGAAAGTGCGCAGGCAGCAGGCCAGAACTCACCCCAGAGATAAGTCTCTCTTTGGCTTGCATTTGACTCATTTTGTACAATGTGCATGAAGAACATGGTTTCTCTGATTGGGTATGTGTTATTGTCAATAGTTGTATTTTGTATTTTGCCTACTTTCCCTTGCCCATCCAACTCCCCTCTCCTGCCCTTCTTTCCGGTTATCCTGAATACCAATGCCTATCCAAACAACGGATCCCTGACCCTCTTTCCCTCCCAGGGTCTCGGAGGCCTGTGTAAGTTCTACCTTGCAGGCGCCCAGACACGGAGGGGGTGGTTGGTTTGTGCCACTCCTGCGCCTGGAGACTGGAGCTGTGACACTAACCATCAGTTGTTGCATCCTCATTGTATATTGTGTACTGAAAATGGTACCCATCCTGTTGAACCATTGTTGAACTGTGCTACCTTGGTTGTATCATTCTGCTTGGACATGTGCTTGGACATTTTCTGCGACTTCAAGTCATCTACTGGAGACTTTTCCAGGGTTTTTTGGTGGCTACAGGCTTTTTCCCTGGTTTGAGGGTTTGGCTCCTTGGTAATTTGGTAATTTTACCAGTCAAGGTGGCCTCTGAGGGGGCTGGACCCTATTTACATGCAAGGTAGAACATGGAGACCAAGGGGTAGGGGATCCTGAAGCCAGGCAGACTAAAAGGAAGAAGGCTACAGACCCCAGACACAGTGACAGAGGGTCTTTTGTTGTTGGACAGTAAGCTTGGGCTACAGTGTTTGGACACTCTCTGACATTGTCATTGTGGGGTACTATGTACATGATGTGTTCTGCTGGTCAATGTCTGTTCCTGTGTTGTGTTTACTTTTCAGGTGTCAGGGGATTGTTGTGGTTTGACATGCTGGGGTTTACACATGGGCAATGTTCACATCTGATGTGTACAGGACACTGAGTGTCACTTGATTTCACATGCATATATTGAGTGCATGTCCCTACTGACACACACACTTACACAATACTCAACCACACGTACAACCACCCTTCCATGCCAACACGTGCACACAGATTGCCTTCTCTGACACGCTGTGTCCCTGCAGCGCATGATCAATTACCATTTGGGGATCGTGTACTTGCGTCAATAGGTTATTTTTGTTGCTTGTCCTTTTTATATGATGCTCAAGGTGTATCCCCAACACAATGGCTGCTCACTATGCTGTGTGCTGAGATGCGTTGCAGGAGACACACACAGCATACAGGTTAGGGATTAGCGGATTTGGCTTGGCCAATGTGCATGAGAACAGCCATACAGTCTTTTGTTGATGCTACCACTGGTGGCAAGCATTTGTGTATGACTTGGTATGTGTGGGAGGTTGTTGGTCAGTCATTTTATCTGATCCCATGTCAGGCGTGATTGTCTCAGGCCTCTTTCTAGTTATCACATGTCACTTCGTATGTAATTGGACATTTGTTGCGATTTTGCTGTTGCATGCCATGTCATGGTGTGGCAGGCAAGGGTGATGTGGATTGGGAGGGTTTGGGTGACATACTAGTGATTGTCATGGCCTGTTTTGCAAGGGGTGGTGTGATACACACCTTGCATGTGTTCCTTTTGGTCACACAGGATTGGTTATGTTTAAGTAGGTAGGGATACACACAATGTAGCACTTCTGTGCCAACATTCTCAGGGTGGTAAGGTTGTGACTGTTGACTGTCTCTTTGTCATCGATTGTCACCTGGTATGTGCCAGGCCTGTGTGTACTCTGCAGGGGTGGGAGTTAAGGTGAAAAATGTGGCCACAATCTGGGTCCGGGCTGCCTCGCCACATGCCCTTTCCCCTCCCATGGGCAGCGCCTTTGCATGTGGTTGGGATGTGTGGGCACCACCATGTCCACCGGTACATTCCGCTGTGTTGGAACATTGTGCAGGACACATGCTGCCACAATGATCCTGCACACTACTGGGGGTGCATATAGTAGCTGTAAACCAGAGCGGTCAAGGGAGCGGAAGCGTGACTTGAGCACTCCGAATGTGTGCTCCACTATGCCCCTGGTTGCAATATGGGCAGCGTTGTATCTTACCATGGGTGGTGTGGTGGGGTTCTGGATTGGCGTCATCATGTGGTTGCTCAGAGGGGAGGCACTGTCCCCTGGGGAGGTGATAGTGGTTGTGATTGGTTGGGTTTGTGCATTTGTATGTATGTGACATGCATGCATGTGCACAGGCATTTGTACTCACCTAGGAGCCATGTGTCGCCATGCTTCCCAGCTTCCAGGGCCCGGCTCAGGGCGGACATTCTGTATATAAAACTGTCATGGGTAGTGCCAGGGTAGTTTGCATAGACAGAGGTGATGATTCCCTTGGCATTGCATACAACCTGCACGTTGATGGAATGCCAATGCTTGCGGTTTCGATAGATGTGCTCAGTGGCCCTAGGTGGACGTAGGGCCACATGGGTGCAATCTATGGCACCAAGCACTTTGGGGATGTGTGCCACCCTGTAAAAGTCCTGGACCACGGCCTGTCTGTCTGCGGGTGTTCTGGGCATGTATATGTGCCTGTGGTCTGAGGGGTGCGCAGTCATGATTGCCAACACCTGGTGTAGGCAGCATGACTGCGTGGCCTGTGAGACACCCCCGATTATGGCAGTTGTCCGCTGAAATGACCCAGTGGCCAAAAAATGCAGGACATTGAGCACCTTCTCCAAGGCCTTTTTCATATTTGGCTAAGCAGACCAGGTCTAGGATGATACGAGGTGGAAACCTATACCTGCCATAGACCTGGTTGTTAGGCATCCCAAAAATGCTGGTCTGGGGCAAACAAATGCAGGGCCTGGCTATTCTCCTCCTCCTGCGGTGTCCCACGATCAGTGCTGCGACAAATGGGGCATTCATCATTGCTGTATATACGTGTTTGTAGTTTGCGTGCACTTTTATATTGTGCGCAGGGGATGCTTCTGCCTGCCTTCGTGTGGTGGACGTGTTGATGCCTGTGCGCGTCTTTTGCCGTGTGAGAGTTTCCCGTATTCGATTCCATGAATACGTGTTGTTCGCGTGCGTGTGGGCGTTCAGTGTATTTCCCTGCAGTGCTTCCCCAGTTACGCCTTCTTTTTCACACGTTGTTCCCCATTCCATGTGTTCCGCCCCCTGTTCCGCCCCCTTTTTGGTGTGTGCACTAATGTTGTGCGCTTTCGCTGTCTGCGTCGCGCACAGCGTTCAGGATGTTGCAATGAGGTGTGCACCCATGTGCTCCATCCACGGATTTGGTGCACATCCCGGGGTAAACACACACTGGGCCTTCCATAGATCGCACGCGTGCGCGTGTGCTTGCTTTTTCACTCTTGCGCCACCTTGTGCCACGATTTTCGGTGCACATTAGTTCCATGAATCGGCCCCTATTTCTCTCACACAGAAATGGAGAGAAAGGAGGGAAAAATGTCTTTCCATTTACCAATCTGCTTAGCCAAATATGAAAAAGGCCTGAGAAAGGTGAGTCCTGAATTCAGTAGGAATTCGCACTTTTTATGTGTACTAGAGGAAGTTGAAGACAGGTATTATGCTCCCATCACTGTGGAAGAGAATTGCAATACATTTGCGATGATTGACACCGGCGCACAGGCCACAATTATGTCCAAAGAATTGGTAAAAAATATCAATGAAGGGAGATCCCCACAGAATCAGATCACAGTGAGGCAAAGTGAAGGTCCAGTGCATAATTTTAACGGTGAGGAGGTGCCTATGATAGTTGTTACCAAAGTTGACATAAAGATTGGAAAACACAGAATGAAACAAGAAGTATTGATCACATCTATTTGGGAAATTCCATTTCTGATGCGGACAGATTGCCTAAAAAGAGTATCTCCTCTCATAGATGGGGTGAATGGAGTACTGTGGTCCTTAACCAAAAAACCATTGAGACCTAAGAAAATAAAATCACAAAACAGCAGCATAAACGAATGCCACACCGTTGCCAAAAACGAATGATGCAGTTGAGGTATACCTCCAAAATAGCGGTGTACCTAGCGTTAGTGTCATTTTGATGTGTCAGGATAAAATGCAAAGTATAAAAGGAAAACAATCTGTGCAGATTTATTTAGATCCTAGGAAAAAATGGCAAACTGAAATAGATGAGCACACATTGTGCTTCTATTTAAAAGAGAAGAAATGCAAACAGAATACTACTCCTGAAACAGACACAGAAAATCACATTACCACTCTTGCTGAAATACACATGGAAGATGAGCAACCATGGGTTTCACATTGGTATAAATGACTATTCTAAAGTGACAAAAGCCACCTTAGCGCTTGAACAGGAAAGGAGCTTTATTAATGAGATATTACTGCAGAAAATAATGGAGAAGGAGGAGATCCCAAAGTTTAGAATTAAAAACCAATATGTCTCTGGTTTGGACAATCCAGACTTTGAAAACCAAATTGTAGGCAGATGCATGCTGAAGATTAATATTGGGGAGAAAACAATTTACCATAATGTGTGGATAGTGATTGGAACACAACATTATTTTTACATGGGCAATGATATCATGCACAGAATGTGTATGGTGTTAGATTTCCATAATCAAAAAATATGGTCACGGCTAGGTGGGACTGCACCTGAATTTGAAGACAAAAGAAAGGCTTATCATTGTGCACAACTGGTCCCATATGCAATTGAATTACAGGTGAGGAAGGATACTACTATTCCTGCATTCACAAAGCAGGTTGCAATTTATTTATGTATTTATTTTATTTGCATTATTTGCATTATTTGCAATAACGCTAAAGTGCAAGAATGGACAGCAAATGAAAGATTCAGATGCATTTGTGTATTTAAATGAGTCCATGAAGCAACAAGGCCTGGATTATGAATACACCCCATTGATAGATATTTGAGAAGGATATGTCAACATTATGGTGAATAATAAAGGACATCAGGATATTCATTTAAAGGAACATTCTTCATTAGGTATGGCCATACAAAAATCACATTATACTGCAGCATTCAATAATAAGGCAATTGGAAATATCCCTGAAAGATATGTAGATGCAGGGGGTGTGTTGCCAGAATATCTGGATTCTCAGCCTAAAAGGATTTTTAAAATTCAATCTGTACACCCTTATAATTCAAATGAGACAGTGTGCTGTCACCAAGAGAATTATATAGTATTTGACTTAAATGAAAATGAAATAGAAAATCAGCACATTCAATTGGAGGCTGATATGCCAAAATATTTAAGAGTGGCAGCTTTGCAGAGAGACACAGCCACACAGTTGGAAGAAAACACAGAGATGCCTCCACTGGAGGATTTCCCAGAATTCTCAAAAATGGTAGAGGAACAGATTTTGTTGGCAGATGCATCTGATAGCGATGAAGATACAAATGAATTGAGAAAAATATTTATGGAATTTAAAGATGTCTTTGCTAAAGATGTATATAATTGTGGCCTAACTAATTTACATGTTGCCACATTACCGGAAGGGTGTGGTAGAAATACAGTGTTTGTGCGCTAATATAGATTACCATTGGCATGTTTAGATTCACTGGCAGAAATAATTAAAAACTTGAAGAACTGTTGAAAAATAGTGGCCCAGAAGAATAGACCAATGTCAAAATATGTCAACTGATAGCAAGTGTTATAGAAAGAAAAGACAGAAAAAGAGGGATGAAGGATCTGCAGTGTAGTGCATACTCCTGATGAATTTCCTGAATAGTGTTTGAATAACCTGTGAAAAGGAATGAAACATGTTGGGTAGACTGGTATGAATGGGAAGTATAGTGAATGTATGACCGAAAATTAAAGTCTTAATAACTGTATAAAAAAATATTTTAGATAGTGGGCCTCATTACGACCCTGGAGGTAACCATGGCGCTATTAGCGCCATGGTTGCCTCCAAAACCATACCGATTCCGCCATGGTGAATGGAGCAATTACCGCCCCATTCCAAGGTTGGCACGGGCGGTAATTCCCCATTCACCATGGCCCTTCCCCATTCCCATTTCAGCCCCCACAGGGCTCAATGGGAATGGGGAAGGCGGTAATAACGGTACCGCAAATTGCGGTACCGTTATTACCTCTAAAGTCCCTTTGCGGGTCCCGTCCTTAACGGCTGGTTTTATCAGCTATTAAGGGAGGACCCGCAAAGGGACCTCGGAAGAGGGCAGTAAGGTGTTACCGGCACCAATGTCTTTACCGGTAACTGTAATCCCTCACGCCTCGGGTAGTAATGAGGCCCAGTATGTTTTAATATAAAAAATAAACGTTTGTTGGAAACGCATTACAAACGGGCAATCCATTTAATCTCAAACACGTCTGATACTAAGGAATGTTTTTATTAAATAATTAAAATCGTTTTTTCTACTAACAAACTGCGTAGACAATTAAGGATTACTTATGAGTGAAAACGGTTGGCATGTATACCACAATGGTGTTATTCAACTTGTATAAAATTGTTTCTGAGACCAAGTCAATGGAGTGTAAACCTGTGACGAGAAAGGACAGCTCAAAAACTTTTTGAGTACTATAAGGAATGGGGAAGGTGTTCATGTTACCACACTTTTCAGTTAGAATCTTTACTTCATGGCAATGAAGTAAAGGTTAGTGGTATTTTATGATTAATAATGATGTGGAACGAGGTATTACATTACACAAATTAAGTGAATGAAAGGTGATTACAAGTATAACGTAAATTAAAACCATGGCCTTAGCATCTCCTGCCAGACGGATCGCCCATCCTGGGCATCACCACGGGCAGGTGGATGGAGCAGTGCCACTTTATCAAGTCCAGGCTGCCTTGGTCAGGCTTTGCCAAATGTTGCTTGTTTGCCAGGTCATGGAGCACAACGCACACGATTACGATGCTACTAACATTCTTTAAGTAGTATTGCAATCCTTGCCCTATGTGGAGCAGTCAAGAGCACCTGGGCTTGATAGCCCAAATGTCACGTTAGAATGCTACTCATCCTGACGTTTGCTACATTGTAATGTTTCTCCTGCACTTCTCCTGGGTTGCCGTTTTGAAATGAGAGACCATGCAGTGTAGCCGGCAATATGTCAGTACACAATGTCAGTGAGGGGTAGGAATACAGGGCATGCTAGTCATATCATGTGTGCATGCAGAGATAGTGATGTCCTGTTTGCTTCCTATCACTGTGCAAATGCATGTGCCTGCTGCAACTTGAGATAATCATGAGGCTCTGTAAAGGGTGGATATGTGCCAGCTGGTAGGGGCTAACTACAGTTAGGGATGGGATAAGTAAAAGTAGGCAGTTGTTAACAAATGTGAGAGAATTGGCAAGGGTACACACTTAACATTCAGGACTCTGTGGACATATGTGACTCTATGCATCAGGAAAGCACGTCATTGCGCAGGGCCATTGAGTCATACGTGGATCTTGGGGAGTATGCTCTGGCATCACTTGCCATCTTCACGTCTATGCTCTGCTGCTGCTCTGGACAAGGCTGATATAGCCGCGGTTGAACACTCGTAGCACGTTAGGAAAACAATACAAGACACAAAACTGGCTTCTGAAGCATGAGTTGCAGGTAGTGAGGTATGTCTATAGGCATGCGGTGGATGGGCATACAACCCCTGGCTGAGCATTACAGAGCATTTCGTTGAGACATTCCATGCAGCATTCCAATATGTGTTGCAATGTCCCTGAAGCACAGGAGTCAGTACAGCCACCAGGTTGATAAGGAAAGCGGGGGGCGGGGGCCGGGAGGGGGGCAGGAGGGTATGGCTATGCTGCTGAAGCAGAGCCACTTTGATTAGCCACCTGGAGGAATTGCACAATTTAGATGATGGCAAGCCTGCCCAGCCTGCGCTTGGTATTACTCATTGCCTAATGTCCAGTATGATGTTCATAACCTCTGCAAAGTGGGCCTCCCCGTCCTCCTCGAGCCGTGCAATACCGTCCTCCTGTTCCCACTGATGCCTGGCTTCACCCACAGTCATGAGTATGGTGCGGCACATTCAAAGCTTTAACCCACGGTATGCTGACCTGTGGGTATGCTTCTGTTTTCTTTCGATGAGTCTTTTATTCCAATTACCCATGTGAGTACCACTCTGAGGGATAATAATGTCATCTGTTATTCCAGCGCTCTATGACCCAAGGGCATTTAGCACTATTTAAGAAATACATATTATTATTGTTATTAATATTATTAATATAATTATGGTGCAGCCGCACATTAATTTGTCTCACATGGTAGTGCTTTCAACCTGATTTTGGCTGGAGGTTTTTTTGCAGCATTGCCCACCTTTTTAATGCAGTATCCTGACAGTAAATAGAACACTTTCAGGCCTATTCATGGAATTAATGTGCGCTGAAAATTTCCGCGCAAGCGTGCGAAAGCGTGCGAATCGCAGTGCAAGTGCAAAAATCGCAGCGAAACCCGCGCACAGCGATTCATGGAAGTCCCTGCGTGTGTAAATGCATGGATGTGCGCTAAAATCCTGCGTGGCGCACGCTGGCGCACACGTTTTCAAACAGCGTGCGCTATGCGCACAGCAGGAGTGCACATAGCGCAGCACACACAACAAAAGTAGGCGTAAGACGGGGCGTAACACGTGGAATGGGGAACAACGCCTGAAAATGTGGGCGTCACGGGGGAAGTACAGGAGGCAAATGCGCGGAACTCCCACACACGCGCCTACAACACGTATTCATGGAATCGAACGGGGCTAACGAGTGCACCAAAAAAGATGCGGTAATCCGGAAACACGTATGCCAGCAGGAAGCAGGCATACGTGGACCCGCGCAGCATAAAAGTGCGCGCAAACAACAAACAAGCTCAGACGCTAAGATGAATATACCGTTCCTCGCAGCAGTGGTCGTGGGATACCGCAGGAGGAGAAGGATAGTCAGGGCCAGAATTTTTACACCCAGAACCAGCCTTTTTGGGATGCCTGATGACCAGGTGTATGGGAGGTACAGGTTTCCACCTCACATAATACTCGACCTGGTGAGTGAGTGGGAGGATGACCTCACATCACCCACCCTGTGCTCCCAAGCACTGAGCCCCTTGGAAAAGATGCTCAATGTACTGCACTTTTTGGCCACTGGTTCATTTCAGCGGACAAGTGCCATAGTGGGGGGTGTCACAGGCCACACAGTCACGCTGCCTGCACCAGGTTTTGACCATCATGACTGCACGCCATCAGTCCGCAGGCACATATACCTGCTCAGAACACCTGCAGAAAGGCAGGCTGTCGTCCAGGATTTTTACGGGGTGGCACACTTCCCCAAAGTGCTAGGTGCCATTGACTGCACCAATGTGGCTCTACGTCCTCCCAGGGCAACTGAGCACATCTACAGAAACCGCAAGCACTGGCATTGCATCAACGTACAGGTAATATGTGATGCCAAGGGAATCATCACCTCAGTATATGCCAACTATCCAGGGTCCACCCATGACAGTTTCATTTACAGAATGTCAACCCTAAACCGGGACCTAGAAGCTGGGCGGCATGGCGATACATGGCTGCTTGGTGAGTATAAATGCCCCTGCACATGCATTCATGTCAGATACTGAGTAATGTCACAACCCGAATAATGATATCCATCATCACCTCCCCAGGGGACAGTGCCTACCCTCTGAGCACCCACATGATGATGCCAATTTGGAACACCACCACACCACCTGGGGTAAGATACAACACAGCCCATATTGCAACCCAGGGCATAGTGGAGCGCACATTCGGAGTGCTCAAGTCACGCTTTCGCTCCCTTGACCGCTTTGGTGGGCAGCTGCTATACGCGCCCCCAGTAGTGTGCAGGATCATAGTGGCAGCATGTGTCCTGCACAACATTGCTACACGCCGGGGCCTGCTGGTGGACATTGTGGTGCCCCCACATCCTCAACCACAAGCACGGCCGCTGCACATAGGAGGGGAAAGGACACGTGGTGAGGCAGCCCGTACGCAGCTGGTGGCTAATTACTTCACCTAAAATCACACCCCTGTGGAGTGCACACAGCCCTGGCACATACCAGCTGACAATCAATGGTGATGACATAAGGGACAGTCAACTGTCACAACCATACCAGCCTGAGATTGGTCACCTGGAAGTGTTACATTGTGTGCATTCCTACCTACCGAATGACAACCAATGCTGTGTCACAAAAAGACACACATTTATGCTGCATGAATGACTACCCCCTTGCAAAATACAACATGAAAATAGCTCCATGTCACCCAACCCCTCCCCATCTTCGCCACCTAACACCATGAACTGCATCTGCAAAGGAGACGGCCTTGTGAAGACATGAAGAAGGTACCTGCGGATAAGGAGGAAGACATGGATGCACAAGCACATATCAATACATCATGCAGTGTTCAATACAAAAACAAACCCCACTAGGGATGTCCACACAGTAATGACTACAGACTGCCCACACAGCTCATGGGAGCCCAATGTCACTGTGTAAGTCACTGTCACTTGGTCACACCCTTTGCAAGCCCATGGAAACAGAAAGCAGGAGGGGTGTGTGTGTCAGGAACCCAAGCATCTAACCCAGACACAGGACAAGCCTGCATGTGCCCAGCCGGAATACACAGTGGATGCCCACGGGAGCCACACAAGGCAACACACTGTAAAAAGAAAAAAGAAAAATCAAAAATGGCCATGTGGGGACCAGGGGGGGGCACCCAGGAGGTCCGAGGACAGGGTGCACACCAACACCCACCTGTGTGGATGTTGCGGGAAAAAAACACCTCCATGGGCTCATGGCCTGCACAGCTACGCTACTGTGGGAGAAGTGCTGCTGTCGCTCTCAGCACCCTCTGCTGCTGCAACAGGAGGTGGTGGTGCTATGGGAGGCAGCCCACGCAAAGCCCTGGTATGGTCCTCCATGGCAGCAAGCATGTGGGTATGGAGGGTCTCGTTCTGGAGGATGATAGTATGGAGATCCCCATGCAGCACCTGACGGGTTGCCTGCATTTCTGCATGCATGGCCTCTCGTGATGCCCGGATCTCCTCCCGAGTTGCCTGCAGCTCAGCTGAGAGTCAACGTGGGAGCCGCTCCAGCTGCTGTTCTGTCCTCAAATCTGTGGAAGCCTCAAGTTCATCAAGAGTCTCCCTGAGGTTATGGAGTTCTACCCTCAGGGCTTCCTCGTGGCCCTGTGACTCTATAGAAATGGGTTCCCGCAGAGTCTCCAGTTCCGCCCGTCGGTCCCTGCTGGATGCCAACATGTCTTCCCTGTGTGATCGGCAAATGCAGTCTGTTGCCTGCTGTTGTTGCTCCATCTGCCTTTCAGGGGGGATAATGGAAGTGGCCACCATCTCCATTGCCTCAGCCATCATTTCAACTGATGCTGTCTGTTGGGTTGCCATACCGTACATGGACTTTTCCCATACAGTATTGCCTGGTGGTGTATGGCCACCGTGTCTGCGGGCACCGCACCTGTTCGGGGCAAGGCCATCTGCACCTTGCTGTGCTGGCACTGCCTGAGGCTGCAGGACTGCATTCCCCCTCCGATCTGCTGGCCCAGGAACAGGATCAGATGTTGTAGAGTGTGACCCTGCATCCATAACCACCAAAGGCAGACCTACCAACACTGACATCCCCATAGAGGGTTCTACCCCTGGTGCAGGTGGGTTGGACAGAACAGAATCCCTGCCAGAAACACTCACCTGCGACGGCACATAAGTCTCATCATCCGATTCAGCACCTGAATAGAGGTCTGGGGAGTTGCACCCAGAGACACCCCTGGACAGTATGGTCTGCAGTATGAAAGGGTTTTCACCCACCACCACACCACGTCCCCCACTGGTGCCCAGTCGTGCCTGAGATTCCTCCTGGGTCTGTACCATCTCCTCAACCTCTACAGCATCAAGTGCGTCATCACCTGCAAAAACATGAAACACAAAAAATGGAAACAGGCATTAGCACCATAGCACACACATAGGCCTGAAAAGCCAGAGATCCAGTACATGATTTACACATGTCCCACATGACTATGACCCTGGCATGCATGCACTGTCACTGAGTTGGAAGGGGAGGCAAAAAGCAGACACTGATGACACCAAGATGGAAAAGCAACACATTTGCTGCATGCTGGATAGCACTGGCATCACACATTAGCCTGTGAGTGGCATGTCCAATACACATACATGACACATGCCAGCACACAGATGGCATGTAGCATAGCCATGGTACATTTGACAAGTACAGCCATGTCAGTGAATGAGTACTGTCAGCCATCTATGTGAGATGGTCATGATGAGATGAACAATGCTACATAGTGTGACAAAATACGCATGTGCCACTCACTGCAACACATCCAGTGTACAAGAATACAGTGATTGCAGGCAGATGTACACATCAATGGTTGGTCACTTAAACATCACAGGAAACAACTCTCAAGTACCACATACAAACAGACACCAAAAATCAATGTGAGCAGGTCAATACTCAATCAGCTTGAATGGTCTAATCATTCACATAACAAGGTAACAAATGTGGGCCAATGTGGGGTGTAATCAATGACAGAAGCATGTCACATATGTGACAATAGGGCTGAAAAATGCTTTGCAAAAGTGGGAGAATTGAAACAATCAGTCTGAATGAACACTGAAAAATTCTGAACAATGTTGTTGCAAGATGACAGTTCAAGGGCAACTGCAGTAATGTGGCGGTAAATGGCTACTCTGGGCAGAATGGATACTGTCATACCCAAATCCAAGGCCAGTGAATGTTTTGGAGGAAGCACATGGGTGACCCATACCACTCAGGCACACACACCCTCACCTGGCACTCAATCAGAACCCATCACCCGCACAACATACACATGGATTACACACACATGCATGTGCACTCACTGGACAATGCGTTGTAATCTGGTAGGTCTCCCACGCCTTGGATCTGTTCCTCTGTGACGAAGGTTCCAGCAACAGACTCATGTTCGGTAAGTTGGTTGTCCTCTTGTGGAGACCCACCGCCTGTCACCAGAGTAGAAGCATGATTTGAGGCCAGCTTGTTCTTTGCTCTGCGTTTCAGGTCATTCCAGCGCTTGTAGCAATCATCAGCTGAGCGCCTCACAAATCCAAGGGCACTAATGATGTCCATGAAGGTCTGCCAGTGTGCCTTACGTTGACCAGGTGTGGTCTTGCACCCTGCAGTCACCACCATTTTGCGGCTATGTGCCGACACATAGGTCACTAGTGCATCAAGTTTGGCGTCATTAAAGCTAAGTTTCCTTGATGTGCCGGAGTGCGTAGCCGTGTCTGGGGTCTCAGCCTGTAGTGCCAGAGCACCCTTCTTCCTCTTTTTCATAGGTGGTGCGGATCCTGAATGGCTTACGCTGCTCTGGTCAGTAGGGGCAGAAGCGCCGGTGGACTTGGTACTAGGAGTGTGTGAATGCACAATGACCATAGGTCTTGGTGCAGGCATTGGCTGCAGCGTGATGTTGGCAGGGGCAATGTCAGTTTGATGGACCGGGACCGACACTGTCACGGCTGGGAGACTCAGAGCTGGGGTGGATTGAGCTGCAGCTGCCCCTGCAGTCTCCCCACCCTGCCTACTTGGGTCAGCAGATGACATAGCTGCCCCAGATCCACGTGGCCTGGTGACACCAACTTGCACCGCCACACGTGGCGTAGACTTGCTGAGCTGGAAGTCAGCCTGGGAGTCATCCTGTGCCGGTTCAGGTGCCACAATGGGCTGGTCCAACAAGGGCTGAGCTGGGAGGGTGTCAGCTACGTTTCCCACAACCGTGGGGGGAGGCATGGGCGTCCCTGATTGGTCCTCCACACATGGGGGTCTAGGGGCACCCTGCAAATCATGGCCACGTCACCTACCGTGCCCACCACGCCCACCTTTTGGAGGTCAGCCACCTTTGCCTCCCTTACCGCTTGGTCGCCTCCAAACCATGGCACTGATGTTGTTGTGCGTATGGGAGTAGCAGTAAACGATTGTCCTGGGCAATTGGCGGTTAAAGGGGTGGGGTAGTAGATGGAATTTGTACCCTAGTGCTCTAACAAGGCTGTCTGTGACCCCTGGGGGAAGATGACGGGTCATGCAATGCACAGGCACCCCGAAAATAAAAAATAACGTGCACGCAACCCCTCGTAGTCCACGTGCATGGAAAAATGAACACGCACTACGCTGTGGCACCCAGAAACACAAAAATAAGCGTACGTGTGTTACACGCAGCCTACAATGACCTCTGAAGGGGTACGTGACACACGGGGCAAGCACAGTTGGTAAATACGTGTGCCACTCACTGTCTGCCTGGAAAAGAACGTGAAAACACCCCCGCCAAAAGAAGAATTATACGCTGTCTGAGGAGACAGGTCAAAAGAAGTGAACGCTGTTTGAGGAAACAGGCCCAACAAAAAAAATAAACGCCGTCAGAGGTAACAGGGAGTACGAACTTGAAACGCTGTGAAGTAATCGCGTGTGAACCAACAAGAAGTACAGAATTCACCCACTCGCTCTCCACGAAAAGCACGTACAAGGAAATGGGGTCCTACACGTACCTTTTAAACCAGCCCACACGTACAACATCACTTACATGTGTACGGGCTAAGGCCCTTTCCTCCAATTACACGAGCTGACACTCGGACGTGCAGTTTTTGGACGTGTACAATGGACATGCACCCATGTTGAGGGAAACGCCCGCGCGCGTCACATCACAGACACGTAGGCCCTTTCCTCAGATTACATGCATTCACAAGCAGACGTGCAGTTTTTTCACGCGCCATGAACCACTATGCCCACGTCACGAGGGAAACTCCCGTGCGCGTAACGTCACAGACGTGCTTACACGCTAAGGGCCTTTCCTCGAATTACACGCAGACGTGCAAGGTTTTCACGTGCCAAATCACTCCGTATCAAGCTGGCCACGCGACAACACACAGAAGACCACGCTCCTGCCCAGAGGCCGAATTACTGCCCCCCAGAGCCCCGAGCACGCTCCCACCTGCCAACTGCTGCTGCCTGCCTGCCTGCTGCCCACGTGCCCTGCTATTTGCTGCCTGCACATCATCCATCTGCAGGGGTGCAGTTGTGACCACCCCTGCTGGAACTGAAGACTCCCGACTGGGATACCATCGCTCCACAGCCCAGCCCCAGGACCCAGTTGCCCACCCACACTTGCTTCTGGGGTTGCCATGTCGGGCACACCACCATCTGGCACCACTGGCAACCCCCAGCCAGAGAGGCAGAGGGCCACCAGCTTCAGTGCCAGGGAAGTTGGTATCCTGGTGGAGCAAGTCCTGGGGCAGTATGATGCCCTCTTTGGAAGTTCTCGCGCCAACTATGAAGGACGGACCAGGATCTGGATGGACATCGTGACTGCCATCAACGAAGAGGGGGTGGCAGTCCGCGACATCAAACATGTCAAGAAGCGCTGGGAGGACTTCAGGTCAAGGACCCTCGACAAGGCCCGGTGCCTCTTTAAGGCAGAGGATGCCAAGGGGTGCCGGGGCCACCTGTCCGACCACCAAATGAGGGTCCTGGAACGCATATGCCCAGTGCTCCACGTCCAAGTCCTTGAGAGGCAGACCTGTCTGGAGTCGAGCGGTAAGTGTACATGCATACTGATTGGACGCTGTGCGTGTCGTGGTGTGCCAGTAGTATGCAGGTTGCACATGTGTTTTTGTAGGCCCATGTATGGATGTGTATGTACAGGGGCGTGAGGCTGACAGATGCAAGTCCTCTCATGTGTGAGACACATGGATGGTGTATGTGTGGGTAAGCATGCAGGCCAAATGCAGATGTAGGAGCACACATGTTTTAATTACTGTGTATGTACGTTGGCATGGTTGTGGTGTCCCATATGGATGTTGGTTCCAGCTGCATGTATCTGCACTGTGTACATATGCATGTGTGTGTATTTGACAAGTGTGCAACTGTGATGCAACATGGATGCATGTGACACTGATATGTAGAAGGCTGAATGCCAGATGTGACATGGATGGCGATCTCATCACTGCGACAGTTGGTGGAGATGTATACATGCATGTAAGTGTGGTGGTGTGTGCATGTCTTGTACACTCCCTGTGTTTCATGTGATGTCAGGCTCACCTTAGGCTGCTCATGCTGTTGAATGTGTATGGATGGTGCTGCCTAGTGCGATATTGCTGTGGAATTGCTCATGTGTGTGAGTTGAAATGACATGTGTGTTGGGGATTGTGATGCCATGTCTGAAGTTTGACACTGCCACTCATATGCAACTGTCATGTGTGTATCAGCCCATTGTACAGTGCCCTGATGCCTGTGTCCTATCTCTCCCTGTCTGCAGCGTCAACTGATGAAGAGGGCGGAGAGGGTGCTGTGGAGCAAGGCGGAAGGGATCACACCGCCAGATGGAGACACAAGGCCTAGCTCCACTCCCAGGTTGTCATTTCGTCAGGGAGTGAGGAGTCCGGTGCCGCGTCCCAGGCCGCAGCTGCCGGGGGTAGGTCCAAGAGGCGGAGGTCTGAGTTGGACTCCTCGACAGCAGAAGGGGCAGCTGAGACCCCACAGGGTCCGATGGAGGAAGATGGCACGGAGTCATCCAGGTTGGTGGAGGGTTTGGTGGAGCAGGAAGCCGTGGAAGGGACAGGCACGGGGTCTGGAGGTGGGGATTCCACTGGTGCTAGTGGTGCAGTGCAGGGGCAGAGACAGGAGGCAGCACAGGCTGCCACGGAGGTGCCTGTGTGTAATCCTGTCCCCGATCCTGTAACTGCATCATCCTGCACCAGCAGGGATGCCTACGTCCAGACCCGTTTTCAGGGAGGGGATCCGCTTACAACAACTGGCCTTCCTCTCCCTGCGGACGTGGCTATCCGGGACCGGGTTGAGCCTATCCTGAGTGGGATGGCGTTGCGTCAACCAGGCATGCGAGGTGACCTGCAGTGTTTTCGTGAGGACACTGCACATCATCTTGAATGCCTCATTGACCGCGTTGACCTACTGCGACGGGTCACCAGGGCCGGATTCCTCCCTTTGCTGGACCTTGTTCCGACCCCCTCCTCACCTGAACCCCCTATGCACCAGTCGTCCTCCATGCCATCTTCCCACCCATGTATCACCTGGCTACCCTGTGGAGCTGCCTCTGACCCTGCGGCCAGGCTGGTGGAGGACACATCCCTGCCACAGTCGGAAGTCAGACGTCCAGCAGGGGTGGCCACCTCAACAACTACACCCCAGCCACAAGGGACGTGCAGGCTCCAAGAGCCAGGGCACAGGCACAGCAGCAGCAGCAACAAGGTGGGAACCATGATGGCTCGGGGCCTTCAACATCGGAGGGGCAGGCATCGGCCAGAGGGCAGGAGGACCCAGGATTGGAAGTGTCTTCCGTGTTGCAGTGGTTGGGCCAGGCCATAGATGCAGAGCGGCAGCGGGCGGAAGAGGCACGGCTCACAATGGTCAGGGCGGAGAACTCCATGTGGAGGGCTCTGAGGCGGGCCGAGTGCCTCGAGGCAATTCGCAGGGAGTTGGAGGTCCACATGTCATCGTCCCTGCGAACCCTTAGGGCCAGGGAAGAGGGCCGCCTCCGGGACATCGAGCAGGAGTTCAAAGATGCTCTGGCCCGGGAAATCGGGAAGTGAGCCGTCGGACTAGCCCGCTGCCATTGTAAATAGTTTTTAGAGTTAGGTTTCCTTTTCCTTTTCCTTTGATTTGTGGAGAATGGACTATGCCACACACATTTGTATATAGTTTTTTAATAGGTAGTTTCTTGGCTTGGTTTCATTTCTTTCGTTGGGCTCATGGGCCCTTGACAATGGATTGGACATAGTTGGACAATGGATTTATTGGAACTTTTTATTTGATTTTGAACATGGATTAATGGATTTTTCTTTTGGACAATGGATTGTACATAGTTGGAAAATTGATTATTTTGAACTTTTTCATTTGATTTCACCATGGATCAATGGATTTTTCTTTTTACGTTTCCTTTGGATTTGCGTTGGTGTAGGGAGAGTTTGGACTATTTTTCTTTCAGATTTCTTTGGATTGGTTATACTTTTAATTTACTCATCTTTTGCACATGCTTTTCATTTCATGTTTGCTATTTTGTTATGCTTTCATTTCATTGCTTTATTTTTGTACATAATACATTTTCATATTTTAGTTCCATGTGTGGGATTCGCTCATTGGGTTAATGCATGTGAAAATGTGGGTTTACACAATCAGTGCCAACCAGTGTGTGTGCGTGACGGACATGTGCTGATGTACATAGTTGACTTTTGGTTTGTGTCTTGAGATAGGCAGGTCAGTGTGGGGTGAATTGGGAAATCATTGCGTCTAAAGAATGGGGTGGCGTGCTGTGGTATTTTGGTGTAGAAGTGGGCCATGATTGTGCATCTTTATTTCATGTAGGGGGGACATGAGTGGGGGCCTGCTGGCAGGTGCCCCTCACTGCTGGGGGGTGGGGGTGCTGGGGGACATGAGTGGGACATGAGTCGGGGCCGGCTGGCAGGTGCCCCTCACTGCTGGGGGATGGGGCGCTGGGGGACATGAGTGGGACATGAGTGGGGGCCTGCTGGCAGGTGCCCCTCACTGCTGGGGGATGGGGGTGCAGGGGGACACGGGTGGGGGCCTGCTGGCAGGTGCCCCTCACTTCTGGGGGGTGGGGGTGCAGGGAGACATGAGTGGGACACGAGTGGGGGCCTGCTGGCAGGTGCCCCTCACTGCTGGGGTTGCTGGGGGACATGAGTGGGGACCTGCTGGCAGGTGCCCCTCACTGCTGGGGGGTGGGGGTGCTGGGGGACATGAGTGGGACATGAGTGGGGGCCTGCTGGCAGGTGCCCCTCACTGCTGGGGTGTGGGGGTGCAGGGGGACATGAGTGGGGGCCTGCTGGCAGGTGCCCCTCACTGCCGGGGGGTGGGGGTCCTGGGGGACATGAGTGGGGGCCTGCTAGCAGGTGCCCCTCACTACTGGGGGGTGGGGGTGCTGGGAGACATGAGTTGTTGATCATATTGCAACGTGACATGTGGCTTGGCTGGGGAGCATGCCCATGGTGGATGGGCTGCCTGCGGGACATGACCAGGGGTGCAGGGTAGTCCCCTGTGGTGTGGGCTGCCTGCAGGGGCTGTGGAGGGGGTAGAGGGGACACCTGGGAGGACCCACACAACCAATTCACGTGTAGGACTCCCAGCGCACCACACTGGATACACGTACCCCGCTCTGACAGCGAAATCGCATGTGAAACTTCACGTGCTTTCTGCTAAAAAGGCATCCTTTAGACTAAACTACCTTCTTCAAAAATTCAAAGATTAGCCCAATATTAACTCAAGCCTCCCACGCCCTTCCAACCCTCCACGATACCCTTCCACGATTCCCTGTGAAGTCTCACCTTAGGGTCTGGAAGGATGAGTTCTCCATCCTGCTTCTGATGCAGGGGCACGTTGAAACCCAGTTACTTCACTGGATTGAGGTTTGATGGGAGTTCAAAATAAGCTTGACTATTCAGGTGAGGCGCTGTAAGAGTTCTGTTGCAAGTTCAAAAGTTGAAGCTTAATAATAATGTTCATTGTCTTATTGCAGCAAACGCTAATGCTTATGTCTTTTTCCCCTTTGGGGCCGGGGTTCGGAATGCCGGAGATATGGCGCTGACCCGAAGTGAAACGTGCAGTTCCAGTAAATGACAGGTAAGTTCTGGATGAGCTTTCGGGTAATGTCTTTGCATTCGCTCATTCAATGTCTTTGTCTTTTTTCCCCATATGGGCCGGGGTCCGGAATGCCGGGAAGCAGCAGGACCCGAAATGAAATGGGAATGACCCAACAGGTAAGTCTTAGAAGGAAACTGAGCCTTTCCTATTCCCTTCCTTCTCTCACCTTGTCTTCTTGTCTTTTTCTCTCTAGGCTCTGAGAAGTGGGTGCGGATCCAGATGATTGCTGCTGAAGATGGAGGCGCTCAGGAAAGGTGAGTAAAATGCAGCGCTGCAGCGATCGAAGCGAAATGCTTTTAAAATGATGTCTTCCCTTTCAGGATCGTCGGTGTGATGTCTCCGTGATGCAGCTTTAGCTGGTAAGGTCTTCTTTCTCACCAATTCTCTCTTATCTCCCTTTGCAGGCGACCCAGGATGCTGACAGGCGTGGCTGAAGTCCAGATGCAGGAGCTGACACGGTGAGCGTCCAGCTGCGAGGAGCAGAACAACGTGAAGCTTGAGTTGCTGATCGGGCGTGGTTTAAATAGCTTTGGAGAGAAGTTCCAGGTATGTATCCTTCCACCGATCAGGTATCTATCCTTCCCTGACCACACCCAGGTGGAAAGTAGTCCCACAGGTAAAGTAGTTTGATTCAGGCCTCAAGAGGGCCTGGATGTAGCAGCATGGTCTGCATCAGGTAAGTGCACATTAAAACACTTGAACACATGTCTAGCTTTATGAGCCTGGCGTCTAAGGCGCCAGGACTGTGTCCAAAGGGCCCCAGCTTGGGCCCGCTGACACTTCCCTGGGGGGAATGATGCCTGCCTCTGGGGTTGCTGGGTCGGACCTGGCTCCTTTTAGGTAGCCATCATGACAGTACCCCCCCTCAAGGCCCCTCCCAAGGTTGTTCCCTCTGGGGGTTTTGGCTTGTTCGGAAATCTCCGGTGGAACCTTTGTATTAATCGAGGTGCGTGAACATAGTTACTAGGCTCCCACGATCTCTCCTGAGGTCCATATCCCTTCCAGTCAACAAGATAGAAGAGTTTTCACTTTAACACCTTGGAGTCTAAAATGTCTTTAACTTCGAATTCTAATTCCCCTTCAATTTGAACTGGGTCTGGAGGCTTGGACAGTCGGGTCCCTGGTTGTACTGGCTACAAAAGTGATGCATGAAAAACTGGATGAATACGCATGTTAGACGGTAAATCCAGTTTAAAGGCCACAGGATTGATTATAGCCTTGATGGGATAAGGACCTATGAATCTGGGATTGAAGGTTCGCGGGCCCTTGAGGGGTAAATGTTTCGTTGCTAGCCATACCTGGTCTCCTATTGGTAAGGAGGAGTTTTACTTCGGTGCAAATCAGCGTTTTCTTTATACTTTTTCTTGGCTTGCTGTAAATGAGTTGCAGCTTCTTTGAAGGCTCGGGTTATTGTGGAATGCAGATGATTTACTGCGGGCATTTCCAGGGTCAGAGGTGGATCTAGGTCAGAGGTCCGAGGATGGTGACCATACAAAGTATAAAAAGGAGTTTGTCCGGTTCCAGAATGCACTGAATTGTTGTATGCATATTCTGCGATCCAAAGGATGTCTTTCCAATTTAACTCGGATTGGTGTAACATGCACCGAAGATATTGCTCGAGAGTCTGATTGGTTCTCTCGGTTTGTCCGTCGGTCTGGGGGTGGTGGCTAGTGGATAACCGCACATCTATTTGTGCTAGTTGGCAACACTTCTTCCAAAAATGGGAGATAAATTGACTTCCACGATCCGAGACTAATATGGAAGGGAAACCATGTATGCAAACTATATTCTCCAGAAATTCCTTGGCCAAGGTGGAAGCTGAAGGCAAGCCTTTTAAAGGGATAAAGTGGGCCATTTTGGAGTATAGATCCACAATTACAAGGATAGTGTTGTAACCAGCACAAGGAGGCAGGTCAGTTATAAAGTCCATTGACAAGGTGTGCCATGGTGCCGGTAGAATATCCAAGGGTTGAAGTAGGCCGGCTGGCCTTTTCTTTTGACCCTTGTTTTGGGCGCAAATTCCGCAAGACAATACAAAAGACTTTATGTCTTTTCTCCAAGAAGGACACCAGAAGTGGCGTTTGATTTTTTCCTCCGTTTTAGAGATACCAGGGTGTCCTTCCATTAATGATTCATGATGATGGGCAATAACAAGTTCTTGCAATTCTTTTCTTGGCAGAAACAACCGCTCCTGGAAGTAGGGTAAATCATCCTTAACGGTGTAATGAGGACCCTTTTGACTCCATTCCAGTAAGGCTGAAGAGTCTAGAAGTTGTTTTACTTGCGTTTGGATGTCCTCAATAGTTTGCAATGAAGTTAGGCCTAAGATTCTTTGTTCAGGTATGATTGGCACAGGTTCTAAACTCGAATTGGGTTCTTCCATGCCAATCCGGGATAAGGCGTCCGCTTTACCATTCTTGCAGCCAGGGCGATAGGTAATTACAAAATCAAATTCCGCAAAGAATAGAGCCCATCGGAGTTGTCGTGAAGATTGAGCTTTGGCCGTCTTTAAATACTGTAAATTTCTGTGGTCCGTAATTACGGTGATGGTGTGTCTTGCCCCGAGAAGGTAGTGACGTCAAGCCTTGAAAGCAGATTTTATAGCCAGTAACTCTTTGTCGGTAATTGCGTAGTTGATTTCAGGAGGAGAAAATTTCCTGGACCAAAAGGCCACAGGGTGTAGTTGGTTAGTTTTTGGGTCTCTTTGCGACAGGACAGCTCCCATGGCCGAACTGGATGCGTCGGTTTCCACAATGTAAGGGAGATCTGGGTGCGGGTGCTTCAATACAGGTGCAGAGGTGAATTTGGTTTTCAGGTCCTGAAAGGCTTGTTCGGCCTCAAGAGTCCATTCAAAGCGTTTGTTTTTCTTTAGGAGAGCTGTGATGGGTTGGACTGTTCGGGAAAATTCCGGGATGAATCTTCGATAGAAATTCGCGAAGCCGAGCATGCTCTGTACTCCCTTCACCGAGCTAGGAGATGGCCATTTGAGGATGGCGTCCACCTTTTGCGAGTCCATTCGGACTCCTAGAGGTGTCAGGATGAATCCGAGAAACTCAACTTCTGTGGTATGAAAAACGCATTTTTCGAGCTTTGCAAATAGTCTGTGCTGGCGCAATTTCTCAAGAACTGCCCTAACATGTTTTCTGTGATCGGATTCTGAAGAAGAGTACACCAGGATGTCGTCAATATAAACAATGACACAGACATCGATAAGTTCCCGAAGAACATCATCATAAAGTACTGAAAGGCGGCAGGTGCATTGCACAAACCGAAGGGCATCACCTGATATTCGAAGAGCCCAAATTTGGTGCGGAATGCAGTCTTCCATTCGTCGCCTTCTTTTATACGCACCAGGTGATAAGCTCCTCGGAGATCTAACTTGGTGTACACACAAGCGTCTTTCACCTGGTCGATAAGCTCAGGGATCAGGGGCAGAGGATAACGATTCTTAATCGTTATTTGATTTAGGGCGCGATAGTGTATACATGTTCTAAGGTCACCCTCTTTTTTCGGCACGAAGAACAGAGCTGAGGAGACAGGAGACTTGGACGGGCGAATAAAACCATTGGCTAGGTACTGATCTAAATACTGACGCAAATGCAGGTTCTCAGGTTCCGTAAGAGCATAAATTCTACTACAAGGTAGTTGAGCATTGGGTACCAGATCAATTTGGCAATCATAAGACCGATGGGGAGGTAACGTGTTAGCCTGTTCCTTCTGAAAAACGTCTTGGAATTCTTGGTATTCTGACGGTAGCTGCACAGGGGTGGAAGTTGCTGAGGCTAGACCCATAACTGGATTTCTTGGATAACAAGTTGGTTCACAATCAGGAAAACTTATCTTCTTTGCTCGCCAGTCAATTCTGGGATTATGTGTTTCTAACCAAGGAATTCCAAGAATTACTTGAAATTGTGGGGCCTTGATCACATCAAACACAATTGCTTCCCGATGTCCATCCTGACCCACCAGTGTCATTTCAACAGTGGAATGCGTTACAGGCCCTGAGGCTATTTCGGTTCCATCTACTGTGGTAATGACATCTTGGGTTACTTTCGGGCGGAGAGGGAGCTTAATCCTGGAAGCCAATTCACGGTCTATGTAATTTCCAATAGCCCTACTGTCGATGTATGCTTTTATAGCATGCAACTGCTGAGGCTGTTTTGGGTCCACGAGCACCATTGGCATGACAAAATGCGAGATCAAAGAGTTTGTTTTCAAGCTCGGCAAGCAGACCCCTACGCTTGTCGGGCAAGGTCGTTTCCCGAATCAGGTGTCAATAAATCGTTATCAGTGGCTCCAACCACCTTCTTAGGTGGTTTAACCGGACAATTTCGAAGAAAGTGACCGGAAGTCCCGCAATACAGACAAAGTTGCATTTGCCACCTTCTCTCTCGTTCCTTCTGCGTTAATGGTCCTTTAACATCGCCGGTGTGCATAGGTTCGGATACGTCGGTACTCTTGGAATTAGCGTGGGTTTTGATCGGTACTCGGGTTTCGTACTTGAACCGATCTGCTTTTCTATTTTGAAGTCTGTGATCAAGTTGAACCACCAAGTCTATGTAGTCTGCGCAGACCTGGGGTAGATTTACAATCTGAGCTAGAACATCCTTAAGCTCTCCGCGCAGGCCTCGATGAAACAATGTAATCCTTTTGTTTTCTGGCCATCCAGTTTCCACAACCAGTCTATTAAAGGTGGCAACGTAGGACAGGAGATCCTGATTACCTTGTCGTAAGGATAACAGTTCGTTATCAAGGGCCTGTCCTTGAGAGTGTCGAGCAAACAATCTTTCCATGCTGGCCTGGAAGCCCTGAAAATCCTGGAGAATGGGATCATCCTGATTTACCAATGGAATAGACCAATCGGCACTGCCACTGAGGTAAGATAGTATAAAGGCTATCTTGGTCTGGTCGTTAGGGAAGGCCCCGGGTCTGCATAGAAAGTGTAAACGACATTGGTTCATAAAGACGGCATATTTCTTGGGATCCCCCGCAAAACGTTCAGGCGGGGCCAAAGGCATGTGTCCAGGTAGATTGATTTGTACCGGGTTATTCAAACCCATTGATGTGGAAGTACCTCCTGGATTAGGTAAAGGAGTGTGCCCTGCCTGGGCCTGCAGTAACCTTTTGGCCAGGTCATCTGTTCTTTCCTTTGATAGGATCAGTTCTCTTTTGAGAGTGTTAGTCTCCTGGTGGGCTGAGTGCACTTCTGCCCGTAATTCCCCCAAAAGCTGGGCCAGATGATCTGTCTCGGAAGTCTCCATTACGCCCGGGTGGGAAATTGTGGGTAGGCTTCGCGTTCTGTCACGCTCACCTGATTCCCACGGAGGCGCAGGTCTGGCTTCGAGTGCTGATGCTTCTTCAATGGTGAAGCACAGGACTCAGAAGATGGACAGGAAGGGCCCCTCTACTCTGGCTTTTCTGGCTCACAGGAATATTCCCCTGTGCATGAAAAGGGAGTATTACCTACTGACGGAATAATGCTCAAGCCTCCCACTCCCTTCCAACCCTCCACGATACCCTTCCACGATTCCCCGTGAAGTCTTACCTTAGGGTCTGGAAGGATGAGTTCTCCATCCTGCTTCTGATGCAGGGGCACGTTGAAACCCAGTTACTTCACTGGATTGAGGTTTGATGGGAGTTCAAAATAAGCTTGACTATTCAGGTGAGGCGCTGTAAGAGTTCTGTTGCAAGTTCAAAAGTTCAAGCTTAATAATAATGTTCATTGTCTTATTGCAGCAAGCGCTAATGCTTATGTCTTTTTCCCCTTTGGGGCCGGGGTTCGGAATGCCGGAGATATGGGGCTAACCCGAAGTGAAATGTGCAGTTCCAGTAAATGACAGGTAAGTTCTGGATGAGCGTTCGGGTAATGTCTTTGCATTCGCTCATTCAATGTCTTTGTCTTTTTTCCCCATAGGGGCCGGGGTCTGGAATGCCAGGAAGCGGCAGGACCCGAAATGAAATGGGAATGATCCAACAGGTAAGTCTTAGAAGGACACTAAGCCTTTCCTATTCCCTTCCTTCTCTCACCTTGTCTTCTTGTCTTTTTCTCTCTAGGCTCTGAGAAGTGGGTGCGGATCCGGATGATCGCTGCTGAAGATGGAGGCACTCAGGAAAGGTGAGTGAAATGCAGCGCTGCAGCGATCGAAGCGAAATGCTTTTAAAATGATGTCTTCCCTTTCAGGATCGTCGGTGTGATGTCTCCGTGATGCAGCTTTAGCTGGTAAGGTCTTCTTTCTCCCCAATTCTCTCTTATCTCCCTTTGCAGGTGACCCAGGATGCTGACAGGCGTGGCTGAAGTCCAGATGCAGGAGCTGACACGGTGAGCGTCCAGCTGCGAGGAGCAGAACAACGCGAAGCGTGAGTTGCTGATCGGGCGTGGTTTAAATAGCTTTGGAAGAAGTTCCAGGTATGTATCCTTCCCTGACCACACCCAGGTGGAAAGTAGTCCCACAGGTAAAGTAGTTCCATTCAGGCCTCAAGAGGGCCTGGATGTAGCAGCATGGTCTGCATCAGGTAAGTGCACATTAAAACACTTGAACACATGTCTAGCTTTATGAGCCTGGGACTGTGTCCAAAGGGCCCCAGCTTGGGCCCGCTGGCACTTCCCTGGGGGGAATGATGCCTGCCTCTGGGGTTGCTGGGTCGGACCTGGCTCCTTGGAGGTAGGCATCATGACATGCAGCTGTCACGTTGTTCTAGATGGGGTGCTGTGGTCAAAAACAATGCTTCTCAAGGGCGAATTATGAGGGCCATCAGAGTCAGTTCAACAGTCGGTTCTGGTTCTGGTGACTGAATGCGAGCTTCAAGCCAAGGCAACAAAGTCCTTGGCTAGCACAGTGCGGTAATGAACAGGGTCAAACATGCAGTAATGTGGTTCCAGTTGGTAGTGTTTTTTCACACAACACAGAAAAAAGTTCTCAGAGCTTTTGATTCATGACTAATATCTCTAAAGTGGCCTCCAGCTCACTAAATGACCCTGTTAGAAGATTTGTACTGCCCCTCAATATTGTAATACTATCCTTAAAAATATCTCTCATTGGCACTATTGAATCTAGGATAGAGGATAGAAAATAGACTGTCCCTTAACTCACTCACCACTTTCCTCAAGCTAAAAAACACTTCCGGGAGTTATTTTTCTTTTTAATACTCCCTTATAGTGTACCACAAACCATTTAAAAAGGTTTCTTATATTTATCAAGAATCCTATCCAGATGTAATCTGCTCTTAAAGCTAAAAAGATGTACTTCAACCAAGCTCTCAATTTATCTGAAAGTCTTGGGGGCTCAGGTAATCAGCCCAAACCTCCACTAGGTCAACTGGTTTCAGCGGTATTTGCAATAGTCTGACCGCTTTCTTCAGGACTAGACCACAGCCAAATTGCTGCGATCATTAATTACAAAAGAGGTAACACTGTTCTCTTTGTCAACGGCTCCATCTTTTTCTTTCTGGATATTTTTTTCTACTTTATTCTTCTCTTTGTCTTTATTTCTTAGTTTGAGCCCCTCTATTCTGTTATCATAGCTTCATTATTGTTACCGCACATTTTCTGCATTGTCAGTGTGTCTTCTCAAATTTACACAAACTTTTTCATCTTTCACTCTAGAGATGCTCCATCTCCTCTTTGTCCGGCCGGTAATGTTTCACTGCTCTGTTGTATGGAAAGGTGTCTTGTGTCCTCTCCTTTCCCGTTCACTCTCCAGTTGGTAGAGTACCAAAAACAGCATTGGCGGGTCCTTTAGGTTTGATGGCGTCAAATAGGCTTGAGTCACAGTCCAGGGGTTCAAGGATAAGTTTCGATCCTTATTCTCATGCTCCTACGCACTGAGGAGGATGGCCCAAAACTGCAGGTGTCACTCAACACGGTGAAGTTCTGGGTACCGTTGTGTCTGGCAGAGAGGCAGGCCATTCCAAACAGCAGTTCACCCCAATGGTCACTGTGGATGGTTAGGGGACAGAGTTCACCACTGCCATGAACACTCCATCTTCCCCTCACTGGCAAAGGACTTTGGGAATATCAGCTTCCCCAACAGAGGTCAATACATTCTTCTGTAATTGTTTGTCCAAAAGTGAATCCCAGAAGAAGTAGGAGACTCCTTATAAAACGCAAAAGACCGCAGGCGATTGGAATAAAGCTAGCCTGCTTTAGGAGTCCAAACCTTGTTCTTAGAACAGGCAGATTTTGCCTCTGACATCACACCTAAAGTGCATTCTGCAAAAGTAATTGATGGGGATAGAAATGAAAGATAGAGGCAGGCAGAAACAAGATGGTGGAACCTTCCTCCAGCTGTAAATAACTCGATCTATCTACACTAATGGTACCCCCTTCCCTTCTCAATAGAATCATAGGCCTTAAGAAATTGAGCACCCTGGTAGGACTCCAAGGGCCTCACTACACGGTAGGCGGTAAGGGATTACCGGTACCGGTATTTTACCGGTACTGCTAAATCCTTACCGCCTTACTACGAGGTCCCTTTGCGGGTTGGGGATTTTAACGCCTGCTTTTTGCAGGCGTTAAAAACCAACCCGCAAAGGGACCCAAGGAGCTAATTACGGTACCGCAATTTGCGGTGCCGTAATTAGCGCCTTCCCCATTCCCATTATGCCCTATGGGGCAAAAATCGGAATGGGGAAGGGCAATAGTGGAAGAGGGAATTACCACCCCTCCAACCTTGGAATGGGGCGGTAATTCCCCTTTCCACCAAGGCGGTGCCGGTATTTTACCGGCATGAACCGTGGCGCTAATTGCGCCATGGTTCACTGCCTACCGTGTAATGAGGCCCCAAGACTTTTGTAAATGGGTCTGGCCTGTTCCCTCTACAGCTTGCTGTAGAGTGGCTGTGCCTCTTGAAAGGTGTTACCTGCCCTGTCAAAGGAACAAGGAGAGGCATTCCCCAACACTACAGTCCTGCAAGTAGTGGCAAGGACATCCCTGTCTGGGAAAAATGCACATATTCCTTTCACCACAGAGCTGGGCTTACACATGTGTGATAACAATTTGCTGTCGCTTTAATAATTTTGAGAGGTGCCACTCAGCATACCATAACTCAGGTATGGCTTATATTCAAAGCTGTATCTTCAATCAGAGCAGTAACTCATAATTATAGGGTTTTTGTACAGAGGTGCATGCCTTAAATGCTGCCCCTGTGATGAAGAGACATGGCTGTCACTGCAGCTGTCAAATGGGCACATGTGACATCTGAACCTGCTCTGTGCCGCTGGTACAGCAGGCACTGCAGATCGGGATACGGATGCAGCAGGGCCCAGTTACACACTATGATTTTGGTATGGAACATATGAAAGGGAAATCTGATTGGCACCAAAAACCTTTAAAGGCAGAGACCTGCTTCACCTGGCTACGATTAATGCCTGCTCTGCAATCAAACACTCTGCTGACATCTGCCTCCTTCTTGAAGACCTTGACCTCGACATTCTCGCTCTTACCAAGACATGGTTCAAGGCCAGCACAGTCACTGCTTTTGATTCCCTTCTCCCTGATGGCTAGAAAATCATCTATGAGCCGTGACCCACATGTGATGGCGGTGGGGTTGCCATGATGTTCCCTGAGTGGGTCCCATCTTCCCTTATACCCACCCAGCCATACTCCTCCTTGGAGTCCTGGTCTGCAAGCTGGTCATCTCTCCTACCTAACCATTTCCACTATCTATCGAACACCTGGCTCCATCACACTGTTCCTGATTTATCCTCCTCTCACCTGTCATCTACATCTAAACTCCTTTTACTAGGTGATTTCAACATTCACCTTGACTCCTCTATCATGGCAACCTCTCTCTTCCGTGACCTTTGCGTCTTGCTCTCCATCTGCATTCTCCTTCTGGTCCTGCCCATTAAGCTGGGCACACTCTTGATGCCTTCATCCACACTGATCTTCTGATCTGCCCCACCTCACCACCCCTCTCCCTTGGTCAGACCACTCCATCCTCTCCCCTCCCTTGGGCCCTCTCGGCCCCCTGACCTCAACTCCTCCAAGTCTGCCAACCTCGTTTTCTGACATGTTCCCAATGAAACGAGTGTCAGTTTCTGCCTTTGCATCTACCTTCATCCCCTCCTCTCCTCCCACTGCAGACTCTACCACTGATGTTGCTCTTAGCAACCTCCACCTCCCCACCAAAAACACTCTCGATATCCTTGCTCCAGTCATGAGGATTCACCTGAAACATGCCACCAAGTGTGACACTTTTTACGATTCTGATCTAGAAGCCCTGAAGCGCAAGTGCAGAGCTGCCGAACGAAGTGGCAGACCTCATGCTCCTCCACTGACAAACTGGCCTCTTGCCTTCTCCAAAGGCAACATCATCTCTCCATTCACTCCAAGAAGAGGGCCCACATCCAGGCTTGCATCTCTGGTGCATCCAACAACACAGCTGAACTTGTTAAAATCAGCAAGGAAATAGCTAATCCCTCTGCATTCTACACCACGCCTCTTCCCTCTCAGGCCCTCTGCACTGGACTGGCCACCCACTTCACTACAAAATCCCAGGACATCCTGAACACTCTCTCCTCCCCCTTTCCCTCTTACCCCCTTGCATCTCCCTGCCACCCTTGGCCTCCCATCCGCCCTCAGCCTTCCTCTCCTCCTTCTCTCCTGTCACATCAAATGAGGTCTCTAGGGTTGTCCGTTCTATGAAGGACCCCTCCAAACAAATCCGCCCCTGTTCTTCCAGAACTATTAAGGACAACATCAGCTCCCTTGCCCCTGCACTTGCTGATTCCTGCAATCACTCTCTTGCTACTGGGTATTTCCCCTCTCCCCTGAATCACCTCCTAAAAAAACCTTCTGCCAATCCCTCCTGTTGCCCCATCTCTATCACCCCTTTCCTTGGGAAACCCCTGGAGAAATTAGTCCTCGCACAACTGACTCAGCATACTGAGCTGTTTGGTTGCCTACATGACCATTAATCTGGATTCTGAGCATCCAGAGGCACAGAAACTGCTCTCCTGAACACCCGTGAAGAACTGCTCGCATCTCTGGACTCTAACTCTCCCACGATTCTCATTCTTCTTTATATTTCCTCTGCATGTGATGGTGTCAACCACTCCATCGTCCTAAAACGACTCCATGATACCCTTGGTATCTCAAGCGGGCACTAGACTGGCTATCCTCCTCCCCCACCGACAGTTCCTCCCAGGTTATTTTGGGCTCTTCCTCCTATCCAACCCCAATTCCTTTCTGTCGCATCCCTCAGGGCTCCAACTTCTCACCATGGCTCTTTAACGACTAACTTGTTCCACTTGCTCACCTTTTTTCCACTTTCTCCCCCCACTTCCTGTGTTTTGCAGATGACACCCAACACTTCTTCAAACTTCCCTCTGACTCTCTTGCTACTTCCTCTACCATTCCTGACTGCCTTTCTGCTATCCAGTCGTGGTGTGCCTCTAACGATCTCTGCCTCAATGCCAGCAAGACTGAGATCCTTCCGATCTCGATTCCTGCATCGAATTTTCCTACCTTCTCTCTGGCCACCTTCTATAGGCTCCCCCTCTTTCATCTGAAGCTAGAAACCTCTGAGTCATCTTTGACCCCTCTCTTTCTGTCCTATCTCACATCATGGCACTTATATAGAAAGCCCACTTCCAATTCCACCGCCTCAGACTCAGCTTTCCTTTCCTCACCTTTCCTGAGAAACTCAATATCTCTAGTGCCCGGGTACTCTCTAGTCTGGACTAGTACAACATCCTCTTCCTTCATCTACCCTCTTCCTTCATCTACCCTCTCTGCCCCCTCCATCTTTTCCAGAATAGGGCTGCAAGACTTATCCTTGGCCTGAAGCGCAGGGAACTGACCTCTCCAGCCCTAACATCTCTCCAATGGCTCCCGGTTGCTGCAAGGATAACATTGAAATCCCACTGCATCATCCATAAGACTGCCTAGGGTCAGGGACAATGCTACAACTTGCTCTCACAAAATACTCTCAGTTCAGGTCTTTACGTTTCTGTGGCTTCAACACTCTGTGCGTCAAGCGCTTCTCTAAGCAGCAAGCTGGAGGCCGATCTCTTTCCTTAGCTAGCTCCCTCCTTTGGAACAGCTTCCCCCTCCCCTCCATCTTGAGCCGGATCTCGCCAAATTCCCGAAGCACCTAAAAACTTTCTTCTTCACCTCCTCCTTCTCCCACCCGCTCCTGTGCTAAACCCCTCACTCGCTGAGATTGGTGGCCTTGATATGATAGGATATGGCATTTATAATGCGCCTATGCACAAGTGTTTCTGGCGTGACGAGGCAAAGGAGGGGGAACAAAAAAGGGACGACAGACAGCGATCTTACTAGGACAGGTGTCATTCAGATTGTGCAGGTGCATGGCAAGGGGGAAAGGGAAAGTGTGAGACGGAAGGGAGAGGGGAAAGTGCAGTACATGGGATAGTAGAATAAATAAGATAAATAAAAACAGCCAGATGGTAGTAAGTGCAAGGTAAGTGCAGACTAAAGTGCTGGTAGGGGGACTGTAGGGAGACAGAAAACAGTCCCCAGATGAAGGGGTTGCCGGGCAGGCAGTGCAGGTGTGCACTGGCGGGGCCTGGACGCAAGATCAGACAGGGTGGCCAGGTAACCAGTGCAGTTTCAGCCAGGAATTCAGCAGGGGAGAGAGGGAGAGAACGCAGAATCAAAGAGGAAGGTTTTGAGGTGCTTCCAGAACCAGAGATAGTTCTCCTTAAGTTTCAGGGAGGCAGAAAGGCTGTTCCAGAGGGAGGCCCCTGCCGAATGGACAGATCTACCACCAACTTGTTGCTTAGAAAAGCGACTGACGCTGAGGGAGTTGGAGGCGGATGAGTGAAGAGCTCGAGAAGAGAGCTATTTGGGAAGAGAGAGTTGAAGGTATTTTGGCCCCAGTCCCCAGAAGGCCTTGTGGATAATGCAGAGGGTTTTGAACTTTATCCTCACAGCCACTGGTAGCCAGCGCAGAGATTTCAGTCCTGGAGAGATGCAATCCCTGGGCTTGAGGGCAGAGAGTAGAGGCAGGCAGATTTAGATAGAGGCTGTTACAATAGTCCAGCCTAGAGAGAACCAGTGCTCTGTAAACGGTGAGCTTCTGGGGGAAAGAGAGGAAAGGAAGAATACCTCTGAGGAGGTGCAGCTGGTAGTCTGACTTCTTAGAGACATCAGAGATGTGAGGTGAGAAGGATAGTGTGGAGTTGAAGATGACGCAGAGGTTTTTAGCCTTGCAGGTGGGAGCAGGCAGAGGGCCAAGAGAGGCCGGACAGAGAGCTGGAGGGAAGGAGGGAGTGGGTGTGCCGATGAGTAGAATCGCAGTCTTACTGACATTAAGGCAGAGGTCATTGGCGGTACACCACTCCTGGATAGCAGGCAGACAATCAGAGATGAAGGAAGGAGAGGAGGAGGTCAAGGGTATCCTGAAAATGAGCTCGGTATCATCCGCATAGCACTGAAAGTTGGGGCAGAGAGCGGTGATGCAGTCGGCAAGGATTGCCAGGTACTGGTTGAACAGCCAGGGAGAGAGGTTAGATCCCTGGGGACACCACAGGTAGAGAAAAAGATATCGGAGAAAAAGGACCCAAGTTGGACCGTGGAGGGTGGGTCGGAGAGGAAAGAAGTCAGCCACGCCAGAGCCTGACCGGTGATACCCAAGTTATCACAGAGACGGTTGAGCAAGATGGCATGGTTGACAGTGTCAAAGGCAGAAGTGAGATCAAGCAAGATGAGGATGCACGGGGTATTGGAGTCAAGGTTGGAAAGCAGGTCTTCACAGATGTTCAGGACAGCAGTTTCCGTGCTTCTGGCAGCTCTGAAGCCAGACTGATGGTCATGAAGACAACCAACAGATTTGGTGTGAAGATTTAGCTGGGAGATGGCCAGTTTCTCCAGGAGCTTGCCCAGGAAGGGAGTGATGGAGATTGGCAGATAGTTAGCTGGGCAGGAGGGGTCGGCAGAGGGTTTCTTAAGAAGAGGGTGCACAAAGGAGTGCTTCAGGGGGGAAGGTAAGACTCCAGTGGCGAAGGAGGTATTGCTGAAATCAGCCAGGGCAGGAGCCAAGCAGTCGATGTTGTTCTTGATCGTTTTGGAGGAACAGGGGTGAACCTGTTTCAATGAGACTTTCATAGATCAAACTTGTCTAGAAACCTTGTCTGCAGAGAAAAGTGGAAAGACAGAGAAGGAGGGAGGGGGAGTGGCAGAAGATGGGCCAGAGGAAGAGCACAGAATAGAGGTAGGGAGGCGATAGGAGGAGAGTGAGGACAGGATGTCCTGAGTTTTTTAAATAAAGTGAGAAGCCAGTGCCGTGCAGAGGGCCTGGGAAAGGACAGGAGAGGTAGAGACTGCAGTAGGATTGGCCAGTTCCTTGCATATTTTAAAGAGTTCAGCCGAGTTGTTTGATGACACAGAGATGCAGGCTTGGATATGAGCTCTCGTCTTGGTGAGGACGGAGAGCCGGTATTGCCTTTGCAGCAGGCGGCAGGCCAGTTTGAAGAGGATGAGCAAGAAGCACACCATTTCCTCTCAGCCACCCTGCACTTGCATTTTAGGGTGACAAGGTCTGAGTCATACCAGGAGTTACACTTGGCTTTGGGCTTCAGGCGGATTATCATGACAGGGCAAGGATATCAAGAGTATCAGATATAGAAGTGTAGAGGAGGTCCCAAAATATAGCCTGCACTCCAGTCCACCATCTTGAAGTTCCAGGAACATTCACACCGAAATATGTGACGTATGATGAGCAAATAAACCAGCAGAGAGCCGCAGTAGGGCTCTGCCCAGTAGCTATCAGAAGAACAATACCTATTGAAGTACCAATAACGAGACAACCATGGGGAGTAAAGTACCCATTGAGAAAACCCTACCAGCAAATGAGAACCAACCCAGGTTATTACAGGCCAAACATAAGAAGTTTCATATTCTACCATCGATAGGAAAAGGGCTGAATCGAAACTCGGCAGAGGCAGCTCTTGCCAGGGAAGCCGTGGTCACATAGATAGAAGCTGCAGACAGTAGCTACTTTCAATTGAAGCTAAGAACAGAATATCCTGTCCCTGAAGAATCGAGATAAGAAAGCAAATGCAGGTGGCAGGGTGAAATGAAAATCAAATGCGCAAATTGAGAGAAATGAGGCAAATCCACGGTGTACTAGCAGGTGACCAGCCAAGAGAAATGAGGCACGGGTTTACACATATGCCTGGCACCGGCCCAGCCAGACATATCAAAACTTTTCCATACAGAAGATGCAGTTTCGGGGCCAACCACAGTGAACTAATTGTTACATAGCCCATAAAGTGATGATTGATTGTAGGAAGGCAGAGTGACCTAAGGGACGTCCTGCACCTGGTTGACCATTCTGCGTGCTGCTAGGCAAGGTGGAGAGTTATGCATGGGGTTGATGCCAACCCAATCACAGTGGACCTAATAATCAAGGGTCTTATAGTTATTAGAACCAATGAGACCTCATACTTTTAGTGACATTTATAGTAGTAATTTATAAAGGAAGGGCTTAAATGCCCACCTGACAGTATTTACCCAATCCCCTCACTCCGTTACCATATACAGATATAGCACCTATATTAAAGTTACCTTTTCCCAACCAATAGAATTGCATGCTAACTTTTGAGTGTTACACTCAGATTATGACGTGTTTTTGGCATTAAAGTTATGTTTTATGAAGTTCGAGAGAGCTGAAGAGAGACGGGCTGTCGCACTGCTGTCGATTTCCATATTTCCCCATTTTTTTGTACTTGTCATTAAACGGACTCGCCTTTGCCAAAACATTGAGTTGTCCTTATTGATTGGTGTTGGAGTAAGAGACCCTACACCCCCATCCATCTCGAGGTGCAGCTATCTCGTCTTAAAGTACTGCATAGCAAACCCCGACTCTATGAGCCTGCCGGGGATCTCTCGGTACACTTGGTAGCAGAGGATGGTTTATCGACTATCGATTATTGATTGAAGTAAGACACCTATTGACCGTCGACATAAAGTAACTCTAAGTCTTCGTCAATATCACAAGTCCTTTGCCATTCAGCTGAGTAGACCGTGAAGCTCCCCATAGACAATTGCAGTGTAAGCAAAGAAACTGCAGTCAGGGCCTGTAGGGACCCGCTTTCCCAACGCATCCCTTCCCATTCCTACGGGCAGCTGATCGGGCAAAAAGCTGAAGAAGGCGGTAACAAAGGCGGTGATCCCGAGGGTCCAGAGACGGACAATGCGAACAGTGAGTGAAACAAAAATGTAGTGCTTTTGCAAACAGTGCATGCCTTAGAACAAGTAAGGGAAAAGGTAACAGAGGGAGGAGGAAAAACAAAATATAGTTAGAAGTAGAGATGACTGTATATATATAAGGGGATAATGACTCGAGAATAATAAATAGAGGTTACCAGGCTGGACACCCGAGAAGAGAGAGGTTGCAATGGCAGACACCTGAGAAGTGAGAGGATTCGCCTTATTCCTACGCTAATATAGTGGCTAGAAGAAACATGTACCCAGAGTCCCACATAATGGGGAACAAATAGACTACCACAACGTTTAAAGACGTTGTGAAAGGGGTTTGGTTACACTCCATGAAGGGGTAATGATTAAAGGCAGAGGTACCTGTGTCCAGCTGGTGTCTGTCTAGTCTGTTAAGTGTCTGTCTTACATGTTTTCTGTCATGACGTCACATGTGACATTTTTTTAAGAGAACTGCTTATTGCACGATTCAATAGCTGAGACAGAATCGCATATGAAATGAGGTTTTTGAGCAGGTAATATACATTTTTTGTGAAAATTTGGATTGGACCTTGCGGTGTTAGGTACTCGCTCATATTGTAACAAGTTGTTTAAGCCACACAAAGGCATTGGCAAGTGTTATATAAGAGGAAAGGGAACAGATTTAAACATGGAAGACATAACTCCATTGACACACTTATGCAAACAATTGCCCAAACACAGACCTAAGCTAAAGAAGTATAGCACCAAATGGGTTAAAGGTACTGCCCATATGATGTTTATGCCGTGGCCACAAAATGGGTCTTTATCTAAAGCCATCTTACAACACATGACGACATATTTGCATGCCACATATACAGGTAAGAAGTTAGAAAAACGCCTTGCTATTCTTGAATTGTGGAAAATGTACAAACAGGTAAAGGAGGAAGAGCGGGCAACAGATTGGATATTTAATGTTGGACTGAGGGGGGTGAGACGCCTACCGCGCCACCTGCCCCACCCGAAACAAAAGATGAAGAAAGTAAGGTCGAGGGATTATACCAGTTGAGGGAACTTAAAGCAGCCAAGGGGTACAGAAACCCCACATATGAGTCACCTATACATAGTAGTGACGAAAATCAAGGGAAGGATAAGGACAGTAATATTACCTCCCCAATCCCAAGGGACATGGGGGGCGCGATGATGAAAGGAAAGAACAGGCACAGAAAAGTGCATCTCTCGACAAGGAGAGAGAAGGGAAGAAATGGAAAGGGAGCAGAGACAGAACTGATGAGATAGCATTCGCGAAAGACAAATGGATGGGAGGACAAATTTGATTGAAATTCGATGGTGAAGGCATTGATGACGCAAGACAAAAGGAGAGGTTAGATGAAACAGAGAGAAAGGGGAAAGAAAAGGAATTAAGAGACAAAAGGATACAAAGGAAAGACAGACAAAGGCGAGAGCAGCTATATCGCAAGGAGCAAGAAAAAGAGCTCGATCGCAACCCAAGGGCAGCCTACGATCAAGACAGACAGAAACGCCAAAGGTTAGAAGAAGAGCAAAGAATACGTGAGAAAAGAATAAAAAGACAAAGAGATGAGGAAATATGAATGGCAGATGAACATAGAAATTAAAAGAGAAAGGAAGAAGATAGCGTCAGAGAAGAAGCAAGGAAGAGCAAAGAATTTGATGACGATATTGAACGTAAGTGAAGACAGAGAGCACGCAATCTTGAATATTTGGAGAGGGAAGTTAAAAAACCAGATCCAGTTGTAGACTGGGAAGACATTGAAGAATTCTTTCCTGCATACGATTCAGTACCAGGCACATCTAGGACGAATATTGACAATGACTTTGACACCAGAAGCATCGAAGAAATGATCGATAAAATATATGATGAAATGGGGCTAGAACAAATACCCAAAGGAGAAAGGGTAGACGAGCGCTTGGAAAGCACTCAGCTGTATGGCACTGAGAATGTCACCCGAAGTAGTGGGAATAAAGACCTATCCCTGGATAGGCTAGAAATAAGTAGGAATAAAGAAGATACAAGAATTTGCATAAATTTGGAATACACAATGTCTGACTCCAAAGGAGAGGAGCATGAGGAAAGAGAAGGAGAGAGACAGAACGAAGGACGTCTCCCAAGAGAAAAAGGGATACGATGGTTAGATACTAGCGATTCTGCACCGAGGGCATCAGAGTCAGCCACACGGTCAGACCGACATGAAGAAGTGTCTCACAGTCAAAGGGGGGAGTCTTCACCGCCCTACGTGAATAGGCTAAGGACATTGCCAGGTAGACGGTGATGCAGGAATGTTACCCCTTCTATAGACCGGAGATCAATGAGAGAAGAAAAGAGGGCACGCATTCCAGTTTCCGCTACTAGAGAAGGGGGGAGTAAGACTACAATATATTGCATGGCCACACATGGATCGGGAAAACTTGAAGAACAAGCTTCCCATGCTGACATCGGGAGCCGGAAAATGGATACATGAGTTAGAAAAAATGACAGGGGGAAACACGTTAGCCATAGGGGACATTAAGGGTCTCCTAATTGCCATACTTGGTGAGAGAGCAGACGATGTGTGGGCACGGGCAGGGTACCCTGGTGTAACCACAATCAATACCGCACATGATGGAGCACCATTTAACAATTGCAGAGCAACAGTATGGAAAGCGCTACAAGTACTTTATCCAGATACTTTCGATATGGGAGCAATAATGGCTCAAAAAATGAAGGATTCTGAACATCTGTTAATTTATATACAGAATTTCCAAGACAGGTGGGTGCTCGAAACGCATGAATCTTGAACAAAATCCATACCTGTGTTTTACCATATATTGTGCCAAGGATTGCCAGAACCAGAGCTGAAACAATTCAAGAAATTGGTAGGAGTTGAGGCTAAACCTTGGGCTGAAATACAGTTGACTATTGCACATTATTGTATACTATTACAGGAAACGAATCAAAACAAGGAAGCAACTCGGAAGGGTGAGGAAGCAAAGTTGGTATAAAAGAAACTATCAAAGTATGCTCTTGAAGGAGCCATGCTAACTAATGCAGCTGAGCAAAGCATGCAGCAGGTGGCTAGTCCACAACAGAATAATCAGGGCAACGTAGGATTTTACCCACGGGGGAGAGGATTTAAGCGACGAGGATGACAGAACAGTCAGGGAGGCTTCCAAAATAATCAGGGAGGCTTTCAAAACATGCAAAATGGAAACCCAGATATGTCAAATGGGTAAATAGTCTGACCACCGCCAGTATGTTGGCTGTGTGGAATGACAGGGCACTAGGCGCACACATGCAGACATCAAGGCATGATGCAGAATGTCCAAGGGATGGGAGCAGGCATGGCAGGTCCACCTGCAGTTGTACAACAGGGCATTGCACAGAATCACACGGTACAACAGCAAGCGCTGGAGCACAGCATGGAGTGCAACCTCAGAGCATGGGCAGTTTTCCGCAAGGACAAATCCAACAGGCACAGTTGCAAGTGTCACAGTGTAATGATCGTGAGGACGAATCATTCCGCTTCTACCTATTCCAAGATGGCCGCACCGGTTTATGGCCGCGGCAGCCCTAGCGGCGGTCTAGTTGTTTCCCTGCCTCAAGCCACGCAGGATGCGGAAGTCGATCTCTCTTCGGCATATCAGCCGGGAAGTCCTGGATACCGGTGCGTTGCTACTCTCATAGGAGTACACGGACGCTCAGTGAGTATAGCTAGTTCAGTCTTTACATCTCATTGTTTCCTCCTTCCTTCTATCCGTACCATGTTTTACTTCCTATTTTTGATACATCTGTTCGTTCTTAGAATCCGGAATACGATCGGATCGAGGGTATCGTATTGGTAACCATTAAGCCACGCCCCCACAGTACGCGGCTAATATCGACTTTACTTCGTGCTCCCCTTAAAGGTAGATTTCTTTCTCTTACACTCAGATACTCCGACCCTTGCCACCCGACCTTCTTTGATTCTTAAATTCTTTATAATTTGTTTCCGTTCCATACAAAGGAATAGTTCTTGAACGGACTCGGTTCTCAAGGTTCCTCAACTACTAACTCCGGTCTAGATGTTTGAATGGTAACTCTGTTTTCCTAATCTCACCATCAGTCCTTATTGTGTTGTTTTCTCACCTTTGAATTGAACCTTGTGTTTTCACCCTTATACCTCTCCAGCATTTAACCAACACATAACGTTATTATCGGAACCCGAGGTCCTTCAGTTTCCTCCTGTCTGCCTCACCTTTACCAACGCTCCCCAGCAGCTCTTCATAGGGTTTTCTCCCCCATGAGGGTTTCCCTGGTTTTCCCACGGTCGCCAAGTACTTAACTGGGCTCCGAGGGAGATGCCAGGGGGATTCCTATTTTCTACTGGAAAACTTTCCATCCTTTCTTGTGAAACCTGGAACTCCTTTGGAGCCACGATTTGGACATTCATCTATTACCAGGTAGGAGAATCTACGCTTTCTATGTTGCAATGCCTGAAGACTGATGAATTGCCGGAAACGGTTTGTAGTAAACATTACAGATAGCAACGCCCGAAAACATACTTTGCTCTTTAGTCATTGCAACTGGGAGCCTAGAAGATCCTCATTATGGACTCCCAACAACAACAGCAGATCCAACAGTTGATCGCTGCCGTACAATCCTTGACCACTGAGGTTCAACAACTCCAGCAGGAAAATTCTGCCCTAAAACAGAATCAACAACAGGCAGCTCAGCAGATGGCCCAACAATTAGCACAACATACTGCTGCCTCACGGGTTCCTCATTGCTCAGAGGTCCCTCCAGGGCCTCTTCCGGGAGGCCAATTCGATGGGAATCCCCATAAGGTGAAAGAATTCATAGATTCCTGTTACGTTCAGTTTTCTTTTAAGAACGCCTTTTTCCATACCGATCGGGATCGTGTGGGTTACATGGTGTCCCAAATGACTGGACCAGCTTTAGCCTGGGCCACACCCCTAATCACCAGTAATAACCCTATATTAGACTCCCATCCGGCCTTTTGTAATAGTGTTCGTGCAATGTTTGGCCGGCAGGAGATTCGAGTAGCTTCCCAAGAACACTTGTTGGATTTAAAACAGGGAAATTCAGACATTCTGGCTTATATAACCAGATTTAAACAAATGGCCAGCGAAACTACTTGGTCCGATGACGCACAGATCACCATCTTTAGAAGAGGACTGTCTGAAGAATTGAAAGATGAAATATCCAGGGTTCCTCGTTCCTCTTCTTTAACTGAGCTTATCGCACTAGTCCTTCAGATTGATTATCGAATGAAGGAACGCACCAGTGAAAAAAGGAAAGGACGGTTGCCCCGTTTTTCTCCTAATCTGCCTGCTACTCCACGGGTTCCATCCACCGAGGAACCCATGCAACTAGGTGCAACAGGCAGAGGACCTCTTTCCTTTGAGGAACGGAGTCGAAGACGATCCCTTGGTTTATGTATGTATTGTGGTTCCAATACCCACACCGTACAGGAGTGTCCAATTGCACCACCAAGGAAATCGGGAAACGCAAACGCCCGACCGTAAGGGGAACCACGGTTCGGGATCCTATGGTTAAACAAGGTTCCTCACAAGTTGTCCATACATCGACTTGTAACAATCCCTCGGATACTACCATGGTGGTTGTAAAGGTATCGCTAACCTTTGGGAAACAGGTCCTACAAGATATCCCGGTCCTTATTGATAGTGGTGCAGCAGGGAATTTTATCGACGATCACTGGGCCTCTTCTCATGGTATCCCACGGTCTTCTAAGATAGAATCCATTCCCGTGGAAAGTGTTGATGGCAGTCCTTTGACATCTGGACCCATTACGGATCATACCGGTCCCCTGCTTATGTCTATCTCTTCTCATCATGAACACATAATTCTAGACATCATCCGAGCAGCACACCATCCTATTATTTTGGGCATACCATGGCTCAGGAAGCATAACCCCTTTATTAATTGGACAGCTGGGTCCTTCTTTTTGGGTTCCGAATTTTGTCTTGGCCACTGCATAAAAGATCAACAAGAGGTTCTGTTGGATACCAGTTCTTCCTCTTCTAAATTTCAGGGAATCACAACTCTCAATCAAATCACAGGTCTTCCCAACATGTACTATCAATATAAAGAAGTCTTTTCTACCTCTGAGTACTCACAGTTACCACCTCATAGACGAGACGATTGTGCCATCGATCTAATACCTGACCAACCGTTACCCTTTGGTCGAATGTACATCCTGTCTCATAACGAAAAAGAGGTGTTACGAGAGTACCTTAGAGTAAATCTTATGAATGGGTTGATTACTGAATCTACTTCACCGGCAGCTGCTTCCCTATTTTTTATATCTAAACGGAACACAACTGAACTTCGCCCTTGCATAGATTTCCGGGGCCTCAATAAAATCACTATACCAGACAAATATCCGATGCCCCTGATACCAGATATTCTGGAAGCAGTCAGGGGGGCAAGATTATACACTAAATTGGATCTCAAGGGAGCATACCATCTGATAAGAATCAAGGCCGGTGATGAATGGAAGACGGCATTCCGGACACCTTTTGGTCATTACCAATACCATGTTATGCCGTTCGGGCTCTCTAATGCCCCGGCGATATTTCAACGCTTTATGGACCATCTCTTCGCTGATCTACTCTTACATAATGTAATAGTGTATCTGGACGATATTTTGGTCTTCTCCTATACTCTACAGGACCATGTTAAACATGTGGGAGAGGTTCTTCGTCGTCTACATCAAAATCACCTATTCTGCAAATTAGAGAAATGCTCCTTCCACCAACCACAAGTCACTTACCTGGGTTATGTTCTATCGGCAAAAGGGGTAGCTATGGACCCGGAGAAGGTTTCCGCCGTATTGGATTGGCCTGTCCCGACCTCAGGGAAAGACATTCAGCGTTTTATCGGCCTTGCCAATTTTTACCGGCGGTTTATTCCGGGATTCTCAAGCCTGACTAAACCACTGACGAATCTGTTAAAAAAGGGGGTGTCTTTTTCTTGGCCTGAGAGTACAGATAAAGCCTTTAAGAGACTTAAAGATCTGTTCACGTCCGCCCCTGTTCTGCAGACACCTGATCAGAATCGCCAGTTTATCGTGGAGACTGATGCTTCTCAATATGCTTTGGGAGCTGTTCTTCTTCAGTCTGATAATGCCGAACAGGAACATCCGGTGGCATATCTATCTAAGACCTTGGCACCTGCAGAATTAAATTACACGGTATTGGAAAAGGAGCTGTTAGCCATCAAAAGAGCATTCGAAGAGTGGAGACATTTACTACTTGGAGCTAAGTACCCGGTGGAAGTTCGAACGGACCATCACAATCTTCGTATTCTACAGTACGCCCAGACTTGCAATAGTCGTCAGGCCCGGTGGGCTCATTTTTTTTCTCCTTTTAGGATCACTTTCTCCTTCATACCTGGGAAGGATAACGTAATCGCTGACGCTTTATCACGTAAAGAACAGCTCCCTAATGATTCCTTTAGTTCTGAACCGATTTTTCCCAAGATGGCGTTAGGGTTACATACCTCCCAGGACTTCCTGACACGTCTGAGGGGTCAATCCAAATCAGTTGGAAAACCAGGCATGTCACAAGGGACACTACCCACATTGGTCAAGGAGGATGGATGCTATTTCCTAGGTCATCGGGCCTTCATTCCTACAACCTCCCTCCAGAAGGAGGTATTGGATATGTGTCACAAATCTAAGGTAGCGGGACATCGTGGAATCACCTCCACACAAGAAATGGTTTCTCGCTGGTTCTGGTGGCCGACTCAACGGGAAGACATAAAACGATACATTGGATCCTGTCCGGATTGTCTTCAGAACAAGTCTCCCCGAAGGACTCCAGCAGGACTACTGGTCAAGATGCCCATTCCATCGCGTCCTTGGCAGATAATCTCAACGGATTTCATCGTTGATCTTCCCCCCTCAAAGGGGTGTTCGGCAATCATGGTGGTGATCGACTCCTTTACAAAAATGGCTCACTTCATACCTCTGGCCAGGATTCCTACAGCGGCCGTTATGGCCCGTATCTTTACCAATAACATCTTTGCGTTACATGGCCTACCGGATACAATCATATCTGATCGTGGAACACAATATACCTCCCTCTACTGGAAGCACATCTGTCAACATCTCGGGATTTCCCGTGCCCTCAGTTCCGGTTACCACCCTCAATCCAATGGGCAGACGGAACGGCTCAACCAAACTCTAGAGGGATATCTAAGAAATTACATTTCGGCAGCTCAGGATAACTGGAAAGATCTACTTCCATTGGCAGAGTATGCTTACAATAACTCCTATCACTCCTCCATTCGCACTTCTCCTTTTTTCTGCTCCTACGGATTCAGTCCCTCAGCATTTCCGATACTAAAAAGATCGGAACACAAATTTCCTGATGTAGACCATTTAATGAATCAAATCAGACAAGGCCACAAGAGGGCTAAAGATACCCTAGTGCAAACCCAGGATAGAATGAAGAAATTTGCTGATCGTTCTCGTTCTCCTGCACCTATCATCAAATCAGGAGACAGGGTATGGTTGTCTTCGCGGTTTCTCCCCAGACGCCTGGTACCGTCCAAACTGTCTCCAAGATACTTTGGTCCTTTCCGGGTGGATAAACCCATTGGCAGTGCTGCCTTTAGACTTATTCTTCCTAAAACCTGGTCCCGAATTCACCCTGTTTTTCATGTTTCTCAATTGAAACCGGACAATCGAAATTCATTTCACCCAACGATAACGACTCGTCCTCCTCCTATTTTGGCCTCATCTGGTCCTGAGTTTGAGGTGAAGGGAATTTGTGATTCCCGTATGCATCGGGGACATTTACAATATTTGATCGATTGGAAGGGTTATTCCCCTTCAGATCGTACCTGGGAGCCGGAAGACGCTGTACATGCTCCTCGTCTCGTGAAACTATTTCACGCCAAACATCCTGACAAGCCGGGGGGAGAAGGACCTAAGAAGGGGCATACTGTAATGATCGTGAGGACGAATCATTCCACTTCTACCTATTCCAAGATGGCCGCACCGGTTTATGGCCGCGGCAGCCCTAGCGGCGGTCTAGTTGTTTCCCTGCCTCAAGCCACGCAGGATGCGGAAGTCGATCTCTCTTCGGCATATCAGCCGGGAAGTCCTGGATACCGGTGCGTTGCTACTCTCATAGGAGTACACGGACGCTCAGTGAGTATAGCTAGTTCAGTCTTTACATCTCATTGTTTCCTCCTTCCTTCTATCCGTACCATGTTTTACTTCCTATTTTTGATACATCTGTTCGTTCTTAGAATCCGGAATACGATCGGATCGAGGGTATCGTATTGGTAACCATTAAGCCACGCCCCCACAGTACGCGGCTAATATCGACTTTACTTCGTGCTCCCCTTAAAGGTAGATTTCTTTCTCTTACACTCAGATACTCCGACCCTTGCCACCCGACCTTCTTTGATTCTTAAATTCTTTATAATTTGTTTCCGTTCCATACAAAGGAATAGTTCTTGAACGGACTCGGTTCTCAAGGTTCCTCAACTACTAACTCCGGTCTAGATGTTTGAATGGTAACTCTGTTTTCCTAATCTCACCATCAGTCCTTATTGTGTTGTTTTCTCACCTTTGAATTGAACCTTGTGTTTTCACCCTTATACCTCTCCAGCATTTAACCAACACATAACGTTATTATCGGAACCCGAGGTCCTTCAGTTTCCTCCTGTCTGCCTCACCTTTACCAACGCTCCCCAGCAGCTCTTCATAGGGTTTTCTCCCCCATGAGGGTTTCCCTGGTTTTCCCACGGTCGCCAAGTACTTAACTGGGCTCCGAGGGAGATGCCAGGGGGATTCCTATTTTCTACTGGAAAACTTTCCATCCTTTCTTGTGAAACCTGGAACTCCTTTGGAGCCACGATTTGGACATTCATCTATTACCAGGTAGGAGAATCTACGCTTTCTATGTTGCAATGCCTGAAGACTGATGAATTGCCGGAAACGGTTTGTAGTAAACATTACACACAGGCAGTGAGCACAGGGCAGACCCAGAACCCTGGAAGGGGAAGCAACAATGGGAATGGGGAAAATCTACAAGTGCACAGTGGGCCAAACTTGTATATGAACTAGTACAGCTCACTGGGAACCCTGATGTGCTCTAGCCTATCAGTGACACCAGACCCTCATAGGGAACCTAGGGTGGATGACGTTATAGGGGGAAAAGATTACTCCTTCCTAGTAGACACAGGTGCAACACACTTGTGCACATGTGAAGGAAAGTTTTCCTTGTCCAGCGAGGCCATAGATACTCAGAGTTTCACAGAAGCTCATAGTCGAGTTCCCTTTACAAACGCACTCCCAGTCTCCATAGGAGAATGCGAAATTAATGTACCCTTATTATACTCACGTCAGACCCCAGTAAATATTTTGGTTCGAGACCTAATGACAAAGTTGAACATGACAATCTCGTTCACAGAGGAGGGCATAGTCTGCTCAACTCCAGGAATGCACTACTAAAATGTATGTGAAATAATTAGAGCATACTCAGGACACATTGCCATGAGGGCCATGCCATTAGAGCCAGAAATGTTCTCATACGGCATGCGTGTGCTTATGGTGGCATCACCAGGCCTTGCATATAACATAATGAGAACCCCTGATGAATTTTTATTCAGAACAAGAATACCTATGCATGAGGAAAAGGGACAAGTAATTCCCTTGATAATACATGCAGCCGTAGTGCGAGGGAAAGTTGTTTTTGTTGACAGTTACAATGATGAGGGCAGACAAAGGTGCGCGATTATCGCCATTGAAGAAGGATATCGAGTGACTGACGTCACCGATGATCTTTTTGAAGAACAAGCAGAAACAAGAGAGACAATGGTAGAAGTAAGCCTCACCTTTCTGGTAAAGATGATGAAAAGAGAGGTACCTCAGAGAATGATTTCGTCACTAAAACGTCCTGAATATTTTGATGATGACATAGCTAAAGTGCCTACCTCAGTGTGGACTACTGGACCCTATGACGTGGGTCTCCTGAAGGGGGTGGCAGAAGTAAGAATTAAATTGAAACTACTTCAAGCCCTAAAGAAGGCCCAAGTGACAAAAGAAAAGATTTAATGGTCTGCAGCCATGGAGGAAGGGTTTGCTGAACTCAAGAGAGCAATGTGTACAGCTCCAGTTCTTGGAATTCCCAATTATGCCGAGGAATTTTACCTCACACACAAATGGCAGCGTCATGATGGCAGTGCTCCCTCAAAGAACTTCCTTGGGGTACAAACCCCTAGCATACTAAAATGGGAATCTGGACCCAGTAATGAGAGGCCACTTCCCATGCGAACAAAGTTTAGCTGCCGCATCATTCGCCATAGAGAAGTCTACAACCAATGTGATGGGATGCTCCATGATGTTGTACGTCAAGCACTCACTATTTGCCATTCTAGAGAATGCCATTCTAGAGATGTCAATGTGCCCCAGAGGGCACATTGACATCTCGAGAGCTTCTACTTATGAAGTGATCATATCAAAACTATCGATCAAAATAGTCCGATATAATATAGTAAATCCAGCCATGTTTATCGCAGAACCAATCACTGAGGGAGAGTTGATACATGACTGCGCAAACTACAAAGAATTCTATGATGAAATCCGTAGGGTGAAAGAAAATGCCTTGGCAGGTGGAGAGATTGTCTTTATTGACGGGTCATCAAGGATCAAACAAAGTGATGGGCAAAGATACACAGGCATTGTTGTAATAAAGCACACAGCAAATGGAGAGTTTCAAGTGCTTTTTAGTGCATGAATACCATCTCATTATTCAGCAGAGGCTGCAGAATTATTGGCGTTGATACTCGCCATTGAGAATCGCGCAGACCAGGAAGTAACGGTGTACAGTGACTCTGCCTATGTGATGTTGACAGTGCACACAGGCTTATCACGCTGGGAAAGGAGGGGCAACCTCAGAGCGGACGGCACGCCAGTGCAGCACGCAGCCTTATTGGACAGGCTGATGAAGGCACTACAGCGCCCAGTGGGCATAGCGGTCGCGAAATGCGCCGCCCACACCAAGGGGACAGATTTGATCTCCCTGCAGAACCAAGCAGCAGACATGGAAGCCAAGCGTATGGCATCCAAAAGTGAGACGATTATGGAAGGGGAAATGGTGTGCACAAATGAAAGGATGATGGTTGCTCGATCAACTTCCGAAGCCTATAATGATCTAGGACAAACCCAATTAATGGAGCTCCAAGGGGAGGCACCGCAGGAAGAAAAAAACCTGTGGAAACATCGAGGGTGTTCTTTAAACCCCTCTAACAACTTGTGTGACAAGACAGCACTGGTAAACCAGTAATGCCTGTAGCCCTATTAAAAATAGCGCTGAAACAATTACATTAACCGGCGCACATGACAAAAGAGAATCTAGCAGCAGCGCTCGCAGAAACATGTTCATACCGAATTTAGCGGAGCATGTTGCATTTTTTATGGTGAACTGCATGTTTCTGCCAGCAATTCACCGCTGGGCACACATTAAAAGTAATAAGAGGAGTCATCCCCAGGACAAATGGGCCTTTCAGGCACTTGCATGTCGATTACGTCGACATGATTCAAGTTTTCAACGGGTACAGATAGCTAATTCTTGTGGTGTGTCCATTCACTAGATGGATAGAAGCAGGTCCATGTACACACCCAGACTCTACCTGTGCGGCCACATTTTTTGTGAGAAAAGTGTTTCCCAGGTGGGGGGTGTGTGAAGCCATGAGATCAGATAATGGGGCCCACTTTGTTAATACAGTGTTTGAACAGATTAGCTTGCTGCTTGGTATAAAGCACAAGTTCTCATCAGCGTATCATCTGGAAGGTAATGGGATATGTGAGAGGCTCAACAGCTTGTTAAAGGAGAGAATAGCCAAGATGAAGCTTACTCTAAAGAGGGGATGGTTGCACTGCCTTCCATTGGCACTGTATGCTCTTCGGAACCAACCTGGCTCTGACGATCATTTTACGCCACATGAGATAGCCACAGGAAGAAGAATGAGAACTCCCCTCACACCCCGAGATAGAGCTAGATGGGATTTCCAGTCAACAGGAGAGGTTTTAGGGTCTGAAATGCAAAACTATCTGAACTGTATGACATCTTGCCTTACTGTAATTTCAGACCAGCTGCAGCGACGATGAAAAGGTGCAGCGCAGCACAGAACACAGAGGGAGACACTGCATCAGACTCAGTTCAAGGTCTACATGTTCCACTCGTCTTCCCTGGTGACGCCGTCTTGGTGAGAAACCATACAAGGAAAAAGTGGGATGAACCAAGATTCAACGGTCCTTTCATTATAGAGGACTGCACTCCATCCGCTGTGAAGCTACAGGGCAGGAGAGCTTGGATTTTTCTCGGTGACATTAAACCTTACATCGTAGAAAGCCCCCTGCCTGCACCCCAATGAGAGGAATCGATGAGCAATGGGGAAGAACCACAGCACGTGCAGACGAGATCCATGACGAGGAAGAAGGACGCATGACCAGCAAAGTAAAAGACAAAGAACTTTTTGCAAAGGGTTGTGGCTTCATTTTGGACATTCCTTTAAGCAAAAAAGAGGATAAGGACGTAAAACAGACATTCTGTGCATCCTAGTTGCAGGGTGAGTAAGAAAATGTTGCTTATCAGCCACAGCATAGTCTGTTGATTTTGAACTTTGGACTGAGGCACACTAAAAAGCCTTGATCAGAAAGAATATGCCAAATGTTGACCAAGGACTCATGAATTGAAATAAGATGCAGTACCCCATTCCTTCCACACCGAGACCCTACTTCAATGTCACTTATGGTGTCCACGGTAGAGACATCACAAAGGACATAGTTACCTACTTCAACCTAGTGCTAAGATCATACCCGTCATTAGTAGGAAGGATCACAAGTGTCGCAGACTTTCTCCAAGATCCTGAAAACAAAAAAATAATAAGGCAACTGCTTACTGTCATTGCAGAACAATTCATTGTACTCCCAGAGTGCAGTGAGAAAGAAGCAAATGTTCCCAACTCAGGCGGAAATAGATGAGCTCATCAACACTCTGTTATTTCGCATAATTGAAGACTGTACATCTATTGTCGGGAGAACAACGGATATGTTAACATTCCTTCAAGATCCAACAAATACAGAAAATCTAAGTCATCTCCTAAATATCATAATCTTTTTGGTCGCACTTCACGTAAGCGGACAGTGCAGACATTGTTTACATCAAGGAAAAAACATATGATCCTGAATCTCAACGAAAATTTGGACATATGTCTCTATCACCAGGAGACATTCCTCGGCGATCCAGTAAAGAGTACTCAGCTAAACATGCTCTTGCATGCTATTATAGCTCAAATCAACACTTCCAATCTCCATCGAGTCCTTAGGAGAAGATCGTGAAACCTTCCGCGGAGGGACAGATCGAAGGAACTGAGTCGAGAACTCCAGTTGTTACATTTGTTGGTAGCTTTCCATATTTCTTCATACTGACTAGTGTCCAGCATGTCCTCAGGACTGAAGCAGATTCGGGAGGTGGATTAAGAACTCATCTACTTTGAACATGCAAAGTAAAAAGACACACCAAAGTATTCATTAAATTGATTTCTTTTCCATAGTCTAGCAAAAGAACTGTATCCTGAATTAAAAAACAATTTTCACACGCAACAAGGGGAAGGTAAACACCTTTTGAGCACCTGACACTCCTAAACTCAGAACTTTAAGGGTGACATTGAATAAGGAAATACTAACATCAACAATTGGTGAACGATCAAGATGGGGGCCCAGAGCAGCATCCTGGTCCTCCCACAAGAAGAGAGGCATCCTGGCTTCTCTAGAAGGAAATGCTGTCGCCTCATGTATTGAACCATTATGTACTTATGCATTGTATTCATCATTATTTTACTGTCATTAACAATCAGAACTGCATTCTATATTGGTGCACAAAGCGTTCCAATTTCAGTGCACCCACCTAATGAAATACGCATAAAACCCACAACCCGCAAAGGCACCCAGATCTTATATAGTTATTCCAGTCCCTAGAAGATCTGATGGTGGAGTGAGTGAACTTGAAATGGATGTGACTAGCAATGATACACACACTCTTGTGGTAATGAATGAGCAGAAAAGCCAGAGACATGGTCGGCAAGGGATTAATGAAGTAACATCACTAATAAATACATGCACGCAAACACTGAATGCACACGAAACAGGCCTAGTATCAATAACTGCAGACCACAAACCAAAGCAACAGAGAAGAGACTGCCTGCCATAAGAAACTCCACAGCGGATGTTATAAGAAAACAAGAATTAGAGCAAAAACCAACAGAAGCAGTTATATCAGAAACTCTTAAGAAAGCAAGGACACACTCAGAAAAGCTCTCTGAAAGGACAGAAATGTTAGTAGACTTACTATTCCTGCACATAGCCAGAGCAAGGAAACTGCATGAGGAACTGAAAAATAAAACCGCAGACACGGGGCCTCATTACGACCCAGGCGGAAAACCATGGCGCTAACAGCACCATGGTCCATGCCGGTAACTTACCGACTCCGCCATGGAGAAAGGGGGAATTACCACCCCATTACAAGGTTGGCGGGGTGGTAATTCTCCCTTCCTCCATGGCCCTTCCCCATTCCCATTTTTGCCCCATAGGGCATAATGGGAATGGGGAAGGCGGTAATTACGGTACCGCAAATTGCAGTACCGTAATTAGCACCAAGGTCCCTTTGCGGGTCCATTCCTTAACGGCTGGGAAAACCAGCCGTTAAGGTGGGAACCCGCAAAGGGACCTTGTAATCTGGCGCTAAGGGATTACCGGTACGGGTACCCTTACCAGTACCGGTAATCCCTTAGCGCCAGGGTCGTAATGAGGCCCACCGTATTACCAAGAATATATGCTCCAACACAAGGCACACGTACCAGTTCCACAGTACAGCCATATACTGGACCAGTGACAGGTTGGTGGGTATGGGCACTTTCATCCAGCAGGAAAAGGATGTATGAAGAAAAAGGAAGAGATGCCAGACTCCTGTCCACTCAAATTGCCCAGATGTGAAGGCCTGCACCTTGGATCAGGATACCTGAGAACCCTCCAGCAAGAAAAAGCTACACAAATGCATTCAGAGATGTAGTAATAGCAAACTACATGAAAACCTCAAGAATCAAGAGAAGTACGCATGAAGACGACAATGAACTGAACGATTACCTGGATAGCACAGCACAACTAGGAAACAACATTTGGTACCAGCACATGAAGGAAGTTGGAAGATGAATTCCGAGGGGAATGCTATGTTTGTGCTTTCCTACTGTATAGCACGGGAAAATCCAAGATCTTTGTGGCTGTAGAAATTGATGTCCAGACAGCGCACTGTCTTTCACACGTAGCCATGTGCAAAACTAGAGGCCAGTTTATGGGAAGTGACGCTTCACTGATATGGGCAACTGAAACAGCCTATCCCGATGAAGATGATTATGTTCAGGACATTAAGACAAGAAACAGAGCTCATACGAGGAATCATCTGATCAGATACGAGAATCCTGGAGTTAAAGGAGCAGGAGTAAGATGGGAAGTGAACCCAAGACTAAATGTCCAAGGAAATACTCCAGAGGAAGCTCGAAAGTGGGAAAACAGAGCCCAAATGCAGATTTGGGGAAGAGTGCTTTCACCAGACGGATGGGAGAAAGAAGTGGTGATTTGCAGAGCTTGGATGATCACTGGACTCTACAAAGAAACTGTCAACATTGTGCAAAATGGCTGCAAGCCATTATGAAATGAAATGATATTTTATTTATATTGCGCTCGTACACAAGTGTTTCAGAGCGCGAAAAACAGAGATTATGGCCAAATCCTGCAAAACTACTAACATGGGTCGAAGACAGAGGAGGACCCTTGCAGATAGTACCACTGGAAAGCCCAAAATTCTGCTTCAGAAACAATGGCACAAGAAAAATGGGAGAGAATCAGAACTGTGGATGAGTTTTTGATGCTCCAGGAATGGTTCATGGAACAACAGTGATCATGGATCATTATTGGGCATGTGGATCCAAAGCATACATCAGACTGCCAAGAGACTGGGGAGGCATATGCACGATTGTGAATGTCCACGTTCCAGCATTATTGATCCCGAAAAGTGACCTGAACATTGACAGTGTCCCGAAAGCAGATGCTCACCTGAGGAAGAAGAGATCTGTGGAACTGATACCTCGAATGAAGAGAGAGAATTACTTTTCTGCCAAATCAGAAGAAGCTTTTCATGCAATCCCATATGAACACCGGCTGTTCAGCCTCACCTCATCAGTATTCACAACAATATTCATGCCAAGATTCCAAGTTGGAGCCATACTAAATGGTTGCAGATAACCCGATGGGAGTTACTGCAAACGATCAAAACAACCATAAAAGGATTCAATGCAATGAAGGATGAGCTAAGAGCCATCCGACTGATGACTCTTCAGAACAGATATGTGCTTGACATGATCACAGCTATGGATGGAGGAGTTTGTGCCAAATTAGGAGAATCATGCTGCACATTTACACCTTCTCACAACGATGAAAATGGAACCTTAACAGAGGCTATAGGTATGCTGACAAACCTACAGAACCAGATGATCAATGAAACCGATAAAGTTGATGATGACACCTTGTTTGTATCACTGTTTTCATGGGTTCGACAGTGGATGCATTCAAGTTCCTAGGAGCCTTACTAGTGATGATATTGCTAGGATTTTGCGTTATCAAGATAATAATCTCACAGTGCCAGAAAACTGCGAAGAAAGCCATAGGGATGAAGATCATGATTGATGTCAAACCAGGATGGAAGTTCAGAGATCTGACTGACGAAGAAATAAGAGACTTTGTGTAGACTAGCAAGCATGCACCAGAAGGTACAACGTTTCACTATCCCAGGAAACATAGAAATTATGTGGGAAAATGGATTTATTGCAATCCAAATGGACAATGTCAGCTGATGAAATGGAACAAGGACGAACATGTAAAGACAGCAGGAAACCTGAGAGGAGTGACAAAGATATGGACACCAAAAAGACACTTCTTCAAGCCATCATGTACAGAACCAGAAGAGGGAATGAGCCCAGAAGAGGATATGAAGATGAATACGGAAGAACCAAGTAAAATGAATCCAAAAGAAGAACAAAGAAGTGGTCGATAAATCGACCAGAGGGGGAAGTGTAGAGGAGGTCCCAAATATAGCCTGCACTCCAGTCCCCCATCTTGAAGTACCAGGAACATTCACACCAAAATATGTGACGTATGAATAGCAAATAAACCAGCAGAGAGCTGCAGTAGAGCTCTGCCAAGTACCTATCAAAAGCACAATACCTATTCAAGTACCAATAACCAGATAACCATGGGCAGTAAGGTACCCATTGAGAAAACCCTACCAGCAAATGAGACGAAATGAAGATTGTTTAAGTACTGTACAGGAAGAAACCAGAAAATCCTTAATGGAGGGCGAATGGTGACATCACGAGGTCCCAGATAGAAGGCATGATGACCCAAGGATGACACAAAGAGACAAAACACCTGGAATAAAGATATCATGAACCTAAAAGAAGAGAACATTGTTGAAATATGGGAGAGCTTAAGCTGAATGCATGATGAAAGTATATAACCAGCTAACGCTTGTACATATGCTTGGAAAGGCAAGAAGCTAAAGAAAACAGTGTGGCTTCCTATGCTATGTAGAAGAATAGAGCGACAAGCGCCATTGTACATAATCTACCTCAAAACGAAGTACAATATTATAAATGCGGGTCCACTTTGCATAAAAAGCATAACCAACCCAGGTTATTACAGGCCAAACGTAAGAAGTTTCATATTCTAGCATCAAGAGGAAAAAGGCCGAATCAAAGCTCGGCAGAGCCAGTTCGTGCCAGGGAAGCCAAGGTCACATAGATAGAAGCTGCAGACAGTAGCTACTTTTAATTGAAGATAAGAACAGAATATCCTGCCTCTGAAGAATCGAGATAAGAAAGCGAATGCAGGTGGCAGGGTGAAATGAAAATCAAATGCACAAATGGAGAGAAACGAGGCTAATCCATGGTGTACTAGCACGTAACCAGCTGAGCGAAAGGAGGCACGGGTTCACACCTATGCCTGACACCGGCCCAGACAGAGATATCAAAACCTTTCCAGACAGAAGATGCAGTTTCGGGGCAAACCACAGTGAACTAATTGACACATAGCCCATAAAGTGATGATTGATTGTAGGAAGGCAGGGTGAGCTAAGGGACGCCCCGATCCTGGTTGACCATTCTGTGTGCTGCTAGGCAAGGTGGAGAGTTAAGCATGGGGTTGATGCCAACCTAATCACAGTGGACCTAATAATCTAGGGTCCTATAGTTAGTAGATCCAATGAGGCATTGTACTTTTAGTGACGTTTATAGTAGTCATTTATGAAGGAAGGGCTTAGATTCTAACCTGACAGTATTTACCCAATCCCCTCACTCCTTTACCATATACAGATATAGCACCTATATTAAAGTTACCTTTTCCGAAACAATTAGAATTGCATGTTAACCTTTCAGTGTTACATGTCAGATTATGATGCGTTTTTGGCATAAAATGTATGTTTTGTATGAAGTTCTAGGGAGTTGAAGCGAGATGGCTGTCACACTGCTGTCGATTTCCATGTTTACCCATTTTTTGTACTTGTCATTAAACGGACTCCCCTTTGCCAAACCATTCAGTTGTCCTTATTGATTGGTGTTGGAGTAAGAGACCCTGCACCCCCATCCATCTTGAGGGGCAATTTATCACGTTTTAGAGTACTGCAGAGCAAACCCCGACTCTATGGGCCGGCCGGGGGTCTCTCGGTACAGAAGATTGGAGTGTGGAGGGAGAGGGGGAGACACTGGCGAGAGTAGGCAGACAAGATAGCGAGCGGCAGTCAAGTTGCACAATAGGACAGACTCTCAGGGTTAAAGTGCTCACAACTGCTCAACTTTAGAACCGGTGAGGAGCCACCTAAGTTTGAGAATCCTGTAGCGGAGAAAAATGCCTAATTTTCACAGTCTAAAATTTAAATACTGGTACAGTGCATATTACAACAACATGTGGAGAACCACCTAAGTTTGAGAATCCTGTAGGGGAGAAAAGGGCCTAATTTTCACAGTGAAAAATTTAAATACTGATACAGTGCGTATTACAACAACATGTGGAGAACCACCTAAGTTTGAGAATACTGCAGGGGAGAAAAGGGCCTAATTTTCACAGTGCAAAATTTAAATACTGTACAGTGCATATTACAACATGTGGAGAACCACCTAAGTTTGAGAATCCTGTAGGGGAGAACAGGGCCTAATTTTCACGGTGCAAAAGTTAAATACTGATACAATGCATATTACAACAACATGTGAGGAACCACCTAAGTTTGAGAATACTGCAGGGGAGAAAAAGGCCTAATTTTCACAGTGCAAAATTTAAATACTGTACAGTGCATATTACAACAACATGTGGAGAACCACCTAAGTTTGAGAATCCTATAGGGGAGAAAAAGGCCTAATTTTCACAGTGCAAAATTTAAATACTGATACAGTGCATATTAAAGCAGCAGGGGGGACAAAACAGCCTTGTTTAGGAGTCTGAATGTGGGGTAAGCAGGCAGGCTGGTGGGAATAAACCTGAAGTGACTGACTGACAACTGGCATCTCCTGCAACAACCTGCAGACACAACAGGAGCCGCAACAATGGGAGCCGCCCTTTGCCTTAGGGGCCCTTAGCCGTGGGGCTGCCGGGCAGGGGCTGCCCTGGTAGCACCTGTAAAGAGGAGCAGGGAACGGGAAACAGCCAAGCAGGGTGAGCTGGGAGGCAGGAGGGAGGGAGGGGACACCTGAAGACCACGGCGTGGGAGAGGGGGCAGGGGAGAACACAACGAGGGAAACAGGAGCACAAACTAAAGCTTTTAAAAATGCACACTGCCCACAGAGGGGCACAATGCCTTCAGATGGAGCCTGCAGTCGTCCGCTCAGCCCTAGATGGAAGTGGCGAGCGCGATGACTGCTAGGCTACCTAGCTTGGACTGGGAATGGGAAACAGCCAATCATGGCGAGATGGGAGGCTGGGAGGTGGGAGGGAGGGAGGGGACACCTGAAGATAATGGAGAGGGAGAGGGAGCACGGGAGAACACAACGAGGGAAACAGGAGCACAAACCAAAACTTTTCAAAATGCATACAGCCCACAGAGGTGCACAATACCTTCAGATGGAGCCTGCAGTCACCCGCTCAGCCTTAGATAGAAGTGGCGAGCGCGATGACTTCTAGGCTACCTAGCTTGGACTGGGAATCGGAAACAGCCAATCAGGGCAAGCTGGGAGGCAGGAGGGAGGGGACACCTGAAGACCACAGAGAGGGAAAGGGGACAGGGGAGAACACACAAGGGAAACATGAGCACACACCAAAACTTTTAAAAATTCACATGGCCCACAGAAGGGCACAACACCTTCGGTTGGAGCTTGCAGTCACCCTCTCAACCCTAGATAGAAGTGGCGAGCGCAATGACTTCTAGGCTACCTAGCTTGGACTGGGAATGGGAAACAGCCAGTCAGGGCGAGCTGGGAGGTGGGAGGGAGGGAGTGGACACCTGAAGACCGCGGAGGAGGAGAGGGGGCAGGGGAGAACACAACGAGAGAAACAGGAGCGCAAATCAAAACTTTTAAAAATGCACACGGCCCACGGAGGGGCACAATACCTTCGGATGCAGCCTGCAGTCACCCACTCAGCCCTAGATGGAAGCCTTCGCACTTTTGTGTCCTTAAGGGTCCTGGCCTTGCTCCCAATCGCCTTCAGCCCCTCCTGCTCCAGGACTTGCCCTTGACCATCCACTGGCCTGTGTTCTCTCACAGGACTGCACTTATTCTATTTGCAATTGACCACTCTTTACTATTGACTTTGTAACCTCTGCCAAGCACTTACCAGTTCCCTGCAACGTACTCCCTGGCTCTTCCCCCTCTGGGGAATTTTCTAGCACTTACCCCCCCCATTGCCCTGTCCCTTCTCTCTCTCTGCACTTGCATGATCTGAATGCTCATAAGGCCTATTAGGGCCTGCTCTATCCTTTTCATTACTGTATTCTATTGCCTTTATCCCATGTTCCCTCCCCTTCCCTGTGGGCGCTTTGAAACACAATGGGCCTCATTACGAGCCACCAGGTATGGAAATAACAGTGGCGGCGGTACCGGGTGATCTCGAGTCCTGCAGGCGGAGGTGTCATTCTCGCCAGTTCTGACCTGGCAGGTTTAACACAGCCCGCGTGCAGGCGGATGTGGAAACACCGGCACCATCACGAGATGGTGCCAGTGTTTCCATGGTCCCCATTCCCATTGAGTCCCATTTTACCGAATTCTGCCTCCGGAATTCCCGGGTCACCGAGGTTGTAATGCCCCGGTGATTCCAGGAATCACAGAGGCAGAACGGCAATACGAGTCCGGCAGTAACCAAGCTGGAAAAACCGGTAGGTTACCGCTGGACTCGTAATGAGGCCCAATGTCTTGCTGTATAAGTGCCTTACAAATGATTAGCAAAATAAAACATACATAAACAAATTACCCTTCCAGAGATGGAATTACCCATATCATTTTATTAAATTAATCAAAATCAAAAAGCCAAGACTTCACCACCCTTAACAAATGGCAATCAGTCACAGCACCTGATTGTGCACATTATGAATGCACACATTCAAATGACATGATAGACTCCACCATCCCTCACAAATGGGATGTACTTTAAAATGCAGAGAAAACAAAAGCATCCCATTGTGCATGTTTGAATGCATGATACCACCATGTCTGACTCTTCAAGCATCATGTTGCAGCACTCGCATGAAACAGCACTCGCATGAAACACTGTTGTCACATTTGCATTTCTGTCGCTAATAAAGTGATTTTAAAAAAAACAACCTTTTGTTGTACATTTGACAATGAAGGGCCCTTTATGAGTATTGTTAGGCAGAAACCTGTGCAGTTCCCTTTGGGAACACTGCAAAAGATTTAGGACTACAGGTGTTAGCAGTAAACCCACTTGGTAGCAGTCTGTACCACCCAGATTTACCTGGTAGCTGTGGCTGAGTAGTCAGACTTCCCTCAAGAAGAGTTAGGCACACTGTTTGAAACACTCCAGCACTCTTATTGTAAAACACTCTAAACACAGTTACTATTATAATATATACAACCCGTATTCCTTATCAGACAAGTCTTAGTTAACACCACTTATTTCCAGACAGAGGTGAGCGCTTAACTATAGATGGCACTCCAATAAGTTCATGAAGAAGGAAGGGAAAAAGACAGAATATGGAAAGATACACCATTCTAAGATTTAGGAACACTATTAGCAAGGCAGAAGAGCAAAAGTCACTTGTGAGCCAAAGTCCTTAGGCTGGGCCCACTCTTGGAGACCAGAGCACAAATGCGCCCAAGATCACACAGTTACACTAGGCTTTGAAAGTCTTGCAGAGAGTTTGAAAAGAGTTTAGAGAGGCTCAGAAAAGTTTAGCCAGGGTGTCCCAGGCTAACCCAGGGTCGAAAGCCGGGGGCTAAATCTACCCCGTACAGTCGGTGGCAAGGGAAGCCAGGCGGAACACGGTACCTTAAGTGGGAAGGATCCTCCAGCGGTGGCAGTTGTTCCTGGCAGCGGGTGCAAGTCTCGGCGTTGTCCAAGGGAAGAGACGATCTCGACTTGGAGGAAAGCTTAAGGTCATTGCACTGCCAATGAAGAAACCAGCCGCAGAGTTTTCCGGTTAAAGGTATTACCCTTTATTTCGCGGTCGTGGTAAAACGTGGTATTCCGGTTGCCGGGGTGCTTGGCACAGGCAAGGCGGCCACGAGATGCGTCTGGAAGGCGAAAAGACGGTGAAACTGGTTATCCCCACCAGTCAAAGGAAGAAGACTCTCCGGTGGGAGATCTCCTCTGTCGTTGGGAAAAGTGGTGAGACGGTCCAGCAGGGCTCCACCGGTGGTGTCATCGTGGCAGGTCGGCTCAGCTTCTCCCTCGTCAGATTCTTAGGTCCTGTGGCGACTTCTGAAGTTCCAGTCCCCAAAGCCCTGCTTTTATGCAGAAAACCCCCATTCACTCAGCCTAGCTGTCACTCAAACATGCTAAGTGGTGAGCCGGCCGGCTCACCACTTGGGCCAATCAGGACGGAGTGCGACTTGAGTTGCCCAGGCAACTCAGTCCAGGGTGCCTAAATCCCCCTCCGCCCCTCCTAAGTACCCCAGACAGAGTGGCACCACTTTGGAGCGCTTCTGTGGAGAAGCCCGCCAAAAAGTGGAACAAAGGGCTCGACTTGGGTTGGAGTCAAAGAAGAGAACACAAACGCCATTTTAGAACTGAGTTTTGGCAAAAAATACCAACCGGAGAATTAATAATAATTAAATAAACCGGCGGTATGTTCGAGGCTATCGTAATTAAATAAATAAAGATAGTAACCTCGAACAATGGGAAAATCCCATAGAGAAATATTTGCGGTTGAATATAAAAAGTAGTATCCACTGCCACCAGCCAAAACTCGATCAGGGGGGAAGGAGACGTGCCCCCTCGACTAACGGACCCCGGGGCAATCGAATTGCCCTAGCCAGTACGTCCACAATATGATGGTTTGTACTGGTTCTGTCCAGAATTTAAGACTAGTAAAGTCAATGTTGACTTTACATGCCCTGGGAGTAGTCAGTCCCAGGGTATGGAGCCTATACTGGGGGGTCACTATGACACCCCTGTGTTACTGCCCTGAGGGTGCTGTGTAACACACATCACAAAAACACATGAAGCCCTATGGAGTAAAAGACCCCATAGCCCATTAAACACATCTAGAGTCAAAGGAACACACTCAAATCATGTCCAAGAGGGAGGGTAAAAGAGTCTCACTCTTGGCAGGAGAAAAAATTAAACCCCAAAAAATCCAGCAAAACTGCTAGGGGACTCACTAGGTTAGGAAATTCAGCCTAAACAGAGAATTCTCCCTAACAAGTATCCCCAGTTAAGTCGCACTAGTTAAATGAATGCAAATTACACGTTCTTTGCCTTCCAAGTCTAGGGTTCCAAAGAGGGCTGTCTCTTGTCCTATTTCGGTGGAATAGCGTTGGACTGGGCTACCCCATTTTTGGGTTGAATTGGCTTTATACTCTATGACTTTGACTTCTAAACTACAGTTTTGGTACTGGTTTTTAATACCCCATACTAAGCACCCGGTCCTTTGGCATGGAGAAATGCAGTCCACTATGCAAGCTTAATTCACTCTCTGCCTCAACCCCCTGAAAGTGTTCATTTATATTTGCACTTATTTAATAACAGGGATGTCATTTTAATAAGGAATACCATACATACAATGTGGCATATAGGTGGTGCCTGGGATGGGTGGCTTTATAATAGGTAGGTAAAAGTCTAAACTAATGGGAACCAGAGATGGAAATATGAAGGAGCATATGCGGGTACTTGGAGAGGAAACAGAATAAATCGCGTAATGAAAGTGGGTATAGTGTCATTAAAAGGTATTATATACATATTCTGTAATTGCATGTGGTTTGTTCTCAACAGGGATGGGTTAGATTTAATATTGCACGTCAATACTGTGGCGTAAGGTGCACATTGCGTGATAAGTGTATCTTAATAGTATTAGTGATGAATTAGCTTTGATGGTCGAGCAAGGGCCTTCCAATGGAAGTGATTGATTCACAGAAAAGAGTAAACTTGGGAAAAGGTGCAAGAGGAGCAGGACATTATGGCTTTAAGGAGGGAGGTGGAGAGTAGGGAGAGATGCAGTCATCTTGGTGTGGGAGAGGGACTCCACAAAGACATGTGTAGATAGAGAGGGATGATTTAAAGAGAAAGCAATTGTAAATGGAGAGCCATTCATAGTAGAGAACACATGGGGTGAGTTTAAGAACCTTGTTTAGTGGTGAGAAGGAGAGGGGAAAGTTAGGCAGTAGGCTAGAAAAGTATTTTTAACGTTTTGGAATCTGTAGAGAAAACATATTCTAACCAAACCAGCACAGACCATCTCATGCCAAAATAGTCATGCAGGCACCTGAGAATAACATTGTGCTGCATAGTGTTGGAAATCCACTGGCAATGCTAGGAGAATCAGTAAATCCAGATGCCTGGCATGAAATGTATCAAGTGGACACCTAAGGTTGAACAAGGGTTGTCCCTTTTTTGTTTCAGGGTCTAAGGACAAATTGAAAGTTGTTGATGAGATTTCGGCACATACACTCGTTCGGAAGTTGTTTGCCTTCCAATTTGATAAAGTAAACAGAAAGTAAACCTTACTCCATAATTCTCATATGTAGCCACTAGCAGAGCTTACCAGGTTCTTCTGTCTGGAGTACCAGATATATGCTGATGACTTCCAACATTTGCTGAGAGTCAAAAGGTATGTTGTGAAGTAGTACAAAAACCCAGTTCTTACTTTGGTCTTCGGTCAAGCTGCCGCAAAGCAGCACACAGCTTAATGAACTTCAGGAAACCCTATTCACTGGAGAGAAATCTAAAAACCTTTCTCTCAGCCTGCCACACCATACCTCCCTCAATCACCAGCAGCCTCTTGAATAAGGTCCTTTGCATCCTCCTTCCAAATATTGTTTGCAATTTCAGTATGCCTTTCAATGAAAAGCTCATTCTTTGTAGCCAACTTCCATGTGAAGCTGCTGTGCAATGTCAAGCTTGACATGACTTCCTTTACTCTGGCTTCTTTGAGCTCTTTTCCCATTCAGGCTAGATTGTGAAAATTCCATGTTCATAACTGCTACTCAGAACTCCATTGCTAATCTTTAAACTATTTAAAAGAAAGCTTTACGCATTGTCCACAACCTCAAGATATGTGATGATACCTTGGCTGCACTCAACTTTAGTAGATCCTGGCATCCTGCTGAATCCATTTTAGAATCCTTTGCTTTGCCAATAATTTTAAATCATGGCAATGGTTCTAAATACCTACAGAAACATATGAAGAATTACCAGCCTGCAAGACCCCTTGGATTAACAGACTCTCCCATACTCACCAGCACAATATACTCTGAGCATTCCCTAAGCAGATGTTTGGTTGCTGTTCAGGCTGCCATCTTTTGGAACTCCTCGAATGTCCATCAATGACACATGGGAAACTACTATTTATTCTGACAGTTCATTAAGACTCATCTGTTGGGCCTTTTGTTCCAGTCCCTCTTTCATCATTTCTATATGTTGGGTTCCTTCTGCCTTCACCTTATAGTCCTCAAGTGTATATTCCTGCTCACATTTTTCTTTCTGGCTCCTGCTTATCTTTCTCCAATAATGTGAAATGACCGCTTGATTTCAAGGCTGAGTGACAACCACTAAATAACCACAAAATATGCCTGAAACGAACCAGACATATTGGCTTTGCCATGCAGTGATAAAATTGAGCGGTAATGGTCGGGTGCGGTGTTACTTTTCTTTGTTTTTTGTTTACCATTCCTCTACTTTTTACAACCATTTTCACCATTCTATATAGAGGATTTGTTCTTTCATGTCCCTGTGCAAGTATAACGTTGTAATATGAGCCTTGGTTACTAGTCACTCACAGTCTATTTTTAAATGATGACAAGACCAAACTCCTGATCATTGGCTCTCAAGCTTGTCTTAACAAACTAGACAAACACTATTCTTGCTTCAAAATTGAAGGGAACACTGTAAAAGTCTCCAGTGAGGTCAAAACGCTTGGGGTTTACTTGGATTCCACTTTATCTCTCAAAAACAAGTTAACACCACAGCTTCATCCATGGCCTACACCAACAAACTCATAAATGCCTGCAAACCATTCTTATCAACCAACAGCTGTATTACACTAGCCAGAGCACTGATCCTCTCGAAGCTGGATTATTGTAACACCATATTCCTTGGCTCATCTTCACGGAACTTAAACAAACTCCAAGTTGTGCAGAACAATGCCTTAAGATCGACTCTCAACATCCCACGTTCCAGTCACATCTCAACCTTCAGTAGGGACGAACATTGGTTACCCGTGAGCGAAAGAATCACATTTCGATCTCTAGTCATCATGCACAAATGTCTCTGTAACACAGCCCCGAAATACCTGACAGACACAATTTCTAAATCTCAGTCAGACAGACCTACCAGAACCAGCTAACTCAACCGACTCACCATGCCAAAATACAACTTAAAAACGACAGGAGGTTCCAGTGTCCCAGTGCTAGCAGCCAAATGCTGGAAATCTCTCGCTCCAGCCATTAGAGCAGAACCCTCATTTTGGTCCTTCAGAGCCAAGACAAAATCCTGGATTTTCTCCCAGACTCCTATCTAGCCTAACTGATTCACTTTCACACAGTATACTGTATATATTTGTATAGACAAACTGGCCATTATGTAATGCTCTTGCATCATTGGTTATTGTAGCTCTGTAGGCACCGGGCTGCTCACAAGTGTATTGTACATTATTTTGTAAATATGGAATTTGCCTGACTGTGTAACTCTGTAAAATTGTTATTGTTTGTATCATGACTTTGTAACTTTGTAAATGTGTTATTACTTGTATTGGGTTCTGTAACCTACTATGTATGCAAGTATAAGTGCCCGGATACCTGTCATTATTCCTGCCCCTCATGTCCCCAGCCCTCCAAGATGTCAGGCTGGAGCCAGGGCACGATCACCTACATGGCCCTCAAGGGCCTCTCCATCCCTCCAAAGACCCACTTGGAGTCAGACTTGGCGCTTGTGGCACCAGACTCACTCACTCCCATAGGATAACATTGGGGATTGGACTTGTAGTGCATTGATGGGGACAAGATGGATGCCCCCACATATTTTGGTTCCCAGAACTGCATGTGCAGTCTAGTCTTTTGGGTGTGGTTCAGCCCAGAGGCACCTGGGATACCCAGAGACTATTTAAGCCACGCCCAGGCTAAGAAAAATGCTTTGTGTTTTCTGCACCTGCAGCATGACACTCACTGTGTTCGGATCAGTCTCCAGTAGGCCTGCATCTTTCTTCTGCGCTCAGATCCTGCAAGAACAAGAAAACCGTTAGGAACAGCCTTACCTTGCGGCGCTTCTGCCCATCATTCATCACTTCTTCTGTTCTGCAGGCATCTTCGGCGGTGTCATTCCCATCCCGGCATGCCGCTTCCTAAGGAAAAGGGAAAAGAACAAAAAGAAGGAACTAGTAAGCATTCAACAAACCTTCGCTTATTTTTAAAGACTGTTCGAGCTTCAAACGCTAACCTGAATCCAGCCGCTCTGGGGCAACTCTGTCTCCGGAACTTCTCATCCATCTGCAAGAGGGAAAAGCCACTCCAGGTTAGCGTGGAAACATCTAGAGGCGCTGCATACCGCGTTTACTCACTGCATTTCTTCTTCATAACCGGCATCCACGCTGAAAATGTTGCGGCACCTAAAAGACACAGAAAAAGAACTCAGTTCAATACAAATACGAAAGGGTTGCATCGCGCATCGCGCTCTCACTCACCTTCAGCGCTACTCATCTCAGCAGCACATCGCCATCCCCGGACGCCGGCCATCATCTAAGGAAGGAAAGGAACGAAGTTAGAGAACTGTTCAAAAGACTCATTATACTTACCTGTCGGACTCTTGCCAGTGATGTAACTAGGCAGGAACGAGCCCGCATCAATCAACATGCCCCTGCACTGAAAGCAGGACATAGAGCACACTATCCAAGAAAACAAGGCCCAGTCGCCAGTCGAGTAGACTCCAGGGAAGGGTTTGAGGTCGTAAGGATACCAGGTGAGCGTTACAGAACACAAATCCTCACATCAAAATCCACCTAGGCATCATGGAAACGTCAGAAACTGACCAGTTAGCCCACATGTTGGGGCAGCTACGTTCCAAAGTACATGCAACCAGGCAGGAGACCAACACCCTGTGGAGAGAGATGATAGTAGCCAAAGAACGCACTGATGATTTAAGCCGGCATCTTCTCCAGTCACAAGCAGGGCATGCACCATTGCCGGGAAGCATGCCCTCGATGCCAGTACCGTCAGCCAATCCCGTTCAGATAACCCTTCCTGAAGCAGTTCCCTTGGCCCCGCCCAAACGATTTACAGGGCATCCCAAGAGGTATGCAACGTTCATGAACCAGTGCCGCCTGCACTTCCTTTGTCGACCAGGGGCCTTTCCGAATGACCAATCACGGGTCGCTTTTGTGCTATCCTACCTGAGTGGTATCGCCGCGGACTGGTCTGTACCCTTTGTGGCCCAAGACGATCCTTTGCTTCATGACATCAGGGGCTTTCAGCAGGAGATGGAAAAGCTGTTCGCCCGTCGAAACTCATGGGCAGGCTTTAGACAACGAATTTCTGTCCCTACGCCAAGGGAATCAAGACCTATTAACATACATAGCCACGTTCAATAGACTTGTAGTTGAAGCAGAATGGCCAGTGGAGAAGAGAACCACGTTATTTCATCAGGAGTTGCGGGGGGAGCTCAAGGATGTTCTCGCACAAGTAGTGAACCCCCCGAAAGACAGCTCAGAATTCACTAACCTTGTTGTTCAACTGGATCATAGGTTGCAGGACCAAAGAGCAGATCAAACCAGACCGGACCCTCGCCCTATGTATGTGGGTTCAAAGGACAATATTGCCCGCACAGCGGAAGGTTCAGGAGAACCAATGCAAATGGGGGGGGTCAGATCCTCCTTGACTAAAGTGGAAATGGATAAAAGGAGACAGCAGCAGTTATGTCTGTACTGTGGAAGGTCAGGTAATTTCCTTAAAGAGTGCCATGTGAAGCCACCAAGGAGGACGGTAGGGGCCACGGACAAGGAAGATACCATCAAGGAATCGGAAAGCTCCCCAGCCTGGCAAGTGTAGGGGTCCACTTGTCAAGCGAGGAAAGTGAACTACAGACCTCCAATTTTGCACTATCTGTGATCTTGATCAATCACCAACAACCATCTCGGATGCACGCAGTAAGAGCGTACATTAACAGTGGAGCCCTTGGGAATTACATCGACCAGGATCTTGCGGCAAAGATTGGACTTCCGTTACACCCTAAATCAACTACCGACACTGTTACCACTGTTGACGGCACAGAAATAGCTTCTGGTCCAGTATTCCAATGCACTGCAGCTTTAACGCTTCTGTGCCAGGATGTACACCAAGAATCTATCGTTTTCTACCTCATTAAGGCACCACAGTTCCGGTTGATATTGGGAATGCCATGGTTGGTAGCTCACAATCCTCAAATCGATTGGCGAGCAAAAGAATTGGCCTTTCCCGAGACTTGCTTCCACACATGTTATCGCCAAGAGAAACAACCAATTGACACAAGATCCTCCACGCTTGCGACTGTGGCAATCGTCACCCTACCAAGTGAATACCAGGACTTTCAAGATGTCTTTCAGAAAGAACAGGCTAATACCCTGCCACCGCATAGACCATACGATTGCCAAATCGACCTGATACCCGGCGCACAAATCCCTTGTGGGTGAATTTACGCACTCACAGAACCAGAAAACCAGCACCTGAAGGCCTATCTTGACCTATAGCTGGCCAACGGGTTCATCGGTCCCTCAAAGTCTCCAGCAGCCAGTCCTCTATTCTTCATACCAAAAAAGGAGGGGGACTTGAGAACGTGCATCGACTATCGCGCACTGAACCAGATTACCGTAAAAAAACGCTACCCCCTCCCACTGATCCCTGAATTGCTTGATCAAGTCAAAGATGCTCAAATCTACACAAAACTAGACCTGAGGGGGGCATATCACCTTGTTCGCGTAAAACAGGGGGATGAATGGAAAAACAAATGTTTGCACCAAATACGGCTTGTACGAATATCAAGTAATGCCCTTTGGACTTTGCAACGCGCCTGCAGCATTTCAATACTTCATGAACGATGTCCTACGGGTATTGATTGATGTCTGTGCTCTAGTGTACATTGACGATATTCTAGTATATTCCGCATCAAAGCAGGACAACGTTAAACACGTCCGATCCGTATTGGAGAAACTCTGTCAACACAAGCTCTACGCCAAGCTCGAAATGTGCTCATTTCACATCTCCGAGGTGGAATTCCTGGGCTTTATTCTCAGCCCGAATGGAATCCGTATGGATGTACACAAGGTAGATGCTATCCTGAACTGACCATCCCCAAATTCATTCAAGGGGGTTCAAAGTATGCTGGGTTTTGCAAACTTCTACCGCCGGTTCATCGCAGGATTTTCGCAAATCGTGCATCCCATCACGTCATTACTAAGGAAAAGCAACAAAAAGTTCCAGTGGACAACAGAAGCCGAGGAAGCTTTCCAGGAACTCAAAGCAAGATTCACATCTGCCCCAATCTTACGCCACCCTCGCCCTGATCTCCCATACCTGGTGGAAACGGATGCCTCAAGGATGGCTATGGGAGCCGTCCTCTCACAAAAGGACCCCAAAACGGGCCAGTTACACCCTGTTGCCTTCTGGTCGCGTAAATTCACACCCCCTGAACTCATTTACGCTATCACAGACAAAGAACTCCTGGCCATTAAGTCAGCCTTTAAGGCATGGCGGAACTACCTCTTGGGTGCCAGACACACAATCACCATAATAACTGACCACCGGAACCTCCAGTACCTAAAAACGGCAAATGCCCAATCCTCATGAAAACTACGTTGGGCTCTTTTTTTTGCTGAATATGACTACGTGATTATATTTCGACCAGGGGTAAAAAACGGGAACACTGATGCCCTTTCCCGTATGAGGGTGGAAGAGCAAGGGTATCAGACCCCTGACCCAATAGCAATCATCCCGAGTGACAAGCTCCTAGGAATCACAGCAACCATAACTCAGAAAGAATTACATGAAGAAATCCAAAACCTGATGAGTCTAGAGCAATTACAAGCGTGGAGTGCACAAGGAGAACATTACATGATAAAAGATCAGTTGCCCTACTTCAGGAATCGTTTATTCTTACCAAACCAAGAACTACGAGAACAGGTCATGTCCCGTTATCATGATTCCTTGATCGAGGGCCACCCCGGAATCGCTGAAACCCTAGCCAAGGTAAAACAAAATTATTGGTAGCCCACGTGGCGTAAAGACATTATCCAATTCATCCTATCTTGTGGAATGTTTGCTCAAAACAAGTCATCCAAGCAGAAACTGGCTGGGCTATTACAACCATTGGAAATCACACCAGCACCCTGGCACACGTTGTCCCTCGATTTTATTGCTGACTTCCCACCCAGTCAATGGTTTAACACTATTCTTGTGGTGGTGGACCTATTTTCAAAAATGGCACATTTCATTCCTCTTAAGGGGCTCCCAAATGCTTCCAATCTGGCAAAAGTATTTCTTGAAGGCATCATTCGGCTCCAGGGGTTTCCTTCAGTTTTAGTCTCAGACCGAGGTACTCAATTCATATCTAAGTTCTGGAGAAAATGCTGCTCTATGGCCCAGATCGACATCCGGCTATCCACCAATCACCATCCCCAAACGGATGGTCAAAGTGAGAGGACAAATCAGACGCTCAAGCAGTATCTGCGTTGCATATTACACCAAGCTGAAGGAAGCTGGTTAGACCTATTAAGGATAGCTGAATATTTATAATAATTCCCTACACACCAGCACTGGGCAGACACCCTTTTATATCATATATGGCAGGCACCCACGTACTTCTGAGTCGGACGTTCCTACAAACCTGGAAATGCCAGCAGTCAAAACCTTTCACACGACCATTTCTCAAACCTTTAAAAGGGCAGCTGAACACCTACTTCAAGCTAAGAATCGCCAAAGAAGTTTGCTGATAAACACCGAGTAAAGGCCCCCAACTACCAAGTGGGAGACAAAGGCAGGCTAGCGTCTAAACACGTGTCCATTAAAGGAACACAAACTTTCCGTCTAAGATACCTGGGTCCATTCACCGTCACCTCTGTGATAAATCCTGTGGTGGTCAAACTAGCTTTGCCATCAAACATGCAGATTCATCCTGTGTTCCACATGTCTCTCCTTAAACCTGTTCAACCTGGGACCCGGGTAGCAACACCACCGCAGCCAGTAGTAGTCGCCGGGGAGCCAGAATTCTACATCCTGGATTCAAAGTACATCAGATCCAAATTATACTACTTAGTATACTGGAAGGGGTATGGTCCACAAGACAGGACATGGGAGCCTTGTGAGTACATCCATGCACCTCGCTTGCTTAGACGATTTCATCAACACCATGCAAACAAACCAGGACCAGACAGAAGAGCCACCTTGAGAGGGGTTCTTTGGGGGGAGTGCTGTCATGATTCCTGCCCCTCATGTCCCCAGCCCTCCAAGATGCCAGGCTGGAGCCAGGCCACAATCACCTACATGGCCCTCAAGGGCATCTCCATCCCTCCAAAGACCCACTTGGAGTCAGACTTGGTGCTTGTGGCACCAGACTCATTCACTCCCATAGGATAACACTGGGGATTGGACTTGTAGTGCATTGATGGGGACAAGATGGATGCCTTCACATATTTCGGTTCCCAGAACTGCATGTGCAGTCTAGTCTTTTGGGTGTGGTTCAGCCCAGAGACACCTGGGATACCCAGAGACTATTTAAGCCATTCCCAGGCTGAGAAACATGCTTTGTGTTTTCTGCACCTGCAGCGTGACACTCATTGTGTTCGGATCGGTCTCCAGTAGGCCTGCATCTTTCTTCTGCGCTCAGCTCCTGCAAGAACAAGAACACTGTTAGGAACAGCCTTACCTTGCGGCGCTTCTGCCCATCATTCATCGCTTCTTCTGTTCTGCGGGCATCTTCGGCTGTGTCATTCCCATCCCGGCACGCCGTTTCCTATGGAAAAGGGAAAAGAACAGAAAAAAGGCATTAGTAAGCATTCAACAAATCTTCACTTATTTTTAAAGACTGTTCGAGCTTCAAACACTTACCTGAATCCAACCGCTCTGGGGGAACTCTGTCTCTGGAACTTCTCATCCATCTGCAAGAGGGAAAAGACACTCCAGGTTAGCGTGGAAATATCTAGAGGCGCCGCATACCGCGCTTACTCACCGCATTTCTTCTTCATAGCCGGCATCCACGCTGAAAACGTCGCGGCATCTAAAAGACACAGAAAAAGAACTCAGTTCAATACAAATATGAAAGGGTCGCATTGTGCATCGCACTCTCACTCACCTTCAGCGCTACTCATCTCAGCAGCACATCGCCATCCCCGGACGCCGGCCATCATCTAAGGAAGGAAAGGAACGAAGTTAGAGAACAGTTCAAAAGACTCATTATACTTACCTGTCAGACTCTTGCCAGTGAAGTAACTAGGCAGCAACGAGCCTGCATCAATCAATGCGCCCCTACGCTGAAAGCAGGACGGAGAGCACACTTTCCAAGAAAACAAGGCCCAGTCTCCAGTCGAGTAGACTCCAGGGAAGGGTTCGAGGTCGTAAGAGGTCAGAACAGGCTGAGTGACATCCCTGTGGATACCAGGTGAGCGTTACAATACCCTTGGGTTAGGTGCGCTATATAAGTAAATAAACTAAACTAAACTAGTCACTTAGACTATTGTAATGCCTTGGCTGCAATACCTTGTCACGTGTTGCACTGTGCTTCTGCCTACCCTCTTCCCTGCCGACACCACAGTTTCACTACTTTTCTCGGTACGCTTCTACCAATGTTGCCATGCTGACTTCAAAGTAACAAAAGCTCTGTTTCTGCAAATATGAGTTTTCCTGTTAAATATCACACTTTTTCAGTTTCTTTATTTCTGTCTGGGAGAAAGACGGTCAGTTCTTTGCAAAAACAATTTGCCTTCTCCTGCTATGCAGTTGTCTGTCATTGTCAATGTAAAGATTCCTGTCCCTTTTTAAAAAATAACTTTAAAAACAGGTTTTTATATAACACTTCCTGGCGGACAACTCCACCTTCTAAGTGATTTGAAAATAGTTGGTTGTTTTTCCCATTTTAATAATGTTAATTTTTTCAACTTCTTAAGGAAATCATGGTGTACGTTGGCATGCAGGTTTTTGTTCCAGGAGACACCAAGGTGCCTTAGACAGGCAACATGTATTCATTGTGCCCCAACTCAAAGGTATTCATTGCTCTGACATGACAAACAACATGAATTGTAGCGGATGAACTAGTCCACTGAGCCACAAGGCCAGCTGCCAAGTGGCCACTTAACTCAATGGTCTGCATGTTCCTAATCATTTGGGATGTTCCCTTACTTGTGTTCCACTGAAGAATCCTACATCACGGTTGTCAATCTGAGGAAAGAAGTCATAGTTCGTAGTTGCTCAGCTTGCCAAACATGTGTTGGAATAATAACAATCGAAGAGTAAATCAAACACCCCAATGCGGGTGAACTATTTCTATGTGATCTTGTTTATCTCAAATTTCATCAGTTTATAACAAAGTGGTTACACCAGAGTGAAATAGGGTTTGCTACATCTCACTGGGTAATTTTGATTTCCTGACTTCTAATTAGGCTTTATTTGTTTGAAATGAATGTGCGTCATTTAAGAAGAAATGTCAGAATTTCAATATGGGAAACGTTTGAAAAAAAAAAAAGATTAAAAATGTTCTGTAGTGCTTCAGTCGGAATACTGGTATTTTAAACTGTACTCCAGATTGTTATTTATTGCAGCTTCAACATCTGTCAAATGTTTTCGGAGCATGAATTATTACATTAATTTGTAATGTAATAATTTATGAAGAAACTATCCACTGTGCCGTAAACAACAATTATGCAGAAGTTTTTCGAAACATAAGTCATGTGTTGTGACAGCACAGACAGATCTCACATTCAGTCCTTCACTCACTCTTGCCTCTCTCTCACAGATGCCACATTTTCCATTTTGCTGCATCTAGCACAGAACACCTCATTTTGTTGATTGTCTAAGTAACAAAGCATTTGATGGAACCATTCGTGTGAAGTAAATGTGATATAAACTTGAATGTCTGAATGCAGAACAGAAAAAGACAGCAAGTTGTCCCATATGTGAGACCTGTCAGCCTAAACTTTGTTCAGTTTAAGATTTAACGAGTACCCTCAGGATTAAGCCTGGGACGAAGTATTCGTCTGAATACCGGCTCACCCAAATTCTCACCATATTCACGATCTGTCAAACCTCCTGAACTTTTATGAGATTGAGGTAAACGAGTTTTGGCAAGAAAAATCAACTATAGATCCTCAGCAGTCCCCTGCAATCTTTCAGAAAGGGAGCAGAGGGGTGTGGACTGGTGTCTATTGCTGTTTGAGTGCTGGAAACCTTTTACTTTCTTTTCTAGGTATGGCTTTTTGGACATGTGTGCATTTAATATTTGTATAGTATAAGGCGTGACAGAAAGAAGCCCCAATTTAAAATGAAAGGATGCTTTAGTTATCTGCTGCTTTAGCTCGAGAATTGTACTTTCATTTTTAGGTTCGGCTTTTTGGACTTCGAAACGAAACTTTGTATGATGTGCTTTTATTTTAAAGGAGAGAACATGTGTAGGGGGAATGTAGGCAGCACTGAACAGAATATAATTGTAGTTGTAGTTTTGAAAATACCACTTAAAAGTAATATGCATTTCAACGAATAGCAGGCTAGCCTTTGGTATTTCAATGTATTTGCCAGGCACCTCAACAATGTACTTTGCATATATGTACGGTGACTCCTTGAATGAACACATGCACACACACATGCAATTGAAATGAATGTATTTGCCACACCTTTAAGGGAACTGAAAAGATTTGGAGATGCTGGGAGAATTATTGAGGTTGTGGTGATCACAGGGAGTAAACATTCATGAGTAAACATTCATGACAGGTTGAGTGGCCGAGTGACACAGCACACCACATGCTTGAGCACATCGAGTGAGCAGTATGAGGGGAGAATTATTTGTGCTGGGCCAGCTTGTTTGAACAGGCAACATTCACATACTTTCAAAACAAGCAGTTGAATTCTTTTGGGAAACAAAGAACAAGTTGGTTTGCTGGGAAACATGTTGGAGGTAGAGCTGATTAGAGGCAGTGGTTATTCATGGCAGGTTGATTGGCTGTGAGATGCAAGACATGACCTGTTTGAACAGAGCAGAAGTAGGGCTTTGTATTAGCAAACAAAACAATCAGTTGAATTGCTTTGGCCGAACAAAAACAAATATTGGAGTGCTAGAAAACATTTTGGAGGTGGGGGGATCACAGGCGATGGGAAGTTGTGGCAGGGTGATTGTCTGATGCAACACACCACGTGTTGAGAGCAGAAGGAATACAGAGTCACTTGACTTAACTCCTGTGAACATTTCACCTGCTCAAGTTGATTTGAGATCATATGCAAGAGCATGAAACACTGGCCTCTTTCTGAAAAAGTGGCAGCCACTGTCTGTGGCATTTGAGCCAAAAAGCAACACCAAGAAATATGTCCTCAAAGCAAACGGCAAAACAGGAGAGAAGGTGAGGAAGGCACCAGGAAAAGGTTGCATGGTTCACTTCAGAAACCGTAACCAATGCAATTACTAGAAATACAAAATCCATGTGTAGTAGACTAGTACAATGAGATTCAATAACCACACGTTGTACGTCCACCACTGATACAACACAAACTACAAGCATTCAAACTCTGGTTCTTGAGGTGGCTACCCATCCTTTCAATGTCATCTCTAACCTAGCTCTTTGTGCCACTGCAGTGCATCCAGCTGAAACCCTAATTACTCTACTGTCAGAGTCTGGCACAAGTGAATATGCATCCAATGCTATCTTGTTGTAACATACCGTGGTACTTGTCCACGTTCTGCATTTGTATGTTGAAGTGCCAGCTGAAGGAAGTGCCACTGAATCTCTGGCAGAAGTAGCAAATGTTCCCAGGGTGGGTTTGGATTTTCAAGTCTCAGCAGTAGTTATGGGGCAACATAGCCATTCCATGCACAGTTTTCATGTTAGAGAAGCAGGATATTTCTCTGCCTAGTACACCAAATGCAGCTCCCAAACCTTCTACTCCTTTGGCTTCTGATGTCGATCATGGCAATGGTGGTGATGATGATATGGGTGTTTGTTTGTTTGTTTGTTTATTTATTTGTAGAGCGCTCCGAACCCGTGGGTAGAAGGGTGCTTAAGGAATCGGTTACAGGCATAAGATAAGCATTTACCGTTACAGAGTACATCAAGTTACAAAGAGCATTTACAGTTACAAAGTACATCAAAGAGTTTTACAACGTACAGCAATTTACGTATAATACAGGTATGGTTACGGCTGTTAGAGCTTAGAGATGAGGTTAAAATGCTACTCTTTGTTCAGTAACCAGCCTATAACAAGTTTCCTAAAGATAGGGAAGGACTCAGTGGTTTTAATGGTGAGTGGTAGGGTGTTCCAGAGTTGGGAGGCTAGTACAGTGAAGCTGGCGCCTCCTGCTCTTTTTAAGGCAAATCTGGGCACTAACAGGCATAGGGAGTTGGAAGATCTGGTGGTTCTGGATGTGGTTTTTAAAGTGAATTTGTTAGCGAGGTACGGTGGGGCTAGGTTGTTTAAGGCCTTGTAGGTGAGGCAGATAGTTTTGAGGTCGATTTTTTGCTGTATGGAGAGCCATTTACACGCTCTCCTGGTAGTGGAGATGTGCGCACACCTTGGGATGTTCAGTGCTGCACGCAGAGCATTGTTCTGGAGAACCTGGAGTTTGTTAGTTACGAATAGGTTGGCTCCTAGGTACAGGCTGTTGCAATAGTCTAGTTTGGATTGAATGAGTGCTCTGGCCAGAGTGAGGCAGCTGTCGGGGGATAGGAAGGGTCTGCTAGCCCTGATTAGCTTACCCGTATAGGCAGTAGCCGAGGCAGTTGAGTTGATTTGTTTGGAGAGGTTGGTGTTGGCATCGCGGTGAAAGCCTAAGGTTTTCACACTTTTAGCGATAGGGATGGTGTAACCGTCTATGATAATATTCTTGTAGCTAGGACTGAGTTTAGACAGGTTATGGGGAGAGCCGACCAGGAGAAGCTCTGTCTTCTCATCATTCAGGCAAAGGCCGTGGGTGGCCATCCATGCCTGAATGATGGAGAAGATTTCGTTGATCCGGGTGACGTCCGCATTGTAGTTGTCTGAGATGGTGAGGAGGATCTGGGTGTCATCTGCATAGTTGGTGTAGGTGACACCCAGACGGTCCAGTTTGTTGAATAGGGGCTTCGTAAATATATTGTACAGGGTGGGGGAGACACAGGAGCCTTGAGGGACTCCACAGGTAATGGGGATAGGGTCAGCAGCGGCTGTAGTTGAGAAGACTCGCATGGTTCTATTCGCCAGGAAGGATTGTATCCATGCGGAGGCGGAAGAGGAGAAGTGGGCTGCAATAGCTAGGTGGTTGCATAGGATTTCGTGGTCGACTAAATCGAAGGCCGCCAAGAGGTCTAAGAGCAGTAGGATTGCTGCATTGCCTTTGTCTTTGATTTCGTCAATCTGGCTTTTGAGTTCAACCAGAGCGGTTTCAGTTCCATGTTGAGGTCTGAAGCCAGATTGACGTATCCCTAGCAATTGATTAGATTCCAGGTACTCCTGAATCTGGATGTAGGCAACTCTGTCCAGAATTTTTAGCAGAAAAGGGACAGTGGTGATGGGTCTATAGTTGGTTGGTATGGCTGGGTCTAGGGATTGTTTTTTTAGGAGAGGGAACACCCAAGATTGTTTTAGGTTGTTGGGGACAGAGTTGTTCGCAAATGACAGGTTGATTAGCTTAGTGATAAAAGGGGAGAGGTCTCTGACAGCGTCTTTTATTATTTGGGCAGGGCAGCTGTCCCCTTTGCAATTAGAAGGTTTTAGGGAAGTGATGATTTTTTGGACTTCTAGGATAGTTACTGATGATGATGGTTTCCAGGAAGTTGACTACATCACATATTCTCTTGAGAGAACACCAGGAGAGGTTTTAACAGTTACAAAACAGAATACGAAGTCCACCCACCACTGGGCCAGAGAGAGGCCTATTGCAACAACGAGAAGCTACTATCACCACAGACCATGCGGTGGTTTATAGTTTAGAAATGCCTCCACAAAACACTAATTCTGTGTACACTCTCTTTGTGACCCCTTTGATATTCTGAGTTAGTAGTGTTGCATGTCAATCTATGACAGCACCTACCAGACCATCAAAGCAATCAGTAAAACCTCTTGTACCTATGTGCCTTGCTCAGCATCATGTTCCCTCTTCTTCTGCCTCTGCTAATCAGCCATTGACACCATGGTGCACATCTACAGTGTGGACTGTCGCTGTAAAGAGTTAAGGGGATTGTGATACCCTTTCTGTACTCTGTACTCGGCTCTCCTTCGACTTCTCTCTGGAGTCATGGTTGCTACCATGGAGACAAGCTTCTTTCATCGGCATGTTTATCAATAGCAGAGAGTCCTGTGTACTGTTGACATCTGCTGCAACACACGCTATTGTTCACGATCTTATGATTCCTTCCACAGAGGTTTCACTGGCCTTCATTGGAAAGGGCAAGGTCACTTCTCTTCTTGTCACCCTCTCAGATTGTGCTGTCTTTCCCCTACAATTGAATTGCCATGCTGAGTTAGCTCTCTTGGCGTGAGGTCTGCCTTGCTCTTATTGTGCTCTCGTGTCCCACCTTTTATCCCTGTGGAGAAGAGAAAGGGACATCAGATCAGGTGTGTGTGATTCTGGTCAATTGCTTGACTTTGCCTGACCCTTGTTTTGGGACATGTCAAGTGAATAGCTCTTGGGTTAGTCTGTTGTCTTCCACTGGGTTTGTGAAGTAAAGGGGAATGACCAGGATTAGCATTATGAAACAAACAAGGGGGATTGTGGGAACGGTAGTGTTTCATCTGAGCAGGCTGGGCGTGCGGTCGATAGTAATCAGGGGGATGGGAACTAGAATGACTGGGAGTATTTGGGTAGGACATAGGAAAACAGGGATTCTGAGAAAGGTAGTTTCCAAGTGTGACAGGGTTTGGGCTCCTAGCTGATTTACCAGAGGTATAGGGGTGATTGAATTGTATTAAGGGAGCTTCTTTGTGTGGAAGGCACGTAGAAGTGGAATAACCAACAAAAACACTCAGGGGCTTTTTCCCCCTCACCTTCTTCCTCAGTACAATACTGTGTCTCCCTGTGGGCATTCCCCTTAGCATAACCCTGGGTTCCCCCACCCAGGTGTTTCACCCTCGCTGGTATACCCCTAGGCTTGGGATCTGAGAGGGCAAGTTTGTCCTTGGCCACCTGAATAAGGGATTCCCGGGATCTACTTTGGATAATACCCTCGGGTTTCTCACAGGAGGCGTACCTTGACATAGAGTGCAGCATAGTGGCTTTCTTTAAATCACGCGCATGTTGCCACTCAAGCACTCTCTTTAAAACACCAGAGGTAGGCACAAAAACGTTCTTCGAAAAATCACATTACTACTGCTCTGTGACAATTTTTTGATTTTGACTGCACCTAGTACACTCAGTATTTCCACAGCATACACCTTAATGTTGATCCTGCTTCTCTAAACTAAAATATGGTGTATATGTGAGATTTGCACGCCCTACATGGGGTTCCCCAGTACCAGACAGAGTTGCAGTGAAGAATACGCTACCAGAGGAAGACACATGTATGACTGGCTTTCAGGGATGTTCCGTTTCTGTTGTTGTTGTTGCTTTGCCTGTCCATCAGGCTTCTGCTCTTGAAACAAGTGTTCTTGTAGATGCCTTTGAGTTGTAGTCTTGCACATTCTAACTATGTCTTTTGTATATGTCATCCGACTGCCCACAATCTTGAATGTAGCCACTGTAACCATAAAATTGTTGGGTGTCCTGACCCACGTTTAAGCTATCATGCCACAACATTTGGTGCTGTGGGCTTAGAAAATTCAAGATGGCGGAAAACCCACATGTGCGCCGAAATCCAGGAAAGCTGCGCAGTTTGTGCGCACACCGAAATGGTTGCCTCACTTGCCACCCACCAGTGCGAGAATGAAAGGCCGGGTTGCCATGAGGGAAATGGGTTGCCAAAGGAAAAACAGTAGCGCCGGTTAGCTTCAAAGCGCTTTAAAACCACCATTGGACTACCCGCACAGTAGTCTGAAACCATTGGGAATGGCAATGCTGATTGCCAAATGCAACCTAGAATGGTGGGGAATTCATTTCTTAAATCTCAAAAATGGGTGCAGTACCAGTACTCACCACTATCCAAAAGCCGGTATTTTAAAACCACACCAGATTTTACTTTTTTGTGTAAAACTGAATGAACCCAAAGCAGGCTAAAGAAAGACTTACTGAGAGGTGGATACAATGTAAAGTGACATTCTGAAGTGACTTGAAGGTTTATAACAGGACTGGCTGAGATGTGGATTGCAGCAGTTTAAGTTGCACTGGATTTAAAGACACTAAAATCGAAAATGTTTAGATTAAATGAGTGACCTATGTTTGGTGTCACATGCCTTTGTAACTGTTGAAATGTCATAGTTTTGCACTTAGAATCAGCATTCTAGCTGCATGTGTAAAATTGCAAGTTAATTTAAAAAGCAACAAAAAAAAAAAAAAAAACATGACAGTTAGCTGAAAGTCTGGTTTAAGGAACTTGATTTTGCTTGACAGCTACCCCATCAGGAGTGAAACTTGAGTCACAACTGTGTTCCCAGGCTATCTGCCTTTTGCTGGCAACACTAAGGATATGCCATCTATCTGATAATTGAATTACCTGTGCTCTACAGGAGCTCTGAACAAAGCCTGTTCTGACTCAGGCAAAGGTTTTATTACAGCAGTCGTAAAATGTAGCTTCCTCTTGGCAGAAGCTGGGAGGGGCACTGCCTGTGAGAGCAAGCTGGCTTGGCAGAACTGGATAAACCAGTATTTCTACCTTGTGCTGAGAGGAAACCACACCCCTTTGGAGCCAGAACATAACTTTAAAAAGATGGATCATTCATAGAGCGGACATGTGAAAATTGTATAAATGATACCATAATTCTTGTGATTTTTCTGCCCACAGTTTAAGAGGTTTTTAGAACCGGTGGTATGTTCAGGGGGGTTTTAGCGGAAAAGTGGATATTACTCTAAATGTATGCATGTTAAAAATCTGAAACTTCATCAGTTAATGTCCATACTCCCCGCGCACATGTATGTAAAGTTGGGTCAATGTCAGAAATTGAAAAATCTGTTAAAAAGTCAATTATGTGCCATTTCTGAATGCAAGCTCTTAGAAACAGCAGATTTGGACAGAGACATGGCTAAATTCAGCCACACCATGTATATGTAATTTCAAACAACTGTGTAACTGTGAAATATGTCTTTTATTATCAAATATAGAATGTGTGCAATCTGACAGGGGAGTGCCCTCTTGGCAAGCCATAAAATGACATCCCTCTGACTCACAGTTCATTCCCCAATCAAGTGGGGAATGGAAATTTGACCAATGACAAGTGAGAGGGGCGAGTTTAGTTATGACCAAACACACACACCCACTTGCAGAACATATAAATGGACCACTGAAACTTAGGTAGAGACCTTCAATTCCATTTGCTGCAACGCACTCTGCCGGACCATACAACATCCAGAGATCCAGACTTCAAATTCATCAACCTCCAGAAAGCTAAACTAGAGACCAGACCAGAGAGAGAAAGCAGTGCTGTACCCAGAGAGAAAGCAGTGCTGTGCCCAGAGAGAGACCCGAGCCCAGTCCAAAACCCTGACCAGATCCGTGACGAGGCCCATTTAATTCAAGAATATAGTGTGAGTACATAGTAAAACTGTGTAGAACCCATCTCTTAGTTAAAATAATATAATTCAATCCATTTTTAACCTAAGTAGAACTGCAGCTTAGCAATTGTGTTATCCTGCCATCATTTTTAAAGCTGAAAAAGTGTGCGTTTAAAATTTCAAATCTGTAAAATGACCTTCACAAAATCGCTCATAACTCTGTAACCGTTTGGGCTAGACACTTGCAGTAACTTTCCTTAGAAAGCTTAGAATCGTGGCTTTCCTACGAACCTAGAACCGCATTCCTACCCCCTATAGTTTTACCGCAATCGCGGAACACGCATCCGCGAATTTTACCGCGATTTGCAAATTTCTTCACGTGTAAAAAGACAGCAGTTTTGCCTTCCATTTGCCAGAAATTCGTTTAACCTGCTAACTATCCCTGCATCATTGCTAGTGTGAGCCTGGACTAATATTAACTAGATACCACTCACCCTGAACCTCTGAAAGGGAATTAAAAGCATTTCCAGCATATTTCTCATCCATTGCTAGCACATATCAAAGCATTTGGGCCTGTGTTTTCAAAACTCCTATCTGTTTTCTGTAAGCTTGCTGGGGTGAACTGAATTACAGTTGATTGCATTTCTGAGAACTGTGTGCTTCCTTCCATTTCCTTGCATTGCATCAAGGGGGGGAGGGGATTGCCAGAGAAAAGTGATTACATTGTTTTGTTGAAATCATATTGAGTATTTTCTATACTGCATTTCATTCATTCAACATTCCATCCATTTGAACTTTATAAAGCATTCTCTATCACATTATTCTTCTTTTGTTCCTATTTACCAGTGTGCTATCTCATCCATTTCATGTCAACTCATTAGTGATTATAAAGAAGTGTGCTAGTGCCAGATTCTCCGTTGTTAATCATTATCATATCAGATTAAGTGTGATATTCAATTATTAATTTATTATAAAGTGTGATATATATATATATTTTAAATTATCAAATAAACCTTTTTAACTTGCAAAACAGAACTACTTCTTGGCTCAGTGGGGTCAGGGGGATTCCAAGAGAGGGGTGTTATATAGGGGTAGTCATCCAGAACGCATGAACTGGACCTAAAGATATATCAATAAGGGTTTTCATTCAGTATTATAGACTAGGCGTTGACTTAGCTGTAGTGTTGAATTGAATCCTCTTACAAATTGGGGGCTCGTCCGGGACGTTGGGTTAGATTTACCACTTGTGCAGCTTAATACAGTGTGCTAACTGACGGGATACATACATCCGGTCGGATCACCACGCTGCATTACGCTGTGAAGCATTCCTCAAAAGGGAAACTCCAAGAAAAGTTCTGTTCTGCAAAAATAAAATACTAACTTCTGTAAGTCAGGACAGAGACCAATCTCTAGAATGACGACCTTGGTAGATATGAAAATAGCCAGAGAGCACTTCTTACATAAACTATTTGTGAGAGGTGAATGGGCTGAGCAGGGCCAGGATGCCTGGTTGCAGGCCATCACACGACAGGTCACTGAAACAGGGTCAGACTTATGGAGAGATCAGGGTCCATTACATGTGGCCCTGAGTGAACTATATATGGCTCCTAAAGCCAAAGAGGAACACAATAAGATTGCCAGGATAGCAGCATACCTGTACCTATATATGGGAGACATGCAGGATAGATGTGCTGAAAGCCAAAATCTGGCAAATAGGCAACAGATGGTGTTAGAGAAGGTCCAATCTGACCTGGTCTCTTCTGAGCAGAGGCTGCAGAGGAGCCAGGAGTCAGAAAATGACAGCAGACTGTACATCACTAAAATAAAGGAGGATATGGATGTGCTGCAAAAGGAAAAGTCAGAACAGGATACCAGATTTCTGGCCTTGCAGAAAGAACACCAAGAAGGTTTGGACTCCCTACTGCAAAGCCAGAAAAAGCTGGAGCAACAGCTAGACTTCAATAGGGCATGTGCTGAGCAGGTAGTCACCCTGCAAAGCCACCTAGATAGAGAGAAGGCAGAGAGCAATAAACTAATTCTGAAAGACCTGGACACCCAGGCAGAGTTTGATCAGGAGCGCCAGAATGCTGGTGCCTTCCAAAGGCAAAGGGACGACCTGGCAGCACAGATGCAGGCTCTCAGTCAGGAAAGGGATACCTTAGGCCAGGAAGTCTGCCATTTAAAAAGAAGAATGGAAGAAAATCACCTGGCCCACCAGGGACTGGGTGACCTCCAAAAAGAACACCAGAACTTGTTAGAGCACACCAGGAGGGTGGAGGATGCTCTAGCAAGAAAGGAGCAGGCCAATAGGGACACAGCTCAGGAGGTAACCCTCCTGCAGCAAAGACTGGCCCAGTTCTCCAGGACCAACCAGGAAGCACAGAGGGAAAATGAGGCTCTCTGCCAGCACAATGAGAGGCTCCAGCAACAGGTAGCGATGCAGGAGAGACTGATAGAGTCCAGTAAGGCCTTAACTGAGGAACTGAAGGCACAAATGCAGGCTCTTGCATTGCAACAGGGAGCAGGGGCGGATAGAGATGAGGTTCGCTGGGAAATGGAAACTTCGGAGCATAACCTCAGGAGCCCTAGTACCAGAGGCCCTCATACCTCTCAGTCCCTGGACTCTGCCACCCCCATGTCCCCTGGCGCACGTGAGCACAGGACCACAGGGATGGCAGATTACTATCCAGCCAGAAGCATGGGGCTCATAGGCCAGTACCACCCAGGAATGGAGGGGTGGGCATCCGGGTATGGGCACCCAAGTACAGTACAGTTCAATGGGGAACCCCAGGAGAGTAGGCCCATTAAGGGCATCCTGAAAACCTCTGCCCAGTTAGGTCAGTGGAGGGGGTACCCATCAAATCCTGGCAGCAAGGAGGAATCTGAAGACTCCTCTGAACTGCGCAGGACACAGGAGACCAGGTCCCCACATTCTGCCAGCCATTCCCAGGCTAGCAGAATCCGGGAAAACCTGGAAGAACAGACGGGAACCTCTGGGAGCAGTGCCTCCGAGTCCGAGGACGAATGGACAAGGGTTACCCGAACCAAAAAGGCCAATAAGGCAAAAAGGGCCTTGCTTAAGGACCCCTTAAAGCAGATTAAGGCGATCAGGAGCGTCATCACGCCTTACCATAAGAACGCTAAGTATTCTGTTTGGGAGCACTTAGAGTTGTTTGAACAAATGATGGAGACTTTCCATTTGAAGGACAGCCAAAGCTGTATTCAATATGTAAAGTGGACCTTCTCCCCGGAATACTCCAGTTTCTTTGCGGGGCTGGAGGATCAAAATCATTTAAGATGGTCCACCTATAAGGCGGCCATCTTGAAACATTTTTCTGTTCACAGAAATCCTCAAGAGGCTCGCAAGGCAGCCTACAATTTGCAATGTGGGGAGGATCAGGCCCCACAAGAATTTGTGCAGGAGTTAAAGCGTGCTTTTGCACAGACCACAAGAAGGGTGCGCACGGATAGCAGGGAATTTATTAATACGTTTTTCCATGCCTTGCCCAAATATATCATGACCCAGCTCGTGAGGGATTTTCACGAGAAAAGATCTTTAGACTGGGTCATTGAACAGGCTACCCGGATCTATGAGGTGCAGAAACCGATAGATAGCAAAAGTAATGCCCAGAAAAACCCCAAAGCCAACAGCACCCCTGCTGCTGCCAAGGTGGCAGAGGTAAAGGTCACCCCCGTTTTGGATTTGGAGATGGGGGGGCCTAAAAACCTACCTGCACCTAATAATGCTAGGCCCAGGAGGTCCTCGGGTCAGTCACAGACAGGGAGCCAAGGAGGCAGCCCCACAAATGGGGTCCCTCGTTCTCCTGATTATGTAAGTCCCCGTTACAAGGGAAATCGACCCATCCTGGGTTATGTGTGGACTCCTCCAGCCCAAGGGGGGGGATCCAGCCAAGCACCTAACCCAGGGAACTTCCCTCCAAACTTCCCACAGGAGGGCAGAAATTTACCAAACCCTGGGCAGAACTTTTTCCCCAGATATCCACCCGACTTTCAGCCCCAAAACCATCCATCCTTCTTTCCCCAATTCCCTGAGCCCAGACCACTGAATCCGGGAGAGGGGAGGCCAAGGGTAGAGGGGTATCCAAATCTTCCCAACCAGGGGTACTACCAAAGAAGGGACAGCTACCCTTCCCGGGATCAGCCCAGGGGAGAAAACAGGGCCCCGTATCAGCCTGAGCGGGTTTCCCAGTTAGAGCGCCAGGTTCAAAACATGGCGCGGGATCTGGGTCACATACTGAGGGCTCAGCAGAACCCTCAGATGGGCGTGCCGGCGCAGAACGCACCCAACTCTGGACCTGGTGCTCCAGAACAATGACGGGGGCAGCACCCCGATAACTCACCGGTTCCCAGGGAGGAGGCACAAAGGGAAGGGGGGTGTAAAGCCTTGGAGGAAGCTTCCTTCCTCACTTGTAAACAGCCCCTGGAAACCCAGGAACCGGAAACAAAATCTCTGGCCCCTGAAAGTCTGCCTCCTAAGGAGCAGAGGGGGGGGTAGGAGAAACAAAAGACCCAAACAGACTCAGTTTGAGGAGGAGGTACAGGTCTTCCAATTTGAGGGAGAGGGATCCTCAGAGGATCCTGGGAAAAGGATCTTCTCCTTCAGAGAGGGGGGAACTCCTCCCAAAGAAAAATGGGTCCCTAGGGATGCAAATCCAGACTGGGGAGATGTGGAGACTGAGCTACCGCCGCCCACCATCTCATCCCAGAACCAACAGCAAGAAAATCCCCTGGTTCAAACCCATCCTGGGGACTGCCTCCAAAAAGGGGGGGGCGGCCCAGAACCGGAACCAGGGGAACCCACAATGGCTCTGATCTCCAGTTGCCAACTTTTTCTTTCAGATTCCCAAGACTCTCCACAGAATTCTGCCCAAAATTCTTCTCTCGCGATGTTCAAAACCAGAAAGTTAGCCCACCAGTTGTCCAAACATGTACATTATCTGTGCCCCCTTGAGGAGAAGGAGGGAAGATATTATGCCCCGGTACAAGTACAGGGGCAGGGTACAATCTCAGCACTGGTGGACACTGGATCTCAAGCTACCCTTCTGTCCAGAAGGGCCTTTGATGAACTGAATGCAGGAAGGGGAGAGAATTACCAAATTCCTCTCACCTCTCTTCCTGGACAACTGCAGAACTTTGACGGGAAGGAAATTCCCGTCGAGGGGACGGCAGACTTGGACATTAAGATCGGGCGACACAAGTTGAAACACCTGGTCATAGTTGTGACCCCAGAGGGCACCCCTTGTTTACTAGGGAATGACCTCCTGAGAAGGTTGTCACCCCTAATAGATTGCGTAAACAAGGTCCTCTGGACCCAGACTAGCCGACCCATAAAATTAAAACAGAGTGTCAACCATGTTAGTTTAAACGGCACCTGCCACATGGTTGAACAAAAATCTGACCAAGTAGAATTTCACTTCCAGAACAACCAAATTCCAGACGTGACAGTAATAGCAGTAGGACAACAGACTGGTGATGGGGGGTCCTCTCTATTTCTGAAAATCAACCTTCCTTCCAGTCTAAAGTGGTATTCCACGCTGGAAGGAAACACTCTGAAATTCTATACCAATCCACAATCTGAAACTCCCACTCCTCTAGTCCAGAAAGATGTGAAATCAGCTCAGAGCCTGGCTGAGATTCAGCAAATTGGAGAGCAGTTGTTCATCCCTGTTCAGTTAAATGATGGGAAGGACTCTGTTCTCGCTCGAGTGTGTGTGAACAACGGTAAGAGCTTCATCAGCGAAGCCATGTTCCGCCAACTCCCAAAAGATCCAGCCATTCCCACCTTCAAACTGATAGACAAATGGGAGATGGACCTGGAAGCACCTAATTCCAAACATCTCCTGCCAAGCAGGTGTATGCTCAAAATCTCCATTGGCAACAAGAGCATAGTCCACAATTGTTGGGTCGTGCGAGACGTCCCTGCCGCCTTTTACTTAGGCAGTGACATTCTCAATTGCTTTGCCATTAGTTTGGACCTAATAAACTTCAAAGCTTGGTCCCGATTAGCGGATAATCCCATGGGCTTTGATGATCCAGAAAAAGCATTTAGGTCAGCTCAATTGCTACCTTATGCAGTTGAAATTCAGGTTAAAGAGGAAGTCACCATCCCAGAAAGGACCCGACAATTCTCCCTGGAAGTGAAAGTTAAAAGGGGACAAGAGTTGAAAAACCCTGATGCTTACATACATCTAAATGCTTCTCTCCAACAGCAAGGGTTGGGGGTAAACCCAACACCATTAGTCAACATAGAACATGACACCATTCCAATAGAGGTGGATAACAGCGACTTAAAGAGTATTACTCTAGCCGCAGGCACCATTATTGGAATGGCGGTTGATGACCGACATTTCTCCATTGATCTTAGAAATGAACTGTTAGGACCAATCCCCAAGGACTGTTTTGACAGTGACAGTGAGGACAATACAACACCAGACAGGATTTTTACCCGGCATGGGGGGAACTTCCTGGTGTACACTTCCTGCCCTTATGGTAAGGAAGATGTGACTTGTGAATTCAGGAGGGATGAGGTGATTTTCCAGGTTCATGAAGGCTGCCTTGCCCACCTGAAGCCTCCGGTCCAAATCAGCACTCTGACCAGGGACTTCTCCACCCAGCTGGAGGAGGCCGCAGAGATAGCCAAACCAGAAGTCTTTCCAGGCTTCAGGCAGATGGTGGAAGAGAGAGTCAACCTAGCTGATGCCTGTGTGACTCCGGAACAAAAGCAAAAGTTGAAACAAGTTTTCTTGGATTTCCAAGATCTCTTTACGGTAGACTCATATGACTGTGGCCGCACCAACATCCACACAACCACAATCCCCACGGACCCTGGCATGACTCCTGTGTTTGTGAAGCAATATCGCTTGCCTCTCGCATCAATGGAGTCCCTTACTGAAATAATTAAGAACCTTGAGTCCAGGGGAATAATCCGTCCAGTCCACAGCACCTTCAATAACCCGGTGCTGGGAATATTGAAGCTAAACGGCCAGTGGAGACTCTGCGCCGACCTCAGGGAGCTCAACAAACGGGTCCATACTTCCCGGTGGCCTCTGCCCTACATTGACCAAGGGCTGGCCCAGATCCAGGGGTCACAGGTATTCACAGCAATAGACCTGACCAATGGATACTGGACTGTGCCTGTCAGTAGGGAGGACCAATACAAGCTGGCTTTTACCTTTGGGGGCCAGCAGTACACATGGACCCGGACTCCCTTCGGATACCTCAACTCCGGTAATGAGTTCAATATTTTCCTACATAAGGCCATGCCCGACCTGGGTGCGAGGGGTAACCTGGCTTATGTAGATGATGTCCTCATCAAAAGCTCAACTGTTGAGGAACACATAGCGGAGATCCGTTATGTTCTAACACAGTTGAGGGCCGCCGGAGCAAAACTTTCCTTTCAGAAAGCACAGTGGTGTAGAACCCGTGTTAATTTCTTGGGGCATGAGGTTACTCCTCAGGGTCTCTGTCCCCAGGAAAAGAAAGTGGAAGCACTTCAGAAACTGAAAGACCCCACAACTCTGCGAGAACTAAGGAGCCTCCTTGGACTGACTAATTACAGCAGAAAGTTCATTGAGGGCTACGCAGAGATCACCAGACCCCTGATTCATCTCCTGAAGGGGGGGGTCAAGTGGGAATGGGGTCCAGAACAAGCCGAGGCAGTAAAACAACTCAAAAGAAGCCTCTCACAAGCGCCTTGCCTAGCTTACCCTGTCAGAAACAAGGAGTTCTTCCTGGAGACGGGGTTCTCTAATACGTGCTTGACGGCCGTATTATACCAAAAGCATGACAAGGTCAATAAAGTAATCTCCTATGCGAGCAAAACTTTATCCTCTGTGGAGGAAAAATTCAACGATTGTGAGAAGGCACTCCTGGCAACGGTGTGGGCATTGAAGAATTACCGCCCGTTTATCCAGGGGGAACACATCATAGTGGAGACTCCACACCAGCCTCTGCAATATCTCCAAAGTGACAGAATCCGGGCCGGAAATGTGAGTAATTCCCGAATTACTTCCTGGATTCTGTCAATGCAAGGCTTTCCTGTGGAGGTCAGATATGGCCAAAACAAGAAGAGTCCCCTCGCGCAAGGTCTGGCTGACTTGCATGATTGTGCCAGAGAAAACTGTCTCGAGGACGAAAGTCTAAAAATAAAGGACAACATGGAGGCATACCTTAATTCCCCCCACAAAGTCTTTGAAGAAGACAAGTGTGAGGGAATGCCCACTGTCTATGTGGATGGATGCTCTTACCATGTTGACAACAACGGGGAGAAAGAACTGGTGGCCGGCGTAGGGAATGCATGGGTGAATGAGTCCCCAGAACCCTCCGCTGGATACAAAATTGGTCCCCGAAGTAGTCAGGTGGCAGAATTGATGGCTGTGCATCAGGCCATCCTCACTGCTGTCCAGCATCAACTCCACGAACTGGTCATAATCACAGATTCGGATTATGTACGGAACGGGTTCGTGGAGCACCTGGTTAATTGGAAAACCAGAGGCATGTTATGTGCTAACAACAAACCCTTGAAACATGGGAAGTTGATCCAAAACATTGATGGTCTGGTCACATCGAATGAGATGACCATCTATTGGAAGAAGATTAAGGGTCATTCCAAAGTGGAGGGACCAGACAAAACTGGAAATGACTTAGCTGATCAGCTGGCCAAAACCGGGGCCATCCAAGGGGATCAAATTGAGATTGAGTCCCTGTTGGGGGAAATCCAGGTCACTGCCATCACTAGGTCCCAGACAAATTCTCACAACGACCTTTCAATTGCACAATGGAGTAAGGAGACCCCTGATGCTGATTTGATTACAGCTCAGAAGGGGGATCCAATAAGTAAATTTTACCAGCACCTTGAGGACCCTGAGAACTTTCCCCTGACGGATACCGATTACATTGGGAAAGAGGACCTAAGAGTGTTGATGAAATGTCCAAAAATGTTCCGAATCCAAGACGGTTTGCTGGTAAGGAAATCCAAAGCTGGCCACGATCAGTGGGTGGTTCCTACCTCATTCCGAAGCCTGATGTTAAGTCACGCCCATGATGCGGCCACTGCCGGTCATAGGGGGTTTCACACAACATTGGAAATCTTAAGAGAGGTTGCATACTGGCCACACATGGGGCAGGACCTCGACCAATACTTGAAGGGGTGTCTTGTGTGTGCACAATTTCAGCCATCATCCCTCACGCACCGTGCGCCTCTCCAGAAGAGGGGGATGACACTGCCATGGTCAGATTTACAAATCGACTTTGTAGTCCCTGTGATTCGCTCGGCTAGGGGGAATAAGTACATGTTGACTGTGACATGCTTGTTTACCAAGTGGGTGGAATGTCTCCCAGCCCCAAACTGCAAGGCAGAAACAGCAGCTGCCTTGATGATTAACCACATCTTTTCCCGTTTTGGTCTACCTCAAAGGATTGAGTCAGACAGAGGTAGCCACTTCACCAGTGAAGTAATGACAAAGATGTGGGAGATACTGGGGGTCAAGAGAAAGCTGCATATTGCTTATAGACCAGCTTCTTCTGGGGCAGTAGAGAGGTATAACCGAACCATTGTGAGCATATTAAAGAAGTTTGTGGCAGATTCTGGGCCAAGTTGGGATATCCGATTACCTCTGGTCCTAATGGCTATCAGATCTACCCCTTCATCTGCAACCAAAAGGTCACCATTTGAGTTGATGACTGGGCGCAAGATGGTGCTTCCTCAGCATTTGCTCTACAGGACCCAAGAGCAGACACTAATAAATGCCTCCACAACTCATGAGTATGTGGAGAATTTAAGGAAACATCTCCAACATGCTTTTGCTTATGCTCAGCGGAATCTAGAAAGATCAGCTGATAGCATGAAGACCCACTATGACCTGAAAACTTCCAGGAAGGAATATCAGGTGGGAGACCGGGTCTATCTATACAACTTCCAAAGGAACCAGGCCAAGCAGCGCAAATTTTTGCCTACATGGAAAGGACCCTTTGAGATCATCGACAAGATCTCACCTGTGGCCTACAAAATCCACATCCCCAAAGGCGGTTCGGCAGAGGGGGAAGACAAGTGGGTCCACATAAACCAGTTGAAATGTTGCCATCCCAGGCACACTCTGCAACAACTGGAGGAATCCTCTGGAATCCTAGCGGGTACTGTCTCAGACTAATTCAGTTCCAATCATAAAACATACCACATCTAGTCTCTAAATATTGTGATTTATATGAAACTGTCTCTTAGTTATACTGTTTTTATCAAAATAAGAATGTAATGTTTCGTTATGATGAAATGCATATGCTGCCCCACTATCTCAACGGTGGTGGAAAAACGTCTATGAGTAGGTATTGCCGCTCTTCCTTTGTCGTCCTAGGAGAAAGAAAACCTGAAGACGGGCCAAGGAGGGTGATCCGGAGACCGGGAACGAAGATCCAATGGGCCCAGTGGACCGCCCAATATTCCCATCAGGACCGGCGAGGAGAACCGATCGATCAGTACCGGATGGAGAAGAAGATGCTGAACTATGCCATCTCCAGAAGAGGAAGAAGATTATGCGGACAGACCGGTGCGTGGGTCAAAACCCTTGGGCACGCGACTCCCCATCGACTCAAATTCAAAGTGCAGTCGCGTGGGGGGGCTTGTTGGGTGTCCTGACCCACGTTTAAGCTATCATGCCACAACATTTGGTGCTGTGGGCTTAGAAAATTCAAGATGGCGGAAAACCCACATGTGCGCCGAAATCCAGGAAAGCTGCGCAGTTTGTGCGCACACCGAAATGGTTGCCTCACTTGCCACCCACCAGTGCGAGAATGAAAGGCCGGGTTGCCATGAGGGAAATGGGTTGCCAAAGGAAAAACACTAGCGCCGGTTAGCTTCAAAGCGCTTTAAAACCACCATTGGACTACCCGCACAGTAGTCTGAAACCATTGGGAATGGCAATGCTGATTGCCAAATGCAACCTAGAATGGTGGGGAATTCATTTCTTAAATCTCAAAAATGGGTGCAGTACCAGTACTCACCACTATCCAAAAGCCGGCATTTTAAAACCACACCAGATTTTACTTTTTTGTGTAAAACTGAATGAACCCAAAGCAGGCTAAAGAAAGACTTACTGAGAGGTGGATACAATGTAAAGTGACATTCTGAAGTGACTTGAAGGTTTATAACAAGACTGGCTGAGATGTGGATTGCAGCAGTTTAAGTTGCACTGGATTTAAAGACACTAAAATCGAAAATGTTTAGATTAAATGAGTGACCTATGTTTGGTGTCACATGCCTTTGTAACTGTTGAAATGTCATAGTTTTGCACTTAGAATCAGCATTCTAGCTGCATGTGTAAAATTGCAAGTTAATTTAAAAAGCAACAAAAAAAAAACATGACAGTTAGCTGAAAGTCTGGTTTAAGGAACTTGATTTTGCTTGACAGCTACCCCCATCAGGAGTGAAACTTGAGTCACAACTGTGTTCCCAGGCTATCTGCCTTTTGCTGGCAACACTAAGGATATGCCATCTATCTGATAATTGAATTACCTGTGCTCTACAGGAGCTCTGAACAAAGCCTGTTCTGACTCAGGCAAAGGTTTTATTACAGCAGTCGTAAAATGTAGCTTCCTCTTGGCAGAAGCTGGGAGGGCACTGCCTGTGAGAGCAAGCTGGCTTGGCAGAACTGGATAAACCAGTATTTCTACCTTGTGCTGAGAGGAAACCACACCCCTTTGGAGCCAGAACATAACTTTAAAAAGATGGATCATTCATAGAGCGGACATGTGAAAATTTTATAAATGATACCATAATTCTTGTGATTTTTCTGCCCACAGTTTAAGAGGTTTTTAGAACCGGTGGTATGTTCAGGGGGGTTTTAGCGGAAAAGTGGATATTACTCTAAATTTATGCATGTTAAAAATCTGAAACTTCATCAGTTAATGTCCATACTCCCCGCGCACATGTATGTAAAGTTGGGTCAATGTCTGAAATTGAAAAATCTGTTAAAAAGTCAATTATGTGCCATTTCTGAATGCAAGCTCTTAGAAACAGCAGATTTGGACAGAGACATGGCTAAATTCAGCCACACCATGTATATGTAATTTCAAACAACTGTGTAACTGTGAAATATGTCTTTTATTATCAAATATAGAATGTGTGCAATCTGACAGGGGAGTGCCCTCTTGGCAAGCCATAAAATGACATCCCTCTGACTCACAGTTCATTCCCCAATCAAGTGGGGAATGGAAATTTGACCAATGACAAGTGAGAGGGGCGAGTTTAGTTATGACCAAACACACACACCCACTTGCAGAACATATAAATGGACCACTGAAACTTAGGTAGAGACCTTCAATTCCATTTGCTGCAACGCACTCTGCCGGACCATACAACATCCAGAGATCCAGACTTCAAATTCATCAACCTCCAGAAAGCCAAACTAGAGACCAGACCAGAGAGAGAAAGCAGTGCTGTACCCAGAGAGAAAGCAGTGCTGTGCCCAGAGAGAGACCCGAGCCCAGTCCAAAACCCTGACCAGATCCGTGACGAGGCCCATTTAATTCAAGAATATAGTGTGAGTACATAGTAAAGCTGTGTAGAACCCATCTCTTAGTTAAAATAATATAATTCAATCCATTTTTAACCTAAGTAGAACTGCAGCTTAGCAATTGTGTTATCCTGCCATCATTTTTAAAGCTGAAAAAGTGTGCGTTTAAAATTTCAAATCTGTAAAATGACCTTCACAAAATCGCTCATAACTCTGTAACCGTTTGGGCTAGAGACTTGCAGTAACTTTCCTTAGAAAGCTTAGCATCGTGGCTTTCCTACGAACCTAGAACCGCATTCCTACTCCCTATAGTTTTACCGCAATCGCGGAACACGCATCCGCGAATTTTACCGCGATTTGCAAATTTCTTCACGTGTAAAAAGACAGCAGTTTTGCCTTCCATTTGCCAGAAATTCGTTTAACCTGCTAACTATCCCTGCATCATTGCTAGTGTGAGCCTGGACTAATATTAACTAGATACCACTCACCCTGAACCTCTGAAAGGGAATTAAAAGCATTTCCAGCATATTTCTCATCCATTGCTAGCACATATCAAAGCATTTGGGCCTGTGTTTTCAAAACTCCTATCTGTTTTCTGTAAGCTTGCTGGGGTGAACTGAATTACAGTTGATTGCATTTCTGAGAACTGTGTGCTTCCTTCCATTTCCTTGCATTGCATCAAGGGGGGGAGGGGATTGCCAGAGAAAAGTGATTACATTGTTTTGTTGAAATCATATTGAGTATTTTCTATACTGCATTTCATTCATTCAACATTCCATCCATTTGAACTTTATAAAGCATTCTCTATCACATTATTCTTCTTTTGTTCCTATTTACCAGTGTGCTATCTCATCCATTTCATGTCAACTCATTAGTGATTATAAAGAAGTGTGCTAGTGCCAGATTCTCCGTTGTTAATCATTATTATTTCAGATTAAGTGTGATATTCAATTATTAATTTATTATAAAGTGTGATATATATATATATTTTAAATTATCAAATAAACCTTTTTAACTTGCAAAACAGAACTACTTCTTGGCTCAGTGGGGTCAGGGGGATTCCAAGAGAGGGGTGTTATATAGGGGTAGTCATCCAGAACGCATGAACTGGACCTAAAGATATATCAATAAGGGTTTTCATTCAGTATTATAGACTAGGCGTTGACTTAGCTGTAGTGTTGAATTGAATCCTCTTACAAAATGGAGTCATCAAATGAAGCCATAAAATACTGAATGGTTTCTTTCATGTATAATATATGTGGGTTATTCTGGAAGATTACTGAAAAAAGTCAGGAGGAAACCACCTGACTAATTCTGGTGCTCACAAATTATAAACCCATACGCAGCACCGGCTCACGTAAGGAAGAAGCAGGAGGCATCTCTGAGATTATAAGATTTACTGTGAGAGAACTGCAATCTAACCCTGTGCGTGGACACTAAGCCCTGAGAATGGTGTGTGGCACCGAAACGCATTGGCATAACAGTGTTTCCCAATAGACCATTGGTCTTTTTTTGCCTCCAAAATCGTGTGAATAAACACGCCCTTCTTTGAAAACTGGATGTGGATTGACTTTTATAAATTTTGAATGGTTTGGATTTCATGCTGAGATAATTAACTTTGTCATGAGAACACACTCAAAACAAAAGGGGATTTTTTGATTGCACGAACAGTGGAATTACTGTTTATTAGCTCAACTTGAGCAATTTGTGAGCACCAGAATTAGTTAGGTGGTTTCCTCCTTACTTTTTTCAGTCATTTTGCTAATTGAAGGCCCCAGTGTCATAGGGCTTTTTTACTTCTGGATGCTCCTCAAATGTACTCGAAAGAATTTGAATGATTTAAGAACATGATGAAAATATTCAAAGAATGTAAAAAGTGGTGCCCACCGACCCCTCTTATTGATGTTATTCTGGAAGATTGCCAGCAGTTCTTTCACCAGCTGTGCAATGTCTAACTTTCCTGTTTTATCTTGTTTCATTACTCTTTTGGATAGCTTAATCTTTAAAAAGTAGATACATTGAATTACCTCACTAAGTGATACAGAGCTTTGCCTCACACACTGCCTCGGTTGCTCAAGGGGCCATAGTAAGTAACAGACATTGTTCATGAGTGTGGTCTATAAACCAAATCCAATGGTTGACGGTGACTGTAGTTGTTTGTTCACATCAAGTTGTTTGATAAGTACAATCATAATGATAATGATCATGACAAATATGGACTGTGCAATTTAATTATATGTCTACATTTGCAATGAATTCTGAAACGAATAATATAAGTGTGCTCTAACCAAACTAGGCAGCTAAATCAATATGCTCCAAGTTTAATAATTTTGGGGGGATCTTTTCTTCTTGAATGTGAATTGTAAATTATGTAATTAATTATGTGTATTGGTATTGTATTGAAACTTTTTTATACTCATAAATGATGTATGTATGTAATTTGTGAATAATGTTTGTATTTATTTGTGATTAATATCAAATTAATTTATGATCACAGATTACTATGATACATAATTGCATGGAAGATGTTTATGGTGCAATATTTCTAAATCAATAATAAATATATCACGACAAAGGTGGTAATTCATGGAATAAATTTGCGCCGAAATTTGTGGCGCAAGCTAGTGCAAGCATGAAAAATCCAGCGCACATGTGCGAATCGCACGTGTGCGATTCATGGAAGGCCCTGCGTGTGTTATCCCCAGGATGTGCGACAAATCCATGTGTGGCGCACACGGGCGCACACGTCACTGCAACATCCCGAATGCTGTGCGCAATGCGCACAGCGAAAGTGCACAATGTTAGCGCACACACCAAAAAGGGGGCGGAACACAGAGTGGAACACGCGGAATGGGGAAGACCACGTGAAAATAACGGCATAACTGGGGAAGTACTGCTGTGAAATAGATGGAACGCCCACACGCACGCGAACTACACGTATTCATGGAATCGAATAGGGGAAACACGTGCACGCCAAAAGACACGCACAGGCCTAAACACGTCCGCCACCCAAAGGTAGGCAGATGCGTCCCCGCGCAGTTTAAAAGGGCGCACAAACAACAGCTATGATGAATGTCGCATTCTGTGGCCCCTTAGGAGAAATGACATGTCACACAATGCTCAGGCACCCTAAAAAAGCAAGAAAAAGAGATATGTGACCCCTGTGGCCCACGTGCGTTTAAAAAACCGGTTCCATGTCATTTCATCACTGGATGATTTTTCGTGGGGTTTTTTGGCGCGATTTTTTGTTTTCGAAAAAAAACCATGCCAATAAACATCCCGGGATGAAATGACATTGTATCTAAAAAAACACACAGTAGGCTGTGGCAGCCAGGAACACAAAAAATGCATACGTGATCAACACGCATGCTAGTATGCCTGAAAAAAATGGGTAAGCGACTAACAGGGACACCCGCAGTAGGAAAAATTGTGTGTGCGACTCACCGTCTGTCTTGCGTGTAGAAGAAGAACGCGTAACCAACACCAACACCAAAAGAAGAAGTACGCACTGTAGCCGCTGTGAAGTAATCGCGTGTGAACCCCAACATCTGGAAAACACACGCACCGCTTTCCACAAAAAGCACGTACAGAGCGAATGAAACCCACGTGGGACCTTCAACCCGTGCCGAGGGAAACGCCCACACACACGTTTCGTCACCTACGCGCTTACGCGCTAAGGGCATTTGCTCGGAATTCACGCAAACGTGCTGTTTTTTGCATGGAAAATCACTCCGTATCAAGCTGGTCACGCAACAACACACGGAAGACCATGTTCCTGCCCAGAAGGCTGAATTACTGCCCCCCAGAGCCCCGAGCAGCCTCCCACAAGCCATCTGCTGCTGCCTGCCTGCCTGCTGCAACCGTGCCCTGCCATTTGGTGCCTGCACATCTGCCATCTGCAGGGGTCCAGTTGCTATGACCACCCCTGCTGGAGCAGGTGACTCCAGACTGGTGTTCCATCCCTCCACAGCCCAGCCCCAGGACCCAGTTGCCCACCTACACCTGCCTCGGGGGTTGCCATGTCCGACACAACACCAGTACCAGTGGCAACCCCCCAGCAGAGAGCTCAGAGGGCTACCAGCTTCAGTGAAAAGGAAGTTGGTATCCTGGTGGAGCAAGTTCTGGTGCATTATGATGCCCTCTTCACACCATCGCGCACCGACAAGGAAGGACAGAAGAGGATCTGGAAGGACATAGTGGGTGCCATCAACGCGGAGGGGGTGGCACCCTGCAACATCAAACACGTCCAGAAGCATTGGGAGGACTACAAGTCCAGGACCTTCGAGAAGACCTGGCGCCTCTTGGAAGCCGCGGATGCAGTGGGGAGCCGGGTCCAGCTTACCACCCAGCAGATGAGAGTCCTGGAGCACATTCGCCCACTGCTTCACCACCAGATCCTCAGGATGCAGGCCCGTCTGGAGTCGAGCGGTAAGTGGCCATGCATTCACGTTTAAAAAAGGGCATGTTGCAGTGTGCTGGTAGTTAGCTACTTGGCTGCATGTGTGACATGGGTCATGTTTGGATGTCGGTGTGCAGGGACATGATGGTGCTGCATGTGAGTCCAGTCAGGCATGACCCAAATGGATGGTGTATGTGTTACAATGCATCATGTGGAGCAGCATGCGGAACACACACATGTATGCATGCCTGTGTCTGTACTTTGACATGTTTGGGGTGTGAGAGATGTGTGCTGCTGTCATGGACATGCATGATGTACATGTCTGTGTGTCTGAGTAGTGTGTGCGCCATGGATGCATGACACATGTCCATGATGATGTGTTGATTCACTGATACAGCCTAGTCATCCTTGTTTCCACTGTGTCTGGGGGTATACCGGGCCAGATGCATGACCCTCCGGTGATATGTGTGCATGTGACCAGCATGTCCCAGGATGCATGTGAGTATCAGCCCACCATTGGATGAATCTACGGTACCTTGGACATGGATGCCAATGTATGCTGCATGTGCCATGCCTGTTCCTGCATGTGTGTTGCCTGCACTGACCCATGTGTTGTGGAGGGACATGATGGAAGTAACGTTTGACAGTGCCACTCATGTGCTATTGCTTTGTGTCTAGAGGACTATAGTTCAGTACCCTGATGCTTGTGTTCAATGTCTCCCTTTACACAGTGGCGAGTGAAGAAGTGGGCGGGGACGGCGATGTGGAGGAAAGCGGCAGGGATGCCTCCCCCAGCCGGCAACGCAAGGCCCAGTCACCCTCCCAGGAAATTCCATCATCCTGGAGCGAGGGGACTAGTGCTGCGTCTGCCACTATGGCTGCAGCAGAAGGGGCGGATGAGCCCCCACAGGGGCTTGCAATGGCGGAAGACGGTGCAGAGCCATGCAGGTTGCTGGTGTGTATAGAGGAGGAGGAGGCCGCTACAGAGCCGCACCTGGGGCCTGGTGGGGATGGTACCACTGGTGCAAGTGGTGCAGTCCAGGGGCACGGGCAGGAGGCAGCACAGGTCGCTGTGGAGGTGCCTGTGCATGTCTCTGTCCCTGACACTGTGACTGCATCACCATGCACCAGCAGGGATGCCCCATCCCAGGCCCGTCTGCAGGTAGGGGGGAGGTCCACGTCATCTGGTACTCCTCTACCTGCGGATGAGGGGACCCGTGACCGGATTGAGTCCATCCTGATTGGTGGTGCGTTGCACACACGTGACATTCGTGATGAGATGTGTGCTTCCTGGGGGGACCACGCACGTCATCACGAACAGCTGTGTGTCAACGTATCCCAGTTGGGAGGGACCATGGTCGGGGGTTTCCTCCATGTGTTGGCCAGGCTTGTGGCCCACTCCTCCTCTGTGCACACTATAAGCCAGTCGTTCTCTGTGCGGTCTTCCAGCCCAGATGCCACCAGGGCCCCCTGTGGATCTGTCCGAACCAATGCAGCCAGCCTGGTCGAGATCCCATCCCTGCCACAGTTGGGAGTCGGAGGTCCAGCAGGGGTGGCCACCCTACCAACTGGACCCCAGCAGATGGAGGATGTGCCAGTATCATCGGGCAGGGCACGTGCACGATGGCGCCTGCGGATTCCATCAGCCCGGAAGCCGTTGTGGTGGCAGAGGCAGTTGCGCCGGAGGGAATAGCAGGCTCAGCGTGGGAGGCATCATGGCTCGGGCCATAAACACCCTGGGGGCAGGCAATCGGCCGAGGGGCAGGAGGACCCCAGACTGGGAGTGTCTTCCATGTGGCAGAGGTGGGGCTGGCAAATAGATGCGGAGAGGCGGCAGGCGGAGAGGGCATGGCTCACTATGCTCAGGGCGGAGAACTCCATGCGCAGGGCAGTGAGGTGGGCTGAGTGCCTCGAGTCAACTCGCAGGGAGTTGGAGGAGGCCATGGATGCATCCCTGCGAGACCTCGAGGCCAGAGAAGAGGCCCGCCTCCAGAACATCGACGTGGAGTTCGATGATGCCCTGCCCCGGAACATCAACAAGTGAGCCGTTGGACTTGCCTGCCGCCTTTGTAAATACTTCTTTAGGGTTAGGTTTCCTTTGTTTTTTTCTTATTATTTGGAGTTAATGGACTTTGCTCCACCTTATGAATATAGTTTTTTATTCATTGGACTTTTTTGTAGGCTTCCTTTTGTTTTGGGATCATGGACCCATTGGACTTGGATTGTATATAGTTGAAGATGTGTACATACTTTCTTTTTTTAATATTTCCCATGGATTAATGTTTTTTTTTTTTTTTGTCATTCAAATCATATTGACATTGGCAATGGACCACTTTTCTGTTTTCATGCTGGGGATTATTGTTCATCTTTGGATTTTCTATTTTTTTCTTGTAATAGTTTTCATTATTTGTTAATGTGCAAGTTTGATTTTCTTTATGTTATTTCATTATGTTTTTAATACATTTATTCTAACTTCATGATTGGTGTTGTGTACTATAATTGGTTTTTTGATGTCTCAATGAACATTGCCTCAGTCATGTGTTGCCACTGTGTGGCTCTGTTGTGCATTTATGCATGGGCATGGTGGTTCTTTTAAGACTGTCATGGCATGGGTAATTTGAGAGTGGGTGCAGTGGATAGTTGCATGCTTGTACTGGGGGCCAAGTGGATTTGGGTTGGCATTAGGGCCATGGGTCTGTTTTGTTAGGACATGTTGTTTGGTGGGCCATGAGTCGGGGCCTGCTGGCAGGTGCCTGTCAATGGGGGTGGGGGACATGAGTCGGGGCTTGCTGGCAGGTGCCCATCAATGGGGGTCGGGGGGTGGGGTGACATTAATCAGGGCCTGCTGACAAGTGCCGGTCAATGAGGGTGGGGGGGTGGGGGGACATGAGTCGGGGCCTGCTGGCAGGTGCCCGTCAATGGGGGTGGGGGGACATGAGTCGGGCCTGCTGGCAGTTGCCCGTCAATGGGGTGGGGGGTGGGGGTACATGAGTCTGGGCCTGCTGGCAGGTGCCCGTCAAGGGGGGGACTTGAGTCGGTGCTCCTGAGTGCAGGGTGCCATGTGCCCTGCCTGTGGGGATTGGTATGGGGTGATGGCTGCCTGCGGGGCAGGGTATGGGGTGATGGGCTGCCTGCAGCGCATGGTATGGGGTGATGGGCTTCCTGTGGGCATGGGGAGGGGGGCATACCCGGGTGGGCACACACCACCAAATCACGTGTGAAACTCGACGCGCACCCCCGGAATACACGTTCCCCACTCGCGCTAGCGAAAATGTGTGTAAAAGTCCATGCGCACCTCTCTGAATATGCATACCCCGCTCGCGCTAGCGAAAACACATTTAAAAGTCTACGCACACCCTCGGAATACACATACCCCACTCGCGCAAGTCAAAACACATGTAAAAGTCCACGCGCACCCCTGGAATACGCACAGGCAGCACACCCACCCTCCCCATGGCCCGCAGGCAGCCCATCACCCCTGGGCATGGCCCACAGGCAGCCCATTACCCCAGTCCATGGCCCGCAGGCAGGCCACACCACAAGGTGGACTTTTTCCACGCATTTTACCTGATGCAGAGGGTACATGTGTTCCGGGGGTGCGCGTGGACTTTTACGCGCGTTTTCACTAGCGCAACCGGGGTACGTGTGTTCCGGGGTGCGCGTGGACTTTTACATGCATTTTTGCTAGCGCGAGTGGGGTACGCGTATTCCAAGGGGTGCGTGGGGAGTTTTCCACGCATTTTTGTGGTTGGGGGGCTGTATGCTGGTCCACTGGCCTTTGCACCATGTAGGGGATTTGTGCAATGTTTTTGGCGCATGGGGTGGGGTTTCGGGCGTAACTGCCACTACTGCAGGGTTGCTGCGCCACTCTACGCCACGGCTGGTTATGGATGTTAGTATCCATGAATTCACTTTGCGCTAAAATGGGATTTGGCGCATGTGGCTGGCGCAGACTGTTGCACGCACACTCTGTGCGCCAGCCGCGTGCGCCTCTTGTGCGCTAAATTCTATGAACTACCCCCAAATTGTTTTGATTGTCAAATATGTATCATTAATTAATTCATGAGCAAATAATTTGTTTAAATGAAGTATTCATAATTTTTATGCTAATATAACCAACAAGGTTTTCTTCAGGTAAACAATTGTCTTGCTCAAAGAGCCATTCGGGCAGATGTAATGTTGATTTCTAGTGTGATTGAGAATATATTTTTAGAGTATATTTTTAGCTTGTGATTTAGGTGTTTGTGCTGCACTTGCACCACACTCAAATCATGTGTGGTGCTGTATAGCTACCTAAAATGAGAACAGATTGTGTGTGACACAGAAAGCATATCATAGATAGGGGAACAGTTAGTGATAAAACGTTTCATCACAAAGTGGAGAACTTGTGCAAAGCATGTCACATGCATTGTATTCCCAGGTCTTAGAGAAGAAATGCCATTGGATCCATTGTCTGCTGCCACAAAACCTAATGCTAGATGATGGGTTGTTATCCACTCTGCCACCATCTGCTCACTGTATCCCGTACATCTGCCCCTGGGTGTATCCTTCCATCAAAACCTTACATACACAGTGTGGTTTGTTGATGGACAAAATGCAACTACTCTGGTGAACCATCTTTAGTAACTCTGGAGGAGAAGGTTGCCCAATGTGCTGTTATAGACATGTAATCAGTGCTTTGCCGGCTTGGCCACATATCCACAATGAATGGACTGTCCACTCTCCGTTCAATGACTTTCTCACTGCTAGAACTACTGTGCCATAGAATGCAGGTACAGCCTCAGTGAAAAGTAAGCCTTGATTAGGAATTTTCCAATGGGCATCAACACTTACCATCACCTGAAAGGGCTGAGGCGATTATGAAAACCACAAAACCACACACGGTAAAGCAGATGCAACAACTTTTGGGACTATGTAATTATGTAAGAGCATGGCTGTTTGATGGCAGTTCACACACAAAACCCCTTATGCAGGCTTTAAAGAATGCACAGACAAACAAGAAAATAGAATGGACTGAGGAAATGGAGTGAGTTTTGAAGAGTTGAAGAAAGTAATTTGTACAGCTCCTGTTTTTGGAATTCCCAATTATGAGGAGGAGTCTTTTCGCACACAAATGGCACAGTTATGATTGCAGTGCTTACATAGAGGACCACATCGGGGTACAAGCCTCAAGGGTATTATAGTGGGATTCTAGACCCAGTTATGAAAGGACACTTTCCTTGTGAACAGTCATTGGCAGCCACCACATTCACAATTGAGAAATCTATAAGCATTTTAATGGCCTGCTCTATGACTGTTTTTGTGGAACATGCTTTGTTTGCCTTATTAGAGAAACCCAAAGGTACATTGACATCCCACAGAGCTTCCGCTTATGAAGTAATAATTTGGAACCCAGCTATAAAAATTGTCAGATGTAAAATAGTGAACCCTGCCACCTTTGTAGCTAAGCCAGTGTCAGAGGGCGAGCATGTGCATGACTTGTCAAACTATGTAGAGTTTTATGATGATATACCACACGTAAAAGGAAATGCATTGTGAGGAGGGGAAATTCTCTTTATTGATGGTTCTTCGAAAAATGATCAAACAAGTGGTCAAAGTCATTCTGGAGCAGCTATAGTGAGGCACAGAGCAAATGGCGAGTTTGAAGTTGCAACAAGAGCAAGACTATGGGGGTCATTATGAGCTTGGAGGTAATGGAAAAATGATGCCGGTAAAGGATTAGCGGCATCGCATACCGCTCTGGGCTATTCCGACCCAAGAACCTGGTATTAGAGGTTCAGCTAATAACGTAGCAGCTAATAGCAGCATGGGCACAGGCACATAGGCCTTCAGGCTGGCAATACCAGGATGCCGCTAACAGGAGGACATCACAAGTCAGACAAACATGCAAATGCCGGCATCGTGAAGGTGCTAATATGGGATACGGCATGCTGGCAATACCGGCATTGCGAAGCACCCGTAAACTGCTATGTGCAGTGTTTCCAACTGCCACAGGTGCACACAATCAGCACAGGTGGAGGCAATGGAGTCTGGGCTAGCACAAAAGGAGCACACCCACACACCACATCCCTTCGCACACCATAATGATTCCACTAGTAGTAGCAATACTGGGGCTGGTGGACATGCTTGCATTGCTACACCAGCAACAACAACAGCAGGCACCACAGAGGAGACGCAAGAGGAGAAGGAGGGTAAGACAGACCCAGCATGTCCCACCAGTGCAGTCAGTGGTACCACACAGGCAGTCCCCAATCCCTCGCATCAGAGCCAGTCCATTCAACCTAACCCCTGAGCAGATCCACACCCTGTACCATCTGGACCGGGACACCATCACCACCATTGTGGACATGATACACGACAACATTGTCAGCCTCATTGAAATACGCACCGCCACCCCCCTCTACTGAAGGTAGTGTCAGTGCTCCACTTCCTTGCCACAGGCACCTACCAGCACACAGTGGGGCACATGCATGGCATATCACAACCCTTATTTTCTCGCATGCTGAACCAAGTGCTGGATGCTTTCCTGACGCACACAAGGGACTACATATCCATACCACTGACTCCCCAGGAGATTTTTGATACATGTGGAGTTGGTGGTCCCGCATGCCATGGAGTTGCTGTACCGCAATCGCAAGCAACACCACTCCATCAATGTGCAGATGGTATGTGATGCCAGCAAGATCCTCACACATTGTTGTGCCCGATATCCCGGATCAACTCATGACTCAATGGTCCTGCAGAACCACGGTACATGGAGCCACATGCAGGACGACGTGCCTGGCTGCTTGGTAAGTTGCATGACAGGCACATGGCAGTGAAGTGGGGGGATATATGCACACACCACCATGGTATCATTGTTGTTGTGACAGCACAATGTGCACTTCCCAAAACAGTGTGCCCCAAATCATCCCAAACTGAACATGACAACCAAATCCCATAGCAGTGAAGTAAGCTGCACACCTATCATAACACGCCAAACTTAAAAGCACCCCACATCCTACAACACGTGCACCACCCATCATTGTACCTCACCCTCCATAACACAATCCAGAAACATGCTGTGAATATTCACTATGTAAATGTCTGCAGCAAATCACCACACAGGACAAGCATCCATGGGAGTGTACTGAACAAAACCACCAGGGGAATCCACTGCTTGTCAAAGGGCCACCAGCACCACAGAAGCGCAGCATGTCACCATGGGAATAATCTGCACTGAATGGCAAATAATGCAGAGACTACTGCCAACGCTGCCAGTTAGAAAATCATACAGAACACTACACATCACATATTCAACACAAACACATCGGTATGCGTCCATAATGCAGGAGCAACATCAAGGCAGTGTACACCGTGTATCATCTTGAAGATGCAACCCACACCATAAATCCATGGCACAGAACACATAGAGGGCATGAAACATGTGTGCATACAACCAGGAACATGTGCATGTGACCAACAATTACCTGCAGGCATGTGTGACAAGTACAGCTGTCCATCATGAATCGACTAACATGTACCTTTTATTTCCTCTTATGCAGGTGATAGTGGCTATCCGTTGAAGCCATGGCTCCTCACCCCAGTCCGAAACCGGCAGAACAGGCACTAGGAGGACTACAATTGTTCCCATACCCGTACCCGTGTGGTCATCGAGCAGACCTTTGGCCTGTTGAAGGCATGGTTTTGCTGCCTTAGCCGGTCAGGTGGGGCACTCCTCTACAGGCATGAGAAGGTGGCCAAGATCATCATGGCATATGTAATGCTGCACAACATGTGTATCCGACGAACGTGCCCCTGCCCCCTGACATTGATCTGCAACCACCTGGTGATGATGAAGGGGATGAAGAAGATGTGGGCGCACATCATCACGGTGCCAATGCACAGGAGGGACATGCTGTGCATCAGTCAGTGATTGCACAATATTTCTAACGCACATGGGTGCAGAGGGTGACATGAAAGTGGGACAGAGGGCACTGGGGGAGGGAGTACATGTACACTATGCACTGTATATCAATAAATGACACATATGCAATAAGGGATGTCCACTCAAGATTTCCTTTTACACAACAGGTGTATTAAACTGTCTAATAGAATTAAGTGCTCAAACCCTCCACCTCACACACCCTCTCCCCCTCCCCCTACAACTCCCCCACACTTCCTCTCCCCCTCCCCCCACAACTCCCCCACACACCCTCACCCCCTCCCCCACACACTCTCTCCCCCCTCCCACTTCCCCCACAACCCCCGACACAACCTCTCCCAACCCCCTCCCCCCACAACTCCCCCACACGTGGTGTCCAGGCAAATGCTTCATGTGTATGCGTCTATTGCCTTAATCAGGCTGCCCCATCTACATCCTTCCACTTCCTGCACCTGGTGGTGGCTTGTCCGATCGGCGCAAGGTACACGCTGACCTGCGTAGGGGGCTGGTTTGGGTGGAACTGTCTGGGGGCCGGACGCTCAGCCTCCAAGGAATCTGCAATACGGTAGAGGACCTGCCTCAGTGCAGACACCTCCTCGCATATTCTTGTAGTGCTTGCCTCAATGGCCTGCTTCAGGGAAGCAGTGTTATCGCGCCCCTCCTGCCTTGCCTGGTCACCGTCTGCAACAAACTGCTTCACCGGGGCAGTTAGCTCCTCCTGGCACTGCACTGCATGTCCTATCTGCTGCACCCCACCTGTACACCAGTAGAGGTTGACTGTGCGTGTGTGACATCCCCAAATCCATGTGGCTCCTCTGTGGGACTCATGCTCCCTTGTACAGCCTCCCCTCCAGACTGCTCCAGTGTGGTGTCATGGTAGGTGTACACAGGTGTGACCTGGGGGATGGTGCAGGACTGGGTGTTGCAGGAAGGTCAGAGGAGTCGTCCTTGACAGGAACACACACCTGGCCCTGCGCATTATTGTCTGTCTGGGGTGCCGTAGCTGCTGCCTCCCCAACAGAGCTGTTCTGTGCTGAATGTGCCCCATCGCCCACTGTCTCCTGTGCAGGTGACACTAGTGTTTTGGGGACTGTAGCAATGGGCCTTAGCGGCACCAGTGCCTTGGCATTCTGTGCTGTTTGCAACTTCAGTGCCTGTCATGGATTGGCTGGGCCTTTCGATGTGGAAGGCCTGTTGCCTTCATCCCTGGCCCTCTTCCAGGGAGTTAGTCCTGGGCCTCGCTGTCAGGGTCTGAGCCTGTGGGGGACCAAGAGAGGGACGGCATAAGTGATGGTTTGACAAGCATCATGCATACATTGGTATTATTGCTCTTCTACACATTAGAGGGGATTAGGCAATGGATGTTTGGTGATCACGTTGCTTGCTATATGGGTGTAGCATGCAGGCATACATCAGGGTCACTCATGTTGGAGCTGGCGTATGCTATGTGACATGCATTTCTTTGTGGACTGCGTGCAGTGTGACATATACCATTTTCATATTTGTGTGGTGTGTGTCAGGTATGCCATTGCCATGCTGCACGTATGAGCATGTGTCTGTGCTGCAGGCGGCATCTAGGCAGGGATGTGTCAATGTGTATGTATTGGGCCATGCATTGCCTCTTTGGACGGACAAATTGGTGGACTATCATGATATTTAGCATTACAGTGTTTTCTTAGGACACTCACTTCCATCCGCCGATGAGGTGGCGCCACGTTCCATCTTGCCCACACCTTCTATGGCCTTGATGACAATTGTACTGGCGCAGAACTCCTCCCACCGGCTTAGCTTGATGGGTGAGCTAGGACCACTGCCAGTAGCCATGGCCTGGCTCCGGTTTGCAGACAGAATATTCCTGACTCTCAGGCGCAGGTCGTTCCATCGCTTGCGGACATCCTTGATTTTGTGGGGCTGTTGCCTACGGCACTGAATTTTGGGCAACAAGTTGCCAGATCTCTTTTTTCTTTATCTGTGCCTCCCTCTTGAGGCTGTTTACAAAAACAACCTCTGCATTGTCTGCCAGTGTCTCTGCCAGCATAGTCAGTTCATCCTCATTGAAGCGCTCTTTGCGCTGCCGGGATGCGCCTTTTTTTACAGCCTTGGGCATCATACTGGTGGTGAAGGTTGATATCTGTAGTCAGAAAAAGGCTCCAGGTCCTGTGTGGTGAGGATGGCAATGGATTGTGTTTTTCAATATGGCCGCCGTGCTCTTTCCCGTTCCTATGCGATGACGCTACTTCCGGTTCCGCTTATTTAGTCACTGCTAATGCCGTATCCATTGATGACGATCACATTATTAAGGGGAGGACACCAGCGGTTGTGCTGTCTGCGCTTTCCATGATGCCACTAAGGGCCATTTTTTGGACTTTAGCGACATGCCAGTAATGTCATTACCGGCAGGCTGCTAAGCTTGTGCACGTGAACTCGTAATAGCCCTCTATTGGTGGGCTCTTTACTACACGGACACAGTCTTTGCCCCATGCCGGTAAGGACGGTTACTTACCTCCAACCTCGTAATGACCCCCTATGTCTCACTTTTCAGCACAATCGGTAGAATTGCTAGCACGTATTGTCTCGCTCGAGAATCATGAAGGCCAGGAAGTGACATTGTACAGTGACTCCACCTATGTGACATCAACCGTACACGCAGGGCTAGCACGTTGGTAAAAGAGGGACAACTTCTGAGTAGACAGCACTCCAGTACAGCATGCATCCTCATTGGACAGGCTTATTACGGCACTACAACTCCAAGAAGCCATAGCGATAGATAAATGCACAGCGCCTACTAAGCAAACTCACTATATTTCTTGCAAGAATGTAGCTGCAGATGCAGAAGCCAAAGAGTTGCTTATTCACCAGATATGTCAGGCTTTGATACTCCAGATGTCAAGGAGAAAGTAGTCATGATTATGATAGTGAAAGAAGGATTTAATCATTTACAGAGAACACAATTAATGGAGAGTCAAGGAAGTTCACCACTGGATAACAGGAATTGTGAAAGCGAAGGGGGTGTTCTTTATCCCCAACAGAAGCATTATGGCAACAGGACAGCACTGGAAAGACGGTGATGCCAGTAGCCTTGTTAAGGGTAGCTCTTGAACAGCTGCACTACACTGCACACATAACTAGGAGAAGTCTTGCTGCCACAATTGCGGAAGAATGGTTTGTTCCACATGTGTTGGAAAACGTTGCATTTTAAGTAGTAACCTGCATGCTATGTCAAATGTTTACTGCGGGGCATACACTGCATATGTTTAGAGGAGAAATTCTTCGACCGAATGGTTCTTTTCAGCATTTACATATTAACAATGTTCATATTCTGCAAGTATGTAGTGGATACAGGTATCTGATAGTGGTGGAGTCTCCCTTCTATAGGTGGATCGAAGCAGGTCCATGTGAACACCCTGACACCACTTGCACAGCAAGGCTTTTAGTATGAGAAGTCTTTCCAAGATGTGGAGTGTGTGAAGTGCTGAGATCCGATAATGGGCCACATTTTGTCAATGAAGTGTTTGAACAGATAGAATTATTGTTAAGTATTAAGCACAAGTTTTCTTCTCCTTATCACCCGCAAGTGAACAGAATATGTGAAAGACGCAACGACCTCTTTAAAGAAAGGATTGCAAAGCTAAATTGATGCTTAAAAAAGGATGGCTATATTGCCTGCCCTTAGCTTTATATGCCCTAAGGAATCATCCTGGTTCGGACCATCACTCACACCCCACAAATTTGTGACAGAAAGCCAAATGAGAACGCCTTTAACTCCTCCATCGAGGAGTAGACGTGATGCCCAGAGTACAGCAAAAATGTTAGGAAATGAGTTATGTGATTATCTGACCACTAGTTTATCCCATATTTCAGATCAACTCAAGCACCAGGGTGGTCAGTCTCAGAAAACAGATGAAAACCATTGAGCAACTCGATCTTTTGAACATTTATCAGCACCAAGAATCTTTGCTGGCGATACCGTGCTGATCAAAAACTTCACTATGAGTGGCACGAGCCAAGGTTTGATGGCCCGTTTATTATAGAGAATGTTACTCCCTCAGCAGTAAAAATGTCATGCCAAAGGTTTTTCAATTCCAGCCATAGTTCGGCCACTATTTTTTGACCGTCCTCTTGGGAAAGCTGTTCTTCCCTCAAGTTATTCTCTGGGGTTCTTATTGCACATCTGATACCTTTGTCCCACAGGGATGTGACTCTCTTCTTTGCTATACTCTCTGAGATCAACAGGCCTCCGAAAGTCAATTTAGCTGCCTCCCAAACCATGTGTCTCCTAACTTCCCAAGTGTTGTTGGTCTAAACATTATTTCCCAATTCCCTTTCAAATGTTTACAGGACCACCGTTTATCCATTGTGGTCATGTGGCCCAAGTCAAATATGTCCATCGCCATCTCACGATCTGACCATGCAACCACCCTAATTCCCAAATCCTTCATTTCATGTGCTTTCTCCATATCTAGGAGTATGTAATTGAGTCGCATGTAGGTCTTGTGTTGCGCAAAGTATTTTTTTTTTGTTTTTTAATTTTATTTATTGTTCACTTGTTACTCACTTATACAGGAAGCAAATACTGGTTCAACGCACCCACAGGGGAACAGGGAGAGAACAGGGGAAGATAGAAAATGTAATTACAACAATAATAAATACATAATTATTAAATAGGCCAAAGAAGATAGTGAGGAGGTGAAGACAAACCTACTATGCCTTGTGAGTGTTCAGAACGTGGAAGTGCAGAGGTGATAGTGGTATGGGATAGGTGATATGCTGCTCATGGTCAGCAGCAGGTGAAGTGCTATAAAGAAAGGGTAAGTGCAATCTCCACTGGGAGGGTGAGCCAAGGCAAGTACAGAGAATAAAGAGCAGCAGAGACGATAAGAAGTGGGAGGTCAGGTCCCCCAGGATGCATACAGGCCCTGCATTTCAGTCAAGCTGCTGTGCGACGCAGGGGAGAGAGAGAGTGAAGGAAGAGGAGAAGAGGAAGGTCTTGAGGCTTTCCAGAAACTTAAGGAGGTCCTGCTGAAGCCGAAGGGGGAGGGGGCCTATTCCAAAGAAGGGAGCCTGCTGAGGAAAGTGAACGGCCAGCTGCATTCCGTTTAGCAAACTGCTTCTCAAGAAAGGAGTTAGTGCCAGAGGAACGCAGGTGTCTAGAGGGGGAGTATTTGGTCAGAAAGAGTTGCAGACTTGTGGATGATGCAGAGGGATTTGAATTTAATCTGCGCTGCAATCGAGAGCCAGTGGAGGCTTTGTAGGGCAGGAGAGATGCACTCACTGGGCTTGAGACCAAGGATCAGTTTTGCTGCTCTATTCTGGATTAGCTGGAGGGGTCGCAGAGTAGATGAAGGTAGAAGAGTAGGCAGCAGCAGACACTTGTTTCATCGGATGGTCATGAACGAGTTTGGCAGAGCTTTATGAGGAGCTGTCAAAAGGCCATAGGGACCCAGGTGGGATTTGAGGAGGGAGTGGTCAGACCTGGACAGGGGGGTGACTGGGGGAATAGAGAGGGGGAGGTTGGAGTGGATGGTGGTGTCTCGCATGTGTCCAGCAGAATGGGTTGGGTTGGAGGGAAGAATGGGGAGGGATAGGGGTAGGGAGGAGCACAGGTCAGTGAAGAGGGTGGATGCTGTGCATGGGTAGTCTAAGTGGTTGTTGAAGTCACATAGGAGTAGCAGGAGGGAGGTGGTAGAGCCAGTGGAGGCTCAGAGGAACAGAGAACAGGTGGCTGGAGGCCAGTAGATCGCAGCAATGGTCAAGATGGCGGAGGGAGAGATGACCAATGTGGATAATAGGCTCCCAAATGATGAATAGGGCTAAGTGGGTAGGATGGAAAAGGAATCCACTGAGGGATGATTGAGTCATCAGTGGGGTCAAGACTTTGAAGTGATCTTAAAACCATCGGGTAAGAATGAGCCAAATGAAGTAAATGAGCTGGCATTGAACCAGGTTTCAGTGTGTGCAAGTATGTCTATATCAATGTCTCCAAGTAGAAGGCAGATGTCAGCAGAGTGTTTGATGGCTGAGCATGAGTTTAGGGTCCCCAGGTGGAGACGAACCTTTGGAGTTTTTTTGAGGCGGAGTGTCAGGGTATGGGGCTTCAGTCAGAGGTCAGGGGAGCAGGGGGGCAAAGTGGGAGTGGCAGGAAGAAAGGAGGAAGTTGATGAGAGATGGCAGGATCCGGTCAAAGAGAAGGAAGTTGGCCAGTGGGCCTCGAACCAGGACTGCGCCTGTGAGGTAGACATTGATGCAGCAGCGAGATAAAAAGAAGCACATAAGGAGGATTTCCCACTTGGTGCTGCCATTAATGGATGTGGAAGAATAAGGTGGGAGAGTGGTGATGAGGTGAGGTACATAGGTCAGGAGATGGGACAGAGAAAAGGATGTCAGTGAGGATTTCTCTGGAGGATGCACTGACATAGGTGTCTGCAATTAGGAGGCCAGGGTTTACAGCAATGATGTCTTTTTTATGCTTGTTCCATCCAGATTTTGTGAGAGAGAAAGGGTAGGTGATGGTGTAGCAGGTGGCGTAGATTGGGGAGATGGAGGGTGCCATCACGGAGTGAGAGGAGGAAGTGAGAGGCAGATAGAAAAGAGGGTATATGTGCTGCAATGCACCGTTCTGAACCTGACACACAGTAGGCCAAGTGGGTTTTAAGAGTACAAATAACAAAACAGTATAGGATGAAGACACCTAAATTCGATTTTTAAACTAGCATTCACATACAATGCAGAATGAAGGCACATCTAAATTCGATTTTTAAACTAGAAGTCACATACAATTCAGGATGAATGCACACCTGAATTCAAATTTTACACTAACAGTCACGTACAAAGCAGGATGAAGGCACACCGATTTTTAAACTAGCAGTAACATACAATGCAGGGTGAAGGAACACCTTAATTCGATGTTTACACTACCATACAATGCAGGATGACACAGGTATTACAGCACACCAGTACAGAAATGAGGTCAGTGGAAATGAAGCTCAGGGAGTGAAAAGCAGAGTTAAGTTTCACTGTAGTACAGAGGACATCTGCCAGAGCTTGGCAATGAGAATGACTGGAGAGGCAGAGGGAGTGAGTCAAGAAGGGGCGAGGCAGCCACAAAACAACAATCAGCGCTCACGTAATGGCAAGAGGGGAAAGTCACAGACCAGAGGTGCGTGAATGGAGTAGTCAACATGATGAAGCACCCTTGCCTGCAGTGGTGGTAAGACAGAAGGGCCCGGAAGCCCGGACAGGACTGGACAGGAACAGACAGGAGCCTTTGGAGTGGGGCCTTGGGGAGCGGGCTGACTAAGCCTGCCGGTATGTGATTGACCCAAGTCATAATGAGGCAGCCAATCAAAGCCTGAAACTGCAGGACAACACAAGGGACGCAGTGCTCTAGTTCCGGGCTGCCAGTAGAACAGGTAAACGCTGTGGTCTGGGTGTCTTGACCTAAAGGTGTCTGTCATGTGATATTTTTTAATGATAACCCGGAAAGGGCACTAGCCTGACCACTCGTTAACTGTATCACTCCCTCTTTCTGCGAGTGCCAGTCTTTTTACAGATTGGCCAGTGAGTCTAGAACCACCCGCAGAGAAATAGCCCTCTCTTCCATACCTCTAGACTTTTAAGTGATTCTTCACAGAACTGAAACGGTTGGGTGCGTAAACCATGCAAAGTGTCACCTCAATACTGTTACATTTCTTCATAACGACTAAAAAAAACGTCCATCTTCTCCCTCCTTGGTCCGGAGTATTTGCAATCACAGGGCTTTCTTAACCAGGATAGCCACTCCTGCTTTACTTTTTGGGCCTGACACCCATACAGTTGCCCATATGCCATTTCCCCGTATACATAATTCTTCTCCTTTTTTGAATTTTGTCTCCTGTACGAATTGTATGTTCATCACCACCATGGATTACTTGTGGAGAAAATTAAGTCACTTAACATTCATGGACCCCACTTGCAGTGCTTTTGCATGTGCCATCATTAAACATTTGAATGAACACCCTTTTCCACCCCTGCTCAGTTGTCCAGTTAGCAAGGCGACTCTCTTAAATAAAACTTCAGAAAGGCCAATAACATACTCAGTGGTGCCCGCGGATTGTTCATTTTCCTAGATGTCTGTATGTGTTGACCCCCATTCCCAGGTCTCTCCCCTCCCCCTATTTCCACTCTTCCCTTGCCCCTGTTCATCTTTCAACCTCACATTTTCGAAGACAACCCTATACAACTAGAGTCACCTAATCAGGCCCTCCAACACGCCATAACATTTGTTTTCTAAACACAACTATAACAGTTTGGCAGTATAAGGTGATCAACCAGAACTTCAATGAATTAAACTGAGTTTTATCCCAACCTATTTCATGGGCATTATGGTATAGGTGCACTCCAGGTCTGAACCCCAAAGTGGTCATGACAATAAAAGCCACCTCCCACGGAGTATTCAGTTTACAAAATACCTTAGATCCTTGGCTGGTGTGACAATCTGCTCACCGTCGAGTGTTGCCCTGTTGGTTCTCTTGAGGGTCCCTGTCTTTATCTCATCCAGTGCTCATTCTGCTTCCTCTGCTGTCATTATGCAATAGTCTTCCTTATTTAATTCAAAGTTAAGCGGGAAGGGGAACCCGCATCTATAGTGAATCTCAGGGTCACAGAGCCACTGTGTTACTTGATAGCAATCCTTGCATTTCTTTAATGTAAGGTTCGAGAGGTCTTGATATATTTGCATTTTTGGATCCTTCATAATCAATTGGAACTTTATCCCTTGATATGGAAAGGATTGCCATCTTTTGCGGGAAGTAGTGGCACTTGGCTAACACTGAACATGGCACCCTGGGGGGCCACCTCCTCTGTGCACCCTGTCAAGAGCAATTTCAGGGTGTTCAGCTCTGTCAAACAGCGCTGTTATTAAGGCCATCACAGATCATTCGAATGACACCACTGATTCACCTTAAGCTTCCTTAGGCCCATTATCCTGAGATTACATCTTCTTTCCCTGCTCTCTAAATCATCAATTTTTAGGGCCAGATCTGTTTCCCTGGTTTCCAGATCTTGGAGTCTAGCATCAATTTTCATGTAAAACAGGTCCATTGGGAGTTGGTTGCTGTCAAGTGCCTCCCTTTGGTCTTCAAGTGTATCCAACCCCCCTTAAGTTCTGATGCCTGGATTTCACTCTTCATAGATTTTATTTTTTCTAACAATAGATGAATGTCCGCCTTGGTGGACCCTTTGTATAAGCCACCAGTCAACACCTGATGTGGGTCGCCTTAGGGTACTTCCATTATTGTGAGGGACCAAGCAAAGACATGAAAGGAACCCAACATGGAGGGGTGCAATCCATGATCTGAAAGACTTGCTAAGGGTCACTGAGGTTTGATTATATGCTCACAATCTATTCATAGGAAAAAGCTGGGTACCCAGTCGTGAAGATGCACAATTGACTACTTTGTGTCCCCCACGACTCTGACTCTCCCACCGTATGAACACACTGTGTACCACCAAACATATATATTAGTTGCTGCTCTTAAGACTAGGTCAAGGGGCCGGCAGCCATTCAGTAAGTGCCCCTCAGTGGTGTTCATTTGCCATACAGCACGTTGTGGTCTTCTTATGGAATGTGATTTCTAGCTCTATGTGTGCCAACATTCGTCAAGAGGTGTTTGTCAACCAGTTCAAAGCGGTGGATCTCGCTGTTGCAGGCCTTTTTTTTGTTCTAGATCGTGGCTGCACCCTTTGCAGTTTTGCAGGCTTGTGGTATGTACCCTTCTCTGAGCTAGCAGTAGTGGGGGGAGGAGGGCAGGGGTGGCAGACCCACACCATTCTGCAGTGACATAAATCCAATGGTGCATATTGGGGATTGAAAAGAACATTGGTTATAATCAAGTGAAAGCCCAGAATTGCTAAATTCATCATAATTATCTGGATTGATAATTTATTATGGGTGTAGTCTTTATCGATAGGTGGTTATTTTAAAGACCCTATTAACCGTAAAGGCGGCACATCCTACAAGTGCCTAGAAACCGTAACTTGGTTGCACTCATGGACTTGGCTTGGTGCAGAACCCTGGTCAACCGTGAACTTGTAGCTTAGTCACCCTCATGGACTTGACTAAGTGCAGCACCCTGGTTACCTGCATAACCCTTCCAAGTGCTATAGAAAGCCGATCACCGGCGACTGCATCTAAGTGGAAAAGCTTCCCACTTCGGTATTAATCTAAGTGCAATATCTTGCCCATCCTTAGTGTTCAATTAAGTGTGAATATGCTGCCCACTTTCAGGTCCATCCAACTGCAATATATTTCCCCGATAAAACAGATCGGGGGCAGAGAGAAGAGCCCACACTCATGATGCATTATAGAGTAATCCATTTCCAACCCCTAAACTCAGCACATAAAACATATTTGTGAGAGGTTCTATCCTGTTCACAGTTGGACACCATTAATATAAGTTGGGGTATAGGTGCTAGCATCCAATATACTTATTATAGCCACATGCATTTGATATCATGTATGCATTGTGAGCACAGCTCAGCTATGGAAGTGGCATGTATTAGGGCAGAAAGCCTGCGCCTGATAAGTGACAGGGAAGGAGACTGGATGGCTCTGGTTCTCCTTTGATTCTTTTTGGGGGTTGGTAACACCCACTCCAGTGAGCTAGCCTCTCAGCAGGAGCTGGCCTGGGTAATATGAATTAAAGTACTCACCCATCTCAAAAGGACTAGCCTCACGCATGAGTGTTGCATACCAAAAGGTCCTTTAGGGCTATTAAAAAGGGAGGGAGTGCAGTTATTGTTGGTAGAGGAAGGTTAGACAAGCCAGAGGAAGGTTCAGCTATCTTTTTTTCTCTCTTTACCTCTCTTCCTTCCTGTCTCCTCCACTTCCTTTTACACAAAACACTTTGGATATGATGTAGATATGCAAAGTCCACTTGTTCCCGGAACAGGGATCAGACCACTAAAGAATGATTGCTTTAGTCCAGTAACCAGGGTCGGCTTTGGCCATAAAATTATCTTGGTCACCAATGAAAAAGTGGGCCACATTTGCAAATGGCTATTCATTCCTTTTGTGACAATGTTTGAATAGTACCCAAGGGGGAGTAATCTGATAAACTGTGCTGCAAATTGTGCATTTTAAGGAATATTAATCCCACAACACTGGTCAAAACTACTAGCCGCATAGCGAAGTAATTCATCAAACTGGTCCACATTGGCCAAAAAAAGTGGCCCACTTTGACCCAAAAAAATGGCTCACACACGCTTTTGCATTTCTGATTTGACCATCAGCCTATTGCCCTATATGCCAGTCCGACCCTGCCATTAACCTGGGGTCATCCACTGCTTCTAAAATTAATTTTGGAACAATCAGCTATGGGATAATTGATTGGACCTCTGTTGGGAGAGTTGATTTTCGAAAGTCCTCCACCAATAAGGTGAGAAATTAGTGTCCAAGGCAAAGGTGAGGTCTGTTCCCTACCCATTCCCAGGGCACATTGTGGGTGATGTGCTGCAGGAATAACACCTGGGTGCCTGCCAGCCACAATGCTGCATAGGACCTCATTGTGGTGAAGGAATCCTGAACTTGTGGGTCAGCCTCCCTTTGTTGGGAACCTGACAATACAGACTGAACTTGTCCTTGAGAACCCACAGGGGGTGGGGCTCACAGTCTCCTGAGAGCCTAAAACAGCCATAATTGCTGCTTTTTATCACCTCTAACTAGCCAAAAATTGTTTGTACTGGGTTTGCTGTATTTGAAACTACAGGACAATCCAGTGCTGCTTTTGGCACTCAATCAAACGTTCACACTACCATGCTTGCAACCTTGAACCAGCTCGATGCTGCACCATGCTTTGCAGAACCCAGCACATGCTTGTCTCGAATCAACCGGTCATCGCCTGAACCTGACTTAAACCGCTGGAGTGTCACTCACCGGCTCCAGCTAGCAATTACCAAACGACTCGATCTGGCTTGACCTTGAACCACCATTTCACTGAACTAAACATCAGAGTATGTGAATCACCATTTTGAATACTTTCCTACCTTCAACTCAAACTGCTGGAGAGTTACGCATTAACACTACCCAGTGGTTACCACACAACTGGCTTGACTCCGAACTGAGCCTGGTGAGCACTCAACCAACATCAAGAAACGCCACCCACAAACCACCTGAGCTACTGCATTCAAACTGATTCAACACCAGCTTGCTTGCTTGGGTCAACATGATTGGCTGCTCTCATACTAAGCTAAACCCTCTCACACAGCAGCTTGAAGGCTGTTGAACCGGCAGAAAGGTACTATTGTCCAATAACTGCTTTTGTTGACCATTTAGGGCCCTAGCAACTGGTTAGGTCAGTTGTACATCTTTTTCTCAAAAAAACATATTCTTTTGAAAAGAACATTGCAGTTATTGAATTACCTTTCTCCCCTGTATTCTTGCCCAGTGTGCAGCTTTCACTCTTTCCAAACTAGTGGGTTTTGAAGAATTTTCCAATTAGTTTCCTTGCAGATGGCGAGTTTAATTAGAGTATAATTATTAGTATAGATTAGTCATTCCCTTTAGTTTGGGCTGTTATACTTTGCTGTTTGGGTTGCTACTGAATCATGTTCACACCAGTCTCTGAGCGTTCTAGCCTTCCCTGCCCATTTTAGCACAAAAGGCAAAGGAGCATTAACTGTGTCTGTGTTAGCTTAAAGATTTGGATCCCTGTTGGTTTGTAAAAGTGTGAGGTTTGGGTAAGTGGTTTCACAAATACTCACCCCTGTCCTTCTGCAGAGCAGAGGTCATTTTATCAAAATAGGTTCAGTTTAAATAGGGCACAACAACATTCAAACATTCTGGTGGCCATCTGTGAAGTGACAAGTTCCAAACTGTGTCTCTGGTGAGAGCGATGTAAACCTTTTTTTCCCAGACTGGCTTACTGACTTTTTCCCAATAAGGCTGTATCCACTGCATCATTCTGGGCACACATCTATGATGTACCTGATGGGCCGTTAGACACTCATTGTTCCATTAATGTATGCTCTTGACTCTGTGAATAACCTTGTACAGTTAGCTCTATGGGTTCCCTTGGTTGCAAGCAGTCTATGGTGAATTGGAATACCTTTGGAGTACCATGTTGAAAAACTACCCTTAACTCCTACAAGAGTGAACATGACTCATATATAAACAAAGAGTTTCATCCATTATTGGGAAAGACAGTCAGCTTAAGAATAAGTTCTTGAAAGAAGATTAAGCAGAAACAAAGAGGACCATAAAATATTTGTGTCCGACTGCATGTTGCGGGATGAGAAGTCTTGAATGGGTCAATGCACCAGAGTGGCCCAATGAGAAGACATGAGCAGAGGGTGTTTAAGAAAAATGAAGAAACATGAGTCAAGGATAGTAATGGCCACTCTTAACAGCATCATTGACCTACACTTCACATGAAAGAGTAGAGCTGAAAGGACAGAGAAGTTACAAAGGACCTCCGCCAGATTGGGGCTAGAGGCCCCAGTCAGGAGGTGCTGTTTTCAACCACATAGCATATTATTCTGTATCTTAAAATCACCCTGATTCACTCCTAATATTTGAGCTTGACTCCTCAACAATAATTATCACTAGATGAGCCATGGAACGTTTGCAGGAAACACAGTAGTCTAACAGATATTCACAAACTTAGAGGGACCCAAGATATGCATTCCCTCTGACTTTTAGTTGTTCTATATACACTATCCAGGCATTGGCCCTTCCCAGTGCCAACTTTGGAAAGCTAAGGCACATTCACATTGGCCTATGATATGATATGATTTAGTATTTATAATGCACCTATACACAAGTGTTTCTAGGTGCCATAAAACAAGGAAGGGAGAGACAGAGGGCAGACAGGACAAACAATCCTACTAGGTCTTGTGCCATTCAGATCGTGCACGTTCGGCAAAAAAAGTGCAAAGAGAAAGGGAGGGGTGGAAGTGTAGGGGAGAGAGAAGGGGGAAGTGTACTCGGGGCACCGGGTTCTGAGTAAGTCTAGCCAGAGGGTGCTGCTCTGGGTTAGTGCATGGAAGGCAGGGGGGCAGGAGGATTTAGACTTACAGCACCTAAGTGCACCATACGACAAGAGGCAGTGCAGGAAGACTGGTCATGGAGGGGCCTGGTACCCTGTGAGAACTCTAAGGGTACCCAGCAACCAGTTAGAGTGGGCAGACAGGAAGGTTAGGAATAAAGAGGGAGAGTGAAGGCAGAGGAGAAAAGGAAGGTCTTGGGCAGCTTCCGGATCTTCAGGTCGTCTGGATCAAGTTTGCCACATGCAGCTCTCAGCTTCGAGAAGCGTCTGACCCTCAGGGAGTTTGAGGTAGCTGAGCGAAGGAAAGTATTCAGTCAGGGAGAGTTGGATATAGTGCAAGTCCTGGCCACAGAAAGCTTTGTGAATGATGCACAAGGTCTTGAACTTGATTCTTGCAACCACCGGGAACCAGTGCAGAGATTTCAGAGCTGGGGAGATGCAGTCCTGAGGTTTGAGGCCAAGGACACGTTTTGCAGTACTTTTCTGGATTTGTTGGAGGGGGGCAAAGAGTAGAGATAGGCAGATTGAGAAAGAGGCTATCGCATTAGTCCAGCCTAGAGAGAACCAGGGCTCTGGAGACAGTGAGCTTCTGGGGAAAGTGAAAAAAGGAAGAATATCTCTGAGCTGGTAGTGGGCCTTCTTGACAAGGTCCGTGAGGAGAGAAAGAGAGGCTGGAGTCGAAGATGACACCAAGGTTTCTTGCCTCACAGGAAGTCAAAGGAAGAGGGCCCAAGGAGGGCAGCCAGAGTGAGAGAGGGAAAGCAGGAGCAGTGGTACCAATGAGAAGGATCTCCATCTTACTGGTATTAAGGCAGAGATCGTTAGCGGTGCACCAATCCTGAATCGCAGACAAACATTCAGGACTAAGCGAGAGAGGAGAGGAGGCTGAGGGAAGTCTGAAAGGGAGCTGAGTGTCAGAGGAGAACATAGAGATCAGGTGGGCCAAAGAGGCCAAGTAGATGTTGAAGATCCAGGGGGAGAGGATAGAGCCCTGGGGGTCACCACAAATGGAGAGAGAGGTGGTGGATGGAAAGGGCCCAAGTTGGACCTGGGAGGGTGGTTCCAAGAGGAAGGAGGTCAGTCATGCCAGAGCCTGATCCATGGTTCCCAGGGTCTTGCTGAGTTGATCAATCACAGTGTTGTGATTGACCATATCAAAGGCAGGGAAAAGGTCAAGGAGCATGAGGATCGTGGGAGAGCTGCAGTTACGGTTAAGGGGCAGACCTTCATTGGAGTTCAGAAGAGCAGTTTCCATGCCGCTGGCTGCTCTGATGCCAGGCTGATGGTCATGGAGACAACCAACAGATCCAGAGTGGAGGGTTAGCTGGGAGATGGACAGATTTTCCAGGAGTTTGCCCAGGAAAGGTGTGATGGACATTGGGGAATAGTTTGCTGGGCAGGAAGGATCAGAAGAAGAAGGCCTGTTTTAGAATGGTGTGCACCAGAGAGTGCTTGAGGAGAGAGTGTAAAGATCCAGTGGCGAAAGAGTGATTACAGAAATCGCCCAGGCTGGAGCGAGGGAGGTAATGTGGTCCTTGATAGCTCTGGAAGATCAGCAGAGTACTTGTTTGGAAGACACTTTGATAGATTGGATTTGTCTAGAAACATCATCAGGTGTTATTGGAGAGAGTTAGGAAAGAAGGAGAGGAGTGGGAGGGGTGGCCAAAGTAGGCCTGAGAGAGTTAGGCAGAGAGGGAGAGAAAGAGGAACATGAGGACAGGATGTCCTGTGTTTTAGCAGTGAAATGAAAAGCCTGACTTGTCCAGAGTGCCCGGGAGGGAACTGGAGAGGTTGAGACTGCAGTTGGATCAGCCAGCTCCTTGCAGATTGGAAAGAGTTTGGCTATGTTGTTTGAGGCCGCAGAGACGCAGGCTTGATATGGACCATCTACTTGGAGAAGACGGAGCATCTGCATTGATCTACATCTTTGATGTCCTGGGTGTTAGTGTTAGCAGTGCACGGTGGCGCGAGTTATGGTTGCGTTTCTTACCATAACTGCCGAATTTCAGGGGTTTTTCGGTTTTACTTTGAACCATAACGTCCCTTTAACAAAGTTTTTTCACTGAATTCCATAGTTTTTCCTAGCACAACTTAACCATAACGTCCCTTTAACAAAGTTTTTTCACTGAATTTCATAGGTTTTTTGTAGCACAACTTAACCATAATATCCCTGACTTCATATACATGTAACATAGAACATACTGAACCCCCACATAGTGATTTTAATGTCCGCGGACTACTGCCATGTCCGCGGACATATCGAGAATCTGAGCGTGGTGAATGTAAATTTAAATAGTGTGCCCCATTTCCCCTTTGAAGTTGGCTCTGAAAAGAGCCTTTTTTTGTTTTTTTACAGATGCTTGACAGACACCTGTTATTTTGTATTTTTTTCTTGTTTTTTTTTCTTACTTTACTCCTAAAATCTTCACATAACCTTCTGCAAAGATACCCTTACATTCCAAAATAGAAAGGCATTTCCCGTAAAAGATAAAGAGATGCCATCTTCTTTAAAATTAACAGTATTACTGGCATCAATATTCTCATTATTACAGAAGAACATACCAGCTCTAAGCATGAAGGCACACATGCCTCGGTTGATGACACACCTAGCAATGTTTTGCTGAGGACAAAAAACTGAACTATTTTCCCATATTGCCCTAGGTAGTAATCCAGAAAAAAATACTTTCGCATTTGGAAGGATCTTCATTACGGCTTGAACCAAGCGTTCCAAATCAGTCAACAAAGTAGGGGCACTGACGTTGCCCAAATGGAAAGCACCATAGTGCAAAACTACCACATGCGGACTGTTCATCGTGGCCATATCCTCACAAACTTGTACAATTCCCTGTACATTGCAATCAGGCACAGTGCTCCACACCACCTCCACTCCTTTCACATCAAAGTTCTTTTTAACATGCCTGCATCGAGCGTACTATTGTAAACCATGCACAAACATATCTCCAAGCACCAACACCCTGATTTTCTCTACTTCTGTCATCTTCACCACACACAGTCTCTTTCAACACAAATCCACAACCTCGACATCTGATTGGCTAATCCGTACAGTCTTCTTTCCATGTTGGATTTGCTGGAAAACCCCGGATGTAGCACGCCCTGTACACGGACAGCCGCGGTGTCCGCAGACCGCGTAACTCTTTGACACCCCTTCTACCATTTCCACTTTACTCTCTGTGCCATTCCCTCATTGCATACAGCTAAGCAGTCACACAATACGAAGAACGTCCTCAGAACACCCCCATTTTGTTTATTTTCGAACATTTCAGGACAATTATCATTTCATTATTCAACATATTAACATTACAAATATTATACTTTCATCTTATACGCTGCACACAATGCTATGTTTCTCCATTAGTAGCTCAGTATACTAGATAGAACCCCATAATACAATGCTATTTATATCAATGAATCGTTCAAAGCACTAATTGCGGTATATGTATTGCAATGATCCTTGACACTTTTTTCGCAACATTATAATAAAAATCCCTAGTACACAAATTTCATGAAAAGTAAATGCACATGTGATGTCATCAGTGATGTCATCAATGACATTTACGTTGTCATCTTTGATGTCCTGGGTGTTAGTCTTAGCAGTGCACGGTGGTGGCATGAGTTATGGTTGCTTAGCTTACCATAACTGGCGAATTTCAGGGGTTTTCCGGCTTTACTTGGAACCATAACGTCCCTTAAACAAACTTTTTTTATTAGCACGCAAACAATATACAAAGATGTAGTGTAAACAGCAAGTTCTCACAGATGGCTTTACACAGAATGTTGCAAATTAAGCATTTATGCTCGTTCACAGTGAAGGTCAGCTGCTTCCATTTTTTTCTCGCGGCCCGGAAAGGCCCACGACTCCCAGTATAAGGTTCTATTTTTTTTTTACCTTGACAGACAGAGATTGTGCTGCAAGACTTCTTTTGAAGAAGTGTAGCAAAAACGTAAGACACGATAAAGATGAAATTTCTGAAACGAAACCACTTTTGTATATTATATCACTTTGAGAAAGATAGTTGGCACACGCGGAGTCGTATTTTGGGACTGCACTACACTTGGACAATGGAAAATGCAATTATAATGTAAGTAAGCCGCGGTGTCCGCGGACCGCGTAACTCTTCGACACCCCTTCTACCATTTCCACTTTACTCTCTGTGCCATTCCCTCATTGCCTACAGCTAAGCAGTCACACAATATGAAGAACATCCTCAGAACACCCCCATTTTGTTTATTTTCGAACATTTCAGGACAATTATCATTTCATTATTCAACATATTAACATTACAAATATTATACTTTCATCATGTACGCTGCACACAATGCTATGTTTCTCCATTAGTAGCTCAGTATACTAGATAGAACCCCATAATACAATGCTATTTATATCAATGCATCGTTCAAAGCACTAATTACGGTATGATATTTATTGCAATGATCCTTGACACTTTTTTCGCAACATTATAATAAAAATACCTAGTACACAAATTTCATGAAAAGTAAATGCACATGTGATGTCATCAGTGATGTCATCAATGACATTTGCGATGTTATCTTTGATGTCCTGGGTGTTAGTCTTAGCAGTGCCCGGTGGTGGCGCGAGTTATGGTTGCTTAACTTACCATAACTGGTGAATTTCAGGGGTTTTTCGGCTTTACTTGGAACCATAACGTCCCTTAAACAAACTTTTTTTATTAGCATGCAAACAATATACAAAGATGTAGTGTAAACAGCAAGTTCTCACAGATGGCTTTACACAGAATGTTGAAAGTAAGCATTTATGCTCGTTCACAGTGAAGGTCAGCTGCTTCCATTTTTTTCTCGCAGCCCAGAGAGGCCCACGACTCCCAGTATAAGGTTCTATTTTTATTTTACCTTGACAGACAGAGATTGTGCTGAAAGACTTCTTTTGAAGAAGTGTAGCAAAAACGTAAGACACGAGAACAATGAAATTTCTGAAACGAAACCACTTTTGTATATTATATCACTTTGAGAAAGACCGTTGGCACACGCGGAGTCGTATTTTAGGACTGCACTACACTTGGACAATGGAAAATGCAATTATAATGTAAGTAGCCCTTTCGATTATTTTATACCGGAATATAATAACAATACCGTGGCATTAAAGCCCGGTCAAGTTGTACTTGTTCGTTCAATGTGGCATATTGTTTTCCACCGCCGCTATCACGGCCAAATTGATCCCCTGTCGTTTAGAGGGCTCTGAAAAATTCAGATGACACAGGATAGGTTAATAGAAATAATGTAACCGGTCTGTAGCCGGTGAAGTGCTCTACTCGCTGTGCCACTTCACTGTAACTGGTCAAGTGGCACAGCAAGTAGAGTGCTCACTTTGACATCCGTGCACAGCTTGCTAACGCAGGTTTGAATCCCGGCACGGCCAAACTCAGCCTTTCATCCTTCCATGGTCGATAAATGAGCACCACACACCGTGGGTAAAATATGCAGCGCTGAGATACCTGACGGTTCTTAGCGCTATATAAATGCGAAAATATTATTATTTTATTATTAACATACTCCGTTGCACTATCTTCGCTAGCAAATAGTTTCATGCCCTAATAAATAAAATTAAGATTTTTAATAAAGATCGGCTGGTGAGAGTAATTTATGTTTTTTAAAACCGGTACGTTGCCCCATTTTGCCAATGTCACGATTTTCAGACTCCAGCGGATGGATTGTTCAACTGCCAGGCGCAGCTCCATGTAAGCAACTTGATAACCCTCACCATTTTATGGGACATCGCCAAGGACCAATATGCCCTTACGCAGTACTAGCGGCTAGAAGCAACATACAAACCATTATGGTGGTCTAATGCCTCGTTGTTGGAGCAACCTTCCGATTATCAGTGCGACCATTTACTGCTTTTATCATAAACCAACAGCCTATCGACAGCAAAGGAACAGCGCGTGGCTCAAAATAAACTTTTGCTGATCGACAGCAGAGACAAATGCAAATCGCTGAATATTCTCTAAACATTTGATGTCAAATAAATGTACTTTACAAAATTTACAATCTTGCTGTTTGCTTTTAAATCACAGTTTCATTTTCCGAATTGTGGCACGCTGTGTTGTGACATAATGTGTGTTGTCTTCCAGGTTCTGTGTAAAGTCGCGTAGGACTGGAGACGACTGGGCGCATTTGATGACGCACCCTGTAACGTCAAGCAGAGAGGCGGGGAATATGAATGCTTTCATAATGTCAGGTTTAGGGGCGGGAGATATGATTTAGTGTCGCAAAAGCAAGTCAGCCAGGTCAATAGCGCCAGTCATAGGATTATCACATAATGTCGGCGCACACCAGCCTGATTTATCGTTTCTTTAGTGGACAAAAAGTCGGGTGAGGCCCATAGGAAATTGTACTATTAGCGGACAAAAGGGGGGTTCGTAGAACACTTTCAACCTGACAACGAACAATACAAATAACGTTCTCAGAACACCCCCATTTCGTGTAATTGCAACCATTTCGGGACACCGCGAGTGTTCTTAGCACACATTCAACTTGACAGATTACAATACGCACAGCGTCCTCAGGACACCCCCAGTTTTTGTATTTATGAACATTTAAATACACTGCGAGTGTTTTTAGCTCAATTTTACCTTCCTTGCGAACAAAAAGGACACACTCCGTCCTCTGAACTCCCCACCATTTAGTTTATTTACAAAATGTCAGAACAGCCGTGTTCTCCGCGGACAAATCGAACACAACAAAAGCGTATAGCACATAAAAAACAAAACATTGAACCTATCTCATACTCCTCCACCCTCCCCAAAGATTCTTACACACCAACACACTCCACTAAATACAATTTTTAATCCAAGTTTCACCGCTCTGTCCGCGGTCGATGGCGAATACAAGATGGCGGGCGCCACAGAAAATCTGACACGCTCCACGCCCCACGCCGTCCAATCAGCGAACACGTTGCATGTCCGCGGACATGACGCAAGCCCATGGGCCAATTGGGGTGCTGTCCGCGGAGCGAACAGGGAAGTCCATCCGTGAGGCGAACACAAATATCACTAATTTTTTTGCCTTACATTTTGGTCATTTTTTAAAAAACTACTGGACGGATTTACACCAAATTTGCAAAAGCACGCTTTTGGGACCAAGCCGCCGCTCCTGCCGCAAATTTGGTGTAAATCCGTCCAGCAGTTCGGGCTGTAGCCGTGTGCAAAGTTTTGCCATTATGTCTATGGGAAAAAACAAAAGTTTTGGGACCCCCCCTATAACTTTGCCCCCCCCCCCCCCCCCCCGGACCAAACCTCTCCATATACTTTTTTTGCAAAGTTTGGTGAGGATTCGTCCAGAGGGAGCGAAGTTATAAGCCACCCAAAAAGTGCTCTTCCTATGGAAACACCAACTTAACCATGATATGATATGATATGGCATTTGTAACGCGCCTATACACAAGTGTTTCAAGGCGCGAAGAGGCGCGGGGGAACAAGGGGAAGACAGACAACGATCCTACTAGACCAGGTGTCATTCCGATCGCGCAAGTGCAGGGGTGGGGGGAAGGAAAAAGTGCAAGGGGAAGGGGAGGGGGGGGAAATGCAGTACAAGGTAAGTAGCGTAAAAAATAATAAATAAGGCCAGCTGGTGGCAAGTGCAAGGTAGATGCAGAACAATTGCTGGGAAGGGGGGGCTGTAAGGATACAGTGACAGTCCCGCAGTTCAAGGGGGTGCCAGGGAGGCAGTGCAAGTGGAGAGTGGCTGGGCCCTGGACCGAGGTCACTGAGAGTGGCCCAGTTGCAGATTCAGAGCAGATTCAGTGAAGAATTAAAGCTGTTCAGCAGGGGAGAGGGAGAGAGAAAGCAGAAGCAAAGAGGAAGGTTTTGAGGTGCTTCCGGAACCGGAGGGGGTTCTCCTCAAGTTTCAGGGAGGCAGGAAGGCTGTTCCAGAGGGAGGCCCCTGCTGCAGAGAGAGATCTACCCCCAGCTCGTTGCTTCGAGAAGCGGCTGACCCTGAGGGAGTTGGAGACGGATGAGCGAAGGGCTCGGGAAGGAAGATATTTAGGAAGAGAGAGTTGAAGGTATTTGGGCCCCAGGCCCCAGAAGGCCTTGTGGACAATGCAGAGGGTTTTGAACTTAATCCTCGCAGCCACTGGGAGCCAGTGTAGAGATTTCAGTCCTGGATAGATACGGTCCCTGGGCTTGAGGCCAAGGACAAGTATCACAGTTCTGTTCTGGATGAGTTGCAGAGGGCGGAGAGTGGAGGCAGGCAGATTAAGATAGAGGCTGTTACAGTAGTCCAGCTTTGAGAGAACCAGGGCTCGGGAGACAGTGAGCTTCTGGGGGAAGGAGAGGAAGGGAAGAATACCTCTGAGGAGGTGCAGCTGGTAGTGTGACTTCTTAGAGACGTCTGATATATGAGGAGAGAAGGAGAGTGTGGAGTCGAAGATGACCCCGAGGTTTTTTGCCTTGCAGGTAGGAGCAGGAAGGGGGCCAAGGGAGGCCGGCCAGAGAGCTGCAGGGAAGGAGGGAGTGGGTGTGCCCATAAGTAGAATCTCAGTCTTACTGGCATTAAGGCAAAGGTCATTGGCGGCACACCATTCCTGGATAGCAGACAGACAGTCAGAGATGAGGGAAGGAGAGGAAGAGGCCGAGGGTAGCTACCGCGTCCATGTAATATCTATATATATATATATATATATCGTGGCACAAACATATTTCCAAAGGTTTAAATTCTAAATGCAGAACGGTGCTCCTGTGCTTTAGAAGTATGTTTCCTCATGGATTTCACTGTGCCGTACTCCATGAAATGATAAAACAGTCACCAGGCTGCCGAAGTTGGTGTCCAGTGATAAAGTCGCCTGAGAATGGCTGCCAGGAGGCAGCATTTCCCAAAAGTACACCCTCATTAAAATCAAACACATTCCTCGAATATTCTACGATGTGAGTTTATAATATAAAGTTATACCCTTCCTAGAATATTTGGGCAAAGTAGTTTAGGGGTCAGTAAAAAAAAAGCCTATCTTTTCCAGGCGACATTATCACATGGAACCGAGATCTGCTGCTTAGGTCTGTTGATCCTCCAGTCCCTGCAAACCAGAATGTAATCTTTCATTCAACTATCGAGCGGTCATTTCTAATTTCACTGTGATGCCCCAGTGCTACGTGGGCTGGCTGCATATGTGACAAGAGGACCCAAAAATATTGAACATTCCATGCAAAATCTCATTTGCATTCAATGTTGTGCATATCAGCTTTCGTGACTTTTCGTAGCATTAGACCAAGAACCCAAATAGTTTACTTGATTCTGAATTCATTATTATTATGGAAATAAATAAATAGCCTAAACGTAACTATTAATGTAATTGTGCTTTCCCCTCCACACCACCTTTTTTCTAAAGGTCGGATTAGCCTGTTGGAGGCTATTACGTTTTCAAATGTTTTTTAAAAAAAAATAAATTACTGCTTTGAAACTGTGTCAAAGAAATATAAGTGAAGTCAGTATAAATAACACTAAAATATAAAATGAATCTTCAAAACATGTGGTGGCTCGTCGGTTGTTATGTATAACAAACAGAACATCTGCCCGGAATACATTATATTCGGCAGTACCTTGATTGTTAGTAAATTATTGCTAAACACTATTCTTCAAACATATGTCACCATCACCATACATCATTCGAATTTCTAAAACAGAGACCCAATTTTATGCAACACATGTTAAATTATTTAACATCGAATCATATTTCACTCATGCAGTTAAACATGCAGAGAACATGCAGGTGTTTTAGAAAACAAAAAGCCTAAATGTAATCTTACAAATTGGCATATTCTTTTTTGTTCTCTTACTTGGGCCTCAACTCTTCCAAAACAGAAAACTACAGTAGAGTTCTGTTAAGTTAAATGAGGTAATTATATACTAAGGATTTAATTTCTGTTTTGTGTCATCATTGTGTGCAAATGGTAATCCATATTCCCCTGTTTGAGTTGCAGAGCTGTTAGTTGGCTGTTTCGTTAAGGTTGACCATTTACACATGATGTTTTCTTTTTTTAAGGAATACACTCTATCAACTTTAAGTAATGTTTCTAACTTCTGTTTCTCATTTGTTTCTGATGGCTTTCAGTAAATACTCTAATAATGATGTCTGAATATTAGTATTATTATTATTATGGTATTTATTGAGCAAGGACCTAGCTTCGGGAAGCAACAGAGCGCTTTACAATCATAGGGGGGAGAACTCAATGAAGAATGCAGAGAAAAGGGGAGTGGGGAGCTAGCAGGGGAGGGAGAGTGCAGTCAACTGGCAGCAAGTGATCTACAAGCACACATAGGAGGAGGCAGTGGGGAGCAGATCACCCGTTCTCAGGTAGGGTGCAGAGTTCAAGGTGTATGGACATAGATGTTAAGGAGAAATCATTCCTTGAAGAGGAAATTCTTGAGCGCTTCTCTGATGTTGACGGGGAGGAGGTTCTTGGAGAATAGACAGAGAAGGCACCTTTCGTTACTTCTGGTGGATCGTAGGCCTCTGGAGAAGCAGAGTTTCTAAGTGAGGAATCTTGGAGGCTTCAGGGCGACACACTTGTAGATAATGCAACAGGAATTGAAGATAATATGAGCTTGTAGTGAGAGCCAGTGCAGTTTGATGATGGTTGCAATGGTGGGAGTCCTTTGATGAGTCTTGCTGCAGAATTCAGGGCACATCTCAGGGGTGCCAGGGTAGTCACCAGAATGCCTTCCAAAAGGGCATTGTCTGAGACTCATCATTAGCTAGTTAATAGGAATGCTATTCAGTCCATTATACCAATACTGTTCAAATCAGCCAATATTCGCCCCATTTATATGTGACAACGTGTGAATGAGGTCTGTACAGATTTATTTTAGGGCTTATTCACGACTAGCCACACTTGGCTGGATTGTCAAGGATAGCAGCTGCATGTGTGAGTTACAATGTTCTAATTCATGTGAAACCATGGCAACAACTGAAGAACTGTATTTTATCATGTTTATTTTCAAATCGTTTAAAACATACATTTAAACAAAAGCAACTCTACATCACAAAAATTCAATGCAACAGGTCAACCGCTTCCTAAAAATGTCAGGGTTCCCAACCGGAGAAATGACCTTATAGAACTCTGCATTTGTTATGAATGCAATTTCTGTATTCAATGATGTGCACATCAGATTTTGTACTGTTATACCGTATAGGCATGGGAAGTTATGCAGCGTATTGGGGATGAATGAAGATGTTGTTATAAAAAGAGCAAAACCCTGCCAGCTCAGACTGTTTATCTCGCTGCATTCCTTTAAATAAAATAAGGTATGATTACTTGAAAATGATTTAGAATGCTTTGAAGAAGAGTTAAAAAGGGACAAGGCCTGGTCTGAAATGTCTAAAGGTAATAAAGTAAATAAAGACAAGGTTAGAGCTAAAAATATTATTAATGCTGTGGAGAACTCTCTAAACATTGACGAATGGTCACCTAAATGTCCCCAAACCAGGTGGAATCAAAGATAACGGGGATGCGGTCCTTCCTCACACAGCAAAATAGTGGTAAGATGATGAGTGGTTTACACTCTGAAGAATGGACGAAAGCTGTATGTAGAAAAAAGAAGCAGAAGATTTTTGTCTAGAATACAAGATGATGGGCCTCATTATGAGGTTGGAGGTAACCATCGCGCTATTAGAATAATGTGATACTCCTTCAACTAGCCCAGCAAACTATGAAGGATTAAAAGTAGGTATACGGATGGATATATGGATGATCTTCTGTTCTTCTAATTATACTGCCAAAGGATTCGAATTCCAATTAACCTCTCTGGGTCAGTATGCCCAAGATAATGGTTTGTGTATAAATATCAAAAAGACTGAAATGATGGCTTTTGCTCCAACTAGAAAACCACTACAGAAGTTAATTTGAAAATTAAACCAAAAACCGATTGAACAGGTGATTTCCTACAACAATCTAGGGCTACTGATTGATGGTAAACTTAATTCGGCTAAACATTGGAAATGTTTACAAGATAAGACCATGCATTAAACCTATGCCATTAGTACATTTATTGGAACACAGGGAGGTGTTTCTCTTAAGACAATCCTATGTTGTACAGATGAACAATTCTGTCAAGTATGTTATATCGGGCAGAGGCTTGGGCAAATAAATACTACAAGTCAATGCAGGCCCTGGAAGGGAACGTCTTGAAGACATTGTTAAGACTCCCAAAGTCATTTTCTATATCTTATATTTTGCTGGAATGTGATGTTATGGGGACTCCAAATGTGGTAGCTTACAAAAGGGCTATGTGCTATTGCAGCTAGATAGTAATACAACCACAGTGCAACTATTCTCTACATTTATCGAAAAGCAAGAGAAGGAAATAACTGGTTGCTTAGGAGAGTTATTCTCAACATATACAATTTGGCTGTCACCAGTGGAGCTGAGGCCCTTAGAAAGTTAGCGATAACTTGGAATGAACGGCTTTACTGATTGTATGGGGAAGATGGAATCACGTAAACCACCTATCGGTTGGATTAACTTCTCATGTTTTAGGTTTTGTTGTTTTGTACAAATCATACCTCTGCCTTTCCAGTTTACGAAATGCTAAAAAAAAAACATTTTGTAGATAGTCTGAATTGGTTATGATTACTAGTTCTCGGAGTTAGTGAATGATGTTAAATGTTAAAGGTATCTGTACCATGCACCGTCACCAATCAAAATTGGACCCCAGGCAGACTGTGTTCTGAGGTAAGGTACGGTAGATTGGCAGGGCTTTCTGGAGTAGGGTGATTGCTCTACTCCCCAACCATGCCACACTTACTTTGGTAGTTGCTGCTGGTTGATGGCTGGCCCATGGCCTCCCCTGCGGATACCTGCAGACACAGTTTGCAGCTGCCAATGTAGGAGCTGCCCTTTGCCTTGGGGTCCTTAGCCATAGGGGCTGGCAGGCAGAGCTTTGCCCAGGTCAGCTCCAGTATAAGGAGGGGTAGACCAATAAGGGCCAGGGGGAAAGTGCGGGAGGGGGGACTCGATGGGGAAGCTGTAACAGGGCATCGCACACCACGAGGGTCACGCTGGGTGGAAATGGAGCGCCATAATGGTAAATGGTCAGGGGAAGCCAATCTCTAAATGGCACAGGAAGAAGAATGCAGAGGGATAAGCCCTCCTGCACCGCATGGGGAGATTAAGCAATAAGGGCCACCCGGAAGGCGCGTGAGGTGGAACTGGTTGGGGAAGCTGTAATGGGGCATCGCAGACCGCGAGGGTCGTGCTGGGTGAAAATTGAGCGCCATGATGTTACATGGTCAGTGGGAGCAGAAAAACAAACGCTTACCTGAAATGCTTATCTCTAAATAGCCCAGGAAGCAAGAATGCAGAGGGTAAGGCCTTCCTGAACAACACAGGGAAATTAACCAATAAGGGCCAGGGGGAGGGCGCGGGAGGTGGGACTGGATGGAGAAGCTGTAATGGGGCATCACAGACCGCAAGGGTCACGCTGGGTGAATATGGAATGCCATGATGGTAAAAGGGCCGGGGGAGCAGAAAGAAAACACTTACCTGAAATGCCAATCTCTAAAAGAAAAAAAATAATAAAGACAATAAAGACAGCTTTAGATATTGTTATCCGTTCCAACACTTCACTACTCCTGGGACCAATGTTATGACCAGCTGTGGGTTCAGTGGTATGATTCCTCCGAGCATTCTCAACGTAAGCTACTAATTCTTTCTCAACATTTTCTGGAAGAAACGTCCATCCACATAATCTTTGTTCATTCCCTCACAGTTGTTCTTGTCATACACCATATGAGGAGAAGCTAGACACACATCCATATTTTTGTTTGTTTTTAACTCTTCATCCTCTAAACAAGTGTCTTGGACAGAACCAGGTTGATCAGCTAATCCTTGTGTCATTGGATTATTTTAGTTTGATCGTATTTCATTTCAACAGCGTAACCCTGGAATGAAATAATCTGGGAAGGCATTCCCATTAAATATCTGGTGACTCTGAAAGTATTGCTAGTGAGAGATCTCCACAATTATATGTTCCCCATGGATCAACAGATGGTAGTTTTTCATCACCCATACCATTGTCAGACGTGATTTCGCACATTCATTATATTTGATCTCCGTAGGTGATAATGTTTTGCTTGCATAGGTGAAGACTTTATAAACCTGGTCATGCTTCTGATATAAGACTGTGGTTAGACAGGTGACAGAAGACCCTGTTTCCAGGAATAATTACTTGATGTTATTGGATAAGCACTCCCACTTGACCATTACCTTCAAATGATCGAGCAAGTGTTGAGTAATCTCATTATAATCCTCTATGAATTTGCACCCCTAAGAGGCAATATAATTCATGTATATGTGTGGGGATCTGCAATTTCAATAGAACCTCAAGCTTTGTCTTCTGAGGATTGAGCCTCTTGGCTGTGATTTCATGGCCTAAAAAGTTTACTGTGCTTTCTGGAGATATAATATTTCACCTGCATTTCATACCTGAGTCAATTCCATCAGGTGTTCTTCCACAGTTTTACTATTGATTAATAGGTCATCCATGTAAGCAACATTCTTTCATTCTACGAGGTCAGGCATGGCCTTATGGAGGAATATATTGAACTAATTTCAACTATTTACATAGCCAAAGGGAGTTCTGATCCATGCATACTGCTGCCACCAAAAGGTGAAAGAAAGTTTATATTCGTTTTCACAGAGTACTGTGACTGTCCAATATCCATTAGTTAAACTGAGGAGTCTATACTTTAGAACCCTAGATCTGCGCAATGCCCTGACCAATATAAGGAAGAGGCCACTGTGACATGTGTCCTTTTGTATTTAGTGTACCCATCTTAGGTCTGTACAGAGTCTCAATTGTCCATTGGGAATCAACATTTCAAGTACTGGGTTATTAAAGGCACTGTGAATTGGTTGAATGATCCCATGGAATTTCAAATTTTTGAGTGATCCCATGGATGCTAGAGGTAACAGGTATTATTTTACAAACACTGGCGACAAATTAGGATCCATAGGTATGGCTGCACAGTGAAAAGACGTATGTCCACAATCATATCAAGCCACAGAGAATAGTTTCTGAAAACCTGTCAATATTCATTTACATTTTTATTTTTGCTCTTCTGCCTAACAGGTATCAGCCATACTGATCTGCTCCTCAATGTCTTGGGAGGATAGCTCAGGGGCAACGTGCTCGCCTTGAAAGTAAGATGACACGGAGCAACACAGGTTTGATCCCCGGGTCCACACTTAGAAACCTCTGGCGTGTTATAAATAACAAATCATATCCAATCATAACCATCTGATGTAAGCTTGGACATTTTTCGGGGGTTACTATTTCTGAGGTATCTTCTAGTTGAGTAGTTAGGTCTTTGCTTATGATTAGCACTGAGGTAATTACTAATGACTTTGAATACTCTCTCATCTTCCAATTTCTCAAAGGTAACATCCTCCACTCCCAAAGGGCACAGAGAGCACAGCATAAAAACGCCCCCCATTATCGAGTATAAAGAGTATCTCGTCTGTTACCATCTTAATTGTCTTAACAATTTTCAGGTATGGGACCAGCGATAGGATAGGCTAAATCCCTGGAAAAGTGTTTGGAATGGAATCATTAGCTATTCCAATGTGGGAATCTGGGGATAAAGTGACGTTTTGGGGATCATTTTATTCAACCAGTATTGGAATTGTATCATCTTTGAGATCTACTAATGGATTTGGTTAAAGAGATAGGCCCTGTTGCTAAAGATTTTTATTTAAAATAACAAAAACTTCTTATTTAAACAAGATTTGTCCTTTTCTAATTTTTACGGGGAATGTATATTGTCATGTATTTCCTGGAACACTAACTTCTTTGATTTGACCTCATCAGCATAAAGAAGCAGCTGTGCTGATCAAAATGACTTTTCTAGATCATTAACGTCTTTTGGGATTCCCCCGATTCTGGAACTGACTTTCTTATTAATACAATCCAAATTAATTTCAAATCAATGTAGTATGTCATTGCTGATATATAAATCAGAAAAAACCTCTTTCACAACCCAGCTATTATGATTTACTTTTTTATTTCTGATTTGGAACTCTAGCATGCAACTACTAGGAATTATGTATTCTTAATACATTGTATTTAATCCAAACTCCCATTTATGAATCCGATTAAATGTGAGAATCTGGTGATCTTTTTGGAATTTCCTGAGTTATCTTTCGCTAATGAAACTTCTTTCTTGAGGTAAGCAAGCTCTGGAGAGAACTGTTTCTTTACTTCCATTGAGTTGAATAGATAAGAATATGAGTTCTCCTCTTCTTTGTAAAGGGGTTAAACTGTTATTCTGTTTTCTGAGTCATCCTCTGGTTGGCCATGGTCCTCCCTGGAGGTCTGCCATGAATACATCTTCAGTGTCCTTCCTACCAGATTGGAGAACCACTCGTTTTTGGAGAATGATTTATTCTCAAAGGTTCTGGGCTAGTCTCTTCAATACTAGCTTTCCTTCACCAATATGATAGTAATGTCTGGGACTTGAGTGTTTTAGAAGTGAATCTCTACTTGGTCAGGATGTTTTCCAATCACATGACAGGTGCATTTCAAACTGACATAGTACTTCTCTTTAATTTGATTAAGTAGTGTGTTTGGGTCAAGAGGACCAGGGTCACACAATCTATCAGGGGTAATAACCTCTGAAGTAAATAATTTCCCAGGCTGCACTGAGGAGCCACGACTATCGCCTGATGGGTGAGTCTGTGTCAATAAGTTTGGTTCCCTTTTAAATTGTGCAGTTCTTGAAGGAGAAGTTGGTCAGTAATACAGTGACTTTTCTCCTCTTCCTTGGTTGAGAATCTCACACACTTCTCGAGATATCAAGGTCTTTTGAATCTATGAGAGCTGGTAAGCCACACTGTCTCTGAGCTTGTATAGGTACAAACAACCTTTCATCTCCAATTTACAGAGAAAATGTGAGTTAGTGGATAATTCAGATCGCATTTGATCGATTTTTAGAATTTCATAAGGCTGACATTGGTCAGTCCCCTTATGGACATTATCCTCTGCTTCAAGTCCACATGGGTTGGTCAAGCAATCTGTAGGAATTAAAGCATGCATTGATATTAACATTTAAGCTGGGACTTCCCCCTTTTCTATGGGTACCAGGTCACTGCTAGTGCTTGCATTGTGTGGCCTAGAAGAATATGAAAAGTGAGGAATTATTTTTATTTTTTGGATTTGTGTAAACATTATTTGATTTTGTTCATCTTGGTTCTCATGTCTAAGGGTCTATAACACTCTTTCTTTTCATTCAGGTTATTTGTTGGACTTCTATTAACTTGGATTCTCTGCTCTTTGTGAAGAGGCATCACATATGGGAATGGAGTGACACTGGGTTTAATCTCTACATAGTTCTCTTCTTTTTCAAATTAAAGTGTTACCATTTTTTCCCACACTAAATTTCACTTTTTAATTTTTCTCTGCTTTTATTTCAAGGAATAAAGGGTGTTTATCAGTGTTTTTTTTCTCCATTTTCATCTGAGGTAAAAGCAGCTTCTTCTAAGGCTTGTAATGTATTTTCTAATGCATCCCCCTTTCCTCTTCTCCTTATGTATTTTTAACTGGAGCAATTTCCTTTTGTCATTGTCCATTCTGATCATTTGTTTAATTCTGGCCAACGTTTCTAGAAGAATCAGGATCAGAATTGTCCTGTTTGGATCTCGTAAATTGCCCAATGCTCTCTGTCAATTGCTTCACCTGTCACTTAAGTTGTGAGACTCTTTCTCCACTCTCAGGATTTCCAAGTAATTTCTGTTCATATCTCTGTTCTTCCCCAGAAGGGTAATTGTCTCTTCTAGGGGAGTAGTTCTGGTTGTTCAGGGAATTATTGTTATATGTATTGTTTGATCTCCACTCACCTCGCTTATGAGATCTATTAGCTTGGCACCTAGGAGGAGGACAGATTTCTTGAAAATTAGTCACAGGAGGTGGTTCTCTCCCTGGAAAAATTCTGACCTGGATATCCCTGGGAATATAATCCTATGTTCTGAGCATTTCTTTCTGGAGGAGGAACATATTTGTAGACTAGGATAGGGCTTGAGCTTAAATACCGAGGATTTATTTGAGTCTCTGATTTTGTGGGATTAGTATTTTGCATGCCTGATGGAGGTCCTCTTTGTCTGTTTGGGTTCTTAACAGCAGAGGAATATGTTGGTGCCACCCCGTCTCTAAATCCAAATGAGAAGTATTATTCACCTAAGCTACTTTAATGGTGGCTGAAGCAGGCATTGGTTTGAGGTTCTTTTGTTTTGGTTTTTGGGAGTTGTTGGGTTTTGTACTGTGGCCTGTGTGATTAGCATCTCTACATTTATCAAGCAAATGCGAGCTCGAGTCTTTGAGAAAAATCCCTAGGAGATTGATCCTCAACACACATTATATTGTAGGCTGCATTGCAGGATACTGGACGCTTTCTGTTAGGGGAAACACATTTCAAAATAGCTGCCTTTAAAGGGGACCATTTGCAGTAATTTTGATCTTCCAATCCAGCAAAGAAGAAAGAGGGTACATTTTAAAAAGTTTATGTTGGTTTGATCATACTTGAATCCAAATGATGAAATAATTTGTTCATACAATTCTAAATGTTCCCAAATGGAAATGTTTCACTACTATGGCAAGGGCTAATCATGCATTGTATAGCCTTAATTTGTTTGATTTGCTCTACCACAAATTGTGAATGAAGTTTTCTTTTTCTATGTCTCCTCACTTGAATACAGCTTCCCTCATCACATAAGGGGTACTAATCGAACCCACTTACAGACTATATATATATATATATATTCAGTAAAAAAAACTTTGTTAAAGGGACGTTATGGTTAAGTTGCGCTACTAAAAACCTATGAAATTCAGTGAAAAAACTTTGTTAAAGGGACGTTATGGTTCAAAGTAAAACCGAAAAACCCCTGAAATTCGGCAGTTATGGTAAGATAAGCAGCCATAACTCGCGCCGCCACTGTGCACTGCTAACACTAACACCCAGGACATCAAAGATGACATCACAAATGTCATTGATGACAAGATAATGAAATGCGAAAGATCGTTGGCACACGCGGAGTCGTATTTTGGGACTGCGCCACTCGTAGACAATGGAAATTGCAATAGTACTGTAAGTAACCCTTTAGATTATTTTATACCAAATATAATTACAATAGCGTAGCATTAAAGACCGCTCAAGTTGAACTTGTTCGTTGAAAGTGGCTTAATGTTTTCTACCGCGCACTTTCACCGCCAAATTGATCCCCTGTTGTTTAGAGGGCTCTGAAAAAGGCAGATGACACAGGGTGGGTTAATATCAATAATTTAACCGGTCTATAGGCGGTCAAGTGCTCTACTCGCTGTGCCACTTCACTGTAGCCTGTCAAGTGGCACAGCGAGTACAACGGGAGAATTCTCTGTTTAGGCTGAATTTCCTAACCTAGTGAGTCCCCCAGCAGCTTTGCTGGATTTCTGGAGTTGGTTTTTTCCATCCTGCCAAGAGTGAGACTCTTTTTCTCCCACTCTTGGACATGAATGTGTGTAATTCCTTTAAATGTCAATGTGTTCTATGGGCTATGGGGTCTTTTACTCCATAGGGTCTCATATGTTTTGCTATGTGTTACAACGCACCCTCCGTGCCGTAACACTGGGGCATCCTAGCGGACCTCCACCATAGACTTCATACCCAGGGACTGACTACTGTCTCCCCGGGCATGTAAAGTCACCATTGGCTTTACTAGACCTAAATTTACTAACAGAACTAGTACAAACCATCCTATTGTGGACGTACTAGCAGGAGTGATTCGATTACTCCTGGGTCTGTTATTCGAGGGGGCTCTGTCCCGTCCCACCTCATCGAGTTTTGGCTGGTGGCAGTGGAAACTACTTGTTATATTCGACCCCAAATATAACTCTATGGGATTCTTCCCATTGTTGGAGGTTAATACTTTTCCTCGTTAATCTCTAACATACCACCGGTTTATGTATCTTAATTAAATCTATCGGTTGGTATTTTCTGCCAGAACTCGGTTTTTAAAATGGCGTCTGTGTTCGTCTCTGTGACTCCTAAACCAAAGGTTGAGCCCTTTGTTCCACTTTTGGCACAGAGGCCCTCCAAAGTGGTGCCATTCTGTCTGGGTACCACAGGCGGTGTGGGAGGGGGTTTAGGCACCCTGGACTGAGTTGCCTTGCCAACTCAGGTCGCACTCTGGTGTGATTGGCCCAAGTGGTGAGCCACCCCGCTCACTACTTAGCGTGTTTTGATTGAGAGCTAGGCTGAATGAATGGGGGTTTTCTGCATAAAAGCAGGGCTTTTGGGACTGGATCTTCAGAAGTCGCCACAGGACCTAAGAATCCAACAAGGGTAAAGCTGAGCCGACCTGCAACGACGACACTTCCGGTGGAGCCCTTCTGAACTGACTCACCACTTCCCGACGACAGAGGAGATCTCCCTGCCGGAGAGTCTCTTCCCCTGACTGGTGGGAACAACCAGTCCCCTTTGCTTTTTCTTCGCTCCAGGACGCAGTGGTCGAATTGCCCGTGCAGAGCACCTCGGCAACCGGATAGCCACTACCCCTGTACCGCGACCAAAAGGAGCACTCTGCAGCTGGTCTCTTCCCTGGTGGTGCAACGATCTTCAACTTTCCTTCGACGACAAGATCATCTCTTCTCTTGGCAAAGACCCGACGTGCATCCACCACCAGGAACAACTGCCCCCGCCGGAGCTGTCTCTCCACAAACAAGGTACCGTGTCCGCCTGGCTTCCCTTTCTGCCGGATAGAGTGAGGTGTCTTAATCCTCACCTTTCCATTGGGTCGCCTCCAAGCTTTCTTAACTTTCTGTTCTGAACTGGTCCAATCTTTCGATAACAATTTGCGACAAAGACTTGAAGTGCATTTCCACTGTGATATTGTTTGTTTTGGGACACATCGCCTTGCCTCTCTCCGAGTGGGCCGGGCCTCTGAACTTTGCGATCTACATTAGACTCTGGCTTACTCGCCATGCAGTTGTTCGTAAAAGTATTGATACCAAGTTGATTTCATAACCTGCCTTATTTTTCTCTCCCGTCCTAACAAATACTAGAGTGCCATCTAGGTTAAAGCATACACCTCTGTCTGCAAATAAGTGATGCCGGTGAACCTAGACTTGTCGAACTATTGTTAGGGGGATTGATCTTTTTCTTATAGTATTGTGATTGAAGTTGTTTGCCGTATTAGTGCCAGAGTGTTTTTCATAGATGTGTTTTTATAAATAAATAACTATATATCTTTACACCAAAGCCATGTTCCGTATTTGCTTGTTCTACTGTGTAAATTGCCCTATTTTATATACTCCACATATTGCCTAACTCTTCTTGAGGGAAGTCTGACTGCTCAGCCACAGCTACCAAGTGAATCTGTGTGGTACAGACTGCTACCAAGTTGGTTTACTGCCAAACACCTGTAGTCCTAAATCTTTTGCAGTGGTCCCAGAGGGAACTGCACAGGTTTCCACCTAACAGCAAGTTCGAATCCCGGCAAGGCCAAACTCAGCCTTTCATCCTTCCGTGGTCGATAAATGAGCACCACACACCGTGGTTAATAATATGAATAGGAAAATATTATTATTTTATTATTAACATACTCCATTGCACTATCTTCGATAGCAAATAGTTTCACGCCCTAATAAATAAAATGATGATTTTTAATGAAGATCGGCTGGTGAGACTCATTTATGTTTTTTAAAACAGGTATGTGGCCCCATTTTGCCTATGTCACGATTTACAGACTCCAGCGGATGGGGTCTTCAACTGCCAGGTGCATGTCCAAATATGCAACTTCATGACCCTCACCATTTTATGGGACAATCGCCAAGGACCAATATGCCCTTACGCAGTACTAGCGGCTACAAACAACATACCAACCAATAGGGTGGTCTAATGGCTCATTGTTGGAGCAACCTTCCGATTATCAGAGCGACCATTTACTGCTTTTATCATAAACCAACACCCTATCTACCGCAAAGGAACAAAGCGTGACTCAAAATGAACTTTTGCTGATCGACAGCAGAGACAATAGCAAATCGCTGAATATTCACTAAACATTTCATGTGAAATAAATGTACTTTACCAAATGTACAATCCTGCTGTTTACTTTTAAACAACAGTTTCATATTCCGAATTGCGGCGCACTGAGTTGTAAGCTGATCTAACACCCTCTGACCCGCAAAGGAACATTGCGTGCCTCAACATGAACTTTTGCGGATTGACAACAAAGATAAATGCAAATTGCTGAATATTCTCTAAACATTTGATGTCAAATAAATGTACTTTACAAAATTTACAATCTTGCTGTTTGCTTTTAAATCACTGTTTCATATTCCGAATTGTGGCGCGCTGTGTTGTGACATAATGTGTGTTGTCTTCCGGGTTCTGTGTAAAGTCACTTAGGACTGCAGAGGACTGGGCGCGTTTGATGACGCACCCTGTAACGTCACGACGAGAGGCGGGGAATATGAATGCTTTGATAATATCAGGCTTAGGGGCGGGAGATATGATTTAGTGTTGCAAAAGCAAGTCAGCCAGGTCAATAGTGCCAGTCATAGGATTATCACATAATGTCGGCGCACACCAGCCGGATTTATCGTTTCTTTAGTGGACAAAAAGTTGGTTGACGCCCATAGGAAGTTGTACTATTAGCGGACAAAAGGAGAGGTCTTAAAACACTTTCACCCTGACAATGAACAATACAAACAACGTTCTCAGAACACCCCCATTTTGTGTAATTGCAACCTTTTCGGGACATCGCAAGTGTTCTTAGAACACATTCAACTAGACAGATTACAATACGGACAGCGTCCTGAGGACACGCCCAGTTTGTATATTTACGAACAATTAAGTACACCGCGAGTGTTCATAGCTCATTTTTACCTTCCTTGCGAACAAAAATGACACATACTCCGTCCTCTAAACCCCCACCATTTAGTTTATTTACAAAATGTCAGAACAGCCGTGTTCTCCGCGGACAAATTGAACACAACAAAAACAACAATTTTTTATCCACATTTCACCGCGCTGTACGCGGTCGACGTAGAATACAAGATGGCGGGCGCCACAGAAAATCTGACGCGCTCCACGCCCCTCGCCGTCCAATCAGCGAACACGTCACATGTCCGCGGACATGACGCAAGGCCAAGGGCCAATCGGGGTGCTGTCCGTGGAGCGAACAGGGAAGTCCGTCCGCGAAGCGAACACAGATATCACTATTTTTTTTGCCTTACATTTTGGTCATTTTTAAAAAAAACTACTGGACGGATTTACACCAAATTTGCAAAAGCACGCTTTCGGGACCAGGCCGCCGCTCCTGCCGCAAATTTGGCACATAAAAAAACAAAACATTGAACCTATCTCATACTCCACCACCCTCCCCAAACACTCTTACACACCAACACAGGGCACTAAATACTATTTTGTATCCACATTTCACCGCGCTGTACGCGGTCGACGGCGAATACAAGATGGCGGGCGCCACAGAAAATCTGACGCGCTCCACGCCCCTCGCCGTCCAATCAGCGAACACGTCACATGTCCGCGGACATGACGCAAGGCCATTGGCCAATCGGGGTGCTGTCCGCTGAGCGAACAGGGAAGTCCGTCCGCAAAGCGAACACAGATACCACTAATTTTTTGCCTTACTTTTAAAAAACTACTGGACGGATTTACACCAAATTTGCAAAAGCACGCTTTCGGGACCAGGCCGCCGCACATGCCGCAAATTTGGTGTAAATCCGTTCAGCGGTTCGGGCTGTAGCCGTGCGCAAAGTTTTTTCCCATTCAGTCTATGGAAAAAAAAAAAGTTTTGGGACCTCCCCTATAACTTTTTCTCCCCTGGACGAATCCTCACCAAACCTAGTGGGCCATATACTTTTTTTGCAAAGTTTGGTGAGGATTCGTCCAGGGGGAGCGAAGTTATAAGCACCAACTTAACCATAACAAATACCATTGATGACATCACATGTCTAGCCCCTTCTTTTTTGTTCACTGCCATATACAGGCAAGGTGGGTTTATTTACTGACAGTCAGAAACTTAACTTTCAAAAGGTATTACATTTATAGATATTGCTATTCTCACATGTTCTTACACTACTTTCCTTAGAATTTAATCGCATCTTATGATTTACATGTATAGGGGAAGAAGCAGGCCTAAAACACAGCAATCATTTTTGTGCGTAATCCGTCCAGCGGTTTGGGCTGTAGGCGTGAGCAAAGTTTTTTCCCATTAAGTCTATGGGAAAAAAATAAATTTTGGGACCCCCCCATAACTTTGCCCCCCCTGGACCTTTGGGACCCCCTATAACTGTGCCCCCCTGGACCAAACCTCACCAAACTTTGCAAAAAAAAATCAGAGTGGGCCATATACTTTTTTTGCAAAGTTTGGTGAGGATTCGTCCAGGGGGAGCGAAGTTATAAGCTGCCCAAAAAAGTGCTCTTCCTATGGAAACACCAACTTAACCAGTAAAAAACATTGTTAAAGGGACGTTATGGTTAAGTTGTGCTACTAAAAATCTATGAAATTCAGTTAGTTAAACAACCATAACTCGCACCACCACTGTGCACTGACTAACACTAACACCCAGGACATCAAAGATGACATCACAAATGGCATTGATGACATCACTGATGACATCACATGTCTGTCTCCCCCTTTATTTTTTTACTGACATATCTCGGGCACATGGTTTTCTTCAGTAGGAGGCAGGAAATAACAATTGAAAAGGTAGTATATTAGTAGAGTTATCCCTCAGGTTTTTTTCACAGTAATTCTCTTAGCTGACAACAGCACCACTACCCAAAAAGTCTGGGGGGTATGTTTAATTGTTATTTCATAACATAGGAACATTGTACAAATTCACAAACCAGCACACATACACATTATGTGCAGTAATAAATAAGAAGTGTAACCCATATATATAACACATTACCCATTCATTTAAATACAATATGTTCTAAAATGGAATATACCAAAAGAAGAAAGATAGTCTTCCAACATGATTTAACTCCACAACTAAGAGCAACAGCAGATCTACAGACCAGTAACAACACACCTTACCAGAAGCTAGTAAGTGTACTGCATTTTACTCATATATTTGTAAACTTTCTGTATTAGATACAAAAAAAGTGATATTATGTTTTTTTTCTCACAGAAATGTCTAGTACTCTGGGGAGGCTAGAGGAGCATTTCCCACGTGAGGAAATGTCTGAAGATAGTGAACCTAATGGTAGACACTTTACTATATAAACCAATTAATAAATATTATTTTATATACATTTAACATATACATTTTTTTTGTACAGACCAAACAAAAATTGGTCCTACTCATGGCAAATTTCAACAATTTAAAAAACTTTGTGGGGGATCACTTGAAACAAAAAACTAGATACCATTGTCACACATGTACCTGTCACCCCTCACCATATCCCAGTCAATTATCCCCAAACCCTCTCCATGAACCAAAATGTTGTGATGAGACTTCCATCCCTTCTTCACCTCATATAAATCCTATTGAAACCCCCAATTTTCCTGTTTTTGTTTCAGGTTCTGCCTCACCTTCTCTGTCATAAATTTAACATCCATATAAAATAAAGTAAAATTATTATATTGTGTCCTAATTCATTTCTTGTCTTTTTTTAAAAAGCAGTTCAGGTGTCCGCGGACAGCGCGGGTGTCCGGAATGTCCGTAAAGAAACTAAAATGGGTGTGTCCTAAGGACACTATATCTGTCCGTACTGTTCGTATGCAAGTTGAAACTGTTCTAAGAACACACCTGGTGTTCGGGATGTCCGCAATCAAACTACCACATGCGGTGTCCTCAAATGTTCATAAATAAACAAAATGGGGGTGTCCTGAGGACGCTAGACCTGTCCGTATTGATCGCAGGCGAGTTGAAACTGTTCTAAGAACACAGGCAGCATCCTGAAATGTTTGTATATAAACAAAATGGGGATGTCCTAAGGAGGGTATACTTGTCCGTATTGTTCGGAGGCAAGCTGAAACTGTCCTAAGAACACACACGGTGTCCTGAAATATTCGTAAATAAACAAAATGGGGGTGTCCTGATGACAATATACCTGTCTGTATTGTTTGCAGGTGAGTTGAAACTGTTCTAGGAACACATGCGGTGTCCTGAAATGTTCATCAATAACCGAAATGGGTGTGTCCTGAGGACACTATGCATGTCCGTATTGTTCAGAGGCAAACTGAAACTGTTCTAAGAGCAAACGGTGTGTCCAGAAATGTTCGTAAATATACAAAACGGGGGTGTCCTGAGGACGCTAGACCTGTCCGTATTCTTCGCAGGCAAGTTGAAACTGTTCTAAGAACACAGGCAGTATCCTGAAATGTTCGTAAATAAACAAAATGGGGGTGTCCTGAGGACACTTTACCTGTCCGTATTGTTCGGAGGCAAGCTGAAACTGTCCTAAGAACACACACAGTGTCCTAACATATTCGTAAATAAACAAAATGGGGGTGTCCTGAGGACGCTAGACCTGTTTGTGCTGTTCATAAGCATGTTCAAACTGTTCTAAGAACACATCAAGTGTCCCGGGATGTTCGCAAATAAACAAAATGGGGGTGTCCTGAGGATTCTATGCATGTCCGTATTGTTCGCAAGTGAGTTGAAACTGTTCTAAGAACAAACGCCTGTTCGTAACTGTTCGTTTCACTTGTGACGCACTTTTAATTAGTTTCAGGACCCGAACAGTGTCTGTAGGACACCAACACGCATGCACAAAACAGTTTCAGTTCATTTGATGTCCTGCGGACACCCGCTCCCTTCGTGGACATGTTCACAAAGCTATCATATGACCGCACCCACGCTGAGCGTGTGTTCTGACTGCGAACACTGTTTGTGACACCCAAAAAAATTAAAAACTACCTTTTCAAGCAATCCACAATATTTTTCAATAATAACTCACCATAGCACAAGTCCCACATAGTAATTCTGAGTTTCTACATACTTTTGGAACTTTTTTAACCTTTTTTTGGTGTATGATCTGTCCCTGGACAACGTGCGTTTCCACAAACCGCCCACAAGCACCCCTATAAAAGGCCACACCCTAGAGCTCAGTCTCATTGTATTTCTGGCTATCTTACAGAACACAGTGCATTTTGCTGCCAACCTTCCAGATTTTCATCTGAAACCTGATGGCATCCATGGCTGCAGTACTGCCACCTGGTGCTACATCTGCCTCAGCACCACCCCCACCCCCTCCACTACCACCACCTCCCCAAGGGCCTGAAGAGGGGAACAGGCTTGAGGATGCAGAGGAGGATGAGGAGGATGACGACTATGAGGTAATGGAAGTCCCTACTACCAGCCCTCGGCGTGAGTCTTGGGTGTGGTGGTTATTTACCATTCATGGTAATGTACCTAAGGCACGTGCAAACCGAGTCACCTGCAATTAGTGCAAAATGGTACTCAGTCGCGGGAGGCCTGGTTCATACAGTTTTGGGACAACTACCATGAAGCAACACCTAAAGTCATTCCACACTGGGGCCATTCGCAAGGTTGTACCTTACGAGGAGCGTAGTAGGTTGACTTCCTCTACTACATCCTCCGTTTCCGATTCTGTCACCACAAGGAACACTCCTGTGGGACAGTGTATTCCTCAAACTGCCTCACAGGCCACACGCAATACTGATGACCCTTACCTTTCGAGGGTCACAGTTGTGTGTATGTACTGTGAGGCAGTACTCTGCAGGGGTAGAGACTTCAAAGTGCTTTTGAGACTCTGGTCTCAGAGCACGAGAAGATCTGCTCACTACCCAAGTAAGACCCACTCTACATTTTCCTCTCTCCACCCACCCTTTCTTATCCCCGTGGTTGGTGTCCCCCCCTTACCCTCCTTTCCCCCCTCTCCTAGTGTGTCATGTATAAAAAACTATAAAACAACAAAAATAAAAAAAGGCTTTTTTCAGAGCCGCCTTTCACAGTTTAAAAATAGAAGTGAAAATAAATGAAGCAGGGCCCTGTGTATTAAGTCCGCAGACAGTCTGCGAAAATCTAAAATTTTGGGGTGCTGCCCTATCATAAGTATTGCAATTTTGTATGAGAGGAAGTGGTGGCTCTAAAAAGAGCGTTTTGGTGGTGTTTGTTTGTATTTGAAAATGTTTAAATGCTCAACACCTACTACAAAATGGATGCTGTAATTCCAAAAAGAATCGCAATGCATTTTGTACATTTCTCAGAAAAATCTGATTGCCAGCATAAGTAAGATGGACTCCATCTCTGTGCAAGATGTATGTGCTACGAAACCTAATATTTTCATTGTGAAAGAGGATATGCCAAAATCTCTTAGAAAGACACAAACAACCTTATTGACATTGCGCCTTGCTTTCTCCATTTGTGGACCAAATGAAGAAGAACGACGCCACATTTGTCTCTGCGCAATCCGTGAAAAAATTACTTGAGAATTTGGAAACATGTCCATGACCTTCCCAAGTCCTTCTTTCATTGCAAATTGCAAAGACATTCCAGACACATGTCCTAAACTGTTCCCTCCACAATGAATTACAATTATGTCTGGATGTTGCTCTGTCTCCAAAGTAGCGCAGAGAGGTAGCAAGTCCAACCACTTCCTTCCACGTACTCCATGCCAGTGCACTTCCACATGTGGGAATCCAAGATCTGAAGCTACTCCACAGCTTTCTGCATGCACCTTCAACCAATGTATCCACGAATCTCCCAAAATCCAAACAATCTGTTTTCTGAAACACGCAGCCATAGCTATCTGTTCTTCTCTCAGCAAAATGAGTATATGAGAAACTCTCTCCTGGCACAACACAGCCACTAAACTTTCCTGACCAATCCCTTTCAATGCTCATTCTCATTTGCATGACTTCTGAACCCGAAAATCCCCGGATGTAACACCCGATGTCCGCGAACTACCGCCATGTCCGCGGACATATCGTAACATGAACAGCGCTTCTACCATTTCCAGTTCACTCTCTATGCCATTCCCTCATTGGATGTAGCTAAGAAGTCACATGGCCATCCGTCAATCACATTCAAGACCTCTACATCTAACTGTATCATCATAGATCAGCACTGCAAATGTACTGTGCATCTCTCTGAGGGCAAGTGTCATATCATTGGCAAGAACCATCTACAAGAAAGACTGTACAAGTCTCCAAGATTTCTACTTGCAGCTCCATGCATATCCATATGCATGAACACAAGCTGCAGGTATGCATATTTTCTGTACAGTACATGAACACATTTTCTAACTGACTTTTAGCTTGTATAATCTGTAAAATGAATCTACTGTCTTTTTTTCAATCTCCTAAAATCAACTGTCACTTACAAATCTTTATACTATTTAATTTCTTTATACACACACACACACACTCAAATCATGTTAAATTAACATTTTTTAAATGAAATATATAGACTATATATAGTCAAACAAAATTGCATGCACACTCTATGTTCAAATCTCAAACAATAATACTTGTACAATTACATATTTTTGAATTTCTTTATTTATTTAATTACTTACATTTATATAGGACAAGCAGCCCATGACATTGAGGCACTATTACTTGGAAGAGCTTAGTTACAGGAATAATGGTATTCAGTGGTACATTATGAATTTCACAAGACAATAGTAAAGATATTTTGTTTGCTACAGTTAGTCATTGCAATACAATGTGTTCATTAAGAACATATCATATGTATTCAAATGGTGTGACGTATCTTATGTGAATATGATAGTTTTAATGGTTTTGAGGAAGGCGCTGAGGATTTCAATTAAAATAATCAATGTCTAAATTAAAAACAGTGCTATATACAAACAAAATTACTAATTTGTTTCTTTTACAATTGCAGTGAAGACCATTGTCCTGAAAAGAAGCAACCAAATTTGAAGTACAAAGAACAACTAAGAAGTAACCTGTTCATTTTAGAAAAAAAGTAAGTAGAATATCACCATAATATTTGTATTATTACTCAAACACACTGTAAGGTTAATTCATGCTATTTCTGTGCCTAAAAATAGAGATTCTGCACAATTCAGTCCAAAACTCCCCATGTCTTAAACAGCGATTTACAGCCAGAATGGCCCACAAATTCCTATTTTTCGACACACAAATTACCCAACTCAACCGCTAGAATTTAGATGTTATAGAACAAACAACTGTTTTAATTGTATAGCATTAGATATACTATGTATACTTCTTACACCACTAGCTTACTTTTTTCTGTCATCTGAACCCCAGTTTAGTAACACATTAATACAAGAATACCCATCCCTACTAGTTGTAGTTCCCAATGCACAATCACACACCATTACATACATCTTCATCATCTTACTCAAACACTCATGCACACAGCACACATACATTGCAGAACACCCCAACCCATACTTTTTTATTTTTTTCAACAAACCCTAAAGAATGCCTACCACAAATCAAGTCCATAGAAAGCAACGCAGAAGTAGAGCAAATGAAAATAAAAGTGTCCAACATAAGCATCCATCTCTCGAACAATTTGTAAAAAAAAGTTAAAACAAATCAGCTAATACAATCATTAAGTGTAACAAAACCTTTGCCTCCTCGATCAAAATGTAAACCATTACGATGACCGCTGAACCATATGGCAGGGGAGCCATAAGGGTGGGAACGCTGAACGTCAAAGGTCTTAATTCACCGAACAAGAGATCACTTGTCTTTAGAGAGTTTCGCAGATCAAATATCAATATCCTTTTATTGCAGGAGACTAAATATATGAAGGGTGAGGAGAGGGCGGTCTTGGGGAGGCGATCCATGATTGAATTCTGGGGCTCTGGACCATTAAAGAGGGGGGGAGTGGGAATAATCATTAAGAAGGGGATATACTTCAAGACCACACAGGTTTGGTCAGACGCAGAAGGCCGAGCCTTGCTTGTTTCAGGGTCCATTGGGAATGTGTCCACTACGATCACCACGTTTACTCCCCCAACATAGGGCAGGTTAGATTCCTCTCCAAAACAATCCCTAAAATCATGCTAGAGTGAACGGGTCATAACATCCTTGGAGGAGATTTTAATACATGGGCAGATCCCACGTTAGATTGGAAACCCGGTAACCCAGAAACACGTGATAAACTCGGAGGAGACCACGCTCAATTCAGGGTGATGATGGAACTGTATGGTTTGACTGATGTGTGTAGACGAATGCACCCCATGACGAGAACTTATACCTTTTTTTCAACACCTCAAAATACACTTACCCGCATTGACCACCTCTACCTCTCAAGAGATCTATGTGATACGGCCTCACACACAGAAATCACACCGATCACATGGTCTGACCATGACATGGTGACCGCCGATATAATATGGGAATCCCTACCAGTTAGAGGTGGAAAATGGAGATGCAACCAGACCCTATGGAAAGACCCTGTTTTTAAGTCGGAGATGGAAACTGAAATTGCAGATTACTTTCGATTGAACGATACCGAGGAGGTCTATACACAAGGGGACTGGGATGTGGGCAAGGTGATCTGGAGGGGGTTCCTGATGAGGGAGGGAGCCAATAAAAAGAGAGAGAGAACCCTGATTGAAAATAGACTCCGTAGAGAAATCGCCCAATTAGACAACGAAGCAAAGGAAGGGGACGTAATAGACCATGAAAAAGTCAGTGAAGCAAGGAAAAAAAGGGAGGAACTCAGTCTCCTAGAACACGACCAAATAGTTCACAAACTTCTTTTCCTAAGACAAAAATTTTAGGAGAAAGGAGACAAAGCAGATGCGTTGTTGGCGGCCAGGCTACGAGCACAGCAGGCAGAACGCAGAGTACAGGAAATAGTTGATGGAGGACCCAACACAGTTATAAGTAGGACCACCATCCCCGAAGCCTTTTCAGACTTCTATGAAGCCCTGTATACGCCAGAGACAGAATCGGACCCGTCTAGCATTCGATCCTATTTAGCTGATATCGATATGCCCAAACTCACATACATTGAGTCTCAGACCCTGGACGCCCCCATAACTGAGGAGGAGATTCAGGAGGCCATCAAACGACTAACACTAGGTAAATCTCCAGGCGAAGACGGGTATACTGCAGGTTTTTACAAGACATTTGCCTCACAGCTCACACCCGTTCTAGTGAAACTATTTAATGAGATCCTGGAGACGGGGAAACCTCCGGATTCATTTGTCAAAGCACTCATAACTGTCATCCCAAAAGAAGGGAGAGATCCCAAAAAATGCAGATCATATCGTCCTATCTCCACACAAGGGTCTTGGCAGCTAGAATTGAAACATACATGCCCTGCCCCATCCACCCTGACCAGGTGGGCTTTATACTGGGTCGCCAGGCTGCAGACCTCCCACAACCTGAACACTGATCCCTCAGTATTTTGCATCGATGCAGAAAAAGCATTTGATAGGGTAGATTGGGATTTTCTAATGGGAGTCCTTCGAAAAATTGGGATGGGCCCCAAGCTCAGAAAGGGAATCCAGGTGGTCTATTCGATGCCTACAGCTTCGGTATTTGTAAATGGGTATATTCTAGGTGGTTCCAATTGAAGCGGGGTACCCGATAGGGAAGCCCACTGTCGGCCATTTTGTTTGCTTTATCGCTTGAACCATTAGCACACAAGATGAGAACGGATACCAGTATAGAAGGGATGCACCTGGGACACACAGAGTACAAGTTGGCATTGTATGCCGATGACATACTCCTGAATGTGGTCAATCCTGAAAGATCCATTCCCCGAGCTATATCCCTCATTGAAGAATATGGTCAGTTATCAGGTTTCAAAGTCAATCGGTCCAAATCCATATTGTTCCCCTTCCAGGTGGCGGCAGAGATAAACGAAACAAAATATTCCTCCCTTGGACTGACGCTTGAGCACAAAACCATGCGATATATAGGGATTCGAATTACGAAACAAATAGACAATATTTATGAAGCGAACTTTTCCACAGCTTCTTGCTAAATTCCATGGCGATCTGGCCAGGTGGGACAAATTGACAATCTCGTGGCTTGGCTGGCTTAACGCCATTAAAATGACTTGTCTCCCGAGGTTTCTCTACCCCTTTCAGATGCTTCCCATTAAAATACCGGAGCAATACTTCAGCGAGGTTAGAAAAGCGACCCTGAAATTCCTGTGGCGTGGGAAAAAAGCCAGGATCGCCTGCAACACATTAACGTTGCCCAAAGATAAAGGAGGGGTAGGCCTCCCAGACCTCAAGAAGTATTATGTTGCTGCCCAATTACGGGTGCTCGTTCCTCACTTACGTAACTAAAAAGAACCACAGTGGATAGCAATGGACAACCACTACATAGACCCAGCAACACTGTCCGAGTGGCTATGGGCCCCATGAAAGAGAGTGTTGAGGAGGACGAAGGAGCATCCGCTCTTTGCCACCATATGGGAAATATGGAGGGAGGGTCCAGAGATGAGAGTAATCACAACATGGCCGTCTCCACTGAGCCACCTATGGTCCCTGGGCATAAATAACCACATCCTCAATGTTGAAAGATTCCAGGCGTGGTATGAAGCAGGACTAGAAAGGGTGGGGCGGAGCTAACAGAGGCCCTAAATATAGGCGTGCTGTCTACTTTCCACTACTTACAGATGAAAGGGGTCTTAACAAAGGCAGCATGGAAGGAAAAACTGAGTAGGGAGCTCACCCCCTTCGAAAAACTGTTGGACTCCAAGACTGACTGGAAGGGCCTGATTTCCGCCATGTACAAATTACTAGTGTAGGCGGGTAGAGGGAACAAACATAATCTCAGAGCACGTTGAAGGAATGACATGGGGTCGGAAATTGATGAAGACATGTGGGATAAAATGTACCGCATGGCGACACACACTTAAATATCGTTCCAATATAAACTCCATTCCATCAAACTCTTGCACCGCTGGCATTATGACCCTTATAAACTATCCAAAATGTATCAATCATCCTCCCCCCTCTGTTGGCGTGAATGTGGACATGTCGCAGACTATTGGCACATGTGGTGGGGATGTCCTAAGATTAAGATCTATTTGGATGAGGTCTTGGGGTGGATTAGACACCTAGACGGGATTCAGAGAATGGCAGACCCCCATCTTGTCCTGTTCGGTCTCGAGAAAATAGAGGACGAGTGGCAGAGAGTCCAAGGCCTAGCTCCCCATCTGTTGCTCGCTGCTCGGGCATTACTTGCCACCAAATGGAAATCAATTACGACCCCGACCGAGAATGAATGGATCAATGTTGCAATGAACATATGTACCATGGAGAAAATTACTGCATCACTCCATGGCAGGGCAACACAGTGTGAAGTCCTGTGGTCAGATCTCCTAAGCAAACACACATCAAACAGACATCCAAACCCAAATGGAGATAGGGTTCACTGTCCTTAGGGCCCCACTAGGTCCTTCTCCTCTGGGTACTTTTCCCCCTCTACCCATTATGAGACCGCTTCTACGCTACCTCTCAGGCATCAATAGAACCATGACAAGACACCCTTCTTATGGTGAGTCCCTGAACACACCACATCGAAACAGTTTCAGCCTGCGACAACGAGCGCATGACCATGAAAACACAACTCCTTGGTAACACGATTTCTTAGTCCGTGAGGCGTGGGGGGGGAGTTGTAAAAGAATAAAGAGAACGAGAAAAATATTTTGGTTTTTTCCATTGTTATACCGTTGGATGTATAGAAACGAAACTAAGCACTGTATATTGGAATTACTTCCAGCTGTGTAACGAATATGGATGCATATGTAACTTTTTCTTTTTTCTCTTTTCTCATTGAGAGAACTGTTATGTGTTAAAACCTAATAAAATCAAATTTTTTAAAAAAAATGTAAACCAAACCAAAAAACAATTAGTAGAAAATCAGCTATCACTACAGATAAAACTGCTTCTTTAAATCCTGATATAGTTCAAAGTAAGCATACCAAGAAAAGTATTTTAGCCAAAATTTTCCATCACAAAGTCCTTCAAAATCTTGGCAAAAAAACAGGAGAGAAACCAGGTTCAACTCTTAAAACCTATCGTAGGAAATTAATCTTAGAATCGTTGATAGACAGTGCAATTCTTCTCAAAAGAAAGTGATATATTTTAGTGTTAAACAAAATGAAACCACTAACAAAACTAATAACTAAATCACAAAAAAGACTTCTCAATAAACGAAATGTCAACAGAAAGAACTTCTTAAGTATCTGCGGAGGTGAATGGAGTCTCACTACGAGCACAGAACCATACTTTAATGAAGAAGCGTACAAACAAAAGCAAACAAATACAATTGCCATACATAGCAGTGGTCGAGGTTATGGAAAAGTTAATAATAACATAATGGAACAAGAAGTACTCCTTACAAAAATATGTCCTCAAAACTTAGAATTACCCCTCAATTCAACTGAATCAGAACGTCTAGTGTACAAATGGCCATGCACGTCAATGTGTAACATTCCCAAACAATTTACGCCAATTCCTCAAACAATATGTGAAAAGCAAAGACAAAATCAAAATTAAACTTCTGCAAAATATGTATACCTGTCCAGTACGCAAGGACATTCATTGGCCTGCATTACAGGACCTACTTGCAAAACCACCTTCCATGACATCAAAAGGATATCAACACATCATTCAACTATAAGAAATCTAGTTTATAAACTGTACTATGCTAAAAGTCCTGCTTTAGCACTAGCCAATTTAAATAACATTTTTCTACATGGTACAGCGAAAGACCTACTAGAAGAAATTGACTATATCCAGAAAAAATATTTTGGAAGTGAAACCCACTTACAGAATGAAATAACTGTAAACCAAATTAGTAACAATTCTACACATGGCAACCTTTTACTACACACATACAAACAAGAAATAATAAATTTAAAAGTACATCAGCTGAAGTACCAAACCATGTGTTTGTATGTTGCCACAGAACTTTTTTATAAAAGTAACACAAAAACTGTAGACCTATCATACAAAATAGAAGACAATGAAGATTCTAAATGGTTTGAATTAGCTCTCTACTTTATAGCAGAAAACAAATATGAAATAACTGACCCCATAATACTTCGTAGTTACTGCACTACAAAACTTGACAACAACCAAACTCCTTCACGTGCTATCACAAATAATTTGGAATTATATCCACTACCAAAACCCCTTCAAAAACGTAATTTATATGAGAGCATCATAATTCAAAAAGTACACCCATTTCAAGCAATAATACGCCTTCAACCAAAAACTGCAAAATTACCTCCCTCTGAATTAGTGAAAGGTATTTGTGGAAAAGTAATGTATTTACCATTAGATCTAAAAGAAAATGTGCACACTCTAGGAGTGCAACGTCCAATGCAACAATCTTTAATTATCTTGGTAAATGGAGTGCCTACAAAAAGACAAAAAAAATTGGCAACAGCTGGTAGATTTACATAAAGTTAGAGAAGCCTTGCAATATCTTAAAGAGAATAATGAATATTACAAAGAAATTAATATTGAAGAAAACTTGAAGGATACAACTGAAATAATTCAAGAGACACAAGAAGCTGGTCAATTTGAGCTCCTAGATCCTGCTACAATATCAAACACTTTAGCCCATTATACAATTCATCCATTGCACTTTAATGACACCATAGAAGATGCACTGGAAACGTACCAAATGCGTCAAACAAAAGGATCACCAATCAGAATATGGGAAAAAGTATAGAAGCATGTGCTTTTCCTCTGCTCTTTCCTACTGGCAAAGGAGGAAGGTACAATGATAGACCTATTCAAATATCAGCATTTGAATACAGCTCATTACGGATGTATTCTGAAGATCCCAGATTTAGACAAAATATGGAATACATATTCCACCTACTCTTTGAAAGTGAACTAGCAACTTTATGTTACGGAGTTGCACACGTATTAAAATCAGGATCACACTTTCAAAATAAGACAGCTACACAATTATTACAAAAAGTGCAACAAAAAGATGAGGTTTTACAATCAAATATTACAAATCTATTAGCAAATATGCGTTGTACTAAAGAGTACTGGTTTTGGCATCACAGAGATGTACGTTGTATGATCAGAAACCTTGGCCCACCCACTTGGTTTGTTACATTAAGTTGTGCAGAATATGCATGGGAAGATTTCATGATTTCCTACGCATATCAAACAAAAACAAAACAGACATAGATATACTAACACCTGGAGAACTTTGTTCTCTGTATCCTGTTAAAGTTTCAAGATATTTTCACCATCGCTTCATTGCTATGCTAGATTTTATTTGTAATAAAATTGTTCCTCCCCTTGAGAAGTGCAACACTTCTTTTGGAGAAAAGAATACCAAGCCAGAGGAGCACTACATATCCACATGCTTTTATGGATTAAAGATGCTCCTAAATTTGGTCAAGACAGTGATGTCACTGTTTTACAGTTTATTGAAAAATATGTCACTTGTGAAATTCCATCGGTATCCAAAAATAGTGATCTTCATGCACAAATGTTACAATTTCAAAGACACAAATGTGGCAAATATTGTCGTCGCAAATACAAAAACAAAGGGAAATACTACAACAAATGCCGATTTGGTTTCCCTAGACCAGTTACAAATACAGGTCAAGTGAACAACCTCATGTCTTCAGTTAGACATAGTGTTAAAGGTAAGTCACCTAAAAATACATATTACATAAAAAGAAAAGAAGAAGAAAAATATATCAATGATTACAATGCAATCATTGCCCACTTATGGAATGCAAACATAGATGTGCAGTACATTGCAGACAATTCTACTGCAGTTGCACGATATGTCACAGCATACTTAACCAAAGCAGAAAAGACAGAGCTGCAAGACCTCTGGAATGACATGTCATCAGATAAAACAGTGTCTCAAATATTATACAGCTTGGGCATAAAAATGCTGTCCCATAGAGAATGTGGATCCTATGAAGCAGCTGATTGTTTAATTGGTACTGCACTATATGGTAAATCTAAAAATGTAGTATGGCTAAGTCCTGGTCCAGCTAAATCTAGAAAAAGAGTTCTAAAATCATACGAAGATATAGAAACAATAGCCAAACATGATCCCAACAGCCAAGACATTTTAAAAAAAACAATTTATTGGACGCATACTACCCAAACAGGAGTACCACTTTGGAAACCATGGGCCTCATTACGACCCTGGCGTTAAGGGTTTAACGGCGCCGTAAAAGGTGTCAGCGCCGTTAAACCCTTAATGCCTCATTGCGAGTTCCCTTTGCGGGACCCGACCTTAACGCCTGCTTTTAGCAGGCGTTAAAGTAGGGTGCCGCAAAGGGACCTTGGTGCTAAGTACGGTGCCGCAATTTGCGGCACCGTACTTAGCGCGTTCCCCATTCCCATTGAGCCCTATGGGGCAAAAATGAGAAAGGAGAAGGGCCCATGGTGAATGGGGAATTAGCGCCCCGCCAATCTTGGAATGAGGCGGTAATTCCGCCATTCACCATGGCGGACCCCGGCATGGACCATGGTGCTAATAGCACCATGGTTTAGCGCCGGGGTCGTAATGAGGCCCCATGTGTCTATACCACATAGCCCAAAACTACACATACAAAAATAATATAAAACCTGATGAAAAAAACAGTAAATACAGAGTGACAAACTGTGAAGGCAGCTTAGTAAAACTCACCAAACCAAATTTAATTAATCATATCAAATTGTCATTAAAGACTCTTCAACATAAAGAAGTATATTACATGTCCCCGCTACAACTCCTTAAACCATGGAGAAAAGAAGAAGAAATACTAGATAACTATGACTCCTATGAAGACGCTTTAAAAGCAAATGAAAGCACTATAACCGATGTAAACTTTACACAGTACAAAAAAATGCTGCACAATACAGCAACACGAAGAAGAACTCCAGGCCCATCTAGATAAGGACACTCATGACAGTAGTGAACCTTCTGTAACAGGAAGCCAAGAACCACTGGGAGAGCCACTAATAACAAATGAGGCAGAATTAGCTATGATAGAAGTAGAAAACACCATGGGCCTCATTACGACCCAGGCGGTAAGGGGTTTACGGCAGCGTTAACAGCGCCGACCCTTACCGCCTGATTACGAGGTCCCCTAGCGCCATGGTGCTTTTAACACCTGCTTTTAGCAGGTGTTAAAATCCATGGCGCTAAGGGACCATGGAGTTAATTACGCCACCGTAATTTACGGTGGCGTAATTAACGCCTTCCCCACTCCCATTATGCCCTATGGGGCAAAAATGGGAATGGGGAAGGGTAAATGGGGATTGGGGACTTACCGCCCCGCCAAGGTCGGAATGGGGCGGTAAGTCCGCCAACCACCATGGCGTAAACGTAGTTTACGCCATGGTGGTAAAGTCACGGTCCAGGCGGTAACTTACCGCCTGGGTCGTAATGAGGCCCCATGTGTCAGTATGAAGATAAAGAAGACTTAACTATACTACAATCAAAACTAAACAATGAGAAACGTAGCATTTTTCAAGAAGTAACAAAAGAAATTGCACAGGGTGTACATCATGAAAACAAAGAATGCACCTGCCAAAATTACAAACCCATACTATTGTACGTCAGTGGTAAAGCTGGTTCTGGCAAAACATTCCTAATCAAAATCATCAGTAAGTTCCTTCAACAATTGACAAACAACAAACTGTCAGCTGTTGTCACTGCCCCCACAGGTTTAGCTGCCTACATCATAGGTGGTGTCACTTTACACAGATTACTACTCCTGCCAGTAGAACACCAAAACAAATTAGACTATTACAAACTTTCTACAGAAGCTGCAATGGAACTACGCAGAGTATTGAAACAAATGAAAATGCTTCTAATAGATGAAGCGAGCATGGTGTCCAACCTAATGTTGGTTTTGATTCACCTCAGATTGAAACGCTCACCTGACTCCCACGGAGGTGCTGGCCTGGTTCGCGCTGCTGTGACCTCTTCTAAGGTGATGCGCAGGGTTCGGAAGACGGACTGGACCGGGCCCCCAAATCTGGCTTGTCTGGCTCGCAGAAGTATCCTTCTGTACGCGAAAATAGGGGATTAACTGTCTGCGGGGTAATGCAATCAGCCTCCCACTTTCCTCTCTCACCCTCATCGAAACCCTTCTGTGATTCCTCATAGCGTCTCACCTTAGGGTCTGGAAGGACGAGCTCTCCATCCTGCTTCTGATGCAGGGGCGCGTTGGTATCCAGTTACTTCACTGGATTTTCGGATTGGTGAGAACCAAACTTGCGTGGCTTCCAGGTACGTTTTTTGATAAGAGGTTCCCCTTGTGTCCATGCATTAATGTACTAATGCTAGTGTCTTTTTCCCCATAGGGGCCGGGGTACGGAATGCCGGGGAACAGGCACCGACCCGAGATGAGAGGTGAAATCCTTGTAGAAATCAGGTAAGTCTTTAATGAGCGTTTTTTGGTAATGTCTTTTCATTCGCTCATTAACGCTGATGTCTCTTTTTCCCCTTAGGGGCCGGGGTCCGGAAATGCCAGGATGCGGCTCGGACCCGAAATGAAGAGGGAATGAATCAACAGGTAAGTCTTAACATGGAGATTTAGCTTTCCTTATTCCCTTCTCTCTCTCACCTTTTGTTCTGGTCTTTTTCTCCCTAGGCGCTGGGGCGTGACTGCAAATCCGGATGATCGCTGCTGAACATGGAGGCGCCCTGTAAAGGTGAGTGGAATGCGGCGCTGCAGCGATCGACGCAATGAGCTTTTAAATAAAAGTCTTCCTTCTCAGGATTGTCGGCGAGATGTCTCCAGGATGCGGATTTAGCAGGTAAGGACTTTTCCTTCTTCTGTTCTCTTCTTCTCTTCCTTTGCAGGTGATCCAGGATGCTGGCAGGCGTGGCAGAAGTCAGGATGCAGGAGCAGACACGGTGAGCGTCCAGCTGCTAGATGCAAAACAACGCGAAGCACGTGTGGCTGTTCGGGTGGGGTTTAAATAGCCTTGGAAGAAGTTCCAGGTATGTATCCTTCCTCCAATCAAGTATGTATCCTTCCCCGACCACGCCCAGATGGTAAATTAGTCCCTCAGGTAAAGTAGTTCCTTTCAGGCCTCCAGGAGGCCGGGATCCTGCAGCATGTTCTGCATCAGGTAAGTGCACCCAAGCACTTCCATAATGAGCCTGGCGCCTATGGCGCCAGGACTGATGTCTTTTATGAGCCTGGCGCCATAGGTGCCAGGACACTGTCCAAAGGGCACCTATATGGGGTTGCTGGGTCCTTCCTTGGGGACTGGATGTCCGCTTTCGGGAACGCAGGGCTTGAACCGGCTCCCCGGGAGCGGGCATCATGACAAGATTACAAGAAGTACTCAAAACAAACTATGAAAAGCTCTTTGCAGGAAAACACATTATTGTTTTCGTAGATCTTCTTCAATTGACACAAGTAAAAGGTGAGTCTATTTTTAAAACATAAGGACACAACTCTGCCGTAAAATTGTTGGCAGCATTGGAAATGTCAACCTTTGGCAACATTTCAAATACAGAGAATTATCAGAAAACATTCAGCAATCTGCAGATCTCACTTATGCCAACATCTTCAAAAGTATCAGAGTTGGTATTCTTTCTAAAGAAGCAGAAGCAATATTGAAAACCCTTTATGGTGATAATGCATGTGCTACAGATGTTATGGAACAATTAGCCCACAAAAATGTCAATTGTATGGCCTTAATGCCAACTCTTGCAAGCTGTTTCAAATTCAATGAAATAATGTTAAGTAAAGAAATGCAACCAATAATGGAAATTAGCACCACAGACAAACTAGATGTACATGGTATGACACTACCCATGTGTGACCAAGCCACAACAGGACTAAATAGTTTAGAAAAATCAATCTCAAACACAACAGGATTGGAAAAGATATTAAAATTATCCTTATTTTGCAGAGTAATGCTTAAACGTAACCTTGACGTGGACCAAGGACTAGTTAATGGAGCACTGGGTACAGTTGTTGGCTTTCAAACATACCCACGTGACACCAAAATTCAGATGCTCAAAATCTTGATTCCTTCTCTTCAAAGACATGTATGTACGCGGAGAACAATTTTCTCTAACTCTTGCATACGCAGTCACCATTCATAAATCACAAGGTCTTACCCTAGACAAAGTAATGATAGACATTGGTAACACAGTCTTTAAAGAAGGCATGAGCTACGTAGCACTATCACGCTTATGTACACTTGACGGTCTATTTCTAATCAACTTTGATGCAAGTAAAGTAAACGCTGATATTCCTTGCATTTTAGAATACAATAGACTTCGCTCACTATACACCCACATCTAAACACATTCTGAACCACAAAAAGTAAAACGTTGTAAAAGAAAACTAAATCAAACAGAAATGCAACAGGATGTCACTGCAAATCCTACAAAGAGAGTAAAAGAAACTAAAACTTCATCAAGTACCACAAACATAAAAGAACCCATTAGGGAAAGTAATCCAGGTACTTCATGAAAGAAGGAAGACAAACTAAAAAAAAATCAATCAGATACAGAACTACCTGGTCCATTTAAACTCTCAAATATAGTAGGAGTAAGTTGCTAGGCAAATGTAGCAATGAATTTTCTATTTCAATTGCCACCAATTGTTCACAGCATTTACTTCCACAGTACAGACCAATTGTGTTTGCAAATGTTAGTACTTCACAGAAATGCAACAAACAATCCTGATAACACGTATAGTGTTTATGGACTAAGACAACAATTGGACTACTGTACTGGAAGGGTCAATTTCACTATAAACTCATAGGAAGATCCACAAGAATTTCTAATGTACTTATCACAAGTACTGGAAATAAAAACATACCTATAATGAAATCTTCCAGATTTCATACATGTGGAAACATACATACTCTCTGCAACAATGTGACACAAGAAGAAATCCCCAATGAACGCTTCATATATATATCAATGCCTAGTTGTGAATCCATTCCATTTCAGCAACTTGTACAAAATGCAAACCATGGTAGATTATGTCCTACCTGCAATTTGGATAATCGCTCCACGTTAGTAATACAAACACATAGTAAATACGTAATACTAATGCTTCTACGTTACAATGCAGATGGTACCGAAAACAACTGCAAACTGACTGAATTCACACATGGTCTAATATCACTTGGTAAGAAAACCTTCACAACAATAGGTATAATCTACCACGCAGGAGCCACAACCAATTCAGGGCACTACACTACATATATAAAAAAGAAATGTGGATGGTTTGAATGCAATGATAGTACCATTACTCTAAAGCAGAGATTACCAGCAAATCTTACAAATGCTTATTTAATGTTCTTAAAACCAAAAACCAAAATTTCATAACTAAACTGTACTTAAACCTTAAGTAAACTTATAGTAAAAAATTATAAACTGTTAGAATATTCCAAAAGCTAACTGCCCAAAGATTCTACAACAACTAATCAGATAAATGAATACCACTAAATTAGAGCAAAAAATAGACAGTTAGAATAGGCCAACTGGTATCTAACTGTCCCATAATTTAACAATATCCAAACAGATAAATGAATACCACTAAAATATATATAAAAATAGACAGTTAGAATGCGCCCAGTGGTATCTAACTGCTCCAAAATTTTACAATATCCAAACAAATAAATAATATGTTACTACTCCAAAAAACTGCAACAAGCCAATGTATGAAGCATTAGCCAGAAACAACAGGTGAACACTGAAAACAAACAAATAAACTGTATCATAACAGAAAAAGTTTTTTTTTTAATCCAACATGGATTTTTTTTCCCACAGACCCAATGATTTTAGCAACAAACACAGAAACTGAGCAAATTGCACAGTACTGTGTGTTGTAATCTACTAAATATGAGGGTCCAAAAAAAATGTTGATTATACAATGTAATAAGAAAATACTAATACTAACATGCTATTTTCTTTTATCACAGAAATGAACAAGAAATACATGTACTCCAGTTACTAAACCAAACAGTAGGTTTATTATAATAAGTACACCCATTGCAGCATATAACTCCCATAGTGGCTTATAACTTTGTTCCTTATAAATTTGTTTTTGACTCAAAGTTATAAGCAACTATGAGTGTGATATGCTGTGGTGGTTGTGGCCAGGGCATAGAGGTTTGGGTGCATGGCCAAATGGCCAAATGGCCATGCACCCAACACTCTATGCCCTGGCCACAACCACCAAAGCATATCACACCCATAGAGTCAAACATTTCAACTATGGCCTATGGAAACTTTTAATGTCCGCGGACATTATGAGTGTTCTTAGAACACTTTCAACTTGCCAGCGAACAATACGGACAGCGTCCTCAGAACACCCCCATTTTTATTTGTGAATATTTCAGGACACCGCAAGTGTTCTCAGAACACATTCAACTTGCCAGCGAACAATACGGACAGCGTCTTCAGGACACCCCCTATGAACATTTCAGGACACCGTGACAGTTCTTAGAACACTTTCCACTTGACAACGAACAATACTGACAGCGTCCTCAGAACACCCCCATTTTGTTTATTTGCGAACATTTCAGGACACCGCGACTGTTCTTAGAACACATTCAACTTGCAAGAGAACAATACGGACAGCGTCCTCAGAACACCCCCATTTCTTTATTTGCGAACATTTCAGGACACCGCGAGTGTTCTTAGAACGCATTCAACTTGCCAGCGAACAATACAGACAGCGTCTTCAGGACACCCCCTACGAACATTTCAGGACACTGCAAGGGTTCTTAGAACACTTTCAACTTGACAACGGACAATACAGACAGCGTCTTCAGGACACCCCCATTTTGTTTATTTATGAACCTTTCAGGACACCACAAGTGTTCTTAGAACACATTCAACTTGCCAGAGATCAATACGGACAGCGTCTCCAGGACACCCCTACGAACATTTCAGGACACCGCAAGTGTTCTTAAAACACTTTAAATTTGACAATGAACAATACGGACAGCGCCCCCAGGACACCCCCATTTTGTTTATTTACGAACATTTCAGGACACCACGAGTGTTCTTAGAACACATTCAACTTGCCAGAGAACAATACGGACAGCGTCTTCAGGACACCCCCTACGAACATTTCAGGACACCGCAAGTGTTCTTAGAACACTTCAAACTTGACAACGAACAAAACGGACAGCGTCCTCAGAACACCCCCATTTTGTTTATTTACGAACATTTCAGGACACCGCGAGTGTTCTTAGAACACATTCAACTTGCCAGAGAACAATACGGACAGTGTCCTTAGGACACCCCCATTTTGTTTATTTACGAACATTTCAGAACACCACAAGTGTTTTTAGAACACATTCAACTTCCCATCGAACAATACGGACAACGTCCTCAGGACACCCCCATTTTGTTTATTTACGAACATTTCAGAACACCACGAGTGTTCTTAGAACACATTCAACTTCCCATCGAACAATAGGGACAGCTTCCTCAGGATACTCCCATTTTGTTTATTTATGAACATTTCAGGACACCACAAGTGTTCTTAGAACACATTCAACTTACCAGAGAACAATACGGACAGCGTCTTCAGGACACCCCCTACTAACATTTCAGGACACCGCAAGTGTTCTTAGAATACTTTAAACTTCACAACTAACAATATGGACAGCGTCCTCAGAACACCACCATTTTGTTTTTTTACGAACATTTCAGGACACCGCGCGTGTTCTTAGAACAGTTTCAGCTTGCTTGCGACACGGACACATATTGCGTCCTCAGAACACCCCCCATTTAGTTTATTTAGAACATTTCAGAACAGCCGTGTTGTCCGCAGATAAATCGAACACAACAAGAGCGTCCACCACATAAAAAACACAACATTTAACCTATCTCATACTCTCCCACCCTCCCCAAATACTCTTACACACCAACACACTCTACTAAATACACATTTTAAACCAAGTTTCACTGCGCTGTCCGCGGACGTCCGCAAATCCAAGATGGCGGGCGCTACCGAAAATCTGACATGCTTCACGCTCCACGCCGTCCAATCAGCGAACACGTTGCATGTCCGCGGACATCAGGCAAGCTGATTGACCAATTAGGACACTGTCCGCGGAGCGAACAAGGAAGTGTGTCCGTGGACCGAACACAGATATCACTAATTTTTTATGACCTACTTTTTGGTCATTTTAAAAAAAACTACTGGACGGATTTTCGGGACCAGGCCGCTACTCCTGGTCCAAATTTGGTGAAAATCCATCCAGCGGTTTGGGCTGTAGGCCCGAGCAAAGTTTTTTCCCCATTCAATCTATGGGGAGAAAAAAGTTTTGGGACCGCCCGCTCATGCCCCGTGTCTCTCTCCCCTTCCCCCTCACACCCCACTCATGCCTCGTGTGTCTCTCCCCTTCCCCCCACCCCTGCCTCGTGTCTCCCTACTGTTCCCCCCACCCCCTGCTCATGCCCCGTGTCTCTCTCCCCTTCCCCCCACCCCCCGCTCAGGCCCCGTGTGTCTCTCCCCTTCCCCCACCCCCTGCTCATGTGCTCATGCCCTGTGTCTCCCTACTGTTTCCCCCACCCCCGCTCATGCCCCGGGTGTCTCTCCCGTCGCCCCACCCCCCACTCTTGCCCCGTGTGTCTCTCCCCTTCCGCCCACCCCCTGCGCATGACCCGTGTCTCGCTCCCCTTCCCCCCACCCCCCGCTCATGCCTCGTGGCTCTCCCCTTCACTCCACCCCCGCTCATGCCCCGTGTCTCCCCTTACCCCCAACCCCCCGCTCATGCCCCTTGTGTCTCACCCCTTCCCCCAACCCCCCGTTCATACCCAATGTCTCTCTCCCCTTCCCACCCATCCCCGCTCATGCCCCGTGTGTCTCACCCCTTCCCCCTGCTCATGCCCCGTGTGTCTCTCCCCTTCCCCCCACCCCCGCTCATACCCGTTTCTCTCTCCCCTTCCCCCACACCCACCGGTCATGCCCCGTGTGTCTCCCTCCTTTCCCCCACCCCCTGCTCATGCCCCATGTGTCTCTCCCCTTCCCCCACCCCCCGCTCATGCCCCGTGTGTCTCTCCTCTTCCCCCCGCCCCCCGCTCATACCCCGTGTCTCCCTACTGTTCCCCCCACCGCCCGCTCATGCCCCGTGTCTCTCTCTCCTTCCCCCTCACACCCCACTCATGCCCTGCATGTCTCTCCCCTTCCCCCCACCCCCGCTCATGTCCCGTGTCTCCCTACTGTTCCCCCCACCCCCTGCTCATGCCCCGTGTCTCTCTCCCCTTCCCCCCTCCCCCAGCTCATGCCCCGTGTGTCTCTCCCCTTCCCCCACCCTCTGCTCATGTGCTCATGCCCTGTGTCTCCCTACTGTTCCCCCCACCCGGCTCATGCCCCGTGTGTCTCTCCCATCCCCCCACCCCCGATCATGCCCCGTGTCTCTCCCCTTCCCCCCACCCCCTGCTCATGACCTGTGTCTTGCTCCCCTTCGCCCCCACCCTCTGCTCATACCCTGTGTCTCCCTACTGTTCCCCCCGAACCCCTCGCTCATGCCCTGTGTCTCTCTCCCCTTCCCCCAACCCCACGCTCATGCCCCTTGTGTCTCACCTCTTCCCCCCACCCCCCCCTCATACCCAATGTCTCTCTCCCCTTCCCACCCACCCCCGCTCATGCCCCGTGTGTCTCACCCCTTCCCCCGCTCATGCCCCGTGTGTCTCTCCCCTTCCCCCCACCCCCCGTTCATACCCGTGTCTCTCTCCCCTTCCCTCCAAACCCGCTCATGCCCCGTGTGTCTCTCCCCTTTCCCTCACCCCCCGCTCATGCCCCGTGTGTCTCTCCCCTCCCCCCACACCCCGCTAATGCCCCTTGTCTTTCCCCTTCCCCCCACCCCCGCTCATGCCACGTGTGTCTTTCCCCTTCCCCCCAACCCCTGCTCATGCCCCGTATCTCCCTACTGTTCCCCCCACACCCCGCTCATGCCCCGTGCCTCTCTCCTCTTCCCCCCACCCCTGCTCATGCCCCGTGTGTCTCTCCTCTTTCCCCCACCCCCCGCTCATGCCCCGTGTCTCTCTCCCCTTCCCCCCCACCCCCCCGCTCATGCCCCGTATTCCTCTCCCATTCCCCCCCACCCCCTGCTCATGCCCCATATGTCTCTCCCCTTCCCCCCACCCCCTGCTCATGCCCCGTGTCCAACTCCCCTTCCCCCCACCCCCCCGCTCATGCCCTGTGTGTCTCTCCCCTTCCCCCCAAGCCCCCGCTCATGCCCCATGTCCCTCTCCCCTTCCCTCCACCCCCCGCTCATGCCCGTGTGTCTCTCCCCTTCCCCCTCACCCCCAGCCTCTCTCCACTCCCCCCCACCACCCGCTCATGCCCCGTGTCTCCCCTTTTCCGCCCCTCCCCCCGCTCATGACCTGTCTCCCCTGTTACCCCCCACCCCCGGCTCATGCCCCCGTGTCTCTGTTAGGTTACCTCCCCCACCCCCGCTCATGCCCTGTGTCTCCCTTGTGTTACCCCCCACCCCCCGCTCATGCTCCGTGTCTCCGTCGTGTTACCCCCCACCCATGCCCTGTCTCCCCTGTTACCCCCCATCCCCCGCTCATGCCCTGTGTCTCCCTTGTGTTACCCCCCACCACCCGCTCATGCCCCATGTCCCTCCCCTTCCCCCTCACCTCCCGCTCATGCCCCGTGTCTCCCTCCTTTCCCCCCGCTCATGCCCCGTGTGTCTCTCCCCTCCCCCCAAGCCCCCGCTCATGCCCCATGTCCCTCTCCCCTTCCCTCCACCCCCCGCTCATGCCCGTGTGTCTCTCCCCTTCCCCCTCACCCCCAGCCTCTCTCCACTCCCCCCCACCACCCGCTCATGCCCCGTGTCTCCCCTTTTCCGCCCCTCCCCCCGCTCATGACCTGTCTCCCCTGTTACCCCCCACCCCCGGCTCATGCCCCCGTGTCTCTGTTGTGTTACCTCCCCCACCCCCGCTCATGCCCTGTGTCTCCCTTGTGTTACCCCCCACCCCCCGCTCATGCTCCGTGTCTCCGTCGTGTTACCCCCCACCCCCCGCTCATGCCCCGTGTCTCCCTTGTGTTACCCCCCACCCATGCCCTGTCTCCCCTGTTACCCCCCACCCCCCGCTCATGCCCTGTGTCTCCCTTGTGTTACCCCCCACCCCCCGCTCATGCCCCATGTCCCTCCCCTTCCCCCTCACCTCCCGCTCATGCCCCGTGTCTCCCTCCTTTCCCCCCGCTCATGCCCTGTGTGTCTCTCCCCTCCACCCAACCCCCGCTCATGCCCCTTGTGTCTCTCCACTTCCCCCCCTTCCCCGCTCATGCCCCGTGTCTCTCCCCTTCCCCCCACCCCCAACCCCCGCTCATGCCCATGTCTCTCTCCCCTTCCCCCCACCCGCCGCTCATGCCCGTGTCTCTCTCCCCTTCCCCCCACCCCCGCTCATGCCCCGCGTCTCTCTCCCCTTCCCCCCACCCCCCACTCATGCCCCTTGTCTCTCTCCCCTTCCCCCCACCCCCCGCTCATGCCCCGTGTCTCTCTTCCCTTCCCCCCACTCATGCCCCATGTCTCTCACCCCTTCCCCCCATGCCCGCTCATGCCCCGTGTCTCTCTCCCCTTCCCCCCACCCCCCGCTCAGGACACGTGTCTCTCTCCCCTTCCCCCACCGCCCGCTCATGCCCTGTGTCTCCCTCCTTTCCCCCCACCCCACGCTCATACCCCAAAGTCTCTCTCCCCTTCCCCATCCCCCGCTCATGCCCTGTGTCTCTCTCCCCTTCCCCCCACCCCCCGCTCATACCCCGTGTCTCCCTTGTGTTATCCCGCACCCCCCGCTCATGCCCTGTGTCTCTCCGCTTCCCCCACCCCCTGCTCATGCCCCGTGTCTCCCTCCTTTCCCCCCGCTCATGCCCCGTGTGTCTCTCCCCTCACCCTCCGCTCATGCCCGTGTGTCTCTCCCCTTCCCCCCATCCCCCGCTCATGCCCCGTTTCTCATCCTTCCCCCCACCCCCGCTCATACCCGTGTCTCCCTACTGTTCCCCCCACCCCCCGCTCATGCCCCGTGTCTCTCCCCTTCCCCACCCGCTGCTCATGCCCCGTGTCTCCCTTGTGTTATCCCCCACCCCCCGCTCATGCCCCGTGTCTCTCCGCTTCCCCCCACCCCCTGCTCATGCCCTGTGTCTCCCTCCTTTCCCCCTGCTCATGCCCCGTGTGTCTCTCCCCTCCCCCCACACCCTACTCATGCCCCTTGTCTTTCCCCTTCCCCCCACCCCCGCTCATGCCCCTTGTGTCTCTCCCCTTCTCCCTAACCCCCGCTCATGCCCCGTGTCTCCCTACTGTTCCCCCCAAACCCCGCTCATGACCCGTGTCTCTCCCCTTCCCCCCACCCCCCGCTCATGCCCCGTGTGTCTATCCCCTTCCCCCCACCCCCCGCTCATGCCCCGTGTCTCTCTCCCCTTCCCCCCACCCCCACTCTCATGCCCCGTGTCCAACTCCCCTTTCAGCCCACCCCCCCGCTCATGCCCTGTGTGTCTCTCCCCTTCCCCCCCAACCCCCCGCTCATGCCCGTGTGTCTCTCCCCTTCCCCCCCACCCCCTGCCTCTCTCCCCTTCCCCCCCACCCCCTGCCTCTCTCCACTCCCCCCCACCACCCGCTCATGACCTGTCTTCCCTGTTACCCCCCACCCCGGCTCACGCCCCGTGTCTCTGTTGTGTTACCTCCCCCACCCCCGCTCATGCCCCGTGTCTCCCTTGTGTTACCCCCCCACCCCCGCTCATGCTCCGTGTCTCCCTCGTGTTAACCCCCACCCCCCACTCATGCCTCATGTCTCCCTTGTGTTAGCCCCCAACCATGCCCTGTCTCCCCTGTTACCCCCCACCCCCCGCTCATGCCCCGTGTCTCCCTTGTGTTACCCCCCGCTCATGCTCCATGTCCCTCCCCTTCCCCCTCACTCCCCGCTCATGCCCCGTGTCTCCCTCCTTTCCCCCTGCTCATGCCCCGTGTGTCTCTCCCCTCCCCCCAACCCCCCGCTCGTGCCCCGTGTGTCTCTCCCCTTCCCCCCTCCCCTGCTCATGCCCCGTGTCTCTCCCCTTCCCCCCACCCCCGCTCATGCCCGTGTCTCTCTCCCCTTACCCCCACCCACCCGCTCATGCCCTGTGTCTCCCTACTGTTCCCCCCACCCCCGCTCATGCCCCGTGTCTCTCTCCATTTCCCCCACCCCCCGCTCATGCCCTGTGTCTCCCTCCTTTCCCCCCGCCCCCCGCTCATGCCCTGTGTCTCTCTCCCCTTCCCCCACCCCCCGCTCATGCCCTGTGTCTCTCTCCCCTTCCCCCCGCCCCCGCTCATGCCCCGTGTCTCCCTTGTGTTATCCCCCAACCCCCGCTCATGCCCCGTGTCTCTCCGCTTCCCCCCACCCCCGGCTCATGCCCCGTGTCTCCCTCCTTTCCACCCGCTCATGCCCCGTGTGTCTCTCCCCTCCCCCCTCACCCTCCGCTCATGCCCTGTGTGTCTCTCTCCTTCCCCCCACCCCCCCTCATGCCCGTGTCTCTCTCCCCTTCCCCCCACCCCCCGCTCATGCCCGTGTCTCTCTCCCCTTCCCCCCACCACTGCTTATGCCCTGTGTCTCTTTCCCTTTCCCCCAACCCCTGTTCATGCCCCGTGTCTCTCTCTCCTTCCCCGCCACCCCTCACTCATGCCCCGTGTCTCTCTCCCCTTACCCCCCACCCCCCTGCTCATGCCCTGTGTCTCCCTAATGTTCCCCCACCCCCGCTCATGCCCCGTGTCTCCCTCCTTTCCCCCACCCCCCGCTCATGTCCCGTGTCTCTCTCCCCTTCCCCCCACCCCCGCTCATGCCCCGTGTCTCTCTCCCCTTCCCCCCCACGGCCCGCTCATGCCCCATGTGTCTCTACCCTTCCCCAATCCCCGCTCATGCCCCGTGTGTCTCTCCCCTTCCCCCACCCCCGTTCATGCCCTGTGTGTCTCTACCCTGCCCCTCACCCCCCGCTCATGCCCCATGTCTCCCTCCTTTCCCCCATACCCATGCTCACGCCCTGTGTGTCTCTCCCCTTCTCCCACCCCCCGCTCATGCCCCATGTCTCTCTCCCCTCCACCCCACCCCCCGCTTATGCCCCGTGTTTCTATCCCCCCCACCCCCTGCTCATGCCCCGTGTCTCTCTCCCCTCCCTCTCCTTTCCCCCCACCCCCCGCTCATGCCCTGTGTGTCTCTCCCCTCCCCCCCACAACCCGCTAATGCCCTGTGTGTCTCTCCCCTTCCCCCCACCCCCGCTTATGCCTCGTGTGTCTCTCCCCTTCCCCCCACCCCCTGCTCATGCCCCGTGTGTCTCTCCCTCCCTCCCCACCCCCACTCATGCCCCGTGTGTCTCTCCCCTTCCCCCCTCCCCTGCTCATGCCCTGTGTGTCTCTCCCCTTCCTCCCCACCCCCCGCTAATGCCCTGTGTGTCTCTCCCCTTCCCCCTACCCCCGCTCATGCCCCGTGTGTCTCTCCCCTTCCCCCCACCCCCTGCTCATGCCCCGTGTGTCTCTCCCCTTCCTCCCCACCCCCCGCTCATGTCCCGTGTGTCTCTCCCCTTTCCCCCCACGCCCCCGCTCATGCCCTGTGTCTCTCTCCCCTTCCCCCCACCCCCGTTCATGCCCCGTGTCTCTCTCCCCTTCCCCCACCCCCTGCTCATGCCCTGTGTCTCTCTCCCCTTCCCCCCCACCCGCCACTCATGCCCCGTGTGTCTCTCCCTTTCCCCCCAATCCCTGCTCATGCCCCGTGTGTCTCTCCCCTTCCCCCAACCCCCGCTCATGCACTGTGTCTCTCTCCCCCCACCCCCCGCTCATGCCCCGTGTGTCTCTCCCCTTCCCCCCACCCCCCACCTCATGCCCCGTGTCTCCCTCCTTTCCCCCACCCCCCGCTCATGCCCCATTTCTCTCTCCCCTGCCACCCAACCCCCGTTCATGCACCGTGTCTCTCTCCCCCACCCCCCGCTCATGCCCCGTGTGTCTCTCCCCTTCCCCCACCCCCCACCTCATGCCCCGTGTCTCCCTCCTTTCCCCCACCCCCCGCTCATGCCCTGTGTCTCTCTCCCCTTCCCCCACCCCCCGCTCATGCCCCGTGTCTCCCTTTTGTTATCCCCCACCCCCCGCTCATGCCCCGTGTCTCTCCGCTTCCCCACCCCCTGCTCATGCCCGTGTCTCCCTCCTTTCCCCCCGCTCATGCCCCGTGTGTCTCTCCCCTTCCCCTACCCCCCGCTCATGCCCCGTGTCTCATCCTTCCCCCCACCCCCCGCTCATGCCCATGTCTCTCTCCCCTTCCCCCCACCCCCTGCTCATGCCCGTGTCTCTATTCCCTTCCCCCCACCACTGCTTATGCCCATGTCTCTCTCTCTTTCCCCCCAACCCCCGCTCATGCCCCGTGTCTCTCTCCCCTTCCCCCCACTCATGCCCCGTGTCTCTCTCCCCTTACCCCCAACCCCTGCTCATGCCCCGTGTCTCCCTAATGTTCCCCCCACTCCCCACTCATGCACGTGTCTCTCTCCCCTTCCCCCGACCCCCTGCTCATGCCCCGTGTCTCCCTCCTTTCCCCCCACCCCCCGCTCATGCCTCTTGTCTCTCTCCCCTTACCCCCACCCCCGCTCATGCCCCGTGTCTCTCTCCCCTTCCCCCCCACCCCCCGCTTATGCCCCATGTGTCTCTCCCCTTCCCCCCAATCCCCGCTCACGCCCCGTGTGTCTCTCCCCTTCCCCCACCCCCGCTCATGCCCCGTGTCTCTCTTCCCTCCTCCCCACCCCCCACTCATGCCCCGTGTCTCTCTCCCCTACACCCCCGCTTATGCCCCGTGTGTCTCTCCCCTGCCCCCACCCCCCGCTCATGCCCCATGTGTCCTTCCTTTCCCCCATACCCATGCTCTCGCCCCGTGTGTCTCTCCACTTCCCCCCACCCCCGCTCATGCCCCGTGTGTCTCTCCCCTCCACCCCACCCCCCGCTTATGCCCTGTGTTTCTCTCCCCTCCCCCCGCTCATGCCCCGTGTCTCTCTCCCCTCCCCCTTTTCCCCCACCCCCCGCTCATGCCCTGTGTGTCTCTTCCCTCCCCCCCAACTCCCCGCTAACGCCCTGTGTTTCTCTCCCCTTCCCCCCACCCCCGCTCATGCCTCGTGTGTCTCTCCCCTTCCCCCCCACACCCTGCTCATGCCCCGTGTGTCTCTCCCCTCCCTCCCCACCCCCGCTCATGCCCGTGTGTCTCTCCCCTTCCTCCCCACCCCCCGCTCATGCCCTGTGTCTCTCCCCTTCCCCCCTCCCCTGCTCATGCCCTGTGTGTCTCTCCCCTTCCCCCCACCCCCCGCTCATACCCCGTGTGTCTCTCCCTTTCCCCCCAATCCCCGCTCATGCCCCGTGTGTCTCTCCCCTTCCCCCCAATCCCCGATCATGCCCCGTGTCTCTCTCCCTTTCCCCCCACCCCCTGCTCATGCCCTGTGTCTCTCTCCCCTTCCCCCCCCACCCCCCGCTCATGCCCCGTGTGTCTCTCCCTTTCCCCCCAATCCCCGCTCATGCCCCGTGTGTCTCTCCCCTTCCCCCCACCCCCCCCGCTCATGCCCCGTTTCTCTCTCCCCTACCCCCCACCCCCCGCTCATGCCCTGTGTCTCTCTCCTCCCTACCCCCGCTCATGCCCCGTGTGTCTCTCCCCTTCCCCCCACCCCCCACCTCATGCTCCATGTCTCCCTCCTTTCCCCCCACCCCCCGCTTCGCCCCGTGTGTCTCTCCCCTATCCCCCACCCCCCGCTCATGCCCTGTGTCTCTCTCCCCTTCCCCCAACCCCCGCTCATGCCCCGTTTCTCTCTCCCTTTCCCCCACCCCCTGCTCATGCCCTGTGTCTCTCTCCCCTTCCCCCCACCCCCCGCTCATGCCCCGTGTGTCTCTCCCTTTCCCCCAATCCCCGCTCATGCCCCGTGTGTCTCTCCCCTTCCCCCCACCCCCCCGCTCATGCCCCGTTTCTCTCTCCCCTACCCCCCACCCCCGCTCATGCCCTGTGTCTCTCTCCCCCCTACCCCCCGCTCATGCCCCGTGTGTCTCTCCCCTTCCCCCACCCCCCACCTCATGCCCCATGTCTCCCTCCTTTCCCCCACCCCCCGCTTCGCCCCATGTGTCTCTCCCCTATCCCCCACCCCCCCGCTCATGCCCTTTGTCTCTCTTCCCTAACCCCCACCCCCCGCTCATGCAACGTGTCTCTCTCCCCTCCCCCCTACCCCCGCTCATGCCCCGTGTCTCTCTCCCCTTTCCCCCCACCCTCCCGCTCATGCTCGGTGTGCCTCTCCCTTCCCCCCGCCCCCCACTAATGACCCATGTGTCTCTCCCCTTCCCCCCACACCCCGCTCATGCCCCGTGTGTCTCTCCCCTTCTCCCCCACCCCCTGCCCCGTGTGTCTCTCCCCTTCCCCCATCCCCCGCTCATGCCTAGTGTGTCTCTCCCCTTCCCCCCACCCTCGCTCATGCCCCGTGTCTCCCTACTGTTCCCCCCACTCCCGCTCATGCCCCCTGTCTCTCTCCCCTTCCCCCCACCCATGCTCATGCCCCGTGTGTCTCTCCACTTCCCTCCACCCCCCGCTCATGCCCCGTGTGTCTCTCCCCTTCTCCCCCACCCCGCTCATGCCCCTTGTCTCTCTCTCCTTTCCCCCCACCCCCCGCTCATGCCCCATGTCTCTCCCCCCCACCCCCCGCTCACGCCCCGTGTGTCTCTCCCCTTCCCCCCCAACCCCCGCTCATGCCCCGTGTGTCTCTCCTCTTCCCCCCAAACCCTGTTCATGCCCTGTGCCTCCCTACTGTTCCCCCAACCCCTGCTCATGCCCCCTGTCTCTCTCCCCTTCCCCCCACCCATGCTCATGCCCCGTGTGTCTCTCCACTTCCCCCCACCCCCCGCTCATGCCCCGTGTGTCTCTCCCCTTCTCCCCCACCCCGCTCATGCCCCTTGTCTCTCTCTCCTTTCCCCCACCCCCCGCTCATGCCCATGTCTCCCTCCTTTCCCCCCACCCCCGCTCATGCCCTGTGTCTCCCTCCTTTCCCCCCACCCCCCGCCCATGCCCCATGTCTCTCCCCCCCACCCCCGCTCACGCCCCGTGTGTCTCTCCCCTTCCCCCCCAACCCCCGCTCATGCCCCGTGTGTCTCTCCTCTTCCCCCAAACCCTGTTCATGCCCTGTGCCTCCCTACTGTTCCCCCAACCCCTGCTCATGCACCGTGTCTCTCTCCACTACCCCCCACCCCCCGCTCATGCCCTGTGTCTCCCCTGTTCCCCCCACCCCCCGCTCATGACCTGTCTCCCCTGTTACCACCCCCCCTCTCATGCCCCGTGCCTCCCTTTTGGTACCCCCCACCCCCTGCTCATGCCCCGTGTCTTCCTCGTGTTACCCCGCCACCCCCCATTCATGCCACGTGTCTCCCTTGTGTTACCCCCCACCCTTGCCCTGTCTCCCCTTTTACCCCCCACCACCCGCTAATGCCCCGTGTCCCCCTTGTGTTACCCCCATTCCCCGCCCATGCCCCATGTCTCTCCCCTTCTCCCCACCCCCCGCTCATGTCACGTGTCCCTCTCCCCTTCCCCCCACCCCCGCTCATGCCCTCTGTCTCTCTTCCCTATCCCCCACCCCCCGCTCATGCCCCGTGTCTCTCTCCCCTCCCCCCAACCCCCGCTCATGCCCCGTGTCTCTCTCCCCTCCCCTCTACCCCCCGCTCATGCCCCGTGTCTCTCTCCCCTTTCCCACCACCCTCCCGCTCATGCTCCATGTGTCTCTCCCCTCCCTCCCACCCCCCGCTAATGCCCCATGTGTCTCTCCCCTTCCCCCCACCCCCCGCTCATGCCCCGTGTGTCTCTCCCTTCCCCCCACCCTCTGATCATGCCCCGTGTGTCTCTCCCCTTCCCCCCACCCCCGCTCATGCCCCGTGTGTCTCTCCCCTTCCTCCCCACCCCCACTCATGCCCCGTGTCTCTCTCCTCTTCCCCCCACCCCCCGCTCATGCCCTGTGTCTCTCCCCTTCCCCCCACCCCCTGCTCATGCCTCGTGTGTCTCTCCCCTTCCCCCCACCCCCCACTCATGCCCCTTGTCTCCCCACTGTTCCCCCCACCCCCCGCTCATGCCCCCTGTCTCTCTCCCCTTCCCCCCACCCCCGCTCATGCCCCGTGTGTCTCTCCCCTTCCCCCACCCCCCGCTCATGCCCCATGTGTCTCTCCCCTTCTCCCCACCCCTGCTCATGCCCCGTGTCTCCCTCCTTTCCTCCCACCCCCACTCATGCCCCGTGTCTCCCTCCTTTCCCCCCACCCCCGCTCATGCCCCATGTCTCTCACCCCCACCCGCCGTTCATGCCCCGTGTTTCTCTCCCCTTCCCCCCACCCCCCGCTCATGCCCCATGTGTCTCTCCCCTTCCCCCAACCCCCGTTCATGCCCTGTGTCTCCCTACTGTTCCCCCTACCCCCTGCTCATGCGTCGTGTCTCTCTCGTTCCCCCCACCCCCGCTCATGACCTGTCTCCCCTGTTACCACCCCCCGCTCATGCCCCGTGTCTCCCTTGTGTTACCCCCCACCCCCCGCTCATGCCCCGTGTCTCCCTTGTGTTACCCCCCACCCATCCCCTGTTACCCCCCACCACCCGCTCATGCCCCGTGTCTCCCTTGTGTTACCCCCCACCCCCCGCTCATGCCCCGTGTCTCTCCCCTTCCCCCACCCCCCGCTCATGCCCCGTGTCTCCCTCCTTTCCACCCACCCCCCACTCATGCCCCTGTCTCTCTCCCCTTCCCCCCACCCCCCGCTCATGCCCCGTGTCTCTCTCCCCTTCCCCCCACCCCTGCTCATGTCCCGTGTCTCTCTCCCCTTCCCCCCAGCCCCGCTCATGCCCCGTGTCTCTCTTCCCTACCCCCCACACTCCGCTCATGCCCAGTGTCACTCGCCCCTTCCCCCCAACCCCCGCTCATGCCCCCTGTCTCTCGCCCCTTCCCCCCACCCCCCGCTCATGCCCCATGTCTCTCTCCCCTTCCCCCCAACCCCCGCTCATGCCCCGTGTCTCTCTCCCCTTCCCCCCACCCCACGCTCATGCCCCATGTCGCTCTCCCCTTCCCCCATAGCCTGCTCACGCCCCGTGTGTCTCTCTCCTTTCCCCCCACCCACCGCTCATGCCTTGTGCCTCCCTCCTTTCCACCCACCCCCGCTCATGCCGTGTGTGTCTCTCCCCTTCCCCCACCCCCACTCATGTCCTGTGTGTCTCTCCCCTTCCCCCCCACCCCCGCTCATACCCCGTGTCTCTCCCCTTCCCCCCACCCCCCACTCATGCCCCGTTTCTCCCCTTCCCCCCAACCCCCAGCTCATGCCCCTTGTGTCTCTCCCCTTCCCCCCACCCCCTGCTCATGCCCCGTGTGTCTCACCCCTTCCCCCTGCTCATGCCCCGTGTGTCTCTCCCCTTCTCCCCCGCCCCCGCTCATACCATGTGTCTCTCCCTTTCCCCCACCCCCCGCTCATGCCCTGTGTCTCCCCTTCCCCCCAACCCCCCGCTCATGCCCCTTGTGTCTCACCCCTTCCTCCCCACCCCCACTCATACCCAATGTCTCTCTCCCCTTCCCCCCACCCCCCGCTCATGCCCCGTGTGTCTCACCCCTTCCCCCTGCTAATGCCCCGTGTGTCTCTCCCCTTCCCCCACCACCCACTCATGCCCTGTGTCTCCCCTGTTCCCCCCCACCCCCGCTCATGACCTGTCTCCCCTGTTACCCCCCACCCCCCGCTCATGCCCCGTGTCTCTGTTGTGTTACCTCCCCCACCCCCCGCTCATGCCCCGTGTCTCCCTTGTGTTACCCCCCCAGCCCCCGCTCATGCCCCGTGTCTCCCTTGTGTTACCCCCCACCCATGCCCTGTCCCCTGTTACCCCCACCCCCGCTCATGCCCCGTGTCTCCCTTGTGTTACCCCCAACCCCCTGCTCATGCCCCATGTCTCTCACCTTCCCCCCCACCCCCCTCTCATGCCCTGTGTCTCTCCCCTTCCTCCCACCCCCCGCTCATGCCCGTGTCTCTCTCCCCTTCCCCCCCACCCCCCGCTCATGCCCGTGTCTCTCTCCCCTTGCTCCCACCCCCCCGCTCATATCCTGTGTCTCTCTCCCCTTCCCCCCACCCCCCGCTCATGCCCGTGTCTCTCTCCCATTCCCCCCACCCCTTGCTCATGCCCCGTGTCTCTCTCCCCTTCCCCCCACCCCCCAGCTAATGCCCTGTGTCTCCTTACTGTTCCCCCCACCCCCCGCTCATGCCCCGTGTCTCTCTCCCCTTCCCCCCACACATGCCCTGTGTCTCCCTCCTTTCCCCCCACCCCCCGCTCATGCCCCGTGTCTCTCTCCCCTTCCCCCACAACCCGCTCATGCCCTGTGTCTCTCTCCCCTTCCCCCCCACCCACCGCTCATGCCCTTTGTCTCCCTTGTGTTACCCCCCATCCCCCACTCATGCCCCGTGTCTCTCCGCTTCCCCCCCACCCCCTGCTCATGCCCTGTGTCTCCCTCCTTTCCCCCATGCTCATGCCCCGTGTGTCTCTCCCCTCCCCCTCACCATCCGCTCATGCCCCGTGTGTCTCTCCCCTTCCCCCCACCCCCCGCTCATGCCCCGTGTCTCTCCCCTCCCCCCCACCCCCCGCTCATGCCCATGTCTCTCTCCCCTTCCCCCCCACCACCCACTCATGCCTGTGTCTCTCTCCCCTTCCCCCCACCCCCGCTCATGCCCCGTGTCTCTCTCGCCTTCCTCCCACCCCCCGCTCATGCCCCGTGTCTCTCTCCCCTTCCTCCCCACCCCCCACTCATGCCCCGTGTCTCTCTCCCCTTACCCCCCTGCTCATGCCCTGTGTCTCCCTACCGTTCCCCCCACCCCCAGCTCATGCCCCGTGTCTCTCTCCCCTTCCCCCCACCCCCCGCTCATGCCCCGTGTCTCCCTCCTTTCCTCCCACCCCCCGCTCATGCCCCGTGTCTCTCTCCCCTTCCCTCCAACCCCCGCTCATGCCTCGTGTTTCTCTCCCCTTCCCCAACCCCCGCTCATGCCCTGTGTCTCTCTCCCCTTCCCCCCATCGCCCGTTCATGCCCCGTGTGTCTCTCCCCTTCCCCCAATACCCGCTCATGCCCCCTGTGTCTCTCCCCTTCCCCCCACCCCCGCTCATGCCCCATGTCTCTCTCCCCCACACCCCCGCTCATGCCCCGTGTGTCTCTCCCCTTCCCCCCACCCCCTGCTCATGCCCCATGTCTCCCTCCTTTCCCCCCACCCCCATGCTCACGCCCCGTGTGTCTCTCCCCTTCCCCGCCCCCGCTCATGCCCCGTGTCTTTCTCCCCTCCCTCCCACCCCCCGTGTTTCTCTCCCCTCCCCCATATCCCCCGCTCATGACCTGTGTCTCTCTCCCCTTTCCCCCCACCCCCCCGCTCATGCCCCGTGTGTCTCACCCCTTCCCCCTGCTCATGCCCTGTGTGTCTCTCCCCTTCCCCCCCGCCCCCGCTCATACCCTGTGTCTCTCCCCTTCCCCCCACCCCCCGCTCATGCCCCGTGTCTCCCCTTCCCCCCAACCCCCCGCTCATGCCCCGTGTCTCTGTTGTGTTACCTCCCCCACCCCCCGCTCATGCCCCGTGTGTCCCTCCTTTCCCCCCACCCCCATGCTCATGCCCCGTGTGTCTCTCCCCTTCCCCCCACCCCGCTCATGCCCCGTGTCTTTCTCCCCTCCCTCCCACCCCCAGTGTTTCTCTCCCCTCCCCCATACCCCCGCTCATGACCTGTGTCTCTCTCCCCTTTCCCCCCACCCCCCCGCTCATGCCCCGTGTGTCTCACCCCTTCCCCCTGCTCATGCCCTGTGTGTCTCTCCCCTTCCCCCCCGCCCCCGCTCATACCCTGTGTCTCTCCCCTTCCCCCAACCCCCCGCTCATGCCCCGTGTCTCCCCTTCCCCAACCCCCCGCTCATGCCCCTTGTGTCTCACCCCTTCCCCCCCACCCCCCACTCATACCCAATGTCTCTCTCCCCTTCCCCCCACCCCCCGCTCATGCCCCGTGTGTCTCACCCCTTCCCCCCTGCTAATGCCCGTGTGTCTCTCCCCTTCCCCCCACCACCCACTCATGCCCCGTGTCTCCCCTGTTTCCCCCACCCCCCGCTCATGACCTGTCTCCCCTGCTACCCCCCAACCCCCGCTCATGCCCCGTGTCTCTGTTGTGTTACCTCCCCCACCACCCGCTCATGCCCTGTGTCTCCCTTGTGTTACCCCCCACCCCCCGCTCATGCCCCGTGTCTCCCTTGTGTTACCCCCCACCCATGCCCTGTCTCCCCTGTTACCCCCACCACCGCTCATGCCCGGTGTCTCCCTTGTGTTACCCCCCACCCCCGCTCATGCCCCATGTCTCTCCCCTTCCCCCCACCCCCCTCTCATGCCCCGTGTCTCCCTCCTTTCCCCCCGCTCATGCCCCGTGTGTCTCTCCCCTCACCCCAACCCCCTGCTCATGCCCCGTGTGTCTCTCCCCTTCCTCCCACCCCCGCTCATGCCCTGTGTCTCTCCCTTTCCCCCCCACCCCCACCCCCCGCTCATGCCCGTGTCTCTCTCCCCTTCCTCCCATCCCCCGCTCATGCCCCGTGTCTCTCTCCCCTTCCCCCCACCCCCCGCTCATGCCTGTGTCTCTCTCCCATTCCCCCACCCCTTGCTCATGCCCCGTGTCTCTCTCCCCTTCCCCCCAACCCCCGCTCATGCCTGTGTCTCTCTCCCATTCCCCCCCAACCCCCGCTCATGCCCTGTGTCTCCCTTGTGTTACCCCCCATCCCCTGCTCATGCCCGTGTCTCTCCGCTTCCCCCCACCCCCTGCTCATGCCCTGTGTCTCCCTCCTTTCCCCCCGCTCATGCTCCGTGTGTCTCTCCCCTTCCCCCCACCCCCATGCTCATGCCCCGTGTCTCTTCCCTCACCCCACCCCTCGCTCATGCCCATGTCTCTCTCCCCTTCCCCCCCACCCCCCACTCATGCCCCTGTCTCTCCCCTTCCCCCCACCCCCGCTCATGCCCTGTGTCTCTCTCGCCTTCCCCCCACCCCCGCTCATGCCCCATGTCTCTCTCCACTTTGCCCCCACCCCCCACTCATGCCCCATGTCTGTCTCCGCTTACCCCCCACCCCCGCTCATGCCCCGTGTCTCCCTACCATTCTCCCCACCCCCAGCTCATGCCCTGTGTCTCTCTCCCCTTCCCTCCACCCCCCGCTCATGCCCAGTGTCTCCCTCCTTTCCCCCCACCCTCCGATCATGCCCCGTGTCTCTCTCCCCTTCCCCCCACCCCCCGCTCATGCCTCGTGTCTCTCTCCCCTTCCCCCCACCCCCCGCTCATGCCCTGTGTCTCTCTCCCCTCCCCCCCCACCCCCCGCTCATGCCCCGTGTGTTTCTCCCCTTCCCCCAATACCCGCTCACGCCCCGTGTGTCTCTCCCCTTCCCCCCACCCCCGCTCATGCCCCGTGTCTCTCTCCCCTTCCTCCCTACCCCCCGCTCATGCCCCGTGTCACTCTCCCCTTCCCCCCCACACCCGGCTCACACCCCGCTCACACCCTGTGTGTCTCTCCCCTTTCCCCCCACCCCCCGCTCATGCCCCGTGTCTCCCTCCTTTCCCCCCACCCACGGCTCATGCCCCGTGTGTCTCTCCCTTTCCCCCCACCCCCGCTCACGCCCCTTGTGTCTCTCCCCTTCCCCCCACCCCCCGCTCATGCCCCGTGTGTCTCTCCCCTCCCCCCAACCCCCGCTCATGCCCCGTATGTCTCTCCCCTTGCCCTCCACCCCTCGCTCTTGCCCCATGTGTCTCTCCCCTTCCCTCCCACCCCCTGCTCATGCCTCGTGTCTCCCTACTGTTCCCCCCACCCCCCTGCTCATGTCCCGTGTCTCTCTCCACTTCCCCCACCCCCCGCTCATGCCCCGTGTCTCTCCCCTTCCCACCACCCCCCGCTCATGCCCCGTGTGTCTCTCTCCCCTTCCCCCCGCTCATGCCCTGTGTGTCTCTCCCCTTGCCCCCCACCATTCGCTCATGCCCCGTGTCTCCCTCCTTTCCCCCCACCCACGGCTCATGCCCTGTGTGTCTCTCACTTTCCTCCCCGCCCCCGCCCCTTGTGTCTCTCCCCTTCCCCCCCACCCCCGCTCATGCCCCGTGTGTCTCTCCCCTCCCCCCACCCCCCGCGTGTCTCTCCCCTTCCCCTCCACCCCCGCTCATGCCCCATGTGTCTCTCCCCTTCCCTCCCAACCCCTGCTCATGCCTCATGTCTCCCTACTGTTCCCCCCACCCCCCTGCTCATGCCCCGTGTCTCTCTCCCCTTCCCCCACCCCCCGCTCATGCCCCATGTCTCTCCCCTTCCCACCAACCCCGCTCATGTCCCATGTGTCTCTTCCTCCCCACCCCCACTCATGCCCCGTGTGTCTCTCTCCTTTTCTCCCACCCCCCGCTCATGCCCCGTGTGTGCCCTGTTCCACCCACCCCCCGCTCATGCCCCATGCGCACCCTGTTTCCCCCACCCCGCTCATGTCCCGTGTCTCCCTCCTGTTCCTCCCCCCCCCCTGATTTTCCCCGTGTCTCCCTCGTGTTTCTCCCCACCCCCGGCTCATACCCCGTGTCTCCCTCATGTTCCTCCCCACCCCCCGCTCATGCCCCGTGTCTCCCTCATGTTCCCCCACCCACTGCTCATGCCCCGTGTCTCTCTCGTGTTATCCCCACCCCCACCCATGTTCGTGTTTCCTTCCTTTTCCCCCCCACCCCCTGCTCATGCCCCGTTTGTACCCTGTTCCCTCTCACCCCCGCTCATGCCCCATGTCTCTCCCCTTCCCCCAACCCTGCTCATGCCCCATGTGTCTCTCCCCTTCCCACCACCGCCTGCTCATGCCCCGTGTGTCTCTCTCCTTCCCCCACCCCCCGCTCATGCCCTGTGTGTCTCTCTCCTTCCCCCCACCCCCCGCTCATGCCCCGTGTCTCCCTCCTTTCTCCCCACCCCCTGCTCATGCCCCGTGTGTGTCTCCCCTTCCCCTCACCCCCGATCAGGCCCCATGTGTCTCCCCTGTCCCCCCCCACCCCCCGCTCATGCAACGTGTGCACCCTGTTCCTCCACCCCCACTCATGCCCTGTGTGTGCCCTATTCCCCCCACCCCCGCTCATGCCCCGTGTGCGCCCTGTTCCCCCACCCCCGCTCATGCCCCGTGTCTCCCTCGTGTTCCCCCGAAACCCCGCTCATGCCCCGCGTCTCCCTCGTGTACCCCCTCACCCCCCGCTCATTCCCCGTGTGTCTCCTGTTGCCCCCCCTGCTCATGCCCCATGTCTCCCTTGTGTACCCCCTCACCCCTGCTCATTCCCCGTGTGTCTCCTGTTGCCCCCCCCCGCTCATGCCCCATGTCTCCCTCGTGTTCCCCCACCCCCCACTCATGCCCTGTCTCCATTGTGTGCCCCCACACCCCCCGCTCATGCCCCGTGTGTCTCCTGTCACCCCCACCCCCCGCTCATGCCCCGTGTCTCCCTTGTGTTCCCCCACCCCCCGCTCATGCCCCGTGTTTCCCTCGTGTTACCCCCTACCTCTCGCTCATGCCTTGTGTCTCCTTCGTGTTCCCATCACCCCCCGCTCATGTCCCTTGTCTCTCTCCTTTCCCCCCAACCCCCGCTGATGCCCCGTGTGTGCCCTTTTCCCCCCACCCCCGCTTATGCCCCGTGTGTGCCCTGTTTTCCCCACCCCCGCTCATGCCCCGTGTCTCCCTCGTGTTCCTCCTCACCCCCCGTTCATGCCCCGTGTCTCCCTCGTGTTTCTCCCCACCCCCGGCTCATACCCCATGTCTCCCTCATGTTCCTCCCCACCCCCGCTCATGCCCCGTGTCTCCCTCATGTTCCCCCCACCCCCGCTCATGCCCCGTGTCTCCCTCGTGTTCCTCCCCACCCCCCGCTCATGCCCTGTGTCTCCCTCATGTTTCTCCCCACCCCCGGCTCATACCCAGTGTCTCCCTCATGTTCCTCCCCACCCCCCGATCATACCCCGTGTCTCCCTCATGTTCCCCCCACCCCCCGCTCATGCCCCGTGTCTCTCTCCCCTTCCCCCACCCCCGTTCATGTCCCGTGTCTCTCTCCCCTTGCCCCACCCCTGCTCATGCCCCGTGTCTCTCTTCCCTACCCCCCACCCCCCCGCTCATGCCCTGTGTCTCTCTCCCCTTCCCCCCCACCCCCCACTCATGCCCCGTGTCTCTCCCCTTCCCACCACCCCCCGCTCATGCCCCGTGTCTCCCTCCTTTCCCCCCACCCACGGCTCATGCCCCGTGTGTCTCTCCATTTCCCCCCACCCCCGCTCACGCCCCTTGTGTCTCTCCCCTTCCCCCCCACTCCCCGCTCATGCCCCGTGTGTCTCTCCCCTCCCTCCAACCCCCGCTCATGCCCCGTATGTCTCTCCCCTTGCCCTCCACCCCTCGCTCTTGCCCCATGTGTCTCTCCCCTTCCCTCCCACCCCCTGCTCATGCCCCGTGTCTCCCTACTGTTCCCCCCACCCCCCTGCTCATGTCCCGTGTCTCTCTCCACTTCCCCCACCCCCCGCTCATGCCCCGTGTCTCTCCCCTTCCCACCACCCCCCGCTCATGTCCCATGTGTCTCTCTCCCCTCCCCCCCACCCCCCACTCATGCCCATGTGTCCCTCTCCCCTTCCCCCGCACCCCCGCTCATGCCCCGTGTGTCTCTCTCCCCTTCCCCTTCCCCCCGCTCATGCCCTGTGTGTCTCTCCCCTTGCCCCCCACCACCCGCTCATGCCCCATGTGTCTCTCCCCTCCCCCCACCCCCGCTCATGCCCCGTGTGTCTCTCCCCTTCCCCTCCACCCCCGCTCATGCCCCATGTGTCTCTCCCCTTGCCTCCCACCCCCTGCTCATGCCTCGTGTCTCCCTACTGTTCACCCCACCCCCCTGCTCATGCCCCGTGTCTCTCTCCCCTTCCCCCACCCCCCGCTCATGCCCCATGTCTCTCCCCTTCCCACCCCACCAACCCCGCTCATGTCCCATGTGTCTCTTCCTCCCCACCCCCACTCATGCCCCGTGTGTCTCTCTCCTTTTCCCCCACCCCCCGCTCATGCCCCGTGTGTCTCTCCCCTCCCCCCACCCCCCGCTCATGCCCCGTGTGTCTCTCCCCTTCCCCTCCACCCCCTCTCATGCCCCATGTGTCTCTCCCCTTCCCTCCCACCCCCTGCTCATGCCTCGTGTCTCCCTACTGTTCCCCCCACCCCCCTGCTCATGCCCCGTGTCTCTCTCCCCTTCCCCCACCCCCCGCTCATGCCCCATGTCTCTCCCCTTCCCACCAACCCCGCTCATGTCCCATGTGTCTCTTCCTCCCCACCCCCACTAATGCCCCGTGTGTCTCTCTCCTTTTCCCCACCCCCCGCTCATGCCCCGTGTGTGCCCTGTTCCACCCACCCCCCGCTCATGCCCCATGCGCACCCTGTTTCCCCCACCCCGCTCATGTCCCGTGTCTCCCTCCTGTTCCTCCCCACCCCCTGATCATGCCCCGTGTCTCCCTCGTGTTTCTCCCCACCCCCGGCTCATACCCCGTGTCTCCCTCATGTTCCTCCCCACCCCCCGCTCATGCCCCGTGTCTCCCTCATGTTCCCCCACCCACTGCTCATGCCCCGTGTCTCTCTCGTGTTATCCCCACCCCCACCCATGTTCGTGTTTCCTTCCTTTTCCCCCCCACCCCCTGCTCATGCCCCGTTTGTACCCTGTTCCCTCTCACCCCCGCTCATGCCCCGTGTGTCTCTCTCCTTCCCCCACCCCCCGCTCATGCCCTGTGTGTCTCTCTCCTTTCCCCCACCCCCCGCTCATGCCCCGTGTCTCCCTCCTTTCCCCCCACCCCCTGCTCATGCCCCGTGTGTGTCTCCCCTTCCCCTCACCCCCCGATCAGGCCCCATGTGTCTCCCCTGTCCCCCCCACCCCCCGCTCATGCAACGTGTGCGCCCTGTTCCCCCACCCCCACTCATGCCCTGTGTGCCCTGTTCCCCCCACCCCCGCTCATGCCCCGTGTGCGCCCTGTTCCCCCACCCCCGCTCATGCCCTGTGTCTCCCCCGTGTTCCCCCGATCCTCCGCTCATGACCCGCGTCTCCCTCGTGTACCCCCTCACCCCCCGCTCATTCCCCGTGTGTCTCCTGTTGCCCCCCGCTCATGCCCCATGTCTCCCTCGTGTACCCCCTCACCCCCCGCTCATTCCCCGTGTGTCTCCTGTTGCCCCCACCCCCCGCTCATGCCCCATGTCTCCCTCGTGTTCCCCCACCCCCCACTCATGCCCTGTCTCCATTGTGTGCCCCCACACCCCCCGCTCATGCCCCGTGTGTCTCCTGTCACCCCCACCCCCCGCTCATGCCCCGTGTCTCCCTCGTGTTCCCCCCACCCCCCGCTCATGCCCCGTGTTTCCCTCGTGTTACCCCCTACCTCTGGCTCATGCCCTGTGTCTCCTTCGTGTTCCCATCACCCCCCCGCTCATGTCCCTTGTCTCTCTCCTTTCCCCAAACCCCCGCTGATGCCCTGTGTGTGCCCTTTTCCCCCCACCCCCCGCTCATGCCCCGTGTGTGCCCTGTTTTCCCCACCCCCGCTCATGCCCCATGTCTCCCTCGTGTTCCTCCTCACCCCCCGTTCATGCCCCGTGTCTCCCTCGTGTTTCTCCCCACCCCCGGCTCATACCCCATGTCTCCCTCATGTTCCTCCCCACCCCCGCTCATGCCCCGTGTCTCCCTCATGTTCCCCCCACCCCCGCTCATGCCCCGTGTCTCCCTCGTGTTCCTCCCCACCCCCCGCTCATGCCCTGTGTCTCCCTCATGTTTCTCCCCACCCCCGGCTCATACCCCGTGTCTCCCTCATGTTCCTCCCCACCTCCCGATCATACCCCGTGTCTCCCTCATGTTCCCCCCACCCCCCGCTCATGCCCCGTGTCTCTCTCCCCTCCCCCCACCCCCGCTCATGTCCCGTGTCTCTCTCCCCTTCCCCCACCCCTGCTCATGCCCCGTGTCTCTCTTCCCTACCCCCCACCCCCCGCTCATGCCCCGTGTCTCTCTCCCCTTCCCCCCCACCCCCCGCTCATGCCCCGTGTCTCTCTCCCCTTCCCCCCACCCCCCGCTCATGCCCCGTGTCTCTCTCCCCTTCCCCCCACACCCCGTTTCTCTCTCCCCTTCCCCCCCACCCCCCGCTCATGCCCCGTGTCGCTCTCCCCTTCCCCCTCACCCCCCACTCATGCCCCGTGTGTCCCTCTCCCCTTCCCCGCACCCCCCGCTCATGCCCCGTGTGTCTCTCTCCCCTTCCCCCCTCCCCCCGCTCATGCCCTGTGTGTGTCTCCCCTTCCCCCCTCTCCCCCTGCTCATGCCCTGTGTCTCTCTCCCCTTCCCCCACCCCCCTCTCATGCCCCGTGTCTCTCCCCTTCCCACCACCCCCGCTCATGCCCTGTGTGTCTCTCCCCTCCCCCCACCCCTGCCCCGTGTGTCTCTCCCCTCCCCCCAAACCCGCCCCATGTCTCTCCCCTTCCCCCGCTCATGCCCCATGTGTCTCTCCCCTTCCCCCCACCCCCAGCTCATGTCCCGTGTCTCTCCCCTTCCCCCCACCCCCCGCTCATGCCCCGTGTCTCCCTCGTGTACCCCCTCACCCCCCGCTCATGCCCCGTGTGTCTCCTGTTGCCCTCACACCCCACTCATGCCCCGTGTCTCCCTCGTGTTACCCCCACCCCCCACTTATGCCCTGTCTCCATCGTGTGCCCCCGCACCCCCCGTGTGTCTCCTGTTGCCCCCACCCCCGCTCATGCCCCGTGTCTCCCTCGTGTTCCCCCACCCCTGCTCATGCCCCGTGTGTCCCTCGTGTTACCCACTACCCCCCCGCGTCTCCTTCGTGTTCCCCTCACCCCCCGCTCATGTCCCTTGTCTCTCTCCTTTTCCCCACCCCCCGCTCATGCCCCGTGTGTGCCCTGTTCCCCCCACCCCCTGCTCATGCCCTGTGTGTGCCCTGTTTCCCCCACCCCTGCTCATGTCCCGTGTCTCCCTCGTGTTCCTCCCCACCCCCCCGATCATGCCCCGTGTCTCCCTCGTGTTTCACTCCACCCCCGGCTCATACCCTGTGTCTCCCTCATGTTCCTCCCCACCCCCCGCTCATGCCCCGTGTCTCCCTCATGTTCCCCCCACCCGCTGCTCATGCCCCGTGTCTCTCTCGTGTTACCCCCACCCCTGCCAATGTTCGTGTTTCCTTCCTTTTCCCCCCCACCCCCTGCTCATGCCCCGTTTGTACCCTGTTCACTCTCACCCCCGCTCATGCCCCGTGTCTCTCCCCTTCCCCCAACCCCGCTCATGCCCCATGTGTCTCTCCCCTTCCCCCCACCCCCCGCTCATGTCCCGTGTGTTTCTCTCCTTCCCCCCACCCCCCGCTCATGCCCCGTGTGTCTCTCTCCTTCCCCCACCCCCCGCTCATGCCCCGTGTCTTCCTCCTTTCCCCCACCCCCTGCTCACGCCCCGTGTGTGTCTCCCCTTCCCCCCACCCCCTGCTCATGCCCCATGTGTCTCCCCTGTCCCCCACCCCCGCTCATGCAACGTGTGCGCCCTGTTCCCCCACCCCCACTCATGCCCTGTGTGTGCCCTGTTCCTCCCACCCCCACTCATGCCCCGTGTGTGCCCTGTTCCCCCACCCCCGCTCATGCCCCGTGTCTCCCTCGTGTTCCCCCGACCCCCCGCTCATGCCCCGCATCTCCCTCGTGTACCCCCTCACCCCCCGATCATTCCCAGTGTGTCTCCTGTTGCCCCCACCCCCGCTCATGCCACGTCTCCCTCGTGTTCCCCCCACCCCCACTCATGCCCTGTCTCCATTGGGTGCCCCCTCACCCCCTGCTCATGCCCCGTGTGTCTCCTGTCACCCCCACCCCCCACTCATGCCCCGTGTCTCCCTCGTGTTCCCCCCACCCCCCGCTCATGCCCCGTGTTACCCCCTACCCCCCGCTCATGCCCCATGTCTCCTTCGTGTTCCCATCACCCCCCGCTCATGTCCCTTGTCTCTCTCCTTTCCCCCACCCCCTGCTCATGCTCCGAGTGTGCCCTGTCCCCCCCACCACCGCTCATGCCCCGTGTCTCCCTCGTGTTTCTCCCCACCCCCGGCTCATACCCCGTGTCTCCCTCATGTTCCTCCCCACCCCCCGCTCATGCCCCGTGTCTCCCTCATGTTCCCCCCCCATGTCCCGTGTCTCTCTCGTGTTACCCTCACCCCGCTCATGTTCGTGTTTCCTTCCTTTCCCCCCACCCCCTGCTCATGCCCCATTTGTACCCTGTTCCCTCTCACCCCCGCTCATGCCCCGTGACCCCGCTCATGCCCCTAAGCAACCATAACTCGCGCCACCACCGTGCACTGCTAAGACTAACACCCAGGACATCAAAGATGACATCACAAATGTCATTGATGACATCACTGATGACATCACATGTCTGGCTCACTCTTTTTTCTTTTGCTGACATATATAGGCCACATGGTTTTCTTCAGTAACAGTCGGAAACTAAACATTTTATTTTATTTGTAGACGTATCCTTCAAGTTGTTTCTTACAGTATTTCCCTTAGAGTCCAGTCACATCATATGAAACATATACATGCGGGAAGACATAAGCTTGAAAGACAGCAATCCTTTTTGTGCATAGAGATAATCAATAGACTTATGAGCACTTTCTGATAGTTCTGTTTTTTTATGGCTGTACTTTCCCTGTATATGGTCATATTTGTATACATTGTACTCACATTAGTTTCCTTAGGGTCCAATCACATCAAGTGATAAATATACATAGGGTAAATAGCAGCTTTGAAACAGAGCAATCATTTATTTGCATGAAAATAATCAGTTAAGTTATGAATTGTTTCTGCTTCTACTTGTGCTTTTTTGCTAACTTCACTTTCCCTGTATATACCCATATTGGTATGTGTTCTTGTGTCTTTGTGTTTTGTCTATAGTAATGCAATTATGTAATACATGTGTTTTATTAGCTACTTATTACATATTTCACAGTACACAAAAATCTATTAAGAAAACAATTATCATTTCATTATTCAACATATTAACATTACAAATATTATACCTTCATCTTGTACGCTGCACACAATGTTATGTTTCTGTATGAGTAGCTTAGTATACTAGATAGAACCCCATAATAGAATGCTATTTATATCAATGCATCGTTCAATGTACTAATTAGGGTATGATATTTATTGCAATGATCCTTGACACTTGTTTCGCAACATTATAATAAGAATCCCTTGTACACATATTTCATGAAAAGTACATACACATGTGATGTCATCAGTGATGTCATCAATGACATTTGTGATGTCATCTATGATGTCCTGGGTGTTAGACTTAGCAGTGCACGGTGGTGGTGCGAGTTATGGTTGCTTAGCTTACCATAACTGGCGAATTTCAAGGGTTTTTCGGTTTTACTTGGAACCATAAGGTCCCTTTGACAAAGTTTTTAGTTTTTTCACTGAATTTCATAGGTTTTTAGTAGCGCAACTTAACCATAACGTCCCTTTAACAACGTTTTTCACTGAAAAAAAAAAAATCCGAACTCACTTTAACATCTTATATCTCACGTGTCAATCCTTTTTTTAAAATTGTATTTCGTGAAAATATCCTTCAACCTTTAGCAATATCACAACAATGTCAAATTCCACATTAATTCAAAAGGTAAGATAATTAAAATAACAGAATACAATACACATCACAAATCATTTAATTGATATCCTAAAAAGTGAACACTTTATATACACTTCACTAATTCCAGTAAAAACAACATTAAACATATAGGACCATGCATATGCAATTAATCCTGTGTGGCACCCAAATTCAAGCTCCTTAAAAACCCAGTAGAGCCAAGGAAACTGATGCGGGGTGACCACCTATACACCGTTGCCAAAGATTCTCACAGTCAATTAAATCTGTCTTATAAATATGAGCTTTAAAATATAAAGTGCAGAGTGCTTTCAGTGCTATGCAAAATATCAACAGATGTTTCAGCGTTTGTACTTCATGTACATCTCTACAGAACCAACAGAATAAAGAATCTGAATTTACCAAATTACACCAGTGTAACATTTCTCTTGTAGGGTATATATTCCATCTAAATCTTAGAAATGCATTACATGCGTGTCAATTAGGAAACATGTTCAAATAAGGTGCTACATTCCCATCTGCTATTGATCGAGACGCAAGTGACTCAAGGACTCATCCCTGTGACATCTGTAGAAGGGACTACACCAATCGCTCTGATATGAAGCTAATTTAGCTTTACTCAGATTAAATATGAGTCTATTGGGACTCACTCCAATTTCTGCCAACATGTTATTGTACAATTCTGAGAACTGTAGCATAGTTTTTTCTTTCTTTGCTTTTAATGTGAGGTCCAAGTCCCCACATAGTGTATTTTCCAATGGTTTGAGGATTTTGGAATAGAATAACAAATATTTCCATTTTTTCTAACATAAAGAGATTTAATTTATTTATTTATTTTAATTCTTGTTACGTGCCACATGCCCGTGGGCCTCGGGGTGCACAGAAAATGAAAACAAGACAAACAAATCATTAAAAGACTGAGGAAGTGTGGAGAAGTCGTAAGATTACTCTATGTTAAAAAGGTGAGTCTCAGTTCTTACGGAATTGCAGTGATCGGTATGAAGTTTGGTAATCATAGCACCCTACACAATATCAATCCTTCCAACAAACAACGTCTCGACAGAACCCACAGATACAACACCTCAATACTGTAAATTAATTTCGGAATTACCTTGCCATTGTAGAATTTAAGTAGCAGGGCCACTGGAAACATCCCGAATTTACCATTAATCTGACAAATTTGATCAATCAGTACAAACCCCTTATGCCTCAAGTATTTCATGGTATGCACTATACAAGGCTTATTCACAACTGGGATGCCCAGATAGATAAGATTAACCACCCTCTCCAATTTATCGTTCTCTATCGCCAGATGGGCAAGTGCATGTTGAGACGGTGTCAGGGGAGACCAAGTGCAGGGGTGGACTGGATTAGGGGGGCCTGGTGCCCTGTACAACTCTGAAGGAACCAGGGAGCCAGTCAAGAAGCACACATGGATATTAGCTGGGGAGGAAGAAGAGAAAGGGAAGGTATTGAGAAGCTTCCCCAGTGTAAGAAGATCCGGCCCAAGTCTGAGAGTGGCAAGGAGGCCATTCCAGAGGGAGGGACCTCTGGATGAGAGAGATCTACCTCCCACTATTTACTTGGAAAAACATCTGATTTACAGAGAATTAGTGCTAGACGAACAAAGGGTTCTAGCAGGGACGTATTTAGGGAGACATAGTTGGATGTAGAGGGGTGCCAGGCCCCAGAAAGCTTTGTGGATGATGCAGAGGGTCTTGAACTTGATCCTTGCAGCAGCTGGGAGCCAGTGGAGAGATTTTAGGGCTGGAGAGATGTGGTCCCTGGGCTTGAGGCCAAGGATAAGTCTTGCAGTCCTATTCTGGATTAGTTGTAGGGGGCGAAGGGAGAGGTTAGGCAGATTAAGGAAGAATCTGTTGCAGTAGTCCTGCCTGGAAAGGACCAGAGCTCTGGGGACATTGAGTTTCTGGGGGAAGGAGAGGAAAGGGAGAATGCCTCTAAGCATGTATAGCTGAAAGTGGGACTTCTTGTCAAGCTCCATGATGTGAGGAGTGGAAGATGAGTGTGTCGCACCAGAGTGAAGAATGGAGAGAGAAAGAGGGTCAAAGAGGTTGCGGAAGAGCCTAAAGGATGTATCAAGTGAGTCGAGGTGAATATTGAAGTCTCTGAGGAGGAGTAGCTTGGAGGAGGAGGCAAGGAGAGAAGAGGTGATCCCATTCAGAGAGGAACTGGGAGACCTGGCCTGGGGGCCTGTAGATGGTGGCCAGAGTCAGAGAGAGGCCAGGAGTGGCACCAAGCCTGCAGACAAGGCATTCAAAAGAGGAGTAGGCCTCAGTGGGTATGATAGTAGCAGGAACCCACTAAAGAAGATCAGGGTGACACCGCCCCCGAGCCGGTTAGGCCTGGCTTATAGAGAATCTTGTACCTCTCAGGGAGGAGAATGTCAATACCTGTGACAGAGCTGGCAGTTAACCACATCTTGGTGAGAGTGAGGACATCTAGGTTGAGGTCTCAAAGGAGGTGGCAGATGTTTGATGGCAGAGCAAGAGTTGTGGATAGCTAGGTGGAGCAGGTTGCCACTTGGTACATAAGTGTGGTACACACGTCGGAGGTGGTAGAGGGGCCTGATGGATGGCAGAAGGAGGAGTGGCATGAGAGGGGAGGAAAGTGATGAGAGATGGAAGACGCCCATCAAGAAGGAGGAGTTTGAGCTGAGAGCCCTAAACCATGACAGTGCCATTTAGGTAGACATTGCTGATGACCCTAGAGGAAACAAAGGATGCCAAGAGCAACTCTTAACGGGTGCCACCATTAATGCGGGAGGAAGTAAAAAGGAGAGCACATAGATCATAAAGGGAATCCAAAGGTGCGGGCAAGAGACGACAAAGTGGATGTCAGTGAAAGTCTGCCTGGAGCAAGCGGTGACATAGGAGTCAGCAATCAGCAGGCCTGGATTGGAGACCAGGAGATCCTTCTTCAACCTTTTCCTTCCCGACTTTGTTAGAGGGATAGGATAGGTGATATAAAAGCAATTAGAGAAGATAGGGGAGAGAGCACCATTGAGGGAGAGAAGGCAGGGGGATAGAGGGAAAGAGGGAGGTACTGCAGTGCACAACACCAGTTACAACCAACAACAGTGACCCAATCTAGAGTCAAGTGCCCAGGAAGGGAAAAAAGGCCTACATAACAACATAAGGCAAAAAGCACAACACCTAGAGTTGAGTTAAGGATAGAGGGAGAACCCCGATAGAGGGATAGAGGGAAAAGCCACATTTTTAAACAGAGCAGCAAATGCAAGAAAACACAGATTCTACTTTCCTAGAAAAGAGGGAAAAAGCCACGTTATTAAACACAGCAGCAAATGCAAAACCACACAGATTTGACATTCCTAGAAAAGAGGGAAAAAGCTTAATTTTGTAAACACAGCAGTAAATGCAAGAACACACTGCTTCATCTAGCCTAGAAGGGGAAAAAGCCCCTCAGGCTAATTAAGACAAGTAACCAATGCCAGATAAGGATATCATACAACTGCCAAGTGCAGCAGACTGCAGTATTATATAATAGAAGTAATAAGAGAGGAGGGATAGTTAAATAGGCAGCAGATATGGCTGATCCCACTGCCTGCACCCTTCTTACGTCGTCAGACACTGCTGATTGACGACTGCACTGCATGCTCCCATGGTGATCACTGGCTAATATCCTCAGGAGCAGCAATTGTGGGAGCTGCCCTTTGACTCTTGGCCCTTAGCAGCAGAGGCTGAAACGGGCAGTGGCGCTCCCCTACTGGGTTCACAAAAGTGGGAATAGCACCCAATCAGGTGTCGGGCAGTGTGGTAGGCTTGAGGGATCAAGGAAGAATCAGTTGAAAGGAAGCAAGCAGAGCCATGATGCGGCAAAGGCCAAAAATAAGATTTAACAGACAAAATGGAGCAGGGATGCATTCACCCAAGCTGCATCAGCTCACAAGTGCCTCACTGATCGAACACAGAGAGTAAAACACACAGAAGGCCCACAGAAATTAACAAGAGAAAAATCACCAATCAGGGCTTGGGGCAGGGTGGTAGGTAGGAAGGAACAAGGAAGAAGGAGGGAAAGGATGCAAATGGAGTCACGATGCAGCGAAAGCCAAAAGTAAGATTTAACAGACAAAATGGAGCGCGGATCGCGCTGAGCGAACGGCGAGGATTAAAACACACAGAAGGTCCACAGAAATTAACAAGAGAAAAATCAACAATCAGGGGTCAGGGGCAGGATGGGAGGTGGGAGGGAACAAGCAAGAAGGAGGGCAAAGGAAGCAAATGGAGCCGGGAGTGCTTGGGATGTAGCATGCACTCACCCAAGCTGGATCAGCTCACAAGTGTCTCACCGAGCGAACGTTGAGGAGTAAAACACAGAGAAGACCCACAACAATGAACAAGAGAAAAATCATCAATCAGTGTTCGGGGACGGGTTGGGTGGTGGGAGGTGTGATGCTGGAAATGCATTGGAAGGACAGGTCCTCCATGTCCTTGTCCTGTACTCCTTTTATCATGTGTGTTCTGTGTTATTTTATGCACAGGATTCCATGTGGGACTCCTGGCAGTGCAGCTCTTCCTCTTTTTGATTGTGGTGAACAGAGACCCTCTTGATACCCTTATGGCACCCATGGGCGGGGGTACAATCCTGTACCCCTAGTGTATGCTTTTGGGCACCTGGTGTCGCCCACAAAGCAGGGTATGGGCTGGTGGCAGCCCCGTGCTGAATTTAACAGGTGCTCTGCATATCCTCAATTTTGGGATACCCAGGCTGTGCCATTTGAATCAGTTAATTCCTCATGTGAGACAAGATGGCCCTTGTGGCTGCTTGCTTTCCATTGCCTGCTACCTTGTTTTCCCAAAGTCCTAGGAAGCCCTTCCCCTGACTTGCTGTTGGGTGGAAGTTCCATATATGGTATTGTGGGGAAGTCCAGGCCAGACTAGCGGGAGCCTTCCCAATGACTATATGTTGTGGGAATGCCCTTGGGGTGGGACCTGGTTGAATAGAGTGTGTGACCAATATACATTTCATGTTATGGGTGTCTGGTTTCTAGTGTGTGACACAATGAATGAGACAGCCCTGCCCGAAACTGGTATGAATGTAGTGTGGAGTGCTGAATGGCTGGGTACTTGTCCCAATCCACATTCCTTGTTGTGAGTGTCTGGATGGAGAAGAATGGCCTGAATGCACTGTGAGCCTGATTGGATGTCTGTCTGTTTAATGCCCTTCTGAATGATTGGCTGCCTGAGCCTGGTTCGGCAGTGTGAAAGAGAGATAGAATAGTATATGTGGGGACCTCGCATTTAATGGAATCGTTCAGAAGCTGAAGTCGAAACATGATGCTTATTCTCGAAGCCGAGACGGAAGAGGAAGAATTGCTGCTGCTTTCCTTCAACGGAATCTGAAAGCTTTCGTGCCTTCGAGGACTGATCCAAGAGAGGGCCTGGCTAGGAGACCTCTTCCCAAGCTACAAGGGAACATTGTGCACCAGCTAACCTTCACCAAGGCTCCCTGGAAGTCAGTCATCGAAAGGCTGCCGGCCAGAGATGGGGGCCGCTTAGGAATCTGAAGTGAAGCGCCAGGACGTCGTGGCTGTCGATGGCCATCACTGTCGACTGAGTTTCGGAGGACTGCTGTAACGCCGTTGACCGGAGCCGCAATGCTCCATTGTCTAAGACACTTTGAAATCAAGAACTCCCTTTCTCAACACCGTCGACCACTTTGTCCCACCGGAGAAAGTCAAGGTCAAAGACGAACTGAGGAGAATCTGCCAGTTGGCTTCCCACCACGCAAAGTCCACAAAGACACCACTGAAGATCCGAAAGCCAGCCGTAGTCGAGTCCCAATCGCCGGCTCCAAACGTCGATGACCCGACTCCTTTGCTGGACCTAAGTTCTTCATGCAGTACTCTTTGCAGCAACAGACTCTCGTCATCTAGGTGCACCACACAGCTCATCTTTGCAGGATGTCCACGACTGATCGTCCATGAGCACCGCAAAGGACAGAAGCTGCTGCATCTACGACATTGTTCACCTTTTCGACCCGTGGTTCCTTCCTTAAAGGGAGTTCAATCAAGAGGGATCCATCGACGATTCATAGAAGAACTCTGCTAAACCAGGTACATTGGGGTAGTAGACATTTTTTAGAAGGAAACAAAACTCTGGTAAACAATATATGGACTAGGCTTGTCAGTATATCTTATTTACAGGTTGGCCAGGTGGGGGAATCCTCACGCAGAACTGTGGCTTGTCATAGGGACCAAGTATTCTGCCAATTGTTTAACCCAACTTGCTTTCCTCCCATATCTGGTGCTGGTTCACTGTGCTATTAGACTTGTATGTCATTGACAACTGTCAGTAGTTGGTGCATTGTAAAGGAGTCAAGAATTAACTGTGGTACCACATAGATATTGTACATATTTACCATCTTAGTATAGACTGAACATAAAGTGTGTTATTGTGAGTGTATATATACTGAACCTTATATGTATAAATAACCGTGCTTTCACTAACATAGTGCATGGACATTCCTTTGTGGGGGCTTGGGGACAACACTGTACTTAAGAACCAGCCTGCATCACCTCCTGAGAGCTAAACCTTGATTGCTTGTCCATTGCTACCAACAATAGAGAATCTTGGCCGGGGTGTTCTGTGTTTCTACTCTGTCATATAGAGGGCAGGAGTACAGAAACAAAACCTTCCAGTCTTTACAGGAGGCAACAAGGACGAAGGAGGGGAAAGAAAGCAAATGGAGCCACAATGCAGCGAAGGTCAAAAGTAAGATTTAACAGACAAAATGGAGCAGGGAGAGCTCAGGATGCAGAGTGCACTCGCCCAAGCTGGATAAGCTCACAAGCCAATAACGTACAGGTCCACCTCCAACCTCCAATCATCCTTAGTATAAAACCTTAACTATAGGTAGGGGAAGGTTCTATTTCACTGGAGTACAATGTGTTGAAGTGTTGAACCCAGGCTGCCTCAGCCACTGAATTAGATTACTTATCTGCTTGGCTACCTTCTACCTTGTTAACAATTCTCCAAAAGCAGACAGTATTCCTCTTTCTAAGAATCTCTAACATGTACTCAGCATCTCTTCGTATAATGCTGGAAAGTTGTTTATTCCAATTCTTATAGGCTTGCTTCACCTTTTTCATTTTAATTAAGCTAACCCACTTACAACTCATGCTTCTTAATCTTCCTTATTGTTGATCTCAGTTCTCTTTTCTTTTCAACCACCTTGAGATGAAATACATGGTTATGCCTTTTGTCCAACCTATTTCGTTGGGGAGGATATTTCTTCTTCTTAAAAGCTTCATGTGAATTAACCTTAATAAAGCTCTGAAAAATTCTCAAATTTAAACGGATTTAGCTTCCATTGCTAAGTAGTTTTGCACTAGATTGATTCACTTTTCTTATTAAAAGAATTCACACTGACCTCATTACAAGCAATTCTATTATTCCCCTCCCTAATTCTCAGATTATTAGGTCCATAGACATGTATGCTACTGACCTGAAGATCAAAGACAGCCACCAACATACAGTGATCACTCCATGACATACTGCATACCTTCATGTGCATGCAACATTTAACTAAATGAGCATCCATAAAAATCTATTGTAACACAGATTCACTGTTTCCCCTATGCCAAGTGGGTTGGCTTCGTATATCCCCCAAAATAGCACCTTTTAACATATGTAGGTCCAAGGCAAAAAGCATGAGGTTGATTTGAAACCATGGCAACATGTATTCGAGAGCGAAATAACAGAGGACATGTATTCCATATTATCAACACTATCTCCGGCAGGAGAGCAAGAATAATTCAGGTCGGGTGCCCTGCAACTAAAATTAGACCTTTATCTGTCCTATGCATCCACTCAGTTACAAATGTAAAGAGTATGTCCAGAAAATCATCTAAATTGCAAATGCCCGTGTGCCAATAAATATTAATAATCAGCAACTTTCTCTCAGCAGGGGAAAGTAAAAATCCCAGTTCCACTGCTAGTGCCAATTGCAGTATATTAAATTCATGATTGATTTACAGTGATTCCCATACATGATTTGCTAATAATCATAAGTCCACCAGAGGGGTAACCCCTCATTAATGTTTAATGCCGACTAGAAAGTGATTGAATAGCCATCAAATATAGGGATTTCTGTCAGTCATGTTTCCTATAATAATAAGATCACATGTTTTTTTAGATGCCTAGATTGGGCTTTGAAAAAAGCTGGACATTACCACAGGTATTCCAGGAAAGTATTTGCAATTGATCCATTTGACTACTACATAGACATATTATTCCTTTTTCCAGTAGTATGCAAAGCCCCTGCAAGCCATGACCAATAATTCTGACCCCATCTCTGTAAATTCACATCCTGCACTGAATGGACCTCTCTATTTCCCTTTCCACCCTCATTAACCAAAATCACAAAGTCCTTCATCCCATGTAGAGACACAGGCATGCTACTCCCGACTTCCATGCTCTTATTGGGTGGTTTGCAGGGCATGCTATCATATCCCAATTGCCTTAAAGGGGACAATTCTCTCAGAATCGTGTCGATATCCAGGGTTACCATATCTATTCTATCCGGATAAATGAATACCACCTGATCTATGATCTAACAGCAAAGTATTGGACCAATTCATTAAAAAAGAGACTCTCTACTAGCAATCTATGTTGATGTGAATGACCGGGTGTCTTATTGCACTGGCTTAATTCCCTACGCATACTGATTGCATCAAGTCATTATCCTGAGCACAACTCCCCAAGGAGCCCGTACCACTCAGAACACTGTGAACAGGGGCTCTATTGCCACATTGTATCAAACCATTACTTCTGCCCCTCCAACACAAGCAAGACATATCACAGTGATAACCATTCAGCTGGATATACGACAAATTAGAGTTCTCACATGTCACCACTGTGGAATTATTCCTGTCTGCTTGATCCAATGTCACCTGTCCATTTTCAACAGAGGTCACCTGTCTAAAAATATTTGGCATATTTTCCCAGTACACTTGCATAGCAGTAGTTGTGAACGGTTTTCCCTGCCGAGATGGGATCGTAGCAGTCTCCCCAGTGCCCACCCCACTTAGAATATAATTGTTCACCAATTCCAACTCTTAATTTATCATAACTAGATCTTCTTGGGTTGTGGACTGTGTGTGAAGTAACCTTCAATCGTGCTGGGGTCACATCTCTTCGAGCCAGGGATTCCTGCACGTTTACATTTCATAAAAATGTTCTTGAGGATCTTCTGTATGTATTTTTAATTTTCACATTTGTTTTTTCTTTTCCTGCACTTGCGGACCTCTTTTGACTGCTGGCAACCCGCAGAGCTAGCTTTCGCCACTGGATTTGAACTCTTTTTATTTGTACTTTTTTCTGTATTTACCTTCCCAGATGATCCTGATTAGATAGCTATTGGGTGACACATCCCCGGTTCACCACTTGCTGCTAATAATATTGTGTCAAACATGTTGTCATGTACGTAGACACTTTCTCTCAATTGCCCATGTGAAATTGAGACAACTCTGTGATCCTCTTTGGATCCCAGTACTGTGATACCAGATTTGGTTGAAACATAACTTTCAGTTCAGATTATTCTGCTCAATTATCCAGGTTATTTTGAATAGCCTCCAGTACAACCGTGTGTATTTTAACCTCTGTCTTAATGTACTGATAAAGCGACACAATGGATGACAGCACAGAATTTAAATAATTTAAGGCAACAAATGCAGACTGGGTAGAGTCATTGTTCTCACTGCCAGCTTCCCGTCATATAGTGGTGAAACCCCAGGGGTGAGTGGAATTTGTGGTGGAGACATAGGATGTATCCGAGTTATTACTGTCATAATTGGTAAAACTAGGATGTGTGTTTAGAAACAAATTGTTCACACCCCCTGCTCCTGCTCCTTTAAGACACCCTGAAACTTGGCATCCGCAATCGAAGGTTGACATTCATTCCCTTGTACGTCAATCCACAAACCCCTCACTGTTAACATTAACTTTTGTGACTGTATTAAATAAAATATGTGACTTTAGCTGTTTTTTTGTATTTGACCACTTGATAAACGAGCACATTCTGGTCACCCACACCGCTTCCTGCTCCACCAGAGAGTCTTGTAATGGCAGTGCATGCGCCCACTCCAAAGCCAGTGCATCACGACTAATTCCATACTCTTTAGATAGACTCCTTGGTTCATACATAATCAAACAGGCATGATCACCACTCACCCCCTCAGAGTATACTGGAATCTACTCCCAGAGCCAACAGCAGTGCTTACAGCACTCTTCGCATTCTGCGAGCACTCCGTGCCATCCAGAGTGTTTAATGGGATGGGTGCAGCACAAAAAAGGCTCCGGCTGCAATAAGACCGGGACAAGTAACACACCCAATGCCAAAACTTCCTAGTGCTAACAGCAGTCTTTGCTCTGAGCATGCACTTCGCACCATCCAAGAGTTTTTAAATGGGATGGGTGCAGCACAAACAAGGCTCTGGTCTGCAACAAGACATGCACATGTAACTAATCCAATGCCGACACTCCATAGTGCCAACAGCAATCCACCTCAATCTAGTATTATGATCCATTTAAATTATGATCTGCTGTTTACTTCACACTAGATGTTTCTTAGGCTCATTCAGACTAGCCTGTCTAGTTTCAAATGCCCTCGTTTTGGAAGCCAATATTGTAGCTCCTTCTGTAAGGATTGCTTCTCCTTTTGCAAGGCGTATTTTACTTTCTTTTAGGTATGTGTTTCTTCTGATGACTGATAATCTGCTAGCTCTTAACTCTTTCTTCAGGTATTCAATCTCTGATATTGCATCATCCAGATTTTTCCCTAATGTGTCAAATCTCTCAGTCAATGTATTTATTTTCTTTACATTCTTGAGCAGTCACCTTACTTTGATCACCCTTTGCACACCATTGTGTCAGTTGTGAGGTAAGGTGATGTATTTGCTGAATTGCAGCATGTTTCTTTTTGGCCTTCAATACAAGTTTTGTTTGTGCATATTGACACTCTTTCAGTCATATTTTTATATCCGTCATCTCATCTAATAATGTATCGGTGTAAGTGGTTATTTTGGACTTCAACCCATCTTGAGTCCAGGGGCGTCATTTCACCAAATTGCCTGGCGTGGCGGAAGTGACATCACACAACCCTTGACTCCCCGATGACATCACATGAAGTGATGTCATTTGACCCCCACCCCAAAGTGATATTGCGGGAAGCGATTGAACACAACCTTTTATCCGTTGACAAAACAGGAAGTGGCATCACATAGCATTGTATACTACGAAAAATATGGTTACAATATTACTATAATGTGATGTACATTTCATACAAGGATGGATCACCATATGTATTGTTAAGATCAGTGTTTATAGGCCCATATTACCAAATTACTCTGAATGCAAGCAGACGTCCATGACCAAATGATAATGATGTGTTATTATATAGCACTTACGTTTAAGCGCTTTATATAGAAAATATATACACCCAATATCACCCAACCTGTGTTGGTATTCATTTATCGACCTCAGAATGATGAAAGGTTGAGTTGAGGTGTTTAAGAACAGACTAAATCAGTGACTCACCCGCTGAAGTGTGCCTGAAGTAAACCTTTAATGAGTTTAGCAATTATTGTATAGAATTCCAGAAAGACACATTATTTGGTATTCCTATTCTTTCTTATTTAGGGTCTGTGCTGAAAGTGTTAGACTTGTGGCACTCCTGTTCTTATTTTTCTTCTTTTTTTAAGGGGCTTGAACAAGAAAGCCAGCCACTCCAGAAGGAAAGAGCCACATGGTGCTGGGCACAGCCCAGGAGCTTGCATTACAAAAACAAAAAAACCCTTTTTTTTCTTCTTTTTTTAGAGGTCGCAAGGGAGACCACAGAGGTTGCAAGGAATACCTCAGAGGTTGCAGGTGCGTCCACTGGCAATCCCTAAATGATGTCCCTGCATGAGTCTGTAGACATTGATTATGAATGTCTTTACAATTTGAGAGTTTAGTTTGTAGGCATGGTTTGAATTCTTGCACAAGTACTAATTCTGCAGATGCTTCTTGGGTATTTTGTTGTAAAGCAGTGAAAATCATGTGATTGTTCAGCCATTTAAATCTCCACCATTTGAAGGTGAAAAATAAGATGGGCCTAAAAATTCACAAGAGTCTGTCTCTCATCAGATTTTATGGATACAAATACAAGTTCTGAAAGGCATCATATTAGCAGGCCTTGGGGGGGCCCAAATATCCAGCCCATCACTTTCAACCACGTGTTTCGTATTACACTTGCAGGTTTCCACATCTTGCATCTGAAATTGATAATGAATAAGGTATCTAGCTAGACCATGGTCAAGAACCACATGCAGATCTGGCCTGATGTCCTGTATCTAGCTACAGACAGATTTGATCAATCATTATATTAGATTTACCAAATCAATCACCATCAACAAAACACTTTGAACAATTTTATTTTTTTAAATAAATCAAATGTTCACTTTTTTTTAATTATAAAGACTCCATTTACAAACACTGCCTCTAGACTCCATGAGACTATTCAAAAAGGACAATCTAATTCCATGTGCTACTGCAATTTCACACACATATATCCGCTTGTGCACATTCTGTGTTACTACATCAATGCATGTGCACCAGTTATGTCATAAACCTAGCATCCTGGCACAAACTCCCCTTAATGGAGAAATATTTATGAATGAATGTATTGATTACACTAATGAGGCACAACTGGTTTCATCCCTGCTGATATACAGTCACACCCCACAATTCTGAGTAAGCCAAACAGACAGTGTATTCAAAACTTAAAATTGATATGAAGAATGACAGTGCACTTTGAAAGTGGTCTCCAGCTTTATGTCAAGGAAATCACTACAGTGTTATAGGTACAAATCCTATTGGTCAGTAACAGGAGGTTTTACCTACCTACATGAATCTCACTAATATAATTCATTTCCATAATCAATTCTAAATATTTATTATGCTCTAAAAGGTAGTCAGAATTTTAAATGCACTCCTTCTATGATTGCTTCCATCGAAGCAACATTGTTTATTTCAATGATAGCATTGTCGCTTTTTGGCAAACAAATGCATATTGATATATAAACACTTCAAAACTCTTCTAACACACTTGATTTCCTCAGTATTAAAACAAATATGGTATCAGAGAAATATTACTTGAACTAGTAACATTTATAAACATATATTCCTTCTACTTAGTTCTCTTGTATGAGTGTGGGGTTTTGAATTTAAATGTAGACAAGAAGCTGTTGCCTCTAACTCGTACAGTTTTGATTGGGAAATTAAAACTGTCTGTGATTGTTCACTCTTCTGTGAAGACATGTGTTGAACAGTCTACTGGGTATTTTTGGGCTGGAGTTGTTATATTCTCCAGTAACAGGTACCATGCTAATGCATCATTTCCCTGTCACGTTACACATGGTCTACCAAATGTATTTTCAGGATAAGGGATAAGACTTTTTTCACTTTGCATGACTTTCTGTGTATAGATTAAATTCTATATGTTTATTTCTATTGTTGCACAGATAATTTATGGCTAGACTCCCCTCCAGCCATAAATATGCATGATATCACATTAGACAATAGTGTTGCGTGACTGCAGTATGGTCTGTGTGATTCTATGTGCCATAAGCTAATGATTCTATTTGCTGGTGCTTCATTTTTACAAAAACACTTTGCATTTCAGTGCACAAACTACTGTCAGCTTTAAGTTACTCTTCTCAATAGAAAAATGCAGTTGGTTTAAAGAAAACTATATCTCACTTTGTGCTCAATTTAAATGAGATACAGGGTGCCATATTTAACACTAGCCCTGTATCATTATCACTTTCACATCCCCTTGATTTCCAACCCTGTTGATTCCTGAGATTCGATGGGCAGTTTGGAGTTAGATTGGGGTTTCTACTTTAATTTTAAATGTGGCTTCTCATTTTGGGAACATTGCTTAGGCCCTCAATCCGGAGATGCTGCCTCAGCAAGGCCCCTTTTCACCTGGCTGTCTGCAACTCAGTTTCCAATATGGGCTCATCACTTATCTATTGAAGGGCTTTTGTCTACAACTTGCCTAGGATTGTCACCCACAATGTTTCAGCTTTATTCCCCAGCCACCTCCTTTCAGTTGAAGCCAGAAATATTATTCAATATTCACCTCTCAATAATAATAATAATAATAATAATAATAATAATCCCTCAATTATGTGTGTAAGATATTTTGTAATCCTCCCCACCTCTCGTGACTTTGGAAGGGCTCTTCTCCCTTGAGTCCCATGACTGCAATGGTGGGAGGGAATTTCACTCCTCATGTTATGGAAAGGCATTCTGCTTAGTTACAATATCTTTTACATTAGCATGTGCTACTTGATCAGTGGAATCTAAACATCAGGACAAAGAATTCCAAATTTCAAATATTGCTGTATGTTAGGTATTTCCAGGTAAAATTGGGGTTCCTATTTATCTTTAGTTTTTTTCCATTACACACCAGGCAATTGTTATATAGGTTACATGACATCATTTTTAGTATACATTTTAACTTGGTTTAGGTTGGTAGGACTTTCCTTTCTAAAGATATGGATTTTCAAATTATTACATTTTTATTTGAATTTCACACAAAGAAGTTTGACAAGAATTATAAGCCAAATAAATGTCGATTTCAGCATGCAGATCTCAATGGTGGTACATGGTAAATGGTTTCTTTCCCATTTTACTGATTTAGGAAGTTCAACATGACTTTGATTCAAAGTAAACCTGGTATTGTGACTCAAGCCTAGAAAAAACATTTTGAACATGTCTTGCTTGGCGTGCCATTCTAACTTTGTGAGTTGTGGTCCTATGACAAAATTTGAAAGGTTGGGCTGCTAGAGTGGGGTGAATGCAAATGCTTGTTCAGGTATGTTCAGTTTAAAGTTGCATGAAATTCACTAATATTCAAAGTGGATTGAAGTGTATGGCAAAATAAAATGGAATTTTGAATAATGCTACACTTTATTTTATATTAGAATTCACAAGTGCACCTTTTCATTTATAAATACATGTTTCAATGAGTTCCGAATTGGAACGAGAGGAACATATTTTAAAATGACAGAAATATGTTCTCTATATATGGCATTGGAGTTAGTCAAATATGCTGAGAAATGTAATTCATTTTAATCTTCAGGGCTGAGAAACGAAGTGTTCTGGGACACAAGCTGAGTTCCTTTTCCTAATAAGCATACACTGAATGCGTGGGCCTCGGTGTTTTTCTACATGTGGCAAAGGTTCCAACTTACATATGCATTTCTCTGCATGTCATTACAAACTAATCAAGCAACAGTTGAATAGCACAAATATGCATTTGTCTTCAAAGCATGAAATCATACGTTTTAGCATATTTACAAGTAGAAATTCCATTCTCAGCATGTCGTAGGCATCAACCAGCCCTTCTCTAGATTCACTTCTAATACCTTAAAGAAGGTAGAATATTAAGGAATACACTTTTACTCTGTTGAATAATGTTCTCTTCCTTCTTCCAACATGCCCGTGTCACGATCAGCTCTCCACACTGCAGCCACCTCGCCTGACTATCTGCAACAAGATAGGCCTTTGGGGTGTGCCAAAAAGCATTGTGGCAGTATTCACTCTGCCTTGATGGATAATGCTAAATTTAAAGCTGCATATTTTTTCTTTTGCTGCGGAACTTAAGACAAATGCAAAATGGGCCGGCAAGTTCCATTGCCCTTCTCCACCACCTGCGCCCATCCCGTTTGCATTATTGCTGCCTCCAGGTGCTTTCTTTGGGGCTTTTTGTCTTTGTTGAGCTGCAATGCACTGGTATCAGTGCACTTTCCATCATGTCCATCCTGGCTGTGGGCAAATCGGACCTCCTGACGCCCACATGCCTCGCTTGCCCATTGGCTGCTGTGACAAAACATTAGCCAATGATGTCCACCAGGAGGAGGGTGCCGGCACCCAAACAAGGCCATGAGCCTGTCCAAGCATGGGTGAGAGCCAGTGCCAACTCAAGTCCCTCAAGTCCCCCTCTTTATAATCACAGGACTCTCACTGCCAGCTGTATATCCAGGCTAATCATCCCCCTCAGACGCCTCATCTGCTGGTTTTATCCACTGACACTGCTCCTGTGCCATATACGTTCTCCTATACAGGTTACTGATTACTGGCCAAAACATTTTAAAGCCCATTCCTGGTGATCAAACATTTAGCTATTGCTAAATATGTCATTACCAGGAAATAGTTCACCTGTCTCTTCTCCATGAATGTTCAATGAAGCCATAGCTCAACTGTTGGGATTTCCTCAATGGATCAGAAGAGTGCATTCACTATCCGACCCATATGACATCTCATCTTCAAGCAACTCAGCTCTTTAGGGATAGCAGTTATCTCCTACATATAACGAATATCAATAATAGTAAAAATAATAATAATGCCAGATGGAAATGCAAGAATGTTAATCGATAATGCACAGCTGTTCTTGTCTTAATGCACACCGTAATGCGTGCACAACTGAGCCTCCAAGCCCTAACAGTGTCCCGAGACTAATGCACATTTGCTTGAAAATTCTGCCTGCTGTCCAGCAGAACACACCCAACAGAGGAACACAACCAGACTGAACAGGAATGTCCAAAACAATCACGCATGTTAGGCTTCGGGAAAGGGGCGAATGTTTATAATGCTGTTATTTGCTCTGGTGCTCTCTCAATCGAGTCTTAAATGACTACTAAGTTGTAGATGCTGGAGTAAGACTTATATCTTGCTTGTGTTTTCGGGCCTGTCTGAAGGCTGAATCCAAAACTATTTCATGCTACATCCAATTCATATAAAGGGTGTAAAGAGTAGGATGAACCGGGTGGTAGTGCTTAGATCCCATGCAGGTAATCCAGATGACTACACCTCCTCCTCATCACTGTTTCAACTGACCTCTTCCCCTTTTAGTAGTCAGACTTCTTTTAAACTCTAAAATTAAAGCACATTTTTACATTTAAGAGCAATGTCTTCAGCGGTATACTCAGTATCTGAATGACCAGAATATTTTGTGAGTGTTTTATTGAACCTTAGAAGTTTTATATTGTCACGATATTGGAAGCCAGCCATTTGTAAAATGTACAGCATCTAAGACTGTATACACTTCCTACAACTCCAGAGAGCACTTCCACGTCCACCCAACTACCTTAATCCTAGTGATGTTAAACTGTAGCATTTTAACAGAACCCTGCAGATAGAAGATACCTCAAAACATGTTCATTTAGCATATATCGTGTCATGTCCTTCAAGTGTACTCTTCATGAAGCAATTTATAAATAGAGAGGGAAGTAAATATTCTCTTGAAACATACTTGTCGTGCATTTTTAATAAGCATAACCTGACACCAAGAGCAAAGTAGTACACGTGTCTACTGTTTGGTTACCTAATCCTTTAATTTACTCTTCACACTCAATTGAATTATTATATTAAAAATAAATGAAATTATTTATCATAACTGATATTACTTTTTTTTGGCCGTTGAGATTTTGTATTATCTGAGCTTTCCATCAATTTGTTTCTCAGATGTATTTGTTAATATCCATATGTGCATAGCAACTATAACACACTTTTTTCTAATATGATTTGATTTGACCAGTTTGAGAGCGCTCAGAAAGGACTCGACCATATAAAGGCATAGCTCATACGCAGAGACGAGAAATCATTCCCAGTGCCATTTTATTTTTATTTGTTTATATTCTAAAAATAGATTTTTTTAAAAAGAGAAGCAGAAGATAAGAAAAAAAAAAGAATTTCAATTAATTCATTCCTTCAATTTTAACGATCTTGAATCAGTTAAAAAGTTCATTAAGTCTGATTTTCAGAGGCTTTGTTCTGTCTCCTAAATATGTAGTTGTTACACTCATCAGTTCGTGTTTATACTAGCGTCGCAGGTGTTAAAGGAAACAACTCTTTCACTATGTGCTGCATGATGTTGATCGTCGCCAGTAGCCATGATGTTTTGTCATCTCCGATCAGTTTTTGCCAACAGAGGTCTTTGTCTTTAAGACAAAAATTCGATAGAGTACTAGGCAGGTATTTGGAACAAATGCTTCTAGACGCAGGGCAGCTCAGAAGCAGATGGCAAATTGTTTCTATGATCACTGGGTCATTGCAGAATGGCAAAAGTTTGTAGTTGTTACACCTCTGATTGCCAATATTTCTTTCTTTTCAGTCAGATTAAGTCTGATTCTCATTAAGGTAATACGGGACCGCCTGTTAGGAAACAGTTTGATATAATTTTGCAAGACGTCCAGTTTTTTAAAGATCTGGGGTAGATGCAAAGTAAATTTGTTTTTACTGGTGATGTCGAGTGTTGCTATCCAGTCCAGTTCTTTTATCTTTTTTATGACTTTTGTCAGGTTGTTTATTAGTTCTTCCTCAGAGCTTTCTGCATCCACTAGGAGAACCAAGTTCTCAGTCTTCCATCTAGCTAACATGATACATGTGGCACTTGACATTTCCTGGTTTATCAATTTGTAGATAGAAGAGGTCTCTGGTAGTCTACATTTCCTGTAAAGCATAAAACGACGACAGGATACTGTAGTTTTTAATGAGGTAAGGCTGAGTTAACGTCTGATCAGTGCTAGTGAAGTAGATTTTGGAAGACCAAACACAGTTCTCCAAAAATATGCTTCCAATTTCAGCCAAATGCCTGTGGGTAAGTTTGGCATTGCTTCCACACCGTACGTGAGAGCCGGAACCACCTTTTTTTGTAGAAGTCCCAGACCGGGATACTCGAGAAACGGCCATATTTAATGTCTACTGCTTTCCCTTGGGCAGTTAACTTTTTTGTTTTTTCACAAAGGGCGTTTTGCATGGCTTTTTCTTTCTTCGTGTTATCCAATGTTATCCCTAGGTATCTAAAGTCACTTACTCTATCAACTATGGATACATCCAAACAAAGCTTTGACTTTACATTTTTTGTAGTTTTTTTTTCAAATATCATCATTTTGGTTTTACCAACATTAATGTCCGGGTTGTTTTCCACCATATATTGCTGTAGATTATTCAACTGGCGCTGCAAACCTATTGGTGTAAAATCTGTGAGGATTAGGTTGTCAGCATAGAGTAGGTGATTGATCTGTTCACCACCGATTTTAGGAGGGAATGAACAAATTCATTTTTCTGCTTCCTGAAGGTCACCTAAATAGGTCCAGAACAAGACTGGGGCCAGAGGGAAGCCCTGCTTCATTCCTCTGGCTGTTTTAATCTTCACTGAAAGAGACCCCGGTTGGTTTATGCAAACTTGCATCGAGGTGTTAGAATACAAGGCTCTTATTGGCTCCAAGATGTTATTTGGGCACTACCAACCAGACAATTTTGACCATAGTCTTGTTATATTAACTCAGTCGAAGGCTTGAGAGAGGTCCACAAAAGTAACTAACAGGCTAGGTCCGCCTTCTAGTACCTTACATTTGAGAGTGCTCAAAATGAGGATGTTCGCGTCCGTGACCATATTCATTTTAAATCCTGTTTGGAAGTGATCTTGGCAGGCACCATTAGAGGCCCAGGATGTAAAGTGGCGAAGGAGGAGGGAACCAAATACTTTGCCTATTGGGTCTAAAAGGGCGATAGGGTGGTAATTCACTGGATCATTCTTATCGCCCTTTTTGTAAATTGGGATTATATTTGTTCCAGGAAAATGGAATCGTTCTTCAGTCCATGCATTTACCAAAGATCTTACTAAGTAGAGCGGCCCAGGCTTCCGGGTGGGTTTTCCGATCAAGGTTACAAATACCATCGGGACCAGGGGCCCTAGAAGATTTCAATTTTTTTATTAGGTCCAGGATTTCTAATTTGTCGTCAAGTCGAATCCATGGTGACACTATTTTCTTATATTCCTTGGTCTCCAGGTTTGGTGCTAGAAATAGGTTTGTAAAGTAGAACTCCCAAGTTTTCTCACCTATACATTTCTGTAGTGAAGGTGGAGTGGCCAGATGTTGCTGAGTGGAGCAGAGACCAAAGGTTTTTGGCTTGGTTACCGTTTATCGCTTTAAGAATGGTTTCAGCGTCTTGTTGGTATGAAACACTCCGATGATCTTTAAGCCAAGTTTTGTAGATTCTTTTGGCCTTGGTAAAGACGGTTAAAGCAGAGATTTGGTCTAGTCTTTTGGCAAGTCTCAAAGTTTTTCTTAGCTCTCGCTTTTTGCCTACCACCAGCTTGTCAAAAACATGTGTTTTTGATGTATCTGATTGATTAAGTTTGTGTCGATGAACTTTGAAGGCTGTGAGTAGAGGGATGTAATAAACTAGAATTTGATCTTCAATGTTAGTTAGGTTAGTGAAGTCAACTGTCATGGATTGTACTGCATCCTCCGATAGTTTTAGTCTTGTTCCTTGGTTGTTAACTTTGATGTTGGTAGTCATTTTCACATATAAGGCACTTTGTGAAGCCCAGGTTGTTAGCAGAAGGTTATGATATCTGGACACAGTCCTCACAATTTCAAAAGATAAGATTCATTGAAGTAAAGATCTTGACACATAAATGTGGTCGATCGTTGAGTGTGAGTCATTTCTTTCACAGGATGGATTTGACTTTGGTCGGGATAAACAGAGTCTAAATGAAGCAGCTTCATCCATGAAGAAGCCCGTAATTCAGAAGGAGTTTTCTAAGCCTTTGTTGTTATTCCAGCTCTTCCTTTTTGAACTTGGACATTCAGATCTCCGCATATGATGATATGATCAGCCTGGTGAGTTGTCTGGGCTTCATCAATTTCGTGCTCCACCATTGTAAGAAATGTTTTCGTTTCAATTACAGCAGGGTTCCAATACACGTTAATGATGACTATGGTTTTATTTGTGATTTTAATTTTCCCATTAGCAGTTGTTGTGGACCAATTTAGTTTTATTGATTGCATCAGTTGGTTTCCCTCAAGTTTTTGAGTTAGGGTGATGCCACTACGAATTCGAATTGCCGTTAGAATTCCAGAGGTGGGTCGACCAGCAATACCCTTTTTTGCTGGTACCGCGCTGATTTCGTAGCCGTCCAAAATAGGGATCTGTAAGAGCCAAGTCTCTCGTAGACAAATAATGTCATAATCCCCCAAATGAATGTCACCTGGCATGGTCAAGTTCTGAAACCCTCTAGTATTAAAGGAGCACATCCTGATCGTTTGTTGGTTCTGGATGAGACGATTGTCAGGTTCAGGTATGTGCTGAGGGGTCATGGATGGCTATCTTTGACGCTGGAGGGACAAAGCTTTTGGAAGCCATGACCACATAGATTGAAGCGAACAATCACTTTCGGTCTTTGAGATTGCAATGGAGGAATCATTCCGGACTTGCATTGTTAATCGCAATGGAGAATTTGCCGATAGTGATTGGGTTTGGTCGCTTGTTCATGGTAATTCCCTCCCTGCACCTGTCCTAGTAGAGTCTTGTGTTGGGCGTCAATTTTCAAGTGCCCCACACTCTGGTGTGACCTTGATTTCCATTGGATTCCGGCTGTCTTTAATGCTGTTAGAGAACCGATCAGGCAAATGATTGGTGTGGTTGTCAGACGTCTTTCGGTATCTTGAAAAAGAGGGTTTTTCCCTGCTGTATCTTTTACGTGCATTCAGTTCGTTTTCCTGATCCTTAAATGAAGGTAATCTATATTTCTGGACAACTGCGTTATTTCGTAGCCCAATCTAAGTAGATCTTCTGTAGCGTCTCTGAGCAGGTTGTTCATAGTTGAGGAGATGATATAGAGGTGAGAAACCGCTTTCTGGTGGTAATGACTTGGATACACAATTTTCAAGTCGGATGACCTTAGCTTACGAAGCAATGGGATAGGATGAAATAATTCGATAGCTGCTCCTCTATTCAGTATGACATCATCTCTGTTACCCGGTATCTGTTCCAATTTCAATATCCATTTGATGTCATAGTCTTTGGATAGTGTCAATCGCTGAGCTTCTGTTCATGATCTAAAGTGCGTTTTACTAAATGTCTTGTTTGTTGCACCTTGATGCTTGTATTGTGAAGACTCCGATCATGGGTACGTTCATTTTGCCCAGAGCTTTTTAGTTTCAGGCTCTGAAGATTGTGATTTTTTGCATTGATATTTACCTTCGTTTTTTTTGCAAACAGCTGTTTTTATATTAGCGTTGTGCACTGTGGAATATTTCCTCTCAAGAGGATTTTGATTTTGCTTACTTATTGTAAGACGACGGTTGTCTTCTAGGGTAAGGAAGTGCGACGCTTCTGAGGACGATCTTTCCATTCTTGTCTCTTGGAAGTGGACTACTGTTTGATTTTTTGGGGCAATGTTGACAGTGGACTCCAAGGAGGATAGAGTAGTGGTCTCCATTGGGTGGAGAGAGATGTTCATCTTCTCTGTGTCTCTTAGGAAATCTTTGGTTGAAATTGGCGAATCACTTGAACAGGAAAGTCTCTTCTGGAGGGGTGGTTGACTGTTTCTGCTAGTAATGTCATGTAAGGGTTGTGTCATTGGCACTTTCAACAGGGTCTCTGGAGTCGATTTTTTACATTTTGTTGTTGTTTGGGGTTGGAAAATTGGTTCCAGATGAAGCTTATCGCTAATGTTAAGTTGGCAGAAAGCCTGTTATTAACCAGTTGTTGCCCTTGGTCCAGGGAGCTTATATTTGTTGTCAGGTCTATGTATGATAGAGTTTGTGAACCTTCGGACTTGTATGTTTTAAACGTGGTGGGTAAATGATCAGAAGTTGATGGTGGTGCTTGCAGGTTTAAGGCAGATGCTAAATGACAGTCCGTATTTGGGAGCACTGATTTATCTTTTGGGTCTCTTGACATGATACATTCTTCCAAAAAGTTTAGTTTACTCAGCATCATATCTTGGATTGATGTATGGTCCTTTAACATGTCCTTCATGGTCTCATATAGTTTGGTAAAGGGAGATAAACCAATTGTTAATGCGGATATCAATGTGCACATATCTGGTTTCTTAGCTGTTGAATCCTTTTTTTGGGTTAGGTCCAAAGAGTTGGACCTAGCCTTAGCTGGAGTGGATAGACTTGAAGAGGAAAAGGATCTCTCTTGTTCGTGGGAAATGCTCTGGGATCCCCTAAGGCTCTTCCAGGGAAGTTGAAGAGGTTAGAAGTTGAGCTTCTAGGAGCAGCCATTTTCTCATAAGAGGAGCTGCGGCTAGGAGTGATGTTCTTTGATGGAATCCCCGTCGTAGGAGGTTGCGATCTTGACTATGGATAATCTGATCTGTTGATAGTTTTATTTCTCTCTTTGCCCAGTTTAGGAGCAAGTCTGTTGTCTTTAATAGGTTTTGATACATATTCTGTGCAGTTGTGTACAGTTGCCTGGTTTTTGTCAACTTGTGAACTTCCTTGTAGGTCTGGCGGCAGAATATAGGCTTGGGCCTTAGTAACCTTTGCTGGCGTAGTTCTTTCCAGAGAGATGTCTCCATTATATCGAGGATTTATCTGAGTAATGTCTAATTGCATCCCTGAAATGTTAATTGGAAGAGGGTCTTGTTCTAAGCTCCCTGAGTGGCGAAAGTCACTGGGGCCTAGATTGGTCAATAGACTTATTGAAGGAGACTGGGGAACACAGGACGGATCAATTTCTTTTTCTGTAGGTGTCAAAAATCTAGTTGGATCCGAACCTGAGTGAAGTGAGTCCCTATTACATTCTCACCCAGTCTTGTTGGCGGGCAATTTTTGTTTCTCTGGAACATGATGACTGTGTGAGGGTAATTTACGGCTAGCCGTGATGATCTTATGTTGTTTATGAGGTGGTGTGAGCTCTTCTGCCGCCTCAAATATTTAAGCGTCAGTGAGTTCATTGCAGCGGGCCTAGATGGCTCTTGAGTGCTTACAGAAAAGACCAGACAGAAGTTTGAATGGTGGCTTAGAAGATTTAGCATGTCACCTGGCCAGCGGTTTTCTTTATTGCTGCCAGTTTTCCCAGATTGTCTTCGCCGTAAAGGAACTTTAGCTGATTTTTTACTAGACAAAAGAAGATTGTCAGCTGGATCAAATTGATCTCTTATGGGTCATGATCTTTTCATCATGTTTGTTAAAGTGTTTTCATCTTGGTTGGACTCTAGAAGGAAGTCTTTTTGGCTTGTACTCAAGTCCGAGTCCCCTACCTCCAAGGTGGGGCTTGCTGGGGGGACGTGAATCAATGTTGTGACTGACATTGTGTCTGTGGGCGGGACCGTTGGCTCCACAGGCACTAGATCCTGATTCGCCGTCAGAGCCACTCTTCCCAGCAGCCACTGGGGTCCATCGTCGGGGTCTCACAAGCAAGCCGGCCCCCCACAGCTCCCCTCGCTCACCTCCCTGGGCTGTCTCCTCTTTGCGGGCCGATCGGGGAGATCGCAGTGAGTTTTGTTCGTCAGAGTTTTCAACTGGTTTAGTTGTGGCAGGGGTGGGGGTAGGGGTAGGGGTGGGCCAGGACAGTAGCACGACCGTCTCTGAGTGAAGCAGGGTGGACGAGGGCTTGTAGCTGATGGACACTTCCATGACAGAATGAAACAGGGTTGTTTATTTAGGCAGGTCGCTAAATGACACTCTTAAAGCAGTTTTAACTGTCTGTGGGCTCATAGAGTTCAATAGGCGGTCATTATGAGTGGATGTTGATTTACCTGTATTTGCCAAGACTTGCTGTAAATCAAGTGTAGAGTTGAGTCGAACTAGAGAGCTCCCCAGGCATCGACCCGCCTCATCCTCAGGTGGCGTGGCAGGGACATGAATGGACTGCAAAGCCTTTTCAGTCTTTGCCATCCTGCCTGTCATACCAACAGGGCTACCACTCTCTGCCACTCTGCGTGGGTGAATACACCTGAAAAGCCTCACAGGACTTGGATCTCTCCCCTCTTTACACTGACTGGCTCAAAGAACCACGTTCCATAGTTATCAGTCGGGTACCCTAACCTAGGAGATCTATAGGTCTGAGTGTTCCAACTTCCTTTAGTCTTGGGACTTATTCGCCACTTTATGTTTTAGGACTCCTCTGTAGAAACATTAATACAATGAATCAAGGTCGGATTCACCAAACCAAGTTAAAAATACAGAAATGTATCTGCATCAATTTAGCACGATGAACTGGCCCAATATTTTAATAATCACAACAGATGACAATATCACCTAATGGCATCCACAGTCTCCACTCTTACTCTGCTGTGGAACGGCGGTGCAAACCAACTCTCCAGCACCGCCGGCTGCTAACACTATACAGCGCGATGTATGCACTTGTTAGGAGTTGTAGCAATGCTTACTCTCCGTGACCCGCTCTGACTCACTGGGCAGACTTTGTTGTAGCAGCGGGTTCAGCACCGACCAAGGTGGCTGTAGCGCGGCAACCACCACCGTTCCCCACAGCTCTTCTCACAGCCGTGTCCATGCAGAAACAGAAACAGGGTCAGAATCAGTGCCACGTCAGAGGAAAGGACCCTCTACAACATGGTAAGAGTGTACGAGTGTCAAGCCGCACCTCCAAAGGTCCTAACAGCAACAGACGCAGTAACAGAGGCCACGTCCGACACAGTTCATACTTCTGAAATGTAGCAAGCCTACCAGTGCCATTTTACTCCACCTCCTACTACCCGAATGGCGCTGTGACCCACGTTGTGCCTGCTTCTGTAATTGCCTCTGCTTATTCATACATTCGTATCCACTACAGCATACTGCCGTGTGCTCAGGTCTGTACTCAAGCTCACTATTCTGAATAGTACACGACCCCAACTGTACAGCACAGTGGTCGGCATGCCACTTCTATGGGAGGATGTTTGAACAACGGCATACTGGGGGGAAAGCATAGTGTGAAGATTGGCATTTGTTTGTATTTGGCAGTATTTAAGCAGTTCATGTTGCTATGTAGCTGCATTGTTTTTTTTTCCACTGACATTTTGAGGTGTTAGTCATTCCTTGATCCTTATTGGCCAATTATATGTTTGGTAAAAATCCAATTTCGCTCATTTCCTGTGATGAAATGCTTCCTTGCTGAAATTTCTCATTGTATAAGACACGGTTCCCAGCTGTTTCGTCTCAGTGTATTTCAGCAGACCCTGTGGCAGTTATATGTACTGTGTTGTCCAATTGCATTGAGGATATCCTTTGGCGTTGTTATTTAACAACTATCATCATTGCTAACCCCCAAACATGGACTGACCTACAGGGAGGTCTGGAAATTACCCAGCGGGCCTCTGCTCCATTGGCTTCTTGTCTGTGGGTACTCTGGCTTTGGCATTGCTGCATTGGCGTGCACAAGGATGACATAAAAAGAACGCATAGAACTCTGCACAATGTACGGCACAGAGCTCAACATTTTATATGAAAATTGAAGAAGGACTGCACTGACTCACCCCCGCCCCCCTTTGCCCCGCACCCTCTCCCTGATGTGGAAGTGCTTGGCCTGGTAAACTGGTAAGCTAAACATTGTGCAAGGTGTGGCAGGAGGAATTGGTCAGGCGGAGAGGAGGGCAGCAATGAGAAACACCTGCCTGATTCACAGATTCACAGATTGTTTTTCAATTGGATTGTGCCAATATATAACGCTTCTGTGAATCAGGCCTATGTGCAGCTCCACAGAGAAGGACATTATCCTGTTAGGGGCCTAACTGATTTCGATGTAAGCTGCCCTGTGAGACACGTTTACTTAAGCAGCAAGCTAGTGGAGTCCCTGGGTGGAGGTTTCTGTGAGGGGGGAAAGCAGGATTATATTATCTAGAGCTTTCAGAGTGAATGGGAATTGCAATACTAGCATGGAATATAAACAAACAGGGGCATAGTGGGCGCCGCTGGTTGGTGGCATGTGAAGGGGCCAATCCAACTCCATCTGCCCATCAGACAGGAACCAGGAGGTTGTGCCTGCTTCCTGGTTTCTGTCTGCATTGGAAGCAGGAGTCAAAGGTCTAGAGAAAAAGCATCAAGTCTGGTGGGGACAGAACATGGGAAACAGGTAAGAACCTTTTTTGTGATTGTATTATGTGTGTAATGTGTGTATGATGTCCCACTTGGAGGTAAGACTTTAGTAAGCTATCCCAGTGGTTTGTAGTTCCCCAACTCTTATTATCAGTGTGTACTACTCACAGACCTTGGTAGAGTGGCAGAGCAGTCAGGCTTATCTTTAGAGGAAGATGTGGGCTGTAGGCAATTACACTGAACCCAGTCAGTAATTTACATCAAAGAATCACTTACACATAAATGTACATTAAAATATAGATGTATTATATTTACACAGGAGTCACTGTTAGATACTTAGCACAATAAATCAACTCATATAGGTATACTTTTCCATACTTTCAAAGGGTCACTTCTTAGTAGTTGCTGAACACACACAATTGTTACAGGAGTTTGACAGTTCTATCGGTAATACTGTGAATCCACAATGTTATACAGTAATTGTATTTAGTCTGCATACACATGTAAGATAGAGATTCCTGGGAAGGAAAACAGTTGGTTAGTGTTATCCTAGCAGAGCTTCAGGTTCTAAGGGCAGTTTTGCAGCACAGCAAGACTATCAAAGTCCATAATGCAACCATAGCTAAAAGGCAGTTTGTAGCAATGTAAAGTCTTGCAAGGCAGTAGAAATCAAAAGTTCCTCTGGATACTTTCTAGTCTCTAGGAAGGAAGATACAAGAAGGATTAACCAACAGTGGAGACCCTTTTAAAGGACTTGCTAAAGGGACACAAGCAGTGGCTTGAGCCAGAGGTTGGAGCGGGTTGCTCTGGACTCTTCTACATGCACTCCAACGCTCTGGAGCGACTTTCTTGAATCAGGTAAGCAATACCTTTTCCCCTTAATACCTTAGGTTAGACGAAAACGTTTGTAGTGGATGCTCTGCAATGTTGCAGCTCTGGACACAATCTCCAGATTCCTTGGTCTGATGACTGAAGGCTGGACACTAGATGGGATCTCTCAACAGTAGTCTCAAGGGATGACCTCTGGCACAGCTTTCTTTGGTCACTCTGTGGTTTTGGCACCTTTTCTTCAGCACCAACAAAGGATGTGATTTGCCCGATCAATCTTCTTTGCTTCCTGCAGTCCAACACTCTGATGAGAGGGTTTGGGTGAGTTGGATCGGATCTCTGGTGTGCCTTTGAGGGCTCAGCAAAGATTTTGACAAAATCTGCCTTACCTCGATGATGCACTTTAGATGTAAACTCACAGGACAAATCAAAGTTCATCTTTGGACTAGTTTTTCCCAAAAGGCAAGTATCTCTGGTTATCTTCTTTTCAGTTACTCCAGCTTCCGGTGGTCGACATGCTTTTCACTACAGGAGCCTCACCTTTCATACAGTTCCAGTGCACACTCATATGCAATATCTCTCTGCGATTTACAGAAAGGGGTGTTTGGCTGTCAAATCAGGACATCCAGACCCCCAGTGGGAGCTGGTTCTATTCAGGCACTCTGGCAGACAAAGGACAGGGGGGTGGTATACTCCTCCCCCACTTCCTGCCTGCCCAGACACTCTGGAGCCTAGGCGGGGACACCCAAAGGTTCCTGCCAAAGGCAAATCACACATACAAGCCTCCCCCTCCCAGAATGGTAGAAGAAGGGCTAATACAGAACAAACACGCTACTAATGATGAAAAAAGAAGGGAATTCCCTAGTTGGTACTTGGGTGCCCATATTGTGCACTACTGAGTCTATGGAGATAGCCTGCATTATACAAATGACACAATGGTTGGTAGAATATGTCCACTACAACCAGACATAACTAAAAAGTCACAGCAGCAGAGAGAAGTAACATACTAGCTATCCCTTTTGAACTCCACTTACGGTGGTGTGTGCCAATCTCTCAGACTATAATGTTTTAGGAGAGATACTTAGTATCTCACTATCCTTAATAACTCTACTTACTCTATGATAATGAAAATACTCTCAAAAGAGGACCCTAATGGTCCGCAGCAACACTGCTCATAAGAAGCTGTGTGCTGCAATGGTAAAGTACAGATGCCTTTAAGTTTTGGAGAAAATACGCTCAATAGTACAGGTAAAATACAAAGAATAGAGTGCCAAAAGACAGAGCCCATAAGAATAAATGAGTGGAACAAGGCTCCACACATTCAGGATTGAAAGAAAAAGGTCTAGAAGTCCAGCAAAAAGGTCTCACAAGTAGAAGGGATGAAGCATAAAAATGATAAATCTCCCTAACACTGACTGGAGGGTGAATGGGTATGAATGCGATTGTGGGTGAGTGTTCTGGGTAATGTCCATATGGAGAATGCAGTATGAATGTTCTGGGTGCGTGTCTGAGTGAATGTGAGAGAAGGTGTATGGGTGAGTGACTCATGGGTTAATGGGATTGAATGTGATTATATATGTGTGCAAGGTACCTGGGGAATAAAGGGACATGGCCTATTTTACTGGGATTTATGAGCAAATCATACTTGATGAGTGCTAAATGTGTATGTTCTTGAATATGTTTTCTTGATAGTATCATTACCGGCATTATGCAAAAATAAACATATGTATGTCCTTATACGGGAACACTGGCATATATTATTTCAACCAGCCTTAAAATGTATGGGTACAGTAAGTGTGAAAATGCTTTTTAATGGCATATATTGTGGGGTAAGGCAGAATGAAAAGGTATTGGAAAAAGTGTGTGTGCTCTGTTGGTGACTTGCATCTAATGGATTATGTCATGAGTTACCCTACAAAACCCATTGCAAACTATCTGGATCTTTACACAATTTTTCAGAGAAAGGTTGCTGTGGAATGCACCATGTCAACCCTTTATTATCAAGGGGAGAATAAACCCAAGCAAGCCTGATGCCCCTTTTGTTGGGTCAGTCTCCCTCGGTATTCTTGCTTGCTCTGGAATATGTGTGGCAAATATTTTCCTCCTCCAATTAATGCTTTCACCACTGCAGTAGCCGGTACATTTGACTGCCAGCACAATACATCGCCCCACAGTTTTATCAAGTGCCTGGGGACAATGCCAATGACTGTGGCACACAGTGTAAATCCCAGTGATATAATATATTAATTTGACTTATCTGTGCTAGTTTATTTCCATAAAACCCATCCCTGGGGAATACCTGAATCAATTTCATAGGTTGCACATTCCTGAAAATGAATGCTATTTAGCATAAACATGTTATGTTATGTTTTATAACTGGGAAGTATAACATGAGCCTCTGCCATTTGCATGGTCTAAGGCAACCCAAAGACATAAAAGCTGACCAGAAAGAATAATCGATGAAAGTAGCTGGTAATTCATTCAAACATGCATTAACATATGACATCCCCCCTCCCTACCATCAACCTGTGCATGGGAGAGAGCACTGCAATACTATACTACTGGACAAAGTTATGTGTAATATGTAGACAGCACAGATTCGTTGCGATAGTTCACGTCCTATTTGGAAGAAGTGTGTAGTACGCTCTACGCTTGAGGCGCAGGCACCGGGCTATTTGGCAGCAGCAGGCTTCGAGTAGGAGGCTACAGGACCCGGGGCATTCAATCACAGGGAGGCAGGTATCAGCCATCGGGCAGGAGGCAAACATAGACTTTACCCAGAGGATGCCTTCCGTGTTGGAGCGTTTGGGCCAGCAGATCAGGGCAGAGCGGCAGCGGACACGGGAGGCAAGACTCACGATGGCCAGAGCAGAGATTTCACTGTGCCGATAAGAGAGGCGGGCTGAGGTACTCAAGGAGACTTGCAGAGAGTTTGAGAGGAGTATGTTGGAGTCACTGCAAGCCCTCGAGGGGGAAGCAGAGGCCCGGCTAGTGGAAGTGGATGCAGTATTCGATGATGCCCTGGCAGAGACTATAAGGGAGCATGGTGAGTAGGACTAGCTTGCTGCCATGGTATATAGTTATTTAGGTGTATTTTTTTATTTATTTTTTATTTTGGAGTTTTTGGACTGTGCTGCTGTATTTGTATGTATGTATAGTTATTTCTTGGTGTGACATTTATATGATTCTCTTTTGGTATTATTTGAAGCACTTTGGACAATGGACCTATTGCATTTGAACAAGCTTTACTTTTTTGGGGATAATTTTCTGTTAACCATGAGGCAATGGATTCATTATTTTTTAGGTTTTCAATCTTCATTTTTGGACATAGACCTAATTTTTCACTTTTTGAAGTTTAGTTTTGGCGTTCTATGTTCTTTCATTTGTCCATTCTTGATAATTTATTTGGTTATCATCCACATTTCATTTATATTTATGTGAATTAGTATGTGTTCAATACTAGTTTTGAATACATTCTCTTTACTCAAAGTGGTGTTTGTTCTCCTATTTTGGTGAAGTTTTCCACTTTCTTACTCTATTCTGTGGCCCTGATGATGACCAATGTTGTTCATGTGTGTGCACACATGCCAGCATGTGTCATGTTTGACCTTAATTTCGAAAGGGCATATCCTTGTGTGCTGGACCAGTGGATGGGTGCGTAGGGGGAGTTGGCATGTGCACTGTTTGGTGGCATTTGATTTCACATGTGCAGCATGAATGTGTATTGATCCTCAGTGTGTTTGTGAGGGTGCTGGGTTGTGTGAGTGATGTGAGTGAGATGTGTTTTGCATTTTGGGACAGGATTTGGTTGATGCAGTGTAAGCACATGTTGTTCTTTTCCCTTCACCAGCATGTATTTGTGCTGATTTCATTGTGTATCATGTAGTTGGAAATCCAGCTTTACAATTGCTTGTTTTCCATTGGTATGGTTTTACACATGGGCGCGCCAATGCTGCTGTATGTTTGTGGTTAGGGAATGGTATGGTTGCCATGTCCACAATCAGAGTCATTGCTGTGTGCTTGTGATTTTGGATCTCCTCTGACATGATGAGGGTCTGTGGTAATCTGCTATGGTCAGCTGCGTACCCTATACACTTGTCATTAGGTCCGCTCGCACACATTGCTCACCTGCACTGGCTCATAGGCAGGCACATTATTTGTACTGTTTTGATGTATGCCAAAGAACACGCACCAAGAGTTTGGAACTCATAACTAGACTTATGCATGGATTTGACACCGGCTGCCCACGTTTCATTAGTTATCTTTATGGGTGTTTCTGTTCAGATGTCCTAGAGATGTGCAGAAGCGTCACCTCCAGAAACACTTTCAAACATTCACCAATACACTAGCACGGGCACCGTCTCATCGTCAAATGCGCAGACCAGTTTCTTTTGTCTGTCTTCAGTCTGTTCCCCCTCCTGGGAGTCTTTGGCCCTTTCCTTCTTGTGTACATTTGCATTCTGGATGACTTGTAATTTGATTGTATGTCTTGTGATGTCCCTCTCACATGGGAGGGTCTCTTGTGTGTTTAGGGTGTTCTTGGTTCAGGAGATGTGTGAGAATTGAGGCTCATGCCATGACACGCCCTTGCAATGCCTCTTGGCGTGACACATGTCTGGGGTGCTTTGCGTTCTGTCACAGTATGAGGATTTGTACATGCGGATCATTAACATTGCTTTGTCACATGGCATGCTTGGCCTCAATTTGACATAAACTTTTGTGATGTGTATGTGGGGATATGGTTGGAGTCAGCAATTTTGTGTTTTCACCTTGGACAGAGAAGCTTGTGTGCCAGGCATGTGATTTCTGTTTGGTTTGCTCTCTATTTGATGATGAGGAGGCTAAGGGTGCTGTCACTTCACAGGTAGCAAGTTCGAGAACACAACATCGTGTGTCACTAGGTCACCATCCATCATGAAGGTGCTGTCCAGTATGGGATGCCTGCCAGGGGTGGGGGTGTCCCATGAGACGGGGCCTGCCTGCAGGTTGCCATCACGGGTGAAGGGGGTGGGGTGTCCCATGAGGCGGAGCCTGCCTGCAGGTTGCTGTCATGTGTGATTGGGGCAGGGTGTCCCATGAGGCGGGGCCTGCCTACAGGTTGCTGTCATGGGTGATGGGGGCTGGGGGTGTCCCATGTGGCGGGGGATGCTTGCTGGCACAGGTGATGGAGGCTTGGGTATGGCAGGTGTTGTGGGCTGCCTGATGGCTCAGGTGAGGGGGGTTGGGGTGTGGCAGGTGTTGTGGGCTGCCTGCAGGCTCGGGTGATGGGGGCTGGGGTGTGCCAGGTGTTGTGGGCTGCCTGCGGGCTCAGGTGATGGGGGCTGTGGTGTGGCAAGTGTTGTGGGCTGCCTGCGGGCTTGGGTGATGGGAGCTGGGGGTGTCCCATGTGGAGGGGGCTGCCTGCGGCTGTATTATGGGGGCTGGGGTGTGGCAGCTGTTATGGGCTGCCTGAGGGCTTGGGTGATGGGGGCTGGGGTGTGCCAGGTGTTGTGGGCTGCCTGCTGGCTCGGGTGCGGGGGGCTGGGGTGAGGCAGGTATTGTGGGCTGCCTGCAGGCTCAGGTGATGGGGGCTGGGGGTGTCCCATGTGGTGGGGAATGCTTGCGGGCTCAGGTGATGTGGGCTGGGGTGTGGCAGGTGTTGTGTCCTGCCTGAGGGCTCGGATGATGGGGGCTGGGGTGTGGCAGCTGTTGTGGGCTGCCTGCTGGCTCGGGTGCGGGGGGCTGGGGTGAGGCAGGTATTGTGGGCTGCCTGCAGGCTCAGGTGATGGGGGCTGGGGGTGTCCCATGTGGTGGGGAATGCTTGCGGGCTCGGGTGATGTGGGCTGGGGTGTGGCAGGTGTTGTGTCCTGCCTGAGGGCTCGGATGATGGGGGCTGGGGTGTGGCAGCTGTTGTAGGCTGCCTGAGGGCTCGGATGATGGCGGCTGGGGTGTGCCAGGTGTTGGGGCTTCCAGTGGGCTCGGGTGATAGGGGATGGGGTGTGGCAGGTGTTGTTGGCTGCCTGTGGGCTTGGGTGATGGGGGCTGGGGTGTGGCATATCTTGTGTGCTGCTTGCTTGCTCGAGTGATGGAGGCTGGGGTGGCAGGTGTTGTGCGCTGCCTGTGGGCTCGGGTGATGGGGGCTAGGGGTGTCCCACATGGCAGGGGATGCTTGGAGGCTCGGATGACAGGGCTGGGATGTGGCAGGTGTTGGCTGCCTGCGGGCTCGAGTGATGGTGGATACAGTGTGTCAGGTTTTGTGGGCTGCCTGCAGGCTCGGGTGATAGGTCTGGGGTGTGGCAGGTGTTGTGGGTTGCCTTCTGGCTTGGGTGATGGGGGCTGGGTGTGTCCCATGTGGCGGGGGATATGCTTGCTGGCTCGGTTGATGCAGGCTGGGATATGGCAGGTGTTGTGGGCTGCCTGCAGGCTCGGGGGATGGGGGCTGGCATATGGGTGGTGTTGTGGGCTGCCTGTGGGCCCGGGTGATGGGGGCTGGGGGTGTCCCATGTGGCGGGGATGCTTGTGGGCTCGGGTGATGAGGCTGGGGTGTGGCAGGTGTTGTGGGCGGCCTGTGGGCTTGGGTTATGGGGCTGGGGTGTGCCAGGTGTTGTGGGCTGCCTGCGGGTTCCAGTGATGGGGGCTCGGGTGTGGCAGGTGTTGTGGGCTGACTGCAGGCTCAGGTGATGGGGGGTGGGGTGTGGCAAGTGTTGTGGGCTGCCTGCAGGCTTGGGTGATGGGGCTGGGGTGTCTCATGTGGTGGGGGATGCTTGCGGGCTGGGGTGATGTGGGCTGGGGTGTGGCAGGTGTTGTGTCCTGCCTGAGGGCTCGGATGATAGGGGCTGGGGTGTGGCAGCTGTTGTGGGCTGCCTGAGGGCTTGGGTGATGGCGGCTGTGGTGTGCCAGGTGTTGTGGGCTTCCTGCGGGCTCGGGTGATGGGGGATGGCGTGTGGCAGGTGTTGTGGGCTGCCTGTGGGCTTGGGTGATGGGGGCTGGGGTGTGGCAGATCTTGTGGGCTGCTTGCTCGCTCGGGTGATTGGGGCTGGGGTGTGGCAGGTGTTGTGCCCTGCCTGTGGGCTCGGGTGATGGGGGCTGGTGGTGTCCCACATGGCAGGGGATGCTTGGGGGCTTGGGTGACGGGGGCTGGGATGTGGCAGGTTTTGTGGGCTACCTGCGGGCTCGAGTGATGGTGGATACAGTGTGTCAGGTGTTGTGGGCTGCCTGCAGGCTTGGGTGATAGGTCTGGGGTGTGGCAGGTGTTGTGGGATGCCTTCAGGCTCGGGTGATGGGGGCTGGGTGTGTCCCATGTGGCGGGGATGCTTGCAGGCTCTATTGATGCAGGCTGGGATATGGCAGGTGTTGTGGGCTGCCTGCAGGCTCAGGGGATGGGGGCTGGCATATGGGAGGTGTTGTGGGCTGCCTGTGGGCTCGGGTGATGGGGGCTGGGGGTGTCCCATGTAGCGGGGATGCTTGTGGGCTCGGGTGATGAGGCTGGGGTGTGGCAGGTGTTGTGGGCAGCCTGCGGGCTTGGGTGATGGGGCTGGGGTGTGTCAGGTGTTGTGGGCTGCCTGCGGGCTTGGGTTATGGGGCTGGGGTGTGCCAGGTGTTGTGGGCTGCCTGCGGGTTCCAGTGATGGGGGCTGGGGTGTGGCAGGTGTTGGGGGCTGCCTGCGGGCTTGTTTGACGGGTGCTGGGGGTGTCCCATGTGGTGGGGGATGCTTGCAGGTTTGGGTGATGGAGCCTAGGGTGTGACATGTGTTGTGGGCTGCCTGTGGGCTTGGTGATGGGTCTGGGGTGTGCCAGGTGTTGTGGGCTGCCTGTGGGCTTGGGTGATTGGGGCTGGGGTGTCGCGTGTTGTGGTGGAGTGAATAGGGTGTGTTCGGGGTACGCACTGAGTTGCCACGCAATTTGACTGGGGTGCACCTGGTTTACGCCTGAGTTTCCACGTGATTTGGATGGGGTGCACACCGGGTAATTGCATGTAAACTCAGCACGTACCCCGGACACACCCCAGCCAAATCACGTGGAAACCCATTGCATACCCCAGACGCACCCAAGCCAAATTGCGTGGAAACTCAGAGCGTACGCCAGAAGCACCACAGCCAAATTGTATGAAAACTCAGCACGTACCCCAGACACAGGCCAGCCAAATGGCGTGGAAACTCAGCGCGTACCCCAGATGCACCCCAGCCAAATTGCATGAAAACTCAGCGCATACCCTGGACGCACCCCAGCCAAATCCTGTGGAAACTCAGTGTTTACCCCAGAGGCACCTCAGCCAAAATTTCATGAAAACTCAGCGCATACCCGGACGCACCCCAGCCAAATCACGTGAATGTCCTTAACGTACCCCAAATGCACACCATCAAATCATGTCAAAACTCAGCGTGTACCCCAGACGCATACCAGCCAAATTGTGTCAAAACTCAGTGTGTAATCCAGATGCACTCCAGCCAAACTGTGGGGAAACTCAGCGTGTACCCCCCTGTATGCACACCAGCCAAATCACATAAAAACCAGCACATACCCCAGACACACCCCAGCCAAATTGTGTGAAAACTCAGCACGTACCTCGTCCACAATTTTTCTTGCGATTTGGCAATGGGGGCTGTAAGCTGGTCCTGGGTTGGCGCAGGGTCTTGCACCGTGTTGGACATTTCGATTGCTTTTTGTTGCACATGGGGGTGTGTTGGGGCGTAACTGGCACAGCTTGATATTCCTTGCCCCACTGCTAGTGATGTCTCAGGAAATCCCTGAATACGTGTGCCGCACAATTGTTTCATTGTGGCATGGCTGGTGCACGCGTGGTGCATGCTCCTTCTCGCCTCCCGGCGCTTGTGCCTTTTCTGCGCTGGATTCCATTAATCAGGCCCAATGTATACAAGGGCACACATGCTAGTGAGGGACCACACCCCATGCCTGTGGTGCCCTTTGCTACAGTGCAATTCTTCATAAAATTGACCAGAAATGTGAGTGTGGGAGTTTGTCCTTGAAAGTGCTCGCAATATGTTCTCCAACCGGGCAGAGGCATATACCACCAACAATGACAGAATTGGCAACCAATGGTCAAATGCAATGGCTAGTAAACAAAATGAAGAAATGTGGGGGCTGTGAGGTACAAAGCAGCATTGCATGTAATCAATAAAAACAAAATTGCATATAACTAATGGAGATAAGAAATGTAAAAAAGGACAAGGGCCAGTGGTGGTTTATACATATCAGAAGTACGACGAAGCATAAGAGACCTGGTGCTAGTTCCTATAATACCAGAAAAATATTTTTACGCTTTCAGTGTATTCATATGTAATTTTATAAACCAAAATGTTGGTATGTGTTTCAAATGAAGCATCACGTTGTACATCTTAATTTCCTTAACTGGCTCAAAGCGTATAAGCATAATGTTAGTTATTCAAATTGGAGGATCATTTATGTGCTGTGTAAAACACCTGACTCTAAGAGATGTTAGTAATTATATAGACAGCATGTACTGGAAGATTGTAATAGAGATAATAATGATGTGGGACAGGACACATGGGAAAAATAAATCTTCAGACTTTTCTATTTAGAAAACAGGAAATGCCATTTATATACAAATAGCTGATATAGCAAGAGACAGCCCTTCCCATATGAGGTCCGGGATATATTGGAAATAATAAATAAAATGAAAGCATCCAGAGCTCCGGGACCCGATGGGTTAGCAAATATTGATATCAAGCGAAACCCAAAAAAAATGGACTGTATGTCTGTTTCATTTATTCTCTGCTATCTGGCTAAAGGGCACAATACTGGACAACTGGCCTACAGCCATACGTGTCCCCATTTTTAAAAAGGGGGATAGAAAGTCCCCCGCCAACTATAGACTATTGGCTATGATCAATCTTGCATCATAGTAGTTGCAAAATCTTTTGCTTTTTATTGGTAGATAGTCTAAATGAATGGAGTAAAGAAAAAGGACAACTCCCAATGCAACAAACTGGATTTAGAAAGGAGCATAGCACACTGGACAATTTGGTCATGCTTAACAACATAATATCGGACAATGCGGATAAAAAAGGCACTTGTCTATATGTGTGTTATATTGATTATTCGAAGGCCTTTGATAGTGTCGATAGAGACAAACTTTGAAAAAAACTGGCAGACTGGAAGGTATGCCCTAGGATCCTACACGTTTTGCAAGAAATGTATAGGGACACTACTGTTGTCATCTATTTGGGTAAAGGTGATAAGAGATCTCCTGCTATTAAAACTAATATGGGGCTTAAACAGGGCTGTGTCACCTCACCAGTGCGTTATAACTTATATGTGTTGCATCTATGGAATGGGTTTTCTAGTATAAATAACTTCCTGCAAAAGTGGGAGGGCTTGGTATTAGCACCCTTATGTACACCGATGATACAATATTGTTAGACAAGATACCGGTGGGGTTACAAAGGACACTGAATATGCTATACCAATATTCCAAAGAAAATAATCTAAGCATAAATTTGTGTTTGGAGGACAAAAAAGAAGGAAAGATATGAAAAAATATCTATGGAAGATTAATGCTGAAATACTTGAGGTGGTAGATAGGTACCCATATCTGGGGATACCTATTATAAATAATCCCCCTAGTAGCTTCTATTATGAATTGGTAGAATCCAAAGTTATTAAGAAATGAATGAAGGAATGTCATGAGACAGTACAGGTCAAGCAAATGTGGGTTCTCTATAGAAAGGTATTTAGAAGTTTACAAGAGTTGCATCATCCCTGGAGCACTATACGCTCTGGAAACAGTGGGAGGAAAATATATGGAAAACTTAGCTAAACTAGATGGGAAGTTGTGAAGACCATGGTTACCTTTACCAAGGGCAACCCTGATAGAAGCAAAAAGGTGCGAATTGGGATTACTGGCTCTACTAACGCTGTGGAAAATACGATGATGAAAGCTATATGTAAAGATTGCGCTGTGGAAAGGGAAAGAGGAGAGCTTAATGAGTCTTATTGGTAAAAATATGGATCAAAAAGCCAAGCTAAATTCCTATATGACTAATTTGAAAGATGTTGTACTTACCTTTCTCAAAGAAATTAATATAAAGCTGCCCACGGAAAAAGGGGAGGTTAATATTATGCTTAAACACCTCAAAAACAAGGCCCTTGAGTGGGATGTGAGCAATAATCTAACCTTCCTGTCTATATAGAAGCAATATGGCATTTATGCCCTCCAAGAGTTTAAACCCTTGAACCTGCGGGGCTATTTGTTAAATACTGGAGATAGAAGCCTGGTAAGATTCATTATCCTTCTTCAGTTTAATCTACTATCTTGTAAGGAATATATGGGTGCATGGTCTGGGATACCGAGGGGTGAAAGATTGTGCAGGGATTGCAACAGCGAGGTAGAATCTATCAGACACATACTCACTGGGTGTGAAAAAATATATGATGGTACTATAAGGGATATGGAAAGCTGGTCAGTGACTTAAGAATGATAGCAACTGATAAGTTTGGTCGACCATATATATGGCGGATATGATGGTTTATGTGGGAGCAGCCTTTTATATATGTGTAACGCTCACCTGGCTCCCACTGAGGTGCTGGTCTGGTCTGGGTTGCTGTGGCCTCTTCAAGCGTGATGCGCAGAATTCGGACCACCGATTGAACAGGACCCCCAAATCTTGCTTGTCGGGCCCGTAGGATTATCCTTCTGCAGATGAGAAAGGGGATTAACTGTCTGCCGAATAGTGTGCTTGCTCCCCCCTTCCCCCCTTCGTTCTTCTCTGATTCCTCCAAAACCCCCGGTTTAAGCTCACCTTATGGTTTGGAAGGGTGAACTCTCCATCCTGCTTCTGGTGCAGGGGCGCGCGTTCGTCCAGTTACTTCACTGGTTTTCAGAATGGCGCTGGCACATCCACTTGACTTTTGTGAGCAATACGCTGTAAGTATGAAGATGCAAAAGTTCAAGTGTGAGCCTCCTTTTATGTTGTCTTTTCTGTCCTTTATTTCAGGTGCAGAACAAAGGCGATGCGTTGAGGGGTTAAATTGCCGGTGGTAAAATCAGGTGAGTTAGTGATGAGGGCAACCCCTCTAAATGTCTTTATAATTCCCCAGTAATGTCTTTTGTCCTTTCCCCATAGGGGCCGGGGTGCGGTACCTGCCAAAGATGCGGCGCCGACCCGAGATGTGGAATGGTTCACCAAGAAAAGCTGGTAAGTTATATGGCTGAAAATTCGGCTTTCCTCTTGTGTTCCCTTGCTCACCTTTTGTCTCTTCTTCTCTCCCCTAGGTGCAGAGATGTGGCGACCGGTGCTGAGAGCCGCGATGGAGCCGGGCGGCGTCTCGGGAACAGGTGAGTGAAGCGCGGCGCTGCAGCGAGCAACGCGGTGCTTTTAAATTGAAGTCCTCTTCAGGAATGCTGGCGTGAAGATTCTGGATGCAGGTAAGAAGGTTGAATAAGTTCTTGGTTTTCACCTTTCTCTTCTCTTATTCCCTTACAGGTGTTCCAGGTTCGAGGCAGGCGTGGCTGGAGTCCAGATGCAGGAGCAGACACGGTGAGCGTTCAGCTGCTGGGATGCAGAACAACGCGAAGCACGTGTGGCTGTCCGGGCGTGGCTTAAATAGCTTTGGAAAAGTTCCAGGTGAGTATTCTTCCACAGCCCCACCCAAGTAACAAAATAGTTCCATCAGAAAAATAGTTTGTCCTAAGCCTCATTTGGCTTGGTTCTTCATGCAGCATGGTCTGCATCAGGTGAGTGTGCAGCATGGTCTGCTTCAGGTAAGTGCACCAAACACTTCCCCTTATGAGCCTGGCACTTATGGCGCCAGGACTGATGTCCAACATGAGCCTGGCGCCAAAGGCGCCAGGACAGAGTCCAAAGAGCCCCTATAAAGGGCCGCTGGGCTTTTACCCGGGGGCGTGATGCCTGCTCCCGGGGGTGCTGGGCCTGGCCTGGTGCTCCGGGGGTAGGCATCATGACAGCACTCCCCCCCAAGGCCCCTCCCAAGGTCTTTTCCCCAGGAGGTTTCGGTTTGTTCGGGAAATTCCGATGAAACCTTTTTACTAGCCGAGGTGCATGTACGTGGTCGCTGGATTCCCAAGATCTTTCCTGAGGCCCGTACCTCTTCCAATCAATGAGATAGAAAAGTTTTGATTTTGAGATCTTAGAGTCCAAAATGTTCTTCACCTCGAATTCATGCTCCCCATCTATCTGGACTGGTTCTGGTGGCTTTATTAATCTGGTTCCTGGTTGCACTGGTTTCAAAAGCGACACATGAAAAACGGGATGAATCTGCATGTTAGCTGGTAGATCTAGCTTGACTGCCACTGGGTTAATTATAGCTTTGATCGAGTATGGGCCTAAATACCTTGGATTAAAAGTCCGAGGTCCCTTGAGCGATGAGTGTTTGGTAGCCAACCATACTTGATCCCCTATTTGGTATGGATGCGCCTCCTTTCGATGCAGATCCGCATTCTTTTTGTATTTCCCTTTCGCATGTTGTAAGTATGCAGTAGCATCCTTGAAGGCTTGAGTAATCGTAGAATGCAAATGGTCCACTGCGGGCATTTCGAGGCTCAAAGGTGAGTCCAAGTCTGAGGTACGAGGGTGATGTCCATATAGGGTATAAAAGGGGCTCTGACCAGTTCCAGAGTGTATCGAGTTATTGTATGCATATTCAGCCACCCATAAAATATCCTTCCAATTACTCTCCGATTGGTGCAACATACATCGTAGATATTGTTCAAGGGTCTGGTTCGTTCTCTCCGTTTGACCATCGGTCTGTGGGTGGTGGTTGGTTGAGAGTCTTACGTCGATTTGTGCCAGTTGACAACACTTTTTCCAAAAATGAGAAATAAACTGGCTTCCCCGATCGGAGATTAGTATGGACGGGAATCCATGCAGACGGATGATATTTTCTAGGAATTCCTTGGCAAGAACAAAAGCTGAAGGTAATCCTTTCAACGGAATAAAATGGGCCATCTTGGAAAATAAATCCACCACAACCAGAATAGTATTGTATCCATTACAAGAGGGCAGGTCCATGATAAAATCTAGTGACAAGGTGTGCCAAGGTGCTGGTGGAATGTCTAAGGGTTGAAGAAGACCGGCGGGTTTTGTTTTTTGACCTTTGTTTTGGGCGCAAACTCTGCAGGACATCACGAAAGATTTAAAATCCTTTCGCCAGGACGGCCACCAGAATTGTCGTTTAATTTTTTCCTCTGTTTTGGCAATGCCAGGATGTCCTTCTATCAGAGTATCGTGATGATGGGAAATAACCAGTTCTTGCAATTCCTTTTCTGGCAAAAATAAACGTCCTTGGAAGTAAGGTAAGCCATCGTTGATTGAAAAGGCAGATCCCCCTCTTGATCCAATCCTGCAAGGCTGAAGAGTCCAGGAATAGTTTTACCCGTGCTTGAATGTCTTCAAGGGTTTGTAAAGTGGTTATCCCCAAGATTCTTTGTTCGGGAATTATCGGCACAGGTTCTGAGTTTGTGTCCATTTCTCCCATTCCAATTCGAGATAGCGCGTCTGCTTTGCCATTCTTACATCCGGGACGGTAGGTGATTACAAAATCGAACTCAGCAAAGAATAAAGCCCATCGGAGCTGTCGTGAAGACTGAGCCTTGGCAGTTTTTAAATATTGTAAATTTCGGTGATCAGTGATCACGGTGATGGTATGCCTGGTGCCAAGAAGATAATGCCGTCAAGCCTTAAAGGCGGACTTAATGGCTAATAATTCCTTATCGGTGATTGCATAATTTATCTCCGGCGGCGAGAACTTTCTGGACCAAATTGCTACGGGGTGCAGTTGGTTGGTTTCGGGGTCTCTCTGAGACAGGACAGCTCCCATGGCTAAGCTGGATGCGTCGGTTTCGACTATATATGGGAGATCAGGACGCGGGTGTTTCAAAATAGGTGCGGATGTAAATTTAGCTTTTAATTCCTGAAAGGCCTGTTCAGCTTCCTCGGTCCATTCAAAACGTTTATTCTTCCGCAAGAGTGCAGTGATGGGTTGCACCACCCGTGAAAATTTCGGGATAAACCTGCGATAAAAATTGGCAAAACCAAGCATGCTTTGGACACCTTTCCCCGAACTAGGTGATGGCCATTTGAGGATGGCATCCACTTTCCGTGAGTCCATTCGGAACCCTTTAGGTGTCAGGATGAATCCAAGAAACTCAACCTCGCTGGTATGGAAAACGCATTTTTCCAGCTTTGCGACAAGTTTGTGCTGGCACAATTTCTCAAGGACGGCCCTGACATGTTTTCTGTGATCAGATTCCGGAGAGGAGTACACCAGAATGTCATTGATACACACGACAACACAGACATCGATGAGTTCCCGAAGGACATCATTCATGAAGAATTGGAAGGCAGCAGACGCGTTGCACAACCGGAAAGGCATCATCTGGTATTCGAATAGTCCATATTTTGTACGGAAGGCCGTTTTCCATTCGTTGCCTTCTTTTACTCGTACCAGATGATAAGCCCCCCGGAGATCTAACTTGGTGTATATGCAAGCGTCCTTCACCTGGTCAAGGAGTTCAGGGATCAAAGGCAGAGGGTAACGATTTGTAACAGTTATCTGGTTCAATGCGCGGTAATAATTACATGTTCTAAGGTCGCCTTCTTTTTTTGGCACGAAGAACAAAGCCGAGGATGCCGGAGACTTTGACGGGCGAATGAAACCATTGGCTAGGTATTGGTCTAAATATTGTCTCAAATGCAGATTCTCCGGCTCAGTAAGGACATAAATCCTGCTACAAGGGTGTTGTGCACCGGGCACTAGATCGATTTGGCAATCGTACGATCTGTGAGGAGGTAACGTGTTGGCCTGTTCCTTTTGGAAGACGTCCTGAAAGTCTTGGTATTCCGGAGGTAGTTGCATGGAAACAGAGGTTACTGATGCTAGACTGATCTACAGATTTTCTGGGTAGCAGGTTCGTGCACACTCCGGATAGGTTATTCTCTTCGCTCTCCAATCAATTCGAGGATTATATGTCTCTAACCAAGGGATTCCGGGAATAACCTGAAACTGTGGAGCCTTGATTACATCAAACACAACTGCCTCCCGATGGCCGTCCGGACCTACAAGTGTCACCTCAGCTGTGGAATGTGTTACCGGTCCCGAGGCAATTTCGGTTCCATCAACTGTGGTGATGACATCTTTGCTGGTTTTAAGACGCAGGGGAAGGTTAATCCTGGGCCCCAATTCACGATCCACGTAGTTTCCTATAGCCCCACTATCGATGTATGCCTTTATTGCATGCAACCGCTTAGGCTGTTCCGGATCTACGAGGACCATTGGCACAGTGAAATCCGAGGTCTGAGAGTTCGTTTTCAAGCCCGGCAAGCGGACCCCTAAGCTTGTCGGACGCGGTTGTTTCCCGATCCAGAGGTTTCATGGATTTTATCAGCGGCTCCTACCACCTTCCTGGGCGGCCTTGCCGGACAATCTCGTAGAAAGTGTCCAGAGGATCCACAATAAAGACATAAGTGCATCTGCCATCTTCTTTCACGTTCCTTTTGCGTTAAAGGTCCTTTAACTCCTCCGATTTGCATTGGCTCAGAGGCTTCAGCCCCCTTGAGGTTAGCGTGGGTCTTGACTAACACCCGGGTCTCAAACTTGGACCGATCAGCTTTTCTGTTTTGCAGTCTGTAATCCAATTGGACCACTAAGTCTATATATTCTGAGCATTCTTGGGGCGGATTTACAACTTGGGCCAGGACATCTTTAAGTTCTCCGCGTAGACCTCAATAAAATAACATGATTCTTTTATCTTCTGGCCACCCAGTTTCCACAATTAGTCTATTAAAGGTTGCAATGTAGGAAAGGAGGTCTTGATTGCCCTGTCGGAGAGATAGAAGTTCATCATCTAGAGCCTGCCCCTGGGAGTGACGAGCAAATAACCTTTCCATGCTTGCTTGAAATCCTTGAAAATCACGAAGAATCGGGTCATCTTGAGTTACCAGTGGAACTGACCAATCGGCAGCACTGCCGCTGAGATATGACAATACAAAGGATACCTTGGTCTGGTCATTAGGGAAGGCCCCAGGTCTGCACAGGAAATGCAAACGACACTGATTCAACAATACGGCAAATCGTTTGGGGTCCCCAGCAAAGCGTTCGGGTGGGGCCAGCGGCATGTTTCCAGGTAGATTTATCTGCACCCCGTTACTGGAAAGCACAGGAGCGGGGTTAACTCCGGAACCGGGTAAAGGGGTTTGTCCAGCTTGACTTTGCAAAAGCTGTCTAGCCAGGTCATCAGCTCTTTGCTTTGTTACAATCACTTCCCTCCTGAGAGCATTAGTTTCTTGACGAGCGGCGTGTACTTCGGCCCGTAATTCCCCCAGTAGTTGGGCCAACTGGTCAGTCTCGGAAGTTTCCATAGCGCCTGGGTGGGAATTTGTAGGAAGGCTTCGCGTTCTGTAATGCTCACCTGGCTCCCACGGAGGCGCTGGTCTGGTCTGGGTTGCTGTGGCCTCTTCAAGCGTGATGCGCAGAATTCGGACCACCGATTGAACAGGACCCCCAAATCTTGCTTGTCGGGCCCGTAGTATTATCCTTCTGCAGATGAGAAAGGGGATTAACTGTCTGACGAATAGTGTGCTTGCTCCCCCCTTCCCCCCTTCGTTCTTCTCTGATTCCTCCAAAACCCCCGGTTTAAGCTCACCTTATGGTTTGGAAGGATGAACTCTCCATCCTGCTTCTGGTGCAGGGGCGCGCAATTCGTCCAGTTACTTCACTGGTTTTCAGAATGGCGCTGGCACATCCACTTGACTTTTCTGAGCAATACGCCGTAAGTATGAAGATGCAAAAGTTCAAGTGTGAGCCTCCTTTTATGTTGTCTTTTCTGTCCTTTATTTCAGGTGCAGAACAAAGGCGATGCGTTGAGGTTGTTAAATTGCCGGTGGTAAAATCAGGTGAGTTAGTGATGAGGGCGACCCCTCTAAATGTCTTCATAATTCCCCAGTAATGTCTTTTGTCCTTTCCCCATAGGGGCCGGGGTGCGGTACCTGCCAAAGATGCGGCGCCGACCCGAGATGTGGAATGGTTCACCAAGAAAAGCCGGTAAGTAATATGGCTGAAAATTCGGCTTTCCTCTTGTGTTCCCTTGCTCACCTTTTGTCTCTTCTTCTCTCCCCTAGGTGCAGAGATGTGGCAACCGGTGCTGAGAGCCGCGATGGAGGCGGGCGGCGTCTCGGGAACAGGTGAGTGAAGCGCGGCGCTGCAGCAAGCAACGCAGTGCTTTTAAATGGATGTCTTCCTTCAGGAATGCTGGCGTGAAGATTCCGGATGCAAGTAAGAAGGTTGAATAAGTTCTTGGTTTTCACCTTTCTCTTCTCTTATTCCCTTACAGGTGTTCCAGGTTCGAGGCGGGCGTGGCGGGAGTCCAGGTGCAGGAGCAGACACGGTGAGCGTTCAGCTGCTTGGATGCAGAACAACGCGAAGCACTTGTGGCTGTCCGGGCGTGGCTTAAATAGCTTTGGAAGAAGTTCCAGGTGAGTATTCTTCCACAGCCCCACCCAAGTAACAAAATAGTTCCATCAGAAAAATAGTTCGTCCTAAGCCTCATTTGGCTTGGTTCTTCATGCAGCATGGTCTGCATCAGGTGAGTGTGCAGCATGGTCTGCTTCAGGTAAGTGCACCAAACACTTCCCCTTATGAGCCTGGCGCTTATGGCGCCAGGACTGATGTCTAACATGAGCCTGGCGCCAACGGCGCCAGGACAGAGTCCACAGAGCCCCTATAAAGGGCCGCTGGGCTTTTACCCGGGGGCTTGATGCCTGCTCCCGGGGGTGCTGGGCCTGGCCTGGTGCTCCGGGGTTAGGCATCATGACAATATGTAAGAGAGCAACTATTAATCTTTAATGAATTTTATTAATGTTGAGTGTGGGTTTTTAAATATATGTTTTAGAATCATGTTTGATTATGAGTGGAGACATCTGCCTAGAACCCAATAGCATATCGTTCGAAGAATGGGGTTCTTAGGCGGGAAAGGAGTGGTTTTGGTTCCCCCTCTGATATCAGTACTTAAATAAATGAAATGACACTATAAGATGTTTTATGAAGGTATACCCTGATATAGATTGTTGAATGTCTACGCGTTTACACAAATTGGTAAATTAATATAGGATGTAATGTTATATATTTTGTTTTACTGTGTTTACTATGTTTTAATATATTCTATGTAGTCTGCTGTGGATATGCTGAATTATTGTAATGAGACGTTTGTTTATTTTACTTTTATTGCATGCAATATAGTGTATAAGGTTTTAATTAACAAATATGCACTTTAAATTGAATAAAAAATAAAATAAGTGTTGCAATGGAAGTTCCAATGAAGCATCAAATTGTATCAGGGAAGTCAGCTTGCAGCAAGTTTCATTCAGAATATGTGAAGCAATAATAAATATAAAAGTGATGCCTTGTACATGCAAATAAACTAAATCTATGCGTTATCATGGATACCCAGTTAAACATGGCAAGTCACAGTAGGAAATGGCTAGAGTGGCTACATCAACATGCTACTCGAGCCACGTAATAACTCTTATCAAGGTTGCTTTAAAGAAAGCCTGATAAATGTTACTGGATATCTAGACTGGCATTTTGGTGTAGCAGTCCTACCATTTCTTATTGTAGCATGAAATTGCTTGCTGGCATATATGATACAACAAGCACGATAGGTGGTATTATGTTGCTAGACTCACATGTTGGTGTAGCAGTATAGCCATCTCTTACAGTTGCATGCCATTCTTTACTAGGGCATCTATTAATCAAGCATAATAGGTGTTTTAATGCGGCTAGATTAGCATTTTGGTGGAGCCATTATAGCCAATTCTTACTTATGCATGGCATTTTATACTAAGCATCTATGATAATGCAAGCATAATAAGTGTTATTCTGTGGCAAGAATGGCATTTTGATCCAGCAGTCTAGCCATTTGTTACTGTGGCATGACATGTGTTCTAGGCATCTAAATCATAGATGCGCAGTAAGAAAATGTCATGCCACAGTATGACATTACTAGATTGGCTGCACCAAAATACCAGTTTAACCACATAATAACACTTATATTGGTCCTGATAAATGTTACTACATGGCTAGACTGGCATTTTGATATAGCTAGTCTTGCCATGTATTACTTTGGTATGGCATTGTTTCACTGGGCATCTATGATAAAACCAGCATCAAGTGGTATTACATGACTACACTGACATTTTGGTGTAACCGGTCTAGCCATTTTTTACTGTGGGATGCCATTTTCTACTAGGCATTTACAGATAAAGCAAGAATATGTGTTATTGCATGAATAGACTGACATTTTGGTGTAACCAGTCCAGCCATGTTTTACTGTGGGTTGCATTTTCTACTAGGCATTTACAGATAAAGCAAGGATAATTGTTATTGTATGAAAAGACCAGCATTTTGGTGCAGTCAGTCTAGTCATCTATAACTGCGGTCAGACAGTTTTTACTGGGAATCTATCTATGATAAAGCAAGCATGATAAGTATTCTTACGTGACTAGAATGGCATTTTGGTGCAGCCAATCTAGCTATAATATCTTACCATGGCATGGAAGTTTTTACTGGGCATATATGATGAAGCAAATATAAGTGTTGTGTGTCTGAACTTGCCCATAGCGGGGCATCTAGTTTGAGCATGTATTCCTATTGTGGCATTGAATTTTTAATGGCAAAGCCAACAGGAGTCTGTTCTTACATGTGGGTACTGGTGCATATTGTCAGGCTTGGACCTGTTTCAATATGGGATAATTACTAGCATTATGTGCAAAGCAAACTTTAGTATGTTCATACATGGGAATAATGGCATAGATCGGTGCAGCCAGCATGGACATGTATGGGCAAAACAGGTATGTTTTTAAACTGATATTGATTGTGGGGCAAAGCATAATGAAAATAGATTGGGAAATGCTCCTGTTTGCCACTGGTGAACTGCATCTATTGGAATTTTTTTCATGAATTACCTTACAAAACCAGTTGCAAACTGTATTAGGTTTTACCCAATTTTCCACAGAAAGTGTATTGCATAATGCACGACTTTAATCCATTATTCAAAAGATGTTCTCATTGAGAAGAACCATCCAAAACCCCTTTTGGTTGATTCGGGTTCCCTCGGTCACTATAACACATTTGTGACTAATTTTAATTCCCCTCCAATTAAACAATTCAGCAATTACCACTGATTTTATTGATCAACAGCTACCAGCCACCAGCTACCAGCCACCTTCAGAACTCCCAACCTTTAAGTTGGTAAAAATGAACTGAACATATATAAAAATTAAAGCTATTGTTCTTAAAAAAGTGTACATAAAAACAGTATAATAATGATTTTCTTTAGTGAAGCCTTTAAGGTGACCAATTTTATTAAGAAATCAATGCATATTCTCCCAATCATTTTAGACATTTTATTTACTGCTAAAATGAAAGTATAGATCTTTATTTGCACTTTCAAATACAGTCCAAAGGATAATGTTCACAGTAGAACATTCATTTTAATGGTCCTTTTCTTTGTCCATGTTTCTTCTTCTTTCTTTCAATGCTCCATTTTGCTTTGATGATATTACATGGCCTGCGGTAGCGGCCATGTAGTTATGGTTAAGTTGCTAAACCCATAGGAAGAGCACTTTTTGGGAGGCTTATTACTTCGCGCCCTCTGTATGAATACTCACCAAACTCAAGGGGGGGCAAAATTATAGGGGGGGTCCCAAAATTTCTTTTTTCCCCATAGACATAATGGGAAAAAACATTGCTCATGCCTACAGCCCAAACCACTGGACAGATTTTCATCAAATTTGTGGCAGGAGTGGCGCTTGGTCCCCAAAGTGTGCTTTTGTTAATTTGGTGTAAATCCAACCAGTAGTTTTTTTTTTTTAAATGACCAAAACGTAAGGCAAAAAAATTAGTGATATCTAGGTCCACTCCGCTGACACACTTCCCTGTTCGCTCCACGGACTAGACACCGATTGGCTAATAGACGTGTGTTATGTCCGCGGACACACGGTGTTTGCTGATTGGTTGGCATAAATCGTGAGGTGCATCAGATTTTTGGAAACGCCCGCCATTGGATTCACGGACATCAGCCGGTGTCCGCATACATCGCAGAAAAAACATATTAAAAAACACAATATTGCACTTGTCAAACATCAAATAATCTCTGGGGAGGTGAGGGATGATGAGGATGGGATGGAATATGGCTGCAAGAAGCAAAAAAACAAGTGGTTTTTGCCACGAAAGTCCGCAAACAGTTCGGATGTTCGCGAACAGTCCTGAGAAGTTCGGGGACATTTCAGATGTTTGGGGGCAGTTTTTGGATGGCATATAACTTTTGCACCACTCAATGAAACTGCATGAAATTTTGCAATTATATTCCCGTCCTGATTCCGAATGCTTTTTCTCTTTGGGAACCTAGGGTGCTAATGGCCTTCATCCCCCATTACAGGGGCTGGAATGGGGCAATAATGGTCCAGAGACCTTGTTATCCACCCTCGCTTGGCTTGGGCTGATAACTTGGGCTGCCGGCCCAGTATCCACTGTTCTGTTCCCTGGAACGGAGGATGAACTCCACAATATTCCCATTGGCATAACACATAATGCAAATGGAAATGTTGGAAAATCTTATTAAACATAACGTCCCCTTAACAAAGTTTTTTCATTGAATTGCATAGGTTTTTATTAGTGCAACTTAACCATAACGCCCCTTTAACAAAGTTTCTTCAGTGAATTTCAAAGGTTTTTATTACTATTTTAAGAAGTACACCTGCATGCTTGTATTGTTATTTAACCAAAAGTGTGTAGAGTGTTCTTTGCAGCATGAGGTGAGTGAGGCAGTTGATGCAGTCTGGGCAAAAAGTGTGGGAAGTTGTCTGTAACTTTTTTTTCGCTTACGTATTTTAGCCTACTGCTAAAAGCCCAACTGATAGACGTAGGATTAAGGTTTCACATTTATCGATGTTTATTGGGTCTTCAAATTTGATAAACACGTGTTCCTTGTGGATGATTGCCAGTCCCCCCCTTTTGGTTTTTCTTTTCACTTGGACGCATTTGAAGTTTTCAGGCAGGCAGTTGTTGAGGGTGATCTTGTAATTGTCATCTAGCCTTGTTTCAGTTACTAATAGGACGTCGATACCTCCGTCACACCGGAGGCCGTATATTTTGGTAGCATGTTTGGACATTGACCTTGCATTGTTTAAATTACAGTGGATCTTTTTGGTGTGGTTTTGTTTATTAGTTGTTCCTTGATTTGGTTTGTAGTTCTTCAGTCGGGGTGTTTCTGTATTGACGTTGATTGGATGAAGATCAGAGAAGGCTGCTTCTTCATTGAAGCGGTGCTGTTCAATCGCGGTGCTTCTCTAGTGCTGCTGATTGGTTGAAGATCAGCGATGGCTTCTTCTTCATTGAATTGGTCTGTTAGGTTAATTGTTGGGTTGTTGGTTACCAGGGATTTGTCATCTTGTCTGGTATGGGTAAAGGGGTTGGAGTCTTCCCACTCTCTTATTGGGTGCTCCTGTCTTTTTTCTGCGTGTTTATGGGGATTCTTTGCTTGTATCACGATGTCAGTGTCGTTGAAGTGTAGAGGCTGTGTGGTTTTTGTTAGGTATGGTGTAAGATACAAGGATTTTTCTCTTACGTAGTTTGTTCTGGTGATAGCAGTGTTAGCTGAGGTGTTTTCTGCATTTTACGCCGCTTCTACTGGGGGCAGTTGGATTTGTGTATCCGTGTCCCCTGCTGCATGTTCTTGCTCTCTTTCTCGATGTCCAATTCTGCATTGGGGCATTTTGGTTCTCGGTGCAGAGATAACAGGGCAAGTGGTCCTCAGTGATGTCTTGGGCTAGGACAGTATTGATGTTTCCTCTAATCTTGATATGCTTGGATGCTCTTGTGTGCCGTCTGTCCTTCCTGTCGGTGGTTTAGATTTTTTTTCTGCAGGTGCACTGTCCGGGGGCTTTTGGAGGAGTAATGGGTATTTGGCTGTCGGGAGGTCTAGGACTCAGTAACGGTAGATAACTTTGGTTTTTCATGGGTGTTGGTAGTAGGATGGTTAGACCTTGGTTTCACTGATGTTATGATAGAGAGTGGTATGCAGCGCTTAATGCCTCAAATGGAGACCTGGACAGCGAGAGATTCAAATGGTCTCAGGTAGTATTTCAAATAGCTAGTTTCGAGAACCTTGATAACTACAGGAGGGTCTAGGTTTCAGAGAGTGGCAGGCAATAATCCAACACCCAGAACTGAGGTCACCAGACAGCGGTAGGAGGCCTAGGCTTCAGATAGTGGCAGACAGTGATTGGGACCTCTACAATTAAGGTAAATATGATCAGATTCCTCGAGATTGACACACGTTAATATTCAAGGTGCTATCACAGTATGGACCCTTCTGGGTGTGAATCAAGTTAATCACAACAAAATCACCAGTGAGTGACGCAGGCCAGGAACTACAATTCTATAGCCGTGTTTAGCAGGCCAGCAATTACAACTCTATCCCAGTGTTGTGCGGGCTAGCAATTACAATACTAACACAGTATGGAGCAGGCTAGCAATCACAATACTATCACAGTGTGAATCCTTCCAGATGTGAATCAGGATCACCTCAACTAATTAACTAGTGTGCAACGCAGGCTAGCAATTACAATACTATCACAGTGTGGATCCTTATGGTTTGAATCAAGTTGATCTCAACAAATTCACCAGGGTGCAATGCTGGCTAGCAATTACAATGGTATGGCAGTGTGGAGCAGGTTAGCAATTACACTACTAACACAGTGTGAAACAGGCTAGTGAACACAGTATTATCACAGTGTGGATGGACCCTTCTAGGTGTGGATCAAGTTGATCTCAACAAATTCACTAGTGTGTGACGCAGGCTAGCAATTACAATGCTATGGCAGTGTGGAGCAGGCCAGCAATTACAATACTAACACAGTGTGGAACAGGCTAGCGATCACAGTACTATCACAGTGTGGACCCTTCTAGATGTGAATCATGTTAATCTCAACAAATTCACTGGTGCGCACTGCAGGGTAGCAATTACAATGCTATGGCAGTGTGGAGCCGGTTGGCAATTACAATGCTATCATTTTGTGGACCCTTCTAGGTGTGAATCAAGTTGATCTCAACATGTTCACTAGTATGCGAAGCAGGCTAGCAGCTACAATACTAACACCGTGTGGAACAGGCTAGCGATCACAGTACTATCACAGCGTGGACCCTTCTAGATGTGAATCAAGTTAATCTCAACAAATTCAATTGTGTGCACCGCAGACTCGCAATTACAATACTATGGCAGTGTGGAGCTGGTTGGCAGTTACAATGCTATGGCAGTGTGGAGCAGGCTAGCAAATACAATACTATCACATTGTGGACCCTTCTAGGTGTGACTCAAGTTTATCTCAACAAATTCACTGGTGTGCGACGGAGGCTAGCAATCACAATGCCAAGGCAGTGTGGGGGCAGGCTAGCAATCACAGTACTATCACAGTGTGGAGCAGGTTTAGCAATTGCAATACTATCACAGTGTGGATCCTTCTAGATGTGAATCAAGTTAGTCTCAACAAATTCACTGGTGTGTGACGCAGGCTATCAGTTACAGTGCTATTGCAGTGTGGAGCAGGCTAGCAATTACAGTGCTATGGTGGTGTGGAGCGGGCTAACAATCATATTTCTATCAAACTCTGGACACTTCTAGATGTGAATGAAGGTAGTCTCAACAAATTCACTAGTGTGGAGCAGGCTAGCAATTACAGCACCATCACAATGTGGAGCAGGCCAGCAATCACAGTACCCAGGTACCCAGGTAGACTGGCTTGTCCCATTTTGGGGGCATAGTGGATACTGGACTGGGCTGCAGGCTATGTCCATTGGATTATAAAGGTAGTTTAGTGGGGCCGGGGTCATGCTCGAGCCTATGCCCTGGGCAAATCCACCATTACTTGCCTCAAACACATGTGCTGCTCAAAATGACAAACATCAGTATGCACTACAAAAAATATGTTTGTTAAAAGAACGTTATAGGTTTTTTATGTATGTTAAAAGATAACTTTTAATAGCTTGCATATAGTGCTGAAGCATCATGAAATATCTTCAGATATAAAAGCCATTGCCATTCATTGAAAAAACCTTGTAAAAAGGACGTTGTGTTTAGTTGCCTTAATTAAAACCTGTGTAATTTAGTGAAAAAACTTTATTAAAGTGATGTTCTGGTTAAGTCACTCCAATAAAATCCTTTACAATTCAGAGGAAAATACGTTTTTAAAGGGATGTTATTGTTAAGTTGGTTTGATTAAAAAAAAACAGTTTGCAATTCACTGGAGAAACCTTGTTAAAGGTACGTAAAGTTTTCAGCGGAAAATCAAAAAGCGTTCACCAGTTATGGTAAACTATGCAACCATAACTCACCTCAAAGATGACATCACAAATGGCATGTCAATTGTTGTGTATTATTCCTCACCTCGAAACTAGAGGTTTTTTTCTGGGGCTGTGCACCCATTTTCCTCTTCTCCTGCAAATACCACACCCATCAAACCAGATGTTCTGTATTAGAAAATACTATTCATTTCCACGATTTCATCAAGCCTAGACCACCAAGCCCAGCTTTTGGAACTCTTGGCTGTGTTCAGCTACTTATCTCTCTGGAGAGGTTTCCACACTGTCCAGGATGTTCCAGGGGCACAATGGCAAAGGCCCAATTCAGGGCAGAAAGCACAAGAAGACCGCTGATGGGCATAAGCACGCAATCGCCCTTTTGTTTGCCAGCCTTATGCAGCAGGTGTGGTATTTAAAGCACATTCAAACCATACTTAAGTATACTTACAAAACCCCCACGCAATGCTCACATATATGTTGATATGTATATTGTGTACACATGTAAATGCATTTTCTTTTTTTTCAAACACACACTAGTCAGAAATGTCAGTTTTCTGTATTTCTGCCTACGATTAACTGATGGCGCAGTTATAATCTTTTCTCTAAATCCGCGTCCCCTCAGATTTGAATTAAGCGAATGTGAAGTGCAGTGATGTGAAGAAAGAATAATTACATTTCAGATTACTCCCGGTGTCTGTTCTCTAAACAATAACTGATCAAACGTCCATGGGTCCTGATTTTCAAGCACATTTACTATTCAACCGCAACAGCGAGGGGAACAAGAATCGGAGCACCACATTCTATTTCTCCAAGACACACTGTGCTGCCCATGCTGTCTTTAAACGCAGGAAACAGGTGCCACAATGAACTATTCTGTATTCATGAAACTCCAAATGCATACCTCTGGGCTGTGTTGGATTAACAGTCACGAGGAGTGATTATTTTATGATGCATGTATTATATTTTCCCTACAAAGAATTGCAAGACGTTTTACAGATAACAATCGCCACTGTGTCAGTATAAGTAAGTGGCTCCTCTTCTGTAAATACATGACGGCATACAGAGGTCAAGCACGGGATACATCATCTCCAGGTATGTGGTTTTCTTTTCAGTTCCCCATAAAACAGGATTCAGTTTTAAAACACAATTGTCTAGGCGCGCTCTAGAACTCCTCTGCTATGTTCCGGACGGAGATGCAATCGAAATGTTCAGGTATGATATACTCTGCATTTCTAATACCTGCCAGCAACGTTTTGTAACCCATCAGCATGTACACAACACACGCTTGTACTTGCCACAGTTTCCATAAAACAGTCTCTCATGGTTTGAAGTGAACTTGATTTCGCACCTATGAAGTGGTACGCAATAAAAATGATGCACTGTTAGACAGAATCCTATGCAGTTCCCTTAGGGAGCACTACAGAAGATTAGGACTACAGGTATATGCAATAAATCCCTTTTGGTATCAGTCTGTACCACACAGATTTAGTTGGTAGCTGTGGCTGAGCAGTGAGACTTATCTCAAGAGGGAGATGAGCAGTATTCAGGGTTTACACAATAGGACTACAATACTATGGAACAAGGAACCATTGACCAAAGCTTTGTATCAAAAGGAATATATATTTTTATTTTACACACTCCAATTCCACACACAAATCACTATCATTAAAGCAAGTTAAAACAGTCAAGAAAAGTATACACAACTCCCTAATTAAATTGTAGACAAGGTTGAGCAAGGGGGAAAACTGAGCAAAATGGCACAGTGTAAAACAAAGCAGAAATGGCACTCTAACAATTTCTTCAGAGGGAGGGAGAGGTCAAGTTATACAGGTTTAGACTCTTAAACACCCCAGCAACACTTCCCAATTGGATTGTGAACAGGTTAGGCAAGGCAGTACTTTAGCATAAGCAATACTTAGGTGAAAACGAGCAAAATGGCACTTAACAATATTTAAAGGGGAAGGAAAAGGTTATAAGAGTTCAGGTGCACCAACACAGTTCTTGAGGAAAAGCAATCTAGAGAAGGCAGTTGTAACAGATTTAGTCAGAGTCAATAGGCCTGTGCCAGAGTCAGTGGTACAAGGCAAAGTGCCCAGGATCAAACGGTTCTAGTAGCTGCAGTCAAGTCTTTGTTTAACGATTTAGAAAGGAGGGTGCAGAAAGTCAAAAGATAATATTAGACGATAGGGGCGGCCAACACACAAGGTAAGTAAAGGATTTCAAACACCTTTAGCAGTACCCAACGAAACGGGAGGCCTGGCGGAACAATGTACCTTAAAAGTGGATGAGGCGCCTGTGGTGGCGGTAGTTCCTGGCAGTTCCTACAGTTCGGGAGATCCAGGAGAGGAAGAGAGGCTCTCGTCTTGGAGGAAGGTTTTAGTCACTGCACTGCCCAGGGATGAAGCCAGCCGCAGTGATGCCAAAACGGAATAAAAGGTACGCTCCGTTAAATCGCGTTTTTGGTGGACGGGTGCCTGGCTATCCGGTCTCCGAGTGCTGGGCACTGGCGATCCGACCAACGCAGTTCCTGGAAGGTGATTGGCGATTGGCGAACTGGTTGGCACCATCAACTCAGGGAAGAAGACTCTTCCAGGCAAAGATCTTCTCGGGTTGTTGGAGAAAAGTGGTGAGGATGTGCAGCAGAGCTTTACCGGTGATTCAGTCATTGCATATGTCTTTGGCTTCTCTCCTCTTCAGATTATTTAGGTCCAGTGGTGACGTCTTGTCCTCCAGTCCTCAGATCCCTGCTTTTATGCAGAAAACCCCCCATTCATACAGCCTAGCTGTCACTCACACAGCGGGGTGGTTATCCTGGTGGGATAACCCCCTAGCCTATCAGGGCAGAGTGCGACTTCGTTTTCCTACGTAACCCTGTCCAGGGGGCTTATTCCCCCTCCCACACATCCTGTCTACCCCAGACTTAGTGGCGCCGAAAGGAGGGCTTCTGTCAGAAGCCCGCCAAAAGGACAAACAAAGGATCCCCGACCTGGGTTAGGATTTCAGAGAAAGACACGAGAATAAGATATTATCAAAGATCTGGCAATACAACCCTACCACAGTAAAGTTAATAAAAAATAAATATACCGGCAGTTTGTTAGAGGCTGTAAGTAAAAGTGGTAGCCTCGAACAATGGGAAAATCCCATAGGAAAATATTTATGGTTGAATATTAATGATAGTAACCACTGCCACCAGCCAGAAACCTTGGAGAGAGGGACTGGACGGTACCCTCTTGACAATGAACACCAGGGAAAAAAACTATTAACCGTTTCCAGTACTTCAATAGTAAAATGGGTTGTACTGGTGTTGTTCATAGCTATTGACTAGTAAAGTCAATGGGGACTATACATGCCCTGGGAGACAGTAGTCAGTCCCAGGGTATGGAGTCTGTGTTTGGGGGTCACTATGACACCCCTGGGTTACTGCACTAAGGGTGCTGTGTAACACACATGTAAAAAGATGATACCTATGAGGGTGAGAAAAACCCCATAGACCATAAGCACACAAATAGCCTAAAACACACATCAGCCATCTGTCTAAGAGTAGCAGGAGAAAACATAAACCCTTCAAATCCAGCAAAACTGCTGGGGGACTCTGTAGGTAAGGGAAATTAGCCTTTCTAGAGAATTCTCCCTAACATGCACCACCTGTAAATGACATCAATGAATAGGATGCACGAAAAGGACTAGGACATGAAAGGAGGTGGTGTGAGAGAGAACCTCTTGAGAGGCACGAATGGTATTGTCTTACGAGATAGGATGTTTAAATGAAACTGAAATATTAAACATTTTTTATAAAGACGTAGGTTCTGGCTCTACTCTAGGAGGCTCACTGAGAGTGTGGTGGCGTAAAAATAAATGGCCGCAATTTAATTGCTACCATTTTTACCTCAGTACAGTACTGAAACTCTATAAAAAAAAAACACCTGATCATACCTGAGTGAGACCAAGCCCCTGAAAACGATCTGACAGTAATCAGAAAACATGTTTCTCCTTCTACGTTTTTCAGCCCAGAATTAACGTGCTGGTAATTTACCAGCACATTTCCAGACTGGTTTTGCCGGTGGGTGCCCGGAATTACCTCCAGTCAAGAACTTGAGGTAATTCTGTCACCCCACTGGCAACAAAATAGCCAGTGGGGTGGCAGCCAGAGGGCCACCAGATGAGGGACACTAGAGGAGCGCTGCTGTCCATGTGACCCATGCACACACCCTGAGCTAACTGGGGGAACCTGAGAGACCCCCCGACTTGTCATACCAGGGGGGAAACAAGACCCCAGCGTGGAAGACAATGACAGGGGAGGGTGGTTAGTGGAGTGGCGCCTGACACCCTGAGGGGAGGCAGTCATACTGGGGCTGCCCATGTGGCCGGACACACTGCGAGAACCCGCAATAACAGCAGCAATGACTGGCAGGACAGGATCGCTGTGGGAGGGCACAACCCACTCGCTGAGTGCTAAAGTGGAACAGAAGGCACGGTCACTTTGCGAAATATCCCAAGATGAGGGATACACGCCCGAACATGGAGTGGATCTCCGCTACAGAGTTGGGGAGAGAGAAGGAGCCCCACAAAGAGCTCTAAAGAGCACAGAATATACAGGAAACACGGTTTGACATGGGAGGAAACAACCCACTCGAGGAGTAAGATAACGAGGAGCAGAGCAAGGGAGAAAACCGGGGGTCCGAGCCTCACGAGACCAAGCCTTGCAGCAAATCAGGAGCGAGCGAGGCACGCAGTGAACTTGCCAAGTGAAAGAGCCCAATTTCTGGGGCACACCAGTGCAGGTATCGGGGCGAGTTCAGCTTACTAATTAAACAGACTGTTTTATTCAACACCTGGCGATCACTGGCTTCCAACGTGGTCCCACAAAAAAAGCCCAACAAAGGAACAACCCGCGGGCAGAGACATCATACAGGAGCAGAAGGTCCAGCCTCCTGGACTGGAGAGGAAGCAGGGTGGATTACTTCCCTGCTGCTATGGCAATCCATACTTTACTTATAAAAGCAACAAAGATAACCACAACGGACAATCAGGGTGGCAGAGTGAGGACACAACACCAGCCGGAAGGCCCTCGCACTCTTATGGTAAATTAGCACGGAGGAGTGTCAAGCACAAAGAAGGAGGCCCGCACCTCCCCTGAACAAGAACTGTGAGCAAGGGGTGGAACACTAGAGCAGAAGCACATAAAAGGGTCAACATACCCCAATGGGAAGAGGGTAATAACGCCCTGAGAAGGATCTAACTCTGAAAGCTCACTGAAGTGGACCCTAGAGTCCCACCTTCAGGGGAACAGCTGGAGAACACGACGAATAAAGCCTTGCAGCGGAGAATGCCAAGTAGATCAATAGGAGGAAGAGGCAGACAAACTAGCATCGACTCCTTTACCAAAAAAACGGTCAAAAGGCAAGCCATCCCATCAGATGCTGATTTGGCTTCGACAAGCTCAGCAGAGCAGGTGGGAGGTGAAAGCTAGGGCCCAATACTGGAAGCTAAAGAGGACCTGAATGTGTCCCTGGAAAACAAGCTAGACACGGTCATTGTGGATATAGGCCTCATCTGGCAAGACGTATGAAATTTGACTATTCAAGTGAGCACGGTGGAACAGCAGGTACAGCAGAACACCATCAACGTCGCCTCCACTAGGACACAAATGTCAGACGTACTACAGTGAGTGAAAATCCTGGCGAACAGAGCGGAAGATGCAGAAGGGAGGGACAGAAGGAACAACATCCGGATTGTTGGGCTGCCGGAAGGAGAGGAGGGCACAGACCCCACGAATTACATTGAAACTTTGCTGTTACAGGAGATTGGGGCAGGGGTGCTGTCACAAGGCTTCATGGTGGAGAGAGCCCATAGAGTCCCGACCAGGAAACCTCAACCCAGTTCCCCCCCACGATCAATGATCGCAAGGATCATGAACTTCAAAGACCGGGAGAAGATATTGACATTTTCATGAGATGGGGGTGATAACCAGGAACTCCTCCAGAATAACTATTTATCAGGACTATACTGTATTGGATCAGAGACAAAGGGCACGCTTTGACCCCACTAAGGAACGCCTCAAAATGGCAGGTGTACAGTACATGCTGCTATATCCTGCCAAGCTGAAGGTGATTTGGGAGGGCAGATCATATTTCTTTGAGACAACAGAGGTGGGCCACGCATGGATGGACCAGCAGGTCATCCCTCAGCAGAGACCCAGAAATGCCAATAACGTGGAAAACCTGCCCCGGTGAAGACACAGGTGAACCCAACAGGGGGAAGAATATTTTGCCACCATCGACATTATCCAAGCCAGAAAGAATTCATAAAGGAGTGACAAGCTTTTGTTCTGCTGCAAAGGACAACAGGACACGAAACCCCAAAGAGTTATATTAGTTTAGATGTCAGTTTTAAGGCATGGCACTGCAGTGGGCCGGTCCCACCTCAGTGGGCAGTAAAAGAGAAGCAGCAGGACCCAAGCAGGGGGAGGGCGGCTGGGCGTTTGTTCATTAGCTGCAATTAGTCAGTTGAGGAAGGTAGACCAACCAAAGGACAAGGACAAGAAAGGGGCCGACAATCAGGGTATACTACAAAAATGGGTCTGGACAAGGTGATCATTGCAACCTGGAATGACCGAGGACTCAACGCTTACGTCAAAAGACTCCGAGTATATGCCTAGCTGAACAGGATGAAGGTCAAAATAGCCTTGTTACAAGAGACTCTTTAACGCCTGAGAAGCAAACCAAAGTGGCAAAGAAAAGGGGTGGCCAAATGTACAGCGCAACATACTCCTATTATGCCAGAGTCGTCCTGATATGGGTAGCCCCAGGGGTCCCATTTCAACTGATATTGAAAGAGAGAGACCTGGAAGGCAGATTTGTGATAGCGCATGGAATGGTAGAGAACAAGAAAGTATGCTTGATAAACACATACGCTCCGAATCATGGTGCAACAGAGTTTTTCAAGAAAATCGCACCCAGAGTGGCCCAATACAGAGAGGCAACATTTATCTGGGCAGGCGACTTTAACTCCACTCTGGACCCACTCCTGGACAGATCTGATGACAAGTACAGGAAACCAGCACAGCCAGCAAAGGCCCTACAAACAATCCGGAACCACCTGCATCTGTTGGACATCTGGAGGAAGGTACATGGACAGGGGTGAGGGTATACACATTACCGTGCCCCCCATGGGACAAACACACATATAGATTACTTATTCACGGGCAGTGAATCGCTGAGGGAACTCACAGGATACATATTAAGCCACAAACATAATCGGAACATGCACCATTGCTAGCATCATGGGCACATACCTTTAGAAAGGCCCCTATACCAAAGTGTTGGCTGAGGGCGGAGGCATTGACGGAGGGTGATTTCCGGGAACACATGCAAAACATGATAGATGATTACTTTGAGCACAAGGTGGGAAGTGTGGAGAGCATCAGTTTGATCTGGGATGCCTTCAAACTGGTGATAAGGGGAGCATTAATAGGGAAAACGGGGGGACTAAGGGGAAGCACCCTGGCGGATCTAGAGGAGGTGTAAAGGGAGATAGAATTTGCCGAACGCCAAGCGGGTATGACTGGGGAGGAACCTGGGGAACTCATGAAGTTGAGATTGAGATGTGTCAAAATCTGGGAGAGACTGGGGAGACTGGATTACAGGAGGTACATACAGAGATTGCAGGCAGAGGGGGACAAACCCAGCCAGCTTTTGGCCTGGCTTACCAAGCAGGAAAGCAGGAGAGACCCTATCAATGCGATAAGAGATGAAGCAGGGGTGGAGGTCAGGACCCAAGAGGGAATCAACAATATATTTTCACAATTCTATGAGAAATTGTATGCTCCCAAACCAGCGGTGGAAACAGGCGATATAGTTGATGCCCTGGCTGAGATCAGACTACCAAAGTTAGCAGAAGATCAGATTCACATACTGGAAGCTCCCCTCATGGTGGAAGAACTAGAGATCGTGATTTCCGAGCTCCCATCCGGCAAAGCCCGGGGACCCGATGGGCTCCCGGGCAAGTACTACAAGGAATATAAGAGCACCTTAGCACTGAGACTGTTGGATAAATATCAAGACGGGATACGAAAATGGGCAGTTGCCTGTCAGTATGTCAGAATCGGTCATTATACCTATCTTCAAACCAGGGAAGTCACTGCTAGAGTGTGCCTCCTCTAGGCCCATCTTCCTCATTAACCAGGACTCCAAAATTCTTACAGCGGTGCTGGCCAACTGATTTAAAAGGGTGTTACCCATGCTAATCCATACCGACCAAACAGGATATGTCCCAGGGAGGAACACAATGTGGAATCTGCGGATACCCCATCATGTGGTAGACTAGACAAACCGTAGATGGGTCAAATGCACTTTAGCATCACTAGACGCTGTTAAAGCTTTCGATTCCGTGAATTGGGAGTGGCTGTTGAAAGTGCTTGCCCACTTTGGGATGGGGAGGGGTTCCTCCATTGGGTTGGGCTGCTTTATAAAAATCCCAGAGCAAGAGTCAAAACTGCAAGAGAAATATCTCAGAGGTATGGATGATTTATAGATGCACGAAGCAGGGATGTCCACTGTCACCAATTCTGTACATACTGGCCTTTGAACCGCTGGTTGTTTTCATAAGGGCAGAATATGAAGATACTGGGATAGACATAGATGGGATTATACATCAAACAACATTATTATACACAGACAATATGCTCCTCTTCATGGGGAACGCGCGGGTGCACCTGTCATGCTTACTGGAAGCAATAGATGAGTATACGAGACTTTCAGGAATAGCCAGCAACAAAGACAAGTCCTCTCTATTCCCCCTAGCTGATCTAAGATGGGTTCCCTCAAACCAATTGCCAGACCTGGGTCTCCAAGGACACCAAAATCGTTATGTTATTTGGGGATAGACGTGCATAGTGATACCAAGGATACACAAAAATTCAACACGCCGGTATCCCTCGATAAGACACAGAAGGCCAACATCTTCTGGAACACACTCCTGCTAGGGATGATGGGGAGGGCGGCCCTGCTGAAGATGACGGTATTGCCACGCATGCTATATTACTTCACAAACATCCCACATGCTATACCTAAGGCTTTTTTCACACAATTGAACACAATTGCATGAGAATTCCTGTGGGGTGGAGGGAGGAACAGGATTGCACTGAAAACTTTGCAAAGGGACTATGAAGCAGGAGGCATCAGATTGCCAGACTTTGAATTATATTATCTTGCAGGGCAACTACAGTTTGTGGTCAGATGGCTGGGGGATGAAACATCAATAGACTCACTACTCTCCAAGGCGGCGTTGAAGAAATATTATCTGAGGGAATTGTTATGGATCGACAAGCCCCTAACCAGGACCCTACCCAATATGGTCAAACTGGGACTGACCTTGTGGAACAAAGCATGGAAACTCCAGGGGGAGCAGAACCCCTGCTCTGCACAGATCCCCCTTGCAGGGTTCGTCGGGGCAGACATAGGGACCCACGCATTATACCGATCCCATTGGGAAGCCAAGGGCGTAGTTCAGATAGGGGATCTCCGGAAGGAAGGACAATTGGTGGAATTCTGAAACTTGTTGGAGGAGCACGATGTTCACAGCGGTCAGTTCATTCTACACAACTGCATGGTTCAGATAATTAGGAAAAGATATCTGGAATTGCTGAACGATGAGGATTCAGAGGGGACATGCTGGATGCATGGTACGATGTACACACGGTCTATTGACTGTATGAACAATTCCTGAAATTTAACAATGAACGGGAGCTGCAAACACTGGAAAAAGGAGTGTCAGAGGCCCTTCAACGACCAGGAATGGTCCAGAGTTTTGAGATATCCTAAGAAAGTGTCCAGGAATGCAAGGTTAAGACTAGCTCAGCTATACCTCACGCATAGAGCATTCCTCACACCCAGGAATATGACTGTGATGAAGATCAGGGAGCTCGGGGGCTGCCTACATTGCGCCGCGGAGGATGCCGACATGCTGCACATGTTTTGGACTTGCCCAGTGATAAAGATCTTTTGGAAGGGGATTAAAGAAAGGGCAGAGGAGGGTGGAATTTACATGCAAGCATGGTCCCCAGAGTCATACCTGTTGGGCCTCTTCCCTAGAGGAGACAGGCAAAGAACACATATGGCCAAGATGAAGGATCTGGTGTGCATTTTGGCAAAATGACTCATGCAATGGCATGGAACTACGCTAAGGACCGAGCATAGGTTCATGGTGAACCGATCTTGAAAAATAGTCAGTGGCAGAAACAGCTGTGTGGACTATGGCAGTGCAAAGAGGAGAAGGGGAGAGCAGGCATAAAATCCTTGCATGGAACTCTCTGATACAGGGCTTATTTGGACAAAGGGAAGAGAGCAGTACAGAAGAACCCGCAGGAGCAGAAGAGAATTAATACGGAAACTCGCATACGAGCAGAGTACCCCCGACAAGGAGTATTATAGGGGACATAGGCTTGAGATTGAAACGGATAGGATGGAAAGCCATCGACCAGGGCAGCACGGCCACGGAATCGCGCCATGAAAACTGAGGATGTGAGACAGAATCCACGAAGAAGTGCCAGAGTGCTTGTTATGTTCTGTTTGTTGTTGTTTTGATTCCATGTTGTAAAACAATAAAGAGTTTTAAAAAAAATGTGGAAAGTGAACAATGAGCAAGCCTCTCTAAGAGTTAAGAAAAATAAGGAAGAAGGGAAATTCAGAAGGATGAAGTAGAAAGTTTTTTTTCTGCAATGGACACTTGGCTTTCCAAAGTGAAATCCTCAGGAGTTTTAAATAAGAATAAATACAATGGTGGGGAGGTTTACCCTTCGGAATAAATCCAGGTATCAGAGAAACAAGATCTACTGATGAACTAATAGCAGTGTGGACTTTAGTAAGGAAGCAGTCAATATTAGTAGGAGAGAATGTTCAATATCAAAGTGATGTAAAGAAAATAGCGCAGGCATATCAAGATTACGAAGATCATGATGTTGAAAACTAGAAGATGACGGTGGGGAAGAGGAGAGAGGATCATACGGAAGTAGAAAATAAGAAAAGACTAAGAAGTGATCAGCAGAACGCACAACATGAGTGTGAACTGACAAACAACAAGTCAATACCTTTTAGGCTAACGATCAATATCTTGGCTCCAGAAAAAACAAATCTGGTGAAAGCAGATACCATTAAAAAAAACATGGTTTAATGATGATATTTTGGAAGTAAGAAAAATAAAAACAGCACATGAACGAGAATGGAGGAAGGCTACTTGCCTGATTACCTTGGAAAATATTAAAAATTGGTTCAGAAGTATAAACACACCATAATTGAATCTAAAAGTAAAACATATAATGTACGCATTAATAATGCCAAGTCTAACTCAAGGGAACTATTCAAAATTCTAAAAGAATTTGAAAGTCATACATCTACTTCCCCCCTATTTCTAAAGCTTCTGTATGCTGTCAATTGATTCAGGATGAATTTATGAATAAAATTGTGGACAAAGCCTAGCCATATCCAACCAATTGGTTAGCCTTGATGCTAACAATTCCCACACTAATACAGACAATAAATACTTGGCTAATTTAGCAACTCTCCCAAAATTCGAATTTCGTAGTTGCTTTGAAAAGGAGGCCCAAGAGATTGTCACCAACATGTAATCTGCATCCTGCTTAGGGGACTCATGCACCCTGACATTCTGAAGGGTTCCCTGTACGTCATGATCCCATGGATCACCAGAATGATGAATTGCTCATCCCCTACAGGCATAGTACCCGTTGCTTTGAGGGATGTCTCGGTTACTCCGGTGTGGGAATGAGGGGCCAGTGGGCCCCCCGTCCCTCCTTTCCTTAGTATAAACTTGGACCATGTACATCCAATGGTGAGGAGAGCCCCCGTTGCCCTTATTCAATGTCAGCATCGCTTGGCACTTAAGTAGATGGGGCCATTGCGCAGGACACAGGGCATCCATTTTTGTACCCCCTTGACTCCATCTTGGTAACTAGGTCTCACTACGATAATATGAAAAGGCTTTGCTCCCCTTTGCAGCGCCACACATACAGCACACATGGCCCCCACCTTTACTCTCACCATGTCTGGAAAACTCTGCAGCCCCATTCTCACGCTGAAGCCGGAGGTAATTGCAACAAGTAACAAATGTAACATCTCACTCTTCCTCTGAGATCACTGCCCTGCGTGTGAACCGGCTTGAGCCAAGCGCTGTAGCTCATCTATCTCCACAAATCTGTCCATGCCCCCTTGCCCTCGCCATTGGAAAATTACTGCCAGTGTAACCCTGTGTCCCTGCAAGGTATTCTCTTGATGTACCAGGTATGCGACCTCGCCATGATGCCCACCAAACAGGCCCCAGCTAACATTAGGCCCATGTCACAGTATATTGTCTCCCACTACTAACAAATGTCAACCTGCCTTAGATTCTTTACGAGTGCAGACCCTCGCTTCAATCAATGTCATCATGATGGTCACAACCCTTCAACCTGATGCTCTATATAAGCCACTGTTATTAACAATGTAAATACATGTAAGAAGTTTATAGCTTTACAATAATTTGTTCAAACGAATTGCAAATGATCATTATGTAGTGCAGGCTTCACAAAGGTGTATTATGTTAGCTTAGTTAGTGGCCACACCGCTTCACAGCAACCTGACCTTCACCCTTCCTGGACACAGACAACGGGATCACGTGAAGTCCACCCTCCCGAAAAAGGAGACACCAATCCGGAAGGAACAGTGACGCCACCGACATTTAGTACTATAATGACTGTCCAATCCTGTACCAACTCAATACCCTATGCTAATTGCGTCATCTATGATGAGTTTTTCCTTTATAATGTGATGTAATTGTGATATTTGTCAGGGCGCTCTCGGGCAGCAGAGTTCTTTGGATGCCAATTACATAAACTACTTTTTGAACTATCGAAACCTGTCCTCTTAGCCTTATTTCCCGTCTGGGGTGTGTCTCATTTATTCTTATTGCACGTAGTAAGATGGGGAGGGCGCCTACACTCCCCTTCTGGAAAAGGACAGTCTCGACCCGGCAGTTCCCAGGAATTACAGGCCAATAAATAATGTTCCATATCTCCTAAAGATTCAGGACAAAGTGGCTTACTTGTACTTCAGGAAATCTATAGAGGAAAATAAACGTCTTAATCCCTCCCAATCTGGCTTTTGATCCCAGCATGAAACAGCGACGGCTCTCTTGGATCTTAAGTCAAACATAGTGGGAATTATAGAAAGGCGTCACCCAGCCTTACTTCTGCTGTTAGATATCACGGCGGCTTTTGATTTTAAGGATCACAACCTATTACATAATAGACTGATAACTAATTCTAACTGTTCAGAAAATGCTGCCCAGTGGATCAGGTCCTTTCTTGGTCCTAAAACTCTAGAGTGGCCCCTGAGAGGGCTCAAGCTAATCCACCTCTCTTACATGTGGCATCCCGCAGGGGTCATGTTTATCCCCCTTGTTGTTCAACATTCACCATTACATTTATATTAGACCATTTCTCGATCTTCTTGACGGTCTGGGTGTCCAGTTTGCAAACTATGCCGATGACACCCAGATCCTATTCAAATTATCTGGCAACTACTCAAAGGATGCTGCAGGCTTGGATGGCACACAATTCACTGACACTCAATGATACAATTGCACGTTAGAAGACGGGGAGAGTACCTACATTTGGTGACCCCTGCAACGTGATTTGGGACAGGTGCCTCGAGGCCCGTGCAGTGCGGCGAGATCTGGGACACCCCCCCCCAGCAAAACCATTGCCTCCGCGGCCGACCAGCCTGTGCGCACAACGAGAAGGGGTCAAGGGTTCCCGGTTAACGAATATCCAACTGGAAAAGCTGTTTGCCGAGGGGGGCCACGGCTTGGTTGGGGTATGGACCAGATTGTGGATAGACCGTGAACGATGACTCTTGGACCACCCGACTGAACACGTGCATACTGGTTGCGAAAGTTCCCAAGAGGTAAGGGAAGTGATAAGGAAGAAGGGGAACAGATGACAGGGGACTTAAAGAAAGTTAGGGTCTGTGTGAATGATACTGAGGCTTTTCTGATCTATCCTTTATATTGCCATTAGGTTTTGTGGAGATAAATAAGTAAGAGAAGAGTGATGAAAACCTAGCCCGAATGGGGTAGAAGGCGGCGCCGCGTATCCTTGTCTCATCCAGTGCAGTTAAATAATTGAAGATAAAGAAGAAATAGTAGTAGTCTCATATATCTAGTATACTCGGAGTAGTAATTTAGAATATTCTTTTTCCATATGAGTAGAATTCTTGGTGAGGTAACGAGAGGGGAGTAAGAGGTGGGGAGTGCATGATAAAAAGAATAGAACAGGGGGTAAAAGAAACTAAAGTAAGGGGAAAAGGGGAGTAAAAGCATGCAGGTAGTATATGTTAAATGTTATATGTTTTTATGTTATATGTTTTCACGTGTGTCAAGGTGTTATATGTTGATCTGTTAGTAACTGTTTATGTGCATACAAATTGAAAAAGATAATTAAGGTCGATCAAGAAAATTGAAAATGCAATATATGCGAAAATGTTTTAAGTAATGGTAAAAGACAGATGTCGACAATTGAAATAATTTAGGGTTTAAGTAAATAGTAAAATAAAAAAAGGTTGTCAAAAAGGTGCCAATACAAAAAGGTAAGAAGAAGGTTGCATAAGAAATTGAGGCGAGAAGGGTGTCAATCAAGTGTCTGTGTGTCGCGGAAAATTGTATAACCATGGGGGAACAACACCATTAGCGCACATCTGCCAACATCTCCCATTGTGTAGTGAGAAAATACAGAAGTACCATGACCCGTGGGTGGCGGAGTTAAAGGGAGATAGCGTAACACCCATATGGCCAGAGGGAGGCTCTTTCGATAAAAGGGTGCTGGATTTAGTATCCACACATTTGCTGGTGAGATATAAGGAAAAACAGCTATAGAACAGGAGGGAAGTGTTAGATTTGTGGTGGATGTTCGAGGAAATAACGCCCGCAGGTGAGGTAAGTATAGACAAAGAGGCCGAGAAAGAGAAAATGCCAGAAAAAATTGCTGGGACAGCGAGGTGGAGAATGTACGACACCCACAACTGAGAGTGATACCACTAAAATATACCCATTGATGACAAGGCCCGTGGTAGGATACAGCAAGCCCCGATATGTGCCCGCGGGCCCTGCCCCGGCCACCCCAGCGGAGGCAGCAGCCACCGCACCACCCCCATATGATAGAGGGGGGCTGTACGGCCCAACTAGTGCCCCACCGGTAAACCTAGCATGGTTGACTGGGGGTTAAATAACACGATCAAGAGCATTGTGCGACAGAGGCCAGATGCTACCAGGGGGAGGGGAAGTGCCACCATTAGCGGCGGCAGACCTCACACCCCCACCAAGCATCACAGGAGAATCGGCACCAGCGACGCCAGCACCATCACAGTCAGCGCCATCACAATTGGCAACCATACCAAAAGGGCAAGAGGAAGAGTGGCAATCGGGAGAATTCCTGTTCCATTTAAATGGTAAGCCAGTAAGAATAATACGCCCAGCAACCCCCGATAGCCAGCGTGGGGAAAGACAAGAAGAAGAAAGGGAGCAAGAAGAAGAAGTAGAAGATGTGTGGAGTGATCTCAATGAATCTGAAGAAGGGGCAGCGGCAGTGGGATCCCCACTGCCATTCCATTTTGATGACTTAGATGAAAGGTCGCCGCCAAGATGTCAGGGCCGGTTAAGACAGCGAGTAGGAAGCATGCTGGTGAGCAAGACAAAGAAGGGGACGGTAAGTAAGATATGGAGAAATCACAAATTACAAATGCCACTGATGCACAAAGGGACAGCAAGGCCGCACTACAATCTGTGGGCCCAGATGGATAAAAACAATTTGTTGAAGCTTCTCCCCCACTCTCGGGAGGGGCAGGGAAATGGATACACGCGTTCGAGAAGAACACTGCAGAAGTCCCATTAGCAATAGGGGATGTGAAAAGTTTGTTGGTGTCCGCTGTTGGTGATCAAGCAGATGCTGTATGGGTGAAGGTGGGGTTCCCGGGAGTGACAATGAGCTGTGACCGCCATGATGGAGCGCCATTTAATAACGTTAGAGCACAAGTAAGGGATGCATTGTGGCGCACGTTTCCAGACATTCCAGATTTACACTTAGTGATGCAGTGAACGATAGGAGAGGAGGAGGAGCCTACGCAATTCATCCTCCGGATGCAAGACCTGTGGAGAAGTGAAACGGGTACGGCGTGGGATCAATCCACCGCCCTATTTTATTTTATAATTAAAAAGGGGCTTCCGAAGGAGATACAAAAGGCTTTGGACAAAATATCTGGGATAGAAGTCAAGGGCTGGCCTGAGATCCAAAGCATAATTGTAAACCACTGTAGGAGGATCAAAGAAAGAGAAAAGGAGATAGCACAGAAAAAATTGGCAGACAAAGCAAAATTAGTACAGAATAAGCTAGTGAAGGTCGCAGCACTGAACACAACCACATCAACTGATAAAAGCAGTGAAGGGGATGGCAGAGTAGGAAATGCACCAGTGACAATGGCCGCAGCATGGGCTGCAGGAGGACAAGAACAGTGGGACAGAGAAGAACAATACGGAGGGCCCCAGTGGCAAGGAAGACCAACAAGAGGATGAGGTGGGTGCAGGGGGTCACGAGGGAGATTCAGAGGAATGGGAAACAGAGGTTTTGGTGGGTCTGGGATGAGAGGAGGACCACGAGGGTCATGTTGGAACTGTGGAAGATGGGGGCACTTTTCAAGAGATTGTCGAATGCGACCTGCGGGGTACTTTCAAGGACAGCCCCCTATGGGCAATGAACATCAATACAGACATCCACACCCAGGAAGCCCCTACGGGTTACCTATGGGAGGGGGCGGGCAAGGTGATCAATATTATAACGAGCCCCAAATGCAGCAAAGACAGCAACCCTTGCAACAACAGCCACAGCAGAGGCGAGCACAACAGCCAATGGCCAGACAAAATACAGTAGGGAATGCAAACAATAACATTTTTGTGACATCTGCTAATGGTGCACCTGCACCTTTTCACGGCACGGCAGTAGTAGTCCTATCCACTACCCTACGAGCAGAAGAGGAACCATCATTGGGAGCAGAGATAGGAAACAAGCAGTTTATCTTTATGGTAGACTCAGGAGCAGAAAAACCATGTCTCATGGAAGGGCGGTTTCCGCTCTCAGGAAGAAATTTGCAAACACAGGGGTTCTCTTGGGCTATTTTGAAAGTTCCTTGCACAAAAGATCTTGACATAACAGTGGGGGGAAAAACAGTGCGTGCACCCTTACTGTATCTTGAACACGCGCCAATACAATTTGCTGGGAAGAGATTTGTTGAGTAAATTAAATATGACCATCTCCTTTACCGAGCCGGGAATAGTGTGTTCAACCCCAGGAGTATGCCCCGTACGAGCAATGCTAATGATCAGTATCATAACAAATGAAGTTCCAGTAAGAGGGGTGCCCATTGACATGGACATATTCATTTACGGCATCAGAGTGTTGGCCTGGGTGGTGCCAGAGATAACAAGAAAGGAATGGAGGGTGCCCGCAGATTTCATATTCTGCCCAATTGTGAATACAGACGTTGTGCCAGGAACCATCTTGTCTACTGATCTAGAGGGGGTTCAGGTCTCAAGCAAACGTATTGCGGTGATAGAACTGGACACACATGGATGCGAATGGAGAACCGTACTATGCATAGACTCAAACATAATGTTGCCCGATTTAACTGATGAAGAGCTTTTCACTGACAATGAGAGTGATGGGGAAATAATAATGGAAATAAGTATACTATGCAACAGCATGATTCAATACAGGGAGATACACAACCCACTCATGGCCAGTGTATAATGTTGCGCGATTTAACCGATGAAGAGCTTTTCACTGACAATGAGAGTGATGGGGAAATAATAATGGAAATAAGTATACCATGCGACATCATGATTCACTACAGGGAGATACACAACCCACTCATGGCCAGTGTTAACGTGCCACCTACAATTTTTGAGGAAGATATGGAAAGAGTACTGGTTGAGATCTGGACCACAGGTCCCCATGATGTAGGGTTATTGCATGAAGTAACAACCATTAAGATAAAACTGAAGCCAGGTGCCATACCCCCAAGAGTCAACCAGTACCCACTATTAAAAGAAGTGGAGGAGGGAATAAGAGAAACAATAAGCGCTCTGTTAAAACAAGGAATAGTAGTCCCATCCAACTCCCCATGTAATACGTCAGTTTTTCCAATCAAAAGAGCAAAAGGAGGGGCATGGAGAATGATACAAGATCTCCGTCCACTCAATGACGCCATTCAGAAAGAGTTCCCATTAGTCCCTAACCCAGCATCAATACTATGCAGCATACCCAAAGACGCCACATGTATTACAGTGGTAGATTTGAAAAATGCTTTCTTTTCCATACCACTCGATCCAAGCTCCCGGTACCTCACGTTGTTCACACTAGGAGGGAACAGGATCGAACATTGCAGATTACCGCAGGGGTATTGTGAAAGCCCAAGCATTTTTAATAGGATCTTACACGAAGACCTTGGAAATATTGATGAAGAGAGCACGATAATACAATTCGTAGATGATCTGCTCATCTGCAGCAAAACTGAAGAAAAGTGCAGAGAAGACTCTGTAACACTGTTGAATTTACTAACTACGAAATGATATAAGGTAGATAAAGGAAAATTGCAATACTGCCTAGCTGAGGTCTTATACCTAGGGCAACTAATATCTAAAGATGGCAAAAGAATACTTCGCGACAGGGCAGCGGCTATGCGCCACATGATAATACAAAAAATCTGTGAAAGACATGCAGACATTTCTCGGCATCTGTAATTACTGCCGTGCCTGGATACTTGATTATGCGGCCTATACACGCCCATTGCTGAAGGCACTGAAAGATTCCAAACAGAATAATGTCCCAATAAAATGAACAAATGAAATGATGACACAATACTTCAAGTTACAAGACCTGATCGCACACGCACCAGTTCTCGCGAACCGAGATTACGACAGGGAATTTTACCTATTCTCACACTGCAATGGAACACTGATGACTGCAGTATTAACACAGAAAACGTCCCTAGGCCACAAGCCATTGGCCTACTACAGCGGAACGCTGGACGCAGTAATGAAAGGTCACTTTGCGTGTGAACAAGCTCTCGCTGCAGCGGCCTTCGACATTGAAAAGAGCGCCACAATCGTAATGGGCTGCTCAGTGACGTTGTACGCGGAGCATTCACTCTTTGCAATTTTAGAGCGATCGAAATCAACATTGACAACACAGAGGGCAACAGCCTATGAGATAATAATCTCCAGCCCAAACATGCATGTAGTGAGATGTAAAACAGTAAATTCAGCCATGTTCATTACAGAACCATGTACTGTAGAAGACATGCAGGAGCACGACTGTGCAACAAACGAGGGAGAGGAAGATGATATCCCCAAGTGAGAACGCATTACAGGAAGGAGAAATATACTTCATAGATGGGCCAGCATCCATAGATACTGAAACAGGGGAAAAACATGTAGGGATGGCCATGATAAGAATGGAAGAAGACACCTATGAAACGATTGTCCAAAAACGCCTTCCTTAACATTATTCCGCACAAGCGGCTGAATTGGGGGCACTAATTGAAGCACTGCATACAGAAAAAGGATGTGCAGTGACCATATATTCGGATTCAGCATATGCCACAACAACAGTACATTCAGTATTATCACGATGGCGACGAAGAGGGTTCCGACGTGGCAGCAGACGCAGCAGCGAAAGACGCTTCGTATTTCAATGTACCCCCAACAATTGAATGCATTGTCAAAACACCCACCGCACAACTATTGGAAGAAGGGTATAGCAATACACCAATAACACAAATAATAGAGTTGCAGAGGAGAGCACCAATAGAAGAGAAAGAGTTATGGGCCAAACAAGGGTGTAAACAATCACCAACAGATCTGAACTGGAGACAGGAGGTAACTGGGAAGGTATTAATGCCAATAGATTTATTAGAGGTTGCATTCCAACAGCTGCATTTCCCAGCCCATGTAGCGAAACAACATATTGCAGCAGACATACAGGAGCACTGGTTTGTTCCCAATCTGCAGGAACATTTGTCAAAATTCACCATAGAATGCACCACATGCCAGACATACAGTTCAGGAATGACTCTAAGAGCATTGTGAGGAACTTTACTGCATCCTGTGGGGCCCTTCGGAGAGCTCCACATTGATTATGCGGACATGGGGGAGAGATGTAATGGGAAAGATATTTGTTTGTGGTGGTATGACCCTTCTCAAGATGGGTGGAGGCAGGACCATGCCCCCACCCGGACGTGAAGTGTACTGCCAAGTTTTTGGTGCAGGAGGTGTTCTCAAGGTGGGGAATTTGCGATGTCATAAGATCAGACAACGGCACACATTTTGGGAATGACCCCTTCAAAGAAGCGACATCGTTCCCAGGGGTTAAGCACAAATTGTGTTCTATTTACCATCCAATGGCTAACGGAGTGGTGGAGAAGATCAACGACCTGCTCAAAAGTAAATTGTCAAAGTTGTGCAACACACTCAAGAAAAATTGGGTGTATTGCAATGCCCCTAGCACTGTACCAACTCAGAATGCAACCAAGCAAAGATCACTATTTGAGCCTCCACAAAATTTTAACTGGCAGCCGTATCCATACGCCACTCTCCCCGATAAGAAAAGCATCCGATGCGCACCGGGCTGCCAGAATGCTGGAGGAAGAATTTAGAGAATACCTTACCCAGTTGACACGCGCAGTGCGTAGCATAGCGCGACAGATTGCATCACCCTTTACTGAGAATTCTGCAACAGACACTGTGACGCCAGCCCCAGACAACCCAAGTGGCCCATTAATGCCAGGAGACAATGTATACGTAAGGAGTTTTATTCGGCGGTGGAACTTGCAGAGGTTTCATGGACCCTATGAGGTTGTCTACTGCACACCCACAGCGATAAAGGTGAAGGCACTGAAGTATTGGGTGCATCTCTCAGATGTGAGGAAGGCACGCGAATCAGCACTCCATCAGTGTGAGCAAACAAGCATCACTGAAATAGTGAATGAAACGTAATTGCAAAGAGGGTACAAGGAACAATGCACATGAATCTCTCCCTCTCTCTCTCTCTCTCTCTCTCTCTCTCTCTCTTTCTCTCTTTCTCTCATCCTTTCCTTCTATCTCTCGCTCGTATGTCCTGTACTCTCTATCAAAGGTGAATAAAAAGAAACATAAAGTGTGTACATACAGAAATCATGTTAGTAGCTCAATACAAGTAAAGTGCACAATCAGTAGAAAAGCGTTATTGTAAAAGATTTATAGTAATACGTAAGTGACTAATAAGGAAAATATCGCAAACAGTAATGAACTATGCAATGTAAAAAGTGAATGAATGCTTGTCACTTAACCGTTTTATATCGCCCCTCCAGGGTACACAATGGCCGAAAGGAGCACGCTCCCAGACAATGGCTCAATGTTAGTTAGTTATAGGATTGCGAATAGAGTATAGTAATGTTGAGTGTGCCTTAAAGTATTCTACAGTCTTGTCTGTGATGCTATCTTTTATGGCCTGGTACTATACACTCCTATGTCTTGTCCATGATATGCACAATGGGGGGAGCAGGGCACAGCTAATACTAGAAGGGTCAGTACTAATATGGACAGGGGTAAAATCAATGTGGAAAGAAAACTATTCTGCTAATGATAATGATGCTAATGTAACCTACACAATGATGCACTTTAATGTAATGACACAATAACTGCTCCTCACCTACCAATTGCTACTATAAACATGTATAATAACAATGAAACAAACAAATATGATGGTGACTATTTTTGGTCAAATGAACTAACCAAAAAGAATATTAATGTACAGACCACCAGAGACCCTACCTCATTTTATGTTGCTGCTACTCATGAACCACCAGAACCGCTAGCTGAACACACAGTAAATAATGTTAATGACACAGCATGGACCGGCGTGTTCCCAATACATTATCGAATAGTCAGGAGTTATCGCAAGGGGAGAGGAAAAAGGGGGGCGGTTGGAAAAAGATATGACATCTATCATGGCCTGGGATTAAATGAAATAGAAAATCCCGCGCCACCCCGACCAGTCAAATAAATGGTACTCGGTCATGAGTGCCACAGCAAAGCAAGCCACAAATGAGAGCTGCTATGTTTGCTCTGTCATACCGGACGCATCAAGGACACCCAAAATACTGGTGCCACAAGAAGCACCCTTGTCAGACGACCAATGTTTTTAATTCATCTCATATTGTGTAGGATTCAGAGCACCTTCCAGGCACACACGGTTACAATAGAGATGCTGCAGAACGGGGGAACATGCACAAGCAGACACCAAGGAATAATATGCATCAAAGAACCCTTCTTTGTCATAAAAGGAACGAGATTCGCAGAAAATGAATGGCATGACGAAACCATCGAGTGCAAAGCTGAGGCACTCAGAGGACTGACAGAAGAGACCTTTCAATAGGTAAAAGAAACATGTACCCCCGTCTGGTCCCAGCACATTGCCAAACTCATGTGGGTCACAGCACTAGAAAAGCCAATCAAGACACAAAAAAAATACCACATGAACTATGCTTTCACGGAGAAGGAAAAGTGCCCATGGCTACCAACAAGCAATGTAACAAGACAATCCTAATTCCAGACATGAAGAAAGGCACAGCGGCCCTCATGGATATGTACTAGATCTGTGGCAAACAAGCATACCTGCATCTCTGGTGTCATGGAAGGGCACATGCGCCCTAGCCACCCTACATTCGACTCTAATGGTAATACCAGAAAGTCACATCCAAGGTGGAAAAGGAGGATCGGCTGGCATATTGGCAGCAGGAGAATCGGCTGGAATATCGGCAGCAGGGCAATCGGCTGACACATCGGCAGCGCCCCAACAAGAAGTAACAGAGCCTCCGGCATATGAACTGTTGTCAGAAAACGACTTAAAAGACAAACTCTCTCGTAAAAGGTGATCATCCAATTATATCTCCTCTGAATCATCTGCTCTTCTTGCCGCAATCCCGCCGAAGTATAAACTCTTTAACTCCGCAGAGACATTCTTTGCTTCGCTCCTAACATCAGGACTCCAGGCCCGAACTAACGCCAAGTGGTTACAGATAGTGCGCTGAGAGCTGATCCAACTCACCAACGACACTGAAGAAGGAATCAATGTGATAAAAGTGGAGCTCCGTGCCTTGTGTTTAATAACAATGCAGAACCGTACGTCTTAGATCTCCTCACAGCGATGGCCAGCGGTGTTTGCCGAAAAATCTGGAGCGCATGTTGAACATTCGTGCCATCTGAAGATGCAGATAATGGAACACTTTCCCATGTCATATCAGAAGTAAACAGCCTGGGAAAAAGGATGTCGAAAGAATGGGGAGTAGAACCAACCACCTGGTTTGACAACATGTTCAGCTGGATATCATCCTGGTTCAACACAATGATGAACATTTTCGTTCCTATCAACATCTTTATAATGCTGTTTTTCTGTGTGTGCCAATTAGGTATCTGATGTTGTGCAAAATCTATGCCTAATTCAGCTATGATTATGGTAACGATGGGCCGACAGGCAACGGTAACAACCATGATAGATGCCCAGATACAAATTGGGGAACCTAACCCACCAAAATATTGCATGACAGCAGTATACCGCCAGAATGGGGACAGGGTTGACAATCTATATCATACCTCCATAAAAGAACCCAGAGAGCTGCAATGGTACAATGAAGTGTGGGCTGATCTGGATGGGGATGGAGGGATATATATGACATGTACCCCAGATGAATATGCAAGGAAAGGGCACAGCCTGAATAGCTTATGTAGTGCATGGATGCCCATAAAAGGTACACAAGCCTGGGATGAAGCAATAGCTGAAGCTGAGTATTATCGAAGAAAGAACAAAAGAACTGATAGTTTGTTACTTTAGATGTAATAAAAGAGGGAATGTGTGGGAGTGAGGGGCCAGTAGCACCCCCCGTCCCTCCTTTCCTTAGGACAAACTTGGACCATGTGCCTCCAATGGTGGGGAGTGCCCCCGTTGCCCTTATGCGATGTCAGAATCGGTTGGCACTTGTGTAGATGGGGCCATTGCGCAGGACACAGGGCATCCATTTTTGTACCCCCTTGACTCCATTTTAGCACAAGGCCTCACTACAATAATATGAAAAGGCTTCGCTCCCCTTTGCAGCGCCGCGCACACAGCACACATGGCCCCACCTTCTCTCTCGCCATGTCTGTAAAACTCTGCAGCCCCATTCTCACGCTGAAGCCGGAGGTAATTGCAACAAATAACAAATGCAACATCTCACTCTTCCTCTGAGATCACTGCCCTGCGTGTGAATCGGCTTGAGCCAAGCGCTGTAGCTCATCCATCTCAACAAATCTGTCCATGCCCCCTTGTCCTCGCCATTGGAAAATTACTGCCAATGTAACCCTGTGTCCCTGCAAGGTATTCGACCTCGCCATGATGCCCACCAAGCAGGCTCCAGCTAACATTAGGCCCCTGTCACAGTATATTGTTTCCCACTACTAACAAATGCCAACGTGCCTTAGATTCTTACGAGTCCTGACCCTCGCTTCAATCAATGTTATCATGATGGTCAAAACCCTTTTACCTGATACACTATATAAGCTACTGTTATTAACAATGTCAATACATGTAAGAAGTGTATAGGTTTACAATGATTTGTTCAAACAAATTGCAAATGATCATTATTTAGTGCATGCTTCACAAAGATGTATTATGTTAGCTTAGTTAGTGGCTACCCCGGTTCACAGCAACCTGACCTTCACCCTTCTGGACACTGACAACGGGATCACATGAAGTCCGCCCTCCCGGCAAAAGAGCAACCAATCCGGATGGGGCAGTGCCACCACTGCCATATAGTACTATAATGATTGTCCAATCCTGTACCAACTCAATACCCTATGCTAATTGCATCATCTATGATGAGTTTTTCCTTTATAATGTGATGTAATTGTGATATTTGTGAGAGAGCTCTCGGGCAGCAGAGTTCTTTGGATGCCAATTACATAAACTATTTTTTGAACTCTCGCAACCTAGCCTCTTATCCTTATTCCCATTCTGGGGTGTGTCTCATGTATTCTTATTGCACGTAGTAAGATGGGGAGGGTGCCTACACTCCCCTTCTGAAAAAGGACACTCTCGACCCGGTCGTTCCCAGGAATTACAGGCCAATAACTAATGTTCCATATCTCCTAAAGATTCTGGACAAAGTGGCTTACTTGCACTTTCAGAAATCTATAGAAGAAAATAAATGTCTTAATCCCTCCCAATCTGGCTTTCGATCCCAGCATGGAACGGAGGTGGCTCTCCTGGATCTTAAGTCAAACATAGTGGGAATTGTAGAAAGGCGTCACCCAGCCTTACTTCTGCTGTTAGATCTCACGGCGGCTTTTGATATTATTGATCACAACCTATTACATAATAGACTGCTAACTAATTCTAACTGTTCAGAAAATTCTGCCCAGTGGATCAGGTCCTTTCTTGGTACTAAAACCTCTAGAGTGGCCCCTGAGAGGGCTCAAGCTAATCCCACCTCTCTTACATGTGGCATCCCGCAGTGGTCATGTTTATCCCCCTTGTTGTTCCACATTCACCATTACATTTATATTAGACCATTTCTCGATCTTCTTGACGGTCTGGGTGTCCAGTTTGTAAACTATGCAGATGACACCCAGATCGAATTCAAATTATCTGGCAACTACTCAAAGGATGCTGCTGGCTTGGATGGCACACAATTCACTGGCACTCAATGATACAAAAACCAAGCTGCTCATCATGGCCTCTGAGCCTTGATAGAAGCTCAATCCTCAGTATGCTCAGTTTGAGGTTGCAGGTAACATAATCACTGTGAGTAAATCAGTAAAAACATTAGGAGTCATTCTAGATGCTGACCTTTCAATGAAGAAACAGGTATCACAAATGTGCTCATCATGTGGACATGTAATCAAACGTCTCCACCAGATTAGACCTTATCACTCTATAAAAAATAGGTCTTTTATGCATCATCACTTGTAAACTCACGTTTAGACTATTGCAATACTCTATTGATTGGTACATCACATGGAAACCTGCATCATCTCCAAACTACCCAGAATGGGGCCGTGAGAACCATGTTTGGCTTATCCAGGTGTGATCACATCACCACATTTAGGAGGGAACTGAACTGTCTTCCAGTTAAGCAGAGAATTATACACAAAATCGTGCATTAGATGTTGGATGCCCCCACACATTGCAGTCTTAAAATTCAAAACAGTCCACTGTGTAAAGTCGGGCATGGGTCAGTGGAATTAAAGAGAAGGGAAAAAAGAAGACAGAGGGAAACAAATAAACTGCATTCCACCCTGTTTGAGTGCTCTCAGGAAGGCAGAAACGGATGTGATAGTGCCAGTCATTGTAGGTGCGGTCAAGCTGAAACTCTGTATGTCTGGTCGGTCCCTGTGCAACATCATTGGTGGCTCAATCATCCACACATCAGGTTTGTGCTTCTGGAAGGTCGAAAGAGGCACAACTGGTCCTGTGTTAGGACTTTGAGTTTGGTATGTTTGTGTCAAATACCATTTTGGGATTGTGTTACATAACAATCATTAGGAAAGGGTGGGGTTTGACTTGGGACAGGGGTCCTCACAAATCTATTGAAAGCTTTTGTGGTGGGTCATTTTTAGGGAAAATTGGACAAGGTTGGGGTGAGTCTGGCCAGGAACGTGGATTCACCAAAATGCCAGGTACATTGATTGGTACATCACAGGGAAATCTGCATCGTCTCCAAACTACCCAGAATGGGGCCGTGAGAACCGTGTTTGGCTTATCCAGGTGTGGTCACATCACCATATTTAGGAGGGAACTGCACTGGCTTCCAGTTCAACAGAGAATTATACACAAAATCCTCTCTCATACTTATAAAGGTCAGAATCTGAGTGCCCCCCATTATCTCACCAAGAGGTTATCACTGAAACGATCTGGCAGAGTGCTGCGTTCCTCTAACAATCTTCAGGGTAACCAGCCGCGATCCCGTTTAAAAAAAAATTTGTGACTCCAGTTTTGAATACAATGCTCCACGTGAATGGAATGCCCTGTCTCTTGCTATCAAATCATCCCAATCACTGACAATGTTTAATAGAAATGTAGAAACCCTACTTTTTAACTTAGTTGACTATTTGCTTGTCCACACTCCTCCTCTGTCTTTCAAACTTCTGCCTTCTCTTATCTCTCATCCTGGTTTGTCTTGGTGCGCTCTGAGGCCCATGAGCATGTAGCGCCATACTAAAAATTAAAATAAATAAAACACATAGGCCCTCATTACGACCCTGGCGGAGATCGTGGTGCAAAATGCACCATGGAGCACGGCGGAAAGCTGCCGATACCGCCTTGGGGGTTGGCGGATTTACCGCCCCATTCCGACCTTGGCGGGGCGGTAAATCCCCAATCCCCATTTTACCCTTCCCCATTCCCATTTTTGCCCCATAGGGTATAATGGCAGTGGGGAAGGAGTTAATTACGCCACCGTAAATTACGGTGGCGTAATTAACGACGAGGTCCCGTAGCGCCATGGATTTTTCCGCCCGGAAAAACCGGGCGGAAAACTCACCATGGCGCTACGGGATCTCGTAGTAGGGCGGACGGGTCCGCCGCGAATACCGCTGGCGTAAACCCACTCCGCCAGGGTCGTAATGAGGGCCATAGTCATTTATTTGCAAGCTTTTGTGGTATTTTGCCACATCCTCAGGCAGGGATGGCATGAAGGCTTTGAAAAACATTGCAATATTACAACTTACACTTCTTTATCTATCCCAGTCTTTGCACATGATTTGTTGTTTTGCTCAGAGGGGCGTGCATTAGATGTTGGACGCCCCCACACATTGCAGTCTTCAAATTCAAAACAGTCCACTGTGTAAAGTCAGGCATGGGTCAGTGGAACTCAAGAGAAGGGAAAAAAGAAGACAAAGGGAAACAAATAAACCACATTTCACCCTGTTTGAGTGCTCTCAGGAAGGCAGAAATGGATGTGATAGTGCCAGTCATTGTAGGTGCGGTCAAGCTGAAACTCTGTATGTCTAATCGGTCCCTGTGCAACATCATTGGTGACTCGATCATCCACACATCAGGTCTGTGCCTCTGGAAGGTCAAAAGAGGCACAACTAGTTGTGTGTTAGGCCTTTGAGTTTGGTATGTTTGTGTCAAATACCATATTGGGATTCTGTTACATAACAATCATTAGGAAAGGGTGGGGTTTGACTTGGGACATGGGGCCTCACAAATCTATTGAAAGCTTTTGTGGTGGGTCATTTTTAGGGCAAATTGGTCAAGGTTGGGGAGAGTCTGGCCAGGAACGTGGATTCACTAAAATGCCAGGGGTAGCGGAAGTGACATCACAGACCTGATGAGATCACAGAAAGTGATGTCACTTAACCTTTGACATGGATGACATCAGTTCCTCTTTCACCCTGGTGACATTACCAAAAGTAACTTTCGCGAGTAAAATAGTACAAAAACATAAACATTTTAAAATACCAAATACATACTGAAACAGACAACAATATTTTAGATACCAACCACACTTTAACAAGGGTGCTACCTTCATATGCCATGAATGAGATCAGAATATAATAGGTTCAACCCAACAGTACACCATAGGTCAATGCAATTGGTTCCACCATCGGGTTCATTATTTGAACATTTGAATATATCTTCATGCAACAATTATGACAAAACATTGAGCAATTTGTGCTGCAACCTGATTCTTCCTGAAATGGATTCAGACAAGCTCACATTGATGGAAAGCCAAGTGAAGATGAACAACAACAGTAACATTGTAAACTGGGGAAGGCTATACAGAGAATGTCATTGTTTATACTACTAAGGGAGCTAACCACACACCTGAGAACACATAAGGAGATGCAGTCCCCCGTGATGAGATTCCCAGGGCCTAACTATTGTTACATGTTTATGCACTTTCGCCTTAACTTAGTAGTCTCCCTACATAGGTGGGGTGACATAAGAGGATCCTTTAGCAAGAAAGAAATTGTTGTCTCTGTATGGAGCTGGGGTAAGCAGGCTGATTGGCTGTAGTGCAATACTAGGGAAATGTGGTTGGGAAAGTTCATAAGGAGATTAGAGGATTTTAACAATGAAGTCAAGTGGGCTAGGCTCTTGTACGGATATTTTATCTCAATGACCATTGCTATAGTGAATATTTTAATAGTGATACACAAAATGTTGAGGAAAATCATTTTCTCCATTAGTCAGCCATAATGTAGTAGATAAGGGAGTCATTTGTTGACTAGGTGCAAAATGTAATCTTTGGGGTTAGAAAGGGAGGCCCTGGTAGGTATATAGAATATGATATTATATTGTATTGTGTTGTAATTAATGAAGTAATTAATGTCAGTAATGTGTGTTTTAGAATGTTGTGCCTGAAGTAATTTGTTGCCATTTGTAATGAACTAAGAGTTGTGAAGTATATGATTAAAACTGTGTTAACGTTTTTAATAAACTGTAAACACATAAAAAATAGACTGAGGCACTGCCATTGATATGCCACTTCAGCATTGTACTGCCAGTTATTTACATGTAATGGAAATCATAGCTGCATGCCTGGTATTGTCATTATATGAAAAGTAGATCCCTTACATTGCCAGTTGCTGTGATAATCCAGTAGTCCAATAGATGCAAGTCATCTTTAGTGCACAGGAGCATTAATGCTTTAATGATGATGATTTGTTATTCATATAGCGCTTTTGCCAAAGCACTGTACATAGCTCATATTTACATACAATTATCATACCAACCGAAGTTTGTACTCATGTATCAACCTTGTAAGAATGAAAGGCTGAGTTGGCCTTGCCAACAGATCACAAACATATCACAGCAGTGAGCGTTCAGAACTCTGAGCTACCTTACCGCTTTGCCATTAAAAATGCAATGCCACCATAAGAAAGCATGTCAAAACTGGCTGTGTAATGTAGGTCAGACATGTGTTAACGCTTACCATGTCTGCTGTAGCCTTGAGGATGCACAGTAAAAAATGCGATGCCGCAGTAAGACATACCAAGACTGGCAGCACCAAAATACTAATCTAACCAGGTTATAACACTCATCATGCTTACTTTGTCATAACTGTCACAGTAAGGACTGGCTGCATGCAAATGACAGTCCAGCTGGGTAATTGACCATTCATGATTGCTTCATCAGAGATGACCAGTACAACATGTCAAACTACAGTAAGGAATGGTTAATGTAGCTGAAGCAAAATGCTAGTCTAGACACGTAATAAGACGTTTGATTCTCACTTCATTATAGATGCCCAGAAAATGATGCCATGATTCAGTAAGAAATGGCTAGACGGGCTGGACCCAAACGTCAGTCTATACACGTAATAACACTTATCATACTTACTTTAGTAGAGATCCCCCGTAAAAATGTCATGCTATAGTAAGAAATGACTAGACTGGCTACACCCAAACATCAGTCTAGAAAGGTAATACATGCTTCTCATGTGTACTTTTTTATAAATGCCCTATAAACATGTCACGTCACAGTAAGAAATTATTATACTGGCTGAACCTAAATGTGAGTCTAGCCACCAACACATATCATGCCTGCTTTATCATGATATGAAATGATATGATATGATATATGATATGATATGATATGATATGATATGGCATTTATAACACGCCTATACACAGGTGTTTCAAGGCGCGACGAGGCAGGGAGGGCGGGGGGCAACAAAGGGAGGACAGACAACGATCCTACTAGGCCAGGCGTCATTCAGATCGCGCAAGTGCATGGGAGGGGGGGAAAGGAAGTGTGCAGGGGGACGGGAGTGGGGAAAGTGCAGTACATGGGAAGTGGAATAATAAGAAACGTAAACAGCCAGCTGGTGGCAAGTGCAAGGAAGTGCAGACATAAGTGCTGGTAAGGGGACTGAAGGGATACAGAAAAAAACAGTCCCCAAGTGCAGGGGTTGCCAGGGAGACAGTGCAGGTGGGTAATTGACGGGGCCTAGGCCAGAGATCAGAAAAGGTGGCCAGGTAACCAGAGCAATTTCAATCAGGAATTCAGCAAGGGAGGGGAAGAGAGAAAGCAGAAGCAAAGAGGAAGGTTTTGAGGTGTTTCCTGAACCAGAGATGGTTCTCCTCGAGTTTCAGGGAGGCAGGAAGGCTGTTCCAGAGAGAGGCCCCTGCCGAAAAGAGTGATCTGCCACCAACTCGTTGCTTGGAGAAGCGACTGACCCTAAGGGAGTTGGAGGCAGATGAGCGAAGAGCTTGAGAAGGAAGGTATTTAGGAAGAGAGAGTTGAAGGTATTGCGGCCCTAGACCCCAGAAGGCCTTGTGTACAATGCTGAGGGTTTTGAACTTAATCCTCGCAGCCACAGGGAGCCAGTGCAGAGATTTCAGTCCTGGAGAGATACGAGTCCTGGGCTTGAGGCCAAGGACAAGTCTTGCAGTCCTGTTCTGGATAAGTTGCAGAGGGCGGAGAGTGGAGGCAGGTAGGTTTAGACAGAGGCTGTTACAGTAGTCCAGCTTGGAGAGGACCAGGGCTCTGGAGACAGTGCGCTTCTGGGGGAAGCAGAGGAAAGGAAGAATACCTCTAAAGAGGTGCAGCTGGTAATGTGACTTCTTAGAGACGTCAGATATGTGAGGGGAGATGGAGAGTTCATAGTCGAAGTTCGACCCCAAGGTTTTTAGCCTTGCAGGTGGGAGTGGGAGGAGGGCCAAGAGAGACCGGCCAGAGAGCTGCAGGGAAGGAGGGAGTGGGTGTGCCAATGAGTAGAATCTCAGTCTTACTTGCATTAAGGCAGAGGGTGTTGGTGGCACACCATTCCTGGATGGCAGACAGACAGTCAGAGATGAGGGAAGGAGAGGAGGAGGCAGAGGGTAGCCTGAAAATGAGCTGTGTATCATCCGCATAGCACTGAATGTTGGGACAGAGAGCGGCGATGCAGTGGGCAAGGAGTGCCATGGACGACCATAGTGTGGTAGAATGCCCCCCAACCTTCCCCACCATCCTGACTCTTCCCATATCCCTTCAACTCTCCTCCTCCAACCATAAACTCAGTCCCTTGGCCCAGCATTTCCTCCATGTCTCTCTTCCTCATCCCAGTAGTTAAGTATGAGGAAAGGTGCTTCATAGGAAAGTACTGTGATGAGGAAGAGTAGGACTACGAGTAATGAAGATTACAGGTACGAAATCTAGGTATTGAACATAAGCACACCATACACATGCTCATTTATACTGCACCATCCTCCATTCACTCACACTTCTAGCCACCCATACACAAACATTACATAATATACATGCACACACAGCCTTTCATGCATGCACGCACGCACGCACGCATGCACAGAGACACACACACATTTTAAACAAAACCATGTACTAACCTTTTCCAAATCCATTGCTGCTCTGATGAGGAACTCCTCTGCAGGCAGGCCTATCTCCCATATCCCACGCATGCAAGCAACCAGCTCTGTTTTCTGGCATGTGCAGATTAGGAGAGACAGAGCCTTCTATGTCCTTTGGGAAGTGGAGGGAGAGGCTTCCTTTTGAAGTCAGTCTAACTTCAAAAAGAAATTAAAACCGTAACGAAAATAATTTCTATTGGAAGCCAGACTGTCTTTAAAAATACATTAATATAAGGAGGGCTCTCGCATGAGAGCCTTCTTTACTTTCAATTTCCCCTTGCGACCCCTGGTGACCCCTAATTGATGTCCCTGAGTCTGGCAACAAGTCATTGGGCCTCATTAGGACCCTGGCGGAGAGGGTATTACGCCAGCGTAGTGCATGGCGTACCTCTCCGCCATACTACGAGTTCCCGTAGCGCCATGGAGGTTTTCTCCGCCTGGTTTTACCAGGCGGAGAAAACCATGGCGCTACGGGACCTCGTTGTTAATTACGCCACCGTATTTTACGGTGGCGTAATTAACTCCTTCCCCACTCCCATTATACCCTATGGGGCAAAAATGGGAATGGGGAAGGGCAGAATGGGGATTGGGGATTTACCGCTCCGCCGAGGTCGGAATGGGGCGGTAAATCCGCCAACCCCCATGGCGCTATCGGCGGCTTTCCGCCATGCTTCGCGGTGCATTTAGCACCGCGAAGTCCGCCTGGGTCGTAATGAGGCCCATTGCCTTAGAGAGGCAGTGCAAAGTTAGATGCCTGTGAATGGCGTTGGCGAAAATGGTGGAAAGTGTCAGGTTTGAATGTTGTAATCCATGAATCTCTGTGGGTGGAAAAAGTGAGCATTAATATTTGGGATAGTGACTCATGAAACCACTATATCTGTTGAATCCCCCTGGCAGCGTATTGACAATATTCATTTGAATCCATAGGTCTTTGTGGCTTTGTCAGTCCTGTAATTATCCCGGAGTACATAAAATGCTCACCAACTGGGTTCTCCTTTGCTCATTGCTTGACACTGTGACGGCAGAGGTTTTGTGTTTATGTAGAGGTTGACCAGTTTTCCCTACATAGTAGCCCCGCCTGGGGCATTACATGAACATAATCTAGTATACAATATTGCTGGATGCACATGTAAAAGGCCCCATAATTTTGTAGTCCTGCCATCTGGCGTACCTTGATTGTATCCAGAATGTTGTGATGTTATCATTTTAAAGAAAAAAACAACAAGCACAAGAAGATAAGGACGACTCAAGACAAAGGGCCTCATTACGACTCAGGCGGTAAGGGTTTTACAGCGGCGTAAACAGCGCCGACCCTTACCGCCTGAGTACGAGGTCCCTTAGCGCCATGGAGGTTTTAACACCTGCTTTTAGCAGGTGTTAAAATCCATGGCGCTAAGGGACCATGGAGTTAATTACGCCACCGTAATTTACGGTGGCGTAAGTAACGCCTTCCCCACTCCCATTATGCCCTATGGGGCAAAATGGGAATGGGAAAGGGAAAATGGGAAAATGGGGATTTACCGCCCCGCCAAGGTTGGAATGGGGCGGTAAGTCCGCCTACCACCATGGCGTAAACGTAGTTTACGCCATGGTGGTAAAGTCACGGCCCAGGCGGTAACTTACCGCCTGGGTCGTAATGAGGCCCAAAGACCCACAACAACATAAAACCAAAGTAACCACAAAATATATAAAATCATATCAAAATATTTGAATTTATAAAAATGAGTTCATGTTCTATGGAACTTTATTAAAAATCAAACGAATTTATCTGAAAACACCTACAATACAACAATTATATGTACCAGTCTTTTATCTGAAAAAAGGATGGCTGAAGGCCACACCCAGTACTCATTGGCTACAGGATTTGGCTATAATCCTTTCTAATGTACTTAATTAACTTATTTTAATTTTCCCTTAGTTCCTTGTAGGCTGAACTCTCCAGCAGGAAGGTTCCTGGCTGGTTGTGATACTATGTGCCTATGAGATTCGTCCTTAACTCAGAGGCGCAACGGACAAGCGCAGAAGAGACGGCATTGCGTGCAGAGGTTGTGCCAAAGTCTAGCCCATCTGTGCTTGTCTGGGCTGTGTCAGTGCTGCATCAGAGCTCTGGGCTTAAAAGCTGCAGCGTACTCTGGTTCCAGGGGTATCTGTAAGAACATCTCGTGAGCAGTTGCTCCATCTTGCCTCTTCTGATACCATAAGACTGGTTGGTTTTATTTCATGTGCTTCTTCTAATAGGTTGTCAGCTCCTGCTGACAGCCTCTCCTGTTTATTGCTGAATGCATGCTCCATGATCGCTCATTCGTTAGCATGCTATGATGTACTTTGGTATAATTCAACAGATATTGCCTCCATAACCAAGACTTGGCTGTGTGACTAATCTGGTCCAGTGATACCACAGGCACTCCCAGACAATTATAGCATTATTCAGCTTGACCGCACAGGCTGTCACCCTGGTGGTGGTGTTGCTTTGGTCCATAAATTGACTAATTGATAAGATAAGATTAATGAGGGCTGTGCTGCTTTGCGGCCTGCCGGCCTTTCCTCTTTGGTACAAGTATTTTCTGCCACAGCTGACTGTCTGGCCCCTTTCAAATTGTGTAAAGAACATAGCCAACCTTCAGATATTTGGTTTCATAAAGCTCTTAAACTGTTGAGGCTCAAACGTAGGCAAGTGGATCATTGAGTTCTATGTCAAGCCACTGCATCAGACCATAAAGTAATCTTGGCAGTAAACATAGGTTCTTCTCTGCTAAAGTGGGAACCAACCCAGGGAATTGTTTTAGCGTGTTTGCACCTTATCTTCTCCCCCTACTTCCCAGGCTGGAGTTTCTCCTTATCAGGAGCTTTGTGATTCCCTATCTCTTTTTTTCACTCATAAAATAATTTCTATTTGAGACAAAATTGTGCAATCCAGTTTAAAGACAGTTCTTTTTGAGTCCGTTCGTCCGGTGTGCGAGGCAGATTGCACTTGATCCGTTTTCCCTTTATTTTCTACTGAGGACATAGTGTCAGCTACTTCAAAGTTTAAATCAGCATCTCCCTCTGACTCTCCTTTGGTAATTTTCAAAGACATCATGACAGCTATTTAATTATTGGTAACACAGGCAGCTAATCAGTCCTGTCAGTCGGGTGCTATTCCTCCGGATTTAAAGCATGCACTGGTGATCCCTCTTTTAAACAAGTCTTTACTCTACCCAGGCCTCCAGATAAGGTGCGTAAAAGGCCTTTTACGCATGAAAATCTTGTAAATACGACAGCTTTATTATTTTCCTGTGTACATTTACACACAGGTTTAGAGCAGAGTGCAGTGCAAAGGTCACGTTACTAGACAGAAACCAGAAGGCTTCTTTTAATTTGTATCTACATGGATGTAATTGCAAGCCAGCTCTGAAACAGAATGTTTTTTCTTTGAAGCCTTTCAAAAAAAGAAACTGCACACTGTGATAAAAGGAATGCTTTCTTTCCCGTCAGCTTCTGTGTTGATGCTCATGGGGCAGACAGAAGCACTGTGTATATTTATTTTCCTAGAATTTTAGGATTGTCTAATTAATAAGATGGAAAACAAAGTTGCAATTGAGAATTCATATTTTGTAACAAATTAGGCTTTTTCCCAGTGAAATCAAACCAGTGATGCACAATTGTATTTTTCAGAGTTCCGGTGCTGTATGCATAATCATGTGGAGGAACATCATTTTTACACTTGTAATTTAATATACACTCTAATTATAAAAACAGTGTGTAAAATGATGACTATGCACAGTCTAGTTTACATCCATTCAACCTTGCAGTCAATGGGGTACATTACTATAAACGGTCAGTGGAAGCAGAGTCTTTGCTCAAGGGTGAGCGATTGTCATTACACCAATTACAGGTGTTCTAGCCTCTCAAATCTTCAAGACTACAATTAAAACATCCAAAACCTGACTCTCCAGGAAGTGCAAGCACTGTTAAAAAATAAACAAATTAAAGTTGCATTGGTAATTGAAATAGAAACTCAGCAAAACCTGTCCCTGTGATAATCCAGATAGTTATTTAACTTTATGTAGCGCTTCATGAATGGTTTGTCCCACATTTAGGCACTGTGATCATTATACCTCAGTCGATATTCCGTTAACCGACCTCTGAAGGATATTAACCAATAAGATAGCTCAGCCGGTTGTGCACTCTTTGCTGCAATCTGTGCATGATCTGTAGTTTTTCATCCTTTCAAGGTCGATAAAGGAGTACCAACTTTGGTTTGGTGATAATTGTGATAAATATGTTCTATGTACAGAGCTTTGCCAAACGCGCTATATAAATAACCATTAGATCGATCTCGAATTTCGCATGGAGTCCTTGCCTCTCTACACAGTTGTATCATAACATTGGCATACATTAGGTAGCAATAGCTTTAGAAAATTAGGACTTTCATTAAACCTCAAAAGACAATTCTGCTATCGAACCTCAAAACACACAATACAATTTATGTTTGCTTTACTATGTAATTGGCTAGGTTTTTGTGATTTAAATATATACAGGAGAGATCAAATGGATAGACATTAGAGAAATAATGAAAGGTGTATTCTGTGACAATGCAGAAACCTGCCGCATAGTAATGATTTCCATACGGTTTTTGTGCATGTCCACTGTATGTCACATACATTTTACTCTCTTGCAAAGGAGAAAAGTCATTGTTACTCTATTGAAATCACATTTACTCTCAAAGTTTAAAAATAGGGAGTAAAATAATCCCAACTCAAAATCTAATCTGGAGCACTGACTCTACCCTTTGGTTCTTGCTCATTTATGTCATAGATCTTTACTTTCTTTCCTCATGAAGCGTCTTGGGTCTTTAATTTCTCCTCTTCTTAGTTCATTTCTTGACTCTTCTCAATTTCATGATCATTTCCAATCTGGTTTCTGCCCTGACCATGGCACCATGAGCGTGCTGGTCTCTGCTGTTGATAACTTAACCCGACTGTCGGATCAGGGTGGAGGAGGGGCTCTGATATTGTTAGATCCCTCAGCTGCCTTTGATACCATCGACCACTCCATCCTGCTTGATTGCTTAGCCAAGGCGGTTATAGCCAGGTAGGTATTACTTTGGCTTACATCTTTTCTATCTGGTTGCTCTCAATTCCTTTCCCTCTCTTCGTTTCATTCTTCTTCTGTACCTCTGTTTTGTGGGGTACTCCATGGCTCTGCCTTGTCCGCAACTCGATTCAATGTGTACATTCAGCCACTGGTTAAGCTGACTACCCCCATTGCCTTCGATATTATTCCTACGCGGATAACACTCAGATCATCATGTGGCTTGATTTATCTCAGCTGAACCCTGAGTCTCAGCTAAGGTATTGTCTTGAGGCTGTGGGTGCCTGGATGGGCAACAACTCGCTGCAATTGAATGGGGACACGATTGAGGTCTTGGTGGTTGGTCCACCTTCTGCCACTGCCTTATGGACTCCTTCTTTCTGGTCTTCTTCTCTTGATCTGTTTCCTTTACCAGTCCCTGTGATGAAGGAATTAGGAGTTAAGCTTTCATCTTCTCGCTCGTTGGTAGTCCAGGCTTCCTCAGTCTGTCAAACTGGTTACTTCAAACTCAGGGTTCTCTGTAAGGTGCTGGTTTTTATACCTGCTCAGTTCCATCCCCTGTTGTTGCCTCCTCGGTATTGAGCACAGCAAATTACTGCAATTCTGTTTTCTTGGCACATCCCAATGTAGCGGCCAGAACAGTGTCTCGGATTCCTCTATCCATGCATATCTACCCGATTCTGCACCGTCTTCACTGGTTTCCTATTATTTATAGGGTACTGTTTGAATCTTTGTGCATTGTGCACCGTGCCTTTTATGGTTCAGGGGATGAGTATCCCCAGTCCAAATTTCGCCCTTTTGTGCCCAATCACCCCTTTTGTTCACAAGCTTCCTACACCATTCAAGTTCCCCACATGATGCTGGTGTGGCTTGTTGATCATTCCTTTTCTGCAGTGGCAGCCAAGCGATGGCACTCGCTGCCTCACTACAGACCACTTCTCTTTTCAACGATCATTGAGGACATTTCTTGATATGTATATTAACCATTTCTTCACTGCTTCTGTTGTTTCAGTGCCAAGATGTCTTCAGGCAAATGTCTTTACTATAACCTTATTTGACATAACATAATATGTCCATTGAAATGTGGACCTGCTAATGACCCATAGCAGTGCACTTCCAGTAGCTTTTGGAGATATCCTATACAAGGGCGAAACTGCCCATAGCCTGTGACTTCTTTCGGAGGTTTGCAAATTCCTGGTGCAGTGCCAAAATCCATGCCCTGGCCAAAGAGGCTACTTGCCTTTGAACCCAAAATGTGGCTATGATAGCCTGTTTTGGCCAGACCCAATTTCCACTTCGGTTGTCTAGGCTAAGCCACAGACAATGTGGCCACTAGTTGTGTGCACAAGCCCTGGCCAGTGGCTCTTGGGCCTGTTATCAAAGCATAGTGACAACTGGGAATAGACACAGCGAAGACCATGTAGACACTTCCAAAGAATTGTTTGGGGTAGGTCATGGCTGCAGCCCATGTCTAGACAAACTGGTCACTGGCCATGGCCACTAACCCATAGACAAACTAGTGGGGCGAAATGGACCCTTGGAATGGACAACAGGCAGGAATTCTGGCCCCATGGGATCGCTTGGTGTTTCCCTGGGTGATGATAAAACTGTATGTCACGTAAAAAACCAAACAATGCCCCAATCAGAGTCACCATAGAACAGTGCAAGTGACCACTTCCGCTTGTGTTTGCCCAGATCATGGCTGAATGCCATTTCCTGTTCAAAGCTACTGCTGGCAATGCCCAACAGACTCATACATTGGCTCAGATAGGGCCTGCCAAGGCAGATTAGCAACTGGGCATGTATGCATTTCATTGTAAGTGGGCCTCAATGGCTTGGGGTGCCTGTGGAAGGGCTGATTGCTTTTTACCCAGGCAAAGTGGCAATGGTGCAATACCAAAGGTATAGTCCAGTGTTGCCATCAGGTGGCTTGGTACTGCTTTGAACAAGGCCAAAGTACCTGCTCTTGGAAAGCAGTCAACCCTGGACATGGAACAGGCCATATTGAGTGGGTGTATTGCGTGGTTTGCGGATTCCTGGCGAATATATGAAGACCAGGCCCTGTCAATTGGGTGGCTCAGTGGTGCCCAGGGCAGTGTCAAAGCCCTGCATTGAGCAACGTGGCACCACTGTGCATTGCTGCATGGCACGACCAGCTGACACGTCAGATGGCCCCATTGCAAAGTAGCAAGCCATTAGAGAATTCTATTGAGTGAGCACCACTTAGTTTGTTAACATATGATATTGTGCTTAAAGATTTCTTCAGGTCATTTGGGCCGTACTGGAAACCCCCATGCACTCAGGGTTGTAAAAATGCAAAAATGAATTCTAAAAGCATTCTGATAGAAACCAGGCGACCTTCCAATGGCCATGGCTGCCAGAATTCTTGTAACTATTACATTTCAACAATAAAGTATTCCGACCATGTTGTAAAAGGAACCATGTTTTACGATGCATTTAGGACATGCTTCGTTTTTCAAGGATCTGAAACAATTAATAAAACACAGTAGTAAATATCAAACATATAATATACTGATGCAAATCTATGTTAATAGAAAACACCACAAGGTATCCTGTACCTGCCTGTCTGCGCAGTTAAACATGTGTTCTGTAACAACAGAAAAGAAGAAAGAACATGACGTGATAGTTACACACGATTAACTAATGAACATGTATTGCATTGTTTAATACGATATATACTGAAAACATGACTATATATTAACACATACCTCCACAACTGTGATACTTGAAATTCACATCCAAATCTTAAGGTGTTCCCATTTCTTTCATGCTGTCTCAACCTTTGAAAACAAATTAAATCCTAAGAATCCTGCCGTAAAACTGAGTTTGCCTGAAAATATTACTGCATGAGTATAAAGTGAGGAGTATATATAAAGAACAGTAAAGGTACTGGCCCTCATTACGACCCTTGCGGAAATCAACCGACCGGACCGCCATAGCGTAAATAGCGTTTCCGCCATTGCACGATGGAGCAAAGTGCGGCTCATTCCGACCCATCGGGCACGAGCACCACGCCATGGCGGAAGTGCAAAGTCCGCGATGGCGGAAATGACCCCAAAACGGCCAACACCGCCGCCGTACGGCGCCCTAGGTGCAATACCGCCACCCATCTCAGCGGACACCGCAGTGAGCGCCAACCGGAAAGTACGGTGACCGTAAATATACGGAAACGGAAGTAAAAGCATGGTCCCGGAACGGGAAACATCCCGCCGTACACCTATAAAACCACAAATTCCACACAACCATTAAAAATACTACCCTGAGACACATCCCAACCCGTCATCCACCCTAGTGAAACCAAGAAAAATGGGAAAAGTAGCGAAGAAAGCGTGCGACCGCAAGCGGCAGGTCCACTTCTCCCGTGAGGAACTCACGGTGCTCACGGAGACCCTCCAGGAGAATGCTGCCGTCGCCTTCTCCACGCAAATGACCAGGACGGCACTTGCGAACAAGAAGGCCATATGGGCCCTGGTGGCACAGCGGGTAAGTGCGGTGGGGACCGCACCCCGCAACCCACAGCAATGCAGAAAGCGATGGGACGACCTGCGGATACGCGTCCGTAGCATACTTTCTGCCAACCGCAACATTGCCACAGCTACCGGGGGAGGATCGGAATCACCCATCAAGTTGACCCCCTGGGAAGAAATCTGTGCATCCACCATCGGAATGGAGAGCATAGAGGGAGTCGGAGGGATGGAGAAAGGAGTGCAGACATCCGAAGAATCAGGTAGGTGTCCCAGAGAAAACAATGCCAAAACCACAATGTCCAATCATGTGAAGTACCACGTGCCCACATAGTGCAACAGGAACACATGTCCAGGAGAACGTCCACATACATAGGCCTGATAGAACACTTTAAAACTCACATCAAATACATAAATAATTAAAAATCCTAAAAACACCCTCTACACGTGCAGCAGGCACACCCTAACTGCAGGCTGCCAAACAACTGCACCCTCACTCCACACACAAATGAAACCACCTCCAAGGCCCCGACCCAAATCACCCTCAGGTACCACCCCAATGCATGAGATACATTGCCATTTCAATTCCCACAGACCCATTAATAACGCTCGCCCTCCTTTACTCCACCACAGGGTCCGATCCAAACGACGAGCTCCAGGACACCCCTACCAGCACACCTGCAAAGAGGGCCAAGACCAACGGCCAAAGACCCTCCACCTCAGCTGCACGCATCAAGACACGGCAGCAGCACAAATCAAGTGACAGCACACAGGAGGGAACTCCAACAGGCACCCCAGCAGCCAGCATGCCCACAACACCACCACCACAGGTCCCCCCAATGGATGCCACAGTAGGCACTGCTTCTGGTGGCAGCAGCACCATAGGTGATACTGCATTGATGGCAGCATGCTCCGACACAGAAAATGGGGATGTCGAAGTTAGATCCATCCATGACCTGTCTCAATCCCCCTGTCTGTTCCATCCCGTACACCATGAGGATACCACGCAGGGGCACCCACAAGACGACGACTGGCCATCCCCCACAAGCCCTGTGGCAAGGCAACATGAGGTGATCAGCCCCTCTGTGACACCACCGCAAATGGCCATGGCCCAGCAGAGGCAACAGTCCCTCGACCAGGTGATCGTGCAACAGCAGCAACTGGCCACGCTCCTCAAGGACCATGCTGATGAATGTGGGGGTACCAAGGCAGCCATAGAAACATCAACTGAGACACTTAGGGCAGAAATGGAGAGAAGTACAGAGACACTAAGGGCACAAATGGAGAGTAGCACCGAGAGCCTGAGAGTACAAATGGAGAGAAGCACCGAGAGCCTGAGAGTACAAATGGAGAGAAGCACCGAGAGCCTGAGGGGCGAACTGCATGCGACGTCCAAAGACGTATGTGCCGAACTTGCCGCAGTGCGCCGTGTGCTTACTGAGCTCTCACAAACCCTTAGGGACATGCATGGACGTGAGCAGGCAGAGACATCATCCGTCGCAAGTTCCGTCCAGGGCAGCCCCCAACGTAGATCTGGGAGGAACCTGCGCTCCACAGGCAGGGGTACCCCTGATACCCGCAGAGGGGGCTTGCAATAGCGACAGGCCACTGACAATGAGCATCTTTGGACACTGGTGTTCGGGGGGGAGGTAGGAGGGTGGAGGGGGTGTGTTGGGCTCACTTGGGTGGCGGGTCGATAGGGTGTCTAACATGATATCACATATGCCATAAACAATGCACGATCATGCAATGAGATGTGTGGACATTGATCTTTGTGTACGAGGCCATTATAGGCGTACAGTCCATATTGTGCATGTTCCAGACACACACAGTGCCACGAGTCCCGTGTCCATGTATCAGCCACCAGGCGTGAGTGCTAGAAGCATGCATCTATGAGATGCTGACGAATGTCACGGCCCTCCTGTGCCTCGCAGACTCCTTGAGGTGCTGCCACATCCCCACCCTCATCATGACCATCATCAGGTGCTTGCAGTTCTGCGTCAGGGGGCATGGGCACATTTCTACGTACGCACATGTTGTGTAGCATGACACATGCCATGACCATCTTTGCAACCTTCACATGGCGGTACAGGAGTGCCCCGCCAGACCTGCTGAGGCAGCGGAAACGAGTCTTCAGTAGGCCGAATGTCTGTTCTATGACTACACGGGTACGTGAGTGGGCATGGTTGTAGTCCTCCTCATGCTGGTCCCGTGGGTTCTGGACTGGTGTGAGGAGCCATCTCTTCAGTGGATACCCGGCATCACCTGTATGTGGACAGGAGAGGAATTTTGAGGAATGCCATTGCTACGTACGCACCCCCCCCCTTCCTGCCAGGTCATTGCCGCATCACATACCCCACATCATCATGCATTAAATGAGACTCACCGAGTAGCCAGGATCTGTTCCCTGCGTGTCGCTCCATGTAGCGTGGTATAGTAGAGTTCCTCAAGACCATAGAATCATGGGTTGATCCAGGGAATCGGGCACAACAATGTGTAATGATCCTGTTGGAGTCACACACCATTTGTACATTCAGGGAATGAAATTGTTTTCGGTTGCGGTACTGGGCCTCCATGGCATGTGGGACGACCAATTCCACATGGGTGCAGTCGATGGCACCAATGCAACCCGGTATGCCGGCAAGTGCATGGAATCCCACTTTTGTGTTGGTAATTTCCTGCTCCGAGCGTGGTAGAGAGATGTAGTCGTCTGCGTGCTTCAGGAGGGCTTCGAGCACTTGCAATAGTGTCCGTGAGAACAGTGGCTGTGATATGCCATGCAACTGTCCGACTGTGTGCTGGTAGGTGCCTGTGGCCAGCAAGTGGAGTACAGACACCACCTTCAGTAGGGGTGGGATGGCGGTTGGGCTATCTATCATGCTGACAAGGTCAGCCTGTGTCATGTCCACAATGGCGGTTATGGTGTCCCGGTCCAAACGGTAGAGGGTGTGGATCTGCTCATCAGTGAGGTTGAACGGATGTGCTCGGAGGCGTGGGATTGCGGGCTGCCTGCGTGGTGGTAGTGGCTGTGCTGGCGGCCCTTGCTGGCCCTGCCTTGGCCTCCTCCTCCTCCTGCGTCTCCGCCGTGCGGCCGGTTGTAGTTGGTGTTCGTCTTCCTCTTGAAGTTGGAGTACTTGCAGTGCTATCAGGTCCCCCAGGGCCAACAAGGCTAGTCCTGCCGGTAGCATTTCGGAGTGGGTGTGGTTGTGGGAGGAGACTGGGCGTGCAATTTATGTGTTTTCAGGCTGTATGGCCTCCACCTGTGGTGATTCATTCCACCTGTGCAAGCTGCACTCCCCTTTGGGCGAGCACGTCCCGCACACAACGCTGCAATTCGACGAATGGCATCTTGCTATTGCAATCATGTATTTGTACCCGATGGCAGTGTAACATTGGTTGATATGTTCATTCGGCTATGGTCCCATTGTTTCACATACTATCTTTGCAGTCGCGAACAGACTTGTGAAGGGTCAGTGGAACGTAGTACTCGAGTAACGGTGGACCCTCATGCAACACTGTACCGAGCTACACCGACGGGCGGGGCGTCCCATTTGTGAGTGAAGGCAGTTGCCATTTTCACACACAGCCGCACTAGATGGATTAATTTGTGATTTCAAGCGGCCACAGATGCCTTTTCGACGTGATGTTGCAAATGAGGAATTCGAAGGGCGGCGCTTTCGGCTTTCAGCTAGCGGCGAGGAGATGCCCACAGGTCTGACTGCAAATATAACGTTCTATTGTTCAATGTCCTTGGGACAGGGGCCATGGCGAGGATGCAATGATTGATATGAATAGTTTGGGATGCGCAATGGCGACGTGGGCGATGAGGCCGGACGTTCCCAAATACATGTTACTTCACAACACTGGAATTACGGGCTGGGGCACAGTGGATTTAGCAGGCTGCATAACGCACAGACTCAATGGAAATTTCACATGTTATGTGAGTATGGAAACAGGCGTTTTCTTTACGGGATGAGGGAATGATGTATGGATGCATGGACAGATGATTTGATACAGAGTTTGCCATGTACAGGGCTTCTTGGAATCTATCCGCCTCCCCTGCGCTATGTGATGCAGGGCTGCCATAGTGGGACCATCGTCTATCTGGCCTTGTTGAGCCCTCCCTGTCTCGACGCGCCTTCAGACACTTGTGTCTATGCACGTTACCAATCCCATCAGATGGATTCTGTTTTAACAGATGCATGCACAGGTACACTCGTTTGTGATAGTGTTTTCACCTCGATATAGATAGTTATGATTCGCAAGTGGTTTTTGGGTGGTGATGATCCTTTGGAGTGGGCTAGCATGCATATGGCTGTGGATTTGGTGTGATCATTGAAGTGAGTAATTCAAATGTAGTTCTGATGGCCATACTATTCTTTTTCATTTCATTTGGTTGACAGGTATCTCCTCCCCTTTTGCCACTGCCATCTGTATGCTACTCCTGCAGATGGATTTTACTCCCGACACCTGCTGCTTCGTGTTAATCAGTGGACCAGCATTACGATCTTATGGGACGATCGCCAATGGCCCACATGCCCTTACGCAGTACTAGTGGCTAGGAGCAACATTTCGGTCTTTCAGCTGGACTAGTGCCTCCCTATTGGGACGGCCCTGCGGTTCTAGGCGCTTCCATGTTGCCTTTTCGGGAATGTAGCACCTGTGTACCATGAAGGAACAGGGCGTCACACAAGAAGTAGCTGGTCATTTATTGCGGATGCAGCCCACAATAAGGAAATATGTTTTGGAGTTCATGGCCTAATGGCTGTATGGGCTTGGAGAATTTGTTGTGCATTAAATTTCTATTCGGATATGAACCGTGTAGCGTTCTTCTTTGCAAGTGATGTGGCATATTACTATTTGGGGAGCGATGTATTGTGAGGAGATCTGCATTGGGTTCCAGCTTCGGGGTATAGTTGCGTGGTACTGTGCTGGGCGCGTTTGCCTACGAAGCCCAGTGAGGTCAGGGATAAGGGCTGCCATTATGACTGTTTTGATGTTGTCATGCTCAGGGGCGGGGGATTAGCTTTTGTGTAACAGATGCCGGTCAGCCAGTTGGATTGGTGGAATGATGTGATTATCGGAATGTTGCTGGTCACAGGTGCCTGTGTTTGCGTGCGTTTCTTGGTGGGAGACTGAGGTCATGTCCATTTGTATAGCTTCTGTATTCGTGCCATCTGTGCCCTGCAGCTCCCATTGGGCCCTCTTGAGATTCATTTGTTCGTTGGCAGGCATGGATGACTAGTACATTTCACTGGTTGCATTGTGTGACTTCATTGCACCTACGGGGGGTTGTACAATGTGGCCAGGGAGCGGTGTACAAGCACTCAGTAGGGCCGTTTACGGTTGGTTCGCGATGCCGTACTTCTCACCATGGCGGAATGGTACTTTCCGCCGTGCTTGATGGCGTTAGGTGCATGTCCGCTAGGGTCGGAATTCGCGTACCGTTGCGCCATGGTGGTAATTACGGTTTGGCATGGCGCGTGCGCGCGTACTTGGTGCAGTTAGCGTTGGCGTTCACTACGGTGTCGCTAATGGCATCGTACTTTGCGGTGACGGGTCATGATCGCACCGAGCGCTATTCGATGGCGGTATTGCATTTCCGCCATCGTTTTTCGATTTCCGCCAGGGTCGTAATGAGGCCCACTGTCAATTACCTGGATGTAGTTGTTAATTAGATGAAAACAACTCGATTCCAAATGGCAGTTCAGGGAAGTGCTGCTCAATGTGCCTAACTTTTAGCATGTAGCGCCACGATTTTATATGGCGTGTCAAAATATACCTCATTGTGACATCATCAATGCGATGACGTCAGCACGTGGTCACCTTGGGGTAGATGACAGAATCTGTGTGAATAACCATACCGTTCTTTCATTCATGTATGCAATGTGCGTGGCAACACGTCGTGTTAAAGATATAAAGAAAATCTCTCAGTTAGAAGCTATGTGTATCTTCCATGAGAAAAGATAGAAGAATATATCGATACATATATATGGGTCAGTCCAGTTAAAGGCATCAAAGAGTACATGATTTGAAGGTAGATCACAATAAATTAAAAACGTATCTGAGTGGTTCGACCATTACATGCTAAATATGTCACACAAATATTATGACATCTCTCAGTTGGGGGCTATGCATGTCTACCATATGAAAACATAATAAAATAAACTAATAGGATCTCAAGGCTGATGAAAGTTTATACTGCCTTTGTGGCTGTCCTACATGTGTTTATTAAAGTTCTACATGCATAACCACTGTGTGCTCCATTGCATTCTTCCTGACAATGTCCTGATTAAGACAAGGTAGTCATCGGGAGTTGGGCAGTATCCCGGTGGTAAATGCGCCGGGATGCCGCCCAACACCATTAGTGTTACTGCCACATTTTTACCACTCTGCCCAACCCGTGTTGAGGCCCCAAGTCTAAATATCACAAGTTTGAACATAGCAATACACATGCAATCCAACTCTTTGAAATAATGCAATGATATGTCCAATTTTTTGTAATAAGGCAATGATTTGTCTCAATGTATACCTTAAACCTATAACACAGATCCAATTACACTCTTCATTCATCCCTTCTGGGATGAGAGAGTTAAGATTCTCAATCACAAAACATTCTCTCTGGTCGAGAGGTTTGTTGATGCCTATTCTACGTGTTCCTTTTTTAATCACTTCCAGAATTTGAAAACGCATCTGTCATTTGATGTCCTACTTCCAAAAAAATGACAAAAATATCTGTGAACATTTTCAAACCAAAGGATATCCTGAATCCATCATTACAAAGCCAAACAGAAAGCTACCAGCAACAGACAACATGATCTGTTGTTTCTCTAACCCAAGACTGACTGTACTCCATGTTTATACACTATGAAGTATTCTGGCCATAGTCGTCACATTTCAAGTCTTTTGAAAAATTGGAGACTAATCCAAATAGATCCCCAGCTGTCCAAACTCTTTCCCAAACCCCCTATGGTCGCTTACAAATGTGGCAAAACATTTGCTCACAAATGACACATCATCCTGTCATGGCATGACGTCATGACGTTACAACGTCATCACGTTACACACACATGTATGAGGTATTTATAGCTGCCATTTTTAACAAACTCCCATATGTTTTTACTTGTGTATGGATAACTACTCACCTATCTGGTAAACTATTTGCTTTAACTGTTTACAAGTGGGTGATATATCCATCCATGAAGTGAACATTATATGGCGCAGGTAACACATGCCAAATGTAGGTAACAATTATGTTTTTTTTACTTCCTTTCTTTTTCGTATTTTAAACCTATGGAACCTTATATAATTGATTTAACTACCTAATATCTACAATACTTACCATGCAGGTTGCTGTTTAGATTCTTCAATTAAATCACTTGATTCTAGCAGATTTACTTTGCATGCTAAAAAGGCTTCTTCCCATTCTCCAAAAGTTATGCCTTATTATTCATGCAACATTATACGCCTATTTCACAAACAAGATAGTTTTGCTTCTACCTCCTTAGTCAAATAATATGTAATATTTAGATATATTTAGAACTACTAATGCGACAGAACATAAGAGTAGCAGAAAAGAAGATTTGACTTCTTACTCAATTTTCAGGTACATCTAATTATTATTTCACCTAATGGATTGTTCTTGAATGTAACCTTAGAGTGAAGAAATGTATATGGACTACTTTATACAATGATTTTATCTTTAATGTCCCACTTATCCTTACAATTATGCTCCTGAACAAGGGAACTATCCCAAAACACGTTGAGTTGTTAAACATAACATTTTAAAGGATCCTAGCTGATGATATAATAACATTTCATTTTGTAAACCATTATTCTTGGAATAACTTACTGTCTGAATGTAATGATACCTCCTTTTGAATTCTCATTATTTTTTACTAAATGCTTTTCTATAAATCTCGACTGTTATCAGAATGTTCGTGTTCAGGGGACGGAAGTATCCTAAAGCATGGGATACTATCACTGGCAGATTTGTAACTGATATCATAGATGTTACTGTTAGTCCCAGGTAGCATGATGCAGACCAGTTTAATATAAATAAAGGTTGGGGCTGTGCATCCCCAAATATTCACTCATTCACAGGGACCATGTCAGCAACATTGATGATGGAGAGGATTTGAATGACAATGGTGTTTATCCAGAGGCCATGGATGAGGCAAGCAATATGTTTTAGGAGACAGAGAGTCCTCTGGAGGACCAAAGGAAAGCATCCGACACATACCCAGTGTCATAGATCCCCAGCCCTCCACCACTACAGCGTTCCAGCTGCCTGGCCTTAATGACCAGAAGGAACTTACAACTTTGAAAAGACCAGACATGGTCACTGTTGGCCAAAGGAGCATCCTACAGTTTAGGAGTGGAGACACTGTGGTGTTGTTGGTATAGATACCACAGTCCTGTGTTAGGTAAGAAGCCTGCTGAGCTTCTTCCTGGACCCTGTGTTTAACCCAGACCAATGAACAGATACATACTGTTCTACTCCCATGCCCTGTACCCAAATTACAAACCACATTGCTGACACTGTTGTTTAAGACCTTGTTTGTAGGCTGACCGTCAAGGTGAAAAGCTAGCCACAGATGAAGAAGAACGGGAGGGAAGGGTTCTGATTCCTGTTTCTCATGGGGGGCTTTCCTGAAAGGTATCCAACGGTACGTAATGAATGTACATGAGGATTTCAAGGCACCCAATCAGCTGAGGGAGTAGCTGGTAGAAGAGTTTCAGGTACAAATTCAAGAGGCAAGCGGTGATGCCTGGCTTGCTATGGAGCAGACAACAAGATTAGCTTCAGCAGCCTACTTTAAGGTTAGGGACAAGACCGGATAAGCCCAAGATCTGGCCTCTGTTGCTGTGGCCTTGGGTGGATGCCTGATTGTCTTGAGAGCAAACTGCAGTTGCTGATGAAGGTGCCTTGCAGTCTTTGGCTAGGACCACAGAGGATCCCCAATTGGCCCATGAGCTGGCTTCTTGTGTTGTGCCTGCAGGCTCAGAGGCCTACTCTGGGGCCAGTGAGGAGGTCTGATTGGCTAGTGACCAGGCTTCCAGGCACAGACTTATATCTTACAGTACTGCCCGTTCCTCCTCTACTGCTGTGAGACTGTTAGAAAGCAGCAATGCTTCCCTCTGCCACCCAATGGTGGAAACTAGCCTACAGATAGCCTGTCTCAGATGGCATCATTTTGTCTGCTCACCCACCAGGAGCACTCCCTGGCCCTGATGCACAGACATATTTAGGGAGACAGTGCAGAAACTCAATCTCTTCCATCACTCTCTACCTCAGCATCTGGGCAGCAGTCCCCAGCAGAGATACCCACCTGCCAAAGCTCCCAACACATTCAGATTTCCCAGCCACCTACAACAATCAAGAAGGGCCAGGTGGACAAGCTGCCATGATGGGGAAAGTATTCCTGCAATCTCACCTTGACCACTTTCCATACTTAGACGTCACTAGGATTATGTTAGTCATTCAAGCTATATTTGATTGCTCTTCCCCAAACCGCCATAATAGAATAAATGTAATGCACGCTGGACTTCTTGGACCTCGAACTCTACCTGGAGAGGCATTCCTTCCAACACACCCAGAACAATCGACATCTATGAGGCTCACCATCACATCCACTGGAGCAGCATAGACATTATCACCATTCCAAGTTCAGTACAATCACTCATATAGACATTTGATTTGTTCATTAACATTATGCATTCTCAGTTGTGGAGTGGGGATTTCATCCATCTTGTTTTGATGCTCTCACCTCTATCAGTAGAAATTGTTGATGATCTACTGGTGCAGAAAAAGCCCATTCAAGTGGTCATGTTCAAGCAGAGGACCAGGTCGAGAAACCTGGGCTCCATTGTCAGTGTCTCTTCCTCAGCATCTTGATGCATGGGAACATTGCAGTGTATGGCGATGTTGGGCACCATTTAGCACATGGTCACTATGAGGTACACCTTCTCTGTCTGGTACCTAAAGGTACCACTAATCCTCTATAGACAACAGCATCCATTTTTCAAAACCCCAAAAGCATGCTCAGTGGTCTTTAGGTGTAGGCAGGCACATGTTTGAACCCCTGATATCTGGTTGTGGCATAATTCAGCAATGGAGACATCAGCCAGGGCTGTATGGGGGTATCCAGCCTTATCTTATCAGTGGAGTACAATATAAGGGTTATGGATGCGGTGCATTGGGATTGTCTTGTGGGATTGTTCAGTAACTTTGGAGGACGTTCAATTATGTTTCATCTGTATCTGTAGCTGTGACAGTGCTAGTTGACAATTCTCGTTTGCTTTGGGTACAAGGTGTTATTTCATTCCAAAATGACTTGCACAGCAGCCACTTTGTAAGAGCAAGGTAGTCCTAGGGTTTGCTGCTTTTAGATTTGGACATTATTTGATTGAATGACATTTCCCAGTGATAAAGGGTACAAATATGAACTTGTACCAGGAAGGACTGGAAGACATTATACAATTACAAATTTGAAAGTCTGTGGCCAGTATGTACTTATGTGCAAATTTGAGGAGTCCTTCGCCCAATGAGCAGCTGGAGAGGCGGGTTGGTTGCTAAATTTGGTAAGCAGGGTGAGGGTATATGGGATCTTCTTCCTTTGTGAAGGCTCATTCTGGAGACTTTCACTGAAGAGACGGCTTTTGGGCCCAGTGGGCCCAGCACTCCAGTGGAGATCGGCAAGTTGGGAATTGAAGTAAAGGTGTGCATATATACAGGAAGCGTAGTTATAGGTGATGGAGGGAACAGGAGTGTGCATGTCAAGTGGGGGTTCAGTGAGAGGGATTCACTGAGTTGAGGTGGTAGATGGCAAGAGCAAGGAAGGTAACATAGGCAAGTAGCACAAAATAAAATAGAGCAGAATGTAGCATTTGGTTCCATCCAGAATGGTGATATTAGGTACAGTTGGGAGAGGATCTGGGTAGCTTGAAAATGCTCTGTGTCACTCAGTTTCCTACTTTGTTCAATGTGACTGGAGAGTGAGCAATTGGCAAAGGGATAGGCATCAATGGTAGACCAGTTATATCTGTGAAGGGATATGGTTTTTCATTGAGTGCTGCATGAGGTATAGGTGTACATTTCTTCTATTGAGGTTAGATCTGGCTGTGGATTGAGTGGCTCATATACACGGGTGGAGTTCTATATCACTGTCTGAGATAATCCCAAACTTTGTAGGTGCGTGGGGGGGATGAGCAGATCAGTGGGATGAGTGATGAGAGAGGAAGAGTGGGGTTGTCGTTGGGGGCAGGGGGAAGGATGGCTTCCAAGTGTGGTGAGTTTAGCATAAGGTAGACCCGTTCCAACCAGTGTTACTTTTCATCAGGCAGTTTGTTTTACTTTTGAACATTGAAGGTGTTGTGTTGGTCTAAGGGTTGCATGTTTGTGTATCCTCGGGAGGCATACAATACTTATCCCCATAGGTATTTGGACTTTATTCAGGGTGAAGACAAATGTGTTGTTTGCTTAAAGACTGATCCCTAAGGTGGACCCCCAGGAGGAGGGTTGTGGACGAAGTGCAGGAGTCCCATGAGATGAGAAAAAGGCAGAGAGACACGAGTGCACCAATTAAATGACTGGGGGAAGGGATTGTCTAATGTGTCAAAGGCAGTTGAAAGCTTGGATAGTATGAGCATTATGGGGAGATGAGAGTGGTGGCCAATGGTCATAGATATTGCAATGCACATGAGTACTGTCCGTGTGGATTGGGTTGCTGCGCTTACTGTTGTAGTGTGCAGGTGCTTTGTTGAACAACATATCAGGCTTGTGTGCAATTGAAGAGAGTGGGTTAATGATCTGTGTGTTCCACTTCTATCCCAATACTGTCAGCAGGGTGAGTCCCATCACTGCTGCATTAGGTTGTCTACATGTGTACACAGTGAGAAGTGTGCGGCACCAGCAGGGCTAGAGGTGTGCAATTTCCCGCCGGCGGTAATAGCGCGGGAAATCTGCCAAACCCGTGATTTGGCGGATCTTTAAATGCGGCGGTTATAGCGCTACCCCCGCATTTAAGGGTTAACGCCAAACTCGTGATGAGGCCCATAGTCTTAATGACACATATCAAGTCACAGAAATGTCAAAGATCATCCGTTTGAAGGATTCCATTGCGGGTTGTCTGTTACAAGGACCTTGTTCAGAAATACCATATCGCTGTTTGTCAAGGTGCCCCACCAGTCCTCCGACACAATGATGGGAAGGCCCGGATCAATTAATCAAAATACAGAGTTCTAACCTTGGTCAGCCCTGGACAAAACAGCAGTAGATGCTTCATTGTCTCCACTTGACCAATCTCCAAGAAAAAACAACACAAACTTGTTTTTTTTGCTTGTGATGGAGACCTTGAGGCAATTATTTTGTGAGTTGGAAGCAAGTTCAGCCTAGTCTGTAGGAATTAGTTTCTAAGTTGTTTATTCGGGAATTTCCCCATATATTTTGGGAAAGTACCCAACTTTCCTACTTCATGATCCAGCTGCTGATACAATTTGTATGATGAACCTTTGTCCAGGGTTATGATCCAATCAAACTCGTACAGTTTTGTTTTTACTCTGCACAGGTTAGTTAATAGGTCTTCTGTAGTACAGTCAATGTGCTTCAACTTGAGGTTGTTAGCATCCACCCAGTCCTTCAATGGCCCATTGGTGCATTTCCCCATTTCATTGTACATAAGCGAAAAGAGTACCGGCCTCGAGGCCCTGAGACATTTCCCATATAATGTTAGTCTCTTCCATTACACTGTTGCCATAAGAGAGAGGGTACCTATTTCTCTTCTGAGAATCTTCTCAGGAGTCCCAAAACTTTCCTCCAAAATGCACCTTTGAGCTTGAGCCATAGGTTATCCCGGACTTTCAAAATTGCCTCTGCACCATAAGTGAGGGTTGGAACAACTTTAATTAAAAACAAATCTAAAACCGGCACCAGTGTGAAGCATCCATATTTCATATTTACTCTGGTGGCTTTGGTCTTATAATGGAGGAAATCCACCATTGGGGTTTCGACATTGCTGTTATTGGTCATGGTTGTCACATATTTAAATGCGGACACCTGTTCAACCTTTGTTTGGCCGAGGTGCAATTCGAAGGTGTTATGTTTGGAATTTATTTTCCTAGTTCTTTCTAACACCAAGATCTTTGTTTTCTCTGTGCTAATCTGAAGATAATTTTCCTCTTGGTATTTTCTTAGTTGATCTAGCTGCCACTGAAGATCCACAGGCATTTGATCTATTATGACTAGGTTGTCCGGAGTAGGAGCCAGCTTAGGTGAATCTCACCAAAACGAGGAGGAAAACGTATGATCATGTTGAGTGATAAACCAACATCTGCCAAAATAATTTTCAGAAGTTCTGTTTCCAGCGGGCAACACTGTGTTAACCCTCTAGATGTTTCAATTTCTGCCAACAGTAGACCAGATTGATGTTATCTTATTCTATTTGTGGTATTTCAATGAAGAACCATCAGGGGGTCTAAGATGGGCATTGGGCAGTTCAGTCTTCACAGTTTTTCCCACACACGTTTCCTGTCTACCTGATCGAACACCTGGACAGAATCGACAAAGGCCAAGCAGATCCTTGTCTTGCTTTTCCATGCCCTTCACTTTAGGGTACTTAGAATCAAGATATTAGCTCCAGTTCCAATCCCTCTCCAGAAGCCCATTTGAAAAGGGTTGTTACAACCCCTTATCTCCAACCATTCTGTTAGTTGGGTCAAGAGGAAAGAGCTGTAGATCTTTTACCGATTACATCAAGAAGGGTGATTAGACAATAGTTCTTAGGGTCTTCCCTGTCGCCCCTCTTGAATATCGGAACCACTATTGCTCTCCTTAAGGAATCCAGGATGGTATGGGTGTTGGTTATTCATCGAAGAGAAGTTTGAGGAACCTGTCCCATTCCTCTGTATGTTCTTTTAACATTGCGTTGGTCAGGCCATCGGGGCCAGGAACATGAGAGCCTGATAATTTCTGCTTCTTCATCATTATGTGTTCCAGGTTATGCAGGTTGTTCCAATAAGATGCATTCTCATAAGTCTCGATGATAGTTTGATTCCTCTTCTCTTCATATAGTTTGCTAAAGTGAGAGATCCAAAATTCATCCGGGATGTTGTTGGTTTGAGCTAGCCTTACATTCCCTGAACAACATTTTATAAGGGACTAAATGTCTCTCGCTTGTGTCCCACAAACTGTTTTTAACATAGTCTCTGAGTCATGCTGGTAGAGTTATTGTCTGCAGGCATGTAATCCGTTTTTATATTCCAAGGCAGCTATTTTTTCTTTGAGGATGTACTCTGGGGTCTTTGTTCGGCCAGCTCAGTGTTTTGTTTGCCTCATTATTTTTCTTGTTACCACCACGGATGTGTCAAAATAATGTAATGCTGTTAACTGACTTTTGGTTCTTTCTTTGTTTTTGGTGAAAAAACACCTCAATAGAGAAGTATTGTCCACCATGGAAACTGCTTCCAATGAGTCGGCACATTCAATGAGGGCACTGAAATATCTCTTTTAGAATCTGAAGCATTTTCGTCCTAGATGGTGATGCTGAAGTTCATAATTTCTCTGCCCAAGAGGTGCAATGAAATAGCTATTTCAATGTGGAAGGTGTAGCCCAACGTTGTGTGGTTTCCAATGTACTTTGGTATCTCATGGGTTATAGGGTTTTAATGTTTTAGCCCCATTTCCGTAGGTCGGCCTCACCACCTCGAGCTGTTCTTTTGCTGAGTTCATCCTCATATCAATGTCCTTGTTCTCCTCTGGTTTTTAACCATTTCCCACACTCATCGCTGGGATGTCCCCAGTTGTTACTTTAACCAGAGTAATATCAAAACCGAGCATTAAGAAACATTCTGCTGCTCCTAATAGCATTCTCTTTACCACTGGAGATGGTATGTGTAAGTAGACACAATCCGAGCGAATTTCATCCACATAATCAATTTTCCTCAGATCAAAAGATAAGACTTAGTGGACGTTTGGTATGCAGAGAAGTAGGTCCATAACGCTCTTTCTGTTCATTATGAGAGCGTCATCCTGCTCCACTATTCTCTCCAAATTCACTGAGTGGTTTGATTTTGTCATACCCAGCCCTGCTTGCGAGCGGTGGACTGGCTCAGTGGACCTTTCCTTCAGAGCAGACCCTGGTTTTGACGTTTCTGGCCAAGAGGGAACATATATCGGTCTCAGTCGCCAACTCCCATTTGTACCATCCTTCTGTCTAGAACAATCAAATGGGGCCGCTGGCAGTTCATATCCGGGTTTCTCGAAGTCACGCTCCTAGCTTTTACATTGTCCTCATTGTCATTGGTTAACCACACTGGTGTTTTCATACCTTCTCTAGGGGAGTCTTTTTCAGGATGCCCGACGACTTAGTGGTATTCTAAAAGAATTATCTTCCTTCTTTCTTCCAACGTCAAGAACTTTGGAGAAGATGTTGTAGCTATCGTGTTTACCTTCACAGTGTTGGTGGACAAGGTCTATAATGGCGAAAGCTTTCCTGGAGAAGGTTGCGAATCCCGGTCTGCCATCACCTCCTCCAATGAATATACAGACCTGTTCATAAGGTATTGATCATATCGGTCAACCACTTCTTTGCCTCTGCTCTCCAAGAACACAATAAGATCCTCTTTTTCAGCAGGCAAGATTGAAAGGCCAGGTGTCAAAACTGGGGTAAAATCTTGCCCCCCTGGCCATTTCTACCGAGGTCTACCGGACTGGTTGGACATTCTGGAGACTCCAGGAGTATTTTGACTTTGGTGGACAGTACAAAGGTTTTGTTAGATGTTTAGAAACACATAGGGCTGCAGTTTTTTTCTTCTTCCTTTTTTGCTCAAAAATCCCAAATTCTGTACTTTTAGAACATGCCAGGTTTTGTTCCTAGAGTAGAGGTTTGAATGTTAGATTCAGCATTGGTGGTGTCGGTGCTGCTCAAATCCTGCTGGTGAAGCCCTCCAGCTACTATTATAACCGTGGCACAGGTTTTGTGTCCCACTTGAGCACTTTCCCTGTTTGTCAGATCTGCCCGTTCCATGATGCCTGGTGTTGTCAGGGAAGACTGATCTTTAGTGGCTCCCTTGGACAAAACTGCGCTACCGTCTGCTTCAACAATGTTAGATTGCTTACTCTATGCAAGGCTGAAGTTGAGGGTACATGTGGGTGGACGGAGCCCACCCACCTTTTCAGATGGTGGATGCCATCCCCATCAGCTAAAAGAGAAACATTGAATGTCTTATTTGAATGTATGAATTTACGCTGACTTCGGGGCTCGAACTGCTGGTCGTCAGGTTCGCAGGTCGGACACGTCACCACTGCACTAGATCACCTGAGAAAAATAAACAACTAAAGGTGATATGTCGCATTTCGGCACTGCATGTTCCAGGGAAAACATTGGTATTGTTTCTTGGAGTATAGAACATGCACATCTTGAAACGTTTTTAAAAACATTATTAGAAGAAAACATCCTCTCTTGGTTTTGTGTATGTGTTGATATTATGAAAGGCAAATGCCATTTGTACTGTGCAATTTGGGGGGTTATGCAAAGCCAATTAATTGAATTGTTCATATTGTACCTTAATATGCTAATTTCTGGCGACATCACATCTCATTGTGTTTGTTAATGAGTACCCCACTTCTTTTTTTTAGGACCTGACCCCTGACTGCATGCAGAACTGTTCTTTTTTTGCAGCTCTGCACTTGTTCTCAACCCCTCTACGAATGATAGTTTTGTATGGGCCATTGCCAGAAGCAGAGTATGCTCTTTTAAGGTGTCATTTAGTGCCTGATATACTTTGCGAATGGTGCCATTGCTATAGTTGTTGAGGACATTATTGGTAGCAAGTCCGGTTTTGTGGGATGGGATCGGGATGAGACAACAATGGTCTAATTCTGTCACCCATTCTTCCAGTTATCAATGGTTTGGCGAAAGCCTCTGAAGATGATGATGATAAGTCTGAGGATTGCCTCCTGGTATGGGAGACAGGGGACACAGCCCTTGGGGGGCCACTCATGACTGCCAGGTCTTGGGGCTTGGAAGCAGAGAGACCACTGTTTGCCTCTACTTCATTGTCTCTTTAAACCTCGTCTATTATTGCTGCTGACTTGTCTGGGATTTGGACAGCCGATTTCTTATGTCCACAGCTTTTATTCTTACATCCTGTGCTTTTGGCTGCCTGGAAGGACCTGGTTTTCAAGGCATTCACAAGTTGTCCCGTCTTGTTTTTTTGAAGTTGGAGTTCAGGAATTTCCTGATTACTCATCCATAAATGCAGCCCCATTGTTTAAGTTAGGTCTAATCCTGGCCCCAGGTGGAAGCCTTGATGCTGTTCTAGACTCTGTTAAACTACTGTCTAATGGGAAGTTAGGTTTCGATTCCATGTTCGTGTTTTTTTTTTTTTTTTTTTACCACGGGATTGAACACTTCACCTTCTCCCTCCAAAATGTCTGCTTCGGAAGGTTTGCCTGTTGTATCCAAAATGTTGATCCAGTTTTCAGTTGAAAGAAGGCTGTTAATGTTGCTGCCAAGAGCAGACCTCCACCCACACCACTTCTATTTGATCTTATTGGCATAGAAGAGGAAGCCTCAAGTGTCCTCACAGATTTTGATATCACCTCTGATGCTGATGTGATTTTTTCCAGCAAGTTGGACAAGCCTTCCCAATCTGTGGCCACTGCATTTACAACCTGGTAGAGGGTAAAAGAGAGAGCTCAGCTTCCTACTCACTCCAACCATTCCCTCCTGGGTTGGGTGCACGGAATGGCCCCCCTGGGTGGCTGGACTGATTTATGCAGGGGAGGGACGAATAAGGTGTCAATGGGTTGAGAGACTTTCTTGGTCGGGAGGTTTGTAAATAGATCAACGTATCGAGAAGATGTTTGGGATGCTGGATTATGCACTTGTGCTATCACATTCACTTCCACCCTTTGAACGGCTGGTCCCCATATAGGCTCTCCTGCTTGATCCACAACACTCATTGATGGGTGCGGGGCGATGGTGAGGGCTGAAAGTTGTGATCTTTCAAAGCCAAAGTCACTAGCAAATGATTCATAATTGACCCTAAGACATCCTTTAGACTTCTCCCTACTGGTTGCATCACTCATGGTAGTCTGGCACCTCTCTGATTCTCTCTACTCCTCCACCTAGAGCCGGCAGGGTGGGAATTTGGTTGCAGGCCTTATTCTCTGAGGTCTCGGCCACCTCCACTCCTTTAGCCACCAGATGGACCGAAGGTGTAAGGTTCATGTGATACAACGGGGGGGGGGCACAGAGGGTGATGGACTGTGTTCTTTTAACAATACTGCTTTGTCTGCTTTGTCTGCTCTGTCCATAGAGGGTGGTGCAACACACGACTTAATGGATGGAAGCACAGTACAGGGGTCCTGATTTCTACCTGAGCAATCAGGATTGGACATAAGCAAGATGTTTAAAGAAGCTGTTTTCAGATTAAGCTTACCAACAGTTGTTGCAACAGTGGTTGCTTTTGCAGGGAGCCCTATTGAAGACAGAATAACCGGATCACCAGCTCCCCGCAACCTTGCTCTCTCAATATCCTGGTCTCTTCCATTCAATGCTTTAGTCCCCCAACTCAGCACTGGCACTCTGAACGCAGGTCTTATGATAGGTATTATGGAAATTCTTCCAAATTCTTCCAAACTGCAGTGTTAGTGTTAGTGGGCCTCATTACGAGTTTGCCGGTCCGGATACAACAGTACCAGTAAGCTTACCGGTACTGTTGTATCCAGGCCGGCAAACTCTGAATTGTGCTCCTGGGTGACTTTCATTCCACCAGGTCTGACCTGGCGGAATGACAGGCACCCGCGAGCACAGCAAGCCTGTACCACAGGCACCGTTATGGACAGTGCCAGTGCTACTGGCATCCCCATTCCCATTAAGCCTTCTAGAGCACAATGGAAATGGGGATCACCCTATTCCGGCACCTGCGAAAGGGCAATTACCGGGACTGGCAGGGCCGGAATACCCCAGTAATTGCCCATTCACGGGTGCCGGACTTTCTTGCAAGTTTGGAGTTAGTCTTGCCAGTTTTACCGGCAAGGCTACCTCCAACCTTGTAATGAGGCCCACTAGTATCAAGATAAGGTGAACCGATTTTTCCACACTGGTGCACTGCTACCAATCCGCACCAGGCACAAAGCTACTGAGCACATCTACTAAGCACACCAAAGCACACACCCAGTGTGAGTCACTGTGACAAAAATAAATTACGTCCTGGCTTGCTCACTGGGAGCATTGTTCACCTAACGGGACAATCCGCAGATAAAACGGGAGAGGCGGGAGGTGGGAGGGGTGCGGGGAGGTGGGTGAGTCGGTGCCTAGAATAGCAGGAAAAAAGGGTCCTGGGTCCTGAGTCCTGCGTTCTAGGTCAGATGCCCAGCTGCAGTACTCATCTCACTATGGCCAGTTCGTAGACAAGACAGTCGTAGTGCATAGAGCACGTCAGCCAGAGCGGATGCCAAGAATTGCTTCCAAAAAAGAACCCTATGGAAAGGACATAACGGCGTCCCAAAAGCATGTCAAGTCCCACACCAGCTAATTTGAAGCCGCGTCCGACACGTGTCGCATATCAAAATTGTTTCTAAAGTTGATCTATCTTGGTCTCAAGTGTGGGACATTGAAAAGTTTAGATTAGTATTACTCGTCGATATTTTGTTCCCACTTGGTTAGCAATGCAATCGAACTTTCTGGAAACAATGGCCACAGTTCTTAATGAGGGTAGTGGTTTGCCTTCGAGTCCCATGTATTACCCAAGGGGGAGTGTTTTGATAAATGTGATACAATTTGTGCATTTTAAATAATATGTATTCAGTCACACTGGTTAAATCTGCTATCCGCCTGATGAAGTAACTTATCAAACTGTCATCATGGGTCAAACAATTTGACCACTTTGACCAAAACAATTGCCCCACACTAGAATTGTGTGTTTTTGGTTCGGGCATAGGCCTATTGCCTTATAGTCCAGTCGGAGCCTGACCAAAACAACATTCAGACACGTTTCACACTAATAGAAAATACCTTTAGCTTACATCGTGGTGCTCAACATTTGAATGCAGTAATCTGTGTCCCCCATTGTAAGTCCTTTGGTTGGGCGCTTTCTTGCTAAATCAGTCTAAAAATGTTTGAAAATCATAATATGTTCGGACCTCTTAAATATATAATGGAATCAACTATATAGTTGCAGTTATCCAAGAGATAGGTAGCGCTTGCATAGCCCTAAAGATCTAACGTCATGATTCAAAGGAGTAGTTATATTCGTTGCTAAAATAAGTTACATATTAATATCTACAATGTGCAATCAGCATTTCCTTGACAAGTATCTATCTATTCATGTAAAAAGCAAGTCCTTTCCCCTTAAGAAGTGTACCTTTAGTCGTTCTCACACTTTGTATTGTGGCTCAATGCTGCCTCTGATTTATTTTGGAAAGCAGCCCTGAAAGCATTTCATCTTTGCTTTGACAGCTCTAACGTGTACACCTCGGGTGCATGGCTAAACAATATGTAAGTGGATTACAGAAATTGAGTGAGCGGTAGAAAGAGGATTTTTTTGCAAGTCGTCCCCAGTGTGTTGGATTTAAAAGAGAAAACAAGCGGCGGAAAAAAGAAAAAAAACAGTGTATTATGGGCAACAGCAGTACGCTTCATGAATCATTTTGATGTCCTGCCAAAGGTAAGCTTGCCACTGCAAAGTCGTTTCCTTCAGTTCTATCAATGTATTTTACAAAGAACATGACAGCCGATTTGAAGATAGTGGTCTGCTAACTAGAGTGCACCTGGAGCCAGTCTACGTGTGGCAGACAGAACCTACTGCAAAATCAGATTAAGGGGTTCCCATTGAGCGGTCAAATGGGCGAACAATGTCTACTACGCATCAGGATCATGGTGGCAACAACTCCAGCAAATGAGATGCTCACAATCTACTGGGAACAAGCTGACCATGGACCTATAAAGGCCTCCACCATCCGTAAAGGATTGTGATGACCTCCTGCACCTCTTTAATAAAGCTATGTTTAAATACTGGTGGACCATATACTACAAATCCCAGTGTGCTCTCACCCGTGCTGCATACACCTCTACTTGAACGCACTAGTGAGCCAGACCCAAGTATTGCAGACTGCAAAGACAGTGAATACATCCATACAATGCATTGATTCCTTCATGGCAACGTGGGCCAAGTGGCTTTCGTCAAATACACCCCTGATGTCAGTGTCATATTAATGTCCAGTGACACGCTCACAGGGTTGACATTCGATGCTCTGTGCAATGTATAGAACCAATTCTGGGTAAAGAGTCCCTACTGCTCTTTGGTTAAGTACACAGACGAATGACTGGTACCAATTGTATCTCCATTGCTGGTCAAGCGTGATCCATCAAAGTACCTCCAAAACTGTCAAATCATGTCATTTACAGCTATGTCTTGTACAGCCAACCTCATATGGTTGGCCTCCAGGTGCAAGTTCTTGTAATAGAGAGGAAAGAGTTGAAGTTAGTGGAGAGATGGTGATGCAAGATGTGTAACCTGTGTTGATATATGTACATCAGCAGCACCCATCTATGTGTGATACTGGGATTCTAAGTGAGTTGAGCTAGGACAAATATGGCCTGTATTGCCAGAGGTTTGTTATATCAATGGGTACTCCCAAATTTTTTTGTTATCGGGGGGTCTAGTCTCTGAAAAGGGAGATTCTTGAGAGACAAAGAAACACAACAGACTGACTACCCCTCTCTCTTTGGTCTTTCGGCAACACAGGTGTAGGTACTAAGATACTGTTACATCAATCTACAGCAATAGTTTTTATGGCATAACAACATTTATGCAGGGAAAATTTTTTCTCAGAGACCGTTAATTTATGAGGATATAAATCTTTTAATAATCAATTAAAAACTATATGTTTTTATATGTATAAAACTTGTACATGTGTGGGCTTTTTCATACGTCACTCATACCTTTCATAACTATACATTCATACTGTGACATAAGGGTTTAACAATTTGAATTTTCTTGTGGCATATTAGTCGTTAATAATATGCATGACAACAGGAAAAACGTTTAGTTTTTCTATAAGTCGACATATGTTTCGGCCCCTTGTATTAGTACCACCGTTGTCTACGGTAGTTTTAGGACTTGTTAATCGGCCATCTTCAGGACAGTACTGGTTTTTATTGAAGCTTTACGTCTTCACCTCTTTTTCTTTTTCGTACGAAAAGCCAAATCTAAAAACATAAATGATGTTTATGTTACATTGAGGAACGGTCTATACTCTTTTGGTTGTTTTTAAGATAATGGCCAGATGACTTTGCCAAGAACGCAGCACCCACCTGTGGTCGAAATGTTCTGTTCTGGACCACGGAGCTAAAGTTGTAGGGTATCTTCTATTTTACCCCTTGTCTGGAGCCCAATTAAAAAGGGGGACAGATGTAGGGAAGTTACTACCTTATATATATGCTAAAGTCAACATATCGGGAGGAGACATCCTCATTTTACATTTGGAAAAGAAACTTACATTAGGCTTCTTGATCTAGGTGAATCTTCAGAATTCTCTGCTTCTGTGCCACTAGATAAATAGTGGATGTATCGCAGCCGTTTACATAGGTGGCATCGGGAGTTAGTGCCTAAAGAACAAAGGCTCAATTAGAGGTCAATCTGGTATACTCCTCTTTCAGTTATTATCCAAAACAGTAGTGTTATTGCACTGCCTTTGTACACTTTCTTTGTTAATAGACTACTGATTTTGTCTTATGGATGATAGTCGAACTTCATATATCTATCTGATCTTATAAGGTGTTAAAAATTGTATCTATCAGTGACTTAACAACTTTTGTTAAGCGGGCTCTGAATCTGTATGTAGCCATTTCTGACATGAACCGCGTGTATGCGGTGATGTGGGCTTCTATGTTTCACTGTGCAGTGAATTAGTAATGGTTATTTCAAAGGCTCGTACCCATAAGGTCTCTTGTCTTAGTGATACAGATTTTACTTTGGGGGAGTGCCTCTGTGTAAGTACGTGCTTACTCGCACGCCGCCGGCCACTGGAATTTGACTACCTGCAGGAGTCGCTACATGGTAGCAAACTATCTAGCTTACCTCTGGTATTTCTTTGCGGCGAGTATTGTTTGAGTACTGACGATGTCCCTTCGTCTGTCGCTGAAACGGTAGACAGAGCCGAAAAAGGGGGTGGGACGTATAGATTTATATGCGTCACATGAACAAAATGCACGCATTATTGACGTGCGTTGACGTGAGCTACTTTCGGCAACAAAAATCGCGGCCATTTGTAAGCATATATGGCTAAACAGCGAAATTTAATTATATGCAAGATGTTGTGGCTGCTGTTTATACGTTTGATACCGCTATAGGCCACTTTGCTTGGCGAAGGATTAGTCTCAGGGACCATTATTTACAAAAATCAAATATGGAAGGTTCCACTGTTTTGGAACCTAGATCTATGTAAATGATTTTATCTATTGTTGCATAGCATAATTTGGCATTCTCATAGAGCAAATCGGATGCCGCTTCTGTATGTATGTTTTCTGCCTGATGGTTGGTTGTGTCAGGTGATACTGAAACTGATATTGTTCTACGTGCTGCTTATAGGCTGTCAGTTAGTTGACTTACTGATGTAGAAAGGGGTGTGCCTTAACATGATTTGATTCTTCAAAGAAAGGCACCCCATTCTACAGCTATATTTAGCCCCTTTTGGACAGTTTCCAGATTGTAAATCCATTTTTGTTCAGCTTGAGTGAGTATTTTATCTTTATTTCCATTGCGTGGCGAGGTGTGTATCACCTGGATAATGCACCATATAAAGTCTGTGCAGGGGGGCGTGGCCAGCGCTGATGGCGTAAAGACGTGACTGTGTGGAGCTCCCGTCTCGATCCTGGCCCAGATCCTTTACTCGACCTATATTCCCGACCCAACCAAGAGCCAAACTCACACCCAGGAGGGGGAGGCGATTCCGACCCCGCTCGGCGCTGGAACGAGAGGAATCGGAACCGGCGTTCCCGAAAACGCAGCCTTCGTACTGCTGCCCCCGGGTGAAACAAGATGGCGGACGGCGGCGAGGCCTGACGGAGGGACGGACCAAGCTGGCAGCGAGGCAGCGGGGAGATAACCCATCGGGCGCCGTCCCCCCTGTCTCGGAGTGGAAAGACCGGACACCTTTGCACCCTGCTGCTGGGGGCCCCCGAACACCCGAAAGAACCTCCGCATCGCCCGGGGGAGCGGACGGAGCCATATTCGCGGCTCCGGGAGGAGACACGGAGTGCGAACGGACAGCGGCCACCACGTGGGAGACCCCGTCGGTGAGCAGCTCCGTGTGTCGGGGCGGCGGAGACCTAAGCAGGCCCCTGTCACCGCGGCGAGCTACGCGGGTCCCTCCTCCTCCCATCCTGAATAGATAGCCGGGCGGCTGGGGAGCGAACAGCACAGGCACAGAAGCACCGGTAAGACTGTACACCCTGACCCAACGCTTGGGAGCCGGAACACGCCTGAGCCACAGACGGCAGGGCCCAGTGGGGCTGCGGGATAGCGGCCCGGTGTGCCAGGGGATCGCAGCGCACCCCGTTGTCCTGCTGAGGGAATATCCTGCATTGGGCCACACAACTACCTACACCCCCTTGCGCCCTCCGGCGCTACCAAAGAATACCACCGAACTTCTCTGAAACGCGCAGTTCGGTGTGGCTCACATTGTTTTTACACTGCGTAGGGGCCGTTTGGTGGCTCATCCCTGCCGTCACAATACCAGGAAGGACAAATGTCTACCTCACGCAACAAGAACAGGGGTACATCAATCATGGACTCGTTCTCGGGGGCTAAATCCAAACAGCCCGGCCAACACGAGATCCCCACACAGACAGAACCCCCAACAAACGCTGCCGACCCCAGCAACGTCCAAGTGCTACAGGCTATCGCAGCACTCCAGACGTGCATGGAGACTAGGATAGATGAACTCAAGGTGGACATACAGCTCATCCGTCAGGACGCCCGCAACCTAGCAGAAAGAATAGATAAGGTGGAAATAAACCTACAGGACACCACAGACACTGCCAAGGACTTAAAGCAAAAAGTCATCACACTTGAGAGACAAGTGGCTCATCTTGAAGCGAGATCGGAGGAAGCAGAGGGGAGGGCTCGCCGCAATAATATCAGAGTCCTCGGCGTTCCTGAGGGGATGGAAGGCACCGACCCTACAGAATTTATTGAGTCCTTACTAATGCAGGAAATCGGAGCTGGCAAGCTCACACAGGGCTTCTCTGTCGAGAGAGCCCACCGCTCCCTACAAAAGCGACCCCCTCCGGGATCACACCCTCGCCCGATGATCGCCAAGATCTTAATCTTTCGCGACAGGGAGACGATCCTCAAATTCTCGAGGGACGGAGGCGAGATCAGACGCGATGGCTCCAAGATCGTAATCTATCCCGACTATACCCCACAAGTGCAGCGAGCCAGGAACTCATTCATACCTGTCAAAGCCCAACTGCGGGAGCTCGCCCTCAAATACATGCTCCTGTATCCCTCGCGCCTCAAAATACTATACAAAGGCAAAGCCGTCTACATGGAGACCCCGGCAGCAGCCACTATGTGGATGGAGCACAACAATTTGGCTGAGGGAGAGGATCACATCTTGACACCCAACGGCTGAACCCAAATAGATCTTCTTACAGCAACGATTGATTGGCTCTTTCAAGGACGGGAGCCCTACGGACCACCCCACAGACATCGCCACAACCCACCCCAGCCCAAGCATGGCTGGCCCAAGGCCAACACCACAACCGCACCACATGACCTGGACAGGCCGATGGGTAGCGGAAGCCCCCGAGCGTTGTCCTCCCAGAACAGCTGCTGGGGGCAACACACAGTTAACTTTCTTGTTCAATCCACCTGTTCGAGTGGAAGTTAAATTTGTTCACAAGTCTCCGATTAACACATCAACGCAACAATCAAGGTCGGCAGGGAGATTGCAGTGCACAGACCCAGGGGGCAGCCGCTCAGCACATGGAGCTGGCTCGTGGAGGGTTGAAACTGCCTCGGGCCCATCGCCCCGGCTCCTTCGCCACCATCATGCCCACACGCCTTAAAGTCGCCACCTGGAATGTGAGGGGTCTGGGTACTTATCTACGCCGGAACAGAATAAAATCCTATCTGCACAGAAAAAGGATAGAGTTGGCCCTATTACAAGAAACCCACTTAACCAAGGAATCCATGGCGGCACTCAAATCATATTGGGGTGGACAGGGGTTCGGGTCCACATACTCCAAATTCGCTAGAGGGGTATTCACCTGGATCAGTCCTCACATCCCCTTCCAGCTTACCAAAGCTGAAATGGACCCTGATGGAAGGTATGTTATACTCTTGGGCCACATCGAACAAACAGAGATATGTATTGTCAATTCATACCTCCCCAACAACAACATCCCCGCTCACCTCACCATGTTATACACAAAGATTGCACCCTATAGAGATGCATTCCTTATTTGGGGTGGCGACTTTAATTGCGTCAGCGACCCTGTGCTTGACAGGTCGGCTCCCCCCTTAGCGGGCACGTCAACTGCTACCACCGCCATGAACACCATGCTAAATCGTCTAGACCTGGTAGACATCTGGCGGGAACAACACCCCGGGGATCGGGGCTACTCCTTTTACTCCTCGCCACACAATCTTCACACCAGAATCGATTATCTCTTCACCGGCAGAGAGAGCTTCCCCCAGATTGACTCTTCTAACTACCTGGGTCGCACCATCTCCGACCACTCTCCCCTGATAATTGAATGGAACATCAATGGACCCAGTTCTCCCATACCCACATGGAGGATGCCCACTGAGGCACTTAAAGACTCAGAGTTCAGGGAAAGCCTTAGAGAATCTCTAGAGAACTACATCTGTGAGAACAAGGACAGTGTTGACCACCTAAGCACGGTCTGGGACGCTCTCAAAGTGGTTGTAAGGGGAGAGGTCATAGCAAAGGCTGGAGGCATGAGGAAACACCTAAGAACCGAACTTGAATTATTAGAATCTAAAATAGAACAGCTAGAATCCAACACCCTGGACCCCCAACCACAGGAGGACAGGCTGGCCAGTACCAGGGCCGCCTGCAAGGAAGCCTGGGACAGACTTGCTAAATTTGATTACATTACCAGAACCAATAAAACACACGCCCACGCTGACAAACCTGGTAGACTACTCGCCTGGCTGTGCAGGAAAGAACACCCTAAGCACTTGACCACAGCCCTAAGAGATGCTGATGGCACGCTACAACGGTCCCAACAGGGAATTAATAACACCTTCGGGCAGTTCTATACCCGACTATACTCCCATACTGATATGGTGCCCTCCGAGGAAATCTCAAACACCCTGGACGAAATTGGACTGCCCCCACTCCCGTTGCCATGCAAGGAGGCTCTAGATGCTGAAATCAACATAGATGACATAAAAGACGCCATCGAGTCCCTGGCCACCTGCAAGGCTCCGGGTAGTGATGGGCTACCCGCCGAATTTTACAAAACCTACGAGCCGGAACTGTCCCCGCTGCTGCACGAGGTGTTTCTAGAAGCCTATGAGTCGGGCATCCTGCCCGGGAGCATGCGTGAGACCTTGGTGGTTCCGCTCCTCAAGCCTGGTAAGCCTGCAGATGACTGTGACTCCTATCGCCCTCTCGCTATGCTCAATTATGATGTTAAAATCCTCACAACCATTCTGGCCAAGCGGCTGTCCAAGGTGATTGGAGAGGTGGTGCACCCCGACCAAAGCGGCTTTGTGCCGGGCCGTAACACCACTGCCAATCTACGTAGATTACAACACGTACTGTCACATCCCACTCATACAGGGAAATCCCACGCTTTGCTTTCTTTGGACGCCATCAAAGCGTTCGATTCAATTTTCTGGGAATGGCTGATTGCGGTACTTAGGGAGTTTGGTTTCGGAGAACGATTCATTCGATGGATCACAGTCCTCTACACCAAGCCGCGAGCTCGGGTGAAAACTGGTCGGCTCATCTCCACGGAATGGGACATACAAAGGGGCACAAGGCAGGGCTGCCCGCTCTCCCCCATGCTATATATAATCGGGCTTGAACCCATTGCCATTTTCTTTAGAAAACAATTCTTTGACGCTGGCATAAGGATTGACGGGGTGGATCATATAATTTCCCTATATGCGGACGATGTTCTCCTTTATGTGAGGGACCCACAGTTGAATGTCCCAACCATGTTGGAGGTCCTCGGCAACTTTGCCAAGGTATCAGGCATACACTTTAGCAGACACAAGTCTTGTCCGTTTCCGTTGGGCGCCCTCCGGAATATACACGTAGATGACCTCCCCTCACTAGGCATAGATTGGTGCCCCACCACGTTCCGCTATCTGGGCATCAATATTTATCATACGCCTGAACTCATGCATGCCAACAACACGGTAGCGGCGCTGCCTCCCTTGCGCAAGTCAATTGGGTTTTGGGCTCGCCTCCCCCTATCCATGATGGGTAGGGCTTCCATCATTAAGATGATTGTTCTCCCCAGATTTCTCTATGGGTTTCAAAATATTTTTTACTACATTAGAACTCCCTTCTTTCGCCTCTTAGGGAGGATACTTAAAGACTTCCTGTGGGGAACTAGTAGGCACAAATTTGCATTATCCACGCTGACCCTCCCCTACGAACAAGGAGGCATTCGGCTCCCTGACCTGGAACGTTACTACCTGGCTGCCCAACTAAGCTTTGTGGCTAAATGGCTAGCCGATGATGTTACCCCCGAAACTCTGCTTTTACAGCACCCGATTGCTCCAATCCGGTTAAATGAACTCATTTGGGCCCCTCAACGTCTTATGGACGGGATTCCTTTCTTAGCTACCCTGGGTCGTCAGGTATGGCAAAGGGTTATGAGCCTTCTTCACCTGAAACACAGTTACAACCCGGACATACCGCTCTTAGCCGACCTATGCCAGAACTCGGTGGACCTCGCCTCCATCCGACACTGGGAAAGGCTGGGAGTATACACTTGGGGGGATCTATACAATGAGGGCACCTTCCGGGATTTCCCCTCCTTGCAATCTGATGTTGGCGTCCCGGCTGGTCAATTCCTTTGGTACATGAAGATCCGCAAACTGGCTAGAACTAAATGGGACACATGGCCCGAGGAGCCCGAAACCGACTCCTTCATAACACACCTATACAGCTTGGCGGATGGATGGAGGCCTGTGTCCCGCATATATAGTCACCTAATAGACAGGCCCAACCCCCGCAGTCAGGACCTCAAAACCAAATGGGAGAGGGACCTGGGTCACGAATTGTCTGAAGCCGAATGGGGTAGAGCACTAGCGTTCCCTAATGCGGTATCCAGAAATTCTAGATTTAAACTGATACAACTCAACATGTTATACCGATCTTACTTGACACCACTTAGTATAGCCAAAATATATAAGCTACCCCACCATAACTGCCCATGGTGTGGCAGAGACGAAGCAAATCTCTTACACATGTTCTGGGGATGTGTCCAGGTCCGGCGACTATGGGCGAGAGTGGAACTCCTATGTAGTGAGGCAGGCATGACCAGATATGAATGGACCCCGAAGGAGTGCCTTCTTGGAACATACCCCAGACTGGCCAAGTTCAAACACTCAGTCAAGCTCATGGACCTGGCATGCATTCTGGTCAAAATTACCATTGCTATGGCTTGGAAGCGACCTGGAGGCCCACAATATCAGGTATGGCACAACGAACTGGAGCGCTGGATAGGGGCAGAAACCTCAGCTTGGGAGAACGGCCTCACCACATCCCCTGAAAACACGAGCTTGGGACTTGCTGCCTGGAAAACTCTTACTTGGGCCTTACTCAACCCCTCCAACGACGATAAACCCCCTTGAGCTACTGACCCCTGTTGACACACGATATCTGGAATGGAACACTGACACAGTACCTAACCTGTGCTCGCTTGCTGCTTGACCCCCCCTTGTTGCTTAGATCATCGACCAAATGGAGACTTGTTCATGTTGTTAACATTGTTATTGTTTTGTTATTTCTATTTAATCGTTAATTCACAAATGGCCTATTTTATGTAGTCCTGACTATTACTACTGTGACTGTGCGATCCAGTGAGGCACTGTTTTATTACACAAATCCCAATAAAGAAATTTGAAAATAAAATAAAGTCTGTGCATTTGTGTTGTTTCTGAACGAAGTGGGTCACTAATGGTTTATTTTCTACCGAGTTACGAATACAAGATTTGTGTTCGTTAATGCGTTGGCGGACTGGTCGTTTAGTTTTGCCTATATATACCAAATCACAAGGGCATTTGATGGCATACACTACCCACGGTGTCAGACAGTTGGTAAAGCTTCTCAATTCTATGGTTTTGTTGCACAAAGTGATTTGCTTGAAAGTGGCTGTTTGTGCACACACCGAGCAATGGCCACATCGATGGTGGCCCATTACAGGCGGTAAGCCCCACAGTGATGTTTGTGCAGACTTTTTACGTTTTGTAGGCTGGTAAGAATGTACCAGATTATCTTTGATGTTAGGTTGTCTTTTGAATGCAAACCTGGGGACCGGAGGATTAAAGTCTTCTGTACATATCATTTTCCAGTGTTTGCGTATGATCTTTCTGAAGTTGTTACTGATCGGACTGTACGTACTAACACAAGTTATTTTATCTTCTTGCTGTCGTTGTACTGGTTCTAGAGTGCTTGTGCGATTTATATGTAGCGCTCTTTTATATGCTCTTTGTATAGTTTTCTGCGGGTACCCTCTTTCTTTGAGTCTCAACTTGAGGTGTTTAGCATGTTCTTTATATTTTTCTACATTCGTACAGTTTCTGCGAATACGCAAAAACTGACCGTAGGGTAAACCTTCTTTGAGACTTGATGGATGGAAACTTGCATAATTGAGCAGGGTATTTCTATCAGTGGGTTTTCTGTATAGAACTGTTTCAATTGAACCTTCTGTTGTTTTCTGTATTTCTAAGTCTAGAAATGGTATTTTATTTAAGTCAGTGTGGATCGTAAATTGAATATGGGAATTCTGAAGATTCAGCCATTGATGAAAAGAGGCTAAAAGTTCTGAGGTGCCGCTCCATATGAGGAATATATCATCGATATATCGTAGCCACTTTTTTATGTATTGTCGGAAGGGATTGTTCAGACTGTATATGGACTGTTGTTCTAAATTATCCATATACAGATTAGCCAAATCTGGGGCAAAAGTTGCTCCCATACTTGTCCCCTTCAATTGGTTGTAGAAGCGATCTTTATATAAGAAAAAATTTTCTTTGAGGGCTAGCCTGATACATTCTACTATGAAAGCGGTCGGGACCGAATTTAGGGTCTCTGTGCGTCGTTCTAAGTAATTGGCCATTACCTTAAGACAGTCATCTTGTGGGATACTTGTATATAAACTCACCACATCTAAAGTTACTAGAATATCTGTTGAGTCTACACATATGTTTTCTAGCATATTAATCATACTTGTGGTGTCTTTCACGTACGATTTCATTTGTGGAACAAAAGGTCTCAAAAACCAGTCTGAGTACATTGACAGTGGTTCGAGAATAGAATTGATGGCTGCTACAATTGGTCTACCGGGAGGTTGTTTGTCATCTTTATGGATTTTAGAGGAATTGTATGTATTTATGTATTGCCAGAGGAAATCGAGCTTAGTTATTTGCTAAAGGTTCTACCTTTTGAGCATCGATATGGCAGTGTGTGTGTGTGTGTGTGTGTGTGTGTGTGTGTGTGTGAGAGAGAGAGAGAGAGAGAGAGAGAGAGAGAGAGAGAGAGAGAGAGAGAGAGAGAGAGAGAGAGAGAGAGACTGGGCTGTAGTGTTGTGATTGGTGCCTGAATTGTAGAAATGTTTGTGTGTTAGTTCAGAGATGGTGGATGTTAAAATGGCAGTGGCCAGGCTGCTGCTGTTTGTTTTTGACAGGCTCGTATATGTAGTGTGTTAGGTGGAAAGGAGGAGGATGTGTGAGTTAATAATGAACAGTTTGACTATGGGAGTTTACTACATTGTTATGGTAGTGGCGTCTGCATTGCATCAAGGAAGTTTACCACACTACTCTAGTAGAGTTAGTATCCGTGCACTGTTACAGGGGTCTTCAACACTAATATAGTGGTCGCCTTTGCACTGCAGCATTCATTTGACATCATGGTATTTGTTGCTTTAGTATATTATTACAGGTGAGCAACCCTGGATTGATGCAGGTGTTGGATGTGAAGGCTAATCGGAGCTCTGCTACACTAGTGTGGTGACTCCTGCACTACAGCAAGAATTGGACATGAAGATCTATATGACTCCACTGATGATTGTACTTCAGCAGGAGATAGACCTGATGGTTCATGGGTCACAACTTAACTAATGTGGTAAAGAGACTTGCATTGTAGCAAGAGTTGGTTGCAATGGTACATATGCCACAACTACACCAGTACAGTGTTGATGCATGTACTGCAACGTGAGTAGACTATAGAGCTCTGTTATACTTGTAAAATGGCGATCCCTGCATTACAACAGCAGTTTGACATGATCCTACTTGGCTCCTCTACACTAGTATAGATGAGATAACCACACGATGGTGCATGAGACTCTATTATTACAATATGTCAAATAATGGTATGTTTTTTGGTATTATATGATGCGTGTATTAGGTATGTACAGGAAGCAGTTATCTCTCTCTCTCTGTCTCTCTCTCTCTCTCTCACTCTCACTCTCTTCCCTCACCCCCAGCAGTTGTTTTATTTATTATATATTTCGAGAAGATCTCTTTGTCCAAACTACTAGATATTAGCACTCCAAGGTACTGATAACTAGATAACTAGATACCTCTTTTAGAGAAGTATTTTGGACAACCCAATTATATCTCTTTATTGTTCTTTGATTAGATTTGATCATCATTATTTTTGTTTTGGATAGATACATTGATAATTAGGCCATGCTTTGTAGAATATAGTTCCAAAGCTTTGAGGCTATGCTGTAAACCCAACGTAGTTTGATTAAGAATTATTATATCGTCTGCGTATGAGAGCCAGGCAATAGGGTGTATTGAGATGCGTGGAGGGTGATTATTACAATTTTTAAAAGCTTCTTCGAGATCTGCCACATATATGTTAAATAACACTGGGGCTAGTGTACAGCCGTGTTTTAGACCATAGTTGACCGACACCTCTTCACTTAATATGCCTTCCTGATTGATTCTAATCTGTACCATATTCTTAGAGTAAAAAGATTTAACAAAATGTGGGGTACACGTTGCCTCTCTCCATCTTCTTCCATAAAACCTGTCGATCCACCATCCATATTGAAGTTAATAAAATCAACATAACATACATAAAGTGCATTAGTCTTGGAGGATAAGGTGATGCAGATAAAGTGCATTATGGTCCAAATATTGGATAAAGTGCTATAGCCTTTTCGGAAACCAGTTAATTGATTATTGAAAATCTTCTTTTCATCAATCCACAAATTAATGAAACCCAAGAGTAGTTTGAAAAAGGTTTTGGCACTTCAGTTGATCATAGCTAATATTCTATAGTTAGCTGCGAGTCACTTGAGCCTTTCTTATAGATCGGTATCCACAATTATGGGGCCGATTCATGGAACAAACATGCGCCGAAAATCTTTGCGCAAGCAGGCGCAAGCGCAAAAAAACAGGAGCATGCGCACGCGTGCGATTCATGGAAGTCCCTGCGCGTGTTTAACTCGGGATGTGCGCCAAACCCGTGCATGGCGCACAAGTCACTGCAACATCCCGAAAGGCGTGCGCGACGCGCACAGTGAAAGCGCACAACCTCGGCGCATACACCAGAAAGTGGGCGGGACAAGGGGCGTAACGCGCGGAATAGGGAACAACGCGCGAAAATAAGGGCGTAACTGGGGATGTACTGCAGGGAAGCAGACGGAACGCCCACACGCACTCGAACCACATGTATTCATGGAATCGAATAGGGCAAAGCCACGCACAGCCAAAGACACGCACAAGCTGAAACACGTCCGCCACACGAAGGCAGGCGGTAGAGTCCCAGCGCATCACAAAAGTGGCAACAGACAGCAATTGGGCCTGTGCGAGCGGGGCATGTGTATTGCGGGGGTGCGCGGGAAGTAACACACGCGATCGAGCGGGGTACGTGTACATCGGGGGTGTGCGGGAAGTTACACGCGTGATTGAGCGGGGTACGTGTATTTCGGGGGCGCGTGGGAAGTTACACACGCGATTGAGCGGGGTACGTGTATTTCGGGGGTGCGCGGGAAGTTACACACGCGATTGAGCGGGGTACGTGTACATCGGGGTGTGCGGGAAGTTACACACGCGATTGAGCGGGGTACGTGTATTTCGGGGGCGCGCGGGAATTCACACACGCGATTGAGCGGGGTACGTGTATTTCGGGGGTGCGCTGGAAGTTACACACGTGATTGAGCGGGGTACGTGTATTTCGGGGGTGCGTGGGAAGTTACACACGCGATTGAGCGGGGTACGTGTATTTCGGGGGTGCGCGGGAAGTTACACACGCGATTGAGCGGGGTACGTGTATTTCGGGGGTGCGCGGGAAGTTACACACGCAATCTCATCAGGGTACATGTATTACAGGGGTGCGCGGGGAGCACCACACGTGAATTGCACGTGTGGGTCCTCCCAGGTGTTCCCTCTACACCCTCCACGGCCCCTGCAGGTGGCTCACACCACAGGGGCCTAACCTGCACATGTCCTGCAGGCACCCCATCCACCATGGCCATGCCCCCCAGCCAACCCACATGTCAACTTGCACTACTGCCCACCAATGCATGTCCCCTGCACCCCCAGCCACCAGGGGCACCCTCCACCAGGCCCCCACCCATGTCTCCCACCACCCCCACCCCCCAGCAGTGCAGGGGCACCCTCCACCAGACCCCCACCCATGTCTCCCACCACCCCCACCCCCCAGCCACCAGGGGCAGCCTCCACCAGGCCCCCACCCATGTCTCCCAACACCCCCACACCCCAGCAGTGCAGGGGCACCCTCCACCAGGCCCCCACCCATGTCTCCCACCACCCCACCCCCCAGCAGTGCAGGGGCAGTCTCCACCAGGCCCCCACCCATGTCTCCCACCACCCCCACCCGCCAGCAGTGCAGGGGCACCCTCCACCAGGCCCCCACCCATGTCTCCCACCACCCCCGCCCCCCAGCAATGCAAGAGCAGTCTCCACCAGGCCCCCACCCATGTCTCCCACCACCCCCACCCCCCAGCCACCAGGGGCAGCCTCCACCAGGCCCCCACCCATGTCTCCCACCACCCCCACCCCCCAGCCACCAGGGGCAGCCTCCACCAGGCCCCCACCCATGTCTTCCACCACCCCCACCCCCCAGCAGTGTAGGGGCACCTTCCACCAGGCCCCCACCCATGTCTCCCACCACCCCCAGCCACCAGGGGCAGCCTCCACCAGGCCCCCAACCATGTGTCCCACCACCCCCACACCCCCAGCACGGTGGGGCACCTGCCAGCAGGCCCCCACCCATGTCCAACTCATGTTCCCCACCACCCCACCCCCCAGCACTGTGGGGCACCTGCCAGCAGGCCCACACCCATGTCCAACTCATGTTCTCCACCACCCCCACTCCCCATCAATATGGGGCACCTGCCAGCAGGCCCCCACCCATGTCCAACTCATGTTCCCCACCACCCCCACCCCCCAGCAATGTGGGGCACCTGCCAGCAGGCCCCCACCGATGTCCAACTCATGTTCCCCACCCCCCCCACCCCCCAGCACTGTGGGGCACCTGCCAGCAGGCCCCCACCCATGTCCAACTCATGTTCCCCACCACCCCCACCCCCCAGCCACCAGGGGCAGCCTCCACCAGGCCCCCACCCATGTCTCCCAGCACCCCCACCCCCCAGCCACCAGGGGCACCCTCCACCAGGCCCCCACCCATGTCTCCCACCACCCCCACCCCCCAGCCACCAGGGGAACCCTCCACCAGGCCCCCACCCATGTCTCCCACCACCCCCACCCCCCAGCAGTGCAGGGGCAGCCTCCACCAGGCCCCCACCCATGTCTCCCACCACCCCCACCCTCCAGCCACCAGGGGCAGCCTCCACCAGGCCCCCACCCATGTCTCCCACCACCCCCACCCCCAGCCACCAGGGGCAGCCTCCACCAGGCCCCACCCATGTCTCCCAACACCCCCACCCACCAGCCACCAGGGGCAGCCTCCACCAGGCCCCCACCCATGTCTCCTACCACCCCCACCCCCAGCAGTGCAGGGGCACCCTCCACCAGGCCCCCACCCATGTCTCCCAACACCCCCACCCCCAGCCACCAGGGGCAGCCTCCACCAGGCCCCCACCCATGTGTCCCACCTCCCCCATCCCCCCAGCACTGTGGGGCACCTGCCAGCAGGCCCCCACCCATGTCCAACTCATGTTCCCCACCACCCCCACCCCCCAGCACTGTGGGGCACCTGCCAGCAGGCCCCCACCCATGTCCAACTCATGTTCCCCACCACCCCCACCCCCCAGCAATGTGGGGCACCTGCCTGCAGGCCCCCACCCATGTCCAACTCATGTTCCCCACCACCCCCACCCCCCAGCACTGTGGGGCACCTGCCAGCAGGCCCCCACCCATGTCCAACTCATGTTCCCCACCACCCCCACCCCCCAGCCACCAGGGGCAGCCTCCACCAGGCCCCCACCCATGTCTCCCACCACCCCCACCCCCCAGCAGTGCAGGGGCACCCTCCACCAGGCCCCCACCCATGTCTCCACCACCCCCAGCCATCAGGGGCAGCCTCCACCAGGCCCCCACCCATGTGTCCCACCACCCCCACCCCGCCAGCACTGTGGGGCACCTGCCAGCAGGCCCCCACCCATGTCCAACTCATGCTCCCCACCACCCCCACCCCCCAGCACTGTGGGGCACCTGCCAGCAGGCCCCCACCCATGTCCAACTCATGTTCCCCACCACTCCCACCCCCCAGCAATGTGGGGCACCTGCCAGCAGGACCCCACCCATGTCCAACTCATGTTCCCCACCACCCCCACCCCCCAGCAATGTGGGGCACCTGCCAGCAGGCCCCCACCCATGTCCAACTCATGTTCCCCACCACCCCCACCCCCCAGCACTGTGGGGCACCTGCCAGCAGGCCCCCACCCATGTCCAACTCATGTTCCCCACCACCCCCACCCCCCAGCCACCAGGGGCACCCTCCACCAGGCCCCCACCCATGTCTCCCAGCACCCCCACCCCCCAGCCACCAGGGGCACCCTCCACCAGGCCCCCACCCATGTCTCCCACCACCCCCACCCCCCAGCCACCAGAGGCACCCTCCACCAGGCCCCCACCCATGTCTCCCACCACCCCCACCCCCCAGCAGCGCAGGGGCACCCTCCACCAGGCCCCCACCCATGTCTCCCACCACCCCAGCCACCAGGGGCAGCCTCCACCAAGCCCCCACCCATGTCACCCACCACCCCCACCCCCCAGCCACCAGGGGCACCCTCCACCAGGCCCCCACCCATGTCTCCCACCACCCCCACACCCCAGCAGTGCAGGGGCACCCTCCACCAAGCCCCCACCCATGTCTCCCACCACCCCCACCCCCCAGCCACCAGGGGCAGCCTCCACCAGGCCCCCACCCATGTGTCCCACCACCCCCACCCCCTCAGCACTGTGGGGCACCTGCCAGCAGGCCCCCACCCATGTCCAACTCATATTCCCCACCACCCCCACCCCCCAGCACTGTGGGGCCCCTGCCAGCAGGCCCCCATCCATGTCCAACTCGTGTTCCCCACCACCCCCACCCCCCAGCACTGTGGGGCACCTGCCAGCAGGCCCCCATCCATGTGCAACTCATGTTCCCCAGCCAACATGCCATCACAATCTAGATCCCTGGTCCCTATGGTCAGCCTCCAAATGCAAAACACCCACCCGAGTATTGCATCCACCCACTTTGCAATTACATCACAGAACACCAATTGCAAGTTCCAAAACAAACACATTTCCCTCACATACACCCAATGGGTGTCAGTGAATCTCAAAACCCATATCATGAAATGCATGAAACCAATGAGATACCACACATTGAAGTTCAACAAAAAAATATGTATTAAAGGAAACATAAATAGAGTCAAAAATGAAGAAACTGAAATGTGAATGTACAAAAATCAAAAGAAGCATGTCTGTGAAAAAAAGCAAAAGCAAAAATAAAATTCCAAAGTAATGGTGTCCAAAGTCAATGTCCACAAAACAAAATCCAATGGGAAACAAAAAAGAAAGCCATTGCTCCATGGTCAAAATGTGAAAAAAAATACAATCCAACAGTGAACTATGTACATGGGAACGAGCCAGGGTCCATTATCCCAACAGAAAAAGGAAACCTATCTAACTACACTAACTAATAAAATAAACTATATACAAAAATGTGGCCAATGTCCGAAAGGTCCAAATTAAATCAAAACAAAAATGAAACCTAACACTACCTACATAACTATGTACAAGGGCAGCGGGCTAGTTTCACGGCTCACTTGTGGATGTCCCGGGCCAGGGCATCTTCGAACTCCTGCTCAATGTCCCGGAGGCGGTCCTCCTCCATGGCCCCGAGGGTCCGCAGGGCCGTCGCCGTGTCCACCTCCAAACCCCTGCGGATTGCCTCGAAGCACTCGGCCTGCCTCAGGGCTCTCCGCCCTGACCATTGTGAGCCGTGCCTCTTCCGCCCGCTGCCGCTCCGCATCTATGGCGTGACCCAACCGCTGCCACACGGAAGACACTCTCTGTCCTGGGTCCTCCTGCCCTCCGGCCGATGCCTGCCCCCCTGATGTTGAAGGCCCCGAGCCTTCATGGCTCCCACCACATTGCTGCTGCTGCTGTGCCTCTGCCCGTGCACTGCCTCCTGCTGCCTGCACATCCTCCGCCGGCTGGGGTGCAGTCGTAGATGTGGCCACCCCTGCTGGACGTCCGACTCCCGACTGTGGCAGGGATGCCTCCTCCACCAGCCTGGCCGCACCGTCAGAGGCAGCTCCACCGGGCACCCAGTTGACTGATGGGTGGGAAGATGGCATGGAGGATGACTGGTGCGTAGGGGGTCCAGTTGAGGAGGGGGTCATAGCAAGCCCCATCAGACGGAGGAATCCGGCCTGGGTGACCTGTCCCAGCAGGCTGACGTGGTCAACGAGCCATTCGAGATGACGTGCAGTCTCCTCATGAAAAGACTGCAGGTCACCTCGCATGGCCCGTTGACACAACGACACACCAGTCAGGACAGGTTCAACCCGGACCCGGATAGCCACGTCCGCAGGCAGAGGAAGGCCAGTTGACGTGAGCTCATCCCCAGCCTGAAAACGCGTCTGGACGTAGGCATCCCTGCTGGTGTAAGATGATGCAGGGACAGGATCAGGGACAGGATTGCACACAGGCACCTCCGCGGCAGCCTGTGCTGCCTCCTGTCCCTGGTCCTACACTGCACCACTAGCACCAGTGGGATCCCCACCTCCAGACCCCGTCTCTGGTGCTTGCACGGCCTCCTCCTCCACCAAACCCCCCACCAACCTGGATGACTACATGCCATCTTCCCCTGTTGGGCCCTGTGGGGTCCCAGCTGCCCCTTCTGCTGCCGAGGAGTCCAACTCCAACCTCCGCCTCTTGGACCTCCCCCCGGCAGCTGCGGCCTGGGACGTGGCACCGGACTCCTCACTCTCCGACGAGATGACAACATGGGAGGGGAGCCGGGCCTTGCGTCTCCGGCTGGCGGTGGGATCCCCGCCGCTGTGCTCCACAGCACCTTCTCTGCCCTCAGTTGACGCTGCAGACAGGGAGAAACAAAACACAGGCATCAGGGCACTGTACAATGGACACATAGACACATGACAGTTGTACATGAGTGGCATTGGCAAACCTCAGACATGTCATCAGAATCCCCAACACACATGTCATTTCAACTCGCACACATGAGCCATACCACAGCCATATCGCAACTGCCAGCACCATCCATACACATACAACAGCATGAGCAGGAATAGGTGAGCCAGACATGACATGCAACACAGGAAGTGCACCACACATGTACACACACCACCACACTTGCATGCATGTGTACACCCCTGCCAAGTGTCGCAGTGTTCAGACGGGCATCCATGTCACATCTGCCAATCAGGCTTCCACATACCGCTGTCGCATGCATCCATGTTGCATCACTGTTATCAAACACACAAACATGCACATGTACACAGTGCTGATACATGCAGCCGAAAACAACATATATGTGTTACATCACGGACATGTCTACTTACATACACATTCATCCAAACATGTGTGCCCACAAAACTGCATTTGGCATGCAAGCCTACACACACAAGCACCATCCATGTCTCACACATTCCAGCCCTTGCATGTGTTAGCCCCACGGCCCTGTACACCCCCACCCATACTCGACCCCATACAAACAGATGTGCAACCTGCACACTACTGAAAAATCACCACACGCACTGCTCACAATCAGGATGCATGTACACTTACCGCTCGACTCCAGACGGGTTTGCCTCTCAAGGACCTGGACGTGGAGTGCTGGGCTTATGAATTCCAGGACCCTCACCTGTTCTTCCGACAAGTGGCCCCGGCACCCCTTGGTATCCGCTGCCTTCAAGAGGCGCCGGGCCTTGTTCAGGGTCCAGGACCTGAAGTCCTCCCAGCGCTTCTTGACATGCTGTAAGTCGCGGACTGCCACCCCCTCCGTGTTGATGGCAGTCACGATGTCAGTCCAGATCCGAGTCCGTCCTTCCTTGTCGGCGCGGGAACTTCCGAAGAGGGCATCATACTGCCCCAGGACTTGCTCCACCAGGACACCAACCTCGGTGGCACTGAAGCTGGTGCCCCTCTGCCTCTCTGGCCGGGGGTTGTCAGTGGTCTCAGATGGTGTTTGCCCCGACATGACAACCCCAGAGGCAGGAGTGGGTGGGCAACTGGGTCCTGGGGCTGGGCTGTGGAGCGATGGAATCCCAGTTGGGAGTCTTCGGTTCCAGCAGGGGTGGTCACAGCAACAGTACCCCTGGCTGATGTGCAGGCAGCAAATGGCAGGGCACGTGGGCAGCAGGCAGTCAGGCAGCAGCAGATGGCAGGTGGGAGCGTGCTCGGGGCTCTGGGGGGCAGTAGTTCGGCCTTCTGGGCAGGAGCGTGGTATTCCGTGTGCTTACGCGTGGCCAGCTTGATACGGAGTAATTTGGCACGTGAAAAATCTGCACGTCAGCGTGTAATTCGAGGAAAGGCCCTTAGCGCGTATGCACAGCAGCACGCATATGCGATTTCATTGGACCAAAGGTCCTTAGCGCGTGAGCGCGTCTGTGACGTGACGCGCGCGGGTGTTTCCCTCATTGCACGTGATGACAGAACACACGTGGGTTTCCACCAATCGCGTGTGAAAGTTCCCGCGCACCCTGGAACACACGTACCCAGGCTAATCGCGTGTGTAACTTCCCGCGCACCCCGAAACACACGTACTCAGGCCAATCACGTGTACACTCACTCCCCTCCGATCACACGCGATGACACTCGCACGTACAGTCTTACCACATATCCGAATATGTGAAACCCGCGCACGGCAAAAGACGTGCACAGGCGTCAACACGTCCGCCCACACGAAGGCAGGCGCAAGCGTCCCCGCTCACAGCATAAAAGTGCGCGCAAACAACAAACGCGTATATACAGCTATGATGAATGCCCCATTTGTCGCTGCACTGGTCGTGGGACACCGCAGGAGGAGGAGAATAGCCAGGGCACGCATTTTCGCACCACGGACAAGCCTTTTTGGGATGCCTGACGACCAGGTCTACTGCAGGTATAGGTTTCCAAACCATATCATCCTAGACCTGGTCAGGGAGTGGGAAGATGACCTTACATCCCCCACCCTTTGCTCCCAAGCATTGAGCCCCTTGGAGAAGCTGCTCAATGTCCTGCATTTTTTGGGCACTGGGTCATTTCAGCGGACCACTGCCATAGTGGGGGGGCTCTCACAGGCCACGCAGTCACGCTGCCTACACCAGGTATTGGCAATCATGACAGCGCGCCCCTCAGTCCGCAGGCACATATACATGCCCAGAACACCCGCAGAAAGGCAGGCCGTTGTCCTGGATTTTTTCAGGGTGGCACACTTCCCCAAAGTGCTCGGTGCCATAGATTGCACCCATGTGGCCCTACGTCCACCTAGGGCACTGAGCACATCTACCGAAACCGCAAGCACTGGCATTCCATCAATGTACAGGTGGTATGCGATGCAAAGGGAATCATCACCTCTGTCTATGCAAACTACCCTGGCTCCACCCATGACAGTTTCATATACAGAATGTCCGCCCTGAGCCAGGCCCTGGAAGCTGGGCAGCATGGCGACACATGGCTCCTAGGTCAGTACAAATGCCCTTGCACATGCATGCAAGTCACACACAGACAAATATCCAAACCCTAATAATCTCAACTATTATCACCTCCCCAGGGGACAGTGCCTACCCTCTGAGCAACCACATGATGACGCTAATTCGGAACCCCACCACACCACCCCAGGTAAGATACAACGCCGCCCATATTGCAACCAGGGGCATAGTGGAGCGCACATTCGGAGTGCTCAAGTCACGTTTCCGCTCCCTTGACCGCTCTGGTGGGCAACTACTCTATGCACCACCAGTAGTGTGCAGGATCATTGTGGCAGCATGTGTCCTGCACAATGTTGCAACACGGCAGGGCGTCCCGGTGGACATGCTGGTGCCCCCACATCCCCAACCACAGGCACAGGCGCTGCCCATGGGAGAGGACAGGGCACGTGGCGAGGAAGCCCGGACCCAGCTTGTGGCCACATTTTTCACCTAAACTCCCACCCCTGCGGAGTGCACACAGGCCTGGCACATACCAGGTGACAATCGATGATGACAAAGAGACAGTCAACTGTCACAACCCTACCACCCTGAGATAGTTGCCATGGAAGTGCCACATAGTCTGCATCCCTAGCTACTTAAACACAAGCTATCCTGTGTGACCAAAAGGCACACATGACATATGACATGATATGGCCCATACACAAGTATTTCAAGGCGCGATGAGGCAGGGAGGGGGGAACAATGGAAGACAGACAACGGTACTACTAGGCCAGGTGCCATTGAGATCGTGCAAGTGCAGGGGTAGGAGGAAGGGAAAAGTGCAAGGGGAAGGGTGGGGGGGAGTCCAGCACAGGGGAAGTAGCCCAAAAACAATAATACATAGGTTGGCTGGTGGCAACTGCAAAGGTAAGTGCAGACAAGTGCTGGGAAGGGAGGGCTGTAGGGATAGAGAGACAGTACTGCAGTGCAGGGGTTGCCAGGGAGGCAGTGCAAGTGGAGAGTGGCTGGGCCAGGGACCGAGGTCGGTGAGAGTGGCCGAGTTGCAGCTCCTGTGCAGTTCCAGTGAAGAATTCTGCAAGGAAGAGGCAGAGAGTAAGGTAAGCAGAATCAAAGAGGAAGGTCTTGAGGTGCTTCCAGAACTGGAGATGGATCCCCTCAGGTTCAAGTCAGGCAGGAAGTCTGTTCCAGGGGGCGGGCCCTGCCGCGGAGAGAAATCTACCCCCAGCTAGTTGCTCTGAGAAGCGGATGACCCTGACATGCAAGGTGTGCATCACACACACCTGCAGAACAGGCCATGGCCATCACTGTCATGTCACTCAAACCCTCCCAAACCACAACATGACATGGCAAGCAATACCCATACACCAACACAGTAACGATAAGGTACACATTGCCATGTCCTAAATGTACAGTGGCATCAGACAATGATGCCTGAGCCGGAATCAGATGAAATGACAGACCAACAAAATCTCCCACCCAAAATAAGTAATTTCCAAATGCATTACAACAGTTGTAGACGTAACATAACAATGAATGCCTGTCTACATGCACATTATGCATTGCAAAATCAACACTGCAGCTCATGTGTGCAGTTCCTACTCCTGCAACACACTGCTCAGCCCACATCACAGTGAACAGCCATTGTGTGTGATGCACACCCTGAGCATCACATCTAAGTGACAGACCACATCAAACATCAAATTAGGCATGTACTGGATCCATAATCGGTCACAGAACATGTGCTGCAGGGACACAGTGGGCACCAGAAGGCAAACAGTGTACACGTGGATATGCAAGGGTGGGAGTACATGTAGTGCATCAGAGTGCAAGTGTGTGGTTCTGCAAGGACCTGCACTCCACATATGCATGTGCACTCAAGTGACCATCAGTGTTCCCTACACATCACATGTGAACATTCACCATGTGTACACCCCAGCATGTCAAACCACAACTATCCCCTCGCACCTGAAAGGAAAACACAACACATGATCAGGCATTGATCAGCAGAACACAACATGTACATAGGATACCACCATTACAATGTCAGGGTTCCAATGACACTGCAGGGCAAGGCAACTATCAACAACAACCCCCCCCCTCACAAATGACCATGACCCACTGAACAACTGCACCTGGGTCATGGAGCCTCCAACCCTCAATTCCACCTGGCCACAGGATCACCTTTACCCTTTGTCACCATCTCCCACCTTGTGTGTAAAAAGATGCCTGAACCCTCATAATCCACACTCATTTCCAAAATCACAAAATCCAAGGCATAAAAACGAACCCGAACACCCTCCAGTAGATGACTTGACGTAGCAGTGCCTCACAAAGGCCAAGTACTACCACAATGATGCAACAACCAAGGTAGCACAGTAAAACAATGTCACAACAGGATCTGAACCATGTGTGGTACATAACATAGGATGATGCATCATGAACGGATGTGTATTGTCACAGGTCCCGTGTACAGGCGCGGGAGTGTCATGAAACAACCACCCCCACCGTGTCCCGGGTGCCTGCAAGGTCAAACTCACACAGGCCCCTGAGACCCTGGTGGGGAAGGAGGTTCAGGGATATGCAGTCGGGACAGGTGTTGGCACACTGGATAACTGGAATGAGTGGCAGAAGAGGGGAGGAGCAATGACACATGAAAGTAGGGAATGCACGAAAATGTACTACCTGCATGAACACATACACAATCCAAACGAACTTGGACATCATTGTTATGGCCTTCTGTAGTCCAGGCTTAGGAGTGGTACGAACCAACCACCCCCTCTAGGGTTTTGGCGCCTGCAAGTTCGGGGCTTACACAGGCATCCGCAACCCCAGCGGGGAAAGAGGCTTAGGGAACGTTGCTTGGATAGGTACGGTAAGCAGGAACACCGGGTAGAGGGTACAGGTTTCAAAATTGCATAGGATTCCGGTGATTAGGGGGAAAAAAACATACCAAATTGAATCACACATACATCCATGCATTAGTGCACCCCCCAGCAAGCCCATGCAGAGCAGTTTGAAAGAAAAACAACAAGACACTTATCTCTGGTTTTGAGTGCTGGCCTCCTGCCTGCGCACTCTCAGGTCCGGTTACAGGAGCACTGCAATGCTGCAAAGAGAGCCACAGTCAACAACCAGTATGTGCCAATTACACAAAAACACACCACCAAACATGCCCCATAGCAACAGAGTACTCTACAAACAGACAATCTGGTGTAGATGCTTCGTACCCATATATATATCAGTACCCCTGTGACGGGTCATACACAGTCAATGCAGAAAGTCAGCCGCCGGTGGGTGCGTGGCAAATTGAACACCAATGTGTCACAATTCACACAACATGTAATGTTCCCTGGGTAAGCAGACAGACCCATATAGCAAGCCGTGACTTCAGTGCAAGTTGCGTACCACCATGACCGAAACAAAGTTTGCAGTGCATTTATCATAAAGTACATGGAAATGAAATGCACTGCACCCGAGTATGTCCCTTGCTGTATGTCCCTGTGAGCTGCCCCTTTCCATGTCTTGGAAGGCTACATGGTTGATGCAAGTGCCTCAATGGACCTTGGTGTACCGGAAGGTATGTGCCACTGCCCCTGCATGTGCCCCAGACAACCCTACTATCAACAGACATCAGTCCACAAACACATCTGAGCTGCATTGTGTGCTTCAACACCAATATTCGTCTAAGCTCACCCTCAGTGCTGTGACTAAGCATGCATGTGCAACTCGCCTGGTGCAAGCTTTGCTGTGTCGTGGCCCCCCTGTGATGCTCACCTTGCTTGGAGTTCCTTGGAACATGTCAGCAGTTTTAGGATGTGGGTCTGCAATCCCTGTGCCTCTGCTTGTGCACACATGTGCATGTGGGCACCAACAAACGGGTCCAGATTTCCGTCGTCCAATGGGCCATGTCTGCTGGCAAAGGTGCTCTGGAGGCTCATCCCCCTGCAGAAAGGGCATGAAACACATGATTAATGCTTCAAAGTCATCTGTGTGTGTCTCATCAGGCATCTCATTACTTGACCATGTCAGAGAGTCACATCACAAATCACACCATCAGTCCGTCTTTCACATCCAAAGTGTGGTACACTATCTACAGCATGAATTGCAACAAGCACGTGTACAGGAAAGATATGAAACATACTACACAATGCATAGCAATCAATGTACACATTATTCATGACACACCCCATCTAGCAAAAGCCAAACAGTGGACAATGACACCAAAATCATCCCCACTAGGGGTGTCAACACAAGTCACACAGCAACAGACATGCCACAGATATGACAGTCCAAAGCCCTTGTGTAATATTCTGTAACACCGAACCATCCTTGCGAGCCCTTGGATAAGGGAGGCAGGAGTGGCATATGTGAGTCAAGGACCCCAAGCAGCAAACACATACACAAGACAACCATGAAGGGCCCAGCTGGAACAGACAGTGGATGCCTTCAAAAGCCACAAAGCACCGCACCGTCACATGAAAGCACAATAGACTAGCAATTTTAAACTAAATCAACTATTAACTAATTGCACTAACAATGGAAAACCTACATTACCTATTTAAACTAACTATCAAACAGAAACTTAACTACCTAAACTAAAAGAAAAATCAAAAATGGCCACATACGACCCGGGGGGAGGGGAGGCACCCAGGAGGGGGGGAGGTACAGGGTGCTGCTCAACATCCACATGCGATGATGCTGAGCCAAAAAAAAAACCTCCATGGGCTCAACGCCTGCACAGCCCGACCTGTGTGGGAGATAGATGGTCGTCCGAGTCTGGCTCATCCTGGAAAGGAGGACGTGGCACAGTAGCCTGGCCACGCCTAGCCGCAGCTTGCCCCTCGTCGGCAGCAAGTCTGCCGGACGGGTGAGCCTGGTTCTGTGTGGCGATGTGACATAGGTCTGCATGCAGAACCTCACGTGATACACGTGCTTCCTCCTGCAAGGTAGCACGTGTAACACGGAGTTCCTCCTGCAAGGCCTGGCTGGACAACCGCTGCACCTCCCGGCAAGCCTGTAGCTCAACCGAGATGGTACGCTCAAGCTGTGCAAACCTCTCCTCTGCCTGCTGCCTCTGGGACATCATAAGGACACCCAGAGTGGATCTGAGGGAAGCATACTCCTCCCTCAGGGCATCCATGTGCGCCTCTGCGTGAGCAGCAATTGCTTGACGCAGAGACGACATTTCAGCCTGGCGTGCCCTGTCTGAGGCCGCCATGCCCAGCCTGAGCGAGCGGGCCGTGGACCATGCCGCCTGCTGCTGGAGAAGCACCTGCCTAGCAGGGGGGAGCACAGATCGGGCGACACGCTCCATGCTCTCAGTGATGTTCTCCATTGCTGCCCCCTGCCATTCTGAATTGGCAGTCATGTCTTGCTCCCACTCAGTATACAGCGGTTGCGCGCGGCGACCGCGTTGCCGGGCTTGACCCCTGCGGGACCCAAGGACCGGGGGTCCTCGCTGTGTTGGCACCGCCTGCGGCTGCACGACTACATGCCCCCGTCGACGTGATGTCCCAGGCACATCAGTGACTGGTGTGGAGGGTGACCCTGCATCCCGATCCACCACGGGCGGAGGAACCAAGACTGTCTGATTCCTCAGGGGAGGTGTTGCAGACAGAGGAGTGTCCACATCAGAATCACTCACCCCTGACACATGGACTTGATGCTCATCCAACTCAACATGGACGTCAGAGTCGCCATCAAGGCTGGACTCATAGGCAGCCAGAGACAAGATGGACTGCAGCACTTGGGGGTTTTCGTGGCCGACCACCCCACGACCCCCACTAGTGCCGGGTTGATGTGGTGTTACCAACCCTGTGTCTGGCATGACAACACCATCCTCTGCCTCCATTGTGTCATCACCTGAAAAATAGAGAGAAAAAAGGTCACTACACATGTCAGAAGCACACGACACACACACACACCAACAGCAAAGGCATCCGACAGACATGTGACACACAACATATGACCTGGCATGCATGCTGGGTCTACTTTGAATAGCTTCTGTGATCAGACCTGTTGAAAGGTCGCAGTTTCCATGGAAGTGGGTCTATGCAGTGCAGAAAATGTGTACGCCACTCACTACCTACATGTACAAGCACTCCATGGTGTGTGCCAGGAAATGTGAAGGCAGTGCAATGTCAAATTCACACATTATGTGCATTGTGCATTCAATGTGTACCATGTCTAGAAGCCAAGCACCCCTCCACCCCAGTACCAAAGCAGGGATGCCTAGCATGGTATCAAAAGGCTGACCATACACCTGTGTATTGACAGGCAGTGTTGACTGGCATCAACAGCTTAATGTGATTAAAATTACAACACTGCAAATGATGCTGGGACAGTGGGCAGGACACATGATGAAAACTCCGGAGGCCGCCCACGTGTGAAGAAGACACAACAAGAGTTGGACAGAGTCATTGGCCATTGAACAGGCTGAGGCCTGTGAGCCACACAGATTGTCAGAGCCTAAACATGTGTGCAACGCAGGACTGAGCCACAGTTGACATGGGGAGGCCGATGAGATGGCAGGCAATGTATGTAACCAAGGATTCATATTACAGTGATCATCCAGTCAAGGACACATAGGGGCATGCGTGCAATGCACATGGAGCATGAATGGGCACTCATGTCCCTGCGGGACATCTGACCCATGCACAGTACCAGTGAGATACCCTGCATCGAGTACTAAGGCTGTACCACACGGCATATGTCTGGCAGTTTCTACGCTGGAAGTTGGCATCTACACAGGACACATGAACAAGAAACTACAGCAAGATTGAAGCAGACCAGTGCAAAGGAGGAACTGGGGTGCAGAGTGGCGGAGGAGGGGCAAGGGAGCATGCCCACATGGAGTCCCGCATGCAGGCAGAGGAGACATGCATGACGGAAGCATTGCATTACTTACACATCAGAACCATGTACACGTCACATATAGCAGCAATCATGCACAACACATCCCACAAGTGAAACACACACGTCCTCAACAAACACGCATCAACACTCACTGAAATTGGCATCAAAGTCCAGCATCTCTCCCACTCCTTCGACCAATTCAGGTGGTATGAACTCCGCAACGAGAGCCTCATGCGGAGTGAGTTCTTCCTCCTCTGGTGAAGGCCCACCGCCAGTCACCAGAGTCAAGTTGTAATTTGAGGCACGCTTAGCCTTAGTGCTGCGCTTGATGTCATTTCAATGCTTTTTGCACTCCTGCGCCGTGCGCACCTCATGGCCGAATGAACTGACATGTTCCGCAACATGCTTCCAGTGGGTGTCACGTTGGGCAGCCGTAGTCTGACTATTGGCACCCACTAGCATGTCACGGCTGTGGCCCCGCACGTAGTCCACGAGGAAGTCCAGTTCCTGCTTACAGAAAGGCTTCTTCCTCGACGTGCAGGAGGTCGTGGCTGTGTGTGGGGTCCCAGCCTGTGCTGCAGGTGCAACCTTCCTCCTCTTGGACTGTGACGCAGACCCTGGATGGCTAATGCCGCCCTGACCAGTATGGCCAGTGGGTTCGGTGGATTGAGCCAAGGGAGTGGCAGGTGGAGGGATGGCCAAAGGCCTGACTTGTGTCAGTGGCAGCTGGGTGCCCACTAATGGACCCTGCGCAGCAACATCAGCTGTGGCAGGGTCATTGACCGCAACGGTCCTGGTTGGCAGACTCACAACCGGGGTGCTGTTGGGTGCATCTGCCCCTGCACTTGCCAACATCCGGCTGTTCGGGGCAGCAGATGACATGACTGCCCCAGGGACACGTGTCTTGGTCTGAGCAGCCTGGCCTGCCCCTATGGTTCCGCCCTGGCCTGTTGGAGATCTACCAAGGGCTCTTCAAGTGCCAACGCAGCCTGCGCTGGCAGACCCTGAGCCTGGGTTGCGGTGTCCACAGCTGCACCTGCAGCTACCACTACCCTTGGGCCCGTGGCAGTCGATGGAATGGACTGCCGGGTCGTACGGGTGCCAGTGCCAGATGCAGGAGTTGCATCCCCCGGAACCACAGGGGGTGGTGGCATGGCTGCACCGACACATGGCACAACATTGTGATAAAGTGGCGCACCCCTGCCTCTTCCCCCTCTGTGGCTGCCCTGGACACCCTGGAGTCCCCCTACTCCCTGGTCACCACGGCCACGTCCCCGACCACGCCCGCCACAAGGAGGACACCCAGCTTAGGCGCCCCTCACCTTTGGTGCCCTCCCAACCATGGCACAAATGTAGTAGTGCTGGCACAGATGGAGTGGTGCCAATGGGAGGTGTACACCACAATTGACCTGGGCAATTGGGGTGAAGGGGGTGGGAAGCAAGATGTTAACAGCCCCCCTGCACCTGCAAGGCTGTATGTGACCCCTGTGATCTGGTGACGGGTCACGCAACGCTCAGGCACCCCAAAACTGCAGTAAAACCGTGCACACAACCCTGCAGCCTACGTGCGTGGATTCAACCTCCCACAATACGCGGTGGCACCCAGTAACACGAATAACGCGTACGCGTGGGACACGCAGGCTACTATGACATCGAAAATGGGTGCGATACACAGGGGCACCCGCAGTGGGAAAAAGAGCGTGTGCGACTCACCGTCTGACTAGCGCGATGCAGAAAAACACGCGTAGCCAATACCCTCGCCAAAAGAAGAGATACATCCTTGATAGCTGTGAAGTTGTGATGGCGCGCGAAACAACAGGAAGCAGCAACACACGTCGGTCTCCACGAAAGGCACGTACAGCGAACTGCTGGGCCCGCTCACCTTTAACCTGTGCTGAGGGAAACGCACGCGCGCATCACGTCTCTTACGCGCATGGGCTCTTTCCTCGTATTACACGCGGACGTGCAGTTTTCCATGTGCTCTTACGCGCATGGGCCCTTTCCTCGTATTGCACGTGGACGTGCAGTTTTCAATGCGCGCTTACGCGCATGGGCCCTTTCCTCGTTTTGCACGCGGACGTGCAGTTTTTCATGCACGCTGAAATGCCCATGCACGTCTGTACGTGTCATGTCACAGGGGCGCTTGCGCTTGAGGGGCCTTCTGTCCAATGAAAATGCGTATGCGTGCGGACCCGCTTACGCGCTAAGGGCCTTTCCTCGAATTACACGCTGACGTGCAGATTTTTCATGTGCCAAATCACTCCGTATCAAGCTGGCCACGCGTAAGCACATGGAAGACCACGCTCCTGCCCAGAAGGCCGAACTACTGCCCCCCAGAGCCCTGAGCACGCTCCCACCTGCCATCTGCTGCTGCCTGACTGCCTGCTACCCACGTGCCCTGCCATTTGCTGCCTGCACATCAGCCAGGGGTGCTGTTGCTGGGACCACCCCTGCTGGAACCGAAGACTCCCGACTGGGATTCCATCGCTCCACAGCCCTGCCCCAGGACCCAGTTGCCCACCCACTCCTGCCTCTGGGGTTGTCATGTCGGGGCAAACACCAGCTGAGACCACTGACAACCCCCGGCCAGAGAGGCAGAGGAGCACCAGCTTCAGTGCCACCGAAGTTGGTGTCCTGGTGGAGCAAGTCCTGGGGCAGTATGATGCCCTCTTCGGAAGTTCCCGCGCCGACAAGGAAGGACGGACTCGGATCTGGACTGACATCGTGACTGCCATCAACGCGGAGGGGGTGGCAGTCCGCGACTTACAACATGTCAAGAAGCGCTGGGAGGACTTCAGGTCCAGGACCGTGAACAAGGCCCGGCGCCTCTTGAAGGCAGCGGATGCCAAGGGGCGCCAGGGCCACTTGTCGGAAGAACAGATGAGGGTCCTGGAATGCATATCCCCAGCGCTCCACGTCCAGGTCCTTGAGAGGCATACCCGTCTGGAGTCGAGCGGTAAGTGTACATGGATCCTGATTGTGAGCAGTGCGTGTGGTGATTTTTCAGTAGTGTGCAGGTTGCACATCTGTTTGTATGGGGTCGAGTATGGGTGGGGGTGTACAGGGCCGTGGGGCTGGAATGTGTGAGACATGGATGGTGCTTGTGTGTGTAGGCTTGCATGCCAAATGCAGTTGTGTGGGCACGCATGTTTGGATGAATGTGTATGTAAGTAGACATGTCCGTGATGTCACGCATGTATGTTGTTTTTGGCTGCATGTATCAGAGCTGTGTACATGTGCATGTGTGTGTATTTGACAACAGTGATGCAACATGGATGCATGTGACAGCGGTATGTGGAAGCCTGATTGGCAGATGTGACATGGATGCCCGTCTGAACACTGCGACACTTGGCAGGGGTGTACACATGCATGCAAGTGTGGTGGTGTGTGTACATGTGTGGTGCACTTCCTGTGTTGCATGTCATGTCTTGCTCACCTTTGCCTGCTTATGCTGTTGTATGTGTATGGATGGTGCTGGCAGTTGCGATATGGCTGTGGTATGGCTCATGTGTGCGAGTTGAAATGACATGTGTGTTGGGGATTCTGATGACATGTCTGAGGTTTGCCAATGCCACTCATGTACAACTGTCATGTGTGAATGCGTCCATTGTACAGTGCCTTGATGCCTGTGTTTTGTTTCTCCCTGTCTGCAGCGTCAACTGATGAAAAGGGCGGAGAAGGTGCTGTGGAGCACAGTGGCGGGGATCCCAGCGCCAGCCGGAGATGCAAGGCCCGGCTCCCCTCCCATGTTGTCATCTCGTCGGGGAGTGAGTAGTCCAGTGCCGCGTCGCAGGCCGCAGCTGCCGGGGGGAGGTCCAAGAGGCGGAGGTTGGAGTTGGACTCCTCGGCAGCAGAAGGGGCAGCTGGGACCCCACAGGGCCCAACAGGGGAAGATGGCACGGAGTCATCCAGGTTGGTGGGGGGTTTGGTGGAGGAGGAGGCCGTGCAAGCACCAGAGACCGGGTCTGGAGGTGGGGATCCCACTGGTGCTAGTGGTGCAGTGCAGGACCAGGGACAGGAGGCAGCACAGGCCGCCGCGGAGGTGCCTGTGTGCAATCCTGTCCCTGATCCTGTCCCTGCATCATCATGCACCAGCAGGGATGCCTACGTCCAGACCCGTTTTCAGGCAGGGGATGAGCTCACGTCAACTGGCCTTCCTCTGCCTGCGGACATGGCTATCCGGGTCCGGGTTGAGCCTGTCCTGACTGGTGTGGCGTTGCGTCAACGGGCCATGCGAGGTGACCTGCAGTCTTTTCATGAGGAGACTGCACGTCATCTCGAATGGCTCGTTGACCACGTCAGCCTGCTGGGACAGGTCACCCAGGCCAGATTCCTCCGTATGATGGGGCTTGCTATGACCCCCTCCTCAACTGGACCCCCTATGCGCCATTCGTCCTCCGTGCCATCTTCCCACCCATCAGTCACCTGGGTGCCCTGTGGAGCTGCCTCTGACGGTGCGGCCAGGCTGGTGGAGGAGGCATCCCTGCCACAGCCGGGAGTCGGACGTCCAGCAGGGGTGGCCACATCTACGACTGCACCCCAGCCGGCGGAGGATGTGCAGGCAGCAGGAGGCAGTGCACGGGCAGAGGCACAGCAGCAGCAGCAATGTGGTGGGAGCCATGAAGGCTCGGGACCTTCAACATCGGAGGGGCAGGCATCGGCTGGAGGGCAGGAGGACCCAGGACAGAGAGTGTCTTCCGTGTGGCAGCAGTTGAGCCACGCCATAGATGCGGAGCGGCAGTGGGCGGAAGAGGCACGGCTCACAATGGTCAGGGCGGAGAACTCCATGCGGAGGGCCCTGAGGCGGGCCGAGTGCCTCGAGGCAATCCGCAGGGGTTTGGAGGTGGACACGGCGACGGCCCTGCGGACCCTCGGGGCCATGGAGGAGGACCGCCTCCGGGACATTGAGCAGGAGTCCGATGATGCCCTGGCCCGGGACATCCACAAGTGAGCCGTGAAACTAGCCCGCTGCCCTTGTACATAGTTATGTAGGTAGTGTTAAGTTTCATTTTTGTTTTGATTTTATTTGGACCTTTTGGGCATTGGCCACATTTTTGTATATAGTTTATTTTATTAGTTAGTGTAGTTAGATAGGTTTCCTTTCTTTTGTTGGGATAATGGACCCTGGCTTGCTCCCATGAATATAGTTCACTGTTGGATTGTATTTTTTTTTCACATTTTAACCATGGAGCAATGGCTTTCTTTTTTATTTCCCATTGGATTTTGTTTTGTGGTCATTGACTTTGGACACCATTACTTTGGAATTTTATTTTTGGTTTTGCTTTTTTTCACGGACATGCTTCTTTTAATTTTTGAACATTCACATTTCTGTTTCTTCATTTTTGATTCTATTTATGTTTCCTTTAATACATATTTTTTTTGTTGAACTTCAATGTGTGGTATCTCATTGGTTTCATGCATTTCATGATATGGGTTTTGAGATTCACTGACACCCATTGGGTGTATGTGAGGGAAATGTGTTTGTTTCGGAACTTGCAATTGGTGTTCTGTGATGTAATTGCAAATTATGAATGGGTGGATGCAATACTCGGGTGGGTGTTTTGCATTTGGAGGCTGACCATAGGGACCAGGGATCTAGATTGTGATGACATGTTGGCTGGGGAACATGAGTTGCACATGGGTGGGGGCCTGCTGGCAGGTGCCCCTGGTGGCTAGGGGGTGGGGGTGGTGGGAGACATGGGTGGGGGCCTGGTGGAGGGTGCCCCACAGTGCTGGGGGGTGGGGGTGGTGGGAGACATGGGTGGGGGCCTGGTGGAGGCTGCCCCTGCACTGCTGGGGGGGTTCGGGTGGTGGGAGACATGGGTGGGGGCCTGGTGGAGGGTGCCCCACAGTGCTGGGGGGTGGGGTGGTGGGAGACATGTGTGGGGGCCTGGTGGAGGCTGCCCCTGCACTGCTGGGGGGGGGTGGGGGTGGTGGGAGACATGGGTGGGGCCCTGGTGGAGGTTGCCCCTGGTGGCTGGGGGGTGGGGGTGGTGGGAGACATGGGTGGGGGCCTGGTGGAGGCTGCCCCTGGTGGCTGGGGGGTGGGGGTGGTGGGAGACATGGGTGGGGGCCTGGTGGAGGCTTCCCCTGGTGGCTGGGGGGTGGGGGTGGTGGGAGACATGGGTGGGGGCCTGCTGGCCGGTGCCCCACAGTGCTGGGGGGTGGGGGTGGTGGGGAACATGAGTTGGACATGGGTGGGGGCCTGCTGGCCGGTGCCCCACAGTGCTGGGGGTGGGGGTGGTGGGGAACATGAGTTGGACATGGGTGGGGGCCTGCTGGCAGGTGCCCCATATTGCTGGGGGTGGGGGTGGTGGGGAACATGAGTTGGACATGGGTGGGGGCCTGCTGGCAGGTGCCCCACAGTGCTGAGGGGTGGGGGTGGTGGGGAACATGAGTTGGACATGGGCGGGGGCCTGCTGGCAGGTCCCCACAGTGTTGGGGGGTGGGGGTGATGGGAGACATGGGTGGGGGCCTGGTGGAGGCTGCCCCTGGTGGCTGGTGGGTGGGGGTGGTGGAAGACATGTGTGGGGGCCTGGTGGAGGCTGCCCCTGCACTGCTGGGGGGTGGGGGTGGTGGGAGACATGGGTGGGGGCCTAGTGGAGGCTGCCCCTGGTGGCTTGGGGGGTGGGGGTGCTGGGAGACATGGGTGGGGGCTTGGTGGAGTGTGCCCCTGGTGGCTGGGGGGTGGGGGTGGTGGGAGACATGGGTGGGGGCCTGGTGGAGGGTGCCCCTGCACTGCTGGGGGGTGGGGGTGGTGGGAGACATGTGTGGGAGCCTGGTGGAGGCTGCCCCTGGTGGCTGGGGGGTGGGGGTGGTGGGAGACATGGGTGGGGGCCTGGTGGAGAGTGCCCCTGCACTGCTGGGGGGTGGGGGTGGTGGGAGACATGGGTGGGGGCCCGGTGGAGGGTGCCCCTGGTGGCTGGGGGTGCAGGGGGACATGCGTTGGTGGGCAGTAGTGCAAGTTGACATGTGGGTTGGCTGGGGGTCATGGCCATGGTGGATGGTGTGCCTGCAGGACATGTGCAGGGTAGGCCCCTGTGGTGTGAGCCACCTGCAGGGGCCATGGAGAGTGTAGAGGGAACACCTGGGAGGACCCACATGTGCAATTCACGTGTGGTGCTCCCCGCGCACCCCTGTAATACACGTACCCTGATGGAATCGCGTGTGGATCTTCCTGCGCACCCCTTGAATGTGCGTACCCAGCTCGCACGGGCCCAATCGCGTGTGGAACTTCCCGCGCACCCCTGAAATACACGTACCCTGATGGAATCGCGTGTGGAACTTCCCACGCACCCCTGGAATACACGTACCCTGCTGATGTTGCGTGTGAAACTTCCCCCGCACCACGAAATACATGTACCCTGATGTAATCGCGTGTGGAACTTCCCGCGCACCCCTGAAATACAAGTGCCCTGCTGATGTTGCATGTGAAACTTCCCCCGCACCTCAAAATACACGTACAATGATGAAATCATGTGTGGAAATTCCCGCGCACCCCTGAAATACACGTACCCTGCTGAAATCGCGTGTGAAACTTGCCCCGCACACCGAAATACACGTACTCTGCTGAAATCGCGTGTGGCACTTCCCGCGCACCCCTGACATACGCGTACCCTGAGGAAATCGCGTGTGGAACTTCCCGCGCACCCCTGAAATACGCGTACCCTGCTCGCACGGGGCCAATCGCGTGAGGTACTTCCCGCGCACCCCAGTGATACACGTAGCCCACTTGCCGTGCTGGTACAGGGTTAGCGCAGCCCTTTGCGCTGGATTGGGTATATTGATGGCTTTTCCCTTCGCGAGAGATGTTCTGGGGGCGTAAATGGGGCTGCTGCAGGGTCGCTGAGCCACTGTGCGCCACGGCTGGTATTGGTGGTTGGAATCCATGAATAGGCAGTGCGCGGAAATGGATTTTAGCGCACGCGGCTGGCGCAGGGATTCGCACGCGCACACTGTGCACCAGCCGCGTGCGCCACTTGTGCGCTGAATTCTATGAATTACCCCCTAAATGTTCCACGGCATAGGGAGTAGGTCTGTGATAACGATCTCTTGAAAGATAATATAAAGAATGCTCGCCCAAACTTTCATATTAGTCTTAAATAATATATTGGGAAGACCATCAGGCCCAGGGGCTCGAGAGGGCTTTAAATCTTTTTTGATTTTTTTCAATGTCATCCTCTGTAAATTTAAAATAGTCCCTGTCACTTAGTTCTGAATAGCAATTATTCTCTGCTATGGTTTTATCTCGATAGTAGAGTGACAAGATATTCTCTCTAATGCCCTAGATACCAGAATTGTATTTATTGAAAATGTGCCAAATTCTTTTTGTATGCCTACTCTTTAGAGCCATATACATTGTTTTCCATTGGACAGAAGCAATGGAGCCTCTATGTATTTTGTGCCCATTTTTTTCTGACACAGCCAATATCTGTTCTTAGCTCTTTTTTCTTATTTGTTACAATTTGGTCATACACGTTCCTTTGAGAGCAATGAATAAAAGTTTTTTTTTTTTCAGGATGTTCGCAATCTCATGAACTGAAGCTTGAACAATTTGCTAATAATTATTTATACTACCAAATTATGTACTTGAGTTTTCCATTAAAGTATCTAGCAACATATGGTTAATTTTATACAGATTATGTTCAGTCCATTTTATATGATTTCCTTTCCCTTTAGCTGCCTTTTTGGTCGTTTTGGGTCAGCTATTATCAAGAATTCCATTATCACATGATCACTCAGATTGTTAGGAATGAGCTTGACATTGCTGATGGATGCAGAACCAGAGTGGTCAGTTAAAATAAAATCAATCCCTGAGGATTGAAGGCCAGTGTTTTAAGTATAATATACATCTTTTTGATTTACATTAATCATTTGCAATAGTTGTTGGGATTTAATAAATAACAACCAAGGATTGTTGTCATAAACAATATCATCTTCCCCCAGTCCAGTAGCCCACATACTAAATGAAGTTCCCAAATATGAGTGATCATGTAACACTTCAACCTTTTTAGATGGAAATCAGGGACAGTGATAATTCAAGTCACCCACAATGTAGTATTGACCATTCAGGTATACAGATTTCCAAGCTTCCATCAGCAGTTCAATGTGGTTAATAACTGCCTCTAAATGTCAATTTCCCGGAGGGTTATAAACATTTAGAAGCAAGACCATAAATGTATCCCCAGATATAATCGTTTCCACCGTGATTGCTGATACATATTCTGATTGACATGTTGGCAAGCAATCCATGGCTTCTAAGTGTGTCACTACAGTGGAAATTAGACCTCCAAATGGTCTGCCAGACTTGTTTTCTGAACTGGTTTTTGGAAAGTGACATATCCATCTATGGCCATATTCTGTCTTAACCAATTTTCCTGTAGTAGGATAGTATCAGAATCGAGCAACAGCTGTGAACCTATGGAATTAAACATAAAAGAGCAATACCCTCTTGTATTTCATGATCTGATTACGATTTGGTGAAACAATTGTTTGGGTAGTCATTCAACTCCATCAAAGTAGTTTTCTTCCTGCACATGTCTATCATGCCCTTTAGAAATGTTGCCTTTATTTTGAATCTCGGAATAAACGTTAGACACTACTATATGGGCCTCATTATGAGGTCGGCGGTAAGGGGTTAACGGTGCCGGTAAGGATGCCGGTGCCGTTAACCCCTTACCGCTACATTACGAGGTCCCTTAGCGGGAGCCGGTAAAGGACCAGGGAGATAACAATGGGCCTGTTATTTTTGGGCCCGTTGTTAGCTCCCTCCCCATTCCCATTGAGCCCTATAGGGGCTCGAATGGGAATGGAGATGGGTTCCCTGAATGGGGAAATACCAGGTCCTCCAAGGTTGGAATGACCCGGTAAATCCCCATTCAGGGAACCCGGACCCGGTATGCGGTATGGGGGTAGCCATGGCGCTAATAGCTCCAAACTCGTAATGAGGCCCTATGTCTTTATTATAATTCTCTGAAAATTGAGTGTCTGAATATCTAGTAATTGTAGGTCTTTTATCTACATGCTTCGTGTTTGTAATTTTGAGAAATTCATACTGAGACTTAAAAAGCCTGAGGCTTGGGTCATAACCAGCTCAGTAGTAATCGGGGACACAAAACAGAGCACTGCCCAATTTGGAACCCAAATAGTAGTTGGGATCTCAACTAAGTTAAGCTCCCCGAGTGGTATACTTTTTTAATAATGGGATATGATGTATCAACTCAAGGGCATTAGAGCGATTCAGAAAGGGGCAGGCGAAGCTAGCATATAAATCCACAATGTTTATCTTATTTGAGTTAATGTTGGTAAACATAGAATCCAAATCTATCTTTTTATTATTAGGATGGACAGTTTCAACAAAAGAACCGTGTTGTTTAGATGCAACCTCCAATCTTTCGAGCTCATCCCTTGTCGCAGGCGGGCCCAGGATGTTTCCAGGCAAGCACACCCTGTTTCTGCCTGTTATTGAACTACTAGAGCAGCTTTCATTACTATGGTTAGCTCTAGTGTTTAGGAGTAATGCAAAAAAGTTGTCTTTAATCAGTACCTGTTCACCCAGAGTTTCTATGGAGGGATCTTTCTGTGATACTAATTTAAGACCTGAGATATATCCATTGGGTTTCTTTGTCTGTTTACTGTGTTGCACTATTTTGAATCTCTTGGAAGACTCCTGGCATGTCATGTCTTTTGGGAAGCTCGAAGCTAATGCTTGTGAGGCGATCGTGGTATGTGTATTGTTTTCATTACCCGTGACAAAATTTGAAGATATATATTTCTTTTTTTGACTATGTTTCCTACTAGGCATAGCTGAATCAGACTGATTAGCTGGTATTAGTGCTATGCCTAAACCTTCGAATTCGCAAATGTGTTCCTACTTTCATTGACATTTGCTGCTTGCTGTCTGGTCTTATCCAGGATCTGAGAATTTGCATTTACTTGCAAATTGTGGATGGTTATTAATGAACAATTATCTACATTTGTATTACGAGCTTCTTGTTCTGTGAAATATTTAGCAACATAAATCAGTACTAGCACCCTAGCAAGTTCAGATTTTAAGTACTGTTGGTCCTATTTTTGCGCAACAAAAGTAAAGCTTTTAATGTAGTCAGGGATTCCAGCTCCATGTAACGATCTTCTATGCATGATGGGTTGGAAGAAGAAGAAGTAATTTGACTTTGGGGCGATGATGCGTAAGCATTCCTGGCAATCGTGACTAAATTCAGTGATTTAGGTAAGTCTGTAGATGGAATGGAGTGCTGGCCAATAGATTGTCGGCTTTGTTTCCGGTACCGAATTTATAGAGATTTGTGTCTCCAACCTGTAGACTCAAGCATACATCCCACAGGGCGTTGTCATATGGAGTGTTCGTTATTTGAGTAACGTCAGTCCCAGCACTATTAGAGACTGCAGTATTATCAGCATGGGCAGGGTCCATGATCACATCCTTCGTTGTGGGTTTTAGGAAAGGGGTAATCTTTCCTCAATCACTTTCATTAATTCTGTTTAGTTCACAAATAGAATTTGTGATGCCCATGACAATCAATTTGACCTGTTTGGATGGTCACTTGTTCGTCCTTTTTTCCAGATATGAGTGGCTGTTAGAACACTAGAACAAGCTTCACAATCTACAGAGCATAAATGATACTTTTGATTTGTTGCTGGCATTTCCGATAAGGCCACCAAATCAGCGCTGCGCATTATTACTAAAGAGTTAATAAAACATGTAGGACAAGGAGCATAGAATCTGAGGCTCAAAGGTCTGGTCCCACAGTAACCTCTTTTATTGATGATACTAAAAGACTCTTACACAGGGCTCCGTTGTGTGTGGTTACATTGCCTCACATTGATTAGCTCTTGGTCAGCACTGCACGCGGTCAGTCAAACTGTTGTGGCCAAGTACCACCACATACCACCAGTGACCACAGTAACCACTTCACTCCACTTCTCGTCCATTCCACACTCCGTGGAAGACTGGAGCAGTTAAAGCACAGCAGGGAGACTGACACACACGCTCCTTCTCCATGCTCCAAAAGTGGCAAACAGACTGCTACCGGATTTCAACCACAGTAACCACTTTGTTCTACTTCTTGTCCAGGCCGCGCTCCATTCCAGATTAGAGCAGATATAGCACAGCAGGGAGACAGACACACAAGCTCCTCTCCCAAGCTCTATAAATGGCAAACAGACTGCTGCTGGATTTCTACCACAGTAACCACTTTGCTACACTTCTCTTCCATGATGCACTCTGCACTGCACTGGAGCTATTATAGTACACTAGGGAAAACAACACACACGCTCCTCCTCCAAGCACTATAAATGGCATAGAGACTGCTGCTGGATATCACCACAGTAACCACTTCACTCCACTTCTCGTCCATGCCACGTTCCATGCCGGACTGGAGCAGTTATAGCACAGCAGGGAGACCGACACAGACATCCTGATTCATAGATTATTTGCGACGAAAAAAACAGGATTTGTGCGCCATTCTGCCCGCAAATCCCCATTTGTTAAACAGGGATTTGCAGGCAGAATGGCGCACAAATCCCGTCTATTTTGGAGCAAATAATCCATGAATAAGGGTGATAAGCTTCTCTTCAAAGCATTAGAAGTGGCAAACAAACTGCTGCTGGATTTCCACCACAGTATCCACTTTGCTCCACTTCTCGTCCGCATATCTGATCCTTCATATCTACTGAATTGTTTTGACCAGCACGTTGTTTATGAAACTCCTTTAATTAGCTTATGAGTAAACAAGAAAAGCAAATTTGTGACCATCTCAACCAAATGTATAAAAACATATACTGCCGACATTTTAGTAGGGACATCTATGCCGAAGCGTGGTAAGGCACATGCAAAGAAATGGGCAATGTTTGCAGCCCATCTACAAGAGTATATAAATTAATTAATTAATTAAGTAATTAATTAATCTTTTATGAATACGCTTAATAATAGGGACCAGTCTCTAACCAGTACAAGGATTCATACCTGTGCAGCACTGTTGTCTTGCTTCCAAGACATGCAGGTTGCTCCTGAGCAATCCTCCCTCCCCTCTGTCCAAAACACATGGCCAAGAAAATAAATTCTACCAGTTAGCAGAAAGTACCGAGTCACCTTTTGAAATGGAAAATCGAATTGAGGCCGGTTCATTCCAGAATCGCTGTTATGAAACCTGCGGATGTTAAAACTGTGGACCTTTGATAGGACTTTGATTGCAAATAAAATGTAACAATTCTGCCTTATTGTTTGGCAATGTAAAAACAAGACAAAAAGAAAATGACTGTAAAAGTTGCATTTTGTGAATGTAGCCTATTTATGTACTGCACAGTCAAATGACCTTCCTTCCACCAGATACAACAACATGAGAACAGTGAGGGTGGTGGCTGGCTTTTCCATGGGTGTCTGGCTTTCCCATGAGACATGTGTGAGCAATGGCATTTGAAACTCAACCATACATTTTATGACACTGATGTTTGCCTTGTCCTCCCCATTTACAACTTTCATCTATCTTTGAGCTTAGGCTAAAGCTCCTTAAAAATACAATTTATTTGTTGTGTGAAGTGGCGGCAGTGGTCCCTCTTAAATAATCACATCTCACCAACAGCAGGGTCTTCATTGGAATATGTGACTTCATACCTGGGAAGACCTAGAGTCTGCTACACATGGCAGATGCAGGAATTCCTCAAAGAGACATGAATGGGTCACAAATCGCCCTTGCCAGCAGTCTAACCAAAACAAAGTTGGACCATGACAACAGCATTCGCAAGAGTTAATGTTAATGTTGATGTTAAGGTTAAAGGATATTTGTACCGCCCAGTATTACCATCGGAGTTGTCCCTTATGCTCTGGCGGATCAGAAAGAAAAGGGGGTAGGTTATGGCTTGTTAGTAGGACAAAGTTTGGAGAGGAGCTGTGATGTACTGTTTGCAGCTTCAGTTTGGCTAACACCGTTCGCTGAGCTTTTTTGGTGTGGTATCTGGTCCGAGTCCATCGTGTGCTGTTATGTGAGGGTCTGTGTGGTGTGTTGGTTGTTGCTTTCTTGTGAAGTGCACACTGGTTGCTGCAGTTTAAGGGGTGTGGTTGTGTTTAGTTAGAGTTTGAGACACACTCCAGCTTTGAGCTGAAAGAAACTGATACCAGATGTCCAGTTACTAGGCAGATTAACTTAAGAAGCCATGTAATATTTCAAAAATATGAAATCGTGTCTTTTTAATTTTACATTTGGAATCACTTTATTGTTGAATTCTCGAAGGAAATATCGTAGAGAGTTATTCTTAGAGAGTTATTTAACAAAATAATAATGTTCAGGATGAAAAGCTCTACCAGCTGAAGTTGAAACACAGAAATGGCATGTGCCAAAGAGTCACATATCCTAGCGTTGTGCCAGTGAGGCCATAATTCTGAGATGGAATGGACATTGAACGATATCCACACCATGTTGTGCCATGCTGAAAATTGAATTTTTTGATTTGTCTAAGTGAAAGTAACGTGATGAACTGATTAGTAGTATGATCACATAGGTGGATTGTGGTATTTTAGTAAGTTGCAATTGTTTAATGTAGAATTCTCCAACATGGCATCACACCAAACATGAGGGGTACTGTGTATGGAAGTTACTCCCTTCAGAGTGCCCTCTTCATTAATATTGGCAATGAGCATGGAAGAGATGGTTTAGTGTGATGTCACTTTTGGAATATTTTCACATGCACTGACCAATTAGATTTAGAACATGATACACCTCTGAGGGGAGTGCTTTCTGCTCTACAAAAGTTAAAACCCTTTAGTTCCTGGGGTGACATTCAATCACTTGCTCCTCACTAACTATCTGCATGATGCAGGGGGAGAAGGAGAAAAAGTAGAATTGATATCATCTGGGATGATAATGGAATAGATTTCTTTCCTTTGGGCCCATGTTTGGATTATAAGCAGAGCACTGCAAGAGATGCCTACCTGTCTTTACTGTCCCTGGCATTTCGGATTGGAAAAGACAGCAGACATGCCCCAGTACAGAAAGAAGGATACAAGGCTGTGGAGGGAAGCTGACCCTATATTGCTGACTGACGCCCACCTGTTACCGATAGGGAGAATTGAACTAGTCCTTAAGGGGGGAGAAATCCAAAATAAATGTATATGTAAGTATAATATCAAGAGGAAATAATTCTGAGGGGAAGCTATACTCTGAAGGGGATTAGTTTGAATCCCAGCCCTTTTTGTTAGTGAGAGAACTGAGAGGGTGGGGTTTGGAAATTGAAAAGACATACTGAGAAATTAATAACTATTTTAGAAGTGTATGAGCTTCTGCAATTGTAGATTTGATATACTAGGGACTATGGTGTGTAAAACCCTTCCCTCCTTTCTGTGTGTAATGATCAAATACAGACAAGGGGCCTCATTATGACCCAGGCGGGACGGGGTTAACGGCGCCAGTAAAGGTGCGGGCGCCATCAACCCCGTCCCACCTGATTACGAGGTCCCCTCGCGGGACCCGCTCTGCACGTCTGGTGAAACCAGACGTGCAGAGCGGGTCCCGCGAGCGGAGGAGGGAGCAAACAATGGAACGCTCGTAATCAGCCCATTGTTTGCCCCCTCGCCCATTCCCATTCAGCCCTATAGGTGCTGAAATGGGAATGGGAAAGGTCTGGGTCCGAGTTCCTAGAAGGAGGAATTACTGGGCCCTCTGAACTCGGTATGGCCCGGTAATTCCTCATTCTGGGAAACCGGATGCGATTTTGGCGGCAGCGTAATGAGGCCCAATGTATTCTGGGAGTCTCAAAAAATATAGTGTACTTTGAGCTAATTTGGTTACGTAAATAAATAGAGTCCTGTTACTAGTGCTGAATCATTCAAGACAAAGGGGAAAGGCTAATTCACGGCTACTCATTTTCCTGCCTGTAAATTGTCTGTTGAAAATGAGAAAGGTACACTTTTTTACGTTAATGCAATAGAAGCACCACTGAAGGGAATCTAGCGAGCAGGGATTTTAAACCCACATGTTTCTCTTTACAAGAGATTTACATGCAGTAATGTCAGGTAGCAGGTATTTCAATTGGGTTTTCTAGAAGGATTGGTATCTATTTACAACAAAGGGGAATTAGAGAGACTTAGATAGGCACAGATTTTCAGATTCAATATTTTTTCATCAAATGCAAGCTTTATCCAGAGTCCTCATTCATTTCTCAATCCAAAGTGGATGGGCACTCTGGGTAAGCCAAATGTATAGAGGGTGATGGGTGTGTTTACAGAAGTATATTTAAGTACATGCGGCATAGAAAGTAATGTGACTAATGTAATAATCATTCTTCTTTGAAGTTGAAATTTCACAGGTGCATAATTTGTTTATATTTAAATGGATTAAATTGCTTCTATTTGTCAATAAATAGACCTTCTGCACAACCCTGTGTGGTTCTTGTCTGAAGGGGGAGGGAAGCTGCAGGCAATCAATATTGTTACATTTTGGATCCCACATTCATGAAAAGGAAGTTATTCTATAAATAAAACATTGTCTGCCCCTGATATGTGGGAGGTGCCTGGATAATTCCCATGACGTTGCCTGATTAAAACATCCTACAAAACTGGAGGTCCCGCTGTGACATGATTTTTGGGATTACTAGTGTAATTTCAATATAGCCCTTTTCAACCCAAATCTTGCAGAGACCAAGAATGTGCATGGAAGATTTGTGCTGCATTTGAATTAAATGATATTGATACCGCTACCACATACACAGATACTAAGGTATGCTCAGACGTATAGAGATACAACAGTTGTGTAGAATAGATTATGGATAAAATAGAGATTTGGAAGTCGCTGAGTGAGAGTGGTAAAATAGGAGTAAGAAATGTTTGCATTTTGTTTAGGGATAATTTGAGAGGTAGGTTTCTGCATTTTAATCAGAGAGACGCCTGACATAGCAATGCCTGGGGTAATAAACCAGACTCCATCAAAATTATATTTGAAGGGAGATTGACCAACTGCAGATTTTTAAATGAAAAGAAGTGATGACAATATTTTGTACAAGGGTTCAGGGATTTAGGATGAACAGGGCCCATTAAATCTGTCACTACAGAGACTCTTTATGAATGTAACTGTCCAAGAAGTTAGCTGATATGCCACTCTTTGGATCTTTATTTTCACCTCCAATTGTTGAAGGGCAGGTTAGCAGACAGGGATGCTCAGATAAAACAGTGCCAAATAGCGGCCCCAAACAATACAGAGGTGCTGCTAATTGCCAAGTAAGTTTGTAATGACGAACTGGAAGACATCTTGAGTTTGCAAGAAACACAAAATGAAAATCATGTTTATGCATTGCAACAACAAAATGTCATTGATCAAATGGCAGGTAAAACCAAGACATATTATGATGAGCTGCAGAACCAGGTGACACAGATTGTGAGTCTCCAGGACACTTATAATCAGTGAAAAAGGGGTATGGGCGTCCCTCTGCGAGAACGAATACGGCCTAATGACCTATTCTATAGGAAGGTGCCCACTCGAGAGTCCGCAGTCACATTTTCCTTTTGTTCAAAGGAGGATTGCCATTGCATTTCGGTGCTGGAATACTCAAGTGGGCGGGACAAACACTGTTATGCAAATGGATATTCCTCCTTTGTGAAAGGTACAGTGAGCTAAAACATGTAGCTGCGTACTCTAAGTGGGTACATTCTCACAGAATAGGTCATCATGTTGTGTTCTTTCTTACAGAGGGACAGCCTGACCTCTTTTTGTATTTAAAATGAACTTGGGGTTTGTCAACCTAAGTTACTTATGGTTATCCAGACGTGGACCCCTTTCTCACTGTGCTCAGAGAGGCACAGCTCCACCTCACTGATGAGGCCCAACTAGGCTCAAACAAGAATATGGGGTTGCTGTTGATACTCTTGTTCAAAGGAGGATTGCCATAGCATTTCAGTGCTGAACTGCTCAAGTGGACGGGACAAAGACTGATATGCAAATGGATATTCCTCCTTTGCGAAAGGTACAGTGAGCTAAGAAATGTGGCTGCATGCTCTGAGTGGGTACATTCCCACAGAAGAGGTAATCATGCTGTGTTCTTTCTCGCACAGGGACGCACTGACCTCTTTTTTGCACTCATAATCAGCGTATGGAAGCCAAAAAGAAATCTTCAGGGAAAACATTATGATCTGTCTGTACATAATATTGATTGTTAGATAACATTATGACACTGAAATTGCAAAGTACAGAATTAAAACAAGAAAAGAAAAAAAAAATTGTCAAAGAATTTAAGTCCCAAAACGAATTTGATCAAATGAATCATAATCTGTTCACAAAAAAGTGATCATTTAATTAATAGGAAAAAGCAACTGATTTGGAAAATAAATCAGGCACTTGCAAATGTGTATTTGAGCCACGTCACTTCCCAAGAACTAGCCAATGTAAAACACGAAAATGTACACTTACAAGACCAATTCGAACAAATAGCTGAAACAGGTAGTCCGAAAATAAATTATCTTTTGAAAAAGAAATGTTGCACTGGCGAGAGCAAAATCTTCAAAACTCTAGCATAATTCAAAACTTGCCAGCGCAAGAATGACATTTTACAACCGGACAGCAAACTAAAAAGGATTTGATATCTTCACACACCTCAAGAAAATGGCGAATGCAAAACATTCTTTCCTGAGTTTTTCAGCTTCTTTCAGGGTTCGAGGACCTAATCCACCATAAATGTCCTCATAAGGTGGCCATTTCAAAACACTTTTCCACTTCAAGAAACCACTAAGTGGTCCATAAAGCTGCATAAAACATGGTGCTTGTCGAGGACCAATCTCCAAGAGAGTTCGCCCAAGAATTGAAGTGTGCATTTTCACAGACGTTTTGGCAGGTAAATACCAACAGTAGTGAGGTTATTACCACATTCTTTCATGTTCTTCCAAAATACATGGTCACCCAATTAGTGACAGACTTCAATGATTCACAAAATCACAAATGGGTGATATTTCAAGCTACAGGGATTTAAGAAGCCAAAAAGCCTACAGAAAATATAAACTATCCCAAAACTCACAAACTGTAAGGAAATGAGGGAAATGCACTGTTCTGGCAGCTTTGGAAATAGGGAAATCACTACATTACCCATGAATCCAGTGACCGTTGGAGCAGGTGTGCCGGCTCAAGTTGAACTGTTACTTAAGTTCCTCCCAGGCCTGTGCTGCCTGTTGGTGATTGTTCGCGTGGCAGGCACGGGCCGAGGAGAGCAGGTACATGCATGCAGGAGGTCTGGCAGAACCCAGGCCGGGCAGTGAGGCAAAGAGTTTCTGATGCTTCATTCTTTTCAGGAGTGGAATAGGCGATGGCGGTGGCCCGTCCAACGCAGGATCATCTCATGCCTGGGGAGGTGCTGGCGAGCCCCCCCATGCCTCAATTAAGTCCTCTGGGAGGGAGTGTGCACGTTTGAATATCTGCTGGCATTGTTGCACACTGCTCACAGTGCGCAGAACTATTAAGGGCAACATGCTGTGAAAACCTGTATGGGCATGTTTGATACTTACTGACATTTTTTGCATACCGCTCACAGTGCACAGAACTTACCCATTATTACACAGTGAACTCGAGTGTGGGGAAACTGGTGAACTTGTTTAAACCTTACGTTTCAAATGGAATTTGGAATCATATTTGATAGTATCATTACAATGACAAGGAGGGGGAATGCTACGTTGTATGTGTGGCTTGCTCTTGTAATTATTCATGTTGTTTAGCATGCCATATTGCCTGTCCTGAGCAGAGTGTGAAGGTGATAAGCTCAGAAGGGCTTGAGAGCACCATTCAGGAAGTGGTGCATGGGAAATGTTACATGTTTAAGTTGGTGTTTTGTGTTTTCATGTTGTATGCAGTGGCAGTAGTTTTTCATGGCCATCTATAACTACATGTGCTTATGTTTGTTGCTATGTTAGGAGGGAGGTAGGTTTGGTCAGGAACTATTAGGTTGCAATTCCCTAATCAAGAAGGGAGTAGTTCGGAGTCAAGGTATCAGAAGGTGCTATTGCATTCAGTGTATGCTCATATCTTTGCATGTTACTTCCCTTATGTCCCCCATACCTATCCAATTGCAAGGAAACCCTAAACCTTTTCCCGGTTTCCCTAAACACACCCTACATATCTACAACCTCTCCCTAACGCTCTTCCCCCTTTCGGCTGCCACGAGGGACCTGTTATATTCAAGTCAGGGGCTCGTGCCAACCAATTGTGGAGGGGTCAAGTACATTTGGCTTCCGTGGCTAGGAAGGAGTTGTGTGATACTCCAGGGGTGTGACACAAACCACCCACTATACCTACCACTGCGAAAGTGGCAGAAGTGAGGAACGCTCCTTCTTTGGAGTCAGGAGGGTCAAAGAATGCATCTCCTACTGCCAAACAGAATGACCAGTCGAGTGATGCATAACCAAATACAGACCCAACTGACACCAGTACACACATAAATCCATGGTATAGTTGTTCTAGACTACATTTACACCCCTCCTAGTTGTTCTAGTGCTACATTTACACCCCTCCAAAATGGGGGAATCCAAATCAAGGAATAGTTCCCACTGGAAACCGTATTCAGAATTTCCCACAGCAAAGAAATTCAACACCCCTCCAAATATGAATTTCCAAAATACCAAACCTCAAAATGTAAATGTGCCAATAATCTTTGCTCCTCCTTCTCCTAGATTCGAGAAGGCCAGAGTCCAGAATAAAGGAGAGTGGAGACTCAGAAAAAAGGTTAAGGCTAATTTTCAAAAGTGCACACATTTTTTTCTATCAGGGATAGTTACAGTACCTGTGAGCAAAAAGATCATGGCCAAAACCTCCCTACGGTTCTGAGAGAGCGGAAACATCTCTCAACTTGAGCAACAGAGAACATTGGATAAATGTTGACAGCCAAACAGATCCCTCGGACTGCCACTTTTACCCAACATACCCCAGTGTCCGGGTCAGGTGCCTCATTGTGACAATAACAAGATGCAAACAGTTCTGATATCAGTGTCTGATAACAATGTCCTAGTGGAAGAGGAAAAAAGGAATATGGAGGAAAAGGCACATCAAGCCTTTGAGGAAGCTTCCTTTTGAACCCATAAAAAGACCCCTGAATTTAATAAAGAAACACAAGAAACTAGGAGCATAAACTCTTTCTACTAATACCCAAAAACAAAAGAACAGAGAAAAATAGTGACATGTAAAGAAAATGAAATAGGCACCATTGAGAGAGACGAATACACAGAAAACCCAAGAAAGAAAATATTCTTTTTCTGAGATGTTGCCACACCTCCTAAGGAAAAGTGGGTAAAAAAATAAGACTCTAAATCCAAGGTTATCAAAACAGAGCTAGAGAAGTGTGAAGAACATGCTTGGTACAAAAGCCAATCTGAAAAAGTAAACATTATAAACCAAGAAAGTCCAGAAACAGTATAGGTACCCTCCCTCCTAAAGGATTCTGAAGATTGTCCTCTAAAAAGAGAAGACAGCAAAGAGTATGTGGATAGGGGGGATACACCTACTGAATATTATATCTCCAAATTAGTGTTTTTTTTTTTTATCTGACAGGTTGCCAAGCCAACTCACGTGAAGTTGATCTCAAAGACAGAAGTGCATACATGATGGCAACCTAATGTAAAATTCAAGAAATAAATGACTAAATGACAGCTGTAGGACAAAGGGTCAAAGGCAACCTTGATTTCAAAACAAACATTTGATCAGCTCAGCCAATGGAAGAGAGAGAGTCATAAAATTCCTCTCAAAACTCTTCTAGGAGAATTACAAAACTTTGACAGAAAGGACATTTCCATCAATCCGATTGCAGATAAGGAGATCAAAATTGTTTGAGACACCCAGTGATAGTGATGGCTCCAGACGGCACAGCCTGTTTACTTTGGAACAATTTCCTTTGGATGCCGTCTCCTCAGATTGATTGCATGAACCAGGTTCTCTGGAACCAAAAAGAATGTCCCATCAGTCTGAAGAGGAGTGCCAATTATATTAGCCTGAATGTCACTGGTCACTTGGTTGAACGACACTCCAACCGAATTGAATCTTATTTTCAGAATAATCAGGTCCCTGAGATCACATTATCTCAGTAGGAGAACAAAGTAGTGAGCGGACATCATCCTAACTTCTAAAAATGAATCTCACTCCCAACAACAAGTAGTTTTCCACATTGTAAGGGGATACCGTGAAGATCTACATTGAAATGAAATGAAATTATATGTTATTCATATCACGCGTGTGTCAGAGCATGACAAAAGGAAGCTTACTCAAAGGCTTGACATGCCTTTCCTCCATATTCCCTTTTTCCTCTTGCACTAAGGCACTGTTATCAGACACTGATATAAGAATTGTTTACATTCAGGAGAACCCCAGAAAATCCAAAAATGTCCTGAAAAGGTCCTAGAAAAATATATATTCATAATTTGACCGAAACCAGATAAAGTGCAAACACACATTCTTCCCCAATCAGATAAATGGAGCAAAAGATCATGTGCTCACCAGAATCTGTCTAAACAATGGAAAACATTTCATGAACAAAGGACTGTTTAGCAGCTCCAAAAAGACCAGACCATTCCCTGTATTTATTATTACAAAAAAATGAGAAGTTGGTCTGGAAAACCATCTTTCAAAACATATCCTACCTACACTATAGTGTATGTTAAAAATGTCACTTGGCGATAAACATATTGACCATAATTGTCAATCTGCGTTGTATCTGTGTAGTGCAATTTATTTGGATTTTATTAAGAAAAGGTTTGGTCAAGACTGGGGGTTAGCCAAATGGGCTTTAACAATGTTGAGAAAGCATTCGGGCAGCTTAGCTTTTGCCTTATGCAGTTGAAGTCCTTCAGCTGATTTTAAAATAGGTGCCCGAAGTATTCAGGTGCCCCACCTGATGGAAATTTCTCAAGCTGTCTTCACTGCTGTTAACCACCAACTCACAGGAATGGTGATTATCAACGATTCTGATTATGCGCGAAATGGGTTTGTGTGAACACCTGATTCATTGGAAAAATAGTGGCAGGTTTTTATGCAAATATTAAAACATTAAAACATGGTAGATTTATCAAGACTATTGATGACTGGTGATGTCTAAGGAAATTGCCATTTATTGGAAAAAGGTCAAAGGTAATTCCAAGAAAGGTGATCCTGATGAAATTGGAATTAAGTTGGCTGACCAATTGTCCAAAATAGGAGCTCTGCAGGTAGATTTCACAGATATGGAACACCTCCTGTAAGAAAAAAGTTATGTCTGTGACCAGATTGCAAGCTCTCAAATACAGTGAACTATCAGCTGCTCATTGGATTAAAGAGTCCCCTGATGCAAACCTGATCATTGTTCAAAAAGGGAATTTCATCATTGGGAAAGTCAATCAATAGTTTTCCTCTGACATAATCAGATTATGAAGGAAAGGGATTTGATAACATGTCCTAAAATGTTTAATATTCAAGACTGACTGTCAGTGAGGAAATCCCAATCTGGGGATATCCAGTGGGTGGTACCTACCTCATTCTGAAGTCTGTTGTTAAAATATGCCCATGACACAGCTACTGCTGTTCATGGGAGATTTCAAAAGACTCTTGAGATATTGTGAGAAGTCGCTAATTGGAAGCACATGCTGCAGGATCTCAATACATATTTAAATGCATGTCTTGTATGTGCGTGTTTCCAACTGTGGTCTCCCACACAGAGAGCTGCTCTACAGAAAAAAGGAATGAAAGTGCCATGGTCTGATTTGCAAGTAGTCTTCATTGGACTGGACCAGTAACTCATTCTTCCAGAGCAAACAAATACACATTAACTGTGACATGCATCTTGATAAAGTGGGTTGTGAGCCTTCTTACCCCAAATTGTAAGAAAGAGACAGCAACCTCTTTGATGATCAAACACATTTCAACAGAAGTAGACATTTTACCAGTGAGGTGATGCCTAAGGTGTTAAATTTTAGGAGTGAAAACAAACTCAACATCTCCTACCACCCAGCATGGAACAGTGGTGTGTACAGATACAACAAATCAATTGTGCGTATCTTAAGAGGCTCGTGATTGATTCTGGGCCAAGTTGGGACATCCAATTACTACTGATTGTTCTGATGGCCCTCAGATCTACAGCTTCTTCTGCTACCAAGATATCCCCATTTAAATTAATGACTGGATAAAAAATGATATTACCTCAACACCTGTTTAGGAGCAAACATTGATAAATGCCTCAACTACTCATGAATAATGAATACATTTAGAAGTTGATGAAGCATCCACAGCAAGCTTTTGCAAATGCCCAATGAAATCTGGAGAAAAGGGATGAGTACATACTATGACCTAAGAAGAACAACAAGGGGGTAAGAGGTAGGTGACCGGGTTTATCTCTGTAATTTTTAAGGAAACCAAATCAAAGACAAGAACTTTTTTACCTTCTTGGCAAGGTGATTTTGAGATCATTGACAAGATCTCTTATGTAACCGAAAAAATCTGCATCTCAAAAGGACATTTGATTGAAGACAAATGAATCCATATGATTCAGTTGGAAAGCTCTCAACCACAACCAGTTTTGAAAATGATTGAGGATCCATCCTAAGCTAGGGTATAAATCAAATCTGAATTATGAAACCTTGAGAACAGACAAAGGACAGGATTAACAAGAAACACTAACCAGTAGGTAAAACAATTGGAGTGCAAGAGAATGACTGAATGAAAATGATTATGAATAACAGTATACATGTTATAGATACTATAAATAGCGTGATAGGATGTACGTTTTTCCTCCAAACTGTGTCTCTATGTATTACTAAAATAGCCTTTCTAACTCTCTCTTTTGTGCACTAACTAGAGTATTCTCTCCAGGCCCTTAGAGACAGGGAAATATCCTCTTAATGAAAAGCCTGAGAGGGGAAAATATCCATAAAAGAAAACATGATATAAGAAAGACTCATCCAAGTTCAATCAGAAAGAGCATCTAAGAAATACTGAAATTATGTTGTCCTCCCCCTTCAGCTACCACATGGAGTAAGAACAAAGGGGAAGGGGAGGTATGTAGGGGAATCTATACCGAAGAAAAGTATCCAAAGAAACAAAATCACCAGTTTAAAACAAGCATGTGAGTGGCCTGTGCACATCATCTGAAAAAGACATGTGTGAGGACATGTACAATGTTTGCAGCCTATCAACAAGAGTATGTGTTCAAATTAAAATGACAAGGCCAAGAAAAAGAAAGTATCCAACAACCTTTTGTAATGGAAAAACAGTCCATCTGGGATGAAAAACACAATATTTTATGTGACAGTAAAATAAAAATAAAATTGAGGCCTGTTGGTGTCTGTTTCCCTTTACACGATTATGAATATGTATTATGCTAAAAATGTGCATGTTTGATAGGACTTTAAAATCAAAAACATTTTTATAATGTTGCCTTATTGTGTGGTAAAGTAAAAGCAAAGAGGAAAAGAAAATGACTGTAACAGTTGAATTATGTGACTGAAACCCAACTAGGCCTGGACAACCAAACGGCCTTCCTTCTGCCAGCTACACCAACACTGCAACACAAAGGGGATGGCTGGCTTTCCCATGGGAAAAGTGTGAACACTGGCTTTTAAAGATCAACCATGAATGATATGATGCTGATTGTTGCATTGTTTTCAGAAACCAGACTGGGTGATTAAAGCAAATGATCCCCATTTACAAATTCCATCTGTCTCTGATCCTAAGGGGAACATTTTTAAAAATACAATTGATCTGGGAAGTTGGCCTGCAGTTGTCCCTTCTCAAATAACTACATCTCACCATCAGTAAGTTCTTTATCGGAAGATGTGACTTCACACCTGGGAAGACCTAAAGTCTGCTACAAGAAGCAAATTCTGGAATAGGTCAAGGAGGCATGACTGGTTCATAAGTGGCCCTTGCCAGCAGCCTAACTTCAAATAACCTGCACAATAACAACAACATTCACAGGAGTCAATAATTCACCAGCTCTGAGCTGAATGGAACTGATACCAGATGTTCTGTTACAGGACTGATTGGACTGATTAACTGAAGATGCCATGTCATATTGAGGCAATAAGAAAATAAATGCCTTTTGAATTTTAACTTTGGAATCACTTTTTTGCTTGCAACTATTGTAGAAAATGTCAAAGAAGGTTACATTTTTTCCAAGTGTTCAGGGTGAAAAGCACTAGCAGATGAATGTAAAATGGTAATTTCTTTAATTTGCCATTCGGCAAATTAGGCTCAGTTGATTTCCGAAGCTAGGTCCGAGCTCAATAAATACACTAAATGCAATAATATCAATAATAATATTATTATTCATATTATTAACAATAATAATAATAATAATAATAATAATAATAATAATAATAATATTTTGCACAGAAACAAGTGTGAATGAATCAGATATTCTATCATTCAGGCCAGTTAGCCAGTAATGCTGATATGGGAATGAAATTTGTGCATAAAAGTATTAGAGGGTAACACAAGAAAAAGTTGTAATATGCATGTCGTGTCGAGATGAAAAATGCATTATCTGAAATATCTAAGTGACAGTAACATGACATGATCACATGTGTGGAATATGGTGAAAGTTAGCATTGTTTAATGTTGAAATCTCCAAGATGACATCATATCAAATGGGAAGGAAACTCGACTGCCCCCTTCATGTATATGCCTAATGAGCATAGAAGGGATGGTTAAAGTGATTGCACTTTTGGAACACAGTTCATTCACGTACACTGGCCAATTATATTAGATATATGATACACACCTCTAGGGGGAGTGATTACTGCACCATAAAAGTTCAAACCCATGGATTCCTAGGAGACATCGACTGACTCACTGACTGGCTGGCTGATAATGCTTGTTCCATGTGGTAGATTCCAGTTGTGAAATTGGTTCACCTGCCACCAAACTTGGGCATGGTTTATGGTGGTCTTCTGATACTGACATTTTGAAAGAGAAAGTTGGTTAGTGCTTGGGCAGAGCAATTTTAATAGTTGATGCCCTCATTTGCATCAAGCGAGTTATGGAATTGGTAACCTGTAAGACAATTCTATGTTATTTGCCAAGAAATTTGAGAGAGTGCTGGAGAAAGTGTGAAATGTGTTGGCAACATAGCCTTTCCTATAACAATTGATATGCACAAGCTGTAAGGTGTAAAGTACTTTCTTTTTCAAAATAGGCATGTGGTAACACAGCAAAAGGAAACTGGTACCTGGGACATACTGTAATAGACGCATATGAACATCAACATTGTACAAACACATGCTCATAGTTTTATACATTTGGTCTGAACAGTCCTCTTTCCTTCCCCAAAGGTTTACTCTTAAGTCTGCATGTTAAGCCTGTTGACGCTTTAGTAAATTGTCATCTCGACTCCTGCAGAGACAGAAATGGAAAATGCTTGGGGGTTGGTTTTGCAGAATCAGGGCTATAGGACCCAGCAGATACATTTTTTCTTTGGTTCAACAGATACAAATGCTCACAACTCATAATTAGAGCGGGCCATATATTAAAGAGCCCTATAGATTGAGAGCCAATGGTGTGTCATGTATCTAACAAATGTCGAGGATGACTTGCACAATGGGTGGGCATAAGTTGTCCATCTGACTTAGAGATGCAACCACAACCCCTATAGAAAGTATACCTAGATGTTCCTTTTAAACCTATCATAATACCAAGTAGGTTTTCTTAGTTTGACACGTAGCATGACATCATGTATAATGAGTTTTTGCTATATAAGAGTTTTTCATGAAATGCGTTGAGATCATGCTGTGAGAAGTCTGTTGTTGTCCATTGTACTCCCTGTTTTAGACAATTGAAAATAAAACAGATTACATTTTGCCAACTTCCTGAGTTGGTCTTAACGGGGTAAGAGTTATTCTGCATCCCCATCCAGCTACAGACGCTTCCTCATTTAAAAGGGCCATAGCGGTTCACGTGGTAGCATGTCCGATGGTTACCGACCCATCGACTAAGTAGAAACTCCAGTGTTTCAGACAATCGAGCACCCTTTGCCTTAGAGCCGGAATGAATATCGTGGGGTTTACTGTGGAGAGCGGCCGACATAGAATTCTTGCAAGAAAAATCAAGACAGGTGGGACGAGTCCCTCTCTGACAAAATCCCTCGTGGTTTCCACAGGCACTTCGCGGACAGAAGGCAAAGCGGTTGATTGGAGAAGGGAGCCGATACTGAAGGCCTCGAGCTGAACTTGCAAATGGTGAGTAGACTGAGGGAAATGGCAAATTGTGAGGATGGGATTGTGATAGTTTAGAAAAGCAATGGAGTAGTTAGAAAAGTAACAGAGTTGATTATAAAAGTAGAACGAAGAGTGTTTTTAAGGTGAAACGAAGAGAGTTTGTAAGAGATAAGGCCCAGGATTCCTAACTCAAGGAGTTTTAGAAGAACTCATCTCACACCCCAGTCGGGGTAAAATAGACGGTGCATAAACAGGTTTATGGTAGGAGATGAGTTAAACTCTAGTCTGAGTATTTTTAGGGGCAAGAGGATGAAAAGGAGTACCATGGTTTCATTGTAAAAAAGTCGACTCGTCTGTCTGTTTGTGTATTTTGTAATTGAAAAAACGTGTTGAAGAGCAACAAGAACAAGCTGTGTAAAGTTGAAGTAGAGATAAAAAGTTACTGCCTATTTTAGGTCATTGTCGGCGCCGACAAAAAAAGTAGGTTGAGGTTATTGAAAAACAGAGGTTTTGAGCAGCGAGTGTTGGAGCACACTCATATTTGTTGTTTTTAAAAACGTATCTGTGTAAAATGTGGGTAAGAATTGACAGTCAATTGAGACTCATGACAATAGGAGATACTACTCCACTGATGCACCTGTGGAAGACGTTGCCAAAATATATGCCCAAGCTCAAACAGATAAAATGTTCATGCCATGGCTGTAAGGGGGATCACTGTCAAAAGCAGTATTGCAACACATGAGCACATACTTGCATGATGCGTACACAGGGAAGAAATTGGAGAAGAGGTTAGCTATTTTAGAGCTTTGGAAGATGTACCAGGGGGAGAGGGAGGATCTGCCACCTGAGGAGTGAATGCTTACTCAAATCAGGGAGGAAGGTGTCAAGCCTTCTGCTCCCCTTAACTCACCAGAAGTAACAGACGATATTATAGAAGACGTAGGATTGCATTTGTAAAGGAACTAAAAGCGGCGATAAAGTACAGTAATCCGACATATGAAACACCTGCTTATAGCAGTGACAATAGTCCAGAAGAGACCAAAAGAAAGGAGGAGATATTTAAGCTCTTGCAGATCAAGGAGGAGAAAAGTGAGCCATCGAATACAACAACAGACATAGAACAAGAGATTAAGAGATGGAAAGGAGAGGAGGATAAAGATGACAAGATAACTGTCATGGAAAACAAATGGATCAGTGGACAGATATTGCTTAAGCTGAGTGGGAAAAGTATCGAGGAAGTCAGGCAAGGGGAAGATCAAGACGAGCAGGATAAAAAAAGGCAGGGAATGAGAAAAGAGATTGATAGAGGATGAACACAAGAGAAAGAGCAAACAGAGGCGAGAACAGATGTATCGTGAAGTATGACAACAGGCAGAGAGCAATCGAAGAACGAGACATGCAAGAAAGGGAAAGAGAAGAGGAGGAAGCACAGAAATGAAGGGACAAAAGGATGCAGAGATGAAGGGAAGGGGAAGAGCAAAGAGAGAACAAAAGAAGAGAGGAGAAAAGACAAGAAGAGGAAAAAGTTAGATGGGACGCGAGAAGGCAAAGACATTTAGACTAAGAAATGGAACAAAAAAGGAGTTAGCGGGAGCACGATATTGATCGCATTCAGAAGGAGTTAATGGAACCGAGTCCAGTAATACAATGGGGCAATATAGAGGAGTTCCTTCCATTAAAGGAGGCAATGCCAGGGCTGTCTAGAGTAGCCCTCGAAGAGTATTTAGACATAGGCAGCATTGGAGATAGGATCAATACAGCCCATCAAGACTTAACAGAAGGTAGCAAATCGGGACGCTGAGGAAAGGGAGATCGATTTCTGGTCTTCCAATCACAAACCGAAGTAAGTGACCCCTTCAGTCTCGAGCATAGAGCCTTGTCCTTAGACAGGCTGACTTTAAATAAGGGTGAAGGGGACGAGAGTGGCACCAGCTGGGGGCTAGATATATCATCTGAAGAGAGAGAAACCTTCCATGGGGAGGAGAGAGAAAGTGCATGCGGCCCAAGGGATGTCTGCAGACAGACAAGGAAGTAAGATGGTCAGATTTAGAGCAACCTAAGGATAGGATGCCAGATCCTGTAGCATATCCAGATCATCCCAGAGGACGATCTTATAGCGAGTAGGCAGTGTCAGCACCATATGTGAGCAGGCTGAGGTCATTGCCAGGTAGAAGGCGATCAGGAACCATTGTCCCCACTATGGATAGGCAGACAATGGGAGCCAACTGTGGGTTAGAGTTCACGCAGTTCCCTTTATTGGAGAAAGGACGGGCCAAACTGTAGTAAATTCCATGGCCACAAATGGATAAGGATAACTTAAGATGCAGACTTCCTAGTTTAACAACGGGTGTGGGAAAATGGATCTATAAATTACAGACGATGACAGGGGAAAATATTTTGGCAATAGGGGGACATTAAGGGTCACCTACCAGCCATTCTTGGGGAAAGGGCTGATGACATTTGGACGAGAGCAGGCTATTCAAGTGCCACGGCACATAGAACACAGCGCAGGTCGGAGCGTCATTTAATAATTGTAGAACAGATGTCTGGAGAGCTCTCAGGGTGCAGTATCCTAACATGTCAGATATGGGTGCAATCATGGCACATAAAATTAAAGAAGATGAAGATCCGCTTGCTTACATTCAAAGTATTCAGGAGCGCTGGACTCTTGAAATGCGGGAACCGTGGAGAAAAATAGTGGCAGTATTTTACCACATTTTATGTCAGGGATTGCCGATCAGGTACAGAGGCAACTCAAGAAACTAGTGGGAAAGGAAGCAAAGCCATGGGCGGAGATACAGTTGACTATAGTGCATCACTGTCGGCTGTTACAAGAGAAAAATAGGAAGAAGGAAGATGCTAGAAAACTTGAGGAAGCCATGTTAGTTCAGAAGAAATTGTCAAAGTGTGCCATAGAAGGGGCAGTATTGAAAAGTGGAGAAGGATTGGAAATACAACAAGCAGTGGGTACGTTGCAGACCAATAATCAGCGCCAAATGGATCAAGAAGGGAATGGGTTTGTTCCACGAGGCAGAGGAATGGGCTACAGAGGAAGGGGTGGTTTTCAAAATAATCAAGGTGGTTTTCAGAATATGCAGAATGATAATCAGAATGAGCAAGGAGGATTTAACCCAGAGGGACAAGTCAGAAGAGCTCCTCCTTTTTGTTGGACATATGGGATAACAGGCCACATTGCGTGTGTATTCGGGAACCAAGGGTTTGCACAGAATGGTAAATTCTCAAGAGTTGGGACAGCTTATCCTCCAGCATATAGCTCACAAGCTAGGGATGGGTTTGCCCAAGATCAGACAGTGTATCAGGCACAAGCACTGCAAATGCAACAGGCATTGCATCCACAGCAAGCACCATTGAATCTACTGCAAGGGCAGCCTTCACCCATGCAAATACAGCAGAGCACAAACCTAGGACAATTATTGACAAGTAGGGTACAGACTGTCACTGTGGTGGGAGGAAGTTCTTTCAGACAGGTACAGGGGTATGCATATATCCACAATAGGACAGCTCACAGGGCAACTTGATGTATTCAGTACTATCAGTGACACCAGAACCCCAAGAGGAACCAAGGGTTGATGTGACGATAGGAGGCAATTCTCTTTCTTTTTTAGAAGACACGGGGGCTACTCGTTCATGTATACGAGAGGGAAAATACCCAATGTCAGAAATTGTCATGACTGCCCAGGGATTCTCTGGAGCTACGAATTGAAATCCTTTCACTGACGAATTACCAGTCTCCATAGGAGAGTGTGACTTGCTTGTTCCATTATTGTATTCAAGGCAAATACCAGTTAACTTTCTAGGACGAGATTTAATGACAAAGGGAATACATTATATGACTGTGGGCTATGAATGTGGGCGAATTTATATTGGCATTTACAGGGCAAATGGCTCTGCGAGGAATGCCACTGTAGCCAGAAGTTTTTCTTTATGGGGTATGCATTCTGTTGACATGGCTACCCGGCTTAGTAGGAAAGATTATGAGTATACCTGATGCATTTTTGTTCAGGCCACATATACCTGTGGACGAAGAGGGGGAACAGACTTTTCTCCTAGAGTTAGGTGCAGCTATAGTATGAGGGGAAATGGCAGTGCTCAAAGGAACAGATGATGAGGTCAGGCCATGGAGAACAGTGATTGCCATTGGGGAAGTGGAGACTGACTGACGTCACTGATGATGACATGTTTAGAAATGATCCATCAGATGATGAAGTGATATTTGAGATGAGTATTAAATATTGGATTAGAATAGAGAAAAGAGAGATCCCACAGCAAATGATGATAGTGCAGCAGCTTCCAGCATTTTATGATGAAGATTTGGAAAAAGTGCCAAGCGCATTATGGACTACAGGGCCCTATGGCATAGGCCTATTGAAGTGGGTAAGGGAGGTTAGGATAAAACTGACACCAGGAGCAAATTTACCTCGAGCATGACCGTACCCCATGTCTCAAGAGGTGGATGAGGTATTTTTAAGACTATTTCAGCACTGATGGAACAGGGTATTCTAGTACCGTCAGAATCATCATGCAACACAGCGGTGTATCTTATCAAGAAATCAAAGTGGGGGAGACCTATTAACCAGATTGTAGGGGCAGAGTTTACTTCAATTCTTAATCTGGGGACGACACTATGCAGTATCCCTGTCGAAGCACGATATTTCACCATGATTGAATTGAAAAATGTGCTTTTCTAAATACTCTTGCACAAGGACTCGCAAGACTTGACTTCCTTTCCGTTCTGCTAAATCTGACTGAAACACACTAGGTTGCACCAGGGGTACTGTGAGTCCCCTTCCATCTTGAATAGGGTCCTTCAAATGGACCTAGCCAATATTGATTTGAAGAGAATTGTGATACAATACATAGATTACATTCTGATCTGTAGCACGACAGAGGACGAATGAAGGCAAGACTCGATCCAGTTAATGACTATCCAAGCAGACAAGGGATACAAGGTAGACAAAGAGAAATTACAGTATTGTCAAGAAGAGGTGTTGTGCATAGGCCAGTTGATCTCACATGAGGGAAAAAGGGTCACTCCTGAAAGAGCTGAGGCGATTATTAAAACAGCAAAACCACAAATGGTGAAGCAAATGCAGCAGGTTTTAGGACTATGCAGTTATGTTAGAGCATCAGTGTTTGATTATATTTATTACATGAGACCCCTTTTGCAAGCTCTAAACGATGCAAAGGTAAACAATGAGAAAATATAATGGACTGAGTAAATGGAGGGAGGGTTTGAAAATTGAAGAAGGCAATTTGTGCATCTCCAGTTTTAGGAATTCCCAATTATGCTGAGGAGTTATTTTTGTTTTGACACATGAATGGGACAGTCAAGACAACAGTGCTTACACAGAGGACTATACTAGGGTATAAACATCTGGCATATTGCAGTGGGATTCCAGATTCAGTTATGAAGGGACACTTTCCTTGCAAACAGTTTCTTGCAGCAGCCACATTCGCAATTGTGAAATATACCAGTATTGTAATGAGGTGTTCTATGACGCTTTTTGTGGAGCATGCTTTGTTTGCTATTTTGGAAAGCTTCTGCATATGAGGTGATCAAATCAAATCCAGCGATAAAAATAGTCAGATGTAAGATAGTGAACCCTGCCACGTTTGTACCTGAGCCTGTGGCAGAGGGTGAGTATGAGCATGATTGCACAAACTGCGAGGAGTTCTATGATCACATACCACGCATAAAAGAGAATGCGTTGGTAGGGGGAGATTCATTTTATTGATGGTTCTTCAAAAATTGAGCAAACTAGTGGGGAAAGGCATTCTGGCGCAGCTGTGGTGAGACCTAAAGCAAATGTGAATTTGAGGTTGTAGCAAGTGCAAGACTAGCGTCTCACTTTTCAGTGCAAGCTGCAGAATTGGTAGTGCTTATTGTCTTGCTCGAAAATCATGGAGGGCAGGAAGTGTCAGTCTATAGTGGCTCCACCTATGTAACATAAACCGTGCATGCAGGGCTAGCACATTGGAAAAGAGGGGCTACCTCCGACGTGGATGGCACTTAAGTGCAGCACGCAGTATTATTGGACAGGTTTATTAAGGCACTACAACTCCCAGTAGCCATAGCGATAGTTAAATGTGCAGCACATACTAAATAAACTGATTTTATCTCTCATGGGAACAAAGCCGCAGATGTAGAGGCCAAAAGGGTTCAACAAATATTGCAAGTTTTGGTACTGCAGCTGTAAAGGAGAAAGCAGACACGATTCTGATAGTGAATGAAGGGTTTAATCATTTACCGAGAACACAGTTAATGGAAATTCATGGCAGTGCACCACAAGAAGAGCAAGAATTATGGAAATGAAGGGGGTGTTCTTTGTCCCCCTCAGAAGCATTGTGGCGACAAAACAGCACTGGATAGACAGTGATGCCCGTAGCATTGTTAAAGGTAGTGCTTGAGCAGCTGCACTACCCTGCTCTTGTAGCTAGGGAAAGCCTTGCAGCAGCTATTGCAGAGGACTGGTTAGTACCAAACCTGTTAGAACATGTTGCATTTTACTTAGTAAATTGCATCATATGTCAAATGTTTAACGTTGGGCATACACTGTGAATGATTAGAGGAGTGATTCCTTGTCCGAATGGTCCTTTTAAGCATTTACCTATTGTCTATGTTGACATGCTGCAAGTATGTAATGGATATAGGTATATGATAGTCATGGTGTGTCTCTTCTCCAGGTGGATCGAAGCAGGTACTTGTACACACCCCGATGCCACTTGCACAGCAATGTTTTTAGTCTGAGAAGTCTTTCCAAGATGTGGAGTATGTGAGGTGCAAAGATCCCATAATGGGCCCCATTTTGTTAATGAAGTATTTGAACAGATTAGCCTACTATTGAATATTAAGCACAAGTTTTCTTCTGCTCGTCACCCACAAGCAAACTGGATAAGTGACAGACACAACACTCTTCTTAAAGAGAGGATTGCAAAGCTCAAATTGACAATGAAGAAGGGATGGCTATATTTTCTAACCCTAGCCTTATTTGCATTAGGAATCAGCCTGGGTCGAACCAACACCTCACATGCCATGCCACGAGCTAGTGAGAGGGAGGCGAATGAGAACAAGTGATGCCCAGAAAACTGCAGAAATGTTAGGAAATTAATTGTGTGCGTATTTGACATGTATGACCCCCAGTATCTCTGTCATTTCAGATCAACTCATGCACCAGGGGGGTCGGTCTCAGAACACAGATGAAGACCATTCAGCAACCAGAATTTCTGAACTAATATCTGTACCTAAACTTTTCGTTGGAGACGCAATATCAATTCTGAATTTCACCAGAAAGTGTCATGAGCCACGCTTTGTAGGACCTTATCATGTGCCTCAGCAGTGAAACTCCAAGGGAGACATGCATGGATCCATCTGAACAACTCACATTGGTGAGACCTTTGCACCCATACCGATCAATTTGGAAGCTATACAAGGAGAAGAAGTTCAGCAAGTGCAGACCCGATTGATGACGAAGAAGAAGGACGCTAGGGTTGCTGATGAAATAAATGCAAGTGTGCATTTGGACTGTGGCTCACCCCGGACATTCTTTATAGTTATTATAGCTGGAATGCAAACTCGGTTCTTGAGTCACAGGAATCTTTGAAAATTGAACTTTAGAAAGTTGTTGACATGTTGTGGATATGTTTGAGCGAAAACCTCTGATAAAGATTGGAAGCGTGAACAATATGCTGATTCTTTTCATACAACATAATTGTTTGGATAAATGTAATGGTCCTGACAGATGACGATGCCCGTGGGCTCTTTCTCATTGTTTTCATATCCTGCTCTTGTTGGGCATAGTGTCAACATACATACTTTTCTGCATGATCCTAAAAATGGCCCTGCGATTGGCAGGCTGCATTTGGAGATAGTTTAACAGATCCTACAGTTACCTGATTTAACAGAATTGCCTGATTAAAAACATTTTTTCTTCCTTAAAGCAGTATACAGGCATGATGAGGAACATAGAAAAAGTATTTTATTTATTTAATTTACATTTTTAAAGTGCTCACGCAGCCCGCGGGCATCGAGGCGCTGTTAAAGGAATTTGTTAGGTTTTAGTTGCGGAATTGTTTTTTTTGTTTTAGTTGCATATTTATGACGCGCTTAAACACCCAGATGTTTTTAAGCGCAGACCTGGTGATCGAACCTGCGTTGCTTTGTGTTGTCTTGCTTCCAAGGCATGCAAGTCGGGCATTTCGGCCGTCGCAATTGTGAGGGCGACATTTTGGGCCATTTCCACTAATTATAGGACCATGTATTAAAGAGCCCTATAGTTTTAGAGCCAATGGTGTGTCGTGTATCTAACAAATGTCGAGGATGACTTGCACAAGGGGTGGGCATAAATTGTCCACCTGATTTAGAGATCCAATCACAATCCCAACCCCTATAGAAAGTATACCTAGATGTTCCCCGTAGACCTATCATTATCCCATGTAGGTTTTCTTAGTTTGCCACGTAGTATGATGTCACGTACTAAGGGTTTTTGCTATTTTAGAGTGCTTTTAATGAAATGCGTTGAGATCATGCTTTGGGATGTCCGTTGATGTCCGTTGTACTCCCTGTTTGAGACAAGTGAAAATAAACCAGATTACGCTTTGCCAACTTCTTGAGTCGGTCTTATTATTGGTGTAAGAGTCATTCTGCATCTCCATCCAGCTAGAGACACGCTACCTCATTTAAAATGGCCATAATGGTTCATGGATGAGAGTAAACAAATTAGAGATTAATGGGACCAACATGAGCTTGTCACAGGCCAGTCAGAATTTCCAGAGCGTGTTCGATAAAATCCATTCATATCATAAGTTTATTGCAGCCTCACTAAATGTTGTGTATAGTCTATAGCCTTCGCACCATTCATATCATCCCCCTTGTCCCCACATGCATATTCCTCCTCCACTTGCCCCAATAATTACACCGCCATCGTCACTCGGAAACCTGACACCACCATAATCCATGGTTCAACAGCTCCCTCCTCTCTATCAAGCTGGAAACCAGATGCCTAGAAAGAGCCTGGCAAAAAAAGTCATACCCAGCCACCAGAAAACCACTCTCCCTCTCCAAACCACCATCCACACCTTCCACACCCCCATCCACTTCAGTATGCAACTGCCTCATGGACTACTTCAACTCCAAAATACACAACATCGGGCAAACCCTCCCCTCTCTTCTACAATTCCCAACCCCCTGCTCCTAAACATTCCAGGAAATGGCACACCTCCCCTAATCAACATATACATCATCACCCTTACTACCAAAACAATACCTACACACTTCATGCATAATGCATGTCCACCCCAAGCCTCATCACTGCCCTCGCTTTTCATTGGATCAACACCATCAACTCCTGTATATCCCATGGAATTATGCCCTCTGCACTCAAAACTGGACACATTTCACCCCTTCTCCTTGACCCCATACTCCTTAAAAATGACCACCCCATGAACCTTGCCAGAATCCTGCAAGCCTTCATCACTACCCTACTGCTACCGCACATCACCACAAACAACCTACTCAACTCCTTCCAATCTGGCTTTCGGCCTGGACAAAGCACTGAGACCACTAACCTTCACACCCTCGAGCACCTCCACAAAGACACACAGTACTGCTTGTACTCCTCAATCTTTCTGCAGTCTTCGACAACATCGACCACACCATTCTACTTTACATCCTATCAAAGAGGATGTAACTCTCAGGTACCAGCCACAACTGGATCACATCCTTCCTTACTGACAGGACATACATTGTCCCTATGCAGCCTTTTTGGTCCAGCTCCACCCCAGTCAAGTGTGGGGTCCTGCAAGTATCCTCCCTGTCTCCACTCCTCTTCAACCTATATGCTGAATCTCTTGGCCAGACCCATAGCAAATGCAATGTCTATTTCCATCCATACACAGATGACACACAAATATACTTCCAAATCCCATCCCCCTAACAACTCTGCATATTCTAAATCTGTACCTCCACCATCACCATCTGGATAGCCACTCACTTCATCAAGTTCTACTTTTTCAAAATGGAATACATCCTTGCATGCCTCCCGACACCCAGACACAGACCCAAGCTCACCCCCTGGATCAACGAAGTCACCCCGGACAACCCACACATATTCCTCTCCACACCTGTAAAATCCCATGGCTTCACCATCAACCCCCAGCTTTCCTTAACACACCATATAGCTACTGTCAGCCAAACTTTTCAATCTACCACTAAAGCTCCTACATAAGATCAGACACGTTCTTCCTCCTGATGACTTTCCCTGTGCAGACCAAGCACTAGTTTTCTCTGAACTGCACTAGGCAATGCTCTCCTCACTGGACTCTCAATGAGCACTCTTGTCTCCCTGCAAGCCATACAAGACACAGAAGCCAGACTCATCCTCCAATTACCCAAACATTCACACATCACCTGAGCTCTCACCCAGCTTCACTGGCTCCCGATACCACAAAGAATTGCCTTCAAAGGACTCTGCATTGTTTTCAAAGCCATCCACTACAAAATCCCATGTTACCGTTACAACAAACTCAAACCCATCACCCACACAAATATTAGACAAGCAAGCCAGCATCTCCAACACGTTTCACGCTGCACAAAAACAAGCATTTACCCACTCTGCACACAGGGCACGGAACACCCTATCTCTTCATCACCTGCATCACTACTTTCACAAAGATCCTAAAAGCATACCTGGTTCCCCACACGTAACCCAGCTCCTCCATCTCCCCTTCTCCCACTTGTTTATCCTAATCGTTCTATCCTATCCTGAAAACATTTAGTAACTTCTGTTTCACATCCCACCTTTTCAACCTTTGAGCCTTGCAAGGCGCTCCAAGACCCTCTGTGTCAGGGCAATGCTGATAAAAAAAGTCTAATTAATGGAAATAAATAATGAGTGTGAGTGTCTGCATGCGTTTGCCATGAGTCAGTGATCATGAAGATGGAGTCAAAAGGATTCTAAAACGATGGTTTGCCTTTCATGGCACTCCCTTTACCCATCGCATCCTGTATCTTTCTTCATATTGTTGTACAGTAAAACGTACTTCATTGCACATATAGGCCAGTATATATTCTATATATGTTCACATTTAGTTATTTATTGGATTATGCACACTCTGAGGATGCACATCATGTGGCTATCTAAGTTGTGTTCTTAACGTGTGTCATTCGAGTTCCCTGCTCGTTGTTATTGAAGAAAGGAAGCAATTCTCTAACCAGATAGACTTTTGATTACCCACCACTGCCTTTTAACGGCTTGTTTTGCCTTATAAACCTTGTAAGCGTTGCCATGCCTGCTATGCCATGCTATCCCTTGTTATACGTGCTTTCATTATTCATTGTGCACCTGACTAAACAGCTCACTATTCTACTTTACCCATATGTGACACATATTAACTTGCTACTCATAGGCCGCAGTTGACCAGCAGCTAATTCCTCTCACACCTTGCAACACCATCAAAACTCTTCACCTCTCTCACCATCATCTCATTAACAACCACCCTGCAATCTTTGAAACATCCTCGCTCAAAGGACAGACTTTGTTAGTAGCAATTCCAGGTTACCTATGCCTCTGGCTCCCTTCGGGATGTAGATACCCCTCATGCCTTCACCGTAACCCTCTGAAATCAACAACACTCAGGTTTAGCAACTCTATTTCTTTCCAAAAACGTTCCTTTCTCCTCTGCAAGACCTGCCAAAATCCCAGAAGTTAGTCTATGCAAGACTGTTTAACATTATATTAAATTACATGACCAGGTGCTGCAAGCATATGCCACGTGTGCTCTCAAAGTCTGCAATAAGGCAAACAGGCCAGTCATCATAGTTGTCATAAGTAAGGTGTGTCCACACCTGAGAAGGTCATGTCATCATATGCCTAGTGGAGCATTACAGCTAATTATGCACCTGAAATACCTAGGATTGTATTCGTAACCTGCACAAATTGAGAAATCAAACTGCAATAAGTAACAGACCCAACCCATTTTTTGCAGGTCCCAACATTCCAAAAGTCTATGAAATTAGCAGCAGCATGCTATATACAACCCATAACCTAGGCATTTGTCCATTACTATGACATCATACATTATCATTGCTCATTCCTCTTTGCCTTTTTCTTTTTCCACCAGTGAGGTGCAGAATGAGACATGACTTCTTTTTGGCATAAAAGACAGAAGATCTATTTTCACACATAATAGTAAACACAGCAAACATTTGTGAAAATAGTTCTGATGGTGTGGCGACTGCTCTGTGTCCAAATCTGCTTCCCCCTTTTTCCCAACACAGTCCACAGTAGGCACAACTCCCCCAACCCTTTGTGCCGGAGACCCGCCTGCCCCTGCAGGTATTCCTGGGCTGGGAGAGCGCCGTTTATTCGGGGAAGCTGAGCCCTCATTGCTACCACCAAGTGCCCCCGCTGTTTAGGCTCCCAAGAGGCGCTGGTCCGAGAAGAGCAAAGACCCTTCCGTCTGTGCAATGGCTCATTCGGAGTCTGTCTCTTGTCACTGGTCGCTAAAACATCGCCTCACCGTCCTGTGACGTCAACGGCCAGGCCTCGCCATAGCAATCCTTTGTGCAGGGTGGGTGGGTGGAAAACGAAAATCCTTCCAATGTCGGTGGGAGTCCTTCTGCTGTGGGCTGCTAAGTTCCAGGCAGCCAGCGCTCGCCGCTTATATGCGGCTTGTTTCGCCCCTTTTCTTTTGTCGCCCTTTCGTGGGCTTTGCAAGCACTTTGCTGCGCTTATGATCATCCCTCCCCCTTACCCAGGGGGGAGGGAGGAGGAGGAGGACCCTGCCCCGGTTACCGGGGTGCCTCTTCCATCTTGTTTTGTCTTTCCGTCGTCACCTTCATAACCTGGGCATTTTTCCATTACTATGCCATCATACATTATCATTGCTCATTCCTCTTAGCCCTTTTCTTTTCCCACCAGTAAGGTGCAGAATGAGACATGACTTATTTTTGTCATAAAAGGCCACAGATTTATTTTTACACATAATAGTAAACACAGCAAACATTTGTGAAAATTGTTCCAAAGGAGCGGCGACTGCTCCGTGTCCAGACCTGCTTCCCCCTTTTCCCAACACAGTCCACAGTAGGCACAACTCCCCCAACCCTTCATGGCTGAGATCTGCCTGCCCCTGCAGGTGTTCCTGGGCTGGTAGAACACTATTTATTTGGGGGAAGCTGAGCCCTCATTGCTACCACCAAGCGCCCCTGCCGTTTAGGCTCCCAAGAGGCACTGATCCGAGAAGAGCAAAGACCCTTCCGGCTGTACAATGGCTCATTCGGAGTCTGTCTCTTGTCACTGGTCACCAAAACACTGCCACGCTGAAGGTGGGTTACCACCCACCGTGGCTCCCCACTTTCCTATTTCGTAGTTCCAGGTGCTTAGTGTACATTTGTGCCCATTTTTTAAAACATCCCTGCCCCTTGCTGGCCAGTGCACCTCCTTCTTTGCTTATTCGGCCAGGGACTTCACCTTTGACCAGGTTGTGCCTGGTCTGGGGAACCCTTCTGCTCCTTCCACCTTTCTTTCTTACCATGGCATGTTCTCCGACCCTCGTTTCCTGGTTTACCCCAGCTGTGAGGTTCAATCGTTTGGCATACTTCACCAGCAGTAAGTCCATCTCGATTTTGTATTAGGCTAAATCTCCCCAACCAACTTATCCTCGCTCTACCTGTCCCTGCAGGAGTTACCATGTTGGGAGAGCTCTGTTCCTGACGGGTGAAGTTGAGCTGTATACTTTTGTTAGCATTTCAAGACCAACTTTGCCTTTCTCCCCACTAATACCTTGCGGATTGCCTGCCTTTGCAGGAATTTCACCAAGCTGGAGGCGTGGCGATCATGAAAAAAGGACCTGGGCCATTCTCCTTTTTACATAGGCCTCCTTCCCCTCTTCTGTCCCTCTAGTAAGTCAAAGCTCCCCAGCCGTAGTCCCAAATGTCAGCAGACCCGGCCACCCAGAGCTAGTCCTTTTTTTCCTTTCAGGCCACCATTGGCCTCCTTCTGGCACTTAAGTAGCGTCTTACTAAACCTCTACTGTTAACTATCCACTGCATCCTCCCCCCTGATACTTGTTCAATGACCCCGGAAGCATGAAGGCTGAGTTGGCCTTTCTGATCTGTTAATATAAACCCCGATCCCAATAGCAAACCTGTACCGCAGTGCATTGCTTCAGACCTTATTTTAGCAAATGGAGCCTTTCCTATTTCTCCATGTAGCCTGTTAACGCCTAACAGATGACCCCCAGTCATACCTTCATAAATCTCGCCACCCCTTGGGTCAGCCACCATGTTAACAGAATCCTGTTTGTCTTTAGTCGAAAGTCAGTAATACTAACGCTGCTTTTCCTAACTTGTACCGACGATGCTACCTAACCCCCACAGCCTGATGCCATTATTACTAATTCTGTTCTTTTGCTCCCAGCTTAACCCCCATCGATTGAAACTTTTCCACCCTTTTGTTTCATAACCATGACGTTATATTGTTCCAATTTAACCGACCCCAGCGCACAACCATGGCAAGTGGAGATGTGTGTTTGTACGCCTTCATGCCACATCTGTAGCTCGCGGGGCAGCACAAGGCCCTCCCCCGCCTCTTCTGTCCAACTGTATCCCTAATACAGTTGGCCTCTGACTGTTACCCATACCTAAATCATTCCTGCAGCAGAGACTAAAGAAAGATGAAATGAAGCTCACCTGCCTGTGTTACCTCCCCCGGGAAATCACTGCATTGTCCCCTTTTGATAGCGTAGATAAACTGATGCTTGGCAACTTAACCTTACCACCACTGCCTGCACTCTTTAACCCCGCCTGCTGCTTCACTACTTCCACCATACCTGCGTGCTTACCAGTATGTCGACGCGAAGCTGAGGCATCTCAATAAATAACTCGGAAATGCTCAGACAAACCATTCCTGCCAGGCAGGCACTCATGTTGACTTACACCAATAAGTGCCAATACTGCTCTCGCTACCCTGCCTGAGTGCCACAGTGCAATCCGCCATTGCATGCCGATCCTGCTCCCTGCGTTTGATCCCCAACCTGTACCAATTAATTATCACCAATGCGAAGGCAGAAAAGCATGCGACTCCATTCCGCCCCCTGGACAACTACAAGACCTTGCAGTGCCCTGCTACGCCCAACCCTATCCCTAACCTGGACAACATGCTTAATAGGGTCTACCCTCTTATGGTTCCGCCTAGGTGGTCCTGCATCTGACCTGGGCCCTTCATGGCCCTTGCCCCTTGCCCATATCCAGTATATCCCATACATTGAACCATATCCCATTCATTGCACCCTACGGGGAGAAGGAACCTTAAGAGCTGGAGCACCGTCGTAACTAAAATGACTTACATCGTTATATGATATGATAGATTATTTATAACATGCCTAATTCCCAAAGGTTTCTAAGAGCGGACCCGGGGATCGAACCTGTGCTGCTCTGTGTCGTTTTCACAGCAGCAATGTGGCTATAAGAGACGTCCTTTGAGTGCAAGCCTAACAATTGGAGACCCCCCCTAGATATGTGTACTACCCGTGCTCACCATTGTAAGCGGCCATTGACCTCATGCAGTCCTCGTTAGTCCCGCCCCCTGCATAAAACATAATGTGCTCAAATTATTGGCAAAGTGAGCCCTAAAACTTAGGGCCCCTGGCAACATGCCTGTGCCCCACACTTGCAACACTTGCAAATTGGGTGGACAACAACAGTAACTGAAAAATACACCTTGACCTGCATACTGGCGGCCGTGTGTCATACTTATCAGAATTCGCTTATATCGTGCCACATATGGTGCCCCATGGCTCCGAGACCTTGTTGCAGCAATGGGCGGATCTACCTTCTGGAACACCGCTGCACAACTGCAGCAGGACAAAATCGCCACCCACAATATTTGTCGAGTCAATTCTACTGAAAATACTGAACCATCACTGCATTGCTTACACCATTTTATGTCAAGATTTGCGGCTTGGCGGCCATGATTCATGGCCAGCGACTCACCCATCCTACCCTGAACCAGAATGCAAATCTGACATAAAAAACAAAAATTAGTGATCACATAAACAGTTTCCCTAAAAACTACATAGCTCGGCCTCTGACGACCACTGTGCCCCCATTAAAGCTTGAGGTACTAAACCAGAGGTTCCACTTGCAACGAAGACCCATAGCCACGCCAAGCCTCCATAACCGCACCTGGACCTGCAATATTTCCAAGCAGCTGACCATCACCGGGCACATGCATAACCTACGCTCTGCTATTCACACCTCCTCCGGTTACACCCGACGCCGTCTGGCAGCGGAAGCCGTACCATCCACCCGCATTAAAGAATAGTTTGCAGTCCCCATAGTTGCATTCCCTAACCTGTACCTCTTAAACCAAACATGCCCCTTTATTTTCCTTACCCTGGGTCTACCTCCTCCAGAGAGGACGATATGCCAGCCCCGTTACCTGCTTGTGTGACCAGCTGAACACTTATGAACTACTCTACGCATTGTATGCTCAGCACCGCCGACCGTGGACCATGCAACTGCTGTTATTATAACTGTGTTCTCTGGTGCATACAAGCCGCCCTTATACCTGTAATCTAAAACTCTCCTCTGTTACATCGGGCCCTAGGGCGGTGACCCGCCGAAACTGCTCCCCCAAACTCTCGTGGCCACATCCTCAAACCAGGACCTTGTTGGTAGCTAGTTCTATGCTCACCGCTTGTCCCCACGACCTTCCTCTTAGTTCATCTTGTGGTTGGCGCTAGGAGAGCAACAATTTCGAACAACTGTCAGCCTCATCCACGGCAGCCCCTTAGTCTGTCCAGGACCTGGAAATCCTGAAACTCTAGCTGTTGCCTTGTGACATCGTCCACCCTTCTGCTTTGCTTGTCTGAGTTGTGGCTCGAACCCTGCCCTTGTTGTTGGCACACCCCTGCTCTAACGGTCGTCCCATTGGGTTCCCCTCCACTCACATCATGGACCCACTGCTACCCAGCTTCTGTAACTGTACACAATTGCCCACGGTCCGTCCTTTATACTGCAAACCACTTTTGCCTACAATCCGTTTTTACCCCAACCGCAGTAACATTGCCCACCGACCTCACATCTGTGGACGCCCTTGGAGTCCCTCTGCCTGCACCAACACCTGATTCTTTCAATGCCCTGCCCCGCCAGATGGCCTCATTCCAGTAGTTCAGTGCCCACTCCTACTTCCTACACGGAAAGCACTTAATAATGTAGCTGTTTGTTTTTGTTCTAACTCTGCAGTCGCAGCACTTTTTTGACTGATCCTAGCTGACAGAGGCATGCCGTACACAATTCACATGTGCAGCGCTTCCTTCATGTTGGCATCATTCTCACATCATGGACCCCAACCTTCCTTTTCGGTCCTTTAGTGGAGCCCCTAGGGCACCTGTACCGCTAGCCATCCCTGCTGCCACAAGCTCTTCGCAACTAAGTTCACCCCCAATGCGGCCCGCATTCCTCATAACTGTCCGACCCAGTACTTATTCTCACTGCCTTTGTTTTCTCCCTATTTACCCCAAGCGGCCCAGCGGCCACTTCCCGCTCACCTCCGAACCGCTACGCAGATGTCCTGCCTGCCATACTGGGTGCCTCCGCCCGCTCTGCTGTCATGATGCCTACCGCCGGAGCACCAGGCCAGGCCCAGAACCCCCGGGCGCAGGCATCATGCCCCCGGGTAAAAGCCCAGCGGCCCCTTATAGGGGCTCTTTGGACTCTGTCCTGGCGCCTTTGGCGCCAGGCTCATGTTGGACATCAGTCCTGGCGCCATAGGCGCCAGGCTCATAAAGGGAAGTGTTTAGTGCACTTACCTGATGCAGACCATGCTGCATACTCACCTGATGCAGACCATGCTGCATGAAGACCCAAGCCAAATGAGGCTTAGGAGGGACTATTTTACTGAAGGGACTATTTTGTTACTTGGGTGGGGCTGCGGAAGAATACTTACCTAGGACTTCTTCCAAGGCTATTTAAGCCACGCCCGGACAGCCACACGTGCTTCGCGTTGTTCTGCATCCCAGCAGCTGAACGCTCACCGTGTCTGCTCCTGCACCTGGACTCCAGCCACGCCCGCCTCGAACCTGGAACACCTGTAAGGAAAGAAGAGAAGAGAAAGGTGAAAACCAAGAACTTATTCAAACTTCTTACCTGCATCCGGAATCTTCACGCCAGCATTCTTGAACAAAGACTTCCATTTAAAAGCATCGTGTTGCTCGCTGCAGCGCCGCGCTTCACTCACCTGTCCTCGAGACATCTCCCGGCTCCATCGCGGCTGTCAGCACCGGTCGCCACATCTCTGCACCTAGGGGAGAGAAGAAGAGACAAAAGGTGAGCAGAGGGAACACAGGAGGAAAGCCGAATTTTCAGCCATAACACTTGCTGGCTTTTCTTGGTGAACCATTCCACATTTCGGGTCGGCGCCGCTTCGCTGGCAGGTACCGCACCCCGGCCCCTATGGGGAAAGGACAAAAGACATTACTGGGGAATTATAAAGACATTTAGAGGGGTCGTCCTCATCACTAACTCACCTGATTTTACCATCAGCAATTTAACCCCTCAACGCATCGCCTTCGTTCTGCACCTGAAATAAAGGACAGATCACAGGTTAGGAAGACAACATAAAAAGAGGCTCACACTTGAACTTTTGAATCTTCATACTTAAGGCGTATCGCTCAGAAAAGTCAAGTGGATTTTGCCAGCGCCATTCTGAAAACCAGTGAAGTAACTGGACGAACGCGCGCCCCTGCACCAGAAGCAGGATGGAGAGTTCATCCTTCCAAACCATAAGGTGAGCTTAAACCGGGGGTTTTGGAGGAAGTCAGAGAAGAACGAAGGGGGAAAGGGGGGAGCAAGCACACTATTCTGCAGACAGTTAATCCCCTTTCTCATCTGCAGAAGGATATTCCTACGGGCCAGACAAGCAAGATTTGGGGGTCCTGTTCAATCGGTGGTCCGAGTTCTGCGCATCACGCTTGAAGAGGCCACAGCAACCCAGACTAGACCAGCGCCTCCGTGGGAGCCAGGTGAGCGTTACAGAACGCGAAGACTTCCTACAAATTCCCACCCAGGCGCTATGGAAACTTCTGAGACTGACCAGTTGGCCCAACTACTGGGGGAATTACGGGCCGAAGTACACGCCGCTCGTCAAGAGACTAATGCTCTCAGGAGGGAAGTGATTGTAACAAAGGAAAGAGCTGATGACCTGGCTATACAGCTTTTGCAAGGTCAAGCTGGACAAACTCCTTTACCCGGTTCCGGGGAGAACCCCGCTCCTGTGCTTTCCAATAACCCGGTGCAGATTAATCTACCTGGAAACATGCCGCTGGCCCCACCCAACGCTTTGCTGGGGACCCCAAACGATTCGCCGTATTCATGAATCAGTGTCGTTTGCATTTCCTATGCAGACCTCGGGCCTTCCCGAATGACCAGACCAAGGTAGCCTTTGTATTGTCATATCTCAGCGGCAGTGCTGCCGATTGGTCAGTTCCACTGGTAACTCAAGATGACCCGATTCTTCGTGATTTTCAAGGATTTCAAGCCAGCATGGAAAGGTTATTTGCTCGTCACTCCCAGGGGCAGGCTCTGGATGACGAACTTCTATCTCTGCGACAGGGCAATCAAGACCTCCTATCCTACATTGCAACCTTTAATAGACTAATTGTGGAAACTGGGTGGCCAGAGGATAAAAGAATCACGTTATTTTATCGAGGTCTACGCGGAGAACTTAAAGATGTCCTGGCCCAAGTTGTAAATCCGCACCAAGAATGCTCAGAATATATAGACTTTGTGGTCCAATTGGATCACAGACTGCAAAACAGAAAAGCAGATCGGTCCAAGTTTGAGACCCGGGTGTTGGTCAAGACTCACGCTAACCTCAAGGGGGCTGAAGCCTCTGAGCCAATGCAAATCGGAGGGGTTAAAGGACCTCTGACTCAAAAGGAACGTGAAAGAAGATGGCAGATGCAATTATGTCTTTATTGTGGGTCCTCTGGACACTCTCTACGAGATTGCCCGGCAAAGCCGCCCAAGATGGTGGTAGGAGCCGCTGATAAAATCCATGAAAACTCTGTATCGGGAAACGACCACGCCCGACAAGCGTAGGGGTCCGCTTGCCGAGCTTGAAAACTAACTCTCAGACCTCGCATTTCATTGTGCCAATGGTCCTCGTAGATCCGGAACAGCCTAAGCGGTTGCATGCAATAAAGGCATACATCGATAGTGGGGCTATAGGAAACTATGTGGATCATGAATTGGTCTCCAGGATTAACCTCCCTCTGCATCCTAAAACCAGCAAAGATGTCATCACCACAGTTGATGGAACCGAAATTGCCTCTGGACTGGTTACACATTCCACAGCTGAGGTGACACTTGTAGGTCCGGACGGCCATCGGGAGGCAGTTGTGTTTGATGTAATCAAAGCTCCACAGTTTCAGGTTATTCTCGGAATCCCTTGGTTAGAGACGCATAATCCTGAATTGATTGGCGAGCGAAGAGAATAACCTTCCTGGATTGTGCACAAACCTGTTACCCAGAAAATCTGAAGATCAGTCTAGCATCAGTAACCTCTGTCTCCATGCAACTACCTCCGGAATACCAAGACTTTCAGGAAATCTTCCAAAAGGAACAGGCCAACACGTTACCTCCTCACAGATCGTACGATTGCCAAATCGATCTGGTGCCCGGTGCACAACCCCCTTGTAGCAGGATTTATGCCCTTACTGAACCGGAGAATCTGCATTTGAGACAATATTTAGATCAATACCTAGCCAATGGTTTCATTCGCCCGTCAAAGTCTCCGGCATCCTCGGCTTTGTTCTTCGTGCCAAAAAAAGAAGGCGGCGAATGGAAAACGGCCTTCCGTACAAAATATGGACTATTCGAATACCAGGTGATGCCTTTCGGGTTGTGCAACGCGCCTGCTGCCTTCCAATTCTTCATGAACGATGTCCTTCGGGAACTCATCGATGTCTGTGTTGTCGTGTATATCGATGACATTCTGGTGTACTCCTCTTCGGAATCAGATCACAGAAAACATGTCAGGGCCATCCTAGAGAAATTGCGCCAGCACAAACTGTTTGCAAAGCTGGAAAAATGCGTTTTCCATACCACCAAGGTTGATTTTCTTGGATTCATCCTGACACTTAAAGGGGTCCAAATGGACTCACGGAAAGTGGATGCCATCCTCAAATGGCCATCACCTAGTTCGGTGAAAGGTGTCCAAAGCATGCTTGGTTTTGCCAATTTTTATCGCAGGTTTATCCCGGAATTTTCACGTGTGGTGCAACCCATCACTACACTCTTGCGGAAAAATATACGTTTTGAATGGACCGAGGAAGCTGAACAGGCCTTTCAGGAATTGAAAGCTAAATTTACGTCCGCACCTATTTTGAAACACCCGCGTCCCGATCTCCCATATATAGTCGAAACCGACACGTCCAGCTTAGCCATGGGAGCTGTCCTGTTTCAGAGAGACCCCGAAACCAACCAACTACACCCCATAGCATTTTGGTCCAGAAAGTTCTCGCCGCCGGAGATAAATTATGCAATCACCGATAAGGAAATATTAGCCATTAAGTCCGCCTTTAAGGCTTGGCGGCATTATCTTCTTGGCGCCAGGCATACCATCACCGTGATCACTGATCACCGAAATTTACAATATTTAAAAACTGCCAAGGCTCAGTCTTCACGACAGCTCCGATGGGCTTTGTTCTTTGCTGAGTTCGATTTTGTAATCACTTACCATCCCGGCTGTAAGAATGGCAAAGCGGACGCGCTATCTCGAATTGGAATGGGAGAAAAGGACACAAACTCAGAACCTGTGCCGATAATTCCTGAACAAAGAATTTTGGGGATAACCACTTTATAAACCCTTGAAGACATTCAAGCACGGGTAAAACAATTCCTGGACTCTTCAGCCTTGCAGGATTGGATCAAAAGGGGGTCTTACTTTTCAGTCAACGATGGCTTACCTTACTTCCAAGGACGCTTATTTTTGCCAGAAAAGGAATTGCAAGAACTGGTTATTTCCCGTCATCATGATACTCTGATAGAAGGATATCCTGGCATTGCCAAAACAGAGGAAAAAATTAAACGACAATTCTGGTGGCCTTCTTGGCGAAAGGATATTAAATCTTTCGTGATGTCCTGTGGAGTTTGCGCCCCATACAAAGGTAAAAAAACAAAACCCGCCGGTCTTCTTCAACCCTTAGACATTCCACCAGCACCTTGGCACACCTTGTCATTAGATTTTATCACGGACCTGCCCTCTTGTAATGGATACAATACTATTCTGGTTGTGGTGGATTTATTTTCCAAGATGGCCCATTTTATTCCGTTGAAAGGATTACCTTCAGCTTTTGTTCTTGCCAAGGAATTCCTCAAAAATATCATCCGTTTGCATGGATTTCCGTCCATACTAGTCTCCGATCGGGGAAGCCAGGTTATTTCTCATTTTTGGAAAAAGTGTTGTCAACTGGCACAAATCGACGTAAGACTCTCAACCAGCCACCACCCACAGACCGATGGTCAGACGGAGAGAACGAACCAGACCCTTCAACAATATCTACGATGTATGTTGCACCAATCGGAGGGTAATTGGAAGGATATTTTTTGGGTGGCTGAATATGCATACAATAACTCGATACACTCTGGAACTGGTCAGAGCCCCTTTTATACCCTATATGGACATCACCCTCGTACTTCAGACTTGGACTCACCTTTGAGCCTTGAAATGCCCACAGTGGACCATTTGCATTCTACGATTACTCAAGCCTTCAAGGATGCAACTGCACACTTACAACATGCGAAAGGGAAATACAAAAAGAATGCGGATCTGCATCGAAGAGAGGCGCCTCCATACCAAATAGAGGGATCAAGTATGGTTGGCTACCAAACACTTATCGCTCAATGGACCTCGGACTTTTAATCCAAGGTATTTAGGCCCTTACTCGATCAAAGCTATAATTAACCCAGTGGCAGTCAAGCTAGATCTACCAGCTAACATGCGGATTCACCCCGTTTTTCATGTGTCACTTTTGAAACCAGTGCAACCAGGAACTAAAGCCACCAGAACCAATCCAGATAGATGGGGAGCCTGAATTCGAGGTGAAGAACATTTTGGATTCTAAGATCTCAAAATCAAAACTTTTCTATCTAATTGATTGGAAGGGGTACGGGCCTCAGGAAAGGTCTTGGGAACCCAGCGACCACGTACATGCACCTTTGCTAGTAAAAAGGTTCCATCGGAATTTCCCAAACAAACCGAAACCTCCAGAGGGAACGACCTTGGGAGGGGCCTTGGGGGGGAGTGCTGTCATGATGCCTACCACCGGAGCACCAGGCCAGGCCCAGCACCCCCGGGAGCAGGCATCATGCCCCGGGTAAAAGCCCAGCGGCCCCTTATAGGGGCTCTTTGGACTCTGTCCTGGCGCCTCTGGCGCCAGGCTCATACAGGAAAGTGTTTGGTGCACTTACCTGATGCAGACCATGCTGCATACTCACCTGATGCAGACCATGTTGCATGAAGACCCAAGCCAAATGAGGCTTAGGAGGGACTATTTTACTGAAGGGACTATTTTGTTACTTGGGTGGGTCTGTGGAAAAATACTTACCTAAGACTTCTTCCAAGGCTATTTAAGCCACGCCCGGACAGCCACACGTGTTTCGCGTTGTTCTGCATCCCAGCAGCTGAACGCTCACCGTGTCTGCTCCTGCACCTGGACTCCAGCCACGCCCGCCTCGAACCTGGAACACCTGTAAGGAAAGAAGAGAAGAGAAAGGTGAAAACCAAGAACTTATTCAAACTTCTTACCTGCATCCGGAATCTTCACGCCAGCATTCTTGAAGAAAGATTTCCATTTAAAAGCATTGTGTTGCTCGCTGCAGCGCCGCGCTTCACTCACCTGTCCTCGAGACATCTCCCGGCTCCATCGCGGCTGTCAGCACCGGTCGCCACATCTCTGCACCTAGGGGAGAGAAGAAGAGACAAAAGGTGAGCAGAGGGAACGCAGGAGGAAAGCCGAATTTTCAGCCATAATACTTACCAGCTTTTCTCGGTGAACCAATCCACATTTCTGGTCGGAGCCGCTTTGTTGGCAGGTACCGCACCCCGGCCCCTATGGGGAAAGGGGTCGCCCTCATCACTAACTCACCTGATTTTACCATCAGCAATTTAACCCCTCAACGCATCGCCTTCGTTCTGCACCTGGAATAAAGGACAGATCACAGGTTAGGAAGACAACATAAAAAGAGGCTCACACTTGAACTTTTGAATCTTCATACTTACGGCGTATCGCTCAGAATAGTCAAGTGGATTTTGCCAGCGCCATTCTGAAAACCAGTGAAGTAACTGGACGAACGCGCGCCCCTGCACCAGAAGCAGGATGGAGAGTTCATCCTTCCAAACCATAAGGTGAGCTTAAACCGGCGGTTTTGGAGGAAGTCAGAGAAGAACGAAGGGGGAAGGGGGGGAGCAAGCACACTATTCTGCAGACAGTTAATCCCCTTTCTCATCTGCAGAAGGATATTCCTACGGGCCAGACAAGCAAGATTTGGGGGTCCTGTTCAATCGGTGGTCCGAGTTCTGCGCATCACGCTTGAAGTGGCCACAGCAACCCAGACTAGACCAGCGCCTCCGTGGGAGCCAGGGGAGCGTTACATCTGCTTCCTTGGCTCCAGCGACCCTCATCTTCTCCGGACGTAGACCTGGCTCTGTCCCCCTCCTGTAGTTGCACCAGCAGCTGCACCCGAATCCGCATCATCCCGCTGGTCCTCCTTCTCCGCTCCAGACAGTCACAAGTGGCGACCCTGGGCAGGACACACGCTCTGCAATGATTCTCCAGCCGAAACATCTTCCTCCTTCTCTTCTTGGCTCTATCCTGCTGCTGAAGCCTCCGGAGAGACCACGAAAACTGCTGCAAAACGAAAATCCATCCAGTGTCGACGGGTGTCCTTCTGCTGCGGGCTGCAAAGTTCCAGGCAGCCAATGACCGCCGCTTATATGGGGCTTGTCCTGCCCCTTTTCTTTTGTCGCCCTTTTGCGGGCTTTGCCAGCACTTTGGCGCGCTTATGATCATCCCACCCCCTTACCCAGGTGGGAGGGAGCTGCCTGCACCAGTTATCAGGGTGCCTCCTCTCTCTTGTTTTTTCTTTCTGTCGTCACCTTCAAAATCCTAACATTATCAGGGTAATTCATAGAATTCGGCGCACAAGTGGTGCACGCATATTCATGGATTTCAACATCCATAAGCAGCCATGGCGCAGAGTGGTGCAGCGACCCTGCAGCAGCACCAGTTACGCCTCCAACCCCGCCTCGTGCGCCATGACCAGCGCACAAATCCAGTACATGGCGCAAAGGCCAGTGGACCAGCACACAGCCCCCCCAAGCATGAAAACGCATGTAAAACTCCCTGCGCACCCCTCAGAATACACGTACCCCTCCCGCGGCAGCAAAAACGCGTGTAAAACTCCCCGCACATCAATCTGAATACACGTACCCCGCTCGCACCAGGTAAATAGTGTAGAAAAATCCCCCTCCCTGTGGCGTGGGCTGCCTGTGGGGCATGCCCAGGGTGGATGGGGTGCCTGCGTGTATTTGGGGGGTGCGCGTGAAGTATCACACGCGATAGGCCTTGTGCGAGCGAGGTACGTGTATTCTGGGGGTGCACAGGGAGTTTTACACGTGTTTTTGCTGCCGCGGGAGGGGTACGTGTATTCTGGGGGTGCGCGGGACGTTTTACATGCGATAAGCCTAGTATGAGCGGGGTACGTGTATTCTGAGGGGTGCGTGGGGAGTTTTACATGCGTTTTTGCTGCCGCGGGAGGGGAATGTGTATTCTGGGGGTACGCGGTATGTTTTACACGCGAAGGCCTTGTGCTAGCAGGGTACGTGTATTCTGAGGGGTGTGCGGGGAGTTTTACACATGTTTTCACTGCCGCAGGAGGGGTATGTGTATTCTGGGGGTACGCGGGACGTGTTACATGCGATAGGCCTAGAGCGAGCGGGGTACGTGGATTTCAGGGGTGCGCGGGGAGTATTACACGCGTTTCCGCTGCCGCAGGAGGGGTACGTGTATTCTGAGGGGTTCCTGGAGAGTTTAACACGCTTTTCCGCTGCCGCAGGAGGGGTACGTGTATTCCTGGGGTGCCCCAACGCGAATTGGCAGTGTGTGTCCTCCCAGGTGTGCCCTCCCCCCCAAGCCCTGCAGGCAGCCCACAACACAGGGGATGACCCTGCACCCTGGCCATGCCCCGCAGGTAGCCCATCCACTCTGGCCATGCCCCCCAGCCAGACCACATGTCACCATGCATAAGTGAGCACCGACACATGTCCCTCTGCACCCTCACCCACCCAGCAGTGACAGGCACCTGCCAGCAGGCCCCGACTCATGTCCCCCCATCCACGCACCCACCCAGCAGTGACAGGGACCTGCCAGCAGGCCCAGATTCATGTCCCTGCACCCCCACCCACCCAGCAATGACAGGCACCTGCCAGCAGGCCCTGACTCATGTCCACCCACCCAGCAGTGACAGGCACCTGCCAGCAGGCCCCGACTCATGTCCCTGCACCGACACCCACCCATCCAGCAGTGTCACCTGCCAGCAGGCCCCGACTCATGTCCCCCCACCCACTCACCCACCCAGCAGTGACAGGCACCTGCCAGCAGGCCTCGGCTCATGTCCCCCCACCCATCCACCCACCCACCCAGCAGTGACAAGGCACCTGCCAGCAGGCCCCGACTCATGTCCCTGCACCCTCACCCACCCACCCAGCAGTGACAGGCACCTGCCAGCAGGCCCTGACTCATGTCCCTACACCCACCCACCCAGCAGTGACAGGCACTTGCCAGCAGGCCCCGACTCATGTCCCTGCACCCCCAACCACCCACCAAGCAGTGACAGGCACCTGCCAGCAGGCCCCAACTCATGTCCCCCCACTTACTCACCCACCCAGCAGTGACAGGCACCTGCCAACAGGCCCCGACTCATGTCCCAACACCCACCCACCCACCCAGCAGTGACAGGCACCTGCCAGCAGGCCCCGACTCATGTCCTTCCCAACATGTCATGACGATCCACAATCATGGGCCTCATGGCCACCCAAATCACACCCCATGCCACCCCAGTCCAAACACACAACCAGGTATTACATCCACCCCACATTGAAATCCCCATCACATGATACATCCCAAATGGCAAGTATGCACATCAACGCATTTCCGTCACACACACACAATGGGTGCATGTGATAGAGAAAACACACATCGTGACATGCATGAAACCAAAGAGAGAATACCACACATTGAAGTATGAAATAAAAATGTATTAAACACAAAAGCAAGGGAATGAAATGAAACACACAATAATGGAAATAATGAAGAAAAAGCTGCAAGTCCAAAATATAAAATAAAAATGTGTGAAAGCAGAATCCAAATCAATCCAAAAGCACATGGGTCCAAAGTGTCTGTCCGTCAAAACAAATCCAAAGTGAAAAAACAAGACAAAACCATTGATCCATGGAACAAAAAAAAAGAAGTGAAATCCAGTGTTGAACTATATACAAAGTACAAATCCAGGGTTCATGAGTCCAACCATTGAAAGGAAACCTACAAAAAACCCTACCTAATGAACAACTATATACAAAAAGGTGGGCATTGTCCAAGCGCCCCAAAATAAATAAAAACAGAAAGGAAACCTAACACTAACTAACTATATACAATGGTGGCGGGCAAGTCCTATGGCTCACTCTGTGATGTCCCGGGCCAGGGCATCATAGAACTCCATGTCGATGTCCCGGACGCGGGCCTCTTCCCTGGCCCCGAGGTCTCGCAGGGATGTAGTCATGGCCTGTTCCAACTCCCTGCACATGGAGAACTCCACTCTGACCATGGTGAGCCGTGCCTCTTCCACCCGCCGCCATCCCGCATCTATCCGCTGGCCCAACCGCTGCCACATGGAAGACACTCCCATTCCAGGATCCTCCTGCCCTCCGGCCAATGCCTGCCCCACTGATGTTGATGTCCCCGAGCCATCATCACTCCCACCTTGAGCCTGCTGCTGCTGTCCATGTTTCCTGCCCGATGATGCCGGCACATCTTCCATCTGCTAGTCTCCAGTTGGTGGGGTGTCCACCCCTGCTAGACCTCCGACTCCCGACTGTGGCAGGGATGTGATCTCCACCAAGCTGGCTGCGTTGGTCGGGCCAGGTCCACAGGGAGCCCTGGTGGAATCTGGGCCGTAAAACAGCAGGGAGAACGACTGGCGCATATTCTCCACAGAGGAGTTGAGGGCCGCCAGAGTGCTCGACACATGTAGGAACCCTCCGACCAGGGCCCATCCCAACTGTGCCACGTTGCCATGCAGCTCTTCGTGATGGCGTGCGCGGTCCCCCCAGGAAGCATGCACGTCATCACGAATGACACGCGTGCGCAATGCGACACCAATCAGAACGGACCCAATACGGTCATGGGTCTCCTCGTCCGCAGGTAGTGGAGTGCCAGATGACGTGGGCCTCCCCCATACCTGCGGACCGGCCTGGGATGGGGCATCCCTGCTGGTGCATGGTGGTGTAGTCACAGGGTCAGGGACAGTGACATGCACAGGCCCCTCCACGGCGACCTGTGCTGCCTCCTGCCCCTGGCCCTGGACTGCACCAGTGGTACCACCCCCACCAGGCCCCTTGTGCGGCTCAGTAGCGGCCTTCTCCTCCTCTTTGTAGAGCACTAACCTGGATGACTCTGCACCGTCTTCCGCCAACGCAAGCCCCTGTGGGGGCTCAACCGGCCCTTCTGCTGCAGCCGTAGTGGCAGACGCAGCACCAGTCCCCTCGCTCCTGGATGATGGTACTTCATGGGAGGGTGGCTGGGCCTTGCGTCGCCGGCCGGTGGAGGCATCCCCGCCGCTTTGCTCCACATCACGTCTCCTCCCTCTTCTTCACTTGACGCTGTGTAGAGGGAGACATAGAACACAAGCATCAGGGTACTGTACAATAGTCCCCTAGACAGGAAGCAGTAGCACATGAGTGGCACTGTTAAACGTCACTTCCATCATGTCCCTCCACAACACATGGGTCAATGCAGGCAACACACATGCAGAAACAGGCACGGCTCATGCAGTCAACATTATCATCCATGTACAAGGGCCTCTATTGACATAAATGTTGTCTTCAAACTCACACGCATCGTGGGTCATACTGATCCCATGCACTTACATCACCGGAGGGGCATGCACCTGGCCTGCTACACCACAGACACAGTGGATACAAGGATGACTAGACTGCATCAGTGAATCAACACATCGTCATGGACATGTGTCATGCATCCATGGCGTTTAAAAGTCACACACACGCTACTCAGACACACAGACATGTACACCATACATGTCCATGACAGCAGCACCCATCTCTCACACCACATCCATGTCCAAGAACACAGACAGGCATGCATTCATGTGTGCATTCCGCATGCTGCTCCCCATGTTGCATTGGAACACATGCACCATCCATGTGTTTCACGCATGACTGGTCTCACATGCAGCACCATGATGTCCTTGCACACACACATCCATACATGGCCTATGTCACACATACAGGCAAGTAGCTGACTACCAGCACACTGCAGCATGCCCTGTTTCACACAGCAATGCATGGCCACTTACCGCTCGACTCCAGAAGGGTCTGCCTCTGAAGGATCTGGACGTGGAGAGCTGGGCTTATGCGTTCCAGGACCCTCATCTGGATGTTGGTCAGGCTGCCCCGGCACCCCTCTGCGCCCTCTGCCTTCAAGAGGCACCGGGCCTTGCTGAGGGTCCTGGACATGAAGTCCTCCCAGCTCTTCCGGACGTGTTTGATGTCGCGGGTTGCCACCCCCTCTGTGTTGATGGCAACCACCACGTCCTCCTAGATCCTCTCCCGTCCTTCATAATGCCCCAGAACTTGCTCCACCAGGATACCAACTTCCTTATCGCTGAAGCTGGTAGCCCTCTGCCTCTCTGGCTGGGGGTCACCAGTGGTCTCGGATGGTGTTTACCCCAACATGGCGACCCACAAGGCAGGTGTGGGTGGGCAACTGGGTCCTGGGGCTGGGCTGTGGAGCGATGGTATACTAGTCAGGAGTCTTCTGTTCCAGCAGGGGTGGACATAGCAACTGGACCCCTGCAGATGGCTGACGTGTAGGCACCAAATAGCAGGGCACGTGGGCAGCAGGCAGGCAGGCAGCCGCAGATGGCAGGTGGGAGCGTGCTCAGAGCTCTGGGGGGCAGGAAAATGGCCTTCTGGGCAGGAGCGTGGTCTTCCGTGTGTTGTCGTGTGGCCAGCTTGATACGGAGTGATTTGGCACGTGAAAAAACTGCATGTCAGCGTTTAATTCGAGGAAAGGCCCTTAGTGCGTAAGCACGTCTGTGACATTACTTGCACAGGTGTTTCCCTAGTGACGGGTGCATAGTGATTCAGCCCGTGAAATACCAGCATGTCCACGTGTTAATGCGTGTAATCCGAGGAAGGGGCCTAAGCGCGTACGTGACGTGACGTGCACGGGCGTTTCCCTCAGCACGGGTTAAAGGTGAGCGGGGCCAGCAGTTCGCTGTCCATGCCTTTCGTGGAGGCCGACGTGTGTGTTGCTACTTCGTGTTGTTTCGCGCGCCATCACAACTTCACAGCGGATCAAGGACGTATCTCTTCTTTTGGTGGGGGTATTGGCTACGTGTGTTTTTCATTATCACGCTAGTCTGACAGTGAGTCGCGCACGCTATTTTTCCCACTGCAGGTGCCCCTGTGTATTGCGTACCGGCTTTCAAGGTCATAGTAGCCTGCGTGTCCCACGTGTACATGTTTTTCGTGTCCCTGGGTGCCACCGCGTACTGCATTCCACACACGCGGGCTACCAGGGGTTGCGTGCATGGTTTTACTGCAGTTTTGGGGTGCCTGAGCGTTGCGTGACCCGTCACTTCATCACAGCCTTGCAGGTGTAGGGGTGCTGTTAACATCTTGTATCCCACCTCCTTCACCCCAATTGCCCAGGACAATTTCTGTGTACACCTCCTATTGGCACTGCTCCATCTGTGCCGGCACTACTCCATCTGTGCCATGGCTGGGGGGCGACGAAAGGTCAGGGGCACCTAAACTGGGCGTACTCCATGTGGCGGGCGTGGTCAGGGATGTGGCCGGGTGACCAGGGAGTAGGGGGACTCTCTCGGCTCATTCCACCAGCGCCACTGCCCATACTGATCAGGGCGGCATTTGCCAGCCAGGGTCCGGACCAGCGTCCAAGAGGAGGAAGGTTGCACCTGTAGTACAGGCTGGGACCCCAGACACAGCTACGGCTTCCGGCACGTTGAGGAAGAAGCCTTTCTGCAAGCAGAAACTGGACTTCCTCGTGGGCTATGTGCGGGACCGCAACTGTGACATGCTAGTGAGGCCAAATTGTCAAACTACGGCTGCCCATCGTGATACCCACTAAAGCAAGTTGCGGAACATGTGAGTGCATTTGGCCATGAGGTGCGCACGGTGCAAGAGTGAAAAAAGCATTGGAATGACCTCAAACGCAGCACTAAGGCGAAGCGTGCCTCAAATTACAACATGACTCTGGTGACTGGCGGTGGGCCAGCACCTGAGGAGAAAGACCTCACTATGCACGAGTCACTCATTGCGGGGTTCATACCACCAGAATTGGTCGAAGGAGTGGGAGAGTTGCAGGACTTTGATGCCCAGTCCAGTGAGTGTTGTTGCATGTTTGTCGAGGCCATGTGTGTTTTACGTGTGTGATGTGTTGTGCATGGCTGGCACTACATGTCATGTGTACATGTTTCTCATGTGCAAGTCATGCAATGCTTCACTGCTGCATGCCTGCTGTGCAGGATGGTGGACATGTAGAGCTGACGGAGACTGTCCTCATCACCACCCTTGCACCCTACTCACATGCTATTCACCCAGATGCCCCTCCGGTCCATGTTCCAGCTCACTGGACCTTCTGCATGTAGCCTGGGGTGTCCTTCCTCTCAGCACTGGGACTATGTCATTGCATGACTGACGTGCATGTGTCCTCTGCCTGCATGCGGGTACTCCACGTAGGCATGCTCCCTTGCCCCTCCAACCCTCCTGCACCCCAATTTCACCATTGCACTGGTGTGCATAATTTTGCCGTGATGCAATGCCCTGTTCAAGCCTCCTGTGTACATGCAAACTTCCACCAGCCAACTGGCCAGACACATGCAGTGGGGTACATCCTCTGTCTTTCATGCAGGCTGTCTCACTTGGACTGTGCTGATGGCAGATGCTGCGCAGGGACATGAGTGCCCATTCATGCTCCATGTGCATTCCATGCATGCCCCTATGAGTACTTGACCGGATGATTATTGTAGTACATTGTAGTACATGTCCAGGGTGACCTACAATTCATGGCATTTCATCAGCCTTCCCATTCCCACTCTGGCTCAATCCTGCATCCCACACATGTTTAGGGTGTGACAGTCTGTGTGGGGCACACTGACTCTGTCCAACTGGTGTAGTGTCTTCTGCACACATGGGTGTACTACTGAGGGTTCATCATGTGTCCTGCTCACTGTCCCATCATCATCTGCTGTGTTGTCAGTTGACTCAGAAGATGCAATTGATGCTAGTCAACACTGTCTGCCAATACACAGGTCTCTGGTCATCCTTTTGATAACATGCAAGCCATCCCTGCATTTCCACTTAGGGGGAGGGGTGGTTTGCTTGTAGCCATGCAACCCATTGCATGCACATTGCACATGATGCCTGAACTTGCCCTTGCACTGCCTTCACATATATTGATGCACATCATGATGCACTTGTTCATGTAGATAGTGGGTGACGTACACATGTACTGCACTGCATCTACCCACTTCTGAGCTGTGTTACACCGTTCTACATGCCTATTCACTGATGCCATGTCAAAGTGACCTTGCATGCATGGCAGGTTCTCAGTTGTGTCTGACATGTCTGCTTGATGTGTTGGCTGTCTGTGTGATGTCTATGTGTGAGTGTGTTAGGTGCTTCTGACATGTGTACTGATGTTATTTTTCTCCACTTTGTAGATGATGATGCAATGGAGCCAGAGGATGGTGTTGTCATGCCAGGCACAGGGTTATGATCACAACAGCAACCCGGCACAAGTGGGGGTCGTGGGGTGGTAGACCACGAGAACCCACATGTGTTACAGACCATCTTGTCTATGAGCCAAAAGTGTAACAAAGGTTTTTCCAATGCGCAATTCCGAAAATTACACAGTCACATCTAAGAGTGAAAACAAAGTTGTCTGCTTGTATGCAGGATTTATTGTTCATGAACAGCCGACACGTGTTTCGACCTATCCGGTCGTTATCAAGGCATAAGTCCAGAGGTAAAATGTATGGATGTTCTAAATAGTAGGAGAATGCAGGATAGATACCACCAATGGTATAATCTCGAAAAAGTCAATTGGAAAGGAAATCTGTTTGGCTTAGATGCTAGGTAAAATCAAGGGGTCCAATCCCCATAGTCCCATAAGTATGGAGCCCCGATAGTACGCGGGACCATCTTGTCTATAAGTATGGAGCCCCAATAGTACGAGGGACCATCTTGTCTATGGCAGGCAATGAGTCCAACCCAGATGACCACTCTGACGTCCATGTCGAGTTGGATGTGCATCAGGTCCGTTTGTCAGGGACGAGTGATTCTGATGTGGACGCTCCTATGTCCGCGGCACCTGCACTGAGGGGCCAGCCAGTGGTGGGACCACCGCCTGTGGTAGATCGGGACACAGGGTCACCCTCCACACCAGTCACTGATGTGCCTGGGACATCACGTCGACGGTGGAATGTAGTCCTGCAGCCACGGGCGGTGCCGACCCGACAAGGACGGCCGGTCCTTGGGACCCGCAGGTGTCAAGGCCAGCAACGCAGTGGCCGTGCGCAACCAAGGTGTACTGAGTGGGAGCAAGACATGACTGCCAATTCAGAACAGCAGGGGGCAGCAATGGAAAACATTGCTGTGAGCATGGAGCGTGTGGCCCAATCCGTGCTCCCCACTACTAGGCAGGTGCTTCTCCAGCAGCGGGCGGCACAGTCCATGGCCCACTCGCTCAGGCTGGGCATGGCGGCCTCAGACAGGGCACGCCAGGCTGAAATGTTGTCTTTGCATCAAGCAACTGCTGCTCATGCAGAGGCACACATGGAGGCCCTGAGGGCTGAGTATGGGTCCCTCAGATCCACTCTGGGTGTTCTCTTGATGTCCCAGAGGGTGCGGTCAGAGGAGAGGTTTGAGCAGCTTGAGCATACCATCTCGGCTGAGCTACGTGCTTGTCGGGAGGTGCATCAGTTGTCCAGCCAGGCCACGTAGGAAGAACTCTGTGTTACACGTGTTACCTTGCAAGAGGAAGCACGTGTATCACGGGAGGTTCTGCATGCTGACTTACGTGTAATCGCCACACAGAACCAGGCTCACCCGTCCAGCAGACTTGCTGCTGACGAGGGGCAAGCTGCGCCTAGGCGTGGCCGTGATCCTGTGCCACGTCAACCTTTTGAGGAAAAGGCTGACTTGGACGACTAGATATCTCCCACACAGGTTGGGCTGTGCAGGCGTTGAGCCCTTGGAGTTTTTTTTTTGTCTCTACATCATTGCATATGGGTGTTGAGGTCCACCCTGTACCTCCCCCATCCTGGGTGCCTTTCCCCCCCCCGGGTCTTATGTGGCCATTTTTTATTTTTGATTTTAGTTTAGTTAGTTAATATTGACTATTTGATAGTTATTTTAATTAGGTTATGTAGGTTGTTCATTGTTAGTTTAATTAGTTAATGTAGTTTAATGTTGTTTGTCTATTGTGCATTCATGTAAGGGTGTGGTGCTTTATGGCTTTTGAAAGCATCTACTGTCTGTTCCAGCTGGGTCCTTCAAGCCTGTCTTGTGTATGTGTTTGCAGCTTGGGGTCCTGACTCATATAGGCCACTTCTGCTTCCCTTATCCATGGGCTTGCTAGGATGGTTCTTCGGTGTAACAAACATTTACACAAGGGCTTTGGACTTTCGTCATAACTGTGGCCTGTCTGCTGCTGTACTACTTGTGTTAACACCCCTAGTGGGGATTTGTAGCGTTTTGTCCACCCCATCTCTGTAATCCATTTGGGTGAGTATGTGATTGATGTCTCCATTAATTGATGTGGATTGTGATGTATGTTATTTTCTTGCCTATATATGTGCTTGATGCCCTTCATGCTGTAGACAGTAGCCTGCACCCCTGGCCTGCCAAAGTCACACTGATGGTGGGAGGAGTTTGGATGTAGGTCTGTAACCTGGCCCAGTGACAACCAGCATGAATACACACACACAGAGATCTTTCGAGCCTCATTTATATCTTTTATGCCCTTTCTGCAGGAAATTGAGCCTCCACGCGACCTTTGCCAGCAGACACGGGGACGAGTAATCCTGATGACTGGCCACGTTCGGTTGTGCAGACCTGTGCATGTGTGCGCAAGCAGAAGCACAGGGCTTGTGCTCAGACGTCCGACAGAAGCAGACGTGTTTCCAGGAGCTCAAGGCAAGGTGAGCAGCACAAGGGCCCACACCACAGCCAACCTTCCACCAGGCCACTTGCACATGCATGCTAAGTAGCACCAGTGCTGGGGAGCTTTTCCAGGCATTGTTGGAGAAGTGCACAGTACAGCTGACATGCGTTGAGGGCCAAATGCAAAGTGGCATTACAAGTTGTCAGGGGCCCACGCAGGGGCCATCGAACATATCCTCGAGTACCCCCTGCTCCATTGAAGCAGAGTTATTAGGGCAGTAGCGTTCCTAGCCAGAAACTGATACAGCACACAGGGACACCCTGCGAGGCACAGACTCGTTTGCAGTTCATATCATTTGCATGTGCAAATTGCCACCTGCACTACCTATAGAAATCAGCGGCTGCCAGAACACAACTTGTACTGAAGTTGCACCTCGCTATACGCGTGTAGCAGCTCACCCAGGGACCATTGTATCATGTGTGATTCATGACGCATTGGTCTTTCATTTCCTGCGCGCCCACATGCGACTGCCTTACTGCATTGACAGTGTATGAACCATGAGGAGGCCAAGCTAACATATGGGTACAAAGCAGCAGACAGGAGTGTTTGTTTGTGGAGGAGTCACTTACTTTGGGGCATGGATGGTGTTGTGTGTGTGTGTTGTTAACACACATTCAGGTTAGTAACTCACGCTCTCTTTGCAGCATTGAACTGCTCCTGTTAACAGACCTGAGAGTGCGCAGGCAGGAGGCCAGCACTCACCCCAGAGATAAGTCTCTTTGGCTTGCTTTTGACTAATTTGGTACAATGTGCATGATGAACATGTTTTCTCAGATTGAGTATGTGTTATTGTGAATATTATTATTCTGTATTTTGACTAGTTTCCCTTGCCAAACTGACTCCCCTCTCCTGCCCCTCTTTCCGGTTATCCTGCATACCAATGCCTGTCCAAACAACATATCCATGACCCTCCTTCCCAGCTGGGGTCTCAGAGGTCTGTGTAAGTTTGACCTTGCAGGCGCACAGACCACAGAGGGGGTGGTTGGTTCATGCCATTCCTGCGCCTGGACACCGGAGCTGTGACACTACTCATCAGTTGTTGCATCCTCATTGTATGTTATGTACCGTAAATGGTACCCATCCTATAGGGCAATTGTTCAACTGTGCTACCTTGGTTGTTCTATCATTGTGATTGTACATGTGCATTGATATTTCCTGCTACTTCAAGTCATTTACTGGAGACTCTTCCTGGGCTTGTTGGTGCCTACAAGCTTTTTCCCTGGTTTGTGGGCTTGGCTCCTTGGAGTTCTCTGCAATTTGGTATTTTTACCAGTCAAGGTGGCCTCTGAGGGGGCTGGACCCTATTTACATGCAAGCTGGAACATGGAGACCAAGGGGTAGGGTGATCCTGTAGCCAGGTAGACTGGACGGAAGAAGGCTACATACCCCAGACACAGTTGTTCAGAAGGTCACAGTGATGTGTAAATGAGGGAGGGCCTTTTGTGGTTGGACAGTTGGCTTGGGCTACAGTGTTTTGGGCACTCCGACATTGTAATTGTGGGGTACTATGTACATAATGTGTTGTGCTGATCAATGCCCGTTCCTGTGTTGTCTTTACTTTTCAGGTGTCAGGGGATTGGTGTGGTTTGACAAGCTGGGGTGTTCACATGGGCAATGTTCACATGTGATGTGTACAGGACACTGAGGGTCACTTTATTTCACATGCATATATTGAGTGCATATCCCTAATGACACACACAGTTGCACAATGATCCACCACACTTACAACCACCCTTCCACAGCCACAGGTGCACACAGATTGCATTCCCGGGCCCGCTGTGTCCCTGCAGCACATGATCTATTACCATCAGGGTATCCTGTACATGCGTCATTTGGTTATTGATTTGATTTGTCATTTTCATGTGATGCTCAAGGTGTATCTGCAACATAATGGCTGCTCAATGTGCTGTGTGTTGAGCAGTGTTTTGCAGGAGACACACACAGCACACGGGTTCGGGAGTAGGTATTTTGCCATGCCCAATGTGCATGTGAACAGGCATTCAGTGTTGTGTTCATGCTACGAGTGGTGGAAAGCATTTGTGTCTGACTTTGTATGTGTGGGAGGTTGTTGGTCAGTCATTTCATCTGATTCCATGTTAGGCATCATTGTCTCGTGCCAGTTTTCATTTATGACATGTCACTTCATATCTTACTGGTCATGTTTTGGCCTTTGGCTATTGCTTGCCTTGTCATGGTGTGGCAGACAAGGGTGATGTGGGTTGGGAGGGTTTGGGTGACATACCAGGGATTGTGATGACCTGTTTTGCGGGGGGTTGTGATACACACCTTGCATGTGTTCCTTTTGGTCACACAGGATTGGTTATGTTTAAGTAGCTAGGGATGCACACAATGTAGCACTTCTGTGGCAACATTCTCAGGGTGGTAAGGTTGTAACAGTTGTCTCTTTGTTATCATCGATTGCCACCTGGTATGTGCCAGGCCTGTGTGTGGCCACAAGCTGGGTCCGGGCTGCCTCGCCACGTGCCCTTTCCCCTCCCTTGGGCAGTGCCTGTGCCCGTGGTTGGGGATGTGGGGGCACCACCATGTCCACCGGTACGTCCCGCCCCATTGCAACATTGTGCAGGACACATGCTGCCACAATCACATCACATCACAGAGACCTGGCTACATGAAGCTTTAGGCCCCGCCATTACTTTAGCCGTGCCAGGAGGCTACTCCATCCTTAGGCAAGACAGACCAACAAAATCAGGGAGGGGGGTTGCCTTAATCTATAAAGACATCCACCATATCAGACCCACACCCTGCACATGGGAAGGGAATGCAGACATACTATCAGCCAAACTACCTCTCTCTCACAACAACACCATTAACATCCACGTCATCTACCGGCCCCCAGGACTCCCAGCCGATTTACAAGGGCAAATCACGCACATTCTCAGTGAAAACTTTAAAAAATCCACCAAAACCTTACTCCTAGGTGATCTTAATCTAGGCTATAACGATCCCAAGGACAAAACAGCAATCTCCTTCCTTAAGGACCTCGTCAACTTTGACTTCACACGAAAAATCGTGTCACCCACCCACACCAAAGGCAGAACTCTAGATTGGCTGGCCGACCATAACTGAAATTCCTCTATCACATCCAATACATTCCTCCCCTGGACAGATCACAGCTGCATACAATTCTCTATCCCCACGATACCTACCAAAAAAACACTAGTACATAAATCTGCCACCTTAGCCAGAAGCTCCAGAAAATTAACTGCAGACAACTTACACCCACTTCTCAACACCCTATGCCTCACCCCACCTTTCCCACAAGATCCTAACATTCTAGCAGACATCCTCAAGGATATGCTCACTAATGCTATAAATTCCATTGCTTCTCTAGAAGACAAAAAAGAAAAAAGTTTTCCATTCCAATGCATGGTTCACAAAGGACCTCCAAGCTCTGCGTAACAACAAGTGCCAAGCACTTAAAAATTGCCAGGCCAACCCATGCGACATCACCAAAGACTTATTCAAAGACATTGCAAAAAAATACAAAACTGCCATCTTCAATGCCAAATCTGAGTCATACAACCGTCGAATATCAGACTCGAAGTCCCACTCAAGAGAACTCTTCTCCGTCTTTAAAGAGCTCACAGTGCCTCCCACTTCCACTGATGAGATCATTAAGGATGAAGGCTGGTGCAACAGTATCCAAGCCGCCATGCTCAACAAAATAGACCTCCTACAAAACAAAATCCGTGACCACTACAATACCCTGCCGAAACAGAGTCGGCACTCAGATTCTTAATCGTCTAGCAAAACCATTAACATCCCCATATTTGCCTTTAACGAAGTTTCAGAACTAGAAGTCCTGGACATTCTGAAACATTTGAAACCATCGACCTGCAAAGCCGATACATGCCCTCCAAAGTTAATCAAGGACTGCGCTGAACCACTTGCCCCACTCATTACTGCATTCATTAATGCTTCATTCAAGACCTGCTCCGTCCCAAACAGTCTTAAAGAAGCTTGGGTGCGCCCACTTCTAAAAAAGCCCACTCTTGACCCCACGGTGCCCAACAACTACAGACCTATAACGACAGTCCCTTTCCTTCTCAAGATTTTAGATAAAGTGGCACACAGCCAAATCCAACTATACCTTGAAACTAACTCCATCCTAGGTACCAGACAGTCAGGCTTCCGCAAAGGTCATGGAACAGAGACTGCTCTGCTGGACCTTAAAAACCAAATAACTAAGATACTGGACACAGGTAAACCCGTCCATTTACTTCTCCTTGACCTCTCAGTGGCATTCGACCTAGTGGACCACAAGACCCTCACTTCACACCTCTCCCACTCTGCACACTTCTCTGACCAAGCCACCTCCTGGAAAACATCATTTCTTGAAGGGAGGGCCATGAAAGTCTTTTCTAACACTTCTAACGCAACACCATCCATAATACACTCCGGTGTCCCACAAGGCTCTTGTACAGCACCTACGCTGTACAACCTATTCACTATGCCCCTTTTCGATAAACTGGATGCACTTGGGATTGCCTACACCAACTATGCAGATGACACCCAAGTGCTCCTCCAACTAACTGGCTCATACCACACAGACGCTCTGGCTCTAAAACATATATATGCCACCATTCAAGCCTGGATGGCCATTAACGGCCTATGTCTTAACGGGGATAAGACTGAAATCCTTATCCTCGGCCAAAAATCCACACTGGCCAGGCTAGATAGTCGCTATGCCAATTTCAACGTTGACAACTGCACTATCCCAGTCCTATCTTCTGTGAAAATGCTAGGGGTCTACATTGATGCAACCTTGTCTATGGACAAACAAGTTAGTGCCATCGTCTCCGCATCTGCACTAAGCACTAAATTCATCAACGCCATCAAACCATTCCTCTCTAAAGAAAACTGTCTATCAATAGCAAGAGCTACCATAGGTACTAAACTTGACTACTGTAACGCACTCCTAGCTGGCACCTCTGAAAAAAACCTGAACAAACTTCAGGTCACTCAAAATAACGCCCTATGAGCAGCCTTAAGCATCTCCAAAAGCGACCACATCTCACTTGCAAGACAATCTGTTCACTGGCTCCCTGTCAAAGAACGCATCACCTTCAAGGTACTGACTACTACCCACAAATGTATCCACCACACTGCACCATCATATCGCTCAGACACTATTCTCAGACCGACCTCATCCAGACCAACCAGACTTTGCCACACTAACCAACTCACTGTACCACGCATCAATAAGACTACAGCAGGAGGGCAGGGATTCCCCTACATAGCACCCAGACTCTTGAAAAATCTCCCCCACGCTCTAAGAGCAGAAGGCTCCCTCACAGTGTTTAGAAAAAAACTCAAAACTTCTCTCTTTAACTAAATTTCCTCTACCTACAGCCAAACAGGCACACATTGCTAAATAGTGTTATTGTCTAAACCTGTATGCTTGTATGCCTCTATGTTGGAACTAAGTCGCGCTATTTCTGTAACCAGCACTATTTCTGTAACCAGCGCCACGATGCCTCAGGGCTGACCCTGTGCGCTTAACAAATACAAATAAATAAATAAATAAATAAATAAATAAATAAATAAATAATGATTCTGCACACTACTCTGGGTGCATATAGTAGCTGGCTGCCAGAACGGTCAAGGGAGCGGAAGCGTGACTTGAGCACTGCCAATGTGCGCTCCACTATGCCCCTGGTTGCAATATAGGCAGCGTTGTATCTTACCTGGGGTGGTGTGGTGGGGTTCCGGATTGGCCTCATCATGTGGTTGCTCAGAGGTTAGTCACTGTCCCCTGGGGAGGTGATAATGGTTGTGATTATTGGGGTTTGTGTATGTGGCTGCGTGTGACATGCATGCATGTGCACAGGCATTTGTACTCACATAGGAGCCATGTCTTGCCATGCTGCCCAGATTCCAGGGCCCGGCTCAGGGCGGACATTTTGTATATGAAACTGTCATGGGTAGAGCCAGGGTAGTTTGCATAGGCAGAGGTGATGATTCCCTTTGCATCGCATACGACCTGCACGTTGATGGAATGCCAGTGCTTGCGGTTTCGGTAGATGTGCTCAGTGGCCCTAGGTGGACGTAGTGCCACATGGGTGCAATCTATGGCACCGAGCACTTTGGGGAAGTGTGCCACCCTGTAAAAGTCCTGGACCACGGCCTGCCTTTCTGCGGGTGTTCTGGGCATGTATATGTGCCTGTGGACTGAGGGGTGCGCAGTGATGATTGCCAACACCTGGTGTAGGCAGCGTGACTGTGTGGCCTGTGAGACCTCCCCCCCACTATGGCAGTTGTCCGCTGAAATGACCCAGTGGCCAAAAAATGCAGGACATTGAGCACCTTCTCCAAGGGGATCAATGCTTGTGAGCACAGGGTGGGTGATGTAAGGTCATCTTCCCACTCCCTGTCAGGCATCCCAAAAAGGCTAGTCCGGGGAAAGAAAATGCGGGCCCTGGCTATTCTCCTCCTCCTGCGGTGTCCCACGATCAGTGCTGCGACAAATGGGGCATTCATCGTAGCTGGATATACGTGTTTGTTGTTTGCGTGCACTTTTATACTGTGCGCGGGACGCTTCCGCCTGCCTTCGTTTGGCGTACGTGTTGATGCCTATGCGCGTCTTTTGGCGTGCGCGGGTTTCCCGTATTCGATTCCATGAATAGGTGTTGTTCGCGTGCGTGTGGGCGGTCCGCGTATTTCCCTGCAGTACTTCCCCAGTTACGCCTTCTTTTTTACGCATTGTTCCCCATTCCGCATGTTCCCGCCCCCTTTTTGGTGTGTGCGCCGACGTTGTGCGCTTTCCCTGTGCGTGTCTCGCACAGCGTTCAGTATGTTGCAATGATGTGTGCGCCCATGTGCGCCACGCACGTATTTGGCGCACATCTTGGGGGAAACACAACAGCATTTATAATTTGCATGAACAATACATGTAATAATCAAACTGACACAAAATGATCAAATATATTATTTAACTAAGTGCATTGTAAACTATACAACTCGATGTATTACATAATCCAGTGAGGACACGGTGACACAACGACCACACAAAGGCTGCTGATCTATTAAGCGAAAGCAAAGTGCAGATACGAACAGCAAAGCGCAGAAGCAACAATTCAATTGAAGGATGAGATGAGAAAGGAAACAGGGGAAAAAATGAGGCCATCACCACGATTTTGAGCATATGTTTGTGCATCAGAGTGACAGAAGTAGAACATCGAACATCCTCTGCTGGGAAGAGTCAGGCGTGCACACGGGATTTAGACAAGTGCCATCTGTCTGTCCTCGCAGATCATTGTTGACAAATATGTGCTTGTCACCATTCAGACTGTGCTGGGGAAAGTGGCTGCTCTGGTAATTAAGTAAACCTAAAAAAAAAATCAGATATTTGTCTCACCAACAAAAAAACCAGCGTTTCTTTTATAATTCAAATGTAGGAAAAGGACTAGTGCTGCACTGATCCACAGAAGTTACATACTTTACTTGTTGTTTGGTCATCAAAAGGGATATGCACAAATCTGTACAAGAGTACACGCGGTGGCCTTCCTTACTTTTAAAATCGTTAGTAGCTGTGCATAGAATATCAACAAATCGAATAATAAAAATTCATACTTGCATTCTTGAAAGAGTGCTGCTACGAGTGCTGTCAGTTGTCGAAATGCTCTGCTTCATTGCTACTCTCTGACCATTTGTTTCGAATAATTTCCCCGCTGACATACAGGAATAGCAAAAGTCCGAATCAGCTGTGTGTATTTTGCACCATTATAATTGCTGATGGCTGTAAGCCCCGCTACCTGTAAACGGATATAAGCAGCAATCTGCATGCACTCCTTCATTGCTACTCCATTGTTTCCCCGCTGACATCCAGGAGGGAGAAAATACTGGATCAGCTCTGTGTTCAGGCGAACAAACGATTTTGCACCATTATAATTGGCTGACAGCTGTAAGCACTGCCCCGCTACCTGGAAGCGGATGTAAGCAGCGGGCCGTGAGCACTCAGCGCACGCGCACTGAAGAAATGCCTCTACGAGTGCTGTCGGTTGTCTGCACATCAGCGCATCGAAGTGAGTAAGTGCAAAATTGTTTAGCCTTCCTGTAATCAGCAGGATTCAATACACCTTAACACTTACAATCTGTTGGCATTGGCACATCCCTTTGTAACATTCCACCCCTCAGCCATATACTATATTATGGCAAAGGGTAAAATACTGGAAAAAAAAAGAACTGGACTGTATAGTAGCACACTAAGGGGGGGGGCATTGTGGGTGTCCTCCCAAGGGAGAAATCTGATGGAATGAGACATGCACTAAAGGGGGAACCAGGGAGCCAACAAGAACGCTGGCTGCTGGCAAATGGAAGACTCTATAGTGTCCCTCCATCTGCTAGCATGCATGCCATGACATCAAAGGTTGGGGATGAGACAATATAGGGAAGCAGGAGGATATACAGGAGGCCCCCAATGTATGTGACACTAGGGGGTACAGTACAGAGAGAGAGAGAGAGAGAGAGAGAGAGAGAGAGAGAGAGAGAGACACCCTTATGGGACCTTGATTATAGGTGTTAGGACATTGAATCCCGATAGGTGGTACTCCCCCGCCTCCCGGTTGTAACGCAATGCAAGCCATTGAATTAAGGTGGAGGAATAAATATCACATGGCTAAAATGCTACTGATAAACTTCTATATCCCACCAGACGCACAGCTTCTAGAGCCAATACATTCTCTCTTAGTGGAATTATTTTCAGCCTGGTGGAAATGGAATAAAAGTCCACAAATTCTCCTGATTCGAGACTTAAATGTATGCTGCTTAGATGGGCAGGGACGTGCGGCAGACATGTAGCGAAGAGAAGTGACATGCTGCAAAAAAGACGGCATATTAAGGGACATAAGTTGGTAAATTTCCTACGGTCTTGGGACTTAACACTTGTAAATGGCCGAGAGCGAGGGGATCGACCAGGGCAATACACGTGGGCAAAAAACAAGCATAGGTCCACACTGACTTACTTCTTTGGTAATAATGAATGCCTAGAAGTGGTCTCTGATCTAAGTGTGACCATGAAGCACCATAGTGACCATGCTATCTTGTCCCTGCCAATTCAAAGACCGGAAAAGAAGTTGCCACAAGATCCTGTGCAGGTATACAGACCAATTGTGCAGGCAAGTGTATCTTTTAGACCACCAGGCATGTCCAAAAGGCAAACACCTTACTTGGGCAAACATTGGTTGTCGACCCATGCCTAGTGTACAGACTTAGTGCCAACAAAATAGATCAATGGCTGGACAGCCTAGTGGCCAAAACAGGGACTTTTCCAACCATAACACTGTTTGCAGTGGACAAGCAGGTTTGGGGTATGACCCCAAAACACAGGATGTGAAAAGAGAAATGAGAAAGAGGCTAAAAGCCATTAGGACGGCAGGATATGACCATAGTGAGCAGACCTATCAGGTAAGGATGACTGTCTGTAATTATAAACGCTGGTTAAAGCAGTGGACACTGTCAATTAAAAAAAGACAGTGGCAGAATATGATTGGACTGCTCAAAAGAAGGGACCCTAGAAAGATCTGGTCAGCATTAACAGGGTCTAAAGGGGAAGCAAAGAAACAGACTTTAAACCAAGGAACAGGTGTGGTTAGGTGAGGTGTGGTTAGAAATGTTAAGGGGTTGCTCCCGCAACACTGCCCAGGGGGCTGGCCATTAAATATCACACAGGCTGTTATAGAAGTAAAGATCAAGAAACTAAGCAGCTACAGGACACCAGGTCCTAATGGCTTAGCCAGCATAGTACTGAAACATGAACCAAGTCGGTGGGCTGAGATCTTGGATGCCCAGTTCGGGAAAGTATGCGAGTCACAGACGATCCTGTCTTCGTGGCACCAATCGATTCTGCTGCCCGTCTTTAAAAAAGCTGACCGTATGCTCCCCAAAACTATAGGTTATTGTCCTTATTGGACGGGACGGGTAAGTTATTCTTGTCCTTTGTACTGAGCATACTACAGAGATGGGTAGATGAAAGGAAGATATTGCAATTGGTCCAGATGGGCTTACGACTGGGCAACACGACCACCCATAATCTAAGGATCCTGGACGCGTTCATAACTTGGAAAGCAGACAAGGGTGTGGCTCAATTGTACATAGCATTTGTTGAATATCAGGTGGCATTTGACGGTATGTGCCAAACCAATCTCTGGAGCAAAATGGAAGTGGGGGGATGCCCCACATGGTTGGTATAGATATTAAAGGGATTGCATCATGACAAGGGGGGCCAGAGTGAGATCGGACTATACAGGCAACATATCAGCTAGGGTCAAGATCAGCAGGGGTGTCAAGCTGGACTGTATTGAGGCCCCTATATTCTATAACTTGTATATGACTGACCTCCCCCAAAAACTCTTAACAACTGTCGATTGCTGCCCTAGAATAGGAGGGATTGTGGGGTGAAATAGCCCCTGGATGCGAAAAATAAAAAGTCCAGAGTCATTGGGGGACATGCCCGTAAGTAAAAGTTCTGCCCTGAAATAATATGGACAATGAGGCCTATGAAATCAAAGCAAAAAGGAATGAAGGTGGGCCTTAAAACATCAAGATATTTAAAGATGCCAACTGCCTGGCAAAAGAGAAAGACATGTGCCAAGGATTGAAAAATTCTGGGAGAGCTGAAGTAACATTCTCAGAAACAGCAGTGCCCAGAATCTTAAATGAAAATGTCAAGACTGTGTTTCAAGCAGCTGCTGTAAAATGGAATTTCTTTCACTGGTGAAATGAATAAAAAGTTCTTTCATGTTTCCTTCGAAGTGACAATGTTCACCAAAGCCACCAAGAGTGTGATTATGATGTTCTTCTATTAACAGCTGTATGCAAGGGAAAACCATGCAGGAAACTTATATATACTGAAACTGTGTATTTCATAAGAGGCCATTTTAAATGCATTTAGGTTTGCTTCTAGCCATTTGCTCCAGGACCGCCCCTTTCTCTGTCCTGAAGGCAGGCCTGGCGTGTCATCATCAATCAGGACTATAATATGTCAAACTGAATTCCATGACCCCTGTGGTTCTGGAAACCTAAGCCTGCAACTTCAAACCACAGTGCCTTCCCTTAAAAATACAACTTTAAATTGTATTCAAGATCAAATTTGCAGTGGAAGACCAGATAAGGAAGTTGGTTCTGCTGCACTTCTTACCTCCAGGTCACAAGCCTCAATAAAACATGTAGCTAGCCATTAGCTCTTGAAGGGCTGCACTAATCTAAACACAGAACCCTCTCTGCTGTTGTCATGTGCTCCAGGAAGGTGGGTGCCAGAGCCAAGGAGCATTTTGGATGTCCATTGTGTAAAATACGAGCAACGCATTTCATTGTGTAAAATTGACAATATTTATCCCAAAATAGTAATTGTAAGATTTCTGGAAAGGTGCAGCAAGAAAGGTGACCCCTTCTGGTCATCTCAAAATTATTTTTGTGGGATCAACATAGCTAAAGTTATTCATGAAAAAGTAATGTGGCCCTACTTGTGAATTTGAGAGACATACAAAGTTGATTAAAGCGGGTGCAGTATGATTCATATGCCTCCCACCAAGGGCCATATTTTTCACTGATATAATTCTAGATTAAATGAAGAAAAACTGTATCTTTGCACAGGAATGACAAACACCTGACAAGGCTTAGTTGACTCGCAGTAAAATATATGTTTAAGAAATACATTCATATCTGCAAAACACGGAGATTAAGGGCTCTTGTCATAAAGTGAGATTTCTATATCCCCAAACCAGACCAAGCCCCCTGTTGAAGTGAGAAGATGAAGTGGTCACTTCCCCTGTTGTCCCACAGCAGTCCCACATGTTCTGGACCTATCAGTACAAAGTTGGGAGTGGGGCACTGGAACAGTAACCAATCCCTTCTGCCGGAACTATGACACATTTCTGATGTCATTTACACTATAACTAAGTAAGCCCGCCTCAGAGCAGGACTCTTTCCACTAACCACTGAGGTGATCTGCTGTTGAAATCTGGAGGAACATCCCAGCAGGGTGGAGCTTAGCTTGCAGTGGAGCCAGGAGATTTAGAAGCTGACCTGGGACTCCTTGGAGGACTCATCAGAAACCTTGTCCGACTACTTTCTTTTGGCCCAGCAGTGTCCTGATGCTCCCTAATGCTCAGTCCAGATCTCTGCTTTGAGTAGAACTGAACCCAAAAAGCCACAGAGTGTGTTGGCCATGTATTCTTTTAGCATTGCTTTAAATAATTCCCCATTCCATAATCCACATTTGAATATGTATTTCAGTCATTTCCCCATTGAAGAATCCCCATGTGCCTATGAGATAATTAGCATATTTTTCTAAGTAAATCAGTTAATTCCCCCATTGAATCCACGGGATCGGTATTGGTGGAATTCAAAACCAACAATCTTTTCCCAGTGTTTTGTGAGCTGGTATAGTTTTAAAGATTTGCAAAAGAATTGACTTCAAAAGCCCTTTTTCCATTTGTGTCCCATTGTAAGGTACAACATGAAATTGTTCTCATTGTTCCCTTCTGTTCCTATTTCCTCATTGTAAGGTGCAAAACAAAATTGTTCCAATTTTCACATTCTCTTCCTACTTGCCCATTGTAGGGTGCAAAACAAAATTATTTCCATTTTCCCATTATGTTCCTACTGTCCCATTGTAAATTAAAAATGAATTCCAATTTACATTATTCTTTCCCCATTGTCATAGTGCTAAACATCCCAAAATCGGTTTTCCCACCCTGTTCTGACCATCAAATTAAAACCCTGTGTCTTACTGCTTTGGGTGGCAAAACATATGTTCCCCTTGCATCCCTGTCTCCTCTCTATTGTTTTTTTGTGATCAAGCCTTATCAAAATCCGATTTTCATATTGTGTACTGACTGATAATCTATAAAGCCCTGCCTGTCTTTTAAGTGTAAGCAGAACAAGTTACCTTCCTTTCAGTTCTTTCCCATAGCAATTGTGATAAATAATTTAAAAACCCATTCTTCCCTTGTGCTCTAAAATCAAATTTTCCATACTTTGTCTGCTCCCCATATTGTTTCTGTGAACCATATTCCAAATTTGATTTTTCCCTTGTTTTCCTACTCATTTCCACTGCCTTCCATCCAAAAGAGACAAGCCTAGTGGATGTTTGGGTGTGATGGGGGGGAGTGAGGGTTGCTGGGTCCAACACATCATTCTGTGTGCATTCACTTTCCTGTTTGTTTGCGTTCATTTTCCTTGTGCACTTTGAACTCTGATTGTATTAGTGAGAGAAGTAAACAGAAATTCTTGACACTGTATATTTTTGAGTTATCTCAGTGTGATTGACCAAAAAGGATATTTTGTCTTTGTGTTGCCACAATATTGGTGGCTGACGTAAGCTGTTTATTCTAATTTGAGATCCATAATAAATTAATAAATATCTTCTTGATACACACCGGCCTGGTTCCTAGCCCATTGGGGCACTGGGTGGTTGTTGGGATTGGGTGCAAGACGGGTTGGAGGCATTCTCAAAAAGGATTTAAGTATAGAATTCAAAGAGTTTTATTATGTGCCACATTCACTGTAGGGGAAGGAGACCCCTGACTTGCGTGTGCTGTGTAATAAATTGTGACAGGGTCCCAATACCCTGCATGCTATATGCTGACGATTTGGTGTTACTTACGCATACATACAGTGGAGCAAAGGAGAGGTTTGTGAATTTGGTGAAATATGCGGATGCAAATAAGTTGGTCATTAATATGCCGTGCAATAAACTGCAATAAATTGGGGGCTCGTAAAACAGGATTGAGGAAGTGTTTTCGCTTGTGACAGTGCAGCAGAGCAGACTATCCATTGAAGGTATAGTTACATTTAGTGCATGGAAAGATGGGTTGCATTGTGAAGGCACCATCCAAACTTGTACCATGGGTTTCAGGGCTGTGTTTATACATAAAAATAGTCAGTGAGTCCATTGTTGTGAATACAAACTAAGCAGAAGCAGAGTGGAGATTGTGCCCTTGTTTAGAGAACCTATCAGGTGCAGAACCCATTTCATAATGCGCACCAAAGAAATTAACATGGCTTGGAAGCACCCTCTATCCAAACTGTTCATTAAGGGTGAATGGGTAGAACAGGAGAATGAAGTGTGGCAATCTAGAATGATGCAAGAGGTTACCTCTATGAATGTGGACATATGGCAAGATAATAGCCTGTTACATCAGGCCCTGACATATTTTTAAATGACACAGACCACCACAGATGAGCAAATTAAAATGACACACCTCAAAGTATGTATGTACTTCCATATGATGATCATGGAAAAAAGATATCAGGAGAGTGTAGCCTCAGTGCAAAATCAATCTGAGCTTTTCGATCAAGCACAGAGAGATTTGCAGCAAGTGGAGGAGAAAGTGCAACAGAGTGAAGATTCTGAGTGAAAATTAGAAAACATCATTCAGCAGCTAAAGGGTGAGTTAGCCGCACAGCAGAAAATGAATTTAGAGCGAGAGCTCCAATTTTCTGCACTGAGGGATGAATTTTAAGAAGGTGTTGAGAACCTGAGAGAAAGTCAACTAAAATAGAGTCAACAAGTTGTGCACAGTAGAGTCTGCTTATTGGACATCTGTACATTTCAAATGCAGATTAAGCAATTGAAATAGGAGGATAGCCGGTTGGCCATAAGGGAGGTCCATTCCCAGGTAGAATTCGATCAGGAGTGCCAGAATATGAGCCCTGTGAATCAGCAGAGAGATCACCTCAGCGAACAGAATAGCACATTTTGTTAGGAAAAAAAGTGCCCTGTGTCAGGAAGTGTGCCAGTTAAGGACAGACATCGAGAAAAACGAGACATGTGTTCAGGAACTGACTGACATGAGGGTAGAACATGAGAAATTAAAGGGACATGTGAGGCAAGCAGAATTGAATTTATAGCAGGCTACAAAGACCAAAAGAGCACAAAGTGAAGAGATTAGTTTCCTGCAAAAGAAGAGGGCTGAGTATACCCAGATAATACAGGCCACACAGAGGAAAAATTAGTCCCTTTGTGAGGAGAACACGGGACTCAGTGGCCAAGTAGTGGCACAAATCAAGGTCATAGAAGCTACTCAAGCTATGGTAGCAGAGCTCAAAACTCAGGCCTCTATATGCCACCAAGAGAGAGGGTCCGAGAAAGATAAATCAGAGAGAATGAAGAAGGAAATGGCTAGATACAATCAGGCTTTGAGGCACCTTGAACACTTACGGTATGGAAGGGCAACCCCTGATCACTGTGTGATGTCCTCCTTACGAGAGGCCTCAAGCCAACTCACCACATTATATGTGCAGTGCTCTGCTAACATCATGCCTACCAGTTTCCAAGAACAGAGAAACATGAGACATCTGGACTCAATCAGACCTAGTACAACTGAGCCGAAAGGCCAGTCATTAGCAGATATTGATTGATATTCATCTTTATCCAGATTTAAAAGTACACTAGCAGACACTTCTGACCAAGAGAGCGCCTATGATGAGAGGATCATGGAGTAAGACTGACAGAAACATAAACTACGCAGGGACCATTTGAACCGCTTTGCAGACAGAGAAGGATCAGAGTCCCGGCCTCAAAAGAGCATCTTGGAAACCTTCACCCAGTCGGGGGTGTAGGGGGAGTTCTCCACCACACCTCGGAAGGAGGGAGGAGGAAGATGAGTACTCCCCTGTGCGAAAGGGGGAGCCTAAGGGAAGTGACCCAGAGAGCCCACGGCACCACCGGAGAGAAGAGACCAGACATCGTCATTCTAGGGGGGATTCCCAGGCTCAGGGAGGCAGGGAACACCTAGAGGACAGGGAGTGGACCACAAATAGTAGCAGCTCTCAGTCAGAGAGTGAATGGACTCAGGTGCAGTGGAAAAAGAAGGCTGCCAAACAGACGAGAGGTCTTGTAAAAGACCCAATTCGGGTGATCAAAGCCATCAGAAGCTTCATGACTCCCTATGACAAAAATGCCAAATACTCAGTTTGGTAGCATCTGGAGCTGTATGACTAGATGATGACAACATTTGGCATAACAAATTATCACAATTATATGGAGTTTCTCAAATGGACATTCTCCCCGGAATGCTCCAGCTACTTTGCTGGGCTGGAGGATCAAGATCATCAAAGGTCATCCACCTATAAGGCGACCATCTTGAAGCACTTCTATGTGCACAGGAACCCTCAGGAAGCCCTCAAGGTGGCCTACAACCTGCAGTGCAGATAGGACCAGGCACCGAGAGAGTTCATGAAAGAACTGAAGTAGGCATTTGCCCGGACCTCTAGACAGGTGCTCACCAATAGTAGGGAGTTCATTGATACTTATGTTCATGCCCTCCCTAAGTATATAATGACCAAACTGGTTAGGCACTTCCATGAGCAAAGAACCCTGGATTGGGTAATAGAACAGGCGACCCGGATCTATGAAGTCCAACAGCCAGTGGAAAAAATATATATAATCCCAAAAATCCCAAATCATCAAACATCCCGCTGCTGCAAAGGTGGCAGAGGTGGGGAATACCCCCATTTTGGACTTAGAAATGGGGGGGGCCTAAAAATACTCCTCCCTCTAATAAGTCAAATGAGAGGCAGAGGTGCCCCTGGGATCAATCCCAATTGGTTGCTAGCCAGGCAGGGTATCCAACAAATGTGTCACCTGACTCTGCCACCTATATTAGCCCCAGATACAAGGGTAACAGACCCATCTTGGGGTATTATGGACTCCCCCAGCCCAAGGAGGGGGGTCCAATCCAGTGAGTACAGCCACAGGAAACTTCCTCTCAAATCTTCACTCAGGAGGGAAGAAATATTCCACTCTCCAACTTTGTCTGCGGGTACCCTCCAAACCCCAACTTTGTGAACAATCCTCCTCTCTCCCCCTGTTTTCATGACTCTAGACTCCCAAATCAGGGAGAAGGGAGTCCAAGGATGGAGTGCCACCAGGGAAGCCCTCAATGCCAGAGCTACTCGGGGAGAAGGGACAGCTACCCGAGAGCAGCATTGGTATGATTCTAGACCCCCATACCAACCAGAAAGGATGTCGTAACTGAGCGCCAGGTCCAAAGTCTGATCCAAGACCTGAGTCACATGTTGAGGGCTCAGCAGGGCCCTCAAATGAACATGGCTACCCAGAACAGCTCAAACCCAGGGTCTGGTGCCCCGGAGCAATGACGGGGAGAAAACCCTGACAACCAACAGGTTCCAGAGGAGGAGGCCTGGGGGTAAGGAGGATGCAAAGCCCTAGAGGAAACTTCCTTGCTTGCCCAAGAAGAACCCCTAGAAACCTCTGAACCTGAACCCAAAACTCCTCCCCCCAAAAGGCTGCAACCTAGGGAAAAGAGGTTAAGTAGGAGAAACCAAGGGACAAAGGAAGCCCAATCCTTGGAGGAAGTCTGCATCATCCAGTTTGGAGGGGAAGAATCCTTGGAGGATTCAGGGAAGAAAATCTTTTCTTTCAGGTATGGGGAGATTCCTCCCAAGGAAAAATGCGTCCCAAAAGACCCTAACTTAAGACCGGATAAGTATGGGTACTGACCTAGAACCTAAATATTGCAAACTTTCTCCCTGCACTTTCGTTAGATAACTAAATAATTTTCTTTTCCCAAAGAGAACATATCCTGTGCTCCCAGTCAAATATATATGTCCACAACTTGAACACATTTGAATATTTACTATACTCCATCTGAAGTAATGTTAAAGAACCAGAAAAAAAACATACTAAACCAATGATTTGTAAACATATCATATATGTCCAAAATATCACTATTAGTACCATTCTCAAAAATCTCTATTCCTCCACAATCTTCTGAGCAATGAGATTCATTATCTGAAAATTCACGTATCTCCATCTGAAACTGCATACATTTCTGAACTATTCAGCAAAAACAATATCCATAGCCTCTTTAACTCCTCAATCTCCAAAAACACACCTCTCTCTCTCTGAAAATATCACAATACTACATAGAAAAACACTTAGGATTATAAGACAATTCAACCTCCAGTTTAATTGGTACATATAAACATTGATCAAAAAATGACAGTTTCTTACAGGTTGAACAGCTGTACATTGTAGAAACAATAAAGAGCCAATCAGAAAGTAAATGCATAGAATCCCACCTTCTTTCATCAAGTAGTGTTTTTCCATTGTTCAATCGAACAAGTGAGGTGACAGACACTTTTTTAAACTCTCACCCTACAATGGACACCTACAATGAATCGGTAGAAGCCAATTATCCCAGAGAGGAGGGAATACTGAAATTAGATGCTGAAGAGAAGCAAGCACAAGAAAGTGTAGACCATGCTGGATGTTATTCTTCATGTTCAAGTAAAATGTGAGAAACAATAACATTACTAAGTAACAAATATCATTCACCATATTGGTATACCTTAGCTTTGTAAACAAAATACTATTCAAAGTAAAACATTTCACTGAGATATTTAGATGAGATATTGATTTCCAAAGTGACTAATAAAGTTATTAGAAGTAATCAGGTACTTTACTTTGTATTGTAGGTTGAATCCACATGTACATGCTAATATGTGTTCCATGGAAAAGAGAAAAAAAGTCATCAAAATCACATTTGATTAAATCTTCAAAATGATATGGGAACAATGAAAAAGGACATGAAAGATCTAAAATGAAAAATAGATAGTAAATATGGAGACCGTTGGGTTGATGAAGAAGATCTATCATATGTAAATACAAAAAGAAAAAGAAATCCCACTACCACTCTCTGCCCCAAAAATTATTTTTACAAAAACCTTTGTTTGCATACTTATTTAACTTTAAATAAAATGTACAATTATATTCATGGTTGATCAAGAGAAAGTCATTAAAGTGTTATAGTAACTTTGCACAAAGACTACCTGGTGGTCAAGAGCTGGCCCCCAGGAAGTGAATGTCAGGGCACCCCAGGGAGGGACAGAGGTTTACTACACATGCCCTTACTCTGGAGTTGGACAGGGTGCTGTGGGCAACTTTAAATTCTCAACTAGGTGATAGTTTGGCTCAGATTTCACCCGTGGTGCATGTCCTCTCCTGGAATCTTGCTGGGGTTAATAAGTATCTGTATGACAATGACTGGCTTGCTTTTGTCTGGGACTATAGGGTGATTTGTCTGCAAGAATCTTGGGCTCGGAGAGCCCCATATATTCAAGAGTATGCCACATTTTCTATCCAGGCAAACAAGGGGGCAAGAGGTCACCTGAGTGGGGGTTTGGTGACGTGGGTCAATGTTGCCCTAATTAAATCAGCTACTCAAATAGATATGGATTCCCCTGATTGTCATGCAATACACTTAACATTAAGGGATGATTCATTGATCCTGTTGATTAATTTATATAACAGGGTTCCATCAGGTAGGGGTTTGGATCTTATTGAGAGGATTACGAGCAAAGTATTGGACTGGAACTCACATTCCCCTGTACCCTTGAAGATCTTAGTCATGGGGGACATTAATCTCCAGTTCGAGCTTCTTAGTGACTCGGCTGATATTATGGACAAAGAAGACAGCCACTTGGGACTGGGCACTGTGAATTCTTCCCTTCCGTCGAGACAGCATAAACATACGGAAGACATGGCGGGCTTGCTAATATCTCCTAATCTGAGAATATGTATTGGCCAATTCCCAGGAGACTAGCCAGCACCTCCAACTTTGATTACATCTTAGTGAACCTAGTGGCCTGGGAATTCGATAAAAGCATGTTCAGTCCATAGGAGGGTTGAGAGTGATAATCACCCTTTGCTCTTGGAGATGAGTGAGCTTTTCTGGGTAGTACCCAGTAGTAAGTTGAATGGTCCTGGGGAGAGCTCAGTTCAATTGGAAACCGTGGGTCATGCTAGGAGAAACTTAAGTGGGGATTAATGGACCTAGGGGCAGTTTTGCCATTGGTCTATGAAGACATTATTCAATTGCTGGAGGATTACGCAAGGGCAGACCACGCAATGCCATTTCCCTGCATGAGCAAATGATGCTGCAGGGCAGATAGTCATTCTCTAAGCCTGCGAAAGTTGTATGTAGCCTTAATGAGAAATATACCCCCTGGTACGATAAGGACAGTAGCCAGGCTAAGGGGCGGCTTATAGCAGCTGTAAAGCATTCACAGTCCCAAATGGGTGGCGATGTCAGGCTGGCTAGAAGGAAATATTGCAGGATGTTGAAGGATAAAAAGAGGGAGTGGCATGAAGATAACTGGAAAACATTATTGGAAAACATTATTGGAAGCAATAGGAAAAGTGGATTCTAAGGGTTTTTGGGCACTGATGGGGGCGGGTCATAGTACCAGCCACAACCTTTTGCAATGTTGTATCCCTAGACAAGTCTGGTTTGAGCACTACAGAAGCCCCTATCAGGCAGAAAGTGCTGCATGCACGAGGAACAGTTGCACTGGAGCAAGTAATGGTGTTGGGGTTGAACTTAACTTTGCCCCTCTGATACTCTCTAACAAATAGGTAGAGAAGGCACTCCTGAGTCAAAAGCTGGGTAAAGGACTTGGCCTGGATAGGTTTCCGATAGATTTCTACAAAAATGAGCTTACTGTCTGGGTGCCGTATCTGACAATATTATTCAATGCAATTTTGAGAAAAGTTCTATTACCTGTGTCTTGGACAAAAGCAGAAATTATTCCTATTAAAAAAAAATGCTCCAGAGATAACCCTGATACTTTTAGACCATTCTCATTATTGGACACTGGCGGGAAAACATGTGCACGGGCATTACTATTTCACATGGACGATTGGGTCCAAAATAATAGGATTATTGATCATCGCCAGGCAGGATTCTATGAAGGTCTGAGCACTATCGACCAAAGCCTACTCCTTTGGTTGGTGTGCGATAAATATGTGGTGCTCAGAAAGACTAGTATTTATGCAGTGTTTGTGGACTGATGCACTGCTTTTGACACCATACCCAAACATCGGCTTTGGGAGGTGTTAAAGTACCTTGGCATCCAGGGTGCACTTCTGTCTACAATCCAGAGTTTATACATTGGGAACATTGCGTTGGTCTATTGGGGAACTGATTGGAGCACCTCTGGCAGTATCCTTTTTGAGAAGGGCATCTGCCAAGGGATGCTTCTTGGCACCTAATCTCTTTTGTATCTTTATAATTGTAAGTGATTTCAATCCGGCACACACCAAAGTCAATGCCTAGCATGTAATGCACAACTGAAATCCTTATTTAGTTTTGTCTAAAGGTTCTTTTATTCTGAACGATGTACCACTCATATCACGCCCCTCTCCTGGAACTGCACCCCCCACCCCCCCACGGTCACACTGAACCAGGAATCTGGCTGGTTTGCAAAGTTAAAATATTTATTTTATGTATTCACAATTCAATCACACTATGTTTTAATGGGTACACAATGATCACCAATGGGGTGATGTAACACTAAATAATCTCTTTAATACACAAGGAGTAATAGTGAGCAAAACAATTCAGCACAAAAATAATACTTTTGTGTGTGTTCAGATCAAATAGCAGTGTGGTTACTAGTTCCCCCTGCACACCCCTCAACCCCTCAACAGGCAATGGAAAGAGATAGGATGAGAGAGAGCAGGTATTCAGGAATGACAGAATTAAAACAAATTATCAATCCCAATTTCCCCCCAGCAACACAAGAGAAAAACAGAATTGATTGGCAAGCGGTCAGAATGGTTTTAAAGTGATCTTGAGAATGGATTGGGTAAAAACACTAAATATGGTTTAAATTGCTGATATTGTTTAAATTCTTATGGGAGCCGCGTTGGATAGTTACACACAAACACTAGCAATGATTTAATACTAACAAGTAATGTGAAATCTTAAAATTAAGGTCGGGAGCAATCAAAAGCTGTTTTACACGTGTCAGAATTTCCCTAAAACGAAATTCGCTGCAAACTTTTCAGTGCGTGGTAATCGCGATTATGGGAGAACTATGTGGATTTGGGATGCAGTTTAGGTTCTATGGAAAGCTGAGGATGTTAGCTTCAAGCTTTTGTTAATAGCATAAAAAATGAATAAGTTATGGACGTTTTAGTGGAGGTTGTTTTTTCGAGATAGTTGCAAGAATGGGAAAATGGGAATACGCTTTTAAAATGACAAAAATAATTTCTTACACTATAGGATGTCTATGAATAAACGAATACCACACAGGAACATAGCCACTGGATCAGGGTGACTGCCTGCTGTGGAGCTCGCCTACTTCAGATGAAAAATATCAGTGCAAAGATAGTTTTAACAATACTAGCACAGGAGGAAAATAGGAGGGATAGGATACAGAGTTCAGGCATTTCAAAAGTACTCCTAACAATGCAGGTTCTGAAAACAAGATAGGATGGATTTAAGATAGGATTGGCTATGGACAGTACACATGCTAGTGACACAGTTCTATCTATAGATACTCACTAGATATGTTTTTTACACTGAACCATCAGGATTCTGGTCAGGGATTCTGGTCAGGACAGACTGCTGGGCATACTGGACTGGACTGGGTCTGCAATCAGCAAGGCACTCTGGTCACCGCACGGCATGACTGAACCGGATATGCAATACACTCTGGTCACAGGGCGGCACAGGATGGACTGGACCTTTCCTTTTTGGTTCTAATGATAATTGTTTCAGCGGGCAAGCAGTACAGCACAGCCCTGCTGTATATATTTTGAAGCTTCCCCTTAGGTGTTGGGAATCTGGTTCTGGAATTTAAGGCCTACCTGAGAATGGTTCAGCTATAAAATTGGCCTTTCTGCTTTGCCAAGTTTCTGGAGTCTTGAGAAGGTAAGGTGGATAGTTCTGCCACAGGGTGCTTCGCCAGCATCGGGATAGTGGGTGAATCTGTATGTTTTTTTTTTCAGTGCTGAGCTGTCTCTATTTATGCTTATGATAAAGGGGTGTGTGTGCTGGTTTATCCTAAGCGTGCCCCTTTGCCAGGGATTGGTCAGGGTCTCCTCTCTGCCTTGATAGGAGGAGAAAAACAGTGTGTCATCTTGATGGTGTGGGTTTATGAGGCCTAGAGTCCACCCCTAGCCTCTTGAACACAAAATCTGCTTTTGGTACAATACATATTTGCACATATGCAACCTCTATAACAACCACATATATAGATCACATAGTTTGAGTAGCAGATACTCCTCAAAACCCCATCGCTGTAGGCTCTTGTGTCTGCTTTCCAGCGAATTTCACCCTTTTTTAATCAAGAATACAATGTCCAGTTTATGAGAAAATTTGTACAAATGTGCGCGTTGAACATGGGCATACGTGTATGAAGTTTCATGCTTCTATCAAAAATACATTTTTTGTAATATCACATTTTCCGCTGTTTCTTCCCACAACATGTCACAGAGTTCTGGCGCCTTTTAAAATGTGCAGCCAATATTTACATTAACAATGCTGTTATTTTTGTGTTTTTGACAATTTTACACAGTAAGTTATCAGTTTTTTTAAAATGTGTCTTTGGTCCTTGTTAAGCAACAAATGGTTGTTTGTCTCCACCTCCACCTATCTTCCTGCAGTTCAGAAGCAGTCTCCTCCTAGTTCCTCCTGGGCAGAGGCCATTTACGACCCTTCAAAAACCCTCCCTCTAATAAGTCAAATGAGAGGCAGAGGTGTCCCTGGGATCAATCCCAATTGGTTGCTAGCCAGGCAGGGTATCCAACAAATGTGTCACCTGACTCTGCCACCTATATTAGCCCCAGATACAAGGGTAACAGACCCATCTTGGGGTATTATGGACTCCCCCAGCCCAAGGAGGGGGGTCCAATCCAGTGAGTACAGCCACAGGAAACTTCCTCTCAAATCTTCACTCAGGAGGGAAGAAATATTCCACTCTCCAACTTTGTCTGCGGGTACCCTCCAAACCCCAACTTTGTGAACAATCCTCCTCTCTCCCCCTGTTTTCATGACTCTAGACTCCCAAATCAGGGAGAAGGGAGTCCAAGGATGGAGTGCCACCAGGGAAGCCCTCAATGCCAGAGCTACTCGGGGAGAAGGGACAGCTACCCGAGAGCAGCATTGGTATGATTCTAGACCCCCATACCAACCAGAAAGGATGTCGTAACTGAGCGCCAGGTCCAAAGTCTGATCCAAGACCTGAGTCACATGTTGAGGGCTCAGCAGGGCCCTCAAATGAACATGGCTACCCAGAACAGCTCAATCCCAGGGTCTGGTGCCCCGGAGCAATGACGGGGAGAAAACCCTGACAACCAACAGGTTCCAGAGGAGGAGGCCTGGGGGTAAGGAGGATGCAAAGCCCTAGAGGAAACTTCCTTGCTTGCCCAAGAAGAACCCCTAGAAACCTCTGAACCTGAACCCAAAACTCCTCCCCCCAAAAGGCTGCAACCTAGGGAAAAGAGGTTAAGTAGGAGAAACCAAGGGACAAAGAAAGCCCAATCCTTGGAGGAAGTCTGCATCATCCAGTTTGGAGGGGAAGAATCCTTGGAGGATTCAGGGAAGAAAATCTTTTCTTTCAGGTATGGGGAGATTCCTCCCAAGGAAAAATGCGTCCCAAAAGACCCTAACTTAAGACCGGATAAGTATGGGTACTGACCTAGAACCTAAATATTGCAAACTTTCTCCCTGCACTTTCGTTAGATAACTAAATAATTTTCTTTTCCCAAAGAGAACATATCCTGTGCTCCCAGTCAAATATATATGTCCACAACTTGAACACATTTGAATATTTACTATACTCCATCTGAAGTAATGTTAAAGAACCAGAAAAAAAACATACTAAACCAATGATTTGTAAACATATCATATATGTCCAAAATATCACTATTAGTACCATTCTCAAAAATCTCTATTCCTCCACAATCTTCTGAGCAATGAGATTCATTATCTGAAAATTCACGTATCTCCATCTGAAACTGCATACATTTCTGAACTATTCAGCAAAAACAATATCCATAGCCTCTTTAACTCCTCAATCTCCAAAAACACACCTCTCTCTCTCTGAAAATATCACAATACTACATAGAAAAACACTTAGGATTATAAGACAATTCAACCTCCAGTTTAATTGGTACATATAAACATTGATCAAAAAATGACAGTTTCTTACAGGTTGAACAGCTGTACATTGTAGAAACAATAAAGAGCCAATCAGAAAGTAAATGCATAGAATCCCACCTTCTTTCATCAAGTAGTGTTTTTCCATTGTTCAATCGAACAAGTGAGGTGACAGACACTTTTTTAAACTCTCACCCTACAATGGACACCTACAATGAATCGGTAGAAGCCAATTATCCCAGAGAGGAGGGAATACTGAAATTAGATGCTGAAGAGAAGCAAGCACAAGAAAGTGTAGACCATGCTGGATGTTATTCTTCATGTTCAAGTAAAATGTGAGAAACAATAACATTACTAAGTAACAAATATCATTCACCATATTGGTATACCTTAGCTTTGTAAACAAAATACTATTCAAAGTAAAACATTTCACTGAGATATTTAGATGAGATATTGATTTCCAAAGTGACTAATAAAGTTATTAGAAGTAATCAGGTACTTTACTTTGTATTGTAGGTTGAATCCACATGTACATGCTAATATGTGTTCCATGGAAAAGAGAAAAAAAGTCATCAAAATCACATTTGATTAAATCTTCAAAATGATATGGGAACAATGAAAAAGGACATGAAAGATCTAAAATGAAAAATAGATAGTAAATATGGAGACCGTTGGGTTGATGAAGAAGATCTATCATATGTAAATACAAAAAGAAAAAGAAATCCCACTACCACTCTCTGCCCCAAAAATTATTTTTACAAAAACCTTTGTTTGCATACTTATTTAACTTTAAATAAAATGTACAATTATATTCATGGTTGATCAAGAGAAAGTCATTAAAGTGTTATAGTAACTTTGCACAAAGACTACCTGGTGGTCAAGAGCTGGCCCCCAGGAAGTGAATGTCAGGGCACCCCAGGGAGGGACAGAGGTTTACTACACATGCCCTTACTCTGGAGTTGGACAGGGTGCTGTGGGCAACTTTAAATTCTCAACTAGGTGATAGTTTGGCTCAGATTTCACCCGTGGTGCATGTCCTCTCCTGGAATCTTGCTGGGGTTAATAAGTATCTGTATGACAATGACTGGCTTGCTTTTGTCTGGGACTATAGGGTGATTTGTCTGCAAGAATCTTGGGCTCGGAGAGCCCCATATATTCAAGAGTATGCCACATTTTCTATCCAGGCAAACAAGGGGGCAAGAGGTCACCTGAGTGGGGGTTTGGTGACGTGGGTCAATGTTGCCCTAATTAAATCAGCTACTCAAATAGATATGGATTCCCCTGATTGTCATGCAATACACTTAACATTAAGGGATGATTCATTGATCCTGTTGATTAATTTATATAACAGGGTTCCATCAGGTAGGGGTTTGGATCTTATTGAGAGGATTACGAGCAAAGTATTGGACTGGAACTCACATTCCCCTGTACCCTTGAAGATCTTAGTCATGGGGGACATTAATCTCCAGTTCGAGCTTCTTAGTGACTCGGCTGATATTATGGACAAAGAAGACAGCCACTTGGGACTGGGCACTGTGAATTCTTCCCTTCCGTCGAGACAGCATAAACATACGGAAGACATGGCGGGCTTGCTAATATCTCCTAATCTGAGAATATGTATTGGCCAATTCCCAGGAGACTAGCCAGCACCTCCAACTTTGATTACATCTTAGTGAACCTAGTGGCCTGGGAATTCGATAAAAGCATGTTCAGTCCATAGGAGGGTTGAGAGTGATAATCACCCTTTGCTCTTGGAGATGAGTGAGCTTTTCTGGGTAGTACCCAGTAGTAAGTTGAATGGTCCTGGGGAGAGCTCAGTTCAATTGGAAACCGTGGGTCATGCTAGGAGAAACTTAAGTGGGGATTAATGGACCTAGGGGCAGTTTTGCCATTGGTCTATGAAGACATTATTCAATTGCTGGAGGATTACGCAAGGGCAGACCACGCAATGCCATTTCCCTGCATGAGCAAATGATGCTGCAGGGCAGATAGTCATTCTCTAAGCCTGCGAAAGTTGTATGTAGCCTTAATGAGAAATATACCCCCTGGTACGATAAGGACAGTAGCCAGGCTAAGGGGCGGCTTATAGCAGCTGTAAAGCATTCACAGTCCCAAATGGGTGGCGATGTCAGGCTGGCTAGAAGGAAATATTGCAGGATGTTGAAGGATAAAAAGAGGGAGTGGCATGAAGATAACTGGAAAACATTATTGGAAAACATTATTGGAAGCAATAGGAAAAGTGGATTCTAAGGGTTTTTGGGCACTGATGGGGGCGGGTCATAGTACCAGCCACAACCTTTTGCAATGTTGTATCCCTAGACAAGTCTGGTTTGAGCACTACAGAAGCCCCTATCAGGCAGAAAGTGCTGCATGCACGAGGAACAGTTGCACTGGAGCAAGTAATGGTGTTGGGGTTGAACTTAACTTTGCCCCTCTGATACTCTCTAACAAATAGGTAGAGAAGGCACTCCTGAGTCAAAAGCTGGGTAAAGGACTTGGCCTGGATAGGTTTCCGATAGATTTCTACAAAAATGAGCTTACTGTCTGGGTGCCGTATCTGACAATATTATTCAATGCAATTTTGAGAAAAGTTCTATTACCTGTGTCTTGGACAAAAGCAGAAATTATTCCTATTAAAAAAAAATGCTCCAGAGATAACCCTGATACTTTTAGACCATTCTCATTATTGGACACTGGCGGGAAAACATGTGCACGGGCATTACTATTTCACATGGACGATTGGGTCCAAAATAATAGGATTATTGATCATCGCCAGGCAGGATTCTATGAAGGTCTGAGCACTATCGACCAAAGCCTACTCCTTTGGTTGGTGTGCGATAAATATGTGGTGCTCAGAAAGACTAGTATTTATGCAGTGTTTGTGGACTGATGCACTGCTTTTGACACCATACCCAAACATCGGCTTTGGGAGGTGTTAAAGTACCTTGGCATCCAGGGTGCACTTCTGTCTACAATCCAGAGTTTATACATTGGGAACATTGCGTTGGTCTATTGGGGAACTGATTGGAGCACCTCTGGCAGTATCCTTTTTGAGAAGGGCATCTGCCAAGGGATGCTTCTTGGCACCTAATCTCTTTTGTATCTTTATAATTGTAAGTGATTTCAATCCGGCACACACCAAAGTCAATGCCTAGCATGTAATGCACAACTGAAATCCTTATTTAGTTTTGTCTAAAGGTTCTTTTATTCTGAACGATGTACCACTCATATCACGCCCCTCTCCTGGAACTGCACCCCCCACCCCCCCACGGTCACACTGAACCAGGAATCTGGCTGGTTTGCAAAGTTAAAATATTTATTTTATGTATTCACAATTCAATCACACTATGTTTTAATGGGTACACAATGATCACCAATGGGGTGATGTAACACTAAATAATCTCTTTAATACACAAGGAGTAATAGTGAGCAAAACAATTCAGCACAAAAATAATACTTTTGTGTGTGTTCAGATCAAATAGCAGTGTGGTTACTAGTTCCCCCTGCACACCCCTCAACCCCTCAACAGGCAATGGAAAGAGATAGGATGAGAGAGAGCAGGTATTCAGGAATGACAGAATTAAAACAAATTATCAATCCCAATTTCCCCCCAGCAACACAAGAGAAAAACAGAATTGATTGGCAAGCGGTCAGAATGGTTTTAAAGTGATCTTGAGAATGGATTGGGTAAAAACACTAAATATGGTTTAAATTGCTGATATTGTTTAAATTCTTATGGGAGCCGCGTTGGATAGTTACACACAAACACTAGCAATGATTTAATACTAACAAGTAATGTGAAATCTTAAAATTAAGGTCGGGAGCAATCAAAAGCTGTTTTACACGTGTCAGAATTTCCCTAAAACGAAATTCGCTGCAAACTTTTCAGTGCGTGGTAATCGCGATTATGGGAGAACTATGTGGATTTGGGATGCAGTTTAGGTTCTATGGAAAGCTGAGGATGTTAGCTTCAAGCTTTTGTTAATAGCATAAAAAATGAATAAGTTATGGACGTTTTAGTGGAGGTTGTTTTTTCGAGATAGTTGCAAGAATGGGAAAATGGGAATACGCTTTTAAAATGACAAAAATAATTTCTTACACTATAGGATGTCTATGAATAAACGAATACCACACAGGAACATAGCCACTGGATCAGGGTGACTGCCTGCTGTGGAGCTCGCCTACTTCAGATGAAAAATATCAGTGCAAAGATAGTTTTAACAATACTAGCACAGGAGGAAAATAGGAGGGATAGGATACAGAGTTCAGGCATTTCAAAAGTACTCCTAACAATGCAGGTTCTGAAAACAAGATAGGATGGATTTAAGATAGGATTGGCTATGGACAGTACACATGCTAGTGACACAGTTCTATCTATAGATACTCACTAGATATGTTTTTTACACTGAACCATCAGGATTCTGGTCAGGGATTCTGGTCAGGACAGACTGCTGGGCATACTGGACTGGACTGGGTCTGCAATCAGCAAGGCACTCTGGTCACCGCACGGCATGACTGAACCGGATATGCAATACACTCTGGTCACAGGGCGGCACAGGATGGACTGGACCTTTCCTTTTTGGTTCTAATGATAATTGTTTCAGCGGGCAAGCAGTACAGCACAGCCCTGCTGTATATATTTTGAAGCTTCCCCTTAGGTGTTGGGAATCTGGTTCTGGAATTTAAGGCCTACCTGAGAATGGTTCAGCTATAAAATTGGCCTTTCTGCTTTGCCAAGTTTCTGGAGTCTTGAGAAGGTAAGGTGGATAGTTCTGCCACAGGGTGCTTCGCCAGCATCGGGATAGTGGGTGAATCTGTATGTTTTTTTTTTCAGTGCTGAGCTGTCTCTATTTATGCTTATGATAAAGGGGTGTGTGTGCTGGTTTATCCTAAGCGTGCCCCTTTGCCAGGGATTGGTCAGGGTCTCCTCTCTGCCTTGATAGGAGGAGAAAAACAGTGTGTCATCTTGATGGTGTGGGTTTATGAGGCCTAGAGTCCACCCCTAGCCTCTTGAACACAAAATCTGCTTTTGGTACAATACATATTTGCACATATGCAACCTCTATAACAACCACATATATAGATCACATAGTTTGAGTAGCAGATACTCCTCAAAACCCCATCGCTGTAGGCTCTTGTGTCTGCTTTCCAGCGAATTTCACCCTTTTTTAATCAAGAATACAATGTCCAGTTTATGAGAAAATTTGTACAAATGTGCGCGTTGAACATGGGCATACGTGTATGAAGTTTCATGCTTCTATCAAAAATACATTTTTTGTAATATCACATTTTCCGCTGTTTCTTCCCACAACATGTCACAGAGTTCTGGCGCCTTTTAAAATGTGCAGCCAATATTTACATTAACAATGCTGTTATTTTTGTGTTTTTGACAATTTTACACAGTAAGTTATCAGTTTTTTTAAAATGTGTCTTTGGTCCTTGTTAAGCAACAAATGGTTGTTTGTCTCCACCTCCACCTATCTTCCTGCAGTTCAGAAGCAGTCTCCTCCTAGTTCCTCCTGGGCAGAGGCCATTTACGACCCTTCACACTTGGCATTCCTTTGAGCTGTAGGAAGTCCATTGTCTCCTTCCCCCTGCAGACCAAATTCTTCTCCAATCCTGTAATCATCACTTAGGTATGATTTCCTGGTAGAGGAAAGCAGAATGGAGAGGTCTTGCCTCTGTGGGGGAAGCTGTTATACTGGTTTGGTTTCTTTTAGTCAGGCTTGAATTTAAATGCTATTTCTGTTGCATTTCTCCTTTGCTTAAAACCAACTTGTAATTTCAAAACAGGCAGCTAGAACGCTTATTCCATATTCTAAACAATGGGATTAAACAGTTACAACATAGGTTACTCTCAGTAACAGGTCACTTAGTTTTTAACCATTTGATTTCAGTTTGTAAAAGTTTAAAGTTTATCCTGCAGGCTTCTGACAGTTGTCATTCAGGCGGCCGAGGGTACTGCGCCCAGATTTTGACAGATTCCACAGGCAGGCAACTTTGGCTGTGGATGTTTCTTTGATACTTTCAGCTTTTCAGAACATTGTATGTTCACCTGATTTCTTATACTAAGTCAATTGTAGCACCCAGCAAGAATTCTGGATGTTTGAGGGTGTTTTGTGCCGGCATTCTGCAGTTTCAGCAGCAAAGAAAAAGATTTAAAGCAAGGTTTTTGGATTTCCTTTAGCAGAGCACAACTTTTCCCTCTGTACTCCATTTTCACTTGTTGTGAAGCGGTTTGACATGTTTCAGGAGTGAGATCTCTGTTCCACCACTGACAACATGCATGGCAGAGTTGGCCACCATCTTTTTGTGCTTTGCACAGTGCGACTTTCATTGGTTTCAGGGTTTTGAGGCCATTTTGATGTTTCTGCGCAGAAGAAAAACTGGGACCTCTGTACTTTTACAACATGCAGGAGCAAAAATGTCATTTATGACATTTGCTGCCCCTGCCAGCTATTGTATATTGGAAAAACAACTAGAGAGGTGAGTACCCGTATTAATGAACACTGTTCAAAAATTAAGACACGGAACCTCAACGTGCCTATGGTAATTCATTTTGAAGAGATGGGACACAATGCAGAACAAATGGAATGGTTCTGCATAGAAAAAGTGTATGCACAAAATCAGACCCAAATGATAAAAAACTTGGATTATAAAGAAAAACTCTGGATTTTTAACTTGAAAACATTGACACAAGGTTTGAATACTTTGGAGCCATGACACCAGAGTAACTAACATTAGCATTCTATTTAACATCAAGTCATACACTCCTTCCTCATTTCATGTGTCCCTGGCATAGGGGACCTTTAAGATCAGCATGATGAGTAAGTTCATCCCCCCTTGGACCGCAGTAAGTGCAGGTCTCCTATTTTCAATTTTTAATTTATTTAATTTACTTATTCTTTGCAAAGGCACCTGATAAGCAAGAAATTAGGGCAGTCACCAGTTAACATCCACTTTTCTATATTTGACCTTTTAAGACTCCTGGGGTCTTTGACTATGTCTGAGTCTTCCCTAGCGAAGGCCTGTACACTTAGATGGGAGAGAAGCAACTGACATCATTTGGGTTCAATTGTACATTACACTGTTCCTGACGTCAGTATGTGTATGGAATAATGTAATTTGTGCTGCATCCAAATATAATCATTTAGTTAGAAATTGCCGGTCAAATTACAATACTCGGCAGTCATTGGGTGAATACAATACCTTGTACTTCATACCAAGTAACATAAGTCTTTATTTCCCTCGGCAGTTCAATCAAACCCACGACGCGTATCACATGACCGAGGGGACGCTATTTTAATACTTGGTCACATGATATAATTCATGATCACATGACCTAGGGGACGCTATTTTAATCCACGGTCAAAGCAACACATGTTGCTGTACGTCTGCGCCAGTTCGTGCCTATTAACTTCAAGGCATGCAGTTGGTAGTTGCTAGCCGAGCAACACCGTTCTTTTTTCTGAAGGTAAGCATATTTAGCCTGTGGAAATCTGTATCGTGGATCTGTGCTGTGCTTTCTAGGCTTGGGGTGGTTCTGCAAACAGACAGGGGAGGACTACGATTTGCTGCTTTCCCAACCTTTAATATTACACTGCCCCCAATTGGAGATATCTCACCAAATTGTTGGTGGATTATAATAATTGCTTTTCCGTACAAACATTGGGAAGTTTGGATGGTAAAACCATCATGATCTCAATTATTATTTTTAAGACCCATGGTTGTCTGAACATATAGTTGAGTGATTGGTCTTTTGTTTTGCAATTCAGGGACGTAACACACCTGTACGACCCAACGCGAGATGCCCGTAGGCGCCAATACATTCACCTCTTAAGTCGAGTCACCAATTGGACACACTAGGTAAGTTCTGGCAAAGCGATATTCCATATCCTTGATCTATCCAAGATGGGCATAGCATGTAGTTGAATCTAATTATGTTAATACCCTACAGGGTGGAGCCCTGGGAGTTCAGCAAACATTTCCATGCAGGAACCAGTTTCTGGATGCTGTTCATTCGAACATACAGCCTATCCAGCGATAATAGGAGTGATTGACTGCCCCTCCCCTTTTCTATGCCAAGGTCAGTTATTATTATTTTATAGACCTTTGTGCCAGTTCTTTAAGCATGAACACATAGAACACACAGAAAGGGACAATATGCAGCTTGTTTCCTTGAATATTCAGCAACTATGTGGCTATCATTTTAAGAGCATATTTTGCCTTAATGTTGATAGCAAGAATGAGCAGCCATTGCTTTCATGCTCACTACCTCGAAACCGAGAGGCTCTCATGTTTGTGACACTCATAGTGGAGGTGGTGTTGTTTTTGTCCATGATCCGATCCCGCTGGAGTTGAGGACACCAATCTATGATGGTAGCACTTCCTCTGTTTGATACCTACGGTCCACTTCAAAGATGTGTATTCTGGGTGGCAGCAGGCTGTTGTTTTTGTTTATATATTGGTTTTTAATGATGTTCTTAGTGTGCATTTGTTTTAACATCATACCATGTTGTCATTAAAAGATATGGGATTCATGAGTGTATGTTTCCCTTTCTTTCTTTTAGAATGTAATTTTTATCTCCTGAAGAAGACGTCACTATAAAAGTATATAAAGTATAAAGTATATACGTCGAAACCGGTAGAGAGAAATTTGTGATGTGGTCGTGCTTGAAGATTCTTGGGACCCATCTCAACTTTTTGGCCACCTCTATTATCTACTGTGGCCAAATATATTGATTTCACATTCTTTCTATAAACAATCTAATTGATGAATTATATGTCATGAATTTTTATAGATTTTATAGACGTATTCGTGATTTGTATGAGTGGATTGATGGTTGTTGGAAGCTTGTGGATGAATGTTTGCACGTTTGAATAGCATGCATTTTATTATATAGATGTGTTCTTAAAAAGTTTTTTCCTGCTATGTAAATTGTTGCCGCAAAGTGCAGATTAAATCATGATTTGATTCATATATTTAAAATGTATCAGGTTTAATAAAATCCTTTGATACTTACCTTTGAATTGTATCCTCTGGATGTTTTTCAGTGATCAATCTGGCACCATCAGAACACAGGGATTCCACATGGTAGAGCAATAAGTGGGTCAATACATCCCACAGAGCGATATTATAAAGGAGCTTTTGGGTGCGCAAACTGACTCTCCATCCTTAGCTGGTGACAGGATGCTGGCCCTGCTGTTTCCGCATGATACATTTATCTTATCCCTGACACCCGTTGGTGCATACAAGCAGCTGGACATTTTTGCTGCTTTCTGTAAGCGGAATGGTCTATCACTTAACATTAGTAAAACAAAGTCCATGATCTTCAACACCAATGTTAGGAAAAAGCAAAAGGGAATCAGGCCGGTTTTGTATGAAGAGGAAATCAAGCAAGTCATGACCTATGATTACCTGGGGGTGAGAGTAATGGCATCCAGTGGCTAGTCACTGCACCTGGAGAAGGCCAACTTAACGCTGGCTAGGTATGCTGGAACCCTTGCAAGGCTTACCAATGAGCATGGTAATGGAGTGGTAGGCGTTTCCTTGGAGGCATATAAATACATGGTGGCCTTTCTAATGTCTCCTAATCTGAGAGCATGTGTTGGCCAATTCCCAGGAGAGTCGCCAGCACCTTCAACTCTGATTATATTTTAGTGAACCTAGTGGCCTGGGAATTCAATAAAAGCATTTTCAGTCCGTAGGAGGGTTGAGAGTGATAATCATTCTTTGCTCTTGTAGATGAGTGAGCACTTCTGGGTAATGCCCGGTAGTAAGTTTACCAGTCCTGGGGAGGGCTCAGTTCAAATGGAAACTGTGGGTATTTGCCACTAGAGAACTCTTGCACAAGTAGAATAACAAAGTTTCTCCCAAGTGTACATTATGCAATGAATCGAAGAACTGCACCATTTAACATTGTTATATCCTTTTATGTCCTGTGACCAAGCTGCTGAGGAAACACGACTTGCAAATCGTGGCTGTAGGACTATTGCTGAAGCCATGGTTCTGTGTTTAGATTCTACCAATGTCTTTGCTATTTTTGCAACCCACATTTATTGCAAGTGGGCATGGAGAGTCTCCCTAAAGAGGCAGAGGGAGCCTGCTTAGTTTTACTCAGAAGCTGTTTTGTAACCCTTATGCATTATGGAACATTTTAATGTATTTGTATCTGTTTGTATCTTCGTTGAACTGATGAATTGCTGATGTTTTGGCTTATTGGCCCACAATGTGTTTTATGATGTACATATGTATTGTTGCTTTTATGACTTTTTGTTGAAATAAAGCCTATGAACTGAACTGAACAAGGACTCCACAGAATAGATCTTTTCAGGACTACCTACCACACATATATCTATAGCTGTTTTTGCAAACAGACATTTGGTGGTAGATCCTTATCCTCTGCAGGTGCCTCCCTCTGGAACAGCCTACCTGCCTCTCTCCATCTTGAGCCAGACCTCCTTAAGTTCTGGAAACTCCTCAAGACAATCCTCTTCTCTTGCTCTTTCTCTCTCCCTCTCCCTTGCTAACCTTCTTCTATTCTCTCCTGTGTCCCTCCCTCGTTCTCTTCCCCTACCTGCTCATTCAGCTGACTGGTTGCCTGGTGCACCTCGAGAGCCTCACAGGTCACAGGCTCCCCTGCCAATCCTGCACTTGCCTCTGGGCCTCTGCACTCTGCTTTGCATTACTGTACTTGGAATACGTTCCATGTGAGTGGCCCCCACTCTGCACTCAACCCTGGGCCCTACTAGTCTCGGTGCACTTGTCCCCCTTCCTCCCTCTCCTTCACACTTCTGTCTGCACACTTCCACAACCTTGAATGTAATTGCCTCCCTAGCTGGTTATGCCTGCATGCATAGGCGCACTGATGACCAACATTTTTTTGTCTTGTATGTTCCACTCCCGCTCCCCTCTTTTTCCCCCCCAATCTTTGTCATGCACTTATACTAGCAGAACTGCCCCGTCCGAGTATGCGAGTTATTGCTCTTAAATCATTCAGAATCTTCAAGGCCTAAGAATGACGATTATATCCACTTGTTCCCTTTCCACCTTGAAGCGCTTTGAAGCACTCCACTTGTGTATAAGCGCTTTACAAATAAACAATTACAAGTACAATTACAATATATCAAAATATTTCAAAAAACATTTCTCCATAACCCCAGCTACGAGAGATGCTTTGGAATAGGCTCCCAGGTCCCATGGAGATTCATTCTAGCTGTGGCTACTGTCATTACTGTCATTGTATCCGCGGCTATATTCCCACAGCCTTCATTTCTGTTATTGTACCCACCGCTACCATGAAGGATAGCCACTGCTATAATAAAAACATGAACAAATGTGCTTTTGAAACACACACTGCATTAAAAGGAACAACTAAGGATTTTTGATCCATTTGTACAGGCTGCATGTTTTATTGTCTGCTTTTATAACTGAAAACCTGTCCCTGAAAAGGGCAGTTTTGGGGGAGAGGGAATTAGGAGTGTGGAATTGGGAAGGGAAGAAAATGACGGTTTCATACATATAAAAATGGGTAAAATACAAGGGCACACATGTTTCTGGGTTTTGCCTTGCTTTTTTTTTTACTTCCATTATTTCACAATAAGGGGGGATTCCACATTAAAAAAATATGCCTACTGGTGGCAGAGAATCCGGTGTTTAGAAATTATTCTTACCCATTGAGGTAGATGAGGCTGATCTCATGACGAAATTTGCGCCTGCTGCATTAACCAATCAGAACACGTGCTGCGGCTGTGCAGGTACACGTTGTTTTGTATTGTATGTGTACCTGATAGAGCATGAACAAAGACCAGCAAAGTTATCAAGGTGCTAGCTAAGAGGGAGAGAGTGAGATGTCCAAGTGAGAAAAGTTAACAAATGAGAGTTTTTAGGTTAACGAGCACTGCGGCTGCACAGGTACACATGACCTATATTTGTGTGAACATCTTCAACCAATGGCAGCGTGACCTGCGTAGAAGTGGCTTTCAGGACCTCCATCCACCATTGCAACACCTCCAACCAACATCGAAGCCACAGCTTCTCCAAGTAGTACATCAAATCCTATTGCCGCCATTTTACCAGCACCCGATTTTTCAGTGATGAAAATCCTGTGCACTATATGCCATAAATGGATTTTCCCGGGAAGTGCCACGGTAGACGATTCACAAAAGACTATTTCTGAACATCAGATTCATTGCCATTTCACCCATGTTTTTAGGAAAAAAAAGAAAAAACAACACAACATATATATATATATGTTCTTTTTTTTAAAATTCCTTTGTTGCATGTTTGATCCTAATGTTTTTTTCCTTCCCACTTCCACCCCTTCTTTTTTGTCCCCTAAATGAATCTTTTAAGGGCCACACTCTAAGTTATAAAAATAGATTAAATTAAACACAGACTGCAAAAATAGATCACATTGTTTTATGTCATCTATGTTTTGCAGTTTGAATTACTAAAATGTATTTTTAAAAATGTTTCTTTATGGCTCTGGCTATAATGTTCATTGACCTGTTATAGCCATGGGCACGGGATGATGGTTTAAAAAGAATGTTTGATGTATTTGTATACATACATACCTATTTATCTTATGGGTAGTCTTTAAAATGAATGTTTTGGGGTACAATGACTGTAGTATTTCAGCACATTCGTAGCACTGCTTTGACATTAATACTTTTTTTTTTAATTCTGACAATGTCAAACTCATGGGGTCCAATTGAAGGTTCCAAAAACAAATTCAATAGGTCTCTGTGCACTTTGCCTAGAGCCTGTATTAAATGTCTTTTCCCAAAAATAAAATATCTTCCGATGGCATGGGTAATGTGATTTGTAAGATGATCAGTGTTCTCACACAACATGTAATTAGTGATGTCATCAGTGATGTGATCTGTGATGCCATTATTGTGGTCATAGGCTGCACAAAGGGGGCGCAAAGTTAAGGTGGTGTTAGCTGAATTTCAGGTGGTTTTGTTACATTACGGTCTCACCTTAACGTCCCTGCAACTGAAGTTTTTACCTTGAATTTCAAGGGTTTGGTTATTCCATACACCAAGTTTCATATTTTTTATTATTGTTATTTGTAGCCGCAGCAACAGCATCAGCCAATGAATTGCAGGATTGTACGTGCAAAGCTAACACAAGCAACGACTGGAGTGCTTTTAGTCGCAGCTAAACTCAATAAAATGTGCAATATATTTTTGCAGTCTGTGTTCATTTTTATCTATTTGTGTAACTTAAAAGGCAACCGTTAAAAAGGCCATTTCGGGGGACAGAAAGAAGGCAATGGAATAGGGGAGGGAAAACACATAAGAATGAAACATCTAACAAAGTGAATTAAAATAAAAAAGCAACATATACATATATTGTTCTTTATTTTATTTTTTGAAAAAAGGGTGGGAACTGCCGCTTAAAACAAGAAATACGAATTACAGGTAATCAGGTATTCAGCAATTAACCTCTACCATTCCTCAAATGTAGAACCTCCCTTCACTACCCATTCAGGACATCATCTACACATGACTTGAATCATGGAAAGATTGGGAGTTGGTAAAACAGGAGTCTGTGCAGTTGAGTATGGGCCAGACCATCTTGTCCAATTTACAATACACATCATCCACATCATTCAAGAAGACTCGCACCAAATGACTTATCATGATTAATTTCCCCAAGCTTTGAGACAGAACATTTGAAGTCCCATGGCATCGAGCTTTGTTGCAGAATGTGTAAAGTACCTCCTCTGCCTCTTTCATGGAACAATGTTTATTAACTTTAAAAAAGCTTCAGCTCTCAGCAGTGCTATTCATGTGAGTTGCCTTCTTCCTCAGTGGCAAGGAATTCAGAAATCAAACATCATCACTGCTGGTACTCTCGTGATCGGACATATTGGAATGTCCAACTGGGAAGAAATATGTAAAACAATAAAAATGACAACATTAAAAAGACAATGCCTCAAAACATAAAAAAGAGAATACTAAAAGGGCTATGTCTTACTGTTTTTTTGCACAATATTAGACATATTCAAATGTCCAACTGGTGACGAAAATATAAAATAACAAAAATTACAACTCTAAAAAGACAAAAGGCCTCATTACACGGTAGGAGGTAACCATGCCGCTGTTAGTGGCATGGCTACTCCCTTACCGCATACCGGGTAACCGGGTAGGCAGTATGGGGACTTACCGGGTCATTCCGACCCTGGAGGACCCAGTAAGTCCCCATGGCAAATACCATTCCCCATTCCCATTCAAGCCCCCATAGGGCTCAATGGGAATGGGGAAGGAGCTAATAACGGTAACACAATTTGCGGTACCGTTATTAGCTCTGAAGTCCCTTAGCGGGTCCCATCCTTAACACCTGGTTAGACCAGATGTTAAGGACGGGACCCGCTGAGGGACCTTGTAGTAGGGCGCTAAGGGATTACCAGCACCGGTGACCTTACCGGTACCAGTAATCCCTTAGCACCTACTGTGCAATGAGGCCCAATGTCACAAAAAATAAAGCCACCTCTCTGAACCTCTCTACCATTTCTAATAACTCTTCAAATAGAGTGCTCCAGATCACAAAACATAGACATATAGTATTAGGGGAAAGGTGAATAAAAACTATAAATAATTTTAGGGGTATAGTGCCAAAAGTGTTTGCAGTTACTGAAAAACCCTTGCATTAGCAAATACAGAAAATAATGATAAATGTAAACTTATTTTTTTGTGGTTGTGGTGATTATTTGCACCTACAGACTTCGGCGCCTGTAGATTGGACGGTTTCATATGAACGGTTGTCATAATATGGCCCCATCAATAGATCCAAACGTGCACTTGCACTGTCCATACACACAGCTAGGTAACGCCACAACAAATGAAGCCACCTCTATGAACCTCTCTACCATTTCTAATAATTTTTCAAATAGAGTGCTCCAGTTCTACCAGTGTTTGACTACTCTGGTAGCAGCACCTTTAATGGGTGGAGGCTGATTTAGCACAACCACTGTCACAGCTAGTGTAAAAATATAAGACCACATATAAGCCAAAAAAAACGCATTCCAATATGGTCCAGCCCATCTCATGCCATTTCCAATAAACATCATCCAGTCATTCCAGGAGATTCGCAACAAATGATTTATCATAATTAATGTACCCAATCTATCTGACAGAACATTACAAGAGCCATATCTTGGTGCTTTCTTGCACAATTTTAGACATATTTAAATATCTGACTGGTGATGAAAATATGAAATAATAAAAATGACAACTCTAAAAAGACAATGTCATAAAAAATGAAACCTCCTCTTTGAACCTCTCTAGCATTTGTAATGAATCTTGAAATAGAGTGCTCCAGTGCTACCAATGTTTGAAAACTCTGGCTGATGCTAGCAGCACCTTTAATGGGTGGAGGTTGATTATGTACATTCACCGCTCACAGCTACAGTAAAAAAAGATTGCAGCCCAATATGGTCCAGACCATCTCATGCAATTTCCAATACACATCATCCAGTCATTCCAGAAAATACCAAATATTATATCATAATTGATGTTCCCAAGCTTCATATCCCACATTTTTTTTTCATTTTTCAGTACCGAAATGCTGCAGTCTTCAACCGAATAAAAACATTATTAGTACTGTGAGATGAATTGGATGAAGACTTCTGGCAGAGACATTGCATAAGAAAGAAAAGGTCCTGTGAAGGCCTCTTGCTCATTCAAGTGGTACTGATGGACATACAGCACATCTATAGACACTTCATGAAAAGCCTCCACGCTAAGCGTCTCTACCATTTCTAATAACTCTTCAAAAAGAGTGCTCCAGTGCTACCAGTGTTTCAATACTCTGGCTGTTGCTAACAGCACCTTTAATGGGGGGATGTTGATTTGCACAATGACTGCTCACAGCTACAATAAACATATCAGACCACACATAATCCAGAAAAAACTGCAGCCCAGTATAGTCTAGACCATCTTATGCAATTTCCAAAACACATCACCCCAAGAGACTCACACCAAATGCGTTATCATAATAGATGTTCCGAAGCTTCATCCCACATCTTTTGTTTTCTTTTCTTAGTTCTAAAATTATGGTGTGTCTTCAACCGAATAAATAGACTCTTAGTACCCTGGGATGAAGTGGATGAAAACTTCTGACAGATGCTTTGCATAAGAAAGAAAAGATCCAAGGAAGACCTGTCACTCATCCAAGTACTACTACTGCAGATAAGTAATACAACAAAAATGTATCCTACCACAGGGTACATTTATGACAATTCGTTATTCATAGTATGTCCACCTAGCTTTGAAAATTAGCTAGATGTCCCCAAATATTGTAGTTATTGGGAAGACTCAATCCATATAGTTACAATAAAGCAATAATTTACTCAAAATGCAGCTTTATTTAGGTTTCAGGTGTCTTGTCTATTTTTTAGACCATTTATATTTGATAGCATCAATGCATAATTCGTGAAGACAGTAATATAAAACACATTACACAAAAAAGGTATATACAAACATAGCATACAATATTGCAATGACATAAGAGATGCAAAAGAAATCAAACAAATATTACAGCATATTTGTCATTTACATGTAAATTCAAACGTAAATTCAGTTTCTAGAGATTAGGCAAAAATTAATTCTGCAGCACTTAGAATGAATCAGTGCCTTGGTCCTACCAACAAAATATCAAACGAACTGGGAGTGACCATTCAGAAGGTCAGGGCTAGCATCTAATAGAACAGCAAGAGGACCAAACCATAGGTCTACGCCTGGGGGAAGAAACCCCCAATGTGTGATGGACTCAACAGCAGAAAAGTTACTGGGTGCACTGGCGTTTTGGCTCCTAGTAGATAAGCCTTCATCTGATCCTCTGGGATAGTCTCTCTATAGATTTAGATGGGAGAAAAGAGAAAAGAAATAAAGAGACTAAAATGCTTGTTGTGTTTAAAACGGTGTTCAGAAAATCACTTAGAGATTTTTTTAAAGAAAAGGCTCTCCAAGCTAGGGTACATCATAAAAGTGAGGCAAACAGAGGGAATCTTGTTTGTCCATCAAGGGCAGCAAAGACACTGAATGGCGGTGTATCAAGGGGAAATGCTGGGGAAAACAGTCTTGCACAGCTTGAAGGTGATAACTCCCTTTACTGTGTCGTGGAATGCAGCAACCTTGTGTCGTTACTGGTTTTAGGACGTCGAGGCATGACAGTAATGGTATTGCCAGGCAAATAAAAGTCTGTAACAGAGTTATAAGACATCAGTAAAGATATAACACCACATATAAGCCAAAAAAGACTGCCCTCCAGTATTGGGCAGATCATCTTGTGCAATTTCCAATACACATCATCAACATCATCCCAGGAGACTCGCCCCACATGATTTATTATGATTTATGTTCCCATGCTTTCTGACAAAACATTGGAAAGGCCATGTCTTACTGTTTTCATGAACAATGTTACACATATTCAAATGTCCAACTGGTGACATAAAATAACAAAAATGACAACTCTAAAAAGACATTGCCACAAAAAATTAAGCCACCTCTCTAGAATTTCTAATAACTCTTCAAACAGAGTGAGCCAATGCTGCACATGTTTGAAAACTCTAGCTTTTGCTAGCAGCACATTTAATAGGTGCAGGTTAATTATGCACACAACAGCTCACAGCTACAGTAAAGATATCAGACCACATATAATTCAAAGAAGACTGCAGTCCAGTATTGGCCAGACCATCTTGTTCAATTTCCAGTATGCATCTTCCATATCATTCAAGAAAACTTGCACCAAATTACTTATCATGATTAATGTCCCCAAGCTTTGAGACGGAACATTTGAAGTTGCATGGCATAGAGATTTATTGCAGAATGTGCAATGTACCTCCTCTGTCTCTTTGATGGAACAGTGTTTTTTAACTTTAAAGAAGCACCAACTATCAGCAGTGTTATTCATGTGAGTTGCCTTCTTCCTCAGTGGCAATGAATTCAGAAACCAAATGATGACATCACCACTGCTTGTAGTCTCGTGATCTGACATGTTGGAAAAGTCCAACTGGGAAGGAATATGTAAAACAATAAAAATGACTACATGATAAAGACAATGCCTCAGAATATAAAAAAGAGAATATTAGAAGAGCTATGTCTTGCAGTTGTTTTTGCACAAAATTCGACACATTCAAATGTCCAACTGGTGATAAAAATATAAATTAACAAAAATTACAACTCTAAAAAGACAATGCCACAAATAATGAAGCCACCTCTCTAGAATTTGTAATAATTCTTCAAATCGAGTGTGCGATTGCTGCATATGTTTGAAAACTCTAGCTGTTGCTAGCAGCACCTTTGATAGGTGGATATTGATTATTCACAGCCACAGCTCACAGCTACAGTAAACATATAAGACCAAATATAAGCCAAAAAAGACTGCAGCTCAGTATGGCCCAGACAATATCGTTCAATTTTCAATACACATCATCCCAGGGGACATGCACCAGATAATTCATCATAATTCAGGTTTGCAATTTTTGTGACAGAACTTTAAAAAAGCCACATCTTCATGTTTTCTACCTCAATGTGCAAAAGTGAAATTTGCTAAACCATTTTACCTTCAAAACTCCACTATTGAATAGATAAGTGCAGGGACCTACTAAGACATCCCCTAAGTTAAGTCTGAGATAGTATTATATATATTCTCTCCTGAATTTGCAGAAAATTAGGCTGTCTGCATAGTAAACATCAGGTTCCCCTACAAAAGGTTAGATAAGACGCATTAACAAATGAAAATTGAAACTATTATAAACAATTAATAGCATTTCAAACTTCCCTGAAGCACGGTATCTTAGATATAAGACACGTCCGTATCTGAACAATGGCGTGACACATGTAGATCTCGTTTGAATGCGGAGTGAAATTTAAACCGTGCTTGATATCAGTAGGCTAATTAATGCCAGCGATTTAATCACACTCTGAAAGTTGGGGCCAACAATTTGGACACCCAAAATGGTGCCTGCAAGCAAATGCCGGCTGAAATACAACATTAGCAGTGCGACATTTAAGTCACATGACTGGTTTGAAAACCCGTTAGTGGGAGCCGAACGCTCGCGGTAACAGCAGCATGCAGAATTACCAAAAGGCAAAAGGGCAGCCAAACACGAAACGTAAGTGTTCCAACCTCCTCCTGGAATCACGCGTACATGTTATCTTTATAACAGCTTGTAAAGGATAGAACTTGCGTTTCGTGAATTGCTTGTATTTTTGTCATATATGGTAAACCCTTTGAAAGTATAACACACATCCAAGAGGAAAAACAACCGCCTGTGCACAGCTTTTTGTATCCAAATCTTGAGCTACATACTGAGAGGTATTTGTTGCTCTTGTATCACTTTCTAGATATGATGGAATGCGTGCAATTAAAAGTGATGCATATTTAAAACGCAAAAGTGTAATGTATTTAAACTGAAAGAACTGGGCCCAATAAGTGTTTGCTAATCTGCTTCACTTCACTTCACTACAGGTGATAATATGACACGAATAGTAAATAATATCAAAGGAGGGACAACACGTTGTAATCTTGGGGTTTGTCTCCCTTTCAGATTATATATGCAAGAACAAGCACTATCACAAAGTAGGAGCCATTACGCCATAAAAGGTGCATAAGTGAATGAATATAGATCCTTGACCTCAAGACTGGACACGGAATAGAGAAAATAACCTGCAGGTAATTGGAGAGATCAAGTCGCGAGCAATAACGCCTTTACAATTGGTATGATAGGCTTTGTCATGCTACGGTCACAGCCTCCATGTGATATAGGATCCATGGGAAGGTATCTTTTGACTGTATAACGAGTGTCTCATGTTAAGCAGAGTTAGCTTTATGGACAGACTGTGTGAATTTTGAATCACCAAGCATAGAATTAGAATGCTTAAATAACAAGGAATAAATCGGATCATTTGTTGATCCCTTATAGTTGCAAGTGATATGAACTTTCCGGATAGAGCCACACAAGGAGGATATCTGTGAGAACTACTTTAGACACTATGAAAACTAGAAAGGTCAGTCAAATTGAAATGTAATCCACCACTGGACTATGTACCAGGTCTAAAACAACGTTTTAGGGTACAAGGTTTTAATCATTATTTCTGGTTACTTTGAATTGCAGTATCCTATGCACAAGGTTGTGTATATGAAGTAACATGTGAACTAGCCCACGTTCCATCTTGAACAAGCATCCTGAAGATGGGTCTGAAGAGACACATAAAATAGATTAGTGGATGATGGTGTTTTCTTCAGATCCAGAAACACTAATAAGTGTAGACGTCCAACAGAGAAGACCAATATATAGCGATAGATGTTAAACGAATCTCTCACTTTTATTACTAACCTCACAAAGTAATAAAAATAACAAAACTATTGTGATCGTTCTACTTGTGTTGCTAAAGTTTCATCCAACACGTTTTATCCAGATACAATCATTTTTTGCATGTGTTTCTGTTTTTTACGGTTTTAGCCCAATGTTATATGTGTATATGAATTAAAATATGTGTTTAATGAACTTGACCTGGTTCTTTAATGCGTAACTAAAATGTTGCAGTGTAATATAACATGATTTGGTGGACATTGACGATCTATGTGTGTAAAAGCAGGGTATCTTTCTGTGGAGCCCTTTCTGGTTGATTTTACGTGGTTATATCAGCAATGTTGGCCACATGAAGTACAGTGGATCCGGCATTGGTGAGCTTGAGGTTGCAGGTGTATCTGGGTGGAGCATGTTGAGTGTATGTGAGTGGGATGATGATGGCATTGTTGTATTGTATAGAGCTGTGATGGTGCTTGGTTTGTTCTGGGTGTTTACATGTGAGAGTTAGGGTGTCGCTAGACTGCACTGTATAGAGGATGATGGACATGGTGATGGGGCTATATAGGGTGTGTTGTCCAGGGGTTCTGGCACTCGGCACTTTTGAGGGCCTAACGGGACCAGAAAAGTGTTGTACTGGTTGCTTCCCTTGTCTCAATCAGCCCTTTGCTCAAGATGCCAGATAACAAGGAGGCTTTCAAAGGCAGGGAGGGATAGTAGCCATGCAGAGAGAGGGGCAACAGAAAGCAGTCATATATGGAGAGGAACAAACATGAAAATGGAAACTGTAGCCAACAATTTGCCAACATGGTGCCAAATAACAAAACACAAAACACAGGCTTTTAAAGTCAGGGCTGGCAGGAAGTAGTCACAGGAGAAAAGAAAGGAAATGACAAGGAATAAACAGCCAAAAATGAGCAAGAATGGACACACACAAGCACAACAGAAGGCACTGTGTTGGAAGCGCAGTGAGGAGGATGACCCACACTGAAAGAGGCAAGCTGGGCAGGAAACAGTCACAGGAGCATGGGAAGGAAAACATGGATAAGCATAAAACCAATTAGCCTTCATGGAGAGAAACAAGCACAACACACACAGGACTGTGCAGAACATTGGGCCATGTGACCTTGGCACCTGACAGCATCTTTATGAATACTTTGCCACTTATGAGTTATCACAGGCCCAAGGCCACTTCCTGTCTAGGCCAGTTTACCGGCATCTCCACCACGACCGGAGAGGATAAGAGCCCTTCCCTCATCGACAGCGACGGCTTTGGGTGAAGCGTGTGCACCATCTACGCTTTTTCACGAAGTCGGGTAAGTCTGCACCAAAATAAGCTGAAGGCTTGCCAGGTAGCACCCTTTTATCCTTATTGCAAATCATTGATTTATCTTGCTTGCACCTGCGTGCACTTTTGTGGATCAACAGCTATTTCCTATTTCACACGGCCGTGCGCAGCTGGAATAGGCCGTTCTGAAATGGCCACTACTTTTTTGTTAGCAGCATGTTGCTGGGCAACGTTTACCGCAGCACTGATTGCGGGCTCTGGCTTTATCTCCCACCCGCCAACACCAGAAGATTGCCCTCCCCTGTACATCAAAGTCGCCTTACCCCTTGACAATGACCTTCTTATACTATATCACGTCAATCTTGCGCCAGCCTGCCTGGCAGTAGAGGGTAAGACCCGTACCAAGATTACGAACATCCATTGCCTTAATATGGTAATTTGAACACAAACTTAGCCAAAACTAACATTTTCACCAAAAGTACGCTTGACTGCCACGAACATTATTGCGTTTGTACCAACTTCACGTACCTTATCGACCGTACACATAACCCTATGCAATCTTATAGCCACTTCTGCTTTTTACCTTGTGCGCCAGTGATTGCCCCATTCATTCTTGTTAATGCCATTTATATCTATCTTCACCCTTGGTAGTCAGCAATTTGCGCGCTTCATACTGACCTGTATATTGCACTATATTGTTGCAGCATTGCTCGAGTTTAAACTACCTGTATGTTGATGCACTACCGAGCACTCGTCCTATGTATCCTTAACATTGCTGTGCTTCTGTTACCTTGCCTAATAATTGTTTGACATATGTGACCCTTGAACCTAGTATTCCAGAAAAACGTAATGCAAGCATGTTCGTATCAGGTCGACCATAAAATTATTTATGGCACCAGTTCTTGCCTTTATTACGGTCATCGCCTGATAGGCACCCACTTCCTCTTAGAAGGATCCTTAGAACGCACTATTGCAGCGATCCCATAGGCCTTCTCCTTTCCCAATTTACGGCCATTACAAAGTCTTATAGTAGCCTGTAACATAATGATATGTATCACTTTGTTAAATGGCTATATTGCCCATCGTTATTATTATCTTTCAACAATCTTACAACACATACTGGACTGATTTCTTCCAACATACGTGCCTATTGCAACATGACAGCATTGCCTTTCCTCACAATCTTTACTGTTTCATATTGTATTGTTGCTGCTCTTAAATCTGCTCTCACCATGAAGTCAGCCACTTTTCTCCTCTGATTAGCGATTGATCACGCTAACTTTGGCACATTATTGCCAACAGAAGTAAAACTAGCAAAGCACTGATTACTACCAGCCCAACTACTATACTTTAGTACCTAACCTGCTTGACCATTCTGTGCTAGTCATGCGCCACCCTACTGTATACACCACATGTATTCTACTAAGCCTGGCATTATCAACTATTTGCATTATGGCAGCCTTTCACACCCCTTCTTTTGGCAACCACACTGACTCAAGCTCTAATGAGGCTATCACCTCAAAGAGACATAGACTCGCCTTATCCATGGCCAAGCAACCACCCCACTCTATTAAGATCAAACCTACCACCTTCCTTCCACAACTAAACAGAGTAATTACCAAACCTCAACACTCAACCATTCATACTAATGCTCAATTACTTACTCCTGAGCAATGAATACATCGATTTGCATCTAAACCCATACCTAATCAACCATGTCCTAGTGCAATTAGAAATCTTAGACTAGGGCATAGATTATGTTCAAACAGCAAGTCACTAACTAAAAGGTCTCACAAAACCTCTAACAAAAACTTGACAATAGAGTAGAGCAGGAACCCATCAACAGAACCCATAAGCCACTAAACTAAAAGGCCCACCCGCATATGAATACCCAGGCAAAAAAGCAAGCCGCTATGAGCACAACCTCCTCTATCAAAGGGGGACTAATCAATGCCAGATCACTAACAGCCCACGTCTTAGATAGTAATGACCTTATAAATATCAATGATCTAGACTTCTTAACTATCACTGAGACGTGGCTCCAAACCACATCCGGACCACTGCTCTCACTAGCTATCCCTAATAATTACACCATTATCAGACAGAATAGAACATCTACCAAAGGTGGAGGTGTTTCCTTCATCGTGAAAACATCATTAGGCCTTAGGCTTGCCCCTATCCAAACATTCCCTTCTGTAGAACTCTGAACAATGAAACTACCTATGTCGTCCATGCACACCATAACAGTGCATCTGCTGTACTGACCTCCAGGCCCTCTATGCTCATTCGAGGACAATATTACATTACTCCTTACAGCCAATTCTGAACCAGGCTCACAAGTCATTCTACTAGGAAACTTCAATCTAGGATTACATGACCCTAAAGACACCAATGCTTCTGTTATCGCCAACACTATTTCAGAACTTGGCTTCTTGCAAAGAGTCTCCCAACCTACCCACAATAAAGGCAGATTATTAGACTGGATCACTGACATCAACTGTGATATAAACATCCTCGTGAACCAGCCTTGTATATGGTCAGACCATCACCTCATCCTTTTCAAAGTACAGGACACCATTCAATCCAGCTTTGATAAACCAGTGGCTCCTCCAAGACTATCTAGAAATATGCGTAAGGTAACAGCGCAAAATCTACTCCCTCAACTCCAATCTATCATCAACTACTTTGTACCTAATGATGACCCAGCCATACTAGTTGACCTGTACAACACAACAATACTTAACGCCATCAACCAAATTTCCCCCCAAACAATGTGAAAAGCTAAACCTCGCGCACAACTAAACACCTGGTTTACCCGTCACCTTAGGACCTTGCGTAAGGATAAAAGGGGAGCTGAAACCTTATGGAAAAACCTCCCTTCACCAACTAATAAAAACAACCTCACAACAACCTCCGCCACCTATAAAACAGCAATCTTCCAGGCCAAATGTGAATCTTACAATAACAGAATTACCCAAGCTAAATCTAACACGAAAGAATTATTCAGTATACTCTAAGAGTTAGAATTCCCAACAGCACCACCGGTCTCCTGCACCAAAGACAGCACTTGGTGCACTGATATTCAAAAAGCCCTCTCAGACAAAAATGTAACTCCTTCACACTAAAATTGAGACAAATAAAATAAGCTAAACTACTAATACACCGCATTATGCTACTCAATCACCTCCACCGGACTAACACGACCTGTTCAAATTCTCCCCCCTCACAACTAAGGATGTCGAGGATATAATTATGAGTCTAAAACCCTCCAGATGTTTGGGCGATGTTTGCCCAGCAACAATCATAAAAGAGACTGCAACGGAATTGGCACTGTTTGTCAGTTCCCTAATAAATACCTCCTTTGCAACCAATACAGTACCCACTAACTTAAAGAACGCATGGGTACTGCCTTTCTTAAAGAAACCCACGCTCGACCCAAATACTCCAACAAACTACAGACCTATCACCACTGTTCCATTCCTCTTAAAAATGTTGGATAGGGCAGCATACCTGCAGAGCCAGCAGCACCTGGAAAATAAAAATCTACTAGGGCTCCGCCAATCTGGTTTCCGACCCAGACATGGCACGAAACAGCTCTGATAGACCTAGTAACACAATTGAAGGCTATTCAAGATAAAGGCAACCTAGCCCTACTAGATCTATCAGCAGCCTTCGACCTAGTGGCTCATAAAACGCTCTTCAACCACCTTTCATCTGCAGCTCAAGTCTCTGACGATGCCACCATGTGGATTCAGTCCTTCCTCAATAACAGAACTACTAGAGTGTTTGCCCGTACAGCATTGGCCACACCTGCACCATTCACCTGCGTGGTCCCTCAAGACTTGTGCGTCTTCCAGATGCTTTACAATATATTTACAAAGTCTCTATTTGACGATCTAGATAATTGGGGTGTCTCCTACACTAATGATGCACATGACACCCAAATCCTAAGCCCAATCACTGGTGACTATGACATAGGGCCTCATTACGAGGAGGGCGGTAAGGGGTTAATGGCGCTGGTAAAGGTGCCAGAGCTGTTAACCCCTTACCACCCTATTACAAGGTCCACTCGCGGGACACGCTCAGGACGCCTGGTTTTACCAGACGTCCTTAGCGGGTCCCACGAGCGGCCCCGCATGCTAACAACGGGCCTTTCATTAACGGGCCTGTTGTTAGCATGTTTCCCATTCCCATTGAGCCCTATAGGGCCCTATAGGGGCTCAATGGGAATGGGGATTGACTGGGTCCGGGTTCCCTGAATGGGGAAATACCAGTCCCTCCAAGTTCGGAATGGGCCGGTATTTCACGATTCAGGGAACCCGGACCCGAGTTTGGGGGTAGCCATGCCCTTATTAAGGGCATGGCTAGCTCCAACCTCGTAATGAGGCCCATAGACTCTAAACGTCTAAATTACATCTACCTAATTATCCAAGCTTGGATAGCCAAAAATGGACTCTGTCTTAATGACGATAAGACAGAGTTACTCTTGGTAGGAACCCAGACCAGACTCAATAGATTTGACTCTCAATTTACCATTTTTAATATTGACGGTAATAACATCAAGGTCTAAAAAGATGTAAAAACTTTAGGTATTTACATCGACTCCTCACTCTCACTGTCAAGACAAATCACTGCAACTGCTTCAACAACAGCCTATACCTGCAAGCTTATCAATGCTTGTAGACCAACAACTGCATTACTCTAGCCAGGGCATTAGTGCTCTCCAAGTTAGACTACTGCAATGCCTTATACTTAGGCACCAACCAACACAACTTAAAAAAGCTACAAATCTTCCAGAACAACGCGCTTAGGTCAGCAACTAACTTCCTTAGAGCACTGCACATCTCAGAACTGAGACGTAATGTACAATGGTTATCTATCACTCAAAGAATCAGACTTAAACACTATCACTCACCTTCAAATGCATTAACAAGATAGCACCTAAGTACCTCTGTGACAAATTCAAACTCCTCAGACTGCCCAACCAGATCCACCCAAGCTAACTGTATCAATGTCCCCAGGATCAAGCTCCAAAGGGCAGAATGTAGCAGTTTCCCGGTTTTAACAGCCAACATTTGGAATTCACTAGCTACCTTCATTAGAGCTGAGCCATCCTTCCACAAATTTAGAAACAATGTAAAAACGTGGCTCATCCAGAACGAAGGGTAATTAACGTCAACAATATTCTGATGTAACTGCTAATTTCTCTGTATATTCTCTGTATTATCTAACTATACTTTGTAAAATCATTCTTGTCAATGCCTAATGTAACCAATGACTGATGTAACTGTAAATAATTTTGTTGTTGAACTGTAAATACACAGCTTTAACTGTAAGAAATGCGCACAGATGCCTAAGGGCTTTTCGCGCTATACAAATAATACAATGCAATGCAATACAATACAACAGTATCCGATCTAAAATAATCTGTATCAATGTTTCGCAGAATTAACCCAAAGTGACAATGAGGCATCCTCTGGAATGTAGGTGCTCAGAAATCAATTTTGAGCACATCAAATGACCAGTACATATAGTTATGAGTTTGTATATGTGCTACATTATTATGCTGCTATCTCGAGATCACAGCTGCTGTAGTAGGATCAGCAGCCATCGCCTGAGAGGAGGGGGTTGAAAATCATTGCTTCATATTGGAACCCAACACTGAAAGTGACACAATTTTGTCATATTCAGCAATATACTGCATAGTTCGTTTACTGGGCATCCTCTGTTGGTCTGCAAGTGCTGTTCTGGAGTGCTCAGTGCTCACTTAACTATTCGTCAGAATGCACGCATTGTCATGGCAATGCTTTCTGCTTTGGCATCCATCCGAGTTATTTTGAGCACAGTGATTGTCAGATACTTACATTTTTGCTACAAAGGTTTACCTATGTTATATAATATTATGTTATGTTATTGGCCATTTGTATAGAGCCTTTTTTTATCATTGGTATGTTCTAAAAGCGCTGTGATCTGATTGGAAGTCTGCCAATTCCTAATCATATTGTGAAACGTGAAAGTGTTTACATTATTGTTTTCTGTCACCATGATATGAAACAGTATTCTGTCTTTTTACCGAATTTGTTTTAGAATAGTATTTTTCTACCCTATTTCTTTGTAGGTAATGTTGGCCGAGAAAATGGACGGGTGGTTTGAGTCAGGCAATACAGTAATATTAGAGGGTATGGGGTGGGTTGGTTTTGTGAGGGGGCCCTGCGAGAGCGTCTCACTCCCATTTTCACAGCAAAATAACAGTTAAAAAGGGCAGTAAAATATATTGTTGTGAAGAATAGGCGGTAAAACACAGAACCATGAGAAATAAGTGCTAGGATGTGCCATGCAATTCTGTGGAATTAAAGTATCATGTCCGTACTCAGCAGCCATGCCCATCATCATTGAAGTACCTCCACGAAGTGATGTCATGAAGCCTGAATTCCATGGCATTGATTACAGCAGGGTCAATTGGAAGCATGATTTGAGAGTGCAGCCATTGCGTTAAGATAGATGAGACCAGGGAGAGATCAGCTCTTTTTTACTCCGGAATGTGCCATCTGCAAACGCAACACAAATATCCTTTGCAATCACCTCCCCCAACCCCTGGCACTTATGTCTTGACCCTGCTGGAGAATTAGATGGACTACCTGCTGGGGCGAGTCAGGGGCAGGCTAATGGGATACCTAGTGCTGCAGATCCAAATGCCATCTGCTATGTTTAAATGTGTTGACCACAAGGCAATACATGGTGAGCTGCTCCATCCAAGGTGCTGCATTGCTCAAGATGTGTCTATATTTGTCTCGTGTCATTGGCTTCTGCCGAGCTCTGCAGGCAGTTTAGTGAGTGAGCAAGGGGGCTTGGATACATTGCCACTGAGGATCCTCTGCTCACCTTCACTTAGCCTTCATCCCTTATCAGGGGGCACTGATGAGGAATTTGAAGGGCACTGCCCCTTTAAAACAGGCAGACTCCACAGCTGGGACTCTGGAGCCGTGTCACACCAGTAATGCAGGGCTTTCCTTATTGTCAAAGAGAGACACTTTCTATATTTCAGCCTGGCACAGTTTATAAACATTTCACCTTTAAGGGAAATAAACCTAGGGTAAATTAAACTATATAGTGATGGAATACACTGTCTTCATCGACAGAAGCAAACTCAAAGCATACGCAGACAGAGTCACATCTCACTTTTCCATGGCGCTACCTTGTTTAGTCTGTTCAGATAATAGATATTCTAGTCTGGCAAAGTGTTTGTGGTGTTTTACTTTATGCTGGTGCCAGGAAGAAGAGGACATTTTCCGTGCCTTGCTGGACCCGTGCTGTAATTATCAACCTGTGCTTTTAAGGAATGCCTAAATAGAGTGCATTCTCTCGTGAAGCGTTGTGAAGTGTGGCAAACTATTAGTGGTGTTTAGTGGAGGTTGGTGGTGGCAAGAGGAGCAGTGCCGCGCAGAGCTTGCCATCCAGGGATTGCTCATGAGCATGCTGGGGGATAGCCCAGGCACTTCCTGAAGCGTTGTGAAGTGTGGCAAACTATTAGTGGTGTTTAGTGGAGGTTGGTGGTGGCAAGAGGAGCAGTGCCGCGCAGAGCTTGCCATCCAGGAATTGCTCATGAGCATGCTGGGGGAAAGCCCAGGCACTTCCTGTTCAACTTAGGGTTGCTGAAGCCGCAGTAAGTGAATGTTCAGTACAATCTCTCACTATCTTTATTTTACTGGTTATAATGTAATTGCAACAGTATGAAGATCTGTAAACAATGGAAATGCATGCTGCAGAGCACCTTGAGGAAGGGTTGCAAGCGTGCAAGTAGCCCTGACCCAACTGGCACCTTTATATCCCCCAAGGCAAAAAAAGACAAACCTATTGGGCGTGCTGTCCAACAGCCTAAAACATCTGGTTACCTTTTATCGGGACAAACGATCGAAGTCCCAGACCCTAGTGCTATTGACATGCCTGCCATGGTAGAAACGTTCAATGGAGAAGCCCTAAACTCAGGATCCTTTTCCATTGATAATGACCAATCTCCCCTGAATTTATGTCTAGGACTTTGACGTGACTAAGCTGGTGACGCAAAGGTACGGTATGAAGAGGAGCAGAATTTTGGAAACATTATTGGTTCAAATCTGTCAGCCAGTCCTGACTTTCGGAGGCTAGCTTCAACCACGGATTGCTCTGATTCTTCCAGCGAAGATGAGAGTATTGCCCTAATGAAAGCACTATCGTTTGCAAAATAAATGGAGAGAGATAATCCCCATTTGCATGCAATAACTAATTGTATCAACAAGATTGACACATTCAATCTACTCTGCACTGCCATTTCAGAAGAACAATGTGATCTGAAATTAATTTTGGAAAGTGTGGTGGATTCATTCTTGGATGGTTGAAACATCTCCACCCAAGGCAATACCCCGCTCTATCCTGGGAATGAAGGGTAGTCAAGTCGATGTTAGCATAATTGACCTAAAAACATTTGACCTAAAACATTTGATCAAATTGTTTTGACCTTTTTATGGTCACATTTAATTAAATATATATATATTGGGGTGGGTAAGGGTATAGATTAGGTTGAGGGGAAGTGAGGGGAGTTTGCGGGGGTCTCCACCCGCATTTTAGACCCCCCAAAAAAGGTCAAATAAATTCAATCAAATGTGATTAGGTCAAATGTTTTTGGTCAAATAGACCCAAACCGTCAAGTCTGCTTTACCATTAGAACCCACTATTCTGATTGATAATCATGTTGTAACTGCCTGTCCCTCAGCATCTGAACAGTGCGTTAACATCTTCCCCTGGCAGATGAAGTACTACCCAGAGAGGAGGCCACCTCACCACAGGAGCGGGGGTACCCCACTCATTAATTGAGGAGGAGAAACTGTCTGAACAATGCCATAACTCACTTTGACGAACAGTCAGTGTTGGAATGTGCCCCTGTCACCAGCCCATCCAACAATGTAACCAGGATTTAAGACTAATGTCATCAAAGGGTGATGCTGCCTCCAACAAGAATGTCAGGGTGATACAAATTCAAGCAGACGGCTCCACCAGGGAGGTATTTCTGCAGGGCCCTCTACATGGATGGCTGATACAGAATGAGACAGGCAGGGAGAAATTGCATGACTGCCTACACAGCCATTGGAGATCATACCTACCCTGTTGAAACCTGATCCTAGCCTCTCAACAGAGTGTTGACCCCAGGACAAGTTTCCTCTGGGTAACTTGGCGATACCCGATACTACTGTGATGGCTTGGGCTGTTCAGCTTACTACTAATGTAGGATCTTGCCAGGCTGAACCTTCTTTATCAACTCAACGTTTACTGGTTGGGAAACCTGATACCAAGCCTCTCAACAGAGTGTTGACCCCAGGACAAGTTTCCTCTGGGTAACTTGGCGATACCCGATACTACTGTGATGGCTTGGGCTGTTCAGCTTGCTACTAATGTAGGATCTTGCCAGGCTGAACCTTCTTTATCAGCTCAACGTTTACTGGTTGGGAGATGGGTTATATTGTCAGAAATGAATCCGGCGTTGGATAGCCTATTTCTGAACCATTCAAATCTTATGATCCTATGGTGTCTAATTCCCAAGCTCTCTGACTTTACCACAGTCGACATGACTCATATCGAATTACCTAGGGTGGGAGATTGTTGTAAATGGGGCATTTATTGAGTTTCTTTCTCCGGTGGTGGTGGTGTCGTTATGCTTGTGTGTCGTTGAACTCCATGCCATGGGTTTAGAATTAACTGTTTGCAGGAAACATGTGACTAGAGCAGACCAGAAGTCAGGGCATTATGTCTCAGCAGCTAAGAAATATCTGGAAATGCTTGCAGTTGCCTCAAGCACTGAAAGAGCTAGTTTGAGAGCCTCACTAATCCAACCAAAACCCTGCACTGTGGTCGGTAGTGTCCATTGGCTCACCGAAATGCTGAAAGTGCATAGTAATTGAACATCTAATGAGCAAAAAGAAATTGTCTGGTTGTGTTGGAACACTAGAGGCCATAGTTCCTTCCTAAAGCATCAAGAGGGGGGTAGCTTAAATGAAAGATTGTGACATTGTTATATTACAGGAGACCTGGCTCACCAGCCCTTTCCACCTGGACAGGTTCCGAACTTTGAGCCAAAACACCACTAAGTCAGACAGAGGTAGACCGAAGTGTGGTCTAGCCATGGGGACAAGGTCCAATATAGACATTCATCCCTTCCCTCATGATCCTAATGCCTGTATGCCTTACCTGCAGTCATTATGTTACCTGAAGATATAACTCAACCTATATTAGTTATAAACTTAGGCATGCCCACTACAGACCAGGTTTTTGATCTTTCCCCCATCCTTCATGTTATGGACCAAATGATTGGGAAGAGTTGTGCCCTAAAGGCCTACTGACCTTTACTGGGGACTTTAACACCCCTATGCTACAGCATCACCCTGCTATTATGGCTATATATGACACTCCTTCTCTGGGCACATACTCCCCTCGGTATACAAAATGGGGTACTTTCGTACAAACTCATGATTTGGTCTGTTTAAATGTCAAAGAACCTAGTGGTTTGAGCATGCAGTATACATGGACTAATACTGTTTCGTATTCTTTTTTTGGAGTATGTGCTTTTGGATTGTTCGTTTAGGAATCATTGTGAGTCCCTGAATATTCTTTTCAATTAATTGAGTGATCATGCGATTCTAACATGGAGTGCCTACCTGACCAAGCCCATTACATTAACTTACCTAGACACCAAGATTATCATAAATAACCAAGACAATCATATTGTTTGGCCTGACTCCAATGTTGGCAGGCTCTCCAGTTTCTTCATACCCATGGAATTGCCATCTTGAATTGGCTAAGAAATTATGAGTGGAATTTTCAAGCTCTAATAAACCTTTTGGGGAAACACCTATGCTTGTATTGGTGCGTTAAATCTTGCTCAAACACTTGCAGTGCACAATTTGACTTGGCAATTCAGGAAAGGAAGAGAGAGTATAGAAGTAGAAGAGCTGTGATCAAGAATGATCCTGGTCTGGGCGACCTAAAGAGTAAACTCCAGCTAAGAAATTTGGCAACTAAATACAAAAATTGTGTAAGAATGTACAAGGGTACGTTGTCTAATGCTAACTGGGTGTACTTGTTCGACCTTCTTAAAACCAATGATAACCAGAAGTTCTGGTCCCTTATAAGGCAATCCCTCACTGAAAACTCCAAATGCGATGAGGTCATGCTCTCAAAATGGGACTGGGCGACATTCATCACAGCACTTTATTATAAAGCCACAACCCCTATCACTAGCAGTAAGATTCACAAAGTTAATAGAGTGCATTATTTTGATAGGTTGGACATTCTACTGATTTTAAAAGCCCTCAAAAATTCCAGAGCTACCGGCCCAGATGGGCTTGCCAATGTAGTGATTAGGTCCAACACTGACATGTGGTTATGCGTCCTGTATGAACTGTTTGTTGACATATGGAGGTCCAGCATTATTCATTCTAGTTGGCTAGTCCTCCATACTGATTGAAACATTTAAAAAGGGCACTAAGGACAATCCGTCCAACAATCAGCTATGTTGGACAGCAGCTCGAAAAGTTTTGCCTTGTTGCTTCTAAAAAACTTAAATATCTGGGCAGAAAATAAACAACTATTGCATGAATGCCAAACTGGTTTTCTCAAGAATCATGCTACCTCTCACAATATTAGTGTGCTGTTAAGCATAATATCGAATGCTGTATGTAAGAAGGGTAAGCCTTCATATGCCTGTTTTATTGATTTCTGGAAGGCTTTTGATAAAGTAAATTGCTCCAAGCTCTGGTCGAAATTGCAGACATCGAATATTGATCCTCATTTGCTTCACTTTATTATGTCCCTGTATACAGATACTACTGTTAGAATTCACACTAACCGTTAGGGACATTTGACCCAGCCTATCGAGACTAATGTTGGTGAAAAACAGGGTTGTGTGCTTGCATCCATCTTATATAACCTGCGCACCTCAGACATGTTGCAGGATATCAATCTTGTACATACTTTCCCATCCTCCATTGGTGGAGAATCCATCCCATGGCTAAGCTTGGTGCTCAATGTTGTTAGCCCGGCCAGTCTCCTTTCTGTCATTAGTAGCCAAGTCTTTCATGATTACGGCCAATGTCTTTATGAATGGTTTGCAGGGCACGATGAGTAACCACTTGGTCTCAATTGGAATGTCTCTAAGTGATGTGATGGACAACCCCGAGGGGTTGCTACTTAAAAAAAAAAAAACTGCTGTTTGGGACTTTGATATGGGCTTGACCATGTTATCAACAAAGCAATGTATTCTCTATATGCTGGTCAGAGCGTCACCCCCGATAAGTTTGCTCTTCTCTGACTAAACCCTCTAACGCGCAATCAAAGTGTTTTCTAACTTATTTAGTATCCTCCCCACTTATGAACATCTATGTAGTTGGAGGGGTATCCCTCATGAAGAAAGGGTATGTAAGTTGTGTAAACAGGCCGTAGAATCATCTCGCCATGTGCTCACCAGTTGTCCGACCATGACCGATATTTATCACAAGGGGTATTCCCCAGACAAAACTCACAAACTGTTTGTTTTATATGACCAATTTTGGAATAACATCCACTGTGCTAGGTCAATAGTTTTTACATCTGCAGCCTTTTATATCTGGAAAGAGGCGCTGAGGTTGATCGACAATAATAATTTGACTAGTTGATTGGCGCCTCTTGAATCTGACTTGGTTTTTTTAAGTGATAATGAATTATGAATAATATATTTTAGAATTTTATTAATCAGTTCCTTATCAATTAATGTGATTGTTTTTTTTTTAATAATGTATGTATCTCTTGCTGTGTTGGTGTTGAAGGTTTTGTTTTTAACCATAGCACACAAAAAAAAAATTAGATATTCTAGCACTGTTCACACCACAATCCTGGCATGGCGTTAGAAGCACACCAGATTTTCCTATGTTGCTCACACAGTGAGCCAACGTGGAGATCAGTGGCACAACAGATTTCTGCATGGCAAATCCTTCCAAAAGATGTCTACAAAGTGTGGTCACCGACAATACAAAGTCAAAAGCACATGCAGGAAAATGGCAGAGCATCAAAAAATCCTTACGGGTTGCTTCACCTCATGTTAAACAACTACAGAGCTTGAGCACCTTCTCTGTAGATGGAGAGTAGACGAATCCACCCTGGCGGTTCAACCTTTAACAGGGAAAAAGCCCACAGTGCACAAAGGTAAATCAATTAGACACATCCAATCAGAGCTTCTCGTTCAGTCATTCCCGCAGGTACAGACCCTTGCAGAAGGCACAATCCCTGTTAAAAGGTGACAGGATTATATAACTTAGGAGTCACACGCAGGGAAAGTGACACTTTGTAACAGGACCTACCAGCATGAAACAGAAGGAGGTTCAAGATGAGAGGGGGAGACAAGTCAGGACGAGTTTGGTTGGGAACATTAGCAGGAGGTTGGGTTAAGATATCTGGAGTAGTTTCGTTCAAGAGAGCAGTAAGACATGGATTGGAATCCTCTGGTAGAGAGTGGTGTCAGACATCAGCAGGAGTCTGATGAATATAATATGGCTACCAATGTCATAGCTAGCAACATGAGGAGGGTGCAGGGGGGCTCACTTGGACCAATGAAGGATGTGGAGTGAGACTCCAATCTGAAAGCATGAAGCCCTTGATGGGAGGATGAATGGGCATAAGGTATGGATTCAAGGAGGACCCGGACCAGAGCAGTGGTGGTGAGATGGTGAAGGGGGAAGTGAACAGTGCAGTAAAGTTGACAGTGCCCGCTCACGACCACCTGTGAAAACTGGGAAGAGCAAACCCAGTAGACTTTGTCACAATGATGAATAGCTCCTACCAACAGCTCTGGGCAGAGACTCAGAGACATCTAAAAGAAGCACATGATTCATCAGAGGCAATTGTATCACACCAATATCTAAAGCCAATAACAAAAAAGTAGAGTGTGTACCCTTGAGAAATTGTGAGTAAGAGAGAAGCACATTGAAGCTTGCGAACTTTATAAGGAAGCACTAACGATGTTCAAACAGTTGGGAAGAGACTATCTTTGACATTTTCATTTTTTTGTCTGCCCAAGGAAAGAACCTTTGTTTTTTTAATTAAAATAGTTGTTGGCCTCTTTGTAGAAGCCGCTCGTCTATATGCAAGCATTTACATACTGCCCCCACCCAGTAATCGTGTAATGGTAATAGGCAAAGGTTGTTGCATGGGATGTTTAAGATAGTTTTGCTGATTTACATCATGCATTTAACCCCCAACACATGTTACCTGGTAATTTTTTCATGTGTCATTACTTTTAGTAAAACGTGTAAATAACTACCATTATTCTGGCAGATAGCAATTTCACACATAAAAAAAACAACAACAAAAAAACAACAACTGTGCAATATCTGCCCTTTGCAGGTCGTGAGAGAATCAAGAGGAGACTGTGCTGCCTTTTTACAAACGAGAATTCTGCACGTAAGATACAGGCACAAAGTCAACACACATTTTACATCCAAACCAACGGTTTTAGAAATGCTGTTACTGCCTTCTGGTCCTATTAACATTATGGTGTATATACAATCTAGTCAAATGCCTTGCATCCAAGTGTGTTCAGATCCAAAGTTGTGGTCCAGGCCTGGCGCCATGTCATCGGTGCAATAGAACTTGCTTGGCCTTCTCTCATGCTTCAAGTAGAGTGACCCTTACTGCAGTGCGGACAAACATGTTGGATTCATGGACAGTGGGGGTACATACTGTTATCACAAGTTAAAATATTTAGGGTCTAAATTGCATAACACCTCCCACTGGGTGTGCAGACAATGCAGTTAAATATTGACTTGCATTGTCTTGCCACGGGAGCTCACTACGAGAATATAGGCCCTGGCCCCTGGCTGCATTGATTGACATCTCTCTGCTCTACTTTCATGATATCAATAATGATGTCATAAGTGCTGCCTAACATGATGTCATTCTTGATGCCGTTGGTGATGTAATTTGTGATATCATGATTGTAGTAATGGGCTGTGCAAGGCGGGGGGGTCAGAGTTCAGGTAGTGTTGTAGTTTTGTTGGGTTAAATAGGTACCTTAATGCCACTTCATAATGCCTACTTGTATATTCCGCTTTGTGTTTGGAAAGGCATGTTTTTACCTCGCCTTTCAGGAAATTCCAATCTGACTTCTTGCATTTTCTGCTTTGTGCTTGGAAAATTGTGTTTTCACCCATCTTTTAGGAAATTCAAATCTGCCTACCTGTATTCCTTCTTTGTGTTTGAAAAAGTAAGCTTTTACTTACTTGCTAGAAAAGTCAAATATGTTTGCTCCTACATGGGCGTTTTTTAGCTTCCCCCATTCCTGTCCCTTCTCTCTCTCTCTCTCTCTCCTTTGTTCTCACCATTAATGATCATTCCCCTCTGCTACCTGCTACACCCTCTGCCTCATCCTTCACTCTCTGGCTGATCGCGGCATCGCTGTGCAGCATCTTGGGCCATGCTCTGCAGCTCCTCCTCCCCCGGCCCCTCCTTCTAAACGGTGCTCTCAATCTCCCCATCTTCTCTAATTGTTTATCTATCACCTACCCTGCCCGTCTGTCAAAGACTGGAATGAAAAAGTTCAAAAAGGATCTCCTGGTCTCTAAACCAGGCCTGCCTATTGCTGATACCTATGTCACTACTTCTTCCAGGCAGACCCTCATTGACATACTCTTTATTGTTCTGTCTCCAGACCTCTGGGTTCCCCACATGGTCTCTGTACTCTCCCCTATCTCTTCTTCTCCCATTAATGGTAGCACCCGATAGGATGTACTCTTGGCATCCTTCGTCTCCTCCAGGGTCGTCATTAATGTCTGTCAGAATGGCACTGTCATGGAACAGGGCTCTCAGCCCAACTCCCTCCTTCTTGATAGGTGTCTCCCGTCGCCTGCCAACTTCCTCCCCTCCTCGCTGCCTGTCCCCCTTCGACGCAGCCTCTCCCTCTATCATGCCTCTGGCTCCTCTGCCATCCCGACAGGCGTACTGCACTCTTTGACCCCGCCTGAGACGACCTTCAAAACCTGCTCCACTTAGCCTCCCTCAACTCTCGCTCTGCTGTGAATTATTCATCTGACATCTGCCTCCTCCTTGAGGACCTTGACCTAGATGGCCTCACTCACACTGAGAAATGGTTCACGGACAGCTCTGCCATGGGTTTTGCCACTCTCCTCCATGAGGGTTACAGGATCCTCTCTAAACCCAGGCTTAACCGGCTTAAGGGCGGAGTGGCCCTCATCTTCCCTGAGTGGGTCCCTGCTACTATCATACCCACTCTGACCTATTTCTCTTTCAAATGCTGTGTCTGCCAGCTTGGTGTCTCCCCTGGCCTCTCTCTGACTTTGGCTACCATCTACAGGCCCCCTGGCCAGATCTCCCCTTTCCTCTCTGACCTCACCTATTCTCTCCTCTCCTCCTCCTCCAAGCTTCAATTCCTTCGAGACTTCAATATTGACCTTGTCTCCCGTGATGCAGCCTCTGGGTCTTTCTGCAACCTCTGTGACTCTGTTTCCCTCTCCATTCTTCCGTCTTGTCCAACACACTCTGCTGGGCAAACATTGGATGCTCTCATCTCCTCAGACCTTCCCATTACCAACCCTCTCATTACCACTCTCTCCAGGACTGATCATACTCTCCTGTCCTCTCACTTGGACCTCCCTGGTCCCCTGGCTAAGCCTCTTCCAACACTGCCAGCCTCCTTCTTATGACTAATGATGCGAGTGTCAGCCGCATACCTTTGCCGCCACCTTCATTCCCCCTGCTACTCCTTCCTCTGCCTCTCATTCTGACATAGTCCTCTCTAACTGCCTCTAAGTGTAATTCCTGGTACGAATCCGACCTGGCCACTCTGAAACGCAAGTGCGGAGTGGCTGAGCGGAAATGGCAGCCTTGGAGCACATCATGTGACAGACTGGCCTGCTGTCTTCTACAGACTCGCCATCTGCTCTAAGAAGAGGGCCTATATCATAGCCTGTACCTCTGCGGCCACTAATAACACGGCTGAACTTTTCAAAATCATCAAGGAACCCGCCAACCCCACTGCAGTCTCCACTTGCCCTCTTCCTTCCCTGGCCCTCTGCACTGCTGTGGCCTCTCACTTCATGTCCAAAACTCTGGACTTCCTCTCCTCACTCACCTCTACTCTGCATCCCTCCCATTCGTTTAGGTGTCACTTGGCACCACTTCCCCCTTGCCTCCTTCTCCCCGCTTTGAGGTCTCTAAACAAGTCAGCTCTATGTAAGTCGCATCCAATCAGGTGCACCCGTGTTCCACCAGAACTATACAACGTTCTGCCGCTCCTTCCTGTCAGGCAAACTACTGCCCTACCTACACCACCCCCTTTCTGGGTTTACTCTTGGAGAAGCTGGCTATCTTCCAGCTTGTCCACCACACAGAATCTGTTAGTTGCCTCCATGAACACCAGTCTGGCTTTAGAGCTGCCAGAGGCACGGAAACTGCTCTCCTGAACACCCATGAACATTTGCTCACTAATCACGATTCTAGCTATCTGTCTGTCCTCATCTTTCTTGACCTTTCCTCAGCCTTTGACATGGTCAATCAAGCCACCTTGATGAGCCGGCTCCGCGATACCCCTGGCATCACTGAACTTGTGCTGTACTCCTTCCTTTCTGACCGTCTCTTCCAGGTTCAACTGGACCCTTTCCTCTCTAGAATCTCACTCTCCACCTGTGGTGTCCCTTAGTGCTCGATCCTTTCATCCTGGCTCTTCTAATATACTTGGCCTCCCTAGCCCATTTGATCTCCACCTTCTCCCCTAACTTTCAGTGTTATGCTGATGACATGTAGCTCTCTATCAGGCTTCCCTGCTCTACCTCCTCTTCTTCCTCTCTCATTCCTGACTGATTGTTTGCTATTCAAGCATGGTACACTACTAACAATATCTACTGTAATGCCAGTAAAACAGAGATCCTTCTCATCTGGACTCTGGCTCCCTTTTTTCTTCATACACTCTGTCCACTCTCCTTGGCCCGCCTCCCCTCACCCTCCTTTGAAGCTAAAAACTGTGGTGTCATTTTGTACTCCACTCTCTCCTTCTCTCCTCCCATTATGGACTTTGCCAAGAAAGCCCCCTTTCTGCTGTACCTACTCAGAGGTATTCCCCCCTTCCTCACCGTCCCCCAGAAACTCAATAGGCCTCATTATAACGTGTGCGGAATGGGTTTAACGGCGCCGGTAAAGGTGCCAGCGCCGTTAAACCCATTCCGCACAATTGCGAGGTCCCCTCGCGGGACCCGCTCTGGACATCTGGTTTTTCCAGACATCAATAGTGGGTCCCGCGAGGGGACCAGGGAGCTAACAACGGGCCCGTTCGTAATGGGCCCGTTGTTAGCTCCCTCCCCATTCCCATTGAGCCCTATGAGGGCTCGAATGGGAATGGGGAAGGACCGGGCCCGGGTTCCCTGAAGGAGGAAACACCAGGCCCTCCATACTCGGAATGGCCCGGTATTTCCCCATTCAGGGAACCCGGACCCGGACACGATTTTAGAGGCAGCCATGCCCTTAATAAGGGCATGGCTGCCTCCAAAGTCGTAATGAGGCCCAATGTCTTCAAAGCTTGGGTTATCTCTAGGCTGGACTCCTGTAACAGATCTTCCTATCTCCTCCCTTGGCCACCTTCGAATAATCCAGAATCGGACTGCAAGACCTATCCTTGGCCTCAAGCTGAGGGACCGCATCTCTCCACCCCTTAAATCTCTCCACTGGCTCCCAGTTGTTTCAAAGATCAAGTTCAAGACCCTCTTCATCATCCACAAGGCTTTGTGGGGCCTGGGACCCTGCTACACCCAACTCTCTCTCCCCAAATACATCCCTACTGGAGCCCTTCGATCGTCTAGCTCTGACTCTCTGCAAACCAGACGTTTTTCCAAGCAGAGAGTGGGGGGTATATCTCGCTCCTCTTCAGATGCCTTTCTCTGGAATGCCACTCCCTGCCCCTCTCAAACTTGATATGGATCTCCTTAAGTTCCGGAAGCTCCTCAAGACCTTCCTTTTCTCTTCTTCCTCCCCCTCATGCTAAAGTCCCCTTCTGCCTGAGACTGGCAGCCTGGTTCCCTCAGGGTCATACAGGGCACCAGGTCCCTCTGCCCAGTCTACCTCTGCACTTACCCTCCCGTGAACCCCTTCTCCAATTCTCATCCTGCACTTGCCCTCTAGGGCCCCCCCACGCCTGCACTTGTCTGTCTGGCTTGCACCCTTGTAGCCATCCTAGCCCCTTAGTCTTCTCCTATATGTGTAACCCCTTCACCCTCTGCCTCCACTGCCCCTGTCCACCCAACCTCCTCTGGCGCTTCCCTCTCTTGTGCCCTTCCACCCAGCTCCTGCACTTCCCCATCTCCCCTCTTCTTTGCACTTGTCGTTACTGCACTTGCACGATCTGAATTTTGACCTATTAGGATCGCTACTTTCTCCTACCTGTTCCCCCACCCCCTCAACTCCCCCAGCTTTCCAGCACCTTGAAACACTGGTGTATAGGTGCATTACAAATTACCAATAAATAAATGAAATACAGTTTATTCCACTAAATTTCAAATGTTTTGTTGCATTGCGCTGATTCAGTTTAACGAAGCCTCAACTAAAGATTTCCGCTTTTTTTACTGAATAAACATGAATATATACATATGTATATATGTTTTGACGGAGGGAATTTTTGGAATTATCTCCTTTCCAAGTATAAAGACACATCATAGCAAATACATTTGTGTGGTTGAAATTAAACATTTTGATGTCTTCATTTCTCATTTTGATAATGTGTTTTGACAAGTACACTTCACGCTTATATTCAACTTTAAACAGTGATTCATCTTTACACAATGAATTATGGAGCTGCATTCATAATGCATCAATCCCATTCATGTATTCTCCATGATGTTTCTAAAATGTAGAAGAATTATATTTTCAAACCATTTCTTTTCAGTTATTTCACACCTTCTGAACATGTCAACGCACATCAAAAAATAAGAAAATGCAACTTCAACATAGTTCTATTATCTACTCTACAGTATATTCAAAAGCTTGTTTTCTGCAGGGAAGGGAACCAACGAATATCATGTGCCCTGTATCAGATTGAACAGGGAACGCTGCCTCACAAACAGAGATGAGCCCAACTATTCAGAGAACCCCCAGGCAGTTTCCCGCTCCTCTAGAAGAACCAAAACAAAGCATTCTTAAAAAATAAGTACATAAGTCAACATGAGACTCATTCTAGTTCAAGACACCACCCACAAGCCGACACATACTTTGAATCATCTGGAAGGTGCCTGGCCACACTTCAGCTAAATACATACTCACATCATGCTTTGGCACATTAGGGATGTAGAAAATATAATGTCTGCATCCTGTAGATATCTCCAATGAGGGCGACCCAGCCATGGAAAAATAAACCTTCCCCTTCATGGCAGCTGTCAACAGCAAGGAGCCATGGAAATGGTGAACCCCGTGCTGTATCCCTATGACTCACAAGAGCTGTCCACCAAGGGCCAAATTGCAGAAATGTTGCACCGGTGAAGGTGCAAGTTTGCACAGTATTAGCACAAGCGCAAAGATTGCCCTATTTAAAAACAATAATGGGACGTATTAGAAATCCTTTGCACCATGGCAGGTGCAGTTGGGCATGTTGTAAGCACCAGGGCAAACATTCCCCTGGTAAAAAAGCATACATTTTCTATGCACTTTTGCTTAAGGGCAATTGCCCCAGTGCTAATACCAATCCGTATTAGCATTAGGGCAAACTTTGCACTGGTGCAAAATGATTATAGCATGCCAAATTGCACTTGTCACTGTGTTTAAGGTTGTCTAATGTGTTGCAGTGTTTTTAAAAATAGGTTAAACTGTGCCCTTGTGCTAATACCGTGCAAAGTTGCACTTGCACTGGTGCAACATTTCTGCATTCTGGCCACTGGCCACTGGTCTATATCCAAATAAGAATTCTCAGGGAAATGGCAGGGATCTGTGCAATTCTAACTTGGGGCACATTCATGGTTCACCATGCTGTACAAGGAGGCGCGTCATTCAGGTAGGGCATCATAAGGCATTGGATTTGCCTTGGTTTATGCAAATTATGGAATTCACAATCTTAATCCCACTCTCACATTAGTGTTTCAAATGTGCACCTATTAACCACCATTGGACTGTTGTCACACAGGTGCAATAATCCACTCTGACCAAGCACTTCCCTTCTTCCCCTTACCCTGCCCCAGCCTTCCTCTTAATACACTGTCAATTTGGACTGAAATGTATCAATCATGATTTACCAATCCCAGTATCCATCCATTGTGAGTGCATTGGGGAAGTTTAAGGACTTTCAATCCACCGGCACCACCATACATTGGAATACTTAAGTGAATATTAACCCCATCACACAATTAACCCTAACTGTTAGTACCAGATCAGCCAGCAAGTGCTCTGCACTAGGAAGACTTACTGTGTCCTTTGGTTTTCACAATCAGCTCTTTGCTGAAGACACTTACATCTTCTATCCCATTACCTCCTTCACTCCAGCTATCTCTGAATATATTAGCACATGTCTCACTGTAATCTTCCCCTGGATGGCTCTCCTCTGCCTCATGCTGAACTCGTCAAAAAATGGAAGTCAGCATTCTCCCAGTTTCCAACACACTCACACCCCTCTTCTGTCTCCTTCCACTGAATATTTTGTTCCCTCTCGCAAAGCTTGCAACCCTGGGGTCCTCTTTGATAGCAACCTGGAAATGCAAATGTTCATTACTACCATCCCCTCTGCTGCTTCTATACGCATTCTCGACATTCAGAAAATATGTCAATTTGTTACTCACTATTTTATGAAAACTCTAATCTCCACCCTTTTGTCATGCCTACTCCTTGGCCTTCCTCTCAACTTCTTCCTACTTCTAAACAAAGCCCACAACTTTGCTACTAGCACTCTCTATAAAGTTTCCAGATCCCCCATTGCTAACTAGTGAACCATGCTGGTTGGCTATCCATGCACAATTGGCCCCTTTTCAATACCCTTCTCCTAGTCAACAAATCTATCAATGGGCTTTCCCCTCAGTTACCATCTTATTCTATCTGTCTTCTCAAAGAATGTGCCCTCTGCTGTTCTTCACTTACCCCGACTGTCCCATGACTCCACTTGCTTTTCCGCTTTCTCCCTATACACCCTACTCTATTGGAAAATGCTACCCATCACAATCAAAATCCCGGCCTAACTATGGATCTCTTCAAACAAAATGGCTTACACTTCATTTACTTGCCAAAGAGGGAGATCGTCTTGCCTCCCCCATCCTCCCTACCTGACCCTGCCACTCCTTTCCAGTGTGGAGTAATAATACTATAATATAATTTGGTGCTTTTATATATTACTCCTCTTTAGCTTGAAGCACGTTCACCCTCAGGGTCAGATTAATGTTGAATTTGTAATTCACCTGGTTTTTATATGTGTTTGTCATTGTTTTTTTTTTTTTTAACCCTGGTCTATGCTCCACTTGGATCACACTCTAATACATTGGATCACCGTATGTTCTCATCTTTGTGCTATTGTAAAGACACCCTCCTGGGGAATATGTCCACCATATGTAAATGGGTTAATGGCATTTCAGATTGAAATTGACATCCGTTTTTTCAAATAAATATAAATACGAAATACAAAGGGCCTCATTACACGGTAGGCGGAGAACCATGGGGCTATTAGCGCCATGGTTCATGCTGGTAAAATACCGGCAACGCCTTGGTGGAAAGGGGAATTACCACCCCATTCCAAGGTTGGCGGGGCGGTAATTCCCCGTTCCACCATTGCCCTCCCCATTCCCATTTTTGCCCCATAGGGCATAATGGGAATGGGGAAGGCGCTAATTACGGCACCGCAAATTGCGGTACCGTAATTAGCTCTCTGGGTCCCTTTGCGGGTTGGTTTTTAACGCCTGCAAAAAGCAGGCGTTAAATTCCCCAACCCGCAACGGGACCTCGTAGTAAGGCGGTAAGGATTTACCGGTACCGGTAAAATACCGGTACCGGTAAACCCTTATGGTCTACCGTGTAATGAGGCCCAAAGTAGTGAAAAGTGCAGACAAAGCAGTGTAAGATAGAATCCATTTAACAATCCGACCATGGGTCATTTTCTGTATTGGATCAGTGTGGTACCTCACTGGATTTGTAGGGAAAGTTAGTTTCTTGAAGTGGGGATATAGATAACTTTTCGTCACCCACATTTGCATGCCTAGAATTAGGTATCTTAGTCAGCAGTTGTTCAGTCAAGTATAGCCAGTAGGTTATTACAATTGGAGCATGGCCTCACATTTTGTATTTATATTGCCCTAAAAGCCTTTAAAGACCAGATGCAAATATTTGAATACAAGAAAAACAAACCCATCCAAAGGTGAGACCAATTGGGTTGGAATAATAAAACATTTCTGTTAAGGGCACGAAAGGCGGAAGTGAATTATAGAGTACAAATGTGCAAATGGAAGCAGGTGACATGGAGTGCAGGTTCTGGTTATCACTCTTTTAGCCTTCAACATGCCTACAAAATTAATGTGAAGTTCTTAGCCATCCTCCTTAGCTTTCTAAATGCAAATGGGGTTTTAAGTACTTTGTCCTGCACTTCTTCCAACTAAATATGCACGGGGAATACAGTGTTTTGACCTATTTCTAAATCTACTAAATACAAGTGGGGATTTAAATATTTTTCCTTCTTCCCTACCTACAGAATGTACAAAGGGTTCTCAGTAAGTTCACTGTCTCCTCAGACTACTAAATTCTAGTGGGGTTCTCGGCCGATTTTTAAATGGACACGTGTTTTTAGAGGGTTGGCATCCTCCTCTACCTACTAAAAGCACATGGGAGCGCATTGTGTTGGCATCCTCTTACACCTTTTAATTCCATGTGAAGTTCTCACTCATTTGGTCTTCTACTCCACCTACAAAATGCAAGTGGAATTTTTAGTGCTTAGACCTCATCCTCTGCCTTCTAAATTCTTGTGATGTTTGCAGTCCTTTGCCCTTCTCTGGCAAGAAATTGCATGTGGCATTCTCACAGTTTTGGTCTTCTCGTGTGTCTTCAAGATGTAATGTGTTTCTCACTGCACTTGCCTCCTTCTCTGCTTACTAAATGTATGTTAGGTTCTGTATGCTTTGGCCTTCTGTTCATCCTACAAAATGAAACAGGATTGTGTTGGCCACCTCCTGTGCCTACTGAATGCATGTGGTTTTATTGATTTTTTGGCCTTCTCCTATAAAATAAAAGTAGTGTTCTTAGTGGATGGGTCTTCTCTAACTCTTAAACATGCATGAGGTTCTCATTGCATTAGCCTCATCCTCTGCCTACTAATACAGTTTGGGTTCTGAGTGCTTTGGCATTCTCCTACAACAGCTAAATACATGTGGGATTTTCAGTGCTTTGGTCCTCTACTCTGCATATTAATTGTATGTGTGATTCTTTGTGAGGTCACGGATGGCAGGCTCAAGGAATACACTGAGTCTCTAAGATGGTACAAAGGTTTTTATTTGATTTTACAGGGCCCTTTAGACACCCCCTCTCTACCATATAGAAAGAAACGATCCCCCAGTCCAGGGGTCCTTACTCTCCAGGTAAGTACATATACAGAATATTGAGCCCACTGTCTAAGTTCTGACTTATGCTAAGGAGGAAACCTAAAGGCCAGAGGCCTTCACTGTCTAAACTCCCTCTGGGACTTCCAAGACTGATCTTTACTATCCGATGGTTAGTTGTCTGAAAAGAGATGATGGGCCTCATTACACGGTAGGCGGTAGCCATGGCACTATTAGCGCCCTTTGGCTACCCCCTTACCGCATTCCGGGTCTGTGTTCCCGGAATAGGGACTTACCAGGTCATTCCGACCTTGGAGGACCCGGTATGTCCCCATTCCGGGAACCATTCCTCATTCCCATTCGAGCCCCCATAGGGCTCAATGGGAATGGGGATGGAGCTAATAACGGTACCACAATTTGCGGTACCGTTATTAGCTCTGAAGTCCCTTAACAGGTCCCTTCCATAACACCTGGTAAAAACAGGTGTTAGGGATGGGACCCGCTATTGGACCTTGTAGTAGGGTGGTAAGGGATTACCGGCAACGGTGTCCTTACCAGTGCCGGTAATCCCTTACCGCCTACCATGTAATGAGGCCCGATAATGTGTTGTGCCTTTCAGAAACTCAGCCTGAGTCGGTTCTATTTCAATCACACCAATGTACTCCTCTCCCTCTCAGTTTCTGATGTTTCCATCTTATTACTCCATCCAACTACACCCACCTATTTTTCTTTCAGCCTTACATCTTCTTCTGTCCCTCTGATCGCTACCACCTCTTCTAAGCCTTGCATCCACCCTTTGATGATACTACTCAATCCACTGTATATATAACAAGGAGGACCATTTTGGGATTTCCTACTGTGAGTTACCCAGTTCAGTAGTCACACTTACAAACCACACAGTGGGCCTCATTACGACCCTGGCGGTAATCGCCCGTCATTACCGCCATGGCGTAATGAGCGTTTACGCCGTGGGACGATGGCGTAAAGAGCGCCACATTACGACCCATCGCGCACGAGCATTACGCCATGGCGGTAATGCAATTAACGCCATGGCGGAAAAGGCCCCTACCGGCATCGTTAAGCGAGCAAGGTGCACTTACGCCACCGTAAGTAGCGACCACCGTAAGTAGCGGCCACCGTAAGTAGCGGCCACCGTAAGTAGCGGCAGCCGTAATTAGCGGCGGCCGTAAAAAGTCGAACCGGAAATAGCGTCATCGCGCCGGAACGGGAAACAGCCCGTCGGCCATCTTGAAAAACACAATCCATCGCCATCCTACCAAACAACACCAGACCCAACCCTGACACCTGTCCCAACCAATCACCCACCCTACCAAGTACCTGAAAATGCCTAAATGTGTGAAAAAGGCATGTGACCGCCAGCGCCAGGAGAGATTCAGCCGGGAGGAACTCTGCATGCTTGCGGAGACCCTGCAAGACAACGCAGGTGTCGTTTTCTCCCCGGACATGACCAGGACAGCGATCGGGAAAAAGAAGGCCATCTGGGCCCTGGTGGCTGAGCGCGTCAGCGCGGTGGGGACCGTACCCCGCACCCCACAGCAGTGCAGGAAGCGCTGGGATGACCTACGCATGCGGGTCAGAGCCGTCATCTCAGCAAACCGCAACCTTGCCCTGGGTACCGGTGGAGGGTCGGAATCCCCCTGAAACTCCAACCGTGGGAGGAGATCTGTGCAACCACGATTGGCATGGAGTCCATTGAAGGCGTCGGAGGGATGGAAAGGGGAGCTCCGACATCAGGCGAAGAAGATAGGTGCCTCAAACAAGACATGCCATAGTCACAGCAGTCCAATCATGTGTAGCACAAGGTTGCCCTAGAGTGTAAATGCAACACATATCAACACTGCCCATAGCCACATGCGAGCACCACCCTGCATACACTGCTGGCACCCGCATACCTGCATCCACATTCCACACTAAAAGGAGACAACCTGCATGGCACTGCCTGAAATCTTCCACTTCCACTGACCACAATAATGTCAAACATTTCATTCCAAAGTCCGCAGACCCATCAATAACGCCCTCCCTCCTCTGCTCCACCACAGGCACAGAATCACACCCAGAGGACCAGGACACCCCTGCGCCAAAGAGGGCCAAGAAGGCCATCAACAACGTCCCTGCACCCTCAACCTCAGCTGCAGTGAGGCAGACCCCACAACAAGCAGCTCCCACTGCAGGCATACCGGAGGTCCCACCGGCAAGCACCCCTGTCGGCAGCAGGCCAGCAGCAGCTGCTCCACCTCCACCGACATTGCCTGCCACAGGAGGCAGGGGGTCAGCGGCCAGCAGCAACATCGGGGAGACAGCTGCAACAGCTGCATGTTCAGACTCGGACATGGAGCACGAGGTCAGAAGCCCCACTGACCAGCTACATTCCCCCTGTTTCTCAGACGCCAGCCCCCATGAGGGTCACTCACAGGGGCACACAGAGGTAGAGGAGTGGCCATCCACCCCATGCCCTGTCCACACTCCACAGGAGGGGAGCAGCCCCTCCATCACTCCACCAGCACTGGCCATGGGCCAGCAAGGCCAGCAGTCCCTCCAGGACATCACTCAACGGCAGCATCAACTGCCGCAATGCTGGATGAGCATGCCGCGGAATGTGTGGGGGCTAGGTCTAGCATTGAACAGGCCACGGAGACCCTAAGGGCCAAAGTGGCGCAGAGCACTGCCACCCTGAGGGATGCCATGCAGGCCATGTCCAGGGACATCTGTGCAGAACTTGCGGCCTTGCGTCATGCGGTCACTGGCCTCACCCACACACAACAGGACGTGCATGCACAGGGGCAGCCAGGGACATCCTCCACTGCCAGTTCTGCGCAGAGCAGCCCCGTGCGACGTTCCGGTCGTAACCTGCGCTCCACAGCCAGGGGTGCCCCGGGGGCCGGCAGAGGGGGCTTGTGACGGCCTGTGGCCACTGTCACAGGCATCTGTTGACACCTGCAGGGGGTGTGTTGGGGTGTGCAGGGGGGAGGTGGGAGGGGGTGTGTTGGGGTGTGCAGGGGGGAGGTGGGAGGGGGTGTGTTGGGGTGTGCAGGGGGGAGGTGGGAGGGGGTGTGTTGGGGTGTGCAGGGGGGAGGTGGGAGGGGGTGTGTTGGGGTGTGCAGGGGGGAGGTGGGAGGGGGTGTGTTGGGGTGTGCAGGGGGGAGGTGGGAGGGGGTGTGACACGACAGTTCATAGTTTCAATACACTTTTTTCTTTCCAAAAAAGAAATGTGTGGACATTTTCATTGCGTATGTGTGCTTTATTGGTGTACAGTCCACAGTGTGCATGTCCCAGGGACAGACAGTGCCCCAAGTGCAGTCTCCATGCGATAAACACCAGCCGTGTGTGCTAGAAGCAGTGGTCGATGATACTTTGGCGCATGGCACGCCCCTCCTGTGCTTCGCCTCCTCCATGGGGTGCCGCCCCATCTGCACCCTCCTCATCCTCATCGTCAGGTGGTTGCAGTTCTGCGTCAGGGGGCAGGGGCACATTCCGTCTGACGCACATATTGTGTAGCATGACACATGCCATGACGATCTTTGCCACCTTCTCATGGCCATACAGGAGTGCCCCACCAGACCTGCTGAGGCTTCGGAACCGTGCCTTCAAGAGGCCGAATGTCTGCTCTATGACCACACGAGTACGTGTATGTGCACGGTTGAAGTCCTCCTCGTGCTGGTTCTGCGGGTTCCGGACTGGTGTGAGGAGCCACCTCTTCAGGGGATAGGCTGCATCACCTGTATGTAGGCGAGAATGTATGTGTCAGTCATGTTGTCTGATCAGGAACATGATGTTCCACCATGGCTCGCATCCAACTGTTACTTTGGCTCACTTCTACATGCACTGATTGATTCACACAATGCAACCAGTATGTGCTCATGGCTCCCATGGCCTGTTTTGCATGCCATCACCCAATGTATGCAGAGGGTTTGTGTGCATTGTGAGTGCCCTTCCTCTTTCTCCGTTCCCTGTGTTACTCACAGCCAGGTGGAGTATGCATCATCCCCCCCCCCTTTCTGCCAGGTGGAGTATGCATCATCCCCCCCCCCTTTCTGCCAGGTGGAGTATGCATCACCCCCCCCCCCCCCTTTCTGCCAGGTGGAGTATGCATCATCCCCCCCTTTCTGCCAGGTGGAGTATGCATCATCCCCCCCCTTTCTGCCAGGTGGAGTATGCATCATCCCCCCCCCTTTCTGCCAGGTGGAGTATGCATCATCCCCCCCCCCTTTCTGCCAGGTGGAGTATGCATCATCCCCCCCCCTTTCTGCCAGGTGGAGTATGCATCACCACCCCCCCTGGTACGTCATTCACCTGCCCACTTCCATGACATTGCACTCACCGAGTAACCAGGATCTTGGCCCTGCATGTCGCTCCATGTAGCGTGGTATAGTGGAGTTCCTCAGGACCATGGAATCATGGGTTGATCCGGGGAATCGGGCACAACAATGTGTGATGATCTTGTTGGAGTCACAGACCATTTGCACGTTGATTGAGTGGAACTGTTTCCGGTTGCGGTACGGTACCTCCATGGCACGTGGAACCACCAATTCCACATGGGTGCAGTCGATGGCACCAATGCAACCGGGTATGCTGGCTAGTGCATGGAAACCCACTTTGGTGTTTGCAATCTCCTGGGCAGTCCGTGGTAATGAGATGTGGTCGTCTGTGTGCTTGAGGAGGGCATCGAGCACTTGGATGAGTGTTCGTGAGAATAATGGTTGTGAGATGCCATGCAGGTGCCCCACTGTGTGCTGGTAGGTGCCTGTGGCCAGGAAGTGGAGTACGGCCACTACCTTCAGTAGGGGGGGGATGGCGGTTGGACTTTCTATCATGCTGAGGATGTCGTTGTGTGTCATGTCTACGATGGCGGTGATGGTGTCCCGGTCCAAACGGTACAGGGTGTGGATCTGCTCAGCAGTGAGGTTGAATGGATTGGCTCTGATGCGTGGGATTGGGGGCTGCCTGCGTGGTGGCACTGGCTGTGCTGGTGGTGCTTGCTGGGCCTGCCTTGCCCTCCTTCTCCTCCTGCGTCTCCTCTGTGCTGCCTGTTGTTGTTGTTGCTGTTGTAGCACATGCATTGCTATCAGGTCCTCCAGCCCCAACATTGCTAGTCGTATTGGTATCATTGTGGAGTGTGACTGGGTGTGGGAAGGGGTGGGGTGTGCTCTTTTTGTACTCCCCTGAGTCTGTATTGCCTTCACCTGTGCTGTTTCTGTGCACCTGTGTCAGCTGCATTCACTTAACGTGGCCCTTTACGGTTGGTTCGGGATGGCGTTATTTGCACCATGGCGGTAAGGTACTTAACGGCCTGGGTGATGGCGTTAGGTGCATGTCCGCTTGGGTCGGCATTTGCGTACATTTCCGCCATGGCGCTAAGTACGGTGTGGGCGGTCGCGTGCGCGCACCCTTAGCGCAGTTAGCGGCAGCGTTAACTACGATGCCGCTATTGGCTTCGTAGTTAACGGTCACGGGTCATGATCGGACCTGGCGGAAAACGATGGCGGTAACCATTTACCGCCATCGTTTTTCACTTAGCGCCAGGGTCGTAATGAGGCCCAGTGTCTTTGTTAAAAGAGAGAGTTGCAAGGGAGCAGACGTGTCTCTGGTTTAATCCACAAGCGAATGTTCATGCACAGTGTCGTGCTAAAAAACACATATTAGACAATGCTGGGTCATGCGTTTGCTGCTTCTTAGATGAAAAGAAAAACAACATTGTTTTAATAGGTTTTCTCTATTAAGCAGGTGCAAAGTGTTAAAAACAAGCGAAGAGTGATGGACTGTTCTTCGATAGCTTTTTCAATGAAATTTTCAATCAATTTTTTCTCTTAGTTTTTTCTTTAGAAAAGGGATCCTCAGGGTTGTTTAAATTGGGGATCCATGAACCAAATGCACTGACTCCAGGTAATGTAGTTATGTTCTTGGGTCAGGTCATTTCATAGCCGACCGGTTTCTGTGGTAAGGGTTGATTATGCCACATTCATCAGGGCTCGAAATGTGGGCCAGTAGGTAAAAACCCTCTTCATTACTGGTGCAGCATTGTCTGCATTAATAATATACCTCTCCCTGTAAGGATGACAGGAGGGGATAGGGAGAAAGAGGTCACAGTTTAGAACCTATGGTGTGATGATTACATAACATACTGCACAAAAAATCTAAAAATGGAAGGGGAGTCTTACCTTGTCCATGTTGCTCATTTGCGCACGGAGGGATAATGGCGGCCTGGGACCTATGGGCATGTAAGTATCTATTCATTGATTTACATAACCAAAGATCGCAGTTGAATGCTATGCTGGGGCGGCCGCCTATGGCGTGCCCGCTCACAATTGCAAACATAACTCGCGGGCGGGATGTGGTCTAGCACAATCCCATCCGCGCGCTCATCTCGAAAGAGCCGTCTCCCGATGATCGGGGACAGCGCCTACTGTGTAGGCACAAGAAAATTACCTGCAGCATTAGTCTGGGTCTGGCGAGCCGTGCGCGAGAGGTTTCGACGCTGTGGCTCGCCAGATCCTTCTGTTTAGAGTTGTCATGGCGCCAGGGTCATGAGTGTGTTTCCAAAATGGCCGCCCAGAATGGGACACTAGGCCTCCATTTTGAAGTCAGGCTGAATGCCACTAAATGTCCGATGTCTGACAATGCTTGCCAGGCAGGGGCCAAAATTGATGGAGGTGTGTATATGCATGGACTAAGTGTATGCACAGGCACCGATTAGCAGAAGCTGGCGGTGCTGGTGGGTGGCATCAAATGGCATACTCATGTTTGGCACCATCCACAATGCATTCGGAGGTGACAGGCAAAAAAAGAGAATGACAGAAGAGGATGCATGTAAAATCACAGAATGTGTACAAATCAGCAAAGGACTAGAACGGCACATCTTCATAGGGTGGCTAGGGTTTGCCAGCTCGTTGGTTCGTTCAGGCAAGTCTTGTCAGTTTTTAGACAGAAAATCCAAAGCTGCTCTCTTTGGAAGAGGAGGTCATGTATGTTGCCACCCCTGGTGGGTACTTTGATTTTCTCAATGATCGAACATGTAAAGTCTGTTGGGTTATGCTTGCGTTCAAGAAAATGTGTCACCATAGGAGCAGTGATTTTTGCAGTCCGTATGCATGACCTATGTTCTGCCAGGCGTATTCTAATAGGTCTCATGGTCATGCCCACATAACGTTTCATGCATGGACAAGTGATGAAATAGATGACATTACAGCTATTACAGTTCGTCAAGTTCTTTTGTATCCATGGGAAGTGCCATCCAATGTCTATACTGGTTGATCTGGTGGTGTTCGGGCATGCACTTCAGGACCCACAGGGTGTGTGTCCAGTGGCAGGCTTTTTCCCCCACAGGGTGTTAGGTCTGGGTTCGATGTCCTTATAAGAGTGCATCAGGGAGTCTCTCAAATTTTTCCGTCTTTTTATGGCGAATCTGGGAGTGTCCAGGCATGAGTCGCCAATGTTCAATAAAGGCCAAAGTTTTAAAACCTCCTTCTTGATTTTATTAGTCAGAGGAGAAAAACTGAGCACAGCTGTGATTTGTTTGTCTGATTCTTGTTGCTTGGTGCTTGGTGTAATGTTCCAGGGTTTGTGCTCATGACCCTGGCGCCATGACAACTATAAAGAGAAGGATCTGGCGAACCAGAGCGTCGAAACCTCTCGCGCACAGCTCGCCAGACCCAGCTTGATGCTGCAGGTAATTTTCTTGTGCCTACACAGTAGGCGCTGTCCCCGATCATCGGGAGACGGCTCTTTCGAGATGAGTGCGCGGACGGGATTGTGCTAGACCGCATCCCGCCCGCGAGTTATGTTTGCAATTGTGAGCGGGCACGCCATAGGCGGCCGCCCCAGCATAGCATTCAACTGCGATCTTTGGTTATGTAAATCAATGAATAGATACTTACATGCACCGAAGCGATTGTGTATATGCACAATCCATATGGCATTAACGCTGTCCTTTCTGGCCCCTAGGTCCCAGGCTGCGATTATCCCTCCGTGCGCAAATGAGCAACATGGACAGGGTAAGACTGCCCTTCCATTTTTAGATTTTTTGTGCAGTATGTTATGTAATCATCACACCATAGGTTCTAAACTGTGACCTCCTTCTCCCTATCCCCTCCTGTCATCCTTACAGGGAGAGGTATATTATTAATGCAGACAATGCTGCACCAGTAATGAAGAGGGCTTTTACCTACTGGCCAACATTTCGAGCCCTGATGAATGTGGCATAATCACCCCTTACCACAGAAACCGGTCGGCTATGAAATGACCTGACCCAAGAACATAACAACATTACCTGGAGTCAGTGCATTTGGTTCATGGATCCCCAATTTAAAGAACCCTGAGGATCCCTTTTCTAATGAAAAAACTAAGAGAAAAAATTGATTGAAAATTTCATTGAAAAAACAGTCCATCACTCTTCGCTTGTTTTTAACACTTTGCACCTGCTTAACAGAGAAAACCTATTAAAAAAATGTTGTTTTTCTTTTCATCTAAGAAGCAGCAAACGCATGACCAAGCATGGTGTAATATGTGTTTTTTAGCACGACACTGTGCATGAACATTCACTTGTGGATTAAACCAGAGACACGTCTGCTCCCTTGCAACTCTCTCTTTTAACAAAGAAACTGTGTGTTTCGTAAGTGTGAATACTACTCAATCCACAACATGATTACTCCCCCTCCACACTCCTGTCCCCTCATTCACACTACTTTTCCCTCCTCCATACTAATACTCTCTCCTCCACACTACTACTACTCTACCACACCTTATACTCAGACACCCTCCTTTCACTCAGATAAGCACTTCATATTCACTTTCTCTCTTAGTCAAAAGTGCTTACATTTCACGCCCACTTACAGCGCAGTACCACTTACCCTTACTAACCAATTCCTCACCTGCTCCAGAAATTTCCTCCACACTCCACTACAATATCCTTCGTTCTACTGATCTCTTGGTCTGCAACCTCCTCTTCTGCTGACCTCACCTGCACAACCCACAAATTCCTGCTACATGTTTTTTTTAACAACCTTCTTATCCTTTGGTTGGTCCACTGCCCCTAGCCAATGTGGCGCTGTCTTCCCCACCCAGGAGGTGTTATACACTACGCTGTCTTCATTTACTATGTTAAGACCCACCTTCTTTTTCCACATGGGGTTGCCACAGAGAAACAATTGCTGTTCGGTTTGTACAGTGTCCAAGTTCATGGTACTGGCGATTTCACCTGGCTGCCCCTAGGTTAAGTCCAATGTCTATTTGGGATGGTTTTGTTTTATGCCTCTGGTGGTCTAGGAGAGAAACACCAGTATCCTCACAAGATGGAATGAGGATTGTGTGTGGTGTATAGCATCCGTAGCAGCTGTGGACCCTCCTTCTGTTGCTTCCTTTCATCCAGCAATGGATGCACAGTGCTCAAACAGGATTTCTGATTGTTGTGCAGTACCTTTGGCTCTCGCCCACTAACTCGCACTCTCTGGTGGTGATTCCAGTTGGCTTTGTGTGGGGCACTGATGGTTCTCTGTATTGTCGTTGCTCTTCTCCCTGGTTTGTTGTTTCACTGGAAAGGAAAGAGGACACTTCATGTGCTTTGGTTCATAGGCATGAGAAATGCAAATTGGTACTGCATATTTCTATGTAGTGGCACATATGGATGGGATAGGAAATGAGGCCGTAACAACTGTCACCCCCTCATCAGTAGGACTAGCCTGGATTCCTGCTTGGTAGGAAACCAGGATATGTTATTGATATGTAACAGAGCCTTGTTTTCTCTCATTAGCTTCATCATGGAACTTAAGCCTTGATCGGTAAAGATCTCTTTGGGAAACACCAGAAATGTGAAAAATGTCACTAACTGCTTAAGAATCTGCTGTGTCATGCTGTCCTTAAGTGGGGAACAGGGGATATTTTCAGACAGTGGATGTCATAGGGCCTCATTACACGGAAGGCGGTAGGGGGTTAACGGGGCCGGTAGAGCTGCCGGCCTCGTTAACCCCCTACCACCTCATTACGAGGTCTCCTTGTGGAACCCACTAAGGACGCCTGGTTTTACCAGGCATCCTTAGCAGGTCCCGCGAGCAGACCAGGATGCAAACAACGGGCCTGTCAAACAACGGGCCCGTTAATGACGGGCCATTGTTTGCATCCTCCCCATTCCCATTGAGCCCTATGGGAATGGGGATGTACAGGGACTGGGTTCCTGGAATGGGGAAATACCGGGTCATCCAAGGTCAGAATTTCATCATTCCAGGAACCCAGACCCGGTACCCGGAATGGGGGAAGCCATGCCAGCATGGCTATCTCCAGGGTTGTAATGACCCCCATAGTCTCATATTGCTAGTAGAGTTCATTGCCATCTTAAGTTAATTCCAGGGCTTAAACAATATTCAACATGATGCAAGAGAAAGAAATGATAATAATATGGAGTGGTTTAAGGGGCATCCAGTTGAGAGGTCTTATAGAAAATGGGGACGGCAGCACAATACTTGTTTTAGCTGATCATATATGCCTGGAAACAAGTGGGAGAGTACATGATCTTGAGTTTTAACTACCCTTAGTTGCCCTGTTTTAAGATGGGAATGTACCTCGTGAAGGGCTGAGTCCCACAACGGATGTCAGTTTTAGGGCCTCCACCTCCATGTTGTTCTTGGCCCTATGTAAAAGTCCCCTACATTGATATGATTTGATATAGCATTTATAATGTGCTCATACAAAAGGCGCATTCAAAAATAAGCTCCTTGCTACCCCTTTGTTTCTGCTTCAGACATGACCTGTTCAAATGTATTTTGTAAAGCTGTGTCAATAGGCTGGTTAGCAGAGAAATCAAGATATTCCCCCACATCCCTGGTCTCCCCATTGGGTGAATTGTAGACTGGGTACTTCCTTAACTATTGGTGAATGATCCCTTCACAAGCTGTTTAAGTAAAGATATCTCCCACATGGGCAAGGAAGGCATGGGGTACCTGATTCATGAGTAGGACCTGAAAATCACTTTTTTAGTCTCAATCAATCACCTAGCTACAACATCTATGCAGGGTTTGTCTGGGGTGGCATGGTTGTGTCCCAGGCATCAACAGCCATATGTGAGGGGTTAGTAATGTGAGACTCACAACTGTTTTGAGTTTTCACAGGATTTGCCATTTTATTACTCACAAAATGATAACAGAAATCCTAACAAAACCTACTCTACCAGGGGACTCCCTACCTTTTCTAAGATCTGTGGGAAAACAGCCAAGCATTCACAAAACTAACCCTCACACTAAACATCATAAACATTTAAAGCAACATAAATATTAAATAAATGAAATGTTACCAGACACCTAGTGTCTTGGATGACTTTTTGTCGTCCTGGACATATCCTGCTCCCCGAATGCCCCAAACTAAATTTCCTCCAAGGACAATAAAATTCATTGGCAAAAGTCTTGTCATTGCTTTGTTAAAAAAAATCTTCTTTTTACAGTTCGACAAAGAAAATAACAGCACCAATGGAATTTTCCGGGTTGGCTTAATTCCAAGAAAGAATAAATGAAGTTGACAACAAAAGTAGCTCTTCTGCTTTCAACGTGGCAGTGTCTTATATACGCAGTTTGTCTGGATGCTTTCGCTTGAGGTTTGCTCCTCTCTCAGAAACTTCCTTCTGTGATAGAAATGTGAGAGCAGGCTCCCTTGCCCCACAGTTAGTTTCAGCTTCAACAGGTCTGACAAATATTGACAGCCACAGTCCTGCTACTGCTACTACAACTTCTGTGATTAGGTAATTTGTTGCTACCACTGCATCTTCAAGGGTAGGCAATTTTGACAAGACATATTCTACCTCCACAGATTGGCAAGTCACTCTTATATCTATGCCATAGGAAAGGGCAGCCTTTTTGCCTGTCTTGGAGCTACCATCAAATATGCTTCTAGCTTCTAGACCACTTCTTCTTCCATGCAGATATGACAACAACTTTTGTTAACAACTACCCATTTCCCTTCCCCAGCGTCGCATACAACTTTTCTTCAATGGTTATCCCAAAGCTGTTGTGCAACTCTTCCAGCTTTAGATGAAGATTATTGGGCAACAATGAATTCAACAACTTCAGAACACTGGTGTACAGTTCTTACGTGCATGGGATCTACTTTATAGAGTTCACTCTATGGGCTTGGGTAAGGTGTCCAGTCAACTCGTCGAAAAAAAACTGGTTGACTGCAATTTGGTCGACGCAATTTGGTCGAAAACCATTTCGTCGAAAAACATTTTTTATTTATATATTTATTTTTTGGGTTTTCGTTTTGTTAAAAAAGGGGTTTTTAGAGAAAAAAAGGGGGTTGTTCTGGATTCAGCTTCAACTACTTCTTCAACTTCTGCTTCAGCCTGTGTTGCAAGATGTGGACCTTCTACTGAAAACAAAATTAGGCACATAAGATTTAATTTCACCCTTGAGCTGGCACTTCAAAGAGAGGCGCGTTCCCACCTTTCGGTAGACACTCAGCCTTTAAGGTGTCGGGAAACATTGTCTCATGTGCGTGGCCCCTTTAAAGAATACTTACAACTCTTTCGGGAAAGCCATTTTAAATTCAATTACGCTGCCAGCACCGTTCTCGGTATGAACCTTAGCCATGTAACCCCTAGGCATCAAAGTAATGCTGATGTTAGGGAAAAATAAGGCTTTTATCACAAGCATGCATTTCACATAAGCGGATGTTACTTTCCCATTGATAAAAAAGATTTTCCATTTCTGTGGTTAACTTCTACTCACTTAGATGTAAGCAAGAGTGCAATTAAAAGCTTGCTACATTTACTGGACAAGGTACTTCTGCTGTTTAGGATTACATAGCTTTTCTGACTCCCAATTTTGAAAACTGTGGGCTGCTGCTGCTTTCTGACTCTGTTTCCTTTTCTGCTACTACTGCAGGAACTCTTGAGATCCGCACCCCTCTGCTGCACCAGTGTCTCTGATCCGGCCTCATGAAGGGAGAGTCTCCTAGTGTCCAGTTTTGATCGGCTTGCTTCGGCACATGGGCCTTGGAAACAACTGCAACTTCAGCTCTGCATTCACAGTGATGTGGCACACCTGGACAGACTGCCTGTTGCTTCCAGTCCCTTCCAGTACTACCACATCTATACATGGTTTGTGAGCACAGGACAAACTCAGAACCTGTACGTGAAATCTGCCTTCTCTCTACTCCGGCATTGCGGTTGTCATCACTCTTCCTTTTGAACTGCTGGCTTTGTGCTCTGCTTCTTCTGCTTTGGCTACTGTTACTGTCGACCTTCCAGCACCTGCCTGTTTATACTGCTCCTCCCAACTGCAGCCTTTTATGACCCTGAGGTGGGCTAATTAGATTCAGGTAAAGACCCTTATGATTAATTGCCTGGCCTTGTCTAGAGTCATTAGGCTTGCCTGCCTGACTTGGACTCCTGGCTGCCTCTTCAGCAGTCTCCTTCTTCAGTCCCTGGGGGATTCTGGGATTTGTAGTTTGATTTAGGAGCATTTGATTTCTCCAATTCTTTGAAAGGTTTTAAAATGGATTTTCTTCCCCAGATTGCATTAGAAGAGGAATTATAAGGTTTAGCCCTTTTAGAGACCTAAGGTACAGACAATGTCACATGGTCAATGTTCATATTTGAATACCTTTGATATTGTGGAGGATATGGGTTATTAGGGTTATCAAAGAATGGTTCTGGAAAGCTAACATCTTTATACCTTTTTATCCCAGATTTTATCGGTTCACTTTTAATTCTAGAGCGACATTCATCTGAATGACAAGGTGCTATAACCTCTCTGGGGAGGATTTTACTATCGTCAAAGAAATCTCACCTTGTCTCACCCTCCGCCATTCTCCCACCTCCCTGTGCTTGGTCTACACCCATGTGATCCTCCTGCAGTAGTCCACGCCCAGAATTTGGAAAGGACACATCTTCCCTTTACTGGCCACTTGGGAGGAGACTCTCTGCAGGGTTTTAGTGGGGGATCCGTAGGATTCTCCATATACCCTGTGCTAAAGACCTGGCCTCCTGGTCCAGATTTCACCATCTCCATTATTTTGGCCAAGCCTGCCTTTTTTTATCATTTTTTCATTTTTCCAGTCCCATTCAGTTTCTTCTGAATAAAATGTCCTTCGACCCATGAATTCTGAGGACAACATGACTTTTTCATATGACAATTTACCTTCTGATGCAAATTTTCAAAGTTTGGAAAATTGATACCGATAATAATTTCTTCTGGTAGCCCTGGAATGACGGCCACATTCATTTGGATGATTGACCCTTGAATCCCAATGGTAACTGGAGTGCGTTGATATATCTCCTCATCCCATGGACACAGATGACTCTAATAAGTTGATTTTTAAAACATTTTTTTGAAGTTATTAGATTGGTTCGTATTGCTGTCTGACAGCTTCCAGAATCAATCAATGCCTGAACCGGTATACCATTCACTAATGCACTGTCAGGTGTTTTAAATGTTTCCCCCCCTAAGAATAGATTGTTTATAGTTTCAAAGGGGGGATCTCTTTCATGCTCATCATCTAATTCTTCTTCTTCCTCGTGTTCAACCATATATCGTATCTCCATAGGTTATTCCTTCCAGTTAGAGGGGCAATGTCTGCCTAAAGGACCTACTTGTCCACAAGAAAAGCATAGATTATTTGATATTTGTGGGCTTCGAATTTCTTCCACACGTGGACTCCCTTTACTTTTCATCTTAGAGTTTTTTCTTGTCTCCCCTCCTCCATCTTTAGTCGAGGGTTTAGAAATATTTCTTTGGCTTTAGACCTTTCAGTTTTATTAGAGGAAATTGGCACAACTTTAGATTCCTTCTTGACTTCCTCATTTCTATGTAAACTTCTTACATGTTTACTTGCCTCTAGAAATGTTGGGCCGTCTCTATAACTAAAGATAGATTAGGTTTATTTATTTGTAAAATAGATGTTTGTACGTACATCAGATCTGAATGAATACATTTTTCTATGGTCAGTGTTCCTCATACTTCAGTTAAGGTCTTCTTTCCCAATGATAGGGGTAGTGTATTTTAAACCCTCACAGCTAATTCTATAGGTGTTTCATCTGGATTTTGTTTTCTGTTACGCACTACTGTTTAAACCCATTCACAGTCTGTCCCACTTTCTTCAGCAAGCCCTCTTTAATCCAAGTCAAGGGAGTGGTACCATCTGGGTTAACAAGGTGATATGAGTTTTGTATTTCACCTTTGAGAAGGGTAGCCAGATAACAGGTTTGCAATTCTGGGCCGCAATTTAGCTGATGGGCTAATCTTTCAAAGTTGAGAAAAAAAAATCCCAGGTCCTCCCCTTTCTTATATGGCTGTAACATACCTGGTCTTTGCATGGATGCTATGATCCTCTCCAGCCCTTCCTGGAACCTGGTCTCAGCCTGAATCTGGTGTTCGGTTAATTTGGCTTATATTTCATTTATCGTAGCTGTGGCGACAACTTCAGATACCGATTCTCTTATGGAATTTTCTTCAAAGTCCTCCTGGGCAGGAGGTAAAGTACTCATCACTAATTTCTGGATATTATGTCTACTTCAATAGGTTCTTCAAACACCACTGTTCCTGATCTCTCAGGGTCTTTGTCCCTGCTAATTTCAATATCAGGAGGAGTCATAGAAAGGGAGGAGGAAACACACATTTGGTGTAATAATACCAAAGAAAATCTCCTATAGGATTTTAAATGATAATATGATACTCTTTTATTATTTATTAGACAGGGGCTTCTGACAGAAAAACTATTTTGATGATCTAGGAGAAAAGGTTTTGTTACAACTATCTGTTGTTTTAACTGTAAGATAATATCCCCAGTTCATACATGCACTACAAGTTCTTCTTCCTCTGTACAATAAATTATTATTTTTATCCAGAAATCGTATTCCCACACTGATGAGTGTGTTCCTAGTTTGTATCAAGCACTTTAAATCCCACTATGACACCATATATGAGGGGTCAGTAATGTGAGACTCACGACTGTATTGAGTTTTCTCAGGATTTGCCATTTTATAACACACACAATTATGACAGAAATCCTAACTAAACCTACTCTGCCAGGGGATTCCCTACCTATTCTAATATCTATGGGAAAACCTCCTAGCATTCACAAAACTATCCCTCACACTAAACAACATAAACATTTAACGCAGCATAAATATTGATTGATTGTTTGTTTATTTGTATAGCGCCTAGACACATAGTGTTTCAAAGTTCTTCAAGGAAGGAGGGAACATGGAAGAAATACACAAACATTCTTACAAGTCCTTGAAACAGTACAGAATGTGAAAAATGTACTATCAAATCATAACAAATAGTACAAGTGCATAGAACAATAAGGGAGCGAAGAGGGGGGGAAGGAGGGAGACAAACTAGCAGTAGCATTACTATGCCTGACGAAATTGTTGCAGTGCAATAGTGACATGGGGAGGGGGTGGGAGGAGGGTTGGGAGAGGAGGGGAAGGAAGGGGTGAGGAGAGGAAAAAAACAAGTGACTATCTATTTCAGGTCAATGACTATCCAGATAGTGTTGTGGCGGGAGGGAGAGGAGAGAACATAAGGGAAAGGGGGGGACAGACAAGCTGTTATCAATGGTCAAGTGACCAGTGATAAGAGTAAGTGCTTACGGAAGTAAGAGGTATAGGGTAGGGGTGAGGGAGTGGAAGACGGCTGCAAAGACAGGTACTACAAATTAATATGCCTGACGGCAATTGGGGTAGTGCCAGAAAATGACCGACGGACATGAGGGAGGGGAGGTGAGGAGGGGAGGGAGTGGGTAGTGGAGAGGGGGAGAGAAGGAGGGGGGGCATAGGGCGTAGGGGCAGGAAGAAAGAGAGGAAGGGAGAGAGAGGGAAGAGAGCAATGGCAAGGGGCAGAAGGGAGGAAGAGGAAAAAGTGAGGAGGAAGACAGGGGGACAGTGTAGGAGAGCAGGGAAGACAAGTGGACACTGGCGGGGGCAGGGGAGAACACTCAAGGGGGACAATTCAGACACTCACAGGGGGAATTAGGGGCACACAGACACTCACGGGGGCATTGGGGAACACAGACACTCATGGGGCAATTCGAGGCACACAGATACTCACAGGGGGCATAGGGGGCACACGAACACTCACAGGGGCAATAGGGGGCACACAGACACTCACAGGGGCAATTGGGGCACACAGACACTCACGGGGGACATAGGGGGCACACAGACACTCACAGGGGCATAGGGGGCACACAGAAAATCACGGGGGGCAATTGTGGGCTCACAGACACTCACGGGGGACATAGGGGGCACACAGACACTCATGGGGCAATTGGGGGCACATAGACACTCACAGGGGGCAATTGGGGGCACACAGACACTCACGGGGTTGCATAGGGGGCACACAGACACTCATGGGGCAATTGGGGGCACACAGAGACTCATGGGGGCAATTGGGGGCACACAGAAGCTCACGGGGTCAATTGGGGGCATACAGACACTCACAGGGGCATAGGTGGCACACAAACACTCACAGGGGGCATAGGGAGCACACAGACACTCACATGGGCAATTGGGGGCACACAGACACTCATGGGGGTATGGGGCACACAGACACTCACAGGGCAATTGAGGGCTCATAGACACTCACAGGGGCAATTGGGTGCAACAGACACTCACAGTGGGGATAGGGGGCACACAGACACGGGGCAATTGGGGGCGCACAGTCACTCACGGGGGGTAAAACAAGGTTGCTTGCCAAAAACGGAGTTGATTCACGCAATACGTTGAGAAGCCTTACCCCCAGCTATGCGCATTTTGTTGTCAGTCCAGGTGCGATGGAGGGGCTGGGGGTCAGACGGAAGAAGGCACCGTCCAGGCAGAGATGTAGAGGGGAAAAAGCAGAATGGAGGCAGGGCCCATAAGTGGGCCTTCAATGCTGTGGCCGGCTCCCGCCTCCCTATTGCTGCCATTGGCTTAAGGGGCCAAGGCAACCAATGGGAAAGGAGACAGGGGCTGGCCCACGACAAGAACAAAACATTTGGCAAAGAAACTCGGAACACAGCCTTCTTGGAGTGGTCTCACAGCAATGGTGGCACAGCACAATTTCAGTATTAAAATAGAAAGGTCCAAGTGCAAGTGACGAAACACACCATGCTGGTCACACCAGCCAACACAGGCCCAGCAGAATAAAATTAGCAGTTCCAGGCATAAACAAGGTTGCACGCCAAAAACGGAGTTCGTTCACGCAATATGTTCAGGAGACTTACCCCCAGCTATGCGCATCTTGTTGTCAGTCCAGAAGCAATGGAGGGGCTGGGGGGCAGAGGGAAGAAGGCACCGTCCAGGCAGAGATGTAAAGGGGAAAGATGAAACATAAAAATACAACATAAATAAAAGGTTACCAAACACCTAGTGTCTTGGATGACTTCTTGTAGTACTGGGAAGGACCTACTCCCCAGGAATGTCCCAAAGTCAATTTCCTCCAAGGGAAAAAAGGCTTAACCAAATTCTTGAAAAGTTCCAAAGAATTAACCAAAGTCTTGAAATGTTCCAAAGAAACAAGAGTTCACACCAATAAAATCCCCTGGCAAAAGTCTCTTCTTTGCTTGGTGAAAAAATTATTCTACAGTTCCACAAAGAAAATAACAGCAACAATGGATTTTCCTTAATGAATTCCTTCCAGGAAAGAACTGATGAAGTTGACGACAAAAGCATGGGCGTAATTTTAGGGGGGGACAGGGGTGTTTGTCCCCCCCAACTTTCATGGCACACGATTTTGTCCCAATTCATTTGAATGGGGCATTATTTTTTTTCAGATGACATGTCCCCCCCAACATTTTCAGCAACGTTACTCCACTGGACAAAAGTACCTCTTCCACTTTGACAACAATTTCTCTGCTATTAACTTCTGTGGTCTCTTATATACAGAGTTTGTCAGGATACCTTTGCTTGAGGTTTGCTCCTCTCTCAGCAACTTCGTTCTGCAATAGAACTGTGAGTGCAAGTTCCCTTGCTGCACAGTTAGTTTCAGCGTCAACATTTCTGACAAATATTGACAGCCATAGTCCTGCGACTGCTACTACAACCTCTGAGATTAGGTCATTTGCTGCTACAACTGGAACTTCAAGGGTAGGCAATTTCTACAAGACATCTTCTGCCTCCACAGGTTGGCAAGGCACCCTTTTTTTCTATGCCTTAAGAAAGGGCAGCCCATTTCCCTGTCTTGCAGCTACCATAACATCTGCTGTCATGTAGATATGCAAACAATTTTTGTTAACAAGTACCCAGCTCCCTTCCACAGCATTGTATACACCTTTTCTTCAATGGTTACCCCACATCTGTTGTGCCACTCTTCCAGCTTTGGATGAAGATTCTTGGGTAGCAATGTATTCAACAACTTCAGAACACTAGTGTACAGTTCTTACATGCACTCGATTTATTCTTATAGCGTTCACTCAATGGCCTTGTGTAATACTTGTTCTGGCTTTAGCTTCAAATACTTCTACAACTTCTGCGTCAGCCTTCAATGTGTTGCAAGATGTGGACCTTCTATTGAAAACAGAATTAGGTACACATGATTTCGTTTCACTCTTGAACTTCCACTTCAAAGAGAAATGCGTTCCCACCTTTTGATCAGCAATCAGCCTCTAATGTATCGGGAAACATTGCCTCATGCGCATGGCCCTTTTAAACAATACTTGCAACTCTTTGGGAAAGTCAGTTTAACTTCAATTAGTACCCGCCGAGGGTCAACAAAATTGAAACAAACATTCTGATTGGCCCTCGCCAGGTCCATACCTCGCTGGGAATCACTCGTCCTGGATTCCATTCCTTTGACCCGGGCAAGGGCGTGGCAGCCCCCTAGCCAATGAAGAGGCTCGAAACGGGGCCATCCCCACTCTGAGCCTCCACACGGCTGGATGCTGCCCTTCTCTCCCACCGGGGATTCAGGTAATTTTTTTTCCTTCCCCCAAACCCCCACAAACAATCCCATCCCCCCCCCTCCAAACCCCACCTACCTTCTTATCTGTCATTTTCGGGAGCGAACACGCTGGGAACACTTCTGTTCCCAGCGTATCCGCTCCCAATGGCTACCATGGACATTGAAAATGGACTCTGTTTTCCCTTCCCCGGTGGCCATTTGCTTTGACCTTTTTTTGTTTTAGTTCCAAAACGCTGCAGCGTTTCGGGACAGAAAAAGATTGCTTTTAGTACACCGGACTTGTGGGCCGGGGTACTAATAGCAATATGCCCCTTGCCGCAGGGCCATTACTGAGTCAGCTAATGCCCCGGGGCCTTTGTTAAGGCCCACACTTCGCTCAGGCCTGTAGCTATGGGCCCCGGGGGAATCACCTGATTCGGTAATGGCCCGTGGCTCGGGGTATATTGCTTAATTGAGCTACCTGCACCGTTCTCTGTGTTAACCGGAGCCATGCAACCGCTCTGCAACAAAGTAATGATGATGTTAGGGAAAAGAAAGGTTTTAATCCAAGCAAGCATTTCACATAAGTGTATGTTACTTTCCCATTGATAAAATGACTTCCCACTTCAGTGGTTAACTTCTACTCGATTATATGTTAGCATGAGTGCATTAAAAAGCTGGCTACAGTTACCGGCAAGGTAATTCTGCTGTTCAGGAGTACAGAGCTTCCTTTTCTGACTCCCTATTACAACGACTGCTGGCTGCTTCTGATTTCCGACTTTGTTTCTTCTTCTGCTACTACTGCTGACACTCTTGGGATCCACACCCCTCTGCTGCACTGATGTCTCTGATCTGATCCATCCTCATCAAGGGAGAGTCTCCTACTCTCCAGTTTCCCTCGGCTTGCTTCTGTGCACTGGCCTTGGGAACATCTGCAACTTCAGCTCTGCATTCACTGCAGTTAGGCACACCTGGAAAGACTGCATGTTGCTTCCAGTTCCTTACAGTGCTGCCACAGCTACACAGGGTTTGTGAGCACATGACCAGCTCAGAGTCTGCAGGTGAAATCTGCCTCCTCTCTAATCTGCCATCCTTGTTGTGGTCACACTTCCTTGTGAACTGCTGGCTATGTGCTCTGCATCTTCTGCTTCTTCTGCTGACCTTCCATCTCCTGCCCCAGCTTCTTTATACTGTTCAACCCTGCTGTAGCCTTGTATGCCCCTCAGGTGGACTAATCAGGTTCAGGTACATGCCCTTATGATTACTGGCCTAACCTTGGCTAGAGTCATTAGGCTTGCCTGCCTGACCTGTACTCCTGTATGCCTCTTCAGCCCATTTCTTCTTCACAGTCCCTGAGGGATTCTGCGTCTTGTAGTTTCATTTAGGAACATTTGCTGTCTCCAATTCTTGGAAAGGTTTTACAATGGATGTTCTGCCCCATATTTTACTAAGAGAGGAATTATATGGGTTAGCCCTTTAAGAGACATAAGGGACAGAAAAAGTCACATGTTCAATGTTCCTATTGAAATACCTTTCCTATTATGAGGATACAGGGTTTTAAGTGTCTAAAAGAATGGTTCTGGAAAGTTAACAACTTTATACCTTGTTAGCCCGGATTTTATTGGTTTGCTTTTAATCCTAGATTGACATTCATCCCTTACTCAGGTGGTCAGAGCACAGCCATCGCCTTTGGATCTAGACCCTGGGGGTGGACAAGTGTGGGAGGATCGCCTGGGTGAGGGGGTCCTCAGGGAGTGAGGGAGGAACGCCCGATGGCGAGACATGATATCCCCCCTTTTCATATACGACTGTACCATCCTATTTTAGGACCACACCCCCTCCCCTTTCCAACACAAAACCTTAGGTGAGGAAGAGGAGGCCTGAGGCTAAAAAGAGTACCACCCATGTAATACATTGGACATGTCCCACTAATAAGATCAGGCAGGGTTAGGCACTTGTGCTTAATAACATACTCATGGTACCTATTAGCTCTCCCCACATGGTTGGAAGGTGGAACGCTGAGACACACTCTGAGCAAGGCGTTGCATGAGAAGGAGCAAGGCGATGTTCTTCCAGGGCTATGGCAAATCAGGCAGAGCAGAGCGACAAGCCGAGGAACGGAACCGAGGTACGGAGAAACCTTGGACATCCCGGCAAGAGACTGTTACCTCCGAAGGGCCTTCAAGGTTGTGCAAGAAAGCCCAGCCAGAGAGAAGAGACAAACTTTTTTTGTGTTTCAAGAATACCATCCACCCTTTCGGGTGAATGGCAGAGTTGAGGGAGTGTAGCAGCAGTTGTGGTATCAGCCTTGTCTTCAGGATCAAAGCTACAAAAGACGAAAATGAATTAACAAAGCAGGTTAGTTAATGAAAGCAATGAATGTCCCGTGTGTGTTACATATAACTTGACAGCAACAGTATCCGATGAATGAAGGTTGCGCGTGTTCCGATAAGATGCGAGAGAAAGCAAAGCATTGTAAAGAACTGTAAATTAAAGATACGAAAGAGGATTGCCCAATCGAAAGTCTCTGTGAAATGTCTGATGCCGTACAAGTGGCAGGAAGAGAAAGAATCTGTATTCAAGATTTGAACTGTTCTTAGGTTTGATTCTGGAAGAGGGAAACCTGGATGTGAGTTGTTAGGTTTGATCCCGGCAGAGGTAAACCTGGATGTGAGAGATGTATTTGAACTGTTAGGTTTGATCCCATCAGAGGGAAACCTGGATGTGAGAGCTATCTTTGAACTTTGAAATAAGTACTGTGCTCAAAACTACATTTACCAAGAGGCCTTGGTGTAGGAGAGAAAAAGTTACGTTTGAGGAAAGAAGGTCAAAGTGGTGATGCCGAGGTAATAGCAAAAGCCTTTTGGTTTCGAAAGTCTTTGAAAGTGGAAGGAAAGTGAAAGGAGGCTTGAGCCCGACGGAGGGATGTCTGTGAAGGTGTGTTTAAAGCTTGGGGAAGGGAACCCCCACAAATTGTGATTGAAAGGTTTGAGCCCAGCGGAGGGAAACCTGTACTGAATTGTGGTAACCAGAAGGAAACAAACTTTTGTTAAACTGTATTACAAGTTAAAATGTGACCTGGGCTGGAGTGAGAGAAAGCTGAGAGGTACAGCAGATAAACTAGTGACTTTTTGTTGAAAGCCAAGTGGGCCATGGTCCACAAAATAAACTGCATCATTGTGTCAGAAGCCAGAGTGTGTTGCAAGGTCCAAGTATGTTACCTTACCCTGTGCTACAAAATGTGGGGAAGGGAGTTTTGGTTTATAGTCATTGCATCAAATTCTTTACATCTAATACCTTTCCATCTAAAGCATTTGCATCGAAAAAGTTAGCATCAAATGTATTTTTTTTCGATGCAAATGCATTCGATGAAAAGGTATTAGATGCAAAGACTAGATACCCAGTTTACTCAGCCATACTGGCATTTCTTTTGAACACTGATTTTCCTTTTTACATTACACATTCCCTTTACAGATGTATTGTATTAGAAAGAAACAGACATTGGGTTTACTAGTATAAGCCATTTTATTTTAACGAAGGACTGTCTAGAACTGTATGTTCTTTTTGTCTGATGGACAAGCATACTCCCATCTTAGTTATAGGGCAACATAGGAGTTTTCCAACCCCTTTTAACAGCTCTTATGTCAGTGTCTACTTGTGATACCATGCCTCTCTCAGCGGAGTATTTTACTATCGTCCAATAAATCATACCATGTCTCACCCTGCAACATTCCCTCACCTCCCTGTGCCTGATCTCCACCCAGGTGATCCTGCAGTAGTAGCGTCTGTTGTTTCATGGACACCTGGGAGCAGACTCTAGGCAGGGTTATAGTGGGGGTTCCACAGGATTCTCCATACACACAACAAAACTTGTATTTGGTTTTTGGTTCTGACCAAAATACTATCATGTAGGGGAACAATGTGTTTTTTGGCAAGAGATTGATACTTGCCTGCAGCTTGAGGAGTAGCCTGTACAGGGATTCTTTAATGAGGAGAGAAGGGAGTGACTGTCAATTTGGGAGACTTGGACCGGATTTGGGTGCTCGCATCATGTCTTGCCGATACAATTCTGAGTCCATCTATGATGAGGTGGTGGGGTTAGCAGACAAATCAAGACTCAGGTTTCAAGTTATCACCTCTTTATTTCACACAAGAAAGTTTATAAAAATGCCCTTTATGTAGTGGGAAACTCAGGAAAGGGTTACCAGCACAAATAGTGTCAAGATGTAAAGAAAACTGAATGGGTACATCAAGGGTTCATATTCAAAGGCTAATGGACAAGTCCCATTTCATAAAGCCCTAGTAGAACCTAAAGTTTGTGTCCTACAATTCTCCATTGCAGAGCTTTCAGCTTTCCATTAATTCACTCTGGTTGCTTCCTTGCATCCGTAGATTGCCTTCCAAGGGTCTTGAAGGTTGTTGTACCACAAGCCTAGAAAGAATGTGTTAATCTTCTGGGTTTTAGCAGCTACATTGGAGCCTGGCCAGCAGGAATTTCTCCTTCCCTGTGTGACTACTTTTCAGGCTGAAATTATTATCACCTACCAGCCAATGGTCACTATGCTGAGCTTGAATATGTCACAACTTCTTTTTCTTTGCTTCTCTACTTCTTTGGATCACTGGCACACGACAGAATCTGCATGATAGCCCCGAGCTAACTATCAAAAGATCCTATCTCCTCTGGGCAATCATAGGATCCTAGGATATTACTAGTTTCTGTGTTATAGTCCCATGCTGGATAATGGTAATGACCCTGTTTTTGATGTTCTCTGCCATTGACCGTGGTTTGGGTAAGAGCCCCCAGCAGGTTAGCTGCAACATATTTCCCACACTTCTTGTTTCCTCTCAGGTACTGAGCTATAGCACCATGTAAGCTATGCAGCCTTGCTTGCAACACAACCCCTACATTTTCTTCCACTCCTCTCTGGACCGCTGTATCAACTTGCTTGCACTTATGTTTTCTTTGTATTTTTCTGCATACTCTGCAGTCTTTGTAGGCAGGTTTTCTAATGCAAATTATTGGTTGGGTCATTATCCTAATTCCTGCTGGGTCTCCATTTGGTCTGAAACCCTTTATCATGACTACTCACCTTGTATTTCACCTTCACTTCTCATTATTCTTGTGTGTTTCAAGTTCTCCACTTGCTCATGTTTCCTGAATATTTGGAACACTCTGGGACCTTGAGCTGATGCTTACATATGGTCCACACCATTATAAGGTGTAGAATATCTGTCATGCAACCCACACGACTCTGCAAATCCTTCCATTTCTATGTCGTTGAACTGTCATTTCTGTATGCATGTGATGCTTGGAAACTCCCTAGTGATCCCTGGGATATGTCATCTCCCATGCAGCAGGAACCCTAACATCACAGCTACCGCCGGAGTGGTCCTGCTGCAGCACCTGCATGTGTAATGCAATCAACCCAACGCCACATCAGCCTCCTCTGTGACCTTTTTTGCTTATCGTGCCACGTGGAGTGTTGCCTCTGTGGTCCCACCGCTGCACAGAAGCTCTGCTATCATAGCACAGCATTTTTAAGGTGCTCGCCGCCATTCCATATGTGTATTGGAGGCTCGTCCCATTTTTGTTTACCTGGTTGCCAAGCAACCACATTTGTGACGACGCAGACAAAAACCTTCTTTAGCCTATTACAATCCTAGTAAAAAGCCCTTTCCCAAGCCTGTCAGAGCCGCGCGAACGGGTGAACCGGCTCAGAGACGCTGACCCAATCCCCTCCACCAGTTACTACCATCGCAAGCACCCGAACTACCTCTTGCAAAACAGCAGCCTCATCAATCGAACACTGCCCATTAAGTCTGCTAAAGAGATCCTGCATCTGCTTATACAGCAGTAAGACTGGTAATATATTGCAGTTATTGTGATTATATTGTGTATTCTAACCATCAACCTAATTCCCTGCTCGAACATTCCATCATCCGTGCACCTTCCCTCAATCCCTGCCACCGTGGTCGCATATAATGGTTTAACGACCCTACGAGCCCCCACTCACCACTGCCTCGAACACCTGAGCCCATAACCTGCTCAGCCTTCTCCACTATCCAACCCACATCCCTAGCGAACTTATTCGACCAGTACTCAGCTGCATGCAACCTCTGGTGAGCTTTTCGGCCCGCGTGATTCTTATGCCAAACCTTGTTGATCACCCATATGCCACTTATGTATGCTGCGCTCACTTCTCCTAATTGATACCTGTTGTAACATGGCGTGCTCTATCTATAAGACTATGTAACTATCACCTAATTGCAATCCATACTACCGTAAGCACCTTGCATCTTGCAGCACATGCTATTGTGCACCATGTGGACAGTTGCATGCAGAGACTCGCATCCCGTTATTGTATTCCATGTGGATAGTCATATCTTTCTAGGCCCATATCCTGCCATTCCACTTATGCTGATCTATATCACAAAATGTGCCCCGCTCGGACAGTTGCATCCTGATACTGTGCTCCATGCGAACAGATGCATCTTGCCTAGGCCCATATCCTGCCTTTCTACTTTCTGCCAATCTGTATTACAAAATGTGCTCCGTTCGGACAGTTGCATCTTGATACTGTGTTCCATGCGAACAGCAGCATCCTGGCTAGGCCCATATCATGCCACTCTACCTTTTGCCAATCTGTATTACAAAATGTGCTCCGTTCGGACAGTGGCATCATGATACTGTGTTCCATGCGAAAAGCCACTTCTTGCCTCGGCCCATATCCTGCCATTCTATTTTTGCCAATCTATAATACAATTTTCTCCATGCGGACAGTTGCCTCTTGTTGTGCTACATGCGGACAGTCCCACTCTGCCTAGGCCTATATCCTGCCACCTTATTTCTACTTGTATGCCAAGCCAACACTCACTAGCCATTTTAGCTCATGCCTAATTGCATTTCTTGTAAGTAACCTGTGTCTGGCACATGCGCTACTATGCTCTATGCAAATAGTCAAACACGGCCCATATCATCCAAGAACAACTAACCTTGCCTAGGCACAATGCTAGCCCTTCCTTGCAGAAGTGGTCTCTATGGTCCTACCCCACCCTAACCATACCAACCCTCCTGCTCTTACAAGCCATAGCCTTAAGCCCTTGTAAGAAGGAGCTTGCCTCAAGCACAATACCAGACCATGCCTCACCCATCAAGAGTACTGTCTCATTATCTATGGTGACTGCCCTTCCTTGCCATGATACCATAGCACCCACACAGTTTTTGCCCCTGTTAATCAATCAACATCACAATACCCCTACACCAATATCTGACTCTAAAACCGTCTCACCAGCCTTATGGATCCAACACAATGCCTCCAGACCCACGCCAAATGAACTGTGCACTGTAACCACTAGAAACCTCAGACTAGGGTCTAGACTGAAGTTAAGATACCACATTAACACCAAACCATTAACCAAACCTAAATCCATAACCAATAACACGCTGAAACCAGACAAGACTACCACAAACCTTAGCTCCTCCCCCTCTACTAAAACCTTAAAGAAGACCAACAACAAAACTACTCCAATCAAAGAAGCATTAATCATTGCTAGATCATTGATAGAACTAACTTTAGATGTGGCTGACCTCATCACCGCCAACCAACTTGACTTTCTAGCCATTACAGAAACCTGGCTTCATGCCGCAGCAGGCCCATCACTCGCCCTGGCCATTCCAAACAAATATACAACTACCAGACTCGACAGAGAAGCATCCAAAGATGGCGGCATCGCTATTATCAGTAAGACTGCCCTAGGATTGAGAGCCCTACCTCACCACCCACTCCCATCTGCGGAACTTCTCTCTTTAAAACTTCCTCTCTCAGCCTCTCGCACACTTAAGATCCATCTGGTCTACAGACCACCTGGACCTACATCCTCGTTTGAAGATGACATTCTACAACTCCTTGCCACCGACACTAAACCCAGCTCCCGAATTCTACTTCTGGGCGACTTCAATCTTGGTTACCTTGACACCAATGACACAGCTGCCACTTCCCTAGCCAACTCCATCTCAGAACTAGGATTCTCCAACCGCATCACCAAACCCTCCCATAACAAAGGCAGAATCCTTGATTTGATTGCAGACTATAATTGTGAAACCAACATCATCTCCAACGCACCCTGTGCTTGGACACAACATCACTACATAATGTTCACCATTCATTCCTGTACGCAACCTAACATGGGCAAAGCCATAGCCCTTGCAGCACTAATGAGAAACAACAAGAAGATTACATTCAAATATATACTCCCTCTCCTACAACCTATTTTAAAGTATTCAAACACTGATACGGACCCAGCCACCTTTGTGAACCTTTACAACCAGACGCTCCAGAGAGTCAATAATACCAGCACTCCCCTAAAATTAAGGAAAGCTAATTATTAAGGCGCACCTTAATAATTGGTTCACCCTAGCTGTAAAAATCCAATGTGATAACAACAGAAAGGTTGAAACAGACTGGAAAAATCACCCTTCTTCCTCCAACAGAGAAACCTTCCTAAAATATGTGAAGTAATATAAGCAGGCCATTTTACAAACTAAAAGAATAACCACAGAATAACAAATGCTAAATCTGGCACCAAAGAATAATTCGAAATCCTTAGAGAGCTAGAATAGTCCATCCCACCTATTGACACATGCACTAAAGATAAAACCTGGTGCTCGAAAATACAAGCAGAACCTCTAGACACAATTGCTTCAGACTAAAATAGAAACAAAAAAACGTAGCATTAATCGTAGCACCAGCCTTCCCAAGCCCCAAAGCCTACCAGGAACACCCTGTATCCCTTTCAAATTCTCACCTTTATCCATCCTAGAAGTGGAAAACATAATCCTTGACCTTAAACCATCTCGATGCCAAGGCGACATTTGCCCAGCAACTATCATTAAAGAGGCAGCAAAAGACTTGGCACTTTCCATCATGTCCTTCAGAAATTCCTCCTTTGAAACCAGCATAGTCCCAACTAACCTAAAAGATGCTTGGGTCCTTCCACTCCTGAAAAAGTCTAACCTAGACCCGGACATCCCCACTAACTATAGGCCCATCACCACAGTTCCATTCCTTTTGAAAATTCTTGATAGGGCAGCCTACCTGCAAATACAAGCTCATCTTGAAACAAATAACCTTCTCGGCCTCAGACAATTGGGGTTCAGACCCAGACATGGAATGGAAACCGTACTTATAGACTTTAAAACACAGATCGACAAACACAAATATAAAGGCACCATAACCCTCCTCCTGCTGCTAGATTTATCAGCTGCGTTTGACCTCGTCAGCCACAAAGTCCTATGTAACCACCTCATCTCCTCAGCCCACTTCTTTGAAAAGCCACTGCCTGGATGCAATCATTTCTAGACTAAAGGACGGTGAGAATCTTCTCTCCCATACCCAGGACTGACATAACACCAGTAACCTGTGGAGTATCACAAGGGTCCTGTGTGTCACCGACACTTTATAATATATTTACCAAGCCACTGTTCGATGATCTGGATCACCTGGGTGTCACATATACAAACTATGGAGATGACACCCAGTCTCTCGAAACCATGACAAGGACTCCATATTACTCAACAAAATGTACCTCATCATTTGCATGGATGGCCACAAATGGCCTCTGCCTCAATGATGAGAAGACCAAACTATTACTGACCAGCTCCCAAGCCAACCTAAACAAATTAGACACTTCCTGTAACTCATTCACCATAGACTATATAATCATCCCAGTAACTAAAACACCAAGACACTTGGCATCTACCTTGACTCCACCCTAACCTTGATGAAACAAGTCAACACCACAGCCTCAGGTACAGCGTATACTTGTAAATTACTAAACTTGTGCAGACCTTTCCTCTCGTCAGCAAGCTGATCTACACTAGCCAGAGTGTTTATCCTGTCCAAACTGGATTACTGTAATGTCCTCTACCTATGCACCAGAAAACACAACTTAAATAAGCTACAGGTCCTCCAAAACAATGCCATCAGAGCAGCCTTTAACATACCCAGAAATCACCATATCTCTGAAACTAGACGCAACTCCCATTGGCTGTCTATCACAAGCAGAATATCGCTCAAAACACTAGTGCTTACCCAATTCAGGACCTAACTACCTGGTGTGCAAATTTGCCAAAAAGCAATCCTTCCGACTCACTAGATTAGCTCAATTGAACTGTCTTTACCCTGGGGTACAACTGACAAAAAGCTGGAGGCAGCAGCTTCCCAGTCCTTGCATCCAAATGATGGAATTTCATACCCACTGACCTAAGAATAGAACCTTCATTCACAGCATTCAGATCAAAAACTAAAAGCTGGCTCTCCTCTCAAGAATCAGGCTAGCCCTACTCAGCATCCCCCATAATTGTATATATTTCTGTATATATTATCACTGTATTACCTTTAGCCACCACTGTATTTTATGATGTAACCTGTTTTACACTCTCTCCTCCTTTTTACTGTGTGCATTGCGGATTTTGATTCCTATGTATGCACTTTACTGATGTACCCCTATTATTACTGTATGTACGGTTGCTCTCTATTCTATGTATGTAACCTTAACTTGTAACTTTGCTCCAATGTAACTGAAACAATGCGCCCAGATGCCAGATGCCTGAGGGCATGGCGCGCTATATAACTAAATAAATACAAATACATTGACTTCTGGCTTGTTCTCCTGGGCTTGCTCTGCATTTATGCTGTCACTGTCACAGCCTTGTCCACCTATGTGTACAATGTTCACCTAGTGTCCGTGGTCTTAGGTAAAGGGGTTATGTGCCATACGTCACAAACCTAGATGGGATAGTTAGGTAAATACTCCACGTTCCATCTCCAGGGATAAGCTAGCAGAGTGAGTGGATACTCCTGAGCCCTAGGGACCCATTACCCTATCCTACTAGCTGTATACATGGCATGTCAAATGACCAACCAGAGTATTGGTAGCGAAGAGGATCAAACTCTTGACGTTGATGAAAGGGAATAGCCTTAGTTAATGGGTTTGCCAATTCCTGCCAGTGGTCTATCTTTCAATTTGTATTTATAAAAGACACCATTGCCTACGTTTACAAAATATTGGGATGGCATTGTTAGTACATTGGATGAGCCTACAGACTTCTGAAGAGCTTTATGATAATGATATGATATGATATGGCATTTGTAACGTGCCTATACACAAGTGTTTCAAGGCACAACGAGGTGGGGGGGGGGAAGGCCTTGTGGACAATGCAGAGGGTTTTGAACTTAATCCTCGCAGCCACTGGGAGCCAGTGTAGTGATTTCAGTCCAGGAGAGATACGGTCCCTGGGCTTGAGGCCAAGGACAAGTCTCGCAGTCCTGTTCTGGATGAGTTGCAAAGGGCGGAGAGTAGAGGCAGGCAGATTTAGATAGAGGCTGTTACAGTAGTCCAGCTTCGAGAGAACCAGGGCTCTAGAGACAGTGAGCTTCTGGGGGAAGGAGAGGAAAGGAAGGATACCTTTGATTCACTGATGGCTAAGAGTAGTACTTTTTATATGTTGTATTCTTTTTCTGTGTCACTTTTATCTTGCATTGTGATTATTTATTTGCTATATGAATGTTTTTTTCTCCTTTATAATGAATATAGACAAAAACGTCCTAATGACTAAACATCTAAAAAATAAAATAACATTTAAAAAAACAAAAGTGAAAGATCATTCACTGTGACAGATGGAAGGGCTATGTCCAGAAGTCTTAGCAGCAGATCCCCTTGTTGCATAATCCTATTAGGACGTATGTTTATTAATAGGTGTATTAAAATAATGAAATTGTTTATGAACAGAATCATGTTGTAAAATAGGAGGTTATCGTTTGCTAAGTTGTGTAAAATAAAATTTGACATCTTAAACAAAATAGAGTTAAGCAAGTAAGAGGTCTGAGGTCTGTATACTTAGTTTCTGTCTTATTTTCAGAATAATGGTGCAGCCCTGTCTAAATCGGTATCACCCTATTAGTGCGCAGCTGAAAATACTGCAGAGTAAATGCTGAATTTTTTACTGCGCACTTCAGTGCAATTATATGTTGGGGGGTGAGTTAGGGTAATAAATAATGTGAGGGGATTATGCAGGGGGTTGGGGTGGTCTCCCTCGAATATAATTGTGTTGAAATGTGCAAAAAGAAAAAACAATCGACATTTGTGTCTAAGATATTTGGACTTTGTTAAGTATTAAAAAAGGAGTTTCTTAAAAGGAATTAGGGTTGCGTGTTGGCACATAGCATGTGCTGTTGTAGTGTGGTGTGGGAAATCTTATATATGATTGTAAATGCTTCCCAGAGTGTTGACAGTGTAGAATATTGGTCAACTGACTTTGAAAAGCAGGAGCAGGCTTGGGAGCTAGGTTTGTATCTCTTATTTAAATGTAAACAGGTATAACCTAAAATGATCCACGCATAGTCTATAATTGAAGCGTATTATTCACATGAATGAAACACAGTAAAGGGAAGACATTGGGGGGTCATTACAAGCTGGGCTGTAAGGGATTAACAGCGCTGGTAATGGTGCCGGCGCTGTTAACCCCTTACCGCCCTATTATGAGGCTGCTCGCGGGACCCGCAAAGGGCGCTTGGTAAAACCAGGTGCCCTTAGCGGGTCCGGCTAGCAGACTAGGGAGCTAACAACGGGCCCTTTGTTAGCTCTCTCCCCATTCCCAGTGAGCCTATGGGGGTTCGAATGGGAATGGGGATGTACCGGGTCCGGGTTCCTCGAATGAGGAATTACCGGCTCCTGCAAGGTTGGAATAGCCTGGTAAAGTCCTCATTTGAGGAACCCGGACCCAGTACCAGGTACCCGGTAAGGAGGTAACCATGCCGCAAATTGCAGCATGGTTACCTCCAACCTCGTAATGACCCCCATTATTTTCTAAGCTTGGGCTAATATGTTCAGCTGAGCCCTGAGGAACCAATTAACACTTTATTCAGGATTTGGCAAAAGCGTTAGGAACATTGAGTTTGGCTTGCAAGTATCTGCTGCCAATATGAGGAAAATGATTCTGCAGATCTTCAGCATCAATGAGAATCTATCAGAGAGTCAGGCAAGCCTCTTAGGTATTCATGGTAAGGGTTATTTCTGGAAGTGTTGAACAGAAGATATATTTTTAGTTTTAATTTTTAATTTTTGCAAACATCTTTAGAAGGAATTAAGTGAATTTCATGGGGAGACACAGTTGAAGCAGGCCTTTCAAAGGCTGTGGGATTTTTTTGAGAGCAATTTCACTTTCTTTGCTATGTCCATCACCAACTTGCATGCTTATTTTCTGCTGTGGTTGCCCTATTGAATAAATGTTCACGCATGAATTGGTTTAGCACAATAGCTGACACAAGCATGTGATTAAACATTGTATTAGTGTAATTTGAAGAAAGGGGACGTATTTGGGCATGCAGAGAAACATTGCTTGCAGGGTTTTTTATGATTACTTAGGAAATGCTATAAGTGATGGAGGGATTGGTTTTGCAATGCAACAGAGCCCCTGCTTGGACATGGGAGGGATTTGCGTTGTGGCATCTCGATTAAACCTGTGCTGACCACAACTTGGCTGAGTGCAATAGCTGATACAAGCATGTGAATTTCTTTTTCAGTTACTTGCACCCTTTGAAGGATGGAGAAAAAGTGTTTGGGCCATGTTGTTAAGAAATAATACACAGTTTTAAGGGTCTTGCCGATCCCTGAGGCAGTGGCATTAGTAAAGCAACACCACCTGCCTGGACAAAGGAGGAGTTTGCACCGCTGGGGACTGACACATGGCATGCTTGAGCGCAACAACATGAGCTTGTGCATACGTTTATTCCAAAAAGCACACTTTATGGCAGCTGTACAATGCACACAGCTTTTGTCTGAGGGTATTGCGCTGTTAGGGAGAGTTCTCTATTTAGGCTGAATTTCCTAACCTAGTGAGTCCACCCTTTTTCCACCCTGCCAAGAGTGAGACTCTTTTTCTCCCACTCTTGGACATGAATGTGTGTAATTCCTTTGAATGTCAATGTGTTCTATAGGTTATGGGGTCTTTTACCCCATAGGGTCTCATAAGTTTTGCTATGTGTGTTACAACGCACCCTCCGTGCCGTAACACTGGGGCGTCCTAGCAGAACTCCACCATAGACTCCATACCCGGGGACTGACTACTGTCTCCCCGGGCATGTAAAGTCACCATTGGCTTTACTAGACCTAAATTTACTAACAGAACTAGTACAAACCATCCTATTGTGGACGTACTAGTAGGGGTAATTCTGTTACTCCTGGGTCTGTTGTTCGAGGGGGCACAGTCCCGTCCCCCCTCGTCGAGTTTTGGCTGGTGGCAGTGGAAACTACTTGTTATATTCGACCCCGAATATAACCCTATGGGATTCTTCCCATTGTTGGAGGTTAATACTTTTTCTCGTTAATCTCTAACATACCACCGGTTTATTTATCTTAAATAAATCTATCGGTTGGTATTTTCTGCCAGAACTCGGTTTTTAAAATGGCTTCTGTGTTCGTCTCTGTGACTCCTAAACCAAAGGTTGAGCCCTTTGTTCCACTTTTGGCGGGCCTCTACACAGAGGCCCTCCAAAGTGGTGCCATTCTGTCTGGGTACCACAGGGGGTGTGGGAGGGGGTTTAGGCACCCTGGACTGAGTTGCCTTGCCAACTCAAGTCGCACTCTGGTGTGATTGGCCCAAGTGGTGAGCCACCCCGCTCACCACTTAGCGTGTTGTGATTGATAGCTAGGCTGAATGAATGGTGGTTTTCCGCATAAAAGCAGGGCTTTTGGGACTGGATCTTGAGAAGTCGCCACAGGACCTAAGAATCCGACGAGGGTAAAGCTGAGCCGACCTGCAACGACGACACCTCCGGTGGAGCCATGCAGAACCGCCTCACCACTTCCCAACGACAGAGGAGATCTCCCCGCCGGAGAGTGTCTTCCCCTGACTGGTGGGAACAACCAGTCCCCTTTTGCTTCTTCTTCGTTCCAGGACGTAGTGGTCGAATTGCCCATGCAGAGCACCCCGGCAACCGGATAGCCACTACCCCTGTACCGCAACCAAAAGGTGGTGCCTTGTGACGGAGCACTCCGCGGCTGGTCTCTTCCCTGGTGGTGCAACAATCTTCAACTTTCCTTCGACGACAAGATCATCTCTTCTCTTGGCAAAGACCCAACGTGCATCCACCACCAGGAACAACTGACCCCGCCGGAGCTGCTCTCCACAAACAAGGTACCGTGTCCGCCTGGCTTCCCTTTCTGCCGGATAGAGTGAGGTGTCTTAATCCTCGCCTCTTCATTGGGTCGCCTCCAAGCTTTCTTAAACTTTCAGTTCTGAACAAGTCCAATCTTTCCATAACATTTGCGATAAAGACTCGAAGCGCATTTCCACTGAGACACTTTTTGGGAAATATCGCCTTGCCTCTCTCCGAGTGGGCCTGGCCTCTGAACTTTGTGATCTACAGTAGACCCTGCCTTACTTGCCTTGCATTTGTTCGTTAAAGTGTTGGTGCCGAGTTGATTTCATAACCTGCCTTTTCTCTCCCATCCTAACGAATACTAGAGTGCCATCTAGGTTAAAGCATTCACCTCTGTCTGCAAATAAGTGGTGCCGTTGAACCTAGACTTGTCGAACTATTGTTAGGGGGATTGATCTTTTTCTTATAGTAATTGTGATTGAAGTTGTTTGCCGTATTAGTGCCAGAGTGTTTTCCGTAGATGTGTTTTTATAAATAAATAACTATATATCTTTACACCGAAGCCTTGTGACGTGTTTGCTTGTCCTACTGTGTAAATTGCCCTATTTTGTATACTCCACATACTGCCTAACTCTTCTTGAGGGAAGTCTGACTGCTCAGCCACAGCTACCAAGTGAATCTGTGTGGTACAGACTGCTACCAAGTGGGTTTACTGCCAAACACCTGTAGTCCTAAACCTTTTGCAGTGGTCCCAGAGGGAACTGCACAGGTTTCCGCCTAACATGCGCCAGCAAAAAGACAACTTTGCTTGCACTGACCAGAACACATTGGTTGGATTGTTCTACACCAGCTGTGAGACATAGTTCAATTGAGACATATAAATAATGGAGAGTTGTCACAGCACAGACTTTCTCGTCCATGCAAACCAAGAAGTATTCCATACCTAAATGAACATCATGTTCCTGTATACACCCTTTCTATGCAAATGTAACTAAGCTATATGTAATCTTGTTATGATGTGCGCCCAGCTACCTAAGGGTTTCGGCGCCCTATGAATAATAAACAAACAAACAAACAAACATGTTCTAAAATCAGACACTGAAGGAAGGACACATTATGATTCAACAATACAATCTCACCAGAGTACTATAATTGACCTCCCTTTATGAGCAGTTAGTTGAAAAAAGAAAATACGTAACTATGTATTCCAGTAAGGATTGGGATCTCACCTTATACAAGGGTGAAGGATGAACCCAAATCGTGAAGAATACATTCTCCCCTGCGTCAATATTACTGCACCCTTCGGAGCTTTCCTTATCTTGGTGGTTGTGGCAGGATGATTTCTAAGTATATGCGTGTACATTGGGAGGGACACAATGGACTGGTGACCAAAAGGAAGCCACCCTATTGCACAGCATTCCAACAGTGGGTCTCCTGGAACCTTCCCAAAGCTTCAATTGTGTGACAAGAAGAGTCAAGTAAAACCAGCAGTTCAGGCACTAAAATGTATGAAATAGTCATGGCTACATTAAAGGAACTCTTTGTAAATAAAACTAACATAGGGCCTCATTACAATCCTGGCGGTCACGTAATGAAGGGTGCCGGTATGGGACCGGCACCCTTCATTATGGGAGCGCCTATTACGAGGTAAAACCAGACGTCCTTTCCGGGTCCCACGAGGGGAACAGGGAGGTAATAACGGGCCGTTATTAACATGCCCGTTATTAGCTCCCTCCACATTCCCATTGAGCCCTATGGGGGCTCAAATGGGAATGGGGAATGGTTCCTTCAAGGAGGAATTACCGGGTCCTCCAATGTTGGAACGACCCGGTTATTCCCCATTGAAGGAACCCGGTATTGGAGCCCGGTATGGAGGCAGCCATGGCGGTAATAGCACCATGGCTACCTCCATACTTGTAATGAGGCCCATAGTGTTGGAGAGGTATCATTTTTCCTATCAGAACCAAAGAAAAGCTGAGGCGGGTAGTAATTATATTGCTGCCATTAGAGGACTTCAACTACTTGCAGTCTTACAGGAATGTTCAATGATTGTCTCAGGGATCAACTAATTATGTGCACCACAGACCACAACATTCAACCTTAGCTATGGAGGGGAAAGAATCCAGGTCCAAGAGAAGCTATAGACATTGCATGTTTAGTTTAAATGGGAAGCAAATGTGTGGAAATATATCAAGGAAATGAAAAGACTGACACTGAAGTCTAAAGGGTGCTAACAGACCATAATGAAGAGGCCAAAACCAGTGTGTCATAAAAACAAGAAGTGGCATTAGCACTAAAACAGTAAGAACAGACAACTGCCAAACTCAAGGGAGAAAGTGGTGCAGGAGACACAAGAAAGTAAATATAGGAGCAAACCCAAATATGGAGGTTTTTGGTCAGAATAGCATAGACTTGAGGAACGTGAATACCTAGCACATAAACCGGAGTGCCTTGTTTGAAAAGAAAAACATAACACAAACTGATCGAAAGATACTAGCCATGGTAGCCAGATGTTCATAACGCACAAGCAGAAGACACTAACCTGAATAGGGCTGCACACGAGGGATAGGATGCTAGCATTAGGAACAGATCAATGGAACTATAGGTTTAAGCATGGTGCTGTAGGAAAATGAACACAAGTGGTAACATTGGAAAAGTGCATCTGGATGCACGTAGGTTGTATGACACACACAGCAGTGTATGCATCAGGAATGCCAGTGCCTCTGACTGTTCAGGAGGGTTGAGACTTACAAATCTTCAATGGAGTGTGTTCATCCTACACAGTTGGGTGTTGCTCTCTTTTACCATATAACCACCACTTTCCATGAATCAACATTAAACTATGAACATTTTGCTTCACTCAAGTAAGGAGGTGTTAAGATTGGAAGTACTCTTGAGGCACAGGTAGTTTAGGTAAGCAGCTTTATTACCATTCTTCAGATGACATCAAGTACAGTCTACTGGAGATAAGAAGGGAGCTAAGGGAATAGAGCCCACTGGCTCCCACCATCCAGACTACATCATGGTAACTGCCAAAGGTGGAACACTCAGGGTCTCAACCAGATTAAACATTGCAGCACTCATACGGACATTCCACTGATGACCTCACACATACAGACACCATGGGGAACAGGGACACAGCACGACGCAAGGGGAAAGCCAGGTCCTAACAAGGGGAAGACCCATCCAAATACGGAATCCTAACAGGAGGATGTTATAAGAAGGTGGGTAGTTACTTCTCCAAGGGGTGATGGACACATTCCTGGAGGGAGAGGTCCTGTGTTAAATAAGAGGGCATCATGGGGCCCCAAATTCCCTTCTAATGTGACAGTCTAACACAGGCCACACACTTGTGGGTTTAAAGGTTCTTTGGGAGATAAGTCCCTGAAAAGAGGCATTTTAATGTGGCAGAATTGCTGCATCTAGCTCAGATACATAAAGGAAGGCAACAGACAATGGAGGGCATCAGTGACTAAGGAAGTCAACACAATTAAAACATTTGTTTATTTTGTATTTGCATATTACATTTAACATAACATTTATACAAAAATAAGAAAATAAACAACAGTGTACACAAAGGGTAAAAACATTATTAGCACTCACAGTGACAGTCATACTAGTGTAAGAACATTTCAATTCAACAATCAATTTTTGTGCAACATGCCACACTGTAATCCCTGACATTACCAGGCTCACGTCATAACTTACCATCCGCTCCTGCCAAGAATCCTTTAAGATGTTGCTCTCCATATCTGCGGATATCTCCACATACCGAAAACGTACATTCACAAAATTCTGCAGAGCACTGAAAGATGTTGTATTGCCTCTGTCGGATTCTCAACATGTGCTTAAACGACATGTATCCCCTTGCTTCAATGATTTTCAGTGTGGGTAATAATTTACATTTAAATCTCATATGCTCACTCCTAATGCTAGGGCTTGGAAACTATGTTAGATGCTTTTCAAGGTGGCCCAGCTCTGGCATAAACAGCTAATATTCCAAAGCACTGGATTTAGCACATAGGACATTAGGTTTTTACGATACATAACTCTGCTTACTTGGGATCAATCACTGCTTTTAAATGGCACTATTCTTCCTTTGGGTCAATGGAAACTCTAGATGTGAGTTTAGCACATGTGTTATGATCATTGCGCATGCGCAGGTAGTCCTGTTTCAGAATGGGACTTCCCCAAGCTAGTTTAAAGAAATCTACGAGTGTAGTAGGTGTAGTCCGAAGGACCTTGGCCTACAGGGCCCTCATATGTTACCATACCCCGAATATTAATAACTACCAGTGGCACAGAGCAGGTTCAGAGGGTGCAGTCGCCCATTTCACATCTGCAGTGACAGCTAAGTCTCTGCAGCGAAAGGGCTGCCTTTGAGATATGCACCATTGTACCAAAACTATGATGATCATAAAAAGCCCATTGTTGGTGGCAGGATGAACTATAATAATAAAGCTATGCTTAAGTTATGGCATTGTACATGGGACTACTTATGATCACTACACCCACATCCAATTTGATATCACCCATGTGTCAGCTCCTGTGAGCAAAGCTCAGCTGTTAGAGGTTATGTGCATTTTGACCAGACGGGTTGAGCTGGGAAATGACAGTGCAGGAACTTGAATGGCCATTCCTCCTCTTTTATCTCTTCATGAGGACATGTAACACCCTCCACCAGGGAAAGTCACACAGTAGGCAGCTGCCCTGGCAACAGGCATCACCCATTCAAAGATAGTAACGGCACACCATGGTGCTGCACATCTAAAGGCTTTTGATTATTTTGAAAATGGAAGCATGCATGGGTTAGTGTAGCCAGAGGGAGCTCTGCACAAGTTTTGGAAACTTCTTTCATCGTGTACCTCTCTGCCTATCTTTCTCTTTCCTGACCCCACCACTTCCTGTAGCGCGAAGTACTTTGGGTGTGATGTCAGAAGGGCAACGTTCACTCATTTCAAGAGCAGGGATTGGATCCCTAAAGCAGGATAGCTTTAATCCAGTAACTTCCAGGGTTTTGCCCTTAAAGGAAAGGATCTCACACCACTTCTTTGAATCATCCTTTGCACTCCAATCCTGAAAGAACGTTTTGTTGGACCTGGCTGGGAAAGAAGTCCTTTCCAGGGATCTCCAGGTGTGAGGTTAAGGCAGGTGTTCCCAAGTAGAGGTAAACCCTGTCCCCTAACCATCCCCAGGGACCATTGGGGGGGTACTTGATGCTGACAAACAAGACATGCTTCTCTTCCAGCCACAGCGGATCCCAGAACATCACCAAATTGAACGACTCCTGCAGTTGTGTGCAAGCCTCCCCGGTCTTTAGGAGCCTGAGAACAAGTACCCATCTTGTCCCTGAGTACCTGGAGTGGGACTCGCAGAAACTTGAGAAGTGACACGCTTCTGAAGCAAGACCTGCCTCTCTGCCAGGCACAGCAGTTCCCATGATGTCACTGTGTTGAAGGACCCCTTCTGTTGAGTTCCAGTCTCCAACGTGTTAGGGAGCAGTAGAAATAGTACTTATCTCGTCCCTGAGCCGCTGGGGTGGGACTCGCAGCACCCTGAGAGCCAAGATAGCCGGGATCCCAGTGTTATTTTCCATTGAAAAACTTGGAGTCATGTTTCAAGATTCGTTTGACACATTTCAATCACCAGGACACTCTGTTGCTGCCTTTAAATGCTCCCAATCTTGGCACAGTTCCAAGAAGTCTGTTTTTGGCACTGCTGGACCACCAAGAACTACCCAAAGGTACTGCTAACTGCCTCCTTTGTCCATCCTTGTACCTTAGAGACTGACTAAGTCAAGGTAACCCCTTTTGCAATCTCAAAATATATCTGTGTTTAAACGTTGTGATCTTTTAATTACTTTTTTGTACCCCAGCCACATTATTGTTTCATCTGTTCTATCTTTGCATATTCTGTGTTCCTTCTACAGGGGTGTATTTTACAGTGTTTTCTAGAAAGTTATTATTGTACATAGTGAGCTTCATTAAAGTATATATGTTTATACAACCTTAATTGGACATTTCTTTGTTATAGACTGTCATACTTCACTGTTTTGGTTGTATTGAGCCACATTCACACCCCTTGAGAGTTTAGTCTTCCCTCTGTCCACATTACCACAAGGGGCAAAGGAGGTCTATCTCTTAACTGTGCCCGGTTTTACACTTATGATTGTGTTGGTTCTTGGTTTGTAGAATGTCCATGATCTCATCCTAGAAAGAGGCTTGGATATTATGTGCATCACGGAAACGTGGCTCAAAGACCCTGTAGGTCCCACTGGCAGTAATGCTACGCCAGAAGGATATATCCTATATAACAAAAACAGAGAGTTTGCGCAAGGTGGAGGCGTAGCAGTTATAGCAAAAGATGTGTTCCATCTTTTTAAAGCTAACTTTGACTGCAGTGGATGTGATACCATGCAATTAAAGCTGACTCATACACCTAACGACTGTCTTAACATTATTGTTGTTTACAGACCCCCCTCCCTGACCTCCGATTTTGAGAGTGAACTAGGCTTGCAGCTAAGCAAACTGGTCTCCGATAATTCATCCTCCTTGCTAGTAGGGGACATGAATAGATGGAGAGGAAACCCCGAGGACAAAGAGGCTACTACTCTGGAAAATGCCTTGCACAATTTGTCTTTTCAAATAGTATATAAGGAACCCACCACGCCACAAGGTAACCAGTTAGACTGGGTCTGCACCAATAATCTAGCCTCCTCTCAGATTAAAACGGAGCCATGTATCTGGTCTGACCACAGTTTGATGACATTGGAAATAACCCTAAACTCTCCAATCAAGCTTTTAGAGAACCCACATGTGAAAATCACAAACAGAAACTTTAAAGGAATCGGTCCTGAGCAGTTAAAACCGTGCCTGCTCCAGATCAGGGATTATTTTTTAGTAGATGACAACTGTGAAAACATGTTAGTTAAATATACCAAATCCATACAAGAGATGATCGATAAATATGCACCTCTTAAAAACAAGCTGGTTAGGATAAACAGCTATAAAGCGAAATGGTATAACAAACATATTAACTCCCTCAAACAGTTTAAATGCGCCAAAGAACGTGTATGATATGATATGATATGGTATTTGTAACGCGCCTATACACAGGTGTTTCAAGGCGCGACGAGGCAGGGAGGGGAGACAGACAACGATCCTACTAGGCCAGGTGTCATTCAGATTGCGCAAGTGCAGGGGTGGGGCAGGGGGAAAAGTGCAAGGGGAAGGGGAGGGGGGGAAGTGCAGTACAAGGTAAGTGGCGTAAAGTAATAAATAAATAAATAGGGCCAGCTGGTGGCAAGTGCGAGGTAAGTGCATAGCAAGTGCTGGGGAAGGAGGGGGGGCTGTAGGGATACAGAGACAGTCCCGCAGTGCAAAGGGGATCCAGGGCATCAGTGCAAGTGGAGAGTGGCTGGGCCCAGGACCGAGGCTGTTTAGAGTGGTCCAGTTGCAGGATCAGTGCAGTTTCAGTGAAGAATTAATTAGCTGTTCAGCAGGGGAGAGGGAGAGAGAAAGCAGAAGCAAAGAGGAAGGTTTTGAGGTGCTTCCGGAACCGGAGATGGTTCTCCTCAAGTTTCAGGGAGGCAGGAAGGCTGTTCCAGAGGGAGGCCCCTGCCGCGGAGAGAGATCTACCCCCAGCTCGATGCTTCGAGAAGCGGCTAACCCTGAGGGAATTGGAGGCGGATGAGCGAAGGGCTCAGGAAGGAAGATATTTGGGAAGAGAGAGTTGAAGGTATTTAGGACCCAGGCCCCAGAAGGCCGTGTGGACAATGCAGAGGGTTTTAAACTTCATCCTCGCAGCCACTGGGAGCCAGTGTAGAGATTTCAGTCCTGGAGAGATACGGTCCCTGGGCTTGAGGCCAAGGACAAGTCTCGCAGATCTGTTCTGGATGAGTTGCAGAGGGAGGAGAGTGGAGGCAGGCAGGTTAAGATAGAGGCTGTTACAGTAGTCCAGCTTCGAGAGAACCAGGGCTCGGGAGACAGTGAGCTTCTGGGGGAAGGAGAGGAAGGGAAGAATACCTCTGAGGAGGTGCAGCTGGTAGTGTGACCTCTTGGCGACGTCAGAAATATGAGGAGAGAAGGAGAGTGTGGAGTCGAAGATGACCCCAAGGTTTTTTGCCTTGCCGGTAGGAGCAGGGAGGGGGCCAAGGGAGGCAGGCCAGAGAGCTGCAGGGAAGGAGGGAGTGGGAGTACCGATGAGTAGAATCTCAGTCTTACTGGCATTAAGGCAGAGGTCATTGGCGGCACACCATTCTTGGATAGCAGACAGACAGTCAGAGATGAGGGAAGGAGAGGGGGAGGCTGAGGGTAGCCTGAAAATGAGCTGGGTATCGTCCGCATAGCACTGGAAATTAGGGCAGAGAGCGGCGATGTGGTGGGCAAGGAGTGCCAGATACTGGTTGAACAGCCAGGGAGAGAGATTAGATCCCTGGGGGACACCACAGGTGGAGAAGAAGATGTCGGAGAGGAAGGACCCCAGTTGGACCTGGGAGGGTCGATTTGAAAGGAAAGAGGTCAGCCACGCCAGAGCCTGACCAGTGATACCCAGGATTTCACGGAGACGGTTGAGCAGGATGGCATGGTTGACAGTGTCAAAGGCAGAGGAGAGATCGAGCAGAATGAAAACACACGGAGTGTTGGAATCGAGGTTCAAGAGCAGGTCTTCACGGATGTTCAGGAGAGCAGTTTCCGTGCTTCTGGCAGCTCTGAAGCCAGATTGATGGTCATGAAGACTACCAACAGATTCAGCATGGAGGTTAAGCTGGGAGATGGCCAGTTTATACAGGAGCTTGCCCAGGAAGGGAGTGATGGAGATAGGGCGATAGTTAGCCGGGCAGGAGGGGTCGGAGGAGGGTTTCTTGAGAAGAGGGTGCACAAGGGAGTGCTTGAGGGGGGAAGGGAAGACTCCAGAGGCGAAGGAGTGGTTGCAGAAGTCAGCCAGGGCAGGAGCCAGGGAGTCGATGTGGTCCTTGATAGTTTTGGAGGAACAGGGGTGAACCTGTTTAGACGAGACTTTCATTGATCGGACTTGTCTGGAAACCTCGTCAGCAGAGAAAGGTGGAAAGGCAGAGAAAGAGGAAGGAGGGGTGACCGCAGAAGGGCCAGAGGAAGGGCCAGGTAGGGAGGGAGGGAGGTGAAAGGAGGAGAGCGAGGACAGGATGTCCTGAGTTTTAGAGATGAAGTGAGAGGCCAGTGCAGTGCAGAGGGCCTGGGAGGGGACAGAAGAGGTAGAGACTGCAACAGGGTTGGCCAGCTCCTTGCAGATTTTAAAGAGTTCGGCGGAGTTGTTTGATGCCGCAGAGATGCGGGCTTGGATAAGGGCTCTCTTCTTGGTGAGAACGGAGAGCCGGTACTGCCTTTGGAGCAGGCGGCAGGCCAGTTTGTCAGAGGATGAACATGAAGCACGCCATTTCCTCTCTGCAACCCTGCACTTGCGTTTTAGGGTGGCGAGATCCAAGTCATACCAGGAGTTACATTTGGCTTTGGGCTTCAGGCGGATTCTCATGACGGGGGCAAGGATATCAAGAGTAACAGATATAGTAGAGTGGAGCATGGAGAGGGCTGTGTCAGGGTGGGAGTCAGCCGAAGGGGCAAGGGGGGGGGCGAGAAGGTAGCAGCGAAAGCCTCAACTGACACATGCTTCATGGGTCGGATGACCGAGAAGGTGGGTGGCAGTGAAGAGGGTGGCTTTGCCTGTGGGGTAGGCAGGGTGAGGTGGGAGGATAGGAGAAAGTGATCACTCCAGGAGAGAGGAGTGGAGAGAGGGACGGAGAGGGGAAGGTCAGAAGAGATCAGAGCATCAAGAGTGTGCCCAGCAGAGTGAGTAGGCCCAGATGGGAGAATAGAGATTGAGAGAGAGTCGCAGAGGCCACGAAAGAGACCAGTGGGGGGACTGGAGGCATCAAGGTGGATGTTAAAGTCGCCAAGAAGGAGGAGTTGAGTGGTTGAGGACAGGAGTGCGGAGGAGAGGTCAGCCCACTCAGAGAGGAAGGAGGAAATTTGACCAGGTGGCCGATAGATAGTAGCCACGGTAAGGGAATGGCTAGGAGAGAGAGAGTCGGCAGACAAGACATTCAAAAGAGGAGTAGGTCTGCGTAGGAGTGACAGTGGCAGGAATCCACTCAGGGAAGATAAGGGCAACACCCCCCCCTGCACGGTTGGGCCTGGGCATGGAGAGGATCTTGTAACCGTCAGGTAGGAGTGTGTCAAAGCAGGTGGCAGAGCTGGCTGTGAACCATGTCTCAGTGAGACAAAGGACGTCGAGGTCCAGTTCCTCAAGAAGGTGACAGATATTGGAGGAGTGCTTGATGGCAGAGCGAGTGTTTAGTGTGGCAATGTGGAGAAGGCTGCCATCCTTGAAGAACTTCCGGGGAGGGGTACAGATCAGAGGTACGCCCTGCGGAGGTATTAAAGAAGGAGGTGAAGAAGGAGCACGAGAGGGGGCAGGGAGGGAGGGTAGAGGCAAGGTAGCCAAGGATAGAGGAGGGGGGACAGCAGGAGAGGAGAGGAAGTTGATGAGGTGTGGGAGGCGTCTATCGAAGAGGTGAAGGTTGGCCTGAGGGCCTTGGACCAAGACGGTCCCATTAGCGTAGACATTAATGATGGCCTTAGAGGAGCGGAAGGGGGCCAAGAGGACATCCCAACGGGTGCCACCATTAATGGGAGAGGAGGAGAAAGGAGAGAGCACAGAGACCATATGAAGGGTCCATAGGTCAGGCGAAGGCACGAAAAAGAGGATGTCAGTGAGAGTATGGCATAAGACCCACACTCAGGCGGATAGAGAGAACTGGAAAAGTGCCGACCAAGTGTACCGGAAGGCAATTAGAGAGGCAAAGTCCAATTACTACAACATGGAAATTGAGGCAGCCCCAAACTCGACAAAAAAACTCTTTGATATTCTTAAAGACATAGAAAAGCCCAAAATCCTCTCCCCTCCTCACATCCCCACTAAAGAGGATTGTGAAAGGGTTCAAGCGGGTTTTGCCGCCAAAATAACCAAAGCCAGGAACAATATAATCCTGGCTAGAGACAACATCAGTTTGGAGCCCCCCCGACGAGAAAGAACCCCTATCCGTAGAAAAGGAAAGTTTCATCATCATCATCATCAAACACCTTTATTCGGCCCAAAAAAAGGCCATCAAAGTACATCCTGCAAAAAAACAATTCTAGAAATAAAGATACAAATCAAAAACAGAGTTACAGGAAAACAACATTAAGGAAAAACACAAGGCCGTTCGAACATGCCACCCCCTTCAAAGGAGACCCTAAACAGTTCTTTGAGACAATGGTCTAAACCCACCATCCCCTTACTTCAACCAGTTCCCAAGGCGCCTCTGGCCCAAGGTGGTCAGATTTGCCCCTGAGAGGGGGCTGTTGTTAGACAAAACCCCAGTGTTTACTCTGGCGGATCTGGGAGGGGTAGCAAAGTTTAGAAAAGGGTGCATGCTGATTGAAATCCCCCTCAAGGCTAGATGGCCTGCCCGCCCCCAACCTTCCAAAACCCGGTTAGCTGTACCATGGTCCCAAAAAGAGAGTTTAATACTATCCAAGGTGTTCTTATCCATACTTGGAATTCTGCAACAGCCCACCAAAGCTTCTCTACGTACAAACGGGCAACCTTCAGAAGTGTTCAGCCAAAATAGACATTTTTTAAGTAGGGCGTCCTTTGGTTATGACTTGTTTACTTCCAATTTGGGCACCCCCTGTAGGAAGACAATAGGGCGTTTGAGCTTTCCATGTACAGAGGGATTGTGCTGGCCCCCAGACTTCCGCAAGCCCTGGTCTTTGGACTCAATACCCACAGAGCCCAAGATGGCAGAGGACTGAGCCACCAATGGCAGAGACCTTATACTAAAGTTGGAGACCCTGCTACTCTCCTTGGTAATTACATGGGGAACACAGGGCCCGTTGTTGGAGAGCGATTCCCCTAGTGCCAGGTTAAGGGGGACGACAGTCCCTTTGAGGGTGGTCAGAACTGGGTGGAAACTTTCCACCGGACTTTCCAGGGATGAGATCTTGTGCCCCAAGGCAGCTGAAGCGGGCACCAAGGGCTCCTTCTGGGCAATTCCACCACCTTTCAGTTGGGCCTCTAGTACAGATAGTAAGAGATCCTTGATGATGGCCAGTTCCGCCAGAACTTGGTTACACCCACACCCCCTATATAACAGAGCCTCCTCTGGGAGTCGGGCGATGGACATGTTACACTCATGGTTACTGGCGACAGTTGGTTGCTTGATGGTCTCGACCATCCGGGGTGGGGTCAAACGGGGGGACGGACTAGCCCCAGAGCTTGTAGATGAGAGAACATCACTCCATGAACTGTCATGGGAGCTGGAGAAAAGTTTGCCCTTTTGGACAAGTTGTTCCAGTCTGTCCCCTACAGCCAGGAGAGATGACGCAAGTGCTGAGGGGGTTCCATGGAAGAGAGGTTCGATGGGTGTGGCTGTGGTCAGGCCCGGAGCCGAGCTTTGGGACACGGAAGGGCTTGGTTCTGGCTTGCCACCAGCACCTGCGCTGTCGTCCGGAAACAGCTTGAACAGTCCACCCTGATTACAATGCACAGTGTCTTGACTCCCCAGGTGCTTCTGGAACGTTACTGGAGGTGGATTAGGTGTTACTACTAGGGTGCCAGACATAGACAGGGACTGGTTAGCAATGGGCTTAGTGGCAAACAAGCCGGCACATGTCCCAATGGCTCCCAAAGTAGTGCCCAAGGTAGTTGCTGAGTGTACCCCCCCTGTGGTCGCTGTCTCCTCAATACCACAGTCTTACGCTGGTGTTTCTGCAGGGGGGGGTCAAGGTCACTAAGATGGGGGCGGGACAGGAGTGTGGAAAACGGGGATAAGGGGTCAGTAGTCGACTGCGCCATAGCCGATTCTTGTGGGGTTTCTGTGTCCAGTGTCCAGATACTTATAGGGTGGCACGCCACACACCTCTATCGCAGTCCGCCTCCCAGGCTCACCTCTGAGTTCAAAGTCCTGTCCCAGTGCCAGTCCCACGGATCTTTCTCCTAGGTCCTAGGACTCCGGCTGGACTCCAGCAGCGCCGAACACCAAGCGGCGCCAAACACTGCGCCCTTGCCCCTCGCGGGCTTCACCGCTGCGGGGCTGGGAAGGTGCAGTTAAGCCCAGGGGGGTGGAGCCAATGAGGCAGGAAGTCCCGGAGACCCACCAAGTGGCGCCAAACACCGCACCCTTGCCCCGCCGCGGGCTTCACCGCTGCAGGGCTGGGAAGGCGCAGTTAAGCCCAGGGGGGCAGAGCCAATGAGGCAGGAAGTCCCAGAGACCACCAAGCGGCGCCAAACACTGCGCCCTTGCCCCGCCACAGGCTTCACCGCTGCGGGGCTGGGAAGGCGCAGTTAAGCCCAGGGGGGTGGAGCCAATGAGGCAGGAAGTCCCGGAGACCCACCAAGCGGCGCCAAACACTGCGCCCTTGCCCCACCGCGGGCTTCACCGCTGCGGGGCTGGGAAGGTGCAGTTAAGCCCAGGGGGGCGGAGCCAATGAGGCAGGAAGTCCCAGAGACCCACCAAGCGGCGCCAAACACTGCGTCCTTGCCCCGCCGCGGGCTTCACCGCTGCGGGGCTGGGAAGGCTCAGTTAAGCCCAGGGGGGCGGAGCCAATGAGGCAGGAAGTCCCGGAGACCCACCAAGCGGCGCCAAACACCGCACCCTTGCCCCGCCGTAGAAGTCTCAGAGGAAGAAATGTGTAGGGTAATGACAGGCCTGAAACCCACCTCCAGCTCTGAAAACATCCTTCCCACTAAGATCATCTTGGATAAACAAGAACTCTTTGCCCCGGTACTGACAAGGCTAGTCAACGCCTCCTTCCTAGAAGGTGTAGTCCCAAAGGACTTAAAAAAAGTGACTATCACACCGCTTGTAAAAAAGGCAGGCTTAGATCCCAAGGACAACAACAACCTCTGTCCGATTACCAACTCCAATTTTATACTAAAAATTTTAGATAAAATTGCAACCAATCAGCTGCAGAAACATGTTGAAAATGCAGATGTGCTACATAACCAACAATCTGGCTTTAGAGCGGCTCACAGTACAGAGTCTGCAATGCTAGACCTACAGACACACATGCTAGACTGACAGAGAAAGCGAAGACTGGGTTACTCATGCTGTTCGACCTCAGCGCTGCATTTGATCTAGTAGACCACCAACTGCTACAGTCAGCAATGGATACACTTGTAGGGTGCTCAACTAAAGCACAGGCCTGGTTGGCCTCCTTCCTGAAAGACAGGATGGCACGAATACACTGGGGCGAAAACTTCTCCGAAGCAACCCCGATACAGTTTGGAGTTCCCCAAGGTGCCAGTTTGTCCCCTCTCCTGTTTAACCTTTATATAAGAAGCCTCTGCTCACTGTTAGAAAAAAATGGCGTGATTTTCACCAATTACGCTGATGATACCCAGCTAATATTTGGGTTAACATGAGACCATGCTGTGGACAGTGCGAAGATCGAGAAGGTTTATAATACCATCGACATCTGGATGCAGAAGCACTGGATGTGCCTAAACAACACCAAAACGGAATTAATGATATTCGGATCGAATCAAGCCAGGTCCAAGTTAGATCCTCAATATAAGAATTTCCGTATTAAAGAAGCAGTCATAACAGTGGTACCTAAGGTAAAAACCCTAGGAATGATGGTCGAAGCCTCACTGGGATCAGGTGCACAGGTTAGTTACTTATATAAAAACAATCTGTACTACCTGCATCTCCTAAGAGCTATCAGACCATACATTAATGAGACCAACGCAACCTCCATTGCCAGAGCTATTCTGCTATCACGCCTGGACTACGGAAATGCGCTGTTATTGGGAGCTTCAAAAAGGGAGCTAGCTAAATGCCAGGTCATGCAAAATGATGCCGTTCACATCATTAAAAGGAATAGACAAAAGGACCATATATCAGACAGTAGGAGGGACTTACACTGGCTCAGAATCGAGGACAGAGTTAAGTTTAAAGCGCTAACGATTGTCCATTGATGCCTTTTTGGAAAGGTGCCAGCCTACTTTAAAAAGCACTTCTGTTATGCCCCCCGTAGAGGCCTAAGATCTGCTGATACTAGCCTCCTAATCATCCCAGAAGCCAAACGGGCATCAGGAAGGGGCAAATCCTTCCCTGTCAAGGCATCAAAATATTGGAATGAGCTCCCCATGCACTTAAGACAACAAGAAAATTACGCTACTTTCAGAAAATCTCTGAAAACTAGACTTTTCCAATAAACTTAGCGTAGCCTTGTTTTTTCGTTCACCCCAGCGTAGTCCAGTTTCAAGCGAATTATTGAGAGATATAAATTGCAAGTTGACCGTAATTGCACTTCACCGCGCCCTGATGCCTGCAGGCTTTCGGCGCGTAACAAGCATAAAGTAAAGTAAAGTAAAGTGTGGGCTGAGTGGGCATTTTAGCCTAAACTCATCCATGTACTCCTTCAGGGCGGAAGCCAGTTCGTCCCTGCAGGTCATCCACATAACCTAGTATAAATTGGAGACAGAGCTAGAGGTACAGGTACTGCTCACCAGAATCTAAAAGGAAGAGGGGACCAGTCACATCTAAAAATTACAAACCATTTTTAATAACAAATCAGTATAGATAAAAACTTGATTAATTATTTTGGTCCCAAACACAAGAATCACAAAAACTTAACATATACATAGATTCACGACTTGATCTGGGCCAGTTTCATACCACCTGTAGGGTTGAGAAGAATAAGGGTCAGCTGTTTATTAGCTACATTACTTTGTATAGTTCTAGCATAATGAACTAGAAGACCATAAACGTAAATTACCTTAACTGGTGTACGTGGGAGCTCACAATTTTAGTAGTTCAGTTGGAGTAGGATGATGAGTAGGTCCTACAGAGTATTTAATACAAGAAAAGCATCTGAGTAAGCTTTTCAAAATAGCAACATTCATGCTCAAACACTATCACTGAATAAGTAGGGTTGCCAGACATTTCATCGAAAAAAAGTGTCGACAGGACATTTGGTCGAAACCATTTGGTCGAATTTTTATTTTCACTTTTTGATCATGTTTTAACATACAAAAGTGTTTAACCAGCGGTGCATTCTCAATTTTGTTTTTTATGCAACTTCGGTGTTCCATTATATGAGTCTTACCTTTTTGGATCGTCTAGCCCACATATAGTAGTCCACATTTACACTTGATGAGATAAACAACAAACTCAGTATTACAATTAGTAAGACTTTTTGGGGTTCAAGGTTTTGCAAGGCCTATGTCAACTTCTTTACTCCTAGAGGTGAGTTTGCAGATAATACAGGATCCACAGGGATAGTGTCCAGTGGCTTTAGGCAGGCCCCACAGTATAGTGAGTTTAGGATCAGGTGTGGCTATGCATTTCAATTTACTATTGCTCACTCTGTACCCTACGGTAGTACTCTTTTTGTAAGCAAAGATTGGGAGCGGTAGCGGTTTGGGGGCAGTATCAAAGATCTTCCAGTGTTTCTTAATAATATTCGTAATTTTCAAAATTTGGTCCGTGAAGGTGTTTACACAGACAATTTGTTCATCTTGTGCTTTCAACGGTTTGGGTTCCAAAAGGGCTTCTCTGTTATAGTTAAATGCCCGTTTGACGGCTTTTTTGACTAACTTCTTCGGATAGCCTCTACGTCTTAATTTCTTACTTAAAGAGCCAGCTTTGCTTTCATATGTTTCTTTGTCTGAACTGTTCCTTTTCAGGTGCAAAAATTGTCCAAAAGGCAGATTGTCACGTAAATGTTTGATATGATGGCTGGAATAGTCTGATAGTGAATTCTTGTCAGTTGGTTTGTGGCAAGGCTTGACTTTTAATAGGCCGTTTTGAGGGTAGATAGTTAGATCAAGAAAATGTGTGGATTAATTGCTGGCTGTTATGGTAAATTGTTCATGGGGGTTCAAGGTGTTTAACCAGATGAAAATATTATCGGCAGTAGTATGTGAACCCATAGCAGTTTCATTTTTTGATGTTCTTGACAAAACTTTCGGACATTGGCATTCAGGTATGCTCCTGCCTTTAGGCTACTCGCTACCTGACCCACACTTTGATCAGTGCTATTAGTCTTACAGGGTTTCGTTCCCAACAGCTTGCCCACACTGACTCCTCCACATCCAGCAATTACAGGAGCGGGGTTATTTGAAGTTTTTGAAGTTTGAAGTGTTTTGGCGGCCGCCAGTACGGCTGCCGTGTTCTCGCGCCTAGTGGCATCTCTTGCTGTCACTGAAGGACTATAGACGCATGCTTTCATTATAGTAGACTCTGTGTGGTGTGTAATAGTGCTCTATGGTGTTTAATCTCCCTATGTCGGTGAGCCTGGAAAACACTTCTAAGAAGACTGCCCCCTTCGACCACAGGTTGTTACATGAACACCAAGGTAGGACTGTGGACATTCCCATGACTACGTATACACTACTACCAGCCGTGCGCAGCTAGCTTTTCCTCAACGTTCCTCTGCATTACGAGGCACTTTCCACTCTCGGACATCAGCATTCAAGTATGCTCCTGCCTTTAGGCTATTCGCTACACCACCCACACTTTGACCAGCACTATTAGTCTTACAGCGTTTCGTTCCCCACAGCATGCCGGCACTCACTCCTCTGCAGCCAGTAATTACAGGAGCGGGGGTTTTTGAAGTTTTTGAAGTTTGAAGTGTTTCAGCGGTGCTAGAACTCCTTTCGCCACATTCAAAGCCGACAGGTATGTCATTTTCAGTTTTGGTTAAGCTTGTGTTGTTAAGACACATTGCTGCTATAGAAACTGGGATCAGCATTATGCAGATTGTATTGGTTACAAACTAAAAAACATGTTAGTAACAGGAATTTACTTTGGTTACAACACCAAACGTCCAATTGTTGGGACTTTACTGATTCTAGCATGGGACCGTCTTTACACCCAAAGAGCGCCCCGCTTTAAGGTACTATATACAAAGGCAATATTTTATTTTATTTCATATTGGAGATATATATGGCACTTTTATAAAAGCTATGTGGATGACTCCATACGCCACACCACCACTGTGTTTAGTATTGCATTATTTTAATATTAGTTTTATGTCTTTGTTTGTAGGACACCCAATTTTTGTTGGGTGAAGCTTGGCCAGTCTGTTAGCGCCACTGTGTATACTTGGATCGTGGTAACGTCTGAACTGTACCCTAGACATTTGAAGGCCTGCCTTCCATCCTTACAGACAGGTGAGCATTTATAGGCACTTTTTATTGTCTACGTATTCAGTGAGAGTGTTTGAGCACGGATGTTGCTATTTTGAAATGCTTACTCAGATGCTTTTCTTGTATTAAATTCTCTGTAGGTCCTACTCCTCATCCTACCCCAACTGAACTACCGAAGTTGTGAGCCCCCACAAGCACCAGTAAAGGTAATTTATCTGTATGGTCCTCTAGTTCATTATGCTAGAACTATACAAAGTAATGTAGCAAATAAACAGATGACCCGTTGTTTTTATATTCTTCTCAACCCTACAGGTGGTATGAAACTGGCCCAGATCAAGTCTGTGAATCTATAGGAACTAGGTTTTTTGTCATAACTGTATTCTCCTGATGAATGTTCGTTATTTGTGTGCAGTTTGTGAACAGAAACATGTTGAGACAGCTCTCTGGATTGAAAACAGAGATTTAATAATATGTTACACTGATCCAAATGGAGTTTGGTACACAGTAGGTTGTCCAAAGTATACATTGTTTTTCTGAATTTGTATTATCTAGCATTGACTGTCTAAAACGCATTCTTATAATTTTTGTTAAGTTTTTGTGATTCTTGTGTTGTGGACCCAAATATTTAATCAAGTTTTTAACTATACTGAATTATTATTAAAAATGGTTTGTAATTTTTAGATGTGACTGGTCCCCCCTTCCTTTTAGATTCTAGTGGGCAGTACCTGTACCTCTAGCTCTGTCTCCAATGTATACTTTGACATAAATCCACCCGTATTTAGACAGAGTAGACACTGCCAACCTCGAGTTGGACAGTGGTCTACCGGGTTTCCTTCCTGATATCAAAAAACATCCACATAACCTAGCCACTGCAGCCACACAGTGTCTAAAGCGCAGAAGATATACACCTTGTATGTCTGAAGCACTAGTGTTGCCTGCCAGACATAAATGGAAGAGTAGGGGGACCAGCCCACTACCTTACTCCAATCCAAATTGTCCATCCTATCCATGTAAAGACAAGTGTTGGCAAGAGGAAAACAACCCTTGTGTGTTCGTATAGTGCTACAAGCATTTAAAATAAACTGCCAGGTAGATCCCACGAGGGAGCTTTCTAGCATAAAAAGTCTGATTGAAAGTGTCAAGTCCAGAAGGATAAGTGAGTTAACGCCTGCTGATTATGGGACTCATTACAAGTTTGGTGGCGTTCTGGTGGTAAATTCAGCAGAATACCGTCAAACGGAATTACTTTTACGCCACTTGATTACAAGCGGTTCTACCTAATTTCTGGTTTTCCTTTTCCAGCCTAAGTGCTGCAGAAAGTGATGAGAATATGGGTGGAAGAATGAGTGTGAGCAAAGTTTACCTGTTCGTGATTCCTGCCCAGACACCCCACTCCATCGTCCACCTACCAGCTGCCGAGGAGGTCTGCTGGTACCTGCCAACGCTGCAGTCCAGAGACCGTGCAGGAGCCCCTTGCCAGGATGCAGACCCCTTGCTGTCTCTCGTAGGGAAGAAAGTGCAGCACCGTGAGGTACAGGGGAGGTGGTCCTGCTCCTGTCTGATTGCGGCCACCGACATGAGCGACAGCAGTGAGGGAGTGAGCTTCTCAGTGCCAGACTCTTTACATGGCACCTCCGGGAGTCCTGGCCCTTCCTGCAGACAGCAGCAGCACGCAGCCTCTGGCGGGAGGAAGAGGAGGATGGGGGTGGCGGTGGGCAGGCAGCATGCCTGGCTATGATATGTGCCAGGCCTTGTCCCGGCAGAGCACCAATGTAGTCTGTGTGATGAACAAAGCCATCCCCGGGTTGCAGGCCATCAAAAGTCCTGCACTGCAGAGCTTGGCAGAGGCGTGTGAGGAGGCGACTGCCTGCCTGAAGATGCTGCTTTTCGTCAAGTTGGACTTTGGGGAGACCAGTATGCTGGACTGCTTCTACAACGCTGGTATGAGAGTGCTCTTGCTTTCACATGTGCGCCTAACAGCAGGCAAGCTCCTGGTCATGGTTGCTAAGCAACCCTTACCAGAGAACAGAACACCTGAGACACAATGGCCACTGCGACACCCCTGTTGAAAACAACAAACTACCCCATGGCAGGAGTTGCAGAGGTCATCCCAGGGGTTGCAAGGAAATAACCAGGGGTCACAGCTGCGACCCCCCAAATGCCATCCCTGATGGTTTTCATTTCTTGATAAGGGCAATGGTAAGGTTGCCCTTAGCCGTTCTATGGTGCACACATTAAAAACGTAATCTCTGAGACATTAGACCTGAAAAAGAACTTTTCACTTTTGTAAATTAAACTCCTGTTTTTCATATTTTGTGTTTTTAATATTGGTATTGACTTAAAATTAGCTTTTTACTCACCTGTGATATTTGATGCTTAGCGGTGTTAGCTGGGCTGCATCCAGAACATTCATTCTTCTAGCCCTACTATTCCGTCATGCTCTTCATACGGCATTTACGAGCAATCAGGAGCAGGCGCAGGGTGGACATGCCCATCAGGCAAGCCAAGAGTACACTGAAGGCACACCAAAAGCAAGCAAGCACATCTGTGCCTTGGGCCCCATGGCTATGTGAACATGCTGAACTCTATCTGATGATTTGTTAAAACCTACCAGAGAAGGGTGTAAAGCTATACACTTGTACTGCACTCCTTGATCTGGCACCACCTGGTTCCTGGATGCCAGTGGGTGTTTGCAGGAAGAGTCAGGCTGGTTTATAGGAATCAAAAAATCCTTCCCCTCAAGGCAAAGTAAGAATTCCGACCCTAGGGGATAGTAGAATGGAGAGGGGAGGAGAAATTGCTCCCTTGAGGGATGTTAAGGGGCTGCTGATTAATACTAGGTGAGCCGGGGCACACTGTGATGGCATCTATAATGTACTGGAGGAATTGGCTCCAGATTTCTTGTGCGTTACTGAGTAATGGTTTTACGCCAGGTCTGTGTGGATGTCTGTCAGATGTTGCCTGAGTCATATGATGTGCTACATAGGGATAACCCCCCCCCCCCAGGTCGAGGGTGTGGCCTTGCGATAAATCATCATGTTTCCCTTAAATGCCTGATCATTCCAGTTGAACATTCACTGCCCTGTGAACTTGTTATGGTTAGAGACCAGATAACTCCTAATGTGTCAATCCACTTTCTACTGATATATAGAGAACCTTTGCTCAGTCTTGCTAATTTTGCTACTGGCCTTGTGCAGCTAGTTGCTGATCTAGCACTGAGCAACCCTACTTTACTTCTGCTATGCGTTTTTAACCTTCACCCTAATGACTCTGCTTACGAAAAGAGCCTGATGGCAGGCTTAGCAAGTGTTTTTTTTAGTCTCTGTAACCATAAGCCTACATATCGAAGTGGAAACCCTCTTGCTCTTATCTTTTCTGAAGTGAATGTGACTTCCACTTTTGCTCCTCTCCCAGTACTCTGGTCAGACCACTTTCTGGTACCTTTCACAATTATTGCATCCTACGGTTCATCCTGGGTCTCCCATTGTCTGCAAAACCGGCTGTTTTGGAGCAAAGAGGATCCCTCTCTTTTGGCAGATCAGATGATTGAGGTGAATAACCAACTAGTGATGAATGGGCAAGACCCATGCACCTCTCTTTTGAATACCTTGACAAGGGTGGTTGACCGTCTAGCCCCAGTGGAGTGCCGATTTGGCAGTCTAGGCCAACCGCACCCTGGTTCATGACTAGTCTACGGATTCGTAAATACATTTTTTGTTGCCGTCTGGAAAAGAAATGGCAGGTAAATTACTGTCAGGAAGTGCGAAAGGCCTATAAGCAAGCAGTATCATTTTAGCATAAGATGATGGCTACCTAAAAATCGAAATGATATGCTAACAGGATCACGGAAGCCGAAAATGATTTAAAGTTGCAAAAGAGCTCTCTGTTTGTCCCATAAAAATGAATGAGAATCTGCCAGGCTCTCAAGCACAGTGCAATGCAATTAGCAGTTTGTTTTCTGATAAAATCAATGGCATTCGGCAAGCCTTGACTGATAAAAACGTATCCTTTGATCTATCTCAACTGATGCTTTCAAGCTTGAACCCAGTGATGATGTTAGGATTGAGAAGGCCCTTAATATACTCAAGTCAGCCTCGCCTCTTGACGTAGTACTTCTTCATATTTTAACAATACTTCCATCAAGTGTTATTCCGATGTTTGCAGCAGCTTTACAGCACTCTTTTTTTCCACCAGTCAGATTCCTGCTCCCCTGAAACATGCGTTGGTCACTCCTCTTTAAACAGAAACTCTCCCTGACCCTACTCTGATCTCTGTTTCCTGATGGGCACTGAATCTCCTGGACCTCGCTGCGGCCTTTGATACTGTAGACCATGGAGTCCTGTTGGCCAGTCTGGAGCAAGTGGGGATTACTGGGGCCTTACTGTCTTGGTTTAACTCATTTCTTGCAGCACGCACACAAACCGTTTCTTTTTGGGCGTGTTATTACCCCCTGTCAGCACTGCCCTTTGGTGTTGCGTAGGGATCGGTTCTTTCCCCTCTCTTGTTTAATTTGTATTTGCACCCACTGGCAAACCTCATTTTGGAGTCTAGCATTTCATGTTACACCTATGCTGATGACACACAATTTTGTTTTTTCTGGTCTCCCTGATGACTGAGCTTCCTGCTAAACTTAGAGACTGTCTTTCTGCCATTATCAGGTGGATGTCTGCCATTTGGCAATGATGGTCTTTTGTCCTCAGGCTGCTGCTAGTTCTTGGAGATGTCGGTTCTGATCTGACTTGATTCTCTGGGCCCCTGCCCGAAGCTCTGCACTTCTTTTGAAAGCCTAGGGGTGAAGCTTATGTCCAGTGGTTCTTGTGAAGCCCAGATCACGTATGTATGTAATGCAGGCTTTGGCAAACTTAAAGTCTTGACAAAGCAATTGCCATTGCTTCCACAGGGAAGACGGACTAAGATTGTTACTTTGGTAATAATGGGATCCCTGGATTACTGCAATGAAATCTATCTAGGGCAGCCAAAATATCAGATGCAACGACTGCAAATACTGCAAAATCCAGCAGCCATATTGACTTTGAATACACCTAGACTGGCCCCTTCTAGGGGACTGCTGTACCAACTTCATTGGTTACCAGTTACAACACGAGTTGAGTTTAAGACCCTGATTCATGGATTATTTGCGCCAAACAAACGGGATTTGTGCACCATTCTGCCCGCAAATCCTTGTTTAACAAATGAGGATTTGCAGGCAGAATGGCGCAAAAATCCCATTTTTTTTGGTGCAAATAATCCATGAATCAGGGTGTAAGGCTCTCTGTGTTACCCATTGTGCTCTGTATGATGTAGGTGGCTGTTACCTGAAAAATAAGATAAAGTGGTACCACCCCACGAGATGTCTTCACTCATCTTCTCTGGCGCTTCTCAAAATACCATTGTTTCAAAGAGCCCGGGCAGGTGGCCTTTTTCTTCTCAGTGCTGGCTCCTACCTTATGGAATAAGCTCCCGCTATCTGCTAGAGTTATTAAGGAGTTTCTGCCTTACTGCAAGGCTTTAAAAACCCATCTTTTTAAACTGATTGACTGTTTCACTGCTTGAACCCCCATCACCCTTGTAGTCCACTTCCTTGCGTATCATTGCGTCTAGACGCCTATGGGCCTTAGTTGCACTTTATAAATTCTGTTATATTAGATCACATTACATACATTGATTTGAACATAACAAACTCGATGTGCATGCATATTTTGTTCTGCGGGTGAACTCAATAGCCTTTCTTTGTAACTAATGATATCCTGTATATATTTTTTCCAGCAGTGATTTCTTCCAACAAAATAAATTACATTTGAAACCTTTTCCACGAATAATTTATTCTCATTGCTTTGCATCTCTTCTAGTGTAATTCAGAAGCTTTCAGGCCCAAGTCATATTCATTCACAACTCTTTACAGGATGCATTTTGCATTCAAATATGTTCACAAACTAAACTGATACTCCTATTGATTTAGAATATATTTAATGAGTAATCAATTGTGTTGCCATTTTTACCATCACTTTCAGATCCACAAAAACTCCGCACAAGATGCCTTAATGAGAAGAGGTGACCCTAAAACGAAAAATACTTTTAAAGACTAGGCCCCTGTGCAGGTGTTCCTCACTGACACACAGGCATATTGTATATGGAATGGATGCATTCGATAAGGGTCACAAACTCTCGAACACCACTTTAAGAGTGCAGACTATCGAGGGCTCTTCGTCTTCAATTAATATTTTGAATGGATAGTCGAAGGTCAATTCGGTAATGGTCAATTAGTGAGCTATGCCAGCAAGACCTTTAATGACGGAATATGATGCGCTTAAGAACCCATAGTCCAATCAGGTAGTCAAAGCCTGTTATCTGTTACAGGATGATGTAAACCATGAGGGTTTTTATAACTTGTTTTAATCATTTTCTCACCCATAATCAACAGTTTAAATATTGCACAATTCATCGAGCTGATCTCATGCCATGTACATATAATGTGGCAGGCATGATACCTACCTTGTATGCTTTGACATGCACTGACTTGACTAATATCAAAAGAAAAGGACTTTATCTAGAGCAGGAAACGTGTAAGCTGTCTTGGTAACAAGCTAATTTGCCATACAGAGGCAAAGCAGAGCAACGGTTTAGTCAGGAGACAGGGGTTGACAGAGGCAATTACATTTAGAGTGGTTAAACTGTCACATTTTGGTTTCAATATTTCAATAAGTTCCCACAGTACTGTGTGCAAAGCACAATCTTCATAATTCTGGAGCTCAATACAACCAGCATCAACGTAGAGTTGCTTCAGCTTTGTGGCCGGAAGCTTTTCATTGACCTTTCACACTCCAGTACCCGAACATAGACTGTGGGCTTCATTACGACCCTGGCGGTACGGAGTGAACGGCGCCGTAAAAGGTGCCGGCACCACTCACCCCGTACCGCCGCATTACGAGTGCCCCTCGAGGCACACGGTAAGCACACCTGGGAAAACCAGGCATGCTTACCGGGTCCCGCGAGGGGAAGAGGGAGCAAACAACGGGCCATCTCGTAATGGCCTGTTGTTTGCTCCCTCTCCCATTCCCATTCAGCCCTATGGGGGCTGAAATGGGAATGGGGAAGGACCGTGTCTGGGTCCTTGGAGAGAGGAATTACCGGGCCTTCCGAACTCGGAATGGCCCGGTAAGTCCTCATTCCGAGGACTCGGACCCGACGCGATTTCGGCGGCAGCCATGCCGCCAATAGCGGCATGGTTACCGCCAAACTCGTAATGAGGGCCTGTGAGTCGCATGTGATCTCAGTGATGGGACAGACATTTTCAGCGGATTACCTCTAATGAACAACACTTTCAGACTAAAGAATACATCAACAGAATATCACTCACAGACTTAAACAAACACACGGACCCACAAATATAAAAACGCACACACATACACACAATAGTTGCACCATTAAAGATCCAATGACTTCCTCAATCATTTGCTTCTTACTTACTCATTAATCTGTTGCCAGGCTACCGTCAGCCATATTTCATACTGTGACCTGAGAATTTCTATCATACAATATTTGATACTTTTTCCCTTTTGTCTAAGAAATGACACATGCTCCACCCACATCAATATTTAAAATATGTATCTATGGGTACACACCCATATTTCTAAATATTAAAAACAACTGGCATACAAACTTTCATATTTCTCATTACCACAACCGAACCTAATGCACAACACTGGAAATCATGGCATAATTATCCCTAAAGGAAATAAGGCATTGGTACATGAAGTCAGAGTGTTAAAAACACACATTTGAACACTTTCAGTAATAGAGTGTTGAACAGTCGCTGTTCAGATGTTATTTTAAAACGTGTCTATGCTGACATCCAATTGTGTTAACATATTTTGCCTTTAAGTGTGCCAACATAAAATATATGCTTGAAACTATGAGCCAGAATCTGAAGACATTTCTGTGCATCTGTGCATCACATGAGCACATGCAGATTCACTGAAAAGATGTAAACCACATAGCTCTAATTAATACAAGATACTTTGCGACATCCAAAAGCATTTTGTTTTTTAGGGGAATGCAATGGCGGACGCTATGAAAGGAGGATGATATTAGGGACAGTGATGAAGCGGGAATTGAATTACAGTGTGCTTGTACTGTATACATGTGGGACTAGAACATGATTCTCCATAAACAAAGGGAAATACATTTATTTTAATTGTCGCGTTTTCTCATGATCTTGAACAAGACATAGGCTTGAGCATTTATATGCAATTTTTATTACAGTTTGATTAACAGATTATACTATTATCCACTATGAGGTACTCTCTTTTTCAAGTGGGTAAGGCTGAAAGGCTGTTACTCAACTCACCTGAGGCAGCTAAGGAGCATTCTGTTCCAGAGACAGTTGGTACAGCAGCAATAGCATCAGTAGCTGCCCTCGTCCCATGCAGCAGATCAGCCTGGACCACATCTCCTACCCTAGGAAACCCATCAGCCTGGACACCAGTCCTCACCACAGCAGCAGTGCCGTAACAAGAGTACAGGTAGGAGGGTTTGCGGCCCACCGACAGCGGGTGTGCAGGACCAGGCTGTCGTACCAAGACCTCACAGACCAGCAAATCCTTACAGCCTTCCACCTGGATATGCCCACCATTGTGAGCCTCAGCGAGAAATCACACGCTACACATATCCTGAAAGGGACACAGCCACCACTGTTGTTGGTTGAAACCTCTCACAGTACCCCATTCATGTGCCACAGGCAGTTTGCAGCACTCTAGCTCTGATACATTGCATCACCCGGACATACCTCTCCAGAACCCTCTCACACCATGATGAGACAGATGCAACACCACATTGACCTCCACACAGATCCCAAGGTACTAAATCATATAGAGGCCCAGTTCTCTATAATTGTGGGTTTCGCGTGAGTGGTTGGAGCTCTGGACTTCACACGTGATGCTCTTGCATTGGAACAATGTACAGGTGAGTTGGGATGCAAACATTGTGGCTCATCTGATGACTACATGAACCTGGCTCTGAGCAAGCTGCCATGCACCATGAATGCTCAACAATCGTGCCAGGCAATGCAGATGGGTATGTACATGACAACAAACAACTTACACCAGTATGTAACATCACATACCCACTGTGCAAGTGGAAGACCAGAAACCACTGTGCATGAACGTATGTGACAGTCTCCAGGAGTGAATGGCCACACGTAGCATTCCTGATGGGTGTGATCTTATAGTAGTTGCCATCACACTAGTGGGTGTTCAGTAGTTGGCACAATACGAGTATCAAATCAAAAGGACAGTAGATATGATTTCACCTCTGCTACCTGACCCATGTGATGCTCATTACAGTCCCTTTAGTGCTAGCTGGAAAACCACTGACTGAAAGTTCCTGGCACCTATGGACACCCTGCTCCATGGGCTGGGGTACTCAGTCCATGCAATTGAATAAGTACACTGTTCCACTACCTCCGTGCCCTACTCTCACCACATTCCGTGTGGAGCACATTTCAGGTACTCACCACAATGGAATATGGTAACGTCAAATTGAATTTAATTCCTGGCATGCTAGTCAATCATACTACTAGCATATTAACCCATCATGCCACCTCTGGCCATGCCCATGTCTCTCAAAATGGTTTGTGTGACTATGCCGACCCGTCCAGTGACCATTCGAGGAATTCAGATGCTCACAATATCTCATTATCATCATTCTTCCAGACTTGACATTTCTGGAATGCAGGTCAGATGTCACATATATACCCATCAGACTGTAGGAATAAGCTGATTAAATATACAACTTTTCATTAATCTTCATTTGCAATGCTTTTGCCTTATGCATCATGTAAACTAATGTTAAACACAACAAAAACAAGTGTTTTCTTTCAAAACACAATTAGCTCATTCAAAAGAGATTGTGTGTACATGCACCCATGTTGCTTGAATAACATGCAGATGTATACAGATCATGTTTTAATATTATCCAAGGGAATGATAGAGGACAGACTAGGAATAATATGTTCTACAGCCACTTTAGTATAATGTGTTGATAGGGCTACACTGACATTTTAATTACCAGTAAACATTGCATAAACGGAGCATCACTCCCGGTTTAGATGTAGAGTTGAAGTGGTCAACCTAAATTGTATGTTTATGCAGAGCTGTCTTGAGACTTGTCACACAAGTATCATGTTTCTGTTAAGCAGACACCATTATCAATCACTGTGAATAAGTCATTAAGAGAGGAATAGGCACAGATGTAAGCACTCAGAACAAAGGCCGTGCTTTGAAATACCTACAAAATAGAACTAAACTACAGATTTGATTCAGCTCAATTCAGTGGGCTTGCACTTTTAAGAGACGAATAAGGTCAATAACCCAAGAGGTCTGGTGAGTCAGAACTGAATGTTAAACAGTTCAGGTCTCGGATACACTCTGAACCCTGACATGGCATAGCACAAACGGCCTCTTGCAAAAAGCATGTCTGTTCCATCTTAGAATATGTTTTCTGTTAATAGCCTGACCCCCAAACAACATGTAATGTGCAACATTGGATACAATGAGTTTTTCAAAGTGGCAAATAATGAAATACATTATTGTCTCTAATGCATTAACACTTTCTTACATTTATATTTACAAAAAATGTGGATTCAGCTGAGTTCCCCTACTTACATGCATATAAAAATTAAATTGTAGCAATTATTTATAAATGTACACATTTTAATAACTGTTATGCATGCAATTAGAGAGACGTGATGGTTGTCTATGGATTTTAACTTTCTTGCGATTTTGAACATATATTTACTTTTAAAGGCACAGGTCAATAAATGGAATTATAAGGGAATGACCTACAGGAAGGAAAAACAGCCTGCCTATATTACCTTATGTTTTCTGATATTTATACTCTGTCCATCACCGCAACCACCATATTTCTAGTGTATGTCTACATCAAACTACAAGATCCATTTTTTCCATACTCAAGCCAGATATAAAGATACAACCAACTACAAATTACTATTCTAGAATAAGATAGGAGTGCCTGATATATATAAACACTGAAAACGACATACTTCCTTCACTGCTTTTATACAAAACGTAACTCAGAAGAAAAAAGTTATTAATTTCAGAATGTAATTCTATTGCACATCTATCAAATAATAAAAGTAACCTATGGTGTCTAATGAGAAAGGGAAAAGGTCCTGACATTTCACGGTTCCTTTATGTTCCATGTGTTAAAATCACTGCAAAAAAGGCAGTGGACACAAAATATTGCAGCAAAAAGGCAGTGGTTTTGCTGCCGCAAACCATGTAAAGAATGCGGGGGATACCCCCTCAACCCCCTGACCCATTATACCATTTAAGAGGAGCGGGGGACACCCTTGCAACCCCTGCTCCCCTTAAATGTTGCAATGGGGTACACCTTTAACGGGTCAAACCACAGAATTTTTGCCACAATTTTTTGTACAGGCGACATTTGGGCTGCAATTTTATTACTGCATACCCATTTCACATAATCATTTTCCAATCATTTTCATTGCGATGACAATATGTATTGCAAATGTATAATAATCTAAATAAACACTTTTTACATCAGCACCAGGGACAAGACCTTTGGACGTGACTTAGGTTTCTGTAGCGAAATATCTGGACATCACTACAAGGTAGAAGCTTTTATTTTGGAGAACAAAACACCTTAATGCTTTAAAGGTTCATACAAACATGAGCATGGAAAATGAACCAGCAAAATTAAATGGCATACAGTGGGCCTCATTACACGGAATGTGGTAAGGGTTTACTGGTACCAGTAAGGGTACCGGTACCGGTAAACCCTTACCGCCTTACTACGAGGTCCCTTTGCCAGACCTGACCTCAACGGCTGGTTTTAGCAGCTGTTAAGGAATGGGCCCGGAAAGGGACCTTGGTGCTAATTAGGGTACCGCAATTTGCGGTACCGTAATTAGCTCCTTCCCCATTCCCATTGAGCCCTATGGGGGCATAAATGGGAATGGGGAAGTGCCTTGGTGAATGGGGAATTACCGCCCCCGCTCACCTTGGAGTAGGCGGTAATTCCGCCATCCACCAAGGTGGACACAGTAAAATACCGGTGGCAACCATGGCGCTAATAGCGCCATGGTTACCGCATACCGTGTAATGAGGCCCAGTGTCTATTTAAGGCAGACTCTTTCTATTTCTGTGCACTGTTATTTGGAAAAATGACATTGGTTATTTAAATTGACAATGTTTTTTCTTTTACATGATTTGGAGAAGTTAACCACCTTCATATCCTACTTTGAGGGAAGAAAACTCTGTTTGGGATTTTTCTTCTATGTAAAGTATGGTTTTCACTGGTCGATATTTTTCAAATTCCTAAACATCTGTAACATTGTGCGCCATGCCCGAAAACCCAAATATAATTTTCTTCTGTGAAAAATCAGGGCATACATTAATAATTGGTTACTGTCAAAGACTAATATACCCAAAACAATTCTATATTCTAGGGCACTCTATTTTCATTTACAGGACCAGTTCTGTCCTTAGCTGGTTGGCTGTCTCCAGTTTATGCTATAAACACTCCTGGGATTAATGGACACTGAACCAAGAGAAAAGAAGGTTTCCAGCATTTTCCTCCTGCTGACCTCTATCCATGCCTAGGCCAACACCCTGGCTCTCAGCCTCTAAATGATAAATGGCACTAGACCAGCAGACACATGGGCAGGTGCTATGTTCACAGGAGGTGGGTCAGAGATTGCTGACCCTTCCATCTAACCCCATTTGGGAGCAGAGGTCCGCCATCTCTGATGGCGGAGGTGCAGCATATTCCACAGCACAGGAGTGCTGGTGATCTCCTCCTCCACCACCGCAGAGTATCCATGGCCCTCAACTGGGGATGTTTTATAGGACCACAGTATCCGTGTCCATGTTGGGACCTGTGATTGCAGTGTCCTGCTCACCATGGCCATTCAGCTGCTGACAACTACTGAAAGAGGGCTGGTGCGCAATGGCATTGTCTGGTAATGGGACAGTGTCCAATGGAGCTTCACTCTCCTCAGCATGTCCATGGACAGGTTGGCTTGCGCTCCCCATAGTGTTATCGCCCATCATCTTCCACCACAACCTCTTCATCAGCTAAGACCCATGGGTCATGTGTGGACAATGGCACAATATCAGTGTAGAAGGTACATGGAGTTGTACAACACCCATGTGTGCATGAGTGTAATGTGCACGTTACAATGCCCACTTGATTGGTAATTTCTGGAGTAATGGGGAACCACATATATGGGTAAATGAATCATGGGACATGGGTATAGAATACTGCACTTTACACAGTCACTGCAATAGAGTACCATGATGTTGCTATGCAATGTGTGGTGGCGAAAACATAGATATATTGTATTCATAAAACAGTCCCTATGAATGGACAGTTCCCAATGCATATGTATTTGTTAATTTCTGTGGGTGACATTACTCCAGCAGATGCATCCACAAATTAGCCCTGGGAAGGTATCTCTTAGCAACCCCTCATCACTAACCTGAATGGATACCTTAATTGAACTGTGAAGTTGCTGACTTCTAGAACTCAATATTACTATGTAGTATGATGTTATGGGAATTGTCCACTTACACTTACATCAGTCCTTAGATGAAAACTGCTACCCTTCACGATTATGGTTTCCTTTACAATACTTAGAGCACAATGGCAGACTTGATGCCCGGGTCTTACACAAATTGTTCTGCCAATATTGTACATGCCATCTGCCATATGTTCGTTCCAGGGATCGTTTACAATGGGTTTCTGTGGTAGCCCAGTGCCACTGGTTAGGTTCGTGTTAATGGCTAGCCTGGCAATCAATAGGTTCTGGCATCCAAAGAAATATCTGCTGCCAGTAAGCAGGGCTAAAGTCTAGGGTACACGCGTGAGGATGTAGTCCACCCACTTTGTTCAGAGGGTGGACTCAGTCCTCCCAGCCTGGAATGAGAAACACTGAAAGTCTTCCTTGAATTTATGAATTTAAGCCAACCTCACGGATCGAACTGAAATTGACAGGATCGAACCGCAATCAACAGGTTTGTAGGCCGGACACTTCACCACTGCACTATATAACCTGACGAAAAATAACATACAACCAAAGGTGAAATGTCTCATTTAGGTACTGCATGTTCCAGGGAAAATATTTATATTGGTTCTTGGACTTTACAACATGCACACCATTTAACGTTTTCAAAAACACATTAGAAGAAAATATCCTCTCTTGGTTTTGTGTGTGTGTTGAATTTATGAAAGGTGAATGCCATTCGTCCTGTGCAATTTGAGTGGTTATGCAAAGCAAATTTAAGGAAATGTGAATATTTCACCTTGATATTCAAATTCCTGGTGATGTCACATCCCATTGCATTTGTTGATGAGCTCCCCCACTTTCGTTTTAAGGACTTAACCCCTGGCAGTAAGGCTGTGGTTTACAGAACACAGAGGAGACATGGTATGTGGAACCAGTACTCTCGATTCACGTCGCCTAACCCCAACTTTATTCATTATTAAGTCAGGTGGAGATCAGACTTACACCTATTATTGTCGTTGACACCTTTGGTGGCAGTTTCCCAGATGTCACCTTCCTAAAATGTTACAGTGATTAGACATGGCATGACAATTTCCTTTTTCATTTTCCCCATGTGTATAGTATTGGTTTGCTTTCAGGCATCAGATGGGTCACCTTTTCCTTCTTTACCAACCCTCTGGCTCGGTGTCATCAATGGACAGTTCAATTGGTTGAGTGCATCCAGGAGGCCGACTGGATTGTGCTCTGCACCCAGAGCACCGTCGATCTCTATATTAGAGTTTTGTAATTGAGGTCAGTTTTTTTTTATTTCTGTTCATTTTGTGTATTTATTGGGACAAAATAGCATGTGATGCGAGATGAGATCCACAACTCCCAACAACTACCAACTCATGTGTGTCCAGAAGACGGTTTAAAGGGCTCAATCATATAAGGAACTGATGTGATCACACCATTCCCCACTTTACTGCACAAACACATAATATGTTGACACCGTCAGTGGATTGCTGTCTTGATATACACCATGTAACGTGTTTTCACTTAAGTTACTAACACTACTATAAATGTAGCAATGCATTATTAGTGTTTGCATATGACATAGGAAATTCATTTCTGTTTTTTTGTGTCTTATTTGTGTCTTACTCTTACAATTTGTTGTAATGAAGTCATGTTCTGCGTTTTGCAGTTCCTTTTATATGATTTTTGAATAAAATGTTTTAAATGGTTCCTGACCTCATGTAACTGCTTATTGATGAATAGCAGTTGTTGTACACACTAAATCTGACCTCTAATACTGCGTAAAGGCGGGGTAGCTTGTGGGTATTTGCTTTGTTGACATATTGGCAGGCAGAGTGGCAGGGTTTTTTGTCTTTACTCAACAGGACCCCTGAAGTATGGAACCCCTTAGCAAGAAGGAGTCGCTTGGCTGTCGAGGCCAAGAGAAAAGAAGGAACCAAGTGTTCTCGTAGAGACAGCCGTTTTGTCTTCGCAGTGGTCTCTGTTGGATGGTGGTTACTCTGCCTGTGGAAGTCCTAGGAAGATGAAACTTGCTCTGGACTCTGAAAAGGGTTGCTTGAGGAAGGTAAGACCCTTTGGGGCATTGGATGACTTTTTGCTAGTGACTGTTGCAGTGCCTGAAGTAGGTGTTGTGTTTCAGGATTTCGCGGGTCACCATCTTTTGGATCTTTGGTGCTGCAGATGCAGCACGGATGTCTAGATGGCTTCTGGTGGCCTAGACTCAACCACTGGACTGGACCTTGCACCCTCACCAAGGTTTGACCCTCGGGACACCTTCTTTGGATTTTGGATTTTGGTTGCGGGAAACCCACCTGCAGACCTTCCTCTGCACACATCAAACTGGAATCTTCTTTGACAGAAAAAGTGGTCAGATATTGTGTCACAGATGTCCCTTGAAGGATTCTTTGATCAGGTTGAACTTTTGCAGCTCTGAATGTCAAGCAGCACAATGCCGGGGTACACCCTCTTCTGGATGGTAAGCAGCAATTTGGCTTCCAGCGGTCACAAACACTCTTCTTGACCTGGGCAACTCAACTTCACTTCTTTGACTCAAGCTTTCCAAGCACTCCTCTTCTGGACTCATGAAGACCCTTTCTAATGACAGCAGGTACACAGGACTGGATTCCATGGTACTTTCGATGAAGGTGCACGATAGTCTCTCGTAGCTCAGGAAGAAGTCTCCTATCCAGGTCCTCTCTTCATTCCCCCATTGGGTCCGGTCAGCAGTCCTCTTCCTACGACTGGACCGATGATTCAAGCTTCAAGTTTCAGCTTCAGCTTCAGAACAGCTTCAGGATCAAAATCAGCTTCAGACCCGATTGGTGAGTGAGAGGTCCCTAGTTATACACATTTGTTACACATTCACTCAGACTGAGCCAGACTCAGTCAGCCAATCATTTACCAGTGCATTCATGCAGGCAGGCAGCCAATCAGGCTTTCAGGGATTCAGGCCATTCGCTCCACCAAAACAACCATAGCACAGAATGTGGATTGGAGTAAGCACCCACCCTTTTAGACACTACACTGCATTCACTCCAGTTTCAGTCAGGGCTCTCCTAGTCACACACCTAAATCAGACAGCCAACACAGAGAATGTGAGTTGAATTTAGATTCCATTCATACAGGTCCGATCACAAGGGAGTACCCACAAAACATAGTCCCTGGGAAGGCTCCAGTCAATCTGATAGGAGGCAGCCCAAGAGGCATACATGGTCTTTCCACCCAAAAGCCAGTCAGGGAGAAAGGACTTTGGGAAACAAGGTGTAAAGGCAATAAAATCCAAAAGGGTTCAGGGCCCATCGTGCCTTTGTTCAGGAATCTATTGATTCCTATGGCAGGGCTTGGGTGTCCCAAAAATGGAGGACACTCAGAGCCACTGTCAAGTCAACATGTAGCTGCCACCAGCCATACCTTGCTCTTTAGGCATTACACAGGTGCCCAAAAACGGACATAAGGGCTACAAGGCTGTACCCCCACCCATGGGTGCCATAAGGGTATTCGATGGGTGTTGTTCACCAAAAGGAAAAATTAAGAGCTGCAATGCTATAGGTCCAGGCTGGACCTCTGAGGCAGAAAACATATGTAAAACGCACACAGAGAAGTGCTAGGACAAGGACTAGGAGGCCATGTCCTTCCAAAAGGCATTTCCAGTATCACAGTTGGCAAAACACACACTTTACCCATGGGTGTTTTGATGATTATGTTAATTGCACGCAGTGGATTTACCTTAATCCCCAGTCTCTACTCCTCCAATTCCCTCAAGGTTGCTGATTTCAATGACAGTCAGTGCTGGCTCCTTTCATGGTGACAGCTCCAGGGGTGGTGGAAGGCAGCCTCCTGTGGCCAGGCACTCCCTACGGTACTTAGTTACCTGTTTCTGGACATGCTCCCTAAGGTGCTGCCAACCCTCAGAGATCTGGGACACCCTATGAGATGCTGCGCAGTGACATTTTGTTGTCCAGGATGGCATTAGGATTTTGTTGTGCTGTCATTGCGAGATCTTCACTCGCTTGAGACCTATGAAGCGTGCTGCCTGCTTAATGACTCCCTCCACCCAGACCTTCAACTCCTCATCTATGAACATGATGTTATGTTGCTGGGGCATGGTCCTGTTGAGGTTCCATTGTTGTAGGCCTGTGGAGGAGATATGCTGATCAGGCTGGGAGTAGGCCGGTAGCAGTGGCACGGGAGCATGGAATTGGGATAATGATAATGATGGGTTATTTATATAGTGCTTTCACCAAAGCGCTTTGCATAGAACATATTTACATTAAATATCACCCAACCAAAGTTGGTACTGTTGATTGAAAATGGACTGGAATTTTGTGGGGAAACAGAAGATTTAATTGTGGCAACGTTGGGGTATGAAAGTGAGGTTAAAGCACCAGTAGGGCAATGCAGGGCTGAGAGGGAACAGCAGCTGAGGTTTCAGAGTGATATCAAGGGCCAAACAGGGGATGTTACCCAGCCAGAGGGTATCACAGTATTCAGAGAGTCATAGGGCAGTAGTAGTCTCGAGGGAAGGGAGTAGCAGAAGGCAGAGGGCAGTAGAAGTCAGGGGACCATTGAGTTGTTTTTTGGGCGGCCAAAATGCTTTGGTAAATCTTGTCTCACAATGCTTTGCGCTGCCCTGGGCTAAATAATGAGGGGCCACAAGGAAGGGATTAGGGGATCTGCTTTAATGAGCACTTGATTAGGTACTTTGGCATTTCTTTCAAATCCACATCTTCCCAGCATAATCACATGGCATAAACACCAGGCATGTAGACCTGCTTTCATACTTTGCAAAGCCTACCAAGGAATCACTAGTATTCTGTCTTGGAAATCCACATGCAACTCTATACACACACTACATCCAGCTCTCTCTTCCAAACACCTTCTTTTTCGAGCCCTTCACACAGCCACCTCTAACTGTCTGAGGGTCAGGCGCTTCTCCTAGCAGAGAGTGGGGGGTAAATCTCTATCCTCTGCAAGTTGTGGGATGTATTGACCCACTAGTCTCTGCCCTGTGACATCCCTGTGTGCTGGTGGCACCAGAACCAGCCAAATGGCCGCAAAAAGCCCTATGCGCGCTAAACCTATATCAATTGGTTTTTGAAACCGGAAAACATGGCTGCCAATCTACTTGCCTGTGTCAGTGGTGGAAGGAGACCACATTGCTGAAACCTGTCACTGGGCTGCCCACTGAGTGAACATGGGAACTGCATGAAAGGCAGTGTTTTATTGCAAGGAAACCCAAACATTGCTGTGAAATCCCCTTTCTCTTGGCTGCTGAAAATACAAAATAATGGTTCAAAACATCAGAAAAACATCCAACATCCTTGCCGGGTGTTACCCGTCACTTTATTTAAGGAATCAACAGGAGCACACAATGCCAGGAAAAGTAGAGTCTGTCCTCAGAATATCCACATTAAAAAGTGTGCTTGCCTGTGAAAATCTGTCAAAATATGGGTGCAGTACGACTGTCCGCCTGTATGACAGCTGTCATTTAAGTGCATTCGAAGCTTAAACTTGTGCAGTTAAAATCAAATGTTTGGAATTAGGTGACCTGCTATCAAAAGTAATATAGGTTGCAACTATTTAATCTCTATGTTTGAAAAACTGGAATTAGAGTTCTGTTTGCCTGTTTTGAAATTGTAAGTTTATTTTCATCAAAGAAAAATGTAACAAATTTGCTTTTAAAGTAAGCCTGATTCAGACAAAACTACAAAGAAACTTCCCCCACTGGGAAAGACACCTCCCTTCTGCTTCCCACCAAAAGCCAGGAAATCACATTCAGGTGTTGATGAAGAGGGGAGGGGATTTGGGCTGCTGCTCCTGGGAGAGACAAAGGACTTCCTGGGCTGAAAGGGTATGCAGATTAAAGTGTCAACAGTGCTCTCTGCCAGAAGGAAGAAGGCAGGATTGCTCTTGAGCCACCAGAAACTTTGGGGGCGAGAACAGACAGTTTTGTGGATTCTTAAAGCACAGAAAGTATATGTTTGAAAAAGACTGACAAAGGACTGTGCGAATTTGTAAAAATTGTAAAATTAGAGTATTGTTAATGTGAACATTTTGGGCCCGTTTTAAAAGTACCCAGAACGCTGTGCTATGTTCTGGGACAAAACTGCAGAAATTGTGGTTTTGTAGCAATTTTATTGGTGTCAGAAACTTCATATAACTATGCCCAGATATCATGCGCACATATGCATAAAATTGTGGACAAATCAGACATTTGGTCCCAGACAAAAAGTGTGAAAAGTTGCCAAATTCAGACCCAAGCTCTCACAGCAACGGGGCTTGGATGAATACTTGCTCCACAAAATATGTGATATAGATATGCTATTGCTATCAAGTTTGTAAAATTGTAAATATGTATTATATGAAAAGTAGATTTCATGTGCAAAAACAAAGGGGAGGTTTTCCCTGGATCATAAAACACATCATCATGATGACACTCTGTTTTCTTCTCCAATGAAGGGAGAGGAAAGACCCTAACCAATGGACCACCTAGGGGGTGTGCCTAGGATAATTCAGCATACCCACCCCTTTAGTAAACACATAAATAGAGACAGCTTAGGACCATACACTTTCAACCACCAACCGATTCCTGGTGGAGCACTTCGCAAGAGAAATCCATATTCCAGACTCCAGACTCCAGAACTTTGAAAGCAGAAAGGCCCATTTGCAAAGCTGAACCATTCTCAGCTTGACCTTTCAAAATCCAAAAATCAGATTTTACCCCAGAACCTCAAAAGGGAACCAAAGAACAGCCTGGCTGTGATGTGCTGCTTTCTTGCTAAGAATTATTGCCAGAATCCAAAGATCCAACCCCGTAGAGCCGTGCTGTGACCAGAAAGCTGTGAACCAGAACCAGAGCCCGTGAGATCCAGTCCACTCCCACCGTGCTGTGTCCAGAGTGCCTTGCTGATTGCAGTCCAAAGCGCCTTGAGTCCAGTCCGATGTGCCAGCAGAATTCCTGTCCCAGAAAGTATCCCTGACCAGATCCCTGACGGGTCCATTAAATAATTGGTAGCGAGTATCCATAGCATAGGATTTTCACTTGCATATGTATTGTCCATAAGTAATTCCTATCCAAACCCATTCTCTTATATCCAGAACTGCACTGTTAGAATATTTTGTCTTGCCTGAACTCTCCATCCGATCCATAATATCTTTTGTAATAGTAGTGTTAAAATCATCTTTGCGCTGATATAGTTTCTGAAGAAAGGCAAGCGTCTCGGCAGGCAAAACCAACCAGAAATATCCTGGGCTGGTGGCCGTGCTGTCGTGTAGTTTGCATCTTCATAGTCTACCCCTAGTGTAATGAAATTTTGTTTGTAATTTTAAAATTGCATTCTTGTTTTGCAAATTTGCCTATTTCTGAAAAAAAATACCTCCACAAAAACTAAATGCTAGAAACGAAATTTAAGTGTCTACTTGAAGCTAACATCCTAAGCTTTCCAATGAACCCAAAACCGCATCTCAACCCCTTATATTTTTTCCGCATTTGCGCTTACCGCGCGCGGAAAAGTTTGGCACAAATTTTTGTTGGCTCAAATCTATAACGTGTGAATTAGCTGTTCATTGCACCCGACCTCAAAATTAAGTTTTCAATTTGCTAGTTACTCTATAATCATTGCTAGTGTTTGTCTGAACCCATACAAAGCGGCTCCCACTAGTATTGAAACAATTTCAGTGAATTAAATCCATTTTCAGTGTTTTTACCATTCATGCAAAGACAACTTTAAAACCATTTTTGACAAGTTTGCAATCATTCCTGTTTTTCTCTGTGTTGCTGGAGGGAAATTGGGATTGATACTATTTTGTTGAATTCTGTATTCCTGAAACCTGTTTCTCCCCTTCCATCTCTTTATATTGTGTATTGGGGGGATTGAGTAGTGTGCAGGGGAAAGAGTAATCACATTGCATTTTGATTGAACCCACACGAAAGTATTATCTCTATGCTGCATTATTTTTCCTATCATTACTCCTTCTGATTAAAGAGATTGTTTAGTGTAACATCGCCCCATTGGTGATCATTGTATAACCATTAAAATAGTGTGATATATATATATTGTAAAATCCATAAAATAAATATTTTTAACTCTGCAAACCAGCCTGCTTCCTGTTTCAGTGTGACCGGGGGGGATTCAAAGAGAGGGGTGTGATATAAGTGGTAGATCATTCAGAAATAAAAGAACTTATAGACATAAATAAATAATTGAGGGTTTCAGCTGTGCATCACATGCTAGGCATTGACTTAGGTGGAGTGCCGGGTTGTAATCACTTACTAGATTGGGGGCTTGTGTCCGGGATTCCTGAATTAGACATAGCACTTGTGACAGCTTAATACAGTGTGCTAACTAACGGGGTACATAAACCCTGTTGGGCTACCACACTGTGTTACACTGTGAAAAGCACCCCTCAATAGGAATGCCCTAGGGAACTTAGTCTGTTTAGCAAAAATAAAATAAACTCCTGTAAGTCAGAAAGGAAATTAATATTTCCAGAATGGCGACCTTGGTAGAAATCAATAAGAACACCCACTGCACAAACTATTTGTCAGGGGTGAATGGACAGAGCAGGATCAGAATGTGTAGTTGCAGGGAATTAAGGAACAGGCCACTGCAACAGGATTAAATATATGGCAAGATCAGGGTCATTACATATGGCACTGAGTGAACTGTATATGGGCCCTAAGGTAAAGGAAGAGCAAAGTAAAATTGCTAGAATAGCGGCATATCTGTACTTCCACATTGGAGCAATACAGGACAAATATGCAGAAGGCCAAGATCTGGAAAACAAGCAACTCCAAGCATTAGAAAAAGCCCAAACTGATCTGGACTCTGCAGAGCAAAGGCTACAAAGGAGCCATGAATCAAAAAATGAAACCAGGCAGTAGCTGACAAAAATAAAAGACGATATGGGTATCCTGCAGCAGGAGAAGGTAGAACAGGATACCAAAGTGCAGGCCCTGCAGAAGGAGTACCAAGAAAGTTTGGACTCTCTACTACAGAGCAAGAAAAAGCTGGAACAGCAAATAAACTTTAATAGAGCATGCGCAGAGCAATTAGTCATCCTGCAAAACCACCTAGTCCAAGAAAAAGAACAGAATAATAAATTAATCCTCAAAGACCTGGACACCTAGGCAGAATTTCATGAAGAGTGCCAGAAAGCTGGTGCGCTCCAAAGACAGAGGGCCGACCTGGTCGCACAGAGGCATACTCTTATTCAGGAATGGAACACCTTAGACAAGGAGGTCAGTTATTTAAAAGAGAAGATGGGAGAAAATCACCTGGACCTTCAGGGACTGGGTGACCTCCAAAAAGACCATGAAAAACTGTTAGAGCACACCAGGAGGGTGGAAGATGCTCTAGCAAGGAAGGACCAGGCCAGTAAGGACAGGACTCGGGAGGTAACCCTCCTGCAGCAAAAACTGTCCCAGTACTGTAAAATGACACAGGAAGCACAGAGAGACAATGAGGCTCTCTGTGAGAAAAATGGCAGGCTCCACAGACAGGTAGCTATGCAAGAACAACTGATAGAGACTAGCAAGGCCTTGATAGAGGAACAGAAAGTTCAGGTTCTTGCATGGCAACAGGGAGCAGGGGCTGAGAGAGATGAGGTCCGCTGGGAAAGGGAAATACCTGAGCATAACCTCAGGAACCCTAGTACCAGAGGCCTTCATCTCTTCCAATCCCTGGACTTTGCCACCCCCATGTCCACTGGCGCACATGAGCCAAGGGCCACGGGATGGCAGACTTCAATCCAATAAGGAATATGGGGCTCACAGATCAGCACCTCCCAGGAATGGATGGGTGGGCATCTGGGTATGGGTTCCCAAGTACTGTAAAATTCATTGGGGAACTCCATGAGAGTAGGCCCACTAAGGGCATCCTGAAAACCTCTGCCCAACTTGGACAGTGGGGGTGTACTCAGCAAATCCGGGGAGCAAAGAAGAATCAGAAGACTCCTTTGAGCACCACAGGACTCAAGCAACTAGGCCCCCGCATTCTGCCAGCCAGTACCAGGCTTGCAGAATCCGGGAAAGCCTGGAAGAACAGACAGGCACCTCTGGTAGCAGTGCCTCTGAGTCAGAGGATGAGTGGACCAGGGTTACCGGAACCAAGAAAGCCAACAAGGTCAAAAGGGCCTTGCTCAAGGATCCCCTCAAACAAATCAAAGCTATTAGGAGTGTCATCATGCCCTATCATAAGAACGCAAAATATTCAGTTTGGGAGCACCTTGAGCTCTTTGAACAAATGATGGAAACTTTCCATTTGAAGGACAGCCAAAGCTGTATTCAATATGTGAAATGTACCTTCTCTCCCGAGTACTCCAGCTTCTTTGCTGGGCTGGAGGATCAGAATCATTCTAGATGGTCCACCTATAGGGTGGCCATCTTTAAACATTTTATTGTGCACAGGAATCCTCAGGAGGCTTGCAAAGCAGCCTACAACTTGCAATGTGGGGAAGATCAGGCCCCAGAAGAATGTGTTCAAGAATTAAAGAATGCCTTTGCGCAGACCAGCAGAAGGATGTGCAGTGACAGCAAAGGTTTTGTGAATACTTTCTTCCACACTCTCCCCAAGTACATCATGACCCAGCTAGGGAGAGACTTTCACGAGAAAAGATCACTGAACTGGGTCATTGAACAGACCACGCGCATTTATGAGGTGCAAAAGCCCGTGGAAAATGAAAATAATACTAAAAGCTCCAAAACAACCAACACCCCTGATGCTGCTAAAGTGGCAGAGGTGAAGGTTGCCCCCATTTTAGACTTAGAGATGGGGGGGCCTAAAAACCTGCCTGCATGGAATCAAAGCAACCCCAAGCCCAGAAGGCCCTCGGGCCAATCACAAACAGGGAGCCAGGGAGGCAATACCACCAATGGGACCCCTAACTCCCCTGACTACATCAGCCCCCGCTACAAGGGCAATAGACCCATCCTGGGCTATGTGTGGACTACTCCAGCCCAAGGGGGGGATCCAACCAGACAGCAGCTAACCCAGGGAACTTCCCTCCTCACTTCCCCCAGGAGGGCAGTAATCCCCCAAATACTGGACAAAATTTCTTCCCAAGGTACCCGCCAAACTTTAACCCCAAAACAATCCATCCTCCTTTCCCCACTTTCCTGAGCCCAGGCAACCTAATCCGGGAGAGGGGAGGCCAAGGGTGGAGGGGTACCCAAACTTTCCAAACCCAGGGTATTTTGGGAGAAGGGATAGCTACCCTTCCCGGGATCAGCCCAGTGGAGACATGAGAACCCCGTATCAGCCTGAGCGTGTGTCGCAACTAGAGTGCAAGGTCCAAAACATGGCACAGGATCTGGGTCGCATGCTGAGGGCTCACAGAACCCTCAGATGAGCATGGCAGCACAGAATGCCTCAAACCCAGGACCTGGTGCTCCAGAGCAATGACAGGGGAAGAACCCCAACAATCCACCGGTTCCCAGGGAGGAGGCACAAGGGGAAGGGGGGTGTAAGGCCTTGGAGGAAGCTTCCTTCCCCACTTGTACTGGAAACCCAGGTACCAGAACCAAAATCTCCTGCCCCAGAAAGTCTGCATCCCAAGGAGCAGAGGTGGGGTTTGAGAAATAAAGAGCCCAAAAAGACCCATTTTGTGGAGGAGATACAAATCTTTTTGAAGGAGAGGGGTCCTCAGAGGAACCTGGGAAAAGGATCTTCTCCTTCAGAAATGGGGCAACTCCTCCCAAAGAAAAATGGGTCCCAAAGGATCCAAATCCAGATTGGGTAGATGTGGGGACTGAGTTAGCACAGCCCATCATGTAAAAGCAAGGAAAAATTGAGGCTGAGTACCACAAAAGGAAATACACCAAACACGGGCTATAAAGATTCACAGATCTTTAATACTGCACAGTTACAAAGAAACACAGATCTGATACAGATAGCTATCTGGCTCTCGACACCACGCAATGAGTACCAGCCCGTCAGAGTGAGGAGGGAGAGCGCTGGACATATAAACATTTGGGTTTATATACTTTTGCAACAATATTGTCCAGCCCCTCTGCATGTTAATAATCTGCAGTCTAGAGTTTGTTCCGATTTCACATATAGCTCATACAATAATATGCAGAAGGATTACATGAGTTTGTATTTCCGCAGTGATACAATGACAGTGTATGTTCACAAATCCTACAACAAGCATCCTTTACAACCATGTTACAATTGAGTTTGGCCTGTGTCCACGCTTGACGTTTTCTCTTGGTTGTTCCAGACGTGTATTTGTGCATTAGTCTCGTGGACACAGACAATGCTGGGACAACAAGTCACTCTCAGTGCAAGGTCTCTTTACCTAGTCTAAATAGTCGGCCCTTGGACAGTCTAACCATTAACAGGACTAAAAGGTCGGGAAGGCTCAGTTGTAAGTTAGAAACACAGCAAAATGGTGGATGATCCTAAAATGGCAGCGAAGTCGATCCAAAGTCGGAACTTTGCAACGCAGTTTTCTTCGCAGAGCGACTAGGCTTAGGCCAGTATAAGTCAAAAGGAGGCACAATATGATTTCCCGTTTAACAAACCCTCCTTTTGGCCTAAGCCAAGTGCTAAACTACAACTAGTCACTTTACGAGTAACTCCACATCTCAATGTCAATACAGCGTGAATCACAATCATCGGAAATATCAATCGCCATAAGGTCTGTAACAGAAATTTCCTTCAACACAAATTCGTTGGTCATTCTTTCCGGTGCGCGTACCTTTTGCCCTAACGTTCCCATCGTCTGTGCACAACATCCTCCTAAGATTGAACATGTGGCACGAAGACATTGTATACAGCAACATCAGAACAACAGAATACCCAGAATAATCAATAAGACTGAAAGTAGCTTCCATCCCCAAGATTGTAAGAAGTCCCAGAACCAAGCGCTAAGATGCCAATTTCCCTCGTGAACGTGCACCTCTGAACTAAGGACATGCAGATTTTGTATAGCCTTAAAGATGGTTGGGGAGGAATCCGGAATGAAAACACAACAAACGGACCCCACTAATTTGCATACTCCACCACGCTTAGCCAGGATGACGTCTAATGCCATCTGGTTCTGTAGTGCCACTAACCTTATTGCTTTCTCTTCTAGAGTCATGTTATAGAGTATGTCAGTGGTCCGGTTGATGGTTCTCTCCAGTACTCTCGCTAGTCTTCAGATATCCTCGGAATTTAGTATTTGCCCCCAAAAAGGTACAAAGGATTTCGCTACGTCACCCAGAACTTGTGACAAAGTATCACCATTCTCGTCCCGTGTTGCACGAGCCTTAGAGTTTTCTGTGGTACTAGCTATAAATACCCATGGCAACAGGATTCCTAAATAACAGGTTCCCTGCCAATCCCTAGGTAGCCATGGGAAAGCTTCATTACCGCAAACAAAGTAGACAGGTTCGCCTACATACAAATGTCTGTCCTCACTGGTCAAGTTCACAACATTGATGCAATCCTTGAACTCACCCATTGACTGACTATCATTCCCCTGTATGCAGAAAGAAACTGAGTTGGAGCTATAGTTAACTGAGTAGGAAGGCGGCATGGCATCCCTATTGCCCATAGGAGCCATCTTGAAAGAGATCAGAGATTGAAAAGGTCGGGACAGTCTATCAGAAGGCCTAATGGAAGCGACATTTAGCTTGCTTCTATTTGCGAAAAGTGAGCATCCCAGGGGCGTTAGAACTTGTCTTTCAAACTCGTTCAAATCTGTTCCATCAAAATTCCCCGAGATGCTATCATTCCGTCGGCCAAAGAATAGTGCCCTTAGAGAAGCATAAAATGCAGTAGTTAGAGGCAAAGGATGAATATACCAGCCCAACCCTTTGTCTCCATGTTGCGGTAAATGAGAGCAGACCCAGCAATTAGACCTGTTCAAAATGGCATGTGTTGCATTCATTATAAGCAGTAATGTTTTATTGTGGTAACTCTGTCTGTGCTGAGAGTCTCTAGGAGATAGAGTGTGCAGATGCACGAAAGGTGTAGATAAAGTGGGTACATATTGAGTGGGCAAAAGAGTTTCAAGCGGTCGTACTTCTTCCATGTACCAAAATCCCAAAGCAATTACTATTGTGAAACCGGTTAACATGATTACAAGAAAGCAATGCATTTTAAAATACCATGCATTCGATCGTCCATTGTCTTTACTGGCCACACTGTCACTTGTTTGTTCCCTACAGGTGGAGGCGGTAGCAGGTATTGTTCCTTCGAAACGACAAGCTCCGTAGTTCATTAGCTGGTGATCTCCAGATCACGCATTTTCATAGTCCTTCCCTATCCCCGGCCAACATCTTTCCTTTGTATGAAAAAGACACAAGCCCTATGATGGTTTTCCTGGTGGCACAGCCGAACCGTGCAGTAAGTCTGGCTCCATGGACACAGATTGTACCTTGTGACTCCTGGTACGATGTGATTTGTGAACAACATGTCGTTACTTCCTGATGGAAGTGGTGAATTTGCAGCAGAACCAGACAGAGATGCAAAAGGATCTGCGAGAGAGTGTGGAGATAAAGCAGCTGTTTCCCCAGGCCGCACAGGCTCAGGGAGTGTCTCCAAAGCACTCTCAGTACTGCTCAATGCTGAATGATCGTTGGGAGAAGCGCAGGTAAGATTCTCTGTATCTTCTTTGTCGTGTGGCAAAGGGAAGGGAATCCTCTTGACATGCGACCCATGAATCCAGTGCCTCTTGCCTTCCACCCGAATCGCCGCCTGTGTGGCCAGGAGGACCTGGTGTGGGCCTCTCAACTGTGGTGCGAGACAGGATGCTCGTTCGAATGCCTTAACGAGCACCCACTCCCCAGGTCAGATACTATGACCTGGCTCCTCGTACTTTGCCGGAAGGGCTTCTCGCACCTGTTGGTAAACCAAATACAGATTTTTAGTTAAACGGTCACAGTAATCAGAAAGAATTACATGTTCAATGTCCCTCAGAGTCCGCGGTTTTGGGATGTTCCAAATGTTAGCTCGCCTACCCATTACCACCTCATATGGGGAGAGCCCAGCCTTAGTCTGTGGGGTGGTGCGCATTGACAGTAACACTATCGGTAAGGCGTCCGACCATTTCAGTTTGGTGCTGGCACACATTTTAGCAAGCTTGTTCTTTAAAATTCCATTGTGTCTCTCTACCAATCCAGCACTCTGAGCATGTCTGGTCAAATGGAACCATTTATCGATCTGTAATCCCGCGCATATCTGCAGAATTACAGCAGCGATAAAATGTGGACCATTGTCCGACCAGATGACCCTCGGCAAGCCAAACCTAGGAAAATATTCCTTAAGCATGGTTTTTGCCGTTGTCATTGCTGTGGCATCTTTTACAGGAAAGGCTTCAACCCATTTACTAAAGGCACAAATAACAACCAAAACAAACTTAAAATTGTTACAATGCTCCATTTCAATAAAATCAAAGTGGATTACTTCAAAGAGGACAGAAGGTGGACCAAAACTACCCCTTGGTGTGGATGTGCCCTTTCCCATATTATGCTGTAGACAAATCATGCAACTTTGGATAAAACGCTCAGCTGTTTTCAAGATGTTATCGTTCACCCAGAACTTTTCTAACATTGTGCAAACCTTCCTTGCACAGATGTGAGTGGGCCCATGAGCCATTGGGACCATCATAGTAATGTACGCGTCTGGCAGCATCCTTTTTCCCTCTGACTTATCCACCCAACACCCGTCCTCATCCAACCTCGCCAAACCCTCAGCCCATTGTTTAGCTTCTTCTAAAGAGGCATCGGCTTGGATGTTTTTTACAGATTCAATACCTTCATCTATAGTACAGACATTCGTGGCTTCCCTTGCAGTGCACATTTCTGAATCGAGATCATTGGCAGTTTGTTTGGCTATCTGGTCCCAGAAAAGCGTTCCCTTTTCCTACATCATTTATGATTTTCTGATGTATTGCACATTTCATGATTGCTAACTGAGTGGGGCGTGCAAGCGCTGAAAGTAACCGCACTCTCAAGGAGCCATATTGAATCTTCATTCCATGTAAGGTCAAGAAACCCTGTTCTTCCCTAAGTCTACAGAAGTTGTGAACTACCCCAAAAGCATACTGACTATCAGTATATATGTTTAATATAAGCCCTTCAGAAAGTTCACAAGCTCGAGTCAATGCAATAATCTCTGCGGCCTGTGTGGAGTTATGCAAAATTCTTTTGGTTTCCACAATCGTGCTTAGTGTGGTGATGCCACAAGCAGCCGTTGATGTACCATCCGGAAGTTTGAAACAGGAGCCGTCGCAAAACAGCTCCCCTTGTGGGTCATTCAAAGGTGTATCTTTTAGATCAATCCTGCCTTTAGTTTCTTGTTCTGTGGCATAAAGGCAGTCATGTGACATTTTGTCACTGCAAGCAGTATCTTGCGGGAAAGGTAATAGTTCGGCCAGATTCAATACACAACACCTCTTGATTTGTATATGCGGTGCAAACAAGATCAATTCATATCTCGTTAATCGTGCGGAGGTGAGGTGTTGTGCTTGTGTTCTATTTAATAGAACATCTACAGAGTGAGGTACCAACAAGGTTAAAGCATGGCCTAGGACCATAACCTCGCTCTGTTTTACAGATGCAGCAGCAGCAGCGACAGCTCTCAAACATCTTGGCAAAGCGCATGCAACAGGATCAAGGGTGGAAGAAAAGTAACCGCATAGCCTATTCTTCCCTCCATGTTCCTGCATTAATACAACCAAAGCACATCCATCACGTTCATGCACATACAACTCGAAGGCCTTTTCATAATTTGGTATGCCCAAAACTGGTGCTGAACACAGTGCAGTCTTGAGCCGATCAAAAGCTTTCTGGTGTTCCAAGTTCCACGGCAATGGCAAAGAAATGCCCTTCTTTGTCAAAGCCAACATTGGTTTAATCACTAGTGAGAAATTGGGGATCCACTGCTTACAGTAAGAAGCCATTCCTATCAAGGCTCTGACTTCCTTCTGTGTATTTGGGACAGACATGCTAGAAATGATTTTGATCCATTCAGGCGTCAACCTTCTTCCCTCCTTTGACAGGAGATAGCCTAAATAGGTGACCTCCTGTCGACAATATTGAAATATTTATGTTTTGCTAGGTGAATAAGCAACAACACGGTGCACTCCTTACAGTCACTTTCTGAATCAGAAGCTAAAAGAAGATCATCTACGTATTGAAGCAATGTACAAGTGGTAGACAACTCGAGTGTTTCAAGCTGCTCTTTCAAAGCCCTATTATAAATGCTCAGACTTTCCGTGAATCCTTGTGGCACACGGGTGAATGTAAACGAACGTCCGTCTAGGGTGAATGCAAACAGGTATCTGCTATCCTTGTGTATAGGAATGCTAAAGAAAGCATTTTTAAGATCTACGACACGAAAATGAGTAGCAGAAGCTGGGATCATAGTTAATATTGTCGTTACATAAGGCAACATCTTATTGACAGCATGTAAATCAATGATAACAAAAAAAGGAATTGCATTATCTCCTTTCTAATACACAGGCAAAATCGGACTATTGCACAAACTACCTGCAATTTCCTCAATTACCCCATGGTTTACAAAATCGTAAACCATACACTGCAAAGCTTGCTCACCAGCAACCGAATTGTTATACGGAGGAATGCGTGGCAACTTTACTCCTTATTTCAAAATTATTTTAACAGGCTTAATTTGTAGAACACCAACATTGTTGTCATCAATCGCCCATAAACACTCCGGAACATCACTAAATTCCGGCAGAAAAGGTCTAGTCAGGAACTGTGAGGCAGAACATTGCTCTGGTGAAATTGTCAAACGCACTCCATCTGAAGAAAAATGAATTACCGCATTTAATTCCTTCAATAGATTCAACCCCAGCAAATTCTCTCCACAGTTCGTTGTCAAAAGAAACGGACAGTGACCTGTGAATGGACCCAGTGTAATCAGTACCAGTGAAGAAACCGGACTTACCACTGGTGTACCAGAAAACCCTACAGAAACATTGGTTTGCCCTGACAGTGGAATGTTTGGAACCCGTGAATGGTCAATGGAACACTTCTGCGCTCCTGTATCTATCAAGAATAGATGCTTCCTATTTCCCACTATCATTTCAATATAGGGACCTTTCTGATTAATGGGAATAGGCGCTGATTCCAAACCCGGCTTCAGACAATCCTAGCTGTTTGTCATGATGCCTACCCCCGGGCATCCGGACCCAGCCCAGCAGCCTCTGGAGCAGGCATCCAGACATTTATTGATACCCCAGCAGCTCCGGCTGGGGGCTATCTGGGTTCAGTCCTGGCGCCATAGGCGCCAGGCTCATCGACATTACTTACCTCCTGCAGACCATGCTGCAAATGAATCAAAGCCCACGTGAGGCCTGGATGGGACTATTTTATTACAGGGACTATTTTTTACTCGGGTGTGGTTCTGGGGAACTTCTTACCTGGGACTACATTGCAGGCTATTTAAACCACGCCCGAACAGCAGCCCATGCTTTGCGTTATTCTGCACTTCAGCAGCGTGATGCTCACCATGCCTGCAGCATCCAGTCCTCTGCCACGCCCGCCTCAAACCTGGACACCATCCTAGAAGAAAGAGAAATAAGAACAAGAACTTACCTTTTAATCTTCATCTGTTCCCGAATTCGCTGCACTTCAGAATTGGAAAAGACACGTCGGAAATAAAAGCATTGCATCGCCAGCAGGCGCGCCGCGCCATACTTACCAGTCTGCATCTCCACGGTTCAGCGCTGCAGCCATCATTTCATCACTGCATCCGTGGAACCTGGAAGGGACAAAGAGAAGAAGGTGAGCTGGATGCTAACAAAGACAATCAAAGCAACCATATTATACTCACCAGAGTTACCGCTCCCCTAGGCATCTTTCATCTGCGTTCCACCTCTTTAACGCCGCACCTGTGGGAGGAAAGAACACTTGTTAAAGACATTTATTTTGCTTTTACCTGACAACGCTGGGTAATACAGCCTCTTACCCACGTGCAACCTGCAGCACTTCAGGTGAACTCTTCTCGGATTAAGCTGCAATACAAAGGGATCAAAACGAGTGAATAACAGACAATTGAACTCTATAGACATTATACTTACGGCTCCTGGTCATTTACCACGGAGTCCAAAACATCTGGAACTCGCCCAAAATCTTCAAACCAGTGAAGCAACTGGGATTCTACGCGCCCCTGCGCTCGGTGCAGGATGGAGAGCTCATCATTACAAACAATAAGATGAGACAACAAAAGGGGAATATCGGGGTGCTTAGAGGGAACGAATTAAACAAGTATTTCCTTGCATCCACTGGGTGACTAATTCCCCTCCTCCTGCTTTTAGGAAACTACTTTTACGAATCAAGCAGACGAAGCTAGGAAGGCCGGTCCAGTCAGACGTCTCTGCACTATGAATAACACTGGTGGTGACCTTAGCAGTCCAGTTCCGATCGACGCCCCAGTGGGAATCAGGTGAGCGTTACAGAACGCGAAGCCCATCTACAAATCCCCACCCGGGCATTATGGAGACCTCAGAAACTGACCAACTAGCCCAATTATTAGGGGAACATAGAGCGGAAGTGCACTCTGCCCGTCAAGAGACTCATGCCCTCAGGAGAGAACTGATTGTGTCAAAGGAGCGCACTGATGATCTTGCTAGGCAATTGCTGCAAAACCAAGCTGGGCAAACACCCCTACCTGGACTTGGGGGGAATCCAACCCCTGTTTCATCGAGCAATCCTGTGCAAGTGATTTTACCAGGAACTATCCCTTTAGCTCCACCTGAACGCTTTGCTGGGGACCCAAAAAGGTTTGCAGTGTTTATGAATCAATGCCGCTTGCACTTTTTATGCAGACCTGGAGCCTTTCTGAATGACCAAGCCAAAGTAGCCTTTGTATTATCATATCTTAGTGGCAGCGCAGCAGATTGGTCCATTCCACTAGTCAACCAGGATGACCCCCTTCTCCGGGATTTTCATGGTTTTCAAATGAGCATGGAAAAACTATTCGCCAGACATTCACAGGGACAGGCCCTGGATAACAAACTCTTATCCTTACAACAGGGTAACCAGGATCTGTTAACCTATATCGCAACTTTCAATAGGTTGGTGGTGGAAACTGGATGGCCTGAGGAAAAGCGCGTTACATTATTTTACCGTGGACTTCGGGGAGAACTCAAAGACTTCTTGGCTCAAGTTGTGAACCCACCTCAGGATTGCGCAGAGTATATAGACTTAGTGGTCCAGCTAGACCATCGACCCCAGAATAGAAAGGCTGACCGAGCCAAGTTCGAGAATCGGGTATTAGTTAAGCCCAACTTTGCCTCCAAAGGGACTGATGCATCTGAACCTATGCAGATCGGGGGGGTTAGAGGACCCTTAACGCAAAAGGAAAGAGAATGGAGATGCCAGATGCAATTGTGTCTGTACTGCGGAATCTTAGGACATTTTCTATGGGATTGCCCTGCAAAACCACCCAAGAAGGTTTTAGGAGTTGCTGATAAAGGCCAAAGAGAACCCGATTCGGGAAACGACCACGCCCGACAAGCGTAGAGGTCCGCTTGCCGAGCTTGAAGAAGGACACTCAGACCTCGCACCTCATCATACCAATGATCCTTGTTGATCCAAAGCAGCCATCACGTATGCACGCAGTAAGGGCATATATTGACAGTGAGGCCGTAGGAAATTACATGGACCACGATTTGGCTTCAAGGATGAATCTACCTCTTTGCAAGAAGACCACTTCGGATGTCATCACCTCAGTCGATGGAACTGAAATAGCCTCAGGGCCCGTAACTCATTCCACTACAGAGATGACACTGTTGGGGCAAGACGGACATCGAGAAGCTATTGTGTTTGACTTAATCAAGGCCCCGCAGTTCCAAATCATTCTGGGAATGAAATGGTTAGAAACACATAACCCTTGTATTGATTGGCGAAAGAAGAAAGTGACCTTCCTGGATTGTGCACGTACCTGTTACCCGAAAGAACCTTTGAACAAAGGCCTGGCCACAGTTACTACCCCAGTCGTGCAGTTACCTCAGGAATATCAAGACTTTCAAGATGTTTTTCAAAAAGAACAGGCAAACACATTACCGCCTCACAGACCATACGATTGTCAAATCGACCTCTTACCAGGTGCACAACCTCCTTGCAGTAGGATCTACGCCCTTACAGAGCCCGAAAATCTTCACCTACGACAATACTTGGATCAATACCTTGCTAATGGCTTCATTCGGCCATCCAAGTCTCCGGCATCCTCAGCTTTATTCTTCGTGCCTAAAAAGGAAGGTGACCTTAGAACGTGTATAGACTACCGCGTGTTAAATCAGATTACGGTAAAAAAACGATACCCCATGCCTCTGATCCCCGAGTTACTAGACCAAGTAAAGGATGCCTGCATCTATACCAAGTTAGATCTCTGAGGGGCATATCATCTGATACGTGTAAAGAAGGGCGATGAATGCAAGGCTGCCTTTCGCACCAAGTACGGATTATTCGAATATCAGGTGATGCCCTTTGGGTTGTGCAATGCACCAGCAGACTTCCAGCATTTTATGAACGATGTCCTTCGTGAACTCATTGACGTCTGTCTTGTTGTATACATAGATGATATTCTAGTGTACTCCTCCTCAGAATCAGACCATGTTAAGCACGTTTGTGAAGTCCTTGAGAAACTACGCCAGCATAAGTTATATGCAAAATTGGAAAAATGTGATTTTCATACTACAGAAGTCGAATTCCTTGGATTCATCCTGACTCCGAAAGGGGTCCGAATGGACTCTCGGAAGGTGGTCGCAATTCTCAAGTGGCCATCACCCAATTCAGTTAAAGGGGTACAAAGCATGCTTGGATTTGCTAATTTCTACCGCAGATTTATTCCAGACTTCTCACATGTGGTACACCCCATCACAGCACTTTTGCAAAAGAACCAATGCTTCTTGTGGACTGAAGAGGCTGAAAGAGCCTTCCAAGAATTGCAATTGAAATTCACGTCTGCGCCTGTCTTAAAGCATCCACGCCCCGAACTTCCATATATAGTGGAAACCGATGCATCCAGTTTAGCCATGGGAGCTGTCCTATCCCAGAAGGATCCAGAAACCGGTCAACTTCATCCAGTAGCATTTTGGTCTAGAAAGTTCTTGGCACCCGAGTTGAACTATGCGATCACTGATAAAGAATTGTTAGCCATCAAATCAGCCTTTAAGGCTTGGCAGCATTATCTTCTCGGTGCCAGGCATACTATAACTGTAATCACAGATCACCGGAATCTGTAGTATTTAAAAACAGCCAAGGCCCAATCGTCGCGTCAACTTCGATGGGCATTATTCTTTGCCAAATTCAATTTCGTGATCACCTATCGACCAGGTTGTAACAACGGCAAGGCAGATGCATTATCCCGAATAGGAATGGGAGAAATATATTCCAGCCCGGAACCGGTGCCTATAATTTCAGAACAAAGAATCCTCGACATAACTACGCTACAGACTTTAGAAGAAATTAATTTCAAAATCCAACAACTTTTCGATCCAGCAGACTTGCAGGACTGGGTAAAGAAAGGCCAAGCCTATTCTGTCATCAATGATCTACCTTACTATCAAGGGCATTTATTTCTACCTCACAAGGAACTACAAGAACTAGTCATCTCCAATTATCATGATGGAAGGACACACTGATATCGCAAAAACGGAGGCTAAAATTAAAAGACAATTCTGGTGGCCCACCTGGGGAAAAGACATAAAGTCGTTTGTGCTGTCTTGTGGTATCTGCGCCCAAAACAAAAGTCAGAAGAAAAAACCAGCTGGCCTTTTACAACCGTTGGATATTCCGCCTACACCATGGCACACTTTGTCCTTAGACTATATTACCGATTTTCCTCCATGTAATGGATTCAACACCATTCTAGTTATCATGGATCTTTTTTCCAAGATGGCCCACTTTATTCCTTTAAAAGGATTACCTAGCACTTCAATTTTGGCCAAGGAATATCTCATAAACATTGTGCGAATCCATGGGTTTCCTTCCATATTGGTCTCTGACCGACGTAGTCAATTCATTTCGCAATTTTGGAAGAAATGTTGTCAATTGGCGCAAATCGACGTAAGGTTATCAACCAGTCACCATCCCCAGATCGATGGTCAAACGGACAGGACCAACCACACTCTCGAACAATACCTATGTTGCATGCTACACCAAACCGAAAGCAACTGGAAGGATTGTTGAATACGCATACAATAACTCAGTACATTCAAGAACCGGACAGAGCCCCTTTTATACTATCTTTGGGCATCATCCTCGAACCTCAGAACTCGACTCGCCTCAACACTTAGAAATGCCTGCAGTAACTCACCTGCACTCTACTATTACACAAGCCTTTAAAGAGGCATCAAAACATTTGAAACAAGCAAAATAAAAATACAAGAAAAATGCCGATCAACATAGAAGTGACACTCCACCATACCAGATTGGGGATCAAGTTTGGCTGGCTACAAAACACATACCTCTGAAAGGAACTCGAACTTTAAATCTTCGATATTTGGGACCTTACACCATCAAGGCCATTATCAACCCGGTGGCCGTCAAATTGGAATTACCCTCTAACATGCGGATTCACCCTGTCTTTCATGTCTCACTTCTAAAACCAGTTCAAGCTGGGACTAGATTAGCCAAACCACCTGACCCCGTCCTCATAGATGGGGAACATGAATTCGAAGTTAAAAACATTGTGGACTTTAAGATGGTTAAATCAAAGCTTTTTTATTTAATCGACTGGAAGGGCTACGGACCAAAAGAAGTGTCATGGGAGCCTAGTGACCACATTCATGCGCCTCGATTGGTGAAGAAATTCCATCGGAACTTCCCAGACAAAAAAGGGCCAGGGCGAAGAACAACTTTAGGAGGGGCCTTGGCGGGGAGTGCTGTCATGATGCCTACCCCCGGGCATCCAGACCCAGTCCAGCAGCCTCGGGAGCAGGCATCCAGACATTTATTGAGACCCCAGCAGCCCCGGCTGGGGACTATCTGGGTTCAGTCCTGGCACCTTAGGCACCAGGCTCATAATAGACATCATTCCTGGCGCCATAGGCACCAGGCTCATCGACATTACTTACCTCCTGCAGACCATGCTGCAAATGAATCAAAGCCCATGTGAGGCCTGGATGGGACTATTTTATTACAGGGACTATTTTTTACTCGGGTGTGGTTCTGGGGAACTTCTTACCTGGGACTACTTTGCAGGCTATTTAAACCAAGCCCGAACAGCAGCCCATGCTTCGCATTATTCTGCACTTCAGCAGGGTGACGCTCACCGTGCCTGCAGCATCCAGTCCTCTGCCACGCCCACCTCGAACTTGGACACCATCCTAGAAGAAAGAGAAATAAGAACAAGAACTTACCTTTTAATCTTCATCTGTTCCCGAATTCGCCGCACTTCAGAATTGGATAGACACGTCGGAAATAAAAGCATTGCATCGCCAGCAGGCGCGCCACGCCATACTTACCAGTCTGCATTTCCACGGTTCAGCGCTGCAGCCAACATTTCATCACTGCATCCGTGGAACCTGGAAGGGACAAAGAGAACAAGGTGAGCCGGGTGCTAACAAAGACAATCAAAGCAACCATATTATACTCACCAGAGTTACCGCTCCCCTAGGTATCTTTCATCAGCGTTTCACCTCTTTAACGCCGCACCTGTGGGAGGAAAGAACACTTGTTAAAGACATTTATTTCACTTTTACTGGACAACGCTGGGTAATACAGACTCTTACCCATGCGCAACCTGCAGCACTTCAGGTGAACTCTTCTCGGATTAAGCCTCAATACAAAAGGGATAAAAACGAGTGAATAACAGACAATTGAACTCTATAGACATTATACTTACGGCTCCTGGCCATTTACCACGGAATCCAACACGTATAGAACTCGCCCAAAATCTTCAAAACAGTGAAGCAACTGGGATTCTACGCGCCCCTGCGCTCGGTGTAGGATGGAGAGCTCATCATTACAAACAATAAGGGGGGACAACAAAAGGGGAATATCGGGGTGCTTAGAGGGAGCAAATTAAACAAGTATTTCCTTGCATCCACTGGGTGGCTAATTCCCCTCCTCCTGCTTTTAGGAAACTACTTTTACGAATCAAGCAGACAAAGCTAGGAAGGCCGGTCCAGTCAGCTGTCTCTGCACTACGAATAACGCTGGTGGAGACCTTAGCAGTCCAGTTCCGATCGACGCCCCCGTGGGAATCAGGTGAGCGTTACACTGTTGGGGTGATTTCCCGGGGGCTGGCAGAGCCTTCCGCGGACCTCCGGTGCTAGGAAGGCCCCAACTCCTCCCGTGTCCCAAAAGGAGTATGAGGCACACACAAGAGCAAAGTAATTACTGCTGTTTATTAGGATAACGGCAGGGATTGTTCTCAGCCCGTATGCATCCGGGGAGACGCTCTCTTCGTTAGTGGGCTCGCAGGCCCTTTTTACCGTAGTATGATGCGCTACTCACGTCACCTGGGAAAAATCGCCACTTCGGATTGGCTTCCCTAGTGGTAGGGTTAGTATGGCTACCTATGTGAAGGAATATTAGTGGGTAATGACGTGTCAGGTGTAACACTTGGGTTGTCCCTAAAAAGTTGCTACAACAAATTGGTTACAAGGGGACCCTTGGTGATTGGCTAGCTGAAATGGTGTCAGTGAGGTGCCCCTTCTATTCTGATTGGTTCCCTCGTGAGGCCCCAAGCCTGGGACCATCGCTGTTCCCAGCTCGCGATGTACCTGATAGTGGCAACAATGTGGAACTATGTGTTAATGGTGGACAATGGACAGGTCTTGCTAATGGCTGATGATCACACATTTCCCATCGGTGTAGGTGTCCAACTTGTCGCTTCGTTGTTGCAACCTATGTCCCAGACGTGGGAGCCCGGCGACTTTCTGTCTCTTGAGCTTGGCATTTTGTCAGTTCGGCTTGGCCACATGTGAGAGACCGTAGCTGGAGCAGAATTATGAGCATTTGATTTGTATTTCTGCTCTGAGGGGCACTTGGCGGTGGCAGGTGTAACCTTCGCAGTGAGAGTGCGAGGTGTGGGTTGCAACATCACGGCCTTGGTGGTGAGCTCTCGTTAGGGGCCTAGCTTCTGGGTGGTAGTACATGACCCATAATGTGGATGTCGCAGGATGACAGAGTGTCACAAGAAGCAGTAGGCATATATGATAGCGTCTTCTATGGGGATGCGATGGCAAAGCATCGGCAAGCGTATACACAAGCTCTTCAGGCATCTTGCGTTTCTGTGGTACGGTAGGAGGCCTATGTGAAAAATAACAATGATGCACGTCCGTGGGTGTGCCAGTCCGCTACGTCATAGCACTGAGACTGTTCATCGTGTAGGTTGGTGTGTGAGTGACCAGTGTGCTTGGTGGCACATGCGTTCTTGTCAGTTGGCTATGTTGTCATGGCATCTCTAACGATGTTGGGTTTTCGTGGTTGTTGCTTTAGTCGAGCTGGTCCATGTGGCAGACGTCGGCTTGACCAGGGCCTGCTATTGGGCATGCTCCTTGTTTGTGGGGACGATGGACGCATGGTACCATGGTGTCGGGTAATGAAGTGAATGGGTCAAACTCCTCTTGCGGCGGGTGCTTGGGCTGTGATCCTCTAGGCCAGGGTCTGGATGACAATGGGGGAAGGGTGTTGTCCCATTTTCCCACTTCAGTCCCCCCTCTGGTCGACTTGTCGACAACAAAATGATCTCCTCTCTTGTCTCTGCGTGGTATCCAAACCTTTGTTATGCCAGCTAGGTCTCCATACTGGTTCACATGGTCTTCAAATGACCAGTACATATACACACTTCCACCACCGGGTTTGCAGTACACCCACTTCCCAACATAATTCTTTGGGTTCCTTGGGTTCTCCACCTTCACTGATGGTGGCTGTGAATCTGCTTCCAATATCTGCTTGTTCAATCTCTCCCTTTCTTTCAAGATGATGTCTGCATTTTTGTCGTCTTCTGCTGGCATTAGGGCGTGCATACCAATCATTTCCATCATTTCGTCAGTTGTGTGTGCTGTCCTTGCCCTCCAAAACCTCAGACCTAACAGGGCGCCATTCCCCATATTATGCACCCAGTAATTATCTTGAGCACATCTGACAGCCAAGATGGCATCCATGACCATAGGTAGGAAAACCAGCTACCATCTCTCTTCACACCCTTTGCTTCTTCTTCCATCTTGGTGTGCATCTTGGCCAGTTGTGATACTGCCTCAGAAAGTGCACCATTATCTGCGTCGTTGGCAGGAACAAATGTACAACATGATCTCCAATGTTTGCACAAACCCCTCCTTCCATTGCTGTAAGGAGATCCAGCACATATCTATTCTGGAGTGCCACCATTCGTACTGCCCTCAGTTCTTCTTTGATCGCATTGAACCCATTGACGGTTGAGTTTATTGTCATCATTAGCTCCCACCTTGTTATCTGGAGCCATTTCGCATTTGCATACGCCTGCAGTCCTGGATGTATTATGGACGATAAAAACATTGCTGCTCTGCTGAATAGTCTGTGTCCCGGCGGAATGTCACTAAGTGCAGTTTCCGATCTTCCCCACAGGTAGTTCCCCGTCAGTGGTTCTCCTTGTCCTTTTGCTCTCGGCAATATTATTGTGTCGATGTTCTCCTGTCTTTCTCCGATTTTCACCGATCTTTTCTTCCTCTTATTCCCTCCGTCCATTTTAGAGAAGCTCCCCATGTTAACATGTTTCTGTGGAACTACTAGGGATGGTACATTTACGTATGCCATGGTGCATATTCCATCCCACAATGGCGGCAAGCTGTGGTATGCTTTTTCTCCGCAAGCCCAATAGTGATCCATTAACACTGCTGTACCGACACCCTCCTCATCTATCGTTACTATTCTTTTGCAGTTGCTATTCCTTCCAACATGAACCTCTCCATTGTGTTGATAACAAAGTGTAGGTGCAGTTAGTGGGAGTATTGTTACTGGATCCTCATCCTTCTCTAGCCATGTCACCAGTCCTGCGCTCTTAATCCATCCGTCGTAGCACTTGTTATTTACTCCATCCATCTTCTCCATCGTTGCCTTTGTAAATGTAACCATATTACTCCCCACTACTCCATCCGTCCACCCTTCCTTCATGTACACCTTTCCATATGTTACTGGCAGTGGTCTCTCCCAGCACCCAAGTACTCCAGAAACTTCTTTTGCACGCAATTCACATGGTAGGTAATTCAATGTTAATTCCTTTGTTTCCCCTTTTTCTGGTCCATCCGTCACATACTGGAGCCCCTGTATTAGTTGCCAGTAGTGATTGTATATGGGAAGTGTTTTGATGAAGTTATTTTCATATGGGTATGTAACCCTCATCTTCCACTGTATTATTGCCATTTTTCCTTGAAATCGTCCTTTTGTTTGGAACAGGGCCAGGTATATCAGGCACTCTACTGATGTTGCAGGTACATCAGTGGCCACAAATGTTCTGGATGCACTCATAGCATATAGGATCAGCGAGCACACATAGCAGTTGTCCTTAGTTGTCCCTCTACCAATTTTGGACATGTGCTGGTACCACATGTTGTTTGAGATGTGTGCGGACTCTGTATGATATGTGTCTACCCCATTATAATCAATATCTGTGCTACGTTTAACCCTCTTCCCTTTTACTCTTGTGTTACTTGCACCACCTGACATGGTACTTGTCGCAGCCATGGTGGGGGGTTTATTAGTAGGTGGTGCAGCCATGACATTGGAAGCATAGTGTGCCTGCCAGACAGTGGCAGCAAGTAGACCAGTGATAAACATAAGGCCTATACATTTTATTACAATAGCTAATATCACTGGCATGTTTCTCTTACCTTTGCTGCGGTCCTGCAGCTTTATACCTTTGATTATATAGATGCCCGCCTGAAAATGTCTAGAAAATGTGCATTAAATTGTTAGTCTTTATTATTCAAGCTCTCCCTATCAAGTAATTGTTTAATGCCCAGGCGAAAAGCTACTTGGGCAGAATAGTGTTTGAGTAACTGAATACATTTCAGTGGAACATATATTAAATCCCCTGTCAGTCTCACCACTGCCACTCCTGTTCTGCGTATTCCATCTCCTTGGTCAATTGTTCAAGACCCATCAATGTACAGTATCTCTCCCCCCTCTAGGGCATTTTCCACAACCTTTCTTGTGCTGCAGTAAGTGTCAATCATGAGAGTATTTGTCATCTTCCACTACCTCTGCTACGAACCTCGCTGGGTTGACGTTGTTGCACCTTACAATTGTTAACTCTGGCCTGGACAAGATAACCTCATACCCTGACGCCCTCTGAGTGGTCAAGGTTGATTTTGGTTTGTTCAGTATTGCAAAAAGGGCATGCTCTACATAGAGTGTTGTCGGACAGCCCATAGTTATTGATGATGATTCTTCTACCGCAAAGGCAGCGGCAGCCAGGCTCTGTTCGCATGGGAAGTGACCTAACATTACAGGGTCCAGGTGTCCACTGTAGAAGGTTACTGGTTTGTGTCCCATACTAGTTTTCTGTGTCAGCACTGCCCTCATTACTGCTGAGCTACAATGTGAGAAGATGAAAAATTGTGCTTCATAATTTGGGGTAGCAAGTACTGGTGCTGGTGATATGGCATGTTTTAGTTTCTGGAAAGCCTCTGTCATTTCTGTGGTCCACCTTAACTTCTTCTCCCCCTCTGTGCTTCTTTCAGTGCCTCAAGCAGTAGTCTTGTGTACGAGCTGTAGTCAAAAACCCAAGCCCTGCAGTAGTTCAATAGGCCCAAGAACTGCTGTAGTTCTCTCACTGTCTGTGGCTGGGGCGTGTTGGTTATGGCCTGTGCCCTTTGTGGTGTAATATTCCTTCCATTTTGCGAAATGAGCTGGCCTATGTACAGCACTTGTTCTTGGCAGTACTGCAGTTTCTCCTTGTCTACTTTGTACCCCTTTTCTGCTAGTACTGCAAGCATTTTGATGGAGTTTCTCCTGCACTTTTCTTCTGTGGTGCTGCATATTATTATGTCATCTACATATTGCAGCGCCGTGCTTTCCATTTCAATGTTACCCAAGTCCATTTGTATCACCCTGTTGAAGATAGATGGTGACTCGCAGCACCCCTGGGCCACCTGGTGTGTTTCCATTTTGTATTGCTGTATGTGAAACTTGTCAAGTCTTGTGAGTCAGGGTGTAAATGTATTGAGACAAATGCATTTTTGAGGTCAATCACGGTACACCGTGAGGCCTCTGCTATTATCCCACATAGTATAGTGGCCGGTTTAGCCGCTATAGGGTATTCTGCTTCCACTATGTGGTTGAGGGGTCTTAAATCCTGGATGAAATGCCAAGACCCTCCCTTAGCCTTGCGCACAGGGTACACAGCAGTATTGCATGGAGACTCTGATGGTACTAATATGCCTCTGTTTATTAGTTATGTTATTGTTTCATGTATCCCCTCATCTGCCTCTTTTGATAGGGTGTTTTGCTTTACCCTTGGCAGTATAGCTCCTTTTTCAACTTTATTTTCACCCCTCCAAGGGTCTTTATGCAGCCCACATCATATGGACTAGTGGTCCATAGAGATGCAGGGACTGCTGCCAAATCCTCCTCGAAAAATGGTACAGCGGTAGTGGCTGGTGCCTCTAGCGCCAATGCCATCTTCTGTGCTACGTCTCTGTATGTCACTGTGGCCCAGATGTCAACACTCATCTCGAACACCATCACCCCCTCACCTTTATCATCCAAGAAGAGCTCCTCATCAGACACCTGGGTTAGTTGGCAGCCCTCTGCCAGTGCTATTACCGCTCTCCATGCTCTCCCTTCCCTGTCTTGGGCATGTACTGCAATGTAGTCTTGTGTTGTTACAATGCTCTCAATGCTCAGTGACATCCTTGTCCCTTCATTTTCACTGGCTGGTGTCGCGGGCCTGAAAAGGTAAGTTGCTGGCCTCCTCCATATTTTCCCTTCAATCCCTGGTAAACATGCTATTGCCATGTCTGTCCCGTATTGGAAAAGTTCTCTATCTACTGGATCTCCTCTGGTTACTGTTGTGCCACAGTAAGCCTGTAGTAGTTGTCATGCTGCGAGCATGTTTATGCCTGGTGTGGAGCATATTATCCCCTTGTCAGTAAAGGAGATAATCATATTCAATCTGCTCATGATGTCCTTAACTAGTATGTTTACTGGTGACTGTTTTGAGTATAGCAACGGGAGGGACATATCATGATCGCCTACAGATAAGGCGATGTTATCAGTGAAGGGAACCAACCCTCGAGCTCCAGAGAATCCTTGAGTGTTCATGGCCTCGCCTGACAGTTGAAACTTTCCCTCCCTTATGCATGACCTAGTGGCCCCGGTGTCAACATTTTTGTCACCTATTGTCACCTGTATGCGTGGTTCTTCCGCAGGGTTAGGTGTTACTGATAGGATGGGTCACATCAAAGACATCTGTGGGCTGTCCTATTCTGGGTACAGTGACTGGCCATTTCCTGGGTATGGGTTGTGACCCAATATTGTCACCTTCCCTAGCTGTGTCTGTGCTACAGGCGAGTCAGTGGATGTTATTGCATTGTCCTGTATTTGTTTGAGCTGCTGCACTGTTTGGACCTGCTGTTGTTGGTTTGCAATAGGCTGCTGGGGCGTTTGCGTGTATGTTTGTTTGTGTGGTTGTTGTTGCTGTTGTGGTTGCAGTGCCTGTTGTTGTTGGTGCATCGGTGCTTGTTGTGGTGGCAGTTGTTGCTGTGTCCCCTGGTGTTGGTAAACTTGCTGTTCCCCCATTTATCCTTGCTGTCCTTTCTCCCCCCAAGCTGTCTGTGCCGGTCTCATTCTGCATGTGCGTGACATGTGTCCCACCAACCCACATATCCAGCATGTTGGTGGTTCCCGTGCTTGCCATTGAAGTCCCCCCATATTGTCTTGGTACCCCTGTTGTCCTGGTTGACCATAGCCCTGTAATCCTCCCCCTTGTGGTTGGATGGGAGGGCCATATCCTCTCCCTCTCATTTGCCCGCCCCTCCCTCTATAGTTATTCAAGTACCCATTTCCAATTTTCAGATATCCCCCTCCCGTATATGGTAGGGGTGGAGGCATTTGCTGTGTCATTACTTGTGTTTTTTGCATCGGCGATACCTGTTGTTGTGTTGTGTTTTGCGTCACTATGGCTTGTGTGGGTGCGGGTGCTGTTATCATTGCTCCCTCCATGGCATATTTTGATAATTTCTTGTGGACCAATGTCGCTTCTTCTACCTTCCTAACTTCCTCCTTTTGTTTCATCTTTTCCTGCCACATCCTACAGTAGTGCACTATTGTCAGTTGTATTTCTGGCCATGTTTTTGCTTCTATTCCCACCAACTTCTTCAATTGTCGCTGTACTTGCTCCGGGAACCCCTGTACTAGTATGTGGTAGAAAATCGCTGGTGTTTTATCCCACTGTTCCCGTGTTTCCAAGCGCCACTTCTCCTGAATCTCCTGGATGTAACCAACAGGATCTTCGTTCTCACGCATCTTGCGTGACGTTATTGCTCCTATTTTTGATGTGTCTGGATATTGGACCCTTAATGCCTGCCATAGCACATGCCTGCAGTTGGCGAATGGGGCCCGTCATGCGCCGTGTCATGTATTGTCACCCCTGGGAAACCCGCCCTTTTCCAAATGTCATCAGCAGCATCCCCCAGTATGGAAATCAGGAGGCCCTTCATATCACCCACTGCTAACATTTGTCCCGTAGTTTGTTTTTCCATCTCATATATCCACTTCCCTGTTCCAGTGCTCAATGGCGGAAGCCTACATTTAATATTTTCCTTATCGGCATGTTTCCAGGGGATATATCGTGGTCTGACTCCTCCTCTTTCTAGTAGTGGCATTAAATTGTACTCCCTCTCTTCTCCCCCTACCCTCCTACGTGTTATTATGCTAGTATATTCATCATCATCCTCCACATCTGCTAATTCTTCAATACTGTCAATGTTACCGGAGTTTGTCCTTGCACCTCCTACATCCTTCCTGCCCTTCTTATTACCTTCTTGTCCTATCGTTGGTGTGCTTGCTCGTTCTTCCTGTCTGCGCCCTGGGAGGTCCCTAAGTCTGCCAACGTATGGGCTGTGCACGGGGGTTGGTGTCAGCGGGCGCAGTGTTTTCCTGGTTGCCTCCCTCACCTTTGTTTCTCATGTGCTTTGTTATCCCCTCATCTCGCATGCCCATGGTGACTCGCAGTTAGTGCGCATTATGTACAATTTGTCTAAACTTTCCCTACTGCCATCTCTCCCGCTGGTGTTCGAACCATCCTCTTCCTCTCTGCAAAACCCGTCTAAAAAGTCCAATCCCCACTCTGTACTTTTCCCCACTACGGTCACTGTTCTTAAATCTATTAAATCCTCATCTGCCTACTCACCTGCTTCAACCTCAGCCCCCTGCGTTGATGTTGATGCCAACTCCTTGTCCTTGCGCGTGTGCTTCCTTTCTCCACTCTCCATACTCCTTTCTCCTCTCTCTTCTTCTCCACTACCTCGCCACCTATTTCAGCTCGTTTCCGGTGGAGCTCTTCCAATACCTCCTCACTCACCCTTGCTATTATCCGTTCCTCTTCTTCCTTTCTCCCCCACGTTCTACCCTTCCCTTTTTAATATGCTTTCTATAACCTTAACTTCTTCATATTTTCGTGCGCTTGCAGATATTATCTTCTTTTTTCACATTCCCATTTCCCTATCATTCTCTTCCCTTTCTTCCTCTTTCCTTCTCATCTCCCTATTTTCTGGGCGTGCCATTCTTCCTGCTATGGCTCTTATGCGCTATTCTTCCTTCTTCATCCCCTCCACCTGTTCCTTCATTCTCACCTCTTCTTCTTTATTTCCCTTCTTTTCTTCCTGTCTCTTCCGTGTTTCCTTCTCAAACTGTCTGATCAGTGCGCTTCGTACGCTCCTCAATTCCGCCAACCTGTCCTCTAGTATCTCTTCCTCTTCCTGCGACAGCCGCCCTTCTCCCTCTTACTTACCTTGGGCTCCTTTTGTTTATCGTCCTTCTCTTCCTTATTTGCCTCCCTCACTGTATCCTCCTCTTCCTTTGTTAGTGTTCCCCGTAGCTTCAGGAGTTCGTGTGCCACTATCCACTCATCTTGCCCTATGTTTGCATTCTTGCCCCCCCCGTTCCTACCGGTGTGGTAGTGGAATCTACCATACCTGCCGCCCCCATTCGTTTTTGACACTCGTCTGGGGGTGCGTATGGTGGGGGGGCTGTACGTGGGGTTGGAATATCCCTCAGCAGCCGTTAGTTGCTGCCGCGCCGCTTCTCTGAGTTCTGTTAGTTGGTACGATCCCCCTTCCTCCTTCTTCACTACCTTAGCTATTGGCACGTCCTCTGCCCCTTCTTTTTTTAACTTTCACCTCTGCCACCGCAAATGACCCTTCTGCCTCCGCCTCACTGTCTACAGTGCTGAGCTGTTTCTGTGTTGTCTTGGACACATCCCTTCCTTCCATCTTCCCTTCTTTCACCTCATTTACTGTGTACACTCCTAGGGCCCCCGGTGTGCCTCCCTGAAACATCTTCCAGAGATCGAAAAAAGGCTAGATGATTTGCTAACTTTTTCCCTTTGTAAGTATTATGCAAATATGTCAGCAAATAGTGTTGTGTGTATGTATCGAAGCTGCCGTTGGGCGGCCATGGTACCCTTATTTTGTTGTCAGTTCCTTGGGTCCATTCTATCCTATACTTTATGATCTTTTCTCTGTGCGGTGACACTGTCGCGCAAATGAGTTGGAGTGGTGTGGTTAAAGCACTTGCTCTGATCCCTAATCCTGCCCCTGCCCCCGACCCATAGTACGTTGCCATTTTACACTCCTATTTTCTCAATCGTTAACTTTTTACTTGGCCCCGTAAACTGGGGACTTCCGACTGTCCGCTGTAAGGAAGAGCAATTTTAATGTTATACGAATATAGTTTTGTTATTCCTTTCTTTCCAATTTCACTACTATGGCCCCCTTCGGCTGTGGCACACAGAGCCCCTGTGGCTCTGAGTCCTGTGCGGCGAGCCTCTAGGCTGCCCCACCTCCCTTCTCCCCCTTTACTCAACACACCTCCAGCCCAGCTCCTCCTTCTCCCGTCCCCGTTGTCTGTTCAGGCGGCTCCCCCTCTCATGCAACCCCTTGTCGAGCATGGCTGGAGTTCTCCGTGCGTGGCCGCCTCTCCCCTCCTTTTTTTTTCCTTCGAGTGCTGCCGTGTTCTCTGTGCGTGGCAGCCTTTCCCCGTACCCCTTTTTCTCCCCCTAATGGACGCTAGATGGTTGCGGTGTCCTATACAAGTCTTACGGGTGACGTCACCAACCTATACAAGATCCTGTAAGTACGTACAATTTCAAAAACCTTACAAATGCATGCTATTTCTCACACTTTTATCCCTCATTAACCCCACAGCTGTCTTCTCGCCTCATCTGGAGCAAGGTAATCAACGATAAAACTTTTATAATCGGACTGCGCACACTGCGTCGCCTCGTGTGTGATACTCCCCCTCTCCAGAGGAGCTTAACCAGCCAATTATCTTCTGCACCTGGTAAACAACCTAGCTACCCCCTGCGGTAAAACGTCATCTACTTAACGAGCTACAATACTCAATTAGTAGGGATCCTCATCTATTCATTGATCTACAGCGTCAATTCACAGGTAAGCCACACCCCCACTTTACAGAGGTGTCCGCGATCTCAAACCAATCCGCGCCCTCCATCAGTCGAACGTGGGTGCCTAGGGCCCCACCCAACTCGCTCTGTGATGCTGTAGGGGACAGACCTTGTGCCTGTCCCGCTATGCCTCACACCTCAGTCGCCGCTTATTAGTCAAAATCCATTTCCACACACTGCTACAACCACCCGATCTTCCCCACAGGTAGTTCCCCGTCAGTGGTTCTCCTTGTCTTTTTACTCTCGGCAATATTATTGTGTCGATGTTCTCCTGTCCTTCTCCAATTTTCACCGAACTTTTCTTCCTCTTATTCCCTCCGTCCATTTTAGAGAAGCTCCCCATGTTAACATGTTTCTGTGGAACTACTAGGGATGGTACATTTACGTATGCCATGGTGCATATTCCATCCCACAATGGCGGCAAGCTGTGGTATGCTTTTTCTCTGCAAGCCCAATAGTGATCCATTAACACTGCTGTACCGGCACCCTCCTCATCTATCGTTACTATTCTTTTGCAGTTGCTATTCCTTCCAACATGAACCTCTCCATTGTGTTGATAACAAAGTGTAGGTGCAGTTAGTGGGAGTATTGTTACTGGATCCTCATCCTTCTCTAGCCATGTCACCAGTCCTGCGCTCTTAATCCATCCGTTGTAGCACTTGTTATTTACTCCATCCATCTTCTCCATCGTTGCCTTTGTAAATGTAACCATATTACTCCCCACTACTCCATCCGTCCACCCTTCCTTCATGTACACCTTTCCATATGTTACTGGCAGTGGTCTCTCCCAGCACCCAAGTACTCCAGAAACTTCTTTTGCACGCAATTCACATGGTAGGTAATTCAATGTTAATTCCTTTGTTTCCCCTTTTTCTGGTCCATCCGTCACATACTGGAGCCCCTGTATTAGTTGCCAGTAGTGATTGTATATGGGCAGTGTTTTGATGAAGTTATTTTCATACGGGTATGTATCCCTCATCTTCCACTGTATTATTGCCATTTTTCCTTGAAATCGTCCTTTTGTTTGGAACAGGGCCAGGTATATCAGGCATTCTACTGATGTTGCAGGTACGTCAGTGGCCAAAAATGTTCTGGATGCGCTCATAGCGTATAGGATCAGCGAGCACACATAGCAGTTGTCCTTAGTTGTCCCTCTACCAATTTTGGACATGTGCTGGTACCACATGTTGTTTGAGATGTGTGCGGACTCTGTATGATATGTGTCTACCCCATTATTATCAATATCTGTGCTACGTTTAACCCTCTTCACTTTTACTCTTGTGTTACTTGTACCACCTGACACGGTACCTGTCGCAGCCATGGTGGGGGGTTTATTAGTAGGTGGTGCAGCCATGACATTGGAAGCATAGTGTGCTTGCCAGACAGTGGCAGCAAGTAGACCAGCGATAAACATAAGGCCTATACATTTTATTACAATAGCTAATATCACTGGCATGTTTCTCTTACCTTTGCTGCGGTCCTGCAGCTTTATACCTTTGATGATATAGATGCCCGCATGAAAATGTCTTGAAAATGTGCATTCATTTGTTAGTCTTTATTATTCAAGCTCTCCCTTTCAAGTAATTGTTTAATGCCCAGGTGAAAAGCTGTTCCCACGCTTACCTTAATGTCCTATCTCTCAGGGCTGGTAAGTGCTCGTGGAGATGTCGGAATGATTGCTCTATGGCCAAAATGAACGTGTTATAATACACATGTATTCTCCTTTTCTTTAAATATTTTGGTCTCATTATGGTGTACACAAATTGATGTGACAGGGCTTCAGGGGTATCGTCATCTGTGGGCAGCATTTACCCCCGGGCAAAACGTAAGCTTTTAATTATTGCACTTATCTTTACACTAAAACAGTACTTTTGTGGTACCTGCATGTGCGAGACAAAAAAGAAAAAAGAGAACATGCAGGTGTCTACAAGTGTGGTGTAATTCTTCAATTTTTTAGGGAATGTCCTTCATTTAGGTGGCAGTAGGGGTGGGGCTTGTTTGGACAGGGCTTATCGGGGCAGTATTCTTCTTATTGTGCGATCTCGTGACCATGGGGTAAGCTAGGGGCAATTGTCCACTTGAATCCTTGGAGGTGTCTGGGGTTTGGGAAGGTTCAGGGGCTGTGCTGCCATTGTCGCTTGTTGCTGTTGCTGCTGCGTTGGCCCTGTTGTTGACACAAGGGCGGGTCTGATCTTTGTAGGGCTTGATGTCATGCAGATGCGTCCTTATGTTCTTGTCTTGGAGCTTAACCACTCTAAGAGCTGCTTTTCCCACCAGACGGGACCCCGTGAATCGGGGGCTATTCCACCGGCGGTTATAGTTCCTCAGCAGCACTCTATCCCCTTCACTTACTGTCCACTTTGTCGCTTGTTCCTGTTGCTCATTTTGTCCTTCTTCTTGCTGGATGTTCTTCGACCCGCCCCGCGTCCGCTCGAGCTATTGAGAGATAAGAGTTACACTAGTAATCAAGGAAGATACATATTCATACATTTAATCACCAAAAACATTTTGAGTCGAATCACTATCTGTTATAGCCCTTGATGGAGGTGTCAATGGGCGGTGCATTTGGCGTCCGGTCACCACCTCTTGGGTTGTGTGGTGATCCGACCCTGGCCTGTTTCTTAACTCAAATAGGGCCAAGGGGAGACAGTACAGCCGGCTTTTCTTGGTAGATTGCTGAATTTTAGATATTTCTTCTTTTAGGAGGCCATTGAGGCGTTCACAAACTCCATTCACATGTGGGTGATACGCACATGCAAACGTGTACTTTATGCCAAGAAGGGCAGTGATGTGTTGGAACATTTCATTGGCAAAGTGTGGACCATTGTCAGACCGTAACACTTCGCATACCCCCCACCTCGGGAAGACTTCCCTCACTAAGAACTTTGCAGCTCTGAAGGCATCAGCATTGGAGCATGGGCCGGCCTCAATCCATATTGAGAATGGTCATACTACCACAATCATGTACCTGTATCCTTGACATACATTGATCATGTCAACATAGTCAATGTGGAGGTGTAGGAAGGGGCCTTCTGGCCGGGGTATAGCACCTTTGATCACTTACAACGTGTGACCGGCTGTACATTGTTGGCAAGTAAGACATTCACTGATGAAGTTTGCTTCCATTTACTTCCATTTACAGTTTACTTCCATTATCCTTGCTGCAATCACATCTTTTCCTGTGTGTGCGGGATGGTGCAGTTGGGCGAGGGCTGTTTTCAATAGGGCCAGGGGCATCACTATTTTGCCTGTATTGTTTTGTCGCCATAATGCATCTGTGGGGGACATTGGGCACCCCCTTTTTACCCATAGCTCCTTCTCTGTCATGGGTGCTGCTGCCCGTAATTCCATAATTTGATTTTCAGGGATGTGTGTGTACCCATCCTTCAACAACATTCATCTTGCCCCCACCCTCCCCTTTTCTTTTCCTTTTTCTGTGGGGGTCCAAACCTCACCGAAATACGCAGCATGTTTAGCATGTGCGTCTGCTGTTTTGTTACCTTTGGAAATAGGGTCATCCCTGTTTGTATGGGCCTGACACTTCACCAAGGCTATCTCCTTGGGATCTTCAATTACTTCATTTAATTCAGCAAGTAGTAGGGCATGTTATACTGGTGTGCCATCTGCTCTTCTGAACCCTCTTCGCTGCCATTTTATTAACTCAGAATGTACAGTTGATGTGACGTACGCGCTATCGAAATATGTTGTTACTCTCTTGTTAATGCTTTCTTTTAGTGCTAAAATTAGGGCCACTAATTCTGCTGCTTGGGCAGAGTAGTGTTTGGGTAACTGAACACATTTCAGTGGAACATATATTAAATCCTCTGTCAGTCTCACCACTGCCGCTCCTGTTCTGCGTATTCCATCACTTTGGTCAATTGTTGAAGACCCATCAATGTACAGTATCTCTCCCCCCTCTGGGGCATTTTCCACAACCTTTCTTGTGCTGCAGTAAGTGTCAATGGCTTGTGTGCAATCATGAGAGTATTTGGCATCTTCCACTACCACTGCTACGAACCTCGCTGGGTTGACGTTGTTGCACCTTACAATTTTTAACTCTGGCCTGGACAAGATAACCTCATACCCTGATGCCCTCTGAGTGGTCAAGGTTGATTTTGGTTTGTTCAGTATTGCAAAAAGGGCATGCTCTACATACAGTGTTGTCGGACAGCCCATAGTTATTGATGATGATTCTTCTGCCGCAAAGGCAGTGGCAGCCAGGCTCTCTTCGCATGGGAAGTGACCTAACATTACAGGGTCCAGGTGTCCACTGTAGAAGGTTACTGGTTTGTGTCCCATACTAGTTTTCTGTGTCAGCACTGCCCTCATTACTGCTGAGCTACAATGTGAGAAGATGAAAAATTGTGCTTCATAATTTGGGGTAGCAAGTACTGGTGCTGGTGATATGGCATGTTTTAGTTCCTGGAAAGCCTCTGTCATTTCTGTGGTCCACCTTAACTTCTTCTCCCCCCTCTGTGCTTCTTTCAGTGCCTCAAGCAGTAGTCTTGTGTACGAGCTGTAGTCAAAAACCCAAGCCCTGCAGTAGTTGAATAGGCCCAAGAACTGCTGTAGTTCTCTCACTGTCTGTGACTGGGGCGTGTTGGTTATGGCCTGTGCCCTTTGTGGTGTAATGTTCCTTCCATTTTGCGAAATGAGCTGGCCTATGTACAGCACTTGTTCTTGGCAGTACTGCAGTTTCTCCTTGTCTACTTTGTACCCCTTTTCTGCTAGTACTGCAAGCATTTTGATGGAGTCTCTCCTGCACTTTTCTTCTGTGATGCTGCATATTATTATGTCATCTACATATTGCAGCACCGTGCTTTCCATTTCAATGTTACCCAAGTCCATTTGTATCACCCTGTTGAAGATAGATGGTGACTCGCAGCACCCCTGGGCCACCTGGTGTGTTTCCATTTTGTATTGCTGTATGTGAAACTTGTCAAGTCTTGTGAGTCAGGATGTAAATGTATTGAGAAGAATGCATTTTTGTGGTCAATCACGGTAAACCGTGAGGCCTCTGCTGTTATCCCACATAGTATAGTGGCCGGGGTAGCCGCTATGGGGTATTCTGCTTCCACTATGTGGTTGAGGGGTCTTAAATCCTGGATGAAACGCCAAGACCCTCCCTTAGCCTTGCGCACAGGGTACACAGCAGTATTGCATGGAGACTCTGATGGTACTAATATGCCTCTGTTTATTAGTTATGTTATTGTTTCATGTATCCCCTCATCTGCCTCTTTTGATAGGGTGTTTTGCTTTACCCTTGGCAGTATAGCTCCTTTTTTCAACTTTATTTACACCCCTCCAATGGTCTTTATGCAGCCCACATCATATGGACTAGTGGTCCATAGAGATGCAGGGACTGCTGCCAAATCCTCCTCGAAAAATGGTACAGCGGTAGTGGCTGGTGCCTCTAGCGCCAATGCCATCTTCTGTGCTACGTCTCTGTATGTCACTGTGGCCCAGATGTCAACACTCATCTCGAACACCATCACCCCCTCACCTTTATTATCCGAGAAGAGCTCCTCATTATATACCTGGGTTAGTCGGCAGCCCTCTGCCAGTTCTATTACCGCTCTCCATGCTCTCCCTTCCCTGTCTTGGGCATGTACTGCAATGTAGTCTTGTGTTGCTACAATGCTCTCAATGCTCAGTGACATCCTTGTCCCTTCATTTTCACTGGCTGGTGTCTCGGTCCTGAAAAGGTAAGTTGCTGGCCTCCTCCATATTTTCCCTTCAATCCCTTGTAAACATGCTATTGCCATGTCTGTCCCGTATTGGAAAAGTTCTCCATCTACTGGCTCTCCTCTGGTTACTGTTGTGCCACAGTAAGCCTGTAGTATTTGTCATGCTGTGAGCATGTTTATGCCCGGTGTGGAGCATATTATCCCCTTGTCAGTAAAGGAGATAATCATATTCAATCTGCTCATGATGTCCTTACCTAGTATGTTTCCTGGTGACTGTTTTGAGTATAGCAACGGGAGGGACATATCATGATCGCCTACAGATAAGGCGATGTTATCAGTGAAGGGAACCAACCCTCGAGCTCCAGAGAATCCTTAAGTGTTCATGGCCTCGCCTGACAGTTGAAACTTTCCCTCCCTTATGCATGACCTAGTGTCCCCGGTGTCAACATTTTTGTCACCTATTGTCACCTGTATGCGTGGTTCTTCCGCAGAGTTAGGTGTTACTGATAGGATGGGACACATCAAAGACATCTGTGGGCTGTCCAATTCTGGGTACAGTGACTGGCCATTTCCTGTGTATGGTTTGTGACCCAATATTGTCACCTTCCCTAGCTGTGTCTGTGCTACAGGCGTGTCAGTGGATGTTATTGCATTGGCCTGTATTTGTTTGAGCTGCTGCACTGTTTGGAACTGCTGTTGTTGGTTTGCAATAGGCTGCTGGTGCGTTTGCGTGTATGTTTGTTTGTGTGGTTGTTGTTGCTGTTGTGGTTGCAGTGCCTGTTGTTGTTGGTGCATCGGTGCTTGTTGTGGTGGCAGTTGTTGCTGTGTCCCCTGGTGTTGGTAAACTTGCTGTTCCCCCATTTATCCTTGCTGTCCTTTCTCCCCCCAAGGTGTCTGTGCCGGTCTCATTCTGCATGTGCGTGACATGTGTCCCACCAACCCACATATCCAGCCTGTTGGTGGTTCCCGTGCTTGCCATTGAAGTCCCCCCATATTGTCTTGTTACCCCTGTTGTCCTGGTTGACCATAGCCCTGTAATCCTCCCCCTTGTGGTTGGATGCGAGGGCCATATCCTCTACCTCTCATTTGCCCGCCCCTCCCTCTATAGTTATTCGACTACCCATTTCCCATTTTCATATATCCCCCTCCCGTATATGGTAGGGGTGGAGGCATTTGCTGTGTCATTACTTGTGCTTGCTGCATCGGCGATACCTGTTGATGTGTTGTGTTTTGCGTCACTATGGCTTGTGTGGGGGCGGGTGCTGTTATCATTGCTCCCTCCATGGCATATTTTGATAATTTCTTGTGGACCAATGTCGCTTCTTCTACCTTCCTAACTTCTTCCTTTTGTTTCATCTTTTCCTGCCACATCCTACAGTAGTGCACTATTGTCAGTTGTATTTCTGGCCATGCTTTTGCTTCTATTCCCACCAACTTCTTCAATTGTCGCTGTACTTGCTCCGGGAACCCCTGTACAAGTATGTGGTAGAAAATCGCTGGTGTTTTATCCCACTGTTCCCGTGTTTGCAAGCGGCACTTTTCCTGAATCTCCTGGATGTAATCAACAGGATCTTCGTTCTCACGCATCTTGCGTGACGTTATTGCTCCTATGTTTGATGTTTCTGGATATTGGACCCTTAATGCCTGCCATAGCACATGCCTGCAGTTGGCGAATGGGGCCCCGTCATGCGCCGTGTTATGTATTGTCACCCCTGGGAAACCCGCCCTTTTCCAAATGTCATCAGCAGCATCCCCCAGTATGGAAATCAGGAGGCCCTTCACATCACCCACTGCTAACATTTGTCCCGCAGTTTGTTTTTCCATCTCATATATCCACTTCCCAGCTCCAGCGCTCAATGGCGGAAGCCTACATTTAATATTTTCCTTATCGGCATGTTTCCAGGGGATATATTGTGGTCTGACTCCTTCTCTATCTAGTAGTGGCATTGAATTGTACTCCCTCTCTTCTCCCCCTACCCTCCTACGTGTTATTATGTCAGTATATTCATCATCATCCTCCACATCTGGTAATTCTTCAATACTGTCAATGTTACCGGGGGTTGTCCTTGCACCTCCTACATCCTTCCTGCCCTTCTTATTACCTTCTTGTCCTATCGTTGGTGTGCTTGCTCGTTCTTCCTGTCTGCGCCCTGGGAGGTCCCTAAGTCTGCCAACGTATGGGGTGTGCACGGGGGTTGGTGTCAGCGGGCGCAGTGTTTTCCTGGTTGCCTCCCTCACCTTTGTTTCTCATGTGCTTTGTTGTCCCCTCATCTCGCATGCCCATGGTGACTCGCAGTTAGTGCGCGTTATGTACAATTTGTCTAAACTTTCCCTACTGCCATCTCTCCCACTGGTGTTCGAACCATCCTCTTCCTCGCTGCAAAACCCGTCTGAAAAGTCCAATCCCCACTCTGTACTTTTCCCCACTACGGTCACTGTTCTTAAATCTATCAAATCCTCATCTGCCTACTCACCTGCTTCAACCTCAGCCCCCTGCGTTGATGTTGATGCCAACTCCTTGTCCTTGCGCGTGTGCTTCCTTTCTCCACTCTCCATACTCCTTTCTCCTCTCTCTTCTTCTCCACTACCTCTCCACCTATTTCCGCTCGTTTCCGGTGGAGCTCTTCCAATACCTCCTCATTCACCCTTGCTATTATCCGTTCCTCTTCTTCCTTTTTCCCCCACGTTCTCCCTTCCCTTTTTAATATGCTTTCTATAACCTTAACTTCTTCATATTTTCGTGCGCTTGCAGATATTATCTTCTTTTTCCACATTCCCATTTCCCTATCATTCTCTTCCCTTTCTTCCTCTTTCCTTCTCATCTCCCTATTTTCTGGTCGTGCCATTCTTCCTGCTATGGCTCTTATGCGCTATTCTTCCTTCTTCCTCCCCTCCACCTGTTCCTTCATTCTCACCTCTTCTTCTTTATTTCCCTTCTTTTCTTCCTGTCTCTTCCGTGTTTCCTTCTCAAACTGTCTGATCAGTGCGCTTCGTACGCTCCTCAATTCCGCCAACCTGTCCTCTAGAATCTCTTCCTCTTCCTGCGACAGCCGCCCTTCTCCCTCTTTACTTACCTTGTGCTCCTTTTGTTTATTGTCCTTCTCTTCCTTATTTGCCTCCCTCACTGTATCCTCCTCTTCCTTTGTTAGTGTTCCCCGTAGCTTCAGGAGTACGTTTGCCACTATCCACTCATCTTGCCCTGTGTTCGCAAAGCTTCCCAGGGCATTCTTGCCCCCCTGTTCCTACCGGTGTGGTAGTGGAATCTACCATACCTGCCGCCCCCATTCGTGTTTGACACTCGTCTGGGGGTGCGTATGGTGGGGGGCTGTACGTGGGGTTGGAATATCCCTCAGCAGCCGTTAGTTGCTGCCGCGCCGCTTCTCTGAGTTCTGTTAGTGGGTACGATCCCCCTTCCTCCTTCTTCACTTCCTTAGCTATTGGCACGTCCTCTGCCCCTTCTTTTTTTAACTTTCACCTCTGCCACCGTAAATTACCCTTCTGCCTCCTCCTCACTGTCTACAGTGCTGAGCTATTTCTGTGTTGTCTTGGCCACATCCCCTCCTTCCGTCTTCCCTTCTTTCACCTCATTTACTGTGTACACTCCTAGGGCCCCCGGTGTGCCTCCCTGAAACATCTTCCAGAGATCGAAAAAAGGCTAGATGATTTGCTAACTTTTTCCCTTTGTAAGTATTATGCAAATATGTCAGCAAATAGTGTTGTGTGTATGTATCGAAGCTGCCGTTGGGCGGCCATGGTACCCTTATTTTGTTGTCAGTTCCATGGGTCCATTCTATACTATACTTTATGATATTTTCTCTATGCAGTGACAATGTCGCGCAAGTGTGTTGGAGTGGTGTGGTTAAAGCACTTGTTCTGAACCCTAATCCTGCCCCTGCCCCCGACCCATAATACGTTGCCATTTTACACTCCTATTTTCTCAATCGTTATCTTTTTACCTGGGCCTGTAAACTGGGGACTTCCGACTGTCCGCTGCAAGGAAGAGTAATTTTAATGTTATACGAATATAGTTTTGTTATTCCTTTCTTTCCAATTTCACTACTATGGCCCCCTTCGGCTGTGGCATACAGACCCCCTGTGGCTCTGAGTCCTGTGCGGCGAGCCTCTAGGCTGCCCCACCTCCCTTCTCCCCCTTTACTCAACACACCTCCAGCCCAGCTCCTCCTTCTCCCATCCCCGCTGTTCAGGCGGCTCCCCCTCTCATGCAACCCCTTGTCGAACATGGCTGGCGTTCGTGCGTGGCCGCCTCTCCCCCCCTTTTTTTTTCCTTCGAGTGCTGCCGTGTTCTCTGTGCGTGACAGGCTTTCCCCGTACCCTTTTTTCGCCCCCTAATGGACACTAGATGGTTGCGGTGTCCTATACAAGCCTTACGGGTGACGTCACCAACCTATACAAGATCCTGTAAGTACGTACAATTTCAAAAACCTTACAAATGCATGCTATTTCTCACACTTTTATCCCCCATTAACCCCACAGCTGTCTTCTCGTCTCATCTGGAGCAAGATAATCAACGATAAAACTTTTATAATCGGATTGCGCACGCTGCGTCGCCTCGTGTGTGATACTCCCCCTCTCCAGAGGAGCTTAACCAGCCAATTATCTTCTGCACCTGGTAAACAACCTAGCTACCCCCTGCGGGAAAATGTCATCTACTTAATGAGCTTCAATACTCAATTAGTAGGGATCCTCATCTATTCATTGATCTACAATGTCAATTCACAGGTAAGCCACACCCCCACTTTACAGAGGTGTCCGCGATCTCAAACCAATCCGCGCCCTCCAACAATCGTACGTGGGTGCCTAGGGCCCCACCCAACTCGCTCTGTGATGCTGTAGGGGACGGCCCTTGTGCCTGTCCCGCTATGCCTCACACCTCAGTCGCCGCTTATTAGTCAGAATCCATTTCCACACACTGCTACAACCACCCGCCTCCTTCTTTACAAATCATCCTCCCTCCCGTACAACATTATATTGCTGGTTGGGTGTGCCATACTCACCAAGTCTTTGTGAGCCGGGGGCGCTTGACTGCGGGCACCCCTCCACAGGGGCTCGCCAACTCGCCTCGTCTGCACCACGTCTGGACACTTGCCAACCACGGGCGGGATACTTTCCAAGTCGGCTCCTGATGGCCGATGTCCGGATTGCACTGTCTGGTCTTCTCACAGTTCCGCGATGGTCCTGCAGTCCTCAAAAGGGAGCAACGGCAGAGGAGGCCGCGCTGCCAGGCTGCCTCGTTACAAGAGGCCTGGTAGTGATGCCCTCAGGTTAGGTAGACCTTAAACAGATCCCAGCAGTGCCTCCAACTTGTCAGGGTGATTTCCTGGGGGCCGGCAGAGCCGTCTGCGGGCCTCCGGGGCTAGGGATGCCCCAACTCCTCCCGTGTCCCAAAAGGAGTATGAGGCACACACAAGAACAAAGTAATTACTGCTGTTTATTAGGATAACGGCAGGGATTGTTCTCAGCCCGTATGCATCCGGGGAGCCGCTCTCTTCGTTAGTGGGCTTGCAGGCCCTTTTTACCATAGTATGACACGCTACTCACGTCACCTGGGAAAAATCATCACAAAACCTGTCGGCACTTCGAATTGGCTTCCCTAGTGGTAGGGTTAGTATGGCTACCTACATGAAGGAATATTAGTGAGTAAGGACGGGTCAGGTGGTACACTTGGGTTGTCCCTAAAAAGTTGCTACAACAAATTGGTTACAAGGGGACCCTTGGTGATTGGCTAGCTGGAATGACGTCAGTGAGGTGCCCCTTGTATTCTGATTGGTTCCCTCGTAAGCCCCCAAGCCTGGGACCATCGCCGTTCCCAGCTCGCTATGTACCTGATAGCGACAACAATGTGGAACTATGTGTTAATGGTGGACAATGGACAGGTCTTGCTAGTGGCTGATGATCACGCCTTTCCCATCAGTGTAGGTGTTCAACTTGTCGCTTCATTGTTGCAACCTGTGGCTCAGACGTTGGACCCCGGCGACTTTCTGTCTCTTTAGCTTGGCATTTTGTCAGTTCAGCTTGGTCACGTGTGGAGAGACCGTAGCTGGAGCAGAATTATGAGCATTTGATTTGTATTTCGGCTCTGAGGGGCGCTTGGCATTGGCAGGTGTAACCTTGGCACTGAGAGTGCGACGTGCGGGTTGCAACATCGCGGCCTTGGCGGTGAGCTCTCGTTAGGGCTCGTTCTGCATGATCAGCGCTTTGCTTTTCGCCTTGGGGGGATTTTGTCTGAGAGGCTCCTGCCTGGGGACTCTTGCTTGCGACCTACTCGGGCCTAGCTTCTGGGTGGTAGTACATGACCCATAATGTGGATGTTGCAGGATGACAGAGTGTCACAAGCAGCAGTAGGCATATATGATGGCGTCTTCTATGGGGATGGGGTGGCAAAGCATCGGCAAGCGTATACACAAGCTCTTCAGGCATCTTGCGTTTCTGCGGTGCGGTAGGAGGCCTATGTGAAAAATAACAACAATGCACGTCCGTGGGTGTGCCAGTCTGCTACGTCATAGCACTGAGTATGTTCTTCGTGTAGGCTGGTTGTGTGAGTGACCAGTGTGCTTGGTGGCACGTGTGTTCTTGTCAGTTGGCTATGTTGTCATGTCATCTCTAACGATGTTGGGTTTTCGTGGTTGTTGCGTTAGTCGAGCTGGTCCATCTCACAGACGTCGGCTTGACCAGGGCCTGCTATTGGGCATGTTCCTCGTTTGTGTGGACCATGGACACATGGTACCATGTTGTCAGGTAATGAAGTGAATGGGTCAAACTCCTCTCGTGGGGGGGTGCTTGGGCCGTGATCCTCTAGGCCAGGGTCTGGATGAGAATGGGGGAAGGGTTTTGTCCCATTTTCCCACTTCATAGCGAATCAATATATCATCAAAAGGAAGATCTTCAGAGAGATATGCAGTAGAAGGATGATGAAAAATGTTTCTATTATCCACAATCGATGACTGATTATCTTGCGAAAAGGGCTGTGAATTATGGGAAAACTGGCTTCTACCAGGACCCCCTGCCCCAGGGCGGCCTCTGGATCGTCTACCCATGGTACCAAATGTGTTATTCGATCCTCTGCTGGAGGATTGGGCATTGTGCTCGCCAATGACCCTCTTGTCAGTAATAAGCACATTGGTTTGTGTGTACAGGACCCAACGGCACATTACCTTGTGGAACATACTGACCCCTAAACTGTGTACTACCCCCTCTAGGACCTCTAACAATCTGTTGCAATAAAACCTTAGTTTTAAAGTCTCCCTTTTTCTTTTCAGTCTTCTCTTTATCATTATTGACTTGGTTCTCATAGTACTGAGCCATATGCAACACTTCAGATTGAGACTTAGCTTGCCAAGCGTTCTCGGAAGTCATAATTTGCGACTGGATGTTGGCTAATAATCCACGCAAAAATGTGTCTACAAATAATCGTTTTCCAGACTCTGTGCTTAAGTCTTTATCACTGAAATCTGAAAACACTTGTTCAAACCGATTAAAGAATTCAAACCGATTAAAGAATTCGGTAGCACCCTCAGACTTTCCTTGGACACAAGCAGTAAGTTTGTCCCAGACAATCCTTCTCTCAGGAATTAAGGCTTTTAGTTTCGTCACTATTCTATCAGGCAAAGTCAGTATTACCTGTGGCGGTCTCTCGCCGGCTGGTCTATCTCTATCCTGTCTAGCCATATTATCCCATGTGTCCCCTAACGATGCTGCATCATCTACTGTCCTAATTTTTTCCACAAATCAATGGGTAGGAGCACGGGAAATAACAAATCTATATCTCTCAGAGTAAATACTGACGACTGCAAGACAGATTCTATCTCTTTATAGAACCCTTCTGGATTCTTTCTAATATCTGGGATGGATTGTCTAATGGTGTTCACTTCCTGTCTTCAGAACGGTACGTGAACAAACTGTGATACATAATGTGCAGGAATGTCATAAGCAGCAGTACCTGCTGCGGCATTAGCTGGAACCTCAACTTTTGGGACAAATGTCGGAGGAACCTCTCTCATAGGCAACTGAGAGATAGGAAACTCTGAACGCTTAATGAACAACAGAGCTAAATCAGGCAGCCGAAGGAGTATCAGACGAAAAAATTCTCTCATAGATATTCAATAATTCTGAGGGACAACAAATCTTTCTTTTTATACATTCATCCTGCAGGTATTCTACCATAACCTGTATCACTTGCCTCTGCATTTCTGGCATACTATACTTCTACGGGAGATATCGACATATCTGAAATCCATCTAATTGCATCTTTTGTGCAAATTCGTGTTGCCTCACTCATCGATTTACAAAGAGGAAGGAACCGTTTCTGTACAAAAATAGCATTCAAACTATCACCATCAATTTCTTCATTCTGTAATCTTTCCAACTCCCTTCTATACTCAAAAACCCTCTCGACGTGCTCATATACTTTCTCCGTATTATCTCTTGAATATGCTAAAACATTTTAATCCATCAATCCTTGTGGGAGATCTACATCATTCAGTCTGTTCCACAATACAGTTAAATGAATTCCCAGTCCTTCAATAAAACATTTTTCTCAGGAAAACTTTCTAAATTAGAGAGTGTGGCAAAAACATCAGATTGTTCACCCTTCTCCATGCACTGTCTAGCCCATGCAGTCAAATCGCGCTTTCTCTCTTTAGACACAGCATTGCGAGATACAATCTTGTAGGAGACAAATCTACCAGACCCGTAACAGTCGGCAAAGACGGAGGTACAAGTGGAGGAGCAGCGATAGGAAGAGGAGCAATAACCAGAGGAAGAGGAGCAATAGGAGGAATGATAGGAGGAGCAGGAATTATACCACAGGAGGAGGAACAACAGCAGGAAGGTAAAGCAACAGTAATAGGAACATACAGAGGTGGTGCAGTGGCACCAGGCCTTTGTTCCTTTAGAAGCTTATCAATTAATTCATCAGACACATGAAAATCTTTAGAAAGATATATTTTCTGAAAACCAAGTTGAAAATCCCTATCTATATTTCTAACTGACTCTAACTGTTTACTTTAATATTACAATAATGCTTTATCAGCATTGGACATATGTTGGCGCGCATGTTTCTCTCAACTTTTAAGTTGCTGCATAGCTTCCTTCTTCCAATTTTGTAATACATCAAATGCTGCAGGTCTAGCTTTTTGCTTTAACAATATAGACTCTAAATATTCTATATGAGGAATCTCAAAGCTACCATTAGTTGGCCACTGAAGTTCGAAAGCATGTCTAGTTTGTATGTGCCAAATATCATTAAACACTACACTACCAATGACGTGCTTACAGTACTTAGTACAAGCCGGTGACCCCTCCTGTGGTGCCGGATGGCTAAATTCCAAAGATTGTCTGTCTCTGGAGAATAATGCCCGCAAACAGGCAATTTCTCAGGCATATCAGATTTCTGGTGTTACCTGGTCAATAATTGTGCTTGTGAGTACAATACGCCAAATCAAATTATCAGGATACTTAAGAATCGGGTCACAGCTCACCTGATCAAAGAACTAAAGGAGGTCCGATCGAATTACTAAGGACAACTAAGGACCCTCGTGGTTGGTGAATTCGGCAAAACTGCCTGCCTCGATATATGGACCCCCGTCAAGATGCCGTCTCGGACCGCGGGCTCACCGTCCAGGGATCGGGTCATGCTGTACCGTTGAGGTATTGTGTCTCATCCAAGAAGGAGCCCCCGTTCTCACCGTCCGATCCCGCTCCGATAGCTGTGTCAACACTTCACCGAGATGGCATCAATCTGATGTAAAAGCAAGGAAATACAGAGGCTGAGTACCACAAAGGAAATACACCAAACACGGGCTATAAAGATTCACAGATCTTTAATACTGCACCGTTACAAAGAAACATAGATCTGATACAGATTGATATCTGGCTTTCGACACCCCGCAATGAATACCAGCCCGTCAGAGTAAGGAGGGAGAGCGCTGGAGATATAAACATTTAGGTTTATATACTTTTGCAACAATATTGTCCAGCCCCTCTGCATGTTAATAATCTGCGGTCTAGAGTTTTCTGGCGAGTTTACATATATCTCATACAATAATATGCAGAAGGTTTACATAAGTTTGTATTTCCGCGGTGATACAATGACAGTGTATGTTCACAAATCCTACAACAAGCATCCTTTACAACTATGTTACAATTGAGTTTGGCCTGTGTCCATGCTTGACGTTTACTTTTCATTGTTCTAGACGTGTATTTGTGGATTAGTCTCGTTGGCACAGACAATGCTGGGACAAAAAGTCACTCTCAGTGCAAGGTCTCTTTACGTAGTCTAAATAGTCGGCCCTCGGACATCTAACCATTAACAGGACTAAAAAGTAGGGAAGACTCAGTTGTAAGTTTGAAACACAGTCCACCATTTTCGAACAGAGAATCACTTATGAACAGAAATCAAAATGGCAGAAGATCCTAAAATCTCGGCGAAGTCGATCCAAAGTCGGAACTTTGCAACGCGGTTTTCTTCAAAGAGCGACTAGGCTTAGGCCAATATAAGTCAAAAGAAGGCACGATATGATTTCCCGTTTAACAGTCATCCAACCCTAGAATCATCAGCAGGAAAATCCCCTGGTTCAAACGCATGCTGGTGACTGCCTCCAAAAAGGGGGGGCAGCCCAGAACCAGAACCAAGGGAACCCAAAACTTCCCCCATATCTAGCTATCACCTTTTTTCTTTCAGATTCCCAAGACTCCAAACAGAACCCTGCCCAAACTACCTTTCTATCGGTGTCCATAACCAAGAAACTAACTCACCAGTTGTCCAAAAATGTACATTATCTGTGCCCCCTTGAGGAGAAGGAGGGAAGGTTCTATGCCCCGGTCCAAATACAGGGGAAGTGTACAAGGTTTGCACTGGTGGACACTGGATCCCAAACTACCCTTCTGTCAAAAAGGGCCTTTGACCAACTGAATTCGTGAAGGGAGGAAAAATACCAAATTCCTCTCACCCCTCTTCCTGGACAACTTCAGAACTTCGATGGGAAGGAAATTCCCGTCGAGGGGACTGCGGATTTGGACATTAAAATTGGGCGACACAAGGTGAAGCACCCGGTCATAGTTCTGACTCCAGAGGGCACACCTTGTTTACTAGGGAATGACATCCTGCAAAGGTTGTCACCCCTAATAGATTGTGTAAACCAGGTCTTCTGGACCCAGACTAGCCGACCAATAAAATTGAAACAGAGTGTCAACCATGTTAGTTTAAACGGCACATGTCACATGGTTGAACAAAAAACCTGACCAAATAGAATTTCACTTCCAGAACAACCAAATCCCAGACGTGACAGTAATAGCAGCAGGACAACAACTGGTGATGGGGGGTCCTCTCTATTTCTGAAAATCAACCAGTCTAAGGTGGCATTCCACACTGGAAGGAAACACTCTGAAATTCTTTACAAATTCACAACCAGAAAATCCCACTCCTATAGTCCAGAAAGATGAGTAATCAGCTCAAAGCCTAGCTGATATTCAGAAAATAGGACAGCAGTTGTTCATTCCTATTCAGTTAAATGAAGGGAAGGACTCTGTTCTCCCCCGAGTGTGTGTGAACAACGGTAAGAGCTTCATCAGCGAAGCCATGTTCCGCAAACTCCCAAAAGATGCAGCCATTCCCACATTTAAACTGATAGACAAATGGGAAATGGACCTGGAAACACCCAATTCCAAACATCTCCTGCCTAGCACGTGTATGCTCAATATTTCCATAGGCAACAAGAGCATAGTCCATAATTGTTGGGTTGTGCGAGATGTCCTTGTCGCGTTTTACTTAGGCAGTGACATTCTCAATCGCTTTGCCATTAGTTTGGACCTTATAAACTTTAAAGCTTGGTCCCGATTAGCGGATAATCCCATGGGCTTTGATGACCCAGAGAAAGCATTTAGGTTAGCTCTACTGCTGCCTTATGCAGTTGAAATTCAGATTGGAGAGGAAGTCACCATCCCAGAAAGGACCCGACAATTCTCACTGGAAGTGAAAGTTAAAAGAGGACAGAAATTGAAAAACCCTGACGCCTATATTGATCTTAATGCTTATTTCCAACAGCAAGGGTTGGGGGTAAACCCAACACCAATAGTCAATATAGAACACAACACCATTCCAATAGAGGTGGATAACAGCGACTTAAAGAGTATCACTCTAGCCGCAGGCACCATTATTGGAATGGCGGTTGATAACTGACATTTTTCCATAGATTTAGGTAATGAACTGTTAGGACCAATCCCCAAGGACGGCTTTGACAGTGGTAGCGACGATGACACAACACCAGACAGGATCTTCACCCGGCATGGGGGGAATTTCCTGGTGTACAATTCCTGCCCTTATGGAAAGGAAGATGTGACCTGTGACTTCAGGAGGGATGAGGTGATATTCCAAGTCCGTTAGGACTGCCTTCCCCACCTGAAGCCACCAGCCCAAATCAGCACTTTGACCAAGGACTTCTCCACCCAGCTGGAGGAGGCTGCTGAGATAGCAAAACCAGAAGTCTTTCCAGGCTTCAGGCAGATGGTTGAAGAGATAGTCAACCTAGCTGATGCCTGTGAGACTCTGGAGCAAAGGTAAAAATTGTTTTCTTAGATTTTCAAGATCTCTTTGCTGTGGACTCATATGACTGTGCTTGCACCGACATGAACACAACAACAATTTCCACGGACCCTGGAATGACTCCATTGTTTGTGAAGCAATATCGCTTGCCTCTCGCATCAATGGAGTCCCTTACTGAAATAATTAAGAACCTTGAGTCCAGTGGGATAATTTGTCCAGTCCACAGCACCTTCAATAATCCGGTGCTGGGGATTTTGAAGCCAAACGGCCAGTGGAGACTCTGCGCCGACCTTAGGGAGCTCAACAAACGGATCCATACTTCCCGATGGCCTCTTCCCTACATTGACCAAGGGCTGGCCCAGATCCAGGGGTCACAGGTATTCACTGCAACAGACCTCACCAATGGTACTGGACTGTACTTGTCAGTAGGGAGGACCAACACAAGCTGGCTTTCACATTCGGGGGGCAGCAGTACACATGGACCCAGACTCCCTTCGGATACATTAACTCCGGCAATAAATGTAACATTTTTCTACACAAGGCCATGGCCGACCTGGGGGAAAGGGGTAACCTGGCCTATGTAGATGATGTTTTAGTCAAGAGCTCAACTGTGGAGGAACACATAGCAGAGATCTGTTATGTTCTAACACAGTTGAGGGCTGCCTGAGCAAAACTCTCCTTTCAAAAGGCACAGTGGTGCAGAACCTGTGTCAATTTCTTGGGGCATGAGATTACTCCTCAGGGTCTCTGTCCCCAAGAAAAGAATGTGGAAGCACTCCAGAAAATAAAAGACCCCACAACTCTGTGGGAACTAAGGAGCCTCCTTGGACTGACTAAGTACAGCAGAAAGTTCATTGAGGACTACGCAGAGATCACAAGACCCCTGATCCATCTTTTGAAGGGGAGGTCAAGTTGGAGTGGGATCCAGAACTATCTGAGGCAGTAAGACAACTCAAGAGAAACCTCTCACAAGCGCCTTGCCTAGGGTTTTCAAATACATGTTTGACTGCAGTATTATATCAAAAGCGTGACAAGGTCAATAAAGTAATCACCTATGCGAGTAAAACGTTATTGTCTGTGGAGTACAAATTCAAAGATTATGAGAAGGCACCCCTGGCAACGGTGGGGGCATTGAAGAATTACTGCCTGTTTATCCAGGGGGAACACATCATAGTGGAGATTGCACACCAGCCTCTGCAATATCTCCAAAGTGACAGAATCCGGGCTGGAAATGTGAGTAATTCCCAAATTACTTCCTGGATTCTGTCAATGCAAGGCTCTCCTGTGGAGCTCAGATATGACCAAAACAAGAAGAGTCCCCTCGTGCAAGGTTTGGCTGACTTGCATGATTGTGCCAGCGAAAACTGTCTCGAGGGCGAAAGTCTTAAAATCAAGGACAACATGGAGGCATACCTTAATTCCCCACACAAATCCTTTGAAGAAGACAAGTGTGAGGGAATGCCCACTGTCTATGTGGATGGGTGCTCCATGCAAGGGTGAATGATACCCCAGAACCCTCTGCTGGGTACAAAATTGGTCCCCGAAGTAGTCAATTGGCAGAGTTGATGGCTCTGCATCAAGCCATCCTCACAGCTGTCCAACACCAACTCCACCAACTGGTCATAATCACTGATTCGGCTTATGTACTGAACGGGTTCATGGAGCACCTGGTTAACTGGAAAACCAGAGGCATGCTATGTGCTAATAACAAACCATTGAAACATGGGAAATTAATCCAAAATATTGATGATCTGGTCACCTCGAATGGGATGACCATCTACTGCAAAAATATCAAGGGTCATTCTAAAGTAGAGGGACCAGACAAAACTGGAAATAACCTAGCTGATCAGCTGGCCAAAACCGTAGCCATCCAAGGGGATCTACTTGAGATCGAGTCCCTGTTGGGGGAAATCCAGGTCACTGCTATCACTATGTCCCAGACAAATGCTCACAATGAACTCTCAACTGCACAATGGAGTAAGGAGAGCCCAGATGCTGATTTGATTACGGCTCAAAAAGGGGAACCAATAATTGGTAAGTTTTATCAACACTTTGAGGACCCTGAGAACTTTCCCCTGACGGACGGGAAAGAGGACCTCAGAGTGTTGATGAAATGTCCAAAAATGTTCCGAATCCAAGACGGTTTGTTGGTGAGGGGATCCCTAGATGGCCATATTCAGTGGGTGGTCCCTACCTCATTCTGAAGCCTGATGCTATGTCACGCCCATGATACAGCCACAGCCGGTCATAGGGGGTTTCATACAACACTTGAAATCTTAAGAGAGGTTGCATACTGGCCACACAGGGGGCAGGACCTCGACCAATACTTGAAGGGGTGTCTTGTGTGTGCACAATTTTAGCCAACATCCCTCACACACCGTGCACCTCTCCAAAAGAGGTGGATGACACTGGCTTGGTCAGATTTACAAGTCAATTTTATCGGGCCTGTGATTCGCTACTTTAGGGGGAACAAGTACATGTTGACTGTGATATGCTTGTCACTAAATGGGTGGAATGTCTCCCGGCCCCAAAATTGCAAGGCAGAAACAGCAGCTGCCCTGATGATCAACCACATCTTCTCGTGTTTTGGTCTACCCCAAAGGATCGAGTCAGACCGAGGTAGCCACTTCACTAGCAAAGTAATAACAAAGATGTGGGAGATACTTGGGGTCAAAAGGAAACTACACATTGCCTAACGGAAGGCTTCTAGTGGTGCAGTAGAGAGATACAACAAGACAATTGTGAGCATATTAAAAAGGTTTGTTGCAGATTCTGGGCCAAGTTGGGACATTGGACTACCTCTTGTCCTGATGGCCATCAGATCTACCCCTTCATCTGCAACTAAACTTTCACTGTTTGAGCTGATGACTGGACAAAGGATGGTGCTTCCCCAGCATCTGCTCTACAGAACCCAAGAGCAGACATTGATAAATGCCTCCACAACTCATGAGTATGTTGAAAATCTGAGAAAACACCTTCAACATGCTTTTGCCTATGCTCAGCGAAATCTAGAAAGATCTGCAGACAGTATGAAGACCCACTATGACCTAAAGATTACTAGAAAAGAATACCATGTAGGAGCCTGAGTCTACTTATATAATTTCCAAAGGTACCAGGCCAAACAGCGCAACTGTTTGCCTAGCTGAGGGGACCTTTTGAAATTGTAGACAAATTCTCACCAGTCACCTACAAAATACATATCCCCAAAGGCAGTTTGGCAGAGGGGGAAGATAAGTGGGTCCATATCAACCAACTGAAGTGTTGCCATCCTAGGCAGACTCTGCAGCAACTAGAGGATCTGTCTGGAACCCTAGAGGGGGTCACTCCAGCTCCCTAGAATTCCAACTATAAAAAAATGATTCCATCTGTATAATCAATAAATTGCAAATAGAAAAGATTGTCCTGATATGTCAAAATATGTTTATCTGCCCCACTACATGAATATTGGTGGGGAAATGTCTACAAATATGTTCTGCTTTGTCAACCTAGAATTGGTAAATTTGAAACCATGGATCCTAAGATCAAGGAGGACCACCCAGGGACCGGAAGGAAAGATTCATGGGGCCTGGGGTATCGCTCCATACTCTCATCAGGAATCGGCGAGGAGAACCAGTCGGCCCACCACTGAAGGGAGAAGCAGATGTATTTTGCCATTTGGACCAGAAAGAAAAGAAACTGATCATCCCAATCTCGCGACTTCCCCTTGACGGGCAGTCAAAAGTTAAATCACGAGGGGGGGCTTGTGGGATGTATTGACCCACTAGGCTCTGCCCTACGACATCCCTGTATGCTGGTGGCACCAGAACCAGCCAAATGCCCGCAAAAAACCCTGTGCGCGCTAAACCTATGAAAATTGCGCTTAGAATCCGGACAAGGTGGCTGCAAATCTACTTTGCCTGTGTCAGTGGTGGAAGGAGACCACACTGCTGAAACCTGTCAATGGGCTGCCCACTGAGTGAACATGGGAACTGCATAAAAGGCAGTATTTTATTGCATGGAAACCCAAAAATTGCTCTGAAATCCCCTTTTTCTTAGCTGCAGAATATAAAAAATAATGGTACAAAACATCAGAAAAACATCCAACATCCTTCCCGGGTGTTAAACATCACTTTATTTAAGGAATCAACAGGAGCACACAATGCCAGGAAAAACAGACTCTATCCTCAGAATATCCACACTAAAAAGTGTGCTTGCCTGTGAAAATCTGTCAAAATATGGGCACAGTACCACCGTCCTCCTGTATGACAGCTGTCATTTAATTGCATTAGAAGCTTAAACTTGTGCAGTTAAAATCAAATGGTTGGAATTAAGTGACCTGCCATCAAAAGTAATATAGGTTGCAACTATTTAATCTCTATGTTTGAAAAACTGGAATTAGAGTTCTGTTTGCCTGTTTTGAAATCGTAAGTTTAATTTCATCAAAGAAAAATGTAACAAATGTACTTTTGAAGTAAGCCTGATTCAGACAAAACTACAAAGAAACTTCCCCCACTGGAAAAGACAGCTCTCTTCTGCTTCCCACCAAAAGCCAGGAAATCACATTCAGGTGTTGATGAAGAGGGGGGAATATTTGGTATGCTGCTCCTGGGAGAGACAAAGGACTTCCTGGGCTGAAAGGGTATGCAGATTAAAGTGTCAACAGTGCTCTCTGCCAGAAGGAAGAAGGCAGGGATTTATCTTGAGCCACCAGAAACTTTGGGGGCGGGGACAGACAGTTTTGTGGATTCTTAAAGCCCAGAAAGTACATGTTTGAAAAAGGCTGACAAAGGACTGTGTGAATTTGTAAAAATTGTAAAATTACAGTATTGTTAATGTGAAAATTTTGGGCACGTTTTAAAAGTACTCAGAACTCTGTGCTATGTTCAGGGACATAACTACAGAAATTGTGGTTTTGTAGCAATTGTATTGATGTCAGAAGCATGAAACTTCATATGATCATGCCCAGATATCATGCACACATATGCATTAAATTGTGGCCAAATCAGACATTGGGTCCCGGACCAAAGGTGCGAAAAGTGGCCAAATCCAGACCTAAGCTCTGACAGCAACGGGGCTTGGATGAATATTTGCTCCACAAAATATGTGATACAGATATGCTATTGCTATCAAGTTTGTACAATTGTAAATATGTATCATATGAAAAGTAGATTTCATGTGCAAAAACAAAGGGGAGGTTTTCCCTGGATCATAAAAAACATCATAATGATGACACTGTGTTTTCTTCTCCAATCAAGGGAGAGGAAAGACCCTAACCAATGGACTACATAGGGGGTGTGCCTAGGATAATTCAGCATACTCACCCCTTTAGTAAACACATAAATAGAGACAGATTAGGCCCACACACATTCACCCACCAACTGTTTGCTGGCGGAGCACTTTGCAAGAGAAATCCATATTCCTGACTCCAGACTCCAGAACTTTGAAAGCAGAAAGTCCCATTTCCAAAGCTGAACCATTCTCAGCTTGGCCTTTAAAAATCCAGAAACCAGATCTCATCCATAAAATCTTTTTTAATAGTAGTGTTAAAATCATCTTTGCGCTGATATATTATAAGAAAGGCGAGCGTCTTGGCAGGCAAAACCAACCAGAAATATCCTGGGCTGGTGGCCGTGCTGCGTGTAGTTTCCATCTTCATAGACTACCCCTAGTGTAAAGAAACCTTGTTTGTAATTTGTGTTCTTGTTTTGCAAATTTGCCTATTTCTGGAAAAAACGACCTCCACAAAAACCTTCATAACTTTTTCACTGTGTATGCTAGAAACAAAATGTAAGTGTCTACTTGAAGCTAACATCCTAAGCCTTCCAATGAACTCAAAACCGCATCTTTATAGTTTTTCTGCAATTGCTCTTACCGCACGCAGAAATGTTTGCCATTAATTTTTCGTTGGCTCAAATCTATAACGTGTGAATTAGCTGTTCATTGCACCGAACCTCAAAATTAAGTTTTCAATTTGCTAGTTACTCTATAATCATTGCTAGTGTTTGTCTTAACCCATGCAAAGCGGCTCCCACTAGTAGTGAAACAATTTCAGTGAATTAATTCCATTTTCAGTGTTTTTACTTTTCATGCAAAGCCAACTTTAAAACCATTTTTGACAAGTTTGCAATCATTCCTGTTTCTCTCTCTGTTTGCTGGGGGGGGGAATTGGGATTGATACTGAGTTGTTGAATTCTGTATTCCTGAAACCTGTTTTCTCCCCTTCCATCTCTTTATATTGCGTATTGGGGGGATTGAGTAGTATGCAGGGGGAAAGAGTAATCACATTACGTTTTGATTGAACCCACACAAAAGTATTATCTCTATGCTGCATTATTTTTCCTATCATTACTCCTTCTGATTAAAGAGATTGTTTAGTGTAACATCACCCCATTGGTGATCATTGTATAACCATTAAAATAGTGTGATATATATATTGTGAAATCCATAAAATAAATATTTTTAACTCTGCAAACCAGCCTGCTTCCTGGTTCAGTGTGACCGGGGGGGATTCAGAGAGAGGGGCATGATATAAGTGGTACATCATTCAGAAATAAAAGAACTTATAGACATAAATAAATAATTAAGGGTTTCAGCTGTGCATCACACGCTAGGCATTGACTTAGGTGGAGTGCCGGGTTGGAATCACTTACAAAGTGCTTCCCACGGAAATGGCCTACCTGCCCCTCTCAAACTTGAGCCAGAACACCTGAAGTTCCATAAGCAGCTCAAGACCTTCCTATTCGCCTCTGCTTTCTCTCTCTCTCTCCTCTGCTGACCTACCTGCCTGCTGCGCTGACTGATTGCCTGGTGTCCCTCAGAGTCTCACTGGGTACCAGGCTCCTCCACGACCAGTCAGCCCTGCACTGCCCCTGGGCCTACCACGCACTTAGAGGCTGTAACTGTAACCCTAGAGTCCCCTGCCTCCTTGCACTTGCCAGAGCCGTGATGCCCTGACAGTTGTATACGAATTGTACGAATGACAATTGTTCGAATACAATTGACCTTCTGCACAATTGACCGAATTTAAACGGTCAATTAGGATATAACACCCTGCAGCCACCCACCCAATCCAAACCCCACCCAACCCCCCACCTAATCCCCTTATATTATTATTAACCCTACCCAACCCATTATATATATAAAAATGACCATACGGTCCATTGTGCAGAAGGTCAATTCAGACCCCTGTTATTCGAACAATTGTATCATTCGAACAATTGCAAACAAACAATTCGGGTAATACCACCCTGGCTGCACTCACTCAGAGCAATGCTGCACTGATTGCACTTCCCCCTTCCCTCTCCCTGGAACTGTCCCTTCTACCTCCCTCCCTGCACTTTGCGTTCGCACTTGCACTATCTGAATGACACAAGGCCTAGGAAGATCGCTTGTTTTGTCTTCCCTCTGTCTTCCCCCCTTGTTTTGTCGTGCCTAGAAACAGCTGTGTACAGGCGCATTATAAATGACTTATCATATCTCACATCATATCACATAAGGAATAAACAGATCAACATCATCTATACATGCCTCGCTGTTACTCTGTCTGAAGTGTAACGGGTAGCTGAGTTTACATTTTGTGCCATAACGAACATCAGCTCTACTGTGCCTGTCTTCCAAAACGGATAGTCCCTAGAAGTGATTTAGTTCACTGTGTATGCTATTCAAACAAACTGGTTTATTAATGGCGAACACTGTTTTGGGGGCTGGAGGGAGTTTACTGAACCATCTTATGTTTGCTGCTCAGATTATCCATCAACTATGTGGAATACATGTGTTAAAAATGTTTATGATAGCATACCTCACGTGGAACGGCTTTTCCCTGTTTGGTCTGTCCCAACCTCCCCCCTCAATACAGGGCAATACAACCGTTGTATTAATTGCATTAAGTGTGTTAAAGTTTTCAGTAACAACAATGAATGAAGGCAGAAATATATAATAACAGTGTTCAGATGTAAGAGGTATTTTGATTAGAAGAATTATGCATATGATAGTATTAGAGAAGACAACAATGTGATATTATGTAATATAATAGAAGTTACTAAAAACAGAGTCAATGTTTGGTATGGCATAAAGCACACACGACGCACATACGAGGAAAGGGTTTTGGGTGAGTGGCCCAGAAGACGAAACTTGGACATTCCTGGAGGTTTAGGAACATTAGCATTGTAATTAAATCAGGAGGGTTGGATTTAAGAAGATCAATAGAGTGGGTCCATTTTAAATCAAATATGTATAACTGATGTGTTTTTTTAGCAATACAAGAGTCAATCCTTCGAGTAAAACAAAATATATCCCACCATAAATCCCACCATGTAATCATTTGTAGAGAGAATACAACAAATAATTTGAGTTAATTTAAATCAAATCAGATGTATCCAAGGAGTGAATATGAACATTCTTCATTGCTAGATGGGCGGGCACTTTGAACATCATTTGTAACATTGGCCAGATCTACAAGACAAAAACGAATGAACACAATTGCATTCATAAATCAAATGTTTGAAAGATGTCCCAATGTCTTTACATGACCAACAGGAATCTTCTTGTTGAGATGAACATCTGAATATGCTGTGAAAAAAAAATAGATTGCGTTATATTAACAGGCACACTAAAATGAACGATGCTAATCCATAACGTCTCCCACCAATCGATAGGCAGATTAAAAGAGGCATCAGTTTCCATAGCAAGTTCGGTTTTGGGTGCATCATCTAGTATTTTTTGCGTCATCATAACTTTGTAGATGTGAAACACTCCAATCGATGCGGAGTTTAACAACAGAACTATCTGCGCCGGAATAGTTGCAACATACTTGTATGTTGATACTAAACTGTGCCAACTCTCCTGACTCGGCTGCAGCGCCCGCCAGGCATGGGGAGTGGCATCTAGAGTATGCTTTCGTGTTTCTATTGTAAAATGGATGCTCTGCCTACTGCACCTATGCTGAAGGGAAGACGACCAAGAGATACTACATGTAAAGGGACTGATTTACAAAGTATTTTTTAATGGGACTTTCCAATTAAAAAGCACTTTGTGAATCAGGTCCAACATCTTTTGCACTTCCATTAGAAACGGCTTTACAGTGACATCTCCGAAGAGCAGCTCAGTGCAAAATACGCACTTCCGTTTTTATATTCTAAATGTATATTTTTCAATGAATAAGTTAGAGCCAATGAATACATTTGACATACATATGTTTTGCATGCTGCTGTGTGAACTCAATAACCTTTCTTTGCACATCATTATTTTGCACATACTTTTTGCCAGCAAAGTCTTTTAAACAAAATAAGTTATACTTGAAACTGTTTCCTAAAATATTCATTGTTATCATTCATTTTCGCCCGTTCTATTTTGTAACATGTGCTGTAAAATGTCAAGAATTCATTATAAATGAAACGTTGTAGACACTTCGTAAGCGATCACAAGCTTGCAGCCCTGGTTCATTTACAATCAAAAGACGTCCCAGCAACTATTTTCACAATCTAAACCGATATCCCTATTGCTTTTGCATACTTTAAATTCATAGTCAACTTGTCATTTGAGTGACACTTTCAAATGCAGTATCCCGAAAAAGGATGCCCCAATGAGCAGAGGTGGCCAGTTCAAGTATGCTTTTGAAGAACATGCGCATGTTTCTCGGGAGGATAGCTCAGGGGCAACGTGCTTGCCTTGGAAGCAAGACGACACGGAGCAAAAGATGTTAGATACCCGAGTCCGCGTTTGAAGAACATGCGCATGTTTCTCGGGAGGATAGCTCAGGGGCAACGTGCTTGCCTTGGAAGCAAGACGACACGGAGCAACACATGTTAGATACCCGAGTCCGCGCTTAGAAACCTATGGTTATTAAGCCCGCGATACATATCATATCATGTGTGGTTCCCCATTGACACGAAGATGTATTGTGCATGGGCCACAGTGGAAGGAATGTGTCAGGATTAACTTAGAGGCACCCTGATATTGGTTTAAGCCGTCAGTCTTATGAAAGATCTTTGCTTTCAATTAAAGGTTAAATGGCAATTCGGGAAAAGGCAGCTAATGAAATGACCTATCTCATTGAGCCCGATAATGACCCGTAGGTATCTCATATTTCATTGCCACGTTTACTGTGACGTCAACATCTTGGGATATTGATAAGGATTATAATCATTCTCAACCCCCGATATTAACTGTTTAATTATTACATAGTGATCTCATCCCTTCTGCGTAGCATGTGACGCAACACCTCCCTTGCATACTGTGACGGACAGCGGCTTAGGTATTATCAAAAGAACGGGGCATTATCTAGACCAGGATGCAAGTAAGCTGTCTTGGTTATAAGCTAGCGTGCCATACAGAGGCAGAGCAGGGCAGCAGTTCACGCAGGAGGCAGAGTGACAGAGGCAATTTATTTCTGAGTGGTTAACCTGTCACATTTCGGTTTGAGTAATTCAGTAGGTACCCACGGTGCTGTGTGCAAAGCGCAATCTTTATAATTCTCCATAGAGTTGTTTCAGCTCTTGGTTCTGAAGCCTTTCAAATATAGGCCTGTCACACTGTCCAACTCAGACTTTGTCTGTGAACTACTTTGAGCCGCATGTGTTTGTGTTCTCAGTGATATGGCAGCCATTTTCAGAGGAATGTTTCGAATAATCCACACTTTCAGATGTAGGAATACCTCGACAGAATATCACACACACAACAGTTTTGCTATTAAAGAGACAGTGGTCTTGTTTTCCCCGAAGATGTTGTACCTGCATCAGTACGTAGTGATGCTATGAATGGTGTTTTGTGATGTCCACCTCTGTCCCTACATGTCATGGACTTCAGAAGAGGAAACCGCAGGGCCAAGTAAATATGGGGCAACCTGGAAGTTTCTGCAAGGTGGCTGTGGGGGAAAACTTTTCTTCAGTTCTTCCGTAGAGTGCATCCCGGAGAGGCCTGCTGGGCCAGTCTCTTGTCTTCCAGAAGTGTTGAATCCACTGCTGGGCACTGTGTGTCTAAGAAAGTTGGAAAGAAAGTGTGTCTGAGCCTGGACCTGAGCCGAGGGGGGCAGACACATGCCTGAAGTGTATTGGGTACCCGTGGGTTTTCTGCTAGGATGAACACCAGGGGTGTCTAGGCTTGCTGTTGTCTGAGGAGAGACTGTTGCTTCAGTCCTTCCACACAGTGCATCCTGGAAGGGACTGCTAGGCTGGTCTCTTGTTTTCCCAAAGGGCCGAAGCCACTGTGGGTCTTTGTGGGTGTAAGAAAGGCTTGGTGAGTAAGGGACATCACTGGAGTTTCAGCTCGGCTGTGCACCAAGGGTGCTAAGGCTGGTGGGAGGCTACAGATAGATATACCGAGGTCTGCTAAAATGCAGGACACTGGCTGTGAGCAACAAAAGTCAACCGTGCTGGCAGTCACTGGGGATCATGCATGGAGAACTGCATGAGGATGTGTGGAACTACAGTTGTCCCTTTAAGGGGCCTTCAGGTGACAGTGTCTAAGAGAAATGTCTCATGTATGATGCTACTATTCTGTGTCTGGGGTATGGTGCTTTCTCCATGCCCAGGTTTGCAACTGAGAACGCCTCTTGCAGGTGCCACTATGCTTCCCAGTCTCTTGGTGTGGGTACAGGGCTGGTCACTGTTTCCTGTTGCGGAAATGGCAGCATGAACACTAACCATGATGTTGGGAGGTGACGTGTTGGGCTGTGAATCCCAACACAGCACAGCTCAGAGGATACCAGTTATGCAGGGTGAACCCAGTCATTTTCTTCTTGTACCGTTACTACTGGAGATTTCGCCAACGTCAATATCTTGCTTCCCACTACTCTGGCCACCCATCATTTCTTCGTGTACACCTTGCCATAGATCAGTATCAGCGGTCTTTCCCAGCAACCAGGTTCACCTCCTATCTCTCTTGCGCTCCATTTACATGGTAGATAGTCCAGTGTCACTTCTTTTGTTTCTCCTTTGTCTGGCCCATATGTTATGTACTGTAGTCCTTCAGTGAGTTGCCAATAGTTGTTGAACATAGGTAGTGTTTTAATTAAGTTATCCTCGTATGGGTATGTCGACCTTGATTTCCACCTTAGTGTTGTCGTTCTACCTTGGCATCGTCCTCGTGTCTGAAACAGCGCTAGATATAGGAGACACTCTGCTGTAGGTATTGGTACTTTGTTGTATCTTTACCAATTTTGAACATGTGTTTATACCACGTGTTGTTAGAGATGTGTGTAGATTCTGGAAGAAATGTGTCAACCCCATGTACAACAAGGGAAACACTATGTTTACCTCTTCTTACCTTTAGTCCCGTGCTACTCATACCACTTGACACAGTGCTCCTTGCAGCAGAAGTAGGGGAAATGTTAGTATTGGATGTTGCGGGCGCATGAAAAGCATTGTAGGCCTGCCAGACAGCAGCAGTCATCAGCCCAGTGGTCAGGAATACCCCCAACATTTTAATCACAATCTTTGCGACCACTGGCATGTTGATCTTACCTTCGCTATTGTCCTACAGTTATTCAGTTGAGATGATATAGGTGCCTGCCTGAAATTGTCTAAAATGTTGTGTTGTTACTGTTAGTATTTGTTACTTAAGCCCTGCGGATCAAATAATCATTCAATGCCCATGCAAAAAGCTCTTCCCACATCCTCCTAACTGCCCTGTTTCTGAGAGCGGGTAGGGCCGCGTGGAGGCGTGGGTCTGACCGTACTATGAATTGGATAAAAGTGTTATAATAAACACGTGGCCGTCTGGCTCTTAAATGGGTTGGCCTTTTAAGGCTGTGTATAAACTGGCGTTATAGTGCTTCTGGGTGGTCAATGGGAGGCAACATTTAAGGCTGGGCAGTAATCAATGTGTTTTTATCAAATATTTGCATATAACATTACAATGCGCAGGACCTGCATGTGCGAGACAACAAATAAGAGAACATGCACGTGTTTACATAGTGCTGTGCGTATTGCCGATACCCCTATCAATATTTGTTGTTTATTAACTTTTGCTGATCACTTATTTAATTGCCTTTTTCATTATTCCAATATCATCTTCACGTTTAGAACTCTATTAATTGTTCAGTGGGGATATTTTGTGACTGCGATCCCCTGAGCATAGGATGGGCTACCGGCTGTGATTTGTTTATGTCCTCAGGGGTATCTAATGTTTGTGATGTGTCTTTTCTGTTGTCTGTCGTTGCTGTTGCTGATGCATTGTCACTGCTGTGATGGGGCGTGGTCGGTTCTTTGTAGGGCTTTATGTCATGGATATGTGTCCAAACATCTTTATTTGTTAATTTTACTGCCCTATGTACCACCTTTTCTATGACATGTGGCCCCATGAATCTAGGTGTGTTCCATTTTCTCCTAAAATTCCTTAAGGAGCACATTGTCCCCTTCTTTTACCGTACACTGTCCTGTTTGGTCCTCGTTGTTAGTTGTTTCCTGTTGATTGTTCTTGACCTGCCCTGTGTCCGTCGAATCTGTTGAGAGACAAAAGAGGCACTAGTAACCAGAGAAGTAACATAGTCATATATTTCTTGTCCTAACACATCATTTGTTCCATCACAGTCATACATGGCTCTTGTGGGTGGTGTTAATGGGAGGTGCATTTAGCGCCGGTCTCTACCTCATGAGGTGGTGGTCCGAGCCAGGCTTGTTTCGCAGCTCGAACAGGGCCAGAGGAAGGCAGTAGAGCCAACTCTTCTTAGTCGCCTGAAGTGTTTTCGCGATGGATTCTTTTAAGAGGCCATTGAGGCGTTCACTGACGCCATTGGCTTGCGGGTGGTATGCACAGGCAAACTTATGTTTGATCCTAAGTAATGCAGTAATGCGCTGGAATAGTTCAATCGCGAAATGTGGACCATTGTCTGACCGCAATACTTCTCAAACCCCCCACCTTGGGAACACCTCCCTCACCAGAATTGTTGCTGCCCGAAGTGCGTCGCGTGGGAGCACGGGCCAGCCTCAATCCACCATGAGAAGGGGCATACTACCACAATCATGTATCGGTAGCTTTGGCATACATTGATTATATCGTCGTAGTCGATATGCAGGTGTAAGAAGGGTCCTTTAGGCCGTGGTATTGTTCCTTTGATCACTTGTAACATGTGACCGGCCGTAAATTGTTGGCAGGTAAGGCAATTACTGATGAAGTTTGCAATGTGCACATTTAGTTTGGGACAGAACCATGACTCTTTTATTCGTGCTGCAATGACCTTTCCTGTATGGTTGGGAGGGGGTTGTAGTTGGGCCAGCGCTGTTTTTAGTAGGGCCAGGGGCATAACTACTTTTCCTGTGTTATTTTGTCTCCATAGTGCATCTGTTGGGGACATTGTGAATCCTCTTTTTACCCACAATTCTTTTTCTGTCATTGGGGTACCGTCTGTAGTTCCATAATCTGTGTTTCGGGGAGGTGTGTGCAGCCTTCTTTCATTATCATCTGTCTTGCCCTACCCCTCTCTTTTTGTTTTTCTTGGAGGTAACAGCATCTCGCCAAAATATGCAGCATGTTTTGCATGGGAGTCTGCTGCTTTATTACCTCTATAAATTGGATCTTCACCATTTGTGTGTGCCTGACATTTCACCAGTTCTAACTCATGTGGGTTTGTTATTACTTCTATTAATTCACCCAGGAGGAGAGCATGTTGCACTGGGATACCATCTGCACTTTTAAATCCCCTTCGGAGCCAATTTATTAATCCTGAGTATCCCGTAGACGTGACATAGGCACTATCAGAATATATTGTTACTCTTTTGCTGTTACTTTCTTCTAAGGCCAATATGAGGGCAACCAATTCTGCTTCTTGTGCTGAATAAAGTGGGGGTAATTTGACACATTTTACTGGCTCGCTTGTCTAGTCCTCCCTTAATTGCACTACGGCTGCACCTGTTCTTCATATGCTATCACTCTGATCAATGGTTGAGGACCCATCAATGTACAGGACATCATCTCCCTCTAGGGTGTCTTCCTCTACCTTATCAGTGGATGAGTAATATTCAATAGCGTATGTGCAATCATGAGCATGTCCGCCCTCAGTTACCTCTTCTGCTATAAACTGTTCTGGGTAAACATTGTTGCATCTCACTATTTTCAGTTCTGGTGTTGATAGTATTATGTCATATCCCATTGCCCTCTGGGTAGTGAGTGTGCTTTTTGGTTTATGCAGAATTGCAAAGAGGGCGTGCTCTACATACAGTGTTGTAGAGCAACCCATAGTGATGGATGATGAGTTTTCTACAGCAAATGCTGCAGCAGCCAGGAGTTGTTCGCACAGGAAATGTCCTATCATTACCTAGTCTAGGTGCCCGCTGTAAAAGGCGACAGGTTTGTGTCCCATGCTTGTCTTTTGGGTGAGTACTACTTTCATTACAGCACCATCGCAATGCGAAAAGATGTAGAATTCCTGTTTGTAGTTGGGAGTACCCAGAACTGGTGCAGTTGATATGGCCTCTTTTAGTTCATTAAATGCTTCAGTCATTTCTCTCGTCCGCCCCAACTTTCTCCCCCCTCTTTGCGCTTCCCTGAGGGCTGCCAGCAGGGGTCCTGTGTAATTTCTGTAGTCAAATACCCATGCTCTGCAATAATTGCACAGGCCAAGGAATTGCTGTAATTCTCGTACCGTCAGTGCTGTGGTGTATTCAGTATTGTCTGAGCTCTTTGTGGTGCAATGTTCCACCCTTTTTGTGATATTATCTGCCCTATGCATAGGACCTGTTCCTGACAATACTGTAGTTTTGCTTTGTCAACCTTGTACCCTTTCTCAGCCAAAACACATTGAGCATTTTCACAGAGTCCTTCCTGCTCTCCTCTTCAGTGGTGCTGCAGATAAGAATACCATCTACATATTGCAACACCGTGCTCTCAAGCTCAACATTTCCCAGGCCCATCTGTATAACTCTGTTAAAGATGGATGGCGACTCACAGTATTCATGGGGTAGCCTCATGTGTTTCCATTTTGTGTTGCGGTATGTGAAACTTGTCAAGTCTTGTGATTCTGGATGTAGTGGTATTGAAAGGTCGATTGCAGTGAATCGTGATGCCTCTGCTGTTATCCAGCACAATATTGTGGTGGCAGGGTTAGTTGCCACCGGGAACTCTGCCTCTACAATGTGGTTGAGGGGTCTCAAATCTTGTATGAAATGCCAAGACCCTCCCTTGGCCTTGCGCACAAGGTACACTGCAGTGTTACATGGTGATTCTGATGGTACCAATATACCCCTTTGTTAGGCAGAATCACATGCAGTACTCTTTGGGAACACCACACACAATTAAGACTACAAGTGCAAGTACAAATCCACCTTTGGTACGAGCATGTACTACACAGTAAAGTGGTAGCGATGGCTGAGCAGCCAGACTTATATTAAGAGTAAAGTGAGCAGTATCAGAAGTTACACAAAGGACAGCAATTGCTATGGTTCAAACAAACACTGACTCAAGGTTTCTGAGTAAAAGAATATACATTTATTTACACAATCATTTGTAAAACAATTCACTAAGTAAAGCAGCAGAAAAATCACAATCTTAATATACAACACAACACCAAATCAATTCTGGACAAGTTAAGCTCAAAATGAAGTGTGAGCAAAATGGCACTCATGCAATTTAAAAAAGGGAGGGAAAGACAAGGTTATACAGAATTAAGCAGCACCAGCAAGTAAGTAGAAAAGGCTTACTACAATGAGGATTCAAATTAATAGGCCTGGGCCAATGTTAATGGTTCAGAATCTTTGCAGAGGATCACACAGTTCAGAGTAGTTTGCGGTTAAGTCTTTGCCAAGAGTTCGAAGTTGCTCGGAAGAAAAGTTACTTAGAAGAGTAGAGAAGGACAAGCCCTCGGATTGGTGAAAGATTTAAAACACTTTCACTGTGGTCGGACAGAACGAACAACTGGGTTTGAACAGTACCTTAGAAGAAGAAGAATGCTGTAGCTGAGGCAGAAGTTCTTGGCAGATCCTGCAGGCTCACGGTTCCTGAAGTGACTGTTGGAATGACACAAAGGAGGAAGACTGGAGGGTCCTGCACTATCCAGGGAAGAAACCAGCAGCAGAGCAAAGCAACAAATATAAGGTGCGCTCCTTAAAACCCAAACAGGGTCCGGTCCTCCTGGCTATCCGGTTCACTGAAGCGATGCACAGCAAATTCGACCAGAGGAGGGAGGCCTTGCTTGGTGTTTGGTGAACTGGTTGGTCACACCAGCTTAAGGGAAGAAGATTCCTTGCAGATCTTCTCTGTCGTCAAAGTTTAGGAGATTCGGACTCACAGCAAGGCTTCACCGGGAGGTTCAGTAGTTGCAACAGTCCTCTTCCTTCAGTTTCTTTTCGGTTCTCTCAATCCAGTGGCGACTCTGCCTTCCAAGTCCCAGAGACCTGCTTTTTATGCATTTTTCCCCAATTCACACAACCTGGCTTTCAATCACACAGCAGGGTTGCTGTCCTGGCAGGACAGTCACCTAGCCAATCAAACAAAACCTTTCCCTCACATCCTGTCTACCTAGACTCTCAGGCGCCTAAGGAGGGCTTCTGTGCAGATGCCTGCCAAAGGACGGTGAACAAAGGAACCAAACCTGGTTTGGCGCGCAGAGTAAAACACAAGAAAGACCTTTACAAAAAGAAATGGCAAATAAACCCAGCCGGACTGAAATAAAAGCAAATGGGGTCCAGCGGATTAAAGTTTGAGGCTACTAACATAGCCCAAAACAGTACCAAGGCTATTTTCATAGACCGCGGTAGGAAAAATATGGTAGATACCACTGCCACCAGCCAAATCTTATAGAAAGGGGAACTAAATACTGTTCCATGAGAGATGTTAAGATGGATTCCTGAACTCGGACCTGGAGGGGCAGAGGTTCAGAAGGCCAGCCTAGTTTCTTGGAACAGGGTAACCTCTGGACAAGCCAGACCAGTCAGGGTAGCGATGCCGGCGGTCAAGACATTGGGCCTCATTACACTGATGGCGGTGAACCATGGCACTATTAGTGCCATGGTTCATGCCGGTAAAATACCGGCACCGCCTTGGTGGAAAGGGGAATTACCACCCTATTCCAAGGTTGGCGGGGCGGTAATTCCCCCTTCCACCATTGCCCTTCCGCATTCCCATTTGTGCCCCATAGGGCTCTATGGGAATGGGGAAGGCGCTAATTAAGGTACCACAAATTGCGGTACAGTAATTAGCTCCCTGGTCTCTTTGCGGGTTGGTTTTTAACGCCTGCAAAAAGCAGCCGTTAAATTCCCCAACCCGCAAAGGGACCACGTAGTAAGGTGGTAAGGATTTACCGGTACCAGTAAAATACTGGTACCGGTAAACCCTTACCGCCATCCGTATAATGAGGCCCTAAGTCTCAAGAGGGGTGAGGGTTACTGAAAGACCTCAATGAGCATACAAAGCAAGGACACTTACAAATTACTCCAGGCAGGTCTTATATTAAAAATATATACACATTTATTACAAGGCCTTTGTAAAGTAGACCATAGCAAAGAGTCACAGTAATACTAAAGTAAACCAACACATCACAATCAATACAATATATATACAAGACCGAGGGGTCTAAGGAGTTAAAAGCACAAAATATGTAGACCACCTAAATGGGGAGGAAAACAGGCAGTGCAAGTAATCATTAGACCCAGTTCGACATCAGAAATACACCTAACTAAGAGGTAGTCCAGGCCCTACGAAGAGAGGAGCCTTATGCTCAATAGTACCTGCACGCGCTGGTGCCAATGGACGAAATGGGGTCTCTTCAAGGGTCACTAGCAGCTCAGGAAGATGGATGCGGTCGATGAAGAATAAGTCCCCACTATTCAAGCAGGACCTCCACTTGCGGGCAGAGGCAGGTTGAGAGTGCGGGATAGAGTAGCTATTTCGCAAAAGCGGTAGAAAAGAAATGGGCTCCTGCGGGAGGGGCCACCGGTTGGGGTATGGACTACTCACCGGTTCCCGACGCAGGCAGACCCAGACTTCGCCAGTACAGTTCACGTTGCTGGCAGGTTCGGATGCGACAATCAGGACGTCACAACACCGTGTAGATACCGCAGTAGCAAGATTCAGGGTCGAGGGGGTAACAAATGCAGCGAACATGCACAGGTCGTTACCACAGCAGGGCAACACGGCAACCGCATTTACTCTGGTCTGGGCGCACTCGTCTCACTTCAGACCTGGGAATGCCAAGTGTATGAAATTCAGTGTGAGTATGCCATAGACACAGAGCTAGCAGTAGGCCAAGTTTCGAGGGCTTCCCCGAAACGGCCGCGGTGACAGAGCAAACATCCCGTGTATGCTGGTCAGCCCACTGGTTGGCCCAGGGACACTTCCGAAGAGGCTTACTTGCAGAGTTTGATGAAGGTGCCGAGAATTGTTGGTCCTACTATTCCAATGGGTCGAAGCACCTTTGCAGACATTCTAGGACGATCAGATGCAGAGGGGTCTCACAGGATGACAGCAGGCTCAGGGTGCCAAACCTTCCAGCGGGTCACCAGCAGTTCCTCGACTCGGCTTCTTGTTGCAGGATACTTGGCTCCTTATCCCTTGTTCGGTGTGAACTCAGAAGATCGACATGGTACTGCTGTTTTCGGCCTTCTCTTATCCAAAGTTCCCTTCGTGCCAAAACAGAGAGGACCCAATGGGAGATATGCTCACAAACACTCACTCCATACATGGACCAATCACGGACCACAGTGGTCCCAGGCATTCATGACACTCCAGACTCTCTGACACCCAGGATGTGTATTGGGTACATACATCCCAGCCCACATCCTGGAGGCACACACGGAAGGCATGCAGAAGCCTGCGAAAGCTTTGGGTTTTGTGGGAAAGTGCATGACCAAATAAGGACTGACCCGGATCGGCTCGACCTGGGGAAGGTGAAGGGGCAAGATGGCCAAAGAACAGGACAAAGAACCTCGTGGCATGGCCATTTTGGAGCCAGGCCACCTATTCATGCCAAACGCGGTAAGCGCGGATAACATGGCAAAAAAGGGTTCAAAACATAAGATAAATGATAGTTGCCACCAGTCCTGTCCGTGACACACCTGCACAGTTCATAATAAGTCCAGCGAGAGTTTCTAGGGCCTTTGGAATGACTAGAGACCCAAGGGTGCGGTAAAGTAAGTTACATTGCACTCTTGTTACATGTTGCACAAAAGCTGCAACATGAGGAAAGGACTAAGGGAAATGAAGTCTCCCAGTACTGACTGTCTTAAGGGCATGTCAGTTTCCCCATAAGAAGTGAGCGAAAGCCCAGAGGAGTGCGGCGGAGGGCTGCACTTCTCTGACAAAGGTTAGATCAGGGTGTAAAACAGCAGCAAAAAGTTTGGGGGTTGACACATGGAGGGAAAATTACATTCAATATGAAATCTTTCCTAACTCTCGCCCCTCCCAGACTAAGGACAGGGAGAACTAATCCACCCCTGAATGAGTTTCTTGTTCAGGTCTGTTAAACATTCTGGACAACCCATCAGCATTGCTATGTTGGACACCTGGCCTATGCTCAATAGTGAAGTCAAAGCCTTGAAGATTTATGGACCACATAAGCAACTTTGGATTCTCTCCCTTCATGTTCATTAGCCATTTTAAGGGCTTATGGTCAGTTTGCACAGTGAAGTGGGTCCCATAGAGGTAGGGCCTCAGCTTCCATAGGGCCCACACAACAGAGAAACATTCTTTCTCTACTGTGGACCATCTGAGCTCTCTGTCCTTAAGCTGGCGACTAATGAAGACAATAGGGTGTTCCTTATCCTTCTCATCTGCTTGAGATATTACAGCTCCTATCCCACTGTCAGAGGCATATGTCTGCACAATAAAAGGTCTTTGGTAATCAGGGGCCCTGAGCACAGGGGCCTAGCACAAGGAATCTTTTAAGCCATTGAAGGCCTTCTCACACTCTTCAGTCCAAGTTACCTTCTTGGCTTTCTTTGGAGTGGTGAGAGCAGTCAGAGGGGCAGCTATGGTGCCATAGTCTGCCATGAAATTTCTGTAATACCCAGTGAGTCCTAAGAAGGCTTTAACTTGGGTCTGTTTAGTGGGGGTAGGCCAGTCTTGTACTGCTTGTACTTTACTGGGTAGGGGCTGTATCCTCCCTCCACCTACTTCATGTTCAAGGTAAACCAATGAGCCTTGTCCAATCTGGCATTTACTGGCCTTTATGGTCAAGTGGACCTTCTGAAGAGCCTGTAACACAATCCCAAGGTGTTTCACATGGTCTTCCCTGGTGGCACTGAAAACTGCTATATCATCCAGATATGTAAGACAGAATTCATCGAACCCATTCAACACATGATTCACAAGCCTCTGGAAAGTGGCATGTGCATTCTTCAACCCAAAAGGCATTACCCTGAACTGGTAAAGGCCATCTGGCATTGCGAAAGTTGTCCTTTCCTTGGCATGTTCTGCAAGGGCTATTTGCCAATAGCCTGCAGTGAAGTCAAACGTGCTGAGGTACATGGAGGTGCCCAAGGTATCCACCAACTCATCTGTACTAGGCAAAGGGTGTGCATCTGTCTTGGTGACAGCATTCAGAGCCCTGTAATCCACACAGAACCTCAATTCAGAAGTACCTGCTTTTGGAACCAAAACCACAGGGCTGGACCAAGGACTACTAGAGGGTTCAATCACCCCAAGGTCCAACATTTCGTTGACCTCTGTCTTAATGTAAGACCGTACTTTGTCTGACATTCTGTGTCCCCTACGTTTGGTAGGTACATTGTCTCCTGTGTCTATGTTATGTTTGCACCAAGGTGTCAAACCAGGGGACTACGAAAACAGGGGGGAAAATTTCCTAAGCAAACTTCTCACCTCAACCTGCTGATCAGAAGTCACTTGAGGGGCCACTCGGACACCCTCAATGGAGTTATCTGCAGGACTGCTTTGGAATAGGTCAGGAAGAGGTTCAGACTCCTCTTCCTTAACATCTGAAGCCAATAGCAGTGCTGCGATTTCAAGTCTTGGGATGAAAGCCTTCAGCCTATTTACATGGAACACTTTTGGAGCCTGTCCAGGCCTTTCAAGGTCCACTAAATAGTTGACCTCACCCAGGGACTCCACCACTGTGTAAGGGCCGGACCATTTATCCTGTAAAGCCCTCAACCATATGGGATTCATGATCAGGACTTTCTGACCAGGTGTAAAGTTAATGAGGGAAGCCTTCTGGTCATACCAATGTTTCACCAGTGCTTGACCTGCCTTCAACTTGTCACTAGCCAGACCCATCAGGAGTACCATCCTTTTTCTGAGCCCCAACACATAGTCTACTACATTGGTAGTAATAGGGGGAGTGGGCATCTCCCATCCCTCCTTGACTATGGCTAAGGGTCCCCACACAGGGTGACCAAACAGAAGTTCAAAGGGGCTGAAGCCAACACCTTCTTGTGATACCTCTCTAGGCAAACAGTGAGCATGGCAATAGAAGATCCCATTTTCTTCTTTGAGGTTCTTTCAGAGCCCCAATCATGCTTTTTAAGGTTCTGTTAAACCTTTCCACCAGACCATTCTTTCCACATAGCCTGCATATACTTAGACATAAAGTTGCTGCCTCTGTCAGACACAACTTCTTTAGGGAAGCCAACCCTAGCAAAGATGCCCAGTAAAGCTTTTGCAACTGACTTGGCAATCACAGTTTTCAATGGGATGGCCTCAGGATATCTGGTGGCATGGTCGACCAGCACCAGGATAAACCTATTGCCTGAGGATGTGTGGGCGTCAAGGGGACCAGCAATGTCAATCCCTACCCTCTCAAATGGTACCCCCACAACTGGGAGTGGTACCAATGGAGCTTGGATTGTTGAACCACTCTTACCAGATAACTGGCAGGAGGCACAACTCCTGCAGTGTCTTTCTACTTGCCCCCCCATCTTGGGCCAGTAGAAGTGCATGGATAACCTTTGCTTGCCAAGGTGACCAGCAAGGGGCACTTCATGCGCCAGCTGCAGGAGGAAGGGTGGTACAGCAAGGGGAACCACCAACCTCCTATGGTCTCCTTCTGTAGACTCTGTGGGCTCACTATACAGGAGTCCACCTTCCCAATAAATCCGATGCTTCCCAGGAGGTTCACCCTCAAGCTGGGAGCAGGCCTGTCTCCTTTGGCCTTCCAGAGATGGGCACTCACGTTGGCCTTTACTGAATTATTCCCTGTCAGGACCACCTTCTACTAACAAATCCTTTAGTTCAGGATGGTCATTGGGGTCAAACACTTCAGGCATCACCACCTCCTCGTCAGGTCCTGGTGATTGACCAACTACCTCCACCTAAGTGATAGGTGAGTTTGGGGGAATATTCTCTTTCCCTCTTTTGGATTTTCTTACTCCTTTAGCCTTGGGTTTCCCGTTTGGCTGGGGCAGGGCATTGGTCTTGGCCAGCGCTGCCCTTGTTTGAGACCTTGTGCAGGGACTGTCAGCTGTATCTCCCACAAGCCCTAAAGCTCTGAGATCATTTCCCAGCAAGACATTTCCTGGGACACTCCTCGGTATGCTCACTGGAATCCTGACAGCTGACCCATTGATAGTAAGATTTACAGGTATTACTGGGAACATGAGAGGTGGGCCGTCAGCCAACTTAGTGGGCATCAGAGTAGCTCTGGCAACTTCCTCCGGGTGTACCAAGGTAGAATCCACTACAGTCCGACTGCACCCACTATCGCTAAGAGCTGGAGTATATACTCCATTGATCAGCACACTGTCTTTAAAGTAGGACTTGGTGTTATCTGGAATCCTAGCATAAGCTTCTGAGACGTTAGGCTCCCAGGAACCCAGGGAAACTAAAACTACCTCAGCTTGTATCCCACTGGGGAAGGAGTCTGAGGAGAAGGATGCTCCGGTAATCTCTTCTTCCTCGTAGGAGGAGAAGGCCAGATTAGCAGCGTGGACCCCCAAGGTTTTGACTTTACATCTGGGATCCCCCTTCACGTGGTCAGTTGCTCCAAAAGCAAAACAAGATCCATTGGGTCTGTTCACATAGGGAGGCTTATTATAACCAGAGTTCTGTTTCGGAGGCTGACCTCCACTACCCTGTGAGTTCTCTTGTGTCTTACCCTTATTTTTCTTTTTGTGGCCTTTTTGGGAAGAAGATTGGTCAGTTTCCCCACCCTCCTTATCTCCGGAGTTTCCCTTCCACCTGCTTACCAGGATGAGTCTTGTCCTTATGGGACACTCAATGTGACACCCATAAATCTGCTGCAATGGCTAGCTTCTTAGGATCTATCTCCTTTGAATCTGCCAAATTCTACTTAACCTCAGGGGAAGAAGATGCAAAAATGTGTTCCTGCATGACAAGACTTATCATACCTTCAAAGGTAGAAACCTTATAACCTTCGACCCAGCCAGTCAAGTTTTTTAAGGATTCAGTTACCTAAGATACCCAAGTACCACTTTAGTTTTTCTTATACTCTCTGAATAAGTATTGGGCAGGAGTCTTTCCAAACTTTAAGATGAGAGTTTGCTTCAACATTGCAAAATCTGCACTCTCAGCTTTTGACTTTTCCATAATGGCACTGCAGCCAGAATGGGGCAGTCTGCTCAGTAACCAGGCAATTTTATCAGCATTGTCAACTTGTTGAACTTCACATGCATACTCAAATGTATTCAGCCAGTCCATAATATCATTCTTTTCCTCATACAGACTGAGCAGATCTTTTGGAAACCTTGGATGAGAGGAGGCCCCAGACCCATGTCCAGGACCCTTGCACCCATTGGCAACTTGAAGCTTGGCCAGTTCCAACTGGTGATCCCTGTCTTTTTGTTTTTCTGCCTGCTCTATCTTTAGTTTGGCCATATTGAACTCAAGCTCCTTCTGCCTAAACAGCAGCTCTTGCTTCTTGAATTCGAGTATGGCCTCCCCATCAGCACTGCCAGAGGAAACATTAGACATTACATCCTCCATGTCTTCATGGTTACTGTGGACCAGTGCAGCGGCAGAACTATCAGTTCTACCAGTGAGAGCAGCCCAACCTCCTTCTGCACTGTCCTCTGAAGCTATAGCACTAAGCTGAGCTTCTTGCCAGGCCATGATTCTTTGGATCATTTCCATTGTTGTGCCCTGAGAGGAGACACCTCTCTCAGCACACATCTTTTTCAATGTTTCGGATTTAGAAGCATTTAAAGTTAACAAGGTACTTGTTTCCACACTGTTAGATAGGACTATGGCCTTTAAAACGTTATACTACAACAATTCACTATGTGTCCTGTTAGAAATAACTCGAAATGCCTTCACTAGTATGCACCACTGGATACCTTCAGTCCTATCCCACGGCTGTACACCAATTTGTTAAGATGGATTACTGAACTCGGACCTGGAGGGGCAGAGGTTCAGAAGGCCAGCCTAGTTTCTTGGAACAGGGTAACCTCTGGACAAGCCAGACCAATCAGGGTAGCGATGGCGGCGGTAAATCTCAAGAGGGGTGAGGGTGACTGAAAGACCTCAATGAGCACACAAAGCAAGGACACTTACAAATTACTCCAGACAGGTGTTATATTAAAAATATATAAACATTTAATACAAGGCCTTTGTAAAGTAGACCATAGCAAAGAGTTACAGTAATACTAAAGTAAACCAACACATCACAATCAATACAATTTATATACAAGACTGAGGGGTCTAAGGAGTTAAAAGCATGAAATATGTAGATCACCTAGATGGGGAGGAAAACAGGCAGTGCAAGTAATCATTAGACCCAGTTCGACATCAGAAATACACCTAACTAAGAGGCAGTCCAGGCCCTACGAAGAGAGGAGCCTTATGCTCAATAGTACCTGCACGCGCTGGTGCCAATGGACAAAATGGGGTCTCTTCAAGGGTCACTAGCAGCTCAGGAAGATGGATGCGGTCGATGAAGAACAAGTCCCCACTATTCAAGCAGGACCTCCACTCGCGGGCAGAGGCAGGTTGAGAGTGCGGGATAGAGTCGCTATTTCGCAAAAGCGATAGAAAAGAAATGGGCTCCTGAGGAGGGGCCTCCGGTTGGGGTATGGACTACTCACCGGTCCCCGACGCAGGCAGACCCAGACTTCGCCAGTTCAGTTCATGTTGCTGGCAGGTTCGGATGCGACAATCAGGACTTCTCGACACCGTGTAGATTCTGTGGTAGCTAGATTCAGGGTCGAGGGGGTCACAAATGCAGCGAACGTGCACAGTTCATTAGCACAGCAGGGGAACACTGCAACCGTGTTTACTCTGGTCCGGGCGCACTCTTCTCACTTCAGACCTGGGAATGCCAACTGTATGAAATTAGGTGTGATGGTGCCGTGGACACAGAGCTAGCAGAAGGCCAAGTTTCGAGGGCTTCCCCAAACGGCGGCGGTGACAGAGCAAACGTCCCGTGTAAACTGGTCAGCCCACTGGTTGGCCCAGGGACACTTCCGAAGAGGCTTACCTGCAGGGTTTGATGAGGTGCCGAGAATAGTTGGTCCCACTATTCCAATAGTCCTTCTAGGATGATCAGATGCAGAGGGGACTCACAGGACAACAGCGGGCTTAGGGTGCCAAACCTTCCAGTGGGTCACCAGCGGTTCCTTAACTCGGCTTATTGTTGCAGGATTCTTGGCTCCTTATCCCCTGTTCAGTGTGAACGCAGGAGAATGACATGGTAGTGGTGTTTTCAGCCTCCTCTTGTCCAAAGTTCCCTTCACTCCAAAACGGAGAGGACCCAATGGGAGATCTGCTCACAAACACTCACTCCATACGTGGACCAATCACGGACCACGGTGGTCCCAGGCATTCATGACATCCCAGACTCTCTGACACCCAGGACGTGTATTGGGAACAGACATCACCGCCCACATCCTGGAGGCACACACACAAGGCATGCAGAAGCCCGCGAAAGCTTTGGGTTTCACGGGAAAGTGCATGACCAAATAAGGAGTGACCCGGATCGGCTCGACCTGGGGAGGGTGAAGGGGCAAGATGGCCAAAGGACAGGACAAAGAACCTCGTGGCATGGCCATTTTGGAGCCAGGCCAGCTATTCGTGCCAAACGCGGTAAGCGCAGATAACATGGCAAAAAAGGGTTCAAAACAGAAGATAAACGATAGCTGCCACCAGTCCTGTCCGTGACAAACCTGCACAGTTCTTAATAAGTCCAGCCAGAGTTTCTAGGTCCTTTGGAATGACTGGAGACCCAAGGGTGTGGTAAAGTAAGTTACATTGCACACTTGTTAAATGTTGCACAAAAGCTGCAACATGAGGAAAGGACTAAAGGAAACAAAGTCTCCCAGTACTGACTGTCTTAAGGGCATGTCAATTTCCCCATAAGAAGTGAGCGAAAGCTCAGAGGAGTGCGGTGGAGGACTGTGCTTCTCTGGGAAAGGTTAGATCAGGGTGTAAAACAGCAGCAAAAAGTTTGGGGGTTGACACATGGAGGGAAAATTACATTCAATATGAAATCTTTCCTAACAAGAGGCAGAGAAAAAGGGGTAACTATTAACCCTTTCCATTACTCTATGTAAGGTAGTTTGTACTGGGTCTGTGAATTTAAAAAGACTAATAAAGTCAATGGCAACTTTACATGTTCTGGGAGACAGTAGTCAGTCCCAGAAAATGGAGTTTAAAGTAGGAAGTCTGAAAAAGACAAACTTGTTTCACTGCACTATAGGTGCTGTTGATACACAGTAAAAAGATGATGCCTATGGAGTAGGTGAGGCTCCACAGTCTATGAACACACAAAATGTTAAACACACAGCAAAACACATGTAAGAGTGGGAAAAAGGCTCACACTCTTCTCAAAAAAATAAATCCTAGAAATCCAGCAAAGCTGCTGAGGGACTCGGTAGGTAAGGGAACCTAGCCATTCTGGAGAATTCTCCCTAACATCGCCCCCCCAGACTAGACAGGAGGACTTAATCCACTCCTGGATTAATCTCTTTACTCTACTCGGTTATAAACATCCTAGAGAGACCATCAGCATTTTGACATCCTGACATGTGCTCAATGGTGAAATCAAACCCTTGCAGGCAGATTGACCATCTTAGTAGTTTTGGGTTCTCCCTTTCATTTGCATTAACCATCTCAAGGGCTGGTGGTCTGTCTGAATCACAATAGTAGATCCATACAAGTGTGGTCTAAACTTCTTCAGAGACCACACAATGGCAAAACACTCACGCTCTATGGATGCTCATCTTGTTTCTGGTTCCTTCAGTTTCTTACTGATGAAGCAAATGGGGTGCTCCCTATCTTTTTCATCCAGTTGTCTAAGGACTGCACCTATACCTGTATTGGATGCATCTGTCTGCACAATGAAGGGTTGGTGATAATCAGGTGCTCTTAGGACTGGAGCTTGACAAACGGCTTTCTTCAGGTTTTCAAAGGCTTGAGTGCACTCCTCATTCCATCTAACCTTCCCAGGGAATTGGAGAGGAGACTACTTTCAAAGGAGAAGCTACAGACCTATAGTTCTCAATTACATTTCTGTAGTACCCAGTGTGACCTAGGAAGGCTCCCACTTGGGTTTGAGTAGTAGGGGTGGGCCAGTTTTTCACAGCTTGTACTTTGCTATTCAATGGCCTTATTTCACCTCCTCCTACCTCATGACCAAGATAGACCACTCTGCTCTGACTAATTTGACATTTGCTTGCCTTTATGGTCAGAATGGCCTGCTCAAGAGCCTGCAAAACATATCCTAAGTGATCAACATGTTCTTTCCAAGTAGGGCTGAACACTGCAATGTCATCCAAGTATGCCATGCAGAAGTTCTCCATCCCATGCAGAACTTGATTGATCATCCTTTGGAATGTAGCAGGTGCATTCTTTAATTCAAAAGGCATAACCATAAACTGGTAGAGGCCTGCTGGGGTTGAAAATGCAATTTTCTCCTGGGCATGGTCTGTCAGGGATATTTGCCAATAGTCTGATGTCACATCAAATGTACTGAAGTACTTGGCTGCACCAAGTTTATCCACCAGTTCATCTGCCCTTGGTAAAGTATGGGCATCAGTCTTAGTTACTGCATTTAGAGCTCAATAGTCCACACAGAATCTCAATTCCTTGGATCCCGCCTTTGGTACTAGAACAACTGGACTAGTCCATGGACTTGTAGAGGGCTCTATAACCCCACGATCAAGCATCTTGTTGACCTCTTCCTTTATGTGGGATCATACATGTTCTGACATCCTGTAACCTCTGCTTTTCACAGGTAAACAGTCACCGGTTAGAATTTCATGCTGGCCCCAAGGGGTCAAGCCTGGTGAAAGTGAAAACAGGGAGGCAAACTGATTTAACAGAACCTTGCACTCATTCTGTTGTTCAAATGTCAGATTAGAAGAGAGATTAACTCCTTCTATGTTCTCATCTAAAGGGAGGCCTTTGAGTAGGTCAGGTAGAGGTTCACTCTCCTCCTCCTCTTTAGCTGAAGCTAGAAGCAAAGCTCCCACTTCTGGTCTCGAGACATATGACTTCAAACGGTTGGTGTGAAAGACTCTGGGAGCCTCCTTAGGTCTGCCTACGTCCACCAGATAGTTCACCTCTCCAAGTTTGCCCACAACCTTGAAGGGTCCTATCCATTTGTCCTGCAAGGCCCTCTGCCTTGTTGGCACCATAACTAGTACAGGCTGGTCTTGAGAAAACTCAACCATGTTGGACTTCAGGTCATGTCAATGTTTGACCAGAGCCTGACCTGCTTTCAAGTTATCACTTGCTTCTGCCATCATGTGTGACATTCTCCTCCGGAGACCTATCACATAGTCAGTCACTCTGACTGGCTTGGGTAAAGGAGCACTTTCCAACCCCTCCTTAATCAGGGCCAATGGACCTCTGACTGGATGGCCATAGAGAAGTTTAAAGGGACTGTATCCAACACCCTCTTGTAGGGACTTCTCTATAAGCAAAGAGAAGGCATGGTAGAAGGTCTCACTTTTTTTAAGGGGCTACTCTAAAGCACCTATCATGCTCTCCATAGTAGGATAAACCTCTCTACCAGTCCATTTGTCTGTGGATGGTAGGCTGTAGAGAACTTGTAAGTGACACCACATTTTTTCCAAATGGTTTGCATGTAGTGGGACATCAAATTGGATCCCTTGGATGATATCACTTCCTTAGGAAACCCTACTCTGGTAAAAATACCAAGTAGAGCCTTAGCCACAGCCTGAGCCATAACAGTCCTCATAGGTATTGCTTCAGGATACCTAGCAGCATGGTCTACTACAACCAGGATAAACATGTTTCCTGAAGACATGGGAGGGTCAAGGGGATCAACAATGTCGATGCCCACCCTCTCAAAAGGAACTCCCACCACTGGGAGATGCACCAAGGGTGTCACATTCTTGGCTCCACTCTTGCCAGAGGTTTGGCAAGTGGGATAGCTCCTACAGAATGTGTCAACCTCTGAACCCATCTTAGGCCAGTAGAAGTATAAAGAGAACCTTTCCTTGGTATTTTTGAAACTCAAATGAGCAGCCAAAGGTATCTCAGGAGTCTGATTTCTAGGGGCACTACAAGTCCTTTGCAGTCCCCAGGGATAGACTCAGTAGCTTCATTGTAGAAGAGGCCATCTTCCAGTGCAACCTATGATTCCCAGCTTCTTGCCCATCAAGCTGGGAAGCTACCTGTTGTCGAAGACCTTCAATAGTAGGACACTCTCTTTGTACTCTGCTGATGTCTGCCCTCTGGGTCCACCTTCTGCCAGTAAAGACTGCAGCTCAGGATGGTCAACATGATCCAGATCTCCAACTAGAGTTATGTCTTCTTCCAGATCTGACTCTTCAGAAGCTGGCTCAACCACGCAGGGTTGTACCTCACACTCAGCCTCAGCAGGTGGAGGAGTCACAGGTGTGACTTTGGACAATCGTGGGGACGTCCTTGTTGGTAGCACAGGGGTGCTATCTGCTTTCTTCTTGGAGGTCTTGGGTTTACCCTTTGCCTCAATCTTTCCTGAAATAGCGGTGAGCAATTCCTGTGGACTGGGGGTGATAGCTTTCTCTATCAATACCCCTGGAGATCCTCTCAAGGTCCTCTCCCTTGCAGGCCTAGTGAGCTCCTGTTTCCTTTTACTGGGAGGCCTGGGGGTACTAGACACAACTCCAAGAGTTTTCAGTTCATTACCAAACAGGACTCTCCCAGGCATTTCACTCGGCACACTAACAGGTTTTGCGACAGTCATGTCATTGCACTGGATGAGAGCTGGTAACTGGGGAAGCATTTGCACAGGGCCTCCAGCTAACTTGGTGAGGTGTTTGGGTGCCTTAGCAACATCCTCCAACTTGAAAAATGATTCATAAGCCAAAGTTCTACTGGCTCCAGTGTCTCTGATGGCAGGATTCTCCTGGCCATTCACAAGAACACTATCTTTATGATAATCTTTAGTATTATCTGTGATGGAATTATAGACATCTAAATTCTGTTGTTCCCACAAACCCAGGGTCACTAAAGGAACTCTAGTTTAGACTCTCATGGGTTCATCAGCCAGTAGGTGAAAGTTTCCACTTGCCATAGGTACTTCTTCCTCTGGGGAGAAGGATAAGGAGACAGTGTGGACCCCTGAAGGTTTACCCTTATATCTGGGATCCCTTTTCCCACAAACATAATATTTCGCAAATGTTTTGAGGAATGGGGGTTTGTTCTGACCTCCATTTGGTTTAGGACCAGATGGTACACTAGCTTGATTCGGTTTCCCTTGTGGCTTACCCTTATTGTTTTGTTTGGGGCTCTCTTTTGGATTGGAGGTATTAGAATTCTCCTTGTTATCTTTCTTTGGCTGCTTTCCCTCATCCTTCTTCAGATTTGCCCCAGAATCCTTGTGAGTAGCCCTGTTGGCAACCCACAAGTCAGCAGCCTTAGCTAACTTATTTCGATCTATTTCCTTTGAATCAGCGAAGTGCTTTCTGAGCTCAGGAGAGCAGGCATCATAAATCGACTCCAACATAACAAGATTTCTCATACCTTCATAAGTGTTTACTCTGTAACCCTTTACCCAACCATCAAAGTTCTTCAAACATTCACATACCCAGGTAGCCCAAGGGGTACCATCATGCTTATTGAGGGTCCTAAACCTCTTAAGGTACTGGGAAGGGGTCTTCCCAAATCTAGCAATTAAAGCTAGCTTCACACACTCATAATCCATCCTATCCACCTCCCCCAACTCCATCACAACACCAGATGCAACAGTGGGTAGCCTAGAGAAGAGCCAAGGAAGCAACTGATTCCCTGTAATGTCTTGAATACCATGGGTATACTCAAACATTGCTAACCAATGCAAAATATCAAGCTTAGCCTCAAACATACCAACAATTTCTTTAGGCATACAGGGTCTCTTAGGACTGGAATACCTAGAAGACTCTGGGAGAGAAGCATTTTCAATAGACAACATTTTAATTTCTAAGGCATGGTTCATCTCCATTTCTCTGAGCTTGAGTTCTTGATGCTTTTGTTCAGTTTGAGCATTAATATGTTTGAATTCCAATTTGAGCCTCATCTTTCCTAGAGCAATACATTCAGGAATTAGTGTAGGACCTGATGGGGTCCCAGTGGACAAAGGTTGAGGTTGCTGAGAAGGTAAAGGAGCAGTAAGGCCCTCATTGGAGACACATCTGCCTCATCTAACTCATCCATAACTGATACATTATCATCCTCATCATTTTCCACATTTGCTGGAGGGTCAGGTATTTCAGACCCACTCTCCAGACTTTCTTTCTCTAACAAAATTTCAATTAATACTGACTTTTTGCCTTTAACAGAGAGATTCCTTTCTCTAAACAGATTTTTCAGATAATCCACAGTGTAACTAAGGAGTTTCTCCTGACTGTAGCTTTCCATATCAGACATGATTAAAATGTGCTTTTTAGTGATGTTTGGCCTTGTGGTTAGTTGATCCAAGGTAATAGCAGCACTCTAAGAGTAATTCTTTGTTGAGCCAGAGCGGGTTCGAGCGGTCGCCGTAGCCCCGTGTGGCCTGCTGCTGAGGCTGCCTCCCTAACCCCGTTGGGCTCCAGTTAAGCCTCCTTTCTTTTTTCTCCTTAGCGCTCCGTGCGCGTCTGTGGTGCCCCCTGCACCCTCCCTCCTCCTCACTTCCTGGTCCTCCTTCCCCTCTCCCTTCCCGCCTCCCTTCCCGCCCACCCCCCCTCTGATTGGTTGTCCTTGCAGCCGCTCTGGGACTATGGTACGACCGCTCACCACGCTCGCTTCTTTGTTGAGCCAGAGCGGGTTCGAGCGGTCGCCGTAGCCCCGTGTGGCCTGCTGCTGAGGCTGCCTCCCTAGCCCCGTTGGGCTCCAGTTAAGCCTCCTTTCTTTTTTCTCCTTAGCGCTCCGTGCGCGTCTGTGGTGCCCCCTGCCCCCTCCCTCCTCCTCACTTCCTGGTCCTCCTTCCCCTCTCCCTTAAAGCCCACCCCCCCTCTGATTGGTTGTCCTTGCAGCCGCTCTGGGACTACGGCACGTCCGCTCACCACGCTCGCTTCTTTGTTGAGCCAGAGCGGGTTCGAGCGGTCGCCGTAGCCCCGTGTGGCCTGCTGCTGAGGCTGCCTCCCTAGCCCCGTTGGGCTCCAGTTAAGCCTCCTTTCTTTTTTCTCCTTAGCGCTCCGTGCGCGTCTGTGGTGCCCCCTGCCCCCTCCCTCCTCCTCACTTCCTGGTCTTCCTTCCCCTCTCCCTTCCCGCCTCCCTTCCCGCCCACCCCCCCTCTGATTGGTTGTCCTTGCAGCCGCTCTGGGACTACGGTACGACCGCTGACCACGCTCGCTTCTTTGTTGAGCCAGAGCGGGTTCGAGCGGTCGCCGTAGCCCCGTGTGGCCTGCTGCTGAGGCTGCCTCCCTAGCCCCGTCGGCCTCCAGTTAAGCCTCCTTTCTTTTTTCTCCTTAGCGCTCCGTGCGCGTCTGTGGTGCCCCCTGCCCCCTCCCTCCTCCTCACTTCCTGGTCCTCCTTCCCCTCCCACCCCCCTCCCCTTCCTCTCCCCCTGCCTTATATCCCACCCCCTCTGGGCAGCCCCCCCTGCCCGGCAGCCCCCCAGGCCAAGGGCCCCTTAGGCAAAGGGCGGCTCCTACGACTGCGGCTCCCTGTGTGTCTGCAGGTGTCCGCAGGGGACGCCAGGCGCCAGTTTCGCCTTCTATCTCCAGCTTCTGCCGGCCCACACCACCTACACCTGTTCACCTCATGCGCATGGTGCCTTCACCTCACTGTCCTCCCCAGTTGTGGCTATTTGGGTTTTTCTCCCCTCGCAGGTTCTCAAACTTAGGTGGCCTCTCCACTGGATGTACCTAATATGCATTTACTGTTGTTCTCTAAAATGTGGTAAACTAGGGTTTTTCCCCCCTCGCAGGTTTCTCAAACTTAGGTGGCCTCTCCACTGGGTGTACCTAATATGCATTTACTGTTGTTCTCTAAAATGTGTTAAACTAGGGTTTTTCCCCCCTCGCAGGTTTCTCAAACTTAGGTGGCCTCTCCACTGGGTGTACCTAATATGCATTTACTGTTGTTCTCTAAAATGTGGTAAACTAGGGTTTTTCTCCCCTCGCAGGTTTCTCAAACTTAGGTGGCATCTCCACTGGGTGTACCTAATACGCGTGGTCAACTTGGCCTTGCCGCTCACTGTCCTCGTGCTTTCATATTGTCTGTCTCCCCCCCCACTGCCTCCTACTCCATGGTGCTCTCTATCTCACCTATCTTCTCTAACTGCTTCTCTATTGACTATCCTGCTCTCCTCACTAAATCTGGTAGGAAAAAGTTTAAAAAGGACATCCTGGTCTCCAACCCAGGCCTCCCTATCGCTGACACCTACACTAATGCCTGCTCCAAGGAAACTCTTACTGACATCCTCTTTTTTGTGCCTTCGCCTGACCTATGGACCCTTCATATGGTCTCTGTGCTCTCTCCTTTCTCCTCTTCTCCCATTAATGGTGGCACCCGTTGGGATGTCCTCTTGGCCCCCTTCCGCTCCTCTAAGGCCATCCTTAATGTCTACGCTAATGGGACCGTCTTGGTCCAAGGCCCTCAGGCCAACCTTCACCTCTTTGATAGACGCTTCCCACGCCTCAACAACTTCCTCTCCTCTCCTGCTATCCCCCCTCCTCTGTCCTCGGCTACCTTGCCTCTACCCCCCCTCCCTGCCCCCTCTCTTGCTCCTTCCTCACCTCCTTCTTCTACACCTCCGCAGGGCGTACCTCTAATCTGTACCCCTCCCCGGAAGTCATTCAAGGATGGCAACCTTCTCCACATTGCCACTCTTAACTCTCGCTCTGCAATCAAACATTCCTCTGATATCTGTCACCTTCTTGAGGAACTGGACCTGGATGTCCTCGGTCTCACTGAGACATGGTTCACGGCCAGCTCTGTCACCAGCTTTGACACACTCCTACCTGACGGTTACAAGATCCTCTCCGTGCCTAGGCCCAACCGTGCAGGGGGGGTGTGGCCCTTATCTTCCCTGAGTGGATTCTTGCCACTGTCACTCCTACGCAGACCTACGTCTCTTTTGAGTGTCTTGTCTGCCGACTCTCTCTCTCTCCTAGCCATTCCCTTAAAGTGGCTACTATCTATCGGCCACCTGGTCATATTTCCTCCTTCCTCTCTGAGTGGGCTGACCTCTCATCCTCACTCCTGGCCTCAACCACTCAACTCCTCTTCCTTGGTGACTTCAACATCCACCTGGATGCCTCCTGTCCCCCCTCTGGACTCTTTCGTGACCTCTGCGACTCTCTCCCACTCTCTATTCTCCCGTCTGGGCCTACCCATTCTGCAGGGCACAATCTTGATGCTCTGATCTCTTCTGACCTTCCCCTCTCCGTCCCTCTCTCCACTCCTCTCTCCTGGAGTGATCACTTTCTCCTATCCTCCCACCTCACCCTCCCTACCCCACAGGCAAAGCCACCCTCATCTCTGCCAACCGCCTTCTCGGTCATCCGACCCATGAAGCGCGTGTCAATTGAGGCTTTCGCTGCCACCTTCTTGCCCCCCCTCCCCATTCGGCTGACTCCCACCCTGACACAGCCCTCTCCACACTCCACTCTGCTATATCTGATAGTCTTGATATCCTTGCCCCTGTCATGAGAATCCGCCTGAAGCATAAAGCCAAATGCAACTCCTGGTATGACTCGGATCTTGTCACCCTAAAACGCAAGTGCAGGGTGGCAGAGAGGAAATGGCGTGGTTCATGTACATCCTCTGACAAACTGGCCTGCCGCCTGCTCCAAAGGCAATACCGTCTCTCCGTTCTCACCAAGAAGAGAGCCCTTATCCAAGCCCGCATCTCTGCTGCATCTAAAAACTCGGCCGAACTCTTCAAAATCTGCAAGGAGCTTGCCAACCCTGCTGCAGTCTCTACCTCTCCTGTCCCCTCCCAGGCCCTCTGCACTGCACTGGCCTCTCACTTCGTCTCTAAAACTCAGGACATCCTGTCCACACTCTCCTCCTATCACCTCCCTCCATCTCTTCCTGGCTCTCCCTCTGGCCCTTCTGCAGCCACCCCTCCTCCCTCCTTCTCTGCCTTTCCCCTTTTTTCTGCTGACGAGGTTTCCAGACAAGTCCGATCTATGAAAGTCTCGTCTAAACAGGTTTACCCCTGCTCCTCCAAAACTATCAAGGACCACATCGACTCCCTGGCTCCTGCCCTGGCTGATTTTTGCAACCACTCCTTCGCCTCTGGAGTCTTCCCATCCCCCCTTAAGCACTCCCTTGTGCATCCTCTTCTTAAGAAACCCTCTTCCGACCCCGCCTGCCCAGCTAACTATCACCCAATCTCCATCACTCCCTTCCTGGGCAAGCTCCTGGAGAAACTGGCCATCTCCCAGCTCAACCTCCATGCTGAATCTGTTGGTAGTCTTCATGACCATCAATCTGGCTTCAGAGCTGCCAGAAGCACGGAAACTGCTCTCCTGAACATCCGTGAGGACCTGCTCTCAACCTCGACTCCAACACTCCGTGTGTTCTCATTCTGCTCGATCTCTCTTCTGCCTCTGACACTGTCAACCATGCCATCCTGCTCAACCGTCTCCGTGATAACCTGGGTATCACTGGTCAGGCTCTGGCGTGGCTGACCTCTTTCCTTTCCAACCGACCCTCCCAGGTCCAACTGGGGTCCTTCCTCTCTGACATCTTCTTCTCTACCTGTGGTGTCCCCCAGGGATCTAATCTCTCTCCCTGGCTGTTCAACCAGTATCTGGCACTCCTTGGCCACCGCATCGCCACTCTCTGCCCCAACTTTCAGTGCTATGCGGATGATACCCAGCTCATTTTCAGGCTACCCTCGGCCTCCTCCTCTCCTTCCCTCATTTCCTACTGTCTGTCTGCTATCCAGGAATGGTGTGCCGCCAATGACCTCTGCCTTAATGCCAGTAAGACTGAGATTCTACTCATCGGCACACCCACTCCCTCCTTCCCTGCAGCGCTCTGGCCAGCCTCGCTTGGCCCGCTCCCTGCTCCTACTTGCAAGGCAAAAAACCTTGGGGTCATCTTCGACTCCACACTCTCCTTCTCTCCTCATATTACTGACGTCTCTAAGAAGTCTCACTACCAGCTGCACCTCCTCAGAGGTATTCTTCCCTTCCTCTCCTTCCCCCAGAAGCTCACGGTCTCCAGAGCCCTGGTTCTCTCGAAGCTGGACTACTGTAACAGCCTCTATCTTAATCTGCCTGCCTCTACTCTCCGCCCTCTGCAACTCATCCAGAACAGGACTGCGAGACTTGTCCTTGGCCTCAAGCCCAGGGACCGTATTTCTCCAGGACTGAAATCTCTACACTGGCTCCCTGTGGCTGCGAGGATTAAGTTCAAAACCCTCTGCATTGTCCACAAGGCCTTCTGGGGCCTGGGGCCTATATACCTTCAACTCTCTCTTCCTAAATATCTTCCTTCCCGAGCCCTTCGCTCATCTGTCTCCAACTCCCTCAGGGTCAGCCGCTTCTCGAAGCAACGAGCTGGGGGTAGATCTCTCTCTGCGGCAGGGGCCTCCCTCTGGAACAGCCTTCCTGCCTCCCTGAAACTTGAGGAGAACCATCTTCGGTTCCGGAAGCACCTCAAAACCTTCCTCTTTGCTTCTGCTTTCTCTCTCCCTCTCCCCTGCTAATTCTTCACTGAAACTGCACTGAACCTGCACCTGGGCCACTCTCACCGACCTCGGTCCTTGGCCCAGTCACTCTCCACTTGCACTGCCTCCCTGGCAACCCCAGCACTGCGGGACTGTCTCTGCATCCCTTACAGCCCCCCCCCTCCCAGCACTTGTCTGCACTTACCTTGCACTTGCCACCAGCTGGCCCTATTTATTATTTATTTTTTATTCTACTTACCCTGTTCAGCACTTCCCCCTCTCCCCTTCCCCTTGCACTTTTTCCCTTCCACCTACCCCTGCACTTGCGCGATCTGAATGACACCTGGCCTAGTAGGATCGTTGTCTGTCTTCCCCCTGTTCCCTCCTCCCTGCCTCGTCGCGCCTTGAAACACTTGTGTATAGGCGCGTTACAAATGCCATATCATATCATATCATATCAATTACTATACTTTATCCTCACCACTGTACACCAGTGTTAGGCAGAATCAATCATATTCAGTAACCTTTGGGAACGCCACACACAATTAAGACTACAAGTGCAAGTACAAATTCACCTTTGGTACAAGCTTGTACTACACAGTAAACTGGTAGCGATGGCTGAACAGCCAGACTTATCTCAATAGTAAAGTGAGCAGTATCAGAAGTAAAACAAAGGGGGGGGTCTGGGAATCTCTCTACCAGCACAAATGCAGCCCAATGACCTGTTCTTGGGTGAATAACCCCTAGGAGAGACTCTACCAAGTCTTTAGCTCACTGTCCCTTTCACAGAGAAGACATCACAGAAGTTACACAAAGGACAGCAATGGACAGGACATGACAGGATGGTTCAAACAAACACTGACTCAAGGTTTCTGAGTAAAAGAATATAGATTTATTTACACAATCATTTGTAAAACAGTTCACTAAGTAAAGCAGCAGAAAAATCACAATCTTAATATACTACACAACACCAAATCAATTCTGGACAAGTTAAGCTCAAAATGAAGTGTGAACAAAATGGCGCTCCAGCAATTTAAAAAAGGGAGGGAAAGACAAGGTTATACAGAATTAAGCAGCACCAACAAGTAAGTAGGCAGGGCAATCTATAAAAGGCTTACTACAATGAGCTTTCAAATAAATAAGCCTGGGCCAATGTTAATGGTTCAGACTCTTTGCTGAGGATCACACAGTTCAGAGTAGTTCACAGTTAAGTCTTTGCCAAGAGTTAGAAATGAAGTTGGTCGGAAGAAAAGTTACTTAAAAGAGTAGAGAAGGACAAGCCCTCAATTGGCGAAAGATTTAAAACACGTTCATCGCGGTCGGACAGAACAAACAACCAGGTTTGAACAGTACCTTAGAAGAAGAATGCTGTAGCTGAGGCAGAAGTTCCTGGCAGATCCTGCAGGCTCATGGTTCCTGAAGCGACTGTCGGACTGACATGAAGAAGGAAGACTGGAGGGTCCTGCACTGCCCAGGGAAGAAACCAGCAGCAGAGCAAAGCAACTAATAAAAGCTGCGCTCCTTAAAACCAAAACAGGGTCTGGCCCTCCTGGCTATCCGGTTCAATGCAGCGATGCACAGCAAATTTGACCAGGGGAGGGAGGCCTTGCTTGGTGTTTGGCGAACTGGTTGGTCCTACCAGCTCAAGGGAAGAAGATTCCTTGCAGATCTTTTCTGTCTTCGACATTTAGGATATTCGGACCCGCAGCAGGGCCTTACCAGGAGGATCACTTGTTGCAGCAGTCCTCTTCCTTCAGCTTCTCTTCGGTTCTCTTGATCCTGTTGCGACTCTGCCTTCCAAGTACCAGAGACAGGGGCGTTGCTAGCATACCTTTTTAAACGAGTACATGTGTGGTTTCATCCCATTTGCATGTAGTTGCATTTAGTAGAAATGCATTATGGACAGAACATACTGCAGTAAAAATGAAAGACACATTTCCAATTCCAACGGTTGTTAATAAATAAAAATTCAAAGATACATAATTCAAAACAAATATGATCCTTTGCAATAACTGAACAGTACATAAATACTGCATTGGGTTCCTATACACCCAATTAAAACAAACCATGTGAAATATAATTTAACAAACTGTATAATATCACAACCTCAAATATCTTAATTTAACATTTTGATGAGTAACAGTAAGTGCTTGCCTTTGTGTGTGCATGCCAGCTAAATGATCAACAATAGCATCATCAGAAACTGATTGCAGCACTCCTCTCTCTACTGAAAGTACAGCAAGATCCTGTAATCTAGATTGCCCCATTATACATCTGACCCAATTGTGAAGCCTCTGTAAATCATTTTTATTTACAGTTAGAAACATTAGAGGATCTAAAAGCTTGTACACTTGATCCATTGAGAGAGTTTGACTATTCAGTTTCTTGTTAGCAAAATATGTTTTTGCTACAAGTGCTTCCTCCCACTTAAAGTCTATGTTGTACTGCTTAGCAATTTCCCTTAAATCTTCAGATAGGAAGTTTGGGGAAAGTGGACTGCAAGCCTGAATTCCTCTCAGCATCTCTTCTTTTACACTGGAGAACCAATTTTCTAGTTCAGAGATCATCCGATCCAAGCATGGGAAAAATAACTGTTCTAAAATCATCTTTTATACTGATATGTTCTCGGGAAGAACTTTGTTCAACCACAAAGTATTCCATGCTCTTTTGCTTTTTTCTTCATTCCACTACTATATCCTCGCCTCCAGTGTTGGTATCCTTGAGCAAGGATTCTACTTTTTGCAGCAGCTCTGAAACTCTTTCTGGAGTTCTCATAGCTCGTGATGTATTGCACCTAGCATCTTTCAAATCAATTGCTTTAGCTAAATCTAGAGTTTCTTTTTGGAGGATTGTGTGGAAGCCCTCTGTGGTGCTAAGCAAAGACTGGAACATAAAGAGACAAAATACGATTGACAATATTTTTAACTTACTGATCATGTCTCGGCTCTGCAGGTCTACAAATCACCAGCTTACCACAGTGGAGCATTTAGGAAAGAAAAGAAAAGGTAACAACTGAGAACGTTGCAGAAAAAAAGCACTATTTGGCACACCAGCACTTTTCGGATTCTGCATGCATTACCACTAAAAATAAAAAAGAATACCCACAATTGTACTTCCGAATATCTCCCTTGGAATAGTAGAAGCGTACTGATGCCAAAATGCCACCCTACATTATTATCAGGTGTCTTGTCCGACACCAAAAAGGGAGGCCTGACATTTTCCCCAAAAGAAATAGTAGTGATTCTAATGTGGCTTTCCATGTGTGGGTTCGAACCAGAAGACAAGGATAGAATCATGAATGAAATGTTAGCTATCTAGGAAATTGTTTCTGCTTGTGCAACTCTCTTTTCACATAGAATCAGTAAGCTACCCTAGGATATTGAAAGGATTTCCAACTCACGCTGCACCAAACACTTAGTTCTCATGTACCTCACCTCAGGCAGAGATTCAGCACTGGTTGGTCGTAAGCATATGTTTTGGTTTGGGCTATTAGGTCGCTTTAGCACTACCTATAAGCCAAAACTATTGCATTTGAATACAGATGGGGAGAAATGGCATATGAGGAAGGACACAACGCTTGTATGTGTTGTTTGGTTATTTGGCCACCCATTAACTGCCCATGGACGTGCTAATACTTATGGCCATTTCCACCCAGTTTCTGCCCCTCGACCCCTCCCTGCCCAAAACCCCTCCTCATGGGAACTCTTTGAGCTCGCTTTAATCAAGTCTTCCCATCAAACTTTGCACTCAACGTGCCTGCCAGTGTTTTTTTTTTAAAGCAGTCGCCTGAGAATTAATGACATAAATGGAGCTATAAATGTGCTACTGATGAACTGAAAATGTCTTAACCAGGTCTGCCTTCAGTCACTCGATGTATAAGCAGTCTACGTGTCCTTCATCGTGTCCTTCTTTGAAGTGCTGTTAAAACAGTTTTTGTTTTTGTGTAGGCATAGGGTAGGCACTTACCAGGCGCTGCCAGGGTGGTTCTGCATGCAAGGAAGCAAGCAACCACTGGAAGATGGTGCAAGTACGTGGGCATTCTTGAGAAACACCCACCTAGTCCCTACATTTTAGCCAAATTATTGGGTTTGCCAATGCTTGTTTTAAACAGAAATGTGGTGCACGGACACATAACTCCATGTATAAAAGGGTGGCAGACTGTCCTTCACAATTTGGCATCAGAGGTGATTATTGCAGTGGGGCTTCTACAGCTCGAATAAAATGTTCCCGCATAGATAGCCCAACAGCAACGTGCCCGCCTTGGAAACAAGAAGGCATGAAGCAACACAGGTTCGCTCCCCGGGTCCGTGCTTAGAAACTTTCCGGGTATTAAGCGTGCTACAAATACACAACTAAGACATATTCCTGTAACAGCGCCCCGATACCCCCGGGCTTTGTGAGCGCTTTAAAAATGCAACAAAAAAAATTGTACTAAAGTCAGACATGAGAAAAAGTGCAATTATCTTCACAGGCTGAAAAAACGGAACTCCAGGACAGGAGGAAAAGTGAAACGACCATGCTGCTGAAGCCGCAAACATGACCCTACTATAGGACATAAGAAAGGCTCCCTCACCCCCACAGACCCCAGCAGCCCTACCCACCCCCCCCCAGATTGTCACACCTCACAAAAACGCTCGGCCAGAGAGGAAAGGGAAACGCATTGAGCTAATATCCAAAGAAGAACCGGATTGTAAAAACAACAAAGCAACTCCAAACTGATGCCACGAACAGGAGCCCTCAAATCATATAACCGTGTCTAGTTTTAATCATATCCAGCCCGGCCCCTATGTATTTCCTGGAGATACTGTACCAGAGCATCAACGTGCCATATATGTTTAAACAGAAATGCTAAATATTAACAAGGCTGGATGCAGTGCAGTGTGTCTAGTCTTCTCATGATGGGGCCCTTTGACTGATAGGGCTGGTACAAGTTGGATCATGGGTTTGTGGGCCAGCAGGGAACATAGTCCCACTACTTCTTTTGGTACACTTGGACGACTGTGTGGCTAAATAATTAAACATTACTCAAGAAGTAGATTGTGTCCAATATTCTGCTTTGACAAGAAGCACCAGTGGAGCGAAATAAGAAAGAATAGTCATTTCAGTACAAGAACCTTCATGGTAGCAGACGTCCCGTCCCGGGTTTGACGGGACTGTCCCAGTATTTGGTGCTCTGTCCCCCTTTCTCAAGATCATGTTCCCATTGGAAACTGCAGTGGTCCTGATTTTTGTAGTAGGTCTAGCTAGCAGGCAGGAATGCACAATCTCACGAAGAAGAAATTATGCATTTCACAATTTAAGACAGTGTTAGATTGTGATAAATTAATTATAATTTGTCTTTCTTTGAACAGTAACACTTAAACCCCCTTCTTCAAACGTTACTGAAGTGTAGTCGCTCACTTGACAGCGACTTTCAAGAGTTAGTGTTTTATGTTAGTTGCCATGTCCCGGGGTTTCTACTTTTTAAATCTGGTCACACATGCTAAATGCCAAGACACAGCAGGTCTCGGATGGCTGCAGTGAATAGAGTTTGCATGAGTGCACTGACAGGACTGTCCTGTAGCACCAAACACCCACCCACAACCTTTTCTGTTTCTGGGCTAGCTGGGTGGCGCTCCGTTACGCTTAAGTAACCGCCTGGGCTGCCTGTGGCGTTTGGGGGTTGGTTGCCTCTTATGCCACAGCATCTTATGCAGGGGCTTCGTTCCCCTGTCAAATATCTGCATCAATCACACCCTTTTTCCAGCCTACCTCCCTTTGCTGCACATGCATATTGTGTGTTAAAAGTTTAGTGTGGGGGGGCGGGTGGGACATGGTTCACATTACTGGGACACTGTGCCGCACACTGCAGAGCAGCGAATAATGGGACTGAAGTTTGGCTATTGATTTTCTGGGGTGCACTTCTCATCTCTCTTCCTGATGCAGATTCTTGGGGGGTAGGGGTTAGAAGTGGTGATGAGTACCCTGTGCATCTTAAGGAGGCTCACATTTCCCAATGGCATAAAGCGTTGGCAGAGGTGGACTGCGTCTGTATAGCCTAATGCGGGGTTGAGAGGATAACTTGCAACAGTTACATGTGATCACCCAGAGCCGCTTCACGGTGTCAAAAGGAGCACCTTGATATTTTCATGAATGAAACGTTAATGAAGCACTGCGTTGATTAGTGCTAAGGATGGACAAGGTCAGTCCGTAAAACTCAACTTTGACCCATGGTTCACCGTGCAAGTGCTGCGATTGATACACATTCTGGGTGCATGGCTTCCCCAACACATCAGGAGGGGCCCAAATGGCCCGGCTAATGATAGCACGGTGCTGCACGATAAATGGGTGTAAGGGTGCCTGGCTGGCAGGCTGCGTGGGGGCCAGCGCCGATGAGCAGGCACTGTCGGGGTGCATTTCGTGAGTGGATGCCCCCTGACAATCGGACCACTTCAGCACTGACCCCTGCCTGGCCCTATACGGGGCTCAGTGTCTGGGGCCTTCCATGGCAGCCTTTCAAGCCTGTCCACTTCTGACTCCGCCATTTCGCTCCCACACGCCCCCACTCAGGACACGTTCAAACAGTGCAATGTGTAGCAGGAACAGTGTTTCACTCCCCGGAACTGGGCCAGGTTTAATGACGGCATTACATGAGTTGGGACGTGTCTGCTGCAACAGGGACCATTCAGTTAAGCAGGGAATGAGCGCGAGCGCGGAAATGGGGCTGTGCCCACGTGCTCCCTTAACCGCCACATCGGTAGCTAAACACAAAATAACATCAATAGCATATCAGTTATTTAACCAGACGAGATGTTGTTAACTGTGCATTTTAGAAAACATTGGGCCTCATTACGAGTCCGGCGGTAACCGCGGCGGTAAAACCGCCTGGTTACCGCCGGACTCGTATTACCATTCCGCCTCTGTGATTCCCGGAATTACCGGGGCATTACAACCCCGGTTTTCCGGGAATCACGGAGGCGGAATGGTGTTAATCCCCATTCCCATTGAGTCCTATGGGACTCGATGGGAATCGGGATCATGGAAACACCGGCAGCATCTCGTAATGCTGCCGGTGTTTCCTCGTCCGCCTGCAGGCGGGCAGTGTTAAACCCGCCAGGTCAGACCTGGCGGGAACATCACCTCCCGCCTGCAGGAGTCGGGATCAGGTGGTCCGGAAACAACGGTGGCGGCGGGTTTGCCGCCACCGTTATTTCCGGACCGCCTGAGTTGTAATGAGGCCCAATGTGTGCTAGCTTGTCGTGGGTGTGTGGAGAGTATTTGGGGGGGCAACCACTGCTAGACAGTACAGGTCGTGAAGGCGGGGCCTGTTCCACACCATTTGCATATATAATAGCTTGATTACAGCATTACAGTGCAGACTGTACACAGACAACATGCCATCGCCCACGACAAAGATGCACGCCCTTTGAGGAATGGCATCTGCATATTCACCCCGTTCAGCCAATTTCAAGGGTGGGTTCATTTGCATGGGAACCGCTTTGGAGAACACTGTGAAAAATCGTGTGCCCATAAGTGCAAGTTTGCAAACAATGGGCATGGATAGGCGTATCTGTTGTATAGATGTCCTCTCTTAGGTGCCCTGAAAGCAAGCATGTTGGACGGCTGTTGTTTGTTTTTGAGCTCATGGAGCAGTGGAATCCAACGAGCAGAAGCGAGCGAGGCATAGGTGCAGGGCGGGAAGCAGGTGTGTCTGGGTGTTAAAAAGGCCCAGTGGCAGGAGCAAAGGACCTATGAACATTTTTGAATTATTTTCTGCCGAATGACATTTAGACAAATTTATTTTTGCCAATTGTACTGCTTTTTTTTCCATAAAAAAGCAGGGAGAGGCACTGCCCCCTCATTGCACCATTCACCTACCTTTTCCATATACAGTACAGTACCCAAACTTACCATGTGTTTGCAGCAACAAACGTGGTAGCAAATACAGCACAAAAGTAGAAATCGGAAAAAAAACATGGGTAATACTGAAGCAAATGGTCTAGTGGTGGGGGGCGAATTTGGGCAGTTGGTATCCTCTTGGGTGTGTAGCACTTCGCAGGTGTTGGGTGCTGTGAGAAGGTCTACAGAGAAAAGATGCTGGCAAAGGTGAGCCTGTTTTTAGGCGATCTATGTGCGACATTAAGGTAGAAACGCAGGTGCGTGGCTGTGTGAAATCTCATCAAGAACAATATAATGACTGTTCGTTTGTGCCTGATGGACATTCATAATTGATCTCCTGTTTTTGAGGAGAGTCCTCATGTGTCTGTAACAAAGGTTCTACGTGCCTACGCCGGTATGCAAGGAGCTTGTACCCCTGATGAGGAAGGCATGAGTGTGTAGGCCAGGCGGGGGCCCCCAGCCTGCCTCAATTCAGCGGCCACGTGAACTAGCCCTAGAGCCACTGAGCAGCCTTGCAGCACCTCCAAACCCAACACGGGCAGCTTCGCTCCGACTGCCTGAAGGAATCTGAGATCTCGCAGCTTATACTCGTGTTACAGCCCCCCAGCCCCGGCACTGCCAAATGGGTCACCTTGTTTTGGATGAGACATATCTGTGGCTGTGCGCAAACGAACCGACGTTATTTTAGACAGCTCACTGACTGAACTGTCTAAAATAATGTTGTGGTTCCAATTCCAATCGTAGGCCACCGCCTATATAACGCATTACATTAGGCATTATTTTACCTACCTAGGCTAGAAGGTGGTGCACATGACATGGGGCTCGGGACGGCAGCAACTAGTACATTATTGGGGACGGGGTAGGTGACGGCCGGGGTTGAGGTCACACAGGCAGCGTCATGGCAGCTTGAGTTCCTTGCAGCAGAGAGCACCAGTCTGCATGCAGGTACGGGGAGTCTCTGCTACTGTCTACTGTCTACTGCGCAAGTGCGTATGCAAGGAGAGACCCAGCAGGAATGTGCGTTTGTGCCCAGGCGGTGGCTCGGCTCCCTGCGCAAGTGTAGACTGTGCAGCTGACTTTCATTTCCCAGGCAAATAATGCTCACGGCTAGCCTTTGCTTGTAGCCCCGTGATCTTCATCTGGGGCTGCAAGCAAAGGATCCGGGCTATAGCCCCTCTAGTCCCCCCCTAGCAACGCCCCTGCCCAGAGACCTGCTTTTTATGCAGTTTTCCCCAATTCACACACCGTGGCTGTCAATCACACAGCAGGGTGGCTGTCCTGGCAGGACAGTCACCTAGCCAATCAAACAAGAGTGTGATTTGAGTCTCCAAGGAGACCCTGTGCAAGGGGCCTAAAACCTCTTCCTCACATCCTGTCTACCTAGACTCTCAGGTGCCTAAGTAGGGCTTCTGTACAGAAGCCCGCCAAAGGACAGCGAACAAAGGAACCAAACCTGGTTTGCGCGCAGAGTAAAACATGAGAAAGACCTCTACAAATGGTGAATTAACTCAGCCGTAACCAAATAAAAGAAAATGGGGTCCAGCGGATTAAAGTTCGAGGCTACTAACATAGCCTAAAACAGTACCAAGGCTATTTTCATAGGCTGCAGTAGGAAAATATGGTAGATACCACTGCCACCAACCAATTCTTAAAGAAAGGGGAACTAAATAATGTTCCATGAGAGACAGACAAAAAGGTATAACTATTAACCCTTTCCAATACTCTATGTAAGATAGCTTGTACTGGGTCTGTGAATTTAAAATGACTAATAAAGTCAATGACAACTTTACATGTTCTGGGAGACAGTAGTCAGTCCCAGAAAATGGAGTTTAAAGTGGGAAGTCTGAAAAAGACAACCCTGTATCACTGCACTAAAGGTGCTGTGTGACCCATTAAAAAGATGATGCCTATGGAGTAGGTGAGGCTCCACAGTCTATGAACACAAAACATTTTAAACACACAGCAAAACACATGTAAGAGTGGGAGAAAAAGGTTCACACTATTACCAGGTAAAAAAGATGTATCCTAGATATCCAGCAAAGCTGTTGAGGGACTCAGTAGGTAAGGGAAATTAGCCATTCTGGAGAATTCTCCCTAACACCCTTTCTATTAGGACACTTATTGTTTCATAAATTCCTTCATCAGATTCTTTTGACAGTGGGTATTGTCTGGCTCTGGGTAGTATTGCTCCCTTTTTCAGTTTTATCTTCATCCTGCCGATGCTCTTTATGCAGCCTACATCATAGAAACTAGTCGTCCATAGTGAGGCAGGTACAGTAGCCAGATCTTCTTCCCAAAAATCGGGTGGTGTGGGGAGGGGTGTCTCTAGTGCCATTGCCATCTTTTGCACCACCTCCTTGTATGTTACTTTTAGCCAAACATAAACACTCATCTGGAACACCATCTTCCCATCTCCTTCTTCGTCTGAGAACAGTTCCTCTTCTGACAGCTGTGTTAATCTAAACCGCTCCGCTAGTGCTATTACTGCTCTCCATGCCTTACCTTCCTCGTCCACAGCGTGAACAGCGATCCAATCCTGCCTGGCTACTATTCCTTCAATGTCTACTGATATTATGGCCCCTTCTTCCTCACCTGCGGGAGTTTCTGGCCTGTAAAGCTAGGCGGCTGGTCTTCTCTACACCGTCCCCTCAATTCCTTGTAGCCACGCTATTGTCATGTCAGTCCCGTATTGGAATATTTCAGCGTCCACTGGTTCTGCCCTTGCCACTGTTTTACCACAATAAACCTGGAGCATGTGCCTCGCCGTGAGCATGTGTATGCCTGGTGAAGAGCATATTATGCCTTTTTAGGAGATAGTCATGTTTAATCTACTCATGATGTCACGGCCGAGTATATTCACTGGTGCTTGTTTTGAATATAACAACGGCAGAGATAGGTTGTGATCTCAGACAGATAAGGAGATATTATCAATGAATGAAACCACCCCTCGAGCCCCAAAAAATCCTTGAGTGTGCATGAAATTGCCTGACAATTTGAATTTTCCCTCCCTGATGCAGGATCTAGTAGCTCCTGTGTCAACTCGGAAGGAGAATGTCTTGTCAACTATCACCACATTAATGTGTGGTTCCTCCGCAGGGTTAGGTGTTACTGACAGGATGGGACACAACAAGGAAGTCTGTGGGCTGTCCTATTGGGGGTACATTGATTGTCCGCTGCCTGTGTAGGGGTTATGTCCCATGATCGTTACCCCTCCCATTCGTGTCATTGAAACTGTGCTGTCCATGGGTTGTTGTGGATCGTGCTGCAATTTTGTTAGTTGCTGCATTGTGTGGACATTTTGTTGTGCAGTTATCATTTGCTGTTGTGCCTGTTGTTGAGCTGGTTGGTGTGATATTTGTTGCGTGTTGGGCATCACGTGTGGTTGTTGTTGTGGTTGTAGTATGGTACATTGCTGTCCAATCTGCACCTGACCTGTCTGTTGTGCTTCTTTTTGGTAGTAATTGTTTGGTCCCCCTTGGTAGCCCTGTTGTCCCTGTTTGCCCCATCCTGGTTGTGCCGGTCTTGCCCTGCATGTATGTGCTACATGTCCTACCAACCCACATGTTAAGCAGGTGGGTGGCTTCCGTGCTTGGCATGGTAATACCCCTGTGCTATCCAAATATACCTGCTGTCCATATTGGGAATATCCTCAAAACCCACCCCCCAGCTGGTGTGCTGATGGTCCCAACCCTGTCCCCCTGTTGAAACCTCCTCTTCCTCTGTAGTTGTTTGTGTAGCCGTTGCCCATTGTCGTGTATCCTCTCCCCATGGGTTCTGCGTATTGTTGTGGTGCGGTGTATGGGGCGGGTGGTATTTGTTGGGTCATTGTGGGTACTTGTTGTTGTATGGTTGGTTGTTGTTGTGTGAGTGGTTGTACCAGTGGGGCGGGGTTGGTTATGAACGCTCCCTCTAGGGAATATTTCGATAGATTTTCTGAACCAATTTTGCCTCATCTGCCTTCCTGTCTCCCTCTTTCTGTTTCATCTTCTCTTGCCATAGTCTACGATTGGTGTAGTATAGTTAATTGGATCTCTGGCCATGCCTTCGCTTCCATCCCCACCAACTTTTTCAATTGCCTCTGCACGGGTTCTGGGAGCCCCTGTATCAGTATGTGATCAAATATAGCTAGTGTTTTGTCCCACGGCTCCCGCGTTTCCAAGCACCACTTGTCCTGAAACTCTTGGATGTAATTAACAGGATCCTCGTCCTCACGCATTTTGTGTGAGGTAATTGCCCATATGTCTGATATGTCAGGGTACTGTACTGTACCGTTAATGCCTGCCATACCGCAAGTCTACAATTTGCAAATGGCGACCCATCGTGTGATGTGTTGGTGATTGTCACTCCAGGAAACCCCGCCCTCTACCAAATGTCATCTTCAGCATCACCCAAAATGGAGATCAAGAGCCCTTTGACGTCACTAACCGTTAGCCTGTGCCCTGCGGTCAATATTTCCATTTGTATATCCATTTCCCCACCCCTCCGCTTAAGGAGTGTAACTTGCACTTGATGTTCTCCTTGTCTGCATGTTTCCATGGTATGGTAGATATTGTGGCCTTGTCCCACCCCTTTCTAGTAATGGCATCTGCATGTATTCTGCCACTTTTTCTGCTGTACACTGTGTTGTCTGTACGTCCTGTGCGTCATCCTCCATGTTGGACAAATCGTCAAAAAGATCTATGAGTTTGTGTGCATGCTGCGTGTCCCCTGCTCACCTGTGTTCCCCGCGTTGGTATGAATGGCCCTTGTTATGCGCTATTGCCGATCATTCCCTTCTGCCGCCCGGGGAGGTCTCTGAGTCTGTTGACATATGGTGTGTGTGTGGCTGACGATGTTACTGTTTGTAGTGTCCCTTCCTTCTGTGTGCTTGTACCTTCCAGTGTGGCTGTTTTTTCTTCTCATTTTCTACATTCCCATTACGACCCTGTGCCTGTACGTGTGATGTAAAGTTTGCTAAGCCCTTCTCCGTTTTCATTGCTCTGTCCTTCTCACGATTCTTCCTCGTCCTCATCACTACAGAACCCCCAGAGAATGTGAGCTTAGTACGTGGGCGGGGGTATCGAACTGTTACCGTTTCCAAAGCTATGTCTACACACATACCTGCATCTATAATGTCTGCTTTTGCCTGGGGTGCTGTCACCAATTTGCTACTGCATGCACTCAACTTACTCCTCGTAGCCCTGTCATTTTCCTTTTGAGCTTGTTCGCCTGGCCGTTCATCTTTATTTTCCATCTCCGCCCTGACCCTGCGTAGTTCCTTCATTATGGTGTTACTCACCTCGCTCAGGGCCTTCGCATCTCTATCCCTTGTATTCACTTCTCCACCACCTTTTGCTAGTAGGCTGTCTAGTATCCTGCCCTCTTCGTACTGACGCGTGCTTTCTGATAGAATCTTTTTCTTCCAGAGTGTCATTTCCTGCCAACCTCTTCCCTTTCTTCTTCCTTTCTCCTATTCTCCTGCTGTTCCATATGCGCTGCTCTTTCTGTGATACCTTGTGTGTGTGCCTCCACCCGCTCTCTTACTTCTTCCCCTTGTTGTTCAAGTTCCATCCTTTCTCCTCTTTCTTTCCCTAGCTGCACCTTCTTCTCTAATTCTTTTAATTCAAGCTGCTTAGAAGTATGCTTTGTGTTCTTTTTAGTTCAGCCATCTTCGCTTCCAGTCTTGCTTCTTCCTCCTGTGTTGCTTTCCCTTCTTCCCTGTTACTTACCTCTCCCTCCCTCTGCGTTCGTCCTGCTTCCCCTCGTTCTACTGCCCCCTCTTCCTTCCCAGTGGTCATCCCCTGCAGCTTTAAGAGTACCTGTGCTGCTATCCATTAGTCTGGCCCTATTCCTGCTAATTCAAGTTGTGCTTTCTTTATGCCATCAACATTCACCGGTGACACTTCTGTACCTACTGTGTCCTCCTTAAGTGACGTTTTTCGGTGGTCGTCCTCCAGAGCATACGGTGGAGGGTTGTATGTAGGGTTCGAGTATCCCTCTGTTGCTGTCAACTCTCGGGGCTTGGATGCTTCCTTCTATTCTCTTATTGGGTATAACCCTTCAGTCTCTTCCTCACTCCCCTCAGCATTGTCTGTGACACCGCTGGGAGGGGCCTGAGCCAGAGCGCACCCCTCTCCCTAACTCACCTCTTCTTCCTTTACCTCTTGCATGCTCATCATCCCTAGTCCGTATCCCTAAAGCATCCTCCAAAGCTCGAACATCTTTAAATGGTTTGTCAATTTCTCCCCCTAGTATGTGTTGTGTAAGTATGCTAATAATGAATGTTGGGTTTCCTTGCAAAAGCTACCATTAGGTGGCCAGGCTATCCTTATTTATTGGTCGGTACCTATAGTCCATTCTATACTGAACTTTACTAGCTTGTCTCTGTATGGCGGTAGTGTTTTACATATGTATTGGAGTGATGTTGTTAACATGTGGTACCCATGGTGAATTCCTTTCTCATAGTACAATGACATTTTTAAATTTATACCACTGTTACCTGGCCGCTAGTTGGGGACTTGCGAATCTCCGCTGTCAGTTGTAAAGAAAAAATGTGCGTTAATCTCTCTTAATTACTTCAACTGTTGTCTTGCACTGGGCTGCCGTCGTCCGACACAACCTTATTCTTTTCTAGGGCACCCTTCGACCTGAGGCATGCGAAGTCCCCTACGACCTCACACCCTGCGCGGTGTGCTCTTGGGCTGCCACCTTTCGGGGATGCTGCTGCTAGGTGCGCCTGTGTTGTTGTTCAAGCCCCTCCTCTCCTCTACTCTCTCACAGCCTGCGCTGCGTATGTTCATACCGTCCCACCCACACGGGTGGTACCGCTATTCAGGCCACCCCTCTTGAGGACGCGCCAGCGTTCTCCGTGCGCGGCAGTCTGCTTACCTTTACCCCACCATAGCCACTGGTCACGGCTCCAATCTTCATTAAAAAACACAATTTCCTATGCAAAACTCTATGGGTGACGTCACCAGCTAACACAACATACTATGTACACACAGTTAACATGTAATGTGTGCCCCTTTTCACATAAGAAAACCCTACATTCCCCACAGCTGTCTTCCCACTATGCCCTGAGTGGAGTATCCATCAATCAATTTTCTTAATATAGTTATTCTGCACCCGCTGCGCCGCCTGGCGTGTGATACGCTCCCTCACCAGGGGAACTTAACCAGCCAACTATCTTCCACAATCTGAGAGAAACTCGGGCTACCTCCTGGGGGGATACATCATCTATTCACTGAGCTAAAATACTCAATTAATAGGAAACCTCATCTACTCATCGAACTACAACGCTGACTCATAGGAATACCACACCCCCATACATGTGTTTATCATCCAGACCAATCAGCGCAGCACTCGTACAACGCGTGGGGGCTCGTTGGCCCACCCACTATGCTCGTCAACACAAGGAGGGACTACCTCCGCTCCATTCCCTACTACAACTCACGTGCCGATCACCACCGATAGACCAAATTTTGCTACAATGTAAAACCACCCACCAGCCTATTTACAATTCCTCCCTACACCCGCACAACATAATATTGCTCATTGTGTGGACCATACTCACATCAGGCTCACACCTGCCAGTGCCGCTCGGCTGCGGGCACCCCTCCTAATCAGCTTGCCACTTCCCCCCATCTGGACTGCCTCTGGACACTCGCCAACTTTGGGCGGGACATTTTTTAAGTAGGCTCCCGACTGCCAATCTCTGGATTGCACATTCTGGTACTAGGACTTTTCGGCACGGAGGACGCTGTTAATAGGGATTTAACCCATGACTAAAAAGAATGAATCATTAATTCAGACCATTTAAAATGGGGCTAAAGACCGTGAAGTGTTTTTGAAAAACTTTAAAACACTGAATACAGAACCAACAACTTTAGTGACACGACTAGCCCTGATTTGAAAAAGACGCTGCAAACGTTGAAACACGTGTAATCATACAGGGCAACCCAGGAATATGCAATTTCATGTTCAATTAAAAGTCAAATACTTATAAATCAAGAGACAAAAGGGTCATTTGTCTGTTTTTTCCTCTAAAACAAAAGGGCGCATGACAATATATTAAGTAACCACAAGTTTTTACATACTCACATCAGGCTCATGCCTGCCGGTGCCGCTCGGCTGCGGGCACCCCTCCTAATCAGCTCACCACTTCCCCTCGTCTGGACCGCCTCTGGACATTTGTCAACTGTGGGCAGGATATTTTTTAAGTAGGCTCCTTACACCCAATCTCTGGATTGCACATTCCGGTCATCTCGCAGTTCCACATTGGTCCTGCAGTCCTCCAAGGGTACAACGGTGGAGGCGGCCACGTTGCCGGGCCACCTTATCATAGACAATCTCACTGGAGCCTCCAACATGTTAGGGGAATTTCTGGTGGTCGGCAGAGCTGTACCTGGGGTCTGCGGCCCTCCAGCTCTCGGAAGGCCCTAACTCCTTCCGCGTCCCAAAGAAGTAGAAGGGCCTCACAAGAATAATTGGTTACTGCTGTTCATTACAAGAAAACAGACAGGGACAAATACGTGGAGCGTAAATTCCAGGCAACTTCTCATCTTAGTCGGGCTCGCAGGCCCTTTTTGTACTTGAGTGACATAACATCATGCGTCACCTGCGAAAGCTCATCCCCAAACCTATTGCCACTCCGGATTGGCTTCCCGAGTGGTAGATTCAGTGCAGGACCATATAGTGAAAGGGGTTATTGGTAGAGTAGAAGTCAGGTGGTACGCTTGGTTCGTCACTACAAATTGTTACTTCTAAATTGTTACATGGAGTGAGTTAGGGATTGGTTGTGTGGTAATGTTGCCAGTGTTTAGCCCACCCGTTCTCTGACTGGTCCATCAGCGACCCCCCAAGACTGGGACCATCGTTGCTCCCAGCCTGCACTTGGTGCTGGCAATAATGTATGACTATGTGTCAGTGAAAGGCAATGGACAGGTCCTTCTACTGCCATTAGCAAGCTCTTTTCCCATCACCGCTTGTGTCTGAGTTGTTACAACGTTGTTGCAGGCAGGGTCCCAGACGTGGGACACCAGTGCTTCTGCAGTCTTCGGGAATTGGCATTGTATCAGGTCGGCCTGGTCACGTGTTGAAAGACTGTGGCTGAGGCAGAATTACGGGGATTTGATTTGTAGTTTGCTTCGGGTACTTGAAGCAGTGCCAGGTGTCACCTTGGCTTGGAGAGCGCAGAATGTGGATTGCAACATCGCAACCTTGGCTGCGGTGGCTCCAGCCAGGGGCTGTTCTGCATGCTCAGCAACTTGTATCTACGTATGAGATGCTCTGGGCCTGTCGACTCTGGTCCGAGGTCTGTTTCGGCTTGGTTGCATGTTGTAGTATAGGGTCCATGAGGCAAGATGGTGTGGGGTGCGGTGTGGTTCTTTGTACATTGATCCATTTATAGGGTCCTGTCTCCAGGGTTAGTAGCATGAAGCCTCTGCAAGCATATACCCAAACTCTTCCAGCGTCTTGCGTTTCTGCGGAGCGGTTTCTGGCCTACGTGAAAAAAATAACGTTGTACGTCAGTGAGTGTACACGGTCCGCTAAGTCATATCACTGAGAGTGTTCTTCATGTGGGTTGGTGTGTGTTTGATCCAGGTGCATGACAGCACATGTGATTCTGTCTGCTGCAGCTATATCGTTGTGTCATCTCTAACTATGGCAGCTTAGGTTGTGAACGTTTAGTCAAGCTGGTCCATACGATCAGTCCCAGCTCCGTCTTGATTCCCACCTTGTGCTTTGGGCGGGATGCGGCCTGGTTTCGCAAGTGGAGCAGGGTCATGATGCACGGTGGCCTCCCGGACAGTGGGAAAGGGTACACATTTTTGTGGTTGGAGGTTCTTTGGCCGTTACATCATTTGCCACAGTTTGTACGTAGGTTGAGGGAAGGGACTGTCCCATTTCCCCTCTTCAGTCTGATTCATTAAATATTTTGCATGGTGCAAAGTACTTTTCGCTGGTGCAAAGTAACTTTGCACTGCCAACAAACAACCTGATTCATGAAATGCAAAGTGTATTTTTGCCGTGCAAAGTCACGTTGCACTGCAAAAATACTCATTCCATGAATCAGGGTGTTTGTTGGCAGTGCAAAGCCAGTGAAAAGTGCTTTACATCGTGCAACATATTCCACGAATCAGGCCCAAGGTCATTCGCGTTGCATAGTGCAATCCTTCATGGTTCGCTTTGAGCTGGCTCCACACCCATCCAGTGTTCACAAAACACACCCTTCTTTCTTGCAAAATAGAGAGTGAACGTACTGCAAAGTAGGTGCTACAGAAAACTTCTGTTCACAAAGGTTACTTCGGAGGGAATCTAAATACGTGTCTGAAACCTGTCACACCATGTATTCTACGTCTGTATTTTCAATGTGTATGTGCAGTGGTGGAAATGGAAAACAATTGGTGGGGGATCCCACAAGGGCTAGGGTGGGGAGGGAGTTTGGGGGGCAGTGCCCGAGGAGGCGGGGTTAAGGGGGTGGAGCTGGCAGTTGACCTCAATCAAAGGAAATGCCCAAAATAATAGTTTAAAATGGCACTATTTCTTTCATGGTGCTTCTTCTCAAAACTATATATCAATTCCACGTTAAACCACTTCCATGGCACTGGTGATTACTTCACTATGTGGATAATAGTTTTGACCAGTGTTTCTGAGTAAATATTCTTTAAAATGCACAGTAGCATTCCATTTTATTAAAAAGAAAAAAAAAACGTCCCCATGGATTCTATTGAAACACAGTGATTTCTGTTCGCCACAAGCAATGTTTCCTTTTACTTGAACGACACCGGCACAGCCCCTGCAGATCCCTTCTGAAAACAGTTGGGTGGCTGCATCGTGTGTGATGTTGATAGGGGTATTTATTTATGCAATGTTTGTCGGATATGTGTATATTTATTTATTTATGCAATGTTTGTCGGATGCCGGTATCCGACAAACATTACATGAATAAATACATTTCCAGGTTCATGTATCCGACAAACATTGCATAAATAAACCAGGTCGTGACTGAAGACTATGACTTCCTCTTGTGAACGCTTGCATGGGGTCACCAGAGGAAGTTACAGACTGCTTGCGGGCGTTTTACTTTCTTTTTTCTTCTTCTTCTTCCCAGTGCAGAGCAGGGGGTTGGGCGACTGACTCTGGCCGGATCCGAGATCCGGCTTCACATCTGGTGCCAGATCTCAGATCCGGCAAGAGCCGGCCCAAAGACCAGTGCTGTGTATGTGCCGTCTTTGGTCAGCTCAAAGCTCGATCGGAAGGCATGTGGATGAATTAGTGGGCAGGGATTGGGGGCCGTAACCGACCCACCACAGATTTCCTTCCAGTGGAGCAGCAATCTCGGATTCTTCTCTCCTGCAAGTAGAGAGGTAGAGCTACAGATTTCCTTCCAATGGAGCAGCAATCTCGGATGCTTCTCTACGGCAAGCAGAGAGGGAGAGCTACACGAAAAAAAAGAAGTACGGAAAAAGAAGCCAATTGTTTTGCCTTTTGTTTAACATGTAAAGCAGACATTGCGAGTTGTGAAGCGCTGACATAGGGCAAGGACAGCTGCTTGCTGAGGAACGCCTGAATAAAACATTAAAGTGTGCAGCATTGGCCTTCTCCAAACAGGAGCGCTCTGTTTCATGCACTAGGTTTGAAATGCCCTGTACGCATGCTGAAAGTAATACATGAAATGACTCTTTTCTATCTCGTTTGAAATATCAAAGCGCTCAGCAAGGGGAAGAGGCACTCTAATCTCATGGTTTACAATTGAGAATATAAATGAACAGGCCATTCTGACAATGCTGCCCGGCGTTCAGCAAAGATGTCTAGAGGATGGTTTGGCATTGCTGCCATTTCATAAATGTGCCCCATGTCTTCTTAAACCAAGCTGCCAGTACTTTTGGTACAAAAGTATATTGGCAAGAATTAAGGTAAGAACATTCCTGTAGGGTTGGTTTTAGACAGGAACAGGAGGGAATGGAAGGACATTCACAAAGGTTTCACTTACAAGGGCATCACATGAGTGGCTCCATATATCCAAACATCACATAAAGGCTGATATGTATCCATCCTCACATGCCATCTGCCCTCTTAAACCTTTATTCCCATGGAAACAGCTTCGGCTTATAGGCAGTGTTAACAGCACAACTTATTAGCCACAACTAAAAACTCCAAACTGATTATTTCTTCATGCATGTCAGAGTAAAGTGAAAATGTATTACTTGCATTCATTTGCGCCACATTTCCTCAAGAAACTTAGCATTAAGTCGGTGTCTAGGAATCGGTAATGCCTTGAAAACAGAATGCAATCGACCCATACAAGTTAAAACACATACCTATGATATGATAGGTTATTTATAACGTGCTTAATACCCAGAGGTTTCTAAGTGCGGACCAGGGGATCGAACCTATAGTGCTCCGTGCTGTTTTGCTTCCATGGGGAGCACATTGCGCTGAGCTATCCTCCCAAGACTATGCAAACATGCTGTAGTTATGTAAGATGACCAAAATGGTAGAGAAAAGCCCTTCTGTTTTCTTCCTTTTTTTAAAATCATGACAAGGCAACTAAGAAGGTTTAAAGTAAGTTGCACATTATATGATGATACATTCATTCTATTATTGGTAGAGCAAAATCCTGGATGCATACAAGCTTGAGGGTCATGCATGAAGTCGCAGAACAATGTATGCCTGTTTAAATGGCTTGTTTGTGTAGTGACCATAGTGAGAGGGAAATTGTCCTAGCATATTTGCGGGAAGAAAAAAAATCAGAATTGAATGTGGTGCAAGGAGTTTGCTTGCCCCATCACACCTCGTACCCAACTGCCACAGTGCAGTATACGCTTGCCCCATCACACCTCGTACCTAACTGCCACACTGCACTATACGCTCTGTCTCCACCTCACCCACCCAAATGTGGTGCTGTCCCTTTAAGGGAATGTACGCGGCACTGTGATGTTGCACGCCGCCACGTTCCCTATTAATAAAGGGGGCGTTCCCGGCCGCGGCATTCGCGACCAGGGAGCCCGAGCCTGCTACTTTGCCTCTATGTGAGTTCCTGGAGTGCAGGGAAGCCCGGGGCTCATGGAGCACTACGGTGGGGGCCAGGGATTCCCCCACCAACATACAACAGTGGCGACAAGGCTAGTAATATGCCCGGACCCGGAGGTGATGATCGAATTTAATTTTTTCACCGAACGAGGGACGGATCCCTCTTTCTAAGTGTAGGGGGAGGGGCAGCCCATGCGGCGGTGGACATTTTGTCCCCTCAACTGGAAAACTTCACAGAGCTCTGGTGGGGCCTGTGAGTGCCATCCAGGCACAATTTCTGGAACAATGGATAGCGGACTGCTATCCCCACATGGACATGCTTACATTTTGCAATATTTTGTAATTTTTGGGTGTATTTTACCAAGTGAGGTGGAGGCCCTGGGGGAGGCCTGCTACTCTGAAACTCCTACTCTAGGCCTCACTGGCTCAATTTTTGGAAACTCCTCATTTGCTGGACATTCTAACAACTGGCCACTGGACCAATGCTACGGCTGGAAGCTGATAAGTGCCGGTGTGCACTGGTGGAAGACTGGTGGGGTGTTTTGAAGATCAAGGTGGCCTGGAGGCCTGAGATCCTGGTGTGGAAGGTGGAAGACCAAGCTGGCTGGGTGAGGGACATCTGCAAAGGGTGAGTTGCGACCCCTGTACAAGGCGAAGGGGTGCCTGTGCGCTCTGACCCATGAGTTACCCAGCGAATCAGGACGGAAAACAGGCTTCCCCACAAGGACAAGCGCCACCATCACACCAACCTCCAGCAATGGCCCAGATGAGGGCCCATGCGGCACTACCACCCATACCCGAGTTAGATGTGTCTGGCACCCCATCGAGCCTGGGGCCTCGGTGGAGACGATGGGTTGATCGCATGGACATGTATTTCCGGGCAACAATGGAAACCAGCAATGACAGAAAGCTAGCCACATTACTGTATGCCTCCGGCCCAGCTGTTCACGAGATCTTTGACTCTCTCACAACCACAGACAACACTTATGCCGCAGCAAAGACAGCCCTGCACAACTACTTCCTTCCACTGGCTAATGCGGACTGCGAGAGGTTTGTGATGATCTCCACCAAACAGAAAGAGGATGAGACTCTCGACACCTTCCATGGTCGTCTCAGGAGACTCTCTGTGGTCTGCGCATGGGACAACGCTGATGACATGATCAGAAATCAGCTCAACCAAGGGTGCTCCTTGGGCAAGTTGAGGAGACAAGTACTGAGGGAACAAGGAATCACCCTTCCTGGCATCCTGGAGCTAGGCCACTGCCAGGAGATCTCTGAGGTACGTGCTTCTAGGATGGGGGCGGGGTCCCGCACAGCCAAGTCAGAAGAGGTGTGTGCTGTGGGTCGTGGTGGCAGGGGTGCCGGAGGCTGCCTGGCAATTTCCGTGAGAGTGGCGGGAAGCCAGGCAAAGCTTGTCAAAAGTGCGGGTACGACCTGCCCAACCCCAGTGAATGCCCAGCTGCAGGGAGGACATGTGGACGGTGTGGCATGATGGACCATTTCACAAGGGTGTGCAGAGCGTCCCTGCCAGTGATGGTGCTGAGAGGCCCAGTCTAATCTGTTTTTTTCAGACAATCTCACCCTCCAAACTTTGCCCACGTAGATCAGGGGGAGGACAGTGCCCAACCCGATGAATAGGAAGAGGAAGAAGAGAACATCTTCTTTGTATCAAGCATTGATGCCCTCCAGTCCAAGGGCCGAAGACAGCCAAGATTCATCGTGGCAGTCAATGAATCTTCAGTGTCGGTACTGGTGGACACAGGGGCCTCAGTCAACGTGATGGCCCATCAGCATTATGATACCATGCCCTGCCCCCCCCACGGATTGTCAAACCCAAAGGCTTGCATTTTCATATTGGATGGTGCATTTGTGGCTCGGGTAGGGCATGGTAGTTCCAAGATTAAAGCACAGTTTTACATCACCCCAGTCAGTACCAACACCCTACTGAGCTGTGCGGAGGCTGAAGCCCTCGGACTGGTGAGCTTCGCATACTCTGTGTATGTGGAGGATATACAAAGGCACCTGGAAAAGTACACAGGCCTCTTCAAAGGGATTGGCTGCATGGTTGGGGATCCAGTGCGACTTCACATTGATGACTCTGTGCAGCCAATTGCCCTCAAACACAGCAGGGTGTCATTCCATCTGAGGGAATTGGTGGACAAACAACTAGACAATCTGGTGAACCTTGACATCATAGAGGAGGTGGAAGGTCCGAAGCCCTGGGGGTCCCCAATTGTAGTTGCCAGGAAACCTAAGCACCCTGATTCGGTAAGAATCTGTGTGGACATGAGGCTTCCCACAAAGCCACCAGGAGGAAACACCATCTCACACCCATGATTGATGACATTATCGCAGAGCTGCAGGGAGCTCACTTCTTTTCGAAGCTTGATCTGAGGGCGGGATACCAACAAGTCCTCCTGCATCCAGAGTCAAGATACATCACGACTTTCACGACCCACTGGGGTCTATACCAGTACAAGCGACTCAGCTTTGGGGTCTCCTACGCAGCTCAGGTATTTAAAAAAATTATCAGCGGGATGCTGGAAGACCTAGAGGGTGTTCTCAACATCAGTGACGACATCCTGGTGTTCGCCAAGTCAAAAGTGGACCATCTACAGAGACTGGCGAAGACTTTCGAGAGACTTCAGTCACTGGGCCTAACACTCCATCACGCAAAATGTGAGTTCCTAAGGACGAGCATAGAGTTCTTTGGATACATGTTCAAAGAGGGAGGAGTTTCTCCAGACCCCAGGAAGGTAAAGGATATCAAGGATGCAAAACCACCTGAAAATGTGTCCGAAGTGAGAAGCTTCCTGGGGATGGTCACCTACTGTGGCCGGTTTATCAAAAACCTGGCATCCAGGTCGGAGCCATTACGGGCACTCACTAAGAAAGAGACGGCGTACAGTGGGGACCATTGGAACAGGCAGCGTTCGAGGACATTAAAAGCGCCCTCACTGAGGAAGATCATCTGCTTCTCCATCTCCATTATTGGTAGAGCGAAATCCTGGATGCATACAAGCTTGAGGGTCATGCATGAAGTCGCGGAACAATGTATGCCTGTTTAAATGGCTTGTTTGTGTAGTGACCATAGTGAGAGGGAAATTGACCTAGCATATTTGCGGGAAGAAAAAAAATCAGAATTGAATATGGTGCATGGAGTTTGCTTGCCCCATCACACCTCGTACCCAACTGCCACACTGCACTATACGCTTGCCCCATCACACCTCGTACCCAATTGCACACTGCACTATACGCTCTGTCTCCACCAAACCCACCCAACTGTGGTGCTGTCCCTTTAAGGAATGTACGCGGCACTGTGACGTTGCATGCCGCCACGTTCCCTATTAATAAAGGGGGCGTTCCCGGCCGCGGCATTCGCGACCAGGGAGCCCGAGCCTGCTATTTTGCCTCTATGTGAGTTCCTGGAGTGCAGGGAAGCCCGGGGCTCATGGAGCACTACGGTGGGGGCCAGGGATTCCCCCACCAACATACAACAGTGGCGACAAGGCTAGTAATATGCCCGGACCCGGAGGTGATGATCGAATTTAATTTTTTCACCGAACGAGGGACGGATCCCTCGTTCTAAGTGTAGGGGAGGGGCAGCCCATGCGGCGGTGGCCATTTTGTCCCCTCAACTGGAAAACTTCACAGAGCTCTGGTGGGGCCTGTGAGTGCCATCCAGGCACAATTTCTGGAACAATGGATAGCGGACTGCTATCCCCACTAGGACATGCCTAAATTTTGCAATATTTTGTAATTTTTGGGTGTATTTTACCAAGTGAGGTGGAGGCCCTGGGGGAGGCCTGCTACTCTGAAACTCCTACTCTAGGCCTCACTGGCTCAATTTTTGGAAACTCCTCATTTGCTGGACATTCTAACAAGTGGCCACTGGACCAATGCTACGGCTGGAAGCTGATAAGTGCCGGTGTGCACTGGTGGAAGACTGGTGGGGGGTTTTGAAGATCAAGGTGGCCTGGAGGCCCAAGATCCTGGTGTGGAAGGTGGAAGACCAAGCTGGCTGGGTGAGGGACATCTGCACTGGGTGAGTTGCGGCCCCTGTACAAGGCGAAGGGGTGCCTGTGCGCTCTGACCCATGAGTTACCCAGCGAATCAGGACGGGAAGCAGGCTTCCCCACAAGGACAAGCGCCACCACCACCTCAACCTCCAGCAATGGCCCAGATGAGCGCCCAGGCGGCACTACCACCCATACCCGAGTTTGACGTGTCTGGCACCCCATCGAGCCTGGGGCCTCGGTGGAGACGATGGGTTGATCGCATGGACATGTATTTCCGGTCAACAATGGAAACCAGCAATGACAGAAAGCTAGCCACATTACTGTATGCCTCCGGCCCAGCTGTTCATGAGATCTTTGACTCTCTCACAACCACAGACAACACTTATGCCGCAGCAAAGACAGCCCTGCATAACTACTTCCTTCCACTGGCTAATGCGGACTGCGAGAGGTTTGTGATGCTCTCCACCAAACAGAAAGAGGATGAGACCCTCGACACCTTCCATGGTCGTCTCAGGAGACTCTCTGTGGCCTGCGCATGGGACAACGCTGATGACATGATCAGAAATCAGCTCAACCAAGGGTGCTCCTCGGGCAAGTTGAGGAGACAAGTACTGAGGGAACAAGGAATCACCCTTCCTGGCATCCTGGAGCTAGGCCACTGCCAGGAGATCTCTGAGGTACGTGTTTCTAGGATGGAGGCGAGGTCCCGCGCAGCCAAGTCAGAAGAGGTGTGTGCTGTGGGTCGTGGTGGCAGGGGTGCCCGGAGGCCGCCTGGCAATTTCCGTGAGAGTGGCGGGAAGCCAGGCAAAGCTTGTCAAAAGTGCGGGTACGACCTGCCCAACCCCAGTGAATGCCCAGCTGCAGGGAGGACATGCGGACGGTGTGGCATGATGGACCATTTCACAAGGGTGTGCAGAGCGTCCCTGCTAGTGATGGTGCTGAGAGGCCCAGTCCAATCTGTTTTTTTCAGAATATCTCACCCTCCAAACTTTGCCCACGTAGATCAGGGGGAGGACAGTGCCCAACCCGATGAATAGGAGGAGGAAGAAGAGAACATCTTCTTTGTATCAAGCATTGATGCCCTCCAGTCCAAGGGCCGAAGACAGCCAAGATTCATCGTGGCAGTCAATGAATCTCCAGTGTCGGTACCGGTGGACACAGGGGCCTCAGTCAAGGTGATGGCCCATCAGCATTATGATACCATGCCCTGCCCCCCCCCCCAGATTGTCAAACCCAAAGGCTTGCATTTTCATATTGGATGGTGCATTTGTGGCTCGGGTAGGGCATGGTAGTTCCAAGATTAAAGCACAGTTTTACCTCACCCCAGTCAGTACCAACACCCTACTGAACTGTGCGGAGGCTGAAGCCCTCGGACTGGTGAGCTTCGCATACTCTGTGTATGTGGAGGATATACAAACGCTCCTGGAAAAGTACACAGGCCTCTTCAAAGGGATTGGCCGCATGGTTGGGGATCCAGTGTGACTTCAAATCGATGACTCTGTGCAGCCAATTGCCCTCAAACACATCAGGGTGTCATTCCATCTGAGGGAATTGGTGGACAAACAACTAGACAATCTGGTGAACCTTGACATCATAGAGGAGGTGGAAGGTCCGAAGCCCTGGGGGTCCCCAATTGTAGTTGCCAGGAAACCTAAGCACCCTGATTCGGTAAGAATCTGTGTGGACATGAGGCTTCCCAACAAAGCCACCAGGAGGAAACACCATCTAACACCCATGATTGATGACATTATCGCAGAGCTGCAGGGAGCTCACTTCTTTTCGAAGCTTGATCTGAGGGCGGGATACCAACAAGTCCTCCTGCATCCAGAGTCAAGATACATCACGACTTTCACGACCCACTGGGGTCTATACCAGTACAAGCGACTCAGCTTTGGGGTCTCCTACGCAGCTCAGGTATTTAAAAAAATTATCAGCAGGACGCTGGAAGACCTAGAGGGTGTTCTCAACATCAGTGACGACATCCTGGTGTTCGCCAAGTCAAAAGTGGACCATCTACAGAGACTGGCGAAGACTTTCGGGAGACTTCAGTCACTGGGCCTAACACTCCATCGCGCAAAATGTGAGTTCCTGAGGACGAGCATAGAGTTCTTTGGATACATGTTCAAAGAGGGAGGAGTTTCTCCAGACCCCAGGAAGGTAAAGGATATCAAGGATGCAAAACCACCTGAAAATGTGTCCGAAGTGAGAAGCTTCCTGGGGATGGTCACCTACTGTGGCCGGTTTATCAAAAACCTGGCATCCAGGTCGGAGCCATTACGGGCACTCACTAAGAAAGAGACGGCGTACAGTGGGGACCATTGGAACAGGCGGCGTTCGAGGACATTAAAAGCGCCCTCACTGAGGAAGACACAATGGCCTTCTTCGACTCGGCCTTCTTCGACCCGGCCCTGCAGTCTGAGCTTGTCGTGGACGCCAGCCCGTTTGGTCTTGGAGCGGTTCTAACGCAGGTCAGGCAAGACTCCTGTGTCTGTCCAGTGGCCTTTGCCAGGAAGGCCCTGTCCGACACGGAGAAGCGATACTCCAAGATAGAGCGGGAGGCACTGGTGGTCCTCTGGGGGTGCAGGCACTTCCAGCTATACATCCTGGGAAGGCTGGTGACCATGGTGATAGACCACAAACCCCTGCTGCCGATCCTGGTGGGCTCATCCTCAAAACCCCCAGCGAGGATCAAGAGATGGATGCTGGCCATGTTGGAATACGGGGTCTCATTGGTATATCGGCCAGGTGCCAACAATGCAGCCGATTATCTATCTCGCCATCCGCGTAGGCACCAGGATGGAGAAGCGGATGGCTGCAAAGAAGAGGCCCGTGACCATTTACAACTGGTGGTTGAAGCGGCCATTCGGAATGCCCTACCGCTGGAAGAACCGGAAGTCGCAGTTGCCAACGATGAGTGCTTCTTCATACTCAAAGCGGCCCTGCAGCAAGAGTCATGGAAGAGTGTCCTGGAGTCGCTGGCTGGCGCACCCAGGAAGCAAAGATGGTGCTTGCGTAGCTGTGGAGAGTGCGGGAGGAGCTGTCATTCTCAGAGAAGGGCCTGCTGCTGAGAGGTGATCGTATCATGGTCCTGCAGGCAAAGATACAGGAGGTGATAGGCCTTGCACACCAAGGCCACCAAGGGGCTGCAAAGACCAAAGCCCGGCTACACTTCAAGGTCTGGTTCCCCCAGGTAGAAAAACGGGTGGATGACTATGTCGCATCATGTGTGTGGTGTCAGAGGTAGCCTGCAATGGAAGCCATGCCATGCGGCACGCAACCCTGAAAGGTGGTCCATGCTGACCTTGGGTTCACGTCGCAGGGGACACACTTCCTGGTGGTGGTGGACAAGTACTCCAGATACCCGGAGGTGGAGTTCATCCAGTCGGTGGCCTTCGAGCACGTGGTGGCGGTGGTGGAAAAGGTATTCGCCGCCCATGGTCTCTGCACAGTACTCTGTTCGGACAATGGGACTCCATTTCAAGGTGAACGGTTTGCTTCCCTGATGGAAGGCTATGGCGTACACCATAGGAAAGTCACACCCCTGTTGCCGAGGGCCAATGGAGAGGCTGAAAGGATGACGCGCACGTTAAATAAGGTCTTTCGGATTGCGCAAGGTCAAGGACAGAGTTTGCAGAGGGCCCTCTACCAGTTCCTACGGTGTATCGAACAACACCGAACACCTCGACGGGAGTGGCCCCGGCCAAAGCTCTCTTCAAGCGGTGCCTGAGAGTGCTGCTGCCGGAAGTGGGAGAGAAAGAGCCGACACTCAACAAGTGGAGCTGGAGCGGCAACTATGAACTGAGCAAGAGAATGACAGGAGAGGTCTCCGCCAACAACAACTTGTGCTCGGGGACGAGGTGCTGATAAGGAACCGGCACCCCTGCAGGAAACTGTCACTGACTTATGAGCCTGAGCCACTGGACGTGATAGTAGTCAAGGGCTCCATGGTGACTGCGTCAGACGGTCGAGCCTCGGTCACCCGGAACGTTAGCTTCTTCAAGAAGCTGGGGGAGCCCAGGGCTGAGGAGCTGGTGGACCAGGACTGTGTGGACATACCCAACAAGGGCGGGGGTGCGGAGCCCCGCCCTCGGTCCCCTGTGAGGATGCCAGCTGACAGCGTGACTCCAAACCCTGAAGCGAGCAAGAGATACCTCCTGAGGACAGTGCGAGGGAAACCTGCTCATTTCAGTGACTTTGTATTGGACTCATGAAGGAGCCTTACATGGAGGTACTTGCTGAGTGGGGAATGGGGGCGGCTGTGAATAAAGGGGCTCATTGGGGAGTTAGTTATTTGGGATAAGGGTGTTAGTGTGGTATAGATGTTTATTGGAGTTATGTAGTGTGTGATGTTATTGTTTATTGTCCTCATGAAAAAGGAGGAGTGTGGTGCTGTCCCTTTAAGGGAATGCACGCGGTGGCATGACGTTGCACGCCACCACATGCCCTATTAATAAAGGGGTCATTCCCAGCGCAGCATTCGCGACCGGGGAGTCCGAGCCTGCTACTTCGCTTCCGTGTGAGTTCCTGGAGTGGAGGGAGGCCCTGGGCTCACAGAGCGCTACAGTGGGGGCCAGGGATTCCCCCACCAACATACAACAACAACCTAGTGAAGGATGTCTTGTGGCTGAATGTAACACCTTTAATCAAAGAAGGGTGGCCAGAACTATGTTATCTAATGACATTTCAACTATTTAAACTAAATTAATCATCAGTCGAATTTTCAAATGAAATATTATCTTTAAAATAGCCTGAGCTGATGACAAACGTAACCTATTCATACATTATTTATTAAAATGTTTAATTTTCCATGAAAGGAATCCATAAGAAAATGTTCTAATGTTTATTTTGTGTAAGTATTATCGAGTGATGGCCACATCTTTATCATTTTTTCTTTCAGCAGACAATCCCTTGTTAATAGGCGAACTCTGGGTTCCAGAAGCACATGCATCGGAAGGGGCTATGACGGCGAGTGAACGGAAACACGTTGCACAGTGCGGCTTGATGTCTTTCGTACTACATGCCTTCTTCTAATGTCTGAGCCATCCTCTAACGTCTGAAGGAGGTCATTTGGCAAGGTACTGGGGGTTGTGGGAGCTGGAAGCGGGGCGCCGGTGTCTGCATCGAATGAGGACCGAGGACTGAGGACAGAGGAGCAAGGTCTGTGTTGACTGCGCTGACTTGCTGACTTGCCGAATGATGCGCTGTCTGTGAGCTGGGCTGAGAAAATCTCCCTCATACGTGGTAAACTGAGTGTCTAGAGGAACGTACAGTGTTCTAGCAGTGCCCTAGCAGCTACACATTGAACCTGCTGGTAATTTGCCAGTAACTAACCCTCCCTTTACTCCTTATAACTCGTATACACAGATATCACCAACTACTGTGCCAACACAGCGAGTGCAGTCTGCACCACATCTAGAGGCACAGTGTGAGTGGCAGGAATCAGAGTGGAGTGGGGAAAAAGGGTTGAAAAAGTTTGGGGAAAAAAAGGAAAATCGAAAGTCCGAGTAGTTGAGACAACGGAGGCTGCCATAAACATTGGTGTGAAATCATGCCAAGCAAAAATAAAACCAAAGTATCAAGTATCAAGGTCAAAACTCAGACCTGACTGACAAAATTATGGACATACACCGGATGTATGTAAGCATTAGCAAAGTGAAACAATTACAAGTCCCATGATCCAACAACAGAAATGCACAAAAAAGGCCCAGAACACTGACTGACCCACCCCAGGACACAGACTTGAACCATGTGATGACACAGGGTATCCTGCCATGCAATGCAGCACAACACAATCACTTATTCCAGACCAGGGCCGGATTGTCCCACTGGCACATTAACATCGGGACCTGTCAAAGCATTGTATGCATGTGGTTCTGTCAGCTAGTTGACTGATATTGTGTATTGTGAGGGTCATGTCGACTTGATATCAGTCATCTTGTTGATGTGTGGTACGTTGCAGTTGCTGGGATCATAGGGCTGACACACAGGTTCACTGGTGTTCAGTGTTGGATATGGATGCAGTCATTGCTGTTTTGACTGTGCATGGGTGCCAGAGTGCGGGCAAGAGGTAGTTATGTAGTCTGTTGAGGATGTGCATTGTTCCATCCATCTTGCCATGCCATGTTGGTGCTTGGCTATCTCATCCCCTCACCTTCCTGCCTCATTGCCATGTTTGGGGTGTCTTGGCTTCAGTGACTCATGTAGTTGAGGCCTGCTGTCACAAGTGGATGCTTCATACATTGTTGTGGTTGCTGTTGCATGCATGCATGGCAGCAACTGCATTTGTGTATGCCTACATGATTTTACATCTATGGGGCACTCATTCACTCATTCACTCAGGTACTCAACCTGGCTGCAGGCTCCAATCTCTGTGGTGCCCACAATATCGAGGCCAGCCATATGTAGGATCCATCTCACCATCTCCTCCCAGAGTGTGAGTTGGAGGGGTTCCACACTCCTGCCACCAGTGGCTGCCGTCTCCATTTGGTGGATGGAAATGGAACTCCTTACCCGGGCCTTTATGTCATTCCACAATTGTTCATCTCATTTGTCTCCTGTTGCACATGGCCCACGGCTACCACCTTGTTCCTGATGTTGCCGCAGATGCCATTCTTCCCCTGTTGACTTACTTTCCTCTGTTGCGACCATATAACTCCTCTGAGTGGGCCACCACCTGGTCAGCGAGTACCTTTACATCATTCTCCATGAATTTGGCTCCCTGAACCTCATATTGGTGGCCCTGCTTTTTCCCTTTCCTCCTGATATGATTTTGATGGTCAGTGGGTTTGCATGCACTCCTGTGTCATGATATCCAATTGATTGTAACTTCCAAAATGGCCACCAGAGTGCTTCCTTTTACATCTGTGATGTTTTTCCATTGGTGACATTTCTGTCAGCCGAAGCACCACCATCCTGTAATTCTGCTGAATTGTGGTGGGAATTCTGACACATTCACATTACAGTAATTCTGCTGCGGGACACAGCGGTAATGGCCGATTCCTAGATCGTAATGAGGCCCCTAAAGTGAACACTTCTAACAGCATAATAGAGGCCAGAGCTAACAGTAAAATAACAGCAGTTTTTTCACAATGAAGATACGACATCTACCGCAGATGAAATCCAGCCGTCCAATACGCCAATAAATGTAATGGGCGGACCATCATCTGAAATATGAGATACAAATTAGGAAGGCACTCATTTTGAGGGAATTAATAACAATTCTTTACTTAATTTATGCTATTCCCTCCAGGCTAGCATAGCTGCAGTGGTTGATATACCTGCAATTCAAAATGAGCCACACATCATGACAGCAGTAACAATCAAAGATAGGTGGCACCCGTGCTAAAGACCCAAATAGACTGTCCGTATCTCCTAATCTTTTTCCTCAGAAAGACTCTTTTGGTGAAGAGGAGAACAATTTAAGCGCACATCCATATCCAGAATTCCATACTTTTATGTCGACCAATCCATTTTACTATGAAGATACTTTTAAAACTGTGTTATAAGATTAATGACAATGTAAATTTGATTGCCATTATAAATTATCAGTATACTTTAAATGTTCCTGGAAGAATCATCATACAGGCAGACCCCACAACCGGGATAAGTTCTGTGGGAGAAGCAAGGCCCGCACGTGAAGAGTCGAGATAGAGGACATGATTTGCTAGTGGACAATGAGTCCTCTGACTATTCTGAAAATTAGTAAATGCTTGTAAAGCGCAATCTCAATTGGATCCTATCAAAAAGCAGAGATGTATGCAAGCCGCGAAAAAACTGAGAGCCAAAAAAAAATGGTCCAGGAAACTGAAACGTAAATCCAAAAATGCTGACATGCTAACCAGTTGGTTAGCAAATAGTGCTAAAATCGCAGACAGTAATAATAATGATGATGAACTTTTCAATGTTTCAGTGCAGAACATGGTGCCTTTAACAACTAGACCTGTCGGGATCGCATTTACCTTCACTCCTGAAAGGAAACAAACAGTGGCATCTATGCACACTTAGGTGACTGTGCTTAGCGTGAAGGCGGCTGGGAATAAAATAACGATTAAAAACGTATGGCAGAAAACTAGGAATAACTGGATCAACAGGTCTGCATTTATAAAATTGTTCAATCAAATTACACCCCCCGCATATGCTGGTGATCGAGGATTTTGAATTTGTTGAACCACTAGAGTGCATTAATCCAATGATGAGACTGTATCACAAATACATAACTATCATACACAATTTTTAAATATGGAAGTGGAGTTGGACACTGACCCTGAGACCCCTGACTCTGATGCTGGACTGAACTCTGCCCGCTCTAAAGTAAGTGGTCAACTTTTATGTCACAATAAGTCCAGCCAGGGGGTGGAAGGCACAAAATTGGAAGAGATTCAGAATGTCTTGAAATTGTTGGACGATTCACTCCCTACCAACAGGAATAATGCCCACTGAAGCTTCAACATTATGAGTTGGAATACTCAAGGTTTCAAGAAGCATTTAGGCTCAAAAGAATCTCTGCAAATACTAGCACGTAACTAAATATTTATGCTGCAGGAATGTTGGATGCTGTCTAAACTATATGTTGACGGCTACGACATTTTCCAAACTTTAGCTAAAAAGGGAGTAGTGGGAAGAACAGATGGAGGCTTGCTGACGGCGGTCAAAAACTTTTCAACTGCTCATAAAATAGATACATTGTCAGGATTACATGTTAGCAGTGGAGATCGTTGGAATAGCAGCAGATCCTAGGAGCATGTGCTAGTAATAAATGTCTATTGTCCTCTGGGATGTATATGTACAACAGACATTTTTGAGACCCCAAAATGAAATGTTGGTGGGCTCAATAGGTGATGAAAATCATGATGTCGTGGGATTGGGAGGTGACCTCAATGTGCATTGTGTGTCTACTAACACCATTGGTAAATTTGTGAATGTGGAGGGTATTAGTACCACAAGACAGAACATACCAAATGCACAGAGTAGAAACTGAAATAACTGGAATAACTGCCTTGAGGAGTGGGAATTGTGTATGTTGAATGGGTGTAGCAGAGGTGACTGTCCGGGGAACCACACTGACAGAAATGATGCAAGTTTGGCCTGTACTTTTGTTACTGCACCCTGCTTGTGATTGATAGAAGGCATGGTTATAATAGGTAATAAGTACAGTGACCATGCTTTATTAATGTGCCATTAAAATTGGATTGAGTTAACCGAGGGACAAAAAAATTGGTGCACTTGAACTGAATCATGCTGGTAACCGCATCTATTGGACTGCTACAAATATAGCCAGAGTCTGTAGATGCACTGTTGATGAAGGGATCAACTTATTTCCGAAAACGTAGTCTATGAATGTGGATGGCATTGAGACGTGGTTCCAACAACTGACCTCTGAGTCGCAGTGCATAAATCTATTGACATCATATGCAAGATTAGAACTAACATAGCACTTGATAAGGTCAGAAGAGACTGATGCGTGGGGAAGTAAGACATGCTAGGAAAAATGGTGGTGACTTTCATACTGTTTCTGTACTTGTTAGAAATATCAAAAACAAGTACAGAAATTATGTTTGATGGTGGGGGGGGTCAACATCCAGATGTGCTGGATGGCAACAGATACTACGACTCAAACTGGGTCCTATCTCCATGTATGCAATGGTGGTAAAACATCAAGGATTACTCTCTATCAAGGCCATGACCTACTCCAAGTGCCCTCTATTGCAAATTCTGGGCAAAGAAATGAAGCAAAGGGGCATGTCAAAGTATGTGTAATTAGTCTTGGAGCCATTCCATACCATAAATTAGTCCCCATGTTGGAAAACAGAATACGTCATTTGAGTATAAGCTTCAGCAATCGGATTGGTGTAATAACTTCTTCTATCTGGAAACATTAAAATTGATGGTGTACACCTATAAGAAGCCACAGCCACACATGATATTATGTCCCTCTCTGAATCTACAGCAAATGATTTTACTTTTGTGTACAAACCGATTGCCGATGCTGGCAATAAATGGCCTGGCATTGAAAATAGCACCTGATAAAAGGTTCTGTTGTATGCGTAAAAACAAGGAGATATTAGAAACTGCCACAGATGTGCTAACATAATGTATCAGATTTGGATCTGTATACATTCTACACTTGGGTAAGATCGTATATAATCTGGAGACCATTAAAAGTTTGGATTTTTGGCGGTTGTGCATGAACACAAAGAGTAAGATCTGGCACCTAGCACTGTATAGAATCTGGTTCACTGTTAGTACAAAGCTGGATATGCATAACATGAAATGAACTGAATCTGTTTTTAAATAACTGTTTTTATATGGTAGTTTTAATCTTGGTTTTAGTAATACTCAAAGTATGATGCCCGATGAATTGTGTAAATTAATTATGAAATTGATCAATTGTGTAAATATTTGAGAGGTTTTATGAAACATATCTATAACATTTTTAACTGTAATACATCAAACATGAATACAAATAAAAATACCAATGTTAAACATTGGTGCATTTTTCCGTGAATGAGTAGACCAGATCCACAAACCAAGACATGGTTTCCAAGGAAATAGACACATGTTGTTAAAACTAAAAGGGCACGTAGAGTCCCTTGACGTCGATGTGGGAGCCATGAAGCTTTTATGTGCTTGAGGAAAAGATTGTTTTGTAAAACCTCCCAACAACCAGGCCATTGGAAGCATATTTGCACAAACATGTAGAAAAATAGGAGAAATCTAATCTAGAATATGGTCCCATGAAACATAAAACATAAATGGCAAGGCATGGATTGCTTCACAGGATAACCATCCCAAAGTAACAAAAGGAGAAAAAAAACAGAAGGAATTCCAGTGCTTAGAACCAGTATACTGTTGAAGTTGTATTCTGGGCATAAGTCAAAGGCTTGCTGATGTCCTGATAATGAGGAGAGATTTGGCAGAGGACGTCTTTAGAGTGAACAGCCCATGTAGAGCCCTGCTGCCTTGTTTCTAGTAAAGAAACTTTAAAAGTAAGTGAATGACACCCATAAAGAATACTTAAACATGACATTTCTTAGAAATTGAATACTATAGGGGAGGTTTGCCTCTATAGTTTAAGTGATTTATCTAATTGACTTAAAATAACCAAAATACCTACCCTAACCTGTGATCTCGGAGTGTAAATAGGATTTTACTGATTAATAACATTAGTAAGAGTCCTTTTTGGTCTGTGTTGATCATATTGCAAATAATGATCCTGAATAAAAGATTTTTTTATTTGTATTCCTTATCTGCAAATGAGATGGTGAAACAGAATTCCGACAGTCATATGACCCCTTAATTTTCCCTTAGGAAATACAATTTTAATTTCAAATACTTGTTTTAAATGCATTGCAAATTAATGCAGCACAGACATCACATTGTGTTGTCATACATGAACTACTGAGATTATTAATTGAGCAACTTGTTGAATCCTAAACAATTTGAATTTCCTAATCTTGTGATTGTTAGACATTTCAAATGTGGTTTACCTTTTTGTTTGACTAGATATTTCCTGTATGGTCAATGGGTGACACAGCAGGAACTTGAGTCATGGGAATGCAAAATGAAGAAAATGAAATTGTACATGAAGAAAGGTGCGGACAGAGATGGAATAGATATTTAAGAAGAAGAAAGCCCCCAGGTTAAAGCTTGTAAACATGATATCTGATCTCTACTTTTAAGAAGTAGAGACAGATGCTTGTCCATTTTTCCACCCATCTCTTCTTCCAACTGAACTTGGTGGAGGACAGATTGGCTGAAAAAGATTTATTTGCACCTAATCACATAAAGACATCAGCAGAAACAACACATATTTAACAATTTAGTGATCGACGAGAGCAAGAATGAAACAGTTAAGTGAGTGTATGGCTGACAATAAAAAATTACTACAGAAACAACACAGTCTATTAGAGGCAATCCAAGGTGAATTGAAAGTGCGTAAAGAAGCCAAACAATGCTTAGAAAGAGAACATTTAACCAACAATGACAGTCATAGTCAGTTTCTACAGACACATGACAAGATGTAGAGTAAATTAAGCATTTAAACTGCTTAACCAATGTAGTTTTAGATGACTGTCTATGGCAAATATCTCAAAGTTAGTCAGGAAACAGGTGCAAAATCCATCTAAAAGGATGTGGTATTGCATACTAAATATGATCATTTACATCAAGCTACACAATGAATCGAACAACTAAGGACCCAATTAGCTCATTAATGAAGATGCTGCTATTCAGGAAATATACCAAATTACCATACAATTGACTCTGACACATGCACAAAGTGATCAGAGTAAAGCATCTTCACGAGAGCCAGTGAAAAGTAGAGAATATAATATTTGGCAAGAGGCATTGAGAATGATATCAGGGACCATTCACACATAGCTCATTGCTTTCTCTCCTTAATCTGATTAATTGGATGTTGCTTCCTTAACATATGTGAATGCACTGAACATAGATGAAATGTAACTAATACATTGTATTGACTTTACAAGGAAGGAGAATGTTGAATGGATTTTATTATGAAATGTGTACATGGATTTGACTGTGATTATTGATGGATTTTACCATGGGACTTGATGAATGATATCTCAAATATTTTTATATGTATGTATATTTGTGTAACTGTGCTTAAGATTATAATGATTTCACAAATCCACAAAACAAAAAAAGAAGAAAATGTGACTTTGAGGTAGAAGTCAGAAAAAATACGGAAGGATTTTGATGATGCATTCTTGGAGATTGTACACTTGATGAAATAATTAGCTACATGGCAGTACACAAACCAACAGTGGAAGCGATACATGCAGAAGGAGTTATACAACATGAAAAACATGGTGGCCTCCCAAACAAGACACCAACATTAACATTAACTAGGACAGTCTAAAGGAATCTAGGGAAAAACAAATACAAAGAAGCAACACATGTTAACTGAAATGGTCTATAATGTCAGATTAAGAGAATAGAGTAAAGAAAGTAAGTTGAATCCAGAATCAGCAACTAAAGATCAAAGATGTATACATTTCATAGACAAAGGGAGGCACTCTCTGATTCTTGTGATTACCTGTTCATTGCACAGACTTTCCCAGAGACCTATTGGTGGATCTGGCACACCTAACCACAGTCAGGATACAAGGGGCACCAGACACAAACATTCCCTTTCCCAAACTCTCTCAGATATGCTGGAAGACATAGGTTTCCTGTCTGATACAGAGTAATATCTAGACTTTCAGGTAAGAGGAGGGAGGATGGCCCACTTTGTATGTAAAGAGTGAATAGGGAATGTGTGGTACCTCTAAACAGATAATTAGTAAAGAAATATATGAAATTGAGTTAAGGGAACCCAAATTGCAGAGTATGACCCAACTGAGAGAACATATGATCCTCCTGGCCCACATTGAGAGACAGAGAATGAAACCCACAAAGGACATTTTAAATCCTACAATTTTTGCCAGGGATTATGGGGATACCCCAGTAGCCCTAGACAGATATCTAAACACTGATTTTGAGTGACAATGTCAATAAATGCCATATTATGCCATAGTACCTAGCCACTCACAACATATTAAGGGCCTGTAACTCAGAAGATCAATGGGGAATATACTGATAGGAACACTTCATACAGTCCTTATAACAGGAAGAGCAAATATTGAAGTAGGGATAGGGATTCAATAGTAGTTCTGACTATGATGAGGAAATGTGGACTTACTTAATGAGAGATATAAAAAGGAAACCAACAATCATCAAACAGCTGTATGATTTCTTATCATGAAAATGTAAAATATTATGTTTGGGAACACCTACAACTGTACAAACAGATGATGACATCAGATGAATTGAAGAATGGACAAAACTACATTGAATACATAAAATTGGTGTTTTCTACCGAGTTTTCTGGTTACTTGGCTGGGCTGGAAGACCAAAATCATTAAAATGGTCCTCTTACAAGGAGGTAGCGAACAGCAGCCGAGATTGAGTAAACAGAAGTTTGCCGTGCAGTCAGCAGTGCCAAGTAGTAGTTTGTTCCCTTATCAGCGAGAAGCAAAATACTACACAGGCCAACAGTCAGACCTATTTCTACTAATGCATTCATTGCGCCGGTTTTTGGCAAAAAAGAGCAGGCACCTGAAAGCTGACACGCTTTTAGCCTCTAATGAGATCGAGCCTTCTACTAACAAGAAGTTTCATCAACCACACTCTGCATTAATTAAAGATTGGAGTGCGGTTACTGTCATATTTCAAAAGAGAGTAACCCCATGAGGGTTGAAGTACCGATTGAACCCAATGCTGAAAAGTACATGTTAGGAAAATCTGTTTTTGTTGACACATATATTGTTCGCTGAAAGAAGTCCCCTCAAAGATTTCCCTACAAATGTTTAGCAGAAATTGGGAATGAAACATGTCGGGTTGAAGTTACTGTGAGATTGACTACACAGTGGAAATAGAGCATTAGAAACTTTACACAACTAAGTGACATTATGGAATCCTACAAATGAATTAACGGATTCCATACTAGACATAACGTTGGTTTATTTGTCATATATGCTAGTAATGTGGATTGTGTTTTGCAAATTTTGTTATGGTGCATTTATGAATTAGTTGATTGACACTTTCTTTTTCTTTTTTTTCTTTTCTCGTTCTTCACATATATGATTTTTCTTCACAAACGTTTCCCTCTATCAATTTCAGAGGTGTTGATTTTTTCTGTAATATGTGAATATGTATTGATTGTTTATTGTCTTTGTGTTTTGATATACATACTTTTTTTAAATATTGCATATCTATATAAATTGATATGTGTTTTAGGATTTTTAAAAAATGACATGTTGCAATAAAATAATAATATTTTTTCTAAAGACAAAATTCCGAGTGAGGTTTTGAATATTAACGCTCTCTAGATGAAACAGCAATTTGATTGTTATTGGTTTTCTCGATCTGGTTCATCAGTCCTCAGGGTGTTTAATCGAGAGATTTTCTACACCAAAGGAAGGAGTTTAGAGGTGACAGGATCTCTTCATAGATTCTAGGTTTGTACAAGGGGCACGATCCTGTCCTCTGTTTGTGTTCCACGGTGGGCAGTCATAATGTCGACAGTAAAAATGTCGACAGTCAAAATTTCGAAAAATAAATGTCGAAAAAAATAATGTCGACAAACAATAATGTCGACATTTTTTCGATATTTTTTCGAAATGTTCTATTTATTGTATAAAAAAATAAATAATTATATTTATATAACTAAAATGTGTTGAGTATGAGGGGTGAGAGGGTGGTGGGGGGTGTGGGGGGTGGCAGGGGGTGTTGGGTGAGGGGGGTTGGGGGGGACACCCCCATAGTAAATGATACTCTTTTTATTTATTTAATTATTGAATAAATAAATAAATAAATAAATATATAATTACTATGTGTTGAGAATGAGGGGTGAGAGGGTGGTGGGGGGGTGGCAGGGGGGTGTTGGGTGAGGGGGGGTTGGGGGGACCCCCCCATAGTAAATGATACTCTTTTTTTTATTTATTTATTGAATAAATAAATAAATAAATAAATATATAATTAGAATGTGTTGAGTATGAGGGGTGAGAGGGTGGTGGGGGGGGGGTGGCAGGGAGGTGTTGGGTGAGGGGGGTTGAGGGGGACCCCCCCATAGTAAATGATACTCTTTTTGTTTAATTATTTATTGAAAAAATAAATAAATAAATAAATATATAATTATAATGTGTTGAGTATCAGGGGTGAGAGGGTGGTGGGGGTGTGTGTGGGGGGTGACAGGGGGGTGTTGGGTGAGATGTTGATAGTGTTAATTGACATTTTTTGTCGACATTTTTTTTTCTAAAAAATGACTTTTTACATTATATGTATAGGATGTCGACATTATTGTTTTCGACATTTTTTTTCGACATTTTTGTTTGTCGACATTTTTTTTTCGACATTATGACTATAAATCGTGTTCCACACACAAAAAAAACAGTCCTTTAAAAGTGTATGGGCCTCTTACAAGGCTGCCATTTAGAAATATTTGTCAATACATAGTAACCCCAAAGAAGCCTGAAAGATAGACTACAGTTTAATGTGTGATGAGGCTCAAGGTGTGCATGTTCCCAAATTTTTCGATATTTCAAAACAAAGTGTAAAGATTTCAAAACTACTTTCCACCACACCCTTCCAAAATATGGAAATACAAGTTAAAGAGTAAAATAATTATTAGGTTGACCTGCCCACCAGCATTATAATGACCTCATTCAGACCACACTTTGCACCTCTAAGCACCCTATGTGCAATCCTTGCATTCGCCCTCACTCCAACCCTTACCCACATGCCCCAACTCAATCAAAATACCTAAAGAATATACACCTCACCTCACATGCCACTACCATAGAGCAAAATGCCCCTACCTACTGCCCATACATAAAAATAGCATACACACATTCACCATCACCTCCTCCACGACACATTACATTACAGAACAATAACACAAAAAGTAAACTTATTTTGGAAGCAGGGGTCGAAAGAGCAGACTTGAGGGGTCCTGATCTAGGTTTAGGAAAATAGAAGTGTTTTTAATTCCCTCTCAAATACCGGCAAGGAGCATTGGCATCTTAATGAAATTGGTAGATGATTCCAAAGCTTCGAGGCCACCAGATAGAAAGCACCCTTCTCGGCTTTTGATGTTCCACACTGAGGGAGGAACAGGATATTCTGTCTGCAAGACCTCAAAGCTCTACATTAGCATTGTCAATGATAGAGGCCTGCAGATATAATGGCATAAGGCCAGGCCCACACTTAAATGTTATAACTAAAACCTCGACCTTCACACAGGCCTCTATCAGTAGCCAATGGAGGGAATGCCTAGCATCAGAAACATGTTCTTGACAGGTCAGACCCTTCACTATTCTGACTGCCCAGTTTTGAACAATCTAGAGCCTGTGAACTTCACGCTTGCATAGACCGACCAATAGACTGCTACAATAGTCCATTTTAGACCATATTGTTGCTCTTGCAATCCTTTCCGCCTGAGTGATAAGGGGTCTAAGATGCAAAAGTAGTTTGACGTAATATACTGAGGATGAGACCACACTGGTTACATGGGAACTCATAGAGATGATTGATCGAGGAGCCCCCCACCCCCAAGATCTTAAGTTTAGGAACAGGAATAATGTTAGCAGCTCCTAACCTGAAAGAGCCATAAGCCCTATCCAGCTTGAGAAGGGAGGCTGGATTGCCCACTATAATCAGTTCCGTCTTCCCTTTGTCTAAAGCCAAATTATTATCGAGCATCCAGTTCTCAATGAGATCAAATACTCTGTTTAGTTCTTGTACATCCCAGGAGTGACAACCTGAAACTGACAACCTGAAACTGGGATGACACATTGAGTGTCGTCCGCATAGTTCGAAAACATGACTCCACCTGCTTCTAACTCAGCAAAAAAAAGGGGCCATCAATATGTTGTACAGGCAAGGGGACGTACTTGCCCCCTGCGGTACCCCAAAGAGAACAGGGATGGGCAAGGCCTCCGCAACATCCGAGCAGACTCTACTTTATCTATTCTCCAGAAAGGACGTAATCCAAGAAGCCACCTGGGGTGAGAAATTAGCAACTTATAACAATCTTGAGGTCAGACTAGAATGTTTGACCAAGTCAAATGCTGCTGACTGGTCCAGAGATATAAGCAAAGAGAGGGAACCTTTATCTAGCCGATCAAGTAATCTCGACATCAGCTCAAGGAGGGAAGTCTCTGTATCAAATTTCTACCTAAATCCCAATTGGTGAGAGTTCAAGATCGGATACAAACTGAGATGTTCCGAGATCTGTCCACATGCAACCTTATCCAATATGTTTAACAGGAACGGGGTATTGAAAATCAGGCGATAATTCAGTGAATTATACCTTGGAATCCCTGACTTTTTCAGGATGGGAGTAACCATAGTTTGTTTAAGGTCCTCTGGAACCTTCCCTTCTCACAATGAAGTATTAACGAATATACAGATTACTTTTAAGCGAGATGGCGGGCAAGTTTTTATAATCAAAGAGGAGAAAGAATCCCCTCTACAGCTAGTTGGCTTTAGCTGTTCAATTACATTTTTAATGCTTCCTCTTTTATTGGTTCAACATTAAATTGGGCAACTGTCGGTATGCATATAAAAGGCTTTTTTTATGCAAACCGTCTTGTATTTGCTGACACCAAATAGTGTCCACTAACTCCAGCTGATCCACTGGAAAAGGGACTGCCTCCTGCTCTTTGAGAATTTTGAAAATGTCCTTTACATCCGACTGAGCACTGGCTATTCTGATATTATTAAAGTTCTTCTAAGCCTCCAGGATTACGCAAATAAAAAAACCCATTCTGCATGTTCCTTATTTCCAGGAGGAATGGAACTGTTAGTGAAAAGTGTACAAAGACATAGTCTGACCACGGACAGGGCATAATAAAAACATTGTGGTAGATCATGTTTAGGACCGCAAGCCAGTCCAAAGTATGGCCAAGCTTGTGAGTAGGTACAATTACTTGCTATACAAAACCTAGATCAAATAGAGACTGTTGTAACTCAGTGGCGTAAATATCTTCTAAATCACCTAGTGAGTGATTGATATCTCCCAATATAATAAATCGTGAGAGGGGTTTAAAACGAGGTAATATAATTTTGTTAAGAGCGTCTGCCCATCTAACTTTCAATGAGGGGGGATGGTACAGAATGACTATATTAATCGTGGATTCCGCATTAATTCCAATTTTATTATAAATGCAGTCTATTTCCTCTATAATGAGACCTGGGACTTCCCATAAGGAGAACGCCTCTATGAGAATGAAAGCAACCCCACCCCCTCTACCCTCTAATCTGTCCTTGCAAAGCATAAAATATCCAAACGGAATTGCTAAATTAAGACTAGGACCAGCAGCTTTGGAGCCCCAAGTCTCCCTTAAAGCACATATATCCACGTATTCTGTTAAATGTAATTTGCTATCTCGAGAGTGTGTTTAACTGCGGAGCTAGGATTAATTAACATGCAGTGTAACTCTGAAACTGGTCTAATTTTTGACGGCAAGGTAGTACCATGTTTCAAGCATAATGTTGAGGCCATTAATGCTGGCTCATTTGTGATTGTAGCACTAGGCTGGGTACTACCCAGCTTCGTAACAGAAGGAGCAGCAATAGTAGCAACACATGCTTCAGCCAAAACTTCTGTAGGACAGGGGTCCTCAGTCTGCTTAAAGTCAACGTCTTGTACCTTCGTCCCAGAGGTTAGTGATGGCACCACACAATCAATAGCAGTAGGACTTCCTAGCGACTGAATAGATTGATGACAAGAGCCTACCTTTGGAGTTGACAGGAAATTGGCTATTCACAAAGAGGATCTTTTTTGCTCTGCTTCAATAGTCACAAGGACTTCAGCTAGTCCCATGTTAATGCCGGGAATGGCAAAGGCTCACCTGCTCGTCCTGGTCACGGAGTGGTGCAGACTGGGCCAACCCATCCGCGCCGGGTTTGTGGAAATAACCGCTTCCAGAACTACAGTCCTTTTGGGGATTGTAGTTTTCCTCGGTTTCACCCCCTAACACAGTGGAATTGCTCCTTGAACTGCTAAAGACCCCCTAGGGCCACACACCAAACACTCCTCCCACACAGATCTAAGAGATTGTCTCTGGACTCCCCCCTGACTGGTAATTAATTCCTATCACAGAGACCTTCCGTCCATGTTCCTCTCTCCAACACTAGAGAATCCACCTCCACTAACCCACGTGTTCTCAGTACCTTGCTATCTAATCCTCCCCCTCCCCTGCATACACTCCCATCCACATTAGCATCCAACAACCAGAACATTTGCACCTTCCCAACCCTCCCCACACATCCATCCATAATGCGAATAGGCTCTTTCTACAGCAGACAGCCTCTAACCCTACAGCAGAAACCAGCTGTCTCCCCCTAAAGACACCCCACACACACACACGTCTGGGACCAGGTACCGATTCCATCTTTCCCATCTGCCACACTACAAGCCAACTGCCCAACAGCACCTTTCAACCTTTCCTCCCCGTCAAAACCTCCATCACTTCACTGGCCATCACCATCTCCTGCCTCCGCATTGACCCTTCCCCATCCCTAAGTAGTCACACCTTCTCCTCTCCCAGAACCCTCCCAGAATCTAACCCCATCTTCAAAAAACAACTAAAATTTTGTTTGATTTGTGTTCTGATCAATGCCAGATCCGTCAAAAGGAATCACCACAATATATACAACCTAATCCCAACTGAATACCCTGACATCTTCTTCATCACCAAAACCTTGTTCTCCCAAGACTTCCGGCCGACTGCACATGAAGCCTTCCCACTGGGTTGCAAACTTATTATGCAAAAAAGGGTAAGCAGGGCAGATGTCATGGCTGTTAGAATGGATTTCTAAACTCTTTCCCGGTGGATAGATGTTTAGGAGGCCACCCTTGTTAGATGAACAGGAGAACACTTCTGGGAAGATAGCCAGACCAATTTACGTTAGTTTGGAGATCTAGGCTACATCTCCGAGGAGTAGGGTTGATCAGGGGTCTTCAATGAGCACACACAGCGGAACTCCAAGAATACCAATTAGACAGTAGTTTACGAAAATATACTATTTATTATAGGCCCATTAAAACAACACACATGAATTATGAAATGCAGTAGCAAAACACCACATAAGTAATACACTATGTGATGCATATGCAGTCACTGGAGGCAGTGCAAGAAAGGTAATAGCTCCACCAATACCTGCAAAGGAAAGGGATGAATAACTTTTATATCACCAACAGTCGAGATGGCAACCCTAACTTTATAAGTCCAGCCCTAAAATAAATGGAGACTTATGCTCAATGTTCAATGCGTGCGTAAAAGTGCACTGTCATGCATAAAGTTCACAACGTACTTCTTAGAAGGTTCGGAAAAGTTAGGGGAACAATTTTGATGCAGTGAAACGGGTTCCAGAGTCAGGATAGGAGCTGCTGTGGTGAACATGTTTTTCTGGACTTTCGGATGACTCTCGGAAGCAAATACTATCCAAGCCAACAGGAAGGCCAAAAAGAACCTTCAATGTGTAAATGCGTTTGTATGAACAAAGTGCCACTGGTAAGTGAATTCACTACTCACCAATCTTACATTGGACTTGGTCCAGATCTGGCAGGTCTAGAGGTGGTATGATATGATATTTTATTTATGTTGCGGTCATACACAAGTGTTTCAGAGCGCAATGAGTCAAGGGAGGGGAACAAGAGAGGATTAATATAGTGATCTTACTAGGCCCAGTGACATTGAGACCACGCAAGTGCAACGGAGAGGGAAGTGGGAAAGTGGAAGTGGCAGGAAGGGGTGGAAAGTGCAGAGTCGGTGCAGAGTCTAAGGAGTGGCTGGAGCGGAGCGTTGCTGTTCATTCACGCAGTCTTTCTGCACTGCTCATCATTACTGGGGGCGTGCCTATGATCTACAAAGACTCGACTCCCTCGCAGAGCAGGTGCAGAGTTGGTGTAGAGTTTAAGGAGTCCAAGGAACTCCGTGGAAATAGTGGAACCAGAGCTCTCCCACGTCTGTTTGCACGCATCTGTTTAACTATGAAGGCTGTCTCGTTTTCCAAAACCCGTGCACAACGAAGGCTGGAACTGCATTGCCTGTGAAACCGGCGGGCAAAGATCATGTCAACGATTGTGATCGAGATTGCCCGGCCTCTACCTTCACTGCCGCTCTGGACAATTTATCATCCTCACTTCCTGCTTCTACAAAACCGGAAACATCACCCATTCACAAAAAAAGTGCTATCACGGAGGGAGGGTTGGGGTTTTGCTTGAATGACTCTGCACCTTCAATCAATGTCGGTACCTACATGACCGAAGCACAGTCAGACCCCGATGTGCAGTCGCCCCCTGCATCTATAGACGTGACCTTGGTGTGTTCACCTATTGTGGCGGAACATGTAGGGGGGAGTGGGGGTACTATGCTGGTCCTTTCGGCACTTGCCGACCTTGGCGACCGTATAGACTCTATAGTTACTGACACTTCCATGACATCGGCGGATGGTACAAGACAAGATGCAAGTGATAAGTCAGTCCTCCTGTGTGAAGTAAAACATCCTATGTCGGCTAGCACAGCGGGACTGCTAACAAGCGCTCCAGACTGTCAGGAGAATGACCTCGGCACGCAAAGCTGCAATGCCCCGAGTCTGGTACTTCCAACAAACACAAGCCTGGAGTCACCACGAAGTCGCTTTTATAGCGCTGTGGATTCAATGGGCAACACAGGAGAGACGCAAACTATAGCCTTCTGTAGCGTCGACAACAGTGGCCCCATTAGCGAGGATGAGGACGTTGTGTTTAATCGACCGGATGGAGGTGAGGCAAGAGGGCGAGAGAGCATGCTCCATGGCCTTTGGACGCAATCTGTAAGGAATCACCACTTTGCCGGTGAATCATCACCTGGACTTGAGCGAAGAAACTCATTAGAGGTTGTCAAAAAATTGTTAGCAGACCTCACTCGCGTTAATAAACAAAGAACTTCTAAAAGTGCTCCAAGCGAGGCGACGGCTGAACAGATGGTACATGATTCAGAAATGAGGATGTATCATGAAGAAACTGCGATCTCCTCTAAGTATACGCAGTCACAAACTCCTAAAGCCAAATACCTAAATAAACGTAGGAGATCTGATGAGAGCATCTCCCCTAACATCAGATGCTCCCAAAATCAAAAGGCTAAAAGGTCTACCACCAGTTCACAAAACTCCTTCACTTCCCCATCGGAGCACCAGCCATCAGAACAAGTTTTATTTGACACGTGTTTATCGTCAAGCGTCGCCTCTTCAGAACAACCTTCATCAGACTCCTCGCTTATGGAACGTCCATTTCTGAAGATCAGATGCCGGGTCAACCGCTGGAAAAGAAGTTCGCGCTGTGGAGGGTAAGAACCGGTTGCACTGGGAAATATGCAAAAAACGAGAGACTTACAGGCTCTGATAATGTCCTCCATGTGTATATCCATTGCTCCATTCCTTAAAATGTATGAGCACCTTAATGACAACATTAAAGATCTGTCATCTGTAGTCGCCACGCTGACAAGCAATCTTCGGAGCATCGAAAAGGAGACTAGGGACTGTAAGGTAGATCTTCAGGAGATGCACAAGAAGGCGGACTGGACTTTTGCAGCCATGACTGATCATGCAAAAAATGCAAACGCTGATAGTAAACCTTTGGCTGAGGTAGCAAAAGAAGCCCTGAATCTCTATCAAAAGAACAAGGGGATCGGTGGCCTAACTACGGTTGCAAATTGTGTAAAGTGCCAATTTACGACTTCTTCAGATAAAGTCGGGTCTCCCCACAGAAACTTCTGGAATCTCTGGTCACACCCCTTTTGTCTTCTTTTTTGGAATCTTAAAAAAAATGATCCCGCCCAGGCTGGTTTTAGGCCAGGGAGATGTACGGAAAGTGTGCTTGTCTCTGTAAAAGACGACATGTCCAGATTAGTTGATGCGGGTGGAGTTGGGGCTCTTATTCTGTTGGATTTGTCTGCCACATTTGACACAGTTGACCACCCTATCCTCCTCTCACGCCTGGCACAGATCGGGATATCTGGCTCTGTCCATGCTTGGTTTACTTCCTTTCTCTCAGATCGTACACAGACCCTTGCTATGCCCCTTTTCTCTCTTCCTCCTGTCCCCTCACCTGCGGTGTCCCTCAGGGATCCTCACTCTCCCCGATTTTGTTTAATATCTATATTTGGGCTTTGGTCTGCCTCATTCGCTCCTACGGACTCAATTGCTACTCCTATGCTGATGACACTCAAATCCTGACCCGTCTGGATCAGGTCTCAGCATGCCTTCATGACTGCCTAAAGGCAGTCAGTGTTTGGATGGACCAGAACTGGCTTAAGCTTAATGAAGATAAAACGGAGGTAATGTTGGTGGGCTGCCTCCCCAATCTCTCACTGTGGACTTCCGCTTTCTGGCCCACCTCTCTAGGTCCTATACCTAGTCTAGTTAGCAAAGTGAAGAACCTGGGGGTTATTCTCTCTGCCTCCCTGTCTATGTCCAACCAGATACAGCTGTCTGCCAGTCCGCACACCATCGGGTCCTTAAGAGGGTCCTGCCCATGATCCCGGAAGCCATCCACCCTCCCGTAGTGGCTGCGCTAGTCCTTTCGCGGTTAGACTACTGCAACTCTTTGTATCTGTAGCAACCGATTGGCCTCATACAACAGCTTCAGCGTATGCAGAACCTGGCAGCCAGGTTAGCCACCGGTTCCCCCTACGGCGCCCACATCTCGCCAGTGCTCCGCCGCCTTAATTGGCAATCCATGGCCTAGGAGCTGAGTTTCTGCAGTCCAAGTTCTCTCAATACATCCCGGAACGGGACTTATTCTCCTCCACCACCAACCTACTTAGTGTTCCAAGGTTTAACCAGGAAAGGCTTGGCAGCAGAGCTTTCTCCATTGCTGCGGCCAAACTTTGGAACAACCTTCCACTTTCACTCAAAACCACTCCCAACCATCTGGGTTTCAGAAGAGCTCTGAAAACCTTTCTCTTCTAGTTCTCGGCTCTTTTCACTGGTTTTTCCTTAAGCAAGCAGTTTCCTCTCCAGCGCCATGATGCCCCTGGGCGACCGTGCGCTTTACAAGTTGAGTTAACATAACATAACAGACTAGAGACCGCACCCCGAACTAACCACTCTGGGTGTGCAACAGAGTTGCCTGGGGGTACAGTGGTGTCCCTGAAAAGTGTGGTCGATCCTCCGGTGCCGACAGTGACTGATACTGAGGATAAGACATTTTCTGACACAGTCATTCACGCCGAGCTTGGACTGCCCTTTGCAGATATAACGAAGAATGGATGCCCTGTCAGAGCAAAGGCTCAAAATGTCATAAGCGGGGAGTTAACTAAGATCAGCAGTGGGTTTGCAAAGGCTGTAACAGAGTCTCAAGATGTTACCAATTTAGCCTTACAAAATCCGCAAAGGCCCCTCAACCTCAACGGCGTGTACTCACCAAGAGCTGTCCACACAAAAGACATCACAAGCAACGATGGTCGCCCGGGCAATCCTACTGCCATATATGACATCTTTAAGGTCACAGTTGATGCACAAAAGGTGAGCAATCCTAAAGAACATGCAACAAGAGGCCCTGTAAAGGAATCTAAAAACCTACCAGCGAGGAAAGTGAGGAGAGGAAACAACAACTCTGGAAAATGTTTGCATAACATCAAAACTGTGAATGTAACTGTTAATGGTCCGATAACCAAAGATAAACCCCTCAAAAGAAAGCAGCCTTTAAAAGCCACCAATGAAGTGGCAATGGATTTGGAGGGGTCTTACACTTGCATCAGTGACGTCTCCGATGACCTGATGAATGTATCAACCTACGAGGACGAAGAGCAGAGCGACACTGTCGCAAGCTTAGCCTCCGCACAGGTGGTCCTCATGCCGCCACAATGCCTCTCATCCCATGACGTCCAGGCAGTGAATAACCTTTTGGTGGGTACTGTCAAGACACTACGAACATTGCAGCTGAATGCCTTAAAAGAGGGGTTAACAGGTGAAGACCACCTAAACCAAGAGGCAAGACTGACTCAAGCATTGCCCCTGCATCACCCAGTAAGAGATCAACAGGCAGTAAATAACTCGGATTTAGGTACCGCCACAACGCCTCTTACCATACCGGTGAATGCAACAAAAGAGGGGTTAAAAGAAGAAGTCAATCCAAACAAAGCAGCAAGGTTGTGTCAACTGTTCCAATCATCGACCCAGCTGCATCCAGTCAAAGCTGATCAGGGACTACAATTTTTTGACTCTAGCTGACAAATGAAAACTGTTGGTGGCGAAGGCGAGGGTACCCGGTGTAATGCCTGGGGCTAAAGCCGCAACAGTCAACTTGACCAAAAGCAATAAGCTGCTTGTGGATGTCGGGACAGCTCTCCCCGGACCGACTGTATCACTAAGCGAACACAGACAGAACATCAGCTGGACCGCAACCACAAATTTTCAGTTAAAGTCTAAACCAGATAGGCGGAAACATATGAACTTGAACCGCCAAAACTCTACGATGAAAGAGGGAAAACCGCAGAGCCATGGGCAGCAATGCCTGCATCGTCTCATCTTAGAACGTATCGAATCTTCGGACGACTTAATCTTAAATCGCCATAACGTACTTTGGCTGTGTCACCTGAGTCCAATTTTAAGAGCAATTGATTCTGAAGACCTTAGGATCGTAGAATTCTTCAATGAAAAGAAAAATGACACAGTGATTCTGCATCTTCAGTCAAAGCTGATGCATTGCTCGCCGCCGGTCCAGTGCTGATGTCACTGGGGTTCGATATAACAAGAGCTGATCAATTCCCTCCACTCAAATCTCCTAAAGGTGATTCCCACAGCAGAACAGACCCTGCAACGAGTCGAGTTTGGGCCCAGCAACCTGAATTAAGATCACCTGCTGTAGTGACTCAGGCTCCGGGAACGGCAACGTCCCCCTCTATGGACTACGTAGAGTTACCACACATGGGGTAACTTATAAGGATTAGAGTTAATGGAGCCCAGAGCCTGCCCGCTATGAAAGACGACGACAAGATGGAAATCAATGTGCCTCACAAGGTGAACGACTGGTCCTGGCTTGCGGCTACCTTAAACAAGGTATCGAACAACTAACGCAAGGTGCCGGAGGACAGAGGCATTTGCTTAATGGGCTGTTGGAACACTAGAGGCTTTACTCACCTGTTTAAAACTCCATGGGCAACCAATCTCGACCTCTTGTGTTTACAAGAAACATGGCTAAGAGAAAGACCTCTTTTAGAAGGATTTGAAATTGCAATCAAACCTGCGATTAGACAACCAAAGGGTAGACCCTTGGCAGGTTTGTGGACGGCAGTGAGAAAAGCCTCCGGCTTCAGGATCATAGAATCACGGAATCTATCACCTTTTATTCAGGTATCAACAATTGGTGTCACACAGACAGAGAACACCATGGGCGCTCGTCTATACATTACTAATGTAAACTGGAACCATCGGTCGAAAGATGCAACACTATTTCTAGACCAAGTGACAGCTGCGATCGACAAGCTACTTGAAAAGGAACACCTGTTAGATCTGATCATATGCGGCAACTTAAATATCACATGTACCCAAAATATAGCTGTAAGAAAGCCACTTGGAACAAAAAGCGTCCCAATGGTGCCTAGAAATGGATCATCGCGGACTGCCATGTTAAATGGCAACACCTTGGGCGATATTCCAGTCCAGCCTACATGGAGAAGGCTGGACCAAACTTCAGTCCTTGATTATATATTTGTCTCTGAAAACATCCATAAGAGAGTGTTGCAACTGGACGTCCTTAAAACGACCTATAACGATCATGACATGGTGCAATTTACAATCAATAATCAGATTGCATGCACTCAAGAGATGGCTACATTCGGTGTGCACAGGTTCCAGCAGGATCCGGCCAAACCTTCTCGACACTGAAATAGCAGTCATAACATCTAACTTTATGGAAAATACAGAGGGCCTGGAATGCCAACACTTCCTGTCCCAATTTGAAGAACGTAAACATACTTTGAAACACTTCGAACTACGTCCAAAACATAAATTCGACGTTACCATCCTTCAACGGAAAAGACTGATGAGACAATAAATAAGGAAGCTAAAAAGGCCCAGTAACGAAATCACGAGAAAGAACATAAGGGTGACTAAGCAAAACTAAAAGAACTTGCTCAAATCACATGCGGCCATCATGCTGCAAAATGATTCTGAGAAAATGTTGTCAAAAATGGAAGGAAAAAACTCAGCTGAGTACTGGAAGCTGATAAACAGCAGCCTGGCACCTCAATATGCTTTGCAGGCCAACGCAGTCACTGAAAAAGTCTGAGTAGAGTTTTACTCAGCCCTATTTTGTAAGGATACATCAACTGAAGCCTGTGAATAATTGACCATAGAAAAATCAGACCTGGTGTTCGAGAGAGAAGACATCTTACTCGTAATTAAAAATGTGCGAAAATCTAGAGCTCCAGGCCCCTATGGTCTAACAAATCGTACGATCAAACGCAACCCGGGACTATGGGCAGATTGTTGTGTCACCTTATTCAATTGAATTGTCAAGAATCGCTCTACCCCCAAGTCTTGGATGAGCGCTGTGGTGGTCCCAATTTTTAAAAAGGGGGACCAAACCAACCCAAAAAACTATAGACCCATAGCGCTCCTTGATGTTTTGGGGGAGATTTACACCACACTCCTTCAACAAAAACTCCTGAGGTGGGCCAAAGACAAGCGTCATGAAGACCCCAGACAAGCAGGGTTTGTAAGGGGGGTCGGTTGCGGCCTAAATCTGCTCTTACTGAATCTTTTAAAGATGGAAGCAATTAGATCAAACTCTAAGATCTACCTGGCACTGATAGACCTCTCTCAGGCGTTTGACAGTATAAACAGAGATTTGCTGTGGAATAAATTAGCCAAGTGGGACTGCCCTCCAAGTCTAGTGAGTGCAATCTGTGAATTTTACACGGAGACCTGCATTAAGATCCGACTTGATATGAAGGGCACATTGTCTACTAAAATTGACACACACAAGGGTGTAAAACGGGGCTGCCCCTTGGCAGCAACTATATTTAACCTGTTTATATCAGACGTAAATGAGGTATTCTGTGGTGTGAATACGTTCCCTCCTAAAATTCATGGTTGCCCCATTGACTATCTAGTATACGCTGTCGCCCTTGTTCTGATAGATCTGACCCCGGTAGGTCTTCAGTGTAAAATGAATCTCATAGACAACTATATAACAGCCAATGGGTTGCACATCAACAAACAAAAATGCAAAATCGTGATTCTGGAGAAATTATCAGGCTTACGCGGAAGAGGAAAGACGTTTACCTGGCACATTGCCAAGGAGAGAATCCAGACTGTAAAACAAACCACATATTTAGGCATGAGGATTAGTGCGAGCAGAAACGATGCACCTTGGGCAGCAGTAGCTAAAAGTAAGTGTCGCCAGCTGGCGTGCCAAGCCTCCCTGATTAACAACAAATTCGGAAAATTCTCGCTAAAACCTACCATCACGTTTTTTTGACAAAAAGTCGTTCCTATAGTAATTTATGGAGGGGAAAATGCATTTGGATGCTCGTGTGACCTATGGAATACACTATAAAACATTTTCTGGATTTGAGTGTTTCACCTATCGAAGGGTACCTCAACCATCTGTATACGGTTCGAATTGGGCCTTATTTCAATCTATGCAAGAGTTTCATGGAATTTATTAAGCTTGTATTGAAAAACGATGCTGAAGGTCCTGGTACCTCAAATTTGCATCTTGCATAAGCCTGATTCAGATAAAGAGCACACCATCCTCTCTAAATGGAACTGCCTTTGCCAAGATTTATTGAAAGAGTACAACATCACCCTTTCAATGCTAACAGAAAATTCTGAGATGGCTAAGAGAAAGATCTGCAGATTAGACTGGATCAATACCTGTGATTTAAGAGCAAAATCTAAAATGATGCATGAAGTGCCAGGTGAGGCAAAAGCTTACGACCAACGGCATACCTACTTAATGCGCTTGCCAAAGCAGCATGCTAGAGCCCTATATATGCGTTTTAGACTAAATGCATTTCCAACGAAAGAACGCTTAGATATTTGGCTGCAGCACGCAAAACTTAATCCCATGTGTCGTTTTTGCAACAATGCTAAAGAAACACTAAAACATCTGATCATGTCATGTCCGGAATATGAGCACCAAAGAGGTCTTATCTTTGGTCCAGTGATCAATATCCATCGAACAAGGAGCATCGAAGAGTGGTGGAAAGTACTCTTTGAAGGGTCTTATAGAGCAGTATTGTTTGCCCTGATAACCTACCTCCAAGTGCTAAAAACTTGGTTGGATGAACTGGAAATAAACTGAGTGACTAAATTAAAAACAGAGAGTCTGGCCAAGTAAGGTCATGATTCAGTGAGCATCATTAGATAATTTGGACTTGTTAAAACATAAGGGAGGGAGGGAGGGAAGGGAAATTGGTAACGTTGTTATTTGTTGTGTTGTCTTTGTTTTTTTAAAGGTTGAACAAACCAATAAAAAAAAAAAAAGAAAAGTGCTGAACACGTGAAAAAAACAACAATTGGTAGTGTGGGCAGCAGGTGGCAAGTGCGAGAATAAGGCGCAGACAACAGGTGTCTCATAAGTGCAGGAGGGGGACTTTAGGGATGCAGATACAGACCCAAGTACAGGGGTTGTCAAGAGGGAGTGCAGGTATGTGGCTGGGTGAGGATGGATCTGGGCCCGAAATCAGATGGTAGCCAGGTGCCCAATGCCGAAGCTGACAGGGATCAGCAGGGAGAGGATGAGCAAAGGCAGAAGCAAAGAGGAAAGGCTTGAGGTGCTTCGGGAACCGAAGATGGTTGTCCTCAAGCTTAATAGAGGTTGGGAGGCTGTTCCAGAGGGAGGCCCCCGCTGAAGAAAGAGATCTACACCTGACTCGATGCTTGGAGAAGCAGCTGACCATGAGAAAGTTGGAGGTGGAGAAGCAACGATCTTTAGTAGGAAGGTATTTACGAAGGGAGAGTTGAAGGTATTGAGGACGCCGGCTCAGAAGCCGTTCTGGACAATGCAAAAGGTCTTGTACTTAATCCTTCCAACCACTGGGAGCCAATGAAGAGATTTCAGTGCTGGAGAGATACTATCCCTGGGCTTCAGGCCAAGGAAGAGTCTCACAGTCCTGTTCTGGATGAGTTGAAGAGGGCAGAGAGTAGATGCAGGCAGATTTAGAAACAGGTTGTTGCAATAGTCCAACTTAGAGAGAACAAGTGCTCTAGAGACAGTGAGCTTCTGGTGGTCATCGGAGGTATGATTTCCCACCCTCAGTTTAGTTTCGAAATGCACTGGCGCTGCGGGCGTGGATACAAGTCCGGTATGTGACAAGAGATGTAACTCTTGATTAGGAAGGAGAACAAAGAAAACACTGATGCAGCAGGCCTCAGGACACTGGAAGGAATGCAGGAAACTGCCTTCAGAGACCGTCACTATCAAACAGTGATGCCGGGGAGCCCAACTCTAGCGGTTTGATGCAGCCTCCTATTTCACAGCTCAGAAGTGATGGGATGACAATGTTCGACAGAAGGGTGCTTTGTTGGATACGCTGGGATCCAAAAGTCTCGGGTTAAAACTCAAAACAACAATGCTCCTGCACAGCAACTAAGGATTGAACTGGATAGCCCCCTGGATGGTGCAGGGACACTTCCGAACAGACTCACTTGCAGAGTTACCAGGAGATGTGGAGTGTGAATGGTCCCACCACTCCAGGGTTAGAAGCACCTTCACAGGTCTTCTGAAATCAGGCGCAAAGCAGGGCTCAACCGGGTCAGCAGCGGGATTCGGGTGCCAGCCCTCTTTAAGTGCATCTCAGGATCATCCTTTGTTCTGCTCGGTTCCTCATGACACTTGGTTCCTACTTCAGATCAGTTCTGATCTGTTGCTGATCTGATATGATATAATAGGTTATTTATAACGTGCTTAATACCCAGAGGTTACTATGCGCGGACCCGGGGGAATCGAACCCGTGTTGCTCCATGTCGTCTTGCTTCCCAGGCAAGCATGTTGCCCCTGAGCTGTCCTCCCGAGTATGCTGGAATGAATGCAGGACCCCTCCTCTTATCCACAGTCAGGTGAGTGCTTGCACCCAGCCCACCAATGGCAAGATCTGCTCCTTGCATGCACACCAGCAGTGGTCCAGTCAGGGACAAATGGGGTTTTCATGCTCTCATGCGCACCGGACACCCTGGCCCAGTAGTGTGGATTAGGACCAGACAGTACCAGCCCACTGTTCTAGGTACCAACACACATGACCTGCAGGGACTCACAAAATAAGTGGCTTTTGTGGCCAACTCCATGCCCAAATAAGGAAATCTTTGCCCTGGAAGGCAGGTGGAAGGCCAAGGAACAACATGGCCAAAGGAACAGACAAAAGACTTTCTGGAGTGGCGATGTTAAACAGTAGCCACAGCAATTAGCTAAACACAGTAAACGCTATAAGGCTCTTTCAAAAGTTACACATATATAAGATGAAGCTACGTATGCCACCAGTCTGGCACATTGTACAATCACCAAATATTCCTTAGAGGGTGTCTAGGCCATAAAACTGAATGACCTGTAAGGTACTTTGCGCAATGATAAAAAAACAAGTGGCAACAAAGTCGAAAGACTAAAAGAAACAACATTTCTCAGTACTGACAGCCTAAAGGATGTGTCAGTTTCCCCATAACAATGAGCTAAAGCCCAGTGGAGTGTAGCTGAAGGCTGCGCTCCACTTTATAAAGTCAGGTTAGGATACAGAAACAAATGCAACATGTTTGGGGGTCCATGGACTATGAAGGAAAAGTTGCTTCAAGAAAAATCTTTTCTAACAATTGCCATCATTCACAAAACTCCCTATCTGTCTCTCACTCTGATGAACATTGACCTCAAATCTCTCCTAGTAAAATTCCTGCTCTCTTACTCTAGCTCTCACATGTTCTTGCTCACCTATCGGCCACTGGGATACAATAAAAGCTTTACAGAATCCCTATGGAACTCTATAGCAGCCCTCATGGTCGCCCACCTCACAGAAATAGGGGATTTCAACATCTGGTTCGACATGCCACATAACCCAATGACCCGACAAATACTGGACAACCGGGAACCCTTGCATCTAGTACAGACAGTCTCTGGGCCAACCCACTCTGTTGGTCACACCCTAGATGCCATCTTCAGTTCACCAGACCTCCTCACCACACTACCAGCATGACCGCTTGTCTGGTCTGACCACTCTGAGATCCTCTTCTCCCTTTCCTCTGAGCTCCCACCCGCCCCTCTGGCAGCTCCCAGCCCACTAACCCTCTCCCACCTCCGGAAGGCATTCAAAGTGACTCCAGACCTGACAGACACCCTACTAACCTCCTTGACCTCCACCCTCTTTCTTTCGGTCTGATCACCATCTCTAAATTCTATCACTGGCTTTCTAAAGCACCCACTTTCCTCTCCCCCTACAGATTGTTCTCTAACAGACAAGGCACCTTACCCAAGCCCTAAAGAAATTGAAAACCTTAAAATATATCCTGGAGCGTAGATGGTGCGCAGACCCATAACTATTCAGCAGAATGACATTTACCTCCCAGCTCAAGGTGTATCGCACTGAAATACACAAAGCCAAAAATCCAACTAAATCTCTACAGCCCTGTACCCATCAAGGGAACTCTTCAGGTTCATCTATGAATTCAATAGCCCTGCCTGCACCACCAACACACCAAGCCACACCCAATCCCTCTGTGACTTCCTCTCAGACCACTATTACAACATAACCCAAGAGAGACACAATTTAATCCTCTCTAAGATCTCATAAATCTCTCCCCTCCCCTATCTCTCCCACACCATTAGAACTGCCCTCCATCCTCCCATTTTTCTCTACCTTTTCACCACTGCCCCCCCTGAATTCCTTAAGCTCTTATCACTCAGGCGGTCCGCAGGATCCACTGGGGATGTGTGCCCCCCTCACTATTAAAATACATCTTTATAGTCACCTTTGACAGCAAACCTGCAAACCTGCAAGATCCATCATCAGCTCATCACTCACTACAGGTTACTTCCAAGCAGATTTGAAGGCCTCCTACATCAAGCCCCTCCTCAAAAAGACCTCCCTCAACCTATTATCCAGACCAACTGCAGGTCCATTTCAAACAACCATTATATAGCTAAAGTAGGTGATGAGCAGCATACTCTCAACTATGTCTCTTACCAGAATCTAACAAAATCCACGACTCGACCCTGTCTGGTTTCAGACCTTTACAGGCACTCCTGCCTAGTCTCCATCTGGGTAAATCTTCAAAGACACTCAGACTCATAAAGTTGTGCCACCCTAATCCTACTCAACCTTTCAGCAGCGTTTGACACCATCAACCACTCCATCCTCACCAAGAGACTTCACACCCTTGGCATAAGGGATTCTGCTTTGAGTTGGATATGCTCCTTCCTCTCCAACAGATCCAAAATAGCACACATGCCTCTATTCTCCTCTGATCCCAGTCCAGTCACCCACAGAGTTCCGCAGGGGGCCACCATGTCATTGCTCCTCTTTAACCTCTACCTGAACCCGCTTCCCACACTGATTTGGTTCCATGGCCTTTCATGCTACAATTACACAGACAACATCCACATCATCTTCAAAATTCCAAACAGCTCAGCATCTACCTTGCCCAATCTCGCAACCTGCCTCTCAGCGATCGTATGCTGGATGACGGCCAGCCACCTCCTACCAAATCCAGGAAAATTGAGATCCATCTATGTGGGAAGTCTGCCCTCTTCCCGCAAACCTACACCCTGGCCACTCTTCCTAGGACTCGTCCACCTCTCCAACACAGTAAAAAAATCTCTGATGCATTATGGACAGAGACCTGCCCATAGCACATCATATCAAATCTGCAGTAAAATTCTGTGCCTTACACATACTACCTGAACATCCCACACATAGTCTCTGTGATTGTTTTGCTACCATCATTCATGTCCAAACTATGCTTACACCCTATTCCTGGGACCCCCACATCACAAGTCCAATGAGTACAACAGTCTACCATGAGGCTCCTCCTAGTCCTATGCCCCAAAGAACACATCTTCCCCACGCTTCGTGTCCTTCATTGGCTTCCGATTTGACGGCAATCCTCCTTCAAGATGATGCGCATCACCCATTGAGCCTTTTACAACAAAGGAACGGAATCTGCAGTCAAATTAATGTACACGCTACAGCCCTAAGAGAAACCTCAGATCAATCTCAGCACTTCTTCTCATCATTCCAGTGAAGAAATCAACCCGTACGGGGGGTATCCTCCTTCTCAGTCTAAGTATTCACCATCTGGAACTCCCTCCCAATAACCATCCGCCATGTAGAGGACCACCTTTCCTTCAGGAAGGCACTCAAAACCTGAATCTTTCCCTCTGCTTCCGTGCATACTTAGCCTTGTTCTCACACACAATTCGAGAGCATACTGCTGCCCACTTTCCCACACCAGAAAATCAGGGTGCACAAGAGGAGTCAGGTGGGTCATAGCACTCCTGCCCACACTTATATGGTGCAGAACCCTTGTGCACTGCTTCCCACAGAAGACAGCTGATTCCTTTGAAAATAATTCTGTCCTGCTATTCACATACCTGCATACATTTGAGATACATGATATTTGTCTATAACTTGCCCTAAACATACATCACCCTAAACCCGATTGGTATGACCCATAGATTTGTAGGAAGAAAAAGTCTGACTCTTCCTTTTCTGCCACTTTTATTATACCACGTGAACTTAGCTATGTATCTTCAGGCTTCGTATGTGCCTTTCGTTCATAATGCCCATTTACCTCTAGATGCAAGAAAAAGAACAGGCTCTAGACACAATAATGGCCACTACACACTTTCACAGTTAGGCACTTTATATATATATACAAACATTAAAAAATAACAGACAGGATAATGAACTAGGTAACTTGTTAGACATGAGCACATTTGTAACAAACATTGTGCGTTAGTCACATCTGCAAAAACACACCCTACTTGAGCATGGCATTTCAAACAAATGCGTTTTACTCACTAACCTCTGAGCCCCTAACCAGCATGTATTTGTAATAAAAGCAATGCAATAGGAATATGGTTTCAGCTTTTGATTATGATCCTTCCCTTGCTTATCTTTGGATGCTTTCTTAGATTATGCCCCTTCTGCACTAAAGGGACAAACTCCCCTTCAAAGTTTTGGATCCGGCTACTCCATTAAACTTTCGGTACCCAAAGATTAAGGCAGTTATGCCCTTCGTGTCCAGTCTGAAACCTTGCCAATCAGCCGATAGAATGGGTTGATTTATTTTTACTCACCACTCAAAAAATGTCACGTCTCTGTCTTTCAGAAAGCGTCCTCGCCCCTGGCTTGCATCTTCCCTTCCTGCAGTTAGTTATGACTCCAGAACACTGCATCAGAGTCCAACCTGAGCCTTCAACTAACTCCCTCTGCAGAAACCACTCCCACCTACAACGATTGGCAGCCCTGTAAGCAATCTTTGTCCAAGCACCAGCCACGCAGCACAGCCCTCTCTCCCCATGAAGTCTGACCTCCTCCTTTTCACTCCCTCTATTTGATAGCCCCCTATGACACCTCCTCCTCCATATACTTTTTGTACATATTCTTTAACATTTCCTAGACTTTTGCCTGATGTCACCTCTGGCCACATCACGTGCCAGAGCCTCCCAGCACCCATCTTGCTCCCCTTGAAAACTTTGAACAGCGTTCTGCTTAGCAGAATTTCCTACCAATTTTGCATTTCTCACTTTATCCTTCCTTCATTCCTTCCAGCCTAGAAACGAACAAAGAATGTTCCATTTTCAAGGCCCATCGCGCTGTTACATTGCTCTGCACATCGCAAATCCTTTGTTCACGTTCAGCTTTCATTTTTCTTTATTTTCTGAATCTGCCAATGTTTGTGTTCAAGTGCCTGCTGCTATGCCAGCACTTCTGTGGCCTGTGGCATTACTAATCGAACCCACTCTGCATTCCCCAATGTTAAGTGTTAATATCAAATGTTAAACAAAACACTGAAAATACTGCACACATTCTTTAGCTCCTAAATATTAGAACACAATACAGATTCCTAGCAGTTCGCATAGCTTCATTCTTTTACTCTTTGACACAGCACCTGTGCTGATGCCTTTGAAATATGGGCTGCTGTTAGGGACCTAGCCATTCTCTGCCTACCTTCAATCTGGCTATATAGAGCATGCATGCACTTTTCTGTTTAATAAGTTGTCATTTGAATTATAACAATAAGACAATTTAATAATCATGCAGAAATCCACGAGGATATAGAGATACAAAGGAAAAACCCATCAAGTATAGTTCATGCCAACACTGAGAAACTTATGGGAAAGAAGTAGTAACATGGATGCATTAGCAACAATAAATAATGATTAAGCAAAAAAAAAAAAAACAGGTGCATGACCAGTGAAATCTGCAAAGTGAGTACAGAAGATGATGTGCCGAGACGAACGGGGGGACACAGACAGGATACAAACAAGAAAACAGAAGGACTGAGAGGGGGAGGAGTGGGAATACAGAAAACAATACATTATTTAGAGCCATTTTGACATAATAAAAAATAGCATCAGATGAAACATACATGTGGAGTATACAAACATAGGTTCATGTGCCATGTCAAGGGGCATTGAAACAGCGAATAAAAAAATACCATTTTGAGTTATATTTGGGAATAGAGTCTTGATAGTTAGCCATGCATAATTCCAATCTTTGTATGTGGCAGATGTTGTTCCACCAACCTCTGATAGATAGGGAGTGTGAGTTCTTCCAATTAGCAGTGATGATTTTTAAACAATGATAATAAATAAATCATATAGTTTGGCTGAGGCATGGAAATCACAGGATATTACAGCCAAACTACCTAAAACGGTATTCAAAAAGTATAGCAGGACATCAACCATAAATATACATTTAAGGTGTTTCCATACATCTTGCTAAATAGTAAAAACAAAATGACAATTAAGCACATGTGTGCATATGAGGCAGGGGTGTAACCACATGACCAACATTTGTCATCATTAACATTTTTAGATTTAGATAGCTTCACAGGAGTAATAAACGCTCTATGAATGAAGAAGAGGAAATGCTGCGTTATATTGGCTGATACTGAGACGCATTTGGTTTTAGAGAATATTAAAGACCATGTGAGATTGTCAAGAGCACGACCAAAATCAATTTCCCATAACAAACAAACAGGCTGAATAACAGACTTTGAGGTGAGAGCTTCATAAAATTTAGGAACTTTGAAATCGGAGACCATGGTAAGCTGCAGTAGCCTAAAGACATCAGGTGAAAGAATGTTATTTCAGAAATGGTGGAGTGCATCGAGACATGAGTTGAACAATTTATTACAAAAAAGTAAAATCTGCATTGGGAATGGAAGATAGATGTCTCAGTTGCTGGAAGGGAAGAATGGAAGGGCCGTTAATAATTTGTTGGATGAATCTGATGCCTTTTTTTAACCAGGATCTCCGACTGAAGGTTCTATTGTTGATAACAATGTTTTTATTGTGCCAAAGCAAAGGGGGGAGGCTTTTATTATGAGTTTTAGTATGAGCAAAACGAAAGATCTTCAGGGCAGAGATAAAGGCTTTAATGAGATATATTAGGGCCATAGATGCATAGTTAAATAGGTAGATGAGGTCAGCTAATTTGTATGGGTAAACCAGATGTTTCTCTAAAGTGAACCAAGGAGGAGTGTCTAAAGTAAGGGAGGGGGCAAACCAGCAACAGGATTGTTTAAGAAGGAATGCAGAGTGATATCATTTGAAGTACAGAAACCTAACCCCTCCCATTTCATATGGAGTCTTTAACTTAGCAACTGCAACTGTTTTGCATTTTCTATAGCCCCAGAGGAAATTAAGTAGGATAGAATAGATGGACTTAAAAAGAAAAAGAGGTAGTGGAACTGAAAGGAGCTGCAGGTAATATAGGATAATATGGGAGAGCATCATTTTGATTGTGTCAAGCCAGCCCCACCATGAAAGATAAAGGGGGACCACTTGGATGTTAAGTCTTTAAGTTTGTCCAGCATTATTTGCGTGTTGAGTTTAATAGTGTCATGAATTGTGGGGGCAAAACAAATACCAAGATATTTGATAGAATCGTTACACCATTTGAAACCAAAGACATCTACATAGTGTTTGAGACAAAGGGAGTTGAGGGGTAGGATTTCGGACTTGTCTTTGTTGAGTTTGTAACCAGAAACTAGGCTGAATTGGTGGAGTGTGTTGTGCAAATGAGGAAGGTAGAGTTTGGGGTTTCTGATGAAGATGAGGACGTCGTCAGCATATGCTGCAGTTTTGATATGTGATGCACCTCCTGGAATTCCTGGTATATTTCTATTGGATCTGATGAGCTCTAACAGAGGTTCTAAAGAGAGGATATATAAGATAGGGGAGGGAGGGCAACCCTGGTGGTACCTCCAAGTAAAGGAAAAAAGGATGAGATTGACCATTGATTTGGGGCAAGAGTAGAGAAAGTTGACAAGGGAAATTCATTTTTCACCAAAACCGTGCCATTGGAGAGATTGAAACATAAAGTCCCAATTGACACGGTCAAAAGCTTTTTCTGCATCAAGTGCAATACCTGCATAACCCTGTCTATCTTTCTTGTCCTTAGAAACAATGTAAAGAGCATTAAGCAACAATCTCACATTAGAGGAGATGTTGCGTCCTTTCACATATCAAAATTGGTCAGATTTAATAAAAGCAGGGAGGGAAGACCCGATTCTGTTGGCAAGAATTTTAGCGTAGATCTTACTCTCTACGTTAATGAGAGATATGGGGCGATAATTACATGGTAGTGTAGCGTCTTTGTCAAATTTAGAGAATAATATAAGCAGAGCTTCAAAGAAGAAGCCAGAAGAGGATTTACAAGAGATACAGCAGGAAAATAAAGATTTGAGTTTGGGAGTAAGGAAATGAGAAAGAGTATTATAAAATATGCATAGAGGCCCTTTGGACCAGGGGCTTCTCCCCTGCCTAAACCCTTAATGGCGTGTGTAATCTCAAAAGTGTAATATCGTTATCTAGATGAGAGAGGTCAGTTTGAGGATAGGACGATGAATTTTATTGAGAAATGATTTAATGTTCTCCGAAGGGACAGAGGTGTCAGAGGTATATACATTTTCATAAAACTTTTTGAAACAATCCAAGATGCCTTTTGGATAATTATATAAAGTGCCAGATGCATCTTTAGTGTGTGAAATATATGACCTTTCCTTCTTAGTCTGTAGATATGAGGCAAGTGTCTTGCCAGCCTTGTTGGATGTTTGGTATGTCTTGATTTTATATTTCACAATGGTTCAAGCAGCCAAGTCAGTAAGCTCTTTGTGAATTTGGAAATGTAAGGCCATGACCAGATGGATATTCATTGTATTGGAGTTTTGGCAATAACGTTGCTCAGCAGATGTCAACTGAGAATATAGATCGTCAAGATGCTTTTTACGTCATTTCTTTTCCTCCCCAAATAAGCCATACTATGACCTCTAAGTGCAGCCTTAAACGCAACCTATTTATTTACTATGGAGGTATCATTATCGTGGTTTTCAGCATAAAATTGTTGTAGGAAAGATTGAACAGATATAATAAACTGTTGGTATTGTAGTAAGTAATTATTGGTTTACCATCTGGAAGAAGGTTTACTAATGTCTTCAAAAAAGAAGGAGGTGCTAACAGGGTAGTGGTCGGAGATAATAATGTTAAAGATTGTAGAATAAACAATGGTATCTGTAAGTGTTTTGGAGAAGAAGATGTAGTCTAGGGGAGAGAGTGTGTTATGAGGAGATGAGTGAAATGTATAATCCACTTGTATAGGATGGCAGAGCCTCCAGGAGTCAATTAGACCAGTTTCAGCCAGGCAACCTAGAAAGGACTTGTGAGATTTGGTGGTTTTAAATGCACAGCTGGATTTCTGACCCAGAAATGGGTGAAGGACCTGATTGAAATCCACGCACACAATAAGATTAGTAAAGATATTTTTTAGAATCATTTCTTTGACAGATGTCCAAAACTCACGGTCGGGTAGGGTGGGCACGTAAAAGTTCAGAATAGATAGATGCATGAGTCAATCAGGAGCTTGACCCATACCCAACGCACCTCAGTATCAACATCTTGATCCACAATTTTAAATGTTAGTTTTTTTGCTGAGTAGTATGGCTACTTCATTCTTCTTGGCTATTGCCGGGCCTGTGATAACTTCTTTGACCCACAAGGACTTGAGCCTCATGGCCTCTTGGCTAGATAGGTGGGTCTCCTGTATGCATGCTACAGGCAGTTTGAGTTTATTGAGATGAGATAGAATCTTACATCTTTTAATGGGATTGTTACAGCCCTTAATATTCCAAGTAATGCAATTAAATAGCATTTGCTCTATTGATTAGTGTTAAAGACATAATATAGATCCATAGTGAGCAGCAAACATAGATATACCTAGAAGGGAGATGTCTCATAAAGGATACAGGTTTCAGTAATGTCAAAGAACAATTATAATCCCAAGGGTGAGGACACAAAAGGAAAGCACATGAGGAATCAGGGAAAGTGGAGGGAGGTCTGATCAGGAGCTGTTCAAACTGGGGTGGCGAACATATAAAAAACCTAATTATTAGAAAAAACAAGGATCTTGGCATAATAGGAACAGAGATCAGACCGGAAAGTGGGAAAAAGAGGGGAAAAAAAGGAAGAAAAATGTAGCAGAGGAAGGTGACACCTGCAGGGCTGTTGAAAGGAAAACGACAGCTCTCAGCGGGAGAGGGACGTCAACACAGCGCCTGTCCCACCAAAGTTATGATAAGAGGATAATTATGGGATTAAGTGAAGTTCTGCAGACAAGCAAGATAGAGAAGACATCTCAAGTTCCAGACCAGGTTGAAGGATTCACAGGAGAGGAAGACTCCATAGATTCAGTCTTGACGGTACGTATAAAAGCATTTAAATCTGTCGGGTCATCAAACATGACCGAGCGACCATCGTGTGTAACCTTGAAGGAGCATGGGTGATACAAACCATACCGGATGTTAAGCTGCTTCAGCCCAGGGTGAAGGGATACAAATTATTTTCTGCGTAGAGCCGTGCTTCTTGCGACATCCTGTGAGATATATACCTTGCTTCCATGCCAAGTAAGAGATTTTTTTTCTTTGGATGTAGACAAGATGAGTTGGAACTGAGTATATTTGAGTAAGTGATATATGAGTCTTCTAGGAGGTGGGTGTGACAATCCAGAAGTTTTTGGTTGACCAAAGCAGTGAGCCCGTTGTTTGTTAAATGGGGCATCCATGGGTAAATGAAGAATGGCAGGTAGTAATTTTGCAAAAAACCAATGGAGTCTGTTCCTTCACAACCTTCTGGCAGGCCAGATATTCAAAGATTATTATGTCTGCTCCTATTTTCTAAGTCCTCATTGTGCTTCTGGAGGTCTTTGATAGATTTTTCCAGCTGTACCACTCTGGGGGATACATCCTCCATAAGACCTACCCGTCTCTCCACTTCCTCCATCCGATCTTCAAAGCCCTTCCATCTGTCATCTAATTGTTGAAGTTTTTGATTCGTAGTCTCAATGAAGGGCTATAGTGCTCTAATTTCTAGCAGGATTGCTTCTATGGCTCGATCAGATATGCTGAGTGGTGGAGGTGAGTCGCTTTTAGGCCTTTTCAAATTAGTGGAGAGAGGTTAGAATCTTTATTGGCTGGTGTGGCTTTTTGATTGTGTTTGGTTGTTGCCATTGTTGCCATATGTGTCAAACAGATCCAATACCTGCAGACCTGGGGAATCTGTAGAGCTGGATCCAGACAGAAGGTACAGAGAGGAGTTTTAGTTGTAATTATCGTGTTAGATGGTGGTAGGTGTAACAACAAGAGGGACAATCCACACTAGGTAGTGCTAAATATGTGAGAAACACAGTGGGCCTCATTAGCAGGCTGGCTGCAGCAGAATGAACTCTGCCGGTAAGGTACCGCACTGTTCATTCCGAGCTGGTGGCGGAATGCACATCTGGTCCAGACCAGACGTGCATACCGCCACCCGCAAGCAAACCAGGATGCTAACAATGGACCCATCATTAACGGGTCCATTGTTAGTATCCTCCCCATTCCCATTGAGCCATATGGGGGCTCAAATAGGAATGGGGATGTACCGGGTCCGGGTCACGAGAATGGGAATTACCGAGCCTGCTAAAGTCGGCATGGCCCGGTAATTCCCTATTTTTAGGACCCAGACCCGGTACCCAGTCTGGGGGGAACCATGCCAGTAAGAACAGCATGGCTACCTCTAATTTGAAAATCCGAGTGTGAGCTATCGCTGCTCCAATTTCTCTTATTATTTATATAATTTCTTTTAATTGTTTTTTTTTTCTTTTATCTTTCTTGAAAACTTTCAATCAATCAGGTCAGAAATTAAAGTGCTTTACCTGCCACTCGATGCGCTATATTGTGAAATAGAGACCCGCCCAAGCAGATGGTTAGAAAAATGAACAAATCATGTTGTGGTGAAAAAACTGCCATAGGAGCGCCAAATTTCTGCAATGATAGATGCTTGTGATAAGAGGTCGAAGAAGGAACAGCAATTAAAACAACTAGTCACACTATTGCCATAAACTGTATGATATGATGCTGGGTGCCAGATAGTAGTACCACAAGACTGAAGAGAACATTCTGATATGTCACAGGGAAAATGGTCGAATTAATCTGGAGTTTGCACTACAGCAAACTGGAACGCTCCCCTTATTTGATATATAATGGAGCTACATAGCACTCTGTAGCGCCGGTTAATTACACAGATTTCACTTCACACATTAACAATGAGATAGAGCTGTGATTATCATGTAAAATTAAGTTAACAAATGTGTGCATGGGCCATGTACACGTAGTACGGGATATGGACACTTAGAGGCATGGTCCAAGACAAGAGGCTGAGGAGGCCGAAGCCGGGACGTCACGGAGGGAGGGATGCCGAGAGTTACCTCACGTTGTGTTGCCACTGCGAGGCACTGCAGGCATATGGAAGGTGCTATACCGTGCGGCAACCTCAAGCAAAAACAAACAAGGTCGGAATCTCAGCACCAGTCAGGCAAACATTTACACAGAGCTTCAGTAGGAAAAAGGTGAGAAAAAAGTTGAGAAGAAACACACAAAATGCCTTATTTATGTGAAGGTGGGTAACTCCTTCATTACTTTCAAGACAGACTACTGTCTTCTAAAGTGCATTCACCCTCACAGCGCTTCAAGGACATACCAATGGCAGCAGGCGCTATACATTTACCACCTAACATAACATAATATACCTGCACATAGGTATGCAACGCACATTACTTTCTACTTTGTTGTATATTACTTAACAAAAATGTAATACTGCTTGTGATGAAGGGCTAGGCATTCCGAAATGACATTGAGCTCAGTTTTTTTCAACTTTTGAATGAAGTCTGCAATTTAAAAAATAAAGATACAAATATTGTTGCTTCTATTTTTCAATGCATTGTGATTGTCTTCAGATATACTTGGTTGATTCCCTTAATGCTACATCATGTGGATTGTATTAATCTAAAGACATTATAATTCTTTGTTCAAATCTATGTAATGGCATTGGGCCTCATTACGAGTATGATGGTATTAACACTGCATTACCGTACCACAGTAAAACAGGTTTGATGGTGGGTGGAGGATTTTCCTCTAGTAAAATGCTGGAAAGAATTTTGCCACTTTACCACCAAATAATCATCATAATCAGCAGAATTACCCCCACTGGTAATTCCTCCAAAAATCCCATATAGTCCTATGGACCCAAAAAATGGGGACTAATGCTGCCTATCACCACTTGTAATCCCTTTGAAAATCCCAAGACCAAGTGGAGGTAACACTAAATCTGTTTGCCAGTACTCTGGTCGATTTACTACCGGAATACTGAGAAACTCGTAATATTGACTAATCATCCCTATTTCGGGAAATCATAATTTTTCTTCAAAATAAGTAGTGACTTGGTTAGTTTATGATTTTTATGACTCAATGTCACTCTAGTTGATTATATATGAAACTACAAGGAACTATGAAGTACAGAACCCAACAACTCTAAAAAACAAGAAATAAAATCAAAGAAGTGCGTGTGCTATCCACTCCTAAATTAGCTGAGGTGAAGAGTACTTCTCAGTTGGAATTAGAGACCCAAGATACACACTCTGTTGCTAAAGGTATTAACAGGCAACAAAGACCCTCTGTTCAGAGCAAGCAAACTGGACATTCTCCTGGCATGCAAAATACTGATCCCTTAAAACCGGAGACTTACCTTAGTCCTCAGTATTTAGGCACTAGGCCTTTCCTGGTCTACAAATGTCTAATTCCACTCAGAACCCAGGATCAGTTTCAAATCCAAAGCAGAATTTTTCTCGGGACAGAAACCAACCACCAACTCCTTAACAACTTCCTAACTCCTCCTCATGAGTCACAACATAATAGATACCAGTGCCAAGAAGAGTGGAGACTGACCAATACATACATTAACAGTTATAGGAATGACCAAAACTACTCTCCTAGAAGAGATAGTTAACCATCTGGGGAGGAACAGAGATATGACCAAAGACCACTCGGCAATTCAGAGGCTGGAGAAAGGATTTCATGAATTGAGTAACAAATTGGACTATTGACATTGAGCATTGGAGAAATCATGAGACCCCAACATAGAATTCCTGACCATAATGCTCATAGAAACCTTGCCCAAAATAAGTGGGCAGTTTAGCATGGACAATGACAAGAAGAAATTGTTAAAATTAAAAATGGGCTAGGAGAAAAGGAAATGGTGAATGTGTTAAAAAAAAGATATGCCACGCCCTAGAGAAAGCTTCTTTTACATCCTGTGAAAATACCCTTGAGTTTGCAGCAAAAAGTATTTTAAATTGTTTTAGCTGAATTAATTAACCTTTCGATAAATACATTATTCAATTCTCAATCAGAAACAATTACAATTCATGGTCTAGAAAAATGTATAAAATAGATGTACATTTATTATAACAGTATGAAGCCAGTTGAGATTAAATAGAGCTCAACAATTCATACACTCAACATTTTCAATGACTATAAACACTCCACCATTGCCAGGGAGACAGGCACACGATCCCGTGGAAAACACATTTCCCATAATTGGTCTTGGGATAAATGAATACAATCTTTAAATAAATGATGTAGGTACAACCTTCGCTGGACCAGCAGGTTTTCACAGTTCACCAGCAAGTGCTTCAAACTCTTTACATTGTTCATGTCTTTACAAAACCGGCAGATCCTCTCTTTCTGGGGAGTCCTCAACCTTGTACCCAAAACCTCCCTAGCAGGCCAAAGATTTAGGCAAAATCTCAAAAACAAGGTCCGGTGCTCGGCTGAGGGAAACCTAATCAGATAAGGTGCAGGTTGATTAAAAGATTTTAACTTAAAATTCCCCATTCTAAAAGACTCATACTCAATAGCTTACTCCCTCGTCAGTCTCCAATCATATTGCCGCAATTTAAGCTTGGCTGTATCAGGATTAGTCAGAAGAAGGTCTAGGGAGAAATCAGCTTCAGCCATAGTTGAGAGACATGTGTGTTTCCACACGCATAGAAGCATATCCTGACCTGAGCTGATTAGCGAGGAGATTGCAGCCAGTACCAAATTGTGTGAGCCTTCTGATAGCTTATATTGGGGGTCATTCCGAGGTTGGAGGTAGGGGATTACCGGCGCCTGTAAGGGCACCGATGGCGGTAATCCCTTACCTCCGTATTCCGAGTTCCCTTTGCGGGTCCCTCTTTACCTCCTGCTTTTAGCGGGAGTAAATTACGGGACCCGCAAAGTGACCTTGGAGTAAATTATGGCACCGTAATTTACGGTGCCGTAATTACCTCCTTCCCCATTCCCATTGAGCCCTATGGGGGCAGAAATGGGGATGGGGAAGGGCTATGGTGAATGGGGAATTACCGGTCCATCCAACCTTGGAATGGACCGGTAATTACTCCATTCACCATGCCGGTATTCCATGGAGTAAATAGCTCCATGGTTGCCAACCATGGAGCCATTTACTCCATGGTGTAGTCCTAACTCGGAATGAGGGCCATTTTCTTTAAAAAGGCCAAGATACGGTATTACCCAAATTGACCTTTTACAATTGACCTTTTGCACAATTGACCTAATTATAGTGGTCCTAATTGACCTTCTGCACAATTGACCTTTATATTATTTTAGTTATTTTATACATGTATTGGGTTGGTTTTGGATTATAAATAATATAAGGGGATTGGGTGGAGGGTTACGGGGGGCTTTGGATTGGGTGGGGTTTGCGGGGGGTTTCCCCCCGCATATATGTCCTAATTGACCTTCTAAATTAGGTCAATTCACCCGAGGTCAATTCTCCCGAGGTCAATTGTGAAAAGGTCAATTAGTATACAACCCAAGATATGCCATAAACAAATAATATTCAAAGATAGGAGACCCAATTCAAATCGTATTACTTGTATGGGAAAATTAGATGGCAGACTCAGTACCTTCTTCCAAAAAATGCCCGCCAAACTGTTCCAGGACAGCCACAGGTCCGATAGCTTACATTTGGTTCCATACATCAGCATTGGAATAATCTTTTGCTTATAAAATTTGAGGACTGGACTATAAGAGAATTTCACAAATTTTCTATGATTTATTAAGGCCCGGGAGGCAGCCGAGGTCGCCTTGTGTCACAAAACCTGTACATGTGGGTCATCATCTGTTTGGTTGTTCATGTTTATGCCCAAGTATCGATACTCGTTATCTCACTCCAAGGGAAAACCATTTAGGAGCCATGTAAAAGAGCCTGTCTTAGGTACCCCTTTGCCTATAAAAACAATAATCTTAGACGTCTGAATGTTAATAGTTAGATGGTTCTCAGCAGCATATTTTTCAATAGCAAGTAACACGTTTTGGAGGCCTCTTGGCGTCTTGTCAAGTATCACAAGCGTCTTGTCCAGTATCACAAGCTCATTCGCATACAAGAGACAAGGTAGGGTAGCACATCCCAACTTCGGTGGGAATGAGGAATCAGTAGAAAATACAAACCAATATCTGTAATAAAATAATTAAAAAGAGCCAGAGCCAAAATACACCCCTGTTTCAGACCCTGTGCTGTGATTATTACCGGAGAGCAAACCTTCAGTATTTAAGCAGACTTCCAAAGATGTACCAGTATACAGCTGGGTGATGAATGACAGAACATGGGAGGGACACAAGGCTGCCTTCATCTCCCTCCAGAGCAGCTCATGCGGGACTGACTCAAAGCCACTTTGAAGTCTATAAAGGCCATGTATATGGGCTGTACTGAACAGCTTGCTTGCTATTTAATACGGGACAACAACAGGATTGACAGATGTACCAAGCCCTTGGACAAAGCCAGACTGATATGGATCCACTGAGTTTTGTTGATTGATCCACTGGGTAAAGTCTCAAAGGAGCAGACATGCAAAAATCATCCCCAGAGCATCCAACAGGGCTATTGGGTGATAATTGCTTGGCAACTCCCGAAATCCTTTCTTAAAAATCAGGACAATAATAGACCTCTTCCATGAGCTAGGAATTAGATTGGCTTTTATCACCTGGACAAATATGTGAGAAAGTATTATCGCCCATTCTTCAGGATTTTCCTTCAACATGTATATAGTTAGGCCATCTGGCCCCGTACCCTAGAGGTTGATAATTTGGAATTTGATCAATAATATCATCTTGATCAAGAATCAAAGCAGAGTTAGGGTTAAAGTCTGAAATTGAGTCATTATCAGGATATGAGCTTGGAGACTCGTACAAACTATTTAAATAATGAACCCATAGACTTTCCGGAATAGGATTGATCTGAAGCGATAGATGAGTATACGGTATTACTTTATTAAGAAGATCCCAAATTTGGGCAGACTTTTTAGAGGCCAATTTTCGTAACATCAGCTCCCCATTATGCTGATACATTTTTGCGTGATGACCCTTTGTCCAATTCTTATAGCCCAACTTTAGTTTCTTAGCACGAATAGTACCAGCTATCGGATCTAATAGAAGTATACCCCTGATTTCCCTCTGGAGTTTCTTTTTTTGTTTCTTCACCACTAGTTCAAATACATGCTTATGTTTATAGAGTGGTCTATTAGTTACTCCACCATTTTGTTCATATATGCTTAGAGCTGCTAGGTAGTGACCAGATAGCGACCATATGACTCAGCCACGTCAGGGCTAAGCAGAAAGTGCTCATCAGCTATGATATTTCCCACTTGTGTAAGGTTATTAGGGGTCCATTTAAACCTATTCCTCCCACCCGAGAGCTTCAGATCAATTACATAGTGGCCAGGTCTAGTAAGTGAGCGGGGGAAATGTGAAAGCAAGGCCAACAAATTATGGTCACTGTTCTTTTGTGGGTGAATTTCAAAGTGCTTCATTGAGTCCAAGGAAGTGAGATAAATAAATGCATAATCAATGATCGAGGACTGCCTTTCTCTCCCCCAGGTATACCTCGATGGGATAGCACCGGGAAGTGCACCATTGAGCATGATAAAACCTTTGTCATCCATTAAAATAAGCCATCTTTGTGCAAGACACGAGATAGGAGACTGGGCAGTAGGAATACATTGAATGTTCAGATCACCACCTATAACAAATGAGTTTATCTCCCTATCAGCAATAACCAAATCCAGCATTTCAATTACCCCTTTAAAAAATAGATCATCCAGAATGGCCTTATGGTTCCAGTAGATATTCAATAGAGCAAATGTACCTGCAGGTGTTATCAACCTCGTAAACTGAACAACATGGTTTGTGGAAGCCCAGAGGGCCAAGGAGCAGTTAGAGCTCCTTTTACATGCAGTCACAAGACCCGCCATGGGTCTCCCTTTATTCTGTTTAGTTGCTGGTATTAACAACAGAGTGTAACTCTCCCAAACCGGGACTTCCCACATCCAGGGTTCTTGTAACATTACGAGATCCTGGCCAAGCAGAGGATTATCAGATTTGATCAGGAGGTGTCTGAACCCTGAGTATTGAAAACTGCCAATTTTGCAGTTAGACCCTGCTGATTCTGTGACTGTTAGTTTGGAGAGTGCCTAAGGCAATCCTTCTGCCACCGTCTTTGGGTCCCAGATTTCCCGTATGAACTAGGTTTAACTGAGGTAGCAAAATCAACCTGCCGGGTACACTCCAACCTCCTCTGAAAGCAGGAAACTGTCAAAGGCTGTTGTCTGTAAATTGGTTTTCCCCTGGATTGAGCATCATCAACTCTGTCTCAGAGATCCTCCAAACATTCTTCCAAACATTCTTCTCTCAGCAGAAAACCCTAGCGATACAAATGGGAGGAGGCTGCTAGCATAGCCATCGCCAGTAAGTAAGACTGGATTAATAGGCAGACCTTAACCAAGTTTAAATCAGATAAAAACTCCACTTGGTCAATATCTGATGACCTAATCTCTCTCAGTCCTGGGGTATCAAACAACAGATTCAAGACACTGGACCTGTTCAATAGAAATTCTTCAAACGGTTTCCCCATGCAATGTAAACTCAATGCATAGTGAGAGGAGGCTCAAAGCACAGGAGCAGCACTCCATTTCCTCCCAACCTGAGGTGGGGGCAGGAACAGAGGAGCCATCCCCGTCTTGCTCAGCCATCGGGCTACGAGGAGATATTCCCATACCGTTCCTCCTTCTCCCTGTATCCCTCCTAGCATTACTACCATCATAGCCTCTCGGGGCAGGACACTTTGGCAAGGGCAAAGCCCAGGGATTCCCAATAGGGTGGAGATGACATCTTCGTTGATCCAAGGTCAAAAAGTCCTCCCCAATCTGGGAAACTTGTGTAGAAAAAGACTTGTCAGAGACCTGCTCATAATCATTAGAAACAGTCTTGCATTCACCATTGGGGGGTACTCTATGGGAATGTTTAGGGGTAGAGATCTGGGTCCCACTTGGAGAGGCATTCATATGATCGATTGCCTGGAGAAGTTCATCAATAGGCTCCTCACCTCGAAAAGAGTCCTCCAAAATTGATACCTCGGAAACTGTTGAGAGGTGAGGTTTCTTTCTTTGGCTTTGCTTGGGTTTAATCGATTTATTCCCTGATATGACCACATCTTCTAGAGAGTTGGGGAGGGTTCTAATAAATGTGTGTGACCCGGCCACAGGGGAATGAGGCAGCTGTTGATTTTTAGTTCTTTTTTGCCAACTGAGCTTGTTTAGTTATTCTCTTTTTCTTATTTGAAAAATATTCAGAAAAGGGGCTCAGTTTCTTGGCCAACCAAAGCTTTAGCTGGTTCCACAGGATCTGCTGGGATGACCACAACCTGGTTCTGAGCTTCATTTTCCAAATTATCTGGGTGATCTTCCCCCAGACTTGACGTAATAACAACACTCACATCAGACAACACCTTATCATCCAAGGAGATGTCAACTGAATAATTGCCCATCTGACCCAACAGAGCAGGCTGCGAGACGGCTATCTACATTAGCTTTAGACCAACCAGAGTCAATATTCTTAGTTACCAGTGTTAACTCAGACAACATAGTAGAGTGTTCAGCTAATTTCTGGTCAATAGTTTCATACAGTTTGGGCAAGGCCATCAAGACCGTGTTCATAGTTGATAAAGCCACTTCCACCAGGTTACCCTGGGTGTGGCCACAGATCTTCGAGGTGTAGGATGAACAAAAGAGGGTGACAATGAATCTGGATATTCAAAGTACAAGTTTGGAGAGTGAGACAGGTTCAGAGCAGGTGAGATAGTTTCAGGTTGCTGCATTTCACACACCAAGACTTCTGACCCTAACGACATTGACCATCGCTCACACAAAACATCTGGTCCATCCCCTTTAGATGTCAGCCAGGTCCTAATCATCAAAGAAGTAGATAGGGCCAAGCCAGAGTCAGGCTTCTCTGGTAATGGAGCAAGCATACCTGAGGCCCCTATTTCACTGTGTACCATTACCGGGACCACCAAATGCAACTTTTGCATACAATCATTTTTCAACTGTACTGGACAAGGTTGCGGCACCCAGTGGCATCGGCAAAATCACCCCCACAAAAACTGCCATCAAGGTACAGTCCAAGATTTCTGAAAGGTCTATCAGAGGCGGATGATTTACCACAGCAGCATCTGAGGAAATAGAGGCAGGAGAAAGCACCTTTAAACCCTGCTGTGACCTTGAGTCAGCCATGAAGGGCCCTGATATCAGCAGAGATTTTATGTGCCGCCCTCTGAAGATGGAGACCCTGCTATGAGGTTTTTCCAGTGCTGCCCCCAGTAGCATCTGGGGGGCTGGTTGCTGCATAGAGGTCCCATCCACCAGATTACCTGGCATAATTGACTTCAGGGTGTATGTGTAAGGCATACCAGCCTAATCTTAGAGAGCAAAGCTACAAAGAGAAGGCTCTAGGCCCACAGGCACCAACTCTAAGTAAAACTGTGATCACCCAAACAGGAGCAAAAGTACAGGCTAATAGATATCCCGCTCCTAGATTTCAAGACACGCTAGCACCCTCTTTCAATTTGTGAACAGGCCGGAGCCGCCAGGTCAGAATAGTAAAATAGCAGCAAAGGGTCCATCAAAAGGTCACTCAAATGGGCAGATAAGGGGGTAGACCTAACCCCCTGCCCTGCTCAATCTTCCCCTGCAGGCAGTGAGAGTGTGAGGTTCCGGAGAAAAGGATAGAGAGAACAGAGCGTCTTACCAGCACATTCAGCTACCCAGGCTCCGGGGAAATCAGGACCAGCTGTTAAATACAGTCAGAAATCCAGCGTAGAGTGGCTATGAAATCTCCTCACTGCAAATATTGCCCTCACCAGAATGAGCGCACCTGCCACTCTCACACAAACCCAGCAAAACACTTTACTTCACTTTTGCTCCACTTCGCTGGAGAAATGAGGCTTTGAAGGCAGATGGAGCCGCTGGCCATGCTGGGAAACCAGTTAAAGGAGCAGAGTCCCAACACAGCAAACCACTTCACTCCACTTGGCAGCAACAATTGGAAAATGTCAGTAGTGGACACTCTTGATTCCTTGAGATAAAACCAGGTGAAAACAAAAAGTGAAGTTTAGTGAGAAGAAACATTTGACAATTACATTTGAGAAGGATGAGAACTCTGTGGAGATTTAACCTAGTGGTATCTTTTTCAACGAAGCACTGCCACGTCCAAAAGAGCAAAGAATCAGAATCAGGAGAAATATGACAACAAATTTAAAAAAGAACAATACAAATAACCAAAAGACACCCCCTAGATACGAGAGCCAGAGAAAGAACATAAAATAATTTAGGTTGAAATAACAAAAACAAGTGGCTGTTCCTTCATCTCCATCTGAAGGTTTTGCATTTCAAGCAGAAGTGATGACTTGGAAACCAAGGAAAAAGGGAAAGTCCCTTTTCTATTTGTTATCTCTAAATGCAATATCATCCCGACAGAGCTCTTGATCAACCCACATGGACTTGAACTGGAAGCGAATGCTGATGAGATCGCAGAGCAAGCGGAATTCATGAAACCCCAAAAAACTTCAAAATATACTCATAATTATTCACTAACTCACATTTCCTCTGCAATCTGCAGATGAAAGAGGATAGGCTTTCCATGACTACTCAGGTTTAGGGACAGTATGACTTATTGATTCTCATAGATACAGGGTTTGCTCTCCTGAGAAGTACTTGATACTCTAAAGCGAGAAAGAGGGGAAGATCACTTTTTTACCCTCAAGCCCCTCCTTAGGGAACTACAATATTTCAATGGAAGGAGATCCCAGTTGATGGTGTTTCCAAGCTAGAAATCAGAATACAGTGACATTGACTAACCCATCAGGTGATAGTCATAGCCCTCAGAGCACACCAGTTTGACTGGGAAACTATTTGCTTCTAGGGCTTTTGCCTTTAATAGATTGTGTGAAGCAGGTCTTCTGGACCAAAATTCACTGCCCACTCAAATTCAAAAGTAATGCACATTATATAAGTTTAAACAATACTTATCAATTGCGTGAAACATGCTGAATGAATCGAGATTCATTTCCAAAACACTCATGTCCCAGACATTGCTATCATAGTTGTGAAGGAACACGATGATAGTGAAAGGACTTCCACTGAACTGTTTTAAATCTTCCAGCAGGTAATGAGTGGTTCTCCACACTGGAGGCAAATTACATTTTATGCACAGCAGACCTCCAGTGAAGATCAAGGTCAACTGGCGGATAACTAAGGAGATACAATAGGTAGTTCAGTCACTTGCAAAATAAAAGGAGAATTCATATTCATCCCTAGTCAACTTTATGTAGCAAAGATCACATTCTCTCCAAAGTCTGTTCAACTCAAGAACAAAACTTCATTAGGTATTGATTGTTCGGTAATTTTATAAAGACACAAACATTCCCACATTTAATTGAATAGATGAACAGGATTCTGGTCTGTATGCAATGGAATCTAAACCCTCAATTACAAGCAGGTTTATGTTGCAGGTTACAGTAGGGACCAAATCAATAAATCATATTTGCTGAGTCATAGGAGATGTTATATTTGATTTTAATATCGGTTATGGCATATTACTTCAGTTAACAATTAATTTTGACTTCATTAACCATAACGTCTTGCCCAGAATTGGGGGAGAAGTGAAGGATGCCAGTGATCTTGCAAAGGTATTTAGGTGAGCTCAGAGAGTACCTTATGCTGTTGAAGGTCAAATTAAATAAAAAGTTGTAGTTCCTGAAACTACGCAACAATATAAATTGTCAAAAAAGGTCATTAAAACACAAATCTTGTTTATTGAAGAATATTTGACTAATTTAAATAATATTCTTCAACGATAAGGACTGTCTAAACACCCAACTCAATAGGTAGATCTCAAAGATGGTACCATTTGAATAATGGTTAACAATAATTATCCTCAAAGCTTTGTTTTATCCCACAATACCACCATTTAACGCCTTAAGTGCCAAGGACGAGTATGCTCGTCCTTTTTGCATAGACTTGCAAAATAGCCTTCCACTTAACCTTTCCATGTACTTTGATCATTGCTCCAATTGGTCCAATGCATGAAGATTGTTAAAACAATACTGATGGAAGGAGACCAGTAACTCTCTATACTCGACAGGAGGGAGTCTTAGGGTGTATGTCCTGTACCCTTATGAGGTTGAGGAAGTTTCCTGTGTTATTTTGGAGGATGACCTAGTAGAGTCTCTAGTAACTACCTCGAATACAAGGAACCATAAATCCAGGTAGATGCTATAAATAAGGATCTCTCCATGAAACTAGAGGATACTTCAGAAATTGCAACCCCAGAAATATTCCTGGTGTCTGTCAGATGGTCAAAGAACAGATCAATGGCTGATGCCTGTGAGACAGAGGAACAAAGACAACAATGTAGACATTTATTTCCACATTTCAGGTCAATATTTTCTATCAATACTTATGATTGTGCATATACATCCCTTTATTATACAACAGTATCCATGGACCTTTGGATGGTTTAGGTTTATTGTAAGACAATGCAGTTTGCCACTAGAGTACATGGATTCATTCACATATATATTATAAACAATTTGAAATCCCATGGTATTATTCATCCAATCAACATTACTTTAATAACATAGTACTAGGAATATTAAAATCCAGCAGACAATGGCAACTATGTGCATATCTCAAAGAACTGAACACTAAGGTATACATATCAAGGCAGCCTCTCCCTTATATTGATCATGGGCTTGCAAAGATCCAGAGTTCTAAAGTATATTCTTCCCTTCATTTGACTAATGGATATTTGACTGTCTCTGTACTCCACAAACAACAGTATAAACTTGATTTTATGTTTGGGGGCAGCAGTGTGCATGGACCCATACCCTGTTTTTATGGCAGCCTCTCCCATATATTGACTGATCCAGAGTTCTAAAGTATATTCTTTCCCTTGATTTGATTAATGGATATTTGACTGCCTCAGTACTCCACAAACAACAATATAAACTTGAATTTATGTTTCGGGGCAGTGGTGTGCATGGACCCATGCCCTGTTTGTGTACATTAACAGCAGAAATGAGTTCAACATTTTCCTACATATAGTCATGAATGATCTTGTAGAATTAGGGCACTTGGCCTATAACGAAGACCTGTTAATCAAAAATAAAATTGTGGAAGGACACTTGGTGGAAATTTGCCACATGTTGACCCAATTTAAGAATGCAAGTGTGAAATTATCTTTAAAGCACAGTGGTGCAGAACTAAAGGCCATCACAGTTGAGGGTTGTAATCCGCAGACAAAGGATGTGACTCTACTGAAATGGAAGAACCCCACACATTTGTGTGAATTACAAAGTCGTTTAGGATTGATGCACTGGGGGTACTCTCAAACAGAGGATTTGAATGAACTAGAAAGAGGGCTTTCCAAGTTCCATACTTAACCTTTTCAATTAAAAATATTTTATTTTCCTGGAAACAGGATTTTCCAACACTGTTCAACAACAGTATTATATCAGAAGCATGAGCAAGTTATGCGAGAAACTGGTGGTCATCAGGGAATTAAAAAATAAAATGGAGATCTTACACTAAGCCACTTACTGGCCATGCATGGGACAGGATTTAAACATTACATTAAAAGTGTGTCAAGTATGTTCTCTGTTCCAACTGAGTTCTCCAACTGACCAGGGGACTTTACAATAGAGTGAAATGGCATTACCATGGTCTGATCTTCAGATCAACTTTATTGGTCCAGTGATTTGTTCTGTATTTGGCAACAAATATGTGCTGACAGTTACATGTCTAGTTATCAAATTGATTGAATGCCTCCCAGCCCTGAATTGTATGGTGGAGACTGCTGTCACTCTATTAATAAACCAAATCATTTCTCATGTTGGTCTTTCAAAAAAATGGAGTCCAACATGGATAGTCATTTCACCAGTAAATTAATGACTACGCATTGGGAAATTCTGATAGTCAAACAAATGTGCATATTGCCTACCACCCAGCATCCAGCTGGGGATAAGGAGGTAGAGTGATACAACAACTCTTTTGTGGGAAACCTAAATATATTTCTGGTGAATTCTGGACCCAGTTGTGGCTTGTAATTACCACTAGTTCTAATGGCTCTATGAGTTCAACCCCTACTTCCGCTACTAAAATGTCTCATTTTGAACTCATGACTGGTAGGAAAATGGTATTGCATCAGCATCTGTTATACCAAACACAGGAACAGATGGTGATCAATGCTTCTGCCACTCTTGAATATGTTGAAAAACCTTTGAAAAAAATTCAAAATGCATTTGCATAGGCCCAATTAAGGTTGGAAAAATATGCAGTAAGTTCAAAAGCATATTATGATTTGTGAATGTCCAAGAAGGAATAGGATATAGGTGACTCAATTTATCTCTAGAATTTCCACAGGAACCATTCTAAGGAATGGAGATTCTACCCCTCCTGCAGAAGTGCTTTCCAGATATCAACATGATATCTCCAGATGCTTATAAACTAAGGAGACCAAAATGGGGCTAGGCAGATAAATTCTGGGTCCACACGAACCAGCTGAAAACCTGTCATCCCTGAACATATCAAATCCAGGACCTGGCTGTTCCTGCTGACAATATCGTCTTTAAATAAGGAAGAATTTGCATTAGAAAGGTCAGTGAAGATGTGTAGATGAAAGGATGAATGTTTTGATGTTATTGTTAAATAATAGATGTATGGTATATCACATTGTTAGATTAAACCTCTTAAAGTATAGTAAAATGTAAAATAATAAATTGAGTCTGTGCCCTTATATTTTATACTAAACTAGTCTTTCTAACCTTCTCATTTAGATAAGCATGGGAGAAAGAGAATCAGGAGGGGAGAGTACCTCCCCCCTATCCATAAACAAAAGAAATGTTGACGAGGGACGATTCAAAGAACCCAAGACAAAGGAAAACTATGACTCCTGTATGGACTTTCTCCCTTCTGGAACATCAGCCCAGAAGGGAGGTTCAGTAGAGATAAATAATCAAGATAAAAATCCAATCATTGAACTAAAGACATTGTGCTGCCATGGTGCCTTATTGTATCTGTATATAATGTGCTGTTCCAAAATCTATACAAATAGAGCAAAATGTATAAACATATTTGCTTAGGACAATTGGTAGCCATGTATGATAAACATGAGGAAACATACACAAATGGACTGGTGTTTTCTTTCTGCATATCAGGTGGGAAAGTACAATGTTGAATTGAATATGTTATTTTCCAAAAGCCAATATGCACTGTGTATTGTTTCTATTTAAATGATCATAGAGATTGTAGTGATACATCTGTAAATCAAGACTTGCACATGTTTTAATAATAACCGTAATGTGAGTGCAGTACATTACAGATGGTAGTGGAGGAAAGTATTACCATTTGAAACTGTATCTCGAATACTTTGAGAACCAAAGGAGGGCAAATCTATTATCTGAACACACGAGTTTGGATGTTGGTAGGCCATGGGTTTGTTATGAGTCAGCCATCTATTAAAGCCATGCCTCTTATCCTGTCATCCATCATCAGATGTATATATGAAAGGAATATAGTGTGATATCTGTAACACTATCACCTAAGGAACACCGAAGCGTGAAAACATTAGATTTGCTTAATTTAGCAGTTGGGAACATAAACACATGCCCAGCCCATTATTATCTTATACTACAGAGCTAACTGGAATAATTGGGTATGTTAGCATACAATGACAGGCCCTGATGAAGCTTGATGAGTGAAACACGTGTAGGATAGACTATAGGATGTATCAAGTCTCCAGATCACAGTTATATTAGATGCTTAGCAAGGACATGAATCAATAATGTATTATTACTCACAATTCACACATGTTTTTCAAATATGTATTGTTTGATCAAGTTTATGCATAATCCAAGTGCACAGGGAAACAAGTTAAATTATTGACCCTCCTCATGATGTGTCATTACATGTGTGATGGTAACACAAATACCGCTTATGTTATCACACACTATATTACAGGCCTGGGAGGGTGTATACCACAACCTTATTACGTTGAAATGCTGCTGCCAGTAAATACTATTATATTACATAATTTAATAGCACCTTGGAATTCCCCCACATGTCCCTCCACCCAAGAGGTGTGAGGACTTTAACTTATTCATATGGGTTAAATCAACAAGAATCATTATGTTTATGTTTTCACAGTCCTACCAAAAAACTCTAAATGAGAAAGATGTACCCAATGACACATGTGTGCAAACAAGTATTCCTCTTCACAAAAAAGAATGGTGTTTTGCACGATATCTCTGAAAAAGGCCCAATATATACCTTTCGACAGAAACTCTCTGATGGATTTACATGCAGAGGCTGTTTGCCATTGGCCTGAATCGAAAATGTCTTTCCAACATCCTAATCAGTGTAGTTAGTTAGCAGCAACGCAATTGTTAAAAAAAAAAAAAGAGTTTGGAGGACATCGAAAACAAACGTGATAAAAATGTTCCATTCAGGTACACATCCAAAATGTGATGACAAATTGAGTTTGAAGTTAACACATGTCATATGACTTCAGTGAGTTGTGATAGAAATACATGCGTGCTCAAAATGTATTGGTGTTGTAAAAATATCCACTGTACTCAGAAAAGAAATACTGGAATAAATAATGTGGCTTGCTTGATTGTTACCGTTAACCGGACAGCACAACATAACTCTCGCGGTACCCGCCAAGGTTATGAACTGACTGAATAGATAGATGTGCGCAGAAGTTAAAAGTCGCCGTAAAATATTTAATAGACATAGTCCCTCATTTTTCAACAACGTTAATTTAGAAGAAGAACTCCTCGATACTCCTCCCCTTGCCAAGAGATTAGGGAGGACTTCATTAGGCGGTGGATTTCAATTCCCTCAGGTGGTGCAGGTGACATCAGCTCGGCAGCCTGCGTGCTGACTCATCTAAATGCGTGCAGTTAGAAGCATACATTTCCCTTCAAACGTGCTCTTGAAAGCAGCCCTGTTTCAGAAACACTAGCAAAGTCAGCTGAAAAGCCGTAGTCAAATTCTATTCTAAAAGCAAGCGAAAAAAAAACAATTTCTTGTAAATTGTTGTTATTTATGGTGCAAACCCTAATACTGTAAACCTACAACATTATTCATCAAAGGAAATGCAGAATTTGCATCTCATTGCTTTGCAAAAAAAAAAAAGCACTGCCAGCTGCCTGGATAATTACATAACAGTCCCATTAAAATTTCAGTGAATTGTTTCAAATGTAAGATTGTGTATCTTTGCCACAGCAGCAATGTTTCAACATGTTTACTTATGAATTATTGTGACATGAAGCATGTATTAGCCAGCCCTGGAAGTCCTGATTGTTCTCTTTTGTTTTATAGAACAATTTTTTAATTGCTAATGTCTGCATTGGAATTGTTTACAGGCAGTTGACACTCGAGAAGTCTACCCAGCAAAATACCGCTTTACCGCCAATTGTTGTCTCTAAGATAGCATTTAAGAGAAATTCACCTATTAGGTAAAACAATTTATAACTGATCTCTAATCTATATTTTGTTATGTCTACAATATCATCATGTTGGCTTTCTCAGCTAGGATAGGGTGAGAAATTAACATAGATGTTATGTTATGTTATTGTGATTTATACAGCACACTGCTGACATTTTCATGGTCACCAGATGCTCTGGCAGACCTGAAAAGGAAGAGGGGATGGGAGGGCTTAGTGGAATTGAGAGGGAAAAGCGCAATAGAGCTTTGATGTGCTGTTGGTAACTTCTGTTTGGAAAAAAACTATCACTGTGTACAGGTTTGTTTTTATTTGGTAGACGTTATCTGGCATTTGGTGTACGTTTTTGTATGGGGTGATTTGTGTGTAATTCTTTTAGGTTTTTATGTTTTATGTTTTATTCAAATTTATATAGCGCACAGCAGCCCGTAAGCATTGTGGCACTTGTTACATGGCAGAGCTTATTTACATAAAAGATATCGACATTTGTTAAATAGTGATTGTGATGCTGGAAATGCATCAGGGGGACAGGGCCTCTGAATCCTTGTCCTTTACTGCCTTTTATCATGTGTTCTGTCATGTTTTCTGCCCATGAGTCCATTTGGGACTCCTGGCAGTGCAGCTCTCTCTTTTGGTTTGGTGAACAGACCCATGGGATACCCTTATGGCACCCATGGGTAGGGGTACAACCCTGTGCCCCTAGTGTATGTTTTTGGGCACCTGTGGGTGGCCCACAGAGCAGGGTATGGGCTGGTGGCAGCTCCATGCTGAATTTGACAGGTGCTCTGGGTGTCCTCCATTTTGGGATACCCAGGCCCTGCCATTGGAATCAGTTGATTCCTGATAGGAAACAAGATGGCCCCTGTGGTCTCTTGCTTTCTATTGCCTGTTATCTTGTTTTTCCCAAAGTCCTGGGAAGCCCTGACTCTGTCCCTTCCCCCTGACTGGCTGTTGGGTGGAAGTTCCATATATGGTGTTGTTGTGAAGGCCCAGCTAGACTGACTGGAGCCTTCCCAGTGACTGTATGTTGTGGGTACCTCCTGTGGGTGGGACCTGGGTGAATGGAGTGTGTGACCAATATACACTCCTTGTTGTGGTTGTCTGGTTTCTGGCATGAGAGACAAAGACTGAGATAGCCCTGCCCGAAACTGGCCTGAATGCAGTGTGTAGTGTTGAATGGCTGGGTACTTGTCCCAATCCACATTCCTTGTTGTGAGTGTCTGAAAGGGAGGAGTGTGGCCTGAATGCACTGTGTGCCTGATTGGCTGACTGACTGCATGAATGCCCCTCTGTATGATTGGCTGCTGAGTGTAGGCCAGCAGTGTGGATGAGAGACAGAATAGTATATCTGGGGACCTCTCACCATTGGAAATTGTTCAGAAGCGTTCAGAAGCTGAGTCTCCACTCAAGAGTAACTGGAATTGCTGATCCTCGACGTCCAGCTGGAAGAAGAAGACTTGCTGCTGCATTTGCTTCGACAGATCTGAAGGTTGCCGAATTCGTCGAGGACTGACCCGAGAGAGGACCTGGTAAGGCGCCCTCTTCCCGTGCTCCGAGGGATCATCGAGCACCGCTACATCTTCGCCGAAGCGCCCTGGAAGTCAGACCCTCGAAAGGCTGCTGACCCGAGACGGGACCGCCTAGGAGATCGAAGTGAAGCACCCGGACATCGACGCCGTCGAAGTCCATTGCTGTCGACCAGGGTTCGCAGGTTTGTGTAACCGCTGGAGGCCCGTCGAAGTTGTGTTGCCCAGCCGTGCCGCCGACGACCGGAGCCGTCCGCTCCTTTGCCTAAGAACATTCAATCGAAGGACTCCCTCGACCGCATCGTCGACCGCTTATCCTGCCGGAGAAAGTCGAGGACGACCAACGCGCCGAGGAGAAACCTGTCGGTGGGTTTCCCACCACCCAACGACCTCAAAGACTCGGACGACCCGACGCCCTTGCTGGGCTTCCGTCTCTACAATCTTTGCGGTCCAGAACTATTGTCATCGAGGTGCCCCGCACACCTCCACCTTGCAGGACGCCGACGCCCCGACGCCGACGAGCACCGCTCGGACGAAGCTGCCGCCTCTTCGACATCGTTCTACCTCGTTTGTCGACGGACGTTCGACGCCCCGTGCCTCCCGCTTGAAAGGGAAGGCATTCAAGAAGGGCCGTCGATTCCCCGTCGCCGAACCCGAGGTCTTCGACGTTTCTCGACGCCTCTCGACGATCCGTGACTCCCGCTTGAAAGGGGGTCGCTCAAGAAGGATCCGTCGACGCCTCTTCGAAGGACTCGACTCCACCAGGTACATTGGGGGGGTAAAAACATTGTAGGAGAGAATAAGACTATTGAACAACATATGGACTGGGCTTGTGTTAGATCTCTTTCTTTTACAGGTTGCCCAGGTGGGGACATCTCCACACAGAACTGTGTCTAGTGTTAGGGGCCAGTATTTTGCCTATTGTTCAACCACCTTATTTTCTCTCTTCTCTCTATTGCTGGTTTCACTTATTGATCTGTGTGACATTTTTGTGGATGCACTTTAACGAGGTCTAATATTAGTGGTACCACTTTAGAATTGTAGATATTTACCATTATTGATTTTCCTGAGCACAAGGTGCGTTATTGTGATAAGTGTACATAACCTTTGAATTAATTATATAAAGACTGTGTTTTCAGTAATACAGTGTGTGGACATTCCTTTGTGGGGGCTTGGGGAATACACTGTACTTAAGAACCAGCCTGCATCACCTCCTGAGAAGCTAGGCCTTGATTGCTCGTCCATTGCTACCGTAATAGAGAATCTTGGCTGGGGTCTTCTGTGCCTCTCTTCTACCATATAGGGAGCAGAGGTACAGACACCCCCTACCGGTCTTTACAGCTGGTGGCAGCGGTGGGATGCTTATGGTTTTAAGACTCAGTGTATAACCGTGCCACTTACAAAATATCCGCACTTTATTAGATTAAGATTTGGGTGTGTACCAAATAACTGCATTACAAGCAATGGAGCCCATTGCAAATGGTAAATTGACTCGGATGAGCTTAGAGGCTCTCCAGAGTGCTTGTGAAGCCAGGGAGCTAGACTTTGTGGATAAGTCTAGGGCTGAGCTGATAGCTGCCCTGGTGGACTACCAGACGGATGGTGAAACTCTTGATGAAGGGGGGGATGCAACCAATGAGGACTCTGCCCCTGGGGTTGTCGCTGAATCTATTTCTGGGAATGCCACCCTTCCTGCTGCCTCTGTTCCAAACCCCAGCAATTCCATGGAACTTGAGTTATTAAGGATGAAATTGGCCTTTGAATATCGCAAGTTGGAAATAGAAGCTGAGCTTAAGAAAGAGGAGCTGGCACAGCAAGTGGAACTCAAGAATAGGGATCTTGCGCTCAAAGACAAGGACACTGAATGTCAGAGGATCCAGCTAGAGAAAGCTAGAGTGGAGACGTCAGCTAGACCAATTGAGAATGGCAGGTCCCCAGCCACCAAGTTTATGAAAGATTTGGTTGGTGTGTTTGTGGAGGGTTCAGATATCCTCCAATGGATTGAAGCGTTTGAAATGGCTTGTGCAATTCATGATGTAGATAAAAGAGATTGGGCTAAGTGTTTGTTAAGCAGAGTGCCTCAAACTGGATATGACTGTATTCTGAAGCTGGGTGTGGAAGAAAGGGGTCAGTATGAGTGTATGAAGGCTGCTTTGATTGCCAAGTTTGGCAAGACACCTACCCAATATCTTAAAAGGTTCAAGGATTTTAAGAAAAGAGAGAATGTGTCTTGGATTGACTGGGTGAGTACTGCGCACATGAACATGATGGGGTGGATTGATGGTTACAAGGTGAGAACTTTTGTTGAGTTGTCCCACCTCTTGTTATTTGAGCATTTTTCTGAAGCCTGTTCACCGGAGCTGCGTCAGTATGTGGCTGACCAGAACATTTTGGACCCCTTTAAGCTGGCTAGGTTGGCTGACAAGTGGGTCTCCCACCGGGTGTCCCCTAAGGACTCCAGTGGGAAGGACAAGGACAAAGAAAAGGGGGCCTCTCCAAAAGCTGAGGAGTCCCACAAGCAGTCACAGTCGGGCAAACCTAAACCTTCCTCTCCCAAGACCCAAAAATCTAGTGGGGATAAGTCCTCTGTGGGTGGGAATAAGAGTAGTGGTCCACCTGCTGCAAAGCAGGCTCCCAGTGGTTCCAGTACCGTACCCCGCACTCCTGGCACTTGTTGGGATTGTGGGGCTCTGGACCACAAAAGGGGTGACTCCAGGTGTAAAGGTAAGGCACTTGGAGTACAGGCTGTCAGCCTGACCTACCCTTACCCCGTGTCTGAGGTGGAGGCCACTGTCCTCCCCTCCTCTACCGGGATCACATTTGGTGCTCCGGTAGAGATTTCCCTAGTGTCCCTTGGGGCCTGGGACCAGTACGCGGAAGTACTGGCGACTATCCCACAGAACACCCGTAGGTTTTTGAGAAGTGTCCTCTTGAATGGCCAGCCTTCTACTGGCTTGAGAGACACTGGGGCAAGCATGACAGTGGTGGACAGGACCCTGCTCAAGCCAGAGGACTATGTAGGTGCTCCTCTGAGAACCACCAGGTTAGCTGGTGGGCCTCCCAAATTATCGCCTGTAGCCTTAGTCACACTCATGATTGGAGACAAGACAGCGAAGCTTCCTGTCCTGGTTCAGGACAATGTCCCTGCTAACATTTTGTTAGGGAATGATCTAGTAGAGTTGGGGTTGATCTCGGATGGTCTTCCCATGACTGCTGCTGCAGTCACTAGGTCACAGGTGACACCGGGTCTGGCTGTGGGTCAGATACCCGAGCCAAAGGCGAGGCCTAAGGCAAGAAGGCGGAAGACCAAGAAGGCCACCTCTGTGGAGGGAGCACCTTCTCTTCCTGCTGCACCCATTGGGATCCATGCTCCGGACGGGCTGGGTCCAGTGGAAAACCCAAACTCAACTCCTTTGGGAGAAGAGGCAGAAGACTCTCCTGTGGGAGAGGTTCTCAACCCGGAGGATCATCCCGACCTTCAATGCTTGTTAGCTGAAGGGGGACCCTCCCGGGCAGACTTCTGTAGGGGACAGAGGGAGTGCCACTCTCTCGAGGGTCTGAGGAAACAGGCCCTGTCCCAGGCACAAGGAGAAGTGCCTAGGAATTTCCGGATTTATTGGGAGGGTGAGCTCCTTGTTAGTGAGCCCACTAAGCCTGAACCTGGTGCCCGCAAGAGGTTGGTGGTACCCCAGGTTTACAGGCCCCTCCTTCTGCAGTTGGCGCATGAGGTGCCCTTGGCTGGTCATCTTGGGACCAAGAAGACTAAGCAGAGGCTCTCTGCCCATTTCTACTGGCCACGGATGGGAGTAGAGGTGGAGTCCCACTGCAGGACCTGCCCCACTTGTCAGTTGTCTGGCAAGACTGGAGGCAGGGTCATTGCCCCACTGCAGCCATTACCAGTGGTTGGCACACCATTTGAGAGGGTGGGCATCGACATCGTCGGTCCCCTTGACCCTCCCACTTCAGGTGGACATCGGTTCATCCTGGTCTTGGTAGATCATGCCACCAGGTACCCTGAGGCAATACCCCTTCGGACTGTTACTGCCAAGGTGGTTGCCAGGGCTCTCCTGGGCATTTTCACCCGTGTTAGATTCCCCAAGGAGGTTGTCTCTGACCGAGGATCCAACTTCATGTCTAGTTACATGAAAACCATGTGGAAAGAGTGCGGGGTAACCTACAAGTTCTCCACCTCTTACCACCCCCAGACCAATGGTCTGGTTGAGAGATTTAATAAAACTCTCAAGGGCATGCTAGGGGCTTTGGAAGAACCGCTAAGGAGGAAATGGGATCTCCTCCTGCCATGCCTGCTGTTTGCTTACAGAGAGGTACCTCAAGAGGGTGTTGGTTTCAGCCCCTTTGAGTTACTCTTTGGACATCCCGTGAGGGGGCCCCTCGCCTTGATCCGAGAAGGCTTGGAAGCCACCCCTCCGGTCCCGCCAAGCAAGTGGGGGACTATGTGTTAGGCCTCAGGGGGAGGATGACACAAATGATGGGTCAGGCAACTGCAAATCTCAAGGCCAGCCAGGAATTGAATAAGTACTGGCATGACCTTAAAGCTTCGCAAGTGGATTGGACTCCGGGACAGGAAATCCTTGTGATGGAGCCTACCAAGCCTAGAGCTTTGGAAGACAAGTGGACTGGACCCTTCAGGATCATCTCCAAGATGGGCGAAGTCAATTATCTGGTTGACATGGGAGCCTCTGGGGTAGCCCCCCAGGTATTCCATGTCAACAGGCTCAAGCCTTTCCACAGGCGAGCAGAGGTCTCATGTCTCTTGCTAGCTTCAGGGCAAGAAGAGGATGAGAGTGAGCCCCTTCCTGATTTGCTGCATAGCAACCCTCAGGATGGCTCAGTGGAGGGAGTACATCTCTCTCCAGATTTGACAACAGAGCAGCAGAGGGCCTGCAGGGCTTTGCTCCAGCAGTATGCCTCTCTGTTTTCACTGACACCGGGCCTTACACCGTGGTGTAAGCACGAAATTGACACTGGTGACAGTGTGCCTGTCAAAAGCAGGTGCTATCGTATGTCAGATACCGTCAAGAACCACATCCAGGATGAGTTCGCCAAGATGTTGGATCTGGGTGTTATTGAACCCTCAACCGGTCCCTGGTCCAGTCCAGTGGTCCTTGTCCCCAAGGCAAGTTCCCAGGCGGGTACCAAAGATTGGAGGTTCTGTGTGGACTACCGAGGATTCAATGCCGTCACCAAAACTGACGCGCACCCATTGCCCAGGGCTGATGAGCTCGTGGACACCATAGGTGCTGCCAAGTTTGTGAGCACCTTTGACCTTACCTCAGGCTATTGGCAAATAGCTCTGACGGACCATGCCAAGGAAAAGACGGCTTTCTCAACACCTGAGGGACTCTACCAGTTTAGGGTCATGCCTTTTGGGTTGAAGAATGCCACTGCCACCTTCCAGAGATTGGTCAACCATGCGCTCAGTGGGCTGGAAGCCTTTTGTGTGGCTTACTTAGACGACATTGCCGTCTACAGTTCCACCTGGGAAGAGCATTTGACACATCTGGATAAGGTGTTGCAGGCCTTGAAAAGGGCTAACCTCACTATCAAGGCCACCAAGTGCCAGATAGCTCAGGGGAAAGTTACCTATCTTGGTCATGAGGTAGGAGGGGGTCAAATCCAACCTCTCTCCAGTAAAGTACAGGATGTACAGAACTGGGAGACTCCCACTACTCAAACCCAGGTGAGAGCCTTTTTGGGCCTCACTGGGTACTATCGCAATTTCATGGCAGACTATGGAACCATAGCTGCACCCCTGACAGCTCTAACTTCACCCAAACAGCCTAGGAAGGTTAATTGGACCGAAGACTGTCAGAGGGCCTTTGATGGCTTGAAAGAAAGTCTGTGTAGGGCACCTGTGTTGTGTGCGCCTGACTACAGCCGACCCTTTATCGTCCAGACGGATGCCTGCGACACCGGAATTGGAGCTGTCTTGTCCCAGTTAGATGACAAAGGGAGAGAACATCCTATCATATTCATCAGTAGACAACTCAAGGGTAGAGAACTTAGTTGGGCTACTGTTGAAAAGGAGTGTTTTAGCATAGTTTGGAGCCTTAGGCGTTTTAGGCCCTACCTTACGGGGTCTACCTTCAAGGTCCAAAGAGATCATAAGCCCCTGAAGTGGCTTATGCAGATGAAGGGTGAGAATCCGAAATTGCTCAGGTGGTCCATTAGCCTGCAAGGGCTAGACTTCACCATAGAGCACAGACCAGGGAAGAGTCACAATAATGCAGATGGCCTTTCCAGAAGGTATGTTGACCGTCTGGATGAGGGTGTCTATCCCGTGGGAGATTAGACACCCTCCACCTCAGTCTGGGGGGGGCGACTGTGATGCTGGAAATGCATCAGGGGGACAGGGCCTCTGAATCCTTGTCCTTTACTGCCTTTTATCGTGTGTTCTGTCATGTTTTCTGCCCATGAGTCCATTTGGGACTCCTGGCAGTGCAGCTCTCTCTTTTGGTTTGGTGAACAGACCCATGGGATACCCTTATGGCACCCATGGGTAGGGGTACAACCCTGTGCCCCTAGTGTATGTTTTTGGGCACCTGTGGGTGGCCCACAGAGCAGGGTATGGGCTGGTGGCAGCTCCATGCTGAATTTGACAGGTGCTCTGGGTGTCCTCCATTTTGGGATACCCAGGCTCTGCCATTGGAATCAGTTGATTCCTGATAGGAAACAAGATGGCCCCTGTGGCCTCTTGCTTTCTATTGCCTGTTATCTTGTTTTTCCCAAAGTCCTGGGAAGCCCTGACTCTGTCCCTTCCCCCTGATTGGCTGTTGGGTGGAAGTTCCATATATGGTGTTGTTGTGAAGGCCCAGCTAGACTGACTGGAGCCTTCCCAGTGACTGTATGTTGTGGGTACCTCCTGTGGGTGGGACCTGGGTGAATGGAGGGTGTGACCAATATACACTCCTTGTTGTGGTTGTCTGGTTTCTGGCATGAGAGACAAAGACTGAGACAGCCCTGCCCGAAACTGGCCTGAATGCAGTGTGTAGTGTTGAATGGCTGGGTACTTGTCCCAATCCACATTCCTTGTTGTGAGTGTCTGAAAGGGAGAAGTGTGGCCTGAATGCACTGTGTGCCTGATTGGCTGACTGACTGCATGAATGCCCCTCTGTATGATTGGCTGCTGAGTGTAGGCCAGCAGTGTGGATGAGAGACAGAATAGTATATCTGGGGACCTCTCACCATTGGAAATTGTTCAGAAGCGTTCAGAAGCTGAGTCTCCACTCAAGAGTAACTGGAACTGCTGATCCTCGACGTCCAGCTGGAAAAAGAAGACTTGCTGCTGCATTTGCTTCGACAGATCTGAAGGTTGCCGAATTCGTCGAGGACTGACCCGAGAGAGGACCTGGTAAGGCGCCCTCTTCCCGTGCTCCGAGGGATCATCGAGCACCGCTACATCTTCGCCGAAGCGCCCTGGAAGTCAGACCCTCGAAAGGCTGCCGACCCGAGACGGGACCGCCTAGGAGATCGAAGTGAAGCACCCGGACATCGACGCCGTCGAAGTCCATTGCCGTCGACCAGGGTTCGCAGGTTTGTGTAACCGCTGGAGGCCCGTCGAAGTTGTGTTGCCCAGCCGTGGGAACCACTTGACGCCGTGCCGCCGACGACCGGAGCCGTCCGCTCCTTTGCCTAAGAACATTCAATCGAAGGACTCACTCGACCGCATCGTCGACCGCTTATCCTGCCGGAGAAAGTCGAGGACGACCAACGCGCCGAGGAGAAACCTGTCGGTGGGTTTCCCGCCACCCAACGACCTCAAAGACTCGGACGACCCGACGCCCTTGCTGGGCTTCCGTCTCTACAATCTTTGCGGTCCAGAACTATTGTCATCGAGGTGCCCCGCACACCTCCGCCTTGCAGGACGCCGACGCCCCGACGCCGACGAGCACCGCTCGGACGAAGCTGCCGCCTCTTCGACATCGTTCTACCTCGTTTGTCGACGGACGTTCGACGCCCCGTGCCTCCCGCTTGAAAGGGAAGGCATTCTAGAAGGGCCGTCGATTCCCCGTCGCCGAACCCCGGGGTCTTCGACGTTTCTCGACGCCTCTCGACGATCCGTGACTCCCGCTTGAAAGGGGGTCGCTCAAGAAGGATCCGTCGACGCCTCTTCGAAGGACTCGACTCCACCAGGTACATTGGGGGGGTAAAAACATTGTAGGAGAGAATAAGACTATTGAACAACATATGGACTGGGCTTGTGTTAGATCTCTTTCTTTTACAGGTGGGGGGATCTCCACACAGAACTGTGTCTAGTGTTAGGGGCCAGTATTTTGCCTATTGTTCAACCACCTTATTTTCTCTCTTCTCTCTATTGCTGGTTTCACTTATTGATCTGTGTGACATTTTTGTGGATGCACTTTAATGAGGTCTAATATTAGTGGTACCACTTTAGAATTGTAGATATTTACCATTATTGATTTTCCTGAGCACAAGGTGCGTTATTGTGATAAGTGTACATAACCTTTGAATTAATTATATAAAGACTGTGTTTTCAGTAATACAGTGTGTGGACATTCCTTTGTGGGGGCTTGGGGAATACACTGTACTTAAGAACCAGCCTGCATCACCTCCTGAGAAGCTAGGCCTTGATTGCTCGTCCATTGCTACCGTAATAGAGAATCTTGGCTGGGGTCTTCTGTGCCTCTCTTCTACCATATAGGGAGCAGAGGTACAGACACCCCCTACCGGTCTTTACAGTGATTCCATTTGTGATGCAAGATATACAAAGATTACAATAGTTGATATTAAATTTATATTACAATATACAGATTAAGAGGAAAAGGCGTGGTGACAGTGTTAGCCAAAGAAAGAGGTCTTGAGGGTATTGCGGAAGACAGAAATGGAGGTTTCCGCTCTGAGGGTGGCAGGGAGTGAGTTCCATAGTTTCGGTGCAATGTAAGAGAAGCCTAGCCCACCAGCAGTATCTCTCTTGATGCGTGGTGTGTGGAGCTGGTTGGTGTACTGAGATCTTGTGGGGCACGTGGATTGTGTTCTTGATATAGCTTCTGATAGGTATGTGCGAGCAGTGTTGTAGATGCATCTGTGTGTGATGGTGAGGATTTTGAGAGTAATGCGGTCTTTGACCTTTAGCCACCGTGCTGCATGTCTGGCATGGGGTATGTGGTCTCTTCTAGGGATGCTCATGGTGGCTCTTAGGGCATTGTTTTCTGTAGTGTGTAGTCTGTGAATGTTTTTGGAAGAGGTGCCAGCTAGGAGAGCGTTACAATAATCGAGTTTGGCGCCTATTGTTGCTCTGGCTATTGCTAGACAGTTAGGAGCGGACAAGTATGGTTTAATGGCATTGATAAGTTTGGTGCTGTACGCTGATGCCGAGGCTATGGCGCTGACTTGTTTGCTCATTGATAAGTTTGCATCAATGTGTACACCTAATGTTTTTATGGAGGAATAGACAGTGATGGTGGAGATGTCTATGTTGAAATTGGCGTACTGGGGGTTTAGCTTATCTAAGGTGTTTTTCTGGCCAAGGATCAGACTTATCTCCGTTGAGACAAAGGCCATTGATCGCCATTCATCCTTGGATAGTAGCACAGATATCGTGAAAGGCAATGGCACCTTGGTGATAGAGGCCGGATAGTGGTAAGAGTACTTGAGTGTCATCAGCATAGTTGGTATATGCCACACCCATAAAGTCAAGTAGGTCGAATAGGGGTTTTGTGAAAAGATTGTAAATAGTGGGAGCTGTACAGGATCCTTGGGGAACGCTGCAGTTTATGGTGGTGGGGTCGGCGTTAGCTATGTTGGAGATGACCTTCATGGCTCTGTCTTCAAGGAAGGACGTGATCCAGGATGCTGCTTGATTAGAGAAATGAGCTGCTTGAGTGAGATGGGTGGCTAGTGTTTTGTGATCTACCAGATCAAATGCTGCTGATAGATCGAGAAGGATGTTGTGCAGTTTCTGGTGTTTTTAGGTTTTTGCTGCAGCAAAGGTATTTTGTTCGGTGTTTGAGGGTGAGTATGCAGGATATTGGACAGTTTTTAGTACTGTTAGTGGAGAGTCATCTGTGGCCTTTTGTGCAATGGTTGTGTTGATCTGTTGAGTTCATATTACACAATGGTGATTTGTAGTAGAATGCTTTGTATAATTTGGTAGCCATGTTTCTGTTCATCAGGTTTCGGGTGTTTTTGATGTTTCTATTGTGATGCGTTGGCAGTTTCCCTTTGTTGATGTTTCCTGTATAACTTGAGTTAAAAAAACATGTTTTAGCAATTTTCTGAACATTAGCTGATCTTCTGTTGTTTGAGTTCCTCCAAAGTTTTACCGTGATGCAGGAGAACTTTGTTCCACCAAATTTCCGCTTTGAATATTGTTTATGTTTGAGGTGAATGTCGTTGATAGACCTTAGTGTTTAGTTTGGTTTGCATATGAGAATGTTTCCCTGTGTGAATTTTGCTGATTGGCCGTGGATTGCTCTGTGTGTTATGCAGAGTGTTTTGGAGAATATGTGTTTTTTGAATGGTAGTCAATGTAAGGATTTCAGTGCTGGTGTGATGTGTTCTCTCTTATTTGGTCTGAGGAGTAGTCTTGCTGCTGCATTCTGTATTCATTTGCTTTTTGCTAAGGTAGTCTGTCATTCCAAGATAGATGTTGTTGGCGTAGTCAATTCTTCATATGACGAGAGAAATTACGTTGAGTGTTCTATGTGGGAAGGTGAAACATTGTAGTATCACTTGATTGTGTGCAGATGGAATAAGCATTTCTTTACTGCTGTCTTGACTTGCGTTACGAGTGTTAGGTTTTTGTACATTAATATTGTGAGATTTTTAACCACTTTCGATGGTTCCGGTTGATTTCCAATTTCAGTAGGTCTTGGAATTTGGTGTTGGTTCAACAAGTCGTTGGGCCTGATCATGATTTCTGTATTGTCCGGGTTGAGTTTAAGGCTGTTGGTACTCATCCAATGGTTTATTTCTGTGAGGCAGTTTATAAGGGTTGGGTCTTGTTCTCCACTAATGCTGATTTTGTAGATGATTTGTGTGTCATCTGAATAATTGTAGCAAGTGAGACCGTGTCTTTTGATGAGGTTGTTGAGTTGGGTCATGTAGATGTTGAATAGCAGTGGTCAGAGGGATGCCCTTTTTGCAAATCTGCAAGTGTCACAGCTCAGATTCCAGGCGCAGGAGTGGCACGAACCAACCACCCCCACTACGGTCTGGGCGCCTGCAAGGCAGAGCTTACGCAGGCCTCCAAGACCCCAGAGGGGAAAGAGGGTTAGGATCACAATGTTTGGCTAGGTATCGAGCAGAGGGTAACCGGAACGAGGTTTAGGTAAGGGAATGTGGAGAGGTTAGGGAACATAGGGATAAAACAATTACAGTACATGCACTCATTACCCCAGACACATATACAATGATCAGACACTATTTTTGATACAAAGAGAAACACTTAGCTCTGGGGGTGAGTGCTGGCCTCCTGCCTGCGCACTCTCAGGTCCGGTACTTGGAGCAGTTTGAATGCTGAAAGAGAGTTTGGCATTAGTGACCTGTGTTTGGTTTACACTGGGTTAAATACACGAGAACTGGCATAACAACTGGTGGTTCCCCATCCCCGGGAGATTGGTTAATGCAGACACATGCACTGAAAGTGTTAATCTGCTCATGCAGCCTGGTAGATGCCAAATAAAGACGTGAAACTGTATCCACCGCACGTGGCTATGAAATGTAATTGCATTCACTGCCCATTATATCATCTTGTCCGCCATAGCATTGTGCTCTTTACTGTACCTGGGCACCTCTGCGCACTCCTAATGCTAGCTGATTTTAACCCATGTGTGCACCGCATTGTGCTAGCTCAACTTGCCCATGTGTGCTGTGCACTGTGTTAGTTCTGTACTTTAGACTATGTGTGCTCCGCATCTGATAGTTCATTTCAGCCCATGTGTGCTCCACTTTGTGTTCGTTTACTATTTTACACTGTGTGCTCTGCATTTGTTAGCTTAATTTAGCCCATGTCTGCTCTGCACCTGTTAATTCTTCTCAGCCTATGTGTGCTCTGCATCCGATAGCCCTATTTAGACCATGTGTGCTCCACACTGCGTTAGTTTACTATTCTAGCTTATGTGTGCTTTGTATCTGATAGTTCAATTTAGCCCACCTGCACTTATAGGCCTCATCCCTGTGTGCCACTCATTTCCTAGCTTACTCATGCAGACGAGCTGCAGATCCTCACCTAGTCACTATCAGAACCCAATGATTTCATGTAACTTTAGCTAGCGACTATTGATGCGTGCGAGGTCCATACTACTATCTTAATATCGGTACCATGTTACTACACTCTTGCACTTACCTAAGGCTAATGCTCCCTTTACTGAGACTATCACTCTTGCTGTGGGCATCTACCTTTGGGATCCACTTATCATCAGCCAGCCTAGCTGTATCGAGCACTCTGCGCTTTGGAACTATGGCCCTTACCTACATGCCTTCGGCCACCTACCAACCTATAGGGATAGCAGCTCTGCGCAACGACTTGAGACCCAACATGGCACCGGCCCTGCCCAATAACCTGCCTCACTTGAGCGTCGAGCCTCCTAACATCTACCTTAATGCCCCTGCCTTATGGCTAGACCACTTAACCAAAATAAAACACTCCTAACCAACCATGTCCTACCCACCTAAGAAACAAGAGATTAGGAAATAGATTCTTGGGCATGACGGGGCACCCTATGCATCCTAGCGCTTGGTCGAAACGCTCGATGCCCAGCCCCTCCTTCCAGACTCCTATCTCACCCACACCTAAACTCCCACAGATGACCGCGGCCCTTCCAGGCAAAGTCAGACAGATCGAGGTCGCCTTGGTCAACGCAAGGTCCCTTGCAGCTCACGCACTTGACATCGCTGATCTTATAAAGATTCTGGAGCTCGATTTCATCGCCATCTCTGAGACCTGGCTGCATCCCGCCTCTGGCCCGGCACTCTCTCTAGCTATTCCCCCTGAGTACTCCATCTCTAGATGCGACCGCACTTCCAGAGGTGGCGGAGTTGCCTTCATCCATAAAAACTCACTAGGACTCAGAACACTACCTAGTACTCATTTGGAATCTGCCGAGCTACTATCTGCCAAACTTCTACTATCTCCCAACCAAACGGCCACTGTACACTTAATCTACAGACTACCCAGTCTACCCACATCTTTTGTGGATGACATTACCTCCTTAGTACTTGACAAAGCTAAAACCAACTCTCAAACTATCATCCTTGGAGACCTCAATCTAGGTTACCAAGACCCCAATGACCCCACGGCCGTTGACCTTGCCAAAACCCTAACTGATCTAGGATTCTACCATCATATAAAAGAACCTACCCACATTAAAGGGAGGTCCATAGACTGGCTAAACGACACTAACTGCAACATCAGTCTTCTCTCGAACTCACCATGTGCTTGGTCAGATTATCACATCATCATCATCAACATTGAAGCAGCCCGCCTACCCAAGACTTCTGTTGTACCTGCCATCCCTACCAGAAACGAAAAGGACATAACCTCCGAAATGCTACTCCCACTCATCCTTCCCACCCTCAACAATGTCATTGATTCTTGTTTGGACCCCACCACCTTAGCTGACACCTAATACCAGGTGGTGCTCTCAGCTATAAACTCTATCGCCCCGCTCAAACTCAGGAGACCCAAACAGCATGCACACCTCAACTCGTGGTTCACACCACAGCTTAGAGTGCTTCCTAAAGAGAAATGTAGCGCAGAATCATGATGGAAAAGTCACACGTCCGATGCCCACAAGGATGGTCTCTTCATAGCTACTCTCAACTACAAAGAAACCATATTTCAGGCCAAAAAAGAGTCTTACAATAATCGCATCTTGTCAGCACAATCCAATACTAATGAATTATTCAAAATTCGCATGGAACTTGAGACTCCTGCAGTACCTCCTGATGACTGTACCAAAGACAGTAATTGGTGTACCAACCTACAGACAGCACTTCTGGGAACAATTGCATCCCTCCAATCTAAAATTAGAGGTAAACAAAACTCCCTACAGTCTGACCAACCTCTGACCATTCCCACGTCTGTTACCGGTCAAGCCAACCTGAACTGTAAACCGTTCGCCTTCTCCCCTCTTACTATTCCTGAAGTAGAAGGGATCATAAACAACCTCAAGCCATCCAACTGTCAAGGTGACCCGTGCCCGGCCCCTATCATCAAGGAAGCCTCTCACGACCTAGCACCCTTCATCACGCCCTTCAAAAAGGCCTCCTTCAAAACAGGCATAGTCCCTGACAACCTCAAGGACGCCTGGGTGATCCCACTACTTAAAAAACCATCCTTTGACCCTAACATACCGACTAACTTTAGACCTATCACTACGGTGCCTTTCCTGCTCAAGATTCTAGATCGCGCAGCTTATCTACAGATCCAAGAATATCTTGAATCTAACAATCTCCTTGGGCTAAGACAATCCGGCTTCCGCCCTAAACACGGAACTGAAACAGCCTTGATCGATCTGAAAACCCAAATGGAGATTCTAAAAGATAATGGGAAGCTAGCATTACTCCTACTTCTTGATCTCTCTGCGGCATTCGATCTGGTCAACCATCAAATTCTATGCCAACATCTTAAATCTGCAGCCCATTTTTCGGACTCCGCAAATGCGTGGATCCACTCCTTCCTAAGTAACAGATCCATGCAGGTCTTCTCTCCCACAGTCTCTGCGGACCCCTCTCCGATACACTGTGGTGTCCCACAAGGTTCTTCGCCTACTCTTTATAACGTGTTCACCAAACCCCTCTTCGATGTGCTTGATTATTTGTGTGTCTCCTACACTAACTATGCGGATGACACCCAGATACTCATCCCCATCACTGGTGATCACATAGCCGATACCAAATCCTTGAATGATGTCTATCTGGTTTGTAGGGTGTCTTGACCCACGTTCAAGTTATTATGCGGCCACATTTGGTGCGGTGGGCTTAGAAAATCCAAGATGGCCGAAAAGCCCACATTTGTGCCAGAATCCAGGAAAACCGCACAGTTTTCCGCACACCAAAATGGTCGGCTGACCTGCCACACACCAGTACGAGCGTGATGGGCCAGAAGCCCCATGAGTGAAACGTGGTGCCAAAGGAAAAACAGCAGTGCCTGTTAGCTAAAAAAAAAAAGCGCTTTGAAATCACCTTTGTTTCTCTGAAATGCAAGCTAAAAATGCCTATTTTAAACATTGCAAGATATTCAAAAATCTCACTGAACACCAGCAGATATTTGGCAGAATGTAGTTTTGTGTGCAAGATGAAGAGCCCAAAACAATGTTTATAACAAAACTGGCTGAGCTGTGGATGTTAGCAGCTTAACTGAAAATTGAATTTAAAACCACTAAAATCGAAATGTTTAAAATAAATGAGTGACCTTCTTTTGAGTGTCACGTAGGTTGCAACTGTTTAAAGGTCATAGTTTTGAACTTAGAATCAGCGTTCTAGCTGCATGTGTAAAAATTGTAAGTTTGATTTGAATGAAGAAAACTGGAACAAAAGTGACATTTAGCTGAAGCCTGGCTTGAAGAGATTGAATTCTGCCCGGCAACTACCCCCGACAGGAGTTGAAACTTGCCCAAGCAACTGCATTTGCAGGCCTGGCTGCCTTCTGCTGTTCCCACCAAAAGGAGATTACACCTCTCTGATTGAATCAGGGGAGGAGCACCTGGGAGCAGGAAAACAGAACAATGAGCTTTCCTTGGCTCAGGCAAATGTTAAATTAGGGGGGTCGTAAATGGCTTCCTCTTGGAAGAAATTGGGAGGAGCAGTGCCTCTGTGAGCAACCTGAGTTGGAGGAAGTGGACAAACCAGAAATTCCACCATGTGCTTTGGGAAACCACACCCCTCTGGGCCAGAGCATAATTTTTAAAAAAGGTGGATAATTCATAGTACGGACTTGTCAAAATTATATAATTAATATCATTATTCTTGTGATTTTTCTGTGCACATTTTAAGAGGTGTTAGGACTCTTTGGTATGTTCTGGGGGGTAGTAGCGGAAAATAAGGTATTACTCCGAATGTCTGTATGTTAAAAATCTGACACTTTATCATCTGATGCCCATATTCCTTGTGCATGTTTGTGTAAATTCTGGAAAAGTTTAGAGGTTGTGTTCTTGAAGAAAAGGGCAGAATTCTGTCATAAGTGGACACGACATCTTACAAAGACAGGGATCGGATGGTTTAGTGCTACAGAAAATATGTTAACTGGACATATAATATTAGAAAAATGGTGCATAGATAAATATGTATTTGCATCAAAAATAGATTTGGGTGCAAATTGACAAGGGGAGTGTTCTTTCTGTATGCCATAAAATTAATGCCTGATGACACTCCATTCCTTCCCCCAATCAAGGGAGAGAGGAGAGCTTGGCCAATGATAAGTTGTGAGGGGCAGGCTTAGTTATGCCCACGCACACACCCATTTTCAAAACACATAAAAAGAGACTGCTTTGGACAGGCAAGACACTCACTTTCCATTTTCTTGCGAAGCATTTTGCCAGACGACTTCAAGATCCAGAACTCAACTCAAGATAGATCCAGAACTAAGCCAGAACTTAAAGCAGAGAGGCCTAACCCAAACATCTGAACTCTTCTCAGCGGGCCTCAGCGTCCAGCAAACCTAACCAAACTATTCAACAGCCGGGCAAGCTGTTTGATTCTGGCCTAGAACCCTGTTCCAGTACCCAGAAAGCAGTGCTGTATCCAGAATCCACTTGATCTAGACCAGCAGAACCAGAGACCCGGACAAGACCGCTGTGAGCAAAACCAGTACCAGAAGCCGCCAGAAGTCTAGTCCAACCTGTTGACCAGATCCGTGACGAGGCCCATTCCTTCCAAAATTAGGAGTGAGTATCCTGAGGCCTGTGCAGAACCCATCTCTTAGTTTAAAATAATCTGATTCAAAACATTTGAAACTGCCCAGAACTGAATCATAGGAATCGTGTGTTCATTCTGTCATTTCAAGCCTAAAACCGACTTTCTATTCATTATAGTTATTCCGTAATCACGCTCGACGCATTTGGAAAAATTGCCGCAAATTGAAAAATTAGCTCCTGTCAAAGATAGCTGTCTTTTGCTTGAACTGCTAAAATTCATTTTCAACCTGCTAATCCCTCATTGAGCATTGCCAGTGTGACTTGAACTAATATTAAATTGCTATCACCTACCCTGAATCTCCTACAGGGAATTAAAATCATTTTTAGCATATTTTTCCCTTCTTTGTGTAAGAAGATTCAATTCAACACTACAGCTAAGTCAATGCCTAGTCTGGGATACTGAATGGAAACCCTTATTGATATATCTTTATGTCCAGTTCATGAGTTCTGGATGACTACCCCTATATAACACCCCTCTCTTAGAATCCCCCTGACCCCACTGAGCCAAGAAGTAGTTCTGTTTTGCAAGTTTAAAAGGTTTATTTGAGAATTTAAACAAAATATATATATATCACACTTTATAATAAATTAATATCTGATAGTACACTTAGACATATGATGTTCATCAACAATGGGTAATCTGGCACTAGCACACTTCTTTACAATCAATGAGGAGTTAGTATAGGATGGATAAAGTAGCAAAACTACTTTTACGATTTCAAGGGAAAAGCAATGAGGAATAAAATGCAGTACAGAAATACTTGAGATGAGTTTAGCAAAATATAATATAATCACTTTTTCTCTGGCGATTCACCCCCCTCCCCTATGCAATGTAAGACATGGAAGTAGATGGAAAGAGGAGCACACAGTTCTCAGGAATGCAATCAAATACAATACGAAATTCAGTTCCCCCCCAGCAAGCTTAGAGAAAACCGGTATGAGTTTTAAAACACAGGCCCAAAATGCTTTTTAAATGTGATGGCAATGGATGAAAAATATGCTGAAAATGCTTTTAATTCCCTTTAGGAGGTTCAGAGGGAGTGGTAGCTACTTGGGATGAGTTCAGGCTCACTTTAGCAATGATTCAGGGATGGTTCTTAAGATGCAAACGAATTTTAGCAGTTCAGGCAAAAGCAGCTATCTTTTTACAAGTAAAGAAATCGGGCCAAATCGCAAATCGTGGCAAAATTCGCTAGTGCGTGAATCGTGATTGCGGAAAAAGTATAAGGAGTAGGAAGTCGTCAAGTTCGTAGCCCAAACGGTTCCAGAGATACAGACGATTAAATTAAGGTAGTTTTTCGGATTTTAAGTAAACTCAAAATGACAGGTGACATCTTTGCAGCTGCAGAATTGACAAATGACAGTGGTGCAGCTTTACAAAATGACAAGTGACAACTTCTAGGAGGCAGTTCTGGTTAGATTAAAATAGTTTGGATTAGATTATTTTAACTAAGAGATTGGTTCTGCACAGTTCTGCTAGGTACTCACAATATATTTTTGAAATAGGCGTCGCCACGGATCTGGTCAGGTTTTGGACTGGACTCCGGTTCTGGTCTCGGCACTTTACAGTGATCTGGGTCAGCTCTCTGGTTCTGCTCACAGCGGTCTGGGTCACTCTGGATCTCTGGTCTGGTCTGTCCGGATACAGCGGTCTCTGCACGGCTCCTGGATCTCTGCACTGGTCCTGGCAAAAGTTCTTGGCAAGGGATTCAAGCAGCTCGCCCGGCTGTGAGTACCTTGCAATGATTTGAGGCCTGCGGCAGAGAACTCAGCTTGTGGTTTTAGGCCTCTGATTTAGGTTCTAAAGTATAAGTTCTAGGTTCTGGAATATGTAGCTGGAGTCAGTCTGGAACTGGTATCTTCTGGATGTTGTGTGGTCCGGCAAAGCTTCCCGCAAGAAAATGGAAAATGAAGTCCCCTCTAGATTTCATTGGTCCCTTTTTATGTGGTTTGAAAGTGGGTGGAGAGGCTAGCTTTCTAGGCCCAACCCCTCCAGAGTTCTGATAGGTTGGAGAATTCTTTGCGTTCTCAATGGAGAGCAGGATTGTGTGTCAGAATGATACTCCCCTGTCAAATAACACACATATCTATATTTGACCTAAAGACATATTTCATAGATACACAGTGGTTTGAAATTACATGCACCCATCACGTATCACATGAGGTATACTCTGTTCAAACTCTGATGTTTCTAAGAGCTTGCATCCAGAAATGGCAATATTTTGCGCTTTTTAGTGGGTTATGCAACATTGGTTTTTCATTAAAATTGATACACATATACACCCCCCTACTACACATATCTCAGTAACTTTCCATTTGTCTAGCTTAAATACAGTGTCTGTGGTGTCAATAAATGGCGGGGTTTTGCCCCAGAACATCACACAAATTGGAGTTTGGGCTTGAATTGTAGGCAAAGTTTCCATTTTAAGGTTCCCCACATTTCACATTTCTGTCATCCGGTTACCAAGAGTTATCAGTGTTTCTGTAAAATATATATTTTGCTTTCAATTCAGTTCTCAGAGTGTTGGAGTCCGCCTCCAAGACTTGGGTGGGTCAGTGATCACATGTCTCTTCTGCTGGGAGCTCTTTGTGTACAGTCAACAGTCAACATCAGCATATTCTATTCAAGTGCAAGAGCCTATTGTGTGGTATCTGGGAGGCTGAGGTCAGCAGACCAGGGAGCCACTTTGCATTTGGTTAGTATGACCATGTGGTTTCCTGGGCTTCCTGAGGTGAGAAGGGTTCCCAGCCTTTTGGCCTGTTAATTAAATCAGATTTTAATTAACTCCCAGCCTTTGATGTAAAGGCCTCTCCTGCAACTCCTGACATGCAGTTTCCCTGTCAGAGTTTAGACCGCTAGCGCCGCCTTGAGGTATTTATCGGTACTGCGTCCATTTTTTGGATCAGTCTTGAATGAATGCATTCCAAACAAGAGATTTTACATGGAAGTATATTATCCAGGTTCAGCACATGGCATTGGTGTGGTTCTGCAGTAAAATAATTTTTTGCCCGTTGAAGGAATGAATTCCCAATAGTTGTGGGTTGCTTTTGGCAATCAGCATTGCCCCTTTTGCAATGGTTTCAGGCTACTGTGTGTAGCCCAATGGTGGTTTTAGGCAGTGCCCTTCTGTGCCCATAACATCGGCAAAAATGGGTGGCAAGTTAGGCAACCCTTTTGGTGTGCGCACAAACTGCGTGGTTCTCCTGGATTCTGGCGCACATGGGGGCTTTTTGGCCATCTTGGATTTTCTAAGCCCACAGCACCAAATGTTGCAGCATGATAGCTCAAACGTGGGTCAGGACACCCAACATTTGCATACCACATTTAAAAGTACTTTTGCCTGTGTTTAAAACCATCCCTGTTTCTCTAAGCTTGCTAGGGGGGAACTGAAATTCGTATTGTATTGTGATTGTACCCTGAAAACTGTGTGCTTTACTTCCACCTCCTTATATTGCATAGGGGGGGAGTGAATTGCCACCATGGGAAAAGGGAACATATTATCTCTTGTGAAACCCTATCAGTTTATTTCTGTACTGCATTCTTTTCATCCTTGAAACCATAAAAGCATTCTCAGTTACCTTTTCCTTCCTATACCAACTCCTAAGTAATTAAATAAGCGTACAATTGCAATATTATCCATTGTTGATCACTGTCATATTCTTAAGTGTGATATCAAATACTAATTTATTATAAAAGTGTCATATATATATATTGTTTAATTTTTCCAATAAATCTTTTAAATTGCAAAACAAACCTACTTCTTGGCTCAGTGAGGTCAGGGGGATTCAAAGAGAGGGGCGTTACGTAAGGGTTTATCATCCAGAGTATAACTTGTCATAAAAATATATAAATAAGGGCTTCCCTTGGGCATCCCAGACGAGGCACTGACTTAGTGGGATTGCTGAATTGAAGTCACTTAACAGGTTATGCAGGCCTGGATGGCACAACACGAACTATGCCTCAATGACGACACTAGCCGTGACTCATAAATGCCTGGACACCAAAGCCCCACCATACCTCTCCACCCATCTCACTCTCCATACCTCCACACGTCCCACCAGAACTCCACAAATTCACAGCCTCATTTTGCCCAGATTTAAACTCCAAAAAGCCAGAGGCGTGAGTTTCCCTGTCCTAGCCTCTAAGCTTTGGAACTCCCTGCCTGTTCCCATCAGAACTGAGCCCTCTTTTCATACCTTCAAGAAGAAAACCAAATCCTGGCTGCTCACTCAGAACGCATGAAGCACTTCACACAATGCCTGGCCTACCTCAGGTGCACCCTGCTTTTATGTACATGCCACCTACTTATCTGCTTGCTTTATTGATTATGTCTATATATCTGGTACAGATACCTGCTTATCTCTATTGCCTTTGCCTGTAAATGTTTGTATTCATGACTCCTCTATGAGAATTCTGCTCCCCCGCATCTTCCTGTAAACTGGGGGAGCTTGAACCTCTTGTCACTGACCCTTACTGTAATGTACTGTAACTATGTATGCAAGACTATGCGCCGGATGCCCTTGGGCCTGATTGCGCTTCACAAATAAAATAAATACAAATACAAATACAAATACCCATCATGCTTTCAAGGTTTTGCTGCACGTGGCTCACAACCAGAAAGCGCTACGTGCTGCCAAGGTTTGCTGCACGTGGCTAGTGACTAAAAGAGCACACTGTGCTGCCAAAGTTTGCCGCACGTGGCTGAAATGGTGTTATTTTAAGAAGCGCTGCTCGCATTCGTTTTCATGCAGCATGTGGGCAAGAATCGCTCTTTGTTTAAATGCAGCGAGGTGCTGTTAAGCACTTAGCTTTGCCATCAGCAGGGGACGTGACGTGGCTCGGCTGTGCCCCCTGCGAGTGCCCCTCTGAGGATTTGCAGCCCAAATGCTTCCCTCCTGTTTCCGTGCTACCTCCCTGCAGCAGCGTGTTTAAATCCAGCGTGGGTTCTATTGCTAGGGTCTTTCGGTACTTATCTGGCATGAGCGAGGGACCGGAATGCTTGTTCCTTGGGGCATGGCCCCTCGCGTAAACCCCATTGGCAGGAGCTCCAGAAGATGTGTCTGCTCTGGTCGGGTGCTTAAGCACAAGTCCCGTATCTTTGTTTTGCGCGCATGCGCGTGCGCTAGCCCCTTCAGACATGGGAGTAAAACAGTAGTTCCCGGCCCGGAGGCTGCTGGGACTTGTGGTTCGCAGGTCCTTTTTCCTGCAAGATAGACAGAGAAGCCTCCGATAAGGCTGGAGTTGTTTTCTTTTGTCTTGTCTTGTTCTTCTCCTCATTATCCTGTGCTTGGGGCTTCCCACAGAGCTCTGTTTGCCCCTTATAACACCCTGCACCCTGACAGCAAGATGTTGTGCAAGGTGTTGAGTTGAAGGGGGTTAGCCATGTTGTTTCTGTCTTAAAGAATTTAGCCAAAGTAACACTTTGTTGCTGATTCCTATTTCTTCACATCGTTTGATGTTTCATGGTGGACTGTGCCGAAGGCTGCTGATAGATCAAGTAGTATCAGTGCTGATTTGAAGTTAGAGTTTGCATTGATTTTTTAGATCATCCCATATCGATATAGTGCTGTTTCCATTACTCGCATGGGTCTGATGCCTGGTCTAGTATCCAATTGTTTTCTAATTGGTGAAGGATTTGTGGTAATAAATGTAGCTTTCTAGGAGTTTCACTGGGTATGGGATACTTGAAATCAGCCAATAGTTAGGTCTTCAGTGTTTCCTGATAGGTCGCTAAGGAGTGGCTTGAAGTACACCGATTTGAAGGATTGTGGCACATTTCATGTTGCTAATGTATGACTGAAGAGGTTGAGAAAATATTCTGTAAGGGTTTTTGGGTAAGGATATTCTTGTGTTTGTCTGGTAGGCAGGGGTATGTTGTTTTTGTTCACTAGGCTGTTCATTTTCTCTGTTGAAATTGTTTGGTAATTGTTTAGTCTTGTAGATGGTTCCACATTGGCTTGTTAGGGGTGAGGGTGTGGGTGTGTTGCATGCTATTGGGCTTCTTAGCTCATTAATGATGATTAACATCTCTTTCTGAGTGTTGCTTGAGTTTGTGATCTGTTTCTTGTATTGTGGCCTTTTCATTTCAGTATTTTGGCTTTGTATAATCATATCGGTCTTTGGTAGGTGATTTCTTTCTGTTGATCATAGTTTTCCTAGATTATGGTTCCGGTTTACTGTTTGTTTTTCAGGTCTCTGAAGTGGGGTGTGAACCGTCTTGCCATTGTTTTCTTTAATGAGAGGTAAATGTTTTTACTGGTGCAACGACATCTTACGTTTTTTTGTGATCCATTTTTGGATTGATGAGTGCTAGACAGTAATGGGTGGTTTTGTGGCTTGCAGTCTGGTTTTAGGTCAGCAATGCTTATGTATTTCCATTTCTTTTCTGAATTGGAGGATTTTTTGGGAGGTTAGCTAGTATTTGCATTAACGGGAGGACCACAGGTTTTAAGAGGTGGTCACTCCAGAGGATTTGCACTGGAGAGGCAGTTGTGACTAGGTTTTTTTGTGTAAAAGAATGCACCTAGGGTGTGATCTACTCTGTATGTCGCTCCCTTCACCAGTTGATGTGGATGCATCGCTGTTAGCTGATTTGTTAGAGTTTTAGGTGAGTTGATGTTTTCTTCTTCAAACCATATGTTGAAATGTCCCAGCATGGTCAGGTGATCAAGTTGGTGAGGGCATCCACAAGTATGTTGTGAAAGTAGGGTTGTATGTTGGTGGTCTGTAGATGAGTGGGAATGATATGTTGGTTTGTTTGTCTAAGGCTAACTACAAATTGAGTGATTCGCAGTTTGGAATGCTTAGTGGTGATGCGGTTGTCATCTTTAGCTGATCATTGTATGGAACAGCTTGACCGCCCCCTCTTTTTCCTTCTCAGTTGGCTTGTTTCAATTTGAAGTTGTTTGGTAGGGAATCGTGTGCCATTACCTTGAAGTTTTGAGTTAACCAGGTTTTGTGGATGAATAGGTTGTCTATCCCTCCATGACTTTCGGATAGTATATCCTGTCTGTGGGTTTTGACATTAATCTGCCATTGACTAGGTTTGCAATGCATCTTTTTGTATTGTGAGTTTTGTTTGTCATTTGAAGGTAGCATTGGTGATTTGAGTTGATGTTGGGGTATTTTTCCATTTGATTGTGTCTTTGGTTTGTTGTTTCTGTTTTTTCATTGAGTAGGTCAAGAAGGTTATGTTTTGAGTTGATGTTTTTGTTCGGGGTCATCTGTCTGCTCGCATTGATCATTCTTTGTGTCACACCAAATTTTTGCAATGAATGGTCTGTTGAGGTAATTTTCTGTGTATTTCACATCTGTCTATTGCGTTTCGGCATATGTGATTACTATGTTTGTGGTTGGTTGTGTGAGTGGGTTGTAGGTTGATAGGGAGCTTGATAAGTAGAGTGAGTTTGGTCTTGTTCTTGCAAGGGGGCTCTCTTCTAGTGGGTGGTTACATGTGCATTTTCTTAGTGTTGATTGGCTCATGGCTGTGGGTTACGAGATGGTTGGCCATGTTTCATTTGATTTGTTCTGTTTTGGTTATTCCTTGTTTGTAGGTCTTTCCTGGTAAGATGTATTTTCGTGCTGTTGGCTTGTTGCTTGGTGGCTTGGTTTCTTCGTTGATTCTGTTGTTTTTCTTCAATCGGTTTGGTTGTTCAGATTTTTCTTGGTGGGTTGTCTGTTTGTCCTCACAGTTTTTTCTCTTGGCTTGGGCTGTGTTTGTTTGTGGTATTTCAGCATCGAGCAGAGGTGTCACAGAGATAAAGTGTGTATGATGATATTATAGGGCAAGCTATTCCAGTGGTTGAGCTGTCCTAGGTGCTAGACTATTTCAGGCATTAAACTGTCCCAGGGAAAAACGTATCCCAAGGGATAACCTTATCCCAGGGACTAACCTTCTCCCTGGGATAAACCTTATCACAGAGGCAAAATGTTATCCTTGGGGCAGGCCCTATGCCATGGGTGGATCATATCCCAGTTGTAGCACTTTCCCAGCAGTCAAACTATCCCAGGGGAAGAGTCATTCCAGGGGCAGAACTATACCAGTGGCAGAACTATCCCAGAGGCAGTACTATCCCAGGGGAAGAACTATCCCAACTTTGAGACTATCTTAGGTGGAAAATACCTTAGCTGGAAACTATCACAGTGGCAGTTGTACAAAAACGGTAGCAGGCGCCCCTCTCTCGAAAGAACAAGGCATGATAACCTGTTCAGTGGTTATTAACCACATTGAGAGTTCGCAGCCATTGCTTTTTGCTCACTGTACCTTTCACAGATGGGAAATATCCATTTGCATATCAGTCTTTGTCCCGCCCACAAGGGCAGTCCAGCACCGAAATGCTGTGGCAATTCCTCTCTGACCAAGAGTACCATCAGCAACCCCATACACGTGTTTCAGCCTTGTTGGGCATCATCAGTGAGGTGAAGCTGAGCCTCTCTAAGCACAGTGAGCAGGGAGTCCACATCTGGTTGCCCCCAGGTAACCTAGGGTGACCAACCCCAAGTTCCTTTCAAAAATACAAAAAGGTAGCAGGCGCCCCTCTCTCGAAAGAACAAGGCATGATAACCTGTTCAGTGGTTATTAACCACATTGAGAGTTCGCAGCCATTGCTTTTTGCTCACTGTACCTTTCACAATTGGGAAATAACCATTTGCATATCAGTCTTTGTCCCGCCCACAAGGGCAGTCCAGCACCGAAATGCTATGGCAATTCCTCTCTGACCAAGAGTACCATCAGCAACCCCATACACATGTTTCAGCCTTGTTGGGCATCATCAGTGAGGTGAAGCTGAGCCTCTCTAAGCACAGTGAGCAGGGATTCCACGTCTGGTTGCCCCCAGGTAACCTAGGGTGACCAACCCCAAGTTCCTTTCAAAAATACAAAAAAGGTAGCAGGCGCTCCTCTCTCGAAAGAACAAAGCACGATAACCTGTTCAGTGGCTATTAACCACATTGAGAGTTCGCAGCCATTGCTTTTTGTTCACTGTACCTTTCACAGATGGGAAATATCCATTTGCATATCAGTCTTTGTCCCGCCCACAAGGGCAGTCCAGCACCAAAATGCTATGGCAATTCCTCTCTGACCAAGAGTACCATCAGCAACCCCATACACGTGTTTCAGCCTCGTTGGGATCATCAGTGAGGTGAAGCTGAGCCTCTCTAAGCACAGTGAGCAGGGAGTCCACGTCTGGTTGCCCCCAGGTAACCTAGGGTGACCAACCCCAAGTTCCTTTCAAAAATACAAAAAAGGTAGCAGGCGCCCCTCTCTCGAAAGAACAAGGCCTGATAACCTGTTCAGTGGTTATTAACCACATTCAGAGTTTGCAGCCATTGCTTTTTGCTCACTGTACCTTTCACAGATGGGAAATACCCATTTGCATATCAGTCTTTGTCCCGCCCACAAGGGCAGTCCAGCACCGAAATGCTATGGCAATTCCTCTCTGACCAAGAGTACCATCAGCAACCCCATACACGTGTTTCAGCCTTGTTGGGCATCATCAGTGAGGTGAAGCTGAGCCTCTCTAAGCACAGTGAGCAGGTAGTCCATGTCTGGTTAATAGTGGTAAATAGTGGTAAATCTCACAGTGACAAAATTCTGTGTTGGCATGCCCCACCATGATACATTTAAGAATGAGTCTAACCTCACAGCAGCACAATTCAAAGAGACAGTGCTCACAGTGGCAACATTCTAAGTGAGGGAAACAGGATCACAGTGGCAGAATTTAAGTCGGCGAGATACACATTTAGAGTACTTACAGCAGCCAGGTTCAAAGTTACAGAATCTCTGAGTGCAAAAAACTCAGACTTCAGAAACCCAAAGAATCAGAGGTCAGGGAGAGACCATCTCACACTGATACAGTTTGACGGTCAACGCTCACACCAACAAAATTCCAAGTGATAGAGTTATACAGTCACATAGTGGCAGAATTGTAAGTTGTGAACTCACATCAACAATGTTTCAAATAACATTGTCACAAAGTGGGCAAACACAGTGACAGGCTTCCATAGTGGCAAGAACACAGTTAGAAATCACAGCAAAAGAGTTTAAAGAGACAGGGTTTATTCAGTAATCCCCAGGGCTGGTGGCTGGCAGCAGGGCAGGTTCTGTCTGCATGGCGAACAGGCAGACAGGGAAACCATATTTACCCACCGCCCTTTGCCGGCTGCCAGGCAAATCTGCCCTTGGAGGGTTCAGTAAGACTGCTGGTTGGCTCACGAGATCCCCAACAGCACCAATCAGGAAGGGAGCAGAGGTTTGGTGGAGCGTGTTCGGTTGGGATGGTGATGCAGGATTGGGTCTTTTTTTTCCCTCTTTTTCCAAGTTAAATTAAAAAAAGGTATAAAGGGTTGGATTAATTAAAATTATTGGGCAGGTGGTTGGGATAAATTAATTAAAATGAAGGACAAGGAGTCTGGGTGAATTCATTAAAAACATTAAGAACATGGGGTCAGGGTAAATTAATTAAAATTAAGAGCTGGCGTGTTGTAGTTCACAACAATACATAAAATCATAAAAACAGAAACAGCATCACAATAGAAAAACAAGAGCATTTGCAAATTCTCCTTGTCTATAGATATAGTAGTAGCTGTGGTCTCTTATAAAATAAAACAATATATATGGAATGTAACACACACTCACCTGCGTACAAACCAGATAGTAGAATGAATTGTATTGCTTGCACTGCAAAAATAAAAATTGAAGATGAGCTATGGAATAAAAGGCTCAAATAACATGGTATTGACATTGCCTCCTTAAGGTTTAACCAACTGGAATTAATTTACCACAATTTTCAGGCTGGAATCAGATGACGTGTTTTACAAACTGTCGCAAATAGAAATAAAAAAGGCGCGCTGAAGATGGTGACTTGATTGTTATTCTGGTTGAACAGAAAAAGCCTCACAAGTGAGCTCCTTCAGTAGATGTTCTAGTGGCAGCAGCTGACACTCGTCTAACAGTGAAATATTTGCCACAGCCCTTGACTGTGGAGTTTAAAGGTGCATTATCAGGGGCTTTAGCAGTGAATACAGCAGCAACCAAGAAACCCCAGGCACAGACCCAAATTCCAGGGGCAGAAGGGTTCTTAAAACAAACAGACTTATCCAAGCCGTGTCAAGTCTGCCACGGGGGAACAAGAAAAGCTCTGAACCTATAGTCTCAGCTGATTGACAATATTTTAAATCCTGCATTAGGTCAACACATTTCCAATCCGCTAATCTAAAGGAGTTCCGGTAATGGTTTGACTCTATCAAAGAGGGGGAAATTGAGGTGCCCCAGAATGCAGTAGACAAATACTGTCAAACCATTCTAACAATGGTTAGAAGTAGAAAACAGGTTGTGTGCGCAGTTGATAAGAATCAGCAGCGTGAACATGTAATACCAAACATGTCTTCTCTGTCAGTAGGGCCACCAATTCTGGTACGACAGCCAACCAGTCCCAAAAAACCTCTTTCAGGGTTAGAAAACCTGTCTGAAACAAAGAACCCTAATGTCAAAGGATTTCCATCTAAGGAAACACTAAATGCCACAAATCTTGAGTTGCAAAATGAGTGCACTTATTCAGGACAAGAGAAATTTTATAATTCCCAAGCTTCATCTTCGCTTTTCTAGAGCACTAAATGGTATCCTGCTCAGAAGGTAAGGACAGTATGAACTCCTCGGGTTCTATAAGACACAACAGTTTCTCAGAGGCTTCCACAAGAGTTTGGGCTGTTCCCGCATCCTCCAACGGATTTATGTCCCTTAGATCTCTCAGCCTCTGTCTTTTCCTTGCACTCCTGACCAAGACATCTGAGAGCTGAGTCATGTTTGGAGATGCACAGTTTGTTGGATGGATGAAAACAGGGGTAGACTCTGGAAAATAGTTTCAAACTGTGCCATACGCCTCAGACTGGCTTCCCTGCCTGAATAGATCAGTAATCTTAAACTGCACAGAATGCTGGGTAGGCACATCTCACTCCTGCATCAGTTGTATTATGCAGGTTCTCTCTCCCTTTCCCCTGGACAATTGCATGAGCAGATTTATGCATTGATTGGAGTACATTAATTAAGGGCAAGGGATCAGGATAGAATAATTAAAGCCAGAGGTTTGGAAGCCCTGATTTACCTGCTGATCAGTGGTCAAAGGGTCTTCCAGGCAAGACTGCAGGAACAAAAATGGCTTTACCTGGCCTAGATTTGGTTCTTCTTCCTTGGTGTTGCAGGTCAGATCATGTGATCCCCAACAACAAATGTCAGGGGGTTGAGGGGAAATTTGACAGAGGGTCTTAGGTTGGGAAGGTGGGGCAGGACTGGGTATTTTATTTTTTTCAATTTAATTTAAATAAATGGATGAAGGCTTAGATTATTAGGATTAATGGGCATGGGGTTGGGCTAAATTGCTTACAATAACAGACATAACAGAAAACAAAAAAATCAACAACAGAGTTTTCAATGTCTTTCTAAATAGTTCAATGGATCGCTCAGCTCACAGGTCCCGGGGGGAATGAATTCTGGGTTTTTGGAGCAGCTGAAAAAAATTCACCTTTTTTAACCTGTGTGAGCGAGCCTATATACTCCTTCAACTGCTGCGTGTTACTCGATCTCAATGTTCTGGAGATTGATTTCTTCAAAATGACTTCCGAGAGGTAGACCGGACTTATACCCATACAGAATGTGTCTGTAATCACCAACGTGCGAATATCAATCCTAGCTTCAATGGGACGCCAATGTAAGTCCTGTCTCGCCATTGAGACATGATCACATCATTTCAAGCCCGCTATAACTCTGACAGCACTGTTTTGTATAACTTGAAGTCTAGCACACTCCGATTTTTTGATTCCTACTAACAGACTGCAACAGTAGTCTATTTTGGACCCAATGATTGCTCTCGCTATTTTCTCACAATTAGTCTTTGAGACATAAGGAGCTATTTGTGCTAACAACTTACTATAATACGCTGAAACAGAAACTGCACTGTTTACTTGGGCGTTCATAGTCATAAACTATTCTAAGTGAACTCCCAATGGCTTTACTTACTTTTTTGGCACAATTTCATGACCTGCCACCTCAAACATCCATATTTAGCACCTAGCTGTATGAATTTATTAGGAGTTCCGACCACCGTAAGCTCAGTTTTTTCTTTATTTCAAGGAAGACTGTTTTACACCATCCATAACTGAATGACATCATATACCTCATTCACCTTTTTCACATCTTCTGAATACGAGCCAGAGAGCGGGATGACACATTAGGGATCATTGGCATAGTTTGTAAAACCAATACTTTTCTCATCCAGCAAATTAAAAAGAGGAACTGTAAAAATGTTATAAAGTGAAGGCAAGAGGCAGGTGCCTTGAGGCACTCCAAATTGCAGCAATACAGGATCAGCCTCGGCAGACTCACTGCAGAACCTACTCAGTCTATTGCTTTGAAATTAACAAATCCACTCAGATGCCTTATCTGAAAAAGCTGCAACTACTTTTAACCTGGTGATAAGCAGAGAATGATCCACCAGGTCGAAAGCTGCTGCTAGGTCCAGTAACATCAGCAACAGTGTTTGTCCTGTATCCATACCCTCCAGGAGTCACGACTTCAGGTCCAGCAGTGTGGTTTCAGTACTGTGTCCCTGCCTAAAACAAGACTACCTCTTGTTTAAAATATTATGACAATTGAGATATTCTATAATCTGCCTAAAAGCCACGTGATCTAAAATGTTAAATGAAAATTGAGTATTAGTAATGGGCCTATAATTAGATGGATTCATAGGACAGAGGCCAGAGTTTTTTTAATAGAGGCGTGATCCACGCATTCTTAATATCCTCCGGAACACGACTTTCTAGAAATGAGGTGTTAAAAAATGTAACGAGTGGCCCCATCAACATGGGGGAACATGCTTTAATGTCACTTGCTGGGCAAGAATCCACTTTACAATTTGTGGGTTTTAGCGTCTCAATGATATCTGACAGTTCAACTTCGGTTTCTGGACAAAAGTTAAACAAAGTATCTGAGCATTTCTGCACCGAACCGTATGACTTTGGCTCCAATAAACCTAATCCTCCCAGGATTCCCTAACATGGCTACTTGGATTAATCCACACCATGCTGTATCTTTGACAGGTCCATCCTGTTTTCTCGTACAAGGATCTTCCAATTCTTTCACAATTTTAAATAATTCTCTTGAGTCATGCTGGGCGTTCTATATTCTTGTGTGAGACATAATTCTTTTTGCCTTGATAACCTCTTGTTTACACACTTGGATGCCAAATTAATGGATTCCATATCCTTGCTATCTTTAGAGGATTTCCATATATCCAAATGTTTTTTTTTTCACTTTCAACTTTTGAAGATCCAACAAAAAACATGTATTTGTTTTATTCCTTATTGACACCAATCTCAAATTGAGTGGAGCAAGAGCATTTGTAGCTTTCCTAATTGTCTCCTGGATTACTTTTGAAATGGCATCTACCTTATCCAGCTTCTCTACAACAGTCTCCAATGGTGAGAGCCAAAGTTCCATTGAAGCCGGAGAAAGTTTCTTTATATTGCTGGGCGTTACTAGAATTTTTTGTGTCTCTCTGGTCCTTATCTTCTGTTCAGATATGATATTAAACTGAGCAAAGGAATGATCTGACCAGGGGCAAGGAAAAACCATCACATGATTTGTCATAATATTGTGGGTAAACACCCAATCCAATATATGACCCTTAATATGCGTAGGTACCAGGGTTATTTAGAGACATCTTGAGTGTTTTTGCTGCAGGATCATTACTTCCCAATCCTTTTAGCATGACTTTTTTTTATTTTATTTTTTTATTCAAACCGTTGTTTATAAGTTCGATCAACAACTTTTAACGTTATATATTACTTCATATTATACATTTGATATTTTCAAATAGTCTCTTCATTTTCTTACGAGTCTATTCCCTTTTCATTCATTATACAATTTAATATAAATTATATAGTAAGCAATGAAAAATTCTTTCGTACGCTATGCACCATATAGCAAGTTATTTATCAGCATATGTACATACATTAGAAGCATGGATAGTAGAGTGCATCTTTTGTTGGTACTTCATTTATCCACTTAAATGTAATTTAGCAAATTGTAAGAACTGCAGGATAACATGGGCGTAACCCTTCCTGTATGGAAGAGCATATAAAAAATGAGAACGTACAATCACGTAGCAGACAAGGCAACAGACAATTGACACTTGCTGAGGAGAAAACAGTACACTTAGTGTGGTAGTTACAACAAATGCTAATCCACCCCTGCAATGATTTGATACATAGTCTCAAGTTCTTGGTTTATGATTGTTAAAAGTCTGCACAGGGACAATATAAGACTCGTTCTATTCCCCCACATGCAGGCTATCCAAAGCCATTCCCTATTAGCCTCGGAGCCTACACCATCTGTGTCAATTGTTGATATACGAGTTGCCTCAAAATGGGGACAAAATATCACTAGATGTTTCAAAGTTTCTATGATAGATCCATCATTACAGAACCTGCATCCCAAAACCTTATCAGATTTCAGGAGAGAGTTCCGACTATCAATTCTTTCCAAAGTTAGTGATTGGTTCATTTTAAATCGAAAGTACATTTCCCTAACTTTATTGCAAGGAAATTGAATTACATACGGTTTATGTGAACGTCTTGGGGTGCTGAAAAGTGCAGCTTCCTTATATCCCTTTAGTTCAGCTCTTCCACTTAACGTTTTACACCAATCATGCTCAAAAATACGCAGTTTAACATAATTTGGTCCAAATTCCAAATCTGATGGTTTGAGTGCAATTTCGTCTAGTAAATGGACCATTTGTGCGTGGTAATCTGTGATGGAAGATCGTTCAGAGGCAACCATTAGTTGTCCAAGATCTTCATATAAACAATTATCTGGCGGGTATAGCATTCTGGCAAAGTTGCATAATAGCCGCCAGTTGTAGCGCGCAGATTGAGCAGTGAGACCGAATTCATGCCTTATTATCATATTGGGTGTAGATTTGGCCAAACGCAATGCCCCCTTCCATATACGACCTTGTAGTTGATCAAGAAAGCTGTTAATATTCACAAAGAATATGTCCAAAGCGAAAAGGAGCACAGATTCCACTTTCAATATATAAAATTGCAGTACTGGCAACAATGAGAATTTGCAGAACCTGATATAAAGCATCTGCATTTGAGTGGAAAGGGGAGCCACTTTCTTGTTCAGTACCTCTTTCCACATTGCCAAGGAGTTGGAATCAGTTATTGTATAACCAACATAGCGAATGGCAGCCTTTATATTTAGGTTTAAGAGATGCTAAAAACAAATTGCCTAAGTGTAAAGCAAGCTATTTCATAATAACTTGGGGCTATAAACCAGGATCAAATTGAGGGTATTTTCAAAATCAGTTCTGATTTGTATGTCTAGGATCTCACAGTCATGTATATTCTGAATGTCCGCCTGCCGTACATCTAGATTTTATTTAAAAATAAAGTCCTCCTTTTCTATTCCCCCTATCCTGCTGCAAGCTATAGTAGGACCTGGAGCACTGTGTAACCAAGTTTCAGTCAGAGCGCATAGGTCTATATTCAGATCCATGATATATGATGCCACATCAGTGGCATGTTTCATCAAGGAACGAGTGCTAAGTAAAATCATTTTGAGCTCTGCCTTGGTGCCTGAACCCTTCCCTATCAGGCCCCCTGCAAGAAATAAAATATCATATCATATCATATCTGTATACTACTCATATCTCCCACTCACCCGATTGGCATGATGCACACTATTGTTCTCATTCAACTGAGAGAAGTCTAAGACCTGAGGTGTTGTATCTACAGTTTTTGTCACCGGCCCCCCTATAGATTCTGCAATACCAAACAATATCAATTAGGGTGAAAGAAACCCACCAAGGAACACTCGAGGTGGGACAGCCACTGGAAAACTGAGTTGTATGTTGCAAAATGTTGGAAAATTTAGTGTCCAATTAGAAACGAAGGTGCTGGATAACCCCATTATTAGGTCATAGTCAAGAGGAAGTCATTAGAATGCTCACGAGGAATAGGATAGGGCAATAGGGCTAGGTATTATATAGAATCTAAAGAATCCTATATCGGACAGCAGCCACTGTCCAATCAGTGAATGTGAATTTAAATGTATCTCAAAACAAGGTTATGAAACATGATGTCACTCCCTCCTATAAAAGCCACCATTTAATGATGAAATGTTGAATGTGTTTTTAATTATTCCCGTCTGAGGCCGTGTGTCATAAACATTTGTTTTTCTTGCATCTTGTGCACTTTTATTGGTTCATTGGATTGTTTTTGTACGACTCAAGTTTTTGGGCAAACCTTACATTTGGTGACCCATGATGTGATTCCAGGCCCATCCGAGGGTCTAGAAGCTCGTCTGCCGCATTTCCCTGGGCATGCAGCGCCTGCCTGCAGAGAGCAACAACTGCACACACCACATGAAGGCCCGGAAGCACTGGGGTTATCCAGAGGCAGGTCTGATCGCTGGAGGCTTTGGCGTTGCCTTCAGGTGTGCAGGCTCTTTGAGGGGGAGAGACGACATCAGTGGTCCTCAGAAAAACATAGAGAATGGGAGTGCACCTGACACAAGAACAACAAATGGGAGAGTCAGTATTGGGAGGAGTGAGGAATATGTGAGAGAGTGAACCACATGGTGGTGATTTTTTATTTTTTATCATGAGTTGAAACAGATAAAATGCTCCCACATAGGGAAGCAGTATCCTCACAGTAGAAGCAGTAGTAAAAAAAGAGATACTGATGTGAAACACCCCTTGACAGAGAAGGGTGGGCAGTGCTGCTTAAAAGAGAAGAGAAGTCCGGTAGTGAAGAGGACTGCATCCCTCTGTCCCAAGGTTGAATTGTGGTAGTGTAGTTTGATTTAAGGTAAAAATAGTTTCATGTGTGTGATTGGAGAGCAGGGGAAAGATTTGGGGTAGAAAAGGCATTATGGAAGGTGGATTTTGTTGGGGGTTGTCATGCAGAGACACAAGGTGATTTTGTGTTTCTCTTTGTGTTTTTTTGTGGTAAACAGGGGTGAGCCGTAGGGAGTGGCCTCTGTAGACTTTTTGATGGAAAGAGTTTTTTGTTGTGACAATTTGTATTTGGCCATTACATAATTGTGAATTGTGTTGTTCAAAATAAATGTATACACCGGTTGAGCATATGCGCAAGGAGATCCTGACAGAGAAAATCCTTAAGTATCATAATGAATGAGTGATGGGGACAGAATGGAAGTTGTTTACTGCATAGCTTGCAGAAGGTATGCAAAATAAGGCAATCATTGAGCATATGTACACACATTTGTTGTCAATATATAGGTAAAAATGTAGGAAAGAGACAGAGCATATTAGAGTTATGGAACTTATACAATGGAATACAAGGGAATTTGGAGATTAGGAATGAACAAGGCATTAGTCACCTGCTGTAGCCACAGACCCGCCCCTTCCCAGTGACAGCACCAATTCGGCTCAGACTCTAATTCCTACGCAGCCGAAAGCCGACAGCGGTACCCACACTCGGGACATATCCCATAAAGCCTGCCAGGGGATATACAAATCCCTGTTATAAACCCCTAGCAGAATCAGAACCAAAAACATCATGGGGTGCTGCAGCAAATAAAGTTCGAGACCCGATTACAGGAAAGATAGAAAATAAAGTGCATATGTATTTAGAGGCAGCTACCCAGAAGACAGGGGATGAGCTTCAGAAGGGGATGAGGAGAAGCGAGAGGGGAGGGCTATGCCCAACGAAAAATGTCAATACATGGACAGTAGTGGAGATTCTGCTAAAAATGAGTAGAGCTGTGATCAAGAATGTCAAGATTGAAACAGAAGAACGTATGGGAGAGGGAAGGAGAAACAAAGAGGCAACACTAAGCAGAGAGCAGAACCTTCAATGATTGGTTTATGAGCCAGAAGCTTCACAGAGCAACAGAGAACATATTGGGAGTCAGAGGAATAACAGAGGGAGATAACACCATAGTGGGGAAAGGCTCAGACCACGCCCTAGATCAATGACAGTATTAAGGGGGAAGAAGAGAGAAAAAGTACGTAAAACAGGGAAGAATGGGACACAATACCCCTTCATCTGAAAGGAATGGGTAATCACAGTATGTGCCTTGGCCGCACATGGATACAAATAACCTGATAAAGACATTGCACACACTCACAGCAGGAGCAGGAAAGTGGATCTACTCATTAGAAAAATAGACCGCAGGAGTCACCTTAGCAGTAGGAGACACTATATTATGAGAACAAACACACACAATCTGGGAGAAACCTGGATACCCAGGGGTTCGACTAGAAAGTGACATACATAATGAGGCTCTATTTAATAATTGACAGTCCTATGTCTGGGATGCTTTGAGTAGAGCATACCCAGATAAACCTGACATAGGATCGATCATGCACAATGAGACCAGATGAAGACCCTGCATTGAACATCCATTGAATTCAGGAGATGTGGCCAGAAGAGGCAGGGGAGGCCTGGGATAAATGTATACCAATATAATAGTATATGTTATGCATAGGTCTTCCAGTAGAGGTACAGGCAGACTTGGAGAAAATAGTGGTCATCGAAGTGAAAGGAGGGGGTGAGATACAAGTTCAAATAGTGTATTATTGTAAGCGAATGTGTGAGAAAGAAATGGAGAAAGAAGAACATGAGCATTGAGCAGAAGCAACATTGGCACAGAAAAAGTTAGCAAAGGTAAGCATTGAAGGTGCAGTAGTTACTAAAGGCACAGATGGGCGACATGAAAAAGAGATGCCACAAGGATGGGCAGGAGTATATGATATGATATGATATGATACGATATGATATGGAATTTATAACACGCCTATACACAAGTGTTTCAAGGCGCAATGAGGCAGGGGAGGGGGAACAGAGGGAAGACAGAGACAATGATCCTACTAGGCCAGGTGTCATTCAGATCACACAAGTGCAAGGGAAGGGGGAAGGTGAAGTGCGGGGGGAAGGGGAGAGGACACTACAGTACATGGGATAATAGAATAAATAACAATAAGTAAAGGTATGGCCAGCTGGTGGCAGTGCAAGGATAAGTGCAGACATCAAGTGCTGGTAGTGGGACTGTAGGGATACAGAAAAACAGACCCCAAGTGCAGGGGTTGTCAGGAAGGCAGTGCAGGTGTCCGACTGGCAGAGAGGGGACCTGGGCTCGACATCAGAGGGTGGCCACGTAACCAGTGCAGTTTCAATTTCAGCCAAGAAAGTCAGCAGGGGAGAGGAGGAAAGAAAGCAGAAGCAAAGAGAAAGGCTTTGAGCTGCTTCGTGGACCGAAGATGATTCTCCTCAAGTTTCAGGGAGGCAGGGAGGCTGTTCCAGAGGGAGGCCCCAGCTGAAGAAAGAGATCTACCGCCAACTCGTTGCTTGGAGAAGTGACTGACTCGGAGGGAGTTGGAGGCGGCGGATGAGCGAAGAGCTCGAGAGGGAAGATATTTAGGAAGAGAGAGTTGAAGGTATTGAGGCCCCAGGCCCCAGAAGGCCTTGTGGACAATGCAGAGGGTTTTGAACTTAATCCTCGCAGCCACAGGGAGCCATTGCAAAGATTTCAGAGCTGGAGAGATACGATCCCTGGGCTTGAGGCCAAGGACAAGTCTCACAGTCCTGTTCTGGATGAGTTGCAGAGGGCAGAGCGTAGAAGCAGGCAGATTTAGAAAGAGGCTGTTGCAGTACTCCAGCCTAGAGAGAACCAGAGCTCTGGAGACAGTGAGCTTCTGGGGGAAGGAGAGGAAAGGAAGAATACCCCTGAGGAGGTGCAGATGGTAGTGTGACTTCTTAGAGACGTCAGAGATATGAGGAGAGAAAGAGAGTGTGGAATCAAAGATGACCCTGAGGTTTTTAGTGTCACCGGTGGGAGTAGGAAGAGGGCCAAGGGAGGCCAGCCAGAGAGTGACAGGAAAGGAGGGAGCAGGTGTGCAGATGAGGAGAATCTTAGCCTTACTGGCATTAAGGCAGATATCATTTGCGGCACACCACTCATGGATGGTGGACAACAGTCAGAGATGAGAGAGGGAGAAGACGTGGCTGAAGGTAGCCTGAAAATGAGCTGAGTGTCATCCACATAGCACTGGAAGTTGGGGCAGAGCGCAGCAATGCGTTGGGCAAGAAGTGCCAGGTATTGGTTGAATCAGGGGATGACAGATGGGTCCAGGGAGCAAGAATTAACTCCCAAATAGGATGAGGGGAGGGAGTTGGAGGATTGATACCATGATTCAGAGGGCCTTGTTGGTCATGTGGCAAAGTGGGACACATGGCACAAAATTGTCTAAGCAAGTCACCCATGCTGTATCATCCAGGTGCACCCCCAGATTATTATTCCGCCTGTATCCAACCATACAGTGTGCCAGTATATGCCCCAAGTACTACAGCAGCAGCTGGACCCATGTACGTTCCAGGGTTCGCACAGCCGCAAAATCCAGTCACAATGCAGGTAACAACCCCCACAAAGGTCTAGCCCATACAGTTTCCAATCCCAAATGTTAGGCAGAATGTCACACAGCAAGCAGCTTCCCAAGCTGCCACACCACCACCAGAACAGAATGCAGTGACACAAGGGATGATGACACATTACAATAGAGCAATTATCCTGGGAGACAACTTTTTCCTGCTCCCAGGAATGAACATGCAGTCACAATAGGACCCAGAAAAGGAATCCAAGGTGGAAGTGAAGTTAGGAGACAGGATGTTCACCTTCATGGTGGATACATCGGCCACCATGTCCTGTATAAAGGAAGGGAGGTTTTATTTAACCAACAGAAGCATGGGCATGCAGGGATTCTCTGGGGCTAATAAAATGGTTAAATTCACAGAAGATCTGCCTATCAACATAAGGATGCAGGAAGTTTCAGCACCATTAATATACAGCACAAAAGAGCCTGTAAACGGATTGGGAAGAGACCTCTTGAGCAAATTGCACATAACTATCTCATTTACATAAAAAGCGATAGTGTGATCCACACCAGGCATGCACTACACCAGAGTGGCAGCAGTAGTGCAAGCACGATGTGGCGTGGCACCAGTGCGGTTCGAGTATTACCTGTGCAAGAACAAATGTTCATGTATGCAGTGACCATCCTGATAGGATGGCTTCCTGTGGTGCAAAACATGATAGTCCATCTGCCGGCAGTATTTGTATATAGGCCAAACGTCCCACAAGAAAAAGCACCAGAACCAATGTTTACCCTACACATAGAAGCAGTGACCTTGAGAAAAGACACAATCATTCTAACAGGCACAGATGGAAAAGGAATAAGATGGCGCACAGTACTGAGCATAAACCCCACAATGCCATTAAGAGAAGTAACTGATGAGCGATTATTCGCAGATACAAGGCATCTGAAGGGGAAATAGTGTATGAGACATGCATACCCTGTCACGTGGCAATACAACATAGAGAAATACCACAAACAGTATTGACTGCAACAACACACCATCATGGTTATATGAGGACACGGCAAAAGTATCCAGCCATATATGGAACGACAACGGCTCCACGACACCCTTGGTATTTCTGACCGCGCACTGGATTAGTTGACCTTCCTTCCTGATTGACATTCCCAGGTAAAACTTGGCCCTTCCTTTGCTCCACCTCTACCTGTGGTGTCCCTATGGGCTAGAGCCCTATAGGATAGATCCTATTGTGGTGGCTCTTCAATGTTTACATTGCCTCCTTATCCCACGTAATGTCCTCCTTCTCTCCTCACTTCCAGTGTTATGCTGATAACACTGAGCTTTCCTTCAAGCTTCCCTCCTATACCTCGTCCTCCTCTCTAATTCCTGATTGACAGCCATTCAGGCATGGTGAACGGCTAATGATCTCGGTCTTGATGTCAGTAAGATGGAAATCCTTCTCATTGGTTCTGGAACCCCTGTTCCCTGCTTCCCTCCCACTCTAAGGACGCCATCTTTATCTAGAGAAATCAAAAACCTTGGTATCATCTTTGACTCCTCTCTCTCCTGACCCCCTCATATCACAGACCTTGCCAAGAAGGCTCACTTTCAGCTTCACCTCCTCAGAGGCATTCTCCCGTTCCTTATCTTCCCCCAGAAACTCAATATCTCGAGAGCTCTAGTTCTGTCTAGGCTGTACTACTGTAATCTCTTCCTCAATCTACCTCTTTCCACTCGTTACTCCTTCAACTGATCCCGAATACGACTGTGAGTCTTATCCTTAGCCTCAAGACCAGGGACTACATCTCTCCAGCCCTTAAATCTCTCCATTGGTTCCCGGTGTCTGCAAGAATCCTTGAGGAGAACCATCTCTGGTTCTGCAACCTCCCTTGGCCCTCTTCCTGCTCCCACCTGTGAGGCAAGAAACCTCGAGTTAATCTTCGACTCCACACTATACTTCTCTCTTCAAATCTCCGACGTCTCTAAGAAATCACACTACCAGCTGCACCTCCTCAGAGGTATTTTTCCTTTCCTCTCCTTCCCCAAGAAGCTCACTGTCTCCAGACAGTTCTCGCTAGGCTGTGCTGCTGCAACAGCCTCTTTCTAAATCTGCCTGCTTCTACTCTCTGCCCTCTGCAACTCATCTAGAACAGGACTGTGAGACTTTTCCTTGGCCTCAAGCTGAGGGATCGTATCTCTGCAGGACTGAAATCCCTGCACTGGTTCCCAGTCAATGCAAGGATTACATTAAAAACCCTCTGCATTGTCCACAAGGCCTTCTGGGGCATCAGTACCTTCAACTCTCTCTTCCTAAATATCTTCCCTCTCCAGCTCTTTGCTCATCTGCCTCCAACTCCCTCAGGGTCAGTCGCTTCTCCAAGCAACACGTTGGTGGTAGTTCTCTTCCTTCGGCTGGGGCCTCTCCCTGGAACAGCCTCCCTGCCTCCCTGAAACTTGAGAACCATCTCTGGTTCCGTAAGCACCTCAAAACCTTCCTCTTTGCTTCTGCTTTCTCTCCTCCTCTCCCCTGCTGAACTCCTGCTAGAAACTGAAACTGAAACTGCACTGGTCACCTGGCTACCCTCTGATCTAGGTCCCATGTCCCCTCGCCCGAAAGTTGCACCCCTGCACTGCCTCGCCGGCAACCCCAACGATTGAGGACTGTTTTCTGCATCCCTACAGCCTGTAACAAGCACTGGGCACCTGCTGTCTGCACTTACCCTTGCACTTTCCACCAGCTGGCCGCACCCTTTACTTATTGCTTATTTATTCTATTTATTTTATGGTCGATCCCATGTACTGCACTGCTCCCTCCCCTCTGCTCTTTCTCCTTCCCCCTTCCTGTGCACTTGCACAATCTCATTGTCACCTGGCCTTGTAAATTCGTTGTCTGTCTTTCACCTGTTCCCCCTCCCTTGACCCTTGTACCTTGAAACACTTGTGTATAGGTGCGTTATAAATGCCATATCATATCATATCATATCCAAGTCAAGACCCTCTGCATCATCCACAAGGCTATCTGGGGCCTGGGACCCTGCTACATCCAACTATCTCTCCCTAAATAGCTCCATGCTAGAGCCCTTCAGTCCTCTAGCTCCAACTCTCTGCTGATCAGTTGTTTCTCCAATCAGAGAGTTGGGGTTAGATCTCTTTCTTCGGCAGGTGACTCCCTCTGGAACTGCCTCTCTGCCCCTCTCAGGCTTGAGCCAGACTGCTTCAAATTCTGGAAGCTTCTCAGGACCCTTCTCTTCTCAACCTCCTTCCCCATCCCTTGGTAATTGCCCCCCCACCGCTTGACTGGCGGCCTAATAAACTCATAAGTCTTACAGAGCACCAGGCCAGCCCTGACCAGTCTTAATTAGCACCCCCCTACAATGACTTCCTTCTCGGGTCCTATCCCTGACCTTCCTGGTTGGACGTGTTTCCCCCCTTGAGTGTGGTCCACCCCCCTACTCCCTTGCACTTAGATGATGGCTGTCCCGTGGTAACCCCCTGGCACGTACCCCCCTGGGCCCCTCTAAGAACTTGCCTTGATCATCCCCCTCCCCTTCATCTAATGTCGCTGCATTATGCTCACCCCACCCATCCCCCCACCGACTCCTCTACCCTGCATGCACTTCTGTTTTTTCTGCACTTGCACAATCCAAAACTACAAGGCCTAGTAGTAATGCTACTGTTGTTTACATTCCCCCCCACCCACTGCTGCCTTCTGGTGCCCAGAATTATTTTTTGCTGTACAGTGAACATTATTAATACTCAATAAATAAATAAAAATAAAAACCCACATGACATAGGGCTACTGAACAGCATAGGAGCCAGGTGCAATACTATAATGCCTTGCTCGATAGGGATTAATTGAGCAAGGCATTATAGTGCCATCTACTTCGCCATTCAACATTTCTACTTACACAGTGCAAAAAAGCAAAAGGTTCATTGTGGGGGTTCGTACGAGATCTCCCACCTTTAAACAACATAGTGAAGGCAGAATATTCATTAGTGTCCAATCCAACCTCGATACTATGCAGTACCCCTACGGATGCAGTTTTTTTTTCACTGTGATTGATCTAAAAAATACATTATTTTCTGTGCCATTGCTTCCAGATTCTCAGTATCTTACTGCATTTACTTACCACAGTCAGATGGTAACATACAAATACCAATCACAGTATTACAATACGTAAATCATTTGTTAGTATGCAGCACAACATAAGAGCAGTGTAGAGAAGAGCAATTCAGCTTCTAAGACTTTTCGCAAACAAGGGGTACAAAGTTGACAAAGAGAAGTTTCAGTATTGCCAAAAGGAGGTAATGTACTTAGGACAGATAATATCCTCAGTAGGGAGAAGAGTAACCCCAGACAGAGCCACAGCAATGTGTAATACACCACAGCTCAGTACAGACAAGGAGATGCAGGAGATCTCGTACGAACCCCCACAATGAACCTTTTGCTTTTTTGCACTGTGTAAGTAGAAATGTTGAATAACTACTGTGTAACTACTGTAGGGCACAAATCTTTGACTACTCCACTTGTGTCATGCCCTTAATGCAAGCACTAAACGATGACCAAAACAGAAAGGGATATCTTGAATGGACAGACAAGATGACAGAATGATTTAATGATCTCAAAATAGCAATCAGTAATACTCCAGTGTTAGCAACACCACATTACAATAAGCCATTTTGTTTGTTTTCACATTCAAATGGACAGCTAATGACAGCAGTTCTCACACAACAATCATCTTTGAAAAATAAGCCCTTGGTACACTACAGCGGGCTTTTAGACCCAGTAATTCAAGGCTATTTTTCATGCACGCAGGCTCTGGCAGATGCTGCATTTTCGATTCAGACATCTGCCATGATCAGAATGGGATGCCCAGTAACATTACTTGTTGAGCATGCAATTTTCACAATGGTGGGAATGCAGCAGAGGCGGGCAGCAGGCAGTTTAGCTACCCAATTGAAGTCTAGGTGAAGTGAGTGAGTGAGCCCAAGGAGGAGGAGCCCTGTGCTGGTGTGTGCTGACATAGCCCCCTACCCCTGTGGTCCTGAGAGCAGCGGGGGCAGACAGCACGCAGTTTTGCAGAGCTGCTGGAGCTGCTGGGGTTCAGTTTTGTTCACCGCTTTGGTTCACACATCCCTGGAATCCTTTTTTGAAATTACATGAAGGAAAGTCAAGGATACATTATTTTCTATATACGAAAGGAAATTCTGCCTGCAATCACACTGCAAACCTCATTGCAACTAAGCCCCCTGCATTAGAGCAGCACCTGAGGGGACCCATAGTGGCAAAGTTGGGCTAGGGGTGAAGAAGCAGGCTGGCTGGAGAGGGTGGCCCACTGGAGGCCTGGAAGTCTTCTTTTAATTTTGTTAAGTCTGATAAGCCTGTTACTGCACGTGTGTGTGCTGACTCTACTAGCCTGATGTTGAAGAGGCGCTGAGTGCTGGGCTAATTTTCGATGGTATTATGCCCTTATTAAAGCAGGCAGGGTGCGTGAAGTGCTGGGGCCTGTCTTTTAAGGACTCACACTGATTTGAGGTACTAGTCACTTCAGGTGGACAAATTGTTATTGTTCCTAGCATATTCTGATTTGCTCTGCCCCAAGCTTCATGTGAAGTTTGTGCAGTAGGGCTTTCCATGTGACTGAATTCGAAAAACCCACGTCTGCCATAATCCAAAGTAAGCAGCACTGTATAATTTATTGCAACTGTTATTGGTGGAGGCTCTTTGGAGTAATCAGCTTCACAGTATGCTGTTACTCATTTATTTACCATAATTCGGAACAATAATAGAAATGTTATGCTTGCATTTGTCTCATCTTTTTTTCTTTTACCATGTGGGATTATGGAAATCCTTACAAAAGATTATTTTAATTGACTTGGTTTGAGTTGGTTTGGCTGATGCATTATAGCTATTTATACACTTTCAGTCAAATGTTATGGACAAACGGAAGGCTGAGTGTTCAATTTCCCCTGAGGGGAGAAGTAGAAAGCTGCTGAGAGTGATCCAGCCTATCACAGATGTTAATCTCCTAATCTCTGAGATTCAAGGGTTATTGTCGGATATTAAGGAGATAAAAGCACCACTCGGAAAAACATAAAAAGCTAAAGAGCATGGACCTTGTTTTAACTGTAAAATCTAAAATAAAAAGTTTGAATTGTGCTGTGAATAACACTGTGGAGGATAATAGAGGTCTATGCGAAACTCAGGCCGGCACCTGTAACAAAGATTAATTTTCAATTTTTCATGCACACCACAAAAAAAAAGAAAACAGATCCCTTGGCTCTGTTTGAAGTTAATTTAAGACCAGGTCAAGAGGGGGAAAGAATTAGGTTTTCTCAGCTAATGGTGTCAGAGTTAACAAGGTTCACTCTAGAACTGATACAGTGGCCATAGTGGAAATATTTTATGAATGTAAGGGTGCTTTAATTGGCACTTCTCCATTGTGTATTAGTTGTCCTCCCCTGACCAGGACCCAGTAGGCAGAGACAGATGAGGATGTAACGAGGGAGTTTTTCCGGTTCACAAAAAAAAATCCCTCTTTTAAATAGTTTTACAGTATTAGCAGTAGATTATGATCAGACTGGAGTATTAAAACCGCCCGAGGTAAATATAGTAACTAAGGAAACCACAGAATCTGGTGCTGAGAAGTTACCTCAAAAAGGAAAGATCAGAAGAGCGAAACTGCAAGTGATCAGAGCAAAAAGAGGGGCTGATTTGCCTAAAGACGCTGCTATGCCAATACAGAAAAGTACCAGTACCATTGGAGTGCAAACCAAAATATTGGTATCTGATTTGGTGGAAAACATGAATGAGCATAGTGTGGGCCTTATGGTAGAGTCATTCAAACCCCCATCAACGTACCTTATTGAAATAAACATATGAATGATCTGTTGAGAAAAATCCTAGAGGAGATAATTGCCATTAAAGAAAAGGTTGAAGGCCTGTGTATGGCACAGAGAACAGGGAGGGTAAACGATGAAGTGAGGTTGAGTGACAATATTAACAAAGAATGTAGACCTTCCAACCCAATCAAGGAAATAATAAAAATGAGTGATAACGGGAGTAGGATGGGGGACCTCCTGTGGCTGCCCCGGTGTGACTGAGTGGGGCAAAAATGTACCCAGGCTATCTCCATGGGTCCGGACCAACACATGCAGTCACTGCATGGAAACTAATGGACCCAGCCACGGTTCCATGATTTTGTTCATCATAAATGTCCATATGACAGTAAGTATATGCAACCTCTGGATCATGTAGAAAGAAGAAACCCCCACCAGAAGGATGTTTGTGCTCCATTCTCAGGCTCTGATTTATTTCCACTGGGTGAAAGTAATGTCTCTGCTCCAATCCATTGATTTTGCACTAATTTTTACAATAACTGGAGCCATCTGTCGATATGACTAATGTCTCTCAGTTGTCCCCTGGTGTATCTGAAGATGAAGATGTTTTGAAAAATAAGTGTTTGTATTGGCTTATGTCTACCAAGGGCTGTCTTTCAATCATCAGAGACAATATCATTAAATGCCCCAGGGGCCCACAACCGAATTCTAGTGTTGATTATATACAGGGTTATTTGAAATCATGGAACCTGGTTGAAGGAATTTTGAGCATCGATTTCCGTGCACTCCCACCCAATAATATTAAGATTGCAGTTAGATCACAAAAACCTTTTTAGACCAATTTTAGGAAGCACCAGCAGATATGAAGGGGGCGGCTCATACAAGAATCTAGGTGAATACAGGAGGGGGAGTGGGCCTGAGAGCAGACCCAAAGCAAGTGGTGGGAATGTAGTTATCGCTGATGTGGACCTGGTAGATTGGCTGGAGAGGCAATGAAGCGACATAGATGACCCTGCTCTACATAAAATTCCCACTTGGAATATAGCAGGACTTAACAGAGTAATCTCTGATCCTGACTGGTGCTCTTATGCTAGAAGGCATCAGATCATACTCTTACAAGAGACCTGGGCCCTTGAATCTATTGAGTTTCAGGGCTATAGAACTTACTCTATTCTGGCTATAGAAGGGCCCAAGGGAAGAATTATGGGTGGTCTCCAGATCTGGATTGATGTTAGGCTGGGATGGAAGGTGGATAAAATACTGTACAGATCTTCAGTTGTTAACTGTGTTGACAAAAGGGGATGAGCGATTTTTACTGATTAACTTGTATAAAAGGCCAAATGAGGCATCTGGAACAAATACTTTGTACGTTTTGCAGGGATTGAAAAACTCAAATGATCCAAAGAACTTGAGATGCCAATTTACTTTGTTGGTAGGAGATTTGAATATCCAACTGGAACCCTTGAAAGTAATTGAAGATCTTTGGGATGACCACGATATTGCCTTGACCATCTCTTCTTTACTGGTCAAACCTCCAAAAAGGATACATAGAGTGGCAGTGGAATTTAATGGCTATAATGGGCCCTCCCACATCGATTATATTTTAATTTCAGGCAATATGTTTGATAAAATCCATGACTTTGAAGTTGTCGATAGACAAGAGAATGACATTAATCCTCTCTCGGTTGATCTTTTGTGTACAGCACAGACCACTGGGAAGTTCACTATTCTGCAGTGAGTGGCAAAGCACTGCCTCAGTCCTCTGAACAAACACAGTACATTGTCCCAATGCAGAATGAGTTCAGACAGGCAGCTCTGAGAGGCATGCATCATGTGTTTAGTGTCACACTGTGACACTCTGACACTTGCCTACACCTCATGGTGCCCAGGCCTTGGACAGAGTGTCTGTTTCAAAGCGTACATCCATTAAATGAATAGGCCATTTAACATGGTCACCTTCATGAATCCTGCATACTGTTCGTGTTGCTCATGCTGGACAGGGCTGGTTGGGTGTCAGGCAGCCAGGCCTGTAAATCAGTAGTTTTTGACAACAATATCTGTAGGTGGTAGGACTGTGTAAAAAGCAGTAGCATACCACCCAAATCAGTAGGGTTGGCAAGTATGTACATTGGATGTTGGCTCCTTGTGGGATAACTCCATTGGCTGTACAAGGAGCTCCACATTAATTCATAAGGAAATTGTGAAAATAAAATCTAGAACAAATCTTGAAGTTAAGATGGCCTTACTCAGAAGTGGTCCAGAGTTTTTGCTTACCAGTATGATGGGCAACTGTAAAGCGTTTTTGGATGAAATCAACCCAGCATCTGAACTGGCATTATATGTTCGACTGATGTTAGGGATTCTTTACACTGGTATACTTGGTCATGGTCGCCGTTAAGGTCTGGTTTTTGTCCCTTGTGCAGAGTTGCAAATGAAACAATTGTACACTTCATGATAATGTGTCCCATTACCATGAAACTGAGATGTATGTACTTGAAACCAATATTGAATGATGAAGGTATTCAAGGTACATATGAAGCCAGATTCAAGGTACATATGAAGCCATGTTGTTTTTAATATGGTCAGTAAAGCAGAAGGTTATTTTCACAACTGCAAGATACACTCACACTTGGCTTCTAAGATATAAGATTGTGGGTAATGAGTTTGCCAGACCGTGTAGTAACAAGAATTAGCAAAATGTATGGCTAGTTGACTTAAAATATAGGGGCTGCGAGCTTGGCTCTCCTCTAATGTTTTAGTTTTTTAAAAATGTCAGTTTTATAGAGTTTTCAAGAAAAATTACAAGATACGTAGTACAGCATTAGAACCCCCTGTTGCAACAGGAACAAGTAAAAAGTTTAATTTATTCAATTCACCCCACCTCGTCCCGCTCTTAACCCTCTCTCCCCCCTCACATTAGCAAAGAAATGGCTTGCACATGTCTATCTGAACTCCGCTATATTTCTTGAGGGGTCAGCAATCTCTTGGACAGGTGTCAATTCCAGACTTTGCATGGTAACCTCAATGTTGCAAAGGTCGAGGGGGTCATACTCCCCTCCACCAAATATAAATGGGACAGTCGCTCTTTCTTTCTACTTATCGGACGTATTTTTCCCCAAAATCAGCCCTTCTATTTCAACAGACCCAAGGTCACCATGTACTGCTGCCATTATGTGTTCCATCAGGTATAAGTTCTGAGCCATGTTGATCCATTCTTTATCATCTGGAGGGAGCTCCCTCTTCCAGTGTGCGGCCAAACAAGCCCTCCCGCCAAAAGCAAGCTATGTAACATTTTCAGCATCCTTATGTATTCCCCATCTTGCCCTTGTAGACCAAACAATATCAACATTGGTGCCTTCACCCTCTGGATCTTATCCAGGTCCCTTATACAGCTGAGGACCTCATCCCAGTAGGACTGGACCACCATGCATCCCCACCACATATGCCAGTAGTCGTCCCTCGATCCACACTCACCCCAGCACATGGCACTTGCACTTTGGAACATTCTGGAAAGCATACCAGGGTTGTACTGCCATTGGTGCAATAATTTGATGGTATCTAGTTTATACTGGCAGGAAATAGATATCTGGATGCTCCCCTGCATATCCTCTGCCATGTGGAAGTTCCCTCTTCAAACCTTCCTCCCACCGCTGTCTCAACCTGTCTGAGGATCCCCTTCTCGTCTCCACCAGGGCCCTGTATAATGCTCCAATAAACCCTTTGGACCCAAAAGCTGTGTCTAGGATCTCCTCGAAGGGCGTGAGTTCGCTCTGGATTTTCCCTTTCCAAACCTCTCTCGTCAACACTCACTTCAAATGTAGGTACGAGAAAACAGAGAGTGTGCCCATTCCCAATACCTCTTCCAACTCTAGTATTGTTATGAACTTACCATCCCTCCATAATTGCCCGACATTTTTGAGACCTGCCTCGTACCAGTCCTGAAACCCTTCAGATTTTGAATGGCATCTCTAACCCTTGGCACCCACAAATGTGGTGAGGGCCACATTTTAATGCCCCCCAGCCCAACTCCTTGATGCCAGATGCTCCAAATGGTATCCAAAATTGGGTGACTCCTTATCCTCCGCAGTAGCTTTGACCTAGGAACCCGCAACCATTCCCAACAGTAGCCGGCCCTAAGTGGAAGTAGTCAAGATTAACCCATTGCAAGTCTTCCCACCATCTGAGATGCAGAATCAGGATCCTAAGCTGAGTAGCTTTATAGTACAATTGGATAGTCCCACACCTCCAGTCCTTCGAGAGACTCAGTGCGGCATTAGAGACCCTTGGTTTCTTCCCTGCCAAAGAAATCACCTGAGAGTGCCCTTATTTATTTTAAAGTAGGAGTCAGGAATCTGTATTGGGAGCATCTGGAATAAGTAAAGGATCTTGGGGAGTATTACCATTTTAATCGTGTTAAACCTACTGATCCATGAGATGGTCAGCTTTTCCCATTTACCTGGGTCTATCTCCAGTTCAGTTATCTGGGCGGTTGGGGGAATTTGCCTCATAGAGATCCTTCAACTCTCTAGTGACTGTAATGCCCAGGTACCTCAGCGTCCCCATACTGACCCACATGCCCAGCGATGAGAATTACCCAGCGTCAACGTCCCTGCTTCTATCCAAGGGGAAAAGGACAGACTTGCCCGTGTTTATTTTGATCTTCAGTCACAGCTACCACCACCGCCACCGAGGTCAGTGGGTTTACCACATTCAGGAGCATGTCATCTGCATAGAATCCCAATTTGTAAGTTTCCCCCTACAACAAACCCTTCCACTTGTGGTTCCCATCTCAGCCTATGGGCCAGAGGTTCCAGCGAGTGCACAACTTCACCACTTTGCTAGGGGCTCAATGACCTGGATACTCCACTGTCCGTGCCGGTGATTGACCCAAGTGCCTCCCTCTAAACCCCCAAGTGGGGCCCGGTCACTGCAATCCTGATGCAGCATGGGGGGTGGGGCGGAGCACCGCAAATGAACCCACATGTCGGGGGGTACACAGAGGCCTACTCTCACCTTAAGCCCCTCCTGTCCTGGGATTGGGGGCAGGAGCCGAGCATCCCACCTCCGAGCCGGGTCCACAGAGTCAGAAACACTCCAGTGTCTCCACATCCCAGGCCTTCTCCCTTCACTTTCAGTTTCACGCCTTCTGGAGGGGGGGCTGGATCTCCTCTCTACAGCCACTGATTTTTGCCAGGCTTTGGGCAGGATGGAGCCCACTGATTCAAATGTCCACTGCAGGGGTCACCTCAGCACCATGGGGGTTACAAGTGGGGGCAATTTTACTTTATTGGTCTTTGCTGATGGAGGAGCGCAGTCAAGCGACTGTCATCGGTGTGCCCCCTGGTGGCCTCTCCGTCCTCTCATGTTTTAATAGGAGATGGACTATACCATCATATTTGACATGTTTAGCTATCTAAATGTTATTGATTGTGGTTCTTATCTAATGAATGTATCTGTTTTAATGTGTTTAAAACCCACTTTTAATCCTATCGTTGAATTGAATGCTGCTAAAGGTTTATACCGAATAATGCTTTTGAAATTGAAATTGAATTAAATTCTGGAAACAAGTCAACCCTCACCACACAGAGAGCATCTGGGTAAGAGGTAAGAGGTAATATTGTCCACCACAGACATGACCATAATTAGATGTCACATTATGTACCAGCAATCTTTTTTGCAAAACCCGTTGATTCAAAAGATCAGGCACAACTGTGCAGTGTATAAAGAAACTACTGAAGAGAGCAGCAGAGTGAGTGAGGGTGCACTCAATACTGGAGAAGTGTTGTACATTGATGGGTCAACGGTGATACATCAGGAGAGGGGTCAAAGGCACACAGGAGCAACAGTGTTGAGATATGTGAAGGATCAGGAAGAACAATATTAGACATTAATGTAAACACTACTCAGCCCAAGCAGCAGAACTCATAGCACATATAGGGTCTCATTACACGGATGGCGGAAAACCATGGCACTATTAGCGCCATGGTTCATGCCGGTAAAATACCGGCACCACCTTGGCGGAAAGGGGAATTACCGCCCCATTCCAAGGTTGGCGGGGCGGTAAATCCCCCTTCCACCATTGCCCTTCCCCATTCCCATTTTTGGCCCATAGGGCTCAATGGGAATGGGGAAGGCGCTAATTACGGTACCGCAAATTGCGGTACGGTAATTAGCTCCCTGGGTCCCTTTGCGGGTTGGTTTTTAACGCCTGCAAAAAGCAGGCGTTAAATCCCCCAACCCACAAAGGGACCGCGTAGTAAGGCGGTAAGGATTTACCGGTACTGGTATTTTACCGGTACTGGTAAATCCTTCCCGCCATCCATGTAATGAGGCCCATAGAAGCGCTTGAAGTGCCATTGGATGATGACAATACCATATTTAATGATTCAACAGGTCTGTCATGATGGAGAAGGAGAGGGTACAGAAAGAAAGTCAGATGGGTCCCCAGTGCAACATGCAACACTATTATCAATACTAATAAATGCATTGTAAATCTTCTCCATGCACCACTTGTGAAGTGCACAGTGCACACCAGAGGGACAGATTCAATTTCACTTAGAAATGCAGCTGTGGATGAAGCTGTCAGACAGACAGCTTATAAGCCCTTTCCAATGTAAAGCAAAACACCTGTAATAGCAGTGCAACAAGAGCAATTATCAGAATCATACAACTTGATATCCATGGCGCACATTGTAGAGTTGCAGGAAAGAGCATCACCTCAAGAGAAATCATTATGGGCGAAGCAATGGTAAACATTATCAACCATTGATGTGGCATGGAGACTGGAAATTACAGGTAAAGTAGTGATACCTTTGGAATTGTTAAACATGGCCCTGGAGCAGCTTCACTACCCCACATATGCACCCAAGCAGCACATTGCTGACTTTGTATACATTTTCATAGTCTCTATTCTACTCAACTTTGGTTAATGGTGCTTTCTCCTCTGTCAACTTCTTGCTGAGGCTCTGCTGTTGTGCTAGTGTGCCTTTGAACATCTGTCAGGTGTACCAGGTGCATCTGTCTTTCAGTTTCACTGCAGTGGGTGTGACATATATCACCTCTTGGGGAACTGTGAATTTTGACTGCTTCCGCGTTCTGTTGCGATTTCTCATGTAGACTCTTTCATTAGGGTGGATCTGTACAGAATGTGGTGTTTGGGTGCTGCTTGAGTTTGGTGTGGCCTGTTAGTGCACTTTAGAAATTGCCTGGTGAGCTATAATCTTTTAAAATGTTGATATGTCCCTAAGCTATGCATTCAATTCATCCCCTTGGATCTCTGCGCACCTGTGCGCATCTGCCATTGTTCTCATTGGGGCAACCAGTTTATGCATCCTCCGACCCTTCATCATCTCATGCGATGACAAGTGGTGGTCCTTGCTTGGCTGATTGTGCAAACTGAACAATGCTAAGGGCAGGCAATATACCCAACTCCTCCTTAGTGTGTAACATATTTTAGCTTGCTTGTTTTTCAGCAGACAGTTTAATCTTTCCACTGGTACGGTGTGAAAAGCTTGTGTATGATTTACAATAATTTGGCAATCTTGCTGAAGAGCTTGTTTGCAAAATGAGGGCTGTGGTTGGACCTCACAATATCACATATTCCCCACCTTGGAAATACCTCTGTGATTGGCTGCCGATTTTGCATCAGCATGTACACATGAACCAGCCTCAATACATCGGGAAAATGGGCATACAATCACAATCATATAACAAATGCTACTGCACCTTTTAACCATGTCAAATAAGTCAACATATAGTTCTTTGAAGGTCCTGAAGGGCCCGAAGGGTTTTCAACCAATTTATAATGTATTCTTACAGATTCTAATTTCAGATTGGATTTAACTCTAAACCACCCAGACAGCTTTCCCTATTAAGTAGAAATGCTTCACAGGACCGCACCCACCGACTGGAGCAGGTCATTATCTACCTGTATCGAGTCAGACAGCTTTATGCTGCCTCCAGGAACTTAAAACATTTATAGCTTAGCCTGTTTTTTTTAATGTTTTATCTACAGTTCCTCCTAACACAATGAAATAGCCTTCAGCAATAGAAGACAAACTCCAACTTCGTATATAGTCATTGTGACCAGTTTTCCACCCTCCTGAAGAATGTTCCATAGTGATATAGAGAACAGAAAAATGTTGAGTTTAATCTTCTAGTATTTGTCTTATTAGAATGCCATCAGAATGAAAATGAGATTGTTACCATCAGAACAAACATTAGTATTCTGTAGTTGTTTTTCCAATTGATTGATCAAACTGGCAATTCAGATTCCTACTGATAAGCATAATCTGTCACCAGACTATCATTTTATAATGTTTTATAACAATTTATGCACTTTATATTTGAGTATTGTTTTTAATATCTATGTTTGAATAACATTGATATATTAAACTTATTTGACCTTTGGTCAAACTGTTGGACTAGTCCATCTACCTATTATATCTTTTCAGTGAGATTTGGGATTCTCTTAACTATTTACGTTTTTGCAATTTGTCCACATGCTCGACTAGGTTCTGAACAGACCAGTCTTTGCTGACATCAGCCCAGATGCCAGGGCTGCAAGACTTATCCTTGGCCTCAAGCCCAGAGACCATATATCTCCAACCCTAGAATCTCTCCACTGGCTCCCGTGACTGCAAGGATCAAATTCAAGACCCTGTGCATCATCCACAAGGCCTTCTGGGGCCTGGGATCACCCGATCTCCAACTTTCCCTCCCTAAATACTCCCCTGCTAGAGCCCTACGCTGCTCTAATTTCAATTCTCTGACTGTCTAATGCTTTTCCAAGCAGAAAGTGGGGGACAGGTCTCTCTCCTTGGCTGGTGCCGCCCTCAGCCTCTCTGCCCCTCTCAGACTAGAGCAGGACCTCCTTAATTTCCAGAAACTGCTCAAAACTCTGTTCTTATCTTCCTCTTTCCCTATTTTTCTCCCCTGGAAATTACCCCACACACTGCCGCTGTGACCGGTGGCCTGTTTCTCATGAATCTTACTGGATCCCAGGCCCTTCCTTCGGTTCAATATCAGCACCCCCTGGCCCCACTGCACTGCCCTACTTGCGCCTGCTTCACAGCTCTACATACCATTCTTGAGTGACCTATACTAGCACTTAGCCTGAGATTTTCCTCCTTGGCTCCCCTTTGCACTTCCCTCCCAGGCCCTCCTCCAGCACTTGTCCACCACTCTGCGCCCCCTACCATCCCCTGCCCTTGCACTTCTCTTCATTGCACTTGCACAGCCAAATGCCACAAGGCCTAGTAGGACCATGATTATATATCACTGTTTTTGCCATTATTATCATTTCCCCTATTCCCTTCCCATTTAATCTTTTGGCCCTTTGAAACACAATTCTGTTGTATAAAGTGTCTTACAAATGCTCTATAAAATGAAATAAAATACAAGTAACAGAAGGAGACACATGGCACTTCCTATAGTGGAAATACAATGTAGAAAAATATACTAAACACCAGTCATAGAAATAGTAGGGAGCATATTGAAATTCATAATGGTTTGGAAGTATAAAAACAGCTGCAGTTTGTCCCATTCTAAAATAAAACACATTTTGAGAAGCAGCCCTCCACAGTAGTTAGAAAACTAGGCGGCAGCAACACATTCACATTGCCAGGTTTAAGATACAATTCAGACCTGCTTTTCTCAGATGCTGAAAAATGCAAGGTCAGACTCCACAAGGAACAATGTGAAAAGCTCCACAGGGATTTGCTAAGAGCATAGGGTGCAGCAGGTTCCCAAGCCTCAAACGAGTGAAACATATAACAAATAATGTTCTTATATATCACTTAAAACTAGCAAGATGAAGGCCACTGGTTGGTGAGAACGAGGTAATGTGCTGAAACAAAGTCTATCAGGCAGAATACACACACTGCCTCCTGGCGGAAAATATCCACCTAGGATTGGAGTTACAAGTACGAAGCAACATGGGTACTTTGAGTAAGAATATAAAGAGATAAGTATTCATTACCATAGAAGCAAGGAGGCACTTGATAAATCCAGGAAATATAATAGGGGATACATGAAATGTTCTGATACATCTTCAAACCAAATATATATACAAGAGCAAGGACCACTCACACCCACCCAAACATAAATGCGCAGTTCAGATTTGCACATTGTCGTGGAGCAAGGTGCCAAGAAGTACACCCCATGAAGTCACGTAGACCCTTCATGAGAAAAGGAAGGAAATGTATCAAAAGGTGAAACATGTTTCCAAAAAAAAGTCACAATATTAACCACCAGTTGAACCGTCACAAGGCTTAGAGTAGTCAGATAGTGCCATCCTTTGGGTCCCATGAGACAATTATGAGGTATTCTTCTCTGTTGTCACACTATGTACACCTTACAAAATGATTTGGTAATTAGGGTGAAAGGAACTCACCCAAGAACGCTCAAGGTGGGACAACCAGTCGGAAACTGAGTTGTTGGTTGCTAAATGTTAGAATATGTATCGCACAATTGGAAATAGAGGAGCTGGATAACCCGATTATTAGGTCATTGTCAAGAGGAAGTCATTAGAATGGTCACAAGGAATAGGATAGGCCAATAGGGCTAGGTATTGTATAAAGTACTATATGGGACAGCATCCATTGTCCAATCAGTGAATGTGAATGTACATGCATCTCGAAACAAAGTTATGAAACATGATGTCACTCCTTCCTCTAAAAGCAGCCATTTAATTATGAAATGTTGAATGATTTTTTAATCATTCCAGGCTGAAGCTGTGAATAATAAACTTTTGTTTTTCTTGCTTCTTGTGCACTTGTATTGGGTCATTGTATTGTTTTTGTATGACTTAGGTTTTGGGCCTACCTTAAAGGGGCAAAAAGGAGTGATCGTCTATAAACTTATCCACGTCAGAGACACATACGTTGAAGAGGCAGGGGACCAAAATGCACCCCTGCATCAGGCCCCTCATAGTTGTGATCTTTCTAGACAGAGAACCCCTTTGGTCTAACCGTACCTGAATATTGGATTGTTCATATAGGTCACTATCAACCAAAGAACGCCCTCAGGAATACACCATTGGCTTAATTTATGCCAGAGGTGCCCTCGATTCACAAGATCAAAACTAGAACTCAAATCTATTGAAGCCACAAAAATGTGATCATACTCCCCATACCAAACAAGCTCTTGCATACATCACAAAATGAATCCTTTAAGGGTAGTACCGTGCCCTTTCCTGAAACCAATTTGTGGATTCTTAAATCTGACCAATTATTTGCCCAAGCTTCAACATGTACACACAAGACAGAAGCAAAAATGTTACTATCTGCATTGTGGATTGAGATGGGACAATAGATTTTAGGTTTTGTCTTCAGACTACTTTTGTATACCAGAATTACGTAAGCTGTCTTCCAGAAGGTTGGAAAACTCCCCCTGTCTGCAATGCCCCTAAATAGGAAGGTTAAACTAGAGGCCCACATTTGAGTGTCTCCTTTAAACAACCTATTACAAAGTTTATTTGGGCCAGGGGCCCGGGTATATCTGGAGTGAATGGTAAGCTCCTCAACCAGCTTCTGATCAAATGGGACATGCTCCAAATGAATCCACTCCAGCCACAATGGGGTACAACATGCATTGTTCCTTTCCCCTGGTGCAAACAGGGTTTCAAAGGGTCTCACCCAGTTCTCTCTGACACTGAATTAATTTGGTTTTCAGACTGCCCTTTACTTAGAGCATTGATCACATTCCATAAACTACACCATCTTTACTCTTAAGAATATTCAGCACAGTTACAGAATCCTGATATAATATCCGCACCTTCTGGCATTTCATCCAATTGTTATACCTCCTTTTGATCTTCTTAATTTCAATTAATTTATCATAGTCACCAATTTGCTCTTTTTAGATTCTCAAATGCAACACCTCATGTCTCTTTTTTCAATGGCTGCTGTTCAATCAAAAGCTTGAGAGAATCTCACTTGGTGACCACTATTGGACTGGCAGCACTTACTCTTAGGTCACATTTCCTTCAAGCTCAGATCAATAATGCCCTCTATGTTATCTCCACTAAAGGCCTCATTAGGATTTAGGCAGAAAATCGGTAGTAAATCTGCAGTTGCGGATTTACCTTTAGCGCCATGCCTCAGCGTGGATTCTCCGCCAAATTACAACCTGCCATATGCATTCACACAGCAATGGCGGTAATGGTAAATCTGCCTTGTGGAGTTACCGCTGAAAACTCTGCGGTACAATGTAAATCCATCAAGAAATTACCATTACCACCATGGCGGTCCATGGAAATTCCACCTGCGGTAATTCCGCGTGCAGATATTCAGCATTGCTACAAAAGGAAGTTCCACAGTAGCCATTTTGAAAAACACAATCCATCCAATATCTCAAGATAGGAGTGCAATCCATACATCCATACAAGAGTGCAGGAGCTCACAGTGTTAGCAGAGCAGGTGGTTGAAAACTCAGATGAGCTATATGGGCCATCTCACTGGAAGACCACGATTAGTGCAAAAAACACATATTGGCAGAAATATGGGGCAAGGTGGGGGCTGTAGGGCACATCCAATGTGACATAGAGGACATCAAGAAGTGGTGGAAGGACCTCAAGTTCAGGGTCAGGACACTCATCACCAGTCACTGCCGGGAAACCGCTGCCACTGGAGGTGGCACCGTAGAACCCCTGCTACTGACACTGTGTGAGGAGATGGTCAGTGGGATAATGCGTATGGTCGAGATCGAGGGCATGGGCAGGGCAGAGCTAGGAGCCAGCAGCCAATCTCAATGTGGTGAGTACCACAGTGACACATGCATGACGTTCCGGAAGGCCACGAAAACCACACTCTTCGCCTGATCACCTCATGCGAATGCCAACTGCATCTCCTGTTATATCATGCAAAATGTATTTCTATTCTGTGCACAAATGTATCAATGTACAAACACGTAAATGCAAAACCCACTTGTGCCATTCCTGTAACTAAGTTTCCCAACTAAGTAACAGCACTACGATGCCCTAGGGCTGTTAGCGCACTATGCAAATGTAATAAATAAATAAATAAATAAATAAATAAATAAATACATGCTACAATGACTGCATAACCCTGACACCCATGCACAGCCAACATAGCCACCATGCAACAATGCAACTTGTCCTTGCCCATGGATGCACAACAAGCGATAGTTACGTCGCAGCCACATACACCTCGGCTACAATGGCCCATGTACAGACATATTGAGGAGTACACATCTGACAAAAACAATGAGGCGGTGGCTGGGAGGTTTAGAATGTATCTTAACCACTGGCATTGCTTTGGGCAACCCTCCAGACCACCATTCTTCACCTGCCAAAAGGGGCAGTCCAGCCCAAACTTCTAAGTCACATCCCTTCTGTACAAGACCACAAGCATCCCTAAACATGATTTTACCTTGTTGGGCCTCATCTGTGAGGAGTAGCTTAGGTCTCTAGGCCCAGCAGGCACGGACCCACGTCTGGTCATACCCGTCCCACTCAGGGTTACAAAACAAAAACAAAGAGGTGGTGGCTGAAAGGATTAGAATGAATCTTAACCACTGGCATTGCTCTGGGCAACCCTCCAGACCATCGTTCTTCAGCTCTCAAGCCATTATAGAAGAGGAAAGGCCATATGCAAATCAGGCTTTGCCCTAACTCAAAAGGGGCAGTCCAGCCTGAACTTCTAGGTCACATCCGTTCTGCACAAGACCACAAACATCCCCAAACATGTTTCGGCCTTGTTGTGCCTCATCTGTGAGGAGTAGCTTGGGTCTCTAAGCTCAGCAGGCATGGGACCCACGTCTGGGCATACCTGCCCCACTCGGGGTGACAAAGCAAAACAGAGAGGTGATGGCTGGAAGGTTTAGAATAAATCATAACGACTGGCATTGGTCTGGGCAACCCTCCAGGCCATCATTCTTTGCCTGCCAAGCCATTACAGAAGGGGAAAGACCATATGCAAATCAGGCTTGGCCTCACATCTGACAACATGCCCACCTGACCCACACACAACCAAATGTACTCCACCCACCTGACTGCATCAATAGATACCTGCCACCAACAGTCCAGATGCCCCACTGTCCCACCTAACCCCTTTGATGCACTTACAAATCTAGCAGGCCAACCCACACCTGGCCATCCATATACAATGTGTGCCATGTACACAGTGGATGACAGATGATGCCAGCCCCACCAGGAGGCACAACACACACTGATGACATTGTACAAGTGACAGTGAATGTTGTTTTCCAAAGCACATCAGCAACAATGTGGTAACGCACATGTCAATTTGTCCCAACAGGAACCCAAGGCACTCAGGAAATGTCCCTGAGGCTGGACCATCCAGGACACCAGCAAGACCCACTGGCAGAAAGCAGCCAGGCCAAGACAGTTCAGGGAGTGGGAGTGTGCCACCTTAGAAGAGGCACCAGTCCACCAGGTCACCAACAGACACTCCTCTCATCCAGACAGACAAGCCCATGAGTTCTACACAGACCCCAGGTGTGCAATCTGCGCCACCAGGAAGAGTACAGGGCAGTGCCACATCAGACCCGACTGTGGACGCACAGGTGGGTCAGGGTGAGGATTACAGCCAGCAATCAGTGCAGGCACAGATTTATATCAGTATGAGGGTGCCTCCCTTGCATCCAGCATTTCTTCTACTGAGTCCTCCCCTCTGCTCAGCCTCTCACCACTGCACACACCACCATCGCAGCATGGTGTCTGCTGTGCCCTGTGCTATGCGGAGGACTAACCAGACGATCAGGGCTGGGATGCTCAGCAACATGCCAAGCACGAGAAACATGTCCAAATGTTAACACCACCGCCAGTGCCTTGCCCCACACTCCAGGTCATATGGGACCATCTGGACTGGATGGAACAAAGACAGGCAGAAATGAGCAGCATAGTACAGGAACACTTGGGGCATTCCAAGTCCATGTGTGATTGCATCCAGGGATCCTCAAGGCCATTGTCATGCTCAATCTACCATCTATGCAGAAGCACAGTCACATGAAATGCAAGCCTGTCTCACACCAGCCAGAAGGTCCGGGATCTGGCTGAACAAATGTCCTCGTCACATGAGACCATGGCCATAGCTATACATCTGATCCTGAAACGGGGGAGCATGCAGGGGAGCTCACAGTCTGCTACCCCTACTGAGGGTTCAACGCAGAGCACCCCACCCAAGGACTCACAATGGCATGCTGCAAATGCTGACAGGCCATAACACAAGTGGGATAAGTGCAAGCGCTAATGCGAGTGGTAGTTTTTGTTGGGGGTGGGGAGTGGTGGTTGTTGGGGGTCAGGGGTTGATGGTTGTTGTGGGAGGTGGATGGTGGAAGTTGTTGTAGGGGTTGGGCGTGGGGGTGGTGGTTCTTGGTGCGGGTGGGGGGGCGATAATTGTAGTAGGGGATGTTGTTGCCTTATTGCCAGTATTAAACACACTTGAATCTTCTTCATGTTTGTAGTATCAATTTAATGCAATTCAGACAGATGCATTCATTGCATGTATGGGTGTCATGTCTCTGTTGTCAAAGATCATTTTCTATGAGCTCCTGGTGGACCATCCATCCTTCCCTTCCGTCCCCACGTAGGGCCTGGGGTGCACAGACCACTCCTCCAGCCTCTTCCTCATCAGCGTTAGGGGGGTCATTGTCATCATCTGTGGGCATTGCCACATTCCTGCATATGCACATTATTGTGCAGCATGGCGCAGACCACTATGATTTTCCCTACTTTTTCGGGTCTGTACATCAGTGCACCGCCTATGTGATGTAGCACCTGAACCAGGATTTTAGAAGGCCAAATGTGTGCTCAATGCAAGATTGTGTTCTCCTCTGTGCATCACTATAGGCCATCTCCTGTAGTGTGGCAGGGTTTTGGACAGGCATCATTAGCCATGGCAACTACGGGTATCCAATGTCACCTGCAATACATGAATTGACTGTGTGAGACATGGTTGTGTGTTGACCGTGGTACAAGTGCATGGTCATGATGTGCATACTCCCATATGCATGTCTCTTGGATGAAAACAGGGCACATTGTGTGCATAAGGGTTGTTGGGGCATTGTCAATATGGCTACCTTGCAGTCTTATCCATTGTGGGATAAGCCAGTCATGTGTAGTCTGTCAATGATATGACATTGACAATGCACTGGTCATCTATGGTGTGGCACTACACCGTGTGGGGTACATGGATATGCCTACATGGCTTGTACATTGATATGATGGTGTGGTGCTGCCTAGCATGGCTGGATGCCCTGATTCATCACATGTGTCAAGCATGTGTCCTGGTGTGGGTCAGTCAGGGTGCTTGGCCTATTCTGGGTGTCATTGTAGTTGCATCATGGTACTTGTGGTTCATTCACTTCACTACTACTGATGTGCCCCATGTGCATGTGCATTTGAGTGCTTTTGCCAGTCAGTTCTGAGTGCTACTTACCCACGAGCCAGCTATGCTGTCCTATTGTGCCTCTCCATGTACGCAGACTGGGTGCTGTTGCACAGAATAAGTGCATCATGTGTGGAACCAAGATATCGGCACAACAGTGTCTGATGGTGAGATAAACTTGTCAGATCGAGAGGGCCTATTTTTTGGAACTTTGGACAAATTAAAAGCTTGGTTGCTGGGGTCTTTGTGGGTTATTGTTTGATTCTCCAGAGTGTTTAGCCAAGCATAGTTACTTCTGGTGTGGGTTTTATTATTTTTTTCTAGATGGCAAGGGTTGCAACTATTGATCATATACTACTGGGTATGTGTTGGAGGTTGAGCTAGGTGCGTGGGTCTTACAGCTGCATGGGCCAGAAGTCCTTGGTCCATACGCCGACTTCTTTGCCCAGACTGTTCCATGTCTTTCCAGAGAGAGGTCATTACTTAAATGGTCTGCTGTCTTCAGTGGCTCTCCTGTTGAGTTTCAGGTTAGTGCTGAATCTCTCAGGACTTTGGTCATTGGGGGATGGGTTAATGGACCTTTTCACGGATTTGGGAAGAACAATGTTTTTACCACTTTACGGGAGGCCATGTAGTCCTGGATGTATCAAAAGTGGCGATGTAGTGAATGGTGCCAAGGTCGAGTAGGCTGACCCTCCAAATCTGGCTGAATTGGAGGCTGGGATCATTAGAAGGAGGGCCGTGCTAGATCTTAGGGTGCGTATTGGGCATTAACAAAAAGTCTTCTCGTTGAGGTATGTCAGGCCAGCTTCTTGCACTGCTCAGTGGGTGTTGCACAGGATTTTGAAAGTGGCCTTTCGAACCAATGGGTACCCGGTGGAGGGTGCAGAGAGCAGGTGAGAGGTGGTCTCTTCATCTGAAAGCAGAGGAGTTTAGCAGCTGTGTTTTGGATTATTTGGAGGTTGTTAAATTGGTATGCTGGAGCACCTAGGTACAAGGAGTTCGCATAGTCTAGTCTGCACATGACAGTTGACAGAATAAAAGTCAATCTGTTAGGGAATGAAAGATAAGGGAAGATGCGTCTCAGCAGCCTGAGGTGTTAGTGACAGGATTTGGATACATTATTCATCTGATGGGACAGGCTTAGGCACAAGTTCAATGTGCAGCCAAGGTTGTTGGATATGTTCGAGGTGGTGGGCTTAATGCAGAGGGAGGGAGGCCATGGGAGTGGTTGAGGGAGTATAGCAGTGTTGCCACTTACCATGATCTCTGTTTTCCCTGGGTTGAGAAGGAGGTGGTTTCTGGTCATCCATTGGTCTATATCAAGGCAAGATGCTAGGTCGGGGATGATCAGAGCTCATCTTGGGGATTTTCAGGATAATTTGGGTGTCATCAGCATAATTATAGCAGGTGAGGTTGTGCGAGCGGATGATCCCCGGCAGCGGGGGCAGGTAGAGGTTGAAAAGGAGTGAGGAGAGGCATGCACGCTGGGGTATTCCAGTGTTCGCTGGGCGTGCTGAGGAGGTAAAGGGGGGCAGGATAGTGATTTGACTCCTGTTAACAAGGAATGAGGCAATCAATTTCAGTGCCACGCCTTGGATTCCAATGAGTGGAGCCAGTCGAGGGGGATTCATTGGTTGATGGTGTCAAAGGCAGCAGAGAGATTAAGGAGAACCAGAGCGGCTCATTCCTTCCAATTCTGCCGTGAGTTTGAGGTCGTCCCAGATCAAGATCAGCGTGGCTTCTGTTCTATGGCGAGGCGGAAGCCAGAATGAGCGTGGTCTGGTAGGTTATTCAATTCGGCGAAATAGCTGAACTGAGAGTGGGCAGAGGGTTCAATGAGTCTAGCCAGGAATCAGGTATAGGAGATGGGCCTGTGATTGCATTACTGGAGGGGGCGAGGCCTACCTTTTTTAGAAGGGGTTTGACATGCACTATTTTGAAAGGGTAAGGGAAGGAGCGGGAGGTGAAGGAGTTATTGCGTATGGATCTAGCCTGTTTTCCTGCACAGGTGGATGAGAAGATTATTTTGAGGAGGGCAGCAAGGCAAGGGTCAAGGGGAACCTTGCTGCTGGACAGTAATTTGAGGAATTCTTTGTTTGAAATTGGCTTGAAGGATTTCAAGGTCAGTGTTGTGGGGGTGGGATATTGGGCGGCATGTGTTTGGTGGTAGGTGAGGTTGTAGAGTTTGGCATTAATGTTGGCCATCCTGTTCAGTGCTGTTCTGTAGAAGTGATGGGAGACGTAGTTGCATAGTGCTTGCGTGAGTGTGGTGGGGCAGTGGTGCAAGTGGGTTTCACGAATTCCGGAATGATCCTGTGGAGCTCTTTACTACGGCTGCAGCAGTTTAGGATTCTTTTGTTGTAGTAGGTTGTTTGTGCCTTTCGGATCTCAGATTTGTAGATACAGAGATGGCAGGCGAACAGCGATTTGCTAAGTTTTTTTTATGCTCAACATTTGTGCTCAAGGGTGTGTCCTCTGTTGTGGGTGGGACCTCTGGGATTCCCAGAGAGGTTGAGTGCCTCTAGGCTGTCAACCGTGGGTTGGGTCATGGGGTTGCTGGGTATATCACACCAGATCTTGAAGTCCCCCAGTAGGGGGAGGTAAGGGTGGTTGACTAGGATGTTAGCTAGTGAGTCGCAAAGATTGCTGGCAAAATGTCTGTCATATCCCGGTGGCCTGCAGATGAGTAGGAAACTGTGTAAGAAAGTGGGCAACTGGGTGAGTCAGAACAGAAGGGATTTGTAGTTAGCTGTGCATCGCTGGGTTTCAGTGAGAGAGATGGATATGTATGGGTTTGTGGAGGATCGCTATTCCGCCACCTCTGGTGGCTCTGTTGTGGGGGATGAGAGCGCAGTTGGGATGGAAAGCCTTGTTTGCGATTGGTTTAAAGTCATCCTTGTACCATGTCTCAGTGATGTAGATTAGATCGGGTTTGTCGGTGGATAGTAGGTCAAAGATGCTGTGGCAGTTTCTGACCACATACCGGGCATTGAATAAGAGGCAGGTAACGTGGTGGCGGGAGGTGTTCCAGTGGTGCTGGTGGCCGTAGAGACCAGATGGGCTTGAGTCGCTGGTTGCTGGGTGTCCAGAGAAGTCAGAGGCTGGAAAGAGGGAGAGGATGAAACGGTCAGAGTAGTCTGGGATGATGTTTGCAGGGGGGAGAGGGTGTGGGGTTGGGTAGGAGCAGGACGAGGGAGCATGCGGTTGACACTTTGCATGCAATGAAGGTAGACAAAAGGATGGAGGGGGTGGGCGGTGAGTGGTGTTGGTGCAGTGGGTGGGTACTGCCCGATTGATGGATTTGCAACAGGTCTGGAGGGAAGTGGAGGCATTGAGGTGGTAGGCGAGAGATTGTGAGCAAAGAGGGACAATCTCGGAGTTGACAGCAGGGAGTTCATGAGAGTCATGCTATGGGTGAATGGGACAGAGGACTGATGTAGGTGAGGAGAAGCCTAGAGAGTTGAGGGTGGGGGCTAGTCATTATTCTTGAGTTTAGTGCATTTTGGCACAGGAGGTGTGTGGGAGAATGTAGGGAGGTTGAAGGGGAAAGAGGATGAGGTGATAGCTCTGGACAGAGAAAGTCATGCCATGTTGATATAAGGGAAGGGGGTGGAGGGTAGAGGTCTTGGATTGATGGGTCAGTGGATATTAGGGGTGGGTGAGTGTGTGGGGGGTGGGAATATCCAGTGAAGAGCAACAATGGTTTAGCTGAAGGGTGGGTGAGTGTGTGCAGAGGGTGGGCAAATCCGATGAAGAGCAACAGTGGTTTGACTCAGGGCAAATTGAGTGGTGGGGCAGTGTGAGCGGGTTGGGCTTGCTAAGGGCATACGGATTAATAGTGGGAGGCATGGAAATCGTGAGGGGAGGAGGGTTTCAGTAGGAGGGTTTGGAGGCAGGGTGTTTCAGTGGGATGGTGGGGTTAGTGGACGGAGCTCTCCTTGAAGGAGTGAGTCATGTGCTTTGAGTAGAGGGCATGGTCTGCAGGGTTCTGGCTGATACAACAGCGGAAATTGGTGGGGTGATGGTCTACATGTTGAAAATCTGCTGGGAGGGGCTGATGGAGCTGTGGTGGTGAGGGGGTTGTGTAGGGAGCACCATTGTGCTCCGCTGGCTTGGGAGTTGGATGTAGCACGGGGTGGGGGTTTGGTGTTGTGGGCAGGGATGATGGCAGTGGATCTGTGAAGGATTGTGATAAACCTAAAGGTGTCTCACCCGCTAGTTCAAGGGGATCTGTCATCAAGGTGGCCAGGACATGGCCATCTCTTTTGGATCCAGTTCCTGGGGGGTGGACTGTGATGCTGGAAATGCATCAGAGGGACAGGGCCTCTGAATCCTTGTCCTTTACTGCTTTTTATCGTGTGTTCTGTCATGTTTTCTACCCAGGAGTCCATGTGGGACTCCTGGCAGTGCAGCTCTCTCTTTTGGTTTGGTGAACAGACCCATGGGATACCCTTATGGCACCCATTGGTAGGGGTACAACCCTGTGCCCCTAGTGTATGTTTTTGGGCACCTGTGGGTGGCCCACAGAGCAGGGTATGGGCTGGTGGCAGCTCCATGCTGAATTTGACGGGTGCTCTGGGTGTCCTCCATTTTGGGATACCCAGGCCCTGCCATGGGGATCAGTTGATTCCTGATAGGAAACAAGATGGCCCCTGTGGCCTCTTGCTTTCTATTGCCTGTTACCTTGTTTCCCAAAGTCCTGGGAAGCCCTGACTCTGTCCCTTCCCCCTGACTGGCTGTTGGGTGGAAGTTCCATATATGGTGTTGTTGTGAAGGCCCAGCTAGACTGACTGGAGCCTTCCCAGTGACTGTATGTTGTGGGTACCTCCTGTGGGTGGGACCTGGGTGAATGGAGTGTGTGGCCAATATACACTCCTTGTTGTGGTTGTCTGGTTTCTGGCATGAGAGACAAAGACTGAGACAGCCCTGCCCGAAACTGGCCTGAATGCAGTGTGTAGTGTTGAATGGCTGGGTACTTGTCCCAATCCACATTCCTTGTTGTGAGTGTCTGAAAGGGAGGAGTGTGGCCTGAATGCACTGTGTGCCTGATTGGCTGACTGACTGCATGAATGCCCTTCTGTATGATTGGCTGCTGAGTGTGTGCCAGCAGTGTGGATGAGAGACAGAATAGTATATCTGGGGACCTCTCACCACTGGTGTTGGTCCAGAAGCGTTCAGGAGCGTTCAGAAGCGTTCAGAAGCGTTCTGGAGTTGAGTCTCCACTCTAAGAGTAACTGGAACTGCTGATCCTCGACGTCCAGCTGGAAGAAGAAGACTTGCTGTTGCATTTGCTTCGACCGATCCGAAGGCTGCCGAAATCGTCGAAGACTGACCCGAGAGAGGACCTGGTAAGGCGCCCTCTTCCCGTGCTCCGAAGGACCATCGAGCACCGCTCCATCTTCGCCGAAGCGCCCTGGAAGTCAGACCCTCGAAAGGCTGCCGACCCGAGACGGGACCACCGAGGAGATCGAAGTGAAGCACCCGGACATCGCCGCCGTTGAAGTCCATTGCCGTCGACCAGGGTTCGCAGGTTTGTGTAACCGCTGGAGGCCCGTCGAAGTTGTGTTGCCCAGCCGTGGGGACCACTTGACGCCGTGCCGCCGATGACCGGAGCTGCCCGCTCCTTTGCCTAAGAACATTCGAATCGAAGGACTCCCTCGTCCACACCGTCGACCGCTTTATCCTGCCGGAGAAAGTCGAGGACGACCAACGCGCCGAGTAGAAACCTACCGGTGGGTTTCCCGCCACCCGAAGACCACAAAGACTCGAACGACTCGACGCCCTTGCTGGGCCCCCGTCTCCACAATCTTTGCGGTCCAGAACAATTGTCATCGAGGTGCCCCGCACGCCTCTGCCTTGCAGGACGCCGACTCTCCGTCGTCGACGAGCACCGCTTGGATCGAAGCTGCCGCCTCATCGACGCCGTTCTACCCTGTTTGTTGTCGGACGTTCGACGCCCCGTGTCTCCCGCTTGAAAGGGAAGGCATTCAAGAAGGGCCGTCGATTCCCCGACGCCGAACGCCGAGTTCCTCGACGCTCCTCGACGCCTCTCGACGATCTGTGACTCCCGCTTGAAAGGGGGTCGCTCAAGAAGGATCTGTCGACGCCTCTTCGAAGAACTCGACTCCACCAGGTACATTGGGGGGGTAAAAACATTATAGGAGGGAATAAGACTTGCAGAACAATATATGGACTGGGCTTGTGCTATATCTTTATTTTACAGGTTGCCCAGGTGGGGGGATCTCCACACAGAACTGTGTCTAGTGGTAGGGGCCAGTATTCTGCCTATTGCTCAACCATCTTATTTTTTCTCCTCTCTCTATTGCTGGTTTCACTCTATTGATCTGTGTGACATTGTTACAGTATTGTTGATGCACTTTAATGAGATCTAATACAAAGGGTGGTACCACTTTAGAATTGTATATATTTGCCATTGTTGATTTTCCTAAGTACAAAGTGAGTTATTATGATAAGTGTACATAACCTTGAATATTGATTATATAAAGACTGTGTTCTAACCAATACAGTGTGTGGACATTCCTTTGTGGGGGCTTGGGGACTACACTGTACTTAAGAACCAGCCTGCATCACCTCCTGAGAAGCTAGGCCTTGATTGCTCGACCATAGCTACCGAATAGAGAATCTTGGCTGGGGTCTTCTGTGCCTCCCCTCTACCATATAGAGAGCAGAAGTACAGACCACCCCCTACCAGTCCCCTTTACATGGACCAGTGTGGGAGGATCACCTGGATGAGAGGTCTTCAGGAAGTGGGAATGGGACACCGGATGGTGAGACACGGTATCCCCTTCCCTGTACCACCTTTTCCCCATCCTACCAGGTAGTATACTTAGGAACGATCCTCTACCCCCCTTCCTGACACAAACACTTTCTCACAGACAGCTCACTGTGAGAGAAAATGGACTAACACCCGAGCCGTATACCTGACATGTTGCAAACAATGGTCAGGCAGAGTCAAGCAATTACTGATCTTTACACACACCTGACTTTCATCACACTTACCCACATGGATAAAAGGCGGAGCGCGAAAGCATACTCTGAGCAAGGAAAAGCACTCGAGGAAGCAGCAGTTCCAAAATGGCAGTTTAATATGAGGAGAAAGACGGGGAGAACAGAGAGGGTTGCAAGGTGGGACATGCCCTTGACCTTTTCAGAGGAAAACCATTACTTTCACGAGCATCCGAAAATAAGAAACATAAGACCTGGAATAAAAGCTGAGAACACCTGCATTGTGTGTTGGAGTTACCAAGGGCTCTCCTGCATCGATAGCCACGGTGAGGAGGAGCGGTTGCCGCTGTGTCACTGTCCCTGGCTCCTACAACAAAGCAGCACCACTGAAGTCAGCACAGTTGGTGAGACGGGGAGACTGATAGCAGACCGGTCTGTGTTAGAACCAAGGTTGCAAGCGGCAACTTTGTATGGAGAAATCTGAGGAGAATAGTGTGTGAAACATATGTGACGAGTGACGTGAATATTATTGAACAGCAAAGGAGTGACTGAACTTTTGAAGCCAAGATAGATACCATACAGAGTGGTCCAGTGCCACATGAGTGCTCATTCGAGGTCTCTGTTGGGTATCCAACTGAGAGGTGACAAATGTGAAAAGGAATGGTGAAATCGAAGTGGTCCTGCAATGGGTCAAACTAAACCCTGTACACATTAGAAAGTCTTTGATAGTTAAATATGAACTGTAATTGGTCTGAGCCCGGCTGAGGAATTTAATTGTGTAAAATGAAGGCTCTGAGCCCTGCAGAGGGGGATACGGGGTGAACTGTTAGTCACCCCAGAAAGAATATTCTCTGAACATTAAAAGGGGGATCTAAGCCCAGAAGAGTTGGATCTAAAGTAACGATTGTTGTATAAAAGGTATCCGAGCCCGACTGAGGGGATCCAGGGTGAAGGGTGAATCACCAGAATTGCATAATTGTAAGAGGAAAGGAACCTTCGTTTGTTTTGGTACATCAGGCCTTCTGAAGCAACAGACTTTGAGAAGTAAAGAGACTTGGGCACAGAAGGCTCTGATGTATATAATTGCACTGTATCCTCGTGCCGAAGAAGCCAAAGAGTGTGCTATGCTCGAGTTAACCGCCTTGTCCCGTCTGAAAACGTGGGTAAGTGAGGCCAACAGCCTGAACCACCTGACATATCATTTTTCCAAACACTTCTTTTGTTGTCATAAACACTACCCCACACTGTTTGTATCTAGAGGTAAGGAGTGGCAATAGTTTTTTTTAGTATAGGCCCTTTTATTTTGACGAGGCTTCACTAGGACTGTATTATTATTATTTGATTGTCATAGCTTGCTTCCATCTGTAGATGTAGGATTAGATAAGCATTTATCTTACCATTGTTGAAGTTCAATAAACACACTTGAACTTTGGTCACTTGAGTCTGTCATACTGTGTATACTTCTGTCTTACTGTTGATACCATGCCTTTCTTACAGGATGGGAAGTTGGGTGTGGAGTTTCAGTCATGCTATGTACAGTCCATCAACATTCATGTTAAAATGATTTTTATAACAGATGCTAGGAATAGCCAATAACATGACGGTCCCAATGCTGGCTAAGAAACATTTGAGCAGCATGCATGCCTTACCATGTATTTATTTGTATATATTTTATTTATTGCATTTGTTACATGCCCAATCCCAGAGGTATCACGGTGTTGGTTACTTGGAAGCTTACCTGGTTACAGGTTATGTTACAACACAGACACGAATTTACAATAATATATTACAAACACAGAGTGGAACAGATTAAATTAGCAAGTCCACCTAGAGTCATACTAGATAAAGCCTAGTTGAATTCATCAATTAGCCAGGTTCTGATCAGCCTCTTTAAGCACTGATGCGAAGGTTCATTTCTAATGTGAAATGGAAAGGTGCATTTACCTCTGGGACAACTAAAGCAGCTGCTCTCTTCATTATTTGCATGCAAGTTTCACACTGAACAATAGAGCTTAAGTTTCATGTATCCCTAAGATTCTCCAAACAAGCAAGTACCACAGTTTTAAACTGTAGATGTACCATACACCGATTCATATGCAGACTTGTGGGTTGTGGCATCAGCATAACAGAACAGAATGCTCACACATAACATCACATTTTATGTTTTCAACACTCATCAATTTTACAAAATCTTCATTCCGCCTTTAATTCTATTGTAGACTTCTCCAGCACTGTTCCATCCAAACTGACACTACACTCTCCATTGACTGAGATGACCGGAAATGGAAAGAAGATATGTGTAGATCTGAAAGCAGCTTTTGGTTCCATGAATAGAGATGGGTAGGTGGTGATACTAGAGGCGTATCATGGTGGTAATTTTTCAAGTGTCAGATGCAGCCTGATTGGAGAAATAACGGTAATTTTCTCTAGGAATGGTTGTCAGATAGGGATGGCTACACAGCAATTCTTTTATAGGAAATGATGTCAGATAGGGATGTGTTCTGGCAACCACTCGATTTAGACTATTCTGAACGGTTTTAGAGAGGTTTACATATGACAAGCAACTGGATGTGCCTAAGGGTGGGAGGCCAGAAGGTTTGATTCCTGCTATTTGTGGATGAAGCTGCGGTTTTCACTCACATGGCAACAACAATACATGAATGACCGAGTAGGGTGACATGATTTAGAGTTTATTATAACAGGCTCAGCTCATGTGTCCCTTTCGTGACCCAAAATATCAAAATGACAAATCCACATAAAAACACCATCAAATTCTGGATAAATATATACACTAAATAAAATATGATACATAATTCATACATAGTATGCTGTAAAATCATCCACATGAAATTAAAAGCATTGTGTAGAAGTGACAAAACCACGGATATACCAAAACCACCATCAGTAAAATGTAAATCCAGGGGAGAGTTTGAATGCACTGTAAACCAAAACTGTTTCATAGCCTCTAGAGATTAAAGAAGAACCTAGAAACCCTATAGAGAGAATTAACATCGAGCACTCTTGCTGGATCTCTGTCTCAAATAACCCAAAATAAAGAGTGATGTTGAAGTAGTGATGTTCCAGTTGAAATCCCCCAACGGAAAAGACATTACAGCATTGGAACTGTCCAAGACGCCTTCCATCCATAGGAGTGGGGTGATGTGTGTTGGACATGAATGTTAATTGGATGAGCAAATGAAGAAAACATGGTGCATAATCCCTTCATCCACCTGACACAACGTACACATGGAGGTAGACAAACAGTATCATTTCTTCATATTTCTGGCCATTAGCAAAATGTCAGCTTTAACCAGGCTAAATGTCCGATTTGGGGATTAACAAGATTTTTCAAACAAGGTTGATGCCCATGACAGCCTGAGAAAACATCTGCCCAGGCAAAATAGATGAGGTGCAAAAACGTACCCTCCTCGGTCATCCTTATTCTCGCCATTTCATTATTTTTTAGCTTGACAAATAGACCTATTGGATTCCGTTGCATGTACATTTGGGTACAGGATCACTTCCAACCCATTGAAATAAGATCTTCCGGCAGCTGTCTCCTATACAGCGAAATTAAGGACTGAGAAAAGTGTTTCTGCCAGGCCATGTAAACAAACGTGTTAGATTGTGAGGGCACTCTTTCAGCATACCTGGCAGATGACTATAACATCCTCCTCTTTTGTGACGAGGATCCCACATTAGAATGTGCATTGGCACCCTGAAAGGCTCGTGGTAAAAATAACAACAGTTTCCATCATTTCCGTTTACATATTCCTTGGTGGCTGGCTGATATCTCTTTCTCTGGTTTTCTATGGTGGCAGCCTTCTTGATGGCTCAAGGGTATCTCTCTCTCTCTCTCTCTCTCCTTCTCCAAGCAAAGCCTTTTCGTGTGCTCGCTGGGTCCTCTCTCTCTAGCTTTAGCCAAAGGCAGCCTTTTCATGGGCCCACCTGGGATCTCCTTCTCTGGTTTTCTCTGGTGGCAGCCTTCTTGTGGCATTGCCGTTTTCTCTTACTCTCGCTTCCTCCGGGATCAACCTTCTCACAGGCTCAGTGGTGTCTGTTAGCGCTCTTCTGCTCTCTGAAGTTCTGCAGGCTGCTCGCCACCACGTGCACTCTGTGGTATCACCTCCAGAGTGTGCTGGTTCCGCACGGTAGCTAGCTGTGACCTCCGCTCTGCATGTCTCCAGCCTATTGACTCTATTTCAGCTGGTCTCTCCTTTCTCCACTTGAGGATCAAAGTGACTTTTTATGGGTCTCTATAATGAGAAACCAAGATATGTTTGTTACAAGGATTTACAGACTTCACACTTCGGCAAGATCAGAATTTCAATTAGTTAGAGGTAAAGGTTTTTATCAAATTAACAACCTAATTTGCTCCCATGTAAGTGGAGAAGACTGGGTTTAGTATAGATCTTGCTAAGGATTGGGAGTCCTTGACCCACGAGGGGGAGTCACTCCCAGTGAGGATCTGACTTGCCCATACCACAAGGGAGAGTCTCTCACCTCCCTACTATTTGTCCCATCTACCCAAGGGGAGCTACTGCGATTAAGACTTGGGAGGTGAGCTCGAAAAACAAGACACTCCCTATTCATAATGGCAGTGGCTCTTCCTTGCGGAGATGGGACGAATACCCTGGAATGATCAAATCCCCCCTCCATTACATAGGATCCTCACCTTCTGGACTTGCCACACTGGTAAAAAAAAATTCTCCCAGACCCATAATGGTTATTCTAGTACTCTGAAAATACTTCCCAGGATGTCAGCGGTGAGTATTTCTCTGAGGGGTCTTCACTGGGATCTTAACGGAGGAGGTTAGAAAAGTCTGAAAGTCAGTTCCTATAATGGCCTCTTCAGGAGCCCTGTAACTACTGCCACCTCAGATCTTCCGGGTCTCCTCTAACCTCTAAAGAGAAGGGAACATTTTGATACATTTCCACATCCTCATGGACACGTCATTTTTATGACTTTGTCCATTTCTAAATCTTCGGGGTGTATGAAGTCTGATTGAACAGCCGTTTGCCTACTTCCAGGGTCGAGCATGGCTTTAAGCCGTGTGTTATTGACTCGGACAGCCTCTCAGGCTTGAAATGGATGAATGCTGCAGAAGCAAACCTCAGCTGTTTCTTTGGGCTCCTTCCTACCATCTTCCTCATCCGGCCAGTCCTCTGCAGGTTCTACAGGGATATTCTTAGGGCAAGTACAGGAACAATGTGGGACAAGTAGGGTAAAGGGGTTTACTTCACCCAAAATCTTCCTTGGGTATTCCCCGAGGTGTATGGATGGGGAAAGTTGCTGGTTTTTAGCAAAGATCCATCCTATGTTTTGGAATGAGAGAAGGAAGAATTTCTCAGTTCTTGGTCGGGACCAGCGGAACATGCTTGGCAGCTGGTTTTAGTTCCCTTCTGGGTTCAGGAGGTTTAGCGGGGGCATCCCATAGCTGCTCCTCCCCCGTGCTAGACACCACATCTTGTATGCCACCATCATACACCCCCCCCGGGTGTATTTCCCGGAATAAAAGGCCCAAAACTTTTTCACGATGGAAGTCACAATGCCATAGCAAGCTTTATTTGCATAAAGTCAAGGAGTTATTTTACAGGCGATCCTTTCAACCACTGCACCACAGGTTCTTCTACGCCGGGTGTGGCTTCTTAAGTTTGCCCCCTCCTGCACTGTTCCTGTCCAAAGGACCCTTCTGGTTGAGCCCGGCCCTCCCTACCAGTTTCTCTCTACCCATGGCCATTCTTTGTTTACATTTTGAATCTTTTCCCGACACCTTTATTTCGGTGTCCCTTATCCCAGTACACCTTCCCCCAGACACTCTTTTCGTTGTCCTTCTTTACAGTACACATTTCTATCTCCCAGACACTTTTTTCGTGTCCTTAATCACAGTACACATTTCTACTCTGCTCTGTGCTCCTTTTCCCTTTTCTGTGCCTACTCTTCCTTTGTTACATTCCTGTTCCCTTATTCAACCGGCCCAACCAACCTTCTAATTCATTCTAGTGCTAAGTGATCCCTGCTTCCCTTCTATCTCCCATTGACCGTCTTGGTGTGCTCTGATTCACCTTCATTCCATCCCTTCTTGTTCTCTCTCCCCCTTATCCATCTTCCTAGATCTTACCCCGGTCTACCCCCCGTTCCGTTTATCCCTTGCACTTGCACTTCCGTTCCCGAGGCTCGCTCCTCCTCCCCCTTTCGGTTCTCTTCTCTTCTCTTTTGCCCGACCCCCCTTGCCTCCATGCTCTGGTCCCTGTATTACATTTCGGCCGCCCCCACCGGCCTCTATGTTCTCTCTACTCCCCAAGTTGCCCAGTCTCCCCCCCCAGCCTTGCGCTTACTCCCACGAAACCACACGGACCTTTCCCCCATCGCCCCTTGTCACCCCTCGAGCCCTTCCCTTTCCCCACTTACCCTTCCCCTAGGTATTTTCCTTCAGTTACCCCTTCCCCTATTTGTTTCCTTACTGACCTTACTGTGCCACCTTCTTCTTGTTCCTCCCGACATCCCTTCCTGACTTTTACATTTTATTTGTTCTCCCTTCCCCCGCACCCTGCGTTTTGGGGTTGGAATGCCTTCCAAGCCCCTAACCCCTCCCCACTTCCCAAGGCCTTCCATGAGTCTATTACTCCTGGGCGCCGTAGATTTTAAGCTGCTGGCTGAGCTGCCCCCTATGGGTCTGCCAGTGCTTTGCTATAGGGATCGCAATGTAACTCCGCTGGGCAACCTGAAACATAAACCGACATATTAATGTTATACATCAAACCCTGGTATTGGGCGGGCGGGTGGGAATTTCCCTCTGTTGCAGGGAAGGAAGCCAGGGACCGAGAGAGAAGGCCACGCATGTTGTAGTTTTTATAGCCCTACCCTCTCTTGGTCCCGCACCCCCCTCCCTCTTCTGGCGCCGCTAGGTGACGTGGGGTGACATCCCCTACTCCATCCCCTTCCGGCCCGGATCTCATTGCCATTTGATCCCCACTGTGCTCCGGGTGGGGGTTAGGCTGGCCAGGCGCCCCCACTAAGTGGCGATGCCCGCCATGTCCTTCCTTGTCGGTGCATTTGCCCGCCATTCCCTTTTGTTGTCTCATGAATCTGAAAGCATCAGAGTGGGCCTGGGTGATCTGGATGGATGTCACTTGGGAAGGTTGAGGTTGTTGTAAAACCTCTCTCTGGAGCAGGGAAGGCAGAGTGTTAATAAACTCTCCCAAAGGAAGAGTTTCTATGACCTTGGGTAAGTCTTTATCCTGAGCCATTGAATGAGGAGATTTTGTATTCGGCCTACTAACTACCAGAGTTGAGTTGGGCAGACCTTCCTTTGAAAGAAGGTCTCAGTCAGTCCAACTTTCCTCAGGAGAGCTGCTTGAATTTCCTCAAAAGGAGTATTCGCAAAGGACTTGATGTTCTAGTAGGATAATTGTATTTATCCTTTCAATAGCAAGTCTCTTAAGTGTCTCGTCTCACTGAAATTTGATGGCCAAGCTCTCAAAGTTAATAAAAAAGGCATTTAAGTCCTCCCCCTCTTAGTAAGGCTGTAATACTCCATCGGGGAGGGTATGGATATTTGATCCTGCCACTATCCTGTCGAGATTACCATGGCAGTGTTGGACGGCCCTGGCTTGATTTTTGATATTTCTCTCCAAGAGAGTTTCAAGGGATGGAGTGGATCCCATATGTATCCCTGCACACCCCAAGACAGTGTCAATCTCTGAAGAAAAACAAATCAGAGCTTGGGGATAGACTTCACCCTAGACATTGCAACCACTAGGGAGTTCCCTTATAGGAAGAGAGGCTATGGGCTTTGGGATCTGCCTACTCTCTTCTAGCTGATGGTGTTTTGGGCCGGCCCCTAGGGATGGTCTAATGCCCCATATATAGTTTTGTCTGGGTCTGACACTGAATCGGGTCATCAAATTCCCACTTCTGACACCATGTGTTGTGTGCCACAAACAGAAGTCAGACCACTGGACATGGTTTACCATAAAGAGGTTTATCAATGTAAATGAAAACTTGGCAATAGATCTACAATGGGACTCCCTATTTTCAATGAAAGACTGAGGTACTCATCAGGACGTCTGTCAAAATACAAAGGTTTATCCTCGGTCCGAGGCCTAATCTAACTACATGGCCCTACCACTAAAAATAAATTATAACAACTAAAGTAATTGCCTGCTCAGCTTGGGTCGTTCGGGTCTCATTATGATCCCCTCCTCTGATAACAATACTTAAAAAATAATTGTTTATCACAGTGTTCTGTATGTAATCGTTGCCAACAGTGTCTTATGCATAAGCAATAGTTCTTGAAAATAAATGTTATCCAAGTTCTCTGTTTTTGGTCATTTCCCCCAGTTACTTGTACAAGAGCGTCTCAGTTTGGTGAAAGTCCAATTCTCTTCTCATGCCTTTCCAAATGAATTGATTTCCTTCATAAACTTAGAAATTTCACTGATGCAGAGAAAATGTAACTTTTCTCATCAAATTCCTAATACTTTGGATATATCTTGACAGCCCTGTTTCCAGTGCTCGTACACCTCTTCTTATGGTTGTAGACAGTACTTGTGTCATGGTCAACTTTCTCTCACGGACTTCCTGACCCACCTCATTATCCGCATCCTGGCTTGGTTGCTTTAGACCTTTAGTGGGCCCTCTAGCCCCTTTGGCTTACACCATTCGTGGATGTTTCCTCTCTCTTAGGCTGGACCTTCATCTCTCTTATCTTGGGGTTTATATCTATCTCTTCAGGGGTTCTGCGACTAGCACATTCTAAGACTTCACTTCACATGGATTTGATTGTATTTTGCACTTCCATGAGTTCATTGCAGAATTTACCACCCCCTCCCTTTATCATGCCCAAACCAAGTACCTGTTACTCCATGGTATTCTCTTCAGGCAGTGTTATTGGCTCCAGCAGTGGTGGACATCCTCACATCAGGCCACTTTCTAGCATTCTCAGATGAGAGCCTTCTCAGTGGTTCACCAGTATCTCTTTCTCTGGCTTTCCAGACAGATGACCTTCTCGTGTGCTCGCCGGTATGTTCTCCTGTTTTCTCTGGTGGCAGCCCTCTTGTGAACTTGTCAATGCCTCTTTCTCTGGGTTTCTCTAGTGGCATCCTTTGCATGGGCCTGCTGGTATCTCTTACTCTAGTTTTCTTTGGCGACCACCTTCTTGCTGGCTCAGTGGTGTCTCTCCTTCTTTCCCTGTTTGCATCTCACTGGACGTGATCGAAGAACCTTGTTTGGTCAGCACTACTGGGCTCGGAGAGGTTCTGCGGGCTGCTTGCCCACCATGTATACTATGTGGTCCTGCCTCCCATCAGCGATGACTTGGTACAGCAGTGGCGACACCTGCTCTGTACGCCTCCACAGCAGCTGATCGACTCTATGTCAGCTGGTCTCTCCTTTCTCCAGTTGAGGATCAAAGGGACGTTATATGGTTCTCTGTAATGAGAAACAAGGTTCTGTTGATTACAAGACTTCACACTCGGGGGGGTGCAGCATTTCTATAAGACAGGGGTAAATGAGTTTTATCAAATGAAAAACCTTATTTTCTCCCATATAGATGTAGAAGACTTGGTTTAATAGAGATCTTGCTAAGGATTGGGAGTCATTGTCCCCTAAAGGGGGGGGCACTCCCAGTGAGATTCCGCTTGCCCATATCCAGAGAGCGGGTCTTGCGTAGTTGGCTCAACTCCCTAATCTCATTGGAGGTGACTCCCTCTTGAGGAGAAGGGATGAATACCCTGGATTAGTCACAATTCCCACTCTGGTAACATTTTTATCTAGGACCCATATCTTTGCTCCGCATGCCACTGTACCATCACACATCCCTTGTATCACCATCTCAAGATCAGGCCCAAAATTTCACACACGTTTTATTATACCTCTTCGGGCCACTGCAGCATTTTCTAATGGCAAGCTCTACTTGAGCTTTCCACTATAGCTTCGATGACAGAAATACCCCAAAATAGGTGGAGTAGCATACTACCTCAATCAATTAATTGTCCGGTTTGAAGCATGTCTTTTATTTCTGTGGTGAGTATAAACACAGCCTAATTAGGAATATGTTGGTGCGATGTTAACATGCTCTTAATTCTGTTTACTGACACGTTACCACACCAGCATACCCAGAGTTTACTGGAGGGGTCCCTGATTTACCTCCAGCCAAGAGCTGGAGGTAAGTCAGGTACCCCATTGGCAAAAAACTGCTGGTATTACTGGCACCGATATTACTGGTGCTGGCAACACCAGCAATCCACCCATTACTGGTGCTGGCAACACCAGCTATTGGACTCCATGGGATGGGGATAACTTACCCCTTCTGGCACATGGAATCTGCCGGTATTATTACAGTTTATGTGCTGGTAGCGGTAATTTCCTAGTGGGATACCACCAGACTTGTAATGAGACCCTTGATGACCCGCTTTGTTTAGAATTAGATGATTTGTGTTACAGTAAGCAGAAACTATCTGAAGTTGGGCTCTGAGAGCAGAGGGTGTCCTGGCAAGTAAAGCAGAGTCATCAGCATACAGAAGCATCAACACTGGCTTCCCACTGATAAAGGGGACATCTTTAGAGGCACCCTGAACACATTCAGGCATGTCATTAATGTACAGGAAAAATTGATTGGAGTTATTGAATAGCTTGGCTTGATCCCTATAATTTAATTAATTCATCTTTTATTATTCGCTAAACACTTGAGACCAGTCTCTTAAGCGCAGGACCGTGATTTAAACCTGTGTTGCTCTGCATTGACTTGCTTCCGAGAGAAGCACATTGCTCCTGAGCTATCCTCCGGGCTCTCTCTAGCTGTCTGGAACTAATTAGCAAATTGGCCACAGGCGCCCAAACAAATCTGTATGGTGATCTTACGGTATTGTGCCTTGATAATATCTATCCGAGTCCTGTCAATGCCCATGTTTGCCAGTTTGACACATTCAAGATCAAAGGCGGATGAGAAGTCCAAGAATGCAAAATATAAATGAATGTGCTTTGATGCATGAAACATATTGATCATGTGCCATAATGTACACATCTGATTAACTGTGGAATGCCATTGTCTAAAACTACCAAACCAACTGGAGCCACCATTTCTGCAAATACTTGAATACTTCAGCTGGTAATATATGTGCAAGACTTGTCCTTGGCCTTAAGCCCAGGGATCGTATCTCTCCAGGACTGAAATCTCTGCACTGGCTCCCAGTGGCTGCAAAGATTAAGTTAAAAACCCTCTGCATTGTCCACAAGGCCTTCTGGGGACTCAATTCCTCCAACTCTCTCTTCCTAAATATCTTCCTTCTCGAGCTGTTCGCTCATCCGCCTCCAACTTCCTCAGGGTCAGTCGCTTCTCCAAGCAACGAGTTGGTGGTAGATCTCTTTCTTTGGCTGGGGCCTCCATCAGGAACAGCGCCCTTGCCTCCCTGAAACTTGAGGAGAGCCATCTCCGGTTCCGGAAGCACCTCAAGACCTTCCTCTTTGCTTCTCCATTCTCTCCTCCTCTCCCCTGCTGAACTCCTGACTGAAACTGCACTGGTCACCTGGCTACCCTCTCTTCTCAGGCCCAGGCCTGCTCCATGCCAGCTGCACACGTGCACTGCCTCCCAGGCAACCCCTGCACTTGGGGCTGTTTCTGTATCCCTACAGTCCTCACCAGCTCTTGACACTTGATGTATGCACTTTCCCCTGCACTTGCCACTAGCTGGCAACACTTTTACCTACTGTTCTTATTTATTCTATTTATTTTTTACTGTTGATCCTATGTAGTGCACTGCAACCTCCACCTACCCTCACTTTCACTTTCCCCACTCTAGATCACCTGGCCTAAGCACCGCCCACCTGGCGCCTTCCAGGTTGCTCCAGCCTCTTTTCCTTTGCAGATGGGGAACAGGTGCAAGTGGATCTAAGTCACCTGGCCTAAGCACCACCCACCTTCTTAGCCCTGCCTCTTCCTTCCTGCTCTTAACTCTTAGATCAAGGGTGTCACTGGCCCGGGCATCTGAAGCAAAGGGCCATTCCTGTTTGGACCTGTTTGCACCAGGAGTACCCAGGGGCCGACCCCCTGCTCAGACAGCAGGTAACCATGGACCCCCTCTATCCCAACAGGCCATCCCCTCCCTTTCTTGTCCCCCTGTGATGTTCCCTTGTGCCGCCCACCCTTTTCGCACACATATTTTGCCTGTTTTGCTTGATTCTTGTACCCTGCTCCCCGTCCTTCCTGATCTCTCCCTCCAGCCTACTTCTGCAGGAGTCTGTCCTGATACATTCTGGTTTCACCATCATCGTTTTGTGGCCAATCCTGGATTTGACTTTTATGGACTTCATTGATTCACAGTGCGTCAGTGTTAGGGAGAATTCTCAGAAATGTGCTAATTCCTCTCTACCTTAGAGACCTCCAGCAACTTTGCTGGATTTTGAGGACTTGCATTTTTAGCCTGGAGAGAGTGAGACCCTTTTTCCACCTCTCTCATGTATTTTAATGTGATTTTGAACTCTGTGAATCTTTTGGTTGCGGAGTCTGACAAACTCCATAGGCATCATCTTTTACATTGGGCCTCATTACGAGTTTGGAGGTAAGTAAATGTCCTTACCGGCATGGAGCAAATACTGTGTCCATGTAGTAAAGAGCCCGCTAATAGAGGGCTATTACGAGTTCGCGGGCACAAGCTTTGCACCATGGCGGTAACGACATTACCAGCATGCCGCTAAAGTACAAAAAAATGGACCTAAGCGGCATCATGGAAAGCACTGACAGCACTACCGGCATCAATGGATACAGCATTAGCGACGACCGCTATTAGCAGTGCCCATAAATAAGCGGAACCAGAAGTAGAGTCATCGGACAGGAACGGGAAAGAACACGGCGGCCAATATTGAAAAACACAATCCATTGCAATCCCCCATACACAGGACCTGCATCAACACAACAGCAGCCCCAACTTCACATACCACTCCATCACCATACCCAAGGCCCTGAAGAAAGGTGCTGCGCGCCAGCGCAAGGTCCGTTTCTCGGAGGAGGAGCTAAACATGCTCGCGGACACCCTTGCCAAAAATGGGGAGGTCGTGTTTCCGGCAGATCTGCGGCGACCTGCCCAGATGAGAAAGAAGGAGATCTGGGAGGAGGTGGCACGCAAAGTCAGTGCGGTCGGTACCACCCCCGCACCATAAAGGACGTGCGCAAGCACTGGGATGACCTGCGCCTATACGTCAGGAACATTCTTGGAGCCAATCGGAGCCAGGGCATGGGAACAGGCAGCGGAGCAGGCTCACCGATCAAGATGACTCGCTGGGAGGAGACATGTGCCAGCATAATTGGCATGGAGTCAATGGAGGGAGTGGGGGAAATGGAGCGTGGAGTGCCGTCATTGGCAGATGGAGGTGAGTGTCCACACAAACCACTGTAATGCAAAGCATGATGATGTCCCCCAAGTGTGACAGTGAAATGAGCCAATGCATGGGCCATCACACACATGTACACAACCCTGCCTAGAGGCTGTCCACAGCACCATAACATCCACATGCATGCAGCACCTCATACATGTGTCACCCAGACGTATGACTGCATGACCCACCCATATGGCAAGCAACCTGTATGTCACACCTCCAATTCCAAATACCCTCAAATGTAGAGAACTGCAACAATACCAATATATGCATGATGCATGTAGAACCATCACTGATGCTGTCCGTCTCATGGTCCCCCAAAGGCTCACAATCTGACAGCGAGGCCCAGGACTCTGCGGCGCAGGCCACAACACCCATAAGGAAGGCCAGGGGCAAAGAAGGAGGCAACAGGCCTTCCACATCAAGGGGCACAGGCAAACCTGGACTGCCACAGAACCCCAAAGCAGCTCAGGATGCAATGGCACCGAGGCGTGAAAGAGGCACTGACACCGCAATAACACCCACACCAGCTGCTACCACCGCACAGGAGCCAGTGGCTGATGGCTCACTGTCTGCTGCCAACAGTTCTGTTGGAGAAGCAGCTGCCACAGCACCCCTGATGGATGAAGGGCTACAATGCCAAACACCCGGAACATATGGCACACCCAGCCCGCAGCTGTTACCCCACCTCACCCAACACACCACACCCAATACCAGCAGCCATGAGCTGTCTGGAGTTGAGGCATGGCCAGGGAGCTGGAGCCCCATGGAGAGCACACATGATGCGGACGCATGGAGCACGCTGCATCAACTTCCACCAGTGTCAAGGACAGAAACCAGGAAATCACCCTCATCCAACAGCGCCATGAGGAGTGCCGTGAATATGCTACGGCCATTAAAGTCTCGATAGAAGCGAGTACCACACGCATCTGTGATGAGTTGGCTGCTGTGAGGCAGGTCCTCAGCTGCATCGCGGATGCCATGGAGACGCAGCGTCCCGCACAGGGACTGGAGCAACCAGGAACCTCCTCCTCTGCCAGCTCCATGCAGACCAGCCCCTGCGCAGGTCCGCACAGACCTTGCGGCGGTCAGACATGCCGCCACCCGATGCTGGTAGAGGACATTGGAAGTAGGGGCAGCCTGATAATGGGAACTCTTGCGGACTAATGCTGCATTGAATTGCACACCATGTGTGGGGGAGTTGTTGGGGGAGAGGGAGGGGGCAGAGGGTGTGAGGGGGAGTTGTGGGGGGAGGGGGAGGGTGTGTGGGGAGTTGTGGGGGGAGGGAGAGGGGGAGAGGGTGTGTGGGGGAGTTGTGGGTGTAGGGGTAGAGGGTGTGTGGGGGAGTTGTGGGGTGAGGGGGCTGGGGGAGAGAGTGTGTAGGGTGGAGGGTTTCTGCATTTTCTATATACTGTATGGTTAATACACCTGCTTTGTCACGAATAATCACATGACTGGACATTGGTTATTGTGTATGTGTGCTTTATTGGTGAACAGTGCACAGTGTCCATGTCCCCCCCACACCCAGTGCCCTGAGTCCCACCTCCATGGCACCCTCTGCATCCATGTGTTCTAGAAATATTGGGATATCACATTCTGGCACAAAGCACATCCCTCCTGTGCATTGCCACCTGCCTGACGTATAACCCCATCTTCTTCCTCCTCCTCAGCCTCACCTGGCGGTTGTAGTTCAATGTCAGGGGGCAGAGGCACGTTCCGTCGGATGCACATGTTGTGCAGCATGACACATGCCATGATGATCTTGGCCACCTTCTCGTGTCCATACAGGAGTGCCCCACCCGACCTGCTGAGGCAGCGAAACCGTGCCTTCAACAGGCCAAAGGTATGCTCAATCACCACACAGGTACGGGTATGTGCACGATTGTAGTCCTCTTTGTGTCTGTTCTGTGGGTTCCGGACAGGGGTAAGGAGCCACCTCTTCAAGGGATAGCCAGCATCACCTGCGTGGGTGCAACATTGGGTATGTGTAAGTGATTTCATGAAATGGAACCTGTACATATCACTCACATGCCTGCAGTTATTTGTTGCTCACATCTACATATCCATGCATAAATGGAGATGTTCAAATTATGCCCAATGTGTGAAGTCACATGGCCCACAGGTGTGGGTTGCATTGTCAAGTTGATGCAGGATGTCCTATTCCTTGCAGGTGTTCATGCACTGTGGTTGCCTATGGCAGTAGTTGCCATGATCTATGTGATGTGTATTTTATTTTATTTACTTTTTTGTTACACACCCAGACCCTCGGGTGTCACGGCGAGGTTATAAGACAGCTTAGAAATTAGTCACATTCAAACATTACATTAGTTGCATTACATGATATAGGTTACAACATATTCACAACAATATACAGTGGCCTAAGTATTCACAACAGTATCCGATGGAAGGGGTCCTATCTTTGGGTGCTAATATTGGTTGAATAACCAGGTTTTTAGCTGTTTCTTAAAGATCGTGAAGGAAGATGCTTTTTTGATGATGATGGGTATGGCGTTCCAGTGTTTGGGGGCTAAAGTGGTGAAGCTGCTGCCCCCTGCTCTTGTGGTTTTGAATCGGGGGGGTCCAGGAGGAGTTTGTCGTTGGATCTCAGTAATCTTATGTTAGTTTTAGGATGCAGAGTGTTATTGAGGTAGATAGGTCCTTTTTTTGTAATGCATTTGTGGGTGATGCATAATGTTTTGAAAATGATGCGGGCTTTGATGGGGAGCCAGTGGACATCTTTCCTGGTCTTGGATATATGGTCTGATTTTTTTATGCCTAGCGCTGCCCTCAGGACTTTGTTTTGCAAAAGTTGCATTTTGGCTAGGTTGGTGTTGGAGGTGCCCACTAGTAATAAATTACAGTATTCCAATTTCGATAGGACCAGTGCTCTGGCCAGGGTGAGGCAGTTTGCTGGGGTCAGAAATTGTCGGCTGAGTGCGATTCATTTGGAAGTGTAGGCCGTGGAGGAGGAAAGAACATTGATCTGTTTAGTCATGGTCAGGCTAGCATCGAAGTACACTCCCAGTGTTTTTACTTGTTTAGACACTGGAATATTGGTGCCGTCGATGTTGATGGTTGAATATTCTGGCTGAAGGGTTGCTAATTTGGCTGGAGCTCCTACGATGAGGACTTCCGTCTTCTCATCGTTAAGACATAGGCTGTTTAATGCCATCCAGTTTTGTATGATGACGTAAATTTTATTGATTGCTAAAGTGTCCTGGTCGTAGTTGCCTGTAAGAGGTATAAGGATCTGGGTGTCATCCGCAAAATTTGTGTATATGACACCCATATCGTCAAGTGCTGAGAACAGGAGCTTGGTATATGCGTTATACAGCGTGGGAGAAAGGCAAGAGCCTTGGGGCACTCCTATGGGGACTGGGATGGGGTTGGCTGCTTCTTTGCCTATGGACACTCTGGAGGTGCGGTCAGTTAAGAATAATTTCACCCAAGCAGTGGCTGCCCCAAAGAAATTGAATTCACGGGCAAGTGAGTTGCAGAGTTTGTCGTGGTCCACCAAGTCGAATGCAGCTGAGAGGTCCAAAAGCAGGAGAATGCAAAGTTTCCCTGAGTCTCTAATGGCATGCATCTGGATTTTGAGGTCCAAGAGAGCTGTTTCAGTGCTGTGGTTGGGCCTGAAGCCTGATTGTCTGGTGCCGAGGAGTTGGTTAGATTCTAAATGGGTTTGAATTTGGTTGTAGGCTAGTTTGTCGATGATTTTGAGTAAGAATGGGACCGTGGTTATGGGGCGATAGTTAGTTGGAATGGTGGGGTCTAGATTTGGTTTTTTTAGAAGTGGTGTAACCCAGGCTTCTTTAATGCTAGTCGGAACTGTATTGGAGTTGAATGAGGCATTGACAAATTTAGTGATGAGGGGGGTCATGGTGGGTGCACAGGCTTTGACTAGTTTGGCTGGGACAGTATCTCCTTTGCAGTTGGATGCTTTTAGTTTGGAGATAGTATCGAGTACGAGATTGTGGGTGACTGGTGTGAATTGGAAGGGGGGTTGGAGTTGTCACTGGAAAGGGTACAGGGATTAGGGAAGGGGGGGGGGTTTGTAGCTAGGAGTAATTTTTTGGAGTTGATTTTGTTTTGTAACATAGTGATTTTGGAGGCAAGAGCATCTTGTATGGTGGTACACCATTCTTTGCTTGTGTTTATGGGTGTGTCGGTCGGAAGTGGATTTTCAAGTTCTCTAAGGATAGAGAAGAGCTCTTTGGAGTCGGATGCTGCATTGCTAATGGGAGCATTGTAGGCGTTAGCTTTATGTGAGATGATAGCTGATTTGTAGAGGGTGTTTGCGTCTTTGAATGCTTTAGCTGAGTCCGGGGAGGGATGTTTATTATGGGCATGCTCAAGAGAGCGTTTTTTCCATCTAAGGGCGATTAATTCCTCGTTGAACCAGAAGTTGGATTTTTTGTTGAGGCGCCTTAGTTTGGAGGTTACAGGTGCTATGGTGTTAATCGCTGTGGAGAGGCATTTGTGGTAGTACTCAGCGATAGTAGTTGGGTCATTGCTGAGGATTGAGTGGGTATCTAGCAATTTGTTCAAGGTGGGGTCGAAGTTCTCAGCTGTGAGCTTTTTGGAGTTTCTACTTTCGATGACGTCCATAGATATGTTCTTGGGTGTGCAAGGGTCATCGCTAGTGATTGTAAATTCTATGCAGAAATGGTCTGTCCAATTCAGTGCGGTAATCGGGCCTAAGGTGATGTTGGTGTTGAGGGTGAGGATCCAATCAAGGGTTCTGCCCTTGGTATGCGTGGGGACATTGACGTGTTGGCAGAAGTTCATGTCATTTAGTGCCAGGATGAGGGCGGTTGCTTTGGTGTCTTGGTTATCATTAAAACCTAGATTCAAGTCACCAATGATGATACATTTCGTTTTGGGTTTGAGGAAGGGCGCCAGTATTAGTGGGATGTCTGTTTCTGGGTGGCTGTTTGTGCTAGGTGCTCTATAGATGACCACTATGTTAATTGTGGTGTTTTCATTCAATGAGAGTTTGGCTAGTAGTAGTTCGTACCCTGAGATTAATTCAATGGAACTTGATCTAAGTTTGATAGTGTTTTTTGCAATGATGGCCACACTGCCTCCTGGAGTGGTGGTTCTTTCAGATCTGAGAATGGTGTAATCTGGTGGAATAGCCAATGATAGCAAGGGGCCTGATGCTTGGTGTAGCCAGGTTTCTGTGATTACTAACATGTCAAGGTCAAGTTCGATGATGAGGTCATGAATATCAATGGCGTGGGCTCCAAGGGAGCGGGCATTGATGAGTGCATTTTTGAAACTAATGGGAGGGTTGGGCTCCTTAGTGGGAGTATTTATGGTTGGTGGGCCACTTAGTGGAGTAGTTTTAGTTGCTCTAGGCTGGGTGTGTTTGTCATTTGTTGTGTGGGCCGTGGGTTTGGGTGATCTGGGAGGCTGGGTCTTGGTAGTAGGGTTGTGGTGTGGTAGCCTTGTGCGAGCTCTTAAACGGGGTGTTCTCTCATATCCTAGGATAGGGTATGTTTTACCATTGCTTGAGGGGTTGGGGTGTACGTGTGGATCATCAGTGATAGTCGAGGTGGGATGGTGTTCCTTACTGGTTACGTAGGTGTCCTTGAGCCTGGAAGAGAGAATGGAGGAGGATGGGAAGGGAGGTGTGGTAGGGAGGAAGGGGGAAGGACAGGGGATGGGATGGTGTCTTGGGCAAGCTAGTTTGGTGAGCCCATTACTGAGGGTGAGGAAGTGAGTGCCAGTGCACGGGGTGTCCGCTCGGACAAGGCAGAAGGGGAACATAATGCGCAATATCCTACTCAACATAGCTAAGGATATAGGGGGGTGGTGTGAAGTGAGGCTCGGCTCGCTTTATTTGCACCAATTGGGCTAGATACAGTAGTCAACAGTAAAATACTGTTAGGCTAATAGCAAGAATCCTAGGAGGGCCTGTGAGCGGTCAGGAGCGACCATAAAGCACAACACAGTATCACAGAGGTCTCTGAGCGACCATAAGGCACAACACAATATCACAGTGGTCTCTAAATGACCATAAGGCACAGCACAATATCATAGTGGTCTCTGAGCGACCATAAGGCACAACACAATATCATAGTGGTCTCTGAGCGACCATACAATTGGCAAGCGACCAGGAGGGTCTCAAATGGGTCGTAAGGTGTATTAGTAGGGGAACATGTTTATGCAGTAGGTGGTGAAGAACACACTGTTCAGGGCTGCTCAAGCTGTAACAGTACTATGAAGGTCAGCCTATTGTGGACGCTAAATTTCAAATAAGCACGGAGAGCTGGATAGGCTATTTCAATTGGGCATACTGGGCAGAGAATAGCATATGCACAGTGGCTAAGGTTCAAGTAGCATAGGCCCAGTGGGTGGCAGAAACTAAGTTACACAAAATCAAAGAGGGCATGGTTCAGCATAGTCTCCATAGGCTGCAATGACTACGATACTCATGGGCACGGTGGGCAGAGATCAGCAAGGCTACAGTGACTAAGATGCTTGTAGGCACAGTGGGCAGAGATCAGCCTAGGCACAGTGGGCTGCAGTGACTAGGGTGCAAGTAGCAAGGCACGCAGGGCTATAATGATTGCATTTCAAATGGCATAGGCGCAGTGGAGGCAACAAGGTAAAAGCAGGCGACCATATCGCTGGCAAGGAGGGATAGTATATTATAGCTACCTATTGAACTGTGATGGGCAAGCCTGAACACCCATGTAGTGGCTGGTTTCAACACATGTGGGGAACACATTATTGAGAAAGTGCGGTCATTATGGAAAGACGAACCTCGTGCTTTGGGACTGTGTGAGCTGTACGATAGTGGGCAGAGTTATATGAGCACAGCTCGCAGCAGCGCAAGAAGTGTTACAGAATGGTTCTATGTCATTAAGTGGAGCGTAGTTACTGGATCTCGATTTCAAGGTTTTTCGTTTCCCTGCTAGAGGTGCAAATTAGGGCCCCAAGGCTTACCGTGATGGGGGCCCATCGTAGAGGAGGACGAGGCTCCCTCCGAGCTACCTTTAGAAAACAGGGGTGAAGGGATGGGCACTTCCTCGCCTTCCAGTCGCCAAACAGACGCAAACAGGGCCTTTATACGGCCTTCATGCAGGCCGCCGGCGCATCCGCCTGCCGGCGGATACTGGAAACAAAATATGGGGCAGATCGAGGCTTAGCCTCGCTGTGGTGCCGCGTCGCGCCCGGCATGGGTGGGTCAGGTGGAAGATTGGGACACGGTCAGGCAGGCCGTGTGATGCCGGTCTGCGCTACAGCCTGGTGTCCGTGGCTGCAGGATAGGAGGGGGGCTCCTGCCCGCTACCCTCGAAGGTCGTCTTGAAGAGGGGGACCTGGGCGCAAACAGGGCCTTTATAAGGCCTTCATGCAGGCCGCCGGCGCATTCGCCTGCCGGCGGATACTGGAAACAAAATATGGGGCAGATCGAGGCTCAGCCTCGCTGTGGTGCCGCGTCGCGCCCGGCATGGGCGGGTCAGGCGGAAGATTGGGACACGGTCAGGCAGGCCGTGTGATGCCAGTCTGCGCTACAGCCTGGTGTCCGTGGCTGCAGGATAGGAGGGGGCTCCTGCCCGCTACCCTCGAAGGTCGTCTTGAAGAGGGGGACCTGGGCGCAAACAGGGCCTTTATACGGCCTTCATGCAGGCCGCCGGCGCATCCGCCTGCCGGCTGATACTGGAAACAAAATATGGGGCAGATCGAGGCTCTGCCTCGCTGTGGTGCCGCGTCGCGCCCGGCATGGGCGGGTCAGGCGGAAGATTGGGACACAGTCAGGCAGGCCGTGTGATGCCGGTCTGCGCTACAGCCTGGTGTCCGTGGCTGCAGGATAGGAGGGGGCTCCTGCCCGCTACCCTCGAAGGTCGTCTTGAAGAGGGTGTAGTTAATTGTATGCATGGATCCTGGCACCGTTGCCACCAGACTCATAATGATCTGCCATTCCACGCTTGATGTTCTCATGCTGGCATGCTGCACTTCTGTGGTGGTGTGCCAGTGACAAACTGTGCATTGCCTTTGTGTGATTCATTTGTGCGCACTCATGGACGCATGTCCAGTGTAATGCTGTTCAGCGGTCATTTGCATTGGACATACTCACAGCATGTTGCTGCATTGTGTTGCAGAGGGTACTGTCTGATGATGTGCAGTGTACGTGTTGATGGATATGGTATGGTTGCAGAACTGGCATGTTGTCATTGTTGTGCAGATTACGTCTTTCATATTGGTTTCAGGTGTCAAGTTCAGTCTGGGATGCTTTGGGACACAGTGTATTGCAGTATGGGCATTGTCCAGTCGCACACATATTACCACCCAGGTTGAAGTATGCATCCCCCACCCAATCTCACCCAGGTAAAGTATACATCTCCCCCCCAATCCCACCCAGGTTGAAGTATGCATCTCTCCCCCCGAATCTCACCCAGGTGAAGTATGCATCCCCCACCCAATCTCACCCAGGTTGAAGTATGCATCTCTCCCCCACAATATCACCCAGGTGAAGTATGCATCTCCCCCCCAATCTCACCCAGGTTGAAGTATGCATCTCTCCCCCCCACCAATCTCACCCAGGTGAATTATGCATCCCCCCCATTCTCACCCAGGTTGAAGTATGCATCTCCCCCCCCAATCTCACGCAGGTGAAGTATGCATCTCTCCCCCCATCACACTGCCATGTGCTTGCCATGCAACTCACCAAGCAGCCAGACACGACGTCCGGCATGTCGCTCCATATAGCGTGGTATCGTGGAGTTCCACAGGACCATTGAATCATGGGTTGATCCGGGATATCGGGCACAACAATGTGTGATGATCTTGGTTGAGTCACATACCATTTGCACGTTGACGGAATGGTATATCTTATGGTTGCGGTACACTACCTACATGGCATGTGGGACCACCAATTCCACATGGGTGCAGTCGAGGGCACAATGCAATTTGGCATGCCTGCCAGTGCATGGAAGCCAATTTTGGTGTTGGAGATCTCCTAGGCTGTCCGTGGTAGGGATATGTGGTCACTTGTGTGCTTCAGGAGGGCATTGATCACTTGGTTCAGCGTGCGTGAAAATAATGGTTGTGAAATGCTATGCATATGCCCCACTGTGTGCTGGTAGGTGCCTGTGGCCAGGAAGTGGAGCACAGACACCACCTTCAGTAGAGGGGGGATGGCGGTACGGATGTCAATGAGGCTGGCGATGTCGTCGTGTATCATGTCCACTATGGTGGTGATTGTGTCCCGTTCTAGGTGGTACAGGGTGTGGATCTGCTCAGGGGTTAGGTTGAAGGGACTGGCTCTGATGCAAGGGATTGGTGGCTGCCTGCGTGGTAACACTGGCTGCATTGGGGGGAATTGCTGGGCCTGTTTCACCCTCCTTCTCCTCCTGCGTCTTCTCTGTTGTGCCTGTTGTAGTTGTTGCTCATGGCGTAGCTCTGAGAGCATGTCCTCCAGGCCCAGTATTGCAACTGCAATTGGGATCATTTTGGTGTGGGAAGGGGAGTGGTGTATCGGTGTGCTCCTTTTGTGCTGGGCCAGACTCCATTGGGTCCACCTGTGCTGATTGTGTGCACCTGTGGCAGTTGGTAGCACAGCTGATTGCTGTTAGCGGGTGGTCCGCAATGTCGGTAATAAAGGCATGGCGGTATCCGATATAACTGCACTCGCGGCACTGGTAGGGGCATGTCCGCATAACTTGGGATCTACCCCTGTTAGCGCCATCCCAGTAATGCCAGGCCAAAGGGCCGCGTGCCCGCGCCCATGCCGCTATTAGCGGCAATGTTATTTGAGGCGGCGCTCTGAGAGCATGTCCTCCAGGCCCAGTATTGCAACTGCAATTGGGATCATTTTGGTGTGGAAAGGGGAGTGGTGTGTGGGTGTGCTCCTTTTGTGCTGGGCCAGACTCCATTGGCTCCACCAGTGCTGATTGTGTGCACCTGTGGCAGTTGGTAGCACAGCTGATTGCTGTTAGCGGGTGGTCCGCAATGTCGGTAATAAAGGCATGGCGTTATCCGTTATAACTGCACTCGCGGCACTGGTAGGGGCATGTCCGCATAACTTGGGATCTACCTCTGTTAGCGCCATCCCAGTAATGCCAGGCCAAAGGGCCGCGTGCCCGCGCCCATGCCGCTATTAGCGGCAACGTTATTAGAGGCGGTGCTAATACCGGGATGTACACTCGGAATGGGCCGAAGCGGTATGAGGTGCTGGTATTCCCTTACCGGCATCGTTTTTCCTTTACCTCCAACCTCGTAATGACCCCCATTGTGTCTCAAAGCACCTTCAGTGCAGTGGCACAGGGAAGTCTTTTAGATTTCCCAAAGGTTTAAATACCTTCTCTTGGATAAACTTCTGTTTCCAAGAGCAGTGAAGTGAAATTGACTTTACTTATATCTGTAACTTTCTAGACCCAGCACACTATCTTACAATAGGGTCCGGGAGTTGTTACTTAGTATCCCATTTGTCTAGTTTCTCATGTAATATTTGTATGTTACCCTTTCCTCGATGAATGGCTGGTGGCAGTGGTTTACTTTTTACTACCATTGTGGGTTTTTACCACGGGCTGCGTTCACAGCCATGGTAAGGCACCCCTAGGTGCCATTTTTGTCAATATGACCCCGGTCTTCTTTATTAACCATTTCTTGGTGGAAAGGTCCTTCACGAGATTTACTCTGTCTGCCAAACCAGGTTTGGTCCCTTTGTTTTGTCTTAGGCGTGATTCAAGAGTGAAGCCTGCCTTTGGCTCTAGAGTGTCTGGCAGGGGCAGGAAGTGAGGGAGGTGCCCGAAACTCCCTGTGATTACTCTCCTAGGATACAGGAATGCACTCTTAGGTGATTTGCCAGCTGGCTGTCCAGCAAGGACAGCCACCCTGTTGGGTGACTGACACCTGGGCTGGAATGAATGTGAGAAACTTGCATAAAAGGTGAGCCTTTTTGGCTTGGTAGACAGAGTCGACCACTGGACAAAGGCATCCGAAGAAGAAGTTGAAGAAGATGCCTGCGGCAACTCCTGGACGGTTGGTTTGCCCATTGACACCCTGCTGCTGTGCTCAACCTCCAAATTCGTATCGACAGAGAAGCCCCTGCGAGGACGACTTCTCCCTTTTGAGTTGGTGGGAAAGATCAACTCCAAAGTAAGCCACCTAGACATCTTCACGAAGCTATTTGAATTCCACTCCAGTCGCTGCTGGAACCAAATAGCCAGGGAGAGGAACACCAGATTGTGAGTGTTGCGTTTAAGCTGGCCAAGAGCTCCAGGAAGATCCTCCGGACTTCCAGGAAGCAGGACTGATCAAGCCTGAGGCCCCTACACAGAGTGCGGGACCACAGATGCAAGAAAAGCCCATCTCAACAGGCAGGAACGTGTTGTTGCTATTTGCGGAATGCATGAGGAGTTGAAACAGAGAAGTGCCACTTGTTTGAAGATTGCCAGTTGCGGTCGGTGACTGTCCCATTGCAGTGCAGGAGTCCCCAGAAGTCCTCCCTCTTGTCCCCACGACTGAGGCCCAGGAACATCAGGATCTGCAGAGCTCCACAGGAACAGAAGCCATCTGCTGCACTTTTCTTCAACGTAAAGAGTACTTACCCCTTGTTGTGCCACCTTGTTTGTCCTCATTGGAGACTTGTCTTGGTTGCTCTTGTAGAGTTGCTTGCAGCTTCTTTACCTCACAAGCCTAATCAGCTGGTGGCCCTACTTTGATTTCTTCTATTCGACAATGACTTTTTAAACATTGTACAAGACTGTATACTCACCTGCAAGAAGTGCTTCAGTTCACCTTGACATTTGCTCAAACTTAACATTGGCTGGCCTGGCTCCCTGAATGACTCTTCTCTCTTCTGCTTATGTGTTTTGCCTTCCTTCCAGGAAAGGGTTAACTGACTTTACATTGAGTGGTTATTGAACGTACTTACCTAGTGAAGATAATTTTGTGAATACTTGTCTTATTCTGAACCCTCTTTTCTCTGACACTACTCTCAAGAATATTCTGAATGTAACAGTGATGATGTCAACAGCACCTTATCTATTGAAGTCACCTGAGGGTGTAGGGAGTGTCTGAATGCCATCCAAATGGGTATTTGCTGATTTAGAAAACTAAGAGTGTTGATTTTTCAAAGTGCATTTGTGTGTTGTTTATATCACTCCCTTCTGAAAAAGACTTACTCTAACTGACTGTTAAATAAATTAAATTACAGCTCACATTGACCCCTCTTGAGATAAGCCTGTCTGCTCGACCACACTACCAACCTGTGTAGTATAGACTTATAGCAAAGGTTGGGTTCCTATTGCCAGGAGGTCAGGGTTGTTGTAGGTTGTTGTACCAAAGGGTACTGCATACAATTTTTCCTAACACTGTTGGCAGGCAGTGAGGCTCTATTGTAGAGTTGTTACACTAAGAAGGTACGTTGCTTTTGTTCAACTAAAACCTTCACAAGGCTAAGCTCCACTTGAAAAGCAATTGTAACAAGCCAAATATGGATGACTTCAGTCAGGAAGCCCTGATCATTTTGACAGAAGAGCAACTGAAAGAAATGTGTAAATTCAGGTGTCTCCCTGTTAAAGGAAATACAAATGAATTATTGCAAGAAAGTATGGGTATTAGGCCTGTCCCACCCACTAACCCAGGAAATGTGGAAAATTACATTCTGGATGATAATGCAGAGTCTAACTCTGATGTCTTAGAAGAGTCAGAGGAGGGAGAGGGGTCTCAGGAAGAGAGCCCCTATTTGCCTCAACTCGCCCTTTTGCCTCAACCTTTAGTCACTGGTACCCCACAAGCTCCATCACTGAGTCCAGAATGAGTGTCTCTTGAGAAAATGAGACTCGAGTTAGAATTCAAAAGATTACAGATCCAAGATGAAACCAAACATCAGGATATCAAACTAAGGGAAATGGAAATGCAACATGCTCTTGACATAAAGACATTGGGCCTCATTACACGGATGGCGGTGAACCATGGCGCTATTAGCAGCATGGTTCATGCCGGTAAAATACCGGCACCGCCTTGGTGGAAAGGGGAATTACCGCCCTATTCCAAGGTTGGAGGGGCGGTAATTCCCCTTCCACCATTGCCCTTCCCCATTCCCATTTTTGCCCCATAGGGCTCTATGGGAATGGGGAAGGCGCTAATTACGGTACCGCAAATTGCGGTACCGTAATTAGCTCCCTGGTCCCTTTGCAGGTTGGTTTTTACCACCTGCAAAAAGCAGGCGTTAAATTCCCCAACCCGCAAAGGGACCTCGTAGTAAGGCGGTAAGGATTTACCGGTACCGGTAAAATACCGGTACCGGTAAACCCTTACCGCCATCCTTGTAATGAGGCTCATTGTCTCTTGAAAATGTTTCTATCACAGAGTCTTCTAGGTCTTCCAGTCCAAAGAGACCTTGCATGCCTAAAGAAGCAGTGAGTATGTATGATGTGATACTTGATATTTTGGATTGGTTGGGTGCTTTTGAATATAACTATAGGATTCAGGATTTCACAGGGAATCGGTTGATTCCTTGGCTTTTGTCTAGGCCCCCAAGTTGCAACTGATGCTGTAATGGAGGTGGGGGAACTTGAAAGATTGGAGTATGAACATGTGAAGCTAGCTTTGATAGCTAGATTTGGGAAAACTCATTCCCAGTACCTTAAGAGGTTTAGGACCCTGAAAGGACCCTCAACAAGACTGATGGTACTCCTTGGACCACCTGGGTTTGTGAATGTTTGAAACACTTCGATGGTTGGGTTAAGGGTTACAGAGTGAACTCCTTTGAAGGATTGAGAAATCTATTTTTGCTGGAATCTATTTTTGATGCCTGCTCTCCTCTGCTGAGGCAGCACTTGGCTGACTCAAAAGAGATTGTTCCCAAGAAGCTAGCAAAAGCTGCTGACTTGTGGGTTGCCAACAGGGCTACTCACAAGGATTCTGGGGCCACTCACAAAGAGGATGAGGGGGAAGCAGCACAAGAAAGATGACAAAGAGAATTCTAAAACCTCCCATGCAAAAGAGAGCCACAAACATAAGAAGGGAAAGCCATTTGGGAAAACAGGTCAGTCTAGTGAAACGTCTGGTGCCAAACCAGAGGAAGGGCAGCAGAAACCCCCATTCCAGAAAACATTTGGTAAATGTTATGCTTGTTGTTCTACTGACCATGTGAAAGGGGATCCCAGATGTAACGGTAAACCTTCAGGGGTCCACACTGCCAGCTTAGCCTTCACCTCTGAGCTGAAGGAGAAGTTCATATGGCAAGTGGACATTTTCACTTATTGGCTGAAGACCCCATTGGTGTCTCAGCCAGTGTTTCTTTAGTGTCCATGGCTCTGTGGGAACAGCAGAATTTAGATGTGTATAAGCTATTCCAGATAACACCAAAGAATGCAACAAGGAGAGTGTACTTGTAAATAGTCAGGAGACCTCTGCCATTAGAAACACTCGGGCTAGCATCACAGTGGTGGATGAAATCTTTTTTAAACCTGAGGGTGTTGCTAAGGCACCCAAAGGCCCCACTAAGCTTGCTGGAGGCCCTGCCCAGATGGTTCCAATACTACCAGCTCTCCTCCAGTGCAACAATATGACTGTAAGAATACCTGTCAATGTACAAAGTGAGGTGCCTGGGAGAGTCCTGCTGGGGAATGACTTAAAGACTCTTGGAGTTGTATCAAGCACATCCAGGCCTCCCAGCAAAAGGAAGCAGGAACAGACTAGGAAGGCCAGAGAGCTCACTGTAGATTACTCTCAGTGGGTTGTTACAGAGGAACTTATAACACCCAGTCCGCAGGAAGAGCAATCCTCTATTTCCAGGAAGAAGTAGACAAAGGGGAAACCCAAGGTCTCAGTAAACCAGAAAAGTAGCACTTCTGTGCATACAACCAGGACATCCCCAAGAGGACAGTCCCAGGTCACAGCAGTGACCCATCCACCAGCTGAGGCAGAGTGGGAGATTCAACCAGAAGATGGTGAATCAGCTACTGATGACGCAGAGCTGGAAGAAGACCTATCCCCTGTTGGAGATCTCTATCCTAAAGACCATCCTGAGCTGCAGACATTGCTTACAGAACGTGGCCCTTGTAGGGCAGACTTCAGAAGAGGTCAAAGAAAGTGTCCTACCCTTGAAGGTCTTCGCCAACAGCCAGCTTCGTAGCTGCAAGGGCAAGAGCTAGGGAAGCACAGGTTGTACTGGGAGGATGGCCTTCTGTACCTTGAACCTATTGAGACTACCCCAGAGGACTACAGAAGACTTGTAGTGCCTCAGGAGGTGAGACCCAGTTTCTACATTTACCCCATGGGATTCCTTTAGCTGTTCACTTAAGTTTTAAGAAGACCAAGGAAAGGATTTCTCTTTACTTCTACTGGCCCAAGATGGGGTCTGATGTAGATAAGTACTGCAGAAGCTGTCACACTTGTCAGACTTCTGAAAAGAGTGGAGCCAAGAAGATGGTAACTTTGGTGTTGCTCCTAGTGGTGGGAGTCTCTTTTGAGAGAGTAGGAATCAACATTGTTGGTCCCTTAGATCCTCTCACATCTTCAGGCAACCGATTTATATTGGTTGTGGTAAACCATGCTACTAGGTATCCTGAAGCCATACCTATGAGGACTGTTACTGCTCAGACCGTGGCTACGGCCCTACTTAGTATTTTTACCAGGGTAGGTTTTCCTAAGGAGTTTATCTCAGACAGGGGGATCAATTTTATGTCCCACTCCATGCATGTCATGTGGAAAAACTGTGGAGTGACCTACAAGTTCTTAACAGCTTACCATCCCCAAACCGATGGGTTGGTGGATAGGTTTACTAGGACAATGAACAGCATGATAGGTGCTTTAGAAGAACCCCTTTGAAGAAAGTGCGGCCTTCTACTGCCAAGCCTTCTCTTTGCTTATAGAGAAGTCCCTCAAGAAGGGTTTGGCTTCAGCCCCTTTGAGCTTCTCTATAGTCGTCCGGTTAGAGGTCCATTGGCCCTAATCAAGGAGGGGTTGGAGAGTGCTCCTTCCCACAAGCCAGTGAGAGTCACTGACTATGTGTTAGGTCTCCAAAGGAGAATGACACACATGATGACAGAAGCTTCTGATAACTTGAAAGCTCTGGTTAAACATTGGCATGGCCAGAAGGCCAACATGGTTGAGTTTACTCAAGACTAGCTAGTTTTAGTTATGGTACCTATAAGGCAGAGGGCCTTACAGGACAAATGCATTGGACCCTTCATGGTTGTGGGCAAACTTGGAGAGGTCAATTATTTGGTGGACTTAGGCAATTCTAAGGAAGCCCCCAGGGTCTTTCACACCAACCGCCTAAAGGCCTATGTCTCTAGACCAGAACTGGGAGCTTTGCTTCTAGCCTCTGCTCAGGAGGAGGAGGAGAGTGAGCCTCTACCTGACCTCCTCAGGGGACAACCGTTAGATGGAAAGATAGAAGGAGTTAATCTCTGTTCTGATATGACACTGGAACAGCAGGAGGAGTCCAAAATTCTGTTAAATCAGTTTGATCGTCTGTTTTCACTATCACCAGGCTTGACGGCCAGCATGAGATTCTCACTGGTGACTGTCTACCTGTCAAAAGCAGGGGTTACATAATGTCAGACCATGTACTAACCCACATAAAGGAAGAGGTCAAGAAGATGCTTGATCTTGGGATAATATAGCCATCTACAAGTCCATGGGCTAGTCCAGCTGTACTAGTGCCAAAGGCAGGAGTTCAGATTATGTGTGGACTATAGAGCTCTCAATGAAGTAACCACAACTGATGCCCATCCTTTACCTAGGACAGATGAGCTGGTGGACAAACTTGGTTCAGCCAAGTACCTCAGTATATTTGACCTAACCTCAGGCTATTGGCAAATAGCTCTGACTGATCATGCCAAGGAGAAAACTCAATTTTCAACCCCCGGAGGCCTCTACCAGTTTGTTTAAGGTTATGCTTTTTGGACTAAGGAATGCACCTGCTACATTCCAAAGGATGGTGAATCATGTTCTGAATGGGATGGACGACTTCTGCATGGCATACTTGGATGACCTTGCAGTGCTCAGCCCTACTTGGAAAGAACATATTGACCACTTAGGATATGTATTGCAGGCTCTTGAGCTGGCAAATCCGACCATAAAGGCAAGTAATTGTCAAATTGGTCAGAGTAAAGTGGTCTACCTTGGACATGAGGTAGGAGGAGGTGAAATAATGCCATTGCCTAGCATAGTACAAGCTGTACAGACCGGCCACCCCTACTACCCTAACCCAAGTGAGAGCCTTCCTAGGTCTCACATGTTACTATAGTAACTTCATAGAGAACTATGGGACCAATGCTTCTCCCTTAAATGTGATCTCCTAACCCAAATTCCCCAAGAAGGTCAGGTGGAATGAGAAGTACACTAAGGCATTTGAAGGACTTAAGAAAGCCCGTTGTCAAGGTCCAGTCTTGAGAGCTCCTGGCTAGAACCAATCCTTTATTGTACAAACTTTTGCTTCCAATACAGGTATAGGTGCAGGTCTGAGTTAACTGGAGGAGAAAGGCAGGGAACAACCAATCTGCTTCATCAGTAGTAAACTGAAGGACCCTGAAACAAGGTGGCCAACCATAGAACACATGTTCATTCCGATTGTGTGGTCTTTGAAGAAGTTTAGACCATACTTGTATTGATCTACTTTTGTGATTCAAACAGACCACCAACCCTTGAGATGGTTAATGCACATGCAGAGGGAAAATCCTAAATTGTTAAGATCGCCAATCATCCTACAGGGGTTTGATTTTACCATAGAACACAGGTCAGGGTGTAATCACTAAAATGCTGATGGTCTCTCCAGAAAGTATGACCGCCTGGAGAAAGGAGATTCATCCAGGGGCAGATTAAATTCTCCTGTCCCTTAGTCTGGGGGGGCGAGTGTTAGCGAGAATTCTCAGAAATGTGCTAATTCCTCTTTACCTTAGAGTACCCCAGCACCTTTGCTGGATTTTGAGGACTTGAATTTTTAACCTGGAGGGAGTGAGACCCCTTTTCCACTCTCTCATGCATTTTAATGTGATTTTGAACTCTGTGTTTCTTTTGGTTGTGGAGTCTGACATACTCCATAGTCATCATCTTTTACATTGTGTCACACAGGACCTTCAATGCAGTGGCACACGGAAGTCTTTCAGATTTCCCAAAGGTTTAAATGCCTGCTCTTCGATAAACTACTGTTTCCAATAGCAGTGAAGTGAAATTGACTTTACTTACATTTGTAACTTTCTACAACCACCACACACTATCTTACAATAGGGCGCTGGACGGGTTACTTAGTATCCCCTTTGTCTAGTTTGTCAGGTAACATTTTTATGTTACCCTTTCCTCAATGAATGACTGGTGGCAGTGGTTTACATTTTACTAACGTCTGTTTTTACTGCAGGCTGCGTTCGCAGCCACGGTAAGGCACCCATGTTTGCCATTTTTGTCAAAATGGCCCGGTCTTCTTTTTTCGCCACTTCTTTGTGGAAAGGTCCTTCTTGAGATTTACTCTGCACGTCAAACCTGGTTGGGTATCTTAGTTAATTTTGTCTTGCTGGGTGACTGAAAGCTAGACTGGAATGAATGGGAGAAACCTGCATAAAAGGCGAGGCTTTTTTGGCTTAGAAGGCAGAGTCAACCACTGGATGAAGGAAGCTGAAGAAGAACACCTGTTGCAATTCCAGGACCGTTGGTTTGCCCAGTGAAGCCCTGCTTCTGTGCTGAAACTCCAAATTTATGTCGACAGAGAAACCCCTGCAAGGACAACTTCTCCCTTTGAGTTGGTGGGACTAATCAACTCCAAAGTAAGCCACCTGGACATCCTCTTGAAGCTGGTTGAATTTCCACTGCAGTCGCTGCTGGAACTGAATAGCCAGGGAGAGGAACACCAGATTGTGTGCATTGCTTTTAAGCTGGCCAAGAGCTCCAGGAAGATACTCTTGACTCCCAGGAAACAGGACTGACTGAGCCTGAGCCCCCTCAACAGAGTACAGGAACCCAGATGCAAGGCAAGCCCATCTCGACAGCCAGAAATCGCAGTGTTACTATTTGTGGTAGACGCGAGGAGCTGAAACATTGAAGTGCCACTTGTTTGAAGATTGCCGGTTACGGTCGGTGACCATCCCATTGCAGTGCAGGAGTCCCCAGAAGTCCTCCCTCTTGTCCCCAAGACTGAGGCCCAGGAACATCAGGATCTGCAGAGCTTCACAGGAACAGAAGTCATCTGTTGCACTTTTCTTCAACCTAAAGGTACTGTAAAGTCTGAGAGAACTTACATCTTGGTGTGCCACCTTGCTTGCCCTTGTTGTAGACTTGTCCTGGTAGCTCTTTTAGAGTTGCTTGCAGCTGCTTTTCCTCACAAGTCGAATCAGCTTGTAACCCTACTTTGATTTCTTCTATTCTACAAAGACTTTTAAAACATTGTACAAGACTTTCTACTCACCTGCAAGAAGTGCTTCAGTTTACCTTGACATTTGCTAAAACTTAACATTGGCTGGCCTGGCTCCCTGAATGCTTCTTCTCTTTTCTTGTTATGTGTTTTGCTTTCCTTCCAGGAAATGGTTAACTGACTTTGCATTGTGGGGTTATTGAAAGTACTTACCTGGTTAAGAATAATTGTGTGAATGCTTGTCTTTTTCTGAATCCTCTTTTCTTTGACACTCCTCTCAAGAATATGCTAAATGCAACAGTGATATATTAATGTCAACAGCACCCTAACTATTGAAGTCACCTGAGGGTGTAGAAATTCTCTGTATGCCATCCCAAACGGGTATTTGCTGATTTAGAAAACTAAGAGTATGTATTTTGGAAGTGTATTTGTGTGTTGCTTTATATTGCTCCCTTATGAAGAAGGCTTACTCTAACTGACTGTTAAATAAATGAATGGTTGTTTAATCAAGAAACCTTGTGTGTAAGGGTTTATTTTGATACTTGTCACTGTGAATCTCTGTGTAACTCTCCTACAGCTCACATTGACCCCTCTTGAGATAAGCCTGGCTACTCGACCACTCTACCGATCTAATACAGACTTATACCAAAGGTTGGGTTCCTATTGCCAGAAGGTCAGAGTTGTTGTAGTGCACCCAAAGGGTACTGCATACAATCTTGCCTAACAGTCACCCTTTCTCAGATCGTATGCTGGACTTCCTTTGCATCTTGTACTCATGGTGTCCCTGAATCATGCTGTTCCCATCTTCAGCTTGTATCCTGGCTTGTAACATTATGTGTTACTACTGACTTCTGCAATTGTATTCACTCTCCCCTCCTGCTTCTCCACTCTTTTGACTGCTTACTTTCTGTTCTCTCCTCTCCCTTTCTCCCTTTTCCTATCTCCTCCCCTTATCCACTTACTTTCTTCTATGCACTTACTCTATCAGAATTGTCCCTGGACCTACTATGATAGCAACCTCATCTGTCTCCTCCCCCTACCCTTACTTGTTTTTTTTTTCCTCCAGCACTATCTGAAATGTCGTCAGGCCCAGTACGATAGTCTCTTATTGTGTTCCGCCCCCCCACCCCTTTCTGCACCCAGAGAGCCCTCACCTTTTGTTTTTCTCCGGCTCTACCAGAAATGTCCTAAGGCCTAGTACAGTAGTCGCTTGTCTGTTTCCATTTCCTTCCCACTCTCCCCCTCCCTTCCTTATCTATGTCTTAGCTCTTGCACTATCGGAAATGTCGTCAGGCCGAGTACGATAGTTAATTTCACATCCTTACTGTTCATGGCCTGTAAGAATGTCATTGTATTTTCCCTTGTTCCCTCCCTTGCCTTGAAGCGCTTTGTGCATAGGAGTTATGTAAATAAACTATCATATCATAACGTATCACTTGCACAATCTCAATGTCACCTGGCCTAATAAGATCATTGTCTCTGTCTTCCCTTGGTTCCCCCTCCCTTACCTCGTCGCGCTTTGAAACACTTGTCTATAGGCACGTTATAAATGACATATCAAATCATGTGGGCCAGTATTGACTCATCCCTAGCAAAGTGATTAATGGCTTTATGAATGTTATCCTCTGAAAAGAGTGACATCCAAGGGGAAGATGCTCCTGGCCCTGCTGATGTGATATATATTGAAACCTCTCATACCACATGTCCTATTTGTCATGCCATGCCAATCTGTTTAGGGATGTCCTGTTCCAGGAGATGACTCATACTGCCCTCAGCAATGACCCCAGCCATCCATGAAAAATAAGCAACCCATTCATCCTCATAGATGTTTGCATCAGACAGGATTTGGGTTGCCCTAGATCTTGAGCCACAGCCCTTCAAAATGATTTTGAGTCTTTATCGCTGGCATTTCTAACCAAATGCTGCCAGCTTTGGTCCCAGTGTGCATTCCTTTTTTGCAGCAACAAAGCACTCACAGATTTTCCTAGTCCAATGATAGCCTCAGCTCCCCTGGCAATTTTGACAGCATCCTGTAAGGTGCTTTTTACTTCAGTGCATTGCTTCTCAAACCAATGCCGGGTCCTGGACTCCATTGGAGTCTTGTAGGATGTGCCCCTCTTCATTTGGTTACAGGACATCAATTGATCATACAAGTGGCAAATGTCATTCACTAAACCAGATTCTGCTATGGACCCACACAGGATTAACATTTAATGCAGCCCACAGATAGATTATGTCTGCTCCAGACAAAGGTGAGAATCCTCCTCCAATTTTGGACCCCACTTGACCCTCACTTTATTTGAAATGTCAAATGGAGCTCTTCTTCTCTATATCCCTCTGGACTGTATTCCTCATACAAATATTTGTATAGACATAATACATTCTGATCACTCTCCACTCTCGAACGTATTGAAAGGTTCCCATAAATTCGCCATTCTTCCATAGGAAACAAGGATATAGTCAATATATGAGCTCATTCATAAATCGGGTAAGTGGCACACTCAGAGGCTAGTGTATTCTGTGCTAAGATTAAATCTAGATAATTGCAAAAATGTGCGAACCTATGTCCCTTTGCAGCTATATTTGACTGGCTGGGCCTCAGAATTGGTATTCCATATACAGTGATATTTTAGTGGCCCACCTCACAAATCCCCCCACAATCCCATTTCGACATTCTAGTTCCTGCAGATGATGAAATCCTTTTTACCATCTAGAGGGGTCAAAGCCTCACCCAGACGTTTGTTTCGGAGGAGAGACAATTAATCAACATTTTTACAATTTACATAGACATTTATTCTTAGAGACTCCCCATTTAGGAGACAAGGTCAACATCCATTGCATATTTCATATTTAGATTGCACTCAGCTGCTTGTCTCAGACCCCTGTCGTGCAGGGAATGTGGAGGCCACCCAGATCCCTGCAAATACCAAGGTCCCAGCCTACCAACATCCATCTTTCCTGCAGAGTAATGAAATCATACTGTACCTCATTTATGCTCAATTTCTTCACTAGTTTTAGGGCAGACCTCATAACAGTGCCTTCACCAAGCTTGCTGCTTAACCATCTGTAGTGGCCTGACATTCTGGTTCCTGAGAGTATTCAGAAACATCGTATTAATTTGGTCCTTAATAAAATCCATTAGGCTACACCCAAGAACCACCGGACTGAGATCACGTGATGTTTTACATGTCTCTTTTTTATAAGGCATCACAGGCAGACATAGGTTGCTATTCTGTCATGCCATCAAAGTTGATTGTTGATAAATCACACTCCCTCTGTCCTTGTAAAGTTAGAGCTAAAGCTATTGCTGCACTGTGTCTCAAATGATGCAATGTCGAATTGGATTAAGCCAGCACTTGACTCTGCTTGTTGGCCCTAGTCCAGTGGAGAACCGCTATCTCCCCATTTCCTGGTTTTGCAACGGAGTTTGCTTTGATTACTTTAGTTACTTTCGGAACTTTACTGCTCATTTGTTCCTCATTATGGTAATTTGAAGGGACAATCAGGTCGATACATCTCATAACCCGAATTGTATAATGAAACACATCTCTTAGGTTCTAAGCCCTCTTTTTTTTCCAATAACACAAATGACATTAAAGATTGTCAGACATTTTGTTCTCCCAGGTCTTCTAACCATCTTGAGGGCTGGAACAGATATGTATAGCTCTCCAGTGGATACTTGCTTCAACTGCACCAATGGAAAATGGGGAGATGTTGTGTGGGAATCAGCATTCCTGAATCTGGGAGCACTACTACTCTGGTCCACAACCAAACATAAGCCATTATTCAGTGCCAACTTGGGCTTGTTGGAACTGAGGCGTGACCTCCGACCACACTCATTCCCACTAATCCAATCACCCACAGAAGCAACTGCAGACAAAGGTATAGTGAGAGAAGAATTGTTGCCACCACCATTTTTTCTGCTGATTTGGGGTCTTGAGCTAACTCCCGGCACATATTTGATAGACAATCTCTCCCAGCACCAGTTGGGTTTTTGAGAGCTGGCTTGAATTTGGCATGGTTTATGTAGTTTCAGAGGCTTTTCATTCTTGATTCACTTTTAGCCATCTCCATTTTAAAAGTGTCAACATATACCTCCGTATCAAAGGACTGGTCTTTTCTACTTTTTATCTCATTGGACTCATTTGGCTCCTTTGACGTCTTTAACTCTTTTTACTCTTAACGGCCAATATCGCCCCCTGACACCACAGTGCAGGCAGGAAAGCCCAAAGGGGTGTATGGCTGGCCAAAGTCCAAATTTATTTGAGGGTAATGACAGCTCGAGATTCTTCTCATGAGAATTTGTTATCTAAACTAAACTAAAAACGTTCCATACAGAAAAGGTGGTTGAGACCTACTGAAAGATCCGGTGAATTTGTACATTTAGGATTTAATATATTTTCAAGCCTCCCCCTATCTGCAACCTTCCCAGTTACCACTTCCTCATGCACCACTGTAGTCACTAGTACAGACTTGCCAGGTGGCCCAACTACTAACATTGGTTGGCAGTCCAACACTCCAGTTTGAGACCCATCATCCAGACAGAGTGGAGTTGATTCCTCACGCTTTCATAGATGAGATGCAGAAATACCAGACACAACACGAAGCACTGCTACTTGACCCCCATGGCTTGGCTGCACAACTGAATCCAATCGTACATTGGGCTTCATTATAATTAAATCAGTAATACAGTTCAGATTCTGCCTCATTTGCAAGCAAGTACCTGGGGCAGCAGCCTCCGCCATGGGCACTGCAAAATTGGATGGCATCAGTGATTTCATCAGTGAGGGCATCTGTGAAGTCATCATTGTGGTCATAGGCTGCGTGGCAGGGGGCACAAAGTTAATTTGGCTGTAGCTAAATTTCAGGGGTTTTGCTGCGTTAAGTTATTTTCTTAACATCCCTGCAACAAAATCTATTTTGCATGAATGTTAAAGGTTTTGTTACAATGTACTGCACACCTTAATTTCCTTGCAACTAAAGATTTTTCCTTGAATTTGAAGGGTTGTCTTATTTCATAGATATTTAGAATACGACCAGACCACTAGCAACGGCCTTACCAGACCACGAGTCATGGGCGGTGGACACAACTGAACAGTACCAAACCCATAGCATGGCCCCTCTATATTTTAAAACACTTGCAAGTCATCGCTCAAAGACGTTCATCAATCACAAACTGATTTTGACCTGTTTTGACAGTGGTATTGTTATGAATACAATTTTTGCAGGCTTTGAGAACTCACAATGTTTTTAGGCAATGCACAGTGAAATTAAATGATTTGCCATTGATCACACACTTTGGTTAAGCAGCATGGTACAAACCTCTTGTTTTATGGCCGGTCTCTTGGCGACTGTTGTGATACATGTCACAATCCCAACTAACCACATTTAAGCAGCACAGAAATGGGGAAAAAATGACCAGCCGCAAGAATAATATATGTCCAGGTACTTTCTGCACCCATAGCAAAAATCAAAAGCTGGCACCCATGAATAAGTAAGTGAACATATATCTTAAAGTGAAATATACAAATGTAGGTCATTTGACCTTCCCCTTAGAAAAAAGTGTGAAAGTGAAAAAAGTGTGCAAGAAAAAATGCCACTGGACTTAAAAAAAAACGTAATGAACACCAGAAACATAACTTGAGAGTGGAATTTGTTTTATTTTTTATTTATTTATTAATGTTCTAGTTTGTATTTACATTATGTTATTTCTCATCATATATAGCACTCATGTGATTTCTTTAGAATATGAATTTTCTTAGAGGCGTAATATGTATTGTCTTTTGTTATCAATTTTCATTAGTCATGATGAAGTTCCAGAATTGGATGATCGCGACCATTAGTTTTTGGTTTTGCCAGAGATTTTCTGGAGCAATGTGTCCTTGTCTCTGTGGCTTATTCTCTGTAGGTTCATCATGCTGGTGTATTGGATCCTTTGTTCTGAAAGCGATGGACATTTCATCAGGATGTGATGAATTGTCTTGGCTTGATTCGTTTTTTTGCTGAATCTGCTGAAGTATTCTTCTTTTGTTATTTGTTTGGTTGCAGCTAGATATTATTTTGTGGGTAGGATGTTAAGCCAGAGTCTGAGATATAGATCTCAAATTTTTCTAAATGGAAATCTTTCAAGATATGAGGGTAGTTCATTAAGGGCTCTAGATTCAAGTTCGGAGGTTATGTTCATTTTGTACGAGGCCTTGTCCTGGTTTGTTTTCATCCAGTCGTTCTCCTTGTTTTTCTGTTTCGCCTTCGTAGGTCTATTTATTAGAATCTCTATTGTGATGTTATTTTGATTGAGGAGTAATAGACATTCTTCTTTCCATAGTTCCAAAGTGGTTGATTTCGATGTTTCCATCGCTTGGGACAAAATCTTGATTGCCGGGATGTCATTGTTTTTGATGATCTTTCGGTAGAGATCCAGTTGTTTCCAACTTCTGATGGAGTCTAGTGATAGAAGTCCTAGTTCATATCTGTAAAGGATTTTAATCGGGCATCACACACCAGACCAGGACCCTTGCCCTTAGCCTAGAATGTAGCGCTCATTTTGAATACCTTTCTATTTCCCAGAATTCAGATTGAGCTGGCACACAACCAATCTCACACCCCCTTTTACAAATAATCTGGGTCACAATGGACCAGGAACCAGGCCGATTGGTGGGAATACAATATTTATTTATTTATTTTAAATTCACAGAAAATCACACAATTTTAATATTGGGCAGCAATCACCAATGGGGTGATAATTACAATCTAAACTGATGAAATACACTTGGTTGACCTTCTACTAGAACAGATCCAAAGTACAGATGCATAGGAGCAATTTTACTGTTCGGGTTAAGATTCCCCCCTGCAATGCTCCCTCAAACCCCAACTAATCAAATTTTGAGTGGATAGAATGGAGCTGCGAACGGAATTAAAATCCGACCTTCCCATACAAAATGGGAGGCAAAATCGGGTTTGAAAACCTTTGCAATTGTGTAAATGACACTCAGAATTGGTAAATAATTAATTTATATGTGCAGTTAAATAAATGGGTTAAATATGATTTCTAACAGTAACAGCGATGTAAGAACACTAGCAACTATAAGGCAAGGTATGAACAAAGAGCACACAATTCAAAAATCCACTGGGAAATGACAACACAGTGCAGCCAGAATCACACGCACAGAATTTGCATTTGCTAAATTACACAGGTTTAAATGTCAAAAACAGTTTGAAAAATGGGTGAAAAAGACAAAATCGGAATGCAGTTCTTAGGCTGGGTGATAGATGCATATCACAGAGATAATAGGAAAGTGAAAGAGTGACTCTAGCTGAAGAACTGGATGAGATTTCAAGGTGAAAGGAAATTTGGTTTTAAAGATAAAAGCACTTAAAAGAGAAAATTGGTTTTAAAAAGGAAATGACACGTTTTACTTAAACTAGATTTAGTGGCTAGATTGTTAAAGAAAGACACGGTACGCTCCAAGATTAATTTGCAAGGTTAACCTTTTCACCCACATTCAGTTCTATGTGGGAATTAATTAAAGTATTCAAAATATGACTAAGGATTTATGCAAGACAGAAATGAATGGAAGAATTGCGCTAACACTAGGAAATCAAGGAACAGAATACACAGATGATTCAGACTATCTTCGACAAGTTATCAGGGTATGGATGGGATTACTTAGAAGGTGGAACAAAGACAAGGTATCAAGTTGGGGTATACTATGTGTTTCTAAGGGATGGGGTAATACTCACAATCAGCGCTTGAGTTTGGGATTTTGGGACAGCCAACCGGGTTTCTGGACTCAAGGGATCTGGTCACGGTACCATGGCGGGACTCTCCTAGCAGAAAACAGCTGGACCTGTCTGGTCACAGCACAGCAGCATGCAGGTAGAGGGGCAAAAAGCCGGTCTGGTCACAGGATACGCTCCAAAAAGGGTAAAAGGGTACCAGAGATTTTCCCCTTTTATCCTTGAGTTAGTGGGGTTTTGGTATGGGTTTAGCTCTGAAGGGTGGTTCTGCCTGGGTACGAAGGCCTGGATCAACTATGCCTTTCCTGGCAGTTGAGTCTGGAATCTTGCAGGATGACTATAAAATGTCTGGATATGCAGGTACTGGAAAATTCAGAAGAGAGTGTTTTTAGTCTCTGTGAGCTCCCCTTTTTATAAGGCAGATGACATCACAGGATTATACAGTGTGGCAGGCTTAGGCTGGTCATGCCTCTAACAACTGGATTGGACAGGGGTGATTGTTACCGCCGTGCTGTCAGCCAGTTGGGTTTCAGGGGCATGACATCAGATTTATGATGTGTGCTTTACAATGCATAGGATCATCCCACAGTTACTTTTGTTAAAACCAGTTATAGCGCAAAAAAGCACCTTTTTACAGTTGTGGCACTTTTGAAACTTACATAGGCAGATTGCATATTTCACACAGAGCATTGCAGTCCAACTCCCAAGTTTGTAGGACTTTGTTTCGCCCTGCTATTAATTTTCTGTGATTTTCCATGAGAAATATTTCACTTACAATTCTATTACTTTATACATGTGTACATATTATCATAAGGCATGTTAGTGTTGAATTTCAAAATGGCACCATATACACTTTCCTCAGAATATTCAATGTTCTGCCATTTCAATCCCCAATATGCTAGTGAAGGCTTCCACATCTTAATTTAAAGCCACAAAAATGAATTTAAACTTTGAAACTTTTCCATTACTGTGTTGACCTATAGCAGAAATAACAGTCTCAAGGTCTATTAATGAAAATAGTTTTTTGAGCCAGGTGGCCAGAATTGTCTCCCAAATAAGGGCATAACTTCCAAGGCTGCTCTGGAGTTGGCTTTGAATCCCCCCATTTGAAGTTGAGGGGAGGTGTAATTTGCAATTTCACACCTAAGTATCCTGGAATCGATTGTAGCAGGCCCAAGCCCAGACACAAAGTCTAGCGAGCATGTGATATGCTTCCTCTTGGTCCATTCAAGGTTTCCAAGGGGGTGGTCCCTTTTGGGGGAAGGCAACTCCTTTTCCCAGCAAACAAATGTTCTTTGAAGCCAAGCAGGAAAACCTGTTTTGCTGGTTCCCCAGTACAGCCAATGCATTTATGTGTTTTTTTTTCTTGAGCCAAAAAGCAAGGCCGTTGGAATAAACATTATATTAGATTTCTAGCAAACCCCCCTCCCAACATTTCTAGGCAAGGACAGGGCCTTATTCAACATTATACTTTTAAACAGACATTTTTCTTGTTTGGAACAGCAACCCTTTTTACACGTGGTTAATTCATTCTAAATCTCTCCAAAGCCCCAGTCATGTTTCCAATGCTCAAGCATTTTTCAAAATAAAGATCCCTTGAAACTGACATATGCACAGAGAGATAGGGTTTCTTTTGAAGAGTTCATCTGGGATATTTTGTAGCAAAATGTCAAGTGTTTTTCCGTATGGCTGGAAGTAAAGTTGTTTGTGAATGCACAGATTTTTCCTGACACAGCCTGTCATTCAGTGAGAAATGCTATCTTTGGATGGGGCACAACTTGAATATGGCTGGGCATAGCTGCATCTCACTGGATCAGGACTGTGTATTGTTGAACAGATGAAAAAGGGCATCAGGGCGGCATCATTTTAAATGTAAAATATTTCCTTTTTCAATGGGAAATTCTGAGCTAGCAGCAAAGCAGCGCAGCTTTTCAATTCTCTTCTTTGGTGCACATCAGGAAACACACTGGCAGCCGTTCTTGGTGTGTTCCCGGTTCCAACTTGCCCCATATGTGCTTGGCAAAGACAGCACAGCCATTATTTTGGTGACTGCAAAACGCAGTTTTTAAGGCAAGGTGATAGTGCACAACAGTGCCAGCGCAGCCATTTTGCTGGTAACTGCTGAAGTTCAGATTGGTGATGGAGGGGAATTCTGCTGGGTGGGTAAATGTACCCCACATACCGTATTCTCTGCATCGGGAATGATGGAGCGAGGGTGGGTATTTTGCACCAGAAATGGCCTTCCACTAGCGGCCATGTGTTACAAGATATGTTGAGTAGTGTTTCACTCCTGTACAGTAATATTGCGCTGACTTTCTGTTTATAGAAGGATATGATGGGTTTCATAGTGTACTGGCTGTATTTTTTGTGGTTAGTCAGGCCTTGTCTGGCTAGGGTAAGAACTCTGTTCCTAGGATAGGTATTCCAGGTCTGTTCAACATGGGATTGGCAGAGCCAAACACCAAGGTATTTGATCTCCTTAGTTACTTCACTTTTTTGTCCTGTTAGATATAATCTTAGAGAACCATTTTGCTTGTTGGAGCAGTACCCAGTGACATCTCTTGAGTTATTTCCGGATTGATTTCCATGTCATTTTTCTTTATGAAGTCTTCAAGATTATTCAGCCTTTTTTGGAGACCCACGTGGGTTTAGTCCATAATTACAATATTGTCCACGTATAGTATGTAAGGGATAGATTGGTCGTATTGATGACAGAAGACAGGACTCTGTCGTTGGTCGGTCTGACTCGGATAGTGATATTACTATAGAGTGCTTTGATGGGTTCCAGCAACTCAGTAGGTCAATTCTGTTGATGGAGTTTTTTCCACAGCTTGTCTCGATTAATACTGTCAACTGCCATTTGGAGGTCTACGAAGATGGTTTGGATGCTGGTCCGAGTTCTGAGGGATTCCAGTTTCAAGGTTTTGAGGATTTGCAGGTTGATATTAGTGCCAACACATCTGGCAAATCCAGTTTGTCGAGGGTCTTGTTTATTGTTTTTTTTGGTCCATTCATTGAATCTTTTGACCAAGATTGAGGCAAAGATCTTCCTGATAGGGTCGAGCATCGCCAATGGTCGGTAGTTTTGGGGCTGGTTCCTTTCGCCTTTCTTGAATACGGGATAATAATCGCCATTTTCTAGGTCTTAGGCATACAATTATTTTCTGAGATTAGTGTAAAGATTTTCACACATTCCGAGTAGGGCGGTAAGGGATGCAGAGCACCGGTAAGGAGACCGGTGCAGGTAATCCCTTACCGCCCTACTATGAGGTCCCTTAGCGGGTCCCTTCCTTAATGCCTGGTCTGACCAGGTGTTAAGGACGGGACCCGTTAAGGGACCTGTGCGCAAATAATGGGCTTGGCATACGCCGGCCCGTTATTTGCGCCTTCCCGATTCCCATTGAGCCTTATGAGGGCTCAAATGGGAATGGGGAATGGTTTGGTGAATGGGAATTTACTGGTCCATCCAAGGTCGGAATAGACTGGTAAGTCCCCATTGAACCAAACCGGAGTCGGTACCGGTATGGGAGGCAGTCATGGCGCAAATAGCACCATGACTACCACCATACTCGGATTGAGGGCCATAGTTTTGCCCAAGCTTCGGGCTGGCTTTTGATGATGTTGTTGCTTAAGCCATCAGGCCCAGGAGCTGTCAAGGTGTTTAATCATCTTATGTGAAAGGATTTTGTCGTAATCATATTGTTTGCACCAATCTTTATAGTCAGGATTGTCAATGTTGTTATTGCCAGCTTGACCAGCGATTTTATTGCATACGGATCGAAAGTGGTCTAACCAAGCATCTTTGGAAACATCCAAAATCAGTCACTGTTGGGTTGGTTGGGTAGGGTTGAGTATTGACCACAGATCTCTGGTGTTTCTCTTGTTCAATGCAAGTAACATGGATTCTGCGCCATTTTGAATAATCATTGCTGTGATGTTTTTGAGCCAGTTTCTGTATTTTTGTTTGATATTTTTCATGTTTTGCATTTTGTTGATGGAATATGGAAATATGATATATAATATCCAAAATATAAGATGTAATATTCTTAACTGTTCTTAGAAATGTTCTTAGTTGTTTCTTGGCAAGAGCAATTTCTTCATAATAAGCATGTGTGTGTGTCATCTTGTGTGGGAAGCCCTGTACAATTTTCTGGGGGAACCGTGTGAGTAGCCATTCGTAGTTGATTTTTTCCCTAGTGCATCTTGTAGATACTTTGAATAGATTTTCTAGTCCTTCCATTTCATGTTTGGGTATGTTTGGGTATGTGTAATCGATAGAGGCCAGTGTTAATGCTATTTTCAGATTTTTCATCTTGTCCAGGTGTTAGTGTGGAACATTCCACATCATTGTTAGTTTAGCATGGTCACTGTGTTTATCAGTCTTGATTTTGAAATCTAGAAAGTTGGAGTGCAAATTAGAGGAAATATAGATATAGTCGAGAGTTACTGCAACGCCAAGTCGGTCTGGCTGGTGTTTCTCCTTTGGTGTTCCCATTCAGGAGTATAGGATTTCACCTCTGTAGAGTGGCTGTCCACAGTTTAGCTTTGAGACTCAGATTGTTGGTAGCAATTTTGATCCCCCCTTCTTTGAACAAGTGACGAATAAGGTCCCGGCAGATTAATAATTGCAGTTGTTTGTGCTTTATATAGAGGTCATCAATGTGGGTCAATATTTCATCTAAAAAACCCTCTTCTGATGGAATGTTTAGAATGGCCAATGAGAACATGTCTTTTGGTTTAAACGTTTTGGAGTTTCCTAAGTGGTTTTGCTTAAGAATGGTTATTTGCAACCAATAATTGGAAGATAGCGCCTCAATTAGTTCATATTTGCCTTCAATTTTCCAAAGCGTGAGGATGCCTGATTGAGGACTGCCTTTTGTTCCTGTTTTAGCTGGAGACATGTGGCTCAAATATCTGTTGCGTATTGGGGGTTTGGCGAGCCAAGTCTCTTGGAGACAGAATATTCCATAGTTTGTGGGGTCGCTGTGTGCGTTTTCAAACAAATGCGCAGAGCCTCTAGTGTTCCAGGAGCAAAGGGTGAAGGTCTGGGTTTGTTCCATTGGTTGGTGTTATAAATAGGTAGTTGTTTCCTTTCTTCTGGGGTTTTATGTAGAGTTTTCTGTGGATGCGTTCTGCAGGAGAGAAAACTCGCTGTCTATTGCTCTGGTTATGGCAGTCGTGTCTCAGGGTCTTTTGTTCCCATGTCATTTTCTGCGAGGCTTCGTGAAGGTCTAGAATTGGGTGGTGTTCCCAGCTTCTGCTTCTATTCTCTCTCCTTGGCTGTATTTCCTCTTTTCTATTTCTGTCAGTGGAATAGTTTGCTGTATCATTAATGGGCTGGCATTTAAAACCAAGTGTTTCCAGCTGACTTGTTTGCTCCATGATTTTATTGGCCGTGTGTTGTGAATTAAGAGAGGAAATGCTCCAATACATATGCTGGAAAAGTATAAACGGTGCTCAACTTTTAAACCCAGCGATCTGTCGTAAAATATTCTCTGGTAAACAAAGATATCTATTTTTTTTTATTACGTACAAAAGATTGCAGGCTTTGAGAACTCACACTGCTTTTAGTTAATACGCTGTGCGATTACATGATTTGCCACGGATCACACATATTGGTTAAGAAGTGTATTACAAGCCCCTTTTTTATGCCCAGTGTCCTGGTTACTGTTGTGATACATCACACATCCCCAACTAACCGCATTTAAGCCACACAGAAAAGTGAAAATATGACAGGTTGCTTGAATAACATATGCCCAGGTACTTTTGCCCGCATAGTGAAAATCAAAAGCTGGCACCATTGAATATAAGCTCAGTAAGTGAACATATATCTTAAAGTCAAATATACAAATGTAGTTCAGTTGACCTTCCCCTTAGAACAAAAATAACATTGGACTTTAAAAGAAAGTAATTACCTGAGAGATGAAATGTTACAATAAATATGCTGTCAAAGTATAAAAGGTGCTCACCTTTTAAACCCAGCAATCTGTCATGAATTGTCCCTGGAAAACAAAATACTAATATGAAACAAGTATTTGTGATCTTGTGGGTAAGCGTCTGCACTGGTAATATGACAACCTGAGGGAAATTCTGTTAGGCAAATACTTGAGCTAGCTGGCCAACCTCAAAACAAACCAAGGGGTTGCATCCGTCCTCTGAAAAAAAGTTACACTGTCCACCCCCATGTGTCCTTTAGTTGTGTCCTGAAAAGCAGCCAGAGTCAGGGGCAAATAACTGCCCTAGTGTCCAGGATTGCAAACTCTCTTGTTGCAGCCTACTTCTCATTCACTTTCCAATAGACAAACAAGGTACATTTTGGCTAGACCGCACAGCCCAAACCACTGTATGGCTGTTGGCCAGGTCTGAAACAACTTGGGCACGAAGCATTTAAAAGAGGCCTTTTTTTGGTTTGGGGTTATTCTATGCAGTAGTCTTTTATATATTTGACGGTGCCCACTTCTCAACAATAGATAGCTATATATGAGGTAAATGACCAAAACCGGGGTTTTTTAGAAATGACATGGCTGCCATCTCTCTTTTTTCCTCAATGCTGAGAGATAGCCACGGATATAGCTGAGGAAATCTGAAAATTAAAAGCAGGGAAAAAACCATTTATCGCTCAAAATAATTGCAAAGGTCATTAGTCTAGAGGTGGGGGGGTGGCTAGAGGTCATCAACTGAAATTTGGGAGTTGGAGGAGGTCTAGGGACTGAGTTTGCAACACAAAGCTTTTCTGTAGTCTCGGCTATAACCTTGAATAGCCATCATCTCAAAGCCAGCTGCTTTGTAGAAACAGTGTGTGTTGTGGGCGGGAAGGGAGAGGGCAGGGGAGGTGAGGTGGCCATCTGGGGAGTGGGGGGATCTGCCACAGATGATGGGGGCACTTGGTGAGGGCCTGAGGGGCAAGACAGCCTTTTCTTTCTGCCCTTTTTAACAATATGCGCGGTTATAATAAACTACAGATAACCGTGGCTATCTGTAGTTGATATATAAAATTACTACAGATAGCTGAGGTTATTTGTAGTTATGTACCCACAGCTATATAAAAAAAAAGTTTAAACAAAATAAAAAAAGATACTTTGGCAGGTACAATGACATTGGGGGTGAAAAATCACTGGCCATGGTGACACAATCGGCATTCGGAACTCCCATCCAGCCAATAACCAGCACTTACCCTCCTTAATAATAATAACTTAGTATTTATATAGCGCTACGAACCTTCAGGTATGTGAGGTACTCATTTATCAACCTCGGAAAAATGGAAGGCTGAGTTTGGCCCTGCCGGGATTCGAACCTGCATCAGCAGGCTCTGCATGGATTTCAAAGCGAGCGCTCTACTCGCTGTGCTATCAGACCAGCTTGAAAGCAAGGTAGCTGCTGGCTCGCTCAGGCCATGTTGCCTAACCAATGAGAAGACGTTAAAAGACAACTTAGAACAATGTGGCCTGAGGGGACAGGCACCTTCCATGCTTTGAAGTTAAGCAAGGTAAATCCTGGTTACTGCATGAATGGGAGACAGCTCAAAGTTCCGGATGCCCTGTGTCTTCTTAGTTTTAAATATCTTATAACACAATAAGAAAAAACACAGCATCTGCATTATAATTATTTTACAACGTGATATTGTTAGTCCTTGAATGTATTGCACTTAGAGACCATTATTTACATGTTGCTTAATGGCTTTCTGGTATTTGTAGTTTCCCAGCCAAGATGGGGGGAATAATGCCACCAAGGTAAATATTATGCTTAACATAGTTCAAGTTCGATAATGATTTATTTATTTGAGTGGCAATATGGTATGTGTACTTTTCAATTTATTTTCATAAGCAGAGTATTGTTGAAAGCCAGTTTTGTGGGTGAGGACGAGAAATGAGAGGGCAAGTAAGTCATGAGTATTTGTCCATGGTTTTGTAAGAGAGTTTGCAATCATGGACATTGGTCTAGTTATTTGCCCCTGATTGTGGCTGATTTTCAGGGCCACAAATACAGGACACATGTGGGTGGACAGAGTAACTTTCTTTTCAAAGGATGGACACAACCCCTTGTGTTTTTTTGAGGTTGGCAAGCTTGCTCAAGTATTTGGCTACCAGGATGATACTCAGATTGTCATGTTCTCAGTGCAGACACTTCAACACAAGACCACATGCACTTGTTTTATATTGAGATTTTGTTTCCATGGGAACATTTCACGACAGATTGCTGGGTTTAAAAGGAGAGCACCTTTTATACTTTGCCAGCATATTTATTGGAACATTTCATCTCTCAGGTTATTTTTCTGGTGTTCATTACTTTTTTAAAGTCCAATGCTATTTTGTCTTGTGCACTTTGTTCTAAAGAGTAGGTCAATTATAATACATTTTTATAGTTCACTTTAAGATATGTGTTCACTTACTGTATATTCATGAGTGCCAGCTTTGGATTTTTGCTATTGGGGCAAAAGTACCTAGGGATATTTTATTCAGGTAGCCGGTCATGTTTTTCCCTTTTCCGTGCTGCTTAAATGTGGTTAGTTGGGGTTGTGTGATGTATCTGTAACGCTCACCTAATTCCCGCAGAGGCGCCGGTCTTGACTGGGTGAATGCCGTATCTTCAAAGGTGATGTGTAACACACGGTTGGCTCTTTGGGCTGGACCTCTGTGCACTGTATGTCTGACTCGAAGAGTAAGATGTCTGCAGATAGAAAATATGGGATTAATGAACTGGGGTTATTGGGTGCCTTTCTCCTCTTCCCTTTCTCTTCTCCTATAGAACCCCAAAGGTTAACACCCTCACCTTAGGTAAGTGAACGCCGAGCTCTCCATCTGCCTCGGGGCAGGGTGCCGTAACCAGTTTCTTCACTGGATAAGGGTGCAGGCCTCTTGACCTCAGAGGACTGCTGTCCGTCGTTAACTGCATGAACGGTAAGTTCTGGGCACTTCAAATGTCTTAAAAGTCTTTTGTAATGATATCTCTTGTTTTGCAGGGTTCCGGCGATGGCGGATGGCGGGCTGATGAGAGTTGAGGATCGAACCCGCGTGAGGAATAGAAGCGCCTGGAAGCACGTAAGTAAGCGCTTGTAGCCTGCTTCACGATGCGCACTAACTGTCCCTTTTATCTTGCAGGTACAAGTTCGGAGCTTTAGAGAAGCTGAAGGGTGCTAGAATACCCACTGGATTCGGCGTGGGAAGGAGTAATGGCACGTGAGTAATAAAGTTGCCCAATGTCTTTAAACGCACCTTCTTTTGTCTTTCAGATGCGGGATGCAGCGCCGAAGGCCTCCGGAGCGTGCGAAGAGCTGGTAAGCTTTTGTCTTTCAGATGCCGGAATGCAGTGCGAAGACCTCCGGAGCATGCGAAGAGTAGGTAAGCCTTTGTCTTTCAGATGCCGGAATGCAGCGCGAGGCGTTGGTGACAGCCGATGGACCAGGTAAGAGATGCGCTGTCACTGAAGACCGTAGTGCTAACCTGTTCTTTCTTTGTCTTTACAGGTGCTGCTGAAGACTGGATTCCAGGATGGTAAGCCTTTGTTCCCTTAGGCCCAGGATCAGAAGCAGAAGACACGATGAGCGTTCTGCTGCAGAGAATGCAGAATAACGCAAAGCAAGATTCATCCATCGGGTGTGGTTTAAATAGCCTCCTGTAGTGCTTAGGTGTCTCCTTCCACAGCCACGCCTAAGAAAAGAGTTCCTGCTTTCCAGAAGAGTTCCAGTGTTCTGAACCTAGGGAGTGGCTCCTGCCCCACCCAACAGGAAAAGTAGTCCCAAACAGAAGAGGATCAGGGGTTCAACTGGCAGGTAAGTAAGCAGCATGGTCTGCTGCAGGTAAGTCCACCCAAGCATTATGAGCCCGGCGCTTCCAGCGCTGGGACTGGGCATCTTTATGAGCCTGGTGCCACTGGCGCCAGGACAGGGTCCAAAAGGTCCCAATTGGGACTGGTGGCACTCGGAACCGGGGTTATGGGTCTGCTTCCAAGGGAGTCGGGCAAGTCCTGATCTTTTGGAAGCAGAGATCATGACAGTATCACACCATTCACTGAGAAACCGGCCATAAAACAAGCGGCTTGTAGTACTCTGCTTACCCGAAGTTTGTTTTCCTTGGTAAATAATGTAATCGCAGAGCAAACTAACAAAAAACATTATGGGCCTCATTACGACCATGGTGGTAGCCAATGACGCAATTTGCGGCATGGCTACCCCCATAACGGGTACCAGGTTCCCTGAATGGGGAAATACTGGGCCATTCCAACCTTGGAGAGCCCGGTATTTCCCCATTCAGGGAACCTGTACCCATGTCATCCCCATTCCCATTTGAGTCCCTATAGGGCTCAATGGGAATGGGAGGATGCAACCAATGGGCCGGTTAATGACGGGCCCGCTGTTTGCATCCTGGTCTGCTCGAGGGGCCCGCTAAGGATGCCTGGTTTTACCAGGTGTCCTTAGCGGGTCCCGCAAGGAGACCTTGTAATGAGGCGGTAGGGGGTTATCAGGGATGGCAGCTCTACAGGCCCTGTTAACCCCCTACCGTCTAGCGTGTAATGAGGCCCTATAAGTTTGCAAAACCTGCAGTCATTTATACAAATATTTTTACAGCGACAATGACTTTGGAGGTGCAAAATCACTGGTGACCCTGGTCTCCAATCCATGCAGTAACCGTGAGCAACCCTGCTTAGCTTCAAAGTGAGGAAATGATAAGCCCCCTCAGGTCATGTTGCCTAATAAGTGAGCTCAACTTATAAGAGCACCTAGAGCAACATGACCAGAAGGGGGACGACCCTTTCCTCAATTTGAAGCTAAGCAGGGTCGGCCCGTTTACTGCATTTATTGGAGACCGCCCACAGTCCAGTGCTATGTGTTTTCTTCATTTTAAATATCTCATCACACAATAACAAAACACACAGCATCCTTGTTGTTTTTTGTAATTCGTGCTACTGTCAGTTCTTGAAAGTATTGCACTCAGAGAAGACTTTACTAGACTTTAGCTGAATTGCAATTTGAAGTCTCCCAGTCAAGATGGGGGGAATATTGCCACAATTGTACATTTTTAGCCTAACATAGTTCAATAAGGTTTTATATATTTTAGTGACACTATGGAATGTGTACTTCAAATTATCTTGATAAAGCAGAGTATTGTTGAAAGCCAGACAAGGGGGTGAGGAGTGGAAATGATGAGAGGGCAAGTAACTCATGAGTATTTACCCACGTTGTGGCAAGAGAGTTTGTAATCTTGGACATTGTTGCAGTTATTCTGCCCTGATTGTAGCTGCTTTTCAGGGCACAAGTGGATGAAGAGCGTAACTTTTATTCAGAGGGTGGGCGCAAGCCCTTGGGTTCTTTTGAGGTTGGCATGCTTGCTGAAGTATTTGGCTACCAGGATTTTACTCAGATTGTCATCTTTCCAGTGCAGACGCTTACCCAGAAGATCACAGGCACTTGTTTCGTATTGTTATTTGTTTACCAGGGAATATTTCACGACAGATCACTGGGTTTAAAAGGTGAGCTACTTTTATACTTTGCCAGCATATTTTTTGGAACATTTCCTCAGTCAGGTTATTTTTCTGGTGTTCATGACTTTTTTTAAAAGTCCAGTGCTATTTTGTCTTGTACACTTTCTTCTAAGGGGAAGGTCAAATGAACTGCATTTGTATACTTCTCTTTAAGATATATGTTTACTAACTGTGCGTACATTCATGGGTGCCAGCTTTTTTATTTTCGATGTTGGGGGCAAAAGTACCTGGGCATATGTTATTCTTGTAGCTGGTCATTTTATTCCCCTTTCCGTGCTACTTAAATACGGATTGTTTATTTATTGGTTATTTATTGTGCATTTGTTAGGCGCTTATACAGTATATAAGTCAATTCTCGTCATGTGATGTATCACAACAGTCAACAAGAGACCGCCCATAATACAAGGGTCCCTAGCTAGCGGTCTGATATTGTTCTAAAAGTCTATGGAATGACAAAACCCTTGAAATTCTAGGAAAACACGTTAGTTTTAGGGACGTTAAGGTCAGCAATACATTGTACGAAAATCTTTGTAATTCAAGGAAAACCTTTAGTTGCAAGGACGTTAACTTGAGAACTTAATGCAAAAAAACACCTGAAATTCAGCTAAAGCCACCATAACTTCGTACCCCCTCTTGCACAGACTATGACCACAATGATGACAACACTGATGACATCTCTGGTGACATCATCTATGACACACACGTCAATGTATTAAAAAGTTGGATACTTTTTACAGATTACTTTTACATTGTAGTGTATGTGTTTTATTTTAATATACATGAATGTACATGTTTTCAAGAAAATGTTGATTTTTAAACTTTGTTTCTTCTCTATACATATACATTTAGAGTAAAAATCCCTTTTATTCAATACCCATGTATGAACATTCTTCAAATATATCCAAATACTTAGTTGTTCCCTGTTTTAAAGCACATCTCATGTCATTTAGAAAATGATACATGTGCACATTTTTCTTACAATAAAACAATTGAGTATTTTCATACCTGCACTCACCCTGCAAGTCTCTCCTCACTGTCTATGGGTAGCTGAAGCTGATTGGATCTCATGGAGGCGCTGTGCTTAAATTCTCCCAATTTTGCTTGCAGGGTAGCTTAGACCTTGCTGGGAGCGATCCCACTGTGCACCTTGCATTTTAACAATCCACAGTTTTACATCTTCTAGATTCATTTTATTTATTTGCCTCACAGGTGCTGGATTTTGCTCGAGTCTGTTTATTTTTCATTGCATCTAATGCAGCATATATTAGTAACTTTTTGTTTCCTTGTTGGTTACTTTTATTTTATTTTATTTCGGTTCATTCTAGTCCATGCATTGCGGGCAGAGGGTGCCTGGCCTCTACTACGGTCATGGGGCTCGTTTCCGTGATTGTCTGTTTTTTTTGTTTTTATACCTGCACTCACCCTTCAAGTCTCTCCTTGCTTGCTATGGGTAGCTGCACCTGATTCGATTTTTTCTCTCTCATGGTTAATATGAGCAGGCTTCCATTCTGGAAGCGCAGCAGGCAGGTGCAGCAGGCGCGTCTTGCCTGCCTAAGTCCAGCCAAAATCTGCTGGCCCATCTGCACTCATCCACGCCTCAGCTGGGCGCTGGACCAGTACCTGCTCTTCAAATCGCAAGTATTTTTTGCGTAAAGGGTTGAACCGGGCTGCTCCTTCTAACACTATTTTCCCTGCGAATAGGTCTTCTCTTCCTATTCCTGCCCCTAACTTTTGTTAATTTTCAGCACCATCCACTCAGGTAAGATGTCTATTAGTTAGCTCCCGCTCTTTGGCAGTGCACGCTCCTGATTGTTATGACCTGTTACAGGATTTGTCACCTGATTTCATTTTCACTATGGAAACATTGCTCAATAGTTCTTCCGACTCTAACTTGATTTGGGCTCTCCTGGTGGAGTATATTATTATCAGACTTGATAGAACACCCCTGCAGGCAGGCAGAGGTATTTCTCTGATACATCGTAACGATTTTGTTTATTCTATGTTACCTTTCACTCACGCTTTGAACATGGAGGCCTTTCTTCTGGTGTTAACATTTCGGCATCATATACAGTGAATGCCTTGTTAGTCTACCAACCACCTGGCTACGATGCAGGTTTTGTGTCTGACTTGGTTGAATTGTTCACTGATCTCAGACTGAAATATGATTCCTTTATTCTGTTAGGGGACTTTAACCTTCACCCTAATAATTGTAAAGATGCATTTGCTGCTAATCTGATCTCCTGCCTGATGGATTTAAACCTTCCACAGCTGGTCGCTGTCCCTATGCACTTGAAAGGAAACATCTTGAACCTTTTATTTGCCTCGCCTACGCTTGTAATGATCTATCCTGGGTTTTCAGTTATGTGGATGGATCACTTGATATTACCTTTTTTTATCAATGCCTGTCCTGACCCTCAGCCTTGTGCCCTTCCCTGTCCCCTTTCATGTTGCTGGTCTAAAATCCCCCTGGCTACGGCTGTGGGATGCTCACTGGAGCATTTTATACTACAGCAAACCTCCTGGCTCTGCTTATGAACTCAACACCTCGGGCTCACCCTTCAGAGCCCTGGTTCTCGGATGAACTGGCAGGCCTTCGCCAGCAGCGTAGACAGGCTGAACGCATATGCAGTCAGCATATTGCCCTCGTGCATGCCTGGCCTTTCGCAAAACCATGTCAGTCTATCAACTGGCTATTTTCAAAGCAAAGTAGGCATATTTCTCAGCACGTATTTAATCCACTGTTAATTCTCCTCAGGAAATGTTTAATTGGTGCAGGCTCTTTCAGCTCTGGCCTCTGCTAATAAGGTTGCCTCCTCTCTTCAGCTATGTACATTGCTTTCCACTTTCTTTCATGAAAAAATCTGTACTATTCAGCAGAAGATCTCTGACTCTCTGGTTCCAAGCATGCAGGAGACCACAGCTCTGTTGGAAGGTTCTACCGGGGATCTATGGGAGGCATTCCCTTCATTTTACCGAAGTTGATATCATTGTTGCCACTCGGAGTCCGGACCCTATTCCTTTGGGTACTCTTAAAGAGACTATTCCTCTTATCGCGACCTCAGTGTCGTCAGCGGTCAAATCCTCCTTCACTTGTAGCTATATCCCTCCTTCACTTAAGCATGCTTTGGTGATCCTGCTATTAAAAAAAAACAAGCTGGATCCTCTTACTCCTTATAATTTCCACCCAATTTCCCCTCTATTTTTTCCTATGAAATCGGTTGAATCGTTGGTCACTCCCCTTCTTCGTTCTTTTCTTGAGGGTTCAAGGTATGTGTATTCAGACAAGTGTGATGTTAGTACCATAGGTGACATTGGTGAGCATGAAATCATAACTCTTTATCATGACCGTCGTTATGTTTTTGTGACGCATGTGATGTCTATTTTGATTTGTACTCTGAAGAACCCCAAAAAACGCTGATGTCTTGTTTGTTTTAGTTAGACCATTGAATTGCGTTGTTTACCTACGGTCTTTTTAAGTATGTGTATATAAAATGTTTTTTTTTTCTGATCCCGATGTGACTGTGATCAATACAGCTCAGTGGAATTAATTACCGCTCATAGAAGCACCTATCCCATTACCCGTGTGTAGGGAAGTTGGGCAGCTAGTGGTGTTACTCTGCTTTAAATATAGTCTTTGCGATCTCTGCCTGGATGAGCCAAAATTGGCTCTGACTAAATGGCGACAAGACTGAGGTCCTGATTGTTGGGGGCCCCTCTGAGGTATCACTCTGGTCTATTGCTTTTTGGCCACCTGAACTTTGCACTCTGCCTCAGCCTTCCGCAGTAGTCAGAAATGTGGGGTTTAGCTTTCTGCTTCCCTCTCTATGCTGCCTCAAGTAAGTACAGTCTGTCAAGTGGTCTACTTCAAACTTTGCACTCTGCGTGAAGTCCGTTCTTTCCTACCCCTGCGGCTTTGTTGTAGGTGGGTTCCTTGTTAGGTGCTGGCTCACTTGACTACTGTAACTCCCTCTATCTAGCCCAGCCAGGTTATCTTCTGCGTCGCCTGCAGCTTCTGCAGTATTCGGCAGCTCGGCTAGCCATTGGACCCTCTCACTATGCTTCTGCCTTTGGCATTCTCCAATCCCTTCACCAGTCAAATTCAAGGCACTGTACATTGTGCACCTTTCCCACTACAAAACTGGTCCAGAATATCTGCAGGAGAAATGTTGCTGCTATGTTCCATCATGCACTCTGAGGTCTGCTAACACAACCTGTATTGCTGTGCCGCCTTTTACGTACGTTTGTATAGGGGGTTGTTCTTTTTCGGTTTCGGCTGCTCTGCTGTGGAATTCTCTTTCCCTGGCCCTTTATTTTGTAAATTTATATAAATATTATATTATAGTGAACATGTCTTAGATATATTTTGCACAAACAAGAACATTCTAAGCAGTGTACTATTTATAATTCAGATTTCATCTTTTACCAATGTACTACAAAGGAACGCTTCACAATTAGTGATATGATGCATGTGTAGGTCTTTACTGTTTAAACCATGGACTCATTGTTATGAACTATTCTAAAATCACATTTGTATAAAGGTAAGGGTGGTCCAAATATGGGCAAATGCGTAGAGTGATCTTATGTATTATGTCATTAGTTAAATAATCATTGATGTTATTAATGATGCTGTTAGTGATGTCACCAGTGATGTCATCAGTGATGCCATTCGTGATGCCATCAGTGCTGTCCTAGATGATGGCATTAGCGATGTCACCAGTGATGTCATCAGTGATGTCATCAGTGATGCCATCTGTGATGTTATCAGTATGGTCATAGTCTGCGCAACAGGGAGAGCAAAGTTCAGGTGGCTTTAGCTGAATTACAGGGGTTTTGTTGTGTTAAGTTCTCACCTTAACGTCCCTGCAATTAAAGTTTTTTTCTTAAAAATATAAATATATATTTAGATATATGTGCAAACACTGCTGTGTTGGGTGAAGAAAGCAGCTCAATAAACAGCACAAACTTGTCCCCACAGCTACAAAAAGTTACAATAATAGCCTGACGAAGTCCCCGTGAAGCGATTCAACGCGTGGCACTATTACAGTGGCTTTGACTCTTGTAACCAGTTCTGTAAGTCCATGGTGACTTTTATTATTTGAAAAGGTGTTTTATCTTAAATAAAAGTTATGTTTTAGCACTATTTCTGGGATTGAGTGCTTGTACTTTTTGTAGCTATGTGGAGTAGTTGGTGCTGTTTGTTGATCTACTTTCTTCACCCAACACAGAAGTGTTTGCACAAGTTTATGGTTTCCCTTAACCTATACAAGCATCCGCTATAGTAGACTGAGCGCCACTTTAAGGGGACTTTGGACTGCAATATATTTATATATACAGTAGTGGCCATGTAGTTAGGGTTAAGTTGCTGTTTTGGGACCCCCTATAACTTTGACCCCACCCTGGACGGATCCTCACCAAACTTTGCAAAAAAAGTATATGGGTCACTCTGAATTTTTCTGCAAAGTTTGGTGAGGATTTGTCCAGGGGGGGCAAAGTTATAGGGGGGGTCCCAAAACTTTTTTTTTTTCCCATAGACTGAATGGGAAAAAACTTTGCGCACGGCCACAGGCCAAACCGCTGGACGGATTTACACCAAATTTGCGGTGGGGGCTTGGCCCCAAAAGCGTGCTTTTGTAAATTTGGTGTAAATCCGTCCAGTAGTTTTTTATAAAATGACCAAAACGTAAGGCAAAAAAATTAGTGATATCTGTGTTCGCGGACGGACTTCCCTGTTCGCTCCGCGGACAGCACCCCAATTGGCCCATGGCCTTGCGTCATGTCTGCGGACATGCGACGTGTTCGCTGATTGGACGGCGAGGGGCGTGGAGCGCATCAGATTTTCTGTGGCTCCCGCCATCTTGTATTCGCCGTCGATTGCGTACAGCGCGGTGAAACGTGGATAAAAAATTGTATTTAGTGCCGTGTGTTGCTGTGTAAGAGTGTTTGGGGAGGGTGGGGGAGTATGAGATAGGTTCAATGTTTTGTTTTTTTATGTGCTAGACGTTTTTGTTGCGTTCGATTTGTCCGCGGAGAACACGGCTGTTCTGACATTTTGTAAATAAACTAAATGGTGGGGTGTTTAGAGGACGGAGTATGTGTCATTTTTGTTCACAAGGAAGGTAAAAATGAGCTATGAACACTCGCGGTGTACTTAATTGTTCGTAAATACACAAACTGGGGGTGTCCTCAGGATGCTGTCCGTATTGTAATCTGTCTAGTTCAATGTGTTCTAAGAACACTCGCGGTGTCCCGAAATGGTTGCAATTACACAAAATGGGGGTGTTCTGAGAACGTTGTTTGTATTGTTCGTTGTCAGGGTGAAAGTGTTTTAAGACCACTCCTTTTGTCCGCTAACAGTACAATCTCCTATGGGCGTCAACTGGCTTTTTGTCCACTAAAGAAACGATAAATGCGGCTGGTGTGCGCCGACATTATGTGATAATCCTATGACTGTCGCTATTGACCTGGCTGACTTGCTTTTGCGACACTAAATCATATCTCCCGCCCCTAAGCCTGATATTATCAAAGCATTCATATTCCCCGCCTCTCTCTGTGACGTTACAGGGTGCGTCATCAAACGCGCCCAGTCCTCTGCAGTCCTAAGTGACTTTACACAGAACCCGGAAGACAACACATATTATGTCACAACACAGCGCGCCACAATTCGGAATATAAAACAGTGATTTAAAAGCAAACAGCAAGATTGTACATTTTGTAAAGTACATTTATTTGACATCAAATGTTTAGAGAATATTCAGCAATTTGCATTTGTCTTTGTTGTCAATCCGCAAAAGTTTATGTTGAGCCACGTGTTGTTCCTTTGCGGTAGATAGGCTGTTGGTTTATGATAAAAGCAGTAAATGGTTGCACTGATAATCGGAAGGTTGCTCCAACAACGAGCCATTAGACCACCCTATTGGTTGTTATGTTGTTTATAGCCGCTAGTACTGCGTAAGGGCATATTGGTCCTTGGCGATTGTCCCATAAAATGGTGAGGGTCATGAAGTTGCATATTTGGACCTGCCCCTGGCAGTTGAAGACCAGCCGATCTTCATTAAAAATCATCATTTTATTTATTAGGGCGTGAAACTATTTGCTATCGAAGATAGTGCAACGGAGTATGTTAATAATAAAATAATAATATTTTCCCATTCATATAGCACTAAGAACCGTGAGGTATCTAAGCGGTGCTTATTATTAACCACAGTGTGTGGTGCTCATTTATCGACCACGGAAGGATGAAAGGCTGAGTTTGAACTTGCGTTAGCAAGGTGTGCACGGATGTCAAAGCGACCGTTGTACTCGCTGTGCCACTTGACAGGCTACAGTGAATTGGCACAGTGAGTAGAGTGCTTGACCGCCTATAGACCGGTTAAATTATTTCTATTAACCCACCCTGTATCTTCTGCCTTTTTCAGAGCCCTCTAAACGACAGGGGATCAATTCGGCGGTGATAGTGCGCGGTAGAAAACATTATGCCACTTTCAACGAACAAGTTCAACTTGAGCGGTCGTTAATGCTACGCTATTGTAATTATATTTGGTATAAAATAATCTAAAGGGTTACTTACAGTACAATTGCAATTTCCATTGTCTACGAGTAGTGCAGTCCCAAAATACGACTCCGCATGTGCGAACGATCTTTTGCATAGTGATATAATATATAAAAGTGGTTTTGTTTCAGCAATTTCATCCTTATCTTCTCTTACGTTTTAGCAACACTCCTTCAAGAGAAGTCTTTCATCACAATCTCTGTCTGTCAAGGTCAAAACACAATACAACCTTATAGTCCGCTTCGTGAGCCTCTCCGGGGCCCGAGAAAAAAATGGAAGCAGCTGACCTTCACTGTGAACGAGCATAAATTCTTACTTTGCAACATTCTGTGTAAAGCCATCTGTGAGAAGTTGGTTTTTGCACGCCATGTTTGTAGATTGTTTGCGTGATATTAAAAAAAGTTTGTTTATGGGACGTTATGGTTCTAAGTACAGCCGAAAGACCCCTGAAAATCGCAAGTTATGGTGAGCTATGAAAAATAACTCGCGCCACCACCGTGCACTGCTAAGACTAACACCCAGGACATCAAAGATGACATCGCAAATGTCATTGATGAAATCACTGATGACATCACATGTGTATGTACTTTTCCTGGAATTTGTGTACTAGGGATTTTTATTATAATGTTGCGAAAAAAGTGTCAACGATATTGCAATAAATATCATACCGTTATTAGTGCTTTGAACGATGCATTGATATAAATAGCATTGGATTATGGGCTTCTATCTAGTATACTGAGCTACTAATGGAGAAACATAGCATTGTGTGCAGAGTACAAGATGAAAGTATAATATTTGTAATGTTAATATGTTGAATAATGAAATGATAATTGTCCTGAAATGTTCGAAAATTCACAAAATGGAGGTGTTCTGAGGACGTTATTCGTATTGTGTGATTGCTTAGCTGTATGCAATGAGGGAATGGCACAGAGAGTAAAGTGGACGCCGTCCGCGGACACCGCGGCTGTTCGTGGACAGGGCGTGCTACATCCGGGTTTTTCCAGGAAATCCAACATGGAAAGAAGACTGTACGGATCAGCCAATCAGATGTTGAGGTTGTGGATTTGTGTTGAAAGAGACTGTGTGTAGTGAAGATGGCAGAAGTGGAGAAAGTCAGGGTGTTGGTGCTCGGAGATATGTTTGTGCATGGTTTACAGCAGTATGCTCAATGCAGGCATGTTGCAAAGAACTTTGATGTGAAAGGAGTGGAGGTGGTGTGGAGCACTGTGCCTGATTGCAATGTACAGGGAATTGTACAAGTTTGTGAGGATATGGCCACGATGAACAGTCCACATGTGGTAGTTTTGCACTATGGTGCTTTCCATTTGGGCAACGTCAGTGCCCCTACTTTGTTGGCTGATTTGGAATGCTTGGTTCAAGCCGTAATGAAGATCCTTCCAAATGCGAAAGTAATTTTTTCTGGATTACTACCTAGGGCAATATGGGACAATAGTTCAGTTTTTTGTCCTCAGCAAAACATTGCTAGGTGTGTCATCAACCGAGGCATGTGTGCCTTCATGCTTAGAGCTGGTATGTTCTTCTGTAATAATGAGAATATTGATGCCAGTAATGCTGTTAATTTTAAAGAAGATGGCATTTCTTTTATCTTTTACAGGAAATGACTTTCTATTTTGGAATGTAAGGGTTGCTTTGGAGAAGGTTATGTGAAGATTTTAGGAGTAAAGTAAGAAAAAAAACCAAGAAAAAAAATACAAAATAACAGGTGTCTGTCAAGCATCTGTAACAACAAAAAAAACGGCTCTCTTTTCAGAGCCAACTTCAAAGGGGAAATGGGGCACACTATTTAAATTTACATTCACCACGCTCAGATTTACGATATGTCCGCGGACATGGCGGTAGTCCACGGACATGAAAATCACTACGAGGGGGTTAGTATGTTCTATGTTACATGTATATGAAGTCAGGGATATTATGGTTAAGTTGTGCTACTAAAAACCTATGAAATTCAGTGAAAAAACTTTGTTAAAGGGACGTTATGGTTAAGTTGCGCTACTAAAAACCTATGAAATTCAGTAAAAAAACTTTGTTAAAGGGACTTTATGGTTAAGTTGCGGTACTAAAAACCTATGAAATTCAGTGAATAAACTTTGTTAAAGGGACGTTATGGTTCAAAGTAAAACCGAAAAACCCCTGAAATTCGGCAGTTATGGTAACATAAGCAACCATAACTCGCGCCACCATGCACTGCTAACACTAACACCCAGGACATCAAAGATGGCATCACAAATGTCATTGATTACATCACTGATGACATCACATGTGCATTTACTTTTCATGAAAACTCTGTAAAATACATGTAACATAGAACATACTGAACCCCTAGCTAGTGATTTCGATGTCCGCGGACTACCGCCATGTCCGCGGACATATCAAAATTCTGAGCGTGGTGAATGTAAATTTAAATAGTGTGCCCCATTTCCCCTTTGAGGTTGGGTCTGAAAAGAGCCGTTTTTTGGGGGGGTTTTTGCAGATGCTTGACAGACACCTGTTATTTTGTATTTTTTTTTTCTTTTTTTCTTACTTTACTCCTAAAATCTTCACATAACCTTCTCCAAAGCAACCCTTACATTCCAAAACAGCATGGCGTTTCCCATAAAAGATAAGGAAATGCCATCTTCTTTAAAATAAACAGCATTACTGGAGTCAATATTCTCATTATTACAGAAGAACATACCAGCTCTAAGCATGAAGGCACACATGCCTCGGTTGATTACACACCTAGCATTGTTTTGCTGAGGACAAAAAACTGAACTATTGTCCCATATTGCCCTAGGTAGTAATCCAGAAAAAATTACTTTCGCATTTGGAAGGATGTTCATTACTGTTTGAACCAAGTGTTCCAAATCTGCCAACAAAGTAGGGGCACTGACATAGCCCAAACAGAAAGCACCATAGTGCAAAACTACCAGATGGGGACTGTTGATCCTGCCCATATCTTCACAAACTTGTACAATTCCCTGTACATTGCAATTAGGCACAGTGCTCCACACGACCTCCACTCCTTTAACATCAAAATTCTTTGCAACATGCCTGCATTGAGCATACTGTTGTAAACCATGCACAAACATATCTCCGAGCACCAACACCCTGACTTTCTCCACTTCTGCCATCTTCACTACACACAGTCTCTTTCAACACAAATCCACAACCTCAACATCTGATTGGCTAATCCCTACAGTCTTCTTTCCATGCTGGATTTGCTGGAAAACCCTGGATGTAGTACGCCCAGTCCACGGACAGCTGCGGTGTCCGCGGACCGCGTAAATCTTGGACAGCCCTTCAACCATTTCCACTTCCCTCTCTGTGCCATTCCCTCATTGCATACAGCTAAGCAGTCACACAATACGGAGAACGTCCTCAGAACACCCCCATTTTGTTTATTTTCAAACATTTCAGGACACCGCGAGTGTTCTTATAACACATGCAACTTGCCAGAGAACAATACGGACAACGTCCTCAGAACATCCCCATTTTCTTTATGTACGAACATTTCAGGACACCGCGACTGTTCTTCTGGCTCACTCTTTTTTCTTTTGCTGACATATCTAGGCCACATGGTTTTCTTCAGTAACAGTCAGAAACTAAAAATTGTATTTTATTTGTAGATGTATCCTACAAGTAGGTTCTTATAGTAATTCCCTTAGAGTCCAGTCACATCATATGAAACATATACATAGGGGAAGACACAAGCTTTAAAGACAGCATTATTTTCAAGCAAATAAATGATGATTTCTCTGTTTCAAAGCTGCTATTTACCCTATGTATAAGTATATTGGTATGTGTTCTTGTCTCTTTGTGTTTTCTCTATAGTGATGCAATTATGTAATACATGGGTTTTATTAGCTACTTATTACATATTTCACAGTACACAAACATCTATTAAGAAAACAATTATCATTTCATTATTCAACATATTAACATTACGAATATTATACCTTCATCTTGTACGCTGCACACAATGCTATGTTTCTGCATTAGTAGCTTAGTATACTAGATAGAACCCCATAATAGAATGCTATTTATATCAATGCATCGTTCAAAGCACTAATTAGGGTATGATATTTATTGCAATGATCCTTGACACTTTTTTCGCAACATTATAATAAGAATCCCTTGTGCACATATTTCATGAAAAGTACATACACATGTGATGTCATCAGTGATGTCATCAATGGCATTTGTGATGTCATCTTTGATGTCGTGGGTGTTAGTTTTAGCAGTGCACGGTGGTGGCACGAGTTATGGTTGCTTAGCTTACTATAACTGGTGAATTTCAGGGGTTTTTCGGTTTTACTTGGAACCATAACGACCCTTTAACAAAGTTTTTTTATTAGCACGCAAACAACATACAAAGATGGAGTGTAAAAAGCAATTTCTCAGAGATGGCTGTACACAGAATGTTGCAAACTAAGAATTTATGGTCGTTTACAGTGAAGGTCAGCTGCTTCCATTTTTTGCTCGCGTGCCGGAGAGGCCCACGACTCGCACTATAAGGTTCTATTGTTTTTTGACCTTGACAGACAGGGATCGTGCTAAAAGACTTCTTTTGAAGGAGTGTTGCAAAAACGTAAGACACGATAAGGATGACATTTCTGAAACGAAACCACTTTTATATATTATATCACTATGAGAAAGATCGTTGGCACAGACGGAGTCGTATTTGGGGACTGCACTACGCTTAGACAATGGAAAATGGCAATATAATGTAAGTAACCCTTTAGATTATTTTATACCGGAATATAATAACAATAGCATGGCGTTAAAGCCCGGTTAAATTGTACTTGTTCGTTCAATGTGGCATAGTGTTTTCTACCGCACACTATCACATCCAAATTGGTCCCCTGTCGCTTAGAGAGCTCTGAAAAAGGCAGAGGACAGAGGGTGGGTTAATGGGAATAAGTTAACATACTCTGCTGCACTATTCTCACTAGCAAATAGTTTCACGCCCTAATAAATAAAATGAATATTTTTAATGAAGATCGACTGGTGAGACTAATTTGTGTTTTTTAAAACAGGTACGTCCTTCCGTACTGTCAATGCCACGATTTTCAGACCCCGGCTGATGGATTTTTTAACTGCCAGGTGAAGCTACTTCTAAACAACTTCATGACCCTCACCATTTTATGGGACAATCGCCAAGGACCAATATGCCCTTATGCGGTACTAGCGGCTAGAAGCAACATACCAACCATTATGGTGGTCTAATGCTTCATTGTTGGAACAGCCTTCCGATTATCAGTGCCACCATAGTGCTTCTTTTATCATAAACCAACACCCTGTGTACCACAAAGGAACAGCGCATGACTCAAGATGAACTTTTGCGGATCGACAGCAAAGACAAATGCAAATCGCTGAATATTCTCTAAACATTTGATGTCAAATAAAAGTACTTTACGAAATGTACAATATTGCTGTTTGCTTTTAAATCACAGTTTCATATTACGAATTGTGGCGCGCTGTGTTGTGAGATGATCTGTGTTGTTTTCCGGGTTCTGTGTAAAGTCGCGTAGGACTGGAGACGACTGGGCCTTACGCGGTACTAGCGGCTAGAAGCAACATACCAACCATTATGGTGGTCTAAAGCCTCGTTGTTGGAACAGCCTTTCGATTATCAGTGCGACCATAGTGCTTCTTTTATCATAAACCAACACCGTGTGTACCGCAAAGGAACAGCGCGTGACTCAAGATGAACTTTTGCGGATCGACAGCAAAGACAAATGCAAATCGCTGAATATTCTCTAAACATTTGATGTCAAATAAAAGTACTTTACAAATGTACAATCCTGCTGTTTGCTTTTAAATCACAGTTTCATATTCAGAATTGTGGCGCGCTGTGTTGTGAGATGATATGTGTTGTTTTCCGGGTTCTGTGTAAAGTCGCGTAGGACTGGAGACGACTGGGCGCATTTGGCTACGCACCCTGTACCGTCACGGAGAGAGACGGGGAATATGAATGCCTTGATAATGTCAGTTTTAGGGGCGGGAGATATGATTTAGTGTCGCAAAAGCAGGTCAGCCAGGTCGATGGGGCAAGTGATAGGATTATCACATAATGTCGGCGCACAGCAGCCTGATTTATTGTTTGTTTAGTGGACAAAATGTCGGGTAAGGCCCATAAGAAATTGTAATGTCAACGGACATAAGGTGGGTTCTTAGAACACTTTCAACCTGACAACGAACAATACGAACAGCGTTCTCAGAACACCCCCATTTTGTTTAATTGCAAACATTACCTCCACATCCACTCTTCCTCGTCCCAGTACTTACTTCATGAGGCCCCTGCCTCCGACACAGGACCTTCTTCTATTTCTTTAAATTCCTATAACTCCTCCCCCACATCCACATCACTCAGTTTCATATTACCAAGCCGGAGAATGGGACCTTTTCACAGGGAGGGTGAGGAGGGTCGTCAGTACTGTGATGAGGAAGAGTAGGACTAGGAGTAATGAAGATTACCGGTAAGTAATCAGAGCATTTCAGGACACCGCGAGTGTTCTTACAACACATTCAACTTGCCAGAGTACAATACGGACAGCGTCCTCAGGACACCCCCATTTTGTTTATGTACGAACATTTAAGGACACCGCAAGTGTTCTTAGCTCAATTTTAGCTTGCTTGCGAACAAAACGGACACATACTCCGTCCTCAGAACACCCCACCATTTAGTTTATATAGAACATTTCAGAACAGCCGTGTTGTCCGCAGACAAATCAAACACAACAAAAGTGTCTAGCATATAAAAAAAAACAGAACATTGAACCTATCTCGTACTCCCCCACCCTCCCCAAACACTCTTACACACCAACACACTCCACTAAATACAATTTTTAATCCAAGTTTCACTGCGCTGTCCGCTGTCGTCCACGAATGCAAGATGGCGGGTGCCACAGAAAATCTGACGTGCTTCACGCACCACGCCGTCCAATCAGCGAACACATCGCATGTCCGCGGACATCACGCATATCACCAATCAGGGCACTGTCCGTGGAGCGAACCGGGAAGTCCGTACGCGGAGCGAACAGAGATATCACTAATTTGTTTGCCTTACATTTTGGTCATTTAAAAAAAAACTACTGGACGTATTTACACCAAATTTGCAAAAGCACGCTTTCGGGACCAAGCCCCCGATCCTGCCAGAAATTTGGTGTAAATCCGTCCAGCGGTTTGGGCTGTAGGCATGTGCAAAGTTTTTTCCCATTATGTCTATGGGAAAAAACAAACGTTTTGGGACCCCCCCTATAACTTTGCCCCCCCAGGACCAAACCTCTCCAAACTTTGCAAAAAAATCGATGCGTTTCGCGGTAAGCTGACCGCTTGATCACGTAGGTAGAGAATAAAACTGAAAAAGTGGATGTAAAAGTGATGAGCACGTGGCGACCATATTGTAACAGCAAAAAGTATCACAGTAGTATAATACTCCAAAAACAAGGTACGCACCACAGTCATCTACAAAATATGTAGATGTTACACAATTCAAAATGTTACGACAAGTGCGCAAACACTATGGCTGAATGGACTGGGGAGGAGGCGGCGGCAGACGCGGGCGTTTAACGGCCACACCAATGCTGCAGAATATCATATGTAAAATTAAGGGGGCCTAGTCTGTGTGTGACGTGCATGTGTAAATACCAACTGCACGTGAAACGACGCACCTGCTTATAATTGGCCACCTCCTCTACTCAGTCCTGCAGATTAAATGTGGTGCATGTGATTTGCTGTCAAACATGAAAACATGCCACGTAGTCACCTTAAGTCTCGAAAATGCATGGATGAAGGATAATCTAAGTCTCAGTACAAAAATACATATAGGACATGTCAAAACCACCCTATGCAGAATAATAGCAGTGTAAAGTGCATAGTGCTTAAACAGCAGAATAAAGTGCATAGTGCTTAGCAGCAAAAAACCATGAGGGGGCATGGGGGAAAGGGAAAAGTAAAAAAAAGGGGGGAAAGGGAAAGGAGAGGAAAAGAAAAGAAAAAGAAAAAACGGAAGGAGGGCTGTGGGGAGGGGGGAGGGGGGTATAGTAAAAATAAGATGCACAGTGCTCTACGTCCATGGATGCACTAATATATTCCTAAATATACTGTTTATGTCAATCATAAAATTATACAATTCATTAACAGAGAAGAATTTAAAAAATCACAAAATGTTAAAAAAATACTTGTGTCTCTGTGATAGGTTGCAAATCATAGGAAAGTGCATACATGGACAACTGGAGAATAGACAATGATTTCATCAGCAATAAAGTGCAAAGTGCATATGACCAATAAAATGCCCAATATAGGTAACTCACTGCTATCATAACTAACCTGCTACAGCTTGTTAGGAAAATATATATATATATATATATATATATATATATATATATATATATATATATATATTATCAGCATCAAAGAAGGTGAGACATGTCAAGAACCCAAACAAAAGTCCGAGACAGGATGTAGGACAATGTCAGAAAGCTAAAGGAATCCTAAAAAACATCAGTGTAAAAATACTCATCGTAATGATAAATATTAAAAGAAAAAGACCCTACTACTAATCATGCTAAAAACAAATGTATACAATCAAAACTTCATAATCTCATGAGAAAAACAACCTGTGATGTACGTCAGCAAGATAAAGAAGAGGGACAAAATGGCAGAGATCAATTGGTAAAAAAACAGTTGAGCACATAGGGGTCATAAAAAATACACAGATATGTTAGAGGTGCCTGGTATGTTATACAAAATGCAAAGAAAAAGTTCCATAAATATATACTACTAGGTACCTAAAAACGTGTATAGCTCTTCGTCCAAATTGTGGCCCCTCGGTTTTTTGGTCTCAAGATCCAAAATGGCCTTGGTTTCTGATTGTCTCAACAATAACTCCCGATTGCCACCTCTAGGTGATTTGGGTACTGTCTGAATTCCAAAAAAGGAGAAACCCTCCAGTCTAATGCCATGTTGAGACTGGAAGTGTAGAGTCATAGGATAGTTGGAATCAATATTTCTGATGGCTCTAATATGTTAAAGTATTCTTAACTTCAATTTGCCTTTCGTGCTCCCCACATGCCACATGTTGCAAGGACAATTCAAAACATAAACCACATGATCCGTATCACACGTTATTCTGGATGTGATCTTGATATTACTCCCCAGAATCGGATGTGTATAACATGTCTTGTTTACAGCATAAGTAAAGGCTTTACTTTTGGAGCACTTGTATATAATATATATATATTCTCCGCCCTCTGCAACTCATCCAGAACAGAACTGCGAGACTTGTCCTTGGCCTCAAGCCCAGCGACCGTATCTCTCAGGACTGAAATCTCTACACTGGCTCCCAGTGGCTGTGAGGATTAAGTTCAAAACCCTCTGCATTATCCACAAGGCCTTCTGGGTCCAAAATACCTTCAACTCTCTCTCCCTAAATATCTTCCTTCCCGAGCCCTTCGCTCATCCGTCTCCAACTCCCTCAGGGTCAGCCGCTTCTCAAAGCAACGAGCTGGGGGTAGATCTCTCTCCGCGGCAGGGGCCTCCCTCTGGAACAGCCTTCCTGCCTCCCTGAAACTTGAGGAGAACCATCTCCGGTTCCGGAAGCACCTCAAAACCTTCCTCTTTGCCTCTGCCTTCTCTGTCCCTCTCCTGTGCTAAATTCTACACTGAAATTGCACTGAATCTGCAACTGGGCCACTCTCACCGACCTCGGTCCTGGGCCCAGCCACTCTCCACTTGCACTGCCTTCCTGGCATCGCATCCCCTGCACTGCGGGACTGTCTCTGTATTCCTACAGCCCCCCCTTCCCAGCACTTGCCTGCACCTACCTTGCACTTGCCACAGCTGGCCCTATTTATTTATTTATTTACTTTTATTCTACTTACTTGTACTGCACTTCCCCCTCCCCTTCCCCTTGCACTTTTTCCCTTCCCCTACCCCTGCACTTGCGCGGTCTGAATGATACCTGGCCTAGTAGGATCATTGTCTGTCTTCCCCTTGTTTCCCCCCCCCCGCCTCGTCGCACCTTGAAACACTTGTGTATAGGCGCGTTACAAATGCCATATCATATCATATCATATATATATTCTATGAAAAAACGTTGTTAAAGGGACGTTATGGTTACAAGTAAAACCAAAAAAAAACTGAAATTCGCCAGTTATGGTAAGCTAAGCAACCATAACTCGCGCCACAACCGTGCACTCCTAAGACTAACACCCAGGACATCAAAGATGACATCACAAATGTCATTGATGACATCACTGATGACATCACATGGGACATATATTTTGATGAAAAGTCCCTACAAGGAGTTGTGTTTATATTGTTGGTAACAATATGTGAGGGGTGATTGGGAGACCTATTGTGAAGTACTTAATCCATTAAAGAATGTACTCATCTAAAATCATTATATTGGAGTGTTGTTGTTAATACAGAAACCTAATCATATATAAACATAGGCAATGACTGCAGAATGCACCATAGAAGTACACTATTTATAATCTTGTAATTTTTGATAGTACAATAATAAATACTACCTTATCAGAATGTTGAGTAATGTTCAATTTTTTATAAATAGCTAACAATTCAAGACTTACAACACTTGTGCTGGTACAAACAAAACATATGAATAAAAACAATGCATACAAATCAGAAGCACATACAGGACAACGAAAGTAAGGAAGAAAGAAACAGCATCATCAGAAAATGTTAATGACATTAAAGTTTATCTTCATGTACACAAATGAATTGTGTGTTTGAGGCCTGCTCATTTCCCAATGTATGTGCACCATGAGCTGACACCAAACCCTAAGGAAAGTACTTAAAGAACATAAGACAAGGCTAACGTCTAGATATATAGCACCTTTTTCAATTTTAATAATCTGACTGTCAGTGAACTAAACCACCTGGCGTATATATGTCAGTGAACAAAAACAAGTGGGCCAGATATGTGATGTCATCAGTGATGTCATCAATGACATTTGTGATGTCATCTTTGATATCCGGGGTGTTATTCTTAGGAGTGCATGGTGGTGGCGCGAGTTATGGTTGCTTAGTTTACCATAACTGGCGAATTTCAGGGGGGTTTTTGGTTTTACTTGTAACCATAACGTCCCTTTAACAATGTTTTTTCATAGAATTTCATAGGTTTTTATTAGTGCAACTTAACCATAACGTCCCTTTAAGAATTTTTTTTCATTGAATTTGATAGGTTTTTATTAGCCCAACTTAACCATAACGTCCCCTTAACATTTTTTCATTGAATTTCATAGCTTTTCATGTGTGCAACCTTTAACAAAGATTTTTCATTGATGTTCATGGGTTTTTACCAGTACGTGCTATTTTCCTACAACTTACGAATATCATACTTACCCAATATAGCAATATTTGTGTCGAACTTACAAACTGTCACCTTAAAACTCTGCCATTTCCCACCTGCTAGAATCATTTTTTACACTTCTATACACTTTTTGCAACTATTTGAACTTGTTTTGCATCCCTGGATGTCTACGAACATCTGACTTCATTGACGACCTTCCAGACAGTGCCAAATGACCATACGCTGGCGCGCGGCATGATGACTTGTCCGAGAGACTGGAACGTTGGATACCGGCCCAACAGCCCAGTTTTTCAGCCCAAGCGAAGCGAGGGCGGATATCGAGATCTCTGGACAATTATACCCCCATTCCAACCCCTGTATTGGGGGTTGAAGGCCATTAGCACCCTAGATTCCCAAACCAGAAACCCGGGGTACTGAAAAAAAAAAAAAATTTCTTCCTACACCAGGACGCCTGCGGAGTTCCGGTGTAGGAAGGAAAATCCTTTTCCAAGATGGCCACCAAGGAAAGGGAAAGCGAGGGTTCCATACAGAGCCCCTCCTCGCTTTCCATGGCAGCCTGCAGAAGGGAAAAAGAAGACCCAATGGCCATATTACCACAAACAGATTTTTCTTTCCTTTCAAATGTAAGCTAACTTCTAATAACGTTACCATCAAAGTCATTCCAAGGTGCGCATGGCCCCTTTAATCCTATGTGTTTGTCCATTGTGGTCATGGGCAGGAGCCACATTGTCCGGATCATGACCTTATACCATGACCCCAACATTCTGGCCACTGCCCATTGCTACAGCCTACCCCTCAGTCATCAAAGCTAAATAAGAAAACACTTCCACATTTACAAAACCATGCTTTTCGATCCTTGCCAATGAGCCTAACACAAATTTTCTGGAAAGCCATCCAAGTTTTATTTTTTCAAAACTGTGAAATTAATGCTCATACAACCGTCATATAAGCTGTGCACAAAATCTCCACAAACTTTGAGAAATCATTCGAAAGCAAGAAACAAATATTTCACCCATCATCATCACCCCTGACCTCCCCAAACATTGTTTCATAAGTTTCACAAGTGCAATGTTAAGAAAATATAATTTGCCGCGAGGGTTGGACCATGTATTTTTAATTACCTCTACAAAGGTAATCTCCCAAAAATGTTTGTTTTGGGGGGTCAGTATCTCAAAATGGGAGACAAAACTAGGGCACTATACTAGAATGAGACAACTGACTACCCCGCTCAATGTCTACACAGGCCAGGCTTGGTGATCTACAGTATTGTCTTAATTATTGCTTCCATCTTAGAAACAGGTGAGCCAAATTCATGTGAACAATATCATACACTTTTTGAATGAAAAGAACCATCCAACTCATATACATTCAACAAACACTAAAACATTACCATTCTTAAATAAGTCCATATGCATTTATTAATTTTTAAGACCAATTTAGAAAAATTAAAAGAGAGAGCAAGACAACATATATATCAAATTAAATCAATAATACATGATCTTCTCAATCTATTCTTAAAAACAGTATCATCTGTAAGGGGTTATTTGCATTAAATGAAACCACTATGTTCACTTAAGCAGTTTAAAGATTCAAGACTTTATCAATTTATAAGTCTATTGTCATGTGTCGACATGTTTCAGCCTTTTGTGGAGATTAAAACACTATCCCTAGTGTCTCTACACCCAATGGTTTTTCCGGCCTTCTTCAGGACAGACAATTTCTTTGCAAGTGATGGGCACCTCTTTCAAATCCCCCGTAACAGGTTTAGCAAAATATCCTGGATGGACATGAGCTCAAAGCCAGCTTAATCAAGCTACGAATAAGAGAACATTTGGCGAGATTGAGGAGTTTAGAACCAAAATCTCCACTGGCAATTCACTGGCAAAAAGAACATCAGATGAATAATAAAGAAGATAGCAGATTGATATCAGATTTATTGGTTTGATGAAAGCTAAGAGGGTCAAACGAGGTGGTAACCTGGAACTGAAACTGAGACAAATGGAGAGCAAACTTATATGTTTCATGCGAAGTACGGAAATCGGACTCAATTGTGATCATGAGATGCAAGTTTTTCTGTAGAAATTTGCCTAACCAATTTAATGAATGGGGTAACCAGATGAAGTAAATGGAATGAGATTTGTGAAGCCATCCAGTCAGTACTTTTGAATCACCAACACATTTTTATCATTATTTTTTGGTAACAGAGTGGACCGGGATTCATTGGCAATATGTGGGTCTCAACAAAATACAAGTAAGGTTCACAGGATTCTGCATATTCTTATTTGACAATTTATTAGACAGCACGTGCAAATATCATGGGTAGACTCACTTTTAATTTATTTTTATTTTTGGTTAATGGATAATGTTTCAGATAGCGCTTTTCGCTTTAAATATTGAATACCCTATCCATCGAATGAACTTCAGTAAATAGGGCACACGCTGTCTATTTTAGCTTTAGAAGACTTTACTTACCTAAGAAAGCAGAATGTTTACATTTACAGCATACGTTATACATCATACTTTTACTTCATACGTCACAACAGCGTGTGACGTCATCGCGCAATGACACGATTTTCCCGTGACTACTTGCCAGTAGGACGAACGATTCTGAAGAAAGCGGTCTACACGGGATCTACCCCGCCATTGTAGTGACGGTACCTAAGGTAATGATGATCAGGGGTCTCCTGTTTGTTCGGGTAACACATATATAATTAGTGGATGTGTTAAAAGGTCCACAATAGAATATCAGACTTCACTTTTACCAATTTAAACTGAGGCCGCAATTAACATTCAGCACATGGAATTGACTGACATTAATGAGCCATAGATAATCACATTTAATATAGTGTTATAAATTGTGTGAGGATTTTTTCATATGATAAAGAGAATTCTTTAATATCGGTCTAATCATGACTATCTATATTGGTACTACATATCATTTTCTTTGTTTAATATGACAGTAAGTAATTTTACTAATCATTATAAGGATAGTACCAACATATCCTATTATATACATAGGTGTCAAGCTATTGGAAGCAGTTTTGGGAATTTCTAAGCCACAGCACATTTGGCTTCAAAGAGAAGAACTGACTTGTTCCTGAACATTCACAATATTTTGGTAGGCTATAAATCAATCATCTTTGACATTCTTTTAATGTCTATAGTAATCCCTTTCCCTTTAGGGACTTAGCATTATTCCATAAAGGTTGTATATAATCTATACCTTAAGAACAAAAGGATTTAAAGAATTGATGATCAACAGTTATTTACTTATCTCATATTGGGACCAATGATTTAATCTTTCGACAACAAGACTTTTGACCATTTCAACAATTGGCTGGTAAGCTCAAAATTATATTTATTGATATCATGAGTGGGTGTATTTAAGAACGTTTTTTCAGAAAGCACACATAGAGGTAATGTTAATAGATAAACTGTATCACATGAGTATGTGATTGAGTGGCTTCACATTTTCTGCTACATTTCAAATTATTGTGTGATTTATTACATAAGAAAATGAGATTTCAATAGTCTAAGGTATAAATGAATACTTTTAAGGGTTTGTTACAACCACGATCACTTATCATATATGTATAATTTTTCTTCCCCTGCACCCCAAACCCACCCGCTTCATCTTGTCTCGATGATGGGACTCAAATATGGTATGTTTTTTAACTTTTTCTTATGTCCATCCAACATTCGAAAAATATTTGATACATGTACTTATGAATAATTCCTAATTTTTGGAACCAATGTATTGAAAACAAAATATTATTTTTTCGTTTTTCTTTGCTTATTGGTATCTTTCTGAATATTTTCATGAATGAATTACTATGAAAAACAGCCTTGAAAACGACCAGGGGTCGAAACACGTGTCGGCTGTACATCATATTAAAAAGAATTTCTGGAACTTTTGGAATTTTTTTCTCTTGAATGATTTTGGCAACATTGCCTTTTCCTTTGGACTTTGTAATTTATAGGGTTTGAGCGTGGGACTTGATAACCCTCCCATTCTTTCAACATATTAATATATATGTTGTCTTGCTCTCTCTCTTTTTTAAATTTTTCTAAATTGGTCTTAAAAATGTATAAATTCATATGGACTTATTTAAGAATGGTAATGTTTTAGTATTTGTTGAATGTATATGAGTGGGATGGTTCTTTTCCTTCACAAAGTATGTGATATTGTTCACGTGAATTTGGCTCAGCTATTTCTAAGGTGGAAGGAATAATTAAGACAATACTGTAGATCACCAAGCCTGGCCTGTATAGACATTGAGCAGGGTAGTCAGTTGTCTCGTTCTAGTATAGTGCCTTGTATTTTTATGCATACGTTGATCTATCTGAAACATTTCCAAATCACCTTACCTCACGTCACCTCTTTTGGAGAAATACGAAATCTGGCAGCAGGGCACGTCCATCTTGTTCTATTCTCATCCATTGCTGCATCTGCCTAAGGTAAACTGCTGTGATGTTACTAAATCATATGCTCCGCCCCTGACCTTCACATAACCAACTCTATTGATATTCAACACCTTTCTCTGTGACGCTTCTCTTCAGTGTAGTCAAATGCGCCCATAATCACCTATGTGACTTGACGCTGAACTCGAAAAGCAACACACATCGAGTAACAACATACTTTGTCAGAATTGGAATTATTAAACCGGTCTTTAAAAGAAATCATTAAGACTGTACAATTTGTAAATTACCTATTTCACAATGAAGTCTCCGAGAACTTCCGACTATTCTCATATGCAATCAAATTGTAAAATTGTTTCTTCGCTCGTGGTCGAAAATGGTAATTGTGATGCAAACGTTGTTCGTTTTGCATACACAAATTGTTTGTTTTTAATAAAGCAACCGCTTCGGTCTCACTGTGAATCCCAGGGCGTCTGCATCAACTTGGGCCTAGAGTACCATAAAAGATGTTATGTTACTCCTAATCCCTAGTGCAGGGTACGGGCACATGGGTCCTGCACGATCGTCCCACAAAACAGTCACAGTGAGCAAGCCGTAGACGACGAGGTTCACCTGGCGAATGAAAAATCCATCGGTTGGCATCTGGAATCCATGGCAATCGCAGTAAGGCAGGATGTAGCTATTTTGTAAACATAACAGAAAATAAGTATCAAACTTTATCACATTATATGTAATGATTTCTTAATTTGGCATATAGTGTAAAGTAACGATTAGCATACACATCAAACAATCTCAAAAAAGACAAAAAGAACATGGAAACTGATACACAATTGGATATGGTCATACATGACAATTTAAAGAAATATTAGCGTTCAACCTGAGTAAATGTATTGATAGTCTACATACACCTACATTCTGCACTCCCCATTGCAACATAAAAAAAGATAGTACATGAGTTACATTGCCAAAATAAATGTTCAGCTAATAATTAGTTAGTTAATGCTCGTTCCGGTGTACAGTCGTCAAAATCAAGCTTACATGAAATTCACCGTCTCCATTCTTTTAGCCTAACTCAGACTGTGAAGCTCAAAGTGCTCGGACCAAATATTCTTTCTGAACTGATTTTACATGTTCCTTACACACTTTTGGAATGGATAACCTTATCAAATGTTCATTAATACAAACCTCCTCTCACTGCATTTCTCACAAAATATTCCCTTTCTCTCACGGTCAAAAACAACTGACCCTTATAGTTTCTGGCTCATGCGTGGCCCTCCTTAACTCGCAACCAAAAAATCAAAGCTGGTGACCTTCACTCAGAATCTAAATACATTCTCACTTTGCAACAACATGGCTCAACGCATTAATGAGAACTTGTAGTCGCATACACGTGCAGTGCCGCTGTTTCCATCAAACACTGCAGGTGGCTGCCTCAGATGCCAGACTCTAGGGGGTGCCAGTCTGACTTGATTATTATTTTAAATACATTGTAAAACAGACACATTAGTCCTTCGCCTATAATTTACGCACATGTAATAAGGAACACCTGCAAATGTACCGTATGACTTTCGTGACAAAAAAACACAATTTTTTTGCTTCTTGCTGCCACATCCCATCACATCCTCATCAACCCTCACCTTTTGAAACAGTATTTGATAAGGTTAACAAGTGCAAGGTGGTGTATTGTTGCATGTTTTTCCGGAGATGTCCGCGGACACCAAAACACGGTTGAAAGATGGCGGTTGCATCGGAACAATCTGACGCACTTCACGCTCTTCACCATCCAATGAGAGAACGCATCACATGTCCGCGGACTTGATGCAAGCCAAGTAACCAATCAATGTCCTGTCCACAGAGCGAACAGGGAAGTGTGTCCAGGGAGCGGACATAGATATCACTAACTTTCTTAGACCTACTTTTTGGTCGTTTTAAAGAAAACTACTGGATGTATTTTCATCAAATTTACAAAAGCAAATTGTTCCAGGGGGGGAAAAGTCATAGTGGGGGGTCTCAAAATTTCTTTTTTCCCATAGACTGAATGGGGGAAAACTTTGCGCATGCCTACAGCACAAAACGCTGGATGGATTTTCACCAAATATGCAGCAGGAGCAGCGGCTTGGTCCCGAAAGAATGTTTTTGTAAATTTGGTGAAAACCCATCCAGTAGTTTTCTTTAAAACGATCAAAAAGTATGTCTAAAAAAATTAGTGATATCTATGTCCACTCTGCGGAGACACTTCCCTGTTTGCTCTGCAGGCAGGACACCGATTGGCTAATCGGCTCACGTCATGTCCGCGGACACGCAATGTGTTTGCCGTTTGGCTGGAGTGAGGCGTGATGTGCGTCAGATTGTTCTGATGCGCCCGCCATCTTGGATCCGCCAACAGCGCAGAGGCGAACAGAGGTGAAATGCAGTTTTGGGGAGTGTTTTGGTGTGCAAGAGTGGTTGGGGAAGTTTGGGGAGTAAGAGATGGGTGAAATACTGAATTTGTTTAGGTGTCAGGTGCTACTGATGTATTTGCCATGCCCGCGCTGTCCGGGATGTTCATAATTAGTGAAAATGAGGGGTGTCCTAAGGATAGTATTGCCGTCCGTGCTGTGCGCAGGCAAGTTGAAACTGTTCTAAGGACATGCGCAGTGTCAGCGGACATTCAAATTGACTATATGCTGCAGTTAAAATGTTTGATTCTATGGTTGTGATCCTGAGTTATAAGCCACCATGGGTGTGATATGCTGCGGTGGTTGTGGCCAGGGCCTAGAGTCTTGGGTGCATGGCTGCAGGCTGTAGGCCGTAGGCCATACACCCAAGACTCTAGGCCCTGGCAACAACCACTGCAGCATATCACACCCATTGATCACACCCATAGAATCAAATATGTATCAGGTGGTTTTGGGCAGGGCCTAGAGTCTTGGCTGAAGGTCATGCACCCAAGACCGAAGTTATAAGTACTGAAGTTATAAGCCACCATGTGTGTGATATGCTGTGGTGGTTGTGGCAGGACCTAGAGTCTTGGGTGCATGGGCAAAGGCCATAGGCCGTAGGCCATAAAGCCAAGACTCTAGGCCCTGGCCACGACCACTGCAGCATATCACACCCATAGATTACACCCATCACACTATATCAGGTGGTTGTGGGCAGGGCCTAAAGACTGAAGTTATATGCACTGAAGTTATAAGCCACCATGGGTGTGATATGCTCCGGTGGCCGAAAGCCATGCACCCAAGACCGAAGTTATAAGCACTGAAGTTATAAGGCAGCATGAGTGTGATATGGTGTGGTGGTTGTGGTTGTGATATGCTGTGGTGGTTGTGGCAGGACCTAGAGTCTTGGGTGCATGGGCAAAGGCCGTAGGCCATACACCCAAGACCCTAGGCCCTGGCCACGACCGCCGCAGCATATCACCCCCATAGATTACACCCATAGAATTGAATATCTATCAGGTGGTTGTGGGCAGGGTGTAGAGTCTTGGGCGCATGGGCAAAGGCCATGCATCCAAGACTGAAGTTATATGCACTGAAGTTATAAGCCACCATGGGTGTGATATGCTGCAGTGGTTGTGGGCAGGGCCTAGCGTCTTGGGTGAACCCAAGACCTAAGTTATAAGTATTGAAGTTATAAGCCACCATGGGTGTGATATGCTGCAGTGGTTGTGGGCGGGGCCGAGAGCATTGGGTGCATGGCCGAAGGGAAGACAGAAGTTATAAGAACTGAAGTTATAAGTCAGCATGGGTGTGATATGCTGCGGTGGTTGTGGGTGTGATATGCTGCGGAGGTTGTGGCCAGGGCCTAGAGTCTTGGGTGTCTTTGCCAAGACTCTAGACCCTGGCCACAACCACCGCAGAATATCACACCCATAGATTACACCCATAGAATCGAATATCTATCAAATGTTTGAAATCTACAGTTTCTCTATTGTTTGATTTGTATAGTTTGAATGTGAAGTTTTGGCTTCGTCTTGTTCTAATAACGTTACCATCAAAGTCATTCCAAGGTGCACATGGCCCCTTTAATCCTATGTGTTTGTCCATTGTGGTCATGGGCAGTAGCCACATTGTCCGGATCATGACCTTATACCATGACCCCGACATTCTGGCCACTGCCCATTGCTACAGCCTACCCCTCAGTCATCAAAGCTAAATAAGAAAACACTTCCCACATTTACAAAACCATGCTTTTCGATCCTTGCCAATGAGCCTAACACAAATTTTCTGGAAAGCCATCCAAGTTTTATTTTTTCAAAACCGTGAAATTAATGCACATACAACTGTCTTATAAGCTGTGCACAAAATCTCCACAAACTTTGAGAAATCATTCGAAAGCAAGAAACAAATATTCCACCCATCATCATCACCCCTGACCTCCCCAAACATTGTTTCATAAGTTTAACAAGTGCAATGTTAAGAAAATATAATTTGCTGCGAGGGTTGGACCATGTATTTTTAGTTACCTCTACAAAGGTAATCTCCCAAAAATGTTTGTTTTGGGGGGTCAGTATCTCAAAACGGAAGACAAAACTAAGGCACTATACTAGAATGAGACAACTGACTACCCCGCTCAATGTCTACACAGGCCAGGCTTGGTGATCTACAGTATTGTCTTAATTATTGCTTCCATCTTAGAAACAGGTGAGCCAAATTCATGTGAACAATATCACACACTTTTTGAATGAAAAGAACCACCCCACTCATATACATTCAACAAACACTAAAACATTACCATTCTTAAATAAGTCCATATGCATTTATTAATTTTTAAGACCAATTTAGAAAAATTAAAAGAGAGAGCAAGACAACATATATATCAAATTAAATCAATAATACATGATCTTCTCAATCTATTCTTAAAAACAGTATCATCTGTAAGGGGTTAATTGCATTAAATGAAACCACTATGTTCACTTAAGCAGTTTAAAGATTCAAGACTTTATCAATTCATAAGTCTATTGTCATGTGTCGACATGTTTCAGCCGTTTGTGGAGATTAAAACACTATCCCTAGTGTCTCTACACCCAATGGTTTTTCCGGCCTTCTTCAGGACAGACAATTTCTTTGCAAGTGATGGGCACCTCTTTCAAATCCCCCGTAACAGGTTTAGCAAAATATCCTGGATGGACATGAGCTCAAAGCAAGCTTAATCAAGCTACGAATAAGAGAACATTTGGCGATATTGAGGAGTTTAGAACCAAAATCTCCACTGGCAATTCACTGGCAAAAAGAACATCAGATGAATAATAAAGAAGATAGCAGATTGATATCAGATTTATTGGTTTGATGAAAGCTAAGAGGGTCAAACGAGGTGGTAACCTGGAACTGAAACTGAGACAAATGGAGAGCAAACTTATATGTTTCATGCGAAGTACGGAAATCGGACTCAATTGTGATCATGAGATGCAAGTTTTTCTGTAGAAATTTGACTAACCAATTTAATGAATGGGGTAACCAGATGAAGTAAATGGAATGAGATTTGTGAAGCCATCCAGTCAGTACTTTTGAATCACCAACAAATTTTTATCATTATTTTTTGGTAACAGAGTGGACCGGGATTCATTGGCAATATGTGGGTCTCAACAAAATACAAGTAAGGTTCACAGGATTCTGCATATTCTTATTTGACAATTTATTAGACAGCACGTGCAAATATCATGGGTAGACTCACTTTTAATTTATTTTTATTTTTGGTAAATGGATAAGGTTTCAGATAGCGCTTTTCGCTTTAAATATTTAATACCCTATCCATCGAATGAACTTCAGTAAATAGGGCACACGCTGTCTATTTTAGCTTAAGAAGACTTAACTTACCTAACAAAGCAGAATGTTTACATTTACAGCATACGTTATACATCATACGTTTACTTCATACGTCACAACAGCGTGTGACGTCATCGCGCAATGACACGATTTTCCCGTGACTACTTGCCAGTAGGACGAACGATTCTGAAGAAAGCGGTCTACACGGGATCTACCCCGCCATTGTAGTGACGGTACCTAAGGTAATGATGATCAGGGGTCTCCTGTTTGTTCGGGTAACACATATATAATTAGTGGATGTGTTAAAAGGTCCACAATAGAATATCAGACTTCACTTTTACCAATTTAAACTGAGGCCGCAATTAAAATTCAGCACATGGAATTGACTGACATTAATGAGCCATAGATAATCACATTTAATATAGTGTTATAAATTGTGTGAGGATTTTTTCATATGATAAAGAGAATTCTTTAATATCGGTCTAATCATGACTATCTATATTGGTACTACATATAATTTTCTTTGTTTAATATGACAGTAAGTAATTTTACTAATCATTATAAGGATAGTACCAACATTTCCTATTATATACATAGGTGTCAAGCTATTGGAAGCAGTGATTTTCGTTTTGGGAATTTCTAAGCCACAGCACATTTGGCTTCAAAGAGAAGAACTGACTTGTTCCTGAACATTCACAATATTTTGGTAGGCTATAAATCAATCTTCTTTGACATTCTTTTAATGTCTATAGTAATCCCTTTCCCTTTAGGGACTCAGCATTATTCCATAAAGGTTGTATATAATCTATACCTTAAGAACAAAAGGATTTAAAGAATTGATGATCAACAGTTATTTACTTATCTCATATTGGGATCAATGATTTAATCTTTCGACAACAAGACTTTTGACCATTTCAACAATTGGCTGGTAAGCTCAAAATTATATTTATTGATATTATGAGTGGGTGTATTTAAGAACGTTTTTTCAGAAAGCACACATAGAGGTAATGTTAATAGATAAACTGTATCACATGAGTATGTGATTGAGTGGCTTCACATTTTCTGCTACATTTCAAATTATTGTGTGATTTATTACATAAGAAAATGAGATTTCAATAGTCTAAGGTATAAATGAATACTTTTAAGGATTTGTTACAACCACGATCACTTATCATATATGTATAATTTTTCTTCCCCTGCACCCCAAACCCACCCGCTTCATCTTGTCTCGATGATGTGACTCAAATATGGTATGTTTTTTAACTTTTTCTTATGTCCATCCAACCTTCGATACATATTTGATACATGTACTTATGAATAATTCCTAATTTTTGGAACCAATGTATTGAAAACAAAATATTATTTTTTCGTTTTTCTTTGCTTATTGGTATCTTTCTGTATATTTTCATGAATGAATTACTATGAAAAACAGCCTTGAAAACGACCAGGGGTCGAAACACATGTCGGCTGTACATCATATTAAAAAGAATTTCTGGAACTTTTGGAATTTTTTTCTCTTGAATGATTTTGGCAACATTGCCTTTTCCTTTGGACTTTGTAATTTATAGGATTTGAGCGTGGGACTTGATAACCCTCCCATTCTTTCAACATATTAATATATATGTTGTCTTGCTCTCTCTCTTTTTTAAATTTTTCTAAATTGGTCTTAAAAATGTATAAATTCATATGGACTTATTTAAGAATGGTAATGTTTTAGTGTTTGTTGAATGTATATGAGTGGGATGGTTCTTTTCCTTCACAAAGTATGTGATATTGTTCACATGAATTTGGCTCAGCTATTTCTAAGGTGGAAGCAATAATTAAGACAATACTGTAGATCACCAAGCCTGGCCTGTATAGACATTGAGCAGGGTAGTCAGTTGTCTCGTTCTAGTATAGTGCCTTGTATTTTTATACATACGTTGATCTATCTGAAACATTTCCAAATCACCTTACCTCACGTCACCTCTTTTGGAGAAATACGAAATCTGGCAGCAGGGCACGTCCATCTTGTTCTATTCTCATCCATTGCTGCATCTGCCTAAGGTAAACTGCTGTGACGTTACTAAATCATATGCTCCGCCCCTGACCTTCACATAACCAACCCTATTGATATTCAACACCTTTCTCTGTGACGCTTCTCTTCAGTGTAGTCAAATGCGCCCATAATCACCTATGTGACTTGACGCTGAACTCGAAAAGCAACACACATCGAGTAACAACATACTTTGTCAGAATTGGAATTATTAAACCGGTCTTTAAAAGAAATCATTAAGACTGTACAATTTGTAAATTAACTATTTCACAATGAAGTCTCCGAGAACTTCCGACTATTCTTATATGCAATCAAATTGTAAAATTGTTTCTTCGCTCGTGGTCGAAAATGGTAATCGTGATGCAAACGTTGTTCGTTTTGCATACATAAATTGTTTGTTTTCAATAAAGCAACCGCTTAGGTCTCACTGTGAATCCCAGGGCGTCTGCATCAACTTGGGCCTAGAGTACCATAAACGATGTTATGTTACTCCTAATCCCTAGTGCAGGGTACGGGCACATGGGTCCTGCACGATTGTCCCACAAAACAGTCACAGTGAGCCAGCCGTAGACGACGAGGTTCACCTGGCGAATGAAAAATCCATCGGTTGGCATCTGGAATCCATGGCAATCACAGTAAGGCAGGATGTAGCTATTTTGAAAACATAACAGAAAATAAGTATCAAACTTTATCACATTATATGTAATGATTTCTTAATTTGGCATATAGTGTAAAGTAACGATTAGCATACACATCAAACAATCTCAAAAAAGACAAAAAGAACATGGAAACTGATACACAATTGGATATGGTCATACATGACATTTTAAAGAAATATTAGCGTTCAACCTGGGTAAATGTATTGATAGTCTACATACACCTACATTCTGCACTCCCCATTGCAACATAAAAAAAAACACATATAAAGATAGTACATGAGTTACATTGCCAAAATAAATGTTCAGCTAATAATTAGTTAGTTAATGCTCGTTCCGGTGTACAGTCGTCAAAATCAAGCTTACATGAAATTCACCGTCTCCATTCTTTTAGCCTAACTCAGACCGTGAAGCTCAAAGTGCTCGGACCAAATATTCTTTCTGAACTGATTTTACATGTTCCTTACACACTTTTGGAATGGCTAACCTTATCAAATGTTCATTAATACAAACCTCCTCTCACTGCATTTCTCACAAAATATTCCCTTTCTCTCACGGTCAAAAACAACTGACTCTTATAGTTTATGGCCCATGCGTGGCCCTCCTTAACTCGCAACCAAAAAATCAAAGCTGGTGACCTTCACTCAGAATCTAAATACATTCTCACTTTGCAACAACATGGCTCAACGCATTAATGAGAACTTGTAGTCGCATACACGTGCAGTGCCGCTGTTTCCATCAAACACTGCAGGTGGCTGCCTCTGATGCCAGACTCTAGGGGGTGCCAGTCTGACTTGATTATTATTTTAAATACATTGTAAAACAGACACATTAGTCCTTCGCCTATAATTTACGCACATGTAATAAGGAATACCTGCAAATGTACGGTATGACTTTCGTGACAAAAAAACACCATTTTTTTGCTTCTTGCTGCCACATCCCATGACATCCTCATCAACCCTCACCTTTTGAAACAGTATTTGATAAGGTTACCAAGTGCAAGGTGGTGTATTGTTGCATGTTTTTCCGGAGATGTCCGCGGACACCAAAACACGGTTGAAAGATGGCGGCTGCATCGGAACAATCTGACGCACTTCACGCTCTTCACCATCCAATGAGAGAACGCATCACATGTCCGCGGACTTGATGCAAGCCAAGTAACCAATCAATGTCCTGTCCACAGAGCGAACAGGGAAGTGTGTCCAGGGAGCGGACATAGATATCACTAACTTTCTTAGACCTACTTTTTGGTCGTTTTAAAGAAAACTACTGGATGTATTTTCATCAAATTTTCCCATAGACTGAATGGGGGAAAACTTTGCGCATGCCTACAGCACAAAACGCTGGATGGATTTTCACCAAATATGCAGCAGGAGCAGCGGCTTGGTCCCGAAAGCATGTTTTTGTAAATTTGGTGAAAACCCATCCAGTAGTTTTCTTTAAAACGATCAAAAAGTATGTCTAAAAAAATTAGTGATATCTATGTCCACTCTGCGGAGACACTTCCCTGTTTGCTCTGCAGGCAGGACACCGATTGGCTAATCGGCTCACGTCATGTCCGCGGACACGCAATGTGTTCGCCGTTTGGCTGGAGTGAGGCGTGATGTGCGTCAGATTGTTCTGATGCGCCCGCCATCTTGGATCTGCCAACAGCGCGGCGGCGAGGTGAAATGCAGTTTTGGGGAGTGTTTTGGTGTGCAAGAGTGGTTGGGGAAGTTTGGGGAGTAAGAGATGGGTGAAATACTGAATTTGTTTAGGTGTCAGGTGCTACTGATGTATTTGCCATGCCCGCGCTGTCCGGGATGTTCATAATTAGTGAAAATGAGGGGTGTCCTAAGGATAGTATTGCCGTCCGTGCTGTGCGCAGGCAAGTTGAAACTGTTCTAAGGACATGCGCAGTGTCAGCGGACATTAAAATTGACTATATGCTGCAGTTAAAATGTTTGATTCTATGGTTGTGATCCTGAGTTATAAGCCACCATGGGTGTGATATGCTGCAGTGGTTGTGGCCAGGGCCTAGAGTCTTGGGTGCATGGCTGCAGGCTGTAGGCCGTAGGCCATACACCCAAGACTCTAGGCCCTGGCAACAACCACTGCAGCATATCACACCCATTGATCACACCCATAGAATCGAATATGTATCAGGTGGTTTTGGGCAGGGCCTAGAGTCTTGGCTGAAGGTCATGCACCCAAGACCGAAGTTATAAGTACTGAAGTTATAAGCCACCATGTGTGTGATATGCTGTGGTGGTTCTGGCAGGACCTAGAGTCTGGGGTGCATGGGCAAAGGCCATAGGCCATAGGCCATAAAGCCAAGACTCTAGGCCCTGGCCACGACCACTGCAGCATATCACACCCATAGATTACACCCATCACACTCTATCAGGTGGTTGTGGGCAGGGCCTAGAGTCTTGGGCGCATGGCCAAAGGCCATGCGCCCAAGACTGAAGTTATATGCACTGAAGTTATAAGCCACCATGGGTGTGATATGCTCCGGTGGCCGAAAGCCATGCACCCAAGACCGAAGTTATAAGCACTGAAGTTATAAGGCAGCATGAGTGTGATATGGTGTGGTGGTTGTGGTTGTGATATGCTGTGGTGGTTGTGGCAGGACCTAGAGTCTTGGGTGCATGGGCAAAGGCCGTAGGCCATACACCCAAGACCCTAGGCCCTGGCCATGACCGCCGCAGCATATCACCCCCATAGATTACACCCATAGAATTGAATATCTATCAGGTGGTTGTGGGCAGGGTGTAGAGTCTTGGGCGCATGGGCAAAGGCCATGCATCCAAGACTGAAGTTATATGCACTGAAGTTATAAGCCACCATGGGTGTGATATGCTGCAGTGGTTGTGGGCAGGGCCTAGCGTCTTGGGTGAACCCAAGACCTAAGTTATAAGTATTGAAGTTATAAGCCACCATGGGTGTGATATGCTGCAGTGGTTGTGGGCGGGGCCGAGAGCCTTGGGTGCATGGCCGAAGGGAAGACAGAAGTTATAAGAACTGAAGTTATAAGTCAGCATGGGTGTGATATGCTGCGGTGGTTGTGGGTGTGATATGCTGCGGAGGTTGTGGCCAGGGCCTAGAGTCTTGGGTGTCTTTGCCAAGACTCTAGACCCTGGCCACAACCACCGCAGAATATCACACCCATAGATTACACCCATAAAATCGAATATCTATCAAATGTTTGAAATCTACAGTTTCTGTATTGTTTGATTTGTATAGTTTGAATGTGAAGTTTTGGCTTCGTCTTGTTATTAAGATTGCAGAGTTTGGTAACAAGCACTGTAGTATAACATATCCATGGAAGTGAACATTTTTTATTGTGGTTTATGGTTAGATGTTTGCTTCAATGGTTCTGTTATGCAGCAGTATTTATGTGTTCTATTAGAATACACTTACTGTTTGATTTGTTGAGATTGTATATATTTTTTTCATGAGTTTGATAACTGGAGTACATATTCTTTTTCAATTTCTGTGATAAAAGAAAAGAGCATGTTAGTGTATGTATTTTATAAAGACTTATTACATTGGATAATAGACATTTCAGATTTTTTTTACCCTCATATTTAGTTTACAAACCAGTGTACTGTGCAATTTGCTCAGTTTCTGTGTTTGTTTTTCAAATCATTGGGTCTGTGGGAAAGAACATGCATGTCAGATTAAGAAAAACCTTTTTTGTTATGCTACAGTCCATTTGTTTGTTTGTTTTCAGTGTTCACTTGTTGTTTCTGGCTAATGTTCAATCTGTTGGCTTGTTGCAGATTTCTGGAGCAGTTAGATACCTGTTGGCGTATTCTAACTGTAAATGTATTATTATAATTTAGTGGTATTCATTTATCTGTTTGGTTGTTATAGAATCTTGGGGCAGTTAGATACCTGTTGGCGTATTCTAACAGTTTATAGTTTTTTAATTGAATTTTTGTTAATGTTTAAGTACAGATTAGTTATTAAATTTTTGTTTTAAGAAGATTAAATAAGCGTTTGTAAGATTTGCTGGTAATCTCTGCTTTAGAGTAATGGTAATATTATTACATTCGAACCATTCACATTTATTTTTTATATATGCTGTGTAGTGACCTGCATTGGTTGTGGCTCCTGCGTGGTAGATTATACCTATTGTTGTCAAGGTTTTCTTACCAAGTGATACTTGACCGTGTGAATCCAGTCAGCTTGCAGTTGTTTTTGGTACCATCTGCATTGTAATGTAGAAGCATTAGTATTACGTAGTTACTATGTGTTTGTATTAGTAAGGTAGAGTGATTATCTGAATTGCAGGTAGTACATAAACTACCATGGTTTGCATTTTGTACAAGTTGCTGAAATGGAATGGATTCACAATTAGGTATGGATACATACACGAAGCGCTCATTAGGGATTTGTGGCTGTGTCACCTTGTTGCAGTGAGTGCATGTATGTTTCCACATGTATGAAATCTGGAAGATTTCATTTATAGGTATGTTTTTGTTTTCCCGTACTTGTAGTAAGTCCATTAAAAATTCTTGTGGATCTTCTTTTGAGTTTACAGTGAATTTCACCATTCCAGCACAGTAGTCCAATTCTTGTCTTATGCCATGAACACTATACGTGTTATCAGGATTGTCTGTTGCGTTTTTTATGAAGGACAAACATTTGCAAACACAATTGGTCTGTACTGTGTAAGTAAATGTTGTCAACAATTGGTCACAATTGAAAGAGAATATTAATTGCTTGATTTGCGCAGCAATTTACACCAGTTATATTTGAAAATTTGAATGGACCAGACAGTTCTGTGTCCAAGTCATTTTTTTGGAGTGTGTGTTGCTTCTTTGAAGAAGTACCTGAGTTACGTTGAGTAATAGGTTCTTCTTTGGTTGTGGTTTTTGATGAAGTATTAGCTTCTTTTACTCTCTTTGGAGGATTTGCAGTCAGATCCTGTTGCATTTCTATTTGAATTAGTTTTCTTTTAAAAGGTTTTCGTTTTTGTGGAACAGGATATGTTTTTAGATGGGGGTGTATATTGAACGTAATCTATTGTATTCTAAAATGCAAGGAATATCAGCGTTTACTTTACTTGCATCAAAGTTGATTAGAAATAGACCGTCAAGTGTACGTAAGTGTGATAGTGCTACGTAGCTCATGCCTTCTTTAAAGACTGTGTTAACAATATCAATCAATGCTTTGTCTAGGGTAAGACCTTGTGATTTATGAATGGTGACTGCATATGCTAGAGTTAGAGAAAATTGTTCTCTGCGTACGTACATACATGTCTTTGAAGAGAAGGAATCGAGCTGTTCAGCGCCCTATCCTTTTTACTTCTGAAAGTTTGTCAAAGAGAATATTGACAAACTGAATGTTATTGTCACGTGGTATGTTTGAAAGCCAAGAACTGTACCCAGTGCTCCATTAACTAGTCCTTGCTCCACGTCAAGGTTATGTTTAAGTATTACTCTACAGTTTAAGGATAATTTTAATATTTTATCCAAACCAGCTGTATTGGAGATAGAATTTTCTAAGGTATAAAGGGGTTAATTCATAGAATTCAGCGCACAAGTGGCGCACGCGGCTGGTGCACAGTATGCGCGTGCGAATCCCTGCGCCAGCCGCGTGCGCTAAAATCCATTTCCGCGCACAGCGTATTCATGGATTCCAGCCACCAAAACCAGCCGTGGTGCACAGTGGCGCAGCGACCCTGCAGCAGCGCCAGTTACGCACCCAAGAACGCCTCTTGCGCAGGGAAAAGCCATCAATATACCCAATCCAGCGCAAAGGGCTGCGCTAACTCTGTACCAGCACAGCAAGCGGGCTACGTGTATCACTGGGGTGCGCGGGAAGTACCTCACGCGATTCCATCAGGGTACGTGTATTTCGGGGTGCGCGTGAAGTTCCACACGCGATATCAGCAGGGTACGTGTATTTCAGGGTGCATGGGAAGTTACACACGTGATTTCCGCAAGGTACGTGTATTTCAGGGGTGCGCGTGAAGTTCCACACGCGATATCAGCAGGGTACGTGTATTTCAGGGTGCAGGGGAAGTTACACACGCGATTACAGCAGGGTACGTGTATTCCAGGGGTGCGTGGGAAGTTCCACACGCGATTCCATCAGAGTACGTGTATTTCGGGGTGCGCGTGAAGTTCCACACGCGATATCAGCAGGGTACGTGTACTTCAGGGTGCAGGGGAAGTTACACACGCGATATCCGCAGGGTACGTGTATTTCAGGGGTGCGCAGGAATTTCCACACGCGATTCCATCAGGGTACGTGTATTTCAGGGGTGCGCGGGAATTTCCACACGCGATTGGGCCCGTGCGAGCAGGGTACGCGTATCTCAGGGGTGCGCGGGAAGTTCCACACGCGATTCCATCAGGGTACGTGTATTACAGGGTGCGGGGGAAGTCTCACACGCGAAATCAGCAGGGTACGTGTATACCAGGGGTGCGCGGGTAGTTCCACATGCGATTCCATCAGGGTACGTGTATTTCAGGGGTGCGTGGGAAGTTCCACACGCGATTCCATCAGAGTACGTGTATTTCGGGGTGCGCGTGAAGTTCCACACGCGATATCAGCAGGGTACGTGTACTTCAGGGTGCAGGGGAAGTTACACACGCGATATCCGCAGGGTACGTGTATTTCAGGGGTGCGCAGGAATTTCCACACGCGATTCCATCAGGGTACGTGTTTTTCTGGGGTGCGCGGGAATTTCCACACGCGATTGGGCCCGTGCGAGCAGGGTACGCGTATCTCAGGGGTGCGTGGGAAGTTCCACACGCGATTCCATCAGGGTACGTGTATTACAGGGTGCGGGGGAAGTCTCACACGCGAAATCAGCAGGGTACGTGTATACCAGGGGTGCGCGGGAAGTTCCACACGCGATTCCATCAGGGTACGTGTATTTCAGGGGTGCGTGGGAAGTTCCACATGCGATTCCATCAGGATACGTGTATTTCGGGGTGCGCGTGAAGTTCCACACGCGATATCAGCAGGGTACGTGTTTTTCAGGGTGCAGGGGAAGTTACACACGCGATATCCGCAGGGTACGTGTATTTCAGGGGTGCGCGTGAAGTTCCACACGCAATTTCAGCAGGGTACGTGTATTTAAGGGGTGCGCGGGGAGCACCCCACGTGAATTGCACGTGTGGGTCCTCCCAGGTGTTCCCTCTACACCTTCCACGGCCCCTGCAGGTGGCTCACACCACAGGGGCCTACCCTGCACATGTCCTGCAGGCACCCCATCCACCATGGCCATGCCCCCCAGCCAACCCACATGTCAACTTGCACTACTGCCCACCAACGCATGTCCCCCTGCACCCCCAGCCACCAGGGGCACCCTCCACAGGCCCCCATCCATGTCTCCCAGCACCCCCACCCCCCAGCAGTGCAGGGGCACCCACCACCAGGCCCCCACCCATGTCTCCCTCCACCCCCACTCCCAGCTACCAGGTGCAGCCTCCACCAGGCCCCCACCCATGTCTCCCAGCACCCCCACCCCCCAGCACTGTGGGGCACCTGCCAGCAGGCCCCCACCCATGTCTCCCAGCACCCCCACCCCCCAGCACTGTGGGGCACCTGCCAGCAGGCCCCCACCCATGTCCAACTCATGTTCCCCACCCCCCCCCCAACCCCCAGCACTGTGGGGCACCTGCCACCAGGCCCCCACCCATGTCCAACTCATGTTCCCCACCCCCCCACCCCCCAGCACTGTGGGGCACCTGCCACCAGGCCCCCACCCATGTCTCCCACCACCCGCACCCCCCAGCAGTGCAGGGGCACCCACCACCAGGCCCCCACCCATGTCTCCCAGCACCCCCACCCCCCAGCCACCAGGGGCAGCCTCCACCAGGCCCCCACTCATGTCTCCCACCACCCCCACCCCCCAGCAGTGCAGGGGCAGCCTCCACCAGGCCCCCACTCATGTCCCCCTGCACCCAGGTCCTCACAATCCCCAATCATGTGCGTTATGGTCAGCCTCCACAGCCAAAAGGCCCTACCAAGTAACCCATTCACCCACATGGAAATGGAAATTACATGTTACACCCCCAATTTTCATAAAGCAAATGAACCCATGTCCGTCACACACAATGGTTGCAAATGAATGGGAAAACACCCAACATGACATGCATGAAACCAATGAGATGATACCACACAGTGAAGTATGAAAACAAAATTGTATTAAAAAAAATTGAATGCAAATGAAATGAAACAAACTACAATGGCAATGAAAAAAAGATAAGCTGCATGTCCGTCCAAAAAAATCAAAACTACAAATCCAAATCCAAAAAAATGTTGTTCAAAGTCACATTAAAAATAAAATCAATCTCAGGGGTGCGCGGGAAGTTCCACACGCGATTCCATCAGGGTACGTGTATTACAGGGTGCGGGGGAAGTCTCACACGCGAAATCAGCAGGGTACGTGTATACCAGGGGTGCGCGGGAAGTTCCACACGCGATTCCATCAGGGTACGTGTATTTCAGGGGTGCGTGGGAAGTTCCACATGCGATTCCATCAGGATACGTGTATTTCGGGGTGCGCGTGAAGTTCCACACGCGATATCAGCAGGGTACGTGTTTTTCAGGGTGCAGGGGAAGTTACACACGCGATATCCGCAGGGTACGTGTATTTCAGGGGTGCGCGTGAAGTTCCACACGAAATTTCAGCAGGGTACGTGTATTTAAGGGGTGCGCGGGGAGCACCACACGTGAATTGCACGTGTGGGTCCTCCCAGGTGTTCCCTCTACACCCTCCACGGCCCCTGCAGGTGGCTCACACCACAGGGGCCTACCCTGCACATGTCCTGCAGGCACCCCATCCACCATGGCCATGCCCCCCATCCAACCCACATGTCAACTTGCACTACTGCCCACCAACGCATGTCCCCCTGCACCCCCAGCCACCAGGGGCACCCTCCACAGGCCCCCATCCATGTCTCCCAGCACCCCCACCCCCCAGCAGTGCAGGGGCACCCACCACCAGGCCCCCACCCATGTCTCCCTCCACCCCCACTCCCAGCTACCAGGTGCAGCCTCCACCAGGCCCCCACCCATGTCTCCCAGCACCCCCACCCCCCAGCCACCAGGGGCAGCCTCCACCAGGCCCCCACCCATGTCTCCCAGCACCCCCACCCCCCAGCACTGTGGGGCACCTGCCAGCAGGCCCCCACCCATGTCTCCCAGCACCCCCACCCCCCAGCACTGTGGGGCACCTGCCAGCAGGCCCCCACCCATGTCCAACTCATGTTCCCCACCCCCCCCCCAACCCCCAGCACTGTGGGGCACCTGCCACCAGGCCCCCACCCATGTCCAACTCATGTTCCCCACCCCCCACCCCCCAGCACTGTGGGGCACCTGCCACCAGGCCCCCACCCATGTCTCCCACCACCCGCACCCCCCAGCAGTGCAGGGGCACCCACCACCAGGCCCCCACCCATGTCTCCCAGCACCCCCACCCCCCAGCCACTAGGGGCAGCCTCCACCAGGCCCCCACTCATGTCTCCCACCACCCCCAACCCCCAGCAGTGCAGGGGCAGCCTCCACCAGGCCCCCACTCATGTCCCCCTGCACCCAGGTCCTCACAATCCCCAATCATGTGCGTTATGGTCAGCCTCCACAGCCAAAAGGCCCTACCAAGTAACCCATTCACCCACATGGAAATGGAAATTACATGTTACACCCCCAATTTTCATAAAGCAAATGAACCCATGTCCGTCACACACAATGGTTGCAAATGAATGGGAAAACACCCAACATGACATGCATGAAACCAATGAGATGATACCACACAGTGAAGTATGAAAACAAAATTGTATTAAAAAAAAATTGAATGCAAATGAAATGAAACAAACTACAATGGCAATGAAAAAAAGATAAGCTGCATGTCCGTCCAAAAAAATCAAAACTACAAATCCAAATCCAAAAAAATGTTGTTCAAAGTCACATTAAAAATAAAATCAATCCGAGAGATAAAAATAAATGCAAAGACCATTGCTCCATGGAGAATAAATCAAAAATAAAAAAATAAAACAATCCAATGAAGAACTATGTACAAAACATCCAAGGGTCCATGAGCCCAACTGAACAAAGGAAACCTACAAAAAAACCTGGGCCGGAAGACGGCAAGGAGAACGACTGGCGTATAGTCTCCACAGAGGAGGAGAGGGCTGCCAGATTGGCCGACACTTGCAGGAAACCCCGGAACATGGACGATCCCAATTGGGCTACATCGGCACAGTGCTCTTCGTGATGACGTGTGTGCTCCTCCTGGGAAGAAAGCACGGCATCACGAATCACAGCCGTGCGCATCGCGACCCCAATCAGGACCTTCTCCATACGGCCAGGGGTCCCCTCGTCCGCAGGTGGAGGGGAGTCAGATGACATGGACATCCCCTCTACCTGCGGACGGGCCTGGGACGGGGCATCCCTGCTGGTGCATGGTGGTGCACCCACAGGGTCAGGGACAGCGACATGCACAGGCCCCTCCACGGTGACCTGTGCTGCCTCCTGCCCCTGCCCCTGGACTGCACCACTTGCACCAGCAGGGATGCCCCCACCAGGCCCCATGTGCGCCTCAGTGGCGGCCTCCTCCTCCTCTGTGGAAACCACCAACCTGGATGGCTCGTCACCGTCTTCCGCCGTAGCAGGCCCCTGTGGGGGCTCACCCACCCCTTCCGCTGCAGCCGTGGGGGCATCCCCCCCGCCTTGCTCCACAGCGCCGTCTCTGCCCTCTTCTTCACTAGCCGCTGCGTAGAGGGAGACATAGAACACAAGCATCAGGGTACTGTACAATGGTCCCCTAGACAGGAAGCAATAGCAGATGAGTGCCACTGTCAAAGTAAACTTCCATCATGTGCCTCCACAACACATGTGTCAGTCCAGGCAAAACACACACAGTGACAGTCATGGTGCATGCCATGGACATTTCCATACATGTCCAATGGACTCTCGAAACATACAATGTAATGGAACTCACATGCATCATGGGTCATGCCTATCACATGCACACACTTCACCTCAGTCACATCCATCTGGCCCCATACACCCCAATCACAGTGGATACAAGGATGACTAGGCTGCATCAGTGAATCTGTACATTGTCACAGACATGTGTCATGCATCCATGGCATTCACAAGTCACAGACACGCAGGTCAGGCACACAGACATGCATACCATATATGTACCTGGCATCAGCACCCATCCCTCACCCCCACCCATGTCCAGGAACAGAGACTGCCATGCTCTCATGTGTACAATCTGCATAGGGCTCCCCATGTCGCATTTAAACACATGCAACAACCGTGCGGTTCACACATTACTGGTCGCACATGCATTACCATGATGTCCCTGCACACATACATGCGTACATGGCCTATGTCACACATACAGGCAAGTATCAGACAACCAGCACACTGCAACATGCCCTGTCTCACACAGCAATGCTTGGCCACTTACCGCTCAACTCCAGACGGGTCTCCCTCTCAAGGACCTGGGCATGGAGCGCTGGGTGTACGCATTCCAGGACCCTCATCTGGATGGAACTCATGCGGCCCCGGCCCCCCTCCACGAGGCGCCGGGCCTTTATGAGGGTCCTGGACCTCAAGTCCTCCCAGCGCTTCTTGACCTTCTGGATGGTGCGGGTTGCCACCCCCTCCGCGTTGATGGCAACCACACAGTCGGCCCAGATCCTCTCCCGTCCTTCCTTGTTGGCGCGGGACGATCCGAAGAGGGCATCATACTGCCCCAGGACTTGCTCCACCAGGACACCAACTTCGGTGGCAGTGAATCTGGTGCCCCTCTGCCCCTCTGGCCGGGGGTTGCCACTGGTGCCAGATGTTGATGTGCCCGACATGGCAACCCCAGGGGCAGGAGTGGGTGGGCAGCTGGGTCCTGGGGCTGGGCTTTGGAGCGATGTTATCCGAGTCGGGAGTCTTCTGTTCCAGCAGGGGTGGACACAGCAACTGGACCCCTGCAGATGGCTGATGTGCAGGCACCAAATGGCAGGGCACGGTGGCAGCAGGCAGGCAGGCAGGCAGGCAGCAGCAGATGGCACGTGGGAGGCTGCTCGGGGCACTGGGGGGCGGTAATTCGGCCTTCTGGGCAGGAGCGTGGTCTTCCGTGTGTTTTCGCGTGGCCAGCTTGATACGGAGTGATTTGGCACATGAAATTCCTGCACGTTAGCATGATATTCGAGAAAAGGCCCTTAGCGCATAAGCGCGTCAGCACGCGTACGCGATTTCATTGGACCAAAGGCCCTTACAGCGTAAGCGCGTCTGTGACGTTTCACGCATGGGCGTTGCCCTGGCAGGGCTTGGAGATCCCGCGTGCCTTTGAACTGCTCTGTACGTGCTTTTCGTGCGGTGCGTGTGTTTTCCATCCGTTGGGGTTCACACGCTATTACTTCACAGCGGGTGTTGGCTACGCGTTCTTCTACACGCAAGGCAGACGGTGAGTGGTACCCCGCTTCCCCAGGCCCGATCGCGTGAAATACTTCACGCGAACCCCTGAAATACACGTAGCCCGCTCCCCCAGGCCCGATCGCGTGAAAAAGTTCACGCGAACCCCTGAAATACACGTAGCCCGCTCCCCCAGGCCCGATCGCGTGAATAAGTTCACGCGAACCCCTGAAATACACGTAGCCCGCTCCCCCAGGCCCGATCGCGTGAAAAAGTTCACGCGAACCCCTGAAATACACGTAGCCCGCTCCCCCAGGCCCGATCGCGTGAGAAACTTCACGCGAACCCCTGAAATACACGTAGCCCGCTCCCCCAGGCCCGATCGCGTGAAAAAGTTCACGCGAACCCCTGAAATACACGTAGCCCGCTCCCCCAGGCCCGATCGCGTGAAAAAGTTCACGCGAACCCCTGAAATACACGTAGGCCGCTCCCCCAGGCCCGATCGCGTGAAAAACTTCACGCAAACCCCTGAAATACACGTAGCCCGCTCCCCCAGGCCCGATCGCGTGAGAAACTTCACGCAAACCCCTGAAATACAAGTAGCCCACTCCCCCAGGCCCGATCGCGTGAAAAACTTCACGTGAACCCCTGAAATACACATAGGCCGCTCCCCCAGGCCCGATCGCGTGTAAAACTTCACGCGAACCCCTGAAATACACATAGCCCGCTCCCCCAGGCCCGATCGCGTGAGAAACTTCACGCAAACCCCTGAAATACACGTAGCCCGCTCCCCCAGGCCTAATCGCGTGAATAAGTTCACGCGAACCCCTGAAATACACGTAGCCCACTCCCCCAGGCCCGATCGCGTGAATAAGTTCACGCAAACCCCTGAAATACACGTAGCCCGCTCCCCCAGGCCCGATCGCGTGAGAAACTTCACGCAAACCCCTGAAATACACGTAGCCCGCTCCCCCAGGCCCGATCGCGTGAATAAGTTCACGCGAACCCCTGAAATACACGTATCCCGCTCCCCAAGGCCCGATCGCGTGAATAAGTTCACGCGAACCCCTGAAATACACGTAGCCCGCTCGCACAGGCCCAATTGCTGTATGTTGCCACTTTTGTAATGCGCAGGGACGCTACCGCCTGCCTTGGTGTGGCGGACGTGTTTCTGCTTGTGCGTGTCTTTGGCTGTGCGTGGCTTTGCCCTATTCGATTCCATGAATACGTGTGGTTCGAGTGCGTGTGGGCGTTCCGTCTGCTTCCCTGCAGTACATCCCCAGTTACGCCCTTATTTTTGCGCGTTGTTCCCCATTCCGCGCGTTACGCCCCGTGTCCCGCCCACTTTCTGGTGTATGCGCTGAGGTTGTGCGCTTTCACTGTGCGCGTCGCGCACGCCTTTCGGGATGTTGCAGTGACTTGTGCGCCATGCACGGGTTTGGCGCACATCCCGGGGTGTACAAGCGCAGGGACTTCCATGAATCGCACGCTGTTTTTTTCCGCTTGCGCCTGCTTGCGCCTGCTTGCGCCTGCTTGCGCGAAGATTTTCGGCGCACGTTTGTTCCAGGAATCGGCCCCAAAGTCTTGTTGTGGCTTGTTGACACATGGGTAGTGCCATACCATATACGTCCAGTTTGTCTGTGGAGCAAATTTCAATTATTGGTTGCATTTCTTTTTTCAACATTGTTTCATTGAATTTGGAACAGATTGCAAGAGTTGGCATTAAGGACATACAATTGACATTTTTGTGCGCTAATTGTTCCATAACATCAGTAGCACATTAGTTATCGCCATAAAGTGCATGGATGTGCGGGGTTTTTAAGATTGCTTGTGCTTCTTGAAACCAACTCTAATACTTTTTAAAATGTTGGCGTAAGTGAGGTCTGCAGATTGGCACAAGTTTTCTGTTAATTCTCTGTATTGGAAATGTTGCCAAAGGTTGACATTTCCCATGCTGCCAACAGTTTTACGGCAGAGTTTGTGTCCTAAGGTTTTAAAAATAGGTTCACCTTTCACTGGTGTCAATTGAAGAATATCTCTGAAAACAATAATGTGTTTTCCTCCGAAGAACCCTTTGTAGTTTGTTTTAAGTACTTCTTGCAATCTGAGGTGAATCAAAGCTAACATTAGGTTGGAGACCATGCTCACTTCATCTATTAGTAGCATTTTCATTTGTTTTAACACTCTGCGTATTTCCATTGCAGCTTCTGTAGAAAGTTTGTAATATACTAATTTGTTTTGGTGTTCTATTGGAAGGAGTAGTAAGCAATGTAAAGTGATACCGCCTATGTTGTAGGCAGATTAAACCTGCGGGGGCAGTTACAACAGCTGACAGTTTGTTGTTTGTCTATTGTTGAAGGAACTTGCTGATGATTTTAATTAAGAATGTTTTGCCTGAACCAGCTTCACCACTGACGTATAGTATTATAGGTTTGTAATTTTGGCAGGTACATTCTTTATTTTCATGTTGTACACCATGTGCAATTTCTTTTGTTACTTCTTCATAAATGGTGCACTGCTCTTTGTTTAGTTTTGATTGTAGTACAGTTAAGTCTTCTGTATCTTCTTCATAGTGACACATAGTGTTTTCTACTTCTGTCATAGCTAATTCTGCCTCCCTTGCTATTAATGGCTGTCCCAGTGGTTCTTGGCTTCCTGTTACAGAAGGTTGACTAGTGTCAGGAGTGTCCTTATCTATTTGGGCCAGGAGTTCTTCTTCGTGTTGCTGTTCATTGTGCAACATTGTTTTGTACTACGTAAAGTTTACAACGGTGATAGTGATTTCATTTGCTTTGAAAGCGTCTTCATAGGAGTCATAGTTATCTAGTATCTCTTCTTCTTTTGTCCATGGTTTAAAAAGCTGTAGCAGGGACATGTAATAAAGTTCTTTCTGTTGAGGAGTTTTTAATGACAATTTGATATGATTAATTAATTTTTTTTTGGTAAGTTTCACTAAGCTGCCTTCACAATCTGTCACTCTATATCTACCTTTTTGTTCATCAGGTTTTATATTATTGTTGTATACAACGTTTTGGCCTATGTGGTAGAGACACATGGTTTCCAAAGTGGTACTCCTGTTCGGGTAGTATGTGTCTAGTAAATTGTTTTTCAAAATGTCTTGGCTGTTGGGATCATTTTTGGCTATTGTTTCTATGTCCTCATATGATTTGAGAACTCTTTTTCTAGATTTAGCAGGACCAAGACTTAGGGACTCATTACGAGAATGGAGGTAGCCATAAAGCTATTAGCTCCATGGCTTCCACCGTTCCGGGCTCCATTACCGGGTTCCTGCAATGGGGACTTACCAGGTTACTCCGACATAGGAGGACCCGGTAATTCCTCCTTGCAGGAACCCACCCCCATTCCCATTTGAGCACCCATAGGGCTCAATGGGAATGGGGAGGGAGGTAATAATGGGCAGATTACATCTGCCCCGTTATTGCCTCCCTCTTCCCCTCGCGGGACCTGGAATGCACGACTGGTTTTACCAGGCGTGCGATCCGGGCCCCACGATGGGAAGCTTATAATCGGTGCTCCTGGAGTGAAGGGGGCCAGTGCTGTACTGGCCCCCTTCATTCCAGGAGCGCAAGCCTTACAATGAGGCCCTTAGCCATACTATACTGTCAGATTTTCCATACAAAGCAGTACCGGTTAAACGATCTGCAGCTTCATAAGAGCCACATTCCCTATGAGAGAGCATTTTTATGTCTAAACTGTACAATTTCGGAGATAGTGTTTTGTCTGATGATAGGTCATTTCAGAGGTCTTGAAGCTCTGTTTTTTCTGCTTTTGTTAAGTAGGCTGTAACATATCGTGCAACTGCAGTGGAATTGGTTGCAATGTACTGCACATCTATGTTTGCATTCCATAAGAGGGCAATGATGTAATCATTGATATATTTTGATTCTTCTGTTCTTTTTATCTGATACATGTTCATAGGTGATATACCTTTAACATTATGTCTAACTGACGACATGAAGTTGTTCACTTCACCTGTTTCTGTAACTGGTCTAGGGAAACCAAAGCAGCATTTGGTGTAGTATTTCCCTTTGTTTTTGTATTTGCGATGACAATATTTGCCACATTTGTGTCTTTGAAAATGTACATTTTGTGCGTGAAGGTCACGTTTGTGAAGGGATTTCACAAGTGACATATTTTTGGATGAACTGCAGAACAGTGGCATCACTGTCCTGACCAAATTTAGGAGCATCTTTAATCCATAAACGCATGTGTACATGTGGTGCTCCTCTGGCTTGGTATTCTTTTCTCCAAAAGAAGTGTTGCACTTCTCTGAGGGGAGGAGCAGTTTTATTACAAATAAAGTGTAGCATAGCAATGAAACAATGGTGGAAATATCTTGAAACGTTAACAGGATGTAGAAAGCAAAGTTCTCTTAGTGTTAGTATATCTATGTTTGTTTTGTTTTTGTTTGATATGCGTAGGAAATCATGTAAATCTTCCCATGCATATTCTGCACAACTTAATGTAAGAAACCAAGTGGGTGGGCCAAGGTTACTTATCATATAATGTACATCTCTGTGGTGACATCGGAACCAGTACTCTTTCGTACCACGCATGTTTGCAAACAGATTTGTAATGCTTGATTGTAAAACCTCATCTTTTTCTTGCACTTTTTGTATTAATTGCGTAGCTGACATATTTTGAAAGTGGGTTCCTGATTTCAATATGTGTGCAACTCCGTAACATAGAGTTGCTAGTTCACTTTCAAAGAGTATGTGGAATATGTATTGCACAATTTGTCTAAATCTGGGATCTTCAGAATACATTCGTAATGAGCGGTATTCTGATGCTGTTATCTGAGTGGGTCTATCATCGTACCTTCCTCCTTTGCCAGTAGGAAATAGTAGAGGAAAAGCACGTGCTCCTATACTTTTTTCCCATATTCTCATTGGTGATCCCTTGGTTTGTCGCATTTGGTACGTTTCTAGTGCATCATCTATGGTGTCATTAGAGTGTAATGTTTTGCATTTATATAGCGCCTTATGTACCATTAGTAAGGTCTGAAGGCACTGGTAGGTTGATCGCACTCGGGAACCGAAGTTGAAGTCAGTAGAGAGAGTAGAGAGAGTCAAAGGTGCTTGTGAGCACCAGATATGTGTGCAGCTGGTGTGGCATTTGTGTAATAGCTGCTTCATAGCGGTAGGTGTGGTGGTTGAGAGATCAGGGGTATGTGTTTGTTCTGGCAGGTTTTATCCAGAGAGGGGTTCCAGCTGCATTAGGCCTGAGGAGAATGCCTGGCTGGGGGTGTGAAACCAGCAGTGATTAGTTAGAGTGATGTGGAGTATGAGGCAGATGTTGGTATGAGAACAGCTATACCGAATGGTGTCATAGTATCTCTGTGTTCTAGTTGAATGGTGGTGTAAAGAGGAGAGTAAGCATGGTGATGTGATAAGATGGTTTACATGCTCTTTCAAACGTTACATGGATTCCAAACCATTCATGTATGTCGCACACTTCTATGCACTCCGAACCGTTCCACGCACTCCGAACCGTTCCACGCACTCCAGTCCGTTCCACGCACTCCAGCCCGTTCCACGGACTCGGATCTGTTCATGCACTCCGATAATTTCCGAGAATTCTAAGTTGTTTTATGCACCCCGTCCACATTTTTCATCTGTACTTTCCACATATTTCACCCGTATCTTTCACATGTTACATCAGTACCTTCCACTTACTTCATCCGTTCAATCCACATTCCATTCACCAACGTACCCATTCCATCCACTTACGTCCCCATTCCATCCACATATGTCTCCATTTGATCCACATACGTCCTCATTTCATCCACATACTTCGCCCGCTCCATCCGTTCTACGCACTCGTCCATACACATACGTCACCCATTCCATTTACATACATCACCCATTCTATCCACATATGTCACCCGTTCTATTCACATACATCATTTGTTCTATCCATATACTTCACCCATTCCATCCACTTACTTCATCCTTTCCATCCGTTGTACACACTCAGAGGCTCTACTTACTCATCCGCTCAACACACTCATCCGCTCTACGCACTCATCTGCTCTATGCACTCATCCGCTCTAAATGCACTCGGCACGCATCCGCTCTACGCACTCATCCGCTCCTGAAGTCCTCCTGCTGCAAAATCTGAGGTACTGTGTTGACTTGGGTATGTACTTATCTTAAGTATGTTAGGAATTCTGTGTAGCTGTGGGGTGTTTTCTGTGCTGGGGACGCCTCTCTTCCAGTGCACCCAGACCCACTGCCAGAATCCTGCTAGTGCACCCAGACCCACTGCCAGAATCCTGCTAGGGTATCTTGTGTGAAGCCCCTGGACCCTTTTTTAACTCTAGAAGTAAAGTACTCACCTCTTTGCCCAGTCTTCCTAAGGTACTCTGACTTTTGCCACTTAAGAACCTATTCTGACACTGTCTGTTGGTCACTAGATCCTAGTGATCCCCCACACCCCTTCTGCCACAGAGAACACTCGTGCTCCAAGAAGAAGGGAACAACTTTTAAAGGATTGGGCCTTTTGCCTAGAAAAGAAAATTATTGTTTAAAAGTTACTTACTTGCAAAAGAGTTGGTTGGTAACTAACTCCAAGAGTGAGCAGTTACAAAAGTTCTTACTTACCTTGGATGGGTGAAGCACTGTTCTTAAAAAGTATGGTTAACATCTTTCTTTCCTTAGAAACTGTTTTGCCATTCTAATAGAAAGTAGATGTGAAGGTATATTGCTCACCTGTTATTAGGTTGTGCCTCTTCCCAAAAGTAACGTGTTGATTTTGCCTGTTAGGATAATTGTACGAGTGTCCTCCAAATGGTTCTTGCTTCCCCGACTTGCTGCTAGCCTGTCCAGAATAAGTCTATAAGGTTGTTGCCTTCCTAGAATATTTTTGAGTTATTCATACATAAATTACTTGTATAGCTGGGAAAGATCTAATGTGGACTCCATTGTGAGAAAGTATATGGGGTTACTTACCTTGAGTTAGCTGTGTGCCATCTCAAAATTAATTACAAAAGTTACCGCTCATCTCAATCTGTGTTTCATTGATCTGAAAAGCACCTGTAGTTGAATATTACATCTTTAGGTTTTACTCACCTAGTATAACTGTGTTATCACAAAAGTAGTTATAGGTTTTTACTGTACCTGGAATAAGTGTTCCACTATTCATAAAACGTATACTGTCCAGATGACTGATGTGATTTGTTGCTGAGAGTCATTGTACAACTGGTAGGGTCTACTGCCCTGCCATTCCTGAATGTAATTGTGAAAGTAACCATTGGTTTTTACTCCCCAAGAATAGGTGTGACCTTTGAGGTCTATGGAGTTGCTTAGACTCCATAACCAAAAAGAAACACAGGTAAAATTCACACAAAAACACATGAGTGGGAAAAAAAGGTCACGCTCCCCAGGGAAAAAAATCAAGTCTTCAAAATCCAGCAAAGTTGCTGGGGGTCTCTAAGGTGGAGGGAATTAGCACATTTTTGAGAATTCTCCCTAACATGGTTGACTTGTTCGCAGTATTTAACAGGAATTACAACTAGTAATAACGATAGCTGCTTGTCGGTCTCATCTCTCACCCCCCCTCCTTATCTTTGTCATAGCTCTTACTCTATCCGAATTGTCATCTGACCTAGTACGAAAGTCGCTTTTTTTGTCCCCCTTAACCCCCCTTTCCCCTCTAGCACTACCTGAAATGTTGTCAGGCCTAGTACGATAGTTGCTTGTTTCGGTTCCTCTGTTCCTCTCCTCCCTCCGCCCCTCATGTCAACTCTCCAGCTCCATCAGAAATGTTGTCAGGCCTAGTACGATAATTGCTTGCCTGTCCCATCTCCTTTCCCCTTCCCTTTCTTTGTCATAGCTCTTGCACTATCTGAAATGTCGCCATGCCTAGTACGATAGTAATTTTATCACATTCTTAATGTCTCAAGGCCCTGTAAGAATGTCTTTGTATTTTCCTTTGCTCCCTCCCTTGCCTTGAACCGCTTTGAAAAACATTGTGTATAGACGTATACAAATAAACAAACAACTACTGTTTTCTCTCCCTGCATTTTACAAGAAGGGGCGTTCTGGCTGTTTAATCAGGACAGCCACCCCACCCCTCCCCACTGGGATTTGTTCCAATTCAGGCAAGGAGGAAGACAAAGGGCTGTGGAGTTTTGTAATCCTCCCTCGCTCCCTGCCTTCAGAGACAGACTGGAGGCTGGATGAATTGTATAATGGTCTAAAATATTGGATGCTGTAGCAGGATCTAGAAGTTCAAATTGACCAGTTTCTGGTGACTCTTGAATTATTTCAGTTGTTTCCTTTAAGTTTTCTTCAATATTTATTTCTTTGTAGTATTCATTATTGTCTTTTAGATATTGCAAGGCTTGTCTAACTTTATGTAAATCCACGAGTTGTTGTCAAATTTTTTTTGTCTTTTGTTGGTACACCATTTACTAAGACAATTAAAGATTGCTCTATTGGACGTTGCACTCGTAGAGTGTGCACATTTTCTTTCAGATCTAATGGTAAATAAACTACTTTGCCTTGAATGCCTTTCACCAATTCAGAGGGAGGTAATTTTTATGTTTTTGGTTGAAGGCGTATTATTGCTTGAAATGGGTGCACTGTTTGAATTATGATGCTCTCATATAAATTGAGTTGTTGCAGGGGTTTTGGTAGTGGGAATAATTCCAAGTTATTTGTGATAGCACGTGAAGGATTTTGGTTGTTGTCAAGTTTTGTAGTGCAGCAACTGCAAAGTATTAAGGGGTCAGTTATTTTGTATTTGTTTTCTGCTGCAAGGTAGACGGCTAATTCAAATAGTTTGGAACCTTCATTGTCTTCTATTTTGTATGTTACATCTATAGTTTTTGTGTTACTTTTGTAAAAAGTTCTGCGGCAACACATACACACATGGTTTGGTACTTCAGCGGATCTACTTTTAAATTTTAGTATTTCTTTTTTGTATGTGTGTAGTAGAAGGTTGCCATGTGTAGAATTGTTGCTAGTCTGTTGTAAAGCTTTTGCATTTTGTATGTGGCTTTCACTTCCAAAATATTTTCTCTGGGTACGGTCGATTTCTTCTTGTAGGGCTTTTGGTTTACCATGTAGAAGAGTGTTATTTAAATTGCCTAGTTCTAAAGCAGGACGTTTAGCCTAGTACAGTTCATAGACTATATTTCTTATAGTTGAATGATGTGTTGATATCATTTTGATATCATGGAAGGTGCTCTTGCAAATAGGTCCTGAAATGCAGGCTAATGAATGTCCTTGTAGTCCTGAGTATCTGTGCACTGGACAGGTATCCATATTTTGCAACACTTTCATTTTGATTTTGTCTTTACATTTCACATACTGATTGAGGAAATGGCGTAAAGTTTTGAAAGATTTTTTGGGAATGTTACAAATTGACATGCATGGCCATTTGTATACTGGACGTTCTGGTTCAATTGAATGGAGAGGTAATTCTGAGTTTTCTGGGGATATTTTTGTAAGTAGTATTTCTTGTTCCATTATGGTATTATTATTTTTTTCATAACCTTGTCCACTGCTATGGATGGAAATTGTGTTTGTTTGGTTTTGTTTGTATACTTCTTCAATAAAATATGGTTCTGTGATCGTGGTGTGACTCCATTAACCTCTACAGATATTTAAGAAGTTATTTTTGTTGACATTCCGTTTATTGAGAAGTTTCTTTGTAGTTTAGTAGTTAGATTTGTTATTGGTTTTATCCTGTTTAAAACTAACATAAATAACATCCTTTTGAGAAGGATTGCACTGTCTACGAGAGCTTCTAGGATTAATTTTCTACAGTAGGTTTTAAGGGTTGTGCATGATTTCTCTCCTGTTTTCATAAAATTCTGAAGGACTCTGTGGCGGAACATTTTTGCTAAAATACTTTTTTTGGTATGTTTACTTGCTAGTATGTCAAGATTTATAGGAGCAGTTTTAGCACTAGTGGTAGCCGAATTCTTGTTAAGCATTTTTTGTTTCGTTTTACATTTTGATAGAGGAGGCAATATTTCTGTACTAGAAGCTTGTTTTGTTTCACTAAATGACTGTATTAGCTGTTTTGTTTGAACGTTTTGTACACACTCTGGTAGAGATGGATGCTTATTTTGGACACTTTTATTTTCATTTGCTCTATTTCTGTGTTGCTTTCTACGGACTTGCTTTTTGGTAGGCATTCTTTGGGGTCTGTTGAAAAAAAAAAGAAGGTACGGGTTGGGCCGTTTTGCAATGTATGTGTGCTGTGTGCATGAGTGTCTGAATATGATGGGAAAGATCTATGTGGTGGTGTGTGATTGTGCATTGGGCAGTAACAATGAGTTGGGAAGGCTATTCTTCTATTTGTGTGTTACTAAACTGCGGTTCAGATGTGAGTAGAAAGTCAACTAGTGGTGAGGAGAAGCATTAATAGTAAACGTAATGTTATACAAATAAAACAGTTCTTTGTTTTGTAGTACTAACTTTCGAAGGGTTGAGTAGGTTATTTGTGTTCCAAAAAAAGGGAGATTTGTGTGCCATTCTGCCTGCTAATCTCTGTTTAATAAATGGGGATTTGTGGGCAGAATGGTTCAGAAATCGCAGTTTTTTTGGTGTGCAAATTACATGAATGAAGCACACAGTGTCTTTGAGGAACAGTAAGAATATTAAGGTAGTATTGTACTTACTCTTTTTTGTGGAATGGGCAGGTTTCTTCGGATATGTTGTTTGTAGTTTAGATGCTGCTGATTTACAGGAGGGTGGGCTTCACTGCAATTGTAAAAGAAAGAAGTTAGTAATGTTGTGTGTTTTTAGCACTGATATTAATGTAGACATTCATTTTTATGTTTTTGTGGTAGTATTCTTGTTTGATATCTGAACATAGTGTATGATTGCATTTCATTTGACTATGTGCAGCATTTATATTTTATTTACAATATGTTAGTTCAACATGCTTTGCAAATGAGTAGAATTTTAAGTGCATGAAAATCACTTGTTTTTTTAAAGCTGTGTTGTAGATAGCAGACAGGTTTGGAAGTGATAGTTGATTGTAGTAGTTGGGAAAAATTTCAAAAAGTTCATTTTATAGGTAGGCATGCCAACAATCGGGAGCCCCAGAGAGGGAGATTTCAGCACAGCAATCAGGAACATTTATTTTTCTCATTGGATTGAATTGGGATTAGCATTAATTTAGGTGGGAGACAGTAAAACATGGTGCGATTTTTCAATGAAAAATCAGGAGTCTCGCGACTAAATCGTGAGGGTTGGCATGTATGTATAGGTTATGCGGGAGACAGTAAAAAATAGTGTGATTTTTCTAGGAAAAATCGGGAGTCTCGTGTTTAAATCGGGAGCGTTGGCATGTATGTATATGCTATGCAGGTTTAATGGCATTACTCTGTTTATATGGATTCATAAGAGTTGTACATGTACTCTGAATAAAATATGCATACCTGTAGTTTGTAATCATGCATGTGGATATGCATGGAGCTGTAAGTAGAAATGTTCGAGACTTGTACAGTAGTTTTTGTAGTAGGTTCTTTCCAATGATATGAGACTTGTACTCAGAGTGATCAAAAGTACATTTGAAGTGCGGAACTCTGATGATGGAGTTAGATGTAGAGGTCTTGGATGTGATTGGTGGATGGTTGTGTGACTGCTTAGCTGTATCCAATGAGGTAATGGAACCGAGAGTGATGTGGAAAGGGTAGAAGGGCTGGCTAAGAGTTACGTTCCGCGCGGACACCACGGCTGTCCGCAGGTAGGGCGTGCCACATCCAGGGTTTTCCATTAAATCCAGTATGGAAAGGGGACTGTAGGAATCAGCCAATCAGATGTTGATGTTGTGGATTTGTGTAGAAAGAGAGTGTGTGTAGTGAAGATGGCAGAGGTGGAGAAAGTCAGGGTGTTGGTGCTCGGAGATATGTTTGTGTATGGTTTACAGCAGTATTCTCAATGCAGGCATGTGGCAAACAATTTTGAGGTTAAAGGAGTGGAGGTGGTGTGGAGTGCTGTGCCTGAATGCAATATAGAGACAATTCTCCAAGTTTGTGAAGATATGCGTAGGATGAACAGTCTTCATCTGGTAGTTTTGCACTATGGTGCTTTCCATTTGGGCTACGTGAGTGCCCCTACTTTGTTGGCAGATTTAGAACAGTTGGTTCAAGCAGTAATGAACATCCTTCCAAATGCGAAAGTAATTTTTACTGGATCACTACGCAGGGCAATATGGGACCATAGTTCTGTTTTTTGTCCTCAGCGAAACATTGCTAGGTGTGTAATCAATCGAGGCATGCGTGGTTTCATGCTTAGAGCTGGTATGTTTTTCTCTAACAATGAGAATATTGATTCGAGTAATGCTGTTTATTTTGAAGAAGATGGTCTTTCTTTATCTTTTTTGGGAAATGCCATGCTGTTTTGGAATATACGGGTTGCTTTGGAGAAGGCTGTGTGAAGATTTTAGTTGTAAAGTAAGAAGAAAAAAAAATACAAAATAACAGGTGTCCGTCAGGCATTTGCAAAAAAAACAGCTCTTTTCAGAGCCCACCTCAAAGGGGAAATGGGGCACACTATTTAAATGTATATTCACCACGCTCAGATCTTTGATATGTCCGCGGACATGGCGGTAGTCTGCGGACAATGTGTATTACATACAGGGATTCTGGGGTGGAGAGGCATGCAAATGAGAATGTGCGGAGCTAATGATTGGTCAGTAAAGTTTAGTGGGTGTGCTGTATAAGGAGAGATTTTGTGAGAACTTCTTTTTCCTGAGAGAAGAACAGATAGCTATGACTGTGTGTTTTTGAAAATAGATTATCTGGATTTTGAGAGACTCAAGGATACATTGGTTGGAGGTGCATGCAGTACGCTGTGGAGTAGCTGCAGATCTTTGATTCCCTCATGTGGAAGTGCACTGGCATGGAGTGCGTGGAATTAAGTGGCTGGACTTGGTACCTCTCTGTACTACTTTTGAGAAAGAGCATCATCCAGACATAATTATAATTCATTGTGGAGGGAACAGTTTAGGACATGTGTCTGGAATTTCTTTGCAATTTGCAATGAAAGAAGGACTTGAGAAGGTCATGGACATGTTTCCAAATTCCCAAGTAATTTTTTCTCGTATTGCGCAACGACAAATGTGGCTGCGTTCCTCTTCATTTGGTCCACAAATGGAGAAAGCGAGGTGCAATGTCAATTAGGCTGTTTGTGCCTTTCTAAGAGATGTTGGCATGTCCTCTTTTCACAATGAAAATATTATGTTTCGTAGCACATACATTTTTCACAGAGATTGAGTCTATCTTACATATGCTGCAATCATATTTTTCTGAGAAATGTACAAAATGCATTGCAACCTTTTTTGGAATTATAGTAATCTATTTTGCAGTAGATGTTGACGATTCCAAGTTTTTCAAACACACAAAAAAACACCAAAAGGCTCTTTTCAGAGCCACCACTTCCTCTCAGAGAAAAGTGGATTGGTTTTGCTAGGGCAGCACCCCAAAATTCTATCTGTCCTAGGACTGTTCGCAGACTTTCAAAACATGCGCGGGGCCCTGTTCTGTTTATTTGACACTTCTATTTTTAAACTGCGAAAGGCGGCTCTGGAAAGAGCCTTTTTTATTTTTGTTGTTTTATATCTTTTTTGCTTTTTTACACACAACACACTAGGAGAAGAGGGGAAAGGAGGCTAAGGAAGGGACACCAACCCTGTGGATAAGAAAGGGCAGGTGGAGATAGGAAGATGTAGGGTGGGCCTTATTTAGGTAGGTAGCAGGTCTTCTGGTGGTCCGTGACCGTAGTCTCAAAAGCACTTCGAAGACTCTCCCCTCTGCAGAGTACTGCGTCGCAGTACATACACAATATTGTGACCCTCGAAAGGTAAAGGTCAACAGCATCGCAAATGGCCTGTGAAGCAGCTGGAGGTATGCGCTCTCCCACAGGAGTGTCTCTTGTGGTGAGAGGAGCAGAAACAGAGGATGCTGTAGAGGAACTTAACCTACTACGTTTATCACAAGGTACAACCTTGCGAATGTCCGCACTGTGGAACAAAGTTAGGTGTCGCTTCATGGATGTCGTACCAAAGCTGTATGAACCACGTCTCCCACGACTCAGCACCAATTTGCACTGGTTACAGGTGACCTAGTTCGCACATGCTTTTGGTACGTTACCATAAACGGTAAACAAGCGCCACACCCAAGACTCCCAGCGAGTGCTGTTAGTAGGGAGTTACTCTCTTCATCCTCTTCATCCGCATTCTCTACATCCTCACGCATGTTCCTCTCTGCAGGCCCTTGGGTTGGTAGTGGTTGTGGAGGGTTTGAGGGTGGTACTGAGGCAGATGTAGCAACAGCAGCCATGGATGCCATTAGGGTTGATGAGATAATCTCAGCAAGAGCAGCAAAGGCAGCAAAAGTCAATCTGTAATAAGCAGAAGTACAATGAAGATCAGCTCTCGGTTGTGGCCTTTTATAGAGGTGGAGGGGTGCGTCTCGCGACCATATCGAACACTCAAAAGCGTTCAAAAAGTTACAAAAAGTATGTGGAAAGCCAGGGCCATTGTCTGGGACATGTGAAATGGTGAATTTTTACTGTAAAATAATTTGGATTGTCTGAATAAGTTCTTTTAAAATGTTGGGGAACCGGACAGAGTCCGCCAATGAGGACACACGCTCAGCGTCGGTGCGGTCACAACATGATGACGTCGGGAACACGTTCGCGAAGGGAGCGGGTATCCGCAGGACACCAAATGCACAGAAACAGTCGTGCGCATGCGCGCGGGTGTTCTACGGACAGTGTTCGGGTCCTGAAACTAATTAAAAGTGCGACACAAGTGAGACGGACAGTTATGGACAGGCGTGATGTTTGCAGGTCTTACGGGTGTGGGTCGCATGTGCGTAGATGTTCTGAAGACTGTACGGCCAGGTATGGTGTCTTTAGGACACCTCCATTTTGTTTGACTACGGACATCCCGGACACCGTGCGTGTTCTACGAACAGTTCCATCTTGGTTGCGAACGGTACGGACAGGCATAGTGTCCTTAGGACACCGCCATTTTGTTCATGTATGGAGATCCCGGACACCTGGTGTGTTCTAAGAACAGTTCAATTTTGGTTGTGAACGGTAGGGAGAGATATAGTGTCCTTAGGACACCCCCATTTTGTTCATTTATGGACATCCCGGACAGCTGGTGTGTTCTAAGAACAGTTCCATCTTGGTTGCGAATGGTACGGACAGGTGTAGTGTCCTCAGGACATCCACATTTTGTTAATTACGGACAGGCCGGACAGGCGCGCTGTCCGCGGACATTTTAACTGCTTTTTACAACAAAAAAAATAAGACACAGAGAATTTCATTAAAAGAAACATAAAATTATTTGATTATATACATATACACAATTTATGAAAGAGAGGGGGAAGCAGAAACTGGTAAAAATACAGGGGAATTAGGGGTTTGGAGAGGATGGATGGGAGTGAATGAAGGGATGGAAGTCTCATCAAAACGTTTTTCTTGGTGTTCAGGGTTTGGGGATAGTTCACTGGGACATGGAGAGGGGGCACAGGTACAGGTGGGACAATGGTACTTAATTTTTTCTTTTATGTGGTCTTCCACAAACTGTTTCAAACCATTCAAATTTTCCTTGTGCATGTCTATTTTCTGTTCCATGCGTTCCAGAGTCTTTTCCAATGTGTCTTTTGGTGTAATATTTTCAATGTGTGTATGGTCTGTTAAAAATAAATACATATATATATATATATATATATATATATATATATATATATATATATATATATATATATATATATATGTTAAGTACACATAAAGTAATGATTATTAATTTGCTTATATAGAGAAGTGTCTACCATTATTATCACTGTCTTCAGACATTTCCTCATGTGGAAAATTGTCCTCAGCCACTCCAAAGTACTGCACATTTCTGTGTGAAAAACAAAAATATATTAATTGTACTGTACCTCATACAAAAAGTTTAGAAATATATAAGAAAAATGAAGTTTACTTACTAGTTTCTGGTAAATTGTATTCGTAGTGTTGTGTAGGTCTACTGTTGCTTCTAGCTCTGCAGTTTCTGTGAGGTAATTATGTTGGAGGCATATCTTTTTTGTTATGGTATAATCCATTTCATTACATATGGTATTTAAATGGATGGTTGATGTGTTAAATATGTAGGTTCCACTGCTTATTTATTATTATATATAATGTGTTTATGTGCTGCTTTTTGAACTTGTGCAGTGTTTATATGGTATGATAGAACAATTTCAAATACCCCCTGAGTGTTTGGAAAGTGTTGATGTCATCCGTGACTGTCTGCGGACATCAAAATCATTAGCGGGGTGTTCGGTATGTTCTATGTTACATGTATATAAAGTAAGGGAATCGTAGTAAACAACTATCAAATTCACACTATGAAAATGTATATTCAGTAAAAAAAACTTTGATAAAGGGAGGTTATGGTTAAGTTGCGCTACTAAAAAGCTATGAAATTCAGTAAAAAGAACGTTGTTAAAGGGACGTTATGGTTCCAAGTAAAACGGAAAAACCCCTGAAATTGGAGAGTTATGGTAAGCTAAGCAACCATAACTCGCGCCACCACAGTGCACTGCTAAGACTAACACCCAGGACATCAAAGATGACATCACAAATGGGGGATTTGGTCAAGAGGGGGCCAAATTAGAAAGGGGGTCTCAACATTTTTAGATTTTTAGATGGCTTATAACTTTGTAGCTGTTTGATGGATATGCAGAAATGTTTTTATGCAGATTATAGACGCAGCGTTGAATGTGTGTGCAAAGTCTGAGTGGATTTTGTCAAGTGGGGCTAAGGTACATGGCTATTATTTGTGTGTAACTTTTGACACTTTTCAAAAAATAAAACATGCACAGATTTGCAGGAACCTCATGCAAGAAGCATTGGCAAGGATCAGAAAACATGGTTTTGCAAATTTGTCCATGTTTTACATTTTGAAAAGTGTCATAATGTGGGTACAAAAGATAGCGATATACCTTTGTTCACTGAGGTATAGTCTGTGGACATGGGCAGTGGCCATGACCCGTATAATCTGACTACTGGCCATGACCACAAAGGACCAGCAATGATGTTAAAGTGGGCATGGCCACCAGTGACCGGTTATGTGTGTAAAGGTTTTCAAAATCTAGATAAGTTTGAATGGGACAATTAATTCTGCTTGTGGCTACAGCCCAAAGTGCTGGACATGATTGAAGCAAACATTTGCAATGAGCATCAGCAAGGACCTCAAAGAATGGTTTTGAAAAACTGTCCTGTGTTTTATTTTTTCTAAAGTGTCAAAATGTAAGTACAATTAATTGTCATATAACTATGGTGCCTGGGCAGTGGGTCTGGCCCTCGGAAAGGACAAATACCTACTCTGATTTACTTATTGGGGTATGAGACATGGGCAAAGCCCTAGGTTTAAATGTAAAAAAAAATTCTGCTTGTGGCTGCAGCCCGAAGTGCCCGACGGGATTGCAGCAAACCTGCGCGAGGAGCAATAGCAAATACCTGAAAGTATGCTTTTGCAAATCTGTCCTGTGTTTAACTTTTTTCAAACTGTCAAAAAATAAGTACATTCTTTAATACATTAAGTAAATCATGATAGGTCTCCCGATTACCCCTGACATTTTGTTACCAACATTATAAACACAACCCCTTGTAGGGACTTTTCATCAAAGTTAATGTCATATGTGATGTCATCAGTGATGTCATCAATGACATTTGTGATGTCATGTTTGATGTCCTGTGTGTTAGTCTTAGCAGTGCACAGTGGTGGCATAAGTTATGGTTGCTTAGCTTACCATAACCGACATATTTCTTGTTTTTTTCGTATCTTAACAATAACGTCCCTTCAACGTTTTCTCACTGAATTTCATAGGTTTTTATTAGTGCAAATTAACCATAACATGCCGATAACAATGTTTGTGAATATATATATATTTATATAATGTGTTACATTTTCTACTCCTTAGTGTTTTTACCCCACACTCATAATTACCTGATGTGTTTCTCGTTTCTTCTAGACTTTGCTGACGTATGTATATTAATTTGGTTAGGGCTAACCTCTGACTCTATGTTATCCTGTCTTTGCCATTGCTTGCATGGGTTAAGGCCTACCTATAAATACACCTATCTGCGTGTTTGCAATTTGGTGGATGCTACCTATCTCGTGTCACAAAGACCACTATTGCTACTGCTGGTATGTCATGTGCGTTGCCAAGATCTGTTATTGCTCGCTTTATCTGATTAATTTGCATCTGTATCTGGGTGTGGATGCCAATTTGAGTCTTGGAGTATAATTGCTGGTTACTAGTGTCTGCGAATCTAAACTCAAAATGCATGTGTGTGTGTGTTGCTATTCTCCATTTTTCTCTCAGTGAAGGGATATGGTGGGAATGACAGGGTGATCTGCTTGCAACCTGGACCTTTGGCCTTAGATTTATGTTCTGCCTCATGCTTCATGGGTTTTCTTAGTTTATATTTCCTCTCACGTGGGATGTCCCCTAAGAAGTGAAAATAGTGTCATTCATTATTGGAGGGATGCACAACAATATGCATTTATTTATTTATTGGGACATTTATATAGTGCACCTAACCCTGAAGTATCTGGGCGCTTTAAGCTTAAGAAAGTGGTTACAACATTACAGAGTGCATTACTGAACAATGTCACACATTGGAAAAGCCTGACCGCTTGTTGCAAGGCAGCTACATCCAGACATGCAGTTATAAAGGAAAAGTCCAGGTGCATAAGGTGGTAAAGCCTGCCTCATGTTGCATGGCGGCTACATCACATCATGCAGTTACACAAAATAGAGTCCAGGTAAATGAGATAGGAAAGCCTGACCTCTTGTTGCACGTGGCTACATCTAGACATGCAGTTATAAATGAAAAGTCCAGGTGCATAAGGTGGCAAAGCCTGCCTCATGCTGCAAGGCGGCGGCATCACATCATGCAGAAACACAAGGTAAAGTCCAGGTACATGAGATTGGGAAAGCCTGACCTCCTGTTGCACGGCGGCATCATCGGTTCATGCAGTATAATATAGAAAGTGCAGTGGTAATTACAGACCAGCCAACTCTAACAAGGGAGGTGATAAACACAGTGCGTTCCTAGGCACAGCTGGGATGGATAATTAATAATGCAAATAAGAAGCACAATAAGTCGCTGGGCGTAGCAAGGAAGCAGTGTTCACAAAGCGGATGGGAAACGCCGTGTGTCCCTAAGCACAACTGGGATGGGTAACTAACAAAATAAACAATGCGGGTAATAAATGCAGCAGGTCCCCAGGCACAGCTGGGATGCCCAGTTCACCAGGCATGTGAAAAACACAATACGGCACTGGGCATACCTGGGCTGCGGATCTAGCAGGGCAGGTGAAGAGCAGAGTGCATCACGGGCGCATGGCAAGCGTATGAACAACCAAAGAGACGATAGTCAAAAAAGGAAGGGGCACAGGACATTGAAGCGAAGGCGTTAGGGTGTAAGTCGATTAGAGTCGGAGGGGGCACTGGAGTGAGATGGCGAAAGTCAATTGAAGAACTCAGACAGACACTCACACGAGGGATATGCGATTGTTTCAGTCGAGGTGGCCGCAGAAGGTATGTGATGAATTGTTATGAGGTTCATTAATTGAAATGAAATAAAAGATAATGTTAACACACACGTAATGTTTAGGCGGTGTGCCCTTGCCATCTAGCAATGATGTTGCATTATGTCTTGCATTATACGTTGACATCCTGCATGCAGCAAATAATGCAGACTTTCCATTCCCTCATTTATTCCAGTTTCCCATGCAACCCTGTTTATGGTGTTGGCAAATCGATACACATTGTTTGAAGTTAATGAACAACTTAATCTGCATACTAAATACTCTTGCTGTTTGTGCTTACCATTTCAAATGTGTAACTTTGATTGATAGTGTGGGATCTGCACACACTGAGGTTCAATATTTCTCTGTTTCTTAGATGATTGCTGCAAGCCTGGCCTGCCAGGGGAATAGCTGCAGTAGACAGAAATCTGCATATGTTAGAATCTCGAGCCGCTGCTCCCGGAATGTATGCAGCTGATATTTGTTCACGCATTCCTTTCGTACTTCGACGCAATGTTTGGAGTCCTTTGCGGGGGTTAAACATCTCACGGTGATGTTTAATAGTTCGTTATGAAATGGCCTAACATCGATGATGTCAAATACGCAAGCTACCCAATGCGAACATAGCCCAGTGTCCTAAGAAAGAAATGAAAGCAAAATGTAACAAATAAACAGCATCTAATATAGGGTCGGAGAAGAAATGTAATGTGCAAAAGAGATAGCTATGATGTCGTTTGTTCTCGGAGTTATTAATGATTAATTACTTTTTTACAGAGCGAAAGAGGGAGGTGGGGGATTTAGGAATCCAACTGTATTTTTTTCTGTACATCCAAATATTTTGATTTCTGTGCAAATATCGAGCTTATAACCGAAGCATGCATGTTATCCACCGGTAGTTTGTGCACACAACCTTTTCTGCTTAAAGGTGAACTGTAAAACAGAGTGCATGCATGCCTTATCCTGGTGCCATTTTCAATGCCAACCCAAGTCTAAAGAACATTTGAGAAACGTTTTGCAGCAAACAGAAAATCACAATAGGCTGTGTACCACATTTTGATGTAAAATCTGTAGTCCACCTTCCATTTACACTTTTTGCAATTTAAATTACAAAGAAGAATGATTTGTGGGGCGTGGACAGCAGTCGACTGATGCAGTCGTAAACCCTCTGAGCTCTCGCGGCCTCCCGACATTGATCCTGTTTAAATCCTGCTTATATTGATGCAACCTGAGGAAAAAGCATACTAGGGTGCGTCGGAACACCAGGGGAGCTGATCTGTGGCTGTTCCAACGTGCAACGAGGCACCTAAAATCCTGATCGTCACCCTGCAGCTCCAGCGGGTGGCCGAAAGAAAGATGGCCAACGCCCACGTAGGCTAATTGAAAGTTGTGGCTGGGCGCACTACCCGGACCTGGTAACATCAACAGCCAGGGGACTGGCATGTGCCTCCCCCGTGCCCTCCCCATGAGCAGAGGGAAGTGGGAGAGAGAGGAAGCCGAGGAACGCAGAAAGATCGAACACCCCCACACAAGCTGATTGGCAGATCTTTGGTGCTGTGGTGCAGGGGGCCAACCCGCTCGGAGCACAAGCCACGCTACGCAGCCCACCAACAACCGGAGCCCATGGCAGTGCAGCTTTGCTGCACGGGAAATCGGTTGTGCAAGGTCCATGTCAGCAACAACTGATGCCTGTGTGGAGATGGCCCCAGGTGCTCCAAGTTGTAGAAAGGGAACTGGTACTGGAGATCGGGAGCCCAGTCCTGGCAATCACTGGAGACACCACCACTCCAACACAGTGAGACCCAGCAGAGGACAGCAACAGCTCTTCTGAAAGTGCCCCCCCCCCGAATCTAAAAACTGCAGTGCTTCCATACAAGGGGACAAGTTTATTACTGACACTGGATGCAGTTGGCGCCCGTCAGATAGAGGGATCGGGCGTGCCTGGTCAGTTCAGGCAAGTGAACTGCCCTGTTGCCCACCCCACTGGAGCCAACTGCCACCACAGGCCTCGGGGGAGGGGAACTCAGGGACATCCTCTGTGATTTATGGCAGGGTTGGGAAGGCAGAAGGAATGACCTGGCAACCTGAGGCGAGGCTGTGCACCAGTGGCACTACCCCAGCAGCGAGCACCCAATAGATAGCTTCAACATTTGTGGATAACAGCATGGTGTGGCGGGATAGTAGAACTAACCCGGTTCCGCAAGCAGAGGTGGGGTGTGGAGGCCACGGGGAGCTGGCGGCGTGGACTGAAAGCAGTAGGTGAACAGGAAAGGGCAGGTGTGCCCCAAACAAGAGTGACATACGACTAAGGACAAACCCAAGAAGGGGGGTACACAACAAGAAATGGACCAATACCCTGCGGGCGGCCCAACCAACACCTCAGCTCACGGCCCGCCAACGGGTCCCGACGGCAGGACATTCAAAAACCCCAGCTCTCCTTCAAAGACATGGGTTCAATCGGGGAATCCAGAACTTTGCTTTCATTCAAAATAGATCATCTTGCATCAGAAGTGTCCTTTCTGTGACTGGATCTGCAACAGCTCTCCGCAAGGGTCCGGGCCGGGGGGAGCAATGCATGTCCAATTCGGAGGATGCCCTGAGGTACCTGGAAAAACAAATGACTACAGTATCCAAAAAACTGTCACAGCTGGATCAAAGGGCAGAAGATAGTGAGGGATGATTCAGACATACCTACGAACTCTCAGGATGCCCGAAAAAGGAGGAAGGCCCAAGCATGGAGCTCTTTCTGGAAAAATGGCTGGCAGACCTCTTCGCCCCAAAGAAACTGTCAAAGTTCTTCTCTATTGAAAGAGCGCACCAAATCCCCATGGGTCGCCACATCCCTGCTGCTCCCGCACACAATCATTTATCGGCTACTAAACTACAGGTACCAGGACGTAGAGCTGCAGATGACGAGGGCATCAGGCCCGATAACATATAATGGCAACAGGATCAGATTCTTTCCAGATTACACCAGGGAAGTGCAAAAGACCTGCCAATCTTTCAACTCGATCAAACGGAGGCTGGCATCTGCTGGGGTCAAGTACGCCCTCTTCTTCCCGGTGCAACTGAAGGTGTATCATGAGGGGACCGTCCACATGTTTAATAACCCCACAAAGGCATGTAACTGGATGGAAACCCAGATCCACTCGATCCCGGGCCCTCACCCAGTCGAGGGAGAGACCCGGTGCAGGGGTGGTGTGGATGGCATCCCCCGCTTATGTTCGACTCGCAGCCAGTGCAATGGCCTCATGCAGAAACAAATGACACTGACTCTGGGGGGCCCAGTTGAACAGTTCACTGCGACAAAATCGGCCTGCTCTAGTGGGGCCTAATGTGGGGTTGCATCTTAACCTGGGTGGTGGGCGAAGGGTGGGGGGCATGCAGGGATTGTATGGATGCGCAGCCTGCACATACTCAGCTATTTTTACTCATGTCCGGTTGACACAGGACTAGGGCGACAAGTGGTTCAGGTTGGGTGGAGTTGGGTTGTTTGGGGGGTCCTTTTTGGGAAGGTACGTGGGACATGAGAAGCAGAGATATGGGGTGACATAGGGTGGTCCAGAGGGGTGGCTTGGGCCAGAGCCAGCATACATCTAAGAAGATTTCTATGGGAGGATGGATCATAATGGGAAGGCGTTGTTGATGATATGGAATGTTAATGGGCTAAGCTTGAGCGTCAAGTGCAGTCTCGTGCTACATTTCCTTAATAGGCAGTTCCCCAGCATTGGATTCCTTACCGAGACACACCTAGCGGGAACAGAGTGCACATTTCTCCTCAGGTCCAACTAAAGCGTGGCATTCCACATGGGTTTCACGAGGTGCTCCCGATGGACACTCATTCTAATGCATAAAAGGATCCTGTTTCAGCTGATGGAGGTGAAGTCTGACCCCCGGGGTCGTGTGTGTTGTTAAGGGGGAAGTTACATGGTGCAACCTGTGGTATGGTGGATGTGTACACCCCCCCTGCTGCTGGAGCCTGACGTTCTTTCAGAACTGCAGGCACTCACCCTCCAGGGCAAGGCTGATGTCTGGATGCTCGGGGGTGATTTCAACAAGGTGATGGATAGAGGTTTGGACAGAACGCATGTGGGCACAAGGAACCCGTTGCTATGCACTAAACTGTGCCCCTTTACCACCAGCCTGGGCTGGGTGGACACGTGGAGGTGGATGCATGCAGCAGAGAGGAGTTTCTCCTTTTTCTCTGGGGTTCACGTGTCCCTGTCCTGGATAGACTCATTCCTTATCCCATCCACTGTAACTCACAGGTTGCTTTCTGCTAGATTCTTGGACAGGGGGATATCAAACTACTCCCCATTGGCCATTGAGCTGAAAAGTGGGAAGTCCAGGCCTGCTAGATGCTAGTGCTTGAACACCTACCATTTGGGGACCCGTAATTTGCAGAAGACCTGTCCGCTAAGACTGAGGAATATTTTAATACCAACACAGGGACCGTCGACAGCCCTGTTACTCTATGGGAGGGCTACAAGGTGACATTGTGGGGGGAGGTGCTCTTGCTGATCGCAGCGAGGTGCAAGACGCATAATATAGTGGTAGAGGATGCAGAGCAGGAGGTTGGGCAGGCAGAGGAGTTCCTCTCCCCCGGACACCAGAGGCAAGGTCATCCTTGATCACAGCAGAGGAACACCTGTGCAACGTGGCCCTAGATAATAGCAGGGAGGTGCACTGGTCGAAACAAAGTCACATACATGAAGCAGGGTACAGGCACGGAAAATGCTGGCCTGGTTAGAAAGTAGGGAGAAAGGGAGTGGGCATGCACAGGTTATACAGGATGCACAAAGTGAGATATGGTAGAGGATGAAGAGATTGCGGAAACCTTTGCCCAATTTTATGAAACTCCCTATAACCCCCTGTCAGGGAGCTTCGGGGATGCTGGATGGCTACACTGGACCAGGTGCCCATCCAAAACTCACCGCTTAGTAGGCTCTGGATATGGTGGCCAACATACCTGAGGAGCATATCTCGGCTGAAATGGCACAGCTGCACACGGGTAAGGGACAGGGACCCACCGGTTTCCTGTTGGATGTGTGGAAACGACTAGGGGAGCAGGCGGTGGGACTACTGAATTGCATTTCCATCCACTGCTGATGGGAGGTGGGTCTCCCGCCGGATCTCACAGCACAAACATTGTGGTTCTCCCGAACATATTATTCGCCACAATTGTTTGCACAATAGATTGCTAACTGTCTCTAACTGTTCTGAGAATGCAGCAAAGTGCATTGTATCATTTCTGGGGCCCAGAATCGCTAGAGTGGCAGCTGAGAGAGCTAAACCCAATCCTAGAACTTGCAGTGTTCCGCAGGGCTCCTGCTTTTCTCCCCTGCTTTTTAATATTTACATTAGAACTTTTCTTGATCTTTTGGGCAATCTTGGTGTTCAATTCGCTAACCGTGTGGATGACACCCAGATCCTCTTTGAGCTCTGGTAATTATCTGAGGGACACAGAGTGTGTGAACAGCGTTTATGCTGAAATCCAAGCCTGGGTGGCACTTATCTCTCTAGCCCTCAATGATTCCAAAACGGAGTTGCTTATCATGGCCTCCATTCCATAATTAAAGAATCTCCCTCAAAAGTATGATTTATTTGAGGTGGCTGGTAATATCATTCCTGTTAGTAAAACAGTGAAAACCTTGGGAGTGTTGCTGGATGACAATCTCTCAATGAAAAAACAGGTCTCTCAGATCCGCTCATCCTGTGGACATGTAATAAAACTATTACATCAGATAAGACCATATCTTACAATTCGATTAGATCTCTTTTGGCATCCTCTTTAATAAATTAATGATTGGGCTATTGTAACAGTTTGTTGAGTGGGACATCCCAAGGCAATTTGCAACGGCTACAAACTGTCCAGAATGGAGCTGTGAGGGTGGTCTTTGGATTGGCTAGACGTGACCACGTCACTGCCTTTAGGAAGAAACTTCACTGGCTTCCGGTAAGACAGAATTAGGCACACAATGCTGTCTCTCACCTATAAATGCCAGAATGCTAAGGCGCCACATTGCCTCACTAATAGATTGGTGAGGAAATCATATAGTAGGGTGTTACACTCATCCACACTCTCCAGCTAGTCCAGCCAAGAACTCACCTAAAAATGTTTGGCGGTTGCAGTTTTGAATACAATGCTCCTCTTGAATGGAATTCATTGCCACCGAACATTAAAACATCTCAATCATTTTCTGATTTTAAGAAACATGTGAAGTCGCTGTTCTTCCAAATACCTGAATAGACTCTCTATCCTGCTCCTTACTTTTCTCCCTTCCAACTTTATCTTGGAATACACTGAGGCCTAAGGGCATGTAGCACTTATTTATTTTTTATTTATTATTATTTAAATAAATAATAAATAAATGAATACAGCCAGTGGTAATTACACCAAAAATGGGAATTTTCCCAGCAAGTTTAACCCCATCTCTGACCTCAGGGTAAACTCACGGGCTCGAGATTGGACAGAGCAGTAAATGCATCAGAAAGCCCTTTACCACTGCATTTAAGGGCTACTGCCCAACTCGTGATGAGGCCCACAGTGTAGTCTCCATATGATTTGACAGGATACCATCCAGGTCTAGTTTAACATGTATTTTGTAGTTCTTGTGTAACCCAATCATTATACAATACAGGTCCTCAGCTAGACCCCATTCAGCTAGTTTATTATATGTAAGCAATATGGAGTGTACAATATTTTAAGACAATGTTCTGACATAAAGTCCCATCGGACTTGTCCGTCTATGAACCACAAGTTCCAAAAATTTTGCAAGTTGTCTTTTAATCAAGCACAATCAGATCTGTCCTTCAAAATTGCATTAACACACTAACAGTGTTCTCTCAATTGCCACTGCTTCTCAAGATAGCAACCACAGTAAAGACAGGAGGAAAGCAGTCAACATCCAGAAAACTCCCAAATTGATGATGCTTTGCTAATCAAAAGAATTGTTGCCTAGTGCTGTAAGGGATCTGCCAATACAAAAAACCAAAGGGGTGGTTAGATGGTGGGACGATTCTCACCTCTGTGTCATTAATTGAAAACCTACTCTCCTCTATAAATACTAGGAGCAATTGACATTCAACAGCCTTTTATGGTGTCTTCTTATTACACAGGTTTGAAGACTTGCAACACATAGAAGAAACATCTACTGTGGGTTTACAAAAGAAAGTGTGGATTATCCTGTCACCTGACCTAACCAATCACCTACCCTGAGGATGTCCTAAAGCTTAGCTATAGCGCAGAATTCAGATGATGCGATAACCACTGAGCAGAATGAGCCTCAAAAAAGAAGTATCAAAAAAGACGTATCATCACCTGTCAAAGACATAATCCATCTGGCCGACATAGCTAACGTGGGAGAAGATACTGGGATATAAAGTCCCAAAATGTCATCAGTGCAGCAGTCCTTGTCTCCAAGTCCCTCAAACAACACACCAAACATAAAACAGGACACTGTCCAAACACAAGAAACTGTTATAACTGAAGAGAGAGTTTTAGTCCAACAAAAATAAGGAAGGAGACCCCTCCAGTGTAAATTATCTGCCTGATAAACCAAATTACCTAACATCCGAAACCTGCCAAAAGGACACAACCACATTAATGTGAGCAGTTTAGCCAGAAACTACCATAAATATTAATCATAATTAGCTGGCTATCCCTTAAACAACAAGAAATGCATGGGTTGAAAGTTCATCCAAGCACGCTTTAGCAGAGTAAAGTAAGAGCCAGAAAGGGATGCCATCTACCAACCGGAAAAAAGAATAAATAGACAAATTAGCAAAAACTGAAATAGCAATAATTAATAGAACTCCAAGAACTACAGCAGGTCCTGCAAAGCCCCTAGCTGCTGTGTGATGCAGACAACAACTTGTATAACTTAGTGAAATGTTTCAATAATCTGCATCTTCCTTGCTTTAAGAGAAACAAGATTTTTACTTCCCTATAAAGATGCTGAACACTGATACTGGACCGGTGAGCTGAACAGCTCTTTGGGCCGATGATCTAAACAGCTTTTTGCTTCTGTTAGATATTTAGCTAATAAGGGGCGTTGATAGCTTATACTCAGAGAAGTATTAAATGTGGTTTCAGAAGGCAGGGCAGGAGATTAGCTGCGACAGAGTTGGCAGACGAAGACAGGAGGCAGAAAAAAGGCTGCAGATGAATCGCTGGGGCCATTATTTTCTATGAAGAAGAGTGGGAGCCAAGTCCCTCAATTTGTATTGACTTCCTTTTGAATCCACTTTTTGGCTTTTTTGAAGCATTATAGCCCCCAAACGACTCTGTTTGTTGTCTTTTGAGCAGAACTATTATTTTTGACTGGGCTGCATGGGGATTATGTTTACATTTCCACGAAAGGAAAAACAGCTCAAAACCTATGAACAGATATTATTCTTAATTGGCTGATGCTGGTCGCATGGCTGATTCCAATTGATATTGACTCTTCTTGAAGTATGTATTCCTATACGCCTGCTTTTTAATAAAGAGACCATGATGATTTGGTATATAGTTTTTGATGAGTTTTGGTATTTTTCTTGGATTCTGCAGACTGGCATCCAGTCTTCTCCAGCCCTCATCTCCCTACCCTCTACAGATAGTGAGTATGAGAGGTTTGAAGTGGGAGAATGGAAGAACATGCTCCCGCCCTTCCCCTCTCGCGCTTGGCCTAGAGGATCACAGCCTAGACACCCGCCACGAGAGGAGTTTGCCTATCTACCAGACGACCAAATACCCTGGTACAGGAACATACGGATGTGCCCATCTACCTGCCCAGCAGCCCGCCCTGTCCATGCCGACACCTGCGGCACGGATCAACTCGACTAAACCTACATGTCGTTAGAGATGCCATGACGACCTAGCCAACGGTCAGCACACCTGTGCAAACATGCACACTGGACACTCCCACACCAATCCACACGAAGAATATATTCAGTGCTATGACGTAGGCGACAGACATACTCACGGGCGTGCATCTTTATTATTTTCCACATAGGCTCTCAAAATGCAGAAACGCCAGACGCATCATGAACTTATCTAAAAAGGCTTGCTCACGCTTCTTCTAAGAACCATGTACCATAATGAAGAATATAACGGAGACACGATACTGAGGATAGAGCAATATGATACCGTAACCTAAAGCACTCTGCATCAAGCGGTTCCACCTATGCACCAGGCCCAAGTAGGCCGCAAGCAAAAGCTTCCATGAACATTGAATGAGCAAGAACTGGGTTGCTGAGCCTGCAGAATGAGCCCGGCGAAAGCACACCGCCAAGGGCACGATGTTGCAATCTCGCACGCTACAAGCCAACGCCAAGGTCGCACCTGCAAGATAAACCAGGCACACAGTAGGAAAAACAATATTAATTGTGTTGAATTTTGCCTCAAACACGGTCCCACCTCACGTGACAAAGCCAATCCTGACAAGATGCCAAGCCCAGGAGGAAGGAGACGCCTGAATCCCACGTTTCAAGACACAGGCAGATTCAATTAAAAGACTCATTGGACATCTGCAGCAGTGGGAGTAGTCGACCTCCCAACATATGAATAAATCCTCACATTGTTTACACCTACCCATATTAAAACATTGTTGCAAATTACAGGTGCACCGCGAGCTGGGAACAGCGATAGTCCCAGACTGGGAGGCTCGCGAGCAGACCAATCAGAACATGGGGCTCCTATCACTGACGCCATTAACATTGACCAATCCTCAGAGGTCTTCATGTAACAATTTTCATGTATCAAATTGAAGGGACAGCCCAGGTATACCACCTGACTAACCCTCAACCACTAATACCGTTCTCTATATGTATGCTATACTAACCCTACCACTCGAGTAACCAATCCAGAGTGGAGATAGGTTTTTTGCTAAACTTTCCAAGTGACGCAAGTAGCGTGTCATACTAAGGTAAAAAGGGCCTGCGAGCCCCACGATTGTGTGTGTGTCAGGACGGACGTGTACGCTCCTTGACCCATCCCTGCCGTTTTGTCTAATAAACACAGAGTCACCTTGCTTCTTGCGTGTGTCTCATGCTCTATCTCTTTTGGGATATACGGAAGGAGTTGGGGCCTCCCTGCCCGGAGGTCTGCGGACGGCCCGGCCGACCCCGGCAGAATTTCCCCCCGACAAGTTGGAGGCACTGCTGAGATCTGTTTAAGATCTGCTTTTTTATTTTTACTTTTTTCCAGGTAATCCCGTTGCGAGGAGGCCCGGCGGCGCGGCCCCCTCTGCCGTTGCCCCCTTATGAGGACTACAGGACCATCGCGGAACTGCGAGAAGACCGGACAGCGCAATCCGGATATTGGCCTTCGGGAGCCGGTTGAGAAGTATCCCGCCCGCGGTTGGCGAGTGTCCAGACGTGGTCCAGACGAGGGGAGGTGGCGAGCCGATTGGAGGGGTGCACGCAGTCGAGCGGCCCCGCATCAAGAGAACTTGGTGAGCATGCCACGCACAACAAGCAATGTGAAATTGTGAGGGAGGGGGGAGGAATTAAATACGGGAGGTGGGAGGTGTTGCACAGGTGCGCGGCGAAGGTTTGACAATTTAGTGTTGGCAATGAAATGAATGGTAGCCAAACGAGTGCGAGAGCAGTCGGCTACGTTGCGCGAGAGAGGGGGGTGGAGCACGAAAACATCATGTGCGGCCGCTCGTAGACACTGATTGGCCTAGGTCGCGACTACGTGTAAGGGTGTGTGTGTGTGTGGTTTCCTACAATTTGGCATTTATTGATCAATGAGTAGATGAGGATCCTTATTGTTCGAGCAAGAAACTCGATAAGTAGATGACGTTTCCCTGTAGGCGGTAGCTAGTTAGTTGCCCAATACGGAAGATAATTGGCTGGTTAAGCCCTCCTGTCGAGGGGAGTATCACACGCGAGGCGACGCAGCGTGCACAGTCCGATTATATTATTGATTACCTTGTTCCAGGAGTGACAGGAAGACAGCTGTGAGGTTAACGGGGGTAGATTGCAAGTGTATTTTGAACTTAAAGAATATATGAAGAACTTACCAGTAGCTCGAAGAGATCGGTGACGTCACCAGTAGGGCTTTCATAGGATATCCCGAGCACAAGGCATCTTTCTTTCTGAGAGTGGTGGGGAAGAGAACTGTGGTAAGGGAGTGGAAACGGAGATAAACGGTAATGAGTTGATCGGGGAAAGGCGAAACGGGGGACGTGGCTGCGCACGGAGAACGCCGGCCACGGCAAGTGTAGAAGAAGGAGGAGTAGCAAGTGAAAATAGGACGACTGTATAAGAACGTCATAAGGGGTAAGCAGCCGCAGGGGGCTACGTGCGCCTCGGCCGCAGGGGGCCGTAAGGGTGTCATGTAAAGGAAGAAAGACAGAAGAAAATATACAAATGTAAATACTATATTTTTATAATTTTCCTTAGCGGACTATCGCAAGTCCCCAAACTTACGGGGCCAGGTAACGATATAAGGCTGTATATTGTAAACTGCTAGTGAGATAACCGCTACCAAATAGGGGAAGGGTAACAAGTGGAGCGCTACTATGTCACACGGGACAGGATCGGGAGGGTGGGGGAACACCCTCACTACCCCACTACAACACATATGTACCACACTGTCACCCCATAGGGAGAAACTGATCAAGTATAGCATAGAATGGACACAGGGGACGGACAACAAAATGATAACACCATGGCCGCCTAATGGTAGCTTCGATCCATATACCCAACATTCACTATTAAACCATTTGCATAATACATACAAAGGGAAGAAGTTGACAAACCACGTGGAGGTGTTTAACTTATGGAGGATGTTCCAGGGGTCCCGACCAGGACCAAATGGAATGTTCACTGTGGGGGAAATACCGGAAGAAAAAGAGATTAAGGAGGAAGGAGAGGATGGGAAAAAGGGGAGTGAAGACCCAAAGAACACGGGGAACGGACAAGAGGGAGGAGAACAGAATAATAAATCAAATGAAATAAAAAAGGAACCGAGCAACGATATACCCCTCGTAAAGGTAGTGAAAACAGAGGGAGAGGGGTTGTACCCTTTAAGAGAATTAGGAGAAATAGGAAGAGGACAGTTAAGGGCGGCTGAGGGGTACTCGAACCCGGCATATAGCCCTCCACCATATGTGGCTCATAGGAAGATGCCAGTAGGCGAGGGGAGGACTGGAGAAGAACAAACTGTGGAAATAGGACATGATGAGTGGGTAGCCGCGCAGATATTATTAAAATTACGAGGTTCATTAACAGGAGAAGAGAAGGAGGTAGTAAGGAAAACAGACGAGGATAATACCAGGGAGAGTGGAATGAGAGGGGAAGAGCTGTTACGACAAAAGGAAGAGATTTTGGAGGCACGACTAGCAGAGTTAAGGGATGAGCAGAATGAACTGATCAAACAGCTCGAGAGGGAGGAAAGAGGGAGAGCGAGGGAAAGGAAAGAAGGTAAGAACGAATTGGAAAAAATAAGGGAACGAACTGAGGAGCAAAGGAGAGAAGCTGAAAGGGTAAAAGCAGCAGCAGAAAGGGTATCAAGAGCAGTGCTGCGAGAGAGGAAAAGGGAAGAAGAAGAGAAAGAAAGAGAAATGGCAATGTGGAAGAAGAGATTACTATCAGAAACGACTAAGAAATACGAAGAAGGGAGGGTGATAGAAAGTATATTAGAAAGGGAGAGGGTGAGATGGGAAAGGAAGAAAGAGGATGAAAGGATATTGGAAAAGGTGAGTAGTGAAGTAATGGAGGAATTAAAAAGGAAAAGGGAGGAAAATGGTAGGGAGATGGAGGAGAGAAATGAAGGAGAAAGAGAAGATAGGAGAAGGGAGAGTGAAGTAAGGGTGGATGTATATAGAGACACAGAAGTAGCAACAACATCAGCGCAAAGGGGAGCGGTTGGTAAAGGAGAAAAGGGAGAACCGGACCTGATAGACTTAAAAACAGTAACAATCAAGGGAAAAAAGACAGAGTGGGGGCTGCCGTTTATGAATGACTTTTGTAGTGAGGAAGAAGAAGGAGTGGAGAAGGAAGGAAGAAACAGTGAAAGGGAAAGCCTAGATAAACTATACATCACCCGGACCAACACAGACTCACCATGGATCCGTAGGAGAAAGGATGAACTGGAGAGAAGTGAGGAGGAAGAGCAAGGAATAGCGGAAAGACAGACACATGAGGCTGCACCGTCCACATCACGCCCTCTCCCACCCCACCTTACATGCTCAACCACCTCACACTCATTACGTACAATAAAACTTGCGCCCTTCACAGACGAACTGACACCCTATGCATATTGGCTTAGAGACCTCCCTAGACGCAGGCAGGAAGGACGAATACACACGCCCACATTAAATACAGGAAATGATGGAAGAAGGGGACAGAATGGAGAAGAAAGAGTTACGAGCAGGGGAAATACGGATGAAATTGACGATGTAGAAGAGAGGGAAGAAGAGGAAGGGTGTGAGGACTCGATTTTATGGAACACAAAGGGTAAAACGAGACATAACTTAATGCCACTTCTGGAGAGGGGAGGAGTTAGACCACAGTACGTCCCTTGGAAGCATACAGACAAAGAGAATATAAAGTGCAGGCTCCCATCACTAAGTGGAGGTGCGGGTAAATGGATATATGAAATGGAAAAACACACCGCAGGACAGAAACTGGCAGTGGGAGATGTAAAGGGTCTTCTAATATCGATATTAGGGGATGCAGCGGATGACATTTGGAAGAGAGCGGGATTCCCTGGGGTAACAATAGTAAACACTTCGCACGATGGGGCACCATTCGCAAACTGCAGACATGCACTGTGGCAGGCACTGAGGGTACAGTACCCAGACACATCAGACATAGGAGCAATTACCTCACGCAAGATGCGTGAGAACGAAGATCCTGTTGATTATATCCAGGAAATCCAAGAGAAGTGGCGCATGGAAACTAGAGAACAATGGGTCAAAACACCAGCAATATTTTATCATATACTAGTACAAGGGCTCCCAGAAGGAGTTCAGAAACAACTGAAGAAAGTAGTGGGAATGGAAGCAAAAGCATGGCCAGAAATACAACTGACAATAGTGCACCATTGCAGGACATGGCAAGGAAAAATGAAACAAAAGGAAGAGGACAGGAAAACGGAAGAGGCTAAACTAGTACAGAAAAAACTTACTAAATACACAATGGAAGGGGCACTAATAACTACGCCTACAACAATGACCCAAAGCCCCACACAAGTAGTGGCCGCACAAGATCCCTCCCAAATACCACCCTCACAGACTATGACACAACAGGTGCCGCCACTCCAACCATACACGACCAACATGGGAGGAGGATACTCAATGCCAGGAGCTGGGTATTATAATTACAACAGGGGAAGAGGAGGAATTATGAGGGGGAGAGGATACGGATATAACACACAACAGCAGGTGGGAGGACTTAGAAATTCCTACACCACAGGGCAACCAGTATACCAGGACAACACAGGGAGCTTTCCATGGCAGAGTAGGGAACCACCGGTGTGTTGGAGTTGTGGATTATTAGAGCACATGTCACGCACGTGTAGAGTAAGACCAGGAACACCATCATGGAGTGAACAGGGACAACCAAGGCCCACACAGGAACAGCGGGGCATACAGCAACAGCAGACGTTGCAACAGGGAAATGAACAGCAACAACTAATAACACAACAACAGCCACAGACATATTCACTGCCACAACAACAGGTAGCGATAACACAACAACCCCAAGCACAACAAACGCAACTGGGTAGGGTCACGGTCCTGGGACACAACCCTTACACAGGAAATGGTCAATCGTTGTACCCTCAATAGGACAGCCCACAGACGGCCTTGGTGTGTCCCATCCTGTCAGTAACACCTAATAGTGCGGAGGAACCACGCATAGAGGTAACGATAGGTGACAAAAAATTATCATTCCTTGTTGACACCGGGGCGACCCGGTCTTGCATAAGGGAAGGTAAATTTAAGATGTCAGGCGAAGCCATGAACACCCAAGGATTCTCTGGGGCTAGAGGGTTGGTTCCTTTTACTGATAACATTCCCTTATCTATAGGAGATTATGACATGTCAGTTCCACTTTTATATTATAGTGCCTCACCAGTAAATATACTGGGGAGAGACATAATGAACAGGTTGAATATGACGATCTCCTTTACTAAGGACGGCATAATTTGCTCTACTCCAGGGATTAACATGCTCACAGCACGACAGATTATGCAAGCATACTGCGGACAGACAGCGATTAGGGCGGAGCCAGTAGATGGCGAACTCTTCCAGTATGGGACAGACATGGCATTTGCATGGATGCCAGGGATAGAGGGAAAGATCTGGAGGAGGCCAGCAACCTATTTGTTCAGACCAGAAACACCAGTCAATGAACCAGAAGGAAAGGTGGTTCCAGTGGACATTGAGAGCATTATAGCAACAGCTGATTACATTGCTGTACATGCCCAAGACAGAGAAGGAAGAGCATGGAGGGCAGTGATAGCACTAGCAGAAGGATGTAGGCTCACCCAGGTGTCAGATGAGGAGCTGTTCTCAGAAGAAAAGGAGGAAGGTGAAATGGTGTTTATGATGAGTGTGGAAATATGGCTAAGAGTGGCGTACAAACAAGTAGCACAGAAAATTGCAATGGCACTTGAGGCACCCACATCCACCCCAGTTCCCTTCTTTAAAGAGGATATGACAAAGGTAACCACATCATTGTGGACTACTAGCCCCTATGACGTGGGGTGCATAAAAAGTATAGGGGGAGTAAGGATAAAATTGAAAAAAGGTGCAATACTCCCCAGAGTGAAACAGTACCCACTATCGAAAGAGGCAGATGAGGGCATATATGAAACCATAACGGCCCTTATAGATAATGGCATATTGGTCCCCTCAGAATCACCATGTAACACGGCTGTATACCCGGTGCGCAAGGCTAAAGGGGGGTCTTGGCGCTTCATACAGGATCTCAGGCCCTTGAACAACATAGTAGAAGCAGAATACCCCATAGCCGCAAACCCGGCCACAATATTGTGTGGCATTCCAGCGGAAGCATCACGATTTACGGTGATCGACCTTAAAAATGCTTTTTTCTCAATACCATTGCACCCAGACTCACAAGATCTGACAAGCTTCACTTACAGAAACACAAAGTGGAAACACACCAGATTACCACAAGGGTACTGCGAATCACCCTCAATATTCAACAGAGTAATACATATGGATTTGGGTAACATTGAAGTGGAAAGCACAGTGTTGCAGTATGTCGACGACATAATAATTTGCAGTACAAACGAAAGGACATGCAGAGAGGACTCATTAAAGATGTTGACAATATTGGCTGAAAAAGGTTACAAGGTAGATATGGAAAAGTTACAGTACTGTCAAGAACAGGTACTTTACATTGGTCAGCTCATATCCCAACATGGAAGAAAGATTGCACCACAAAGGGCACAGGCCATTTCAAAAACGCCAATCCCACAAACAGTGAGGGAACTGCAGCAGTTCCTGGGTCTGTGCAACTACTGTAGAGCATGGGTATTTGATTACAGCTCATACATAGGACCCCTGCTTGAGGGGTTAAAGGAAGCTAATAAAGGGGAGAAAAAGTTGGGGTGGACAATGGAAATGAAAGAGGCTTTTGATGAATTGAAAGATACGATATCAACTGCTCCGGTACTGGCATCCCCAGACTATGAGCGACAATTCTTTATATTTTCACATTGCGACTCAGCAGTAATGAAAGCAGTGTTGGCTCAAAAAACAAGCATGGGCTACAAACCAGTAGCATTTTACAGTGGCCACTTAGATCCTGTGATGTTAGGTCATTTCCCTTGCGAACAAGGTCTCGCCGCAGCTGCTTTTGCGGTAGAAAAAGCATCCGCAATAACCATGGGGTGCCCAACTACACTGTTTGTGGAACATGCACTATTTGCGATATTGAATAAACCTAAGTCCAACCTAACCACGCAAAGGGCATCAGGTTATGAGATCATCTTATCCAGAGCTGAACTATCAATTGTTAGATGTAGCACGGTCAACCCTGCAAGGTTCCTAGCAGAAGTACTTGAGGAAGGAGATTATGCCCACGATTGTACGCAAATAACTGAAATGTACTCATGTACTAGAAAGGTTGAAGAAAACGCACTAGAGGGAGGTGAGCTCCTGTTCATTGATGGGTCATCAACTATCGACCAAAGGGATGGTATAAGGAGGACTGGGGCAGCAGTGGTAAAAATGATGGAGGTACCGGAGTGTGTGGCAATGAAATGTGTACAATTACCACAGCATTATTCTGCTCAAGCAGCAGAATTGATTGCACTGATCTTGGCGTTGAGGGAAAGCTTTGACAAACGAGTGACCATATATTCCGACAGCGCATATGTTACGTCCACTGTCCACTCAGGGCTGTCGAAATGGAGAAGAAGAGGGTTTAGGAGAGCTGATGGCACTCCAGTGCAACACGCCCTCCTATTGGCTGAATTAATTGAAGCAATAAATGACCCCCAAGAATTAGCTTTGGTCAAATGCACCGCACACACCAATGGTGAAGACCACATTTCAAAAGGGACTGCAGCAGCAGACGCACATGCGAAGTATGCTGCATATTTTGGTGAGATATGGAACCCCCCAGAGTCACAGAGAGGGAGAGGGAGGGGAATGGCTAAGGAGATGTTGATAAGAGAAGGGTACACCCATCTCCCAGCCACACAGATTATGGAGCTACAAGCGGCTGCACCAATGGCCGAAAAAGAAATATGGGTAAAAAGAGGATGCACAATGTCGCCAACCGACGCACTATGGCGCCAGGGTGACACTGGAAAGATTGTAATACCACTGGCACTATTGAACACCGCCCTGAGCCAACTACATCACCCAGCCCACACAGGCAAGGAAGTAATTGCAGCACGAATTAGGGAAGGCTGGTTCTGCCCCGAGTTAAATTCTCATGTATCAAATTTTATCAGCAATTGTCTCACATGTCAACAGTTTACGGCCGGTCACACTCTGAAGGTGATAAGAGGTACTATACCCCGGCCAGAGGGACCCTTCCGACATCTCCATATTGACTATGTTGATATGATCAACGTATGTCAAGGAAATAGGTATATGATTGTAGTAGTATGCCCATTCTCGAGGTGGATTGAAGCAGGGCCCTGTTCACACCCAGATGCATTTAGAGCAGCTAAATTCCTAGTGAGGGAGGTCTTCCCCAGGTGGGGAATGTGCGAGGTACTGAGGTCAGACAATGGCCCACATTTCGCAAACGAAATGTTCCAGCACATCACATCCTTGCTGAACATCAAGCATAAATTTGCATGTGCATACCACCCACAGGCCAACGGTATATGTGAACACCTGAATGGCCTATTAAAGGAGGCAATTGCAAAAATACAGCAAACAACAAAGAAGTGTTGGTTGTATTGCCTTCCACTAGCCCTATTTGAGCTAAGGAATAGACCAGGTTCCGACCACCACCTCACCCCTCACGAGGTGGTTACCAGACGTCAAATGTGCCTTCCCCTAACGCCAACATCAAGAGCATTTACCGACCACAAGAGTACTGCAAGTGTCCTTGGTGATGAAATGTACCAATATGTGTCTTCTTTGATTACTAGTGTAGCGTTTGTGTCTCAACAGCTCGAGCGCACACAGGGCGGGTCTAACAGCGATCAACAAGAAGGCGCGGATAAAGACTTGGAAAAGGAAAGACTGTGCAAGGTTGCTAAAGGTGACCACGTACTACTTCGCAATTTCAACAGGAAGTGGAACAGTCCACGCTTCACTGGCCCCCATCTGGTAGAGGAGGTATCAACGAGAGCAGTAAAGCTACAGGACAAACGTGCCTGGAACCACCTACATGACGTAAAGATCTACAAACTCCAGACCCGCCCCAGCGCCACCGACAGGGCCACTGAAAGAACAACAGCAGTGTCACCAACGGAGGAAGAGACTTCTACCGCAACTAACGGCCTAAGTGTCCCCATACCCTGCCACCTCCCAGATTCCCCAGAGACAACTACTAGAAAAGAAAGGGGTGATCCCCATACCGTCCACCCCATGGTTACACGATCAAAGGGTAAAGAGACTTCCGCCAGTTGAGCCCCAAACCCTCTACCCATTGACCCCCTACCCACTGTAGTAATAACGGAACTGAAGGACATTGTATTGCACATATACACATGTAAACACCTGAATGTTCTCTTTCTTTTCTCTCGCACATGCAGGTACAGCGTATTATTGTACTGTTAAGAAAGTAGATAACTAACCAATTCACTGCCCAGGAGTAGATGGTACCCTCAGACGATAATTACCTGGAAGAATTGTCACACCAATTTGTATAAGAAATAAAAAGACCAACGTACCTGAAAAGAAGGAGGGTACGTGTCTACTACACAGCATTCCTCTTGGCCATAGAACATTCAATGCCCCACCTCCAACCATACTTGCCTGACCTAAGAGATAGATCGCTTAGATTGGCGTGGGAACAGCTCTTCGCCTGGGCACTGAATGACTACTTGATAGGGAGAGCTTAAAAAACGACAACTAACATCAATAACAAGCATATTAAGAATTTTCAGGCGGGCAACTGTAACGTCGCAAGAATAAGCTGCCGGACTGCAGCAAGGTAAGAGCAAAATGCCGGTGAAATTAGCATTTGTAATAAAATTGATAGGGATTTTAATGATCACCGGGTTCTTGGCTGCCTCTGTATGGCAGTACAGCTATGCTATCAATATTATTGCTGTACCCAAACCTAATACACCCCCACCCCCAGCTGCAACAGGTGTTATGTCAGGTGGTACTAGTAAAATCCTACACAAGGAAAATAGAGTTAAACGCAGCACATACTCAGATAATAAAGGCATTGACAACTATGTACAAGATTCAGCACACATCTCAAACAACATATGGTATCAACACATGACCCACATAGGTAAGCAGACAACAGAAGATAGCTGCTACGTTTGCTCATTGATCCCATACGCCATGAGCGCTTCTCGAACATTTGTTGCCACGGAGATAGATGGAAAAATAGCACGATGTATAATATACCTGGCACTGTTCCAGACGAAAGGAAGATTTCAAGGGACAGTGGTGCATCTGGTGTGGAAAACACGAGATACATATCCATATGAAAACAACTTCCTCAAGACTTATTTGAGTTACCACAAGAGCAGTTTACATGCTGAAGGATTCAAATACATAACAAGTGGTCCTGAAAAAGGAGAAACAAAGAAAGTAACACTGCAATACCTACCATGTGATTGGTACGGTACTGAAGTCCCTGGTAAAAACGGATGTTGGGAAAGACCACTGATGATAATAACAGGGAAGGTGTACATGGACAACAAATGGGACATAGGAGTGGTTGGCAGCAACATGGTAACAAGAGGAAATATTTCAACTATTGATGGACATAACCATAGATGTTGGATGACTTGGATCAAGTACGTACCCATGCTCACGTGGATAGAGAAGGATGAAGACCCAATAACAATACTGCCGCTAACTGTGCCTAAGGTATGCTACCAACATAAAGGAGAGGTGGATGTAGGATACAACACCAACTGTGAAAGCGTGATGGAGTTACCTGAGGGGGGAGCAGGAACAGCAGTAGTAATGGACCATTACTGGGCCTGTGGAGACAAGGCATACCACACACTGCCCCCTTTGTGGAATGGTGTATGCACTATAGTACACGTTAATGTACCATCACTAGTAGTACCCCAGAAGCATGTGAATATGGCGAATTTCCCCAAGATGGATGAAGGGAACAAAAGGAAGAGGAGATCTGCACAGCCTTGGAAAGGGCCAGAGAACCGACGCAACGGCAACAACACTGTCGTCAACAGAAGGAAAAGACAAGGAGAACCTCTGACAGGAAATTACCTGTGGGGAAGGTCGGAAACAGCACTCACCTCAATTCCGCCGGAACACAGACTATTCAGCAGAGCAGCTATGTTCTTCTCCTCAATAATACATCCTGGACTGCAGGCCTACGCAAACGCGAAATGGCTCCAGATAACTAGGTGGGAACTAATGATGACAATTAACTCTACAGTAAATGGATTCAACGCAATAGAAGAGGAATTGCGAGCAGTAAGAATGGTTGCACAACAGAACAGATATGTACTGGACCTCCTCAAAGCAATGGAAGGAGGAGTTTGCGCAAAGATAGGACAATCATGCTGCACATTCATTCCTGCTAACGATGCTGACAATGGTACACTCACGGAAGCTGTATCACAATTGGCCCAGATGCACTCAAAAATGATGGATGAAAGTAAAGGTGTGAAAAAGGATGAGAGCTGGTTTTCAATATTATGGTCATGGATGCCATCTTGGCTGTCAGATGGACTGAAGATTATAGTTGGATGTACTATTTTGGCTGGAGCTGCACTGATCATAATAAGATTTTGGAAGGCCCGGAAGGCACGCACCACAGACGAGATGATCGAAATGGTTGGTATACACCTCTTGATGCCAACAGATGACGGCCAACACACAGGCACAATCATAAAAGAGAGAGAGAAGTTGCGCAACCAGATCATCACCAACCACCTGGACCCACCATCTGTGAAGCTCAAAAACCCAAGAAACCCAAGGAGCTACATAGGGAAATGGGTATACTGCACTCCTGGAGGAACCTGTGAATATATGTATTGGTCATTTGAAGACCATGTTAACCACTATGGACATTTGGGAGGAATAACTAAAATATGGAGAGTAAGAGGAGATAAAGAAAAGGATATGTTTGTGGTCGACAAGTCGACCAGAGGGGGGACTGAAGTGGGAGAATGGAAGAACAGGCTCCCGCCCTTCCCCTCTCGCGCTTGGCCTAGAGGATCACGGCCTAGACACCCGCCACGAGAGGAGTTTGCCTATCTACCAGACGACCAAATACCCTGGTACAGGAACATACGGATGTGCCCATCTACCTGCCCAGCAGCCCGCCCTGTCCATGCCGACACCTGCGGCACGGATCAACTCGACTAAACCTACACGTCGTTAGAGATGCCATGACGACCTAGCCAACGGTCAGCACACCTGTGCAAACATGCAAACCGGACACTCCCACACCAATCCACACGAAGAATATATTCAGTGCTATGACGTAGGCGACAGACATACTCACGGACGTGCATCTTTATTATTTTCCACATAGGCTCTCAAAATGCAGAAACGCAAGACGCATCATGAACTTATCTAAAAAGGCTTGCTCACGCTTCTTCTAAGAACCATGTACCATAATGAAGAATATAACGGAGACACGATACTGAGGATAGAGCAATATGATACCGTAACCTAAAGCGCTCTGCATCAAGCGGTTCCACCTATGCACCAGGCCCAAGTAGGCCGCAAGCAAAAGCTTCCATGAACATTGAATCAGCAAGAACTGGGTTGCTGACCCTGCAGAATGAGCCCGGCGAACGCACACCGCCAAGGGCACGATGTTGCAATCTCGCACGCTTCAAGCCAACGCCAAGGTCGCACCTGCAAGATAAACCAGGCACACAGTAGGAAAAACAATATTAATTGTGTTGAATTTTGCCTCAAACACGGTCCCACCTCACGTGACAAAGCCAAACCTGACAAGATGCCAAGCCCAGGAGGAAGGAGACGCCTGAATCCCATGTTTCAAGACACAGGCAGATACAATTAAAAGACTCATTGGACATCTGCAGCAGTAGGAGTAGTCAACCTCCCAACATATGAATAAATCCTCACATTGTTTACACCTACCCATATTAAAACATTGTTGCAAATTACAGGTGCACCGCGAGCTGGGAACAGCGATAGTCCCAGACTGGGAGGCTCGCGAGCGGACCAATCAGAACATGGGGCACCTATCACTGACGCCATTAACATTGACCAATCCTCAGAGGTCTTCATGTAACAATTTTCATGTATCAAATTGAAGGGACAGCCCAGGTATACCACCTGACTAACCCTCAACCACTAATACCGTTCTCTATATGTATGCTATACTAACCCTACCACTCGAGTAACCAATCCAGAGTGGAGATAGGTTTTTTGCTAAACTTTCCAAGTGACGCAAGTAGCGCGTCATACTAAGGTAAAAAGGGCCTGCGAGCCCCACGATTGTGTGTGTGTCAGGACGGACGCGTACGCTCCTTGACCCATCCCTGCCGTTTTGTCTAATAAACAGCAGAGTCACTTTGCTTCTTGCGTGTGTCTCATACTCTATCTCTTTTGGGATATACGGGAGGAGTTGGGGCCTCCCTGCCCGGAGGTCTGCGGACGGCCCGGCCGACCCCGGCAGAATTTCCCCCCGACAGGTTTTACCCCTCATTGTAATCACATTGAGAAAGGTTTTGAAATATTGAAAGGGCAGGTGCCTCTATGAAGATTGCTTAGCAAGCTTTGATGAGGTTGCCTATCAAGAACCAGTTAGGCAGGTAGTTGTCTTTAAGGTGGCTATGCTATCTCAGAGAACATTGATTAGTCTTGGTCTTGAGTAAATTTAGAGGCAATGACAATGATTGCTGCTTATTAATTAATTATCTTTTGTTGCATTTGAAGTGTATTGTGTATAGTGACTATAATGGTAGCAATGTTTGTTTATTATTTATTTCTCATAATTAACAGATTTACATTATACATGAGAGTGTAAGGAGCATTCATTCAGTATTCATTACTGAGCTTTATGTCAGATGAATTTGAACTTGAAATGTTATGTGGGGCATCGATGTGAAGTGTTGTATATTGATATGTTATGCATAGTGTACGTCTTTAATACACAAATACAGAGTTTCTGGAAGGTATGTGCAGTGGACTATCAATACAAAATAATGTGACATTAGTAAGCCTCTCGTGAGCTGATGAATGAGAGTAGTCGCCCACTGCAGGGGGTTGTTGCTTACTCTCTTTGCTGATGCACAGTGAATGGTGTATGCTTTGTCCCTCCTCTATTCCTACCAGAGCCCTTGCTGGAGGGTCTTGAACAATCCCCTGGGGTGGAGGGGGATATGGGGGTAGAGATGATAAGAATCATGTCACCTGTGACTAATGGGCAGTTGATTGTTCAGTTAATAAGTAAACAGATTACCCTGTAATGGAACTGACCAGTTCTGAAAGATAGATAAACTAATACTTTTAACCTTCAAGAGGTTCAGCCCAACCAGTGCCAGTCTCACACAAGTCTAAAGAACCCTGGGGGAAATTGAGATTGTACCTTGATTTGGAAGCACAGGCATACACCCCAAAAGTGCATGACTAGATTGCAAAGACTGCAGAAACCTTGTTTCCCACATCTTATTGATGTTCAGTACAGCAGGGATGTTGCTGAAAAATGACCCAGCAAAAATATCAGAAATATTGACCATCAACCTTGGAAAACTTTATATGAAGCTACACAATACAGCAGAGCAGAACACCCAAATCATATAAATAGGTAACGATGAGCAGATAACAACCATAATATATCAGGGGCAATTGGAGAACATAGGAGTTACCTAATACTATATGTAGCCTAGCCTTGAGAAAGACTTTAGAGGTCGAAACACATATCGGCTTCAGAGGCTTTGTTAAACAATAGACTTGAGGTTCTGCAAAACAATACACCTTTATTTGACAACAGGATCACATTGTCAGATTTTGAATTCTATAGAATTATGAAATAATCAAACTGGAGTAAAGTAGGGCATGCACATATATGCACAATATTCAAACAATTAGTACTTCCATTGGGGTCTTGCGCATAGCCATATAATTGTGTTAATGCAGAGGACCCTACTTGAGTAAATTAGTAGTATCTTAACACTGAACCAAGTGTGTCTACATGCTCCCCTGCATACCTTTAAGTATTGCTAATCTAGATTGCTTAAGAAACTTCTATACAAAAGATTGGTGGACAATGTGGTGTTGCATGCCAGAGTGACAAGTGAACATGAAACGATGGAGGCATTGTTAAGGAGGAATAGAGGTCCAATATGGTCCTTTAACAGATTTTCTGGTAGCATTCCAATCCGTCGATATCAGACCACTCTCCCAGAGTCAGCAGGTAAGGATGGGGTGAGGTTTCTACATCTCTTCTGTTCACAACATGACTATTTCTGAAGCTCCTGTTACCATTGTCTTATTTACCATGACTGGAAGGTCAGACTGAAGAGGGTGATGTTAGTCTTGCAGAACCTGTCATGGACATATATCAACCGTCTAGCCCTCATGCCTTCTGATTATTAGATCCACAGCATTTTCCATTGAATTGGTTTGTCATAATCCTTGTATCTTTCATCAATCTTACTTTAAGTGCTGGCTGATAATACTGCAAGAGATGACTTCAATTGATCTTTGTGTATGAGAGGGCATGTTCCTGGTCGATAATCACACTATTAGTGCCAGTCAAACTCTGCAAAGCAGCAGCTTTCTCAAAATATGGAGGAGAAAATGTTACAAAAGCCCTCAAAAGTTGTATTCCCAATTTAAGCCGAGTAAGATTTAAATTACCTGCCCTGGGAACATCTAACGTTTATTTCTTGGCCCGTCACCTACCCCATTAAGCTAAAGGGAAAAGCAAGAGGAGTATGACAATGTAACCTTCTCACACCACTCTAGCCACTCAGAAGAAAGATTCGTAGACATAACAATCACTCAGAAAGAAGTCCTTACAGAGGGAGATGGCATAATTGTGTCTGCCCTTTGAGAGAAACTTCCTGACACTTAAGCATTACAGGTGTTTATCATATTGCATCCAATGGCCACTCCACCAATTTGTAATGTAGCTAAACTTCTATGGGTGCCTGTATGAGAAAAAAAACAATCTAATGCATAGGATGTTTATGTCGATTAATGCTTTGTTATATCATTTGTGCAAGGATACAGTAGCTGGACCAGTTACACATTCTATGCCATTTCCCAACTCTTGTCAAATGACTGTCAGAGGCAGCTAACAAAGATTTTAATTGAATGTGATTAAACGTTTTCCACATATTTTCCGTGCATCCGTGGGAGTGCTCTGTTGAGATATGTTAGCTGCCACTGCTCCACCCTGAACTGTGCTGCCAGAGATGCTACATGAAAGCTGAAGAGCTCAGTGTTTATACTATACATGGCTGGCCCAACCGCCCCAAAACCAGAAGCAGCTACAAAAGACAAGGGGCGCGCGCATCCGGGGGAATGCTCTGTTGAGTGCTTTTAGCTTTTGGCTGGTGGAGGGTGGTGGCGGGGAAAGCTGCTATGTAGCTTCACCCATAGTCAGAGTTTGGGATCTATTACTGCTTGTAGCATACACTCGGCATCGCAAGGTGTAAGGTATACTTGACCTTTGGCAGGGTATACATTATGATGAAAAAAAGAGTGTGTTGGCCCCGTGAGAAAACTAGCTTTACAAATAGACGGGATTGTATGATGAGAGCCTTAGCTCTTTAGCTGCCCCCTTTGCCGGCAGTGGATGAAGTGTGAAATAAATGGGGCAGGCACGGAGGTGTTCGAGGGCAGTAAAACGGGAGTGGAGGGCACAAAGGAAAAGGTAAAAAAATGAGTTTGCCTATATCATTAGGTCGGGCAGATCCGGATCTTTTGTCCCAAGACCTGTTCAATGTGAGCCAGTGAAAAGGGTAGACCTTGTAACTAACAGAGCAGATAGCTCCAGAAAATAACCAATTCGGGGACACAAACCATTTTTTTGCTACGGGTGAAGTGTTGCTTTTAATGCTCTCTGAACATCTGAACCCCTTTGTTGATTGCAATTTCATTGCTATAGCCTCAGCTCAAAGGTACTCCATAGTTAACACAGAAGTTGAGGTGGAAATCTTCGCCCTTTTGAGGGAGCATCAGCCTACGGATGATATAATATATTTGAGAACTGCGAGAACATACACACTACTTAATTGAAATCACTTTGAACTTGGCCAATCTAACACAGCTTCTGGGGGAGCAAGATAACTTAATTAGGCCGGGAAACAGGGTCAACCCCCTGTTTGTGACTGGAATCCACAAACAAAGTACCATCCCCGATAAGATCATACCTGTTTCCTTAGAGGCTGATGCTACAAATAATCAGGGACCAAAGTCAGATGTGGTCCTCATGAAAGAGTGATGGCCAATTTTTGGGGAAGAAAACCTTCGATCAAATAATAATGTGGAATATTTGAAACAAAAGAAAAAGAAAATAAATAAAGGTAAGAATAACAAAAATGGTAATAATAAACTACACAATGAGTTCCACGTACCTCTCACTAGGGAAGACCTAAAATAAATTGAATATGATTATAACTCTGATAATGATATGGAGTTTCTTCAGAATGAGTTTGGAAATAATACAACTATGAAAGAAAACTTGGCCACAAACCCTGTGGTCCATAAAGAAAAGTGGTAGGATCTTCAAAGCTTGAAATTATTAAGAGTGGATTTCCAGGCCAAACCAAAGATATATTAATTGATTCCATGAAGCATAAGGGTTTAAACGAGAGATCAGAAACTAAAAGAGGAGTTAAAAGGAGGGGGGCATCTATGACATCTTTAAACAAATGCATCCATGAAAAAGGGGGCAGCAATGAATCGGGCATCCCAAAAGAAAATATTTAACCAATCGGGTAGAAAGAAAACACCAGTAAAAGCACCAAACAGAGCAGATCATAAACATGTTGCATACCAGCGAGATGGGGAGGCCATTCTGGAGGCCATAAAAGACTGTAATCCTAGAAGTTTCTGGTCCCAGATAAATGGACTGGAGCCAAACCAAAGCAGGGCCTAATTAACCCTATCTTTGAAGACTCCTTGAGCGAACACTTTAAACATCTTTATAGGCCAGTTTGTATGGTTGATAGTGATATCCACTAGGAACACCCCTCGCGGCACCTAAATATCTCAAAAGAAGATATTCAGAGGATGATAAGGAAAGCACGTACCTCTAGAGCGGGAGGCCCGAACCAGCTGACTAATATCATCTAGAATTCACACTGCGACATGCATTGCTCATCTACGCTCTCATTTCACCATTACTTGCTCCCTCTTATATCAATGTGATCTCCAGATCCTTAAAACTTTGCATCGTCATTGCTTCTGAAAGTTCTCCTTGGGTTGCTTTGTCTGAGTGTTCGTCAACCCTGTATGTCTGTTTAAACCTCCAATATCAGGTGAGGCTTTCCCAAGTTGTGCGCCTCCTCCAGACTGCTTGATTTTCGTTTTTAGCTGTGCTTGATGGCATATACCTGATGTAGTCCCCTGTAACATGAGGCAAGTCTTTCTCAAGTTGTGCGCCTCCTCCAGACTGCCTGATTCTTGTTTTTAGCTGTGCTTAAAATTCTATAGCTTTTGTTGCTTATCGATGCCATATACTTGATGTAGTCCCCTGTAACATGAGGTGAGGCTTTCCCTAGTTGTGCCACCATCCCTTATGCTACCTTTCAATTAAGATGTATTACTCACCTGATGTAGTCCCCGTAACAAGAGGTGTGACTTTGCCAGATAGTACACACATACCAACTATTACTGTCACCATATTTTTTCTCCTGCACTTCAATATATGTACTTGCACCTTCTGTAACTAGCGCCCAGATGCCTCAGGGTTAGGTGTGCTGAAATAAATGTAATAAATAAATAAATAAATGTGGAAGTATATTCTGGTATTTTGTGGGTGATGTTCAGAAAAGGTGGTAGCAACCAAAATAATACAGTGGTCGTGGACCAGCGCAATATTAATACCAATCTATCAGGAGGGCAATAGATTAAGCCCATCAAATTATCAACCGATAGCACTTTTAAATGTCGACTCAAAGTTCTTTGCCGCTCTAGCCCTAGAGAAAATCGTAGAGTGGAGTGACTAATGACATAAGTCCTTTCCAGCTAGGATTTCGTAAACACAAAGGAACTGATAGTGGTGGCCTTTTGTTGCATACTTTACAGACAACAACTTGGAAGACAAACACCACCCCAATATACGTGGCCTTGAAGGACCTCTCGCTAGTATTTGACTTAGTCAATAGAAATACACTCTGGTATAAACTAGATAAATTGGGACTACCATCTAACCTATTATCTATACCAATACAGCTCCTTGAGAACTCTAGTCTGCAAGTCAGACTAAACGGTGATGGGAATCTAAGTATCCACATCCCGACCAAAAATGGTCCGAGGCAAGGCTGTATGTTGGCGCCATGTCTAATTAATTTGTATGTAGCAGATGTGGGAAAGTTCCCTGAGGGAGCATTGTTTGCACCACCTAGGATTGGAGAAACTAAAATCATTTGGGCGGCTTATATATATATGATTTTGTTCTATTCGGCCACACGCTGTTTGGCCTTCAAAAACACATTACACCTCACAGTTAACCCAGGGAAATCAGTAGTTATGAGGCTAAATGAACAAGGAATAAGGTTAAGCGCTCATGGTTTTGTGATAAGATTAAACTTCAAATGAGAATGCCAATGATTTATTTGAGCTTTGCCATTATCTCCTTCACAAAGAAACATTTCTATCCTACTTGCATGAGTGATAAGGGGATAAAACTGGCCACACGAATGAAGAAAATAGATGGCAAATATGGGACATTCTCCTTACTGCCTGTTGTAAGATTTTATCAAACCAAAGTGATCTCCAGACTAACCTATGGGGCGGAATTGCTGCGCTGTTGGATGCTGAAAGAAGCAAAAAAATGTGAATCAATAATATGGCGAGCAATTTTGTATTAATCCCGAAATGCGTTATGTTGTCTGCCCTAAGGTCAAAACTGGGGTTGTTTTCCTTGCAAGTGTTTTTGAATAGAAAAGACTGACTTAGAAAGATATATGTTTCACAGGAATCAAGCCTATATCATCTATTGGGAAAAGGGGGGAAGGAAGGAAGAACTAAAGATGGTTTTGTCTATAACCTGTAGGTTGTGTGCTTGACATTACTAGATGAACTAGGGACTGCGATGGATCTATTGTTAACCAATCCTTTAAAAGTAAAAAAAGATCTTAATGCAATACGACTGGATACCGACCATCGATATAAGCATGAATTCCCAATTGTATTCCCAGATACTTGTACCAAAATCACTAGGAACTATGGAATCCTATCTTGTATGTTTCACTAATTGTAACATTAGAATTAGTTCTATGCGCTTTAGACTTAATGTGATTAGTAAGAAGGAGATTTAAAGCATAAGTAATTAAGCTATCACCAAAATGTTGATTTTGTGGAAAAGAAAATGAATCCCTCTCTCATTTGATTTTGTAATGTAAAGTTTTGCAAACTCAGAGAAAAAATATTTCAAGAGATTTGTGTCTAGTAAACTGGGCCCCTATGGACCTCCTGTGGCTCAATACCATGCATAGTAATTCAGTGGTGGCATTGAAGTTACCAGCATTGAGTTTGCGAAAATATGTCTGTAACTGTATTAGAATAACCTGTTTTAAGAAAACAATTAGATAAAAAGGGGATTTGAGTATATTGGGAGTATGCTGGAATTGAGGTCGATAAAAGAAAATAGATTTCTAGCTACATGTGATTTTATACAAAGAATGGGTGTGATGAATTAAAGTGATGTATGATACGAATTTTATATTTTATATATATTGATGTAAATTGTTCTTTTTAACGCGAAATAAATCTGTAAACTTGTACATCTGTATATTTTTTCTTTAAACAAACAAATGTTGGTTATGTTTTGTAAAGGTTTTAAATGAACCAAATACAATAAATAATAATACAAAAAAACATATGCTGGGAGGGTGTCTCCCCACAAGAAAATATTGAAAATATTTTGTAAAAAATGTGCATTTTACAGCATAATTCCTGTAATATAATTGTGTTCAAAGATACACAGCTTTCAATTAATTTTTGATGGTGGCACATGAGAAAGTCCAATAAATGCAAGTTCCCAACAGAACACAGAAATATTTTTGCACATCGTTTAATGATTCCTTTGATTAAAATATATTTCATACCGGCTTTGCCCATACATGGTCATGCAGGATGCTCCAGTATATGGCAGTACTGTCATATTATTACTCCCAGACAGTAAAGCATGAACAGTAAAGCATGAACATGAAAGCATATACAGATTGGCAGTACCAAAGTTACCTTGTCTATAAACCTAATAACACTCATATTTGCTTATCCTTTATAGGTATTGCCTAACTACAGGGTACTCAAAAATTCTCTTTGGGTACCCTGATTGCTGGACCAAAAGAAATGGATTACTTAAATCTTATATAGAGAATTATGTTTGCTTTCTATAATTTTAGTATTGATTGCAAATGAGTTGCCAATGGTATGAATGGTATGATTGAGTATATGATTTCAATACTTTAAGAACAGAAATGTTGCTCGACTTTGACATTTTTCAGTTCTTTAAATTAATGTTATGATTTATTTTCTACTTTAAATAAAGAACCTTACATAAAAGTTTGTTTGATAAATAAGATCTAGAACCGTTTTCAGTTGTTCAAACTCTTTCCTCCCTGGTTCGAGCCTGAGGGACACCTGCTTTTCTGTTTATTAGCTTATACTTGCTGCCCAGCAAAAAATACCATGCCATATTATGAATACATTGCCAAACTGGTGTCACCAGTGGAGGGAAGTCAAGCCGCAAATGACGTTCATCCTGTTTCCCTTACCCATGATGGATAGTAAAAAATGACATACTGCTGGAAGTATGTATGTCCACACTGGCACCACCAGTGCAGGCCAGTCAAGCCGTGTAATAATACAGATCATTTTTGCTTTAACCTTGATGCACAGCACAAAATGCAAAGCCACAATAAGAAAACAGTGGTGACTCCTCTGTATGGGTAGCAGGTCCTTCCCCTTGCTTGAGTGTCAGAGTACACCTGTGTGCTTTATTTGCATGAGTACTGTGCATCCTTCCTCTGATCAGGGGTGTAACCCCCCACTATTCATGCTTTAGCCTCTTCTTGCAATGTGAAACCATTTTGGCTCTGCAAAAACTGTAGTTCACAATAATGAGAGACCAGCAGGGTGTAGGAAATCTTGCTCTGCTGCCTTTCATTATTGTGCAGATGAGGGGAAGGTCATCCAGTTCTGTGCGGTGGCTGCTTCAGTGTGCTGAGTGTGGGTTCAGGAAAGTGAAGAGATTAAGGGTATGGAATGTATGTGCACAGCCATTTTTGTGTGTTTATTTGCATGTATGCATGCTTGCAAGGAGTTGTTGGAATGTTGTATGAATGTGCAGGTGCAATAGAGAGTGTATGTTGTATTAATGCATGGGAAGGAGAGCAGGGGCAGCAGGCCACTCCTTTTTAAGTCTTGCAGCTTCTGGAGGCATGGAATTATTTTTTGTATTACCCTTGATACAAAATAAAGTTTATTTTCTCCACATTACAGGTAAAGCATACATGATAAGTGTTATTATGTGGCTAGACTGGACTACTTTGTGCTTCCTATCTTCATATACATTCCTACTCTGGTATGATAAGTGGTATTACATGGCTGAGTACTTTAAAGGTTAATTTCCACATGCAAATGTATCTGCCTGAAAGTTAATGGGATAATTGATGCCCTTAAGCAGCTTTAGGTGGTGAAGAATGTCTTAGCTACATGTCCCCTTAGCACCTTGATTTCTAAGCAAAACAGCACCCCTGAATTTAAGTACATCACCTGTCTCTTTTTTATTTGGAAAGTACAGATAAAGGCTAGCAGTACCTTGTTGTTCATTTTATTGAGGTGATTTATTGTAAAAAGTTGTTAAAAATGTATGAATAGCTGGAACATGACTACCTGTAGAAAATCCCAAACTGTTGGTTTTATCAATGCTTATTTTAAAACGTGCATTGTGCTCAAGAAACAGACTATTTGCAGTGACAAGACACCTTATCAAACCAGTTTTTAGTTTCTACTATTTCGGCGCATGTGCTGTTATGTATATAAAGGTTTCCTCCTTTGTTTCCATTCCAGGTGCCTGAAGAATATAGGTCCACAAGGATCATGGGTACATTTTCTGATTTTATTCTTATGAATTCATCAATTGATGGAGTAACAAGTGGTGCCGACAGGTCTTTTTCTAGGCTAGTTGGTGAGATACAAAGCTTGATCCGAAGGCAGAGACGTTCTACAAACAAGAGACAATGACCTCGGCTCACTCAAGAACAGGGCGGATTTAGCCCCACTACCTCCAGCAACCCAGGACCAACTGGGACGACCAGACACTCATGCACCAAGCATAGATGCAGTCAAACCTTTGCATCTCACCAACTAGCCTAGAAAAAGACCTGTAAGGTCGAAAACACACACGTGTCAGCACCACTTGTAACTCCATCAATTGATGAATTCATAAGAATAAAATCAGAAAATGTAACCATGATCCTTGTGGACATATATTCTTCATGCACCTGAACTGGAAACAAAGGAGGAAACCTTTATATACATAACAGAACATGCGCCGAAGTAGTAGAAACTAAAAACCGACTTCTCTTGATACATACAGCAGGCACCACGAGCACGGGTCTCTTTAAGTTTCTACCAACTGGCTGTTAGTGCACCTTGAAATCAGAGATGGGAGGCGCAGCAACCCATGCTTCCTGGTGCTCCTAACACCTTATCAAACCGTTTTCAAAGAAACAGGGCTCATTCTTAAGGTAGATGCTGCACTATATGTATAGGAATCAAGTCAGGACCTGGTGTTATCCATTGTTCTGTCACCCTAATGCACTCATTATCTATTCAGTGTGTACAAGAGAGTATCAAATGTATGTAATTTAATAACACTTCTGACTTTAGACCATCCTATAGTTTGCAATAATAGGACGAGGTGAGATAAAAGAAGATAAACTACCATGACAGAGACACATTTATACAATTGAGAACCATGTCAGGGGAAACATGACCTGCTAGAGGGCTTGTGGTCACCATTTCAAAGAAAAACATACTCACGTTAGTTTTTATTTCATGTAGAAGTATCTCCCAGCATTACTTGATTAAACCTATATTTTCACGTATTATTTATTTTTGTCAGCCGCTGCATTTCTCCTATTAGTTTTATTTGAAAGTATAGATATGAATAATTTCATTAGGATGTTTTCATTTTCTCTGAAATGACAGAACATAATGCTATTGCTTGCTATTGCTTTAGAGTCTTTTTGACGAGTCCTAGAACTATGAAGACACACTGTTTATATGAGCTCCAAGTTTTATGCCATATTAGGGGCACTTAGATCTTAGGGGGTCCCGTGATTGATCGCAATGATGGAAAAGGAAACACGATGAGGTGTATATACTGGAACATGGAGCCTGCTTTCCAGTTCTTTATGCCACAAGGCTAAGTACACAGTACTGTGGGGCCAAGGGTCAGGGTGTGTGTGTGGTGCAGCTTATAACAGACACCGACAAGAGCTCCCTGGCCAGTATGTGACTGCAAGAGGAGTGCTTTCACCACCCAATAAGCCCAAGTTTGGTTGGATTTGGTGGGTAAGTATTTAGTCCTGCAAGCTCGGTTCACCTGTTGGCTTTGAAATATTGTTGCTAATCTTACGGCATGAGTTCACAATAGGACCTGCAGGAATCCTCAGTAAATTCTACAGGCCCGTGGCAAAAAGGTCATGAAGACCCAGAAAGTATTTCTCTCAGCTAGAATATCCTGTCTGTCTTCATATATTATCACACTATTTTGACCCTCCATTGACTATTTGATTTAAAAATCAACCCATATACTAGGCAGTGAAGAGGATCATTCCTTGACGGTTTATAGTGAATATGTCGAATGCAAAAATGTCAAAAATAAAAATGTAAAAAAAAAAAATTCGAATGTGTTTTTTTAAATATTTATTCCTACTAGCTAAACCGCAAAAAAACATACAGATAAAAAAAACACATTTGAATTTTTTTTTCCAACATTTTTGCATTCAACCACATGTTTTCGACTTTTTAACTGGATACCTTCCTTGACATCTACTCACTGGCAAGAGATTCTCCATCAAAATATTTAACGACAAAATGTCTCCAGCATGTATCCTTCTCCTTCAGGTAGGTTTGTGGAAGTGTACACATATAAAAATAGTATTGTTTTAACTGGTGGCTATGGCTAACAAAATACTGAATAAAGCAATTGGGCATCCTCACATCCTTCACTGTAGGGACTTGAAAACAGTTGCTGGAGTGGTAGTGTAAGAGAGATTATGAGCTAAAGAATGTGTGCAGTATATTCTGTGTGTACACTAATACTAACACTTGGATTTGGGGAATACACCGGGTTGGTTTTTTTAGGCCACAAAAATCGCAGCTCAGCTGTAGGCACATGAATGCGCAGCTTAAAAAAAACAAAGCAGAATTAAAAAAGCTGAACATGGAGGAAAGATTCAGAGCGCGTGATGTAACTGCTCAATAGTCCTAGAAAAGGCATGCTTATTGTTCATACAAAGGCAAATAAAGGAAGAATAGAAGGAAGTAAAACAAGTTTCATATTCCTGTGGGGTGCAGGATGCAATCTTCTGGACGCTGGGGCCGAAGACAGTGAGAGAAATCCAGTATTTGTTGGTCCTTTCTAATTATTTCAAACGCTGGGTATACACAAGGCACTTAAGTGGGCTACTTGAGGCATAGAGTGGAGACGGTAACCTATTATGGACACACAAAATTACTGAAGCATTCAAGGAGCTGAAGAAGGCAATATGCACAGCCCCAGTGTAAGGGATTCCTGATTATAATGACACGTTTTATTTGTTCTCACAATCTAATGGAGTAGTGATGACTGCAGTATTCACACCGAAGACAACCTTAGGACATAAGCCAATGGCCTACTATAGTGGACGTTTACACCCAGTGATGGGGGGACATTACCTATGTGAACAAGCTTTGGCTGCTGCTGAATTTGTAGCAGAAAACTCGGGGAGTATCACAATTCAGTGCAGCACCACACTTTACATGGAGCATGCTTTCTTCGCAATCCTCGACAAACTCAAAAACACATTGGCCCTCATTACAACCTTGGCGGAGGACCATGGTGCTATTAGCACCATGGTCCATGCCGCTAAGGTTACGATTCCGCCATTGTGGATGGCGGAATTACCGCCCCATTCCAAGGTGAGTGGGGCGGTAATTCCCCATTCACCATTTGCCCTTCCCCATTCCCATGTTTGCCCCCATAGGGCATAATGGGAATGGGGAAGGCGCTAATTACGGCACCGTAAATTACGGTGCCGTAATTAGCTCCAAAGTCCCTTTGCGGGTTGGATTTTTAACGCCTGCTAAAAGCAGGTGTTAAACACCAACCCGCAAAGGGACACTTGTAATCAGGCGTTAAGGGTTAACGGCGCCGACAGCGCCGTTAAACCCTTAACGCCTGAGTTGTAATGAGGGCCATTGGGCCTCATTACAAGTATGCTGGTAAGGCAACACCAGCACCGGTATCGCTACTGGCACCGTTGCTACCATACCGTCATACTAGGAGTTCTACTCGCGGGTGCCCTTGCGGCCACCAGGTCTGACCTGGTTGCCGTACCGGCACCCGCGAGCAGAACATGATGGTAGCACCGGTGCCATTGTTAACGGTACCGGTTCTACAACCTCCCCATTCCCATTGAGCCATATGGGGCTCAAATGGGAATGGGGATGTACCGGTGCAGTACCTATGAAAGGGCAATTACCAGGTCCTGCTGGTCCGGAATAGCCCGGTAATTGCCCATTCGCGGGTGCCGGACCCGGATGCGAGTTTGGAGGTAGCCTTGCCGGTAAAACCGGCAAGGCTACCTCCAACTTTGTAATGAGGCCCAATTACTACTCAGAGAGCATCTGGATGCAAGGAAACTATCTCAAATCCAGCGATAAAAGTAGTAAGGTGCAGAACTGTAAACCCAGCTAAATTTGTAGCTGAACCAGTGGAGGAGGGAGACTACATGCATGTCTGTACTATGCACATGGAACAATATGATGACATTCCCAAGGTGGGGGAGAATACCCTTGTGGGGGAATAAAAGTACTTTATATTGATGGGTCCTTGACAATAGACAAGGCAACGGGGGAAAGACATACTGGGATGGGAGTGGTGAAAATAAAGTCATACGGGACGACTGAAGTAATAGCAAGCACACGATTGCCTTCACATGTTTCAGCACAAGCAGCAGAATTAGTCGCTCTCATAATGGAATTAGAAGCGTGCAGGGACAATGAAGTTACACTGTATTCTGATTTGGCATACGTGACATCTATCGTACATGCCAGACTCTCACGATGGCAGATGAGGGGCTTCCGACGTGCTGATGGCACACCAGTACAGCACATACTCCTATTGGACAGTCTCATAGACACGCTACAACTCTCATCAGCCATAGCGGTCACGAAGTGCCAGGCACACACGAACGGGGGAGGACTCCCATGGCAACAAAGCTGCAGATGTGGAAGTGAAGCCTGCAGCACGAGTTTGATATTTCATTGAAGGAAGGATATAGTGCATTACAAGCTATGCAAATAATGGAGTTCCAATGGAAATCACTGGTAGAAATAAATGAGCTATGGGTGAAGAGGCTATATCCCCTACCGGCGCCTTGTGGCGACAGGCGAGCACAGACAAGCCAGTGATCGCAGTACCATTATTGCAGATTGCACCCATGTAATTGTATCATTCCACTCATCTAGGTAGGGACATACTTGCTGCACACATTGGGGAAGAATGGTTCTGTCCAAATATGGCGGAGCATATAGACGCATTTATGGAAAACGTTGTTTTTAGAAATGTAATGTTGGCCATACTTTATGCGTATTTCAAGAAGCACTACCCCACCCAATCCGGCCTTTCCAACACCTCCATGTAGATTATGTTGACGTAATCGAAGTATGCCAAGGCTACCGCTACATGATAGTGGTTGTATGCCCATTCTCCCAGTGGATCAAAGTCGGTACCTGTTCACAACCTGATGCTCTCAGAGCAGCAACATTCTTCGTAAAAGAGGTATTCCCATGGTGGGGGGTGTGCGAGGACCTGCCGTCTGACAATGGACCTCACTTTGTAAATGTGACATTTGAGCATATCACGGCTCTACTGAGGATTGAGCACAGGTTATCCTGTCCTTATCACCAGCAAGCAAATAGAATATGCGAGCACCTCAATGGTCTGCTGAAAGAAAAGATGGTGAAAATTAAAGCCATGTTAAAAAAGGGGTGGCTCAATTGCCTACCACCATCCCTGCTCACATTGCGCAACCAGCCTGGATCTGACCACCCCTTGACCCCCCATGAGGTGGTCACAGGGTGACACATGCGACTCCCATGTGCTCTTTCCACTAGAGCACTGACAGATGCCCACAAGACTGCTGTTGTTCTTGGAGATGAAATGCATGGTGATATTGCTTCGATGATGGCTAGTGCTTCTTTTATCTCTCGACAGCTTCAATCCTGGCAGGCGAGGTCAAAGAAGAGTGAGGAAGACACCACCACAGGAACTAATCAAGAACTTTTAAAACCACCACTACTTTACCCAGGGGACACAGGTCTTTTCTGAAATTGCATTTGTCTTTGGTTCATGCCAAGCTTTCGAGGGACCATATCATGTTGAGCAGGCCACTGACTGTGCGGTTAAGCTGAGTGGCAAAAAAGCCTGGAACTATATCAGAGAAGTCAAACCCTGCCGAGGTGAGACCTACTCACACCAGAACGAATATGAGTTGTTGCAAGAAGAAGAGCCAGACAAAGGAGAAGCGCCACAGCCAAGTCTAACTTGTTGCATGGCTAGAGTTAGGGAAGGACAACATGCACAATCAGATTATGCACACTATCTTTTCTTTACAGTAGGTATTCATTGTGAATGTAAATGACTGTTTCAAATACATGATTCCATACCTCCACCCAACCTTCCAGGAGCACTTTAGTAGATTTGTAAATGAATCAGGGACTGAACGATGATCCCACCTTGATTGTCTTTCATGCTTTTCTGCTTCACATGACACAAACCTACACACAATTGACCCACAGAGACCCATCTTTTATAACATTGTTTTGGCAATTGCAGTTCCTGCAGTCTGTTCTTGCTTTGTCGGTGAAGACGGAGTGAGGATGTCTTAACCTTCAGATGGGGAGCAGGTGCAAGTGGATCTAGGTCACCTGGCCTAAGCCCTGCCCACCTGGTGCCTTCCTGCCTGCTGCTCTTTTTCACCACTTAGCAAGCCCCGCCCACCTGGTGCCTTCCTGCTTGCCGCTCTTTTTCACCACTTAGCAAGCCCCACCCACCTGGTGCCTTCCTGCTTGCCGCTTTGTTTCCCTACTTAAGGAGCCCTCCAGACTCTTTTCCTTTGCAGATGGGGAGCAGGTGCAAGTGGATCTAGGTCACCTGGCCTAAGCCCTGCCCACCTGGTGCCTTCCTGCCTGCCGCTCTTTTTTACCACTTGGCAAGCCCCGCCCACCTGGTGCCTTCCTGCTTGCCGCTCTTTTTCACCACTTAGCAAGCCCCGCCCACCTGGTGCCTTCCTGCTTGCCGCTCTGCCTACTTAAGGAGCCCTCCAGCCTCTTTTCCTTTGCAGATGGGGAGCAGGTGCAAGTGGATCTAGGTCACCTGGTCTAAGCACCACCCACATTCTTAGCCCTGCCTCTTCCTTCCTGCTCTTAACTATTAGATCAAGGGTGTCTCTTGCCAGGGTGTCTCAGTGAAGGGAAGATGAAGAAAAGGGCAATTCCTGTTTGGACCTGTTCGGACCAGGAGCACCCAGGGACTGACCCCCTGCTCAGACAGCAGGTAAGCATGCACCAACATGTGTTACCCCCTCTGTCCCCACAGGCCATCGCCGCCCCCTTGTTCCCCCTGTGATGTTCCCTTGCGCCCCCCCCTTCTTGCACACAGGTTTTGCCTGTTTTGCTTGATTCTTCTACCCTGCTCGCCCTCAACCTCCTCCAGCCTACTTCTGCAGGAGTCTGTCCTGATACATTCTGGTTTCACCATCACCGTCTTGTGGCCAATGCTGGATTTGACTTTTATGGACTTCATTCATTCACGGTGTGTCACTCTTTCTCAACTCTCATGCTGGACGTCCTTTGCATCTTGTACTCATAGTGGCCCTGAATCATGCTGTTCCCTTCTTCATCTTGTATCCTGGCTTGCAACATTATGTGTTACTACAGACTTCTGCAATTGTATTTGCTCTCCTCTCTTGCTTCTCCACTCTTTTTGACTGCTTACTCTCTGTTCTCTCCTCCTTTCCCTTCTCCCTTTTCCTATCTCCTCCCCTTACTTTCTTCTATGCACTTACTCTATCAGAATTGTCCCTGGACCTAATATGATAGCAACCTCGTCTGTTTCCTCCACCCTCCCATTACTGTTTTTTCCTCTCCACCCCCCCAGCGCTATCTGAAATGTCGTCAGGCCTAGTATGATAGTTGCTTGTTTTGTTCCTCCCCTCCCTTTCTGCACCCCTCTCCCTCACTTTTTGTTTTTCTCTGGCTGTACCAGAAATGTTGTCAGGCCTAGTATGGTAGTCACCTGTCTGTTTCCATTTCCTTCCCACTCTCCCCCTCCCTTCCTTAACTATGTCTTAGCTCTTGCACTATCTGAAATGTCGTCAGGCTGAGTACAATAGTTAATTTCACATCCTTACTGTTCATGGCCTGTAAGAATGTCATTGTATTTTCCCTTGTTCCCTCCCTTGTCTTGAAGTGCTTTGAAACACATTGTGTATAGGCGCTATATAAATAAACTATCATATCATAAACTATAAATAAACTATCATATCATATCATATCATAAGTGCTAGCGTAGCACTTGCTGTGTTGATTGTAGTTCCTGTGCGTAGTGGGGGCTGGGCTCTTTGCGCTCTGCTCTCTGCTCTCTGCTCTCTGTACTATGATCTGATAGTTGGGACGGCTGAAGGGAGCAACTCACCCACCCTCCTTCGATCTGGAGTTCTTGGGTTCTGACTTTTCTGCTGTCTCAGCAGCTTCAGATCATTCCCCTGTGGGTGCTTCGGGATACCTGAAGGGAGCAACACTCTCAGGCCGATTCATGGAATAATTAGCGCGTCGCAAGTGGCCAAAAACGTGCGATTCGCAGTGGAATAGCGAAAATCGCAGTGGAATAGCGAAAATCGCAGTGGAATAGCGAAAATCGCACGAAAAGCAGCGCACATCGATTCATGGAAGGCCGTGCGCGAGAAAACCATCGGACGTGCGATAAGAAAGTGCGCGGCGCACGTTGGCGCACAGGCCATCTAACGGCATGCGCCAGGTCACAGCGAAAATCGCACAGTCCACAGCGAAAATCGCACATAGCGCGGCGCACGCAACAAAAGTAGGCGGAACACGGGGCGTAACACTCGGAATGGGGAACAACTTGCCAAAATGTGGGCGTCACGGGGGAAGCACAGGGTAAAAGTGCGCAGAACGCCCACACGCTCGCCTACAACACGTATTCATGGAATAGAATAGGTCAAAAAAGCGCACGCTCAAACCAGCGCACAGGCACAAACACGACCGCCACAAGAAAGCAGGCGGTAGCGTCTCAGCGGCTGTAAGAAATGTGCGCCAAAAGGTGCGCCAACAAATAGCACCCATATACTGCCATGATGAATGTCCTATACTGTGGCCCTCCAGGACAAATGACGTGCAAAGGGGTACCCACAAACACGGACACGCTGACAAAAAATACGTGTGCGCGGGAAGTCTCACACGCGATTTGGCCGGGTGATTTCAGGGGTGCGCGGGAAGGTCCACACGCGATTACAGCAGGGTACGTGCATTTCAGGGGTGCGCGGGAATTTCCACACGCGAATAGCCTGGCCGCGTGTATTTCAGGGGTGCGCGGGAAGTCCCACACGCGATTACAGCAGGGTACGTGTATTTCAGGGGTGCGCGGGAAGTTCCACACGCGAATAGCCTGGCCGCGTGTATTTCAGGGGTGCGCGGGAAGTCCCACACGCGATTACAGCAGGGTACGTGTATTTCAGGGGTGCGCGGGAAGTTCCACACGCGAATAGCCTGGCCGCATGTATTTCAGGGGTGCGCGGGAAGTTCCACACGCGAATAGCCTGGGCGCGTGTATTTCAGGGGTGCGCGGGAATTTCCACACGCGAATAGGCTGGGCGCGTGTATTACAGGGGTGCGCGGGAAGTCCCACACGCGATTACAGCAGGGTACGTGTATTTCAGGGGTGCGCGGGAATTTCCACACGCGAATAGCCTGGGCGCGTGTATTTCAGGGGTGCGCGGGAATTATCACACGCGATTTGGCTTGGTACGTGTATTACAGGGGTGCGCGCGAAGTTCCACACGCCAATAGCCTGGCCGCGTGTATTTCAGGGGTGCGCGGGAAGTCCCACACGCGATTACAGCAGGGTACGTGTATTTCAGGGGTGCGCGGGAAGTTCCACACGCGAATAGCCTGGCCACGTGTATTTCAGGGGTGCGCGGGAAGTTCCACACGCGAATAGGCTGGGCGCGTGTATTTCAGGGGTGCGCGGGAAGTTCCACACGCGAATAGCCTGGGCGCGTGTATTTCAGGGGTGCGCGGGAATTTCCACACGCGAATAGGCTGGGCGCGTGTATTACAGGGGTGCGCGGGAAGTCCCACACGCGATTACAGCAGGGTACGTGTATTTCAGGGGTGCGCGGGAATTTCCACACGCGAATAGCCTGGGCGCGTGTATTTCAGGGGTGCGCGGGAATTATCACACGCGATTTGGCTTGGTACGTGTATTACAGGGGTGCGTGCGAAGTTACACACGCGATTAGGCTGGGTGGGTCCTGTCACCCTCGACGGCCCCTGCAGGCAGCCCACAAAACAGGGGACTACCCTGCACACCTGCTCATGTCTCCCACCACCCCCACCCCCCCAGTCACCAGGGGTACCCTCCACCAGGCCCCCACTCATGTCTCCCACCACCCCCACCCCCCCAGTCACCAGGGGCACCCTCCACCAGGCCCCCAACCATGTCTCCCACCACCCCCACCCCCCACCATCCAGGGGCACCCTCCACCAGGCCCCCACTCCAGTCACCCACCACCCCCACCCCCCCAGTCACCAGGGGCACCCTCCACCAGGCCCCCACTCATGTCACCCACCACCCCCACCCCCCCAGTCACCAGGGGCACCCTCCACCAGGCCCCCAACCATGTCTCCCACCACCCCCACCCCCCACCATCCAGGGGCACCCTCCACCAGGCCCCCACTCATGTCTCCCACCACCCCCACCCCCCAGCAGTGCAGGGGCAGCCTCCACCAGGCCCACACTCATGTCTCCCACCACCCCCACCCCCCCAGTCACCAGGGGCACCCTCCACCAGGCCCCCAACCATGTCTCCCACCACCCCCACCCCCCACCATCTAGGGGCACCCTCCACCAGGCCCCCACCCATGCCTCCCACCACCCCCACCCCCCCGCCACCAGGGGCACCCTCCACCAGGCCCCCACTCATGTCACCCACCACCCCCACCCCCCCGCCACCAGGGGCACCCTCCACCAGGCCCCCACTCATGTCACCCACCACCCCCACCCCCCCAGTCACCAGGGGCACCCTCCACCAGGCCCCCACTCATGTCACCCACCACCCCCACCCCCCCAGTCACCAGGGGCACCCTCCACCAGGCCCCCAACCATGTCTCCCACCACCCCCACCCCCCACCATCCAGGGGCACCCTCCACCAGGCCCCCACTCATGTCTCCCACCACCCCCACCCCCCAGCAGTGCAGGGGCAGGCTCCACCAGGCCCCCACCCATGCCTCCCACCACCCCCACCCCCCGCCACCAGGGGCACCCTCCACAAGGCCCCCACTCATGTCTCCCACCCCCCCCCCACCCCCCAGCAGTGCAGGGGCAGCCTCCACCAGGCCCCCACCCATGCCTCCCACCACCCCCACCCCCCAGCACTGTGGGGAACCTGCCAGCAGGCCCCCACACATGTCCCCCTGGCCCCAGGTCCTGACGATACACAATCATGGCAGTAATGGCCAGCATACCCAGCACAAACACCCAGGCAAGGATTGCATCCACCCACATAGTGAATGCAATCACATGACACAACCCCAATGCCAAGTATGCAAAAGAACACATGTCCGCCACACACACATACACAATGGGTGCAAGTGAATGTCAAAACCCATATCATGACATGTAACAAACCAATGAGAAAATAACACAAGTGTAAGAAAATATAAAAAATGTATTAAATACCAAAAATAAGAGAACTTTTCAAACATACAACGATGTGGCTAAGTAAATAAATGGTCCATGTCCGAGAACAAAAGTGATAAACAAAAAAACAAAGGAAAAAAAAATTAAAATGAATTTGTCCAAAGCAATATCATGTAATAGGAAATTAATGAAAAACCATTACGTCATGGTGAAAACAATAAGAAATTAAAAAAATGTATCTCCCAAAAAAACAAACTATATACAGGAATGTTCCAGGGTCCATGAGCCCAACACCAAAAATGAAACCTACCACTAACTAATGAAAAATATATGTACAAAAAAGTGGCCATTGTCCGAGCGGTCCAAAATAATAAAAATAAATAAAGGAAACCTAGCACTAACTAACTAAATAACTATATACAAAGGCAGCGGGCAAGTCCTGTGTCAAGATCTCTGAACTTAAGGGAGAGTGGGTTTCAATCCTCTCTCCCGAACCACAGAAGCCGAATGGATCGACCCCTCCCACCGTGGTTGGCACGGGCGCCTGACTTTAGAATTACAGGTAGCCACGTAGCAGCCAATGGGGGGAAGACGGAGTTAGGGAAAGGGGATGGATAAATAAAGGAAAGGAAGGGAGAACAAGACATATACAAATACAGAACACCTAGTTTAATTGAAGGAATTCTTCAATTATTACTCCTGCAACCTGACCTGACTCCTGAATTCACGTAACCTTACAAAACCTTGTGCGTATACAAAGAAAACCATTTGCATTAGAGAACATGCCGTGTCAATATTGTGTGCATAACCTTGTCCCAAATGTCTCTTTTACATTCAAAACATAATATCTCCGGCAAACAAAACCTCCAGAATTAATTAGCTGCACAAAGATGGAGGCATCATTTGTATTTTACAAATCACTGTCACAGACCAGCGTAAACATAACTGCATTGAAAGTCAGAGATTCCCAAAATCCCCGCCGTATCTCTGCAAGTCACTAAACTTAACACAACTTAACTTTATGGCCCGGGGAGTCATCCGTGACTGACCCGGACCTGAAGAGAATGAGGCAATAAACAAGTTTTCACCGCCGCAGCCCAGCAAGTAAAATAAACATAGGCACCACTTAGCTTTATGGCCCGGGGAGTCATCCGTGACAGACCCGGACCTGCAGAGAATAAGGCAGTAATCAAGTCTTCATAGCCGTAGCCCAGGAATCAAGATTTCACACGGCATAGCAAGCGTGATTCCTTCACGCCTTCTCAGCCTTCTGCTTTGCTCCTGCCTGCTGCCGTCGCCGCCGCCGCCCGTGCTCTCCATTCATTAATCAACAGCCCTGAAGCATGGGCGAGCGGCCGTTATGACGACCCGCACTAATTGCAGATCACTAGCAGCTGTGACCTAACGGCCCCCTGAAACTACAATGCCTACTGGGAAGTGTAGTTCCTCCGTACCTGCTTTCGTTTACTCCACAATCCTTTATTTCTGACATCCTGCGGCTCACTTGGTGATGTTGCTGGCCAGGGCATCATCGAACTCCATGTCGATGTCCTGGAGGCGGGACTCTGTCCTGGACCCGAGGTCTCGCAGGGACAACCCCATGTCCACCTCAAACTCCCTGCGAGCTTCCTCGAGGCACTCAGCCCGCCTCAATGCCCGACGCATGGAGAACTCCGCCCTGACCGTGGCGAGCCGCTCCTCTTCCGCCCGCTGCCGCTCCGCACCTATCCGCTGGCCAAACTCCTCCCACACGGAACACACCACCATCCCAGGGTTGCCCTGCCCTCCGGCCGATGCCTGCCCCTCTGATCTTGATGGCCCCGAGCCATGATGCCTCCCACGTCGAGCCCGCTGCTGCCTCCGACGCCACTGCCTCTGCCAGCACGACGGCATCCAGGCTGATGGAAACCACCGACGCCGTCGTGCACGTGCCCTGCCCGATGATGCCGTCACATCTTCCATCTGCTGGGGTCCACTTGCTGTGTTGTCCACCCCTGCTGGACCTCCGACTCCCAACTGTGGCAGGGATGGGATCCCCACCGAGCTGGCTGCATTGGTCGGGGCAGGTCCACAGGGGGCCCTGGTGGCATCTGGGCCGGAAGACGGCAAGGAGAACGACCGGTGGATAGCCTGCACAGAGGAGGAGAGGGCCGTCAGATTGGCCAACACATGCAGGAAACCCCCGAACATGGCCGATCCCAATTGGGCCACGTCGGCACGGTGCACTTCGTGATGACGTGCGTGCTCCTCCCGGGAAGCACGCACGTCATCACGAATCACAGCCGTGCGCATCGCGACCCCAATCAGGACCTTCTCCACGCGGCCAGGGGTTACCACGTCCGCAGGTGGAGGGGAGTCAGGTGACATGGACATCCCCTCTACCTGCGGACGGGCCTGGGACGGGGCATCCCTGCTGGTGCATGGTGGTGCACTCACAGGGTCAGGGACAGTGACATGCACAGGCCCCTCCACGGTGACCTGTGCTGCCTCCTGCCCCTGGCCCTGGACTGCACCACTTGCACCAGCAGGGATGCTCCCACCAGGCCCCATGTGTGCACCAGTGTCGGCCTCCTCCTCCTCTGTGCAAACCACCAACCTGGATGGCTCCTCACCGTCTCCCGCCGTAGCAGGCCCCTGTGGGGGCTCACCCACCCCTTCCGCTGCAGCCGTGGGGGCATCCCCGCCGCCTTGCTCCACAGCGCCGTCTCCGCCCTCTTCTTCACTAGCCGCTGCGTAGAGGGAGACAAAGGACACAAGCATCAGGCTACTGTACAATGGTCCCCTAGACAGGAAGCAATAACAGATGAGCACCACTGTCAAAGTACACTTCCATCATGTCCCTCCACAACACATGGGTCAGTCCAGGCAAAACACACACAGTAACAGGCATGGTGCATGCCATGGACATTTCCATGCATGTCCAATGGACTCTAGAAACATTCAATGATATGTAACTCACATGCATCATGGCTCATGCATATCACATGCACACACTTCACCTCAGTCACATCCATCTGGCCCCAAACACACCGAACACAGGCGAAACAAGGGTAAGTTGGGTGCGTCACTGAATCTGTGCATTGTCACACACATGTGTCATGCATCCATGGCATGCACAAGTCACAGACACGCAGGTCAGGCACACAGACATGGCTACCATATATGTACCTGGCATCAGCACCCATCCTTCACCCCCATCCATGTCCAGGTACAGAGACTGGCATGCTCTCATGTCCAAAATCTGCATAGGGCTCCCCATGCCGCATTTCAACACATGCAACAACCATGTGGGTCACACATCACTGGTCGCACATGCATTACCATGATGTCCCTGCACACATACATGCATACATGGCCCATGGCACACATACAGGCAAGTATCATAGAACCAGCACACCGCAACATGCCCTGTCTCACACAGTAATGCTTGGACACATACCGCTCAACTCCAGACGGGCCTCCCTCTCAAGGACCTGGGCGTGGAGCGCTGGGCGTACGCGTTCCAGGACCCTCTTCTGGATGGAACTCATGCGGCCCCGGCCCCCCTCCACGAGGCGCCGGGCCTTCACAAGGGTCCTGGACCTCAAGTCCTCCCAGCGCTTCTTGATCTTCTGGACGTTGCGGGTTGCCACCCCCTCCGCGTTGATGGCAACCACACAGTCGGCCCAGATCCTCTGCCGTCCTTCCTTGCTGGCGCGGGACGATCCAAAGAGGGCATCATACTGCCCCAGGACATGCTCCACCAGGACACCAACTTCGGTGGCAGTGAAGCTGGTGCCCCTCTGCCCCTCTGGCCTGGGGTTGCCACTGGTGCCAGATGTGGAAGTGCCCGACATGGCAACCCCAGAGGCAGGTGTGGGTGGGCAACTGGGTCCTGGGGCTGGGCTGTGGAGCGATGTAATCCCAGTTGGGAGTCTTCAGTTCCAGCAGGGGTGGACACAGCAACTGGACCCCTGCAGATGGCTGATGTGCAGGCACCAAATGGCAGGGCACGGTGGCAGCAGGCAGGCAGGCAGGCAGGCAGGCAGCAGCAGATAGCACGTGGGAGGCTGCTCGGGGCACTGGGGGGCAGTAACTCGGCCTTCTGGGCAGGAGCGTGGTGTTCCGTGTGTTTTCGGGTGGCCAGCTTGATACGGAGTGATTTGGCACGTGAAAATCCTGCACGTCAGCGTGAAATCCGAGGAAAGGCCCTTAGCCCGTAAGCGCGTCAGCACGCATACGCGATTCTATTGGACCAGAGTCCCTCAGCGCGTAAGCGCGTCTGACGTGACCCGCACGGGCGTTCCCCACTCAGCACGTGATGACGGAACACACGTGGAAATACTGCACGTCAGAGTGTCATCGCGTGATTGGCCTATGTACGTGTATTTCATTGCGTGTAATTGGACAAAAGTGCGCGTACACGCGATTGGCCTATGTACGTGTATTTCAGGGGTGCGCGGGCACTTACACACGCAAGTACGTCAGCGCACCTGTATGGCTGCTGCGTGGGAATTTCCACACGCTATTGGAGTGGGAACTAGATTCCAGGGGTGCGCGGGTCACACGCTGTATCCCGTGGTGCGTGTGAATTTCCACACGCTATTGGACTGGGAACTGGATTCCAGGGGTGCGCGGGTCACACGCTGTATCCCGTGGTGCGTGTGAATTTCCACACGCTATTGGACTGGGAACTGGATTCCAGGGGTGCGCGGGTCACACGCTCGCCTAGAACACGCGCAAAGCATAAAATTGCGGACTTTAACAATAACAAGCTCAGACGCCAGGATGAACATACCGTTCCTAGCAGCAGTGGCAGTGGGCTACCAAAGGAGGAGGAGGAGGATAGTCAGGGCCAGAATATTCACACCCAGAACCAGCCTTTTCGGGATGCCTGATGACCAGGTGTATGGGAGGTACAGGTTTCCACCACACATCATACTGGACCTGGTGACTGAGTGGGAGGATGACCTCACATCACCCACCCTGTGCTCCCAAGCACTCAGCCCCCTGGAGAAGGTCCTCAATGTACTGCACTTCTTAGCCACTGGATCATTTCAGCGGACAAGTGCCATAGTGGGTGGGGTGTCACAGGCCACCCAGTCACGCTGCCTACACCAGGTCTTGAACATCATGACTGCACGCCCATCAGTCCGCAGGCACATATACCTGCCCAGAACACCTGCAGAAAGGCATGCTGCCGCCCTGGATTTTTACGGAGTGGCACGATTCCCCAAAGTGCTAGGTGCCATCGACTGCACCCATGTGGCTCTACGTCCCCCCAGGGCATCAGAGCACATCTATAGGAACTGCAAGCACTGGCATTCCATCAACGTGCAGGTAGTATGTAATGCCAAGGGAATCATCACCTCAGTATATGCCAACTATCCCGGGTCCACCCACGACAGCTTCATTTACCGAATGTCCACCCTATGCCGGGACATAGATGCTGGGCGGCATGGCGATACATGGCTGCTTGGTGAGTATGTATGCCACTGCACATGCATGCATGTTGGATACTGAGCAAGGTCACAACCCCACCAATGATACCAATCACCACCTCCACAGGGGACAGTGCCTACCCTCTCAGCCCCCACATGATGACGCCAATTCGGAACCCCACCACGCCACCCCAGGTAAGATATAACACAGCCCACATTACAACCAGGGGCATAGTGGAGCGCACATTCGGAGTGCTAAAGTCACGCTTTCGCTCCCTTGACCGTTCTGGCGGGCAGCTGTTATACGCTCCCCCAGTAGTGTGCAGGATCATAGTGGCAGCATGTGTCCTGCACAACGTTGCAACACACCGGGGCCTGGCCGTGGACATGGTGGTGGCCCCACATCCCCAACCACATGCACAGCCGCTGCGCATGGGAGGGGAAAGGGCACGGGGGGAGGCAGCCCGTACACAGCTAGTGGCTAATTACTTCACATAGAAATCACACCCCTGTGGAGTGCACACTGCCCTGGCACATTCCATCTGACAATCAATGATGACTCAACCTGACACTGATCCTGAATGTCTGGAGAATGAACCGGGAATACCATGTCAGCCTGAGATTGTTCACCTGGAAGTGTCACAATGTGTGCATCCCTACCCACACAGACACCACCAATGCAGTTTTGTGAAGTTACACATTGAAGCAGCTAAAATGAATACCCACTTGCAAAATGCAACAAGAGGACAGTGCCATGTCAGCCAACCCAACCCCAGCACCGCCACACGACACACCGTGCCATGTCATGCTAATTGCAGGTAAACAAAGTAATCCCCACAACATGACATCAGTCTCACTATGTACAGTGGCACTATTAGAAACCTGCAACACCTGAAATGCTCACAGCAATGCCGGACCAACAACATACTTGAGCACGTAGTACCATTAACATGACATCACAAATGTTACATATTAGTAGTCTCACCACCTGGAAATGCCTGCACTCCCACCACTACCAACTGTGCAGTGTTGTCGCCATGTAGAGTTGTAGGTGCACTGCTGCCAACATGGTCCCCATCTCCAGACTAGAGGTCCTTGTGTGGACATGAGGAAGGGACCTGCAAATTGGGAGGTAGACACAGAAGAAGAGTTACACATCAATGCAACATGCAGTGTACAACACAACAGCAATATGCACTATGAATGTATACACAGTATTGACTACAGACTGGCCACACAGCTCATGGGAGTCCAACGTCACTGTGTAATTCACTGTCACTTGGGCACACCCTTTGCAAGCCCATGGAAACGGGAAGCAGGAGGGGTGTGTGTGACTCAAACCCAAGCATCTGAACCAAATACATTACAAGCCTGCATGTGCCCAGCCACAATGCAGCGTATGCCCACAGGAACCACGGAAGCCAACAGATCGAAGCCAACAGATCGAAGCCAACAGATCGTCCCAAAAAAATTGGGAATAAAAGAAATAAAAATAAAAATAAAAATAAGAAACAATCAAAAATGGCCATTGATGGGCCCGGGGGGGTTGGGGAGGCCACCCAGGAGGTCCGAGGACAGGATGCACACCAGAACCCACCTGCGTGGATCCTGGGAAGATAAAACACCTCCATGGGCTCATGGCCCACACGGCTACCCTATTGTGGGAGTATCACTGCTGTCGCTATTATCACCCTGTGCAGCTGCATCCGGAGGTGGTTGCACTATGGGAGGCAGCCCACGCAAGGCCCTAGTCTGCTCCTCCATGGCTGCAAGCATGCGGGTGTGGTAGGTCTGGTTCTGGAGGATGAGTGTGCGGAGGTCCCCATGCAACTCCTCACGGGATGCCCGGACCTCCGCCCTCGTTGCCTGCATCTCAGCTGAGAGCGTACGGGTGAGACGCTCCAGCTGCTGTTCTGTCCTTTGGTGTGTTGAAGCCTCAAGCTCAACAAGAGTCGTCCTGAGGTGAAGGAGCTCCTGCCTCAGGGCTTCCCTGTGGCCCTGGGACTCAATGGAGATGGCCTCCTGCAGAGTCGCCAGTGCCGCCCGCCTGTCCCTGTTGGACCCCAACATGTCCTCCCTGTGTGACTGGCAGATGGAGTCGGTTGCCTGCTCTAGTCGCTCCATCAGCCTTTCTGGGGGGACAATGGAAGTGGCCACCCTATCCATGGCCTGAGCCATCATCTCGGATGATGCAGCCTGTTGGGTAGCCATACCGTAAATGGATTGCTCCCATGCGGTATTGCCGGGTGGCGTACGGCCACCACGTCGGCGGGCACCACACCTGTCTGGGGCAAGGCGAACTGCGCCTTGCTGTGCCGGCACTGCCTGAGGCTGCAGGACTGCATTCCCCCTCTGATCTGCTGGCCCAGGAACAGGATCAGATGTCGCGGAGTGTGACCCTGCATCCGTAACCACCGAAGGCGTAGCTGCCAACACTGACATCCCCATGGAGGGTACTGACCCTGGTGCAGGTGGGTGAGACAGAACAGAATCCCTCCCTGGAACACTCACCTGCGACGGCACGTAGGTCTCATCCGAATCAACACCTGAGTACAGCTCGGGGGAGGTGCAGCCAGAGACACCCCTTGAGAGCACGACCTGCAGCACTTGTGGGTTCTCCCCCACCACCACACCACGTCCCTCACTGGTGGTTGGTCGGCCCTGGGACACCTCCTGGGTCTGCACCATCTCCACAACCCCAGCAGTATCAGGTGCGTCTTCCCCTGCAAAGACATGAAAACAAAGAAATGGAAACAGGCATTAGCACCATGGCACACATTGAGGGCTGAGAAGCAAGAGAACCAGTACTTGATTGACACATGTCCCACATGACTAAAACCCTCCCATGCATGCACCCTCACTGCGTATGAAGTGCAGGCAAATGGCACACACTGATGACACCAAGATGGAAGATGAACAAATTTTCTGCATGCTGCCTGGCAGTGGCATCACACAATGGCCTGTGATTGGCAGGTGAAACACACATGCCATCACACAGATGGCATGTACCATTGCTATTGAGTGAAGATGGAGAGGAGGGCAGCACCTATTCATTCAGTCCAGTTCCCGCATGTAATAGCTTTTCTAATTCTAACAGGTCAGATTTTTCACCTGGAGCTGCCAGTCTGAAATGGTCAAATTGCACAGGGACATGTGTGTACAAATGATATCCAGGTAACAAAGTCACTCCACTTTACCATACCCATGTCAGACATGTGACTAGTGGACAGCGACATGCCTAGTGAAAGTGGTGGAATGCAAACAAACTGACTGAATGAACAGTGAAAAAGAAGCAAATATGTTGTGTCAAGGTGACACTTCAAGGGCAACTGGCGTGCAGTTGTGCTAGATGTCTACTGTTGGCAGAAGGGATACTGCTATGGCCAAATGCAGCTGCGCAGGAAGGATTGCATGAAGCACATGGCTGACCCATACGACTCAGGCGCACACACTCTCACCTGGCACCCGAACAGAAGCCCTCACACACACACCATGCACATGGATGACACACACATGCATGTGCACTCACCGGACAATGCCTCGTAATCAGCCAGATCTCCCACGCCTTGGATCTGTTCCTCCGTGACGTAGGTCCCAGCGACTGACTCATGTGGAGTGAGTTCCATGTCTACTACTGGAGACCCACCTCCAGTCACTAGAGTTGCGGCATGACTTGAGGCCAGCTTACTCTTTGCCCTGCGCTTTAGGTCATTCCAGCGCTTATAGCAATCATTGGCTGTGCGCCTCACGATTCCAAGGGCACTTACGATGTCCGCAACGGTCTGCCAGTGTGCCTGGCGTTGTGCAGGTGTGGTCTTGGATCCTGCAACAATGACCATCTCGTTGTCATGTCCGGACACATACTCGACAAGTGCATTCAGTTCGTCATCCGTGAAGCTGGGCTTCCTGGACGGGCCGGACTGTGTAGCCGTGTCTGGGGCATCAGCCTGTGCCGGACGAGCACTCTTCCTCTTCCGCTTGGAAGGTGGTGGTGATCCTGAGTGTCCTGCGCCGCTCTGGACACTAGGGGCAGGAGCCCTGGTGGACTCTGTATCAGGAGTGTGGGATTGCACACTCAGCATGGGAGTTGGTGCAGGCATTGGCTCTAGTGTGATGGTGTCAGGGGGAATGTCAGCAGCATGGACTAGGACCGACACTGTCCTGGCTGGGTGTGTGAGGGCTGGGGTGGATGGAGCCGCAGCTGCCCCTGCAGCCTCTCCGCCCTACCTCCTTGGTGCAGCAGATGACCTTGCTGCCCCAGATCCACGTGGCATGATGGCATCAACGTGCACCAGCGCACGTGTCGTAGCCCTGCTGACCTGGAAGTCAGCCATGGAGTCAGCCAGGTCTGGTGCCACAATGGGCTGGTCCAACAAGGGCTGAGCATGGATGGTGTCAGCCACTTCAGCCTCAAAGGGAGGGGGGGAGGGGGGGGAGGGGGGGATGGGGGGGATGATGGGTGCCCTTGACTGGTCCTCCACACATGGGGGGACAGGCTCACCCTGCAAGTTACGACCACGTCCCCTACCGGATCCACCACGGCCACCACTTGTGTCTCTTCCACCTTTGCCACCCTTACGGAATCCTCGCCTCCCAGCCATGGCACTGATATTAATGTGCGTATGGGAGTGGCTGTAGACAATTGTCCTGGGCAATTGGGGGTCAAAGGGGTTGGGTACCAGATGGTAATTGTACCCTAGTGCTCTAGCACGGCTGATTGTAACCCCTGGGGAAAGATGACGGGTCACGCAACGCACAGGAGGCCCAAAAAATGGAGATGACGTGCACGCAACCCCTCCTAGACCACGTGTGCAGAAAGAAAAACCTGCACTACGCTGTGGCACCCAGTAACACAAGAATGAACGTATGCGTGTCACACGCAGCCTAGAATGACCTCTGAAGGGGTAGGCTACACACGGGGCAAGCACAGAAGTTGGATACGTGCGTGACTCACCGTCTGCCAGGTAAAAGAGCGTGAAAAATGAGCGCGTTTGGCTGGCTAAACCCCCGCCAAAAGAAGATGTGTACGCTGTCTGAGAAGACAGGACAACAGTAGAAGGGGACACTGTTTGAGGGAACAGGCCCAGGTAAACCAGTAAAAGAGAAAAAAGAGAAAAAGCTGTCGGAGGTAACAGGGAATACGAACTGGAAACGCCGTGAAGTAAATCGCGTGTGAAACGACAAGAAGTACAGAATTCACCCACTCGCTCTCCACGAAAAGCACGTACAAGGAAATGGTGTTCTACATGTACCTTATATACAGGCCCACACGTACAGCGTCACTTACGCGGCGTGTACGTTCACCAATCACACGCTTTGTCACTCCTGCGTGTAGATCCATTTTCACCAATCACACGCTTTGTCACTTCTGCGTGTAGATCCATTTTCACCAATCACACGCTTTGTCACTTCTGCGTGTAGATCCATTTTCACCAATCACACGCTTTGTCACTTCTGCGTGTAGATCCATTTTCACCAATCACACGCTTTGACACTGGGACGTGTCACGCAACAATTTCCTGCACGTGCAGGTGACTATAGGCGCGCATATGCTGTTGACGGGTTTACGCGCTAAGGGCCTTTGCTGACGTGTGGGATTTCACTCCCTATCAGGCTTTCCACGCGTTCACACACAAGAGACCACGCTCCTGGCCAGGAGGCCAAATTACTGCCCCCCAGAGCCCTGAGCACGCTCCCACCTGCCATCTGCTGCTGCCTGACTGCCTGCTGGCCACGTGCCCCACAGTGCTGGTGGGTGGGGGTGTTGGGAGGCATGGGTGGGGGCCTGGTGGAGGCTGCCCCTGGTGGCGGGGAGGTGGGGGTGGTGGGAGACATGGGTGGGGGCCTGGTGGAGGCTGCCCCTGCACTGCTGGGGGTTGGGGGTGGTGGGAGGCATGGGTGGGGGCCTGGTGGAGGCTGCCCCTGGTGGCGGGAGGGTGGGGGTGCAGGGGGACATGAGCAGGTGTGCAGGGTAGTCCCCTGTTTTGTAGGCTGCCTGCAGGGGCCGTGGAGGGTGTACAGGGAACACCTGTGAGGACCCACCCAGCCTAATCGCGTGTGACTTCCCACGCACCCCTGTAATACACGTACCCAGCCAAATCGCGTGTGATGATTCCCACGCACCCCTGTAATACACGTACCCAGCCAAATCGCGTGTGATAATTCCTGCGCACCCCTGTAATACACGTACCTGGCCAAATCGCATCCCTGTAATACACGTACCCAGCCGAATCGCGTGTGAAACTTCCCGTGTACCCCTGTAATACACGTACACAGCCAAATCGCATGTGATAATTCCCGCGTACCCCTGTGATACACGTGCCCTGGCTAATCGCGTGTGAAACTTCCCGCCTACCCCTGTAATACACGTACCCTGGGCAATCTCGTGTTAAACTTCCCGCGTACCCCTGTAATACACGTACCCTGGCTGATCGCATGTAAAACTTCCCGCATACCCCTGTAATACACGTACCCTGGCCAATCGCGTGTTAAACTTCCCGCGTACCCCTGTAATACACGTACCCTGGCTAATCGCGTGTTAAACTTCCCGCGTACCCCTGTAATACACGTACCCTGGCTAATCGCATGTTAAACTTCCCGCATACCCCTGTGATACACGTACCCTGGCCAATCGCGTGTTATACTTCCCGCGTACCCCTGTAATACACGTACCCTGGCTAATCGCGTGTATAACTTCACGCGTACCCCTGATATGCACGTTACCCGCTTTGCGTTCCTTGTTTGGCAGCCCTGTAAACTGGTCCAGGGTTAGCGCAGCCCTTTGCAATGATTTAGCGATTTTGATGGCTTTTCCTTGCGCGAGGGCGTTCTTGGGGGCGTTACTGGCGCTGCTGCAGGGTCGCTGCGATACTCTGCGCCACGGCTGGTTTGGGAGCCTAAAATCCATGAATACGCTGTGCGCGGAAATCGGTTTTAGCGCACGTGCCTGGCAGTCAATCGCACGCGGACACTCTGCGCCAGCCGCTTGCGACACTTTTCTGCGAAATTCTATGAATTACCCTGTCTGTGTGTGCATGTGCAACATTGACTCCGCCTTTATGAGCCTGCCCGTGCATGTGCCTTTGCTTCATTTAATTCAAAGTTCAGCCATTTCCCCGAGCAGCATATTGTGGATCTTTCAAAGCTGGGCATAATCTCACCAGGGAGAGGCGCACCCCTTGTATTGGACAACATTGAGGTATCCGAGTAATCTTGAGGGGCAGGTTGAGTCATCATATGGATATTTGAAACTTGCCCCCAAACATCTCAACTCAGTCGTAGCCTGGGAACTGCCTATTTTCTGTATATAAACTGTGTGATTCTTTGATTTTAAGGACTGACATTTAAAGGATTGACATTTAAAGTGTAACCAAGTAAACCTAGTAATTATGACTAAGACTACAACCAAATTGGAAAAGGCTCTGAGCGAGATCACAACTCAAATTATGATCAGCTGGGAATTGAAACTCTCAATTGGAAAGACTCCTAATAGAGCTGAGTCAATAGTAAATACCAGTCAGACTATTCAATCTTGAACTATTCTCTCTTGAACATTTGTTCCCAATCACTGAAGGATATTTAGAAACTCTACTCCACCAGCCCCACATGAACACTTTCACATGGACAGCCCGTTCTTGGAGAAAACAGAGTCACACCCAAGCATTGTAACTGAAATGTCCCACTACTATGGTCAAGCAAGATCTCGTAATTACTGATAATCACTCACACCTGACTTCCATTAACCTTCCCCACATGGATAAAAGGCAGAGCAAGAGAGCACAGGTTGCAAGCGGCAACATTGTATAAAGAGCACAAGAAAGATTGATAACGCGTGTGATGAAAGACGCTTGGAAAGATAAATTGCTGATGGATGTTTGAACATGAATGAAGAAAGATATAATACCAATGACAGAGTGGTGCAGAACCATGAAGGTGCTCAATCGAAGGTCTCTGTAAGGTATCCAACCAAGAAGTGGCAGAAATGTAAGTAAGAAGATGGAAAGTATGAGAAGTGAACTGAATCAAAATGGTCCTGCGAAGGTTTAAGCGAAACCCCTCGCACATTCAAAAGTCTCCAATTTTTGATACCAAGAGGAAAACTTACAACCTAAGATTACATGATCCGAGCCCGAACTAGGGAGACCAATTGTGAACATTGTGCTAAAGAGGTCGTAGCCCGAAGGAGGGAGATCCATGGTTAGAGCCCAATTGAGGGAGACCAATTGTGAACATTGTGTTAACAAGAACTTGTGAATATGAAAATCTTGATAAGAAAGGAACTTTGTGTGCTTGTTTGTTTTATGACAGGCCCTCTGTAGTAAGAGACTATTGTTGGGAAGAAGGCTTTGGCAGAAGGCACTTTTACCTATATATTGAACTGTATCCTCGTGGCAGAGTAGTCAGAGAGTGTGCACAGCTCGAACATGTTGCCTTGTCCTGCGTGGAAAACATGGTGAATGGAAGCAATCTGCTCAACTATCCTGATATATTATTTCTTGAACACTTTTCTTTTTACATAAATTGTTGTCCCACACGATTTGTATTTAGAAGTAAGGATTGGCAACAGGTTTATTAGTATAGGCCCCTTTATTTTGACAAAGACTCCACTTGGACTGCGTTATTATTATTTAATGGTCGTAGTTTGCTCTCATCTTTAGATTTAGGCTTAGATAGGTGTTCGACAAACCCATTGAAGTTAAAAAAAAAACTTGAACTGTGATCACATATCTCTTTCTTCACTGTTTGATACCATGCCTTCCTTACACCGCTCATGTGTGTTTCCTACTGGAAAGGCTGGCATTGCAGCTGGTATTTCAGCTGCGCTTGTTTATATTTGTTTCCATGTGAAGGGCTTCAAAGGGCAGTTGCGGTAGTCGAGGGAGTTAGAGCATTGCCACCTCTTGCTGCCTCTTGCAGATCTTAGGAAGCGATGCCTGAGTTCAGCAAAATTGAACTGCCTCGCTGAACCAGATTGATAAGTTCGGAATTGGTGAGTGATATTTTGCCCTTTGATGCATTATGATATACTGGTGTAGCATTCCATGAACATTGTATAGCATGTTCCATGAGCATGGACTGGCAAACAAATAGTAAAAAGTCATCCCAATCCCTTTATTAAAGTAATGAAGCACACGGTTGCCAGGAAATATGGTCTACAGAGTGCACATTCTGGTGCTGCAAAAAACTTAAGAAGCGCTGAAGTCAAAATTGCAAATGCCGAAAAAGGTTAGTCCTGAGCAAGCGCCTAGCACTCGTCCACCGATTACCACATTCTTACCACATTCTTAAAGGCATTACCAGTGAATATCAACATGGAAAATGTAATTCCTTCTTGTTCTTTCCAACCTATCACAATAATGCACACCTCTCCTACTATAGATAATAACTAGTCTTTACTGAACTTGTGTCTGGGACTGCAACAGAACTCTGGGACATACAGTACTGCTCATTCCACCATTTGATGGAGCAGAAATCCTTATTTCCACTAACCTTTCTGATTCCCCTGATCTTGCTAGATTAGTTTCCTCTTCTGATTCTTTGGAAACTACAAGTGAGAGCGAAAGTGAAAGTTAGTTGGAATACACTCCTCCTTTAAATGGCCGAAACATAACTGAAGAATTGCAAATTCTGTCCAAACTAAATGTAATTGCTTCTATTGTGGAAGCCTTGATGACCCTGTGCTCCTCTCTTGCGCAAGAGCAAAAAAGATCTTAAACATGTCAATGCCAAGGTAGTGGATATTATCCTGGAGAATTCTTTCTTCTCAGCCCACACAAGTGGGCCCATCTGGAACCATCAGGAGGAACAAGGACATTATTCAACATCATAAAAAGAACCTTCCACAAATAACTAACTTTTTACGAGCTGATGAGTATTTTGATCAACTTGCGTTAGAAGAAGCTGATAGAATTGCTCCACAATCACCTGGAAAGGATGACTGCGATTATGAGGAAGTTATGTTGTCCCCACTCACAAATAATCAGTCTTTTTATGGGAAAAATTTAAAGCTCTTAGGAAAAAAAGCAGTTAAATGGTGAAATGGGTCAACTATGTGGCTCATGCAGGGACATTCACTGCTGCCTATGCTTGCAAAAATTCAATTTTGGTGCTAAATTCTAAGACCACAGTGGTGCATACAGTAAGCAATGGCACAGTCGGCAGGTCCAATTACCAGGTCCTATATGTCGCTGCTTACAGGCACCTGGGGACCGGGCTCCTGCCACAGCCACAATTTGTGGTCATGACTGCTGGCTACTAGTGCCCAAACCTCAAGCTCAGAAATATCGGTCCTTTGGGTCCTCCCCAAAAGAGATACTCTGTGCTGATACAGTTCCAGGTGCCATCAAACATGCTACCCTTGAAGATTGATAAATTAAAAAAGGTTATTGCTGACAATGACATGTGCACACTGGGCAAAAGGCCTAAACTTGAGGAGTTATATTTTACTGATTGCAGTCCTTTGTTAAATCAGAAAACTCTAATGGAAATGTTTTCACAGATTAACCAATTGTCTATGATTAACTCTGCAGACATCCTTCGCATAGATCATGCAAAGTTTGATAGCCAAATTTCTAACTGAGCTATCTTTGTGTTTGTTTCCCCCTTGATGGTGGCATTACGAAAATCTTGTAGGTCTGACATTGAATAATTTGGCTTTAGAGTAGAATTTTGCAGGAAGCAATGACTGCCTTGGCTAGCAAAGCCACTTTAAATACTGAAATTAACTTTAGCAAAGCAAATCTCGTTCTTGGGAAATCACTATTCTGAACGGGACACTTAGTTAATCTCTACGACCAGTGTTGATCCTAATGTTTTAGGAAAAAGCTACATTGTGCAATGGTTTTGTTAAGCAGCCACCAGTCATATGGTTTGACATAGAGAACCCAATACGTCACTGCTTGGACTTCATGGAACACCAGAAACCATCACCCCTTCCTTGACCGACCTCTAGGATTATTTCAATTAATTTCCTCTGATATTTTCCAATTACAGGAAACTTGGCTTGTCACCTATTTTAACATTGATGGGTATGATATTTTAAGTCGCCCTGCTAATTGACCATTGTCGTTCGTGCTAGTCTTTCTCTGGACTCTTTTTATGTGGGATAATTTCGTCCCTATGTAATGTCGGCTTCTCTATTCCTTCCAGTCTTTACTGAGAGTATATTGATCATAAATGTTTACCATCCCCCTGATTGTGAGGCAACATCTAAAATACAAAAGTTAATAGCAAGCACTATTCTAATGTGGTACAGGAAACATCCAAACAATAAGCTTCTGATTGCAGGAGTTGTTAATGTTCATGAATTTCACATTGTCATATCTGTGGACTTAAATTTGGAAACGCATCAGTCTTGTGTGATGCATAAAGCCATTGGCATTAATAGTGGATGGAGAAGCTTTCTTGATGGTAATGATCAGTTCTGTCTGCCCAGAGACAACCATGATAATCCAGATTTCATTTTCACCTGGACTAATCGCTGCTCAAAATCTTGTTTAGATTATGCAGTGGTAAATCTAAAAATGCTTAGAAGCTTAGAAGATGCTTAGAATATTTGTGATCATGCCCTCTTTCCTAGACATCCAGACCAGGTTGCCTTCACTCTATCCCGTATCTTACTACCACCGTAAATGTAAATAATACTGGAAATCATCTAATGTGGTTGACTGAAACATCCATGAGTATTAAAACATCATTACAGCAAACACAGCTCAATTAAAATTCTGGCTGGCTATGAATGATTGGAATGTTGAGCTCATGGTTAATGGTTTAGCGGGCCACATGGATGTCCAGAGGTGCAATCATATCAGCAAGGCCCATAAAGTCAACCTCTCCAAATTCGATACAGAGATTTCATCTAGAAAGATACTTTATCATAAGGAAAGGTTGAAGATTAGAAAACAGTTAGCCACACGTTATAAAAACTGGCTCACACAGCATAACCACTCTGTAAGTAATTCAAACTGGTTACTTTTATTTAGAACTTTGAAGAGTAATAATAAAAAATGTTGGTCTTGCTTTAGGGAGATTCTTTACAGCAGGCCCCAATCCATCACTATACTGCTGTCTCAGAATTGCAATGGGTAGCAGATATCATTTATTTAAATGTTGTAGCAGTGACGTGAAAGCCAAAACAGACAAATATATCCCCGAATATAGTTTGTTTGGAGAATAATTTGAGTCAGAGGATAATCAAAAAATGAAAACCTTCCTGCGCCCATGGGCCGATTGGAGTAGCTAACATCTGTTTGCAAAATAACCCAGAATTTTGGGCCAAAGTCTTATTAGAACTTTTTTAAAAAATATAGAAAACTGGGGGAATTCATGATAGTTGGACTAGGTGCATTATTATACCCGTCCATAAAAAAGGTTCCAGGAATGATCCCCTGAATTATAGATTACTGGCAATACTCTATTCTAGCCAAAAGATATTTTCAATGAGATTAAATGAATGGGCTCAGGAAAAAAGGTCTGTTCAATCCCTTGCAGACAGGTTTTAGAAAGGCGCTTTTCGCCTTAGATAACATATGCACAATACAATATCTGATGGCTGAAACAAGGGGCAGATCTGGTTCTAATCTTTACTGCTGCCTTTTTGATTACAGTAAAGCCTTCTTGTATCTTGTGAATTCGATCTTGTATCATGTGAATTGTTATGGCCAAAACGGACTCTTTGGGGGATAGATTTGCACCTATGGTATTTTATCATATTATTATACACTGGTACAACAGTTGTAGTTTGTCTTAATCAGAAGGGTGCACACAGCTCACACGTTGAAACAAATTCAGGTTTAAAGCAGGAGTGCGTTCTTGCACCCCTACTATTTAATCTATATATTTCAGACATGGAAAGGGCGATTAATGCTCTGCGCAGCTTCCCCCCCAGGATCAATCATGAGGCAGTGTCATGGCTTGGATACGCCAACAACACTGTCCTTTTTGATCAGACTCCTTAGGGCCTGCAACATTCAATAGATGTTCTGACCGCCTTTGAATTGGAACATCCCATGATGATCAACACTAAGAAAACTAAGATCATGTGCCTAGGAGGTTCATGGCCAAAAAAGCCAATTTACATTTGGAAATTGGACAATGACCCCCTAGACGTTGTAGATAGTTACAACTTCTTAGACTTTCCTTAACTACTCAATCCTACCATCCAATAATACAGGGATATTGTAACCACTGTGAGATACCAATGGTACCGGTAGTAGTAGTCAGACACAGACATGAGAGAACAGTCAGACACAGACATGAGAGAACAGTTTCAAAAACTTTTATTTGTAGTTTCAGGGAGGTTGGAAAAACTCCTGCCTGGCCCTATCTCTAATACGGGAGTAGTCTCAACCATTAACAAAAACAACCTAAGATTACATGATCCGAGCCCGAACTAGGGAGACCAATTGTGAACATTGTGCTAAAGAGGTCGTAGCCCGAAGGAGGGAGATCCATGGTTAGAGCCCAATTGAGGGAGACCAATTGTGAACATTGTGTTAACAAGAACTTGTGAATATGAAAATCCTGATAAGAAAGGAACTTTGTGTGCTTGTTTGTTTTATGACAGGCCCTCTGTAGTAAGAGACTATTGTTGGGAAGAAGGCTTTGGCAGAAGGCACTTTTACCTATATATTGAACTGTATCCTTGTGGCAGAGTAGTCAGAGAGTGTGCACAGCTCGAACATGTTGCCTTGTCCTGCGTGGAAAACATGGTGAATGGAAGCAATCTGCTCAACTATCCTGATATATTATTTCTTGAACACTTTTCTTTTTACATAAATTGTTGTCCCACACGATTTGTATTTAGAAGTAAGGATTGGCAACAGGTTTATTAGTATAGGCCCCTTTATTTTGACAAAGACTCCACTTGGACTGCGTTATTATTATTTAATGGTCGTAGTTTGCTCTCATCTTTAGATTTAGGCTTAGATAGGTGTTCGACAAACCCATTGAAGTTAAAAAAAAAACTTGAACTGTGATCACATATCTCTTTCTTCACTGTTTGATACCATGCCTTCCTTACACCGCTCATGTGTGTTTCCTACTGGAAAGGCTGGCATTGCAGCTGGTATTTCAGCTGCGCTTGTTTATATTTGTTTCCATGTGAAGGGCTTCAAAGGGCAGTTGCGGTAGTCGAGGGAGTTAGAGCATTGCCACCTCTTGCTGCCTCTTGCAGATCTTAGGAAGCGATGCCTGAGTTCAGCAAAATTGAACTGCCTCGCTGAACCAGATTGATAAGTTCGGAATTGGTGAGTGATATTTTGCCCTTTGATGCATTATGATATACTGGTGTAGCATTCCATGAACATTGTATAGCATGTTCCATGAGCATGGACTGGCAAACAAATAGTAAAAAGTCATCCCAATCCCTTTATTAAAGTAATGAAGCACACGGTTGCCAGGAAATATGGTCTACAGAGTGCACATTCTGGTGCTGCAAAAAACTTAAGAAGCGCTGAAGTCAAAATTGCAAATGCCGAAAAAGGTTAGCCCTGAGCAAGCGCCTAGCACTCGTCCACCGATTACCACATTCTTACCACATTCTTAAAGGCATTACCAGTGAATATCAACATGGAAAATGTAATTCCTTCTTGTTCTTTCCAACCTATCACAATAATGCACACCTCTCCTACTATAGATAATAACTAGTCTTTACTGAACTTGTGTCTGGGACTGCAACAGAACTCTGGGACATACAGTACTGCTCATTCCACCATTTGATGGAGCAGAAATCCTTATTTCCACTAACCTTTCTGATTCCCCTGATCTTGCTAGATTAGTTTCCTCTTCTGATTCTTTGGAAACTACAAGTGAGAGCGAAAGTGAAAGTTAGTTGGAATACACTCCTCCTTTAAATGGCCGAAACATAACTGAAGAATTGCAAATTCTGTCCAAACTAAATGTAATTGCTTCTATTGTGGAAGCCTTGATGACCCTGTGCTCCTCTCTTGCGCAAGAGCAAAAAAGATCTTAAACATGTCAATGCCAAGGTAGTGGATATTATCCTGGAGAATTCTTTCTTCTCAGCCCACACAAGTGGGCCCATCTGGAACCATCAGGAGGAACAAGGACATTATTCAACATCATAAAAAGAACCTTCCACAAATAACTAACTTTTTACGAGCTGATGAGTATTTTGATCAACTTGCGTTAGAAGAAGCTGATAGAATTGCTCCACAATCACCTGGAAAGGATGACTGCGATTATGAGGAAGTTATGTTGTCCCCACTCACAAATAATCAGTCTTTTTATGGGAAGAATTTAAAGCTCTTAGGAAAAAAAGCAGTTAAATGGTGAAATGGGTCAACTATGTGGCTCATGCAGGGACATTCACTGCTGCCTATGCTTGCAAAAATTCAATTTTGGTGCTAAATTCTAAGACCACAGTGGTGCATACAGTAAGCAATGGCACAGTCGGCAGGTCCAATTACCAGGTCCTATATGTCGCTGCTTACAGGCACCTGGGGACCGGGCTCCTGCCACAGCCACAATTTGTGGTCATGACTGCTGGCTACTAGTGCCCAAACCTCAAGCTCAGAAATATCGGTCCTTTGGGTCCTCCCCAAAAGAGATACTCTGTGCTGATACAGTTCCAGGTGCCATCAAACATGCTACCCTTGAAGATTGATAAATTAAAAAAGGTTATTGCTGACAATGACATGTGCACACTGGGCAAAAGGCCTAAACTTGAGGAGTTATATTTTACTGATTGCAGTCCTTTGTTAAATCAGAAAACTCTAATGGAAATGTTTTCACAGATTAACCAATTGTCTATGATTAACTCTGCAGACATCCTTCGCATAGATCATGCAAAGTTTGATAGCCAAATTTCTAACTGAGCTATCTTTGTGTTTGTTTCCCCCTTGATGGTGGCATTACGAAAATCTTGTAGGTCTGACATTGAATAATTTGGCTTTAGAGTAGAATTTTGCAGGAAGCAATGACTGCCTTGGCTAGCAAAGCCACTTTAAATACTGAAATTAACTTTAGCAAAGCAAATCTCGTTCTTGGGAAATCACTATTCTGAACGGGACACTTAGTTAATCTCTACGACCAGTGTTGATCCTAATGTTTTAGGAAAAAGCTACATTGTGCAATGGTTTTGTTAAGCAGCCACCAGTCATATGGTTTGACATAGAGAACCCAATACGTCACTGCTTGGACTTCATGGAACACCAGAAACCATCACCCCTTCCTTGACCGACCTCTAGGATTATTTCAATTAATTTCCTCTGATATTTTCCAATTACAGGAAACTTGGCTTGTCACCTATTTTAACATTGATGGGTATGATATTTTAAGTCGCCCTGCTAATTGACCATTGTCGTTCGTGCTAGTCTTTCTCTGGACTCTTTTTATGTGGGATAATTTCGTCCCTATGTAATGTCGGCTTCTCTATTCCTTCCAGTCTTTACTGAGAGTATATTGATCATAAATGTTTACCATCCCCCTGATGGTGAGGCAACATCTAAAATACAAAAGTTAATAGCAAGCACTATTCTAATGTGGTACAGGAAACATCCAAACAATAAGCTTCTGATTGCAGGAGTTGTTAATGTTCATGAATTTCACATTGTCATATCTGTGGACTTAAATTTGGAAACGCATCAGTCTTGTGTGATGCATAAAGCCATTGGCATTAATAGTGGATGGAGAAGCTTTCTTGATGGTAATGATCAGTTCTGTCTGCCCAGAGACAACCATGATAATCCAGATTTCATTTTCACCTGGACTAATCGCTGCTCAAAATCTTGTTTAGATTATGCAGTGGTAAATCTAAAAATGCTTAGAAGCTTAGAAGATGCTTAGAATATTTGTGATCATGCCCTCTTTCCTAGACATCCAGACCAGGTTGCCTTCACTCTATCCCGTATCTTACTACCACCGTAAATGTAAATAATACTGGAAATCATCTAATGTGGTTGACTGAAACATCCATGAGTATTAAAACATCATTACAGCAAACACAGCTCAATTAAAATTCTGGCTGGCTATGAATGATTGGAATGTTGAGCTCATGGTTAATGGTTTAGCGGGCCACATGGATGTCCAGAGGTGCAATCATATCAGCAAGGCCCATAAAGTCAACCTCTCCAAATTCGATACAGAGATTTCATCTAGAAAGATACTTTATCATAAGGAAAGGTTGAAGATTAGAAAACAGTTAGCCACACGTTATAAAAACTGGCTCACACAGCATAACCACTCTGTAAGTAATTCAAACTGGTTACTTTTATTTAGAACTTTGAAGAGTAATAATAAAAAATGTTGGTCTTGCTTTAGGGAGATTCTTTACAGCAGGCCCCAATCCATCACTATACTGCTGTCTCAGAATTGCAATGGGTAGCAGATATCATTTATTTAAATGTTGTAGCAGTGACGTGAAAGCCAAAACAGACAAATATATCCCCGAATATAGTTTGTTTGGAGAATAATTTGAGTCAGAGGATAATCAAAAAATGAAAACCTTCCTGCGCCCATGGGCCGATTGGAGTAGCTAACATCTGTTTGCAAAATAACCCAGAATTTTGGGCCAAAGTCTTATTAGAACTTTTTTAAAAAATATAGAAAACTGGGGGAATTCATGATAGTTGGACTAGGTGCATTATTATACCCGTCCATAAAAAAGGTTCCAGGAATGATCCCCTGAATTATAGATTACTGGCAATACTCTATTCTAGCCAAAAGATATTTTCAATGAGATTAAATGAATGGGCTCAGGAAAAAAGGTCTGTTCAATCCCTTGCAGACAGGTTTTAGAAAGGCGCTTTTCGCCTTAGATAACATATGCACAATACAATATCTGATGGCTGAAACAAGGGGCAGATCTGGTTCTAATCTTTACTGCTGCCTTTTTGATTACAGTAAAGCCTTCTTGTATCTTGTGAATTCGATCTTGTATCATGTGAATTGTTATGGCCAAAACGGACTCTTTGGGGGATAGATTTGCACCTATGGTATTTTATCATATTATTATACACTGGTACAACAGTTGTAGTTTGTCTTAATCAGAAGGGTGCACACAGCTCACACGTTGAAACAAATTCAGGTTTAAAGCAGGAGTGCGTTCTTGCACCCCTACTATTTAATCTATATATTTCAGACATGGAAAGGGCGATTAATGCTCTGCGCAGCTTCCCCCCCAGGATCAATCATGAGGCAGTGTCATGGCTTGGATACGCCAACAACACTGTCCTTTTTGATCAGACTCCTTAGGGCCTGCAACATTCAATAGATGTTCTGACCGCCTTTGAATTGGAACATCCCATGATGATCAACACTAAGAAAACTAAGATCATGTGCCTAGGAGGTTCATGGCCAAAAAAGCCAATTTACATTTGGAAATTGGACAATGACCCCCTAGACGTTGTAGATAGTTACAACTTCTTAGACTTTCCTTAACTACTCAATCCTACCATCCAATAATACAGGGATATTGTAACCACTGTGAGATACCAATGGTACCGGTAGTAGTAGTCAGACACAGACATGAGAGAACAGTCAGACACAGACATGAGAGAACAGTTTCAAAAACTTTTATTTGTAGTTTCAGGGAGGTTGGAAAAACTCCTGCCTGGCCCTATCTCTAATACGGGAGTAGTCTCAACCATTAACAAAAACAGTCTTAAGGTTCTGTCACATCCAAACAATAAAATACCTGTATCACAACCTGCACTTGCCCTCACTTAATGTTCTCAAAATGTTTACGGGATTGTGTTAAACAAAAAAAAAGGAAAGTGTGTCAAAATAATGTCAAGATGGCAATAAAGTTCTTTCACAGTTACATCTCCCCAAATTCCAGTCACCGGGGATCTTCAGAATACTTCTTTTACTTTAACCCATTCAAAAAACAAGAATGTGCATATGCTTTCCTTATTCAGCTTCAAACCCTCTTGGCTCACCACAAATCACACAGTTAACTTCGGCCTCTATAGCCTGCCGTTGCACTTTCCATATATAACACACTTATGTTTTAACAATTCTTTAGGGCTGATCTCTCAGGCTTCCATCACCTGATTCTAGGCCCTCTTTTGTTTCTCTTATTTGTAACACAGTTCTTTTCAATAATGACGTCAACAAAAGACCTCTCAGGTTTCCCTCACCCAAGTCTTGACTTCCTTAACTTCACACAATTGAAATGGGGTACCCTTCCTCAACCTTCTTACTTACAGATTGACTTTGCTTTACTGTCAGAGACTTTCAAAACTGTATGGCTTTGTTTAATCACAGTTGTACCATTTTTCTTATACTGGTAATCCTGGCAGCCATAGACAGATGTAAGTATCAGCACCATAACAGTTATCACATTGATACATTGATTACAAACAATCAAAGTTATTGACTATATTATAAAATACATTGTACCGCTGCACTGGAGGTCATGTAATCGAGAGGTGATCACTAGGTAAGCTTATCAATGAGAGTCAGTCTGTAACATCGCTAACAACAGTCATCTTCTTTAAAATGACTGTCATAACAAATATCAAGTAAGCAATAATATTAGAACACATTGTATTGCTGCACTGCTGGTCACGTGATTGGGGAGTGATCACATGACTACACCCGGAAGACATTTACATTACACGTTGTGGGACGGGAGGCTGTTTCAGCAGCCATGCCTTTGTTCCCACATCGCATCTGAATGAATACAATGACAGGTAAGATCGAGGAGGAGTGGGCTCAGAGAACAGCTTAAATCAGTGCTGTAGACATACTTGACACAGGACATAAACGCCCTGAGACAAATGTTCTTCATCCCTTTTAGGTGGCCAAGGGAAAAAGTTAACCAGGGATTCTGAGAAACAAGGTGCTATCCTCTGTTTCTACTTCTATTAACATACAAGTAGGCAAACATTTTTGAACTACAGGTTGAATGTATTGTTTACATTTTTCTCTAATTTATTAAAATGATTAGAACTGAATTATCACTAAATATTGAAAGAAATACGAGGGACAATTGATATAACACCAAATGAAGGAGTAGAGACAATCAGACCACATGGGTTGGTATAATTATTCACATTAGATGGAGCATTGATTCAGGAATATATAGATTAGTCTAGTGATGGACTCTTTTTTATTTTCTTGACAACCCACAAAACGGCAGCAGTTTCACCTAAAGAAGGGGCTTTAAGCCCCAAAACGCGTAGTCTGGTGTTGAGTGTGACCACAGCACTTAAACAAAACCTTGTTTTGCTGGTGTGGAGCAGCCAGCATGACAACACAAAACTATGGCTATATCATTAACAGTGTAGAAAATACGAATATGTGGAAAGTGTATAGTTGCGATTTTGAACTAAACTCTTCTGTGAAGTGTAACAACAGAGAATATTAACACCAATGTGTAATTTTCTTTGACTTAAAAGTTTTCTTTGTACTGTGAATACATAACAGCTTGAAAGATATTAAACATTTTGTTTTGATTTAAACAACTGTGATTAATGAATGAAGAATATATATATATATTTTTGACAACAAAGGAAGAGGTACTTGTAATAACTCGAGAGGAGTGACCGGGTATGTTCATCTGTGACTCTGATGGATTAGGTTAATAAAATATGTAGCAAGGGTTTAGCCCAGAGCACCTGAACACATAATTAACAAACTGGCTCACAGTCTATTACTTCTACTAACAGGTTGAGATACATAGTATTGCACCCAGATCTTGATATAGATTTGTTTAATCCCATGCATGACCACTCCGACACTGCTGCATTCTGGTACTTGTATTTCTTAAACCTGCTTTCTATTTCTTTTACACATGTCTTTAACACTCCGACAGTTCAATTCATTTTTACTTTACATTCAGTTCTGTTTCAAACAAGCCCTGTGGGGAATTCACCTTTCCTCCACTTGGTGATTTCACTGCTTTGGCTTTTATTTTCATATGATTTTCAATATTTGTATCACTTCGCTTCACTTGAGGGACTTCGCTTTTATTTTCAGAGACCTTTGATATCATGTTCACTTACACTGGGTCACTGTGTCACTTTGTTTATTGGTTTCAATGTGTCTTTCAGGCCACTTGCCCACTTTGCCTATGCTTCCTGTCACTCTTTATCTTTCTGCGTCCCACTCATACTTTATTTAATTCTCTTACTTTTAAACTGTAATTCATGCTCGGCCACTTGTCCGCTTTACCTAGTGTTTTGCCTCATGTACTCCACTTCCCGCCCGCTCGTCTGAGTCTCTCTCACTCTCTCTGTTTAATCAGACTCACCGGGCAGAATTGCAGGGTCAGTGGCTCTGTCCTTTGGCGTGGGGAGGAGGTCAGGGTCTCACCACCTGCCCCTGTACACCCTTGGGGTTGTCACTGACCTCAAAGGAACAAGCAATTGTCCGGACCTCACCAGCAGGGTCCTGGATGGCTGCAGCCCTCTTTTTTCACTGAGCCAGCATTGCCGCACGCCTCCCTCCTCTGGATTCTTCGGACAGCTCCCAGTCTCTTGGCTTCTCTACCCCAGACCACCATCCCAGCATGCTTCTAGTGTTTGGAATTTTAAGAGGGATCCTCTGCTAGTCTAAGCCTTGCAGCCTCCCTCCAGCTCTCCCACCTGCATCTGACTTCCCTTCCTTAGCAGCCTCCCTTTATACACCTGTGTGATGTTAATGGGATGCATGTGTGAAGTCAGGGTTGGGTCTGCCTGACCTTGCCTGACTTCATTAGTGGGACAACATGATGGTAGTTGGTGGTAGTATTTCATAAGGTGTTTCTTACACACAATTTTCACTACTCTAAGTTGTCTCTCCTTCAGAGTGATATGAACAAATGGGGAGGGGAAGATGTTGTTGTGTTTGAAAGTACTCTGAAGAGGTAGAGGGAATGTGCAGTTGTGGGTGACTGGTAACAGGGGTTATACCCTATCTCATATAGGGGTTCACTCCCCAATCTCTGAGGACCCTCCTCCCAGATATTCATCCCTTGCTTCTCTGCCTCTGGCCACCTGAATAGAGGATGTCCGATGAACGGTGAGACAAAAACCCCTAGGTTTTACACAGCACCAAGATATGGAAAAGGTGGCTGATTATTAAATTGTATATAATCAGTATGGGTGGCAATAATATAGAAGGCTTGATAACCATTTACATAACTTGCATTATGTCTGCCATTCTGTATGGCTTTTAGGCTCTACCTCGAAGGTGAGTTAGGGTGTTTGACAAATTAGAGGGAAAAGTACTTTGCTCTGTCATGAATCTGCCCAGTACCAACCCTGTGGAAGTGTGGAAGGAGTTTGGCACCTATTCCCTCTCTACTTTGTGGCTTTTTTCAATGCACTCTTTTAGATTTAAAATTGTTTTTTTTTCCTTTGTGTAAAGCAAATAATCTACTGAAAGAATTGGGAAATCAAGAAGCAAACAAAAATGATAGCTATCTTTTGCACATGACTCAACAAATAAAGAACAGATCTTAAAAAAGAAGTCAAGGGAATGGGACAGAATTAATAACTTGGCTGTTCTAGCCACTTACTAAGACAAGATTCCTGGTCTTTTCGTTCCAATGTTTCTTTTTAAATGCTCCTTGTATCTATCTAACCAAGTTCTGTCATCTGGCTTTGAAAAGATTTATCCTATATTTGCGCTTTAATTTCTTACCTAACGGGGAATATCATGGCGCATGGAAGACCGATGATCATATTTTGACCAAGTGCTTTATCTTGAAATCTCTTTATGTCAGGGGATATGGGAACCCTGTTGTGTCCATTGCACTAATTGAATCGGAGCAATTCTGGAATGCACTTTATAGAGCCAAATCAATTGTCATTACTGCGGTTGCTTATTTTATTTGGAAGGCTGTGCAAGAAATCTTAGACCACTAAGTATTATTGCAAATTTTTAGGATGATATTGGTAGTTGGAAACTCATATATTGATTTAGATGAATATATTATATGTGCTTAAAATTAGTTTATTATAATGAATATATCATGATTGCAATTTTAACTGTTTGTGATGCTTCAGTATAACACTTTTATATAATGCTTCCTTTTTAATTGTATTTTTTGTATTTTTAAAATGAAACCATAAAATCAAACAACATTTTTAAAAATAACTGTGCTTAAGGTTTGTATAACAAGCAAATACACAATGAATAAAGGAAAACAATAATTATAACATTGCTCAGTATTACCCGAATCCGGTTAGTCTGGGAGTGGTTGTTCTATGCCGGGTTCTCACAGTATTTTAGACAACAAGCTTAACCTAACACACTAAAACCATGATCACACATTTATGGGGCTTTTCAGGTGATTCTTGCAGGTCTTCCAAACAACGCAAGAAGGACAGTTGGTTCTACAAAATGGGAACTGTAATTCAAACTGTTGTTTTGATGTTTTGTGTCTTCTGTTGTCTCTACCTCTTTACCCTTCTTGCATTACGAATAATTTTATTTTTGCATGCACATGACTGGACCCCTACTAATGCAACCGCTATGCATGCTTTTAGGGAGGATGTACCTTGGCAGATGACCAGCACTGTCAAAGAGGTAATAAGACTTAAACGCAATGCAGACGTAGACTTTGACCAGGTAAACCTGTATTAACTGATTCAGACCATATTTCTTATAACATGTGGTATAAGCACATGACCAAGGTAGTGCAAGAACGCATGAAGGAGAGCTGTTATGTGTGATCTCTCATCCCCTATGCCATGAAGCATCCAGGAAATTTGTAGCAACTGAAATTCCAACAGCCAGAGCACAATGCCCCATGTATTTGTCGCTCTGCAACACCATAGGCCGATTTCAAGGGAGACGAGCCACATTTATTTATTTCATTTGTATTTATTGTGCATTTGTAAGGCACTTATACATCAATTAAATTTCAATTAAGATGGATGTCACAGAAAATGTTCCCGTATGAAGATAGTTACATCAAAACTCAAGACGTGGTAGATGACTACTGGAGTACAGACAAAATAATCAAATACCTCTCGGATGGCCCACACAAAGGAGAAGCTAAGATAGTGAAACAAAAGGAATAACAAAGCCCCAAGACAGGACAAAAGGAGATAGGAGGAATGCCGGACTGCTGGGAAAAACCACAGCTATTGGTATATGGACAGATTTACACAGCAGAAGGATGGACAGAAGGGGTGGTTGGGAGAAAAACATAGACACTTCTTATAATTCCAGTAGAAATAGTGCAAAAGGAGATGACAATTGTCTCAAGGAATGGGAAGCAAGTGCAAAGTTACTCACATGGGTAGAAAATGATGCAGGTCCCATGCCAAGTTTACCACTCAAGAGTTTTTCATTGTGTTTCCAGAATGATGGTCCAGTGAAGGTTGGAGAGAATCTAGGATGCAGGCAAATCTCGAAGATACCAGGCATGAATGTTGGTACTACTGTGCTAATGGATCACTATTCGTCCTGCGGGTTGAAGGCGTACATAATATTGCCACCCGATTGGGGAGAGATATGTTCTCTCGTACAGCTGAACACACCAGCATTAGTAGTGCCCCAGAAAGACATACAAGTAGACAGATTTCCTAAGATGGATGCTCATCAAAGGAAGAAGAGATGTGTAGAGCTGACAACAGTGAAGAGATGGAATTATGCATCATCAAAAATGGAAGATGCATTAGATGCAATAAAACCAGAGCAAATGCTGTTCAGCAGGACCAAGATGTTCTTTGCGTCCATTGTTCCAGCAGTTCAAGCGAATGTGAACACCAAATGGCTCCAGATCATGCAATGGGAACTGATGCAGATGATAAATCCGACAGTGAAGGGGTTCATTGCCATCAAGGAAGAGTTGACAGCTGTCAGGTAAATGGCCCTGCAGGAACGGATACGTTCCAGGCCTTCTTACAGCCATGGATTGGGCCTTCCTGCTGTACATTCACACCTGCCCACAATGAAGAGGATGGCACTCTGACATAGGCCATTACCCAACTATCAGAGCTAGATGCTAAAATGGAAGCAGGAACAAATGTCATTGGCAAGGATGATGGCTGGTTGTCATACATTTTTCCATCGATACCATCATGGATGGCCAACGGACTGAAGGTACTGATACCAGCACTGATACTAGTGTTATTCGCCTTCTGTGCCATCAGAGTAGCAATATCACAGTGCAGGAAGACCACTGAAAAGGCCATAAGGATGAAAGTATTACTAGACTTAGAGATCGAAGAAGACAAAGTACCTAGTTACAAGTGAGGCAGGCTGGAATTATGGGTGCTGGTCGCACCGTAACAGCACCCATTTCCGGACCACCACACTGAAGCTCTGTAGGTGGGTGCTTTTGTGCCCAGCAGGTCTGACCTGCTGGCTGTAACAGCACAATCCTGCAGAGTTTTCACGGAAGCACCGGCTCCGTACGGTGCCAGTGCTTCTGTCTCCCCACTCCATTGGAGTCCTATGGGGAGTTACATTTTCTGGTGCCTAACTTCCTGATATGCTGGCAGTTGTAATGTCCCAGTGGCACAGGGAAGACAGGTGCCAAAAAAGTGGTATGAGTCTGGCAGCAACCCGTGGTTGAATCAGCAGGGTTACCGGCAGACTCCTTAATGAGGCCCAAAGACGCATAATGCACTGAAATCACAGTTGACACAGTGTCCTCTGTTGCCGGAAGGAAAGGTGTAGGAGTTTCCCTTCAATACACATGACTATTGTGGGAAATGGGTCTTGTGCAACCCTAGTGGAGATTACAGTTGCTTGACCTGGAGTTTGGATGACCATGCAAAGTATCATGGGCATCTCGGAGGAATAACAAAGGTCTGGCTCCCAAAATTGTACGTGAACAGAGTCATCCAAGTAGTGTCGTCGACTCGGAGAGCAGAGGGAGGATTGAATACACAGGTCTAAGTGTGGCCCTCATGACTCCTACCCAACCTGCAGCCCAAAGACAGAGAAATGGCAGATGCACAACATTCTTAGGCCCTTCATCACCATCACTGATGTATCACAGATGTGAGAAACGTTACTATGCCAGACAGCCATTCAAACCATTTCCAACTGGTGATATGGAGGAGGTGGAGTTGTCATCATTTGAACAGGTCAACTGACTATAACTCAAGAAGTTAATGGTGTCATCACTGACATCATGAGGTAGGTGTACGTAGACATGAAGTACTTAGACATCCATACAGAAAGCTACACAAACATACATTAGATTATTGCAGATAGACACGAAACAAATGCTTATGACTCACACAGGTAGATGATGGCCACATATATATATATGGTCATGGTAACAGAGATGGAAACTATAGGTTCACTGAAGTGAATGGGAAATGGGATACAGACTTGGAACACATGTAAGGACTGACAGCCTGATTCAGATGAAGGCAGGCAGACAGAGCTTTCAGCACAGACACGTGCACACCCTAGCCAAGGATGAGTAGTGATGGAAGGTTTCCAAGTTAACCAAAACAACCAGACACCTGCAAACGAATATAGTCTAAAATCCTCATAATTACAAGCAGCAGAGCTCTATTTCGTGGTCTCTACACACGTAATCTGGAACAGCAAGATGCTGGTTATTCACACAGGGTAGATGGAGAGGGGCTGTTCTAATCGAACCAGAGGTGGAAAGATACAAGTGTTGCTCAAAGTTAACAACTGAATGTACTCTTTCACGCTTAGCTGATTAGAGATGGCAACATGATGGAACACACAGCACCTCCATGTTCATTCCCATAGCTTTGAAAAGGTCCACCCAGCCTGGTAGCTGTCCAAGGTCCCAAGACTGCTAATACATGTTCTATCCGATCCTCAGTTACCTTTCACGTTAAGACATGTAATGTTGCAGTGACAAATAGCTTCTTTACTTTCCTGCAATTTTGTATTTGTTGTAGTTATAGGTGGTCCTAGGAGGGGCCACCAGATATGGTGATCCAAAAATCACACTTACCTCTATATACCACATATGTAGTTCCCCTAAACTGACCAATCCACATCCTTGATAGGTTTTTGGGGACGTAACCTTTTTTGTGACATCACTAATGCTTAAAATGGCATGACACATGTTTGGAGGACAAGAGCTCTGTAAACGTGATGCTTTTCTAGTGTGATCCCTGCCATTTTTGTTGGTCAATAAAGACAGTAAATTCTGCCCTATGGTTGAGTATTCCATTCTTGCAGCAGGGATTGTTGGGGCCCAAGTATCCTTTTGCTGGTAATTGGGGTGACTGCTTACCAGTGCAGTGATGACCAAGATGTGAACATGTGTAGGGGTAAAGAAGAAGTTACATTTTTTGGATCGGCCATCCTCCATTGGTGGAGTGGAGAGATGCCACAGTTCAATAGTTGATGTTCTGAAAAAGGTTTGCCACTGAAGCAGGGTCTAGTTGGGATTTATGACTCCCTTTAGTGCTCCTGGCCATTTGACCAACACCATCAAAATCTACGAATCCCATCCCACATGAGATAATAACAGGCAGGAAGATGGTACTCCCCCCCCCGCATTTATTGTACAGAACCAACAAGCAAGTCTTGGTGAATGCATCCACAATTCAAGAGTATGTAGAAAAGTTAAGAAATCATTTACAACATGCATTAGCATTCGCAGAGCAGAATCTTGAAAAAAGCAGCTGAGGGTGCCAAGTCATACTATGACAGGAAGTCATCTGTCAGGGAATATGAGATAGGTGACCAGGTCTACAAGTTTAATTTTGCAAAAGGATGAATTAAGAATTCAAATGTCATGGCATCCTGTTTTGATCATTCAAAATTGTGGATAAACTGTCTCCTATGGTGTATAGAATACTGATGAAGGAAGGCAATTTGGCTGTGGAACAGTTTGTCCACTTGAATCAGATCAAGCCATTCCGCCTAAAACATGAAACACAAAGGATTTAACATCCAGGAGAAACCAACATGGATGGAAAGGTGTAGTGGTTGTATCAGAAATAAGGATCTATCATGATCTAGGTGAGTAAATTGGGTTCCAGTGGTCCACAATAGGCAGAATATGAAAACGTGATGAAAAGTATTCATCGTAACAGGTAATTATGTGTTTTGTGTACCTGAACGTATGAATGAAAGGTGGAGGTATTGAAAATTAAATAAATAAATGAATTAATAAAATATCAAAAGGAAACTGAAAAGAAAGGAAAACCTTGGATAATAGTATTGGTGTTTGGTAATTAACCCTTTTCTCTCTCTCATTTGTTATAGAATGAAATACCTTGTTTCCCTCTAAAAAGGTTCACTGGAGCCCAATGTGCATGGACTAGGCCCCTGGATGAGAAAAGGTTGTGCCCTTAAAGCCGAAGGAGACCTTTGGCAGCAGAGTAGAAATCCAGATGACAACACAGTGGTCCATGCTACGTGGGAAGAAAAGAAATATCAAGAATCATATTGATTTGTGTAAAAATACTTAATTGTAAACTGACTAGTGACATGGACAAAGATCACACCAGTTCTGATGGAGCCGGGGCCAGCATCAGGCAATATGATGGAAGGCGCCACTGGATTCATCTTAGGGAACAAGATAGTCATTTATTATGTATCAAATCCTAATTGATGTAGAATCCTTCCTAGCCAACTTCTCATCTTGCTTACTATTTTGTTTCTATCCTTTAATTGTATTCTCATGGTGTTTTTCTCTTTTCTTTGTAATCAATGGTGTTGCCAGTGCCAAAGGACTCACATATTGCAATTGTTTACACTTCAATAATTTAAACAAAGCACCGACTCACATGGTTACATAGTAATTCAACTGGGTTGACGGCAATGGAAAAGATCAAAATACACTTGAATTGGGCACATGCTTTCTAACTCAGGTGGTTAGTTGTTCTGCAGAGTCCCCATGTTTAATCTGTGTCCTCTGCAGAAAAGGGGAGTATATAAGAGAGGTTATGAGATAAAGAATGGGGCAATATATTCTGTGTGTAGTTTAGTGCACTGATGCTAACATGTAGATTTGGGGACTAGAGTGGGTTAGATTTGTTAGGCCACAAAAGTGATGCCACAGCTACAGGAGCATGAACAGGCAGCTTTAAAATATAAAGAAGAATAGAAAAAGCTGAACATGGAGGAAAGATTCAGAGTGCGTGATGTAACAACAAGATGGTCAATTAAAAGAGCATGCTTATCGTTCATACAAAGACAAATGCACAAAGGATAGAAGGAAGTAAAAATGTTGCATATTCCTCCGGGGTGCAGAATGCGGTGATGAACAAGAATGTTGTCCAAAGGCTGGAAAATTACAAGGGGTGGTGACAGGTGACATCATGGAGTAGGATGGACAATGTTAAAGAATACATACTGAGCCATATGAAAGAGCACTATTGGTAGAAAAGGTTTTAAAATGTTAGGGAGAAGGAACAAAAAGAATGTTGGGCTAAGTTGGCTGGGCTTTTTGCTGAAGTGAGTTGACAAACTTTGAGGTTTCTTGCAGGCTTGCTCTGCTGCCTGCGATCAAATCGAGTGAGCAACCGTGAGACTGGATTGATAATGTTTCTACTCCCAAATATAAAGTCTTTGGTTTTCTTGCTATTCCTGGTAGAAACTGCCTTGGGCTGCTTGTGGATGCAACTACTCACTCTCTATTGGAATCTGGCAAAGAGAGCGGCACAGGGAATTAATTGAAGACAGTGGGACTCATTACAAGTTTGCAGGTCCGGAAACAACGTGCCGGTAAGCTTACCAGCACCATTGTTTCTGGACCGGCAAACTACGAGTCTCCTGGCGGACGGAACAGCACCCGCCAGCAGACTTTGACAGAAGCACTGGCACTGTTGCGTACAGTGCCGGTGCTTCCATCCTCCACATTCCCACAACTGGAGTAACAATTGCCGCTGGCTGACTTACTGGACCAGCGGGGATGTAATGCCCTGGTTATTCCGGTAAATCAGGAAGCTATAATTCATCACGAGTCCGGCGGCATCCTGACGGTTTTACTGTCACGGCTACCACCGGACTTGTAATGAGGCCCAGTTTCTGAACTTGGGGACGGTGACCTAACAAGAATGAGTCCTGAAGACTGCAGGTGTGATCCTGGGCAGAGTTCGGGCAATCGAGTGATGTGTCTTGGAATAGCTGAGAAGAAGGCAGGTCATGCCCCATTGGGCGAGAGCTGAGGCAGGCACATATAAAAGACTCTATTTGCATTGGTTGTTTTTTGTTTTGCAGCCAACAGAAACACGTAATTAAGGCTCTTCATGTAGGCTGATTGGATGTGTGGATTGGATGTGTGTAGAATTGGGTACAAACAGCATTATTTCCTTAATCTTTCTGGGTACCAAAATATTAATTAAATACACTGCATAAAAATCTGGATTGGAGATGTTCCCTTAGTGAAAGAATAGTCATAATTAAACAAACTATGCAATGAGAAGTGAGATGGGAGAAATATAACATATTGCAGAAAATCACTCGGTCCATAATACTATTATAGGGCTTGCATAACAGCTGTATATGTATAGTATAGTTTTTCTAAACTAAGAAAAAGATATGCTTATTCTAAAGTTGTCATAATAATATGTAAGGTGTGTTTTGCGCATGTACCCCAGGATAAAGGGTTTCTATCTTTGTGATTGTGTTTATGCAAGCAAATGATATGATGACAGTGCTTGTATCTTGCTGAAGAAATTAAATATATAAAGTGGCTTACTTTAGAAGCATGTGGTGGTTTTCTTTGTGTCTAGACCTTGTACTTTTTCTTTCGTATAGTGGTACTTGGGAAAAATGAATGCAAATCACAGTATGAAGCCTGAAGATGCCTGGCTAAGGTCCTGAGGTATTAAAATAAAGACTCATTTATCCTACATATATTTGGTGAGTTGGCTGGGAATCAGAAGATCTCCTGCCTTTCTGTTCCCCCCAATTGGAATGCCTGACCCCCAATTTCCTGCGTTTTACCATAGGCTTATGGTCTCACAACTAGCAGAAACTGATTCTGCCCTTTTGGATGGTCTTTCCAGGTCTTGACACCTGCCACCACCAATGTTTCTGGCAACCAATGATTATTATGTTTTTTTTAAAACTTTTGTTGATGACTAGTCACCTCCTATTCTAAGATATTAGCCAGAGATTCTGACAGGAGTGGTTGCTGGCAACACCACTGTCATTTATTTCCATTACATATTTAACTCGTTTTCAGACATCTAGCATCTTGCTTGGATGGAGTACGTGCAAGTATTTATCTTGTCCTTTATGCAGCTGGTTAAACAAGACATTTCCAGGATGGTTTGTGCTTTGATGCTCATGGGAAGATTTTGTGAAGGCTGGAGCACTCACTAGTGGTACTAGTGTTTTTAGAGCTTTGTAGGTGATTGTCTGTTTTTCTTTTTTTGCTTAATTAACTTCACTTGACTTTGCTGATGAAGTATACATGTATGAATTATTGAGACAGAATAAACGGCATATTCTAATTGGTCTGGAAAAAAGTTTGCTTTAAAATTAGTTCTGATGATGTTCGGGGCATAAACCTCAATTATCAAATGCAACAGAAAGTCAAGTGTATGCTGATTTTGTTTGTTTTTATTGATATAGCTGAAATTATTCAACTTTTCAATAATACTGTAAAACAATTGCAACCAACATACTATATACATGAAAGATAAAAAAGAAATTGAGCAACACAAAAAACAGAAATATCACATAATTATATCACTTAAAAGATTTTGAAACTAATTCATCATTTTTTGTTTATATCCTCCAATGTATCATTATATGCACTATTCAACATCACCTCTGACATTGATTTATTTATTCAGTGGTGATTTTGACATAGTCAACAATGAAATGTCAAGCTATATTTCAGCATTACGTTCTACAAGTTTTAATTCATGCAACAATGCAGTAGCTCTTATGGTTACAGCCATAGAGACACCAGAATAAATTATTCTCCACAATGTATCAGAAGTGGAGACTCTATATGGTTCCATTATTTGTTTTAAATGTTTCACTCTTTGGTTTAAGAGTGCATCACATTCCGTCAAGAGATGTTTTAATGTCTCTACTTTGTCTTCTTGTGTACAAAACAGGCACTTCTTTTGAACTTGATTAATGAGTCAACGTCGTGCTAATACTTGTCCAGTCAGCCACAAGTTAAGCCACAGCCGCAAAAAGTCATTCCAGTGTTCTGTGGAAGGAGACTTAATCAAATAACATTCTGGCACACTATGTTTTTTTAGTACAAACAGTTCTTGATCATAATCACGATATTCCATACATTGTATTTTCGTGTTTTCCCAATCTTGGGCAAATATTCTTACTTTTACTTGCATTGGATTTTGTAGAAGTATGGATAAAGTTACTTCTGCAACTGCTAGTACTTGGACAACTTGGTTTCACCATTTAATTATGAATCTATCCTTAGACGAAAAGACATACGCTGCAAGTGTTCCTAATACTGTGACTGAATAAAGATCCAGTAAGCATTTTCTAAAGAGTGCTACAATAAGCCATATGTACCTCATATGTAGAGAAATGAGTCCTAATTCATGGCGTATTAATGGGAGAGGTGTGGAGGCCGGAAGATGTACAACTCCACGGCAGTACTTCCCCTCTAACATCGCCCAAAAACTGTCACTCAAAATGGGTCTAGTTTCTGAAGAGTAAAGTAGGATTGGTGACACTTTCTGATAGTAAAACGTCAATACTGGAGCAATGGTAAACTTGCCAAACTTCCCCTGTATGATTTTGGCTTGCTGCAGAACGTTGTAACTTTGCCCTGTTGGATTTGTTTAAATACAAGACTTTGTTTATGCGTTACTATTTGCACACCTAAGTATGTGTAATGTTGTACTGTTTGAAGTTTTGACCCTTTAAGGTTCCAAGCGTAAGATTTTCTAATATGCTTTGAATTTATGTTAAACCTCATGATCTTGGTCTTTTCAAGATTTATACTTAAGTGCTTGGTCTCCGTATACGCTGGGCATCTAGGATATTTAGAACAGAGAAACTCTGCTTCTTTAGTGCTGATATGGCCTTCTGCGACTGCTTCCTCAATTATAGGGTCAATCAGGTTCTTAAGGGTGCTTGTCGGGTCCATACCTAGTTGTCTATAGGTATTTCTATCCTCAATGGATATTGAGTCATTGTATCCAAAAAAGCATGACTTTACAAAGCAGCTATACAGCATTTTATGCACTATAATAGCGGAACGGACCAGCTCAAGTGCATCTACATGTCCAATTAATGATATATGGCACAACACTCTTATGAGCATAGATGGCCAGCACACAGTGGAAATATTTTCACATATTGTAATACCATATTGTAGCATTACCCAAGCGCTTGATTATGCTCTTCTAAAAACGGCATTTAAACCGGAGTACTGACGTATGTATTTTTCAAACTACGCACTGAAAGGTGGTTATTGGACAAGCACTTGACAGAGGCAATACCGGCTACCTCCACACCAGACCGGGCCCCACATCTCATCTTACACAAAGTCAGACCATCACTTGGGGGTGAGTAGTGTCAATGCCCCAGCTAACATCATGTACAGAACTGCTTTAGTGCCCAAAGGATCTATATTTTGAGAAAATAAGAATTTACTTGTTTCCATGTATAGATATAACCCAAATGAGAAAACCTGGGAAGCGCAATCAGAACAGCTAACTCCAAGGTTGTTTAAGATTAACTGCCACTCTCAGAGATTGACATATGAAGAGGTAAGCGGTCCTCTTTTTATGTCATTTAACAATACTAACTAATACTTGTAGACACACACAGTATTGATAGTAGCCCTTTTGCATGTACTCCCCTTCTAGGGATGAGAAGCTTGAATAGTATGCAGTCCCAGAATCAGAATTGAGACGCCCTTCACACAGTGAATGAAGGAGCACAAGACAACCATTGACAAGAGTATATTTTTTACTAAACTTTTCCCTGTACAATTAAGAGCTATAGGGAAGTCCTGAAGAAAGCGGAGAGCGGGTCCATATCCGCTGAAACCGGTAGACAAGAAGTGGTTTGGTCTGACGAAGCAACCCTCAGAACCCATATAGAGCACAAATGGGTCTGTAGCACTATCAAGTCATTTTATGTTCCAGTGTCCAAAGTACTAAGAATAAGACATTGAGATGTCTATGGAAGAACTACTCTCCATATGACTTTAATTTTTTAAACAGTGTGATAAGCCACACCAAATGGAAACAACAACCTTAAAACGTTTACATTGATTTCCATTATCAGTGTGCACCTCTTTTTTAGTATATTAGGAAAGTAGTGAGCGAGGACAGGGCGAGCTCTCTTCTATCCCCTAACCTTTGTAGGCAATACACCAGCACACTACTAGGGCAAGAATACCCACTGAAGGGATAGAAAGAGCTCTTTGTAGGGACAGTGAGTTATTTACAGGGAACTAAGCTTGAGGAATAATTTGAATAAAGATATTCTGTCTTTGTTGTGTAATACATGGTATGGGTAGAGACAGGATCATTAACCCAGTGACTTTAGTTGTGATTAACAGCTCAATTATTGCTGTCAAAGTTAAGAGATTTACACACATTCCAATCCCGCCAATAAACCTAGTTTGGAAGGGATCTTTTGAAACAGATTTTACCGTCCATTTTTGGAAATGTCTCAGTATAAACCTCGAGAACAGCTTGCCTGAAACGTCCAACAATGAAATTGGCCTATAATTTCCTGGTACAGCTCGATCACCTCTTTTAAAGATTGGGATGATGATTGCTGACCTCCACGTAGCCGGTATTCTGTTAGTAGTAATAATCTGCTTGAAAATGAGGGTCAGAATCTTGGACTACAGAACAGGGTTTTCTTTCAAAACATAATTGCTCATCCCATCGGGACCGGGGGCTCACAAGTTTGAGAGATTTATTATGAAAAACAGCACATCAACTTCTTCAATATTGAGTCCTTCATAGTTTGAGCATTCTCTAACAGATGAACTACTAGCATTCCTTTCCATCTGGTCCATCTTAGTGTACTATTGCCAATGTTAATCAATGCCCATACCTGACCCATATTTTTGCTTAGGCTACTGCGCAACATGGCATCTGCATCTGTTTGTAGCATGTACCTTTTATGGGCTCATAACCAATTTTTATACTGACAATTTAACGAATGCAACCTTTTGGATTTATCTGGAAAGGTCGAATTGATAATCAATTTTTAATTTTTGCGTAGTGATGATTTTTTGGCTTGAACCAGAGTGTCATATTCATGGCACGGTTTTCAGTAAGCCAAATTCCGCTCAACATATGACACACGATAAAGATGGAGGACGATGTATATTCTTTTGTTGCAGCTTTGCCATCATAGTAGGTACTTTGTATATTCTTTTAAAAGTCTAGCAGCTTGTGCGTGTTCCACTTGAGTTTAATTTGTGCATTGTTTACTATTAATGAATGAGAGCAAGTTTGTAAAACCCCTTCAGCTACTGGACCCTTCACAAGCCACTTTAGATTCAATATAGTGTGATCACTATACGTTTGAGGAAGGATATGGAAACTCAGGGCCATGTTAAATGTACTCGAGTCAACAAAAACATAATCAATTATCGAGGAACTTGAGCCTCTTGACCAGGTCACATTTGGGATTGTGTCTCCTGGCAGGGATCCGTTACACATCACCAGCCCTCGATACCTAATTATACGCCCCAGCCTCAAACAGGCTAGGTTATATCTGGGATTATGCAACAGCTGAAGATTCAGATTACCTACCACTAATACATGAATTATCTCTGAGGACTCCGAAATGACATTCATCAGCATTTCCAGATCTAAAAAAAAGGCATCATCTGAAATTCCCTTGGGGTTGCGATATTAGTTAAGAATGGCCATTATTCCCTCCGAAGGTTCAAATTTGGTAACAATAGAAATACCTCTGGAGCCAACCACGGAGAGAGATGTCATTTTTTATGATTTCTGATTGCAATCATTAACCCAGAGGATGGTCTTCCCCGGGCAGCTGCCTTTGCCGAATGCAGAATAATTGTATGATCTTCCCATATTGGGGTTTCAAGTAACCACGTTTTTTGGAGAACTATGATATTGTGAAGAAAGAGCTAGAATTTTTGCACTAGACCCCATTAAGTGGGAATGCACACAAGCATTCGAACTGATCATAGAAATGTCATTGCTCTCTTGTTCTAAAATGGGTTAAGAGTTAAGTTTGTGCACTCTCTCTTGATTTTGAATATACGCTCTAGCTTTGTTAGACATGTTCTTACAGAGTTTGCAGTGTCATCTTGTTCATAATTATCCATGTATTTGCCCTTGTTTTCTAGCCTTCCTTCAGAATCCATGCTCAGTGGGTCGCTGGCCAGAACAAAACCCAATGCACATATCTCCATTCTAGCTGGCCAGAGAGCATTCCTAATCAAGTTGGACTGTATCCATAACCTCACAATAGCAGAGTCATTTTCATGAAAGAATTCTACCTGTTCTATGTCTGTGGAAGAAATATTTTGTAAGGTGCCTACCTCCTCACATATCGCTAATATACTTGTTAGATTCAACACAAACCCTGCAAAGGGAGCTGGATGACATTTTAGTATCAATCTATGATACTTGTCCCATTTCTTTTTAAGATTATCACATGCAGTCCTCTTAGCACTGTTCTGATCTTTCAGCTTTACATCATTGTCTTGTTTCGAATTAATGGGCTCAGGCGTAGTTCGTGAGCTCTGTATTTGTCTGAATTCTTTCTGGGAAATGTTCTTGCTCGTCGAATTTTGCTTGGCCATATTATAGCTAAAGTAATTCTCTATAGCCTTAGCAATTTGAGCTTCCATTCGGCAAGATTCATGTTGCTGCACAGTAGGGCTGCAAACACCCCCTTGCCCTTGTGCTTGCTGGTTAGGTGGCTTGCTATTCATTCACCTGTCATGCCCGAGGGCAGTCTACACATTAGTTGTCTTTGTTGAGAGACCCGCTGGAGGGCAGTTACTCGTTCAATGTTGTCCATCTGCCAAGGTTGCTTTTGGTGGATGGGCTCATTTACTAACAGGGAGTGGGTTGGATTTAGTTGCAACACTTCCTCTTCATACAATGTCACCTGCACTCTACTGTTATTTTGAGCTCCCGATTTGTGGGTTACCACTCGATCAAGACATGATTGCTTAATTTGATCGCTAGTCGACTCTGGTGCCACAAACTCGAGATGATGCTTCGAGTCAGTAATTGTCATGCTGTTGAATCAGCACCAAATTGCTGTAATTCCACATACTTTTTTAATAGAATTCTCAATTTGAGCTCTAACATCCGCTAAAACAGAGAATTGTGCATTATTTTCTTTTTCAGACAACACATTTACCTGACCACTGATTGGAATCTCAGTATGTAACCGATTCGGCATTGCAGACACGTTGGGCTGACCACTAGGTGGATTAACAGTTTGGGACCCAACTGTATTAGAGCTATGCTTCTGAATACTTTTGTCCAGGACTACCACTGCTTGTTTCACCATTGGAACCGAGGTTTGAGAGCCCACTGTCGTTAGAGCGGGTTCTTCTTCAGCTGCAATGGTAGCAATCAATTTGTTTAGTGCAGGGTGATCAGGAATGGCAATTTGAGCCCCAGAACTCTCACTTGTACTCTTCATGTCATCAATCTGTTTTTTTTTTTGTCGAGCAAGATTTGGGAATTTTTTTTAATTTAGGCATCAGTCATTTTATTAGGTGTTTTATGTTTGCTCTTGACCTCACCCTGCATTTTTTTGATTTTTTGATTTTGTTTTGGACATGTAATTGCCCTGGCCGCCTTGGTTTTTGGCGACTTTAGACTGAAATAAGTTATACATGATTTTTCCCTTGTCAGCAGCCAATACTTATGGCACTATATAACCATTCGGTACAGTTAGCTCTTTATTAATGCTGCCCTCTTTGTTTGTTTGAGGTTCAGATTTAGTTTCCTGATGTAAGACATGACTATCATGATTAATTTCAGGTTGAACATTTGAAACATTACAATCAATGATTTACACAGAATCGCCACCTCTATTGTAGGGTGCTGAGCCATCTATTACATGGTTTATTTCGGGCACACATGTAAACTCGTTCACTTTTTCGCACCATAATTCCGGTACCACTTTTTTGGCTCCATAAGTAAAAGCCTTAGACATAATCAGCCGATTTATCCATAGCACTAATTGATCTAGTGTTTAGATTGTAAAGTCAACTTGGGATCCAGAGTCTCAAACAATTCGGTCAGTGTGACTACCGTCATGTTCATTGAGTTCAATGTTATTTCCAGAAGCTTGAATTGCAAGTGCTCCCTCTGAGTTGAGTGCGAGTTTGACGTGGTGCTTCACTAAAACTGCACACTGCTTGCCCCTCTGTCGTTCGCCCTGCTATTGACAAATGTACTGTATGAGCTGTGTTGTCAAATAGACTGGGCGACTGATATAGACTGTTCACATGAGATGAAATAAGAGAAGAGTAGGCAATTATTGAGATGTTTTCCATATTTATACTTGAGCCCTCTATTCGTTGTTCTAAGTCAATTTCCGTTGCCAAGGGCTGTGCATCTTGAACTTGTTTTTCCACTGGCACAATTAGGATCTCCAGCCTCAGTTCCTCCCCTATTGCAATTTGATCTTTCACCGGTGTCAGTTCTTTCATTGTGTCTGCAGGTATGTGTGGTTGTCCTTCTACTCACAATAACTGTGTGTCAGTGATCGAGATGATTTCTGGGGCTTCACCTCCCCCAGGTTTGTGACTATCGACTTTTCACATTTTCCTTTGTGCGCATCATCACCATTTATGCTCATCAATTTGCAAAACCCACGTATATCTCCTGCACAAATCCATATTTAAAGGAACTTGTCGAATTGACGTTGACTTCAAGACCAATGATGTGCTTGAAGTTTTGAGTGTATTCGGCATCATTGATCTTAGAAAATATCCTGCAGACAGCATGAATTTTGTATGTGTGTAAGACACGTGCTGATTTCTTGCGGTATACTGCTGAAAGGGCTTCGCCCCGCAGTCACAGTTACTCCGCGTAAATCCTTCTAAATGCGCCGCGTGGTGGGCTGCTCAAAGGGCTTCACCCCGCAGTCACAGTCACACCGCGTGAGTTCTTATCAGTGCACTCCACGTTGGACTGCTCAAAGGGCTTTGCCCCGCAGTCCCAGTCACACCGCGTGGATCTTCCTCAGTATACCTTGCGGGTCGCTGTCTTTCAAGAATCCCACTAGAGGGCAGCTGACCACCAAAATGCCATCTGACAAATCAATACACGTTAATATAATTGTTACTCTTACCCCCCGAATAAAGGGACGGACTGCTTCACGCTTCTCGCCGAACTCCGGACACCAGACACCAGACACACTGCTTAGCACACTGGGCAGCGCTCCGCGCATGCGCGGTGTTAATGTAGGTAAAGCTGGCAAATTCACAGTGATAGAAATCTGACGGGCAGCTCTAGGTTAGTCCAGCAAAATCCACAATTTGGAGCAAAGTACTAGGATGTCGTCTCAGTAACAGCACCAGACACACTGCTTAGCACACAGCGCCAATGCTGACAATAATCTGTGCAGTTCTTCTTGCAGAGCACATGTCTTGGTGTTCTCTGGAGGCACTGCAGTGTTTATGTTTATTTGGTCTAACCCAGCTATCAGCAAGAATATGCAGCACACCTGTGAATGTGATAGCTGCTACAAAAGATGGTCTCTCTGCCAATGCCTTTTGCCTGGCAATGTTATTCAACACCAGTATCGTGACAGTATACTGACAGCCCACTGTGATTATAGTGAAAGATTTTGTCTGGCAATTCTTTGCCTACAGCCAAGTTTATCTTATTGTATGCCAGTTCTTTCCTGCCTGTTAGTGTTTCTTTAACCAGTGTGATGACTATCATATCATATGCCTTGTTGACTTAGGGTTCTGTGAGTCGCCTGTGCACCTGGATTTTGGAGGATGATAAAAAGGTCAAAGTACCTTATCTCTCCCTAGATTCAATTGTTTCCGCTGTGCCGCTCCGGTCCCAGAACATGCTGAATTTTAACTCACGCTTATGCTTTCCGGTTTTTAGTTGAATCGATAAACCCCAGAAAAACACCATAGAGAGAAAAGGTGCTCCTCCCCCAACTGGTGTCTTAGCGTGGGCAATGATGGGAGGACATTTGGGAGTTTAAAGAGGTGGCTGAAGAGAAGGCTTGACATACAATAGAATGGCCCTACTAATCTTCATACATGCTCTAATGCTCTTTGCTTCTTTCCCTGCACACATGTTGAGATAAGGCAAGCAACAGCGAGAGGGAGGTGGGTGTTTAAGGAGTCATTGACAAAGTACATTGTTGCACAATATTGTTACACTTTTAAGGCCCTTCCTACTCCAGCACATTGAGGGCGTGCCAACCCTCCCTAGTCTCTACTTGAATGTCTGGGTAAAACTATGAGTAAACCGGGTGACCTCATAAACATATTTTGTTGCACTTCAGTCTGTAAAGTACATTTAAAAAACTCAAAAGTCGTTAATTAGTCTGAACGTATTTCTACAAGGATGTATGTGTTTGTCGTAGTGATTTATTATAATGTATGTATAGAGTATTCTTGAAAGACAAAAAGACATATTTCAGCTAAAGAAACCCTGGAAGGTAAATGTGGTCAAAGTTCTATGTTTCAGGTTGTGCAGAAATACCTGCATCACCACTTAACTGAAGTGTGTGACCGTAGGCAAATAGTTTTGTGTCACTGGGACTTATCCATGAAAAGTAGAAGTCTTAAGAACTGATTAGGGGCGTGGCTAACTAGCCATGGTGTAGGACGTGCCTGCCTGAGCAGCTCCTGTGGATCCGACATTGATCCTGGAAACTATGCTTTAAAAATGATCCAAATGCCTCAGGACTGAAGGCACAGGCGTGTGAACAAGTGCCCTGCAAGAATTGTAAACAGCAAGAGGATCATGTGCAGTATCAAGGAAGAAATTGATCACGAAGGATACGGCTGTGAGGATACAATGTAGCTAAAATGGCGGACAACAAAGGAATCGCGGCAGTGGGAGCAGCCGTATAATTCTGGGCGGCGGAGCGAACAGAAGAATGCTGGCCTCTGGAGGTCGTATGGAACTCTGCTGGTTGCACGCCGTGCACCTGACATGAGCAGAGATCGATAACGCGGACATTGGGCGACTGTTTGGTAATCAGGAGCGGCGGGCGGCTCAGGGCCACGGAAACAACAGCAGCGCGAGTGAAGGGTGGAGGACTGGCACCTGGTGCTCACACGGCTGCCGGCCGCACACGACTGTCGTCCGTGCGGCTCTCTGCTGCCTGTAATACGCAAGTGTAACAACACGGATCGCTAGGCAGTGAGGACAGTGGCAACGTGCAGCAAATGCTTATGGACGGTAGCACACTGTACACTCATCGGATGTTTTACATGAGCGCAGAGGCCACCTCTCGCTAGAACAGACTCAAGACAGAACGATTGTGTTTTTAGTTAGGGGGAGTTTAAGTTGGGGAATGAGCCAATGTAGATGAGTTAAGTAACTGGAGTTGGACTGCACAGGCGGGAGGGGAAGAAGGACTCTGACATGCCATGGGGGATCTTAAAATAGTCACTTGGAACATCAGGTGGCTCAATAGTTACCTGAAGAGAAACAAGGTTATGCCATACCTACGGAGACAGAAGATATATATTGCCTTATTGCAAGAGATGCACCTGACGCGACATAAGATGGAGATGATTTGGAGGAAATGGAAGGGAACCGTGGTGGGTTTGTCATATTCGTCTTGTGCTTGGGGAATGCTCATTTGGGTGGTGCCACACGTCCCGTTTCAGTTGTTACAGACACTGGTCGAGAAGGACGGGAGGATGGTCGTGGTGAGGGGATTGGTGGAAAATAGGGAAATAAGCGTGGTAAATACGTATGCCCCAAACCAAAACACAGCAGCATATTTCAAAACGCTGTGTAACAATTTTAGCATGTGTGTAGGAAGTGCAGTGATTTGGGGGTGGACTTTAATTGCGAATTAACCCCTAAGGTGGACAGATCAGATGGGAAAATGGACAGGCCTACCCCGTCGGCTAAAGCGTTGCAGACGCTGCTGAATGACTTTGGGTTGGAAGATGTATGGAGGGCGCGACATCCTCAAGAGTGGCAATACTTGCATTATTCTGCCCCGCAGCAATTACACACAAGGCTGGACTATGTCTTTGTCACTCCAGAGATACCTACAGAGATCACGCAAGTTGAATATAAAGCGAGGGTCCTCTAGGACCACTCGCCTCTGATCCTTAGATGGCAATGTTGTCCCCCGAGAGCAAGAATTCTGACGTGGCTCCTCAGGGCAGAGGCGCTCAGAAACCCTTTTTTCAGGGAGGACATGAGGGAAGAGATTGTTAGCTACTTTGAGACGAATACGGGTAGTGTGGATTCGGCAGGCACATTGTGGGAGGCCCTCAAGGTTGTGATGAGGGGAGTGGCTATAGCGAAATCTAAAGGGCTGCAGGGAAGGATCCTGGTGGACCTGCGGGAAACCGAGGGGGAACTGGAAAGGGCACTTAAGGGAGAAAACAGTACCAAGGAAGACACTGAACTGATACTTAGACTGCAGCGAAAGTGCGCAGAGTACTGTGAAAGATTGTGTAACCTTAACTACAAAAAGTACATAGAGAGGCAGCATGCAGGAGGAGATAAACCAGGAAGGCTCCTGGCATGGTTATACAAGAGTCAAACCCCTAGACCTCGATCAGATCGATAACAAGGGAAGACGGATGGGTGGTGGATACCCAAGAGGGAGTTAATCAGGAGTTTGCAAACTATTATTGGCTGTTATATGGAGATGACGGGGAGGATAATCGCGCGATGATAGTAGAAACTCTGGAGGACATAGGATTGTTCCCATTTGGTGGATATAAAGGGATCCCCTTAAAACAATTACCGGTGTTACAGGGACCATGGTCAACAAGTACATTTCGCTATCTAGGAATAGAGATATACCACACGGTGGAAGAAGAGCATATGCGCAACACAGAGGTAGCCATTGAGAAAATTGAGAATGGCATGCGGTTCTGGGTAAAGCTCCCTTTAGCAATGATGGGACGTGGGGCAATGATGAAGATGGTGGTCTTGCCTAGGCTCTTGTATTACTTTGGGAATATCCCGCACCTGATACCAAAGAAGTTCTTCAGTAGATTGGACAGCATGTGCAGGGATTTCCTGTGGCATGGTACACGAAACAGAGTGGCCCACTGGAAGCTACAGAATTTCTATGAGAAAGGGGGTATACAACTGCCTAATTATGAAGTTTATTATGTTGCAAGTCAGCTGCAATATGTGGCCAAATGGCTTTCAGAGGAGGTCACCACTGAATCCAGGTTGTTCAGGCAGGACTGTGCCCATATTATCTAAAGGAGATTATGTGGGTGCCCCAGGCAGAGATGGAAGGGTGCCCAAAGATGATGGTGCTCGGATGGAGGATGTGGCGCAGGGCCTGTCAATTGATGGAGATTCCATTCCTGTGTTCCCCACAGGTACCACTGGTTGCACTGGCGGGTGGAGAAGAGCAGTTAAGGATGATTGAAACCACTGGGAGCCGGCTTGGATAGCGACACTGGGAGATGTTTGGCAAGGGGGGACCATAACAGATTTTGAAGAGTTAGAGTCAGAAACTGGGTTACACACTGGCCAGTATATCATGAATCATGGACTGGTGCGAAGGATTAAGAGAACGTGACCCGAACTGGTGCTAGAAAAATGAAAAGAAAAAAAAAGTCTTAAGAACTGATTCTGTCCACATTGTAATCTAGAAACCAAGTGTGACTCATATTGCCACAACTTTAGATGAATACTTAAATCCTTAAGTGGACGTCCATTGTTTAAATTCAAACTGTATTAGATACAGGTTGTCCAATCGCTATTGAAGATTTGGAACCACTGAGGTCACCTGAATCATCACGGGTCCCACCTCCCTTTTTCAAAATCCGTGCATTCTTCACCATGGCAGCACACACATAGAGCAGTTCCTCTAATCCCTTCTGTCCTGATGAAAGCCCCTGCAAGAATGGCTGGCACCACAGTCCACGAGGGCCGTAACACATTTGTGTAGACCCGTTTTTGAATCAGAACTGAATTGTTTATTTGCCAACACTCTACTATCCTGATTAATTTCTATGTTTTTGTTTGTTTCATTGTTCTAATCATTATTGTAACCACTGTTGTGACACACACAACAAGTAGCCTTGATACTGTTCTAACCTGATTGTACTGATTTTTTAGTCTTATGTATTTCAAGCTTTGTGTGAAGAATTGTTTGTATATTTGTTTTATGTCTTAAGAGTGGATAACTCTATTTTGATGTGTGCCATAGACCAATAGGTCTTTACCCTTGAATACACATATATTGTATAAACTCCAACAGGGTGTGTTATGTACTTCAGGGGTAAACAAACATTGAGACATAGGCTTAGGTGATTGTGACCTATTCATTTGTTGCTTTATGATACAGCCCTCCTGGGCAGAATGGGTTTGTAACCAGGAGCCCCGGTTTTTCTCTACTGTATTCTTCCTCTGTCTCACCAATGTCTTTTGTGTTCTCTAAGTGTCACCTCCACCTTGGTGTTAATATTCCTCCTTCCTCCACACTATTTAAGTCTCCTCCATCCTATATCTCCCTCCTCCACTCTACAATTCCTCCCTCCATTCATCGACTCTCTTGCACACTCTACAACTCCCTCCTCTCCACCAATTTTACTCCTCCACATTCCACTACTCTTGCTTCTAAGCTACCATACTTCCTTCCATACTACCACCCTCCCTCTAAACTACCACTCCTCCCTTCAAAATGCTCAGACACTGCATTTCACTCACACATTCATTTCACATCCAATCCCTTCTCTCCTACTCCTAACCTGACTTGCACACACACACAGCACATCACCACTTTCATTCTCTAGGCAATACCTCTCCAGTAAATGCTTCGCACTCTGCCACTTTTTCCTCGCTCCTGCTAGTCTTATGATTGTCCACTTCTCCTCTACTCACTTCACCCAAACAACCCATACATCCAGCTTCTTGTGCTCCCTTTTTGTTTTCCACTTCACTGGATTACTTTATTTCCCTGCCCAATCTAGCCCTACTTTTCCCACTGAGTATTATGTGATTATCGGCAAAAGTTATATGCAGTGAGCTAAGCCTGTCCACTTCTTCCGCATGTGTTCATTGCAAAATAGCAATGGCAGCCCATGAAGTTGTACGTTTGTGTTTGTTTTAGGGGGCCAAGTCTGGTTCAGGTTTATATCCCTTAAGTCAGTTCCTAGAGTGTATTTTTGGCATTGGCATGTTTTCAATTCCATAATCCAGAAGCACTGCAGCGCTTCTCTAACATCCTCATGGGGATGGTGTTTCTGTGCTCCTCCCTCTCTGGTGATCTTCTGGCAATGTGTTACAAAAGCCTGGTGTGCTTCCTGCTGGTGGTTTGTTAGTAAATTTTCCATGGCTGGGGTGAAGTACTTGACAAAGGCTCTCACTTTGCTGGTCCTTGTAGTTTCCTTCTAATGATGGTAGCTCACTAGAAGACAGACATATCTTATTTTATCTTAGAAGTATTGATAAAGCACACGTACCCCTGAAGGCATCTCAGTGCTATTTCAGCAGTACGTTCATATGGAACATTCTCTCAACCTAAGAAGAGCTAAGTGAAGAGAAAGGTTTTCAGGGAGCGATGAAAAGAAAGATGGTCAACAGTTCCCCAAAGATTTAAAGGAAGCGAGTAGGAGAACCTTGCTGCGGCAATGGAACAAGCATGCCTTCTCACCAGAGTGAGCTGCACATGAGCTACTTCAATGGTGCATGACTCCTGAGAGTGGAGAGGGTGATTAGGAATGTACAGATGAAATGTGTACTAAAGGTACTCAGCCCCTTTACCATAAAAGGTGTGGGGCACTATGCACATTGACTTAAACGTAACCCTTTGTTAAATATACGCCAATGTAGCTGCCGCAAGACTAGCACACATATTGTCAAGGAGGTGTGTTATGAGATAAAGGTTGACTGCTGAAACACATATTGGCACAAATGGGGAGGAATCAGGTAAGAGGTATCTGCCACTACTTTTTTCCTACCATGTGTCACAAACACGGATGAATGTTGCTGCTCTTAAAGTTCCAATTTCCTCGCCATCTCTGATCTGGATCCACACTGTGTGTCGCAGTCAGGCATATCAGGTAGAAGATCAAAGGAGCTTGCAACTAACCACGCTCCTGCCAGGAAAAAACAAAAAACAAAGAGAGCACCTCATTTGGCCTCTCTGGTCCCTGGAATGCTGCTGTGTATAATAGATTCACCTCAGAAACGAGTCTTTCATGTTGTCTGGCAGAGTTTCCTAATGGTATCTCTCTCTTTAATTGGCTTTTTCTTCTCCTGTTTAGGTACCTGTCACTAGGCTTGACTTGATAGACGTGCTGTGGGGGCACATATTTGTAATAAAGAGTACGCTTCGGCACAGATGTCAAATTTGGTTCCAATCACAGAGTTGTGTTAATTAAAACCTTTGACAAGCTCCCAATCACAGGAGGTCACAACATTTTATGAGGCATCTTCCAGGACAGAAGGCAAACTGAATACATTAAGAGTACTTTATGCTTGTCTGAATAGGGGCGACAATAAGGCCTAATGAAGGAAGGGCTCTTAGGGGTGAAATGTGGAATGGGTTTGCAGGAAGACTGGTGATCAAAGTGGAGAACAGAGTGAAGGAGCTGAAATGGAACAGGATATACTTCTGGCAAGAATGGAGAGAGAGAGACTTGGTTTATTCCACTGTTGTAGAAGAGTTACAGGGAAAGTCAAATTCCAAAAAAACATGTATATGCTCCAAGCATCAGACCTATTGGTAAGGGCAGTAAATTACACTGCAAGGCACACATTTTGTACATGCTAATGAGAGACAGAGAGTTGAGGTATGCTGAGAGGTACCAGCATGAGAGATGAATGTGAAGAAGAAAGGTGGACACTGCTATGCATAGATGTGTGACACACTATTGGGAAGCAAATAGTAATGCTGAAAGGTATATCAATCTGATATACCGGTGAGGAGCAAAAAGAAAGACTGTCCCTTCCAGGTTATGTAGGAAGTTAGGAGTTACGAGGAACCTTACGTCACCCTGAGAATTGGGAAAAATGATAAGATATAGGGTACCATACAGAGGCAAAAGTTTGACCTACAGCTGTATGATCCAAGATAGTGCAAAGTGAGTAAACCAAAGCGAGGATACAATACAATCTTGGAATTTGGAGTATATGTCTCAAATGTTCCTATAAATGAGCAAAACATGCATTACTATAGAACAGTACAGTATTTCTGGAATTGGAGTAGAACAATTACAAAGTGTTTTGTGGATGAGAAAGGCACTGATTACAAGTCAAATGTGTATTCTAGAAAGTGGACTAAAGTCACAAAGCACTGTATGAATGAGAAAGACATGGGGTGTATCTCGACTTTGCATTTTGGGAATTTCAGTAAAGATCATAAAGCATTACTTGTAGTAGACAACACAGAAGACAGAAGAGGCCAGTTTGGTGAGGCAGGAAACTGGATAAAAGAAAATGATGATATGAAGATACTTAATGTAAAAATACATGTATATATATATATATATATATATATATTCAGTAAAAAAACGTTGTTAAAGGGACGTTATGGTTAAGTTGCGCTACTAAAAACCTATGAAATTCAGTGAAAAAACATTGTTAAAGGGACGTTATGGTTCAAAGTAAAACCGAAAACCCCCTGAAATTCGGCAGTTGTGGTAAGATAAGCAACCATAACACGCGCCGCCACCGTGCACTGCTAACACTAACACCCAGGACATCAAAGATGACATCACAAATGTCATTGATGACATCACTGATGACATCACATGTGCATTTACCTTTCATGAAAAGTCTGTACAAGGGATTCTTAGTGTAATGTTAATAAAAAAAGTGTCAAAGATTTTTGGAATAAATATCAAGTGCTAATCAGTGCACGAGAGGAAATGTTAGATAATAGTCCACCTAATGGTACACACTTTACCATATAAACCAATTAATAAATATTATTTTGTATACATTTAACATATACATTTTTTTTATTACAGACCATACAATAATTCCAAGCATCTCACAACAACAATCAGAGGATATCACTCTACAGCAGATTAATCAAAAAATGGACGACCTTATGCAAAATTTTATGGATTTGAAAAACTTTGTGGAAAATTATGTGAAACCCCCAACAGCACACCATTGTCCAACCTGCACTTGTCCCCCCTCACCCTATCCCACGCAGTTAACCCCAAACCCTGTCTATGGACCAAAGCGTTTCGATGTGCTTTCCTTCCCTTCTTCACCTGATCCCAGTTATCTAGAAATCCCTAATTCTCCTGTTTTTGTTTCCGTTTCTGCCCCACCTTCCCAGTCATAATTGTATATATATATGAAATAAAGTTATTTTTCTTATATTGTGTTGTAATTACTTTCAGTTCCTTGTGATAAAACCAATTTAGGTGTCCAAGGACACCGCGGTTGTTCGGAAATGTTCGTAAAGAAACGAAAATGTGACTGTCCTGAGGACACTACATCTGTCCGTAATGTTCTCATGCAAGTTGAAAATGTTCTAAGAACACTCGTAGTGTCCTGAAATGTTCGTAAATAAACGAAAATGGAGGTGTCCTTAACAACACTATTCCCATTCGTAGTGTTCGATAGCAAGCAGAAACTGTTCTAAGAACACTCGTAGTGTCCTGAAATGTTCGTAAATAAACGAAAATGGAGGTGTCCTTAAGAACACTATCCCTATTCGTAGTGTTCGATAGCAAGCAGAAACTGTTCTAAGAACACTCGTGGTGTCCTGAATTGTTCGTAAATGAACGAAAATGGAGGTGTGATTGAAACGCTATGTCTGTCCGTATTGTTAGCAAATAAATTAAACTGTGCTAAGAACAAACGGATGTCCGTAACTGTTTGTTTTACATGTAACGCACTTTTAATTAGTTCAGGACCCGAACACTGTCCGCAGAACATCAACACGCATGCGCGAAACAAGGTCCGTACATTGGGTGTCCTGCGGACGACCGCCACCTTAGCGAACATGCTCACAAAACAATCATGTGACTGCGCCCACGCTCATCTCGTGCTCTAAATGCGGACACTGTTCGTGTCCCCGACCAGTTTAAAAGTACATTTCCAAGTAATCCACAATATTTCTCATTAAAAAATCACCATACCACAAATCCCACATATTAATCCTAACTTTCCACATAGTTTTTGTAACTTTTTGAATCTTTTTTGATGTTCGATCTGTCTTGCGGACGGCGCGCATGTCCGCGACCCGTGCACAAGCACCCCGATATAAGACCACGCCCTAGAGCGCATTCTCATTGTGTTTCTGACTATTCCACAGAGCACACTGCATTTTGCTGCATACTTTGCAGATTTTGAGATTTCCATCTCCAAGCCTATGACATCCATGGCTCGACTATTACCACATGGTGCTACATCTGCCTCAGCACCACCCCCATCCCCTCCACCACCACCATTTCCCCAAGGGCCTGAAGTGGGGAACAGGAGTGAGGATACAGAGGAGGAAGAAGAGGATGACGAGAATGAGGTAGAGGAAATCCCTACTACCCGGCGTCGGCGTGAATCTTGGGTGTGGCGGTTATTTATCGTTCATGGAAACGGTCCTAAGTCTCATGCAAACCGTGTCACCTGTAATGAGTGCAAAATGGTACTCAGTCGCGGGAAGCATGGTTCCACTACCATGAAGCGACACCTGCGCTCATTCCACACTGGGGCCATTCGCAAGGTTGTACCTTGCGAGAAGCGTAGTAGGTTGATTGCCTCTACTTCATCCTCCGTTCCTGATCCTGTCACCACAAGGAACACCTCTGTGGGACAGCGTCTTCCTCAAGCTGCCTCACAGGCCATACAGAATTCTGATGACTCTTACCTTTCGAGGGTCACAGTTGTATGTGTGTACTGTGACACAGTACTCTGCAGGGGGGAGCGACTTCGGAGTGCTTTTGAGACGATCGTCTCAGAGCACCAGAAGACCTGCTCACTACCCAAATAAAACCCACTCTACATCTTCCTCTCTCAGCTCGCCCTTTCTTATCCCTTTGGTTGGTGTCCCTCTCCCTTTACCCTCCTTTCCCTCCTCTCCTAGTGTGTCATGTATAAAAAAGAACAAAAAAAATACAAAATAACAAAAATCCCAAAAAAAATAACGCTCTTTTCAGAGCCGCATTTCACAGTTAAAAAATAGAAGTGAAGATACATAAAGCATAGCCATTTCCATTTCGTGAAAGTCCGCGGACGGTCCGCGAACAGAAAAACAATTGCATTGCTACCCTATTGAAACCAATGCATTTTTCTCTAACAGGAAGTGGTGGCTCTGAAAAGAGCCTTTGGGAGGTGTTTGAATGTAAAACATTTTAACTACGTAAGACGTACTTCAAAATGAATGCTGTATTTCTAAAAAAGGTTGCAATGCATTTTGTACATTTCTTAGAAAAATCTGATTGCCAGCATAAGTAAGATGGACTCCATCTTTGCGAAAAATGTATGTACTACGAAACAAAATATTTTCATTGTTAAAAGAGGACATGCCAAAATCTCTTAGGAAGGCACAAACAGCCTTATTAACATTACGCCTTGCTTTCTCCATTTGTGGACCACATGAGAAAGAACGAAGCCACACTTGTCTCTGCGCAATCCGTGAAAAAATTATTTTAGAGATTGGAAACATGTCTATTATCTTCTGAAGTCCTTCTTTCATTGCAAATTGCAAAGAAATTCCAGACACATGTCCTAAACTGTTCCCTCCACAATGAATTAAAATTATGTCTGGATGTTCCTCTATCTTCAAAGTTGCACAGAGAGGTAGTAAGTCCAACCACTTCATTCCACGCACTCCATGCCAGTGCACTTCCACATGTGGGAATCCAAGATCTATAGATACTCCACAGCTTTCTGCATGCACCTTCAACCAATGAATCCACGAGTCTCCCAAAATCCATACAATCTGTGTTTTGAAACACTCAGCCATAGCTATCTGTTCTTCTCTCTGCAAAAACAATATCTGAGAAAACCTCTCCTAGCACAACACACTCACTAAACTTTACTGACCAATCCCTTGCTTCATCCAATCTCACTTCCATACCTGCCCTCCCCAAATTCCCCGGATGTAATACGCGGTGTCCTAGAACTACCGCCACGTCCGCGAACGTATCGTAACATGTACAGCCCTTCTACCATTTCGATTTCACTCTCTGTGCCATTCCCTCATTGGATGTAGCTAAGCAATCACATGATCATCCACCAATCAAATCCAATAACTCTACATGTAACTGCATCATCATAGAGCAGCACTACAAATGTACGGTGTATCTCTCGGAGTACAAGTCTCATACCATTGACAACCACGATCTACGAGAAATACTATACAAATCTCCAATATTTCTACTTGCAGCTTGCTCCATATCCATATACATGAGCAGAAAGTACAGGTATGCATATTTTCTACACAGTACATGAACACATTTTCTAACCGACTTTTACCTTCTATAATCTGAAAAATGAATGGACAATCATTGTTTCATTGTCCTAAAATGACCTGTCACTTACAAACCTTTATATCGTTTAATTTCTTCATACACACACACACATGCAAATACTGTTAAACTAACATTTTTTAAATAAAATATATACACGACATATAATCACACAAAATAACATACACACTCTATGATCAAATCTCAAACAATAATATTTGTACAAACACATAATTGGTTTTAATTTTTTTCGTTTATATAAGTACTTACATACATTTATATAGGACAAGCAGACTATGACATTCACTCACTGTTACGTGCAAAAGCAGGCTATGACACATAGCTCTCAACTCACACGCTTTTGGCGGGTGTCACCCGCCTTGTAAAGGACTGACTCACCCGCCAAGCCTCCTGCACGCCCATTCATTCCAATGGGCGTCTCACCCGCCAAAAACAAAATCAGGTGATTTCACTCGCCTTTGCAACACACATGGTTGAGAGCTATGATGACAATGACTCACTATTACGTGGAATAGCTTAGTTACAAGAATAGTAGTATACGTTGGTAGATTATGAATTCCACAAACCATAGTAAAGATATTTTCTTTCCTACTCTTAGTCATAATATAGTTTTAATGGTTTTCAGGAAGGCGCTGAGCATTTCAATTTGAAAAAATCTATGTCTAAAATGAAAACAGTGCTATATAGCAACCGAATTACTAATTTCTTTCTTTTACAATTGCAGTGAAGCCCATTCTCATGAATAGAAGCAGCCGATTTTGATTTACAAAGAACAACTAAGAAGCAAACTACGCATTTTTGAAAAAAGTAAGTAGATTGTTACCATAATATTTGATTTATAACTCACACGCACTGTACGGTGCATTCATGGTATTTCTGTGCCTAAAAATAGAGATTCTGCACCATTCTGACCAAAAATCCCCCGTCTTAAACAGTGATCTCCTGTCAGAATGGGCCTCAAATTCCTATTTTTCTGCACACAAATTACCCAACTCAGCCGCTAGAATGTAGATGTTGTAGAACAAACAACTGTTTTAATTGTATAGCTTTACCTATGTTATTTATTCTTCTCCACACCACCGGCTTACTTTTTTCTGTCATCTGAACCCCAGTTTATTAACACATTAATTGAAGAATACCCATCCCTAGTAGTTCAACTTCCCAATTCACAATCACACACCATTACATACATCTTTATCATCTTACTCAAACAATCATGCACACAACACACATGCATTGCAGAAAACCCCAACCCATACCTTCTGTATTTTTTTCAACAGACGCTAAAGAATGCCCACCAAAAAGCAACTCCGTAGAAAGGGACGCAGAAGTAGAGCAAATGAAAAGAAAAGTCTCCAACATAAACACCCATCTATAGCAGAATTTGTAAAAAACGTTGAAACACAAGAGCTAATACAGTCATGTTGTGAAACAGAAGAAGTTTCTAGTGCAAAAACTTTGCCTCCTCTATCACAAAGTAAAATGACCCAAAAAACTATTAACAGAAAATCAACTATCACTACAAATAAAACGTCTTCTATAAATCTTGATATAGTACAGAGTAAGCATACCAAGTAAAGTATGTTAGCCAAAATGTTCCGTCACAAAGTCCTTCAAAATCTGATAGAAACAGGAGAGAAACCAGGTTCAACACTTCAAACCTATCGTAGGAAAATAATCTTAGAAGCATTGATAGACAGTGCAATTCTTCTCAAAAGAAACGTATTTATTGTTGTGTTAAACAGAATTAAACCACTAACAAAACTAATAACTACATTTCAAAAAAGACTTCTCAATAAACGAAATGTGAATAGAAATAACTTCTTAAATATCTGTGGAGGTGAATGGAGTCACACTACAACCACAGAACCATACTTTAATGAAGAAGCGTACAAACAAAAGCAAACAAATACAATTGCCATACATAGCAGTGGTCGAGGTTATGAAAAAGTTAATAATACCATAATGGAACAAGAAGTACTCCTTACAAAAATATGCCCTGAAAACTTTGATGTACCCCTCCATTCGACTGAATCAGAACATCTAATTTACACATGGCCATGCACGTCAATGTGTAACATTCCCAAAAAAAATTTCAAATCTTTACGCCTATTCCTCAATCAATATGTGAAAAGCAAAGACAAAATCAAAATTAAAATACTGCAAAGTATGGATGCTTGTCCAGTACGCAAGCACACAGGACTGCAAGGACATTCGTTGGCCTGCATATCAGGAGCTACTTGCAAAACAACCTTCCATGATATCAAAAGGATATCAACACATCATGCAAGTATAAGAAATCTAGTTTATAAACTGTATTATGCAAAAAGTCCTGCTTTAGCACTAGCCAATTTAAATAACATTCTTCTACATGTATACCAAAAGACCTACTAGAAGAAATCGAGTATATACAGAAAAAAATATTTTGGAAATGAAACCCACTTACAAGATGAATTAGCTGTCAACCAACTTCATAACAAATCTGCACATGGCAACCTTTCACTACACACATACAAAAAAATAAATACTAAAATTTCAAAGCACTTCAGCTGAAGTACCAAACCACTTGTGTGTATGTTGCCGCAGAACGTGTCATAAAGTATCACAAAAACTATAGACCTTTCATACAAAATAGAAGACAATGAAGATTCTAAATGGTTTGAATTAGCTCTCTACCTTATAGCAGAAAACAAATACGAAATAACTGACCCCATAATACTTTGCAGTTACTGCACTACCAAACTTGACAACAACCAAACTCCTTCACATTCTATCTCAAATAACTTGGAATTACATCCACTACCAAAACTCCTTCAACAACTTAATTTATATGAGAGCATCATAATTCAAACAGCTCATCCATTTCAAGCAATAATACGCCTTCAACCAAAAACTGCAAAATTACCTCCCACTGAATTAGTGAAAGGTATTCGTGGAAAAGTAGTGTATTTACCATTAGATCTAAAAGAAAATGTGCACACTCTAGGAGTGCAACGTCCAATGCAACAATCTTTAATTATCTTGGTAAATGGAGTACCTACAAAAGACAAAAAAAAATTTGGCAACAACTGGTAGATTTACATAAAGTTAGAGAAGCCCTGCAATATCTCAAAGAGAATAATGATTATTACAAAGAAATTAATATCGAAGAAAACTTGAAAGATACAACTGAAATAATTCAAGAGACACAAGAAACCGGTCAATTTGAGCTCCTAGATCCTGCTACAATAGCAAACACTTTAGACCATTATACAATTCACCCATTGCACTCTAATGACACCATAGAAGATGCACTGGAAACGTACCAAATGAGTCAAACAAAAGGATCACCAATCAGCATATGGGAAAAAAGTATAGAAGCACGTGCTTTTCCTCTACTCTTTCCTACTGTCAAAGGAGGAAGATACGATGATAGACCTGTTCAAATATCAGCATCAGAATGTCGCTCATTACGAATGTATTCTGAAGATCCCAGATTTCGACAAAATGTGGAATACATATTCCACCTACTCTTTGAAAGTGAACTAGCAACTTTATGTTACGGAGTTGCACACATATTAAAATCAGGATCACACTTTCAAAATATGACAGCCACACAATTATTACAAAAAGTTCAACAAAAAGATGAGTTTTTACAGGCAAAACTTACAAATCTATTAGCAAATATGCGAGGTACTAAAGAGTACTGGTTTCGACGCCATGGAGATGTACGTTGTATGATCAGAAACCTTGGCCCACCCACTTGGTTTGTTACATTAAGTTGCGCAGAATATGCATGGGAAGATTTACATGCTTTCCTACGCATATCAAACGAAAACAAAACAAACATAGATATACTAACACCTGGAGAACTTTGTTCTCAGGATCCTGTTAATGTTTCTAGATATTTTCACCATCACTTCATTGCTATGCTACATTTTATTTGTAATAAAACTGTTCCTCCCCTTGGAGAAGTGCAACACTTCTTTTGGAGAAAAGAATACCAAGCCAGAGGAGCGCCACATGTCCACATGCTTTTATGGATTAAAGATGCTCCTAAATTTGGTCAAGACAGTGATGCCACTGTTTTACAGTTTATTGAAAAATATTTCACTTGTGAAATTCCGTCAGAATCCACAAATAGTGATCTTCATGCAAAAATCTTACAATTCCAAAGACACAAATGTGGCAAATATTGTCGTCGCAAATACAAAAACAAAGGGAAATACTACACCAAATGCCGATCAGTTACAAATACATATGACTTTACAGGTCAAGTGAACAACCTCATGTCTTCAGTTAGACATAGTGTTAAAGGTAATTCACCTACAAATATATATTGCATAAAAAGAAAAGAAGAAGAAAAATATATCAATGATTACAATGCAATCATTGCCCACTTGTGGAATGCAAACATAGATGTGCAGTACATTGCAGACAATTCTACTGCAGTCGCACGATATGTTACAGCATACTTAACCAAATCAGAAAAGACAGAGCTCCAAGACCTCTGGAATGACCTGTCATCAGATAAAACAGTGTCTCAGAAATTATACAGCTTGGGCATAAAAATGCTGTCCCATAGAGAATGTGGATCCTATGAAGCAGCTGATCGATTAACTGGTACTGCATTGTATGGTAAATCTGCAAATATACTATGGCTAAGTCTTGGTCCAGCTAAATCTAGAAAAAGAGTTCTAAAATCATACGAAGATATAGAAACAATAGCCAAACATGATCCGAACAGCCAAGACATTTTAAAAAGCAATTTATTGGACACATACTACCCAAACAGGAGTACCACTTTGGAAACCATGTGTCTATACCACATAGCCCAAAACTACACATACAAAAATAATATAAAACCTGATGAGCAAAACCGTAAATACAAAGTGACAAACTGTGATGGCAGCTTAGTAAAACTCACCAAACCAAATTTAATGAATCATATCAAATTGTCATTAAAGACTCCTCAACATAAAGAAATATATGACATGTCCCTGCTACAACTCTTCAAACCATGGAGAAAAGAAGAAGAAATAGTAGATACCTATGACTCATATGAAGACACTTTCAAAGCCAATGAAAGCAGTATAACTGATGTAAACTTTGCACAGTACAAAACAATGTTGCACAATGAACAGCAACACGAAGAGGAACTCCAGGCCCAACTAGATAAGGACACTCCTGACAGTAGTCAACCTTCTGTCACACGAAGCCAAGAACCACTGGCAGAACCACTAATAACAAATGAGGCAGAATTAGCTATGATAGAAGTAGAAAACACCATGTGTCACTATGAAGATAAAGAAGACTTAACTACACTACAATCAAAACTAAACAAAGAGCAACGTAGCATTTTTCAAGAAATAACAAAAGAAATTGCACATGGTGAGCAAAATGAAAACAAAGCATGCACCTGCCAAAATTACAAACCTATACTATTGTATGTCAGTGGTGAAGCTGGTTCTGGCAAAACATTCCTAATCAAAATCATCAGTAAGTTCCTTCAACAATTGACAAACAACAAACTGTCAGCTGTTGTCACTGCGCCCACAGGTTTAGATGCCTACAACATAGGTGGTGTCACTTTACACCGATTACTACTCCTGCCAGTAGAACACCAAAACAAGTTAGATTATTACAAACTTTCTGCAGGAGCTGCAATGGAAGTACGCAGAGTATTGAAACAAATGAAAATGCTACTAATAGATGAAGTGAGCATGGTGTCCAACCTAATGTTGGCTTTGATTCACCTCAGATTACAAGAAGTACTCAAAACAAACTATGAAGAGCTCTTTGCAGGAAAACACATCATTGTTTTCGGAGATCTTCTTCAATTGACACCTGTAAAAGGTGAGCCTATTTTTAAAACATTAGGACACAAACTCTGCGGTAAAACTGTTGGCAGCATTGGAAATGTCAACCTTTGGCAACATTTCCAATACAGAGAATTAACAGAAAACATGTGCCAATCTACAGATCTCACTTATGCCAACATCTTAAAAAGTATCAGAGTTGATATACTTTCTAGAGAAGCAGAAGCAATATTGAAAACCCGGCACATTCATGCACTTTGTGGTGATAATGAATGTGCTACAGATGTTATGGAATAATTAGCCCACAAAAATGTCAATTGTATGGCCTTAATGCCAACTCTTGCAAGCTGTTTCAAATTCAATGAAATAATGTTAAGCAAAGAAATGCAACCAATTATGGAAATTAGCGCCACAGACAAACTAGATGTATATGGAATAACACTAACCATGTGTGACCAAGCCACAGCAAGACTAAATAGTTTAGGAAAATCAATCTCAAACACAGCAGGCTTGGAAAAGATATTAAAATTATCCTTAAATTGCAGAGTAATGCTTAAACATAACCTTGACGTGGACCAAGGACTAGTTAATGGAGCACTGGGTACAGTTGTTGGCTTTCAAACATACCCACGTGACAACAAAATTCAGTTTGTCAATATTCTCTTTGACAAACTTTCAGAAGTAAAAAGAATAGGACGCTCAACAGCTCGATTCCTTCTCTTCAAAGACATGTATGTACGCAGAGAACAATTTTCTCTAACTCTTGCATACGCAGTCACCATTCATAAATCATAAGGTCTTACTCTAGACAAAGCAATGATAGACATTGGTAACACAGTCTTTAAAGAAGGCATGAGCTACGTAGCACTGTCACGCCTACGTACAATTGATGGTCTATTTCTAATAAACTTTGATGCAAGTAAAGTAAAAGCTGATATTCCTTGCATTTTAGAATACAATATATTTTTTTCTCTATACACCCCCATCTACAAACATATCCTGTTCCACAAAAAGGAAAATGTTCTAAAAGAAAACTAAATCAAACAGAAATGCAACAGGATGTCACTGCAAATCCTCCAAAGAGACTAAAAGAAACTAAAACTTCATCAAGTACCACAAGCAAAAAAGAATCAATTAGGGAAAGTAAACCAGGTACTTCTTTAAAGAAGGAAGACAAACTTCAAAAAAAGCAGTTAGATACAGAACTACCTGGACCATTTAAATTCTCAAATATAGTTGGTGTAAGTTGCTACGCAAATGTAGCAATGAATATTCTATTTCAATTACCACCAATTTTTGACAACTATTACTTACACAGTACAGACCCATTGTGTTTGCAAATGTTAGTACTTCACAGAAATGCAGCAAACAATCCTGACAACACGTGTAGTGTTTATGGAATAAGACAACAATTGGACTACTGTGCTGGAATGGTGAAATTCACTATAAACTCACAGGAAGATCCACAAGAATTTCTAATGTACTTACTACAAGTACTGGAAAACAAAAACATACCTATAAATGAAATCTTTCAGATTTCATACAGGTGGAAACATACCTGCACTCTCTGCAACAATGTGACACAAGAAGAAATCCCCAATGAACGCTTCATATATATATCAATACCTAATTGTGAATCCGTTCCATTTTAGCAACTTGTACAAAATGCAAACCATGGTAGATTATGCTCTACCTGCAATTCAGATAATCGCTCCACGTTAGTAATACAAACACATGGTAAATACGTAATACTAATGCTTCTACGTTACAATGCCGATGGTACCAAAAACAACTGCAAGCTGACTGGATTCACACATGGTCAAATATCACTTGGTAAGAAAACCTTCACAACAATAGGTATAATCTACCACGCAGGAGCCACAACCAATTCAGGGCACTACACTGCATACATAAAAAAGAAATGTGGATGGTTTGAATGTAATGATAGTACCATTACTCTAAAGCAGAGATTACCAGCAAATCTTACAAACGCTTATTTGATGTTCTTAAAACCAAAATTTGATAAATAAACTGTATTTAAACCTTTAAGTAAATTTGTGTTACAAAAATATAAACTGTTAGAATACTCCAAAAGCTATCTAACTGCTCAAAGATTCTACAACAACTAATCAGATAAATGAATACCACTAAATTAGACCAAAAAATACACAGTTAGAATTTGCCAATTGGTATCTAACTGTCCCACAATTATAAATGTGTGTTAAAATAATATAAACTGTTAGAATTCTCCAAAAGCTATCTAACAGCTCAAAGATTCTACAACAACTAATTAGATAAATGAATACCACTAAATTAGGCCAAAAAATACACAGTTAGAATACGCCAATTGGTATCTAACTGTCCCAAAATTTAACAATATCCAAATAGGTAAATGAAAACCACTACAATATATTAAAAAATAGACAGTTAGAATACGCTAATTGGTATCTAACTGCTCCAAAATTTTATAATATCAAAACAAATGAAGAATCTGTTACTGTTCCAAAAAAAAATACAACAAAGCAAAGTGTAAAGCATTAGCCAGAAACAACAAGTGAACACTGAAAACAAACAAACAAATAAACTGTAGCATAACAGAAAAAGGGTTTTTTTTAAATCCAACATGGATTTTATTTTCTCCCACAGACCCAATGATTTTAGCAACAAATACAGAAACTGAGCAAATTGCACAGTACTCTGATTTGTACTCTACTAAATATGAGGGTCGAAATAAAATAAAAGTATATTGCTTATACAATGTAATAAGTCATTACAAAATACTAATACTAACATGCTATTTTCTTTTATCACAGAAATGAAGAAGAAAAATATGGACTCCCATTACTAGACCAAACAGTAAGTATACAATAATAAGGACAACCATAGCAGCACATCACATCCATAGTATCTAATACCTTTGTTCCTTATACATTTGTTTTTCACCCAAAGTTATAAACAAATATGAATGTGATATGATGTGGTGGTTGTTGCCAGAGCATAGAGTCTTGGGTGCATGGCCAAATGGCCATGCACCCAAGACTGTATGCCCTGGCAACAACCACCGCAGCATATCACATCCATAGAGTCAAACATTTCAACTACGATCTATGGGAAACTTTTAATGTCCGCGAACAATGTGAGTGTTCTTAGAACACTTTGAACTTGCCAGCGAACTATACGGACACCAGTTTCAGGACACCCACTACTAACATTTCAGAACAACACGATAGTTCTTAGAACACTTTCAACTTAACAACGAACAATACGGACAGCGTCCTAAGGACACCCCCTACGAACATTCCAGGACACCGAGAGTGTTCTCAAAAACGTCTTCAGAACACCCCCATCTTGTTTATTTGCGAACATTTCAGGACACCGCGAGTGTTCTTAGGACACATTCAACTTGACAAAGAACAATACGGACAGCGTCCTCAGGACACCCCCTACGAACACTCCCCGGACACCGTGAGTGTTCTTAGAAGCGTCTTCAGAACACCACCATCTTGTTTATTTGCGAACATTTCAGGACACCGCGAGTATTCTTAGGACACATTCAACTTGACAAAGAACAATACGGACAGCGTCCTCAGGACACCCCCTACGAACACTCCCCGGACACCGCGTGTGTTCTTAGAAGCGTCTTCAGAACACCCCCATTTTGTTTATTTGCGAACATTTCAGGACACCGCGAGTGTTCTTAGGACAGACTCAACTTGACAGAGAACAATACAGACAGCGTCCTCAGGACACCCCCTACGAACACTCCCCGGACACCGCGAGTGTTCTTAGAAGCGTCTTCAGAACACCCCCATTTTGTTTATTTGCAAACATTTCAGCACACCGCGCGTGTTCTTAGAACACATTCAACTTGACAGAGAACAATACGGACAGCGTCCTCAGGACACCACCTACGAACACTCCCGGGACACCGCGAGTGTTCTTAGAACAGTTTCAGTTTGCTTGCGAACAAAACAGACACATTTTGACTCCTTAGAACACCCCCTAGTCAGTTTATTTAGAAAATTTCAGAACACCCGTGATGTCCGCAAACAAATCGAACACAAAAAGAACGTCTGACACATAAAAAACACAACTTTCATCCTATCTCACACACTCCCACCCTCCCCAAACACTCCTACACACCAACACACTCTACAAAATACACATTTTGAACAAAGTTTCACCGCGCTGTCCGGGGACGTCCAGGAATCCAATATGGCGGGCGCTACCGAAAAATCTGACGCGCTTCACGCTCCACGCCGTCCAATCAGCGAACACTTTGCATGTCCGCGAACATCACGCAAGACGATTGGCCAATCAGGACACTTTCCGCGGAGCGAACAGGGAAGTGTATCCGCAAACCGAACACAGATATCACTAATTTTTTTTATCTACTTTTTGGTCACTTTAAAAAAAAACTACTGGACGAATTTTCACCAAATTTGCAAAAGCACGGTTTCGGGACCAAGCCGCTGCTCCTGGTCCAAATTTGGTGGAAATCCGTCCAGCGGTTTGAGCTGTAGACGCGAGCAACATTTTTTTCCCATTCACTCTATGGAGAGTGAGTATAATGTATACAAATATGAGCATATAGAGGGAAGGTAGAGTAATAAAAATAAAACTATGACAAAGTGCTGATAACCATAATGATTATCTTCATGCACAGAAAGGATTGCTCTCTTTCAAGCCTGTATCTTCCGCTATGCACATGTTTCATATATGATGTGACAGGACCCCAAGTCTACAAATATAGTACCTTTTCAATTTTTACTTCCTGACTGTTACTGTAGAAAACTATGTGGCTTCGATATGTCAGTAAAGGATAAAAAGGGAGAGCCAGCCATGGGATGTCATCAGTTATGTCATCAATGACATTTGTGATGTCATCTTTGATGTCCTGGGTGTTAGTCTTAGCAGTGCACGGTGGCGCGAGTTATGGTTGCTTATGTTACCATAACTGGCGAATTTCAAGGGTTTTTCGGTTTTACTTGGAACCATAACGTTCCTTTAACAAACTGTTTTCACTGAATTTCATAGGTTTTTAGTAGCACAACTTAACCATAATATCCCTGACATGTAACATAGAACATACTAACCCCCTCGCAGTGATTTTCATGTCCGCGGACTACTGCCATGTCCGCGGACACATCGAAAATCTGAGCGTGGTGAATGTAAATTTAAATAGTGTGCCCCATTTCCCCTTTGAAGTTGGCTCTGAAAAGAGCTGTTTTTTTTGTTTTTTTTTACAGATGCTTGACAGACACCTGTTATTTTATATTTTTTTCTTGGTTTTTTTTCTTACTTTACTCCTAAAATCTTCACATAACCTTCTCCAAAGCAACCCTTACATTCCAAAATAAAAAGGCATTTCCGGTAAAAGATAAACAAATGCCATCTTCTTTAAAATTAACAGCATTACTGGCATCAATATTCTCATTTTTACAGAAGAACATACCAGCTCTAAGCATGAATGCACACATGCCTCGGTTGATGACACACCTAGCAATGTTTTGCTGAGGACAAAAAACTGAACTATTGTCCCATATTGCCCTAGGTAGTAATCCAGAAAAAATTACTTTCGCATTTGGAAGGATCTTCACTACGGCTTGAACCAAGCGTTCCAAATCAGCCAACAAAGTAGGGGCACTGACGTTGCCCAAATGGAAAGCACCATAGTGCAAAACTACCACATGCGGACTGTTCATCGTGGCCATATCCGCACAAACATGTACAATTCCCTGTACATTGCAATCAGGCACAGTGCTCCACACCACCTCCACTCCTTTGACATCAAAGTTGTTTGCAACATGCCTGCATTCAGCGTACTGCTGTAAACCATGCACAAACATATCTCCGAGCACCAACACCCTGACTTTCTCCACTTCTGCCATCTTCACCACACACAGTCTCTTTCAGCACAAATCCACAACCTCGACATCTGATTGGCTGATCCGTACAGTCTTCTTTCCATGTTGGATTTCCTGGAAAAACCCGGATTTAGCACGCCCTGTCCACGAACAGCCGCGGTGTCCGCGGACGGCGTCCACTTTACTCTCTGTACCATTCCATCATTGCATACAGCTAAGCAATCACACAATACGAATAACGTCCTCAGAACACCCCCATTTTGTGAATTTTCGAACATTTCAGGACAATTATCATTTCATTATTCTACATATTAACATTACAAATATTATACTTTTATCTTGTACTCTGCACACAATGCTATCTTTCTCCATTAGCAGCTCAGTATACTACATAGAATCCCATAATACAATGCTATTTATTGATATAAATGCATTGTTCAAAGCACTAATAACGGTATGATATTTATTGCAATATCCTTGACACTTTTTTCGGAACATTATAATGAAAATCCCTAGTACACAAATTCCATGAAAAGTACATACACATGTGATGTCATCAGTGATTTCATCAATGACATTTGCGATGTCATCTTTAATGTCCTGGGTGTTAGTCTTAGCAGTGCATGGTGTTGGCGCGAGTTATTTTTCATAGCTTACCATAACTTGCTATTTTCAGGGGTCTTTCGGCTGTACTTAGAACCATAACGTCCTTTAAACAAACTTTTTTTAATATCACGCAAACAATATACAAACATGGCGTGCAAAAACCAACTTCTACAGATGGCTTTACACAGAATGTTGCAAAGTAAGAATTTATGCTCGTTCACAGTGAAGGTCAGCTGCTTCCATTTTTTTCTCGGGCCCCGGAGAGGCTCACGAAGCGGACTATAAGGTTGTATTGTGTTTTGACCTTGACAGACAGAGATTGTGATGAAAGACTTCTCTCAAAGGAGTGTTGCTAAAACGTAAGAGAAGATAAAGATGAAATTTCTGAAACGAAACAACTTTTACATATTATATCACTATGCGAAAGATCGTTGGCACACGCGGAGTCGTATTTTGGGACTGCACCACTCGTAGACAATGGAAATTGCAATTGTACTGTAAGTAACCCTTTACATTACTTTATACCAAATATAATTACAATAGCGTAGCATTAAAGACCGCTGAAGTTGAACTTGTTCGTTGAAAGTGGAATAATGTTTTCTACCGCGCACTATCACCGCCGAATTGATCCCCTGTCGTTTAGAGGGCTCTGAAAAAGGCAGACGACACAGAGTGGGTTAATATAAATAATTTAACCGGTCTATAGGCGGTCAAGCGCTCTTCTCGCTGTGCCACTTCACTGTAGCCTGTCAAGTGGCACAGCGAGTACAGTGCTCGCTTTGACATCCGTGCACAGCTTGCTAACGCAAGTTCGAATCCCGGCAAGGCCAAACTCAGCCTTTCATCCTTCCGTGGTCGATAAATGAGCACCACACACCGTGGTTAATAATAAGCACCGCTTAGATACCTCACGGTTCTTAGCGCTATATGAATGGGAAAATATTATTATTTTATTATTAACATATTCTGTTGCACTATCTTCGATAGCAAATAGTTTCACGCCCTAATAAATAAAATGATGATTTTTAATGAAGATCGGCTGGTGAGATTAATTTATGTTTTTTAAAACAGGTACGTGGCCCCGTTTTGTCTATGTCACGATTTACAGACTCCAGCAGATGGGGTCTTCAACTGCCAGGTGCAAGTCCAAATATGCAACTTCATGACCCTCACCATTTTATGGGACAATCGCCAAGGACCAATATGCCCTTACGCAGTACTAGCGGCTACAAACAACATACCAACCAATACGGTGGTCTAATGGCTCGTTGTTGGAGCAACCTTCCGATTATCAGAGAGACCATTTACTGCTTTTATCATAAACCAACAGCCTATCTACCACAAAGGAACAACGCGTGGCTCCGAATAAACTTTTGCTGATCGACAGCAGAGACAATAGCAAATCGCTGAATATTCACTAAACATTTCATGTGAAACAAATGTACTTTACCAAATGTACAATCCTGCTGTTTACTTTTAAACCACAGTTTCATATTCCGAATTGTGGCGCACTGAGTTGTAACCTGATCTAACACTCTCTGTACCGCAAAGGAACATCGCGTGTCTCAACATGAACTTTTGCGGATCGACAACAAAGACAAATGCAAATTGCTGAATATTCTCTAAACATTTGATGTCAAATAAATGTACTTTACAACATTTACAATCTTGCTCTTTGCTTTTAAATCACAGTTTCATATTCTGAATTGTGGCGCGCTGTGTTCTGACATAATGTGTGTTGTCTTCCGGGTTCTGTGTAAAGTCGCATAGTACTGGAGACGACTGGGCGTGTTTCGTTACGCACCCTGTAACGTCACGGAGAAAGGAGGGGAATATGAATGCTTTGATAATATCAGGCTTAGTGGCGGGAGATATGATTTAGTGTCGCAAAAGCAAGTCAGCCAGGTCAATAGTGCCAGTCATAGGATTATCACATAATATCGACGCACACCAGCCGGATTTATCGTTTCTTTAGTGGACAAAAAGTCGGTTGACGCCCCTAGGAAATTGTACTATTAGCGAACAAAAGGAGTGCTCTTAAAACACTTTCACCCTGACAACGAACAATACAAACAACGTTCTCAGAACACCCCCATTTTGTGTAATTGCAACCATTTCGGGACACTGCGAGTGTTCTTAGAACACATTCAACTAGACAGATTACAATACGGACAGCGTCCTGAGGACACCCCCAGTTTGTGTATTTACGAACAATTAAGTACACCGCGAGTGTTCATAGCTCATTTTTACCTTCCTTGCGAACAAAAATGACACATACTCCGTCCTCTAAACAACCCACCATTTAGTTTATTTACAAAATGTCAGAACAGCCGTGTTCTCCGCGGACAAATCGAACGCAACAAAAAGGTCTAGCACATAAAAAAACAAAGCATTGAACCTATCTCATACTCCCCCACCCTCCCCAAACACTCTTACACACCAACACAAAGCACTAAATACAATTTTTTATCCACGTTTCACTGCGCTGTACGCGGTCGACTGCGAATACAAGATGGCGGGCGCCACAGAAAATCTGACGCGCTCCACGCCCCTCGCCGTCCAATCAGCGAACACGTCGCATGTCTGCGGACATGACGCAAGCCCATGGGCCAATCGGGGTGCTGTCCGCGGAGCGAACAGGGAAGTCCGTCCGCGAAGCGAACGCAGATATCACTAATTTTTTTGCCTTACATTTTGGTCATTTTTAAAAAAAACTACTGGACAGATTTACACCAAATTTACAAAAGCACGCTTTTGAGACCAGGCCGCCGCTCCTGCCGCAAATTTGGTGTAAATCCGTCCAGCGGTTCGGGCTGTAGCCGTGCGCAAATTTTTTCCCCATTCAGTCTATGGGGAAAAAAAAAAGTTTTGGGACCCCCCCTATAACTTTCTCCCCCCTGGACAAATCCTCACCAAACTTTGCAATTCGGAGTGACCCAACTACTTTTTTTGCAAAGTTTGGTGAGGATCCGTCCAGGGAGAGCGAAGTTATAAGCCGCCCAAAAAGTGCTCTTCCTATGGAAACAGCAACTTAACCATAACTACATGGCCACTACCGTGGCCATGTAATATATTACATAATGGTTATTGGTGACACTGTTTCAGACTAAAGGTACATTAAGTTTTACTTAAGTTGATTGAGTATAGTTAATGCTATTTTGCCACAGAGCATACTGTTTGATGAGACCCACAGAGGGCCTGGTCTAGGAACTTTGAGCACCATAAACCTGAGAAGACAAGGTTCTCTCATGTGCACATACACATTTACATCCCAGATGAAGCCTTGGATGAAAATAGGGACATGACATGTCACCCAGTGAGGACAACATGCAGAATTGGGTGCCGTCATGAGAGGTTGGACTTTTAAACCTTACAATGATTATTACCCAGAAGTAAGTGGTGCAACGTCTATTAAATAATGTGTTGATCATTTCCTGAATGTTATAGTGTTTGTTAATCATTAGTGTGCATTATCTGGGCATGTGTTACTGTGTCATGATGTTTGTTTTTTCTTTTTGTCTCCAAGGGTTGTGACCGAGTGGTCTGCTTTACCTGCTGGCGTTTGTTGCGAGAGGAGAGTATTTTTTCTGTCTTTATCACCCTGAAGGAGGAGCTGCGGATGCTCTGCCTCTTAAATCCACATATAGCACTGAGCGCCGTGAGGAGTGGTTGTGCTCGAATGGTCTGCAGTGGTCCGTGGTGGACATTGTGACTGGTATTCTTCGTCCTTTCATTGCTCTTAGGTTTTCCATCGATGCCGCGCCCAAACTATCTCAAGGGTTCTATTTAAAAAAACTGCACAGTCATTCTGTCCCCTATCATGATTCATTCAAGATGTCAGACCAATTTCCTCTGAAGGTTGTAAACCATTGGGGATGCCTGAGCGGAATGGTGACAGGTAAAGGCTATGGGTCTTTCGGAAATTGCTTGGCTCTCTGTGGGGCAGTGGGGCATTAATCACATGCTGTTTCAGAATGCTTTCACCTTTGGAACAGATATTAGAAAGTGAAAAACGACGGCCAGGCCCGCTGTCGGCCAAGCAGTCAGAGGAAAGCAGTGTTTGTACAAACACACTGGATACTGAAGGAGCCGAATATGATGGAGAATTGACATGTCCAGAGCTCTCTCCAGTCAATGTTTCGGCCCTCAGGGACCCAGAAAAGATCATGGGGGATGCATCTCTCCAATCTATACGTAATGAAAGTAGCAAAACCCATAAAATGAAGATTCCGGGCAAATGCACTCTAACTATGAGCATAAATGCTGCAAACGTTTTCTGGTGAAATCACCAGGTGCTACACCAATTGCTGGGACTAAAATAATAGACTGCTTCCCAAAAGTGGGAACCAGTACGGAAATACGATGCCCCGAACTGTTAAAAGCAAATATATGTGTGGGAGAGGAGCAATTGACTGATGGTAGCCTTTTAGAATGTGCTGGCAATAATGGCTGCTTCTCTACAGAGGAAGAGCAGCAGGAACTGAGTGACATTAATGAAGAAAATGCATAAAGACAACTAAACACAACTGTTCATGTAGATTCTATCTCGCGGATTGAGAGCTCCTCTTGTCCAGCGTCTCAGGGCTCCCCTTCCCAATTGCTTGAATTATGATCTGGTAATTCCTCAACTGTAGAGAGAGCAGCCACACTTTCCCATCCCATGCATCATACACTAAAGGATTGTAGATGAGCAAATAAAACTCACATCTCCCTCTATCTCTGCCCTGAACTCCATTCTCAGTGCATAATTAGCACTATATGATAATATCTGGGACAAGGTACAAGCTCACACTCTCATTTTGAGAGAGCTAAAGGTGATAATGGATATTCTAAGCAGCTTGGCATTTACCCCAAAGGGAATATTTAAGAAAATGGTGGATAAATGTATAGAAACGGATCCACAATCTGTAATGCCAATAGTCCGGGGGGAAATCAATGTGAATGGTGGAAATACGTATGTGAAAAATGCTATAAATGCTAATGATCGGGCCCATTGCCAAAAACAAGTACGGAAATACATGAGAAAGCATGGGTCTAGAAAATTCTTAAGGAATCTGTGGTTCCATTCAGAGGAATTTCAGGGTCCAATTCTATCACAAATCCCTGTAGAAGCAGGCAGAGAAAGCCCTATACCTTCTACTAAGAAATCTAATTCACATAAAATGTAATTAGAAGAGCCCTAATCTCCTAAGGGTCCAACTATTGCAGTTGTGAGATCAGCTTTTGAAATGGTTTACACAGTAAATACCCAGGATAAAGTGTCAATGGGCACTTTATTGTTAACTAAAGGACCATATTTGGTAAATGTGGCATGTGCTCCTTAAATAAATGATAAAGAAGTAGTTGTTTTATCAGACAATATGGGCCTTAAACCACGGAAAAGGGTTAACAGATCTATTCAGACTAACTATTTTTGTGAAAAACTATGAGGAATTGACACAAAGCATCTGCAGAAGTGTGTGAGAGACTGTACCTTTAATTCGATTAGAATCTCAGTCTCCTGCTATGCAAACCCTTACTGATGCAAAAGCTATTATGATGACCCCGTAAACTATTGTGAATGCAGATCGTTCCCATAAAGTAAAGGATGTTGTTGGGCCCCAATATTTGATAAGAGAAAGAAGAAATCCACAATTGAGAAACGGGCTGAAAATTGTCCAATTGATTTGAGTTTAGAAGTAGGATCAGCGGGCAAATGTATGAATTCCCTGATAGTTATTTCAGATCAGGAAAGGAATGCTGATCAAATAGTACAAGGTCCCACAAAACCGGCATCTAAAATTCCTGCCATGGATGAGCTAGAGCGGCTCATCTGTTTATTAGGACAAAAGAACAATTTCAGGAAAACCTTTAGAAACCATACTGATTAAAATTGTGCTTCTTTCACGGGTCATCCAACGTCATGCAGAAAACAGAATAAGACCTCAGAAAAAAAGGCTGATCACAAGAGTATGCCAGGAATATTTGAAAGATCTGTTTTATTCGAAGGAAAGTATGAATTGAATTCTGAAGTACTCTTGAATCGTATGGGTATCCTAAAGCTGCTTCATGAAGTATTGGGGGCTGAGAGTATCACTTCTCACAACATTGAATATATCAGCACTAATGTCATAGAAGTGGTCCTTTGCTTCAGATTCATTGCTAAATCAATTGTATCTGCATATGAAGAAATAGGTAAATATGGTAATTTAGTCAGGTAAGATACAATAGGTTTAGAGGCCACCCTTAAATCTAATGAACCAGACTCTCCAGAGTTTGATGAGGTCTCTGGTGACAGTGAAATTAAAGGTTGTATTTGGTTGATTGACATTTTGAAACGGGAAGTAACCAATTACAGTGCAGCAATTCCATCCCTCTGTTACAAGGAGAGTTACAAATGTTAGTCTGGAACTTATAAGGTGACCAGTCCAACTCCATTTTGAAAGATAATGATCTAGTGATGCTTCAAGAGACTCAGTTATGCCGTCAGCTTTTGGTGGGTGGGTTTGTGGTCGGTCTGCAGAGGGCCAATGGCCAAACTGGTGGGAGACCATCAGGTGGCCTTTTGATTACTGTAAGGAATTTGATAATAAAGAAGATGACTGTTATTAGTTATAACTTATATTGTTCCAGGAATTTTGGGTGTAGAAGTAGACATCTGCAACAGTAATGAAGTTTTGATGATTCTAATTGTGAATCTTTATTGGAATATGGCAATATGCCCTTCTTGCAAATTCATTGGGAAAGTCTCTGAAATCATGGCTACTGGCTGTCCGGTCATGATCCAAACATGATTATTTCTGGCCATTTTAACTCTTACCTATGATGATGATGTAAAAGTTCCAATAGGAAGCAACAATGGTAAACAATGGAATGTATGTGCAGAGGAATGGGATTAATTGAGGGCAAATGGCACAAGATGACCTACAACCCAAAGCAACTTGGACGAGTGGTGTGAAATCCTCGATCATAGATTATATATATTTTTCCCATTCCATGTTTACTGTCTGTTCATCTATGAATATCAACGTAACTTCTGCGAGGGATCATAATCAAATGGTGGCCAAACTATCTCTAGATGTAGCAATTGAATTGAGTAGTGAGCACACATGTTCGTCATTCAACAATGCATGAAATAGGATGAGAAAATGTATAAAGGGAGGTTCAAAACTGTTGCAGGCTCGTGCAGATATTGTCCAAGAGAGTTCTACTGAGGCATTCAAACAGGTATGCACTAGTGATGGTTTTAAGAATTTTATCTGCAGTGGAGAAACCGCTAAACCATTGGTGTTACTTCAAATCTGCATTCCCATTAATTTGACAAAGAACTTTGGGTAAGAAAAAGGCTCTACAGAAAGCAGTTGTGTGCCCTGAGAGACAGTAATATAGACAATGAGATGTATACAAATACAAAAAAACCTCTGATGCAGGCCTATAAAAATTGGTCCAACTCACTTTAGTTCAGGCTGATGGGGAGAACATGTTAAATGCCTTAATAACAAAAAATACTAGAACCTTCTGGTCAATGGTTAACAATGTAAATCACCCCCTGAGCCTATTACAACTCAATGCAGTCTTGGAAGATCAATGGCGCGCTCATGGGAATACAATGAATATTAACTACAATGTTATTAAAAAGTCATCTAATACTGCCCCTGGAACATCATATTCAAAAGAGAATATATCGATTGATTATTAAAGCCTCTATTTCTGCAGCAGCTGGACCAAATGGTTTTACAAATATTATTTTAAAATCAAACAGGGAACTGTGGTCCTTATTACTGTTTATGCTATTTAGAAATATTCTTATTACTAAGACCATGCCCGAACATGGAAATTCTTGACCATCATCCCTATATTCAAGATATGCGAAAGGTCAGATCCGGCTAGTTGCCACCCGATCATCCTTCTGACTGCGGATGGTAAGATTTTCCCCACTTTTATTTTGGAGAAATGGAAATATGGATAGCAGGGAATCATATATTGGATAAGGCTCAACCTGGGTTCAGGAGTGGTAACTTAAATGGCATCACTTTGATGACTTTGAGGAGTAAGGTATGGGCCACAAAAAGTGATTTGCTCTATATCGCCGTAATGGATTCTAAGGCTTTTGACATGGTTAATTGTGCAAAATTATGGGCCAAATTAAAATCGTGGGGGATACCACCAATATTATTAGCAATATTGCAACATATTCATGATGATAATAGCATTCAAATGTGTTTGGCTGAGGAGGGAAATATGACTGATCAGATAATGGGCACAAGAGGAATGAGACACGGATGCATCTTAGCTGCCTGCCACTATAACCTTTATATGGCAGACATAGGCAATGCATATGAAAAGTTTGCCTTTGTTAGCCCTAAACTGGGAAATAAAAGTGTTTCTTGGATGGTCTTTGCAGACGATGTTGTCTTGTTGACCGCATGCCCATTGGCCACCGAAGATTATTATCTTCCCTGCGTGAATATGGCAAGTAAAATGATTTAATAATCAATCAAGGCAGGTCAAATGTTCTGCATCTCACCGAGAATGCAATTAGGAAATACGGATTTAAATGGTTGATAAAAGATAAAATAATACCGTTAGTGAATGAAACAAAGTGTCTGGGTTTTCTCGTGCTGGCCAATTCAAGAAGACAGACATTGATTGATAGATTAGATGAAAAGGCTGACCGGATGACACATCAGATGAAAAGAATCTTGGGGCAATATTGTACATTTTCTTTGAAACCCCTCATCATATTCTTTGTGGGTAAGGTTGTTTCATCTTTTCTCTATGCAACTGAGGTCAAACCAGTGTGCTATGAGCTGAAATGGGAGAGATTGGAAGGGAGGATCTGAAAGCATTTATTAAATCTTGCTCCATCCAACTCAATGTCCTCCTTGCGATTTCAATTGGGTCTCCAAACTCTGCAGGCTTGGTTTATTTGGCAGGTGTTGTCTTTATATGGAAAGATGATTTTACCCCTGCATTACTATATGTATGAAGACCTGCATTGTGAAGTGATGGGTGATTCTAAGAGTTTACTAAAATGTGTAAAACAAGCCAATGAAAATATTTTGCTTAGAAGTGGTAGAAATATGCTCGATCTCCATACAAATCCGTTCTGGGTAAAGAAATGTATTGAGGAGGTGGATTGAATCGACCCTATCGATCGGACAAGAAATTACCATCTTCACTCCACTTTCTCAAAGGTGGATAACCCTTTTGGCCTTTTGCCTCAATACCTCAATCTATTACCAAATCCGTATCACTGCAGTCAATTTCTAAGATTTCGTCTGAATCTGTTGTCAACCAGTGAAGTGCTTGTGGCCTGCAGTTGTCCCTAGTTTGGATATCTGTGGTTTCTGTAAATACGTGGACATAATCTGATTAGATATTTTACTGTTAGCAGCATAAACAGTCTCCTGGTCATCAGGCAATACAGACACATGCTTATATTTTACTTTTGTAAAAGAAGGCATACAGCATTTTTTATTCTTTTGCCCACGTTATATTAGAAGTTGATTACGCTGACATAAACCCCTTCTTAAGAGGAACGCTATTCTCCCTATCCCAGTACTTTTGTTCTATGGCAGCACCCAATTATTATTGTTTTATTATTATTATTTTGATGGTATTTATTGAACGTGGGCCTAGCTTCGAGAAGCAATTGAGTGCTTTACATAGGTATACAATACAGATAAATAACAGAGCATTTAACAGAGGCATACAACAGTCCAGATGCATGACAGAGTGTTTTTCAGAGGTAACAACAGAACAGATATACAGCGGGGGTGGGATAGAGAGGGGCACAGAGGAGGGGTACAGCTGCACCGGGTGGTGGGGAGGACAGGGGCATGCACAGTCTAGCAAGTCATGTGGTGCAAGGGGCAATGTGATGGCCTAGGTATAGAGGCAGAGAGATTCCTTGAAGAATTCGGTCTTGAGTTCATTTCTGAATTGTATGAACATGGGGGCGAAGCTGATGCTGATGGGTAGAAGGTTGCATAGTCTTGGGGCGTAGGCAGAGAGGCTTGTTTTATGGTCCTTTTATTTTTGCACCAGCAGATTTCAAGTCTGCAAGTATCTTCATTTCTGGTGGTGTGCTGTCCCCCGGAGATGCTGAGTTTCTAAGGTAGCTGGGTGACTGCCTTATAGATGATGCCGCAAGACATGAAGGTGATTTGTGCATGCAGTATGGAAGGTCGATGAGGGCCGGGTGATGTGGTTGTATCTGCATACACCCTTGATGAGGCATGCGGCTGTGTGTAGGACACTACTCAGGGGCACAAAGGAGGACGATGGGAGGCTGTCGAGGAGTGCATTGCCCCCATCCAGGTGGGATATGACCAATGCTTGAACAATTAATATAAAGCTGTCCGAAGGGAGGAAGGGTATATCCTTTCAGGGGCGGAGAGGGAGGGGAGGGAGGGAGAACTGATACCAAGCTGTCTGTGTTTTCTCAGCTATGAGTGTCTTGAAGGAGAGGTGTTTGTTGATGTGGAACCCAAGGAACCTGGTGCAGGAAGTGAGCTCATATGTTAACCAGTCAGAGCTTATGGGTGATAGCCAGGTTTGTATGTCTGGGTGTTCATTAGTGTTGGTGAGGAGTAGGAATTCAGTATTGGTAGGGTTGAGTTCAGTGCATCAGCGACAGGCATTTTTTGAGCTTATGGATGTCCTTGATGTAGTCGATCTTGAGCTTTAGCTGTGTGTCATCGGTGTATTGGTGGATGTGGATGTTGTCTGTGGCTAGGATGGCTCCCAGTGGCTCCATGTATAGATTGGGGAATACTAGGGAGAGGATGGAACCCTGCGGGACTCCACAGGTGATGAGTAGCAATGGCGATCTAGAAGAGTCCATCTGAAAAAACTGCTGGCGGTTGGCGAGGTAGGACTTGAACCACTGAACTGGATGATCTCCAAACAGCCCTTTCAGATGAGAAGCAGTACCCTTGAGATAGATGGGGGTGCAGATTCATACTCATGCATCAAATAATTAAGACAACTCAATAGTTTGGTAAAGTGAGTCCATTTAATGACAAGTTCATAAAACGGTGAGTACAATGAACACCAGCAATCACTCGATATTCTAGCTCTCTTTACTTTTAGAAACAACACAATCTTAAAAACCTAACATGCAATGTGATTGATTATAGGAAGGTAACTTAACATCGGTACTATATCTGTATGTGGTAACGGGGAGAGGGGATTGGATATTCAATGTCAGTTGGGGCAACTATGCCCTCCCTTCAAAATGGCCACTAAAAGTATGACATCCCATTGGCTCTACTCACTATAGGACCCTAAATTACATGGTCCACTATGATTGGGTTGGTATCAACCCCACTCATACGTTCCACCTATGTCTTAGCAGCATGGAAAAAGAACATCCAGGTGCAGAGAAGATTGTCTGCACCCCCGCTTCCCACCAATTATGCTACAATCAATCATTACCTCAGTGTTCATGTGTCAATTACTGCTTTGTAGTTTGGCCTTGTGTCTGTTCTATGCTCTGAGAACTTTTGTGGAGTATTGGAATGGCAGGGATCCATGCGTAGGTGTGAAAGTTTCACCCTTCCAGCCTGCCTTAGTTACATGACTGGACACAGTGAAATCGGCTTTTCTCTGTGTCTTTTCGTATATTTGATTTAATTCTACCAGTTCCCTGACGTTTGTGGCTTATCTTGACCTTTCTCAACAGGATCCTCTGTTCTCTTCTTCTTAATTGTATCCAATGTCTGCCTATTCCAGCCCGATAAGACCTTGGCTTCTTGGCATGGTCATCCTTTAGCTGAGTTTTTCTCTGTCTTGATTCTCGATTTTTTTGCTGCAACACACTCCATCTGAGGCCTTTTGGTACATTTGTTCAATTCTGCACATATACGTAGTGGACTTGCATTCATACATAAAGTGCTTCTTGAGGTATATACTTGTAAGTGTTGGCACCTGCCGCAATCTATCAACTATTCAGCATAAGCAAGCTTCACGATTTCGTTGCCTCTTGCAGTTACTTGCATCTGTACATGTTTAAACTAGTTAAAATAAATATCTTCATCATGTATGTGGCATAGGTTTCTTCATTTTGACATCAACTTCTTCGTCTTGGGCTCAAGATGTCACTTATCCATGGTATCTTCTCTATATTTCGTCTCTTGTCAGTATTCTCAGGTCATTATATCTTCTATATGTGCGCTAGTCCGATTTCTCATGGTGTCACCGTTCATCTTCCTTCATTATCTTCTTTGCTTCTTCAGATATTTTATTCAAACAACTGTCATATTGTTTAGAATGTATGTATGGCTTTTTTAATGGATACCTTACTGTCCAGGTTATTAATAGATGCTGTCACCCTGATAGGTACTGAGCAGAGCCCATATTTTGCTCTCTGCTTATTTAACTGTTCCTCTTGCGTCACATACTTTAGTGTGAACTCAATAGGCAATGGGAGGGCAACTGGAGTAGGGGGGCGATACTTAACACTTCCTCTTCACCAGCGTAGGCCAAGGTTGCTGATTCCCATGCACCGATTTACTGTGTCCGTAAGCTCCTGGTGGTCTACTGTGGTGTCAAAAGCTGAGTTGTCAAGTAGAACCACAAGGCAGGGTTGGCCATCTTCGAGGATCTTGAAGGCATTGTCGGCAACCTGTATGGTTGCTGCCTGTATGATGCATTGGGTTCTGATCCCGGATTGTTAGGTTTCGAGGAGATTGTTTTTATCAATGTTTTGCTGCTGCAGTTGTGCAGCTAATGCTTTCACAATGATCTTATTTAGGATGGGAAGATGAGTGATGGGGCAATAGTCACCTAGCTTGTCGGGATCCAGAGTGGGTTTCTTTAGTTTAGGGAGGATTTGTCCTGTTTTTAGGGTTGATTGGAAGGTGCCTTGAATTAGGGAGCTATTGATATTCTCCAGGTAGGAAAGGAGAGCTTCTGCAGGGAGGGTCTTGAGTTTGGATTCTGAGAGGATGTCATCTGTATATGATGTGGCTTTTTGGATGGCCAATGTTTCTACCAGGTCCTCTGTCGAGAGTGTCTTGAATGTTGCTCAGGGTGTGGAGATTTTGCATGAGGGACGTGAAGTGGGTCTGTGGATGCAGAGCTGGTGTCTATGTGCTGGTGAATCTTGCTGATTTTGTCAATGAAGTCTTGTTGATGGCAGTGGAATTTTCAAGGAGTATGGTATGGCAGGGGTGGGTAGCGGGATGACGCAGTGCTTGACCACTTTGAGGAGGGCTCTGCTTTTGTTGTCGGCTTCTGCCATGGTGTTCTGATAATAGGAGGCATTGGCTGTGTTGATGAGTTGTCGGCGTGTTGCTCGGAGCTCCTTCAAGAGCGCCAGGTCATATGCAGTCTTGAAGGGGTGCCAGGTTTTCTGTTGTTTCTGTATGACTCTATTGCTGAGGTTGAGTTCTTGCATGTACCAGGGTACTCTTGGTTTCGGTTTGCAGGTGTGTTGTTTCAGAGGCGCGAGAAAATGTAGTTCATGCTACCCCTAACTAAGAGCAATGTGGTTTAACAGAAGAGAGTTCCACCCAATTTGAACTATTATGCTTTATATTATGCAATTATTTAATCGATTCATTCCTAAACAGGTGTTTTATTCCTCAGAAATGCATGTTCTTTTTACTCCATTTGATGTTAGGTGCATTGTTTTCGAAGGATTTTATTTTAACCTAGTTTTTCTAATATTGATAACTGTTGTGCTTTATAGGAGGAGTGTATACCCCCTCAACATGTATGCATTTTATGTTATTTGGTACACATATTTTGATCCCAAAATCAATTATTAGATGTATTACTTTTGTATTTTAATCATTGGTACACTGGGATTTATATTGTAGTAATTACTGTAATTAGAGTTCTCTCGAGTTTGATGAATTATGCAATGGTTTTACACTGTTGCTTAGCTTTTGTTTCGTAAATCACCAAAATAATATTCAGATATAAATAAATAATTGGTGATGCACAAATATAAAAATATTTCCTCATTCACAATAACTTCTTACTCAGGAACCAATTACTTTGGAAACGTTTTACCATGTTTCAACAACCATGAAGGTGTTAACCTCATGCGTGAGTGTGCAATGATTTCACACTCAGAAGAGTGTGTATTGAAACCAAATACTCAAGGAGGATACAAAATACATAACATTGTGATCACTCAAATAATTTCTTCTCCTCAGATCTTTTATCTGGTTCAGTGACTCTAATTTGTTCCTGCTTGCCATAAGCAAAACGACAAAGGCCACTGGGACTCTCTGGGATCGTACCATAATGTCACTATGATTGTTGTCCATTATTAAATCTGCGCCTGAGCGCGGTACAAAAATCTCGACCCCCATTACTGCACTCAATCTGAGCAGGGGTTGTGGGTGTGTCCCCCACTCTCCCTGGACGCAGTAACTGGGGTTGGCGGTTGCAGGGGTGTCCTCTACTTACCATTATGGTAAAAAAAGGGACCCTGCAGCATCAGCACCGGCCCACGTAAGTGGGAGGAGCTGACGCCACTGAGGTACAAGGATGCCGTTGGCGTGCACAGGAGTGCACCAGAGTAAAGGTAAGTTAGTGGATTTCGGGATTGCAGCCCGGCGGCAGAAATTATCCCTCTGTCACTGTGCCATGCCGTAATTGCAGTCGTCATTTTCGGCGGAAGACTTAAGGGTGGTGCAGTGATCACATAGATTCAGACTCTCTGCCTTACCTGAAATGGCGATGGACGGTCAAGCTGGTTGGGCATTGATATCATTGGCGCATGTCATCTTCCAAGTACCACATCAATGCTTATTCTCTCTGACAACTTTGCCTAGGTATGTGGATGTATACAGGAGGTTAAAATAAAGAATGGGTTACAAGAACGTTGAATAATGATCAAAATAGTGGAAGTTAAAGTAAAAAAGGTAAACTGGAAAAGTGAGAACAGAGGATTAGAGGAAAGTAAGGACCATAGTATTAGTATTAAGCAATGGTATGGTAAGGCATCTTTAAAAATGTGAAATAGAAAGTTAAATAAGCAATACATTAATGAAGGATAATACAGAAGAATGCAAGAGTGTGCTGCCCAGTCCTGCTGTTCCTGTTTTATACCACTAGTGACTTTTCTTGAGCAAGGAGACGCGCCCTCCTTTATTGCCGTAGCCAGACAGATACATCAAGAAGTCTTGCACTGTTTGTATAATATTGCATTGTTTTGTGTGCTGGGTTCCATAAAAGCACGTCTTATCAATTAACGCTTGCGAGAAATATTTTGGATAAAAAAATTAAACGATGGGCGAAAAACATGCTTTTTGCTGCCTTTCCGTTGTCATGTTATTTGTGCAGATAACAAAGTCAGAGTGATATAACAGCAACGGAAAAGGTCCTATTTCGCCCATTAGAAGTATGAGGGGAGGTCTGGCAGGGGAGGGAAGGGACAGATGTATCAGCCACTGTGTGACAAGACAATCTTGGGTCGAGGGTCTCTATTTTGTTATGATGAAACAAGTACATTTTGTACCAAATCCCACATTCTTCGAACACTGCTGAAAGGTGTGTCCTGTTAATACTGCCAAGTGTCTTTTTGTCATTTTTGATAGAAAGGCATAAGGAACATTCAACTGGGCAGCATGGTACACCATATTGACTACCCGTTGGACATGTCTCCTTGCACCTGAGGCACTCCTTGTGCGGGCTGCCTTTCGTTATACATTGGTCCTTCAGTCCCATGTAATCATTGCACCATACAGTGTGCCTTGTGGCCACAGTACTTCTTCTGTTACATTCATCATCTCCCCATTGTCCTCCAATTGACTGTGTACCTCCAGTACTCCTTAGGCACCCAGTGATTCTTATCACCCCTAGTAACACTTGCTCAAAGTAGTGAAATATTGGTGTTGCTAATGATTATGGCAATCACCCACACATCGGGGAGCAGACATGGCCAGTAGTGGTGCGCCAGCCTGAGGGTAGGCAGGCTCGAGCGAAGCGAGGGTCTCAGCGAGGGCTTTGATCTGTTACTGTCCATCGTCTGATAAGGGGCTATTAGCCATTTGAACCCCAGGGTTCCTCTGGTGTGTGAACGGTATAATTTCTCTTTTGGGGTGATGGGTTCCACGTGTAACGCACAAGCCCATTCCCCCGGAAAAAAAATGAAAAGTCCCCTTTCTAGTTCGGTGGTGGCAGCTGCGGGCAGGAGGAGCGCCGGGACTGGAGTACAAACCACCAGTCCAGCAGATAAGTGGGGAGGGAGGTAGGGGGCTGGGGAAACAGTAATGTTTGTATTTAGTGGTGTAGGAGGATGGGGAAGTGAGGAGGCAACAGGGAGACCGTCCCTGTTGCCTCCCCACAATCAAAATGTCGTAACCCAGGAAAGGGCCTTCTGTGGCTGAAAACAGTGGGCTGTACACAGTGCATTCTCGCCCACTGTTGCAGCCACCTCATTGGCTGAGCGCCCATTCCTGGCTGCAAATACACATTTACTTGCCTCTTACACCTGCACCAGGACCCCATGCCTTCAGTCCTGTGTTTCTCCCTCTATGCTCCTTGATAAGCCTATCTTCATTGTGCAGTTAACTTTCCTTGAACAACCAGTGCTCCTAGCTCCTCTCAGTGCTTCCTCTGCAACCACAGTGCTTCCTCTATCCCAGTACTCCCACGTTCCTTTTGTGGAACTCAGTGTTGTTTGCAATGCTCCTTGTGCCACCAAATTATGCCATGAGCTCCACCGTGGCACACACTAGTTTTCCTTGCTCCCACAAGCACTCATTGTATTGCCTAGTCCTCCTTTTAGACCCAGTGCCCTCTATGTCCTTGTTGCCCCATTTCCTCAACTTATAAATAATACATTGTCCTGCTTTTCCTTGGATCCGTTGTCCATTCCGTGTTTTCTTGCTTTCCCCAGTGAAGATGCTCTTCTCCACCCTGTGATCCTTCGTCTAACCGGTGCTCTAGTCCCAAGTACTTCATTCACTCGATGCATCTTCTCCGCTGGCTTTTACCACCAGTGACCTATCAGCCACAATGGTAAATAACTAATCATTAACAGAGCATGTCCTGTGACAACACCACACCTGCTCCGCCCCCTGGTATTCTCTGAGGTGCACCGTTCACTTCTGCTTGTCCCCATGGCTCACCTCACATGTACCCACCACGCCTGTCAGCACACACAACACCATGATACTACCTTTGCCCATCATGCACTGTGACGGCCTTACTGTATATTACCTGTTTGTAATTCTACAACCGTTGATTGTACCTAGTCCATTGTTTCATCTAGTTTATTTCACGCTAAGTATTTCACTGCTCACTGTTATTGTACCTTGTACTCCTCTGCAAATGTGTAACTGTAACCCTGTCTTACAATGACCACTTACTCATTTACTGCACCTCACGCTCGGCATTCCATCCCTTGCACTTTCTTACCATGTACTCTTTCTGTAATGTATAACTGTAATCTAAGGTATGCGTCCAGATGCCTTTGGGCCAGGTGCACTATACAAATAAACAATATACAAATACACAAATACGTGGTTTGTAACATATGGCCTCTTAATTCTCTGGCTAACACTGCATTACTTGTACATGTGCATCCTGTATTCATATTGTACACATTCATGTTGGCTTTGTCTGCCAATACAAGCATGCAGCTAGTGTTTTAAGTGCAGTGGCGGGGTGCCATTATATGTGATGTCTCATATCATTCAATTCAGCACGAACTGGAGTGAGTGACTCATGCAGCTCAACACCAAATATGAATGCAGCTGAAAGACTAAAGCGTGCCACAGACCATTTGCTTAATCATTTTCAACATTTATAAAGTGAACACTGACATGCTTTGAAAAAAACCAGAACGTGGATACCTTTTAACCTGAAACAACTTTGCAATAGCATATGTAGCGCTCCACCATATTGCCTCGCAGGAATGTCACAAAGTAGTGCCTTGGCCACGATCAAACTCCTTAGACGAACAGACTTTTGGTAACCTATCTATTATGGAAATTTGTCAAGACTTTAAACCATCTCTGTATTACCTATTACATCTGCACTTTAAAACATCCATTAAGCTAATAGAATTGCAGGAAGGGGCAGAAAGGCGGTGAAAAGTCAATTATAACAAAAGCACCTTTAAATGCATATCCTTTATCAATGTGTGAACTTGATCCATCGAGGCCAGCAAAATTAAAAGCCCACGAGCCATGATTTTAACCTATCTAATACCAATAAATTATGGACAACCAAACACCTATAATTATGAGTTTAAAAGCGAAATACTTGATCTGATAACCTTGTTTTATGTTTATTTTCGGGAAAATTGATAGTAATGGGAGCTTTTAACTTATTTGCGTGCCGTAGCACGGGCAGCAAAGCCGCCTCAGCGTGTTAAACCATTTCATCAGTATTCATCTGACCTCACAAAAATGAAGCACACTACATATTGCCTGGATTCCACGTTACATTCAAATGTGTATCACTGAAATATTGCTGTGTAAAGGCTGGGCTGGGGTAGCAAGGGAGATTGCAGAGAGAGTAAGGAAGAACACAGGCATCACAGCTGCAACCTCTGGAAATCCCCAAATGACACCCCTGGGTTGCAGAATGTCACAATTGCTTGTGTTTTTCCTATCAGATTGTGCTGCACTTTCGGACCTTGTGCCACAAATCCCAGAATTCAGTTGTTTCTATTTTCATTGAACAACAATCTGTGGATTAACTCTTTAGGGATCTACGGTCTGTGGATTAACCTCCAAAATCCACTTTGTTGCTGGGTGATTCAGCTTTGTGATCTGGCAAAGATTGTCCATTCTGCTCGTCATCCTTTGCTAGTGGGAATGAAACCAGTTTGAAACCATACTTTGTCTCTCCTCCTTTATTTCTTTGTTATGTAAATTATATGATATTTTAGGTAAACTGATGTCATTTTTTAATGTAAATTGTATTCATTCGTTTTCCTTTTTCTTTTTTATTTACTTTTCTTCTTTGCACAATATGTTTACGATGTGCAAGGTTTATAATTTGTTTCATAAATCAAAACACAATCAACACAATAAAAAAAAACATGCCTAAACGAACAAAATAAGAAAAAAAGACAAATATATTAAAAAAGTGTATGTCAAACCACTTCAAATAGCAGTTACCAGAGGTTGAAAAAACTAAAACAAAAATAGAAGAAAAAACCTATCTTGCATTTTTGCAAAACTACATAAAGTGAGGGCCAATTTCTCAAAACATCTACTGTGTCAACTTCAGTCAAAATGACAGCTTCATCCTGGTGCTGAAAACAATAATGAAAAATATAACATATCCAGTAGTAATACAGAAGGTGGAGGATCACTACTACCAAGGACATTCTGATGACAAAGACAAGAATGAAAATACCAGCAGGATATATGCTCGAAGGCAACTCTAATTTGCACCTGTCCGTCGTGTAGTGGCATCATCACGCAGAACACGATGACGTCCCACTCTGCACCGCACATCGAAAAAATGAATTACATTAAAATAAAAATACACCAAAATAGAATCCTGTCCGATATTCAATAAATACGAATACTATCTGAGGGTGTAGCTTCAATCGGAAGCTACCCACGGTAGGATTTGCAGGTATGTAACATTATTGTCAGTACATTATGATTACGTTGGCGAGACGTCACAGTAGACAGGAACGAGTAAAGCTTAAGGCATTGGTTCATTTCTAAAAACCCACGTCTAGTAAAGAAGAAAAATACAACCTCATGCTGCGTCTATGGTTACAGAGAGATAGAATGAAAGACTTCTCATGACAGATAATTACCCTGCAGGAAATGCAGATCTCATGGAACACCATCACTCATATTGACTGGTTAATAGAACACGAGGATGGATTGAAACAGGGTATTGGCGTGCCGTCTAGTACACATTCACCAGATTATCATAAGAGCAATGTATGTTCCAAAATGTGAGCGTTAGTCTCTAGAGAGAGGTATATTGTTTCATGTATCATTACAGCTCTGAAAATGTATATCCATTAATATTCGGCAATGTTCATGTGCTTTAGTGTGTAATCAGATCCGAGGAAGCCTTCCCCAGTGCAATTCCTACTTCATTGCTTTACCACCCATGATGTGGAGATGAATCCTGGAAAGGCAAAGAAGAGTTTGTCACAATGCTCCCTTCCACACACACTGATAATTGCATTGGACTGTACAACAGCAGGCATATCTTCTTTCCGGTCTGACTGTGCCTCTTTCTGTTTCTAGTTGCACTTTTACAAAATCTTTGGCAAGGCTACTTTTGGTTTGTGCATGATGGGCTGTATTCTGAAACCACATCACAGTCGCTCAGAATAATACGGTGCTGTGATGTATAGCTGATCGTGCTTTAGTAGCATCAATATTGGCTGCACCCCTCCCCAAAATCATAACCGCACACCCTCCTTGACCACAAATGGGACTGTATTTAGCTTAGAACTCACATCAAACCGACATTAGCAAATTATTTGGAAACATTTGTAATTTACATTACAAAAAAGGGTGGGTACAAGCAGGTCAGATGTAAATGTGCCTCTTTGCTGTAAAATCAGTCAGAGAAGAGAAGAGAAGAGAACAGAAGAGAAGAGAAGAACAGAGAGAGGATTGAAGAGCACAGAAGGATGCATGGTGTGCAGTGGGCAGGTGTGGGTCAGAATGACAAAGGTTAAGACAGAAATTGCTTCATTATGAGTTTGGTGGTAAATAATAATTACCGTTACCGGTATTTGGTCCTACCGGCTTACCATGAGATTGAGAGACTGAGTGTAGGAAAATCCACGGACCCAGATGGGTTTCCTATTGAATTATTTAAGATCACGCCGGCTGTACTCTATGATGCTCTTAAAGGTGGCTATAAAACATCAGTCCAACATGATCAACACCCTGCATTTCTGAGAAATGCCATCATTAAACTAATCTTAAAGAAAGAAATGGAAGAGACAGAACCATGTGGATATAGACCAATATGCCAGACTGTAAGATACCAGCAAAGATATTGGAAAGAAGATTGGAATGGATCTTATAAATGCAAATCAAGCTGGCTTTAGGAAAGTCAGCCGTGCCACAGTTATCATGAGAAGGCCATTGTTTACTAAAACAGAATGACAGAGATTAAATTCAACAATAGCAGAATTGTCCCTTGATGTAGAGAAGGCGTTCGTCCGATCAAATGGAGATTTTTGTTAATGGAGGAAATGGACTATGGGCAGTACTTCCTAACACGGATCAGACTAATATACAATGGCCCTAGTGCCACAATTATTACGAATGAGGTGTGTTCTTGATATGATATGATATGCTTTTGTAACACACCTATACACAAGTGTTTCAAGGTGTAACGAGGCAAGGAAGGGGGAACAGAGGGAGCACAGAGACAACGATCTTACTAGGCCAAGTGAAATTGAGATCGCCCAAGTGCAGGGGAGAGGGAGGGGAAACGTGCCAGGGGAGGGGGCAGTGCTATACATGGGATCAAAACATTAACAAGAAGTGCGGCCAGAAGGTGGCAGGTGCAAGGGTTAGTGCAGACAGCAGGTGTCCAAAAGTGCCGGTATGGGGACTGTAAGGTTACAGATACAGATCCAAGTGCAAGGGTTTCCAGGAGGTAGTGCAGGTGTGCAACTGGGCGGGTAGGGATCTGGCCCTGAAATCAGAGGGTAGCTAGGTTACCAGTCAGTTAAGACAGGAAATCAGCAGGGGAGAGGAAGAGAGAAGGCAGAAGCAAAAAGGAAGGTCAAGAGGTGCTTCCGTAACCGGAGATGGTTCTCCTCAAGTTTCAGAGAGGTAGGGAGGTTCTACCACCAACTCATTGCTTGGAGAAGCGACTGAGGCTGAGGGAGTTGGAGATGGAGGAGCAAAGAGCTTGAGTAGGAAGGTATTTACGAAGAAAGAGTTGGAGGCATTGAGGATACAGGCCCCATGAGGCCTTGGGGACAATGCAAAGGGTCTTGAAACTAATCCTTGCAACCACTGGGAGCCAATGCAGAGATTTCAGTGCTAGAGAGGTATGATCCCTGGGCTTGAGGCCAAGGACAAGTCTTGCAGTCCTGTTCTGGATGAGTTGCAGAGGGCAGAGAGTAGAAGCAGGCAGAATTTGAAAGAGGCTGTTGCAGTAGTCCAGCCTAGAGAGAACCAGAGCTCTAGATACAGTGAGCTTCTGGGGGAAGGAGAGGAAAGGAAGAATACCACTGAGGAGTTGCAGTTGGTAGTTTGAATTCTTAGAGATGTCAGAGATGTGAGGCGAAAACGAGAGAGTGGAGTCGAAGATGACCCAGAGGTTCTTAGCCTCACAGTTGGGAGCAGGAAGAAGGCCGAGGGAGACCGGCCAGAGAGTGACAGGAAAGGAGGGTGCAGGTGTGCCGATGAGGAGAATTTCTGTCTTACTGGCATAAAGGCAGAGATGATCGTTGCCGGCACAACACTCCTGAATAGCAGACAGACAGAGGGAAGGAAAAGAGGTGGCAGAGGGGAGCCTGAAAACAAGCTGAGTGTCATCCACATAGCACTGAAAGTTGGACAGAAAGCGGCAATGCAGTGGGCGGGTGGTGCCAGGTATGGGTTGAACAGCCAGGGAGAGAGGTTAGACCCCTGAGAACACTACATGTAGAGAGTGAGATAGAGGAAAGGAAGGACCCAAGTTGGACCTGGGAGGGTTGATCAGAGAGGAACGAGGCCAGCCAGGCCAGGGCCTGATTGGTGATACTCCAGTCTTCACAGAGATGATTGAGCAGGATGAAGTGGTTGACCGTGTCAAAGGTAGAAGAATGGTCGGGTAATATAAGGACAGAGGAGATTAGAATCAAGAGTGCAGGTTTTCACAGATGTTCAGAATAGCAGTTTTCATGCTTCTGGCTGCTCTAAAGCCAGACTGATGGTCATGGAGACAACGAACAGATTCAGTTTGACGATTAAGTTAGGAGATGGCCAGCTTTTCCATGAGTTTGCCCAGGAAAGGAGTGATGGAGATCAGCAATAGTAGCCGGGCAGGAGGGGTCGGCTGAGGGTTTCTTGAGATGAGGGTGCACAAGAGAGTGCTTCAGGGGGGAAGGGAAGGCTACGGTGGTGAAGGAGTGGTTACCGAACTCCCCCAGAGCAGGAGCGAGGGTGTCAATGTGGTCCTTGATGGTTTTGAAAGAACAGCGAAGAACCTGTTTTGACAAGACATTCATAGATCAGACTTGACTATAAACCTTGTCAGGGGAGTACAGAGGAAAGGAAGAGAAAGCGGGAGGAGAGGTGGCCACAGGGGGGCCGAAGGTAGAGGATAGGGTAGGGGGAGGAGGAAGAGAGGACGAGAGGGTGGACAGGATGTCCTGGGTTTTAGAGGTTTAGAGACTGCAGCAGGATTGTGCAGCTCCTTGCAGATTTTAAAGAGTTTGGCCCAGTTGTTAAATGCTGCAGAGACGAGGGCTTGGATGTGGGCTTGCTTCTTAGTGCAGACAGAGAGCCGGTATTGCTTTTGGAGCAGACGGCAGGCCAGTTTGTCAGAGGATGCGCAAGAAGCGAGCCATTTCCTCTCAGCCACCCTGCACTTGTGTTTAAGGATGACGAGATCAAATTCCTACCAGGAGTTGCACTTGGCTTTGGGCTTCAAGCAGATCCTCATGACAGGGGCAAGAACATCAAGAGTATCAGAGATAGAAGAGTGGAGCATGGAAATTGCTGTGTCAGAATGTGAATCAGCCAGAGGAGGAAGAGGGGGAGAGAAAGTGGCGGCGAAAGTCTCAACTGACACACGCTTCATGGGTTGGATGACCAAGAAGGTAGGTAGCAGTGCTGGAGTTGGCTTTTCCTGAGGGGTAGAGAGGGAGAGATGGGAGGAAAGGAGAAATTGATCACTCCAAGAGAGAGGAGTGGTGAGGGGGATAGAGAGGGGGAGGTCTGAGGAGATCAGCACATCCAGAGTTGCCCTGCATAATGAGTCAGGCCAGAGGGGAGAATAGAAAGAGGAGAGAGTCCCAAAGGTCGCAAAAGAGTAGAGAGGAGGTACAGGAAGCATCCAGGTGGATGTTAATGTCTCCAAGAAGGAGGAGTTGAGTGGTCGAGTCCAAGAGGGAGGAGAAGAGGTCTGCCTACTGGTGCAGGAGGCTGGAAAAGGGGGGCGTGTGGCACATGCAATAGGAAGTTACGAGGGACCACACAGTCAGGGAGGCACCGCTGCGAGCGAACCACGCACACACACTGCAGCGGGTGAATATAACTTTTACAAATGCACAACTTACTGTGACACGGAGCACCTGTCCTCACCCCAGCATGAGAGAAGTTGATGGTGCCATTGCCTGATGATGGCGGGGATGGCCTGTTGGTGCATGCTTACCTGTTGTCTGGGCAGAGGTTTCGGTCCTGGGTCCTTCTGGTCCGTAAAAAGTCCCAACAGGAATTGTCCTTTTCTTCATCTGCTCTTCATTTCGGACACCCGGCGAGAGACACCCTTGATCTAAGAGTTAAGAGCATAAAAGAAGAGGCAGGGCTAAGATGGTGGGTGGTGCTTAGGCCAGGTGACCTAGATCCACTTGCACCTGCTCCCCATCTTGCTCTTTTGCACTAAAATATGGGGCTAGACAACCATGACTGTTTGTTCTGGAGATGGAGCCACCAGCATTAATGGTAAGGGGAGGGGAAACAATCCAAGGAATGCATTTGGGTGAAGTCAAACTGAAATAATGGTTATATTGTGATGATTTGTTACTGGGATTATCGGACCGAGGAGTGTTCATTACCTGTTCTGATGGAAATGATCAATAGATTTGGAGAAGTCGCAGGATTTAAAATCAACTGGTCAAAAACAGAAGAATTGCTTATCAGAAGATACTCTCAAAAGGAAGAACTAGTTCAAAATGGCTTCTGCTGGTGCCCTAATAAAATTAAATATCTTGGAATTTGGCTCATGCAAGACCCGGATAAGATGATGAAGATGAACATATCCAATGCAGTATAGAGATTGGAATCTGAGCTGGGGAGATGGTTAGCATTGAACGTATCTCTCGGGGAAAAAAATGATGGCAACACAGAGAGTTAATTACTTCCTCAAAATGGTCCAACTTCCCCCCTGAAAAGGGATGCACAGAGAGATAGAAAAGACGATTCAGGCCTTTATTTAGAAGGGGAAGCCTCCAAGATCGACACTGTGGAAGCTTCAGCAACCAGCACAGAGAGGGGAACTCTGAGTTTCTAACTTTCTTTTGTACCATTTATCTTCCTCGACTTGACATATATACTGGTTCTGCTGACTACTGTTGTGGGAAAAATTGAAGATTGCTATGAGTTGGCTGAGTTCATAAGAAAATGGGGAGAATTGTTACGCCTGCTGGATCTGGACCCCCATACAGAAGAAACTACATAGATTTGGTTGAACCCAAAATGTGTGAATAATAAAAAGACACTCTACTAGCCTAATTGACATTTAGCTGTATTTGTTGGCTGAACGATTCAATAGTTCAGATGGGAGATGGATTTCTTTTGAAACATGAAAAAGGGAAAAAGAGGCAGAGGGGTGTTCATTTGGACAATACTGAAACTTGAAGTATATAATTAAATATGTATGCAGTTTGGAAGAGAAGAGGAGATTGGAGGAAGAGATGGCGGAACTTCTATTGCAAGAACACCTGGCTTCTGTGGTGTATTTGTTACTTCAGTGCATGGGAGCAAATAATCTGACACGGTTGGGAAAATGATCAGATGCTCTTGGAAATAACATCACCGAATCTTAATATCATAAATAATAATAAAACTATAAGTACCAGCTTACATATTAAAATATTCCCATAATCAAACCACATAAGGTTTTTTCTGAGAATGCTAAACTGACTTCACTTAAATGGGGTGACAGAACTAGGCAAATTAAACAAATATATTGATAAGCTGACAGACAGGGGCTTGGGGGATTCAGATGTGTGTTGTGGCTGTAAGCATACGAGCGGGATGTAGTTGCATAAATACATTTTAGTATGAGGTCACAATGATGATGAATACTGTGCTAAGAACTGAGTTTACAAGTGAATAGCTACCACTGCATGCAGCACTTGAGTCAAAGATTAGTTGTTAAACTATTAATCACACCAAACAGGGTTTCAGTGTAAATGACTCCATTATTATTTGTGAAATGTCAACAATCTAATACATCATGTGAAACAGCCAGTATCACATGAAACAGCCACCATTTGTTTCGACCCTCATGGGTCTTTATCAAGGCTGTGGAAATACATTAAAAAAAACATCGATTGTGTTATATTCATTGAAAAATATTACAATTCATATATGAATCATCAGAAAGAGGACAAATTACGGGGGAAGAAAAGGGGAGGAACAGAAAAGGATAAATAATATTAAGTACTACTTCCCATGTTGAACACAGGATGATGACGGGGTCTGAGTGCTGGGGATCTGATGTGAAAAATTTGGAGAAGAGGAGTAACCTCACAGTCCAATCAAAATATAATTCTGACAGGCGCTGATTTATTAAGCTGCTTAGTTGGAACACACGTGGGTACACACACTCATTACATAAAGAAGGATCAATGAATAAACTTTCTGGCCAATTCATATTTATGTTACAGGAGACTTGGTTAGATAGCCCAGAACATTTTGAGGGCTATCACCTGTATCATTTGTTCACCAAGAAAGGTATTAAGGGGAGGCCATTTAGGGGGCTGGTTGAAGGTGTTAGCCAGAGGTTGTGCTCATGTGAAGTCTGGTGCACACAAGACGATGGGTATCCTCTTGGTGTGGAGATTTAGCAGTAATATTGGTAATGTAAGATCAGATATGCTGATAATTAATGTGCATCTTCCCCCCAGTCTAAAGACCATTAATGGATTCCTGTACAATTTGGAGAAATGTTTGGCAGAGAATCTTAAAGAAAATGGGGAAGACAGATTAGTTCTCCTGGGTGGTGGCTTCAATGCTTGGTTTGCTTATAACACACTGGATCCATTACACACTAATGTTGCCCCCAGAAGTACTATGTTGCAGGGTGGTAATAACTGTAGAGGGAAGCAATTGGTTGGGGTCCTTAAGTAATGGGATATTAGCTTGCTGAATGGTCGCACCCAGGGGGATGTACCAGGTCAATACACCTGGAGTGGGCCTAATTCTGTTGCCACACTGGATTATATGTTTGGAACCAATACTTGTCAGTTGGTAGCTAGAGAACTCCTAGTGAGAGATTTGTGTTTCATTATTCATTAGGTTTGACCCTGGAAGTGCTTGAAACAATGAAGCACGTGCAGGTCAGCCTGGGTGCTCTGGGTTACAGGCAAACCATCCAGGAAACATCACCCAGTGGAACAATAGGAACCTAGGTAAGAATGGGAGTAAGGTTGACTCTCTTGATATTGTAGATATTGAATGCCTGGGGGTTTTGAGTGGAGATGAAATCGAAGGTTGGATTAAGAATTTAACCACATTGACGGGTAAGTGCTGTATTATGCAATATATGGTATGTTCTAAAAGTAATAATCCATATGACCCAACAGTTTGGGACGCTAAGCGTAGTATGCAAAGGGACATAAGAAGGATCAATGTCTCTATTTATTCTCAAAAAGCTAAGAAAGCAAAGATAAATAAGATTAAGAATTCTTATAGGGGATGGTATAAGCGCTGGAAATGTATCGATTAAAAATCTGACATGGCAAAATATGATTAGTGTCCTGAGTAAGAGAAATTATAAGGAAGTATGGAGGCAGCTAAGTAAAGCTAAGGCTGATAATAAAGAGAAGACCCTTAACCACATTCAGGAAAGGGAATGGGTAGATTATATTACCCAGACCAATGGCTCGGGTAATCCTCCTTTGCCACCTGCTTTTTGTTTGAAAGGGTGGCATTTGAATGTTAGTAAGGGTTCTATTGAGAAAAAGATCTTGAAAATAACTAAGTATAGGGCGCCTGGCCCCAATGTCCTTGCCAAAGCGTATTGAAATTGAATTCCAGTATTTGGGCTAAATTATTAAATATACTCTCCGATAGAGTTTGTACTACACAGTGCATCCCAAGATCATGGCAACAGGCACTGCTAGTGCCAGTTTACAAAAACAGTGAGCGGATCTCACCATCGAATTATCAACTCCTTCCCTGTTAGATTCTACAGAGAAATCTTTGGGTCATTTGTTTTAGAAGCCCTGCAAAAATGAGTAGATTACTCAATGATTTTGAGTTTTGCACAAACTGGGATTAGGCCCGGTTGCAGTACTGTTCACAATATTATGGTAATGGGTAACCTTTATAGGGAAGAAGCAACTGTCACGGGAGGGGGTGCCCATTATTCCATATGTTAGGGCGGCCTTCAACAGGGCTTGTAGGCAAAAATTGTGGGCCAGGATGGAGCACTGGGGATGTCCAGAATGGTTGCTCAGTGTATTAAAAGGTTTAAATTATGAGACATTGGTACATGTAAGGATGGATACTAAAGGGGGACTGTTGTCACCTGTGCTTACTAGTGTGGGGGTCAAGCAGGGATGCACATTGGCACCCCTGCTCTACTGTATTTACACAGGGGATCTCCTGTTAATATTTACTCAAACTTTGGGCTGTTTTCCAAAAATAGGGGCACGTTTGATACCGTGCATGTTATATGCAAATGATCTTGTTTTGTTTAACTTTACTTTCAGTGGAATCAAGGTTATGTTTGACAAAACTCATTGAATACACGATTGCCAAGGATCTGATTATAAACATGGAGAAAACAAAGTTGATGATTGTGGGAGTGAAATCAATTAAATGTCCTGTGTTTACCACTAGTTTAGGAGTACTCAGGAGGGTTGTCAAATATCCCTATTTGGGATTTGAGATGAGTCCCTGGAGAACCTATATACATATTAAGGAAACTAAGAGACTTATAGCCAAGCAACTAGTACGCCTAATACAAACATTTGCATCTCAGATTGAGGGTTATTCGTTACAATGTATTATTTCACTCTATAAACAATGTTTAGGTCCAATGGTACTTCATGGATTGGATGCTCTCGCCATGAAAGAGTCACATGGCTTGACAGAATCGATGGTCATTTCTGGAAAACGGTCCTTCGTCTGCCAAGGTCAATGCCTATGGAATATCTCAGACTTGAGTTAGGCTTGATATTACTTAAGGGTCTGCCTATTATGAGGCAGGGTGTACTATATTTTTAAAAAAATACATTACCACAATGTGAGTTGCTTTCACTGTTGGCAAATGTGCCGGACTGTACGCTGAAAGTTGAAAGCAGGGATTTTGATATCTGGGTTGCAATATGTCTAGGGAAAACTGCCCTTAAAGACTTACCGGCTCCCTACCTTTCTGGCCCTGAAGAAAGTGGTTTACGTTGTCTTACCACTGAAACCGGTTGGCCCTCCCTCGGCCAGAGACAAAGGAATTGACAAGTACACTGGAAAGTGGCAGAGGATTTACCTTTTGATGAAAACTCCAAAAGGGATTTATTTTCTTTTGTAATCTTCTGTGATACTCCATATGCTACTATACGCAGAGAACAAATAGAACTCTGGGCTCTGTGTTAGTGCAAAAGGGGCTTCTACAAAACCAAGACAGCTCGGTCATTTGCCGGTGGTGCCCCTGACTAGGAACAGGCAGTACTGCCAGCACTTTTTTTACCACTCATACTGGATGACATAGGACAAAATAAATTTGATAAGTTTCCACTTACCATCACAGTATACACATGCTGCAGTAATCATAACATGTGCTTTTAAATCCATTTTTTCTGTACCTTAAAAAAACCTAGTACAAGGGCAACCTCTTCTCTACAACATACTGTCCCTGGGTGCATGAAACACCAACACAATATCGGGCACAGGTAGCCACAAGGACCCCCCAAAAAAGAACTCAACCAATGGAAAAACTGTTATTAAAAACAATTTTTGTTCATATTACCTGTTGTTTGAAGCTCAGGACTAGCCAGTTGCAGACATTGATGAATCTTGGGCCAACCTATAATATCCCCACAAAGAGCGCATGTGTCAGATATGTAAAAGTAATAGTATTCTGGAGTCCGCTACACATTTGCTCACAGAATGTGTAGGGTTAGCACCGCTATAATAGATATCCTTGGTTGTTTTGTGTATGATATTGAGTTTATCAAGACGGATCTTTTCTGGATATATTGTTTCAACTCCCAGAATGGCAGGCTACACTTTGTATTGTTTAGATTGAGGAAAATGATCTTGAAAATTTAGCTGAGGGTACAATCCTAGTAATGTATAGTATGGAGAGCGGTTGTTTACCTAGGATGAGATGTTCATATAGGCAGGTTATGTGGTTTGATTATGGGAATATTTTAATATGTAAGCTGGTACTTACAGTTTTATTATTCTTTATGATATTAAGATTAATTGTTAATACATTATGCTATATATAGGGATCGAATGAATATTAATGAAGTCCAGTGCTGTTGATATAGATGTTTCGATGTGATGTGTCTATAATGATTGTATGAGTTTTAATATGCAGTACAATTTGTATTTGTATTCTGTTTTTCTTTCCTTTTATGAAAAATGTATTTGAATTTGCGAAATTGAATGTTTGTAAAAGTTTAATTACTATATACAAATAAATAATAATATTTAGTACATTCGTAAAATATTCCATTGCTTATCACTCATAATGTTACACATTGGTAAACAGTTGGTTAATACCAAATTCATACCAAATTCATACACCCTATCCATTTCATAGGCAAAATCAGACCATTAAGAATTCATGACAAGTCAAGGAAGAAATGCACGAGACATAAAGTATCATCTCAGAAATAATAGCATGTAAGTCCAAGTGCATATACAAAACGCATGTCGTGTGCATAAGGGACACTTCAATTGTGATTTGAACAACTATTATGTGAGCAGCCAACATTTAAGTCTGCCTGCTCTAATGAAGAACGTACCAGCTGTTACCTCAATTAGCGTAACATTTCTCCTGTTGTTGGAATGATGCATGTACAGAAGTATTCTGCAAAGACTTTCTGTGTGGTAAGATTTCAAAGACAAAATTCATAAGTGTACCTGTAAATACATGTTAAGTGTAATCTAAAAGTACACCATATAAATAAAGAGAAAAATAATGTCTCTGTTCCATTGAGAATCTGTTGGACTCCTCTATTGTTACTGGCCCCTATTGTGTTTTCAAAGTCGTCTCGTAAAAATGTTTCAAAACTCTAATGAAGTTTCCTCACACAATCAAGTTATGCATGTTTGCTATGTATCTGAGATACAAAACCGCAACAAGAGAGCCCATCAATGGTCATGTGCTCTAAAAGTGGCAAAGGGGTGTGTGCGCGTTACCATTTCTGATTACCATGGCTGATCCGTGCCTCTGTCGTCAGCACGCCAAAAGGAAATGGTGCCAGAATTACTGTCTGCTTGCTAAATCTCTGTTTCAGGCGGCCACTTCTCTCTATCACAAGGCCATCTTAGCTGCTAGGCTTTACTGACTGTCTTCTTACTGCTTTTAGTCAGTCAATATAGCTCTTTAAAGTTGGACAGTCTCTTTCATCCTGCTCCTTCCAGTTCCCCCCGAACACCCATCCCCGCCTAGCTCCACTCCCCCTTTGCCGGCACTTTGCCACTCTCTGTCTTACTTTTTGTATTGACCAAATATTGTCAATACGTTGTAATATCACTGTTCAGCAGGCTGTCAAACAATGTATCTTGGAAGGTGTACAGGCTCTTTCAGTTTGGTCTCACTTCCCTGTTTTCACGCCTGCTATTCTTTCTACTGTTAACCAGCCTCGACTCTTGATCCCATGCCTACCTCAGTTCTTACGTTCATGGCCATTGGGCTGGCTCCATTTTTAACATCAGCAGTCAATCAAATTGTGTACACTGGTCTTGTCTTTTCATCACTCAAGCATGCTTTGGTTATCCCTTTGCTTAAAAAACATTCACTGCTAACTATCGGCAGATTTCATTGCTTCTGTTCTTTATAAAATTACTGGACAGTCTTATTGCTTCTATTCTTTCTTCTTTTCTTGATCGCACCACATTTTTGATCCTATTCAATCTGGTTTTTGTGCTGGCTGAGGCACGGAATCAGTTCTTGCTCGGTGCTTGACGACCTGGTCAGGCTGACCGACAGCGGGATGTGGGTGCTCTGATCCTGTTTACACCTGTCTGCAGCATTCAACACTTTCAACCACACCATCCATCTCTGCCAGCTGGCTGGGTGGAGGTCACATGGGGAGTTCTGACTTGGTTACAGTCTTTCCTTTTGGATCGCTCTCAATCTCTCCTACTTCCTCCTTTCAAGTCTGTCCCTGTCCCAGTCGCCTGTGGTGTCCTTTAGGGGTCGGCTGTATCGCCTATTCTCTTTAATGTTTATATGTAGCCACTCACCAAATTGATGAATTCTCATGGTTTTTCGTGTTACACCTATGCGTACAACACATACATTGTGGTTCGTCTTGACCTTAAACAATCAGGTGTGGCTACCAAACTCCGAGCCTGCTGAGTTGGATATGCCTTAACTGGCTCAAGGTCAACAGTGATAAAACCGAGGTTTTGGTGGTTGGGTCTTCTACTGCTTCCCCACTCTGAACTATTGATTTCTGCCCCCCCCCCCCCTAAGCCCTTTTCCCACTCCTGTGACCATTGTGTAAGACCTAGGAGTGATGATCTCAGCCTCTCTTTCTATGGAGGCCCAAATCAGTTTGGTCTGTCAGGCTGGTCATTTCAAACATAAGGTTCTTCCCAAAGTTCTTTCCTTTTTGCCTTTCCTTCTCAATTTGCCGGTAGCTGCCTCCGCCGTATTTACCATCTGGATTACTGCAACTATCTCTACCTGGCGTGACCGGCATACCTGGTTCACCAGTTCACTAGCTTCTATTCTTCCAGAAACCTGCCGCAAGAGCAGCGTTTGCTGTCTCTCCCATTTTACGGGGGTTAAACAGCCTCCTGGAGGATGACATAGTCAAATATAAAACTCCCTGCATTGTCCACCATGCTTTCTATGAGCATGATTCAGTGTATCATCAGGATAAATTCCAACCATATGTCCCTGCCAAGCCTATTTGCTCTGTGAATGCCTTATGCATTAAGGTCCCTAGGTTTCTTTGTATGAGAGTGGGGGGAGGGGGTGTGCCTTTACAGTTGCAGCCTCTGCTCTCTGGAATACCTTGCCAATCTCTGTTTGTTCCACTGAAGATCATCTGGCATTCCAACACCAACTGAAAACGTTTCTTTTTGATATCTTGGTTGACCTATGGATCCCTTCAGTGGTTTATCCCATCCCCCTCCCCCCCGGCATCATAATGATTCCAGCCAACTAATGCTCTATATACAAGTCAATAACATACCATAACATTTCAGAAGGGTCCTTTTACAGTCACCATTTTGAATAATTTATGTATGATCAAGTTCTGACGTCATCCAAAAAATCAAAAACAAACAGAAAAAAACAGAAAAAAAGAGGTATAAATGTATGCAAATATAAAAAAATATGTAGGACACATTCAGGGTGTGCTGCCCAAGACAAGTGCTTGTGCCTATACAGAAAAGAGAGACACCATTTCAATGGTTAGATTTGCAGGTTAAGGAGCTCTTGTTCCCTCAGAAATGTTGGCAAGAATCACACAAATTCACCAAAGTTAAAAATGAGAGTAACAATAACATTTAACGAGAAAATATGTATGTATGAACTACTGAATGATTTAAAATGTAGCAGTGGTGAGCATATAGAATACTGGGACCCAGTTAATGTGTGGGTTAACACAGTTGATGTGGCGTTCAACTGACAAATGAGGCTCACACCAGGTTTGATCCCTTGTTGCCAGTCTATAATTTGTAAGACAGCAAGGCATTCCGAACTGTGGCCACACTTGCCACAGAGAACAACACGTGTTTGAAAAACCTATGTGCCATACTGCTTCCTCCCCGTTCAGTGGCAAGGAGCCACTGCATGGTGAAATGATAAACAGGATCTAAAAAGGCTCAGTATGATCCATATCGAAGCTATATTGGGGCCAAGTTCTGCGGCATAAGCAGCCAATTCGACCAATAGAAAAAGCTATAATTTCGAAACATGCTGTCAGATGCTGCACTATAGATCTGTGTTCTTCTACTGTTTTTTTCCGTCTATTGCTTGCTATGTTACAATGTTAGGGTGAGCCATCTGACAAATTGGCCTGCCGCCTCCTTCAAAGGCAATATGGATTCTGCATCCGCTCCAAGAAAAGAGTCCTTATTCAAGCCCAAATCTCTGTGGAATCAAACAACACGGCCAAACTTTCAAAGTCTTCAAGATACTGTCCAATCCTGCAGCAGCCTCTTGTTCTGTCACACCCACCCAGGACCTTTGCTCAGCCTTGGCAGCACACTTCACCACAAAAAGCCAAGACATCCTTTCCACCCTCTCCTCCACACCACAGCATACACCAACAACTGAGCCTTCCATGGCCCCGTTCCACTTACCCTCTCTTCTCTATCACTCGTCACACATGATGAGGTCTCCTTACAATTCTGATCTAAGAAGGCATCATCCAAACAGGTGGAACCCTGTCCCTCTAAAACCATTAAAGACAACATTGACTCCCTCTACAGTCTCACCTTTTCCAATGGATTTTTTCCAACTGCCCTTAATCCCTCCCTTGTGCACCCTTTGCTCAGCAAAACCCTCTGCCAACCCCTCCATTTTGGCAAACTACAGCCCTATGTTCATCACTCCTTTCCTGGGCAAACTCCTGGAGAAGTTGGCTATCTCTCAGCTGACCCTACACACTGAATCTATTGGTTGCTTCCATGACCATCAGTCTGGCTTTAGAGTATCCAGAGGCATGGAAACTGCTCTTCTGAACACCAATGAAGAACTGCTCTCAAATATTGACACTAACACTCCCTCTGTCCTCATTCTCCTTGACCTCTCCTCTGTCTTTGACATGGTTAACCACAACATCCTGATTTCAAGTCTCCGTGATACCCTTGGACTAATAGATCAGGCTCTGGCGTGGTTAACCTCCTTTCTTTCCGATCGCCCATCCCAGGTGGAACTCGGAACCTTTCTCTCGACTATAGCTCTTTCAACATGTGGCGTTCCCAGGGATATAACCTATCCCCCTGGTTCTTCAACGTCTACATGGCTGCCCTGGCATGTGTGATTGCCACTTTCACCTTTAACTTCCAGTATTATGTGGATGACGCTCAACTATCTTTCAGGCTACCCTCAGCTGCCTCCTCCTCCTCCACCTTGCTCATAGCTGACTGTCTGTCGCTATTCAGTCATGGTGTGCTTCAAACGATCTCTGCCTCAAAGCCAGTAAGACTGAAATTGTTTGCCCTGCTCCTGCTTTCCCACTTTCACCCTGGCTGGCCTCCCTTGAACCTGTGCCCGAACCTACCTGCAAGGCAAGATACCCTGCTGTCCTTTTTGACTCCACCCTCTCCTTCTCCTCTGACATTTCTGTCTCTTAAAAAGTCTAACTATTAGCTACACCTCCTCAGAGGCGCTCTACCTTTTCTCACTTTGCCCCAGCGGCTCACTGTCTCCAGAGCCCTTGTTCTCACTAGGCTGGACTATTGCAACAGCCTCTTCCTCAACCTCCCTTCTTCTGCCCTGCACCCTCTGCAACTCATCCAGAACAGAACCGCGAGACTTATCCTTTGCCTCAAGCCCAGTGACTGCATCCCTCCGGTGATGAAATCCCTTTACTTGTTCCCCGTGGCTGCAAGGATCAAGACCCTCTGCATTATTCACAAGGCTTTCTGGGGCTTGGGACCTACCTACCTGAAATGCTGCCTACCTAAATACTATCCCTCATGAGTGAGCCGGTTCTCCAAGAGTTTTGGAGGGCGATCCTTAACCTCAGCAGGTGCCTCTCTCAGGTATAGCCTCCCTGCCACCCTCTGTCTTGAGCCTGATCTTCTTACATTCCCCAAACTCCTCAAGACCTTCCTCTTCTGCTCTTTCTTCTCTCTCCATCTACCTTGCTAACCCAGTTCTCTCGTCTTTCCCACTCTCCCTCCTCTTCCTTTAAAGCTTGCTGTGACTGGCCTCCTGGTGTACCGCAAAGTCTCACAGGTCTCTGGCACCCACTCCAGTCCTCTTGTGCACTTGTCTCAGGGCCCTACACCCCACCCACACTCATTGCACTTGGGAAATAACCCTATAGAGTGGCTCTCTCTGCACTTACCCCAGTCTCCACAGACCTCCCCTCCCTGTGATCATCTATGCACTTGCACGATCCTTACGCTCAGTGCCTGAAGATCCTCTCTCTGTTCTCCCTTGTCTCCACTCCTTAATTGCACTGGTATAATCTGCAGAATCACCGTCAGGCCTATTTGCAGTATCTCAAATTGTTAAATGTATTTTACGCACTTACTCTGCCTGTGCAGACTATTATCATCGCAGCATTTCAAGGGCTCTGAGTGACTCTTGTTTTTTGTCCAAGGTCCCACCCTCCTTGAGCGCTTTGAAACACTTGGATGTGTATAGGTGCTTTATAACTAAAAGATACCATACCATACCAATACCAATCATAGTAATGGACCGATTCACCATCAGTGCACACCTTGCAATTGAATTTATGTCACTTCTCCCTGTAAAACTAGAGCTGCAAACATGAGTATGTTTTGGTTGTTGCAGTCCCTACTACAAAAAAGCATGACAGCTGTAAAAGCATTATTCGAGTTTAAATGCCATCATTCTTTTCGAGTGCAGTTTCATGTTCTTCAGCAGTAACTGTTTTCTTTGGCTTGTTCTATGTTGCAAACTTCTAAAGTGTTGCTTTATATAATTCAGCTATGGAATATCAAAGACAAGATGGCACATTTGTAGAGCTTACCAAGTATCAAGTCTTATTTGACTATAACTTGCGAACTAGCCAACCACATTCTCTTCAAAGTCTGTCATTACCTATTCTGTTTTATTCATCCGAATTAATATTGACATTGAGTCTGATAGTGGCTTGATGCATTTCCCATAAGTCCCCACCATGTCACATACACATTATATTTAATTCCATCCATGGCTGAACATTGAATAATGCAAGAAGAACTATCCTTTCTGGAAAGCTTTTGCATGCTGCGGATGGAAACCGCAAACGCCTTAGAACCGGTGGAATCTAACTCGTTTGATCTCTGCCTTCAAAGGTCTGTATGACAGTTTCACAAATTCACAAATCATAACCAGGTACTAGCACAGACCAGCAGTTGGTATATTAATTTGACTCTGATCTCCTTTTGCTCCTTTAACTCTGATTAACACCTTAAATTCTGTCTACGCTTTTTTCATTCCCTGTTCAATTCTAAAGAGAGCAAGTAAGCAGCTCATGTAGCTCAGCATGAACTTCTTGCACAATGGAAGTGCTCCCACAATCTGCCAGCAGTATTCCTGTGGTTCAGAGAATGAGGGGAGTCAGTATATCTGTCATTTTACTACCCTTTTACTAAATACCCAGTCATCCACCTGCAAGAATCTAGGATGGTACCGACACATGTGTCCCTTAGAGTCACCATACACTGATGTGGGGTTCAGTTGCCACCAACTGATTGTCACATAGAGACAAAGACAATGGGGGTCATTCCGAGTGAGGTGGTAAGGGGTTAACTGTGCCGGTAAAGGTGTCGGAGCCGTCAACCCCTTACCGCCTCATTACGAGACTGCTTGCGGGAACCCGCTGAGGACACCTGGTTTTACCAGGTGCCCTTAGCAGGTCCCGCGAGCTGACCAGGGTGCTAACAATGGGCCCGTTATTCACGGGCCTGTTGCTAGCACCCTCCCCATTCCCATTGAGCCCTATGGGCGCTCGAATGGGAATGGGGATGTACCGGGTCCGGGTTCCATGAATGAGGAATTACTGGGCCCGCCAAGGTTGGAATGGCCCGGTAATTCCTCATTTAAGGAACCCGGGCCCGGTATCCGGTAAGGAGGTAGCCACCTCCTACCGTGTAATGACCCCCAGTGTCTGACAGCATGACACACCATTCTCTCCCTCCATGCCTGCCTAAATAGTGGACAATTCAGAAATCTACCACAACAATAACATGTTTCAGTTGTGGTGGCGGTGGGGGGAAAATGCACTGCTGGTAGGTGATACCACTTCCACAGTATGCATCATGTCGGGAAGCGGGGGTCAGGGGGGGCCTTGTGCCGGCTGAGAGAATAGTAGCAGTGCTTTTGATGGTGTGTCCAGGATTGAAGATTAGTATGTTTGCTCTTCTATGAGGAACCTTCATTCATGTCTTCACTGGCATCCCACTACTGGAGAGTGCTGTGAAAGAGCAGTCACTTAAAGTTAACAGGCACACATTGGGAAAACTCAAGTGCCTGTCTGTTTAAACTCTCAACCTCAATTTATCATCATCATCAAAATATGTTTATTTCGTAGTAAAATCCATCAAACAATCACCTACAAATATACCTTGTATACTGTTATCATTTATGAAAAACATTATAAACCAGTCAAACTGCATAAAATATATAACACTCTCATGAGCTTAGGCTGAATTGCATCAGATAATCAGGGTTAACTTTAAACGTTCATATTTGCCTAGGAAATTCGCCCCTCAGAATCAGCATGAAAACAATTGTTAAATCCTTCACATTTCGCTGATTATCACTGAGTAAAATATGCATAGACATATCAGATCTTAAAACACATGTTTCAATAAAACTTTACCACTACACAAGAGAAGCATTACCCACACGGTCCCTTCTAATCTTGTTTGCCCGTCTTCTAAGGTATGACAAAAAAGCCATGTAGTAGAAGGTGAATTGGCTGAAAGAAGGTCACACACTGCAGGACAGCACTGACGAAAATTTAGTTGTATTAAGACCTATAGAAGTATTTACTTTCTAATTTGGAAATATAACAGACAAAACAGAACCAAGTGTAACATATCTTTCGTTGCTTCATTGCACAGTGGGCAGCTAACATCGTTGAGCTGCCCTAACTAATTTACAGTAAGGCTTTAAACGGAAGAAGGTTAAAACAGGCTCTGGATTAACCATCTATCATGCAGGCTATTACTCCAGGTAAGATATTCCTGTAATGTGTCTACCGTGCTGTGGGCAATAAAATGTCTTTAAACATTTTTCTACCATGACTTGTCAATGATGCAAGGTGAGGACAAAAGTGCCCGTGCACCTGTTTGCCCTATCATTTTCCTTATATAGATCAGCCAAGGAATTTTGAGACTGCCCTCTCTTTTCAATAATACTTTACGGATGTTATGGATGTTATGGATGAGACAAGCCTTGGGGTTTGACCAAAACGGAGTCAGTGCAATGCTATTCATCCTCCAGAAATCCTACCCGTAGTTCATTATGCACCACCAAATTTGGAGCAGATCTCAGGAGGCACAACCGATTCTTACGGAAGTCGTTTTCTACCACTTGTGATTTGAAAGTATTATAATAGCCCCAAACTGATGATCAATCCATTCTAACATCAGTCGGGGCATCAAATGGCAGGTCCTCACTGACTCGCCTATGAATAGGAATCTCGTCATTAACATCTGTTGTTGGGACAGTGGGACAGTGACGGTTCAGAGCAACCACAAGGAACTTCTAACCTTTAATCCTCTTCTGTCTTCCCTTTTTCCAAAGATGGCTTGTGCTACCTATGTGGTTGGTGGCCTGGTCAAATGTGTGCCCATTTCGTGGGACTTCTTTAAAATCTGCATCTTGAACATTGGATCTAAAGACAAACAGGGTCACGAGTGAGAGGAGGTGCAAGCTCCTCACAAATGTGTGCTACAAATGGTTTGGTTTGCAGGTGTTACTAAAGATGTGTCTGGAAATTAATAAGAACACTTATGTTTGTTGACCATCCCCACCTATAACAACCCTTAATCATATTTACAATCCACCCAAAATGTGTTCTTCCTGCAAAAAGTCAAACTCAACCATGATTACAGATGTGCTATCACCAACCCTTGCATTTATCCTTCCTAAGTAAATCCCTACTATACTCTAACCATAGCAACAGCTGCCATACAAATTAAAGTGCACACTGCACATTACTATCTGCCAATCTCTCCTCCACCCTTTATTTTGTATTACAAGAACCTCCTCCCACAACATGCTTTGCTTTCCCTGCATGTTTTCAGACAATGAAATATGTGACAAACTAGTCTACAAAACACAAATAAAAAGTGGGGATTGACCCCTTTCCTACTAGCCTGCTTTCACTCGAAAAATTCACTGGCAAGTTTGTTTTTGCATCAATTCAGAACCAGTCACAGATGACGTTTATAATCTGAATCTGTGATGAGTGTGTAGAAAGAAGATGGCTGTTGTCCGTGATGAAGGACTCTTCAAAGACCGAAATGCATTAGACATTTTTTCTGGTATTCCTATATATGTTTTCTGCTAAACTGATTGTGGTTCACATGTTATGTTTCTTGAAAGCAAAGGATAATAGTTATAATTAACATTGACAAATTGTGCAGCGATCTTAATTCGCAAGCGAACAGACAGCACTAGGGGACTGTCCTCTAGTCTCCGCTTTTGTTCGATCAACATTTTGTTCCATTCATTTTTTTATTTTATATGATGATATGCAGTGATGTCAGTCCTCTTAAGCCAGTTTTGCCACTATTAGTAGTTTCCGGTAGGCTTTATGACACATTTCATTTGAAATACATTTCAAGGAATTGAAATAATGTCTTTAATGTACCCTGAACAAACCTAGATGTTTGCACAAGACCGCAGAATTCATATGTAAAGGGAAATTCATTAACTGTGGTTCACTCACACCCCTTTGAAAGAATTGCCTGTGCTATCTTACAGTCTGGCACGTGAATGTGCCTTTTCATGTACTCTTTGCTTGTGCCCTCAACATATTACTCTAGGGCCCAATGTAAGTCTCTGATAAAGAGTTTCTCATTTAGGTAACGAAGAGAGCATCAAGTAGCTGACATATAGTGGATATACAATTAGTAAAATGGCCTACTCAGCCCTCACACTTCTGCAAACCAAAACATAATGCAATCATAAAGGTAAAACAGGGACAGTTACGAGATATACCCCATTTGCCTTTTGTGGTAACGTGGGCCGAGGGAAGGCTATGCTCCGAAGAGGGGTGTGAAGGTGAACCAGTAGTGACCCAAAACACACAGTACCATAGTCAAAAATAAAGGGAATGTCCAGTCAAGGTTCTACAAAAATATAAACACTTTAATCAAAAGCACCATCTGCAGTTAGAACAAATAGAAAACACTGTACAAAACCCATCCCAAAGGAAGAGCAGAGAAGATGCGACAGACTGGAGAAGGTAGCACTCTCAGCATAGTTCCAAGGGTGGTAGGTTAAGTACTTACTACAAAGAAGATCTCTTGGTAGAAAACAGGAGCGATCATGACTGTACCAGTCTCCAGGGTCCAAGTGGAACGAAGGGGCAGTTCAGAGTCAACAGTATCTGGATTCAGTTCTTGATGGACTGACGCAGGGATTGATTGTAGATGCAGGCTGATCAGGCTCAGTTTGAGCATGTATGCATTGTGAAGGCCCAAGCAGCAATCAGGCGATGAGTAGGGGAGAATGCGAGTGCTCTGTGCAGTCAAAGTGCAGCTCTTAAAGATGCAGGTCATGGAGATCCCAGCAATGTTTCAAAGTTGGCCAGGCCACGTCGGGCTCTAGTGACAGGGAGGTGTCAATAAGTGTTTCCCCAGTGGTTTGGGTAATTCGGCGACAGTCATCAAAGTTGTGATCTTGGGTGGATCAATGTGTAAATTGGAGGTGGCAGTTCAAGGGCTAGCTGGACTGAGCCGTGGTTGTTAACCTCGGTTAGAGTCAGCGTGTGACTGATTCAATTCAGGTCTTGGTGTTGAGCAGTTGCTTCAGGTCTTCCAGGTGACAAGCTTTGGCTAGGACATGGTGCAGTATTGAGCTGGTCAAAGGTGCAAATAATGTTTGAGTGGGGGAGAAGCACAGCAACTAGTGCTGGTGACTTGCCTCTCATTCCAGGTGCAGTGAATCCAGCTCGATGCGGTAGATCCTGGAGCTTCGGGTGGTCTTGTCCTCCAGTTTCTGTAAGGTCCACTCAGTGGGATTCAACAACGGTATGGTTGTGTTCAAGGTCTGCTCTCCCAGCTCAGGAGATTGAGATGCAGCGTGGTAGGTCCTTATCCATACCAGAGATTACTCCTGATGTGCCCTGTGAGTGCCAGGGCAACAGATCTACACTCTGTCTTTGATGATTCCTTCCTCCTGCACTTCAGCAGGAGGGCTTTGGAGAGTACAAGTCTCCCAAAGGAATTCCTGTGAGATCTTCAGAATGAATCTGATGCCTAAAAGTATCTCAGAGGTACTAACCTAATCTGCTAAAGGGATGGAATACCCCTTCTCTTAAAGGCCCAAGTTCCCAGGTGATTGGACTAAAGTTAGACTTCCTTACTGCCCAATCCCTGCTCTTGAACAAAGTGCCCATTGCCTTCTTGATGTCACATCGAAAGTGTTTTGCTCGAGAAGAAGTGGAGGGGACAAGAAAAAAAGATAGGGACAGTGAGAATGAAGATGGCGGAAGCTTCTTCCCTTGACCAGAGTCCTCCTGACTTACGTAATCCGCTGTCATGAGCACTGCTCCCGAGAAGCCAAGTGAAGCCCAGCATCCCCGGAAGCAGGCTCACGACCCTCGTCCCCGGCTCCAGCAAACCCCTATTGGGGCCCTTTGGACCATGTCCTGGTGCCTCTGGGACCATATCCAATTACAGCCATAATAAACCCAGTGGCTGTCAAATTGGGTTTGCCATCCCACATGAAAATACATCCGGTGTTTCACGTATCTCTACTAAAACCTATGCAACCTGGAACTAAACCTCCAGAGCCTATTCAAGTAAATGGAGAACCTGAATTTGAGGTTAAAAACATCCTGGACTCCAAGATCATCAAGTCAAAATTATACTATCTGATCGTCTGGAAGGGTTACGGACCTCAAGAACGATCATGGGAACCCTCTGACCACGTCCATGCTCCTCGTCTAGTCAGATATTCCACCGAACTTTTCCCAATAGGCCAAAACCTCCGGGGAAGACAAGTTTGGGAGGGGCCTTGAGGGGGGTTGCTGTCATGAGCACTGCTCCCGAGAAGCCAAGTCAAGCCCAGCATCCCCGGAAGCAGGCTCACGACCCTCGTCCCCGGCTCCAGCAAACCCCTATTGGGGCCCTTTGGACCATGTCCTGGCGCCTCTGGCGCCAGGCTCATAAGGAACCTCAGTCCCGGCGCCAAGGGCGCCGGGCTCATAATTCTTGCAAAGGTGCTTGGGTGTTCCTACCTGTAGCAGACCATGCTGCATACTCACCTTTGCAAATGCTGGCAGGATGAAGTCCCCAGCCTTCTGCTGGGAGGAACTATTCCCTGAACTGGGACTACTTTCTTACCTGAGTGGGGCTGGTGCCACTCCTTAGCTCTGGAACACAGGAACTCTTTTACCTGGGCGAGGCTGAGGAAGAAGACACCCAATCACTCCAACACTATTTAAACCACTCCCGATTGGGAAAACGTGCTTCACGTTATTCTGCATCTGCAGCAGGACGCTCACCGAGTCAGCTCCAGCATTCCAGTGACATCTCCAGCTTCAGCTCAGCAACCTGTGGAAGATAGACACGAGAACTATACTTACCATCCAGGAATCCAGACACCGGCAGAACCTGCAAGCAAAAGAAACATAAGGTTAGCAAGTTGCAACACGTTCGCAGCCACGCTCGCTTACCAGATCCATCTGTGCTTTCACGGATTCTTCGCGGCCTTCTCTTCAGCAGCTTAACGGCACCTGTAAAGACAAAGAACATCGTTAAGTAGGAATCGGGTGAAGGCGGCCGCATTTACTTTTCTTACCTGCTTTTGTGCGCGTATTACGATCTCTTCAACCGCAGCAGCCCGGCACCTGAAAACAAGAAAAGACATTATTTAAGTGCCATTAACGACTGCAAGAAAGCCTAACACTTACGTGTTTCCCCACGTGCATCCGCGACTGGGAAAACACCCGCAAAGTCCCGACACCTGCAAATAAAAAAAGAACATTGTTAGAGGTGCTATAATAAGGTCACAGATCATAATACTCACGTACTTCGCACGTGCAACGGCAACGGACGAACAACGCCCGCAACATCTCAAGACCTGAAAACAGAAAACAAGGGACATTATTGAGGTGTCATTGAAATTCCCATACCTACGTACAACCGCACGTGTCGCGCTCTCAGTGACCACGCCCTCAGCGTCCAGGCACCTGAAAAAGACAATGCAAAGACTTCATTAAAGGTGCCCATCTCTTCAAGACTATAAACTCTTTATACCTACTGGCATCCGCTCGTGCAGTAACGGCGGCATCACCTTTTGGCATCTCAGCACCTGTGCCACTTCTAAGGCCACAAAAGACTTTGAGGACCTCCAGTGACATAACTGGAACCCACGCACCCCTGCATAAGTCGCAGGATGGAGAGCCCAGCATTTATACGCCTAAGGTGAGAGCTCACCAGGACATTGTACTTTCGGAGAGTTGGCGATTAGTGAGGAGGAAGTCCAGCCAAACGGTCATTAACCCTTTTTTCTTCCGCCTACAGAAACCTTACCCTGCAAGCCAGACGGTCAATAAGAGGAAGCCCAGTCCAGAGAGTCATCCAAGCTCTACGCTTCTCAATTGAAGAGACTATAACAGTTCAGCCGGGACCAGCGCCTCCGTGGGAATCAGGTGAGCGTTACAGAACGCGAAGACCTCCAATAACCTCCTACCCAGGCGCTATGGAAACTTCTGACACTGATCAACTGGCCCAGTTACTAGGGGAATTAAGAGCTGAAGTACATGCTGCCTGCCAGGAAACAAATGCCCTGAGGAGGGAATTGATTATGTCCAAAGAACGAACTGATGACCTTGCCAGACAGTTATTACAAACACAAGCGGGGCAAACCCCTCTACCTAATTCAGGAGGGACCTATACCCCGGAGGCTTCAGCCAATCCTTTTCAAATCAATCTGCCCGGAAATGTGCCTTTGGCTCCGCCCGAACGCTTCTCTGGTGACCCTAAGAGGTTTGCAGTGTTCATAAATCAGTGCCGGTTGCACTTTCTTTGTAGACCAGCTGCTTTTCCGACTGATCAGACAAAGTAGCCTTTGTGCTTTCGTATCTTAGCGGCAGCGCCGCTGATTGGTCGATCCCTCTGTTTACACAGGATGACCCGATTCTTTGCAATTTCCAGGCCTTCCAGGCCAATATGGAAAGACTTTTCGCAAGACATTCCCAGGGGCAGGCCCTGGACAACAAACTCCTTTCCCTACGGCAGGGCAATCAGGATCTTCTGGCTTATATTGTGTCATTTAACAGACTAATCGTAGAAACCAGATGGCCCGGGGACAAGAGGATCACGCTTTTCCACAGGGGTTTGCGTGGCGAACTCAAAGACATCCTAGCCCAGGTCGTGAATCCCCCTCAAGATAGTTCAGAGTACATTGATTTAGTGGTCCAATTGGATCACAGACTGCAAAACAGAAAGGCAGACCGCTCCAGGTTCGAAACTCGAGTATTCTCTAAGCCACTAACTCACACCAAAGGAGTTGAAGCCGTAGAACCTATGCAAATAGGGGTCGTAAAGGGTCCCCTAACCCAGAAAGAACGCGACAGGAGACGACAATTGCAGCTATGTCTCTATTGTGGGAATTCAGGACATTTCCTCCGAGATTGCCCGGTGAAACCTCCGAAGAAGACAGTGGGAGCTTCTGATAAGAATTCCGAAAAGCCCGAGCCGGGAAACAACCTCGCCCGACAAGTGTAGAGGTCCGCTTGCCGAGCGTAAAAACCAGTTCTTTGACCTCGCCCTTCATAATGTCAATGGTCCTCATAAATCCAGAACGACCGGATCGTTTGCATGCCATTAAAGCATACATTGATAGCGGAGCGATTGGAAATTATGTAGACCGCGAAATGGCTTCCAGGATGAACCTACCCCTTTGTCCTAAGGTAATTAAAGACGTCATTACAACAGTGGATGGTACGGAAATAGCCTCCGGACCGGTAACCCATACCACCACAGAAGTGACGTTATTAGGCCAAGATGGACATCGGGAGGTAATCGTGTTCGATGTTATCAAGGCCCCTCAGTTCCAAATAATTCTGGGGATCCCTTGGTTGGAGAAACACAATCCTCAAATTGATTGGCGAGCAAAGACGATACTGTTCCCAGAGTGTGCACCTACTTGTTATCCTCGACCCAGTATTGGCCTAGCGGTAGCAACATCCGAAGGACCGCAATCGCCTCCAGAGTATCAAGAATTCCAAGATGTCTTTCAGAAGGAACAGGCTGATACCCTGCCTCCCCACAGATCTTACGACTGTCAAATAGACCTGATACCCGGAGCCACTCCCCCTTATAGTAGAATTTACGCCCTTACCGAGCCTGAAAATCTTCATTTGCGACAGTATCTGGACCAGTACCTGGCCAATGGATTTATCCGCCCATCAAAGTCTCCTGCATCCTCGGCGCTGTTCTTCGTACCTAAAAAAGAAGGTGACCTTAGAACCTGTATTGATTATCGTGCCCTGAACCAGATAACGGTAAAGAACAGATACCCCCTACCTCTGATCCCGGAACTCCTTGACCAAGTTAAGAACGCCTGCATTTATACAAAGCTAGATCTCCGGGGAGCCTACCACTTGGTACGGATTAAAGAAGGCGACGAATGGAAGACGGCATTTCGCACCAAGTATGGACTATTTGAATACCAAGTGATGCCCTTCGGACTATGCAATGCACCAGCCGCTTTTCAGTATTTTATGAATGATGTCCTCAGAGAACTCATAGATGTTTGCGTAGTCGTCTACATAGATGACATCCTTGTGTACTCATCTTCAGAAGCAGATCATCGGAAACATGTTAGAGCCGTCCTTGAAAAACTCCGCCAACATAAGCTTTTTGCTAAGCTCGAAAAATGTGTTTTTCACGTCACGGAGGTCGAATTTCTAGGCTTTATTCTGACACCCAAAGGAGTCCACATGGACTCAAGAAAGGTGGACGCTATCATCAAGTGGCCATCACCTACTTCCGTGAAAGGTGTCCAAAGCATGTTAGGTTTCGCCAACTTTTACCGCAGGTTTATTCCAGAGTTTTCACGAGTGGTGCAGCCCATCACCGCCCTCTTAAGAAAAAACAAACGTTTCGAGTGGTCAACAGAAGCAGAACAGGCCTTTCAAGAGCTAAAAGCCAAGTTCACCTCAGCACCCATACTGAAACACCCACGCCCAGACCTCCCTTACATCGTTGAGACCGACGCCTCCAGCTTAGCAATGGGGGCGGTTCTATCGCAGAGAGATCCGGAAACTAACCAATTGCACCCCGTGGCATTCTGGTCTCGCAAGTTCTCAGCGCCTGAAATTAACTACACCATCACAGATAAAGAGCTTTTAGCAATTAAGTCCGCTTTCAAGGCCTGGCGGCACTATCATCTTGGAGCCAAACACACTGTCACGGTAATCACCGATCATCGAAACCTACAATACCTGAAAACCGCCAAAACTCAGTCCTCCAGACAGCTTCGCTGGGCACTTTTCTTTGCCGAATTTGACTTTGTAATTACTTATCGCCCCGGCAACAAAAATGGCAAAGCGGATGCCCTTTCCCGGATTGGAATGGGAGATAATATTGTCAATCCTGAACCGGTGCCAATAATTCCAGAACAGAGAATCCTTGGCCTGATTTCTTCACAATCCATCGAAGATATCGAAGCAAAAGTTAAACAACTTGTGACCCCTTCGGACTTACAAAACTGGCAACTGAAGGGAAAGGACTTCATCATAAAAAAAGACCTGCCTTATTTTCAGGGACGACTATTCCTACCACATGCCGATTTACAAAAACAGGTAATCTCTTGCTACCATGATTCCTTGATGGAGGGCCACCCAGGCATTGCCAAAACCTCCGAAAAAGTCAAGAAACACTTCTGGTGGCCGTCATGGAGAAAAGACATAAAGGAGTTTGTGAGGTCGTGTGGTGTGTGTGCCCAAAACAAAGGTCAGAAGGAAAGACCAGCGGGTCTCCTGCATCCGCTAGACATCCCGCCACATCCCTGGCATACCCTCTCCATGGACTTCATCACCGATTTACCCTCCTGTTCCGGATACAACACTATTCTAGTAATTGTAGATTTGTTTTCTAAAATGGCCCACTTCGTTCCACTAAAGGGCTTACCTTCAGCTTCAGTTCTAGCAAGGGAATTCCTTGAAAATATTGTAAGATTGCACGGCTTCCCTTCGGTTTTGATCTCAGATAGGGGGAGCCAGTTTATCTCTCACTTTTGGCAAAGTTGCTGTCGTTTAGCTCAAATCGATGTGAGACTTTCAACCAGCCATCATCCCCAGACCGACGGACAAACTGAGAGGACAAACCAAACTCTGGAACAATATTTACGTTGTATGCTACAGCAGTCGGAAAGTAATTGGAAAGATATCCTTTGGATAGCCGAATATGCTTACAACAACTTGATCCATTCAGGAACCGGAAAAAAGTCCCTTTTACATTGTATATGGGATTCATCCTCGAACCTCCAATCTCGACCCGCCCCAAGATCTTGGAACGCCTGCCGTGGATCAACTTCACAATGCTATCACTCAAGCTTTCAAAGAAGCGACAATCCACCTACAACAGGCTAAAGAACGGTACAAAAGGGGAGCAGACCAACACCGACGAGACGCCCCTCAATACCAGGTTGGAGATCAAGTTTGGTTATCCACCAAACATTTATCACTTAAAGGACCTCACACCTTCAACCCAAAATATCTGGGACCATATCCAATTACAGCCATAATAAACCCAGTGGCTGTCAAATTGGGTTTGCCATCCCACATGAAAATACATCCGGTGTTTCACGTATCTCTACTAAAACCTATGCAACCTGGAACCAGACTGAATAAACCTCCAGAGCCCATTCAAGTAAATGGAGAACCTGAATTTGAGGTTAAAAACATCCTGGACTCCAAGATCATCAAGTCAAAATTATACTATCTGATCGACTGGAAGGGTTACGGACCTCAAGAACGATCATGGGAACCCTCTGACCACGTCCATGCTCCTCGTCTAGTCAGAAAATTCCACCGAACTTTTCCCAATAGGCCAAAACCTCCGGGGAAGACAAGTTTGGGAGGGGCCTTGAGGGGGGGTGCTGTCATGAGCACTGCTCCCGAGAAGCCAAGTCAAGCCCAGCATCCCCGGAAGCAGGCTCACGACCCTCGTCCCCGGCTCCAGCAAACCCCTATTGGGGCCCTTTGGACCATGTCCTGGTGCCTCTGGCGCCAGGCTCATAAGGAACCTTAGTCCCGGCGCCAAGGGCGCCAGGCTCATAATTCTTGCAAAGGTGCTTGGGTGTTCCTACCTCTAGCAGACCATGCTGCATACTCACCTTTGCAAATGCTGGCAGGATGAAGTCCCCAGCCTTCTGCTGGGAGGAACTATTCCCTGAACTGGGACTACTTTCTTACCTGGGTGGGGCTGGTGCCACTCCTTAGCTCTGGAACACAGGAACTCTTTTACCTGGGCGAGGCAGAGGAAGAAGACACCCAATCACTCCAACACTATTTAAACCACACCCGATTGGGAAAACGTGCTTCGCGTTATTCTGCATCTGCAGCAGGACGCTCACCGAGTCAGCTCCAGCATTCCAGCGACATCTCCAGCTTCAGCTCAGCAACCTGTGGAAGATAGACACGAGAACTATACTTACCATCCAGGAATCCAGACACCGGCAAAACCTGCAAGCAAAAGAAACATAAGGTTAGCAAGTTGCAACACGTTCGCAGCCGCGCTCGCTTACCAGATCCATCTGTGCTTTCACGGATTCTTCGCGGCCTTCTCTTCAGCAGCCTAACGGCACCTGTAAAGACAAAGAACATCGTTAAGTAGGAATCGGGTGAAGGCGGCCGCATTTACATTTCTTACCTGCTTTTGTGCGTGTATTACGATCTCTTCAACCGCAGCAGCCCGGCACCTGAAAACAAGAAAAGACATTATTTAAGTGCCATTAAAGACTGCAAGAAAGCCTAACACTTACGTGTTTCCCCACGTGCATCCGCGACTGGGAAAACACCCGCAAGGTCCCGACACCTGCAAATAAGAAAAGAACATTGTTAGAGGTGCTATAATAAGGTCACAGATCATAATACTCACGTACTTCGCACGTGCAACGGCAACGGACGAACAACGCCCGCAACATCTCAAGACCTGAAAACAGAAAACAAGGGACATTATTGAGGTGTCATTGAAATTCCCATACCTACGTACAACCGCACGTGTCGCGCTCTCAGTGACCACGCCCTCAGCATCCAGGCACCTGAAAAAGACAATGCAAAGACTTCATTAAAGGTGCCCATCTCTTCAAGACTATAAACTCTTTATACCTACTGGCATCCGCTCGTGCAGTAACGGCGGCATCACCTTTTTGCATCTCAGCACCTGTGCCACTTCTAAGGCCACAAAAGACTTTGAGGACCTCCAGTGACGTAACTGGAACCCACGCACCCCTGCATAAGTCGCAGGATGGAGAGCCCAGCATTTATACGCCTAAGGTGAGAGCTCACCAGGACATTGTACTTTCGGAGAGTTGGTGATTAGTGAGGAGGAAGTCCAGCCAAACGGTAATTAACCCTTTTTTCTTCCGCCTGCAGAAACCTTACCCTGCAAGCCAGACGGTCAATAAGAGGAAGCCCAGTCCAGAGAGTCATCCGAGCTCTACGCTTCTCAATTGAAGAGACTATAACAGTTCAGCCGGGACCAGCGCCTCCGTGGGAATCAGGTGAGCGTTACATCCGCCCCTATTTCTCACTGAAAACAAAATCCTTCAGAGACGCAGCACCCTGGTGTGAGGCTACTCCTTTTGAATGGGTGTACTCTGTTGCTTCCTGGGACCAGGATATCTACCTGTTGTGTGGCTTTCTCGGGCAGAGGGTGTCACCTGTCCTCACAATGAGATAAAAGAGAAGTTCCAGACCTCCAGGTGGTCACCCTGCCCTTTAGTGGGCAACACCCAAATTACCAGAATACAAATCCCCTTCCACAGCAAAGCTGATTTACAGGAGCTGGCACATGTGTTATATCAATTGGAATGTGGCGGTGGTGACCATAGTAGCACCATGCACTATGCCTAAACCAAGGCATAGATTTATTTAGAGTTCACCCTGATACCAGCATGGGTGACTTATGATCATCATCGTTTTGGGTAAAGGGGGGCATATCTAAATTGCTACCTCTGCATCACAATGTCTCAGTGGCTGTTAAATGGGCATACAATGACCTTCAAACTAGCTCTGGGCATTGAGCAGGTCGCGCGGATGATGATACTAATGAATGCGGCAGTGCATGAGTATACCATGCCTTTGGCATGCATACCACAGAAAAGGGGAATATGGTTGGCAGATTAGCCCTTTTTTTAGATGGAATTACCCTCATCATTCTATTTGTCAATACAAATAAAAAAACAGGGCTTTGCATCCTTGCCAGATGGCAATTCCTCACTCGAACTGAATGCAGGGCTCCGCAACTGCAGAAATGTGATACTGGTCTTTCATTCTTCATGCTTCCCCATTTGGGTTACAACCCATACTGGTGGCAGCTACATCTCTTAAAATAAGCTATGTCTGAGTTTATTCATTGTGCATGGGACTACCTATGATCATGAAAACCACATCTGATATCTCACATGTGTCAGTTCCTATAAGTCAGCTCTGCTGTGGAAGGGAATGTGTATTAGGTTCAGATGAGCTGATACTGCCAAACAGCAGGACAGAAACCTGAAGGACCCAGCATCTCTTTGATACTCTTTGTGACCCTACCCTTGACACAACTGCACAACAGACAGCTGTCCTGGGACCAAGTATCAAAGGATTGCACTCATTCAGGAGGAGTAGCCACACACCAGGGTGCTGCTTGTCCAAAAGCCTTTGTTGTCAGTTGGTGGGAAGGGGTCTGGAGCAGGACAGGCAGGAGGGCTCTGGAGGGCTCTGGTCATTGGAAGAAACCCTCCACCATCTTGTTTCTCATTGTCTCTCTTTCCCTTTCCTGTCCCATCAATTTCCTCTGGAGCAAAATACTATGGTTGTGACATCAACTGGACAAGGTCAACTGCCCCCCAAAAGCAGGCTAGCTTTAGACCAATCAACTGGGGACTTGTGTCTTAAAAGGAATGGGACTCACACCCGTTCAGCATTTTCACTCAGTTCCTCAAGGATCCTTTCATGCCGCAGAGACATTCTGAAGATTCTCATTTGGACTTCCTTTGGGACAGTTGTACTGTCCAAAGCCCTGAGCCTGAGATGAAGAAGGAGACATCCAAGACAGAAGTAAGTAACCACTCCATGTGCACATCAGGAGTGACCAGTGCTGTGGCCCAGGACCAACAACTCCACAATGGATATTCTAATCTAGAAGAGCAGACCCTTAATGGAAGGATCCTGTCTTCAAGTCCTTTGTGAAGGCCTCACATCAACCGGAGGGCCAGACCAGCCGATGCTCCATTCTACCACACCAAACTGGTCGCTTCATGTTCACTGCATCTCGAATGTGAGAGAAGGCACTGGCACTGGTGTCTCCATTCCTCTAAGCAGCTGAACTATTGCTTGCAGCTAACCGGCTCAACACAGCATTGTGTCCTAGTGAAGCATGTCATCTCATAGGACCAAAATGACTGCTCAATGCCAGAGCCCGAACCAAATCACCAGAGAGTCACTCGCAGACTCTAACCAGGGGTTACCACAGCTAGCCTGTGAACCACCACCTCATTGATCGCACATGGATACACTAGTCTATGTTGTCCATGAATGTAATCAATGGTGGTTGAAAGATTTACTATATATGTGTGACATCATCACGATGATGAGGGTAAATTGAGTAAGTTTACCGCATTAGAAAAATTGATTGAATGATGACGTTACTAGAAAGAATCAGTATTTACGCGATTAATTAACAGTGAGTAGGGAAATTCTTGTTCCGATAACTATTTAAATAGATGAATTCCCCATTAGCCATTTGAATGAGAAATCAGCATCAGTCTGAATTATCAATGTCGGGAAATGGTCTCACCTTTATCGCATTTCCCCACGACTAGGAATCATATATCCAATTGTGAAATACGAAGAAGATTCATTATTGGTTGTCACTAAATCAGAGTTCCAGAAATTGCTGTAACCTAAACAAAATTAGATTTAGAAAATATCTCAATATTGATATACAATATTAAAGATACCAGTTCTATAGAATCACTGTCCTATTTGCGTTGCCACGGAAAATATGTCCGTAATTCTAAGATTACTAGATTTAATAATGTATTTATTAGTTTCAACCACCATTGATGACTTTCATGGACCACATGGACTAGTTATGGATATAATTTAGAGAGTGGTATAACGATTATAACGATGTAAACACCAACCATTCACCACTTATGATGCTTTCGAATTTCATTTGCTGGGATTTTGATTATATTTGAGAATTTTACCCGAAGACACATTTGGCAAGGCATGATGGTGGCACTGGGTTTTTCCGAATACTACGGTGCATGAGGTGTGTTTTTTTCACCTAAAAATGCAACGAGCTAAGTCACCATTTTTCAAAACTGTGACCCAAAGGATAGAGCATACATCCTAATCTGCGGTTCTCGTGGATTTTCTTTATTTCTCTTGCAAACATGAAAATCTTTTTCTTCGTTTGACTCGATTCCTTCATCTCTGACCTGACCTGTGACTAGTATGGTTTTTTATATGTAATGTTTGGCATACATTTGTGTTTTTTTTTTATTTTATTTTCTTCTAATGCATATCACTATGTGATTAATATGCTACCATGCACATGATTGTATACATTTTCATTTTATGTGTGTTCAATATGCTTATCGATAACAGCTTTGAAAACGACCAGTGGTCGCAACATGTGTCGGCTGTCTACATCTGAAGACTAAACAATCTATTATTATCATCATTTCGGCTTAATTAGTGGAATTTACCATATATTAGTGGACTCTTTGGAACTCTACGGGTGGTGAGCGCGAGCAAAGTTCCCAAACCCCAATTTCATTCAAACATCCTGAACAACATGCACGGGACATTTGGGGTAAGCAACAGAGCAACACAAATCACGGTTAAATTAAAACCAAGAGACTATTATTCAAACAAACAGTGGAGCAGCAAGCAGCAAAGCTGCACTCTGCCTCCTCATTATGCTATAATTTGTGTTGTTGAGTACCGCAGTGTGAGGACACATTTATTTGTACTGGTTCCCTGTTTGTTTTGCATGCCTAAATCTCTCCAGCCAAGACAGAAATGTGTATTCCTGTAAAATGTGAATATTTCCATTTTAGAATATGCCATTGTCTTGCCGCTCTTAAAAAAGCCCCAACTCAATCCAGCAGTACCTGAAAGTTATCGTCCCATTTCACTGCTTCCTGCTCTCATGAAACCTATAGAGATTATTGTTTCCCCCCAGCTATCTAGATTTTTGGAGACTGAAGACCACTAACATCCATTCCAAGCAGATTTCAGGCCACTTATGGGAACAGTCAGTCATTATTTCTGTTCTTGACAAGTTGGGACTACTGCAGGATCACAGAGAAGTCAGAGTTTTGATTCTCCTTGACCTTGGCATTTAACTTCGTTCCCCTCCTTTCTTTCAGGGCACAGACAGACTATGTCTCTCTTTCCTTTCTGCTCAGCCTTACCCACTAGATCTAGTGGGGTGACACAAGGGTCTTCCTCGTTGCGTCTTCTCTTTAACCTTTTCCTACAGCCTCTTGCTGACCTTCTCTCCTCATACAGTATTCGCTTTTTCACGCATGCCACCGATTCCCAGCTGTTTTTTCACCTCGAACCCAGTCTCAGATCCTCCCTCCATACTCAAGAAGTGTTTAACTGAGATCGGGAGCCAGATGTCGAGAAACTGTCTGTAACGTAACAGGGCAAAAACTGAGATCTTGCTAGTTGGTTCTCCAAATCGCTGCTCTCTCTGGAACTCAGCCTTTTGGCCTGATTCTTTGGGCCCCTGTCCAGCCCCCAGTGTTTGTGTGATGAGTCTACATATACAGTATCTCCCTACAGGTTCATAAGAGGCGCGGACTGCTTCTGTTTGTAACTATGTTTTTTTCTGGTTATGATATGATATGATATGATATGGCATTTATAACACGCCTATGCACAAGTGTTTCATTGGTTGAAACTCATGAGAACAATTCTTCCTTTCTTTCCAATTCAATGTCGCTCCTCGGTAGTTACTGATTCTATTATGGACTCTCTGGACTGCTGCAATGGCATCTACCTTTGGCAACCCGAATTCCTAGTCCAGAGGCTCCAGGTTTTTACAGACTTCTGCAGTACGCTTAACCCTGAACACTTCTAAGCCTGCTCATTCAACTATGCTACTGACTGAGCTTCACTGGCTTCCGGTGAGAAGCTGTATCAAATATAAGGTTCTGCACACCGAGTTCTCCACTCTGTCGGCCCTGTCTTTCTGTGAGCAAAGCTTATCTGCTATGTCCCATCACAACGTCTCAGATCAGCCTCCCAAAATGTATTGGTAGTCCTGTGTTTTCCCAAGTCATGGTCTGTATGATGTTCTTTCTCTGTACTCACTCCGGTACTGTGGAATTCTCTCCCTCAACACCCGATAGGGATCTCTGATCACCTGCTCTTTCAAAAAACTTTAAAAACCTTTCTGTTTTCAGATATGATATCTTACGGCTTGACCGGTCTCCTGTCAGCACCCAAATGCCTTTGGGACTTGCTTTGCACTTTACGAACGAGATGCAATACAAAACAATACAACAATTCTGGGCTTTCATTCCCCTCTTATTTTTCAAGCAAACACCAATGTCATAAAAGCTCTCATTTGGATATTTTATAGTTCGCTCTAATCTGTAGGTTTATAAAATCAGGATAGTTGACCTTTTCTGTACCTTAAGTTTTGACCGACAGCCATCATGACTTCCACATGTTGTATTTGCCTTTAAGACACCCACAAAACCGTGCGTTGATTGGCACATGCTATTATCAGAATAAGCCATTTGTGGATGTTCCAACGATCAGAGGCTAAGTTATGTGCAATCAGAGAAAAGCCAAATCCCAGACATTTCCCCACCCTTAAAGTCATCATTCGATGTTAACAACCAAACATGGCGATTACAAAATGTATTGATATGAGTTGTGTCAGGTCATGAGGTGCACAAAACAAAGTGATGTTGAGAATGCAAGAAAGAGAGAGTCCAACGTGTTTGGATCATCCTTGCCTATGTTGTCATTATCCTACATAATTCAATGTCCAACCGTCAGACTTATCCCAGGTTACTTTTGTAATGTCCTTCCTGAGTGTACTCCTCTTTCCATTCAATATTATAATAAAATGTGAGCAAATAAGTAACAACATAGGCTTCTTTTTGTCTCAAAATGCACTCTCTCACGAGTAGTACAAAGATTAGGTGACATTTCCTTTTAATGATTTTCCTTTAGCAAAATACAACTTGCAACTGCAATTTTAGATTTGTTTTTCCCATTAACTTAACTAATGAACACTAATAACATCAGAGCGACCACATCGTGTGTATTCTGATTTGAAGGAATATTTAACATGTTATTTTTGCCTTCAGAAAATTGGATTTTTCTACGCTGTGCCTTGTCCCTTTTTAACAAGGCTATAAAGAAAAGAATTAACGGTGTCTGGCTATTGCATTATTCATACAGTTTTGTATTATGAAATACAGCAACGTTTAATAGATTTACCCACAGGTATGTTCCCCTGGAAGGCGGCCTTCTTCACTGTAATGCCAGCTCTGAGATCTCAGCAACATTAACAACATAGGTTCTTATATTTCATCCATCACAATTGATGTGGAATGCAATACATTTGCAACATGCTGCGAATGCCCTACCCCATCTCTCAGTCACGCTTGGCTGCGACTCTACTGAACGTTTGCTGTCAAGCCTAACATGGCTAGCTCATAAAGCAGCAAAAAGCAATTTTAAAATTGTTGTCCAAAATGACAGGTTGCATTTTATACAATAAGGTACTATAAACTGAGTGTGGAATAACGCGTGAAAATGCATTCAGTTATTAAGAAAGATGCTCACCATTTCGTGTGGTTTTGTTTTACCAAGCTTGTAAAATACGTAGTTATGTTAATCTTTTGAAATAACTGTAGATCTATTTTTACCAAAAGTTCATACTTATAACAGCAGAACCCAACAATAAATTGACCCCTTTCGTTTAAACAATGTATTTGTAGCTTTGCTTGATGTGTGTTCTGCAAATATATGGTGAAGTAAAGCGTTTTCTTTCATTCGCTGTTTTGGGAGAAGGAGCTTAACAGTACAACGATATCTTTTATTTATGTATTTATTTATTTATTTTGTTTTTAATGTATTTAGTTATTTTGTTTTGATTCGTATTAATGCGCCAGATCGTAAAATCAACAACAAGCTGTCCAAGATGTACGACATGTTTGGCAGCCGATGCTCATGCGTAGTGCCGAATGACTGAAGTGGCTTTGCATTTGCTAAAACCTGCACAAGGCAAAATTAGGTTGTTTAATGTTTCAAAGGAACAGCAATTGGTTAATGTAACGTTCACATGCCAAACTTGTGCACGAACAAGGAGCCGGATTTCCATGTTTCTCAAAAATGAACTGTTCAATGAATTGCGACCACTCATGCAGTAGGAATGCATTTCGTGATCACTGACTGGCCAGGTCAGGTGTTATGTATTTGCAGAGTGGAAGCAGTCAATGTAAAAGAGACTCCACTTTGGGCGGAGCTTCAGGTGTGCAGAAAGTTGACCTCAGTTAACACTCTAGAATTGAAATTGATTCCAAATGCAAAACTGTTGTGGCTTTGCTTCTAGGACACAGGCACAAATACAAATTGCATAGCAAATGCAAATTCAGGTGTGGAAGCTTACTGTCACTTGCAGGCTTCCCTACTGCATTTGCCGCTGTGCTCCACAAAAGGTGCCCAAACAAAAGCGACTTCATTGATAATAATGAATTGACATTTCAGTGCCCCATTGCATTCTGGCTTCTTTACCTGTGCCCCAAACATCAGAGGATGTGAGATATATTTATGGTAGTATGGAAAAAACAGACATGTCTGTTTGGTTAGGCACCATTTTCGAAATGTGTTACCAAATATACTGATGTTCCATGCTTATAAAATTTCTTCGAAAAGACTGTTCGGGAGCTGCATTACAGAAACTTTGCAACAGTGCAGATCACTGATGACATTACATGTCTAGTCACTTATGATAATGGTTACGTCTCTACTTATTATTTCAAGAATGGCATCTATTAGGACATCTGTATGAAAACACATTTGAAAGCACGTGACATATAAATCATGAAATCACTGTAAAGTAATAGTTACACTGAAAACATGATCTTGCTCTCTTGCAACACATATGACAAACATATTCTCTTGTGTGTTTAACGGTCAAATCGAACCTTTTACACATTAACAAAGAACAGATAAAATCAACAATTAAAAAGGTGGTACATTACACGAGAAAACCTCTAATCAAAATATGGCCACATAAAATACTGAACATCAAAGTCAAAAGATTGTTGACCTTATCACCCTACTCATTTCTAAATCATTTGTTTCCACAGATAATACACAGTAAAATTCATAAACAAATTCACTGCCATAAAAATATACGACCAAAATTGATCCGTGCCAATCAAAACCAAAGTTAGCACACAAGCCCCAAAGGCCCTTTCATAAAAAGAGATCAGCTGGGAGCAATTGGTTAGTAGATGCCTTGGGGTTTCAATCTCTACTTTACACAATCTACACAAACAGACCTCATAAGGAATGCTGTGCCACGCTCCCAAAATAGTCAGGGTCAGAAACTGATTAAATCTCAAAAGCATTATAACACGTCTTGCATCCTGATTTTGTATATTTTTTTAATTTGTACAAGATATGTCAACAGGAAGGGATTGTCTAGAATATTCAGCATATCTAGACTTCTTAAACAAGTGGGCACATCTGGCATTTCTATCCCAAACGGTAGCTTTACTTTTGATTTCTTTGTATTTGCTAGCTAAATTATCAATAACATCACACATGCATTCAATATTTTCCAGGACGCAATCAATTCCATTCTTCCTGTCTTTTAGGGAGGCAAAACTTTCAAAGACACCCTGTTGGTTCAGGAAATGTGCATAAAGGGATTGTGATTTGTTTTAGCTCATTAGAATTTTAATGTAAAAATTACACGTCGATATCATTTTTCTTGTTGTTAGGGAAATGATACCTATTTCTCCACAGGTAGCTTCCAACCATGCAGATTGCGAAAGACCCAATACTTTCCGCCATATTTTGCCCTCTAAAATACTCAGCCAGTGTGTTTCTTTTGGAGAAAATATCTCCAGGCCATAAAGAATGGCCACAACTACACAAGTCATATATAGTTGAATCAATCCTTCAATAGAGTGACCTCCAGCCTTATGGAGGAATTATAAGATTACTTTAAACTTAATCGACACTCTATCTGAGATGGATTTTGAAAAAGACTCCTTATTCATATCAGTCGTAACCAGGGAGCCCAAGTAAACAAAGCTCAATACTTCCTCGATTTTCTTTTCTTGTAAAGACCCAAAATATTTTTTTATATTTTGTCAGTTAGCCTTTATCGTCATGATCTTAGATTTTGACAAGTTCATAATAAAGCAATTTTCTAAAGAGAATTGTTCTAATGCTTTTCGACTATTCTGCAGCACCATTGCAGTTTGATCGAAAATAACAATATCATCTGCATACAATAACCAGGCAATGGGGCATTGTGCAATACGTGATGGATTGTTATTGAAATTTAGCAAGAACTTTCCTAAGTATGCCAAGTAAATATTAAAAAACCTAGGGGCAACATCTGACATCAAACTCATTCAGTAAGTGCTCATTAAGGCTCGGCTGTAAAGTCATTTTAATGGATGGGGATGGGACGACAGTGTTATCCCTCAGTGAAGGATAAATGTTGCCAGATTTGACAGATGAAGAACTGTTTAGAGATGACTATTCTTATTATGAACTGTGTTTGTTTTTTTTTTTTATAAGTATCACTTATTGGATTAAAGTAAAATAAAATATAGAGATACTGCACAGAATGGCATTGGTAAACAAAAAGCTGCCACATTTCTTTCAAGAAGACTTACAGAAAGTGCAAGAGATTTAATAGACTTAGAGCCCCTATGATGATGGGCTATTAAAAGGTACAGGCACAGTTAAAATTAGATTAAAATCAGAAGCTCTTTTACCACGAGTAAGGGAATACACCATGTCCAGAGAGGCGGATAAAGGCATATCTGAGACCATCTGCGCTTTAATGAAGCAAGGCATATTGGTGCCATCAAACTCATCTTGTAACATGGCTGTGTACCCTGTGAAGAAATCAAAGGGTAGGGTCCTGGAGATTTATACAGGACCTTTACCCCTAAACAATATAGTCAAAACGGAGTTTCCTTTGGTTCCTAAACCTGCAATTATATTATGCAACATCCAATCCACAGCCAAGTATTTTACAGATGTTGATTTAAAAAAAAAAAAATTTCTCGATTCCCCTTCATGAAGATTCACAAGATTTGACCCCCTTTTCGTATATACATATGCACCTGAAACATACTCATTTTCCTCAGGGGTACTGTGAGTCCCCCACGATCTTTAACAGAGTCATCCAGATGGACTTCAGTAATGTCCAACTCGAAAGTGCAATAATTCAGCATGTATATGAGATTTTGGTGTGTAGTGAGACAGAAGAAAGTTGCAGAGAAGACTCAGTTAAACTCATAACCATACTCTAGGAGAAAGGATGAAAGGTAGACAAGGAGAAAATACAATATTGTCAGGAGGGGAGAAAAGTGACATTAGATAGAGCAGAGGGAATTATGAAAACTCTAGCACCAAAAAACAGTGAGAGAAATGCAGCAGTTTCTAGGCCTATGCAATTATTGCGGGGCCTGGGTTTTTGATTATAGCACACACTTTTAAAAGGACGACTTTTAAAAGGGCACAAAGGAGCAGAGGTAGATAAAAACACAATAACATGGACGGACAAATGAGATGACTGAAGGGTCTAAAGAATTGAAAAGAGCAATCAGTACAGCCCCTGTGTTTGGAATCCCAGATTACAATGAAGAGTTTGATGTATTCCCCCATTCAAATGGATAAGTCATGACAGCAGTTTTTACACAGAAGAAGACATTAGGGCATGGACATAAACAATTGGCATATTTCAGTGGGATTTTAGATCCAGTACTAAAGGGGCAATATCCATGTATGCAATCTTTAGCTGCTGCTGCCTATTCAATTGAAAAAGCTTTAAGAATAATGATGGGTGGCCAATAACATTATTCATAGCGCATGCACTATTTGCAATTTTAGAGAAACCCAAAAGTACATTGAGAACATCGGGGTACGAGGTGATTATTTCTATCCCTGCAGTCAAATTATTAGATGTAAAACAGTAAATCTGGCAATGTTTATAGCAGATCAAGTAGGATAGGATGACTGTTTACATGATTGCAAAACATATGTTGAGAATTACAAAAAAATCCCCCAAATTTCAGAGAATGCCAATGGGAGGCGAAGTTGTTTTTATTGATTGTGCTTTGAAAATTGACCAGACAGTAGTGAAACTGAATAGAGAAGGTGGATTTGAGGTTGTAACAAGTATGAGGTGGTCTTTGAATTATTCAGCACAGGCTGCAGAGTTAGTGGCAATCATTGAAGCACTGAGGAGCTTTGAGGATGAGGAAGCAATGGTGTACTCAGACTCCGCCTATGTGACGTCAGTCGTCAGCCGTGCACTCAAGCCTGTCATGTTGGGAAAGAAGTGGCTTCCTCCGCGCAGGCCTGTGGCAACATGTGGCCCTATTGGATAGGCTTATTGAAATATTGAGTCTCCCATTAACCCTAGCAGTCATAAAATGCTCAGCGCATTCTAAACAAGTAGATGTAATTTCCAGAGGAAATGAGACCGCAGAGGTAGAGGGAAAAAAGCGGCATATTAATCACCCACATCTAGTTTAGAGAAAGAAGATGTTAAACAAATGACAGGGCAATGCATGTTGGTGAAGGAAGGCTTTAACATGCTGTCTATTGTTCAGTTAATTGAAGTACAAGGTCGAGCTTCACAAGAAGAACAGGATTTGTGGATAAAATGGGGGTGTTGTTTATCCCCCACTGAGGACATTTTTAGGCAGGATGGAGGTTTACAACTGGTGGATGGAGTTGCTGTATGAGGTGCTGATTGTCTGTGATGGATGAGGTCCATGGATTTTTATTTTCTGAGGCTGATGTGGTTTTTGGTAGTCTTCATCTACATTGTCCCACTGGATCTGCACCAGATGGTTTATTAGCACTGATGTTCCCAAATCTTTGAGAAGAAACATTTGAAGGCCCACATCTTAATATATTTTTTCACTTGGTGCATTGGACTTTCTCTGTTTCTTTTTTCAAACATTGTTCTTTTACTATGAAGTATCACCAACTGTCCACAGTGGTCTTCATGCTGGTTGCTTTCTTGTGGGGTATGGATGGATTGGGTACCACACTACATCATCATCACTGCTGCTATAATTGTCAGATAATTTTTAATGTCTAGCACCTGTGGAAAATATAAAACCGCAAAAAAACGATAAGATGAAAAAGACAATCGGCCTCATTACAACCTTGACGGTCCGGAAACAACAGTGTTGGTAAGCTTACCGGCACTGTTGTTTCTGGACCAGCAAAGTACAAGTCTGCCGGGAGGGAGCCCTCCTGCCCAGCAGGTCTGGCTTGCCGGGCTGAACGGCACCCACCCGCAGAGTTTCACGGAAGAACGCTGCTTACGTGGTCCCCACCCCCATAGAGTCCTTTGGGACTCCATGGGAATGGGGAAAAACATTTTACCGGCGGCTAACTTCCCGGCCGCCGTGGTTGGAATCCTCTGGTGTTACCGGCAAGTCAGGCACCAGTAAATCTTTCCAGGTCTGGTGGGAATGGGGAACAATTTTTTACCGGTGACTGACTTCCCGGCCGCTGTGGTTGGAATTCTCTGGTGTTACCGACAAATCAGGCACCAGTAAATCTTTCCAGGTCTGGTGGCAACTGGCCGGTATCACCAGTACAGTTACCACCAGACTCGGAATGAGGGCCAATGTCACAAAAAATACACCCACCCGCAGAGTTTCACAGAAGCACGCTGCTTCCGTGGTCCCCACTCCCACAGAGTCATATGGGACTCCATGGGAATGGGGAATACAATTTTAATGGTGACTGACTTCCCGGCCACCGTGGTTGGAATCCTCTGGTGGTATCGGCAAGTCAGGCATCAGTAAATCTTTCCAGGTCTGGTGGCAACCGCCCGTTTTCACCAGCACAGTTACTGCCAGACTCGGAATGAGGCCCAATGTCACAAAAAATGAAAAACATTAAAAAAGGTAGTAGTGCTTCTATGTGTGTTTTGTATCCCATGGTCTCCAATTTATTTAACCTACCCCATCCTCTCTACTGCAAGCTCCCAGTATATTCTCCCCTGTTTATTGTCACCCAGTTTATATAATATCCCTGTTCATTAATTCTAGTGACAGTTTTTATACCATTATTGTTTCCCTTCGTGTGTACCCCCACTGTACCCTATTGTATGCTTACCCTCTGTACTGTCATTCTTAAAAAAAATAAATAACTGTTTCATTGTATTTCATAAAGTGTGTTCTTGTACCAATTATGTTTTCTTTCTTTACAAATAGGATACAACTGTATCTCACTTTCTCTAAATCCACCCAATCCACCCAATCTACCCCCATCTTCTCTATCCTAACCAATTTCTATACTCTGCCGTCTTTATCCTCACCTTCTTTTTTATTTTTGTACTTTCTTGTGGCTGCTTGTTTTTAGTATTTGTTGAAAGAAATTCTTGTTGAAAAGAAGATTCTTGGCATATATTTTCTGATTGGGTCTTTATAGTTCATATGGTGGCAGGTGCTGATAGGATGTGAAGTACCTCAGGTGCTCTTTGGCTATTGAAGAAGTTGTTCAGTTAAATACCAACCCATATTCAAAACATATGAGTGGATAAAGAACAACTGAACAAATAACTTGTCATGCTATAAGAGATATAGGTAAAAAGCAGCTATTTTCCTGTGTCAATCTTCTGTTGTGCCACCTCCCGTGGCAAACCAATTGTAGCATATGCAACACATTACTTTCATAATAGGTAAATTGAGTACCGGTAGTACAGCAAGAGGTGGACTTGAAGCAGCACCACATAGGTTGACTCTTTGTTGAATGTTTCCCACTGGTGAAGGGAGTTGTTGGATGAAGTGCTGATTGTCTGCGACATAATTCATGAGGCCCATGCATTTTTATTTTGTGGTGCTGATGAGGTTTTTGATAGTCATTATTCACATCGTCTCAGTGGACTCACACCAGATGGTTTATTAGCACTCATGTTCCCAAATTTTGAGAAGGAATATTTGAAGGCCCACATCTCAGTATATTTAGCAGAAGGTGCGTTGGGCGTCTTCTGCTTCTTTTTCCAAACAGTGTTCTTTGACTTTGAAGTATCACCAACTGTCCACGAAGGTCTTCATGCCAGTTGCTTTCTTTTGGGGTGGGGATGGATTGGGTACCGACACCACATCATCCTCACTGCTGCTATAATTGTCAGACATGTTTAAATGTCTAATAACTGCTCCAAGTCTATTTAACCTACCCCATCCTGTTTACTGCAACTGCCCTGCTAACTCTCCCTGTTCATCCTCACCCAGTTTATACAACCCTGGATATCCCTGTTCATTCTTTATATTGACAGTGTTTATTTCTTTATAGTACCCACATTATGTGAGTGTAGTATTTTAGCACGTTTGGATTATTGATTTGATGTTATTATGGAACACTGCATTTTCTTCATCAGTTAAGTGTACTCCGTCATGTCTATACAAATTGGCCATATAGAAGTGTATGTTGTTTGAAATCCTTAATTGGTTGTGGTGTCTCATAAAAGCTGAAACTACCTTATAAACATTTCTCTGTGATTTTTTTATTTTACCATTACATCTGGTGGTGTATGTCCTTTTTTGCCAGTGAGTCAGATTGTAAAAGATAAAGATGGTGTGAGGAAAACGTTCCATTAGTTTTTCCAAGTCTTGTTTCAACATTAAAGTAAGGGACACACCTTGCACATTGTCCAAACGATTGTCTCCAGATTTAATCAGTGTAACGTCTGCCTGCCATGTACTTCTCAGACTGAAAAACAAAGGAAATAACCATTTAATTGCAAAATCACTGAAACTTAGGTCCATGTTCAAATTTAAATTTTCACTAAACGCTTGTAGGCCTCTTCTACGGTGGGATGAAATCATCCTCAAACCACTTTTGTTGGACCTGGCAGCAGGTGTATTTGAGGTACTACTTGGGGGATTCTTTTTCAATCCATCATGTTTGTTTTCTCAGTAACCGAATGGTTTGCATAATATGTCTGCCGCATATTCCTACTAGGTTTGTAGTAGATGGTTCATAAGTACTGATGTGCCAAAGGTTTGTGATGGTACATTTGACAGACTGTGTTGTAGGTTCTTGTGGAAGAAAGTGCATTGGTCATCGTCCGTTTTCTTTTTATTAAACAGTGTTCCTATATTTTAATGTACCTTTAGCTGTTCGTTGTTGTTTTCATTCGTTTAGCCCTTTGACGTGGTGGGGATGGATTTGGAACCCATAGTACTTTGTCATCACTGCTGTCATTTGGGTCAGAGATGCCACACCACTTTGTATCCTTACTTATGCATTGTACCTTTTACCTCTGTACCACTGTGCTCTACACTGTCACTCTTTACATTATTTTTATGAAACCCATCCTTGCCCTCTTTTTGATCCTCACCCACACTACCATTCTTTTAGATCATTTACACAATGTATTTTTAGCCTGTACCTATTAAATGTATCCCCACCCACTCTACTCCCATTCATTTGCCTTAATGATCTATTGGTGCAGGTTTTTTGTATCCGCTTGGATTGTTTTCCCAATGATCAATAGATGCAAAGAGAACAGTGCAATATACACACATGTTGTATTGTATATAGTGTATATGATGCAATACATATGAGGGTAAAAAAAGAACTGTATTTCAATGCATTTCTTGTATTGTGTTCTTTAACTAATTATTATTTTTTTTTTAATTATTGTTTACACTTGTATAGCGCACACACAGCTCTTGGGCTTCGAGGCGCTGTTACTGTTAGGAACTTAATTACATGGGAAGAGTACAGGTTATACATATACATTTATAGATTATACATTTATACAGTAAGATATGTAACTTCCCAGCATAGGTCACAGAGTTGCAAACAAAGTGATTAGGTGAATAGCAGCGTTTTCACAGCTTTGCAGAGTGCCATGTGTGAATTTTCAGCTCATAGGTGTGGGGGCAAAGCATTCCATTGAAGGGCTGCTAGGTAGGGGAAGCTGGCTCCTCCTGCTCTCACTCTCTTGATTTTGGGCACTGTGAGCATGTTTGTGTAGGGCGTTCTGGTCGGTCTTGTGGATGTAGAAAGTTGTATCCTTTGGGAGAGGTAAGATGGTGCAGTTTGGTGGATACATTTGTGGGTCAGTGCAAGGGCTTTAAATAGTATTACTCTTTGATAGGGAGCCAGTGCGCCTGTTTTCTGGCGGCAGTGATGTGTTCCCTTTTGGGATTACCCATAGCTGCACGGAATGCACTGTTTTGGATGACTTGCATCATTTGCGAGGTTCTTAGCTGATGTACCCACAAAGAGGGTATTACAGTAATCTACCCTTGCCCCGGATATAGCTCTTGCTATGGTAATGAAGTTATCCTTGGAGAGGAATGGTCTGGCTGCATTGAGAAGCTTGGCATGGTATGTCGCGGATGAGCCAATGGCATTGACTTGTCTAGTCATCGATAAGTTGGAGTCCAGGTACGCTCCTAGTGTTTTGACTGATTCAGAGACTGGGATTCTGATGGAGGCAATGGTGAAATGGCTAAATTGAGAGTCGAGATTCTTAAGTGTTTCAGTGGGTCCTTTCAGGAGAAGCTCAGTATTGTCAGAGTTCAGGCACAGTCTGTTTGACACCATTCAGGTCTGGATGGTGGTGTAAATGTCGTTGAGGGTTCTGGAGTCATTGTCGTACTCACCTGTAAGTGTGAGGAGGATCTGAGTATTGTCTGCGTAATTGGTGTAGGAGATACCTAGGGCATCCAGAATGAGGAAGAGAGGTTGTGCAAAGATGTTGTGAAGGTGGGCTCGATGCATGGCCTTGTGGCATGCTACATAGTATGATGGTGGGTGAGTTGGAGGCTAGGTCAGAGAAAACTTGCATGGTCCTTCCTTGTAGGAAAGAGCTGATGCATGAAGTAGTGTTAGGTGAGAACTTGGCCATTGATGTAAGATGGTGGCAGAAGACATTCTGATGAACAAGATCAAATGCTGCAGAGAGGTCATGGAGTAGGAGCAGGGCAGGTTTCCCTGAGTCTCTTGCATCATCTATCTGATTTTTAAGGTCTAGTATGATAGTTTCCATATCGTGCCCCGAACGGAATCCCGATTGATGTAGCCCCAGGAGTTTGTTCTTCTCAATAAATTGTTGTACCTGCAGGTAGGCTGCTTTGTCCAGTCCAGTATTTTAAGCAGAAATGGGACAATGGCTATGGGCCTATATTTGGTAGGTGATGTGGGGTCAAGAGTGTTTTTTTTAGAAGAGGTCAGACCCAAGCTTTCTTCAGGCAGGAGGAAACCTTCCCAGTGGCAAAAGGAGGAGTTAACAAACGCTGTCAGAAATGGGGCAAGGGTGCTGACACAATCCTTGATGATTGCAGCAGGGAAGATGTCCCCTTTACATTTGGAAGATTTTATGAATTTCATGATATTGATCATGTCATGTTTCTGAATTGCCTTGAATGAAAAGGAGGTGGTAGTATCTGTGGATTGCGGAGTGTTTTGGTCACGGAAGTGTTGGTCAGGGTTTGTTGGGTCATTTGGATTTTTATTTAGAGGGTGTTCGATTTGTTGAATGAAACAGCTTCGGCACGTATGATAGCCTTTTAGTACTCCTTTGAGCGGCTCTGGAAATCCCACTTATCAGTGTCCGAGTGGGTGGTTTGCCATAAGGATAAGGTTGCCTGTTTCTTAGTACAAAGTTCAAGAAGGTCTAAGGTGAACCAGGCGTTCCAGTGGCTAGTGGGTTTCACTTTCCGGGGCTTGAGTTGGGGCAATGGCGTCAACTGCTGATTTGATAGCATTGTCATAGGACTGTGCTATGGTCTGCGGGTTGGTGGAGAAGGGGGGCCTTAAGGCTGGTACCAGTAAGTAAGGTAATATCCTTTCCTTAGTGAGCTGGCAAGAGCTTCTGGAGAGTGCTCGAGGCAAGGGTGGTGTGTGGTGGTGACTATTCCTTGCAGTAGAGATATTGAAATGGATGATGTGGTCAGACCAATGGGTGGGTGTGTTGCCAGTGATAGTGAGAGGAAAATTGTGTTGGTCTATCTAGTCAAGGTGCAGCCTTGAGTGTGGGGGGGCCAGTGATGGAGTTGCTTAACCCTAAGGTCTCGAGCACAGTGTTGAGTGACTTGGCTGCAGGATCTTTGGCATTATTGAGGCCCAAATTGAGGTATCCTAGTATGATAGCTTTGGTAGATGTTTTCAAATTGTCTGAGAGGATGTGAGTGAGGGCTGTATGAAAGTCACCTAAGGGTCTTGATGGGTGGTAGACAAAGTGTATGGAGATGATACAGTGATGGGAGAGGTTACGTTTAACTGGGAGGTGGTCACTGTTGTTATTCATGTCTTTGTCAGTCTTCCTGATGGAAAGGAAGTCTTTAGCTATGCAAACTATGCCCCCTCCTTTGGTGGGGCGGTCCTGTCTGGTGATGAAGTAGCCTGAAGGTAGGGCAAGGGATAGCGCAGGTCCTGAGGCTTCAGTCTCGGGAGGATAGCTCAGGGGCAACGTGCTCGCCTTGGAAGAAAGAGGACATGGAGCAACACAGGTTCGATCCCCGGGTCCGCGCCTAGAAACCTCTGGGTATTAAGTGTGTTATAAATAACCTATCATATCATATCATGTAACCATGTTTCTGTTACCATAAGGAGGTCCAAGTTATGAGTAGTGAAGAGGTCATGAATATCTAGGGCATGGGTGTTGATGGAGCTGGCATTGATAAGAACGTAGCTTAAGTGGGACAAGGCTAGTTGGGTTAGCGGGGGTAGCTGAGGGAGGTGGCATAGATGGGGTGGTTTGGGGGCATTTTCTGGTGGTAGCGTGTTGGGTCTTGATGGTAGCATGTGCATTGGTGGTATTGGTCATGGCAGTCATGTGGGGGGCCACAAACGTGGCATTAGTAATGTTAGCATTCCCTTGGGGAGGGATAGTAGTAGTGTCGTCATTCGGGTGCTGAGCAGTAATCTCATTTTTGCTAGCATTGGTCATGTCATTGCATCAGTAAGGACATTAGTACAAGCACAGGTCATGGCATTCACATAGGAAGGCATGGCAGTAGCCTCACCTTTGCTAGCATTAGTCATGGCATTTGCAATAGTGAGAACATCAGTACAGGTTATGACATTCATATAGGGAGGCATGGCAGTAGCCTTATCTTTGTTAGCATTAGTCATGGCATTTGCAATAGTAAGGACATCAGTGCAGGCATAGGTTATTGCATTCACATAGAGAGGCATGGCAGTAGCCTCATCTTTGCTAGTATTAGTCATGCCATTTGCAATAGTAAGGACATCAGTACAGGCACAGGTTATGGCATTCATATAGGGAGGCGTAGCAACAACTTCATTGTTGCTAACCTCAGTCATGGCATTAACATGGGGTGGCAGAGCAATACAATCATCAATACTGGCATTGGATATGACATTAGCAAGGGTAGGAGCAATAGTATAGTTAACATTGTTGGCGTTGGAGGAAGTACTACAGATGTTGTCTGGTGATATAGGATGGATGCATTAGCATTAATTGGGGAGGTAGCGTGGCGTGGCGTGTGGGCTGCCATGCTGGGAGGGATATTATGCTGGGCATAGTTAAAGGGGGGCCCTTTAGAGGTGGGAGTAGCAGGCAGTAGCGTCTGGTGTGGAGATTGTCTTCCAATAGTAACATTCGTGAGGGCGTTTTCGTCAGGTCGATCGTAGTGGTTTTTGCGAGGAAGGTTGGGGGGCTTTGAGTTTGTTCCTCGGGCTGGATAGATTTTGATGAAGAGGTTGCACCCAGATCTGTGCAAGGATGGCGTAGTGGCCGTATGGCAAGCTTTTGTTAGTGCTGCCCGGTGAGTATGGGGGGGGGGGGGGCAACCTGAATCCAAGGTGCTGGTTTCTGTAATCCAGCGGGGTTGCACAGGCAGGGGTGAGGCATAGTGAGGGTGCATGCTTGGAGGCGCAGGAGCTTGGCAGCATGGGGGAGGGGATTATGTTTTGCTGACAGATTGCATCTCATCTTCTCTTCATCCAGTCACTCTACTGCCACCGTCTCTATCCCTATCACTAACCATACTCACTCCTCTTTATTCTATTCATATTTCTGAATCTTTATCACACATGTTCTTACACTGTGCATATCTGAAAATACAATGTACATTTTCTATAGAATACACACATATATACACAGATTTGTATTATTTAAAAAAATATAAATGCACCGCTTTGGCTACCGCACCAGTCAATGAGGCGCAGGCGTTTGAAGATGCGTCTAATGTCAGCAATGACTTGGGGGGATTTGTATCTGCAGGTACGGAACCCTATTTGAGTGCATTGTAACTGCGGTAACAAGGGAACATTTGGGAAAATGAATGTTAGTCACTCAAACGGCATAAAATAGATTACAAAAGATATTGTAATCTATTTTTGCAGTCTGCGCTTAATTTAATATATTTTTATAACTTAAAGAGTGGCCAGATTGAACAGGGAAGGAAAAGACATAAGGGTGAAACATGTAACAAAGGGAATTAAAATAAAAAGGAACATGTCCTTTTTTAATGTTTTTTTTTTTTTACAGTTGTTCTAAAAAAAAATGGGGGAACAAAGTTGGCACTTAAAAAAAAAAAACTGAAATGACAATAAACCTGGATTTCGGGTATACTCTTGTCCCAATCCCTTGTTGTGGCACCTCCAGAGGCAACTCAGTTGCGGCATAAGCAGCACATTACCTTGAAATCAGAAAGATTAGGTGCCGGTAATGTAGCAACAGGTGGAGTTCAAGCAGTAGCCGTAGATGTTAAGGGTGAACTGTCTGTTGGTGGTGCCCCACTGGTGGAAGGAGGTCCTGGAGGTGGTGTTGATTTTCTTACACGTAATTCAGATGCCCATGCATTTTTATTTTGTGGTGCTTATGTGATTTACAGTACTCATCAACCACAACGTCCCAGTCGTTCCACACCAGATGGTTTATCAGGACTGATTTTGCCAGACTTTGAGAGGGAACATTTGAAGGCCCACATCTCAGTGTCTTTTTGCACACAATGCATTGGACGTCCTCTGTTTTCATTTTTTAACAGTGTTCTTTCACCTTGAAATATCACCAACTGTCTGCGTTGGTATGCATGCCGGTTGCTTTCTTCCGGGCTGGGAACCACACAGCATCATCACTGCTGCTTTAATTGTCAGACATGTTTAAATTGAAAATATAAAACAACAAAATGACAAGACTATAAAGACAATGCCACCAAAAACGAATACAGAAACAGGAATACATTCTGTAGCTCCAGACTGAGTGGGTAGTGGTCAAAAGGAATGAGGTAGGCTACATAATAGTATAGAAAGTTTGGGTAGAGTATCAAAGTGGCCAAGCACTGCATCAACCTGCTACGCGCCCCTGCCATAGTACACTCCATCGGAACATCCACTGCCATCAACACATTATTCATTGACAAAATATGCAAGATTCGCCAGCACATAGACAACAGCTCTGCATCAACAGATCCACCTTTCCTTGCAAAATCTCCACACCCTGGAAAATATTCAAGGCAATCGCGATAAAGCACCTGTTAGAAACCCTGCCACCCTTCAAAGCCACATCATATACAGATGAGATCCCCCCAGCATCCATCCTCAAGATCCTGCCCGCAGAAGCTCTCCTTCCCTACCTGGAGATCATCAACAGCTCCCTAGCTCAATGCAACTTACCATCTACCCTAAAAACAGGACAAATTCTCCCTCTACTAAAGAAACCCACTTTGGATCATAAGGACCTAGGTAACTATCGCCCATCACCCATCACCCATCTTCCTTTCCTAGGTAAGATCATCAAGAAAGCAGTAGCCGCACAACTGCAGCAACACATTGACACCAACAATCTCCTCCAAACATACGATTCCAGATTCAGACCCAGATGCACCATAAAGACAGCAACAATGCATATGGTCAATGACGCCCTCAACATCCTTGACAACGGCCACCCCTGCCTTCTGGTTCTACTTGACCTCTCAGCCGCTTCAACACAGTAGACCACTAGGCGCTTGCAGGCACCCTACATCGGCGCATGGGGATCAGCAAACTTATCCTACGCTGGTTCAAGTCCTACCTCACCAACCACCAGCAGTTTGTTAAGATGGACTCCTCTAGACTTCTAATTCTACCCGTCAGCTGTGGAGTTCTGCAGGGTTCCATCCTCTTCACAGTGATCTTCAATCTATACACAGAGCCACTGGGAGCCCTGCTAGCCACACACAACATCCACCAATACGCCGAAGACATACAGTTATACAGTTATACCTCAAGATGGACTTCATCAAGAACATCCCTAGGCTCAAAACTGCCTTACGCTGATCCACTCTTGGATGTCCAGTGAATACTTGAAGCTCAACCCCTCACCAACAACACAGAACACCAATAAATGCAGACCTGGCATTCAACCAGATAGCTAAGAAAACTCAGACAGCTTGGTATCAGCTCTCCCTCCTATGGAAAGTCTAGCCCTTCCTCCCACCGGACAGGTTTAGATCCAACCATGCAATCACCATTCCTATCCCACCTGGATCGGACAATGCACTCCTCAAAGGCCTCCCATCGTCCTCCCTTGTGCTCCTGAAAAGTGTCCTACACACGGGTGCATGTCCCATAAAGGGTCTACGCAGATACGACCACATCACCCTGGCCGCCATTGACCTTCACTGGCTCCCACTGCATGCACAAATCACCTTCAATTCTTGGTGCACAATCTGTAAGGCAGTCCCCCTCAAGTCACCCAGATACCTTGCAGAGAACTCAGCATCTCCCGTGGACAGTACACAACTAGAAGCCAAGAGACGTGCAGACTTGAAATCCGCTGCTGCAAAAATGAAAGGACCAGAAAACAAGCCTTCTCTGCCTACACCCCAAGACAACAGAACCTTCTCCCTGTCAGCATCAAACTTGCCCCCACACTCCTACAATTCAGAAAATAACTCAAGACCCACCTCTTCAAGGAATTTCTCCTCCTCGACACTTAGGCCATCACATTGCCCCTCGCGCCACCTGACTCACTAGATGCCGCACATCCCTCTCCTCACTGCCACCCTGTACAGTTATACCCCTCCCCTGTGCTCCTCTGTATCCTTCCCCCACTCAGTGGTGGACCGGCCTACAGGGAACCCTGGAGATTTTCCAGTATGCCTCTGCTCCCTGGGCCTCTGTTGTGTGGTATTTCCATATTTCTCATAGCGAAAGGGTTGGGATTGCGCATAATGTGTAATATAGGGCCACTTTGAAAATTATTTCAGGGCCTCTTTTGGTACCCAGTCCACCCCTATCCCAGCTGTATATCAGGTATTTTGTTTCCTCTGAAAAGGGCTCCTTTAAGCATCTGTACTGCTGTATAGCTCTGTAAAATGGTTAGTTGTGTATCTGGATTGCTGTACTCCTCTGCAAAGTGCTCTGATGCTTCTTGAAGCTAGGTCTGTGCTCACTAAAGCTGTACATAGAATGAGTACAGGGGGGGGAATCAGGATTAGGTAACAATAGAGAGAATAAAGTAACGGCGAATATAGTGCGTGATTCAGGTAGTAATGATGGGGCCATTAGGTGAATGTACAGAAAGTATATGTGCAGCTGTACAGATACTAGCCAAGTCCACAGTAATATGTGCAGCGCTACAGACATTAACCATGTCCACAGTAATATGTGCACAGTAATTGTTATAATATGCACGTTTTAGTCTGTAAAAAAAAGGTAATGTAATTACCTAGAGAATATACTTCATGAAACAGAATTAGTCTGTTCCTCACATATGTTACATTTGTTTGACCCTCGAGGTGGACATACTCCATTCAAAAGTAGTACCGAAACTTTAGGATAAGTGCAAGCAAATAAACCTTTACCCTCAGTAACCTGTGTAAAAAAATAGTTAAATATAAATGTTGTTAGATGAAGCCTCGTTCTAAAGTAACTTGTGCTAATTTATTAGACAACATACCTTGAGGGAGCCTGCAGCTTCCTCAAAACTAGGCAGAGTCTGTCCCACTTATTGTATGGATAAGTCCCAAATGCCTACTGTGTCACTGGCTATGGCCAATGTTTCACCCCTGACATCACTAAAGCTGTAAAAATATATATTTTTTTAAAAACCTATATCCACAGCTATCTGAAGTCCATTATAACTGTGGCTTTTGGTAAAAAAGATCATAGGGAAAAAATGCCTATCTGCCCCCATGCCCTCACCAAGTATCCCCCTACTCTGTGCCTGCTCCCCATACAACCATGATGGCCTACACATCTCCCCTGCCCTCTCCCAGTCCCCGCATAACACAGTGTTTCTGTGACACAGTTTTATTTGAAACGTAGGCTATTCATGGCTATAGCTGAGGCTGAAGAAAGCTTGTGTTGCAAACTCAGTCCCTAGAACCCCCTCCAACTGCCACATTTCAGTTGGTTTCCTCTAGCCACCCCCCCCCCTCTTGACTAATAACATCTGCATTTTTTTTAAACCTGCAAATAGCTTTTTTACTGTGCTTCATTTTCTCATATCCTCGGCTACAGCCGGGGCTGTCTCTCACATTGAGAAAAGAAAAAAGATGGCAGCTGTTTCATTTCTAAAAACACACATTTTTTTGCAAATTACCTGCGATACTATTTTGGAGAAGGGGATACCCCTTCTACATAAAATATTTAAACAACTATGGCACAGAAAATAACCCCAAACCACAAAAAGGCCTCCAGTCACTGCTTTGTGCCCAAGTTGTTTCAGACCTGGTCCAAATCCGTCCAGTGGTTTGGGCTGTGCGGTCCGGCAAATATTGACTTTTTTCTCTATGGGAAAATGAATGGGAAATAGGCTTCCAGTTTTTTTATTTTGTTTTTTGTTTTTTAAATAACTTTTTCATTTTGTAACACATCTTTACCAAACTGTGCATTCCTGAGGGGGGGGCGGGGAGGGTTGACTTCAATATTTCAGGCAAATCCATCACTTGACTCAAAAGTTATTAGCATTTGAATTTGTTGAGGTTCCGATGGGAGTACGACTCATCTTAACTATAGGGTGGTGACTTGTCTAAATAGTACACTGTATTAAGTGAGGCATGGGTAAGAGAAAATGGAGAGCAGGGAAAAGAAACAAAAAAGCACCCCCTGTTAGTGTGTTCTCATGTAGGCAGGAGGGGCTGGTTAAGTGTCAGTCATTTTATGTGCAGTCCATTTGAACCTCTGTATGTCAGGCCAGTCCCTTTAAAAGATCAGTGGTAGCACACCCATCCACATATCAGGCTTGTGTCTCTAGAAGTCTGAAAGAGGGGATATACAGCCAGTTTTTGTATTATGCCTGTGACCCGTGGAGCCCAGTGTGGTAACTTTGTGTCAAATAACATATTGGGATTGTGTCACATCACAATGAAGATGAAAGGAGGGGGTTGACTAGGGGCAAGAGGGACGCCTCTGGTAAGCATTTCAGCTGGGGCATTTTGAGGGCAGTTGGGATTGGGTTGCAGGGAGTTTATCAACAATGTGTCTTATAGAGGCTGGTAGAGCTGGTGCAGTGCCAGTTGAATGTCTGTAAACGGATTTCGAAAAAATGTTGGAATGTTTCTGGTCTGGATGTGTTATCGCTGTATCTCTATGAGTTGAAAATTGAAAGTCTGTTAGTTGGAATAGTGACTCATCAAACTGCAATGTCTGTTCAAGCCCCCTGCCAGTGTATTGAAAATGTGCATGCATTTGAATTAATAGGTCTTTCTGGCTTTGTCAGTCCTGAAATTCCCCTGGAGAAAAGCCATTTTGAGATAATAATAGTGTATGATTACCTTCTGTTAAATACACATCCACTGGACTCTCATTGTTAGGACATCACTTCACACATTGACAACGGAGGTTTGTGCATTTATGTAGACGTTGACTTGTTTCCACAACATAGTAGTCACATCTGGGTCATTTCTATGCACATAATCAAGTACAATATATTTCTGGATGCACATGTAAACCGTCCCATCATTTTATTCCGGCTCCATGTTGGGGATCTTGATTGTGTCTGAAATGTTGATATGTGGGCAGGTTAAGCATCTTTTGTTTCTGCAAGGCACAGTTCCATAATCCGTGCTATTTGTGTGTAGTTTGCTTCTGACCATCATTCCCATTAGATTAGCTGGTTGTCTGAGAGCAAGGAGGGGCATCTCAGGAAAGACTTCTCTCAGACCTTCATCTTGTTGCAGGATGGGTTGGAGTTCTTTTGAAATTTTGCAGAGGGCTTCCAGCTCTGGATTGTATGTGACTAGCACTGGCACCTTGGCTTGTGCCTGAGGTTGCTCTGGGGGATCTGTGTTGCCCTGTGAATCTGGCTGTCCACAATTCTGTGGTGTATCCACGAGTTATGAAGTCTGATCTCAAAGTATGCATATTTTTATCCCAGTCCCTTGTGTCCGAGGATGTTTATCTTAATCTGGAGGGATTAAATTTGGCAAGCCACTGATTTATTGAAATGTGTGCTATTGTGAAAGTAAAAAAGTTGATTGGAGAAAGGCACCAAAAGGGAGAAGCAACAGTTGCCATCACATGTCAATAATGTCCTACAATCAATCAGGGGAGATGTGCTCCATCCACTACACAATCCCTCCATTTGAGCTGTGTGGGTGATCTGAGTTCTTGGTGCTCGAGCAGTGATGTCGTTCATACATGCTATTCTAATACTGACTGGAGCACCCCAGTGACGTGCAGCTATGTGGTAAACTCCTTCCATGTGGTCGATACTACGTTTAGGTTGTGTGCTCTCTCACCTCCTGCCACTTGCAATTTGCAGATTCACATCGATTTAAATGTAAAGGCCAAATAAAACTGATTAATAATGCACCAACTGAAGGATGTGGATCATTCTGTTTGCAGTGCACGAGACCCATAATAGCATACTGATAGAGTAAAATCGTCCAGTGCCTTTCAAAACACAGTATTGTACATACTATAAGCAAACAGGTGCAAACATGGCAGAGCGAGAGCTGGACAATGAGAGGGCTGGGCGAGGGGCTCATGAACAAGTCAGAAGTCTCTTCACATAATTCATTTTTGGTAGTTTTGGAAATAATGCATCTGTGCTCACACTGCGTTCATATTCAGCACATCCCCCACATCCTGTGCAATAACCATGTTTTACACTTCAGACCCAAGACCACTGAATCTCATCAACACAGGGTTCCAGTCAAGGTTCAAAACAGTGCACAGTGTCCTTTATTACAGTCCTGTACACTGTGTGTTCATGCTGTGCCCATCACTTACATGATTCTTTCTGAAATGAAATGTACTATGCTGTCCATGCTTGTGTTTCAGTTATGAGCTGAGAACTGGCCACCCTACTGTTTTATTTAGGATTACGTACATTGCATACAGAGGAATGTTCGATCTAGTCCTCTCTTCTGTTACTTCCTTACTGATATTTTACCTCGTTGGAGACAGCAGGCTTGGCCAGCCATCCTTCTGTCCTATCTTTACAATCCCCTTCTACTTTCATAGCACCAATACAGTATATGGTGGTACAGTGCACCACAGTTATGCAACCGTGGCCCATTCTGAATTCAATATGGATAGTTCTTATTCAAAATAGTAGGTAGGTAGAATTTCATTGTTCAGTATTGCAGTATGTTGGGGAGGGAAAGGTATGGTGAAGGTGGCGGGATTCTGGCTCCACTGTACTGTGTCTTTCCTTGTATATTCATTTGGAACCCGTGAACAGTGGTTTTACTCAACCTGCATCTCCCCAGATGTTTTAACATACAAATCCCAGCTTTCTCGCCATTAACGAAATGGGATAAGGAGGATGGGAGTGGTGGGATTTGTTTGTATGACCCACATCATTTTTTAAAGGGAGTGCTGTATTCAAAAGCCCCTTATATATCATTTTGTCTACAAATTGCATAGCATATTCATGATGTTTAGGGAGGTCACGTGACATGTTTTTATATTAACCCAACAGTCTGACCCCCAGCACTATTGCTTTCAGAATGGCAGAGAGGGAACACCCACACCATTGTACTATTGTGTTTTGTTTTATTTTCATATATTGACTCAACATGCGTTGTATTAGTCATAGATAAATACATAAATACATATAGAAGTACATACATAAATAAACAAGTCCAAGGATAACTATTGGAAATGAGTCTTCAATCATCAGGAATGTTTGATATGACATGGTGCCTGTTCTGTTGTATTTCCCATAAGCATTACTCCATTACTCCTGCTTAATGGTTCCTCATGGCTACGCAGAGGCAGCTAGAACTTAAGTCCAGCCAGCTAAGGGTAGTCTAGGGGATTGAAACACGTATATGTAGTGGCAGTAGAAGATCAGGTCGCCTATACAAATTGTTTGTAGTAAATAATGGATTAAGTTAATAAAGATACTTTAAAAAAATGATATGGGAAGTGCAGTGGACATCACTTTTAATGCTTAATACCATCTCTCATACCAGATGATTTACATTTCTGAAGATGTCTTTTTTCATTGCTGAGGGAATGCCAAATCTCTCCCAAGCTTGCAATAGGAGGCCTACCAGAGTTTATGCCAGAGCCAATCTTTGCCCAGTGGAATGGAGAGAGGGTTGGGAGTCCCTGAACCACCTGAATGTGCCTTGAATATCATCAACAGAACCAAATCCAACTTCCAATGCCATGCACCTGTCAAAGAAGGGAAGCTGTATTCACGGCTGTCTGAAACAAGTGGAACACCTATCTGACTTACAATGAGGATTGTAGCTGGGACTGTTCACATTTCCATGAACCGAAAGGGGACGGGCTAAGAGGGGGCTTTGTAACATTTCAATGGAGGGGCACATCCCAGGGGAAAAGACAGCCTCAGATTGGGCTCTAGAATTAGGTTGAATATGCAACTATTGGGGATCGTGGGAAAGGTCAGAAGCAGGAAGATAAAGTCATGAAGACACATGTATAAAACGCCCATGGGCGTCACAGAGAGAGTGGGATGTGTGGGTGAGGTCAGAAGGTGTGCAGGTGGACTTAGAGACTACAAGGAGGAAGGAGGTTGGAACATAGTGCGGAAGAGCCTGTGGAAAAGTCAGGTAGGCGTAGGTGTGAGGTTTTGTCTGTTCAAGAGTGGTACTTAGTGAAAAGTGTGCAGCAGTGAGTGTGCAGGTCTATGTGAGAGTGAGTGACTGTAGAGTGAGGTGTATTAGGTAGTTGTGGGAAGGCAGAGAGCTCTTAGGGTGAGAGAGAGAGAGAGTAGAGAAGATGAAAGACAAAATAGAGAGAGGGAGACTGGCAATGAGAGTATAAGGGGGTAGTGATGAATTGAGGGAGAGTTGTGAGTGAGTGGTAGAGAGAAAGGAGTTGAAGGAGTTGTAGAGGGAAAGGTTGGGGGCATAGAGAGTAGCATGTGGATGAAGCAAGTAGCAGAATAAAGAGGGGGTACAATGTGAAATGGTCAGAAGGACCAATGAGGAGACAGGTGGGATAAGAGATAGAAAGAAAAGGGGAGAGCAGGGAAGAGAGAGGACACAGTGTGAGGTAGGACAGAGTGGGAGGTGTGAGTAGATGGGAAGCATATAATGGGGGAATACTAGAGAGGAAATAAGTGAAGAGGTGTATGGTTAGGCAAAAGAGTGAGAGTGAGTCAGTGTGGACCAGAGATTGTTTGATGAGAAACAAGGACCATCTTGGACACTTAAAACCAACACTGTGAGGACACTGCAGTAAGGTGTTGTTATAAAGTCACAGTAGGAGTAACACAGATAAGGCCTTGGCCTTCAGGCTTTCCCAGTAGAGAGGCTATTCTAGAAAGTAGTATTTACCAATCATAATGTTCAGTCTCGCCTGGGGGATAAGGAATCCTGAGTTAGGTTAGAGTGAACCCACAGAAGACTGAGGGACCAGCTAGAAAAACCCCTTAGTCGAATTATCCAGCAGTCTTAAAACCTGCAAAACAAAGATGTGAGAAGCTTTTTAATAACAACTCTTGAACCATCTATCAGATTTGTGTGTTACTCAAAGCAATCTGTGAAAGTGGTATCAGAATTTGGATTCTCCAGGATCCCATAGAGAGCCCATTCACTGAAAGAAAATTAAAGGAACTGCAGAGGTGGGATATTCTTGGATAACTGCCGCCACTGTGCCATTTTATAGAGAGTTCTGGGAGTTAGGAGTGCAGCTTTAATTTCTTTCCCTAGATTCCCCATGGACAGCGTCAGATGATTCCAGGGAGTCTGTGGGCTCAGAAGATACACAAAGTAAATGATAATATTTGAAGAAATCAGACATTCTTTCCCAGGAACCAAAAAACAATCTAGGGGGAAGCTCTACAGGAAAAAATACCCAATTGAGAATTTCCAAAGCCAGTGGGATTGGTTTAATGGTGGACACCAGCCACTCCAAAATTCCAAAAGTTGAGAAGCCCTGACTCAAGTAGCAGAGAAGATGGAGGCGTGGAATCTGCAGTTGAGCCTTAAGAAGAGTTTAACTCTAGTAATTGAAAACTCAAAATCCTGGAAGATATTTCAGTACATTGGTCTAATGACAACTGGCAACACGTGGACTTCAGCAATAAGCTCTAACAGCAATGCAGGGAGCCAGCACAAGAATGTTTGTACTTATTCATTTATTGGGTATTTATAATGCACCTATACACAAAGGTGTTCCAAGGTGCAACAAGGCAGGGAGGGGGATGGTGCTACTAGGCCTTGTGACATTTGGATCATGCAAGCAGCAACAAGAATTGCGGGGGGAGCGGATGGTGAAATGCGACTCAAGGCGGAAGGGACCATGGGTTAGGGGAGTGCCATGGGATGCCAGGTGGACAGTGCCAGGGAAATGAGGAACATGCAGGGAAGAAGATCCACTTCCTAAGTGCGAGAGCTGTAAGGGCTCAGGGGTGCAGGCACAGCGAGGTTAGCACAGCGGGAGGTAGCCATGAAGGTAAGTGCAGGTTGAGGGGGTCAAGGGAGACCAAGTGCAAGGGTAGACTGTTCGAGGAGAGCCTGGTGCTCTGTAAGAATCTGAAGGAAACAGGAAGCCAGTCGAAGAGGCAGATGGCAACATTAGCAGGGAGGGGGAGAGGGAAGGAGGGAGAGAAAAGAAGGGTCTTGAGAAACTTCCAGAACTAAAGGAGATTCGGCTGAAGTCTGAGAGAGAGAGGGAGGCCAATCCAGAGGGAGGAACCTGTGGAGGAGAGGAATCTACCCCCCACTCTCTGCTTGGAAAAGCATCTGATGTATTTCGGATGAGAGAGTTGTATGGAGTGGGGTCCCAGGCCGCAGAATCCCTTGTGGATGATGCAGAGGGTCCTGAGCTTGATCCTTGCAGCAATCAGAGCCATCAGAGAGATTTTAGGGCTGGAGAGATGTGGTCCCTGGCCTTGAGGCCAAGGATAAGTCTCACAGTCCTGTTCTGTATTAGTTAAAGGGGGCAAAGGCAGGAGTTAGGTAGATTGAGGAAGAAACGTTTGCAGTAATCCAGCCTGGAGAGGACAAGAGCGCTGGAGACATTGAGTTTCTGGGGGAAGGTGAGGACATGGAGAATGCCTCTGAGGAGGTGCAGCTGAAAGTGGACCTTCTTGGAAAGGTCCGTTATGTGGAGAGAGAAGGAGAAAGAGGAGTCGAAGATGACACCTAGGTTTTTTAACCACTGGAGGGTGAGAAGAGGGTCCCATGGAGGGCAGCCGGAGTGTAGGAGGGATGGAGGGAGCTGCGGTCCCAATGAGAAGGATCTCAGTCTTACTGGCATTAAGGTAGAGATTGTTAGCAGTGCACCATGCCTTAATAGCAGACAGACAGTTAGGAATAAGAGAGCCTAAGGAGGAAGCAGAGGAGGGAAACTTGAAAGAGAGCTTTGTGCTGTCCGCATAGAACTGCAAATTAGGAGAGAAGGCAGAGATCAAGTGGGCTAGAGGGGAAAAGTAGATGTTGAAAAGCCAAGGTGAGAGGATAGGTCCCTGAGGGCCACCGCAGGTGGAGAGTGAGATGGAGGAGAGAAAAGGGCCCAGTTGAAAATCAGAAGGTCGTTCAGAAAGGAAGGAGGCCAGTCAGTCCAGAGCCAAGTCTGTGATGCCAAAGGTATTGCAGAGTCAATTAATAAAGGTGGCATGATTGACAATATCACAGGCAGAGAAAAGTTCAATAAGGATGAGAACAGAAGGAGAGTTCTAATCGAGATTAGAGAGAAAGTCTTCACGGGTGTGCAGGAGTGCAGTTTCCATGCCTCTGACAGCACTGAAGCCAGCATGGTGTTCACGGAGACAACCAACCGATTCAGTGTGGTGGATAAGCTGGGATATGGCCACCTTCTCTAAGAGTTTGCCGAGGAAGTGGGTAATGGAGATAGAACAGTAGTTAGCCTGACAGGAGATGTCGGCAGAAGGTTTTTTAAGGAGAGGGTGCACACAGGAGTGCTTGAGGAGTAACAGGAATGATCCAGTGGCAGAAATCTGTCAAGACTGGAGCAAGAGAGACAATGTTGTCCTTGATAGTTCTAGAGGTGCATAGGAGCACCTGTTTGGATGAGACGTTCATAGAGCAGACCTCAGCAGGTGATATTGAAGAAAAAGAGGAGAGTAGGTGAGGTGAAAGGGGGCAAGGGAGACCTGAGAGCGGGAAAGGTATAACATAGTGATAAAGAAGAGATTGAGGACAGGATGTCCTGAGTTTTAGTAGTGACGTGAGAGGCCAGTGCAGTGCAGAGGGCCAGGGAAGGGAGTGGATGAATTGAGACTGCAGTAGGATTGGTGAGGTTCTTGCAGATTTTGAAATTTCAGGCTTGGACAAAGGCCCTCTTCTTCATGCAGATGGAAAGTCTGTATTGCCTTTGGAGCAGGCGGCAGGACAGTCTGTCAGAGGATGTGCTTGAAGCTTGCCACTTCCGCTAAGCCACTCTGCACTTGCAATTCAGAGAGGCCAGGTCAGCGTCAAACCAGGTGTTGCGTTTGGAGGCAGGCTTCATGCAGATCCTCATGACAGGGGCAAGGATGTCCAGTGTGTTGAAGGTTAGTAAGTGCTGTGTTACAGTGAGGGTCAGTGGCAGGAGTGGGAGAGGGATTGAATATGGTGGCAAAAGCAGCAACTGACACTGGTGGGGTCATATTTGGAGGTGCCAGGAAGTCCAGGTGATAGGACAGGAGAGCATGAAAATACCAGGAGAGACGAGTAGTTAGAGGATCGGAGATGGGAATGTCTTCTGAGATGTAAGCATCAAAGGTGTGTCGGACTGAGTGTGTCAGACCAGGGGGTAGAATGGAGAGGGAAAGAAAGTCACAGAGGTTGCAGAAGAGTCCAGAGGCTGCAACATTAGAGTCAAGGTAAACATTGAAATCTCCAAGGAGGAGAAGCTTGGAGGTGGAGATCAGGAGGGAAGAGGTGAGGTCAGACGACTCTGAGAGGAAGAGGGGGACCAGGACAGGGGGCCTGCAGATGGTGGCCAGAGTCAGCGAGAGGATAGGAGAGAGACCAATCCTGGAAAACAGGCATTCGAAAGAGGAGTAGGACTGAGTGGGTATGATAGTAAGAGGGACTCATTCAGGGAAATCAGGGTCATTCCGCCCCCGGACTGGTTTGTCATGGGTTAGTCATGGGCTTGGAGAAGATCTTGTAGCCCTCTGGGAGGAGAGTGCCAAAACTTGAGACAGAGTTGGCTGTGAACCACATCTCGGTTTGAACGAGGACATCGAGGTTTAAGTCTTCAAGGAGGTGGCAGATATCAGAGGAGTGTTTAACGGCAGAGCGAGAATTAAGGGTAGCTAACTTGAGCTGGCTGCCACCTCTAAAGGTCTTCTGAGGTCGGGTACAGGAATGTGGTACACCCGTAGGTGATGGCAGAGGGGCCAGACGGGAAGAAGAAGGAGTAGTGACATGAGCAGGGATAAAGTTGATGAGAGACAGAAGATACCTATCAAGAAGGAGGAGGTTGGTCTGAGAGCCCTGGACCATGACAGAGCCATTCTGGTAGACATTAATGATGGCCCTAGAGGAAAGGAAGTATGTCAAGAGTACTTCCCAATGGCTGCCACCATTAACGGGAGAGGAAGATAAAGGGGAGAGCACTGAGACCACATGGGGAGTCGAAAGGTCCGGAGAGGGAATGGCAAAGAGGACGTTGATGACAGTCTGCCTGGAAGAAGTGTTGACATAGGTGTCAGCACTGGGAAGGCCTTGATTGGAGACCAGGAGATCCTTTTTGAACTCTTTCCTTCCAGACATCGAAAGAGAGATAGGATAGGTGATAGAGTAGCAGTTAGAGAAGATAGGGGACATTGAAAGCACCATGGAGGGAGAGCACATAGAGAGAGACAGGAGAGAGAAGGACAGAGGGAGAAACTGCAGAGCATGACGTTCACCTTCAACACACAACACTGCAAAAATCTAGATTCAAGTGTCCAGGATAAAGGGAACCCAAGGCTACAGCATACAGCAGAAAAGCAAGACACCTAGAAACGATTTTTCCAGATAGAGGGAAAAAACCTAGATAGAGGGAAAAGCCTAATTTCAAGCACAGCAGCAAATGTAAGAACAACCAAAATAGACATTCCTGCTGTGAAGGAAAACGGCTAATTTTCAACCACAACAGCAGTGCAAAAACAAACAAATTCGACTTTCTTGGAAAGAAGGAAAAAGCCTCATTTTCAACCACAACACCAAATGCATAAACACAGAGATTAAACTTTCCTGGATAGAGGAAAAAAAGAAAAAAAAAATCATACATTCACAAGAATACATGGACAACCAGTGTTGCCTCCAATTATATTACACAAACGGAGAAATGGAGAGGATGTTGGAGCCTTCTTTGTGAAGTTTGAGTGAGGGACAGAGAGCAAAGGATCCCCCTTTCACAGGGAGAAACCCAGAAAGCTTCCCAATATCAAAATCAGATGGAACCAGTTCTATATTGAAATCAAGAAAATAATCTTGGAGAGGCTTTGATATGACCAGGAACTCTATAGCCTGAGGGTCACACATGTTCACCTACAGCAAGGAGAAACCCTGCAAGATCTATCCTGTCAGGGATGACACCTTATGTAAAAGTGGCCAAGGCAGACGAATTATGAGCACTTTTAAAAACGATTAATCCTTGACCAATTCATCGACTCTTTGCCTCCCTATCTTCAGAACGTTCTGTACCAATTCCATGAACCCTCTCTTGAAGAGGACATTCAGATGTTACTCTAGGGATCCACTGGTTGGCGGAGGGAAACACAGCAAGACAAAACCAGTAGCCCAGGTGAGAGACAGAAGTTCTGAAAGGAGCAGGTCTTCATTAGAAAAACACAATATTGAAGAGCTTGATCCAGAACAAAGGAGTTGACTGTGACATGTGATAAATCCACATTTGGGACTTCAATGTTTTGCCTGTGACATAAAATAAGAAACGCAAGTAAAATTGTACATAAAATGTATGGCTCAAACTACAGGGCTCTGAGGATAGCTGCATGTAGAACAGCAGCCAATGAACTTCCCATGCGCCGTATACATGTGGTTAGAGAAACAATCAATGATGATGTTTGATTTGTTGCTATGGCTATTCGGGAAAAAATTGAAGAAAAAATGTATTTTCGGCACTCACAAACCGTCACCAAGAGCCCCCATCATCTCTACCACCTCCCCCAGTCCCCTAAGGTCCTCCTCAGCTGCCTTGCCCTCTGCCATTTCCCCTATAACACTCATTGTTTCTGTGACACAGTTTTGTTCAAAATGTCCCGTGGCTGTAGCTATAAAACATAAGCAAATATATAATGCACTACTGGGTTGCATTTAGCCGTGGTAACACAGACACTGGGCATGTGCACCACACTGTGGCAGACACTGCTGTAGCTGCTGATTCGCATTCCAGCCATTGCTCTGGTTAGCCCACTTCAAACTTCGCCATATCATTGCCTGGTGTAGTAGCTGTGGTTATGGATTAATGTTTATCAAAAAAATAAATATATTTACATATGTATATATGTTTGTATTTAGTACTCGTAAGTTACATTTTAAAATATATAGGGCCTCATTATGACCCTGGCGGAATGGGTTTCATGGCGCCGGTAAAGCCATTCCACCCTATTACGAGGTTACCTTGCGGGACCCGCTCTGACCAGACATCCTTTGCGGATCCCTTGAGGGGACCAGGGAGCTAACAGGGGCCTGTTGTTAGCTCCGTCCCCATTCCCATTGAGCCCTAAGGGGGCTCAAATGGGAATGGGGATGGGTACATTGAATGAGGAATTAACGGGTCCTCCAAGGTTGGAATGGCCCGGTAATTCCTCATTCAAGGAACCCGGACCCGAGTTTGGAGACAGCCATGCCCTTATTAAGGGCATGGCTGCCTCCAAATTCTTAATGAGGCCCATAGACTGTAACAGATGAGGGGAGTAAGGTGCAGTACCATGAATACATTCTCTGACAATAGGATGAAAAGGGTTCAACAAGGTAGAGATAACGTGCATAGAAATATAGAAGATGTACATAGAATAGATGCAGTGGGCAGAGACTGTGAACAAGCTAAGTGAGGGGGGGCACGCAGACTTAAGTAAAATGAAAAGATTTCTTATTAAATATGGACACTTGATACATGTGATGAAAAAGGTATAATTTTCACTCTTCAATCAAAAAAAAAAGAAAACACACTTACTGAATGGACAAGAGTCCTAAATGCTTACTGATTCACTGCCTACAAAATTCACTGGCCATGTCCAAAGTTCACTTTGGACATGGCCAGTGAATTTCACCCCATATACCTGTAAAAATATCTTTAGAAAAAAATAAAGAATTTAAAATCTATAGCCGTGAATACAGAACTACACATATCCTTTGCTATCTGTAGTCCTATATAATTGTTTATCAGGAAAAATTATTAAGCGAACAACATGCCTCCCTTCCTTCTCCAAACCCTCTACAAGTGTCCCCCCACTCAGTGCTGGTCCCCACACACCATAGATGGTATCCCCACCCCACTGCCCTCTCCCAATCGCCCCATAGCACGCGCTGTTTTCATGACACAGTTTCATTTCAAATGTTGGCTATTCATGACTACATCCAAGGCTCCATAAGCTTTGTTTTCCAAACTCAGTCCCCAGACCCCCTCCAACTCCCAAATGTATCTTTGTGTTCTCTAGCCACAACCCAACCCTAGTCTAATGACATTTGCAGTCTTTTTTATTGTTTTTCATTTTCCAAAATGCTTGGTTATAGATCCGGTTTTGTCAAATTACCCGAAATATAGGTATCTATTTTGGATTAGGAAGCACCTCCTTCTCCAACAAATATTTTTTAAAACTACTGCACAGAATTAGCCCAAACCACAACAAGCCCTCGAGTAAATGCTTTGCGTCCATCGGTTTGGGCCGATCATAGGGAGTAGGGGATACCCCTACAACCCCGGCTCCAGATGTTCGGTATGTATTAGCCAAATTGTTTCTTTTTATTCAGTCGAATGGTACAGGCCAAATTCAGTCAAATGCCCATTCGGACAAATAAAAACAAACAAATATAATAATACTGTGCTTGCGGCTACAGCCCAAAGCGCTGTATGGATTTCCACCAAACCTGTGTGAGAAGTGGCAGATTGGTCCTGAAAGCATGCTTTTGCAAATTTGGTGTAAATCCATCCAGTAGTTTTGTAAAAAATGGCCAACAAGTCGTTAAATAAAAATGAGTGATATATGGGTCTGGTCCACAGACTTGTTTCCTGATTCAGAGTCCACGGGCACCCCAAGGCCAATCAGGGGGTGGCTTGGTGTCTGCGGACATCAAAGACGCACGCTGATTGGATGTTCAAAAACGTGAGATGCATCATCATTTTTGAAATGATCGCCATATTGAATCCACAGACAATTGCCTTTGTCTGTCGATAGGGCAGAGAGAACAAAAGTCTAGAAAATACATTGGGGGTTGTTTTGTGTCAGAAAGATGGCCTGGAAAGGGCGGGGAGTGGAGCTCTTTTTATAAGTGAAAAAAAGCTGTGCTGCTGTTGCTGAGTCCGCGGTCAATTTTACTGTCGCGGATGTCATTGGGATTGAGGGGAGTTCTGGGTGAGTCTTCTTATTTGAAGGTGTATTTTACATACTTGTTATTTGGTTTAATTCTATTGGGGTGGTTGTGGACACACACACACTACAGTTATTTGTGTATAGTAATTATAGGTACTATAGGGGGAGTATACAGTATTTTTAATATAGTAGAATTATATAATTGAAGTGTATATGGTATTTCTGATCATAGGACAATTGAGGATAGTGCTTATGGAATCTTAAGTTGTTTCTTTGTGAAGAAACATATAAGGTAATACTGGATATGGTTACTTAGTTTCATATGGTAATAAAGTAGAATCTCTGGTCGCGTGATGACATCTGCAGACCTCAGTGGTGGGAGACACCGGATGAACGCGCGGGGGTGCCCGCAATCGGAGGTGCTGTCCGTGGATTTAAAAGGTGCATCACATGACACCGGACACATCTGGACATGGCTTGACGTCAGCGAATATCATCCATTGTGAGACCGAACTCCAAACATTCCTGTAGTTCACATACTACCAATTAGGTGTTTTTTTTAATAAAAATTTTGCTGAATGTTATGCAAGATATTTATAGTTTAAAAAATGAATGTATTTATATAAGGAATGAGGTTTCAGAATTGGAAAATGTTAAAATGCACCGTCTGACTCTTCTTAAGCTTCTTACAACTTATTAACTTGATTAGTTAATTACATTAAGCTACATATAAGGATAACCACTGGGTCCCATCACCCAGGCTCAACTGACACAGATTAGAACCTTCATCCAGCATTCATCACCAAACATTCCACATGACATCACAGGCTCTGACATACACAGACAAGCACTTCATAACACATCTCCTCCCTTTCCAATAATACACAAACACCTGACACACACCAACAAGCACTTCACAACACATCTCCTTCCTTTCCCAAAACACATGACATGGACAAGCACATCACAAAACATCCCCCTCCTTTTCACATCCATCACCAGCACAGGGAACACAAACACAAGGCATTCACACGGGACATCCACACCATGCATCTTTTTATAGAGAGATGCAACTCTAAAAAAAAAAAGGGACGTCATCCCTACTCTGCTGCGGTGTGCTATCCCTACACTTCTGTTGAGGGACGCTATCCCTACACTTCTCTGGGATGCTATCCCTACACATTTCTGCGATGCTATCCCTACACTTATACACTCAGGACGCTATCCCTATACTTCAAGCAAGATGCTATCCCTGCTTCACACTCGGGACGCCATCCCTACCCTTTACTCTGTTGTGGGACGCTAGCCCTAAAATCTTATGGGACGCTATCACACTCTTTACAACATTGGTGACACACCACACCTCAAGAAAATGACATTTGAATTAAAATACCAGTAAAATACCAGTGAAACTATAATTCGCCAAAATGTGCAGCCCTAAAAGTCCATACTGCTTGATTTCAGCGTAACTTTACTTATAGCGTATTCCATCCAAATTCCTAAAAGTTCTTGTTGCTCTGGGCAACGTAACCCTAGAATTCCTCAAGTTGGTTCTATCACACTCACTCTTACTTTCTTCTAGGAGCCATACTGGAATCACGCACCACACACTTCTAATTATGCCCTTAAGACAATAGTCATATAATCAAGTTAGAGTCCATAGAAGTCAACCTAAGGCTGCAAATCCTCAAAATCGTTACTCTTTTGACATTAGCACTTTAAACTCGACCACGAGCATCCCAACCGATGCATCCAACCACCTCATCCCTCGTACACTCGACACATTTGAGTACTCATATGTGTACAATGGTAAAAGGATACATGCTAATGTCATTGCTAGGCACAATTCCATTGTACCCTACTGCCATGAACGACCAGCATCTGTGCATCTCCTGTTCCTGGCTCAACGGAGAATGAACCTTGTTGCCCTCTGTCCCGTCCTACATTGCACAAGCTTTTCTCCGTCCTGCTGGCATCAATTCCATATAGGCAAATCTCTTCACACTAAAACGGAACATCACTTGGTCAGAAATCCTCCTTCCCTTAATACGAAGCACTTCATTGCTCCTTTCGCTTCCATCTTGTGTTGCGTTCCGCTTCACCCTGCGATAACGTGAGATACCCTTTCACTTCCGCGTTACACCAATGTTGCGTGATAGCAAAGGGGTCTTTTCCTCGAATCGGCGAGAATCACTACTCTCTGCAGTATTACGCGCTCATTCACTCTGTCATCCAAGCAACAGTCACACGTGTGCGTCTTATTGTTCAGCGTTCTAACCAATCGCCGGCATCCCACAGCTTCCTGTGACGTCACCAGTCACCGTCCTGGATCAGAACAGAAAACATCTCTCTGCACCAACCATCACCAAGGTAATACTTAGCTTTTCTCGCCACAGACCGATTACATACTGACCTGCTGGTCAGTCGCTTTGCCTACAAAGTTCTCTAATTGCACTGTTGCCACACACCTCACCGATATTCAAGTGGGAAACCAATATACTGCAGCCACACCTATACGCTTTCTCCAGACATGACAGGACTTCTTCACTCTTGCGCCATTCTCATTTCCCTCTCTGCTGCGCCAGAGCACACCAGCACACCTTCACATCAGGGCACCCCTTATCCACTGAGAGTCCTTCTCACCTCACACAAAAGAGGACTGCTGGCTGCCCTTTCTTCCTTGCTGGCGCCCAGGTCCTGGTTGGGGTTTTCTCTTCTCCTCTGCGCTGGGCTATGCCTGTGCTGGGATTTTCTCTGTTTCTCTACTTTCAATACCATGCCCAGCGCTGTACACCCCTGGGTGATGGGACTTACTTTGGTCTTTGGGGGGCTCTGGTTCCTTTTCTTGCTCTGCTGCTCCCCCCTCAGAGGTCTCTTTTTCTCTTCTTCTCTGAGCAGATTCTTAATTCCTCATCTCCATTGTTAAAATGCACCTTCTGACTCTTCTTAAGTTTCTTACATATATGTTATTAATTAGTTACATTAAGCTACATATAAGGATAACCACTGGGTCCCATCACCCAGGCTCAACTGACACAGATTAGAACCTTCATCCAGCATTCATCACCAAACATGACATCACATGCTCTGACATACACAGACAAGCACTTCATAACACATCTCCTCCCTTTCCAATAATACACAGACACCTAACACACACCAACAAGCACTTCACAACAGAAAAATAAATGGGAGAATTTGGAATTTCTATAAAGTTATCGTTGTGGGAGGGAGAAAGGAGTGAGAGATTTGATTGGGGTGATTGTTGGGGGAAGGTTGACAAGTACAAGGAGGACAGTGGATAATCAACATTTTTAAAAATGATTTTAAACATAATATAGAAGTTCTTAATAGTGTACCGATAAAAAAGAATGAAATTCAGTGAAAAAAACACTGTTAAAGGGATGTTATGGTTAAGTTGCACTAATAAAAACCAATGAAATTCTGTGAAAAAACTATGGTTACAAGTAAAATCAAAACCCACCAGAAAGTCGCCATTTATGGTAAGCTAAGCAACCATAACTTGCACCACCACCTTGCACTGCTAAGACTAACATCCAGGACATCAAAGATGACATCACAAATGTCATGGATGACTTCACATATGAAATAAATGTTGATCAAAGGTCCCTACTAGGGGTGCTGTTTACGATGTTGGTAGAAAGATATCAGAGGTGATCGGGAGACCTGTCATGAACTACTTAACGTATAAAAAAATGAACTCACCTAAACAAAACATTATATTGGAATGTTGTTGTTAATACAGGAAAAAAGTAATACATACACATAGGCAATGGAAGTAGAATGCATCATAGAAGTACAGCTTCTTTTAGATCTGATAATATTGGCCAGTTAAATAATATATGTAACCCTATCAGAATGTTGATTAATGTTGAACATGGAATAAATAGGTAGCAATTCAAGATGTAATATGCACTTGTGTCAGTATAAACTACACATATGAAGAGCCACAATGTATAACAATCAGAGGCACATACAGGAAAATTGCAGTAAGGAAGAAAGAAACAACATCACCAGAAAATGACAATAACATTAAAGTTCATCATCATGTAAACAAATAAATTGTGTGTTTGAGGCTTGCTTATTGCCCCATGTATGTGCTCCATGAGCTGAACGTACTTTAAAAGCATACAAGTTGAACGTCCAGACATAAAGCACATTTTGAATTTCACTGTCAGTGAACAAAAACAACTGGCCTAGATATATCAGTGAACAAAAATATGTGGCCTATATATGTGATGTCATCAATTATGTCATCTTTGATGTCTTGGGTGTTAGTCTTAGAAGTGCACGGCGGGGGCATGTGTTATGGTTGGTTATCTGACCATAACTGGCAAATTATTGGGCGTTTTCAATTTTACTTGTAATCATATTGAATGACATATTCTGATTAAGCAAGTATTTAATTATTTTTAATTTACCTGCAGTAGTCTTGAGGACAAAGATGAGGAGATGTTGGTTGGGGAATTAGTTTGGATAGGAAGCTAAGGATGCTTTGGAGGACATAGGGCCTCATTACAAGGAAGGCGGTAGCCACGCCACTTTTTGCTGCATGGTTACCCCATTCCGGGTACCGGGTCCGGGTTCCCTGAAGGGGAAATACCAGACCATTCCGACCTTGGAGGGCCCGGTATTTCCCCATTCAGTGAACCCGGACCCGGTGCATCCCCATTCCCATTTGAGCCCCCATAGCGCTCAATGGGAATGGGGATTATGCTAACAACGGGCCCGTTAATGACGGACCCGTTGTTTGTATCCTGGTCTTCTCATGGAGCCCGCTAAGGATGCCTTGTTTTTACCAGCCGTCCTTAGCGGGTACTGTGAGAAGGCCTAGTAATGAGGCTGTAGGGGGTTAACGGGACTGGCAGCTCTACTGGCCCCGTTAACCCCCTACCGCCTTCCTCATAATGAGGCCCATAGTCTCTGTTGAGATTAAAACTCCGAGGTAGGCAGTTGGGCTACTAGGAGTTCACGTACCCAGAACTCATGGAAGGCTCAAGTCCTTCCCACTCCCAAAAGGAGCACAGGCCCAGACATACAGCAACTTCAACTGTGGTTTATTACAGCCAAAACCATGGTGTCACAAGAACGTCACAGCCTGGGCCTCTTTCTCCAGAACACTTATTGAGTGAGTGGATTGGGTGTTGAGTAGTAACCACTTATAGTGAACCCTAAATGTGTTTGTTAACTGGTTCTCCCAAAAAAATGCTGCTTCTACAATGATGCAGTGATATGGTCCGATCAATGGTTCTTGCACATTGCTATCCACCCCTAGGGTCCTGAGGTGTGATTGGCTAGAGCTGTCACCCCCAGGCCTGGGACCCAGATCAGTTCTCAGCTCAAAGTGTACCTTTTCAAGGTAATAAGAACAACTATGTGTCTGCATTGTAACCTGTGTGCACCACCAAAGACTATGAGAGTGCCCGTCCATATCAAGCAACATTCGGCTTCTCCTGTAATGACTTTGTTGCAGCTTCTGTCTGGAGGTGTGAGACTGCTCCTCTTTCCCAGCTGCTAGTTTCGGCTAATCATTTGCTCGGCTGGGTCATGTGCTCAGAGACCATGTTTTTGAGCTCCTGGAGCTCTGAATTAGTCTGATTTATTCACATTTACTGTGCCAGTGCTACTGCTGTTCAGAAAATGGAATGTCACTCGTATCTCGGTGGCTTTGGCACCAGACCCTGTCTCACCCTTTCACTGCTTTGTGCAGCCTTAATTCGCTCAGGTCTGCTCCAGCCAAGGGTCTGTGGCCTGTTTTAATTTTCCTAAACCAGAACATGGCTTCTACATTGTGCTATTCTATATTCTCCATATTTTAGTGGTACATGGTTCCGTCTGGTCCCCCAGGTGCTCCTGCAGTTCCATAGGGTTAGTTGCATGTAAGCATCTGCAAGCTTGCTCTGAATCTCTTGCATCTTGCGGTTTCTGCGTTGCTACGATTATGCTAGTGACAAAATAATAAGTATGAAGCCAGTATGTATATGTCTCTGTCCTCTAACTTATAGAACTACACACATGTGTTCTTTGTGTATTCGGGTGAGTGATTGTGTCCCGATGTGCGGAAGGCATGTGTGCTTCATGTCTAACGCTGCTATATTGTGGTGTCTCTGACAACATCATGCATGGCTTCTTGGCACTTTAGTTGACACTGTCAATGGAGGTGTCTTTAGTCATGTCCTGAGGCTCCTCATTAACTTTGGGCAACGTTTGCAATGCCCCTGGGCTGTAGGGTTGGCTGAGTGGGTACCTTTCAACGTATTTGTCTATCATGGGAGCACTAGCAATTGGTCCGAATTGGTATGAACGATCATGGTGTCTTTGGTTCTTCTTCCGACCCACATATCTTGGTGGAGGGGTTGCGGGGTTAGGATTGCACCACCCCTCTTCATCTCATTCCATTGAAGAGATGGCTTTGGTGGCTGTCCGGTGGAACTGGTACATTATACAGACTTTGAGAAGATGAGAATTTGAGGGAAATAGAAGATTAAGATTCTGTAAGGAAGTTAGTGTGGGGCAAGACCATGGATGGATTAACAGACAATTAGCAGAAATATAAAGAGTGAGAGATTTTGCTTGGACAAACATCCAGCGTGGTGATGGTGGGGAAAGATCTTGGTAAATTGAAAAGGGTACATTTTCCTAATTTGTGGATTGTTAAGGATAGCAAATAAGTTGCATCAAAGAGCAAGCAGCATGACTCTGCAGTAGTACAGTTTCCTGAGCACAAGAGTAGAGATAACGTTTTTAGTGGAATGGTGTATGAGGTGTTGGCAGATTTTTTATTGTATATGAGGCATAGGGCCTCATTCCGAGTACGGCGCTAACCAATGGCGCTATTAACGCCTTGGTTGACGCCGTACCCGGACCGGCAGCGCCTTGGTGGATGGCGGAATTACCGCCCCATTCCAAGGTTGGCGGGGTGGTAATTCCCCATTCACCAAGGCTCTTCCCCATTCCCAAATGAGTCCCCATAGGGCTCAATGGGAATGGGGAAGATGCAAATAACGGTGACCATTCATTACGGTCACCGTTATTGTCTTGGAGGCCCCTTTGCGCCCTCGACTTTAACACCTGCTCAAAGCAGGCATTAAGGGCGAGGGCGCAAAGGGAACTCGGAGTATGGCGGTAAGGGATCACCGCCACCGGTCTCGTTACCGGTGGCCACTATCCCTTACCGCCATACTCGGAATGAGGCCCATAGTCTTGCTGGGGTGGCAGTGGCTGTGGCGAACTGCAGGAGTATTAGGTCACTGTCAAAGAGAACCCGAAGGAGAAAGCAGCCCAGACACAATCACACTTTACTGTCCACATTTTCCCAGTGGTAGAAACAGCCAGCTCAGGAGAAGCACTAGAACATAGACCCTCCTGCACACTATACTCACCATTTGTTGATGCCCATCGCCATCAGCTCCTGGTAATGTACTACAAACTGGAACTTTTAGGTGTGTTTGGCCATCAATTGTAGCCTCTTCAAGACTATAGTCATGACTCAGAAGTGTGCCGCTGTATAAGGAAAGAGGTAAACTGCAGGACTGCTTGAGCAATGATAAGGCACCATATACTAAGAACAGCGGGATCAGAAAGCTGAAGGAAGGGCATCTCTTCACCTAGTTTTAGATGCAATTTGCTGATAATTACCCTGTAGATGGTTGGATTAAAAGTATTACATGAATTAAAATTTCAAGAACTTGGCATAAAGAGTGGCTATGCTACACGGTTGTGGGGGAGCATAGGAGTGGCAGTATGATGGAGGAGACCAGTGACAATAGCATACCCGCAAAGAAATGCAGGAACTATAATCTTTAGAAAATGCTTTCTGACTGATAGAGCAGCTAATAAACACCAGGGTCCATCTATTACATACCCACAACACTTCTGGAGGAGATGTATGGGATAAATAACCCCTTGCATACATTATTAGGATATTGTAGGTCACTGAAGAGTTCTCTGACCAAAGAGAAGAATGAGGCGAAAGGGCACATTCCTTTATAACGTCACAGATTTCCTAGGTGACTTGTAATATCCTTTTTATGTGTGGTAGGGGGTATTTTATTCCTTATAAGACAAGGCCACACACTTTCTTCCCTCTGAATTCGGGCCCAGGTCCTTGCCTGTCCAGATGCATACCTGTGCTGCCTCCTGGCACCCCTGTGCATTTGTGGTCTGTATCTGTAACCCTACAGTCCCCTTCCTGTACTTATTAGACACCTGTTGTCTGCACTTCTAACACTCGCCTGCACTTCTTCTTCTGTTCTGATTCCTTGTCCGGCACTTGTCCATTCTACCGCTGCTTCTCCCCTCCCCGCTTCTCTGCACTTGCGCGTTCTCATTGTCACAAGGCCTAGTAAAATCGTTGTTTTTTTCCCCCCTCTGTTTCGCCTCCTTTGCCTTCAGACACTTGTGTATAGGTGCGTTATAACTGCCATGTCATCTTATATCATAATTACTGCTCTCATGTTTAAACTATTGTAAAGAGTCTTCCAGTTGTTTGTTTCAATAATCAATGTAGAATCTCTTTGAATTGAGAACACTTGTCAGTTGGCTTGTGAGATGTTGCAGAGGTTTAGGCAGTTTAGTAAAATGCACCTAAAAGCGGTTTGTAGTTTAAAATAAATTATACATTGCAGATATATTCTTGCTCTCCCATCTTAGACTCCAGCAATGCAAACAAAAAGCAAACTAACATAAACAGTTCCTTATCCATTAATGGCTACAAAGTGTCACTGAATGCCATTTTATAAGAAAGTCATTTGAAAAGCTACTTACGGCTCTAATGAAGTGCTGCAATGACAGCTATAATTCTGCTTTGTGCTGGCATAAGCAGCAGGCATTGCAACATCACAACCCATCTGCACTAACTGATTTATTTATTTATTTATGTATTCATTCATTTGTAAAGCGCACATAGCCCACAAGAAACTAGGTGTTGATTACTACTTAAGGATATGGTTACAGCTTTGACGTCTTAGAGGCATCACGTTACAAGTTACACAGTACATTACATATAAAACATGAAACTCCCAAAACATAGAACATTAAACAGTACATTTACATGAAGTTCCAAAGCAGAAATCACACAATTTACATATTTATATATTGTGCAAGTCCTTATCCTAATTTGTGCTAAATTTATGGGCTAAGAGACTATTGCAAGAGATGTTGATTACGGTTAGGGCAGTGGTGTAATGTACCTAGTACAGGTAGGTAGTGATGCCACGACTAGACTACAATAAGACACTGTCCATTGACAGACCTCAAAAGCATGACAACAAAAAAGCAAGCGGTGAAAGATTCATCTATGAATAAGAACATTATCTTATCCATATAATGCAATTGATTAAACTACTAATTAAAGACAGGGTAGCTATAGAAAAGGTGTTTGTTTACCTGAGCCGGAGCAATGGAAAAGAGACCTCTCAGGTCAAAGGCTAGAACAATAAACATAACTCATCTAGTATGGGCTTTAATGTTAATCGAAAAGGCAGCTTTACATATACTGTACAGGTGTTCTATCATTTAGTAAAGGAAGTAGCTTGAAGATAACAGGTCCTTCTGGCAGTGCAACACTATTTGCTTTTGCTTAGGTCTAATAACCGTTTTGTAGTATGAGAGAAACAGAATATTCTAGATATTAAACGCACACTTCACTGTGTTGTTATTTAAAATGTTAATGCACATGTTTGATTAAGGATGTACACCTATTGTTTTTGCAATCACTTCAAATGCGTTGTTGAAGTTGCAATAATTTACATTTTTATATGTATTACTGTCAGCATCACCTAGAGGAATGTCTCCAACTTTTTTTATTAAACAGCCGCTTGACTTTGTTACTGTCTGAGAAGCTGCACTGCACTCCATAGGCACATTTAATTAACACAGCTCAGACTTAAGCACACAGACAATTTCTGATGCCATTCCCAAGAGGCTTCAGTAGATATTACTGTCAAAAATAGATTAGCTATTCAACCTGAAGCAAAGGTTTGTAACTCATAAAATTGCAATGAGAATTAAAACAAAAAAAGAATCTATACCATCCAGACCGGTAATACATAAAAAACAATTATCACTAGGTAATAGAGTGTCCTCGTTGAATTGATGTTCCTGGTCTGTTTACATTTTATTGAGATGGTGTGATCCAGAAGATAGAAAACGACTCATTAGTGCACACAGTCTGACACGATTTTACTTCCTTCGAGCTTCACATTCTGTCACGGGCATGTAAAAATAGACTAGTATGTGGAATCAGGCATGAGGAAATGCTAAAAACCTCACAGTTTAAAGAAGAGCTTGAAAAAGAGCAGGGACCATCACTTAGTTCACATGCTGAGAAACCTGATTGGATACAACATGATTTTCCTCTCTCTGGCCATGAACAAAGGTTGTGTGTCCCTGCGGATAATTAAGCAATATAACCTGAGTGTCGGGGGCATTACCGACTCAGGTAATGCCCCGGGGCCCATAGGTAAGGCCCGAGCAAAGCGAGGGCCTTACCGAAGGCCCCGGGGCATTAGCTGAGTCGGTAATGCCCCCGACGTGAGGGTTATATTGCTATTAGTACCCCAGCCAGCAAAAAGTGCGTGACCGGAGCACTAAAAGCTTTAAAAAAAAAAAAAATGGCTGCCTTTCCATGGCGGCCAGCGGGAGCGGACGCGCTGGGAAACACAGTGTTCCCAGCGCGTCCGCTCCCGAAAAGGGATCAAAAAGAAGGTAAGTGGGGTTGGAAGGGCGGGAGTGGAATGGGGAGACGTACCTGCGTCCCCTGCGAGAGACGAGGGAAGCCTCCAGCCGTGTGGAGGAGTGGAGCGGGGGTGGCCCCGCTCCAAGTCTCCACATGGCTGGAGGCTTCCCTCGTCCCCCACTGGGGAAGCAGGAACAAGAAGGTAAGTTGGGGGGGCGGTGGGAGGGAAGGGAATAAAAAAAAAGACTTACCCGAGTCCCCGGCCGGGGGTGAAGGGAGCCTCTCAGCCGCGGGGACGCTCGGAGCAGGGATGTCCCCGCTTCGAGCCTCCTCATTGGCTGAGGGGCTTTCACGCCCCCGCCGGGAACAATGCCCGTGGAGTCCCGGCTGAGGGATTCCGGGCCAACTAATGACCCAGCGAGAGCCAATCAGAATACGTGTTACATTCTGCTTGGCTCTCGCCAGGTACTAATAGGGCCTAGAACAAAGGAGAGAAGCGGTTCATTGTTCATGGTTAAGGGTGTGGGGAAGAGGTTAAGGAAATCACACACCCTTGGGAATAACTAGGACTCCTCACACACTGGACCCACTCCCATAGGCACGCAGAAGATGAGTGGTCACACAAAATAAGTGAACAGGAGACAGTCATTTTGGCACACACTTTCACTGGCCAGGAAGATAATCTTTTGTACTGAGATAAGCTATACAAGTGCAGTACATTTTGCCTGTGTGTTCTTCTTATGTTAGGGGACACAGCAAAGAGAAGGCCAAAGATCACTTAAACAAGGTCTCTTGAAGTGTATTGACATGGTCAACCACCCATGTAATCCTTCAGGACTGTGCTATTGATGGTAACACCACAACCCATGATGATCGTCAAAATATTAAGGCGTACTCGGTTTTCAATCGCAAAAAAGGATTCCCTATGTGTAATCATTCCCGCGCTGTTTATGCTTATGATATGATATGACATTTTATTTATATCGCGCTCGTACACAAGTGTTTCAGAGCGTGACCAGGGGAAGGGAGGGGAAACGGGAGAACAAAAACAACGATCTTACTAGGCCCATTGACATTGAGAACGCACAAGTGCATGGGGAAAGGAAAAAGGGGGAAAGTGCATGGAAGGGGGGAATTGGAAAGTGTGGAACATAGGAGAGAGCAAAATAAATCGTAATAAGTCAAATTGGAATAAATAAATAAAGGTAGTAATAGTGCAGCTGGAAAGTGGCAAAGTGCTAGGTAAGTCAGATAGGGTGTACCTGATAAGTGCAGAAAAAGCATGGGTGGGGGACTGTATGGGTACAGATACAGGCCCCAGTGCAAGGGGTGGCCCGGAGGCAGTGCAGGCGGGTGGCAGGGTGTAATCGCGTACCTTGGCCCGAAGGACAAAGGGTGGCCAGGTGCACAGTGCCGAGAGAGAAAGTAAGTGAGCAGGGGAGAAGAGGAGCAAAGGCAGAAGCTAAGAGGAAGGTCTTGAGGTGCTTCCAGAACCGTAGATGTTTCTCCTCAAGTTTCAAGGTGGCAGGGAGGCTTCCAATACCTACTTCTATTCTATTGTACCCCATAGCACACGCCGACATTCCAGTGTGTGTCTATATCCACCATTTCTCTGTATGCAAGCCTCACTTGCATGAAGTTTAAAATGCTCTGCTGACTCACAGGGCCATAGACATATCCACTGTATAAGGAAATAGACACCCAACTAAATTATGAATGCCAGTGGCTTTCAATACAAAATGAGCCTACTTCAAAATATCACCTGGAGAAGATTCTCATTTCCCTCCCACAACAAAGAGGTGTCTGTAGCTTGTCATAATGGGACCGGTTCACACATGTCCAAAATGTCACAATTTCTGCAAAAGGGTTGTGCTATACTAAAAGCATCAGAGTACCCTGGCAGAATAACTTAATCAATGCCCGCTGCAGACTGACCTAGTTTAGCAAGGAGGTAAACTGAGGATCTGAGATTAAATATGAAATATGTGGAAAAGGGGATGATATGGGAAAGGCAACCACAGAAGATAACTATTACAAAATGTCAGAAAAATGTAGCAAAAAATGTGCCAAACATGCAAATAAACCCATCAGTTTAGCACATCCACTGGAGATTTCTTGTAATTTGCCAATAATGTTAATTATTTATTGTGGCACAAATAAACAAAAACATTCAGGATGAGATTCTCAGTAACATTACTTTTCTCGCATGGGCATAATTATAGGAGAGGACGGAGGGGTTTGTCCCCCCAACTTGTGTCATGCTTTTTTGTACCCCCATCTTTCGGCAGGAGGGCAGGGGGGCCGCATTGCATTGTGACCACCAGGTGAGCTGAATTCAATTTCATTTTGCAATTAGGGAGGCATAGAGAGTTCAGAGGGCAATCTCAGAGACTGTACAACATCAGCCTGGGACTTGTGCAAGTCACTAACACTGTGTGTAAATGCACCGCCAGCGCCAGTGGTTTGGGGATTTTGGCTATATTGTTGATTGTTGTTAGGGAGAATTCTCCAAATGTGCTAATTTCCCTTAACTTTTGAGAACCCCAGAAACTTTGCTGGATTTATAGGGTTAGCTTTTTTACCTGTGAAGAGTGTGAGCCTTTTTTTTTTCCCAATCCTCCATGTATTTTGTGTGTGTTTTACTTTTGTGTTCTTTGGTAATGGAGTTTTTAAAGCAAACTCCATGGCATCATCTTTTTTCTGTGTGTCACACAGCACCTTCAGTGCAGTGCCACAGGGGTGTCTTTCAGACTCCCCAAGGTTTAAATACCTTCCCTGAGACTGACTACTGTCTCCCATGGCATGTAAAGTTAAATTGGGCCTCATTACACGGAAGGCGGTAATCCAGGGTGCTATTAGCACCCTGGACCATGCCGGTAAATTACCGGCACCGCCTTGGCGGAAAGGGGATTTACCGCCCCATTCCAAGGTTGGAGGGGCGGTAAATCCCCCTTCCGCCATTGCCCTTCCCCATTCCCATTTCTGCCCCATAGGGCTCTATGGGAATGGGGAAGGCGCTAATTACGGCACCGCAATTTTGCGGTGCCGTAATTAGCTCCGAGGTCCCTTAGCGGGTTGGTACTTAACGCCTGCAAGAAGCAGGCGTTAATTCCTCCAACCCGCAAAGGGACCTCGTAGTACGGCGGTAAGGGTTAACGGTCACCGTTGCCATGAACGGTCACCGTTAACCCTTACCGCCGTCCGTGTAATGAGGCCCATTGACTTTACTAGTCTCTTTAAATTTACTGACCCAGCACACCCTATCTTACTATAGAGTGCTAGAGGGGTTGCTTAGCTTCCCCTGAGTCAACACACTCACGTAACAGTAAAATATTATCTTTCCCTTTTTTAAATGGCTGGTGGCAGTAGTTTAGATCAACTACCATGATTTTCCGTGACCGCTAACAGCGGTAGCTCAAAATCAGGGGTAGCCATGTTTTTCAATATGGCGCCCCAGACCTATCTGTAAAAACAGAGTCTGGTCATCTTTTTTCGCCATTTCTTTTAGGAAAAGTCCTTCTTGGGTGTGTCACTGTGCGCCAAAGCAGGTTTGGTCCCTTTGTTCGTGCCCTTTGGCAGGCTTCTGTACTAAAGCCCTCCCCTGGTGCTAGAGTGTCTGGGGTGGACAGGATGTGAGGGAGGTGCCCAAAATGCCCTGTGCTTAGTCTCCTAGGAGATCTGAATGCACTCTGCCAGCAGGCTGTCCAGTGGTCGAAGTGAGCGGGAGCGGTCGGGAGCAGTGCTCCTCTACTTTTTTAAATTATGTTTTACAAATCCTATACTTTTATTTTAAAAAGAAACCATTCCAGAATGGTTTCGTTTTAAAATCAAAGTGTAGGAAGACGTTGCAGCTTGCACTTTCAGTGCACTGCACTGAACGTTCCCTTAAACAGCTGGTGCTAGTGTTTGGGGGTTTGTATTGTGTGTGGGAGAGGGTGTGGCAATGGGGTTTGTGGGGCGTGGGTGTAGGCCAGCAGGGAACATAGTTCCACTACTTCTTTTCGTGCACTTCGACCACTGAGGCTGTCCAGCAAGGACAGCCACCCTGCTGGGTGAGTGACAGCCAGGCTGAATGAATGGGGGGAAAACTGTTTAAAAGCAGGACTCTGGGACTTGGAAAGCAGAGTCGACCACTGGAACGAAAGAACCGAAGAGGAGAGGAAGGAAGAGGACAACTCCTGGACGACTGGTGAAGCCCTGCTGCAGGTCCGAATTGCCTGAAACTCTGATGACAGAGAAGCCCTTCAAGGTTAACTTCTTCCCTTGAGTTTGGTGGGAACAACCAACCAGCAAGCCACCTTGACACCGTTGTATTCTGGTCTAATTTTCCTGAGAGTGCTGTTGAAAACCGGATTGCCAGAGGGAAGGAAACCAGGGGGACATTAAGGCACTCACACCTTAAATCTAAGTCTAGCTACAGCTTTTGGCCTCTTCCCTGGGCAGTGCAGGAACCTCTGAAGTCCTCCTTCTTGTCCCCACGACTGAAGCTCAGGAACTGAGAGATCTGCCCGAACTGCCAGGAACAACTGCCTCAGCTACAGCTTTCTTCATTTAAAAGGTACTGTGCAAATGCACAGTACCGGCCATCGAGAAAGTGCGTGAAACTTTCCTCAACTATGAAGGCTTGTCCTTCCCTAAACATCCGTCAAACTTTTCTCCTAGCCAAATCTTTTAAAAATCTGTGGCAAAGACTTAACTGTTACATACCAGAACTGTGCTATCCTATACAAGACACTCTGAACCATTAACTTTGGCCCAGGCCTATTGAGAATAATTGCTGGTTGTATTTAACTGAAACTCTTTGCCCTGCCTATGAATGTATTTGGGCTGCCTATTCTTATAACCTTGTCTTTTCCCTCCCTTCTTAAGTATCTGAAGTGGCATTTTGCTCACACTTAATTTTTGAGCTAAACTTGTTCAATTACTTACCGGTTGGATTTTTGTGGTGTATTAATGTGTGATATTGAGCTGCTTGTACAAGTGTAATGTTTTATAAATGATTGAGTTAATAGATATATACTCTTTTAAAAAGAAACCTTGAGAAAGTGTTTACTTGAATCATTATATTGGTGGGTCCTTTGTGTAACTTGTTCTACTGCTCACTTAAACTCTTGAGATAAGTCTGGCTGCTCAGTCATCGCTACCACTTTACTGTGTAGTACAGGCTTGTACCAAATGTGAAATTGTGTTTACACATGTAGTCCTAATTACCTGTAGTGTTGCCAAAGGGTACTGCAGGTGATTCTGCCTAACACTGGTGTACAGTGGTGAGGATAAGGTATACTTGTTACATTTAGAGCGCTACTTTTAATTTTGTTCAAGTAATCCTCCAAAGGCAAAGCAACACTAGTAAAGCAATTGTTTTATCGTGACTGATATGGAAAGCTACAAACAGGAGACCCTAGTGGCTTTAACTGTTGATCAATTGAGAGATATGTATAAAGCTAGGAACCTCACTATAAAAGGCAAAAAGGTTGAATTGATAGAAAAATTGTTAGAATACCAAAGTCTGAGGTGTGAGTCTGAATCCCCAACACCTGCAGCAAATGTGGAAAATGTTGATGAGGATGATAATGTTTCTGAGAGTAACTCAAATGTTATGGTTGTGTTAGAGGAGGAAGAAGAGTCTTCAAATGTAGGCCCTGTTTTACCTGCTCATAGGCCTCAACCGTGACCACAGGGACCCCACCAGGTCCAACATTAAGTCCTGAATGTGTCTCTTTAGAAAGAATGAGACTTGAGTTAGAGTTTAAAAGAATCCAAGCTCAAACCGAATGCAAACATCAATGACTTAAACTCAGAGAGATGGAATTGAACCATTCACTAGAGATGAAAGAATTGTCTGTTGAAACTGGTTCTCTCCGATAGTCTTCTAGGTATTCCAGTCCTAAGAGGCCTTGCATGCCCAAAGATGCAGTAAGTATGTATGAGGTTAAGCTTGATATTTTGGATTAGTTGGCTGCTTTTGAATATAACCATGGGATTCAAGACATTACAGGGAATCAGTTGATTCCTTGGCTTTTTTCTAAGCTACCCCCTGTTGAAACTGATGTGGTAATGGAGTTGGGGGATATAGACAGAAAGGAGTATAAAACTGTGAAGCTAGCTTTGATAGCTAGATTTGGGAAGACCCCTTCTCAGTATCTTAAGAGGTTTAGAACCCTCAAAAAGCACGATGATACCCCTTGGGCTACCTGGGTGACTGAATGTTTGAAAATCTTAGATGGTTGTGTTAAGGGTTACAGAGTGAACACTTTTGAAGGTATGAGGAATTTGTTTATGTTGGAGTCTATTTATGATGATTGCTCTCCAGAGCTGAGACAGCACTTGGCTGACTCGAAAGAAATTGATCCAAAGAAGAGCAAGGGCAGCTGACTTGTGGGTTTCCAACAGGGCTACTCACATGGATTCTGGGCTAACTCAGAAGAAAGATAAGGGGAAGCAGCACAAAAAGGACAACACGGAGAATTCTAATATCTCCAATCCAAGAGAGGGCCCCAAACATAACAAGGGTAAGCCACGGGGGAAACCAAATCAGGCTAGTGTACCTTCTGGGGACAAACCAGAACGAGGTCAGAACAAACCCCCATTCATAAAGACATTTGGTAAATGTTATGCTTGTGGGTCAACTGACCATGTGAAAGGGGATCCCAGATGTAAGGGTAAACCTTCAGGGATCCACACTGTCTCCTTAGCCTTCTCCCCAGTGGATGAAGTACCAATGACAAGTGGAAACTTTCACCTACTCGCTGAGGAACCCATGAAACTCTCAGCCAGTGTTTCTTCGGTATCCCTGGGTCTGTGGGAACAACAGAATGTAGATGTTTACAACTCTCTTCCAGACAATACTAAAGAATATTACAAATACAGTGTTCTTGTCAATGGTCAGGAGACCCCTGCCATTCGAGACACTGGGGCCAGCATAACTGTAGTTGATGAATCATTTTTCAAGGTTGAGGATGTTGCTAAGGCACCCAAAATCTTAACTAAGCTTGCTGGAGGCCCTGTCCAAATGCTTCCACAGTTACCAGCTCTCATCCAGTGTAATGATATGACTGTCAAAATACCTGTAAGTGTGCAGAGTGAAGTACCTGGAAGAGTCCTGTTGGGGAATGACTTAAAAACTCTTGGAGTTGTATCAACCACCACCAGGCCTCCCAGCAAGAGGAAAAAGGAACAGACTAGGAAGGCCAGGGAGAGTACATTAAGGGGCTCTCCAGAGGAGATTATAGAGGAAACTATAACTCCCAGTCCACAGGACTTACTGACTGCAATTTCTAGGAAGAAGGAGCACAAGGGGCAACCTAAAACCTCCAGGAAGAAACCAGCCGGCACTCTTGTGCTACCAACAAGGACATCCCCGAGAGGACTGTCCAAGATCATACCTGTGACTGCTCCACCAGCTGAGGCTGAGTGTGTGGAACAACCTTGTGCGGTTGAGCCAGCTGCTGAGGAATCAGAGCTGGAAGAGGACCTTGCTCCTGTTGGACATCTGGATCCTGCAGACCATCCCGAGATGCAGTCTTTACTGGCAGAAAGTGGACCCTGTAGGGCAGACATCAGCAGTGGTCAAATTGAGTGTCCTACTCTTGAAGGTCATCACCAACTGGCAGCTTCCCAGCTGGAGTGGGCAAGAGCCAGGGAAGCATAGGTTGAACTGGGAAGAATCGATTGAGTCATTCCCAGGGGACTACAGAAGACTTGTAGTGCCTCTTGAAAGCAGACTCCAGTTCCTACAGTTAGCCCATGAGATACCTATGGCTGTTCACTTAAGTTTTAAGAAGACCAAGGAAAGGCTCTCTTTATATTTCTACTGGCCTAAGTTGGGGTCTGATGTAGATACATTCTGCAGGAGCTGTCACACTTGCCAAACCTCTGGCAAGAGAGGAGCCAAGAATGTGGCACCCTTGGTGCCTCTCCCATTGGTGGGAGTTCCTTTTGAGAGGGTAGGAATCGACATTGTCGGTCCCTTGGACCCTCCCACATCTTCAGGAAACAGGTTTATCCTGGTTGTAGTAGACCATGCTACTAGGTATCCTGAAGCTATACCTATGGCGACTGTTACAGCTCAGGCTGTTGCTAAGGCCCTACTTGGTATTTTTACCAGGTAGGTTTTCCTAAGGAAGTTATCTCTGACAGGGGATCCAATTTTATGTCCCACTACATGCAGGCCATGTGGAAAAACTGTGGAGTAACTTGCAAGTTCTCAACTGCCTACCATCCTCAGACAAATGGATTGGTAGAGAGGTTCAACCGTACCATGAAGAGCATGATAGGTGCTTTAGAAGAACCCCTTAGAAGAAAGTGGGACCTTCCACTGCCATGCCTTCTCTTTGCATATAAGAAGTCCCTCAGGAGAGAGTTGGATTTAGTTCCTTTGAAGTTCTTTATGGCCATCCAGTAAGATGCCCTTTGGCCCAATTATGGAGGGTTTGGAGAGGGCTCCTTCCCCGAAGCCAGTGAGAGTCGCTGACTATGTGATAGGTCTCCGGAGGAGAATGTCACACATGATGACAGAAGCATCTGATAACTTAAAAGCAGGTCAGGCTCTGGTCAAACATTGGCATGCCCAGAAGGCCAACATGGTTGAGTTTACTCAAGACCAGCAAGTTTTAGTTATGGTACCTACAAGGCAGTGGGCAACTTGAAACGCTTGTGTATAGGCGTGTTACAAATGTCATATCATATCATATCATACAGGACAAGTGGATAGGACCCTTCAAGGCTCTGGGAAAGCTTTGAGAGGTCAACCATCTGGTGGATTTAGGCAATCCTAAGGAGGCTCCCAGAGTCTTTCACACCAACCATTTAAAGGCTTATGTCTCAAGACCAGAAGTGGGAGCTTTGCTTCTAGCTTCAGCCCAAGAGGAGGAGGAGAGTGAACTTCTACTTGACCTACTCAGAGGCCAGCCTTTAGATGAGAAAGTAGAAGGAGTTAATCTCTCCTCTAACTTGACACCTGAACAGCAGGAGGAGTGCAAGTTTCTGTTAAATCAGTTTGCCTCCCTGTTTTTACTGTCACCAGGCATGACCCCTTCGGGCCAGCATGATATTTAAACTGGTGACTGTTTACCTGTCAAAAACAGAGGTTACAGGATGTCAGATCATGTAAGATCTCACATAAAGGAGGAGGTCAACACGATGCTTGATCTCGGGGTAATAGAGCCCTCTACCAGACCATGGTCTAGTCCAGTTGTTCTAGTACCAAAGGCAGGATCCAAGGAGATGAGATTCTGTGTGGACTATAGAGCTCTTAATGCAGTCACCAAGACCAGGGGCGTTGCTAGGTTTGAAAAAGATCTGAGGCTAGAGCCCATTACAAGTTTGGAGGTCACGTAACTACATGATATGAAAGAATGCGCCGTGTTGCGATTTAAAGTGTTAATATTGCAAACTATACTGCTCACAGTGCTCATACTCATTTGGGAGATTTGCTACTCCAAAGCCTGAACATGCATCCAGTAGTGCTATATATTACTTTATGAGGCTATATAAGACAAAGAAAAGCCTTTGGACAGGACAGCCAAAGAATTGGCGTGGATTAAGAAATTATATTTAAGCAGCAACTGGAGAGATATCTGTTCGCTACATTAACCATACATTCACCTACTGCTAGTTGTTGGACTGACAGGGGGCAGATAGTGGGATTACGAAGTGGTGGGACATAATGAATGTAATTATCCAATGTAGCGAGCGAGCGCAGCGAGCAAACCTCAACTTGACCAGAGTGGTACAGAGGAGGTCAACCCCCCCCCAAACCCAAAAGAACATTTTTGAAAAAATGCAGTCACAATCACACACATTTCAGCATGATTGTTCCAAAATAACCAGAAAAGTACATATGTTTCTTAATGGCTGCCAAATAGTGTAACGCTAATAAGCTGCAGCAAGCAGGTGCGGTACAAATACCCAGCATAATATAAAATAACTAACAAATTAAAAGCGTTTTCAATTTCCAACATACCTTTTTAACCAATTAAATTTGAGGTTTTATTCCATTTGGATATGCATTTAGTTGCACTTAGTCGAAATGCAGTATGGACAGAACATACTGCAGTAAAAATGAAAGACATTTCCAATTCCAACGGTTGTTAATAAATTTAAATTCAAAGATACATAATGCAAAACAAATATGATCCTTTGCAATAACTGAACTGTACATAGATACTGCATTGGGCTCCTATACAAACCAATTAAAATAAACCATTTGAAATATAATTTGACAAACTGTATAATATCACAATCTCAAATAGCTTCATTTAACATTTTGACGAGTAACAGTAAGTGTGCCGCCTGTCCTCCTGCTCTCACTTCCTCCTCACAGTACTTAGTTTACAAAGGCATTTAGCTGTCATATAATAAGGACAGTGATGAGCCAGGAGGATTGAGGACTGTCTTTCATAATCTGGCATTCTGTAGCCACTGCCCATTTACATAAGGGAAAAAAACAACATGTAAGCAATATGTCTGCCCTCTGTCTCCACCTCGGGTAGTATTGCTTTCCCCACAGTTGCTTTAGACCCCCTCGCATCCCAGACTGAAACCCCACCCCATGACATATCTGACTCTATAAGGCAAAAAGTTAAGCATTGGACTTTAACACATTTTGGGTGGGGGGGCTCTTTTTATTTTGTCTGCTACAAGAGGGGACAGCACTCCCCTGACATCACAGCAACACTTGTATTAAATCTGTGGAGAGAACACTGTGGTACGACAGTGGAGAGATTGTGGGCAGTCAATAAAAACCCAACACTTTTGAGGAGATCAAATGCTGCCCAACGTAGATAATTCATACTGACTCTTCTGTTGCTGTTTAGGAGTTTGAAATTGTGAACAATGTTTATGGACATGTTGTGAGCTGACCCTCGTGATGACCAAAGTGTCACATTTCTGTCTGTATGTTCATTGAAATGCTAAGAGCTCACTGCCCACGTTCAGACTTTGTGAGGCTTGTAAATCAGCATTCATTACCGGTCAGTCTGAATGACGTCTGGCTGTCTAACAGGACCCCACTCCAAGGTAGTGTAACAGTGAGACTTTCAAACAACATTTTTATATCTATAATAATCGTGTCTATTATAGCTTTACGTTCACATGTCTAATAAATGTGTAGTTATCACCAGGTTGCTTTGCTCTGGGTTGGGAAAAGGATTGCTGGCTGTTTCATGGCTTTACTACTTGGGAAGTTTAAGAGAGAATGGGCCTGATTCACAACGTTTTTCCCAATGGGAAAATCCCATTGAAAAACCCTTTATGAACCAGACCCAAGTATCCATTTCCCGAGCTACCAACTTCAAAATGTACATCATTTCTTGCTGTATTTTTTGTTTTGTTTATGTGTCAGTTGTTTTCTTTCAATTTGACATCTCAGAAATAAGGGGATGGGGCAGGGGTGAATGTGCAGAGTCCCCTATGCCCAATTGCAGAAAAATGACACGTAGTACATCTGCGTGGTCTTCCACTGGTGCTCTTAACATAGGTAAATATTCCTAATATTTCCAGAAATTTGTCATTGCTATTAAAAGGAAATATTAATAAGTTCGCAGCCGTTGCACAGCAAACCATGGAATGGCCAATTTAGCACATACAGAGATGATAATTGCATCTTCCTTAATGGCTGGTGCACAGTTTCAAGCACACTGAAACATTTGGCATATTTAGAGCATGAATGGTAACTTTGGGGACCTCAAATGTAGAGGGACATGAGACTAGAAATGTCCTGTGTAAGTACGTGGAATGTTATTCCACATCCCTGTGTGTGTTCTATATCCAGTAAAATGCATGCAACTAATAACTGTTTCCAGCACACACATGTTCTATAAATTATGCAGCACAACTTGTGGTTATGTCATGCCCCACAGAACAAATAAGGTGCCAATGCCCAAAGAGAACCAAGAGTCCAGCATCTGTTCATGCAGCAGCAGCATAGGTTTACTGTCTAATGGGAGTTGGAGTCCTAGTTCTCCATGATACACGGACATGATGTTAAAGCCAGATAGAATAAATAAATGAATGGGAGGTGCACTCCCAGCCTAAGAGTACTGCCTTGTGGCAGTTGTTGCTCTACCACTCCGAGTCCTCAACATGCAAATAGGGCACAGAAGCCCAAATGGAACCAATAATCCAGAGTGAGCTGCCAAATGTGAGTTGTAGTTCTTTCATCAGAATTGTTCTCAATTTCTATTTGTATGAAACACGCCTGGCCAGCACTATATCGATCCCCCATTGATGATTTGCGCTTTGCTTCCTTCCTTTCCTCCTGTCTAAATGCTGGTTGAAGACGCACAGAGAGGGCAGGGACGTTGGACAAAACATTGAGGGGATATTGTAGGCAGTGGTCGAAGTGTGCTATGTTCCCTACTGACATGCAACCGCTCCCCATAAACCCCATCACCACACCCCCCTCCCACGTGCAATCCAAACCACCAAACGCATGTGCCAGCTGTTTAAGGGAACGTTCAGTGCAGTGCATTGAAAGTGCAAGTTTCAACTTCTTCCTACACTTTTATTTTAAAACGAAAGCATTCCGGAACGGTTTCTTTTTAAAATAAAAGTATAGGAACAGTAAAACTTAAGAAAAAATTAATAAAGTAGAGGAGCTTGCAACCGCTCCCACCCACTTCGACCACTAATTGTAGGGCTGCTTAAATGAAATACATTTCAAATAAAAATGTTACTCCACAGATTAGTTTAATAGTTACACCAAATAAGCCAAAGTAAGTGTTGGAATATTTAAAGATTTTGTTTCAATTTATTGGATGTCCGGAGATAAAAATTAGGGGCGAGATTACAGGAATTGGTTTGGGTGCTGGGCTGTGCAGCGGTGCTGAAACACTTGTGTATAGGCACTTTAAAAATACCATATCATATCATATCATTTTGCTCTGACAATTGGACCGACTGACTGGTGAAACATGTTATCTTTACACTTGTCACTATTCTTTGTTATACTGGTCGGTCAGTGCAAGCGTCACTTCAAAGTGTTTCTGCACCAGAGCTGGTATTGGGGCAAATCTGCCCAGCACCACCAGGAATTACAAAACCTGCCGTATGTGGTGCAAAGTAAGATCTTTGGGTAAAATTGCATTTCTGAATTGTTTCACTTCTACTTTGAATCCTACGTTGCTTTTTCTCGCCAAATCAATTGGCCTGTGAGAAGCAGCACTTCCTACTATATTTGCATGAACAAATTCATCCCTACTGGAGCCAGGACAACCGTAGCACCAACGAGAGAACTGTAGCGGAAGCTAAGATCGATTGTTGCACTGAAATTAATGTTGGACTACCCAAAGTGTCTGGCCAAAAATTACAAACGCTCCAAAATAATACTGCAAGGATCGTCATGAATGCTATTTCAGAACTCATACTACTCAGATCCTGCGCCTGTTGCAATGGATTCCCATAGTTGCTACAATTAAGTTTAAAAAGCACATGGATGCCCGCTCCTTTGAAAATCCATCACATTATTTATCCAGCCAACTGTAAATCTATGTGCAAAAATGCCACCAATGCTTGCCATAATAAGCTCTAATGCGGGCGCTAACACATCCCCAAAAACGGATTCCAACTGCATGTTCATTCATATTTGAATGAATCGGTTGCTCGTTCGATTTTCCTAACATCTGTGCGCCCCATCCAGTTTGCATCCCCTACTGGCCTGCTCCGCTCTTGCATTGTACTACTACACCATGCAAGAGTCCCTCACCACTATCCTGCCTTGTATTTTTAATGTTGGCTATTAGGTGGCAGTGAATGTGATGCCTATATGCCAAAACTATTGTCATGTGGAGCACTAATAGAAGAGATATGATGTGATTAGGGACACAAGGCTTGTGGGTGTTGTTTGACTATTGCCCCACTCATTGGCCTCCCTTGGTCATACTAATTCCTATGGTCATTCCCACCTATTACCTGCCCTTCCTTGCCCCAAACACATTCCCCGCAGATTTCTTTCAGATGACCTCGATGCATTCTGTGCAGCCTTCTGTAAGATAATGGCTTAATTGCAGCTATAAACCAGCTAAACCAGCTCTTGCTGTGATAAAACTGTCTTTACCAAGTGTGCGTCCTGGTACTTGATTTATAAATATTATGTATGTCCCTGTATCTGTTCCTTGCACTGAATTCCTGTTAAAAATCACGCATTGGAAAAGCCCACTGTGTTGGGTCTTGTGTGGGCATTATGTAGACATTGGCCAGGCAGTACAATAATATGCCCAGGAACTAATACCATTTGCCGGTTGTTGCCATCTCATGGTCAGGTAGGTAGTGTCATTATGGCAGTGCCTGAGAATCCCCAAACTACACAAAAGCCAAAGCCGTCGGCTTTGGGATGCTTTTTACACTGACTTCAAAGAGTATCCAGACAAGACGGACAGACCTATTGGAATATCAGTGGGTGCAATTTTACCACTCACAGGAGGCATTCAAGCATCAGAGCTTCCACATGGGCCAAATATATACCTGTGCTTGATTGCCTCTCATGTGGTGACTGCCATTTCCTAATATAGCATCACTGCTGCTCAAATAACATTTGAACAGCACGTTCCAGAGCTATATCAATTTAACATTTGCTGTGGTGGGTTTATTTTGTTTTAATAGACAGCACATACACATCAAAGGAAGGCTAGTCCACACGCGCTAAATGCCTTTAGTCTTTTATGCCACCCCAGGCACAGGAGATGGTAGCTGTGTTTACTTTCAGGGTAGTATTAAGCACTTCCATAAAACAACCGTCCTAGACATTTCACGCAGCACAAAGCTGCATTACACACAATCTAATATAAACAAAGGCATTAATTAGCAAAGTGTGCAGATAGAGACATTAGTGGGTTCAGCTGCCCTGCCAATAGGCCAAGCCGCTGTTGCAGCCCAGCCAGTGCTTCTGGCTGCCTTGGTGGTAGTGCGCCGGGTCGACATGTTAAAAGGTTGTTTGTTTACCACTCGGAAAATGCATCTGCAAAAAATGCAATGAGCAGACCCAAATAATGTCCCTCCGGCAACTCATTGTCTATGGCGGCCACTATTGTGGACGTCTAGGGTTCCAGTGAGAATCTCCCCCTGGCCTTCTGGCTTGCTCAGAGCAGCTGTGCGAGGTCGGGGAATGGTACCCACTTCCAGTGCAACATCCTCCAACATTCCTGCCAATTTCCCTCCATTGAAAGGCACCTCTGCACCTGCTCGTGCTACCCTGTCGAGCATGTCCATATTGGATCCCCTTGCGATGGAGGATCGAGTGTTGTCATTCACCCGCATTCCCATTTCCTGCATTCCTTTCTTTGTAAACATCAAAGAAAAGTTACTTCTGCCAATTATGCCAGCCCAACCGAAGAGTGATTATTAATTTCTACTTTCTGCCAATTATGCCAGCCCAACCGAAGAGTGATTATTAATTTCTACTTCGGCACAGAGCTGGCCTTCATCCACTCCCCAGTTCTATTGAGAAAGGTATGAAATAATGGCGAGGGAGGAAGAAAAGAAGACCTTGAGTCTACAGACCAGTTGCCTACTAGTCTGCAGGCAGCTCTTTTTTCCTTCCCCCTAAATAAATAAATGGGCACATTGGCATTTACAACCTACCTCCTAGGTGCCTGCACATGGGGGGCCTGCGCCAGATCTTAAACTTGTAACACGGGGGCCGGGAGCGCCACGGGTGGTTCACACAGGCAGGTCACAGAGGCAGCTCGGATGAGCTCGCATTCAGAGAGGCTAGCACTGTCTGCACAGGCACGTGCATTTGAGGCCCGGGCGGTGGCTCCCTACAATGCAGAAGCGCAGCCAGCCACGGACAGCAGCACAAGTATATGCAGGCTAGGCCAGGACGCAGCGACGTGTGTTGATTCCCATTTAATTTATTGATTAAATAATTTAAGTGGGATGTAATCACACAAACGTTGCTGCCTCCTGGACTGTATCTACCCGTGCAGAGGATAAAGGATAATTCAAAGCTATTCCAGTGGGCATGTACGGGCTAGCCTTTGATTGTAGCCCCCTGATTTTCATCCGGGGCTATAGTCAAAGGATCTGGGGCTATAGCCCCCCAATCCCCCCCTAGAGATGCCCCTGACCAAGACTGATGCCCACCCTTTACCAAGGACAGATAAACTGGTGGATACACTTAGTTCAGCCAAGTACCTCAGTACATTAGACCTCACTTCAGGCTATTGGCAAATAGCACTGACAGACCATGCCAAGGAGAAAACTGCATTCTACACCCCAGCAGGCCTCTACCAGTTTAAGGTAATGCCTTTTGGACTAAAGAATGCACCTGCTACATTCCAAAGGATAGTTAATCATGTTCTGAATGGGATGGAGGACTACTGCATGGCATACTTGGATGACATTGCAGTGTTCAGCCCTACTTGGAAAAAACATGTTGACCACTTAGGATATGTTTTTCAGGCTCTTGAGCAGGCCCATTGGACCATAAAGGCTAATAAATGTCAAATTAGCCAGAGTTAAGTGGTCTACCTTGGAGATGAGATAGGAGGAGGTGCAATCAGGCCATTTCCTATCAAAGTACAAGCTGTACAAAACTGGGCCACTCCTACTACTCAAACCCAAGTGAGAGCCTTCCTAGGCCTCACTGGTTACTATAGGAACTTCATAGAGAAATAAGGGACCATAGCTTTGCCCTTTAATGTGGTCTCCTCTCCCAAATTCCCTAAAATGGTCAGGTGGAATGAGGAGTGCACTCAAGCATTTGAAGGCCTAAAGAAAGCCCTTTGTCAAGCTCCAGTCCTAAGAGCTCCTGACTATAACCAAACCTTCATTGTACAGACAGATGCTTCAAATACAGGTATAGGTGCAGTCAACTAGATGAGAAAGGTAGGGAGCACCCCATTTGCTTCATCAGCAGTAAGCTGAAAGAACCTGAAACAAGGTGGGCAACCATAGAGCGTGAATGCTTTGCTATTGTGTAGTCATTGAAGAAGTTTAGACCATACTTGTATGGATCTACTTTTGTGATTCAAACTGACCACTAACCCTGGATATGGTTGATGCAAATGAAAGGGGAAAACCCAAAACTACTGAAATGGTCAATCAGCTTGCAAGAGTTAGAGTTTACCATTGAATACAGGTCAGGGTGTCACCACCAAAATGCTGATGGTCTCTCCAGGATGTTTGATTAAATCCCCCTGTTCTTTGGTCTGTGGGGGAGAAGTGTTAGGGAGAATTCTCCAAATGTGCTAATTTCCCTTAACTTTTCAGACCCCCAGCAACTTTGCTGGATTTCTAGGATTTGATTTTTTACCTGGGAAGAGTGTGAGCCTTTTTTTTCCCACTCTTCCATGTATTTTGTGTGTGTTTTACTTTTGTGTTCTTTGGTAATGGTGTTTTTAAAGCCAACTCCATGGCATCATCTTTTTTCTGTGTGTCACACAGCACCTTCAGTGCAGTGGCACAGGGGTGTCTTTCAGACTCCCCAAGGTTTAAATACCTTCCCCGAGACTGACTACTGTCTTCCAGGGCATATAAAGTTAAATTAATTTTACTAGTCTCTTTAAATTTACTGAACCAGCAGACCCTATCTTACTATAGATTGCTGGAAGGGTTGCTTAGCTTCCCCTGAGTCAAAACACTCATGTAACAGTAAAATGTTACCTTTCCCTATTTTAAATGGCTGGTGGCAGTGGTTTAGATCAACTAGCGTGATTGTTTGCGACCAATAACAACGGTAGCTTAAAATCAGAGGTAGCCATGTTTTTCAATATGCCGTCCCAGACCTATCTGTAAAAACAGACTCTGGTTATCTTTTTTCGCCATTTCTTTTAGGAAAAGTCCTTCTTGTGTTTGTCTCTGCACGCCAAACCAGGTTTGGTCCATTTGTTCGTGCCCTATGGAGGGCTTCTGTACTGAAGATCTCTGTCTTCGGCTGGGTCCTCCCTCTGGAACAGCCTCCCTGCCACTCTACAACTTGAGGAGAACCATCTCTGGTTCCGGAAGCACCACAAGACCGTCCTATTTTCTTCTGCCTTTGCCCCCCCTCTCCCCAGCTGATCTGTTCTCTCTTGGCACTGTGCACCTGGCCACCCTCTGTCCTTCAGGCCCAGGTACCTGCCCAGGTACCTGCTCACCCTACCACACTCCCGCACTGCCTCCGGGCCACCCCTTGCACTGTGGTCTGTATCTGTACCCATACACCCCCCCTTTTTCTTCCTGCACTTATCAGACCTACCCTGTCTGCTGCCTTAAACCTAGCACTTGCAAATTGCTGGCTGCACGACCACTGTTTGTTGCCTTTATTATTTATTGTTATTTATCTGTTTCTCCTCTGCTTCGCACTTTCCACTTCTCCCTCCTTCCATGCACTTTTCCCCTCCCCCTCTCCCATGCACTTGTGTGTTCTCGAATTTCACTGAGCCTAGTAAGATCGCTGTTTTGTTCTCCCCTGTTCCCCTCCCTTGCCTTGTCGCGCTCTGAAACACTTGTGTACGAGTGCAATAGAAATAAAATATCATATCAATATCATTATCAATATCAATAATCCATTCATATACCCCCAACTGTTGCCTCCACAATGTACTATAATGATGTCTGGATATTTAAACTGAACTATGTTCTCACACAACAGTAGCAATGCTGCCCAGTTTAATCCTCGAACTCCATGCCAAGACACCTCGTCTTCCAAACCAAGATTAGCAGATATGCCACGGTGCTCAGTGTAAACTTTCAACCAATGGATCAATGAATCTCCCAACATCCACACACTCTGCTTCTTCATAGACATAGGCATGTTTCTACCACTTCACACAAGATAGAAAATACTTGCTACCCTGTGTTCCTGTACTCTTCAACTCCTCCTCCACAACCATAAAACCCCATTGGCTAATCCCTAATGTCCGCAAATGTTTGTGACTGTTCTGTGGTCTCCACAGTTCTATTTCCATGACAGGCATTCTTGAAAGAGCTGGATGGCAGGTCAGCGGAGACCATTGCACAGGGCAGCCCTCCTACCCTTTTTTTTAATGTTACTAACACTCCCTCATTGGCTACTTTCAAACAGTCACACATCCATACACAAATCACATCCAAAAAGTCAACATGTAACCTTGCCACCACAGTTCAACACTCCAGATGTACATTTCAAATATCAGAGTACATGTCTCCTGTAATTCACAGCCTCCCACATCAAAAAGTACTGTGGAGCTCTCCAAGATTTCTATTTGCAGATTCAACAATATCTACATCTAACACGACATAGTACAGGGATGCTTCTTTTTTTAAAGTATTTTTTTCAACACCTTTATAAAAATATATATAGGGTTGCTGTCACTTAACCTGTAATAAGCATCTCAATAAGTGTATGCTCCTTTTTAACCACTGCTATCAAATGGCATGTATTGCAGCATTCTGCACCTGCTCACATTAAGAGGCAGTGAATTACATGTACTGCCAACACATTGGACTTCCTCACACCAACTGCCACTACCTTACGTATAAATGTCATATTGTCCAACCTTTCCCATCACATTCCTAATAGTACCACCATTCTCCACCTGCTCACATTAACTACCTTTTAGAAGTACGATATTAGTGTTTACCAACTACATTTCCTTTCCTTTACCAAAATATTAACTTTTCCGTACTACTGCTGTATCTACAGACTGTCTATTTCATATTATAATACAAATAAAAGTAGGTATTAATAAAGCACATCAGCTTTCTTTACATCTATCAGGCCGTTTCATGGAATTAATGTGCGCCGAAAATGTCAGCACAAGCGTGCGAAAGCGTGCGAAAGCGTGCGAATCGCAGTGCCAGTGCGAAAATCGCAGCGAAACCTGCGCACAGCGATTCATGGAAGTCCGTACGTGTGGAAATCCATGGATGTGCGCCAAAATCCTGCTTGGCGCACGCTGGCACACACGCCTTCAAACAGCGTGCGCTAAGCGCACAGCGAAAGCGCACATAGCGCGGCGCACACAACAAAAGTAGGCGTAACGCAGAATGGGGAACAACGTGTGAAAATGTGGGCGTCACGGGGGAAGTACAGGAGGCAAGTGCGCGGAACATGCTCGCCTACAACACGTATTCATGGAATCGAACGGGGCTAACGCGTGCGCCAAAAAAGATGCGCTAATCCGGAAACACATATGCCAGCAGGAAGCAGGCGTACATGGACCCGCGCAGCATAAAAGTGTGTGCAAACAACAAACAAGCTGAGATGCCAGGATGAATATACCGTTCCTAGCAGCAGTGGTTGTGGGATACCGCAGGAGGAGGAGGAGGATAGTCAGGCCCAGAATTTTTACACCCAGAACCAGCCTTTTTGGGATGCCTGATGACCAGGTGTATGGGAGGTACAGGTTTCCACCTCACATAATACTCGACCTGGTCAGTGAGTGGGAGGATGTCCTCACATCACCCACCCTGTGCTCCCAAGCACTCAGCCCCCTGGAGAAGGTCCTCAATTTACTGCCCTTCTTGGCCACTGTTGTGTAGTGACTATGCAAGTGTTATGCATGCACGAGCAGGATCGAGGCTCGCACATGCGCTGTTATGAATAAAGACGGTCCTCCGGGAGTTCGAGCCGGGGACCCGAGCAGAGCACACGCGTCCTGCGTGGTTCCTGGTCTGTGTGTGTCAGTGTGTGTGCGAGTGCAGGTGGGGGCCCTGGGAAGCCCCACCATCTAACACTGGCGACGAGGAGGCTCAGGAGTGTCCCGTACCCGCTCTGACTGCATCAGAGTGTGAGTTGATGCTCCGTGTTGTCTCAGACTCACACGTGCGGCCGGCAACCATTTTGTGCTATCGGAGATTGCAGCGGTTGCGGCCCGAGAGGGTGCTTGTGCGCCGGTAGCGATCTCCAGTGCAGCATTTACAATTTTTGGACCCTCCCACTGCCCTAGGGATGTGGTTTTGATAAAGAAGGAGAAGAAAGGTGGTTTTGGTGCCGAGATCACGCCTTTGCCATCAAGTGTCATCGTGTGTACGTGGCCTGCTCGCCAGCATGGGTGAAGAAGGAGAGAATGGGGGTGCCCTTGCGCCCATCCCACGCAGAATACACAGCACATGAGCCCCCATGCCCGAATTTGACACCACGGGCCCACCCTCCAAGCCGGGGCCGAAATGGCTCCTGTGGATCAAGAAACTGGAAATGTTTTTCAGGGCCTCTGGGGAAGAGGATGACGACGCCAAAATTGCCATTATGGTGTATTCTGCAGGCACAGAGGTGCACAGAATTTATGACTCTCTCAACATCCCGGTGGTCACGTATGATGCGGTGAAGCAAGCCCTAAGAGATCCCTTCCTGCCCATGGCCAACGTGTACTTTGATAGATTCGTCATGGGCGCGGAACAGCAACATGATGAGGAGTCACTGGACCAGTTCTGTGCGCGGCTGAGACACCTGGAAACCTCCTGCGGGTGGGTGAATGAAGAGGAGATGGTCCGTAACCAGCTGCTGCAAGGGTGCAGTTCTGGGAAACTAAGAAGGCAAGTACTGAGAGAGCCTGGTCTAACTCTGCAGCAAATCCTGGACACGTGAAGAGCGTATGAACTGGCGGAGGCCAGGGGGGCGAAAATGGATGCAGCCACGCACTCTAGCAAGGGCGAAGAGGCGTTTGCCATTGGACGTTCTGCCCTAGGGAGGGTGAGATGGACACCAAAGAAGGGAGATGGCCCTCCAGTGCCTGGGGCTGCTCTGTCTTGCCCCTACTGCGGATATGACTTGCCACACGTGGGGGAGTGCCCGGCAAAGTCGAGGGTCTGCGGCCGGTCTGACACACCAGGACATTATGCGAGGGTTTGCTGGGCTACCGCACCGGTAGCAGCCTCAAGAGGACCAGCGAGAGTTGGCGGGAGCAACACTCGGAGGGCGAGGGGCGTGTCGGCTGTCGAGCAAGGCATGCAGGACCTGAACATTGAAGAGGAGGAGGAAGAAGAAGAAGAAGTCTTCTTCATCTCAAGCATCGCCAAGGGCCCAGGAAGCCGGTAACCAACATGTACGGTAAACATCGGGGAAGTCCCCACTCAAGTCCTCATAGACACAGGGGCGTCTGTCTGTGTGTTAGCAACGGACCACTATGAAGCACTCCCGGGCCCACCTGAGTTGGCACAATCCACAGCGCGGATATATGCATTTGGAGGTGACTCGCCACTCCCCATTCAGGGGGTGTTCGTGGCACCGGTTTCCCACGGGCAGAGCAAGATAAAAGCGAGGTTCTTCATCACCAGCGTCAGCCCGCACTCCTTATTAAGCTGCGGTGCCTCGGAGGCGCTGAACTTGGTGCACTTCATGTTTGCCGTATATCACACTGACCTGGAACGCCTGCTGCAGCGCTATGACATGATCTTCCAAGGCATCGGGAAGCTAAAGGCCGACCCCATACGACTTCACATCGACGGGTCGGTGAGGCCGACAGCGGTCAAGCATCGCTGCATCCCGTTCCATCTGAGGGCGCAGGTGTAGAAGGAGCTACAGACGATGGTCTATCTAGACATCATCGAGAGAGTGGAAGGGCCCACCCCTTGGGTCTCGCCAATAGTGGTGGCCCCGAAGCCGAAACAACCGGGGGCGGTCCGCATCTGCATGGACATGAGGCTACATAACCTGGCGATCAAAAGGGAACGACACCTCACGCCCACCCTGGACGACATTGTCGGCGAGCTGCAGGGAGCGAGAGTGTTCACTAAACTGGACTTGAGATCTGGCTACCATCAGCTGGAGCTTCACCCGAGTCAAGATACATTACTACCTTTATGACTCACGAGGGGCTGCATCAGTTCAGTAGGCTCAGCTTCGGGGTCTCGTCGACAGCAGAAGTCTTCCAGAATGCCATCAGGGGAGCACTGTCGGGAATCAAAGGGGTGATCAATATGTCGGACGACATCCTGGTGTTCGCGAGATTGGAGGCGGAACACCTAAAGCACCTGGAAAACACCCTGGAAAGGCTCCGTGGCCTCAGCCTGACTCTCCACAAACAAAAGTGTGAGTTTTTGAAAGACCGGCCGGAATTCTTCGGCTTTGTGTATCACGCAGGGGGGATCTCCCCAGATCCGGAGAAGGTGAAGGACATCCAGGAGGCCGCCCCGCCGGGGTCACCCGCGGAACTAAGGAGCTTCCTGTGGATGGTCAACTATTGTGGACGATTCATTCGAGACTTGGCATCCCTGTCGGAGCCCTTGCGGGCACTGACTAGAAATGACGTGACCTGGAACTGGGCCAGGAAGGAACAGAGGGCATTTGCCGCCATCAAGAACGCCCTGTCGGGCCAGGAGACGATGACCTACTTCAATCCGGACCGGGAGTCGGAGATCGTGGTGGATGCCAGCCCGGGGACTGGGGGCCGTTCTCATGTGGACGGACCCCCAAGGGAACATGATACCCATTGCATACGCCAGCAAGGCTCTCACCGAGACAGAGAGGCGCTATTCACAGATCGAGCGCGAGGCCTTGGCTATCCTATGGGGCTGCAAACACTTTCGCATTTACATTCTGGGGAAGCCCGTAGTGGTGGTGACAGATCATAGGCCCCTGATCCCGATCATGTCTGGAGCGTCGTCCAAACCACCACCACGCATCGAGAGGTGGATGCTCTCGCTAATGGGGTACGGGGTCAAGCTGATCTATCGCCCTGGCACCCACAATCCAGCGGATTATCTCTCCCGACATCCGGGGGCTGGGCGGCCCAGGGACATGGACGAAGTGGCGGACTGTGTTGAGGCGGTGCACCTGGTGCTGGAGGCAGTACTGCCCTTCGCCCTGGCGTGCCAGGAAATTTCAGACGAGTCGAATGCTGACGAGGTGTTCTTGAGGATCAAAGAGGCCGTGTCAAGTGGGGAATGGCACGAGGTGTTGATGAACAATGCCAGAAGGGGCGACGATGCTCAAAAGGACTTGAGGGCGCTCTGGAAGACACGTCATGAGCTGTCGGTGGCCGAGGATGGCCTCCTGCTGAGGGGGCACCAGATAGTCATCCCGCGCACTCTGGTGGGCAAGGTGCTGCAGTTGGCCCACAAGGGACACCAGGGGACGGCAAAGACGAAGGCGCTGCTCCGTTTAAAAGTGTGGTTCCCAGATCTAGAGAGCAGGGTGGACGAGTTTGTGCGGGCCTGCGTTCCATGCCAGGCGGCGAGTCCGGTGCAGCGAGGGCCGTCTATCCAAGCCATGGAGAGGAGTGAACGCCCGTGGGGGACTGTGCATGCAGACTTCGGGTCCACGGGCCGTGGAATGTACTTTCTGGCGGTGACGGACCAGTGGTCCCGCTATCCCGAGGTGGAGCTGGTTGAGTCCACGGCAGGTGACCACACCATCCTGGCCATGGAGAAAACTTTTGCCACCCCTGGTTTCCCTCTGTAGATCTGTTCGGATAACGGGTCGCCGTTCCAAGGGCAGCAGTTTGCTCGCTACTGTGAGGAAAGGGGGATAAATCACCGGAAAGTCACCCCGCTCTGGCCCAGGGCCAATGGGGAGGTGGAACGCTTCATGCGGACGCTCAACAAGATCTTCTGCATATCGATGAATGGAGGGGAAGATCTACGCCGTAAACTGTTTGACTTTTTGCGGGAGTATCACATGACCCCACATCAATCTACTGGGGTCGCGCCGACGGAGGCCCTTTTTAAATGGGTACCCCGAGGACTGTTGCCCGAAGTGGAAGCTCGGGGTCCTGGGGAGATCGACAACAACCGGGTGCGAGCAGAAAGAGCCGCCCGGAACGAGAGTGAGACGGCTCGGCGAGGATTGCCGGAGAAGGCGATCGCAGTAGGGGACACTGTGCTGGTGCGAAACAGGAGGCCGGAAGGAAAACTGTCATGGCCTTATGAGGCACAGCAACTGGGGGTGACCCATGTCAAAGGGTCCATGGTCACTGCGGCCAATGCAAAGGGAACAGTCACGAGGAATGTGTCGTTCTTCAAGCGCATAGAGGCGGCGCCTGACCCGCAAGAGAGCACCACGCGGGAGCCCAAACAGCATGCCGGATCCTCACAGAGGGACGACGGACCGCCTGAGACTCCAGAGACACCAGAGGTGCCCCCAGCGGAGGCACGAGGGTACCCGAGTTGGGCGGGGCGCAAGCCGCCGCAGAGGTTCCAAGACTTTATTATGGACTCTGCCTCGTAACCGGTACGAGACTGGCCGTTAAAGTTTGAAGTACTGTTGGTAGTTACATAAGTTGTTATTGTTTCTTGTTTGGGGGGAAAAGGAGGGATGTTGCATAGTGACTACGCAAGTGTTACGCATGCGCGAGCGGGATCGAGGCTCGCGCATGCGCTGTTATGAATAAAGACGGTCCTCAGGCAGTTCGAGACGGGGACCCGAGCAGAGCACACGCGTCCTGCGTGGTTCCTGGTCTGTGTGTATCGGTGTGCGTGCGAGTGCAAGTGGGGGCCCTGGGAAGCCCCCACCATCTAACAGCCACTGGATCATTTCAGCGCACAAGTGCTATAGTGGGGGGGGTGTCACAGGCCACGCAGTCACACTGCCTACACCAGGTCTTGGCCATCATGACTACACACCCATCAGTCCGCAGGCACATATACCTGCCCAGAACAATTGCAGAAAGGCAGGCTGCCATCCAGGATTTCTACGGGGTGGCACAATTCCCCAAAGTGCTAGGTGCCATTGATTGCACCCATGTGGCTCTAGGTCCCCCTAGGGCATCAGAGCACATCTATAGAAACCGCAAGCACTGGCATTCCATCAACGTGCAGGTAGTATGTGATGCCAAGGGAATCATCACCTCAGTATATGCCAACTATCCAGGGTCCGCCCACGACAGTTTTATTTACAGAATGTCAACCCTAAACCTGGACCTAGAAGCTGGGTGGCATGGCGATACATGGCTGCTTTTTGAGTATAAATGCCACAGCATGTCAGATACCGAGTAATGGCACAACCCCACTAATGATACCCATCACCACCTCCCCATGAGACAGTGCCTACCCTCTGAGCACCCACATGATGACGCCAATTCGGAACCCCACCACGCTACCCGAGGTAAGATACATCACAGCCCACATTGCAACCCGGGGCATAGTGGAGCGCACATTCAGAGTGCTCAAGTCACGCTTTTGCTCCCTTGACCGTTCTGGCGGGCAGCTGATACACGCTCCCCCAGTAGTGTGCAGGATCATAGTGGCAGCATGTGTCCTGCACAACGTTGCAACATGCCGGGGCCTGCCGGTGGACATGGTGGTGCCTCCACATCCCCAACCACATGCACGCCCACTGTGCATGGGAGGGGAAAGGGCACAGGGTGAGGCAACCCATACGCAGCTGGTGGCTAATTACTTCACCTAAAATCAAACCCCTGTGGAGTGCACACAGCCCTGGCACATACCAGCTGACAATCAATGATGATGACATAAGGGACAGTCAACTGTCACAACCATACCAGCCTGAGATTGGTTACCTGGAAGTGTTACATTGTGCGCATCCCTACCTACGCAAACAACACCAATGCTGTGCCATCAAAAGACACTTCTATGCTGATAAATTCATTATCCCCTTGCAAAATACAACATGACAACAGCGCCATGTCACCCAACCCCTCCCCAGCTCCGCCACCCAACACACCATGGCATGTCATGCTATGTGAAAGCAAACAAAGCAATCCCCAAAACCTGACACAAGTGTCACAAAGTACACTGTCCCTAATGGAAGCTGGCCACACACAATATGCTCCCAGTAATGTAGAACTAACAACACACATGACCAAATACTTACCAACAATGCAATGCAGCAACACAACCTCAAACATAGGAAAAACATGACAGTACTAAGTTAAAGTAGTCGTAGTCTTAAAACCTGAATATGCCACCACATCGACCCCTTCCAACTGTAGTGTTGCAGCCTTCCAAATTTGTCAGTGTACTGCATAGAACATGAACTCCATCTCCAAAGTAGACGGCCTTGTGAAGACATAAGGAATGAACCTGCAAATTTGGAGGGAGACATGGAAGAACAAGCACATATCAATACACCATGCAGTGTACAAAACAACAACAATATCCACTAGGAATGTCTACACAGTATTGACTACAGACTGCCCACACAGCTCATGGGAGCCCAACGTCACTGTGTAATTCACTGTCACTTGGTCACACCCTTTGCAAGCCCATGGAAACGGGAAGCAGGAGGAGTGTGTGTCTCACGAACCCAAGCATCTAACCCAAACTCAGGACAAGCCTGCATGTGTCCAGCCTGAATACAGTGGATGCCCACGGGAGCCACACAAGGCACCACACTGTATTCAGAAATAAAAAAAAAAAATGGCCATGTGGGGGCCGGGGGGGGGGCACCCAGGAGGTCCGAGGATAGGGTGCGCACCAACATCCACCTGTGTGGATGTTGGGAAAAAAAAACACCTCCATGGGCTCATGGCCTGCACGGCTACGCTATTGTGGGAGAATTGCTGATGTCGCTCTCATCGCCCTCTGCTGCTGCATCAAGAGGTGGTGGTGCTATAGGAGGCAGCCCACGCAAAGTCCTGGTATGGTCCTCCATGCAGCAAGCATGCGGGTGTTGAAGGTCTGCTTCTGGAGGATTAAAGTGCGGAGATCCCCATGCACAACCTCATGGGTTGCATGCATTTCTGCACGCATGGCCTCCCGTGATACCCGGATCTCCTCACGTGTTGCCTGCATCTCAGCTGAGAGCGAACATGTGAGCCGCTCCAGCTGCTGTTCTGTCCTCAAATTAGTGGAAGCCTCAAGGTCAAGAAGAGTCTCCCTGAGGTTATGGAGTTCTTCCCTCAGGGCTTCCCTGTGGGCCTGGGACTCTATTGAGATGGATTGGCGCAGAGTCTCCAGTGCCGCCTGTCCTCAAATTAGTGGAAGCCTCAAGGTCAAGAAGAGTCTCCCTGAGGTTATGGATTCTTCCCTCAGGGCTTTCCTGTGGGCCTGGGACTCTATTGAGATGGATTGGCGCAGAGTCTCCAGTGCCGCCCGTCGGTCCCTGTTGGATGCCAACATGTCAACATGTCTTCCCTGTGTGATTGGCAAAAGGAGTCTGTTGCCTGCTGTAGTTGCTCCTACTGCCTTTCAGGGGGGATAATGGAAGTGGCCACCCTCTCCATTGCCTGAGCCATCATTTCAACTGATGCTGCCTGTTGGGTTGCCATACCGTACATGGAGTTCTCCCATACGGTATTGCCCGGTGGCGTACGGCCACCGTTTTGACGGGCACCACACCTGTTTGGGGCAAGGCGATGTGCACCTTACTGTGCTGGCACTGCCCGAGGCTGCAGGACTGTATTCCCCCTCTGATCTGCTGGCCCAGGAACTGTGGAGTGTGACCCTGCATCCGTAACCACCAAAGGTGGATCTACCAACACTGACATCCCCATAGAGGGGTCTACCCCTGGTGCAGGTGGGTTGGACAGAACAGAATCCCTGCCAGAAACACTTACCTGCGATGGCACATAAGTCTCATCATCCTATTCAGCACCCAAATAGAGGTCTGGGTAGGTGCACCCAGAGGCACCCCTGGAGAGTATGGTCTGCAGAAAGATTGGGTTCTCACCCACCACCACACCACATCCCCCACTGGTGTCTGGTCATGCCTGAGAGTCCTCCTGGGTCTGCACCATCTCCTCAACCTCAACAGCATCAAGTGCGTTATCAGCTGCAAAAACATGAAAGACAACAAATGGAAACAGGCATGAGCACCATAGCACACACATAGGCCATGACAAGCCACAGATCCAGTACATGATTTACACATGTCCCACATGACTATAACCATGCAATGCATACACTGTCAAAGAGTTGGAAGTGGAGTCAAAATGGCAGACACTGGGGAGAGCAAGACGGAAAAGCAACACATTTGCAGCATGTTGGGTAGCACTGGCATCGCACATCAGGCTGTGAGTGCCAGGTCCAATACACATACATGACACATGCCAGCACACAAATGTCATGTAGCATAGCCACGGTAAAGTACAAAACTACAGCTATATGCTAGTGTATTGGCACTGTCACACACCCATGTGACATCGACATGATGAGAGGTTTAATGCTGAACAGTGTTGCAAAATAAGCATGTGCCACACACTGAAACACATCCAGTGTCCAATAATACAGTAATTGTGGACTGATCTATTTTTCGTCACTTTGACATCACAGGAAACATCTGTCATTTCCCACATGCAAACAGGCACTTATCAAAACATTTCTGCAGGCCAATACTCCATCAGGCTGAATGGTCTAATCGTGAACATAACCAGGTAAAACATTGCCCCAGTGTAGCCAGTAAACAATGACCGAAGCATATCACATATATCGCAATAGGGTAGATAAATGTCTAGCAAAAAGGGGAGAGTGGAAACTATCATCCTGAAGGCACACTTACAAATTCTGACCAATGTAGTTGCAAGATGGCAGTACAAGGTAAACTGCACTAATGTGGCCCTAATAGGCTACTGTGTTCAGAAGGGATGCAGTCATAACCAAATACAAGGCACGTGATTGTATGTGAGGAAGGAAATGGGTGACAAATAACACTCTTGAGTACACTTGAGTACTCTTGAGTACACACCCTCACCTGGCACTCAATCAGACACCCAAACAACATACACATGCATTACACACACACGCATGGGCCCTAATAGGCTACTGTGTTCAGAAGGGATGCAGTCATAGCCAAATACAAGGCACGTGATTGTATGTGAGGAAGGAAATGGGAGACCCATAACACTCGTGAGTACACTTGAGTACTCTTGAGTACACACCCTCACCTGGCACTCAATCAGACACCCAAACAACATACACATGCATTACACACACATGCATGGGCCCTAATAGGCTACTGTGTTCAGAAGGGATGCAGTCATAGCCAAATACAAGGCACGTGATTGTATGTGAGGAAGGAAATGGGTGACCCATAACACTCTTGAGTACACTTGAGTACTCTTGAGTACACACCCTCACCTGGCACTCAATCAGACACCCAAACAACATACACATGCATTACACACACACGCATGGGCACTCACCGGACAATGCTTCGTAATCAGGTAGTTCTCCCACACCTTGGATCTGTTCCTCTGTAACGAAGGTCCCAGCAACAGACTCATGTTCAGTGAGTTTGTTGTCCTCTTGTGGAGACCCACCACCAGTCACCAGAGTAGCGGCATGATTTGAGGCCAGCTTGTTCTTTGCTCTGCGTTTCAGGTCATTCCACCGCTTGTAGCAATCATCAGCTGTGCGCCTCTCAAATCCAAGGGCACTTATGCGGTCCGCAATGATCTGCCAGTGTGCCTTACGTTGACCAGTTGTGGTCTTGCCCCCTACAGTCAACAGCATTTCGTGGCTATGTGCCGACACATTGGTCACAGGTGCATCAAGCTCTGCGTCTTTAAAGCTAGGCTTCCTTGACGTGCCGGAGTGTGTAGCCGTGTCTGGGGTCTCAGCCTGTTGTGCCAGAGTGTAAAGACTGGTAGGGGGTGTCTGTACTTCTGCTCTCTATATGGTAGAAGAGAGGCACAGAGGACCCCAGCCAAGATTCTCTATTACGGAGACAGTTCTGTGTGGAGATCCCCCCACCTGGGCAACCTGTAAAATAAAGATATAGCACAATCCCAGTCCATATATTGTTCTGCATATAATGTTTTTACCCCCCCAATGTACCTGGTGGAGTCGAGTTCTTCGAAGAGGCGTCGACATGTCCTTCTTGAGTGACCCCCTTTCAAGCGGGAGTCACGGATCGTCGAGAGGCGTCGAGAAGCGTCGAGGAACTCGGCGTTCGGCGGCGGGGAGTCGACGGCCCTTCTTGAATGCCTTCCCTTTCAAGCGGGAGACACGGGGCGTCGAACGTCCGTCAAGGAACTCGGCGTTCGGCGTTGGGGATTCGACGGCCCTTCTTGAATGCCTTCCCTTTCAAGCGGGAGACACAGGTCGTCGAACGTCCGACGGAGAACACGGGTGAACGGCGTCGATGAGGCGGCAGCTTCATCCGAGCAGTGTTCGTCGGCGTCGGAGCGTCAGCATCCTGCAAGGAAGAGGCGTGCGGGGTGTGATGCTGGAAATGCATCAGAGGGACAGGGCCTCTGAATTCTTGTCCTTTACTGCATTTTATCGTGTGTTCTGTCATGTTTTCTGCCCAGGAGTCCATGTGGGACTCCTGGCAGTGCAGCTCTCTCTTTTGGTTTGGTGAACAGACCCATGGGATACCCTTATGGCACCCATGGGTAGGGGTACAACCCTGTGCCCCTAGTGTATGTTTTTGGGCACCTGTGGGTGGCCCACAGAGCAGGGTATGGGCCGGTGGCAGCTCCATGCTGAATTTGACAGGTGCTCTGGGTGTCCTCCATTTTGGGATACCCAGGCCCTGCCATTGGGATCAGTTGATTCCTGATAGGAAACAAGATGGCCCCTGTGGCCTCTTGCTCTCTATTGCCTGTTACCTTGTTTTCCCAAAGTCCTGGGAAGCCCTGACTCTGTCCCTTCCCCCTGACTGGCTGTTGGGTGGAAGTTCCATATATGGTGTTGTTGTGAAGGCCCAGCTAGACTGACTGGAGCCTTCCCAGTGACTGTATGTTGTGGGTACCTCCTGTGGGTGGGACCTGGGTGAATGGAGTGTGTGACCAATATACACTCCTTGTTGTGGTTGTCTGGTTTCTGGCATGAGAGACAAAGACTGAGACAGCCCTGCCCGAAACTGGCCTGAATGCAGTGTGTAGTGTTGAATGGCTGGGTACTTGTCCCAATCCACATTCCTTGTTGTGAGTGTCTGAAAGGGAGGAGTGTGGCCTGAATGCACTGTGTGCCTGATTGGCTGACTGACTGCATGAATGCCCTTCTGTATGATTGGCTGCTGAGTGTGTGCCAGCAGTGTGGATGAGAGACAGAATAGTATATCTGGGGACCTCTCACCACTGGTAATGGGTTCAGGGAACGTTCAGAGTGTTCAGGGAACGTTCAGAAGGTTCAGGGAATGTTCAGAAGCGTTCAGAAGCGTTCTGGAGCTGAGTCTCCACTCTAAGAGTAACTGGAACTGCTGATCCTCGACGTCCAGCTGGAAGAAGAAGACTTGCTGTTGCATTTGCTTCGACCGATCCGAAGGCTGCCGAAATCGTCGAAGACTGACCCGAGAGAGGACCTGGTAAGGCGCCCTCTTCCCGTGCTCCGAGGGACCATCGAGCACTGCTCCATCTTCGCCGAAGCGCCCTGGAAGACAGACCCTCGAAAGGCTGCCGACCCGAGACGGGACCGCCGAGGAGATCGAAGTGAAGCACCCGGACATCGCCGCCGTCGAAGTCCATTGCCGTCGACCAGGGTTCGCAGGTTTGTGTAACCGCTGGAGGCCCGTCGAAGTTGTGTTGCCCAGCCGTGGGAACCACTTGACGCCGTGCCGCCGACGACCGGAGCCGTCCGCTCCTTTGCCTAAGAACATTCGAATCGAAGGACTCCCTCATCCGCACCGTCGACCGCTTTATCCTGCCGGAGAAAGTCGAGGACAACCAACGCGCCGAGGAGAAAATTGCCGGTGGGTTTCCCGCCACCCGAAGACCACAAAGACCCGAACGACTCGACGCCCTTGCTGGGCCTCCGTCTCCACAATCTTTGCGGTCCAGAACTATTGTCACCGAGGTGCCCCGCACGCCTCTGCCTTGCAGGACGCCGACGCTCCGACGCCGATGAGCACCGCTCGGACGAAGCTGCCGCCTCATCGATGCCGTTCTACCCTGTTTGTCGACGGACGTTCGACGCCCCTTGTCTCTCGCTTGAAAGGGAAGGCATTCAAGAAGGGCCGTCGATTCCCCGTCGCCGAACACCGAGTTCCTCGACGCTTCTCGACGCCTCTCGACGATCCATGACTCCCGCTTGAAAGGGGGTCGCTCAAGAAGGATCTTTCGACGCCTCTTCGAAGAACTCGACTCCACCAGGTACATTGGGGGGGTAAAAACATTATAGGAGGGAATAAGACTTGCAGAACAATATATGGACTGGGCTTGTGCTATATCTTTATTTTACAGGTTGCCCAGGTGGGGGGATCTCCACACAGAACTGTGTCTAGTGGTAGGGGCCAGTATTCTGCCTATTGCTCAACCATCTTATTTTCTCTCCTCTCTCTAATGTTGGTTTCACTCTATTGATCTGTGTGACATTGTTACAGTATTGTTGATGCACTTTAATGAGATCTAATACAAAGGGTGGTACCACTTTAGAATTGTATATATTTGCCATTGTTGATTTTCCTAAGTACAAAGTGAGTTATTATGATAAGTGTACATAACCTTGAATATTGATTATATAAAGACTGTGTTCTAACCAATACAGTGTGTGGATATTCCTTTGTGGGGGCTTGGGGACTACACTGTACTTAAGAACCAGCCTGCATCACCTCCTGAGAAGCTAGGCCTTGATTGCTCGTCCATTGCTACCGTACTAGAGAATCTTGGCTGGGGTCCTCTGTGCCTCTCTTCTACCATATAGAGAGCAGAAGTACAGACACCCCCCACCGGTCTTCTTTTCACACGGGGCACCTCGGTGACAATAGTTCTGGACCGCAAAGATTGTGGAGACGGGGGCCCAGCAAGGGCGTCGAGTCGTTCAAGTCTTTGTAGTCTTCGGGTGGCGGGAAACACACCGGCAGGTTACTCCTCGGCGCGTTGGTCATCCTCGACTTTTTCCGGCAGGATAAAGCGGTCGACGGTGCGGACGATGGAGTCCTTTGATTCAAATGTTCTTAGGCTAGGAGCGGACGGCTCCGGTCGTCGGCGGCACGGCGTCAAGTGGTTCCCACGGCTGGGCAACACCACTTCGACGGGCCTCCAGCGGTTACACAGACCTGCGAACCCTGGTCGACGGCAATGGACTTCGACGACGGCGATGTCCGGGTGCTTCACTTCGATCTCCTCGGCGGTCCCGTCTCGGGTCGGCAGCCTTTCGAGGGTCTGACTTCCAGGGCGCTTCGGCGAAGATATAGCGGTGCTCGATGGTCCCTCGGAGCACGGGAAGAGGGCGCCTTACCAGGTTCTCTCTCGGGTCAGTCTTCGACGATTTCGGCAGCCTTCGGATCGGTCGAAGCAAATGCAACAGCAAGTCTTCTTCTTCCAGCTGGACGTCGAGGATCAGCAGTTCCAGTTGCTCTTTGAGTGGAGACTCAGCTCCAGAACGCTTCTGAACAATTACCAGTGGTGAGAGGTCCCCAGATATACTATTCTGTCTCTCATCCACACTGCTGGCACACACTCAGCAGCCAATCATACAGGAGGGCATTCATGCAGTCAGTCAGCCAATCAGGCACACAATGCATTCAGGCCACACTCCTCCCTTTCAGACACTCACAACAAGGAATGTGGATTGGGACAAGTACCCAGCCATTCAACACTACACACTGCATTCAGGCCAGTTTCGGGCAGGGCTGTCTCAGTCTTTGTCTCTCATGCCAGAAACCAGACAACCACAACAAGGAGTGTATATTGGTCACACACTCCATTCACCCAGGTCCCACCCACAGGAGGTACCCACAACATACAGTCACTGGGAAGGCTCCAGTCAGTCTAGCTGGGCCTTCACAACAACACCATATATGGAACTCCCACCCAACAGCCAGTCAGGGGGAAGGGACAGAGTCAGGGCTTCCCAGGACTTTGGGAAAACAAGGTAACAGGCAATAGAAAGCAAGAGGCCACAGGGGCCATCTTGTTTCCTATCAGGAATCAACTGATCCCAATGGCAGGGCCTGGGTATCCCAAAATGGAGGACACCCAGAGCACCTGTCAAATTCAGCATGGAGCTGCCACCAGCCCATACCCTGCTCTGTGGGCCACCCACAGGTGCCCAAAAACATACACTAGGGGCACAGGGCTGTACCCCTACCCATAGGTGCCATAAGGGTATCCCACAGGTCTGTTCACCAAACCAAAAGAGAGAGCTGCACTGCCAGGAGTCCCACATGGACTCCTGGGCAGAAAATGTTAGGCGGAAACCTGTGCAGTTCCCTCTGGGACCACTGCAAAAGATTTAGGACTACAGGTGTTGCGATGAACCCACTTGGTAGCAGTCTGTACCACACAGATTCAATTGGTAGCTGTGGCTGAGCAGTCAGACTTCTCTCAAGAAAAGTTGGTCAGTATAGGGAGTATACAAGATAGGGTAATTCTTCGCAGCAAAACGAGTAAACACGCAACCAGGCTTTAGTATAAAGATAGTAAGTTATTTATTAATAACAGAATGTCTACGAAAAATACTAAAGTGAACCACGGCAAACAAATCAAAATACAATTACTCTGCAGAATGGAATAAAGCTCGACCCCCCGGAACACAATATCGACAACTCTAGGTTTTTACGGCACCACTTATTTGCAGACAGAGGTGTATACCCCAACCTAGATGACACTCGAATATTTTTGTGAGGAAGGGAGAGAAGAGAAAGGCAGGTAATGAAGTCAACACGGTTCGTACTGAAGCGGGTAAAAAATGCAAGGCAGGAAAGCATTAATCACACTAGATCATACAGTTCGGCGGCCAGGCCCACTCGGTGAGAGGCAAGGCACGATGTCCTGGAAAGTCTCTACGGATGATGCATTCAAGTCTTTGTTAGCAAATTGTTTAGCGACAGGTTGAACCAGTTCAGAACAAAGAGTGAATAAAGCTTGGAGGCAACCCAACGGAACGGAGAGGAATCAGATACCTCACACGAACCGATCGAAAAGGGAAGCCAGGCGGTTACGGTACCTTGTTGTGGAAGACAGCTCCGACGGGGGCAGTTGTTCCTGGTGGTGGATGCACGACGGGTCTTGGCCAAGAGAAGAGATGCTCTCGTCGTCGAAGAGAAGATGTCCGGTGCACCACCAGGGAAGAAACCAGCCGCGGAGTGCTTCGTCACAAGGCACCACCTTTCGATCACGGTGCAGGAGTAGTGGCTATCCGGTTGCCGGGTGCTCTGCACGGGCAATTCGACCACTGCGTCCTGGGCGACCAAAAAGCACAAAGAAGAAGAAGACTGGTTGTCCCCACCAGCCAGGGAAAGAGCCTCTCCGCCAGGGAGATCTCTTCTGTCGTCGGGAGATTGTGAGACGATTCCGCAGGGCTTCACCGGAGGTGTTGTCGTGCAGGTCGGCTCAGCGTTACCCTCGTCGGATTCTTTAGGTCCAGTGGCGACTTCCTGAAGATCCAGTCCCAAGGCCCTGCTTTTATGCAGACGTCCCCCATTCATTCAGCCTAGCTTGTCAATCAACACATGCTAAGTGGTGAGCGGGAAGGCTCACCACCTGGGCCAATCACTTCGGAGTGCGACCTGAGTTGGCAAGGCAACTCGGTCCAGGGTGTCTAAACCCCCTCCCACACCCCTGAGGTAACCCAGACAGAATGGCGCCACTTTGGAGGGTCTCTGTCCAGAGGCCCGCCAAAAGTGGAACAAAGGGCTCAACCTTTGGTTTAGGAGTCACAGAGAAAAACACAGACGCCATTTTACAACCCGAGTTCTGGCAGAAAATACCACTCGATAAACCTATTTAAGATAAGTAGATCGGTGGTACGTTGGAGATTAACGGAAAACAGTATTAATCTTCAACAATGGGACGGATCCCATAGGGTTATGCCCGGGGTCGAACATAACAAGTAGTTTCCACTGCCACCAGCCAAAACTCGACGAGGAGGGACGGGACAGTGCCCCCTCGGTTAACAGATCCAGGAGTAATCGAATTACCCCTACTAGCACGTCCACAATAAGATGGTTGGAACTAGTTCTGTTAGCAAATTTAGGTCTAGTAAAGCCAATGGTGACTTTACATGCCCGGGGAGACGGTAGTCAGTCCCCGGGTATGGAGTCTATGGTGGGGGGACCAGCGAGGGCGCCCCCGTGTCACGACACGTAGGGTGCGGAGTGACACACATAGAAAAACTTATGAGACCCTATGGAGTAAAAGACCCCATAGCCCATCGAACACATCGCCCATTCAAAGGAATTCCACACATACATGTCCAAGAGTGAGAGGAAAAGGGTCACACTCTTGGCAGGATGGAAAAAACAAACTCCAGAAATCCAGCAAAGCTGCTGGGGGACTCACTAGGTTAGGAAATTCAGCCTAAACAGAGAATTCTCCCTAACACTCGCCCCCCCCAGACTAAGGGACAGGAGGATTTAATCCACTCCTGGATGAATCTCATACCTCTAGTCGATGATATACATCCTAGAGAGACCATCAGCATTTTGGTGGTGACACCCTGACCTGTGCTCAATGGTGAAATCGAACCCTTGCAGGCAGATCGACCATCTCAGTAGTTTTGGGTTTTCCCCTTTCATCTGCATTAACCATCTCAAGGGTTGGTGGTCAGTCTGAATAACGAAAGTAGAACCATACAAGTACGGCCTAAACTTCTTCAGAGCACACACGATAGCAAAGCATTCTCTTTCGATTGTTGCCCACCTTGTTTCAGGATCCTTCAGCTTGCGGCTGATGTAGCAAACGGGGTGCTCCCTACCTTTCCCATCCAGTTGACTGAGTACGGCACCTATCCCTACATTGGAAGCGTCTGTCTGCACAATGAAGTGTTGGCGGTAATCAGGAGCTCTGAGTACTGGGGCTTGGCAAAGAGCCTTTTTCAGGTTTTCAAAAGCCTGATTGCACTCCTCGTTCCACTTAACCTTTTTAGGGAATTTGGGCGAGGAGATGACATTCAGTGGAGAAGCTATGGTCCCATAGTTCTCTATGAAATTCCTGTAATACCCGGTGAGGCCTAGGAAGGCTCTCACCTGAGTCTGAGTAGTCGGTGTTGTCCAATTTTGCACAGCTTCAATCTTACTGAGCAAAGGCCTTATTTCTCCACCGCCTACCTCATGCCCAAGGTAGACTACCTTACTCTGTCCAATTTAGCATTTACTCGCCTTTATGGTCAGATTGGCTCGTCCAAGAGCCTGCAAAACATCTCTCAGGTGGGTTACATGTTCGTCCCAGGAATTGCTGAACACTGCTATGTCATCCAAGTATGCCATGCAGAAGTCCTCCATCCCGGTTAGAACCTGGTTTACCATCCGTTGAAACGTAGCAGGTGCATTTTTTAGTCCGAAAGGCATTACCGTAAACTGGTATAAACCAACGGGGGTAGAAAATGCAGTTTTCTCCTTGGCATGGTTGGTCAGGGCTATTTGCCAATAGCCTGACGTCAAGTCAAATGTGCTGAGGAACTTGGCGGCGCCAAGTTTATCCACCAACTCATCTGTTCTTGGCAAAGGATGGGCATCAGTCGTGGTGACTGCGTTAAGAGCTCTATAATCCACGCAGAATCTAAGTTCTTTAGATCCGGCCTTTGGTACTAACACAACTGGGCTAGACCACGGACTAGTAGAGGGCTCTATTACCCCGAGATCAAGCATCTTGCTGACCTCACCTTTGATGTGGGTTCTGACGTTTTCTGACATGCGATATCCTCTGCTTTTGACAGGCAGACAGTCACCAGTGAGTATCTCGTGCTGGCCCCAATGGGTCAAGCCTGGTGAGAGCGAGAACAGAGAGGCAAACTGATTCAACATAGACTTGCACTCTTCTTGTTGCTCGGGTGTCAGATTGGAGGAGAGATTTACTCCTTCAATGTTTTCATCTAAAGGTAAGCCTCTGAGGAGATCCGGAAGAGTTTCACTCTCTTCTTCTTCCTCGGCTGATGCTAGAAGCAACGCTCCTACGTCAGGTCGGGAGACATACGCTTTAAGTCGGTTGGTGTGAAAGACTGTTGGAGCCTCCTTGGGGTTGCCCAAGTCCACCAGATAGTTAACCTCACCGAGCTTACCCACTACTCGGTAGGGTCCCATCCATTTATCTTGCAAGGCCCTCTGCCTTGTGGGGATCATAACAAGAACCAGCTGGTTTTGAGCGAACTCAACCATGTTAGCCTTTTGATCGTGCCAGTGCTTGACCAATGCTTGTCCAGCTTTCAAGTTATCGCTTGCTTCTGTCATCAGGTGCGACATTCTCCTCCGGAGACCTATCACGTAGTCAGTCACTCTGACTGGCTTGGGGGAAGGAGCACTCTCCAACCCCTCCTTAATCAGGGCCAATGGACCTCTGACGGGATGACCATAGAGCAGTTCGAAGGGAGAGTAGCCTACTCCCTCCTGAGGGACTTCTCTATAAGCAAAAAGAAGGCATGGCAATAGAAGGTCCCACTTACGCTTAAGGGGTTCTTCTAGAGCACCTATCATGCTCTTCATGGTTCGGTTGAACCGTTCTACCAACCCATTGGTTTGTGGGTGGTAAGCCGTTGAGAACTTGTAAGTTACCCCGCAGGTTTTCCACATGGCTTTCATGTAGTGGGACATAAAATTTGACCCCCTGTCAGAGATAACTTCCTTAGGAAATCCGACCCTAGTAAAAATACCAAGGAGGGCCTTAGCCACAGCCGGAGCTGTAACAGTCCTCATAGGAATTGCCTCAGGATACCTAGTAGCATGGTCTACTACAACAAGTATAAACCTGTTGCCTGAGGAGGTTGGAGGATCAAGGGGACCAACGATATCAATCCCTACTCTCTCAAATGGGACTCCCACAACGGGAAGAGGCACTAACGGTGCCACATTCTTGGACCCAACCTTACCAGAGATCTGGCAGGTATGGCAGCTTCTGCAGTGTTTTTCTACTTTGGCCCCCATTTTTGGCCAATAGAAGTAGAGTGAGAGCCTTTCCTTAGTCTTCTTGAAACTCAAGTGACCAGCCAAAGGAATCTCGTGGGCTAACTGCAAGAACTGTGGTCTGTTCTCTTGGGGTACTACAAGGCGTTTGTAGTCTCCAGGTGCAGACTCGGTCGGTTCACTATAGAAGAGGCCATCTTCCCAGTGTAACCTATGTTTCCCAGGCTCTTGCCCTTCAGCCTGAGTTACTGCCTGACGGCGAAGACCTTCCAGAGTTGGACATTCTCTCTGTCCCTTACTGAAGTCTGCCCTGCTGGGTCCACCTTCTGCCAGTAACGACTGCAGCTCAGGATGGTCAACAGGATCCAGATCTCCAATGAGTTCCTGGCCTTCCATTAGCTCTTCTTCAGAGTCTAATTCTACCATACAGGGTTGTACTTCCCCCTCAGCCTCAGCTGAAGGTGGAGTTACGGGTGTGACGTTGGACAACCGCGGGGAAGTCCGTGTCGGCTGCATCGGAATGGAGGCTGTTGGTTTCGGTTTAGAAGTTTTAGGTTTCCCTTTGACTTCGATGTTCCTAGAGACAACGGCCGCCATTTCCAATGGAGCAGGAGTGATTTCTTTCTTCATCATCTCCTCGAGAGTACCGCGCAGGGTCCTCTCCCTTGCAGGTCTGGTTAGCTCCTGTAACCGTTTACTAGGAGGTCTGGGAGTATGCGATACAACTCCGAGAGTTTTCAAATCGTTACCCAACAGTACGCGTCCTGGTACCTCACTCTGTATGCTGACAGGTATCTTTACAGTCATGTCGTTACACTGGATGAGAACTGGTAATTGGGGAAGCATCTGCACAGGCCCTCCAGCTAACTTGGTGAGGCGTTTGGGTGCCTTAGCAACATCCTCAGCCTGAAAAAACGATTTATCCACCACAGTTATGCTGGCCCCAGTGTCCCTAATGGCAGGCGTCTCCTGACCATTCACCTGGACACTGTCCTTATAATACTCTTTAGTATTATCGGGGATAGAATTATAGACATCTAAATTCTGTTGTTCCCACAACCCCAGAGATACTAAAGAAACGCTGGCTGAGACTCCAATGGGTTCGTCAGCTAGCAGTAGAAAGTTTCCACTTGCCATTTGGACTTCCTCCTCTGGAGCGAAGGCTAAGGAGACAAGCTGGACCCCTGAAGGTTTACCCTTACATCTGGGATCTCCTTTCACGTGATCAGTCGAGCCACAAACAAAGCATTTCCCGAATGCTTTCTGGAATGGTGGCTTGTTCTGACCTCCTTCCGGTTTGGCACCAGAAGACACACTATTCTGCTGTGGTTTTCCCGGTGGCTTACCCTTCTGGTTTTGTTTGGGGCCCTCTTTGGAATGTGAGTTATTCGAATTCTCCTTTGAGTCTTTTTTAGGCTGTTTTCCCTCGTCCTTTTTCTGAGTTACCCCAGAATCCTTGTGAGTAGCCCTGTTGGCAACCCACAAGTCAGCAGCCCTAGCTAGAGCCCTGGAATCTAATTCCTTCGAATCAGCCAAGTGCTGTCTGAGCTCAGGAGAACAGGCATCATAAATCGACTCCAACATAAAAAGATTTTGCATACCCTCGTAAGTGTTAACTTTGTAACCCTTAATCCATCCCTCTAAGTTTTTCAACCCTTCACTCACCCAGGTAGCCCAAGGGGTACCATCATGCTTTTTGAGGGTTCTAAACCTCTTAAGATACTGGGAAGGGGTCTTCCCGAATCTAGCTATCAACGCTAGTTTCACACTTTCGTAATCCGTCTTATCCACCTCCCCCAATTCCATTACCACATCAGTCGCAACAGGAGGAAGCCTAGAGAACAACCAGGGAAGCAACGCATTCCCGGTGATGTCCTGGAGCCCATGATTGTATTCAAACAGTTTCAACCAATCCAACACATCTAATCTCGGTTCGTACATACCCACTAATTCCTTCGGCATCCGGGGTCTTTTGGGACTGGAGCTCCTAGAGGAACCAGAGGAGAGAGAAGCATTTTCCATAGACAACTTTTTCATTTGTAACTCATGATTAAGCTCTATCTCTCTGAGTCTCAACTCAGCCTGTCTGAACTCGAGCTCTTGGTTTCGTTCAGATTGAGCCAAAAACCGTTTATATTCTAATTCGAGCTTCATTTTTTCAAGTTCAAAATAAGCAGGGTTACTTGTGGGACCTGGTATTGGCCCCGTAGGCACAGTTGGTAAGGCAGGTAGAGGAACAGGTGAGACAGTTTCGTTAGCCTCGCCGTCCTCGTCAGCCTCTTCATCGCTATCATCAGAATCACGATTTAGATCAACACCATTACTGTTATCTACAGTTGCTGGAGAGTTTGGTTCCTCTGAACCAGTACCCAGACTTTGGTTCGCCAGCAATCTCTCTATCAATTCTAACTTCTTGCCTTTTACAGGAAGATTCTCTTGTCTACAGAGAGCTCGCAGACTCTCGGTATTTTTATCCGACAAAGACTCTTGGCTGTAAATTTCCATTGTAGACATGTTTTTTGAAAGTTGCTTTCGTAAAGTTTTGTGGTTAGTCGTCCTACAGCGTCGAAAAACACTCTAAACCGTATACTCGATACTAATCCCACCGCTGTACACCAGTGTTAGGCGGAAACCTGTGCAGTTCCCTCTGGGACCACTGCAAAAGATTTAGGACTACAGGTGTTGCGATGAACCCACTTGGTAGCAGTCTGTACCACACAGATTCAATTGGTAGCTGTGGCTGAGCAGTCAGACTTCTCTCAAGAAAAGTTGGTCAGTATAGGGAGTATACAAGATAGGGTAATTCTTCGCAGCAAAACGAGTAAACACGCAACCAGGCTTTAGTATAAAGATAGTAAGTTATTTATTAATAACAGAATGTCTACGAAAAATACTAAAGTGAACCACGGCAAACAAATCAAAATACAATTACTCTGCAGAATGGAATAAAGCTTGACCCCCCGGAACACAATATCGACAACTCTAGGTTTTTACGGCACCACTTATTTGCAGACAGAGGTGTATACCCCAACCTAGATGACACTCGAATATTTTTGTGAGGAAGGGAGAGAAGAGAAAGGCAGGTAATGAAGTCAACACGGTTCGTACTGAAGCGGGTAAAAAATGCAAGGCAGGAAAGCATTAATCACACTAGATCATACAGTCGGCGGCCAGGCCCACTCGGTGAGAGGCAAGGCACGATGTCCTGGAAAGTCTCTACGGATGATGCATTCAAGTCTTTGTTAGCAAATTGTTTAGCGACAGGTTGAACCAGTTCAGAACAAAGAGTGAATAAAGCTTGGAGGCAACCCAACGGAACGGAGAGGAATCAGATACCTCACACGAACCGATCGAAAAGGGAAGCCAGGCGGTTACGGTACCTTGTTGTGGAAGACAGCTCCGACGGGGGCAGTTGTTCCTGGTGGTGGATGCACGACGGGTCTTGGCCAAGAGAAGAGATGCTCTCGTCGTCGAAGAGAAGATGTCCGGTGCACCACCAGGGAAGAAACCAGCCGCGGAGTGCTTCGTCACAAGGCACCACCTTTCGATCACGGTGCAGGAGTAGTGGCTATCCGGTTGCCGGGTGCTCTGCACGGGCAATTCAACCACTGCGTCCTGGGCGACCAAAAAGCACAAAGAAGAAGAAGACTGGTTGTCCCCACCAGCCAGGGAAAGAGCCTCTCCGCCAGGGAGATCTCTTCTGTCGTCGGGAGATTGTGAGACGATTCCGCAGGGCTTCACCGGAGGTGTTGTCGTGCAGGTCGGCTCAGCGTTACCCTCGTCGGATTCTTTAGGTCCAGTGGCGACTTCCTGAAGATCCAGTCCCAAGGCCCTGCTTTTATGCAGACGTCCCCCATTCATTCAGCCTAGCTTGTCAATCAACACATGCTAAGTGGTGAGCGGGAAGGCTCACCACCTGGGCCAATCACTTCGGAGTGCGACCTGAGTTGGCAAGGCAACTCGGTCCAGGGTGTCTAAACCCCCTCCCACACCCCTGAGGTAACCCAGACAGAATGGCGCCACTTTGGAGGGTCTCTGTCCAGAGGCCCGCCAAAAGTGGAACAAAGGGCTCAACCTTTGGTTTAGGAGTCACAGAGAAAAACACAGACGCCATTTTACAACCCGAGTTCTGGCAGAAAATACCACTCGATAAACCTATTTAAGATAAGTAGATCGGTGGTACGTTGGAGATTAACGGAAAACAGTATTAATCTTCAACAATGGGACGGATCCCATAGGGTTATGCCCGGGGTCAAACATAACAAGTAGTTTCCACTGCCACCAGCCAAAACTCGACGAGGAGGGACGGGACAGTGCCCCCTCGGTTAACAGATCCAGGAGTAATCGAATTACCCCTACTAGCACGTCCACAATAAGATGGTTGGAACTAGTTCTGTTAGCAAATTTAGGTCTAGTAAAGCCAATGGTGACTTTACATGCCCGGGGAGACGGTAGTCAGTCCCCGGGTATGGAGTCTATGGTGGGGGGACCAGCGAGGGCGCCCCCGTGTCACGACACGTAGGGTGCGGAGTGACACACATAGAAAAACTTATGAGACCCTATGGAGTAAAAGACCCCATAGCCCATCGAACACCTCGCCCATTCAAAGGAATTCCACACATACATGTCCAAGAGTGAGAGGAAAAGGGTCACACTCTTGGCAGGATGGAAAAAACAAACTCCAGAAATCCAGCAAAGCTGCTGGGGGACTCACTAGGTTAGGAAATTCAGCCTAAACAGAGAATTCTCCCTAACAGAAAACACGACAGAACACACGATAAAAAGCAGTAAAGGATGAGGATTCAGAGACCCTATCCCTCAGATGCATTTCCAGCATCACAGCTTGGACACCCGAGGCCCATATCTGTACGTTGTGCCGGTCGGCAGAATGTCTGAGATTTCCCTCTGAAAACAGACTTGGGGTTACTTGTGTTTTAGGCTTTCCCCTTGGCGGCCAGGTAGGTGCACCCACACATCTGAGGTACCGTTTTCATCGGGACACCTGTGGCAATGCGTGACGGTAGGCCATGTGTTGTTGGGGGCGTGTTTCAATGGGTGCGTCGAGCGAAATGTGCGGAAAATGCGTTTTTTTCCCCACATTTCGGACTTTGCGGGGGTGTCTGGGTAATACATTCTGGGGCGATGTGCGCAAATCATACCTCTGCGGATTCCCACGGGTGTCCTCTTTTCGGATGTGCATGGGGTTCCCTGTTTTCCTTGGTGGCTTGGATACCCGAGGCCCATATCTGTATGTTGTGCCGGTCGGCAGAATGGCTGATATTCCCCTCTGCAAACAGACTGGGGGTTGCTTGTGTTTTCGGCTTGCCCCTTGCCAGCCAGGTAGGTGCACCCACACATGTGAGGTACCGTTTTCTTCGGGACACCTGTGGGAACGCGTGACAGTAGGCCATGTGCTGTTGGGGGCGTGTTTCCATGGGTGCGTTGAGCGAAATGTGCGGAAAAAGCGTTTTTTCCCCACATTTCGGACTTTGCAGGGCTGTCTGGGTAATAAATTCTGGGGCGATGTGCGCAAATCATACCTCTGCGGATTCCCACGGGTGTCCTCTTTTCGGAAATGCATGGGGGTTCCTGTTTTTCTTGGTGGCTGAAGCACCCCAGGCCTAAATCTGTCGGTTGCCTCCCCAAACCCTTTGGGGGGGATAGCAGTGTTTTAGGCTTTCCCCTTGGCGGCCAGGTAGGTGCACCCACACATGTGAGGTACCGTTTTCATCGGGACACCTGTGGAAATGCGTGACGGTAGGCCATGTGTTGTTGGGGGCGTGTTTCGATGGGTGCGTCGAGCGAAATGTGCAGAAAATGCGTTTTTTCCCCCACATTTCGGACTTTGCAGGGGTGTCTGGGTAATAAATTCTGGGGCGATGTGCGCAAATCATACCTCTGCGGATTCCCACGGGAGTCCTCTTTTTGGAAATGCATGGGGTTCCCCATTTTCCTTGGTGGCTTGGACACCCGAGGCCCATATCTGTACGTTGTGCCGGTCGGCAGAATGTCTGAGATTTCGCTCTGCAAACAGACTGGGGGTTGCTTGCGTTTTCGGCTTGCCCCTTGGCGGCCAGGTAGGTGCACCCACACATGTGAGGTACCATTTTCATCGGGATACCTGTGGGAATGCGTGACGGTAGGCCATGTGTTGTTGGGGGCGTGTTTCTATGGGTGCGTCGAACGAAATGTGCGAAAAATGCGTTTTTTTTCCCACATTTCGGACTTTGCGGGGGTGTCTGGGTAATAAATTCTGGGGCGATGTGCGCAAATCATACCTCTGCGGATTCCCACGGGTGTCCTCTTTTCGGAAATGCATGGGGTTCCCTGTTTTCCTTGGTGGCTTGGACACCCGAGGCCCATATCTGTATGTTGTGCCGGTTGGCAGAATGGCTGATATTCCCCTCTGCAAACAGACTGGGGGTTGCTTGCGTTTTCGGCTTGCCCCTTGCCAGCCAGGTAGGTGCACCCACACATGTGAGGTACCGTTTTCATCGGGACACCTGTGGGAACGCGTGACCGTAGGCCATGTGCTGTTGGGGGCGCTTTTCCATGGGTGCGTCGAGCGAAATGTGCGGAAAAAGCGTTTTTTCCCCACATTTCGGACTTTGCAGGGCTGTCTGGGTAATAAATTCTGGGCCGATGTGCGCAAATCATACCTCTGCGGATTCCCACCGGTGTCCTCTTTTCAGAAATGCATGGGGGTTCCAGTTTTTGTTGGTGGCTGAAGCACCCCAGGCCTAAATCTGTCAGTTGCCTCCCCAAACCCTTTGGGGGGGATAGCAGTGTTTTAGGCTTTCCCCTTGGCGGCCAGTTAGGTGCACCCACACATCTGAGGTACCGTTTTCATCGGGACACCTGTGGCAATGCGTGACGGTAGGCCATGTGTTGTTGGGGGCGTGTTTCAATGGGTGCGTCGAGCGAAATGTGCGGAAAATGCTTTTTTTACCCACATTTCGGACTTTGCAGGGCTGTCTGGGTAATAAATTCTGGGGCGATGTGCGCAAATCAAACCTCTGCGGATTCCCACGGGTGTCCTATTTTCGGAAATGCATGGGGTTCCTGTTTTTCTTGGTGGCTGAGGCACCCCAGACCTAAATCTGTCGGTTGCCTCCCCAAACCCTTTGGGGGGGATAGCAGTGTTTTAGGCTTTCCCCTTGGCGGCCAGGTAGGTGCACCCACACATGTGAGGTACCGTTTTCATCGGGAAACCTGTGGCAATGCGTGACGGTAGGCCTTGTGTTGTTGGGGGCGTGTTTCAATGGATGGGTCGAGCGAAATGTGCGGAAAATGCGTTTTTTTTCCCCACATTTCGGACTTTACGGGGGTGTCTGGGTAATAAATTCTGGGGCGATGTGCGCAAATCATACCTCTGCGGATTCCCAAGGGTGTCCTCTTTTCGGATGTGCATGGGGTTCCCTGTTTTCCTTGGTGGCTTGGACACCCGAGGCCCATATCTGTATATTGTGCCGGTCGGCAGAATGGCTGAGATTCCCCTCTGCAAACAGACTGGGGGTTGCTTGCGTTTTCGGCTTGCCCCTTGCCAGCCAGGTAGGTGCACCCACACATGTGAGGTACCGTTTTCATTGGGACACCTGTGGGAACGTGTGACGGTAGGCCGTGTGTTGTTGGGGGCGTGTTTCGATGGCTGCACCGAGCGAAATGTGCGGAAAATGCGTTTTTTTCCCCACATTTCGGACTTTGCGGGGGTGTCTGGGTATTAAATTCTGGGGCGATGTGCGCAAATCATACCTCTGCGGATTCCCACGCGTGTCCTCTTTTCGGAAATGCATGGGGTTCCCTGTTTTCCTTGGTGGCTTGGACACCCGAGGCCCATATCTGTATGTTGTGCCGCTCGGCAGAATGCCTGAGATTCCCTTCTGCAAACAGACTGGGGATTGCTTGCGTTTTCGGCTTGCCCCTTGCCAGCCAGGTGTGAAAAGAAGACCGGTGGGGGGTGTCTGTACTTCTGCTCTCTATATGGTAGAAGAGAGGCACAGAGGACCCCAGCCAAGATTCTCTAGTACGGTAGCAATGGACGAGCAATCAAGGCCTAGCTTCTCAGGAGGTGATGCAGGCTGGTTCTTAAGTACAGTGTACCCCAAGCCCCCACAAAGGAATGTCCACACACTGTATTGGTTAGAACACAGTCTTTATATAATCAATATTCAAGGTTATGTACACTTATCATAATAACTCACTTTGTACTTAGGAAAATCAACAATGGCAAATATATACAATTCTAAAGTGGTACCACCCTTTGTATTAGATCTCATTAAAGTGCATCAACAATACTGTAACAATGTCACACAGATCAATAGAGTGAAACCAGCTATAGAGAGAGGAGAGAAAATAAGATGGTTGAGCAATAGGCAGAATCCTGGCCTCCTACCACTAGACACAGTTCTGTGTGGAGATCCCCCCACCTGGGCAAACTGTAAAATAAAGATATTGCACTAGCCCAGTCCATATATCGTTCTGCAAGTCTTATTCCCTCCTATAATGTTTTTACCCCCCCAATGTACCTGGTGGAGTCGAGTTCTTCGAAGAGGCGTCGACAGATCCTTCTTGAGCGACCCCCTTTCAAGCGGGAGTCACGGATCGTCGAGAGGCGTCGAGAAGCGTCGAGGAACTCGGTGTTCGGCGACGGGGAATCGACGGCCCTTCTTGAATGCCTTCCCTTTCAAGCGGGAGACATGGGGCGTCGAAAGTCCGTCGACAAACAAGGTAGAATGGCGTCGATGAGGCAGCAGCTTCGTCCGAGCGGTGCTCGTCCGTGTCGGAGCGTCGGCGTCCTGCAAGGCAGAGGCGTGCGGGGCACCTCGGTGACAATAGTTCTGGACCGCAAAGATTGTGGAGACGGAGGCCCAGCAAGGGCGTCGAGTCGTTCCAGTCTGTGTGGTCTTCGGGTGGCGGGAAACCCACCGGCAGGTTTCTCCTCGGCGCGTTGGTCGTCCTCGACTTTCTCCGGCAGGATAAAGCGGTCGACGGTGCGGACGAGGGAGTCCTTCGATTCGAATGTTTTTAGGCAAAGGAGCGGACGGCTCTGGTCGTCGGCGGCACGGCGTCAAGTGGTTCCCACGGCTGGGCAACACAACTTCGACGGGCCTCCAGCGGTTACACAAACCTGCAAACCCTGGTCGACGGCAATGGACTTCGACGGCGGCGATGTCCGGGTGCTTCACTTCGATCTCCTCGGCGGTCTCGGGTCGGCAGCCTTTCGAGGGTCTGTCTTCCAGGGCGCTTCGGCGAAGATGGAGCGGTGCTCGATGGTCCCTCGGAGCACGGGAAGAGGGCGCCTTACCAGGTCCTTTCTCGGGTCAGTCTTCGACGATTTCGGCAGCCTTCGGATCGGTCGAAGCAAATGCAACATCAAGTCTTCTTCTTCCAGCTGGACGTCGAGGATCTGCAGTTCCAGTTACTCTTAGAGTGAAGACTCAGCTTCTGAACGCTTCTGAACCTTTCTGAACCCATTACCAGTGGTGAGAGGTCCCCAGATATACTATTCTGTCTCTCATCCACACTGCTGGCACACACTCAGCAGCCAATCATACAGAAGGGCATTCATGCAGTCAGTCAGCCAATCAGGCACACAGTGCATTCAGGCCACACTCCTCCCTTTCAGACACTCACAACAAGGAATGTGGATTGGGACAAGTACCCAGCCATTCAACACTACACACTGCATTCAGGCCAGTTTCGGGCAGGGCTGTCTCAGTCTTTGTCTCTCATGCCAGAAACCAGACAACCACAACAAGGAGTGTATATTGGTCACACACTCCATTCACCCAGGTCCCACCCACAGGAGGTACCCACAACATACAGTCACTGGGAAGGCTCCAGTAAGTCTAGCTGGGCCTTCACAACAACACCATATATGGAACTTCCACCCAACAGCCAGTCAGGGGGAAGGGACAGAGTCAGGGCTTCCCAGGACTTTGGGAAACAAGGTAACAGGCAATAGAAAGCAAGAGGCCACAGGGGCCATCTTGTTTCCTATCAGGAATCAACTGATCCCAATGGCAGGGCCTGGGTATCCCAAAATGGAGGACACCCAGAGCACCTGTCAAATTCAGCATGGAGCTGCCACCAGCCCATACCCTGCTCTGTGGGCCACCCACAGGTGCCCAAAAACATACACTAGGGGCACAGGGCTGTACCCCTACCCATAGGTGCCATAAGGGTATCCCACAGGTCTGTTCACCAAACCAAAAGAGAGAGTTGCACTGCCAGGAGTCCCACCTGGACTCCTGGGCAGAAAACATGACAGAACACACGATAAAAAGCAGCAAAGGACAAGGATTCAGAGGCCCTGTCCCTCTGATGCATTTCCAGCATCACACCAGGTAGGTGCACCCACACATGTGAGGTACCGTTTTCATCAGGACACCTGTGGAAACGCGGGACGGTAGGCCATGTGTTGTTAGGGGCGTGTTTCGTTGGGTGCTTCGAGCGAAATGTGCGGAAAAAGCATTTTTTTTCCGACTTTTCGGACTTTGCAGGGCTGTCTGGGTAATAAAATCTGGGGCGATGTGCACCAATCATACCTCTGCAGATTCCCACGGGTGTCCCCTTTTCAGAAATGCATGGGGTTCCCCGTTTTCCTTGGTGGCTTGGACCCCCGAGGCCCATATCTGTACGTTGTGCCGGTCGGCAGAATGTCTGAGATTTCGCTCTGAAAACAGACTTGGGGTTACTTGTGTTTTAGGCTTTCCCCTTGGCGGCCAGGTAGATGCACCAACACATGTGAGGTACCGTTTTCATCGGGACACCTGTGGGAACGCGTGACTGTAGGCCATGTGTTGTTGGGGGCGTGTTTCGATGGGTGCCTCGAGCGAAATGTGCGGAAAAAGCATTTTTGTCCCCACATTTCGGACTTTGCAGGGCTGTCTGGGTAATAAATTCTGGGGCGATGTGCGCAAATCATACCTCTGCGGATTCCCACGGGTGTCCTCTTTTCGGAAATGCATGGGGTTCCCTGTTTTCCTCGGTGGCTTGGACACCCGAGGCCCATATCTGTACGTTGGTTGTGCCGGTCGGCAGAATGTCTGAGATTTCCCTCTGAAAACAGACTTGGGGTTACGTGTGTTTTAGGCTTTCCCCTTGGCGGCCAGGTAGGTGCACCCACACATGTGAGGTACCGTTTTCATCAAGACACCTGTGGGAACGCGTGACGGTAGGCCATGTGTTGTTGGGGGTGTGTTTCCATGGGTGCGTTGAGCGAAATTTGCAGAAAAAGCGTTTTTTTCCCCACATTTCGGACTTTGCAGGGCTGTCTGGGTAATAAATTCTGAGCCGATGTGCGCAAATCATACCTCTGCGGATTCCCACGGGTGTCCTCTTTTCGGAAATGCATGGGGGTTCCTGTTTTTCTTGGTGGCTGAAGCACCCCAGGCCTAAATCTGTCGGTTTCCTCCCCAAACGCTTTGGGGGGATAGCAGTGTTTTAGGATTTCCCCTTGGCGGCCAGGTAGGTGAACCCACACATGTGAGGTACATTTTTCATCTGGACACCTGTGGCAATGCGTGACGGTAGGCCATGTGTTGTTGGGGGCGTGTTACAATGGGTGCGTCGAGCGAAATGTGCGGAAAATGCGTTTTTTTCCCCACATTTCGGACTTTGCAGGGGTGTCTGTGTAATAAATTCTGGGGCGATGTGCGCAAATCATACCTCTGCGGATTCCCACGGGTGTCCTCTTTTCGGAAATGCATGGGGTTCCCTGTTTTCCTTGGTGGCTTGGACACCCGAGGCCCATATCTGTATGTTGTGCCGGTCGGCAGAATGGTTGAGATTCCCCTCTGCAAACAGACTGGGGGTTGCTTGCGTTTTCGGCTTGCCCCTTGCCAGCCAGGTAGGTGCACCCACACATGTGAGGTACCGTTTTCATTGGGACACCTGTGGGAACGCGTGACGGTAGGCCATGTGTTGTTGGGGGCGTGTTTCGATGGGTGCGCCGAGCGAAATGTGCGGAAAATGCGTTTTTTTCCCCACATTTCGGACTTTGCGGGGGTGTCTGGGTAATAGATTCTGGGGCGATGTGCGCAAATCATACTTCTGCGGATTCCCACGGGTGTCCTCTTTTCGGAAATGCATGGGGTTCCCTGTTTTCCTTGGTGGCTTGGACACCCGAGGCCCATATCTGTATGTTGTGCCGGTCGGCAGAATGGCTGAGATTCCACTCTGCAAACAGACTGGGGTTGCTTGCGTTTTCGGCTTGCCCCTTGGCGGCCAGGTAGTTGCACCCACACATGTGAGGTACCGTTTTCATTGGGATACCTGTGGGAATGCGTGACGGTAGGCCATGTGTTGTTGGGGGCGTGTTTCGATGGTTGCGTCGAGCGAAATGTGCGAAAAATGCGTTTTTTTCCCAACATTTCGGACTTTGTGGGGGTGTCTGGGTAATAAATTCTGGGGCGATGTGCGCAAATCATACCTCTGCGGATTCCCACGGGTGTCCTCTTTTCGGAAATGCATGGGGTTCCCTGTTTTCCTTGGTGGCTTGGACACCCGAGGCCCATATCTGTATGTTGTGCCGGTCGGCAGAATGGCTGAGATTTCCCTCTGCAAACAGACTGGGGGTTGCTTGCGTTTTCGGCTTGCCCCTTGGCAGCCAGGTAGGTGCACCCACAAATGTGAGGTACCATTTTCATCGGGACACCTGTGGAAACACGTGACAGTAGGCCATGTGTTGTTGGGGGCGTGTTTCCATGGGTGCGTTGAGCGAAATGTGCGGAAAAAGCGTTTTTTCCCCACATTTTGGACTTTGCAGGGCTGTCTGGGTAATAAATTCTGGGCCGATGTGCGCAAATCATACCTCTGCGGATTCCCACGGGTGTCCTCTTTTCAGAAATGCATGGGGGTTACTGTTTTTCTTGGTTGCTGAAGCACCCCAGGCCTAAATCTGTCGGTTGCCTCCCCAAACCCTTTGGGGGGGATAGCAGTGTTTTAGGCTTTCCCCTTGGCGGCCAGGTAGGTGCACCCACACATGTGAGGTACCATTTTCATCGGGACACCTGTGGCAATACGTGACGGTAGGCCATGTGTTGTTGGGGGCGTGTTTCAATGGGTGCGTCGAGCAAAATGTGCAGAAAATGTGTTTTTTTCCCCACATTTTGGACTTTGCGGGGGTGTCTGGGTAATAAATTCTGGGGCGATGTGCGCAAATCATACCTCTGCGGATTCCCACGGGTGTCCTCTTTTCGGAAATGCATGGGGTTCCCTGTTTTCCTTGGTGGCTTGGACACCCGAGGCCCATATCTGTATGTTGTGCCGGTCGGCAGAATGGTTGAGATTCCCCTCTGCAAACAGACTGGGGGTTGCTTGCGTTTTCGGCTTGCCCCTTGCCAGCCAGGTAGGTGCACCCACACATGTGAGGTACCATTTTCATTGGGACACCTGTGGGAACGCGTGACGGTAGGCCATGTGTTTTTGGGGGCGTGTTTCGATGGGTGCGCCGAGCGAAATGTGCGGAAAATGTGTTTTTTTCCCCACATTTCGGACTTTGCGGGGGTGTCTGGGTAATAAATTCTGGGGCGATGTGCGCAAATCATACCTCTGCGGATTCCCACACGTGTCCTCTTTTCGGAAATGCATGGGGTTCCCTGTTTTCCTTGGTGGCTTGGACACCCGAAGCCCATATCTGTATGTTGTGCCGGTCGGCAGAATGGCTGAGATTGCCCTCTGCAAACATACTGGGGGTTGCTTGCGTTTTCGGCTTGCCCCTTGCCAGCCAGGTAGGTGCACCCACGCATGTGAGGTACCATTTTCATCGGGACACCTGTGGGAACGCGGGACGGTAGGCCATGAGTTGTTGGGGGCGGGTTTCGATGGGTGCGTCGAGCGTAATGTGCGGAAAAAGCATTTTTTTCCTGACTTTTCGGACTTTGCGGGGCTGTCTGGGTAATAAAATCTGGGGCGATGTGTGTAAAGGACTGGTAGGGGGTGGTCTGTACTTCTGCTCTCTATATGGTAGAGGGGAGGCACAGAGGACCCCAGCCTAGATTCTCTATTCGGTAGCTATGGTCGAGCAATCAAGGCCTAGCTTCTCAGGAGGTGATGCAGGCTGGTTCTTAAGTACAGTGTAGTCCCCAAGCCCCCACAAAGGAATGTCCACACACTGTATTGGTTAGAACACAGTCTTTATATACTCAATATTCAAGGTTATGTACACTTATCATAATAACTCACTTTGTACTTAGGAAAATCAACAATGGCAAATATATACAATTCTAAAGTGGTACCACCCTTTGTATTAGATCTCATTAAAGTGCATCAACAATACTGTAACAATGTCACACAGATCAATAGAGTGAAACCAGCAATAGAGAGAGGAGAGAAAATAAGATGGTTGAGCAATAGGCAGAATACTGGCCCCTACCACTAGACACCGTTCTGTGTGGAGATCCCCCCACCTGGGCAACCTGTAAAATAAAGATATAGCACAAGCCCAGTCCATATATTGTTCTGCAAGTCTTATTCCCTCCTATAATGTTTTTACCCCCCCAATGTACCTGGTGGAGTCGAGTTCTTCGAAGAGGTGTCGACAGATCCTTCTTGAGCGACCCCCTTTCAAGCGGGTGTCACGGATCGTCGAGAGGCGTCGAGAAGCGTCGAGGAACTCAGAGTTCGGTGTCGGGGAATCGACGGCCCTTCTTGAATCCCTTCCCTTTCAAGCGGGAGACACGGGGCGTCGAACGTCCGACAACAAACAGGGTAGAACGGCGTCGATGAAGCGGCAGCTTCAATCCAAGCGGTGCTCGTCGACGACGGAGCGTCGGCGTCCTGCAAGGCAGAGGCGTGCGGGGCACCTCGATGACAATTGTTCTGGACCGCAAAGATTGTGGAGACGGGGGCCCAGCAAGGGCGTCGAGTCGTTCGAGTCTTTGTGGTCTTCGGGTGGCGGGAAACCCACCGGTAGGTTTCTCCTCGGCGCGTTGGTCGTCCTCGACTTTCTCCGGCAGGATAAAGCGGTCGACGGTGTGGACGAGGGAGTCCTTCGATTCAAATGTTCTTAGGCAAGGAGCGGACGGCTCTGGTCGTCAGCGGCACGGCGTCAAGTGGTTCCCACTGCTGGGCAACACAACTTCGACGGGCCTCCAGCGGTTACACAAACCTGCGAACCCTGGTCGACGGCAATGGACTTCGACGGCGGCGATGTCCGGGTGCTTCACTTCGATCTCCTTGGCGGTCCCGTCTAGGGTCGGCAGCCTTTCGAGGGTCTGACTTCCAGGGCGCTTTGGCGAAGATGGAGCGGTGCTCCATGGTCCCTCGGAGCACGGGAAGAGGGCACCTTACCAGGTCCTCTCTCGGGTCAGTCTTCGACGATTTCGGCAGCCTTCGGATCGGTCGAAGCAAATGCAACAGCAAGTCTTCTTCTTCCAGCTGGACGTCGAGGATCAGCAGTTCCAGTTACTCTTAGAGTGGAGACTCAACTCCATAACGCTTCTGAACAATTACCAGTGGTGAGAGGTCCCCAGATATACTATTCTGTCTCTCATCCACACTGCTGGCACACACTCAGCAGCCAATCATACAGAAGGGCATTCATGCAGTCAGTCAGCCAATCAGGCACACAGTGCATTCAGGCCACACTCCTCCCTTTCAGACACTCACAACAAGGAATGTGGATTGGGACAAGTATCCAGCCATTCAACACTACACACTGCATTCAGGCCAGTTTCGGGCAGGGCTGTCTCAGTCTTTGTCTCTCATGCCAGAAACCAGACAACCACAACAAGGAGTGTATATTGGTCATACACTCACAGGAGGTACCCACAACATACAGTCACTGGGAAGGCTCCAGTCAGTCTAGCTGGGCCTTCACAACAACACCATATATGGAACTTCCACCCAACAGCCAGTCAGGGGGAAGGGACAGAGTCAGGGCTTCCCAGGACTATGGGAAACAAGGTAACAGGCAAAAGAAAGCAAGAGGCCACAGGGGCCATCTTGTTTCCTATCAGGAATCAACTGATCCCAATGGCAGGGCCTGGGTATCCCAAAATGGAGGACACCCAGAGCACCTGTCAAATTCAGCATGGAGCTGCCACCAGCCCATACCCTGCTCTGTGGGCCACCCACAGGTGCCCAAAAACATACACTAGGGGCACAGGGTTGTACCCCTACCCATGGGTGCCATACGGGTATCCCATGGGTCTGTTCACCAAACCAAAAGAGAGAGCTGCACTGCCAGGAGTCCCACATGGACTCCTGGGCAGAAAACACGACAGAACACACGATAAAAAGCAGTAAAGGACAAGGATTCAGAGGCCCTGTCCCTCTGATGCATTTCCAGCATCACAGTCGCCCCCCCCAGACTGAGGTGGAGGGTGTCTAATCTCCCAAGGGATAGACACCCTCATCCAGACGGTCAACATACCTTCTGGAAAGGCCATCTGCATTATCGTGACTCTTCCCTGGTCTGTGCTCTATGGTGAAGTCTAGCCCTTGCAGGCTAATGGACCACCTGAGCAATTTCGGATTCTCACCCTTCATCTGCATAAGCCACTTCAGGGGCTTATGATCTGTTTGGACCTTGAAGGTAGACCCCCTAAGGTAGGGCCTAAAACGCCTAAGGCTCCAAACTATGCTAAAACACTCCTTTTCAACAGTAGCCCACCTAAGTTCTCTACCCTTGAGTTGTCTACTGATGAATATGATAGGATGTTCTCTCCCTTTGTCATCTAACTGGGACAAGACAGCTCCAATTCCGGTGTCGCAGGCATCCGTCTGGACGAGAAAGGGTCGGCTGTAGTCAGGCGCACACAACACAGGTGCCCTACACAGACTTTCTTTCAAGCCATCAAAGGCCCTCTGACAGTCTTCGGTCCAATTAACCTTCCTAGGCTGTTTGGGTGAAGTTAGAGCTGTCAGGGGTGCAGCTATGGTTCCATAGTCTGCCATGAAATTGCGATAGTACCCAGTGAGGCCCAAAAAGGCTCTCACCTGGGTTTGAGTAGTGGGAGTCTCCCAGTTCTGTACATCCTGTACTTTACTGGAGAGAGGTTGGATTTGACCCCCTCCTACCTCATGACCAAGATAGGTAACTTTCCCCTGAGCTATCTGGCACTTGGTGGCCTTGATAGTGAGGTTAGCCCTTTTCAAGGCCTGCAACACCTTATCCAGATGTGTCAAATGCTCTTCCCAGGTGGAACTGTAGACGGCAATGTTGTCTAAGTAAGCCACACAAAAGGCTTCCAGCCCACAGAGTGCATGGTTGACCAATCTCTGGAAGGTGGCAGGGGCATTCTTCAACCCAAAAGGCATGAACCTAACCTGGTAGAGTCCCTCAGGTGTTGAGAAGGCCGTCTTTTCCTTGGCATGGTCCGTCAGAGCTATTTGCCAATAGCCTGAGGTAAGGTCAAAGGTGCTCACAAATTTGGCAGCACCTATGGTGTCCACGAGCTCATCAGCCCTGGGCAATGGGTGCGCGTCAGTTTTGGTGACGGCATTGACTCCTCGGTAGCCCACACAGAACCTCCAATCCTTGGTACCCGCCTGGGAACTTGCCTTGGGGACAAGGACCACTGGACTGGACCAGGGACTGGTTGAGGGTTCAATAACACCCAGATCCAACATCTTGGCGACCTCAGCCTGGATGTGGTTCTTGGCGGTATCTGACATACGGTAGCACCTGCTTTTGACAGGCACACTGTCACCAGTGTCAATTTCATGCCTACACCATGGTGTAAGGCCTGGCGTCAGTGAAAACAGAGAGGCATACTGTTGGAGTAAAGCCCTGCAGGCCCTCTGTTGCTCTGTTGTCAAATCCAGAGAGAGATGTACTCCCTCTACTGAGCCATCCTGAGGGTTGCTATGCAGCAAATCAGGAAGGGGCTCACTCTCATCCTCTTCTTGCCCTGAAGCTAGCAAAAGACATGAGACTTCTGCTCGCCGGTGGAAAGGCTCGAGCCTGTTGACATGGAATATCTGAGGGGCTACCCCAAAGGCTCCCATGTCAACCAGATAATTGACTTCGCCCATCTTGGAGATGATGCTGAAGGGTCCAGTCCACTTGTCTGCCAAAGCTCTAGGCTTGGTAGGCTCCATCACAAGGATTTCCTGTCCCGGAGTCCAATCCACTTGCGAGGCTTTAAGGTCATGCCAGTACTTATTCAATTCCTGGCTGGCCTTGAGATTTGCTGTTGCCTGACCCATCATCTGTGTCATCCTCCGTCTGAGGCCTAACACATAGTCCCCCACTTGCTTGGCGGGACCTGGAGGGGTGGCTTCCAAGCCTTCTCTGATCAAGGCGAGGGGCCCCCTCACGGGATGTCCAAAGAGTAACTCAAAGGGGCTGAAACCAACACCCTCTTGAGGTACCTCTCTGTAAGCAAACAGCAGGCATGGCAGGAGGAGATCCCATTTCCTCCTTAGGGGTTCTTCCAAAGCCCCTAGCATGCCCTTGAGAGTTTTATTAAATCTCTCAACCAGACGATTGGTCTGGGGGTGGTAAGAGGTGGAGAACTTGTAGGTTACCCCACACTCTTTCCACATGGTTTTCATGTAACTAGACATGAAGTTGGATCCTCTGTCAGAGACAACCTCCTTGGGGAATCCAACACAGGTGAAAATGCCCAGGAGAGCCCTGGCAACCACCTTGGCAGTAACAGTCCGAAGGGGTATTGCCTCAGGGTACCTGGTGGCATGATCTACCAAGACCAGGATGAACCGATGTCCACCTGAAGTGGGAGGGTCAAGGGGACCGACGATGTCGATGCCCACCCTCTCAAATGGTGTGCCAACCACTGGAAATGGCTGCAGTGGGGCAATGACACTGTCTCAAGTCTTGCCAGACAACTGACAAGTTGGGCAGGTCCTGCAGTGGGACTACACCTCTACTCCCATCCGTGGCCAGTAGAAATGGGCAGAGAGCCTCTGCTTAGTCTTCTTCATCCCAAGATGACCAGCCAAGGGCACCTCATGCGCCAACTGCAGTAGGAAGGGCCTGTAAACCTGGGGTACCACCAACCTCTTGAGGGCACCAGGTTCAGGCTTAGTGGGCTCACTAACAAGGAGCTCACCCTCCCAATAAATCCGGAATGTCCTAGGCACTTCTCCTTGTGCCTGGGACAGGGCCTGTTTCCTCAGTCCCTCGAGAGAGTGGCACTCTCTCTGTCCCTTACAGAAGTCTGCCCGGGAGGGTCCCCCTTCAGATAACAAGCATTGAAGGTCGGGATGATCCTCCGGGTTGAGAACCTCTCCCACAGGAGAGTCTTCTGTCTCTTCTCCCACAGGAGTTGAGTTTGGGTTTTCCACTGGACCCAGCCCGTCCGGAGCATGGATCCCAATGGGTGCTGTCGGAACAGCAGGAAGAGAAGGTGTTCCCTCCACAGAGGTGGCCTTCTTGGTCTTCCTTCTTCTTGCCTTAGGCCTCGCCTTTGGCTCGGGTACCTGACTCACAGCCAGACCCGGTGTCACCTGTGACCTAGTGACTGCAGCAGCAGTCATGGGAAGACCATCCGAGATCAACCCCAACTCTACTAGATCATTTCCTAACAGAATGTTAGCAGGGACATTGTCCTGAACCAGGACAGGAAGCTTTGCTGTCTTGTCTCCAATCATGAGTGTGACTAAGGCTACAGGCGATAATTTGGGAGGTCCACCAGCTAACCTGGTGGTTCTCAGAGGAGCACCCACATAGTCCTCTGGCTTGAGCAGGGTCCTGTCCACCACTGTCATGCTTGCCCCAGTGTCTCTCAAACCAGTAGTAGGCTGGCCATTCAAGAGGACACTTCTCAAAAACCTACGGGTGTTCTGTGGGATAGTCGCCAGTACTTCTGCATACTGGTCCCAGGCCCCAAGGGACACTAAGGAAATCTCTACCGGAGCACCAAATGTGATCCCGGTAGAGGAGGGGAGGACAGTGGCCTTCACCTCAGACACGGGGTAAGGGCAGGTCAGGCTGACAGCCTGTACTCCAAGTGCCTTACCTTTACCCTTGGAGTCACCCCTTCTGTGATCCAGAGCCCCACAGTCCCAACAAGTGCCAGGAGTGCGGGGTACGGTACTGGTACCACTGGGAACCCTCCTTTGCAGCAGGTGGACCACTACTCTTATTCCCACCCACAGATGACTTATCCCCACTAGATTTTTGGGTCTTGGGAGAGGAAGGTTTAGGTTTACCCGACTGTGGCTGCTTGTGGGACTCCTCAGCTTTCTGAGAGGCCCCCTTTTCTTTGTCCTTGTCCTTCCCACTGGAGTCCTTAGGGGACACCCGGTGGGAGACCCACTTGTCAGCCAACCTAGCCAGCTTAAAGGGGTCCAAAATGTTCTGGTCAGCCACATATTGACGCAGCTCTGGCGAACAGGCTTCAGAAAAATGCTCAAAAAACAAGAGGTGGGACAATTAAACAAAAGTCTTAACCTTGTATCCATCAATCCACCCCATCATGTTCATGTGCGCAGCACTCACCCAGTCAACCCAAGACACATTCTCTCTTTTCTTAAAATCCCTGAACCTTTTAAGGTATTGGATAGGTGTCTTGCCAAACTTGGCAATCAAAGCAGACTTCATACACTCATACTGACCCCTTTCTTCCACACCCAGCTTCAGAATACAGTCATATCCAGTTTGAGGCACTCTGCTTAACAAACACTTAGCCCAATCTCTTTTATCAACATCATGAATAGCACAAGCCATTTCAAACGCTTCAATCCATTGGAGGATATCTGAACCCTCCACAAATACACCAACCAAATCTTTCATAAACTTGGTGGCTGGGGACCTGACACTCTCACTGGTTTTAGCTGAAGTCTCCACTCTAGCTTTCTCTAGCTGGATTCTCTGACATTCAGTGTCCTGGCTCTTGAGTTCAAGGTCCTTATTTCTGAGTTGAAGATCCCTATTCTTGAGCTACACTTGTTGAGCCAACTCCTCTTTCTTAAATTCAGCATCTATTTCCAACTTGCGGTATTCAAAGGCCAATTTCATCCTTAATAACTCAAGCTCCAAGGAATTGCTGGGGTTTGGAACAGAGGCAGCAGGAATGGCGGCATTCCCAGAAACAGATTCAGCAGAAACCCCAGGGGCAGAGTCCTCATTTGGTTGCATTCCCCCCCTCATCAAGAGTTTCACCATCAGTCTGGTAGTCCACCAGGGCAGCTATCAGCTCAGCCCTAGACTTATCCACAAAGTGTAACTCCCTGGCTTCACAAGCACTCTGGAGAACCTCCAAGCTCATCCGAGTCAATTTGCCATTTGCAATAGACTCCATTGTTTGTAATGCAGTTATCTTGTACACAACTAAACCTTAATTTAATAAAGTGCAGATATCTTTTGTAAGTGGCACGGTTATACACTGATTCTTAAAACCATAAGCATCCCACCGCTGCCACCAGTGTAAAGGACTGGTAGGGGGTGGTCTGTACTTCTGCTCTCTATATGGTAGAGTGGAGTCACAGAGGACCCCAGCATAGATTCTCTATTCGGTAGCTATGGTCGAGCAATCAAGGCCTAGCTTCTCAGGAGGTGATGCAGGCTGGTTCTTAAGTACAGTGTAGTCCCCAAGCCCCCACAAAGGAATGTCCACACACTGTATTGGTTAGAACACAGTCTTTATATAATCAATATTCAAGGTTATGTACACTTATCATAATAACTCACTTTGTACTTAGGAAAATCAACAATGGCAAATATATACAATTCTAAAGTGGTACCACCCTTTGTATTAGATCTCATTAAAGTGCATCAACAATACTGTAACAATGTCACACAGATCAATAGAGTGAAACCAGCAATAGAGAGAGGAGAGAAAATAAGATGGTTGAGCAATAGGCAGAATACTGGCCCCTACCACTAGACACCATTCTGTGTGGAGATCCCCCCACCTGGGCAACCTGTAAAATAAAGATATAGCACGAGCCCAGTCCATATATTGTTCTGCAAGTCTTATTCCCTCCTATAATGTTTTTACCCCCCCAATGTACCTGGTGGAGTCGAGTTCTTCGAAGAGGTGTCGACAGATCCTTCTTGAGCGACCCCCTTTCAAGCGGGAGTCACGGATCGTCGAGAGGCGTCGAGAAGCGTCGAGGAACTTGGCGTTCGGCATCGGGGAATCGACGGCCCTTCTTGAATGCCTTCCCTTTCAAGCGGGAGACACGGGGCGTCGAACGTCCGACAACAAACAGGGTAGAACGGCGTCGATGAGGCGGCAGCTTCGATCCAAGCGGTGCTCGTCGACGACGGAGCATCGCCGTCCTGCAAGGCAGAGGCGTGCGGGGCACCTCGATGACAATTGTTCTGGACCGCAAAGATTGTGGAGACGGGGGCCCAGCAAGGGCGTCGAGTAGTTCGAGTCTTTGTGGTCTTCGGGTGGCGGGAAACCCACCGGTAGGTTTCTCCTCGGCGCGTTGGTCGTCCTTGACTTTCTCTGGCAGGATAAAGCGGTCGACGGTGCGGACGAGGGAGTCCTTCGATTCAAATGTTCTTAGGCAAGGAGCGGACGGCTCCGGTCGTCGGCGGCACGGCGTCAAGTGGTTCCCACGGCTGGGCAACACAACTTCGACAGGCCTCCAGCGGTTACACAAACCTGCGAACCAATGGACTTCGACGGCGGCGATGTCCGGGTGCTTCACTTCGATCTCCTTGGCATTCCTGTCTCGGGTCGGCAGCCTTTCAAGGGTCTGACTTCCAGGGCACTTCGGCGAAGATGGAGCGGTGCTCGATGGTCCCTCGGAGCACGGGAAGAGGGCGCCTTACCAGGTCCTCTCTCGGGTCAGTCTTCGACGATTTTGGCAGCCTTCGGATCGGTCGAAGCAAATGCAACAGCAAGTCTTCTTCTTCCAGCTGGACGTCGAGGATCAGCAGTTCCAGTTACTCTTAGAGTGGAGACTCAACTCCAGAACGCTTCTGAACAATTACCAGTGGTAAGAGGTCCCCAGATATACTATTCTGTCTCTCATCCACACTGCTGGCACACACTCAGCAGCCAATCATACAGAAGGGCATTCATGCAGTCAGTCAGCCAATCAGGCACACAGTGCATTCAGGCCACACTCCTCCCTTTCAGACACTCACAACAAGGAATGTGGATTGGGACAAGTACACAGCCATTCAACACTACACACTGCATTCAGGCAGGGCTGTCTCAGTCTTTGTCTCTCATGCCAGAAACCAGACAACCACAACAAGGAGTGTATATTGGTCATACACTCCATTCACCCAGGTCCCACCCACAGGAGGTACCCACAACATACAGTCACTGGGAAGGCTCCAGTCAGTCTAGCTGGGCCTTCACAACAACACCATATATGGAACTTCCACCCAACAGCCAGTCAGGGGGAAGGGACAGAGTCAGGGCTTCCCAGGACTTTGGGAAACAAGGTAACAGGCAATAGAAAGCAAGAGGCCACAGGGGCCATCTTGTTTCCTATCAGGAATCAACTGATCCCAATGGCAGGGCCTGGGTATCCCAAAATGGAGGACACCCAGAGCACCTGTCAAATTCAGCATGGAGCTGCCACCAGCCCATACCCTGCTCTGTGGGCCACCCACAGGTGCCCAAAAACATACACTAGGGGCACAGGGTTGTACCCCTACCCATGGGTGCCATAAGGGTATCCCATGGGTCTGTTCACCAAACCAAAAGAGAGAGCTGCACTGCCAGGAGTCCCACATGGACTCCTGGGCAGAAAACACGACAGAACACACGATAAAAAGCAGTAAAGAACAAGGATTCAGAGACCCTGTCCCTCTGATGCATTTCCAGCATCACAATGTGCGCCAATCACACCTCTGCGGATTCCCACGGGTGTCCTCTTTTCGGAAATGCATGAGGGTTCCTGTTTTTCTTGGTGGCTGAAGCACCCCAGGCCTAAATCTGTTGGTTGCCTCCCCAAACCCTTTGGGGGGGATAGCAGTGTTTTAGGCTTTCCCCTTGGCGGCCAGGTAGGTGCACCCACACATGTGAGGTACAGTTTTCATCGGGACACCTGTGGGAATGCATGACGGTAGGCCATGTGTTGTTGGGGGTGTGTTTCGATGGGTGCGTCGAGCGAAATGTGCAGAAAATGCATTTTTTTTCCCCACATTTCGGAATTGCGGGGGTGTCTGGGTAATAAATTCTGGCGCGATGTGCGCAAATCATACCTCTGCGGATTCCCACGGGTGTCCACTTTTCGTAAATGCATGGGGTTCCCTATTTTCCTTGGTGGCTTGGACACCCGAGGCCCATATCTGTATGTTGTGCCGGTCGGCATAATGGCTGAGATTCCCCTCTGCAAACAGACTGGGGATTGCTTGCGTTTTCGGCTTGCCCCTTGCCAGCCAGGTAGGTGCACCCACATATGTGAGGTACCGTTTTCATCGGGACACCTGTGGGAACTCGTGACGGTAGACCATGTGTTGTTGGGGGCGTGTTTCGATGGGTGCGCCGAGCGAAATGTGTGGAAAATGCGTTTTTTCCCCCACATTTCGGACTTTGCGGGGGTGTCTGGGTAATAAATTCTGGGGCGATGTGCGCAAATCATACCTCTGCGGATTCCCACGGGTGCCCTATTTTCGGAAATGCATGGGGTTCCCTGTTTTCCTTGGTGGCTTGGACACCCGAGGCCCATATCTGTATGTTGTGCCGGTCGGCAGAATGGCTGAGATTCCCCTCTGCAAACAGACTGGGGATTGCTTGCGTTTTCGGCTTGCCCCTTGCCAGCCAGGTAGGTGCACCCACGCATGTGAGGTACCGTTTTCATCAGGACACCTGTGGGAACGCGGGACGGTAGGCCATGTGTTGTTGGGGGCGTGTTTCGATGGGTGCGTCGAGCAAAATGTGCGGAAAAAGCATTTTTTTCCCGATTTTTCGGACTTTGCGGGGCTGTCTGGGTAATAAAATCTGGGGCGATGTGCGCCAATCATACCTCTGCAGATTCCCACGGGTGTCCCCTTTTCAGAAATGCATGGGGTTCCCTGTTTTCCTTGGTGGCTTGGACACCCGAGGCCCATATCTGTACGTTGTGCCGGTTCGGCAGAATGTCTGAGATTTCGCTCTGAAAACAGACTTGGGTTACTTGTGTTTTAGGCTTTCCCCTTGGCGGCCAGGTAGGTGCACCAACACATGTGAGGTACCGTTTTCATCGGGACACCTGTGGGAACGCGTGACGGTAGGCCATGTGTTGTTGGGGGCGTGTTTCGATGGGTGCCTCGAGCGAAATGTGCGGAAAAAGCATTTTTGTCCCCACATTTCGGACTTTGCAGGGCCGTCTGGGTAATACATTCTGGGGCGATGTGCGCAAATCATACCTCTGCGGATTCCCACGGGTGTCCTCTTTTTGGAAATGCATGGGGTTCCCTGTTTTCCTCGGTGGCTTGGACACCCGAGGCCCATATCTGTATGTTGGTTCTGCCGGTCGGCAGAATGTCTGAGATTTCCCTCTGAAAACAGACTTGGGGTTCTGTGTGTTTTAGGCTTTCCCCTTGGCGGCCAGGTAGGTGCACCCCCACATGTGAGGTACCGTTTTCATCACGACACCTGTGGGAACGCGTGACGGTAGGCCATGTGTTGTTGGGGGCGTGTTTCCATGGGTGCGTTGAGCGAAATGTGCGGAAAAAGCGTTTTTTCCCCACATTTCGGACTTTGCAGGGCTGTCTGGGTAATAAATTCTGGGCCGATGTGCGCAAATCATACCTCTGCGGATTCCCACGGGTGTCCTCTTTTCGGAAATGCATGGGGGTTCCTGTTTTTCTTGGTGGCTGAAGCACCCCAGGCCTAAATCTGTCGGTTGCCTCCCCAAACGCTTTGTGGGGATAGCAGTGTTTTAGGCTTTACCCTTGGCGGCTAGGTAGGTGCACCCACACATGTGAGGTACAGTTTTCATCGGGACACCTGTGGCAATGCGTGACGGTAGGCCTTGTGTTGTTGGGGGCGTGTTTCAATGGGTGCGTCGAGCGAAATGTGCGGAAAATGCGTTTTTTTCCCCACATTTTGGACTTTGCAGGGGTGTCTGTGTAATAAATTCTGGGGCGATGTGCGCAAATCATACCTCTGCGGATTCCCACGGGTGTCCTCTTTTTGGAAATGCATGGGGTTCCCTGTTTTCCTTGCTGGCTTGGACACCCGAGGCCCATATCTGTATGTTGTGCCGGTCGGCAGAATGTCTGAGATTCCCCTCTGCAAACAGACTGGGGGTTGCTTGCGTTTTCGGCTTGCCCCTTGCCAGCCAGGTAGGTGCACCCACACATGTGAGGTACCGTTTTCATTGGGACACCTGTGGGAACGCGTGACGGTAGGACATGTGTTGTTGGGGGCGTTTTTCGATGGGTGCGCCGAGCGAAATGTGCGGAAAATGCATTTTTTTCCCCACAATTCGGATTTTGCGGGGGTGTCTGGGTAATAAATTCTGGGGCGATGTGCACAAATCATACTTCTGCGGATTCCCACGGGTGTCCTCTTTTCGGAAATGCAAGGGGTTCCCTGTTTTCCTTGGTGGCTTGGACACCCGAGGCCCATATCTGTATGTTGTGCCGGTCGGCAGAATGGCTGAGATTCCACTCTGCAAACAGACTGGGGGTTGCTTGCGTTTTCGGCTTGCCCCTTGGCGGCCAGGTAGTTGCACCCACACATGTGAGGTACCGTTTCCATCGGGATACCTGTGGGAATGCGTGACGGTAGGCCATGTGTTGTTGGGGGCGTGTTTCGATAGGTGCGTCGAGCGAAATGTGCGAAAAATGCTTTTTTTTACCCACATTTCGGACTTTGCGGTGGTGTCTGGGTAATAAATTCTGAGGCGATGTGCGCAAATCATACCTCTGCGGATTCCCACGGGTGTCCTCTTTTCGGAAATGCATGGGGTTCCCTGTTTTCCTTGGTGGCTTGGACACCTGAGGCCCATATCTGTATGTTGTGCTGGTCGGCAGAATGGCTGAGATTCCCCTCTGCAAACAGACTGGGGGTTGCTTGCGTTTTCGGCTTGCCCCTTCCCAGACAGGTAGGTGCACCCACACATGTGAGGTACCGTTTTCATTGGGACACCTGTGGGAACGCGTGATAGTAGGCCATGTGTTGGTGGGGGCATGTTTCCATGGGTGCGTCAAGCGAAATGTGCGGAAAAAGCGTTTTTTCCCCACATTTCGGACTTTGCAGGGCTGTCTGGGTAATAAATTCTGGGCCGATGTGCACAAATCATACCTCTCCGGATTCCCACGGGTGTCCTCTTTTCGGAAATGCATGGGGGTTCCTGTTTTTCTTGGTGGCTGAAGCATCCCAGGCCTAAATCTGTCGGTTGCCTCCCCAAACGCTTTGGGGGGATAGCAGTGTTTTAGGCTTTATCCTTGGCGGCCAGGTGGGTGCACCCACACATGTGAGGTACAGTTTTCATCGGGACACCTGTGGCAATGCGTGACGGTAGGCCATGTGTTGTTGGGGGCGTGTTTCAATGGGTGCGCCGAGCGAAATGTGCGGAAAAAGCGTATTTTCCCCACATTTCGGACTTTGCAGGGGTGTCTGTGTAATAAATTCTGGAGCGATGTGCGCAAATCATACCTCTGTGGATTCCCACGGGTGTCCTCTTTTCGGAAATGCATTGGGTTCCCTGTTTTCCTTGCTGGTTTGGACACCCGAGGCCCATATCTGTATGTTGTGCCGGTCGGCAGAATGGCTGAGATTCCCATCTGCAAACAGACTGGGGGTTGCTTGCGTTTTCGGCTTGCCCCTTGCCAGCCAGGTAGGTGCAGCCACACATGTGAGGTACCGTTTTCATTGGGACACCTGTGGGAACGGGTGACGGTAGGCAATGTGTTGTTGAGGGCGTGTTTCGATGGGTGCGCCGAGCGAAATGTGCGGAAAATGCGTTTTTTTCCCCACATTTCGGACTTTGCGGGGGTGTCTGGGTAATAAATTCTGGGGCGATGTGCGCAAATCATACTTCTGCGGATTCCCACGGGTGTCCTCTTTTCGGAAATGCATGGGGTTCCCTGTTTTCCTTGGTGGCTTGGACACCCGAGGCCCATATCTGTATGTTGTGCCGGTCGGCAGAATGGCTGAGATTCCACTCTGCAAACAGACTGGGGGTTGCTTGCGTTTTCGGCTTGCCCCTTGGTGGCCAGGTAGTTGCACCCACACATGTGAGGTACCGTTTCCATTGGGATACCTGTGGGAATGCGTGACGGTAGGCCATGTGTTGTTGGGGGCGTCTTTCGATGGGTGCGTCGAGCGAAATGTGCGAAAAATGCGTTTTTTTCCCCACATTTCGGATTTTGCGGGGGTGTCTGGGTAATAAATTCTGGGGCGATGTGCGCAAATCATACCTCTGCGGATTCCCACGGGTGTCCGCTTTTCGGAAATGCATGGGGTTCCCTGTTTTCCTTGGTGGCTTGGACACCTGAGGCCCATATCGGTATGCTGTGCCGGTCGGCAGAATGGCTGAGATTCCCCTCTGCAAACAGACTGGGGGTTGCTTGCGTTTTCGGCTTTCCCCTTGCCAGCCAGGTAGGTGCACCCACACATGTGAGGTACCGTTTTCATTGGGACACCTGTGGGAACGCGTGACAGTAGGCCATGTGTTGTTGGGGGCGTGTTTCCATGGGTGCGTCAAGCGAAATGTGCGGAAAAAGCATTTTTTCCCCACATTTCGGACTTTGCAGGGCTGTCTGGGTAATAAATTCTGTGCCGATGTACGCAAATCATACCTCTGCGGATTCCCACGGGTGTCCGCTTTCCGGAAATGCATGGGGTTCCATGTTTTCCTTGGTGGCTTGGACACCCGAGGCCCATATCTGTATGTTGTGCCGGTCGGCAGAATGGCTGAGATTCCACTCTGCAAACAGACTGGGGGTTGCTTGCGTTTTCGGCTTGCCCCTTGCCAGCCAGGTAGGTGCACCCATACATGTGAGGTACTGTTTTCATTGGGACACCTGTGGGAACGCGTGACGGTAGGCCATGTGTTATTGGGGGCGTGTTTCGATGGGTGCGCCGAGCGAAATGTGCGGAAAATGCGTTTTTTTCCCCACATTTCGGACTTTGTGGGGGTGTCTGGGTAATAAATTCTGGGGCGATGTGCGCAAATCATACCTCTGCGGATTCCCACACGTGTCCTCTTTTCGGAAATGCATGGGGTTCCCTATTTTCCTTGGTGGCTTGGACACCCGAGGCCCATATCTGTATGTTGTGCCGGTCGGCAGAATGGCTGAGATTCCCCTCTGCAAACATACTGGGGGTTGCTTGCGTTTTCGGCTTGCCCCTTGCCAGCCAGGTAGGTGCACCCACGCATGTGAGGTACCGTTTTCATTGGGACACCTGTGGGAACGCGGGATGGTAGGCCATGTGTTGTTGGGGGCGTGTTTCGATGGGTGCGTCGAGCGAAATGTGCGGAAAGAGCATTTTTTTCCCGACTTTTCGGGCTTTGCGGGGCTGTCTGGGTAATAAAATCTGGGGCGATGTGCGCCAATCATACCTCTGCGGATTCCCACGGGTGTCCCCTTTTTGGAAATGCATGGGGTTTCCCGTTTTCCTTGATGGCTTGGACACCCGAGGCCCATATCTGTATGTTGTGCCGGTCGGAAGAATGTCTGAGATTTCGCTCTGAAAACAGACTTGGGGTTACTTGTGTTTTAGGCTTTCCCCTTGGCGGCCAGGTAGGTGCACCCACACATGTGAGGTACCGTTTTCATCGGGAAACCTGTGGGATTGCGTGACGGTAGGCCATGTGTTGTTGGGGGCCTGTTTCGATGGGTGCCTCGAGCGAAATGTGCGGAAAAAGCATTTTTTCCCCCACATTTCGGACTTTGCAGGGCTGTCTGGGTAATAAATACTGGGGCGATGTGTGCAAATTATACCTCTGCGGATTCCCAAGGGTGTCCTCTTCTTGGAAATGCATGGGGTTCCCTGTTTTCCTCGGTGGCTTGGACACCCGAGGCCCATATCTGTACGTTGTGCCGGTCAACAGAATGTCTGAGATTTCCCTCTGAAAACAGACTTGGGGTTATGTGTGTTTTAGGCTTTCCCCTTGCCAGCCAGGTAGGTGCACCCACAAATGTGAGGTACCGTTTTCATCAAGACAACTGTGGGAACGCGTGACGGTAGGCCATGTGTTGTTGGGGGCGTGTTTCCATGGGTGCGTCGAGCGAAATGTGCGGAAAAAGCGTTTTTTCCCCACATTTCGGAATTTGCAGGGCTGTCTGGGTAATAAATTCTGGGCCGATGTGTGCAAATCATACCTCTGCGGATTCCCACCTGTGTCCTCTTTTCGGAAATGCATGGGGGTTCCTGTTTTTCTTGGTGGCTGAAGCACCCCAGGCCTAAATCTGTCGGTTGCCTCCCCAAACCCTTTGTGGGGATAGCAGTGTTTTAGGCTTTCCCCTTGGCGGCCAGGTAGGTGCACCCACACATGTGAGGTACCGTTTTCATCGGGACACCTGTGGCAATGCGTGACGGTAGGCCATGTGTTGTTGGGGGCGTGTTTCAATGGGTGCGTCGAGCGAAATGTGCGGAAAATGCGTTTTTTTCCCCACATTTCGGACTTTGCAGGGGTGTCTGGGTAATAAATTCTGGGGCGATGTGCGCAAATCATACCTCTGCGGATTCCCACGGGTGTCCTCTTTTCGGAAATGCATGGGGTTCCCTGTTTTCCTTGGTGGCTTGGACACCCGAGGCCCATATCTGTATGTTGTGCTGGTCGGCAGAATGGCTGAGATTCCCCTCTGCAAACAGACTGGGGGTTGCTTGCGTTTTCGGCTTGCCCCTTGCCAGCCAGATAGGTGCACCCACACATGTGAGGTACCGTTTTCATTGGGACACCTGTGGGAACGCGTGACGGTAGGCCATGTGTTGTTGGGGGCGTGTTTCGATGGGTGCGTCGAGCGAATTGTGCGGAAAAAGCGTTTTTTTCCTGCCTTTTCGGACTTTGCGGGGCTGTCTGGGTAATAAATTCTGGGGCGATGTGCGCAAATCATACCTCTGCAGATTCCCACAGGTGTCCTCTTTTCGGAAATGCATGGGGTTCCCGGTTTTCCTTGGTGGCTTGGACACCCGAGGCCCATATCTGTACGTTGTGCAGGTTGGCAGAATGTCTGAGATTTCGCTCTGAAAACAGACTTGTGGTTACTTGTGTTTTAGGCTTTCCCCTTGGCGGCCAGGTCGGTGCACCCACACATGTGAGGTACCGTTTTCATCGGGACACCTGTGGGAATGCGTGACGGTAGGCCATGTGTTGTTGGGGGTGTGTTTCCATGGGTGCGTTGAGCGAAATGTGCGGAAAAAGCATTTTTTTCCCCACATTTCGGACTTTGCAGGGCTGTCTGGGTAATAAATTCTGGGGCGATGTGCGCAAATCATACCTCTGCGGATTCCCATCGGTGTCCTCTTTTCGGAAATGCATGGGGTTCCCTGTTTTCATCGGTGGCGTGGTCACCCGAGGCCCATGTCTGTACGTTGTGCGGGTCGGCAGAATGTCTGAGATTTCCCTCTGAAAACAGACTTGGGGTACGTGTGTTTTAGGCTTTCCCCTTGGCGGCCAGGTAGTTGCACCCACACATGTGAGGTACTGTTTTCATCAGGACACCTGTGGGAACGCGTGACGGTAGGCCATGTGTTGTTGGGGACGTGTTTCCATGGGTGCGTTGAGCGAAATGTGCGGAAAAAGCGTTTTTTACCCACATTTCGGACTTTGCAGGGCTGTCTGGGTAATAAATTCTGGGCCGATGTGCGCAAATCATACCTCTGCGGATTCCCACCGGTGTCCTCTTTTCGGAAATGCATGGGGGTTCCTGTTTTTCTTGGTGGCTGAAGCACCCCAGGCCTAAATCTGTCGGTTGCCTCCCCAAACCCTTTGGGGGTATAGCAGTGTTTTAGGCTTTCCCCTTGGCGGCCAGGTAGGTGCACCCACACATGTGAGGTACCGTTTTCATCGGGGCACCTGTGGCAATGCGTGACGGTAGGCCATGTGTTGTTGGGGGCGTGTTTCAATGGGTGCGTCGAGCGAAATGTGCGGAAAATGCATTTCTTTCCCCACATTTCGGACTTTGCGGGGGTGTCTGGGTAATAAATTCTGGGGCGATGTGCGCAATTCATACCTCTGCGGATTCCCACGGGTGTCCTCTTTTCGGAAATGCATGGGGTTCCCTGTTTTCCTTGGTGGCTTGGACACCCGAGGCCCATATCTGTATGTTGTGCCGGTCGGCAGAATGGCTGAGATTCCCCTCTGCAATCAGACTGGGGGTTGCTTGCGTTTTCGGCTTGCCCCTTGCCAGCCAGATAGGTGCACCCACACATGTGAGGTACCGTTTTCATTGGGACACCTGTGGGAACGCGTGACGGTAGGCCATGTGTTGTTGGGGGCGTGTTTCGATGGGTGCGTCGAGCGAAATGTGCGGAAAAAGCATTTATTTCCCAACTTTTCAGACTTTGCGGGGCTGTCTGGGTAATAAAATCTGGGGCGATGTGCGCCAATCATACCTCTGCGGATTCCCACGGGTGTCCTCTTTTCGGAAATGCATGGGGTTCCCCGTTTTCCTTGGTGGCTTGGACACCCGAGGCCCATATCTGTACGTTGTGCAGGTCGGCAGAATGTCTGAGATTTCGCTCTGAAAACAGACTTGGGGTTACTTGTGTTTTAGGCTTTCCCCTTGGCGGCCAGGTCGGTGCACCCACACATGTGAGGTACTGTTTTCATCGGGACACCTGTGGGAACGCGTGAAGGTAGGCCATGTGTTGTTGGGGGTGTGTTTCCATGGGTGCGTCGAGCGAAATGTGCGGAAAAAGCATTTTTTTCCCCACATTTCGGACTTTGCAGGGCTGTCTGGGTAATAAATTCTGGGGCGATGTGCGCAAATCATACCTCTGCAGATTCCCACGGGTGTCCTCTTTTCGGAAATGCATGGGGTTCCCTGTTTTCCTCGGTGGCTTGGACACCCGAGGCCCATATCTGTACGTTGTGCCAGTCGGCAGAATGTTTGAGATTTCCCTCTGAAAACAGACTTGGGGTTACGTGTGTTTTAGGCTTTCCCCTTGGCGGCCAGGTAGGTGCACCCACATATGTGAGGTACTGTTTTCATCAGGACAACTGTGGGAACGCGTGACGGTAGCCCATGTGTTGTTGGGGACGTGTTTCCATGGGTGCGTCGAGCGAAATGTGTGGAAAAAGCATTTTTTACCCACATTTCGGACTTTGCAGGGCTGTCTGGGTAATAAATTCTGGGGCGATGTGCGCAAATCAAACCTCTGCGGATTCCCACGGGTGTCCTCTTTTCGGAAATGCATGGGGTTCCTGTTTTTCTTGGTGGCTGAAGCACCCCAGACCTAAATCTGTCGGTTGCCTCCCCAAACCCTTTGGGGGGGATAGCAGTGTTTTAGGCTTTCCCCTTGGCGGCCAGGTAGGTGCACCCACACATGTGAGGTACCGTTTTCATCGGGACACCTGTGGCAATGCGTGACGGTAGGCCATGTGTTGTTGGGGGCGTGTTTCAATGGATGGGTCGAGCGAAATGTGCGGAAAATGCGTTTTTTTCCCCACATTTCGGACTTTGCGGGGGTGTCTGGGTAATAAATTCTGGGGTGATGTGCGCAAATCATACCTCTGCGGATTCCCACGGGTGTCCTCTTTTCGGAAATGCATGGGATTCCCTGTTTTCCTCGGTGGCTTGGACACCCGAGGCCCATATCTGTATGTTGTGCCGGTCAGCAGAATGGCTGAGATTCCCATCTGCAAACAGACTGGGGGTTGCTTGCGTTTTCGGCTTGCCCCTTGCCAGCCAGGTAGGTGCAACCACACATGTGAGGTACCGTTTTCATCGGGACACCTGTGGGAACGCGTGACGGTAGGCCATATGTTGTTGGGGGCGTGTTTCGATGGGTGCGCCGAGCGAAATGTGCGGAAAAAGCATTTTTTTACTGACTTTTCGGACTTTGCGGGGCTGTCTGGGTAATAAAATCTGGGCGATGTGCGCCAATCATACCTCTGCGGATTCCCACGGGTGTCCTCTTTTCAGAAATGCATGGGGTTCCCCGTTTTCCTGGTGTCTTGGACACCCGAGGCGCATATCTGTACGTTGTGCCGGTGGGCAGAATGTCTGAGATTTCGCTCTGAAAACAGACTTGGGGTTACGTGTGTTTTAGGCTTTCCCCTTGGCGGCCAGGTAGGTGCACCCACACATATGAGCAACCATTTTCATCGGGATACCTGTGGGAATGCGTGACAGTGGGCCATGTGTTGTTGGGGGTGTGTTTCGATGGGTGCGTCGAGCAAAATGTGCAAAAAATGCATTTTTTTCCCCACATTTCGGACTTTGCGGGGGTGTCTGGGTAATAAATTCTGGGGCGATGTGCGCAAATCATACCTCTGCGGATTCCCACGGGTGTCCTCTTTTCGGAAATGCAGGGGGTTCCCTGTTTTCCTTGGTGGCTTGGACACCCGAGGCCCATATCTGTATGTTGTGCCGGTCGGCAGAATGGCTGAGATTCCCCTCTGCAAACAGACTGGGGGTTGCTTGCGTTTTCGGCTTGCCCCTTGCCAGCCAGGTAGGTGCACCCACACATGTGAGGTACCATTTTCATCGGGACACCTGTGGGAACACGTGACGGTAGGCCATGTGTTGTTGGGGCGTGTTTCGATGGGTGCACCGAGCGAAATGTGCAGAAAAAGCATTTTTTTCCCGACTTTTCGGAATTTGCGGGGCTGTCTGGGTAATAAAATCTGGGGCGATGTGCGCAAATCATACCTCTGCGGATTCCCACAGGTGTCCTCTTTTCGGAAATGCATGGGGTTCCCTGTTTTCCTTGGTGGCTTGGACACCCGAGGCCCATATCTGTATGTTGTGCCGCTCGGCAGAATGTCTGAGATTTCGCTCTGAAAACAGACTTGGGGTTACTTGTGTTTTAGGCTTTCCCCTTTGCGGCCAGGTAGGTGCACCCACACATGTGAGGTACCGTTTTCATCGGGACACCTGTGGGAATGCGTGACGGTAGGCCATGTGTTGTTGGGGGCGTGTTTGCATGGGTACGTCGAGCAAAATGTGCGGAAAAAGCGTTTTTTCCTACATTTCGGACTTTGCAGGGCTGTCTGGGTAATAAATTCTGGGCCGATGTGCGCAAATCATACCTCTGCGGATTCCCACGGGTGTCCTCTTTTCGGAAATGCATGGGGGTTCCTGTTTTTCTTGGTGGCTGAAGCACCCCAGGCCTAAATCTGTCGGTTGCCTCCCCAAAACCCTTTAGTGGGATAGCAGTGTTTTCGGCTTTCCCCTTGGCGGCCAGGTAGGTGCACCCACACATGTGAGGTAGCGTTTTCATTGGGACACCTGTGGGAACGCGTGACGGTAGGCCATGTGTTGTTGGGGGCGTGTTTTGATGGGTGCGCCGAGCGAAATGTGCGGAAAATGCGTTTTTTTCCCCACATTTCGGACTTTGCGGGGGTGTCTGGGTAATAAATTCTGAGGCGATGTGCGCAAATCATTCCTCTGCAGATTCCCACGGGTGTCCTCTTTTCGGAAATGCATGGGGTTCCCTGTTTTCCTTGGTGGCTTGGACACCCGAGGCCCATATCTATATGTTGTGCCGGTCGGCAGAATGGCTGAGATTCCCCTCTGCAAACAGACTGGGGGTTGCTTGCGTTTTTCGGCTTGCCCCTTGCCAGCCAGGTAGGTGCACCCACACATGTGAGGTAGTGTTTTCATTGGGACACCTGTGGGAACGCGTGACGGTAGGCCATGTGTTGTTGGGGGCGTGTTTCGATGGGTGCGCCGAGCGAAATGTGCGGAAAATGCGTTTTTTTCCCCACATTTCAGACTTTGCGGGGGTGTCTGGGTAATAAATTCTGGGGCGATGTGCGCAAATCATTCCTCTGCCGATTCCCACGGGTGTCCTCTTTTCGTAAATGCAAGGGGGTTCCCTGTTTTCCTTGGTGGCTTGGACACCCGAGGCCCATATCTGTATGTTGTGCCGGTCGGCAGAATGGCTGAGATTCCCCTCTGCAAACAGATTGGGGGTTGCTTGCGTTTTCGGCTTGTCCCTTGCCAGCGAGGTAGGTGCACCCGCGCATGAAAGGTACCGTTTTCATCGGGACACCTGTGGGAACGCGGGACGGTAGGCCATGTGTTGTTGGGGGCGTGTTTCGATGGGTGCGTCGAGCGAAATGTGCGGAAAAAGCATTTTTTTACTGACTTTTCGGACTTTGCGGGGCTGTCTGGGTAATAAAATCTGGGCGATGTGCGCCAATCATACCTCTGCGGATTCCCACGGGTGTCCTCTTTTCAGAAATGCATGGGGTTCCCCGTTTTCCTGGTGTCTTGGACACCCGAGGCGCATATCTGTACGTTGTGCCGGTCGGCAGAATGTCTGAGATTTCGCTCTGAAAACAGACTTGGGGTTACGTGTGTTTTAGGCTTTCCCCTTGGCGGCCATGTAGGTGCACCCACACATATGAGCAACCATTTTCATCGGGATACCTGTGGGAATGCGTGACAGTGGGCCATGTGTTGTTGGGGGTGTGTTTCGATGGGTGCGTCGAGCAAAATGTGCAAAAAATGCATTTTTTCCCCACATTTCGGACTTTGCGGGGGTGTCTGGGTAATAAATTCTGGGGCGATGTGCGCAAATCATACCTCTGCGGATTCCCACGGGTGTCCTCTTTTCGGAAATGCAGGGGGTTCCCTGTTTTCCTTGGTGGCTTGGACACCCGAGGCCCATATCTGTTTGTTGTGCCGGTCGGCAGAATGGCTGAGATTCCCCTCTGCAAACAGACTGGGGGTTGCTTGCGTTTTCGGCTTGCCCCTTGCCAGCCAGGTAGGTGCACCCACACATGTGAGGTACCATTTTCATCGGGACACCTGTGGGAACACGTGACAGTAGGCCATGTGTTGTTGGGGCGTGTTTCGATGGGTGCACCGAGCGAAATGTGCAGAAAAAGCATTTTTTTCCCGACTTTTCGGAATTTGCGGGGCTGTCTGGGTAATAAAATCTGGGGCGATGTGCGCAAATCATACCTCTGCGGATTCCCACAGGTGTCCTCTTTTCGGAAATGCATGGGGTTCCCTGTTTTCCTTGGTGGCTTGGACACCCGAGGCCCATATCTGTATGTTGTGCCGCTCGGCAGAATGTCTGAGATTTCGCTCTGAAAACAGACTTGGGGTTACTTGTGTTTTAGGCTTTCCCCTTTGCGGCCAGGTAGGTGCACCCACACATGTGAGGTACCGTTTTCATCGGGACACCTGTGGGAATGCGTGACGGTAGGCCATGTGTTGTTGGGGGCGTGTTTGCATGGGTACGTCGAGCGAAATGTGCGGAAAAAGCGTTTTTTCCCACATTTCGGACTTTGCAGGGCTGTCTGGGTAATAAATTCTGGGCCGATGTGCGCAAATCATACCTCTGCGGATTCCCACGGGTGTCCTCTTTTCGGAAATGCATGGGGGTTCCTGTTTTTCTTGGTGGCTGAAGCACCCCAGGCCTAAATCTGTCGGTTGCCTCCCCAAACCCTTTGGTGGGATAGCAGTGTTTTAGGCTTTCCCCTTGGCGGCCAGGTAGGTGCACCCACACATGTGAGGTACCGTTTTCATCGGGATACCTGTGGGAATGCGTGACGGTAGGCCATGTGTTGTTGGGGGCGTGTTTCGATGGGTGCGTCGAGCAAAATGTACGAAAAATGCATTTTTTTCCCCACATTTCGGAATTTGCGGGGGTGTCTGGGTAATAAATTCCAGGGCGATGTGCGCAAATCATACCTTTGCGGATTCCCACGGGTGTCTTCTTTTCGGAAATGCATGGGGTTCCCTGTTTCCCTTGGTGGCTTGGACACCCGAGGCCCACATCTGTATGTTGTGCCGGTCGGCAGAATGGCTGAGATTCCCCTCTGCAAACAGATTGGGGGTTGCTTGCATTTTCGGCTTGCTCGTTGCCAGCCAGGTAGATGCACCCACGCATGTGAGGTACCGTTTTCATCGGGACACCTGTGGGAACGCGGGACAGTAGGCCATGTGTTGTTGGGGGCGTGTTTCGATGGGTGCGTCGAGCGAAATGTGCAGAAAAAGCATTTTTTTCCCGACTTTTCAGACTTTGCGGGTCTGTCTGGGTAATAAAATCTGGGGCGATGTGCGCAAATCATACCTCTGCGGATTCCCACGGGTGTCCTCTTTTCGGAAATGCATTGGGTTCCCCATTTTCCTTGGTGGCTTGGACACCCGAGGCCCATATCTGTACGTTGTGCCGATGGGCAGAATGTCTGAGATTTCGCTCTAAAAACAGACTTGGGGTTACTTGTGTTTTAGGCTTTCCCCTTGGCGGCCAGGTAGGTGCACCCACACATGTGAGGTACCGTTTTCATTGGGACACCTGTGGGAACGCGTGACGGTAGGCCATGTGTTGTTGGGGGCGTGTTTCGATGGGTGCGTCGAGCGAAATGTGCAGAAAAAGCATTTTTTTCCCGACTTTTCAGAATTTGCGGGTCTGTCTGGGTAATAAAATCTGGGGCGATGTGCGCAAATCATACCTCTGCGGATTCCCACGGGTGTCCTCTTTTCGGAAATGCATGGGGTTCCCCATTTTCCTTGGTGGCTTGGACACCCGAGGCCCATATCTGTACGTTGTGCCGATCGGCAGAATGTCTGAGATTTCGCTCTGAAAACAGACTTGGGGTTACTTGTATTTTAGGCTTTCCCCTTGGCGGCCAGGTAGGTGCACCCACACATGTGAGGTACCGTTTTCATCGGGACACCTGTGGGAACGCGTGACAGTAGGCCATGTGTTGTTGGGGGCGTGTTTCGATGGGTGCGTCGAGTGAAATGTGCGGAAAAGGCATTTTTTTCCCGACATTTCGGACTTTGCGGGGCTATCTGGGTAATAAAATCTGGGGCGATGTGCGCAAATCATACCTCTGCGTATTCCCACGGGTGTCCTCTTTTAGGAAATGCATGGGGTTCCCCATTTTCCTCGGTGGCTTGGACACCCGAGGGCCATATCTGTACGTTGTGCCTGTCGGCAGAATGTCTGAGATTTCACTCTGAAAACAGACTTGGGGTTACTTGTGTTTTAGGCTTTCCCCTTGGCGGCAAGGTAGGTGCACCCACACATGTGAGGTACCGTTTTCATCGGGACACCTGTGGGAACGCGAGACAGTAGGCCATGTGTTGTTGGGGGCGTGTTTCGATGGGTGCCTCGAGCGAAATGTGCGGAAAAAGCATTTATTTCCCCACATTTCGGACTTTGCAGGGCTGTCTGGGTAATAAATTCTGGGGTAATGTGAGCAAATCATACCTTTGCGGATTCCCACGGGTGTCCTCTTTTCGGAAATGCATGGGGTTCCCTGTTTTCCTCGTGGCTTGGACACCCGAGGCCCATATCTGTACGTTGTGCCGGCCGGCAGAATGTCTGAGATTTCCCTCTGAAAACAGACTTGGGGTTACGTGTGTTTTAGGCTTTCCCCTTGGCGGCCAGGTAGGTGCACCCACACATGTGAGGTACCGTTTTCATCAAGACACCTGTGGGAACGCGTTGTAAAGACTGGTGGGGGGGTCTGTACTTCTGCTCTCTATATGGTAGAGGAGAGGCACAGAGGACCCCAGCCAAGATTCTCTAATATGGTAGCTATGGGCGAGCAATCAAGGCCTAGCTTCTCAGGAGGTGATGCAGGCTGGTTCTTAAGTACAGTGTATCCCCAAGCCCCCACAAAGGAATGTCCACACACTGTATTACTGAAAACACAGTCTTTATATAATTAATATTCAAGGGTTATGTACACTTATCACAATAACGCACTTTGTGCTCAGGAAAATCAATAATGGTAAATATCTACAATTCTAAAGTGGTACCACTAATATTAGACCTCATTAAAGTGCATTCACAATACTGTAGAAATGGCACACAGATCAATAAGAAGGAAACCAGCAATAGAGAGAGGAGAGATAAAAGATGGTTGAAACAATAGGCAGAATACTGGCCCTCGCTACTGGACACAGTTCTGTGTGGAGATCCCCCCACCTGGGCAACCTGTAAAATAAAGAGATATAACACAAGCCCAGTCCATATATTGTTCAATAGTCTTATTCTCTCCTACAATGTTTTTACCCCCCCAATGTACCTGGTGGAGTCGAGTTCTTCGAAGAGGCGTCGACAGATCCTTCTTGAATGACCCCCTTTTAAAGCAGGAGTCACGGATCGTCGAGAGGCGTCGAAAAGCGTCGAAGAACTCGGTGTTCGGTGTCGGGGAATCGACGGCCCTTCTTGAATGCCTTCCCTTTCAAGCGGGAGGCACGGGGCGTCGAACGTCCGACAGCAAACAAGGTAGAACGGCGTCGATGAGGCGGCAGGCTTCGATCCGAGCGGTGCTCGTCGGCGTCGAGACGTCGGCGTCCTGCGAGGAAGAGGCGTGCGGGGCACCTCGGCGACACTAGTTCTGGACCGCAAAGATTGTGGGTGACGGTGGCCCAGCAAGGGCGTCGAGTCGCTCGAGTCTTTGGGGTCGTGAGGTGGCGGGAAACCCACCAGCGGATTCTCCTCGGCGCGTTGGTCGTCCTCGACTTTCTCCGGCAGGACAAAAGAGGTCGACGGTGCGGACGAGGGAGTCCTTCGAGTCAAATGTTCTTAGGCAAGGAGCGGACGGCTCCGGTCGTCGGCGGCACGGCGTCAAGTGGTTCCCACGGCTGGGCAACACAACTTCGACGGACCTCCAGCGGTTACACAGACCGGCGAACCCTGGTCGACGGCAATGGACTTCGACAGCGTCGATGTCCGGGTGCTTCACTTCGATCTCCTCGGCGGTCCCGTCTCGGGTCGGCAGCCTTTCGAGGGTCTGACTTCCAGGGCGCTTCGGCGAAGATTCAGCGGTGCTCGATGGTCCCTCGGAGCACGGGAAGAGGGCGCCTAGCCAGGTCCTCTCTCGGGTCAGTCCTCGACGATTTCGACAACCTTCAGTTTCTGTCGAAGCAAATGCCACAGCAAGTCTTCTTCTTCCAGCTGGACGTCGAGGATCAGCAAATCCAGTTACTCTTGAGTGGAGACTCAGCTTCTGAATGCTTCTGAACAATTTCCAGTGGTGAGAGGTCCCCAGATATACTATTCTGTCTCTCATCCACACTGCTGGCACACACACAGCAGCCAATCACACAGAAGGGCATTCATGCAGTCAGTCAGCCAATCAGGCACACAGTGCATTCAGGCCACACTCCTCCCTTTCAGACACTCACAACAAGGAATGTGGATTGGGACAAGTACCCAGCCATTCAACACTACACACTGCATTCAGGCCAGTTTCGGGCAGGGCTGTCTCAGTCTTTGTCTCACATGCCAGAAACCAGACAACCACAACAAGAAGTGTATATTTGTCACACACTCCATTCACCCAGGTCCCACCCACAGGAGGTACCCACAACATACAGTCAAAGGGAAGGCTCCAGTCAGTCTAGCTGGGCCTTCACAACAACACCATATATGGAACTTCCACCCAACAGCCAGTCAGGGGGAAGGGACAGAGTCAGGGCTTCCCAGGACTTTGGGAAAAACAAGACAACAGGCAATAGAAAGCAAGAGGCCACAGGGGCCATCTTGTTTTCTATCAGGAATCAACTGATCCCAATGGCAGGGCCTGGGTATCCCAAAATGGAGGACACCCAGAGCACCTGTCCCATTCAGCATGGAGCTGCCACCAGCCCATACCCTGCTCTGTGGGCCACCCACAGGTGCCCAAAAACATACACTAGGGGCACAGGGTTGTACCCCTACCCAGGGGTGCCATAAGGGTATCCCATGGGTCTGTTCACCAAACCAAAAGAGAGAGCTGCACTGCCAGGAGTCCCAAATGGACTCCTGGGCAGAAAACATAACAGAACACACGATAAAAGGCAGAAAAGGACAAGGATTCAGAGGCCCTGTCCCTCTGATGCATTTCCAGCATCACAGTCGCCCCCCCCAGACTGAGGTGGAGGGTGTCTAATCTCCCACGGGATAGACACCCTCATCCAGACGGTCAGCATACCTTCTGGAAAGGCCATCTGCATTATCGTGACTCTTCCCTGGTCTGTGCTCTATGGTGAAGTCTAGCCCTTGCAGGCTAATGGACCACCTGAGCAATTTCGGATTCTCACCCTTCATCTGCATAAGCCACTTCAGGGGCTTATGATCTGTTTGGACCTTGAAGGTAGACCCCGTAAGGTAGGGCCTAAAACGCCTAAGGCTCCAAACTATGCTAAAACACTCCTTTTCAACAGTAGCCCACCTAAGTTCTCTACCCTTGAGTTGTCTACTGATGAATATGATAGGATGTTCTCTCCCTTTGTCATCTAACTGGGACAAGACAGCTCCAATTCCGGTGTCGCAGGCATCCGTCTGGACGATAAAGGGTCGGCTGTAGTCAGGCGCACACAACACAGGTGCCCTACACAGACTTTCTTTCAAGCCATCAAAGGCCCTCTGACAGTCTTCGGTCCAATTAACCTTCCTAGGCTGTTTGGGTGAAGTTAGAGCTGTCAGGGGTGCAGCTATGGTTCCATAGTCTGCCATGAAATTGCGATAGTACCCAGTGAGGCCCAAAAAGGCTCTCACCTGGGTTTGAGTAGTGGGAGTCTCCCAGTTCTGTGCATCCTGTACTTTACTGGAGAGAGGTTGGATTTGACCCCCTCCTACCTCATGACCAAGATAGGTAACTTTCCCCTGAGCTATCTGGCACTTGGTGGCCTTGATAGTGAGGTTAGCCCTTTTCAAGGCCTGCAACACCTTATCCAGATGTGTCAAAAGCTCTTCCCAGGTGGAACTGTAGACGGCAATGTCGTCTAAGTAAGCCACACAAAAGGCTTCCAGCCCACTGAGCGCATGGTTGACCAATCTCTGGAAGGTGGCAGGGGCATTCTTCAACCCAAAAGGCATGACCCTAAACTGGTAGAGTCCCTCAGGTGTTGAGAAAGCCGTCTTTTCCTTGGCATGGTCCGTCAGAGCTATTTGCCAATAGCCTGAGGTAAGGTCAAAGGTGCTCACAAACTTGGCAGCACCTATGGTGTCCACAAGCTCATCAGCCCTGGGCAATGGGTGCGCGTCAGTTTTGGTGACGGCATTGACTCCTCGGTAGTCCACACAGAACCTCCAATCCTTGGTACCCGCCTGGGAACTGGCCTTGGGGACAAGGACCACTGGACTGGACCAGGGACTGGTTGAGGGTTCAATAACACCCAGATCCAACATCTTGGCGACCTCAGCCTGGATGTGGTTTTTGACGGTATCCGACATACGATAGCTCCTGCTCTTGACAGGCACGCTGTCACCAGTGTCAATTTCGTGCTTACACCACGGTGTAAGGCCCGGTGTCAGTGAAAACAGAGAGGCATACTGCTGGAGCAAAGCCCTGCAGGCCCTCTGCTGCTCTGTTGTCAAATCGGGAGAGAGTTGTACTCCCTCCACTGAGCCATCCTGAGGGTTGCTATGCAGCAAATCAGGAAGGGGCTCACTCTCATCCTCTTCTTGCCCTGAAGCTAGCAAGAGACATGAGACCTCTGCTCGCCTGTGGAAAGGCTTGAGCCTGTTGACATGGAATACCTGGGGGGCTACCCCAGAGGCTCCCATGTCAACCAGATAATTGACTTCGCCCATCTTGGAGATGATCCTGAAGGGTCCAGTCCACTTGTCTGCCAAAGCTCTAGGCTTGGTAGGCTCCATCACAAGGATTTCCTGTCCCGGAGTCCAATCCACTTGCGAAGCTTTAAGGTCATGCCAGTACTTGTTCAATTCCTGGCTGGCCTTGAGATTTGCTGTTGCCTGACCCATCATTTGTGTCATCCTCCGCCTGAGGCCTAACACATAGTCCCCCACTTGCTTGGCGGGAACTGGAGGGGTGGCTTCCAAGCCTTCTTGGATCAAGGCGAGGGGCCCCCTCACGGGATGTCCAAAGAGTAACTCAAAGGGGCTGAAACCAACACCCTCTTGAGGTACCTCTCTGTAAGCAAACAGCAGGCATGGCAGGAGGAGATCCCATTTCCTCCTTAGGGGCTCTTCCAAAGCACCTAGCATGCCCTTGAGAGTTTTATTAAATCTCTCAACCAGACCATTGGTCTGGGGGTGGTAAGAGGTGGAGAACTTGTAGGTTACCCCGCACTCTTTCCACATGGTTTTCATGTAACTAGACATGAAGTTGGATCCTCTGTCAGAGACAACCTCCTTGGGGAATCCAACACGGGTGAAAATGCCCAGGAGAGCCCGGGCAACCACCTTGGCAGTAACAGTCCGAAGGGGTATTGCCTCAGGGTACCTGGTGGCATGATCTACCAAGACCAGGATGAACCGATGTCCACCTGAAGTGGGAGGGTCAAGGGGACCGACGATGTCGATGCCCACCCTCTCAAATGGTGTGCCAACCACTGGTAATGGCTGCAGTGGGGCAATGATCCTGCCTCCAGTCTTGCCAGACAACTGACAAGTGGGGCAGGTCCTGCAGTGGGACTCCACCTCTACCCCCATCCTTGGCCAGTAGAAATGGGCAGAGAGCCTCTGCTTAGTCTTCTTAGTCCCAAGATGACCAGCCAAGGGCACCTCATGCGCCAACTGCAGTAGGAAGGGCCTGTAAACCTGGGGTACCACCAACCTCTTGCGGGCGCCAGGTTCAGGCTTAGTGGGCTCACTAACAAGGAGCTCACCCTCCCAATAAATCTTGAATGTCCTAGGCACTTCACCTTGTGCCTGGGACAGGGCCTGTTTCCTCAGACCCTCGAGAGAGTGGCACTCTCTCTGTCCTTTACAGAAGTCTGCCCGGGAGGGTCCCCCTTCAGCTAACAAGCATTGAAGGTTGGGGTGCTCCTCCGGGTTAAGAACCTCTCCCACAGGAGAGTCTTCTGCCTCTTCTCCCACAGGAGTTGAGTTTGGGTTTTCCACTGGACCCAGCCCGTCCGGAGCATGGATCCCAATGGGTGCTGTCGGAACAGCAGGAAGAGAAGGTGTTCCCTCCACAGAGGTGGCCTTCTTGGTCTTCCTTCTTCTTGCCTTAGGCCTCGCCTTTGGCTCGGGTACCTGACTCACAGCCAGACCCGGTGTCACCTGTGACCTAGTGACCGCAGCAGCAGTCAGGGGAAGACCATCCGAGATCAACCCCAACTCCACTAGATCATTACCTAACAGAATGTTAGCAGGGACATTGTCCTGAACCAGGACAGGAAGCTTTGCTGTCTTGTCTCCAATCATGAGGGTGACTAAGGCTACAGGTGATAATTTGGGAGGCCCACCAGCTAATCTGGTGGTTTGCAGAGGAGCACCTTCATGGTCCTCTGGCTTGAGCAGGGTCCTGTCCACCACTGTCATGCTTGCCCCAGTGTCTCTCAAACCAGTAGAAGGCTGGCCATTCAAGAGGACACTTCTCAAAAACCTACGGGTGTTCTGTGGGATAGTCGCCAGTACTTCTGCGTACTGGTCCCAGGCCCCAAGGGACACTAAGGAAATCTCTACCGGAGCACCAAAGGTGATTCCGGTAGAGGAGGGGAGAACAGTGGCCTCCACCTCAGACACGGGGTAAGGGTAGGTCAGGCTGACAGCCTGTACTCCAAGTGCCTTACCTTTACACTTGGGGTCACCCCTTTTGTGATCCAGAGCCCCACAATCCCAACAAGTGCCAGGAGTGCGGGGTACGGTACTGGAACCACTGGGAACCTGCTTTGCAGCAGGTGGACCACTACTCTTATTCCCACCCACAGAGGACTTATCCCCACTAGATTTTTGGGTCTTAGGAGAGGAAGGTTTTGGTTTACCCGACTGTGACTGCTTTTGGGACTCCTCAGCTTTCTGAGAGGCCCCCTTTTCTTTGTCCTTGTCCTTCCCACTGGAGTCCTTAGGGGACACCTGATGGGAGACCCACTTGTCAGCCAACCTAGCCAGCTTAAAGGGGTCCAAAATGTTCTGGTCAGCCACATACTGACGCAGCTCTGGTGAACAGGCTTCAGAAAAATGCTCAAAAAACAAGAGGTGGGACAACTCAACAAAAGTTTTCACCTTGTATCCATCAATCCACCCCATCATGTTCATGTGCGCAGTACTCACCCAGTCAACCCAAGACACATTCTCTCTTTTCTTAAATTCCCTGAACCTTTTAAGGTATTGGGTAGGTGTTTTGCCAAACTTGGCAATCAAAGCAGACTTCATACACTCGTACTGACCCCTTTCTTCCACACCCAGCTTCAGAATACAGTCATATCCAGTTTGAGGCACTCTGCTTAACAAACACTTAGCCCAATCTCTTTTATCTACATCATGAATTGCACAAGCCATTTCAAACGCTTCAATCCATTGGAGGATATCTGAACCCTCCACAAACACACCAACCAAATCTTTCATAAACTTGGTGGCTGGGGACCTGCCACTCTCAATTGGTCTAGCTGAAGTCTCCACTCGAGCTTTCTCTAACTGGATTCTCTGACATTCAGTGTCCTTTTCTTTGAGCGCAAGATCCCTATTCTTGAGTTCCACTTGCTGTGCCAGCTCCTCTTTCAAAAGCTCAGCTTCTATTTCCAACTTGCGATATTCAAAGGCTAACTTCATCCTTAATAACTCAAGTTCCATGGAATTGCTGGGGTTTGGAACAGAGGCAGCAGGAATGGTGGCATTCCCAGAAACAGATTCAGCGACAACCCCAGGGGCAGAGTCCTCACTGGTTGCATCCCCCCCTTCCTCAAGAGTTTCACCATCAGTCTGGTAATCCACCAGGGCAGCTATCAGCTCAGCCCTAGACTTATCCACAAAGTCTAACTCCCTGGCTTCACAAGCACTCTGGGGAGCCTCTAAGCTCATCCGAGTCAATTTACCATTTGCAATGGACTCCATTGCTTGTAATGCAGTTATTTGGAACACACCCGAACCTTAATCTAATAAAAGTGCGGATATTTTGTAAGTGGCACGGTTATACACTGAGTCTTAAAACCATAAGCATCCCACCGCTGCCACCAGACTTTGTAAAGACTGGTGGGGGGGTCTGTACTTCTGCTCTCTATATGGTAGAGGAGAGGCACAGAGGACCCCAGCCAAGATTCTCTAATATGGTAGCTATGGGCGAGCAATCAAGGCCTAGCTTCTCAGGAGGTGATGCAGGCTGGTTCTTAAGTACAGTGTATCCCCAAGCCCCCACAAAGGAATGTCCACACACTGTATTACTGAAAACACAGTCTTTATATAATTAATATTCAAGGGTTATGTACACTTATCACAATAACGCACTTTGTGCTCAGGAAAATCAATAATGGTAAATATCTACAATTCTAAAGTGGTACCACTAATATTAGACCTCATTAAAGTGCATTCACAATACTGTAGAAATGGCACACAGATCAATAAGAAGGAAACCAGCAATAGAGAGAGGAGAGATAAAAGATGGTTGAAACAATAGGCAGAATACTGGCCCTCGCTACTGGACACAGTTCTGTGTGGAGATCCCCCCACCTGGGCAACCTGTAAAATAAAGAGATATAACACAAGCCCAGTCCATATATTGTTCAATAGTCTTATTCTCTCCTACAATGTTTTTACCCCCCCAATGTACCTGGTGGAGTCGAGTTCTTCGAAGAGGCGTCGACAGATCCTTCTTGAATGACCCCCTTTTAAAGCAGGAGTCACGGATCGTCGAGAGGCGTCGAAAAGCGTCGAAGAACTCGGTGTTCGGTGTCGGGGAATCGACGGCCCTTCTTGAATGCCTTCCCTTTCAAGCGGGAGGCACGGGGCGTCGAACGTCCGACAGCAAACAAGGTAGAACGGCGTCGATGAGGCGGCAGGCTTCGATCCGAGCGGTGCTCGTCGGCGTCGAGACGTCGGCGTCCTGCGAGGAAGAGGCGTGCGGGGCACCTCGGCGACACTAGTTCTGGACCGCAAAGATTGTGGGTGACGGTGGCCCAGCAAGGGCGTCGAGTCGCTCGAGTCTTTGGGGTCGTGAGGTGGCGGGAAACCCACCGGCGGATTCTCCTCGGCGTGTTGGTCGTCCTCGACTTTCTCCGGCAGGACAAAAGAGGTCGACGGTGCGGACGAGGGAGTCCTTCGAGTCAAATGTTCTTAGGCAAGGAGCGGACGGCTCCGGTCGTCGGCGGCACGGCGTCAAGTGGTTCCCACGGCTGGGCAACACAACTTCGACGGACCTCCAGCGGTTACACAGACCGGCGAACCCTGGTCGACGGCAATGGACTTCGACAGCGTCGATGTCCGGGTGCTTCACTTCGATCTCCTCGGCGGTCCCGTCTCGGGTCGGCAGCCTTTCGAGGGTCTGACTTCCAGGGCGCTTCGGCGAAGATTCAGCGGTGCTCGATGGTCCCTCGGAGCACGGGAAGAGGGCGCCTAGCCAGGTCCTCTCTCGGGTCAGTCCTCGACGATTTCGACAACCTTCAGTTTCTGTCGAAGCAAATGCCACAGCAAGTCTTCTTCTTCCAGCTGGACGTCGAGGATCAGCAAATCCAGTTACTCTTGAGTGGAGACTCAGCTTCTGAATGCTTCTGAACAATTTCCAGTGGTGAGAGGTCCCCAGATATACTATTCTGTCTCTCATCCACACTGCTGGCACACACACAGCAGCCAATAACACAGAAGGGCATTCATGCAGTCAGTCAGCCAATCAGGCACACAGTGCATTCAGGCCACACTCCTCCCTTTCAGACACTCACAACAAGGAATGTGGATTGGGACAAGTACCCAGCCATTCAACACTACACACTGCATTCAGGCCAGTTTCGGGCAGGGCTGTCTCAGTCTTTGTCTCACATGCCAGAAACCAGACAACCACAACAAGAAGTGTATATTGGTCACACACTCCATTCACCCAGGTCCCACCCACAGGAGGTACCCACAACATACAGTCAAAGGGAAGGCTCCAGTCAGTCTAGCTGGGCCTTCACAACAACACCATATATGGAACTTCCACCCAACAGCCAGTCAGGGGGAAGGGACAGAGTCAGGGCTTCCCAGGACTTTGGGAAAAACAAGACAACAGGCAATAGAAAGCAAGAGGCCACAGGGGCCATCTTGTTTTCTATCAGGAATCAACTGATCCCAATGGCAGGGCCTGGGTATCCCAAAATGGAGGACACCCAGAGCACCTGTCCCATTCAGCATGGAGCTGCCACCAGCCCATACCCTGCTCTGTGGGCCACCCACAGGTGCCCAAAAACATACACTAGGGGCACAGGGTTGTACCCCTACCCAGGGGTGCCATAAGGGTATCCCATGGGTCTGTTCACCAAACCAAAAGAGAGAGCTGCACTGCCAGGAGTCCCAAATGGACTCCTGGGCAGAAAACATAACAGAACACACGATAAAAGGCAGAAAAGGACAAGGATTCAGAGGCCCTGTCCCTCTGATGCATTTCCAGCATCACACGCGTGACGGTAGGCCATGTGTTGTTGGGGGTGTGTTTCCATGGGTGCGTCGAGCGAAATGTGCGGAAAAAGAGTTTTTTCCCCACATTTCGGACTTTGCAGGGCTGTCTGGGTAGTAAATTCTGGGCCGATGTGCGCAAATCATAACTCTGCGGATTCCCACGGGTGTCCTCTTTTCGGAAATGCATGGGGGTTCCTGTTTTTCTTGGTGGCTGAAGCACTCCAGGCCTAAATCTGTCGGTTGCCTCCCCAAACCCTTTGGGGGGATAGCAGTGTTTTAGGCTTTCCCCTTGGCGGCCAGGTAGGTGCACCCACACATGTGAGGTACCGTTTTCATCGGGACACCTGTGGCAATGCGTGACAGTAGGCCATGTGTTGTTGGGGGCGTGTTTCAATCGGTGCGTCGAGCGAAATGTGCGGAAAATGCGTTTTTTTACCCACATTTTGGACTTTGCAGGGGTGTCTGGGTAATAAATTCTGGGGCGATGTGCGCAAATCATACCTCTGCGGATTCCCACGGGTGTCTTCTTTTCGGAAATGCATGGGGTTCCCTGTTTCCCTTGGTGGCTTGGACACCCGAGGCCCATATCTGTATGTTGTGCCGGTCGGCAGAATGGCTGAGATTCCCCTCTGCAAACAGATTGGGGGTTGCTTGCATTTTCGGCTTGCCCCTTGCCAGCCAGGTAGATGCACCCATGCATGTGAGGTACCGTTTTCATCGGGACACCTGTGGGAACGCGGGACAGTAGGCCATGTGTTGTTGGGGGCGTGTTTCGATGGTTGCGTGTAGCGAAATGTGCAGAAAAAGCATTTTTTTCCCGACTTTTCAGACTTTGCGGGTCTGTCTGGGTAATAAAATCTGGGGCGATGTGCGCAAATCATACCTCTGCGGATTCCCACGGGTGTCCTCTTTTCGGAAATGCATTGGGTTCCCCATTTTCCTTGGTGGCTTGGACACCCGAGGCCCATATCTGTACGTTGTGCCGATCGGCAGAATGTCTGAGATTTCGCTCTGAAAACAGACTTGGGGTTACTTGTGTTTTAGGCTTTCCCCTTGGCGGCCAGGTAGGTGCACCCACACATGTGAGGTACCGTTTTCATTGGGACACCTGTGGGAACGCGTGACGGTAGGCCATGTGTTGTTGGGGGCGTGTTTCGATGGGTGCGTTGAGCGAAATGTGCAGAAAAAGCATTTTTTTCCCGACTTTTCAGAATTTGCGGGTCTGTCTGGGTAATAAAATCTGGGGCGATGTGCGCAAATCATACCTCTGCGGATTCCCACGGGTGTCCTCTTTTCGGAAATGCATGGGGTTCCCCATTTTCCTTGGTGGCTTGGACACCCGAGGCCCATATCTGTACGTTGTGCCGATCGGCAGAATGTCTGAGATTTCGCTCTGAAAACAGACTTGGGGTTACTTGTGTTTTAGGCTTTCCCCTTGGCGGCCAGGTAGGTGCACCCACACATGTGAGGTACCGTTTTCATCGGGACACCTGTGGGAACGCGTGACGGTAGGCCATGTGTTGTTGGGGGCGTGTTTCGATGGGTGCGTCGAGTGAAATGTGCGGAAAAGGCATTTTTTTCCCGACATTTCGGACTTTGCGGGGCTATCTGGGTAATAAAATCTGGGGCGATGTGCGCAAATCATACCTCTGCGTATTCCCACGGGTGTCCTCTTTTAGGAAATGCATGGGGTTCCCCATTTTCCTCGGTGGCTTGGACACCCGAGGGCCATATCTGTACGTTGTGCCTGTCGGCAGAATGTCTGAGATTTCACTCTGAAAACAGACTTGGGGTTACTTGTGTTTTAGGCTTTCCCCTTGGCGGCAAGGTAGGTGCACCCACACATGTGAGGTACCGTTTTCATCGGGACACCTGTGGGAACGCGAGACGTTAGGCCATGTGTTGTTGGGGGCGTGTTTCGATGGGTGCCTCGAGCGAAATGTGCGGAAAAAGCATTTATTTCCCCACATTTCGGACTTTGCAGGGCTGTCTGGGTAATAAATTCTGGGGCGATGTGTGCAAATCATACCTTTGCGGATTCCCACGGGTGTCCTCTTTTCGGAAATGCATGGGGTTCCCTGTTTTCCTCGTGGCTTGGACACCCGAGGCCCATATCTGTACGTTGTGCCGGTCGGCAGAATGTCTGAAATTTCCCTCTGAAAACAGACTTGGGGTTACGTGTGTTTTAGGCTTTCCCCTTGGCGGCCAGGTAGGTGCACCCACACATGTGAGGTACCGTTTTCATCAAGACACCTGTGGGAACGCGTGACGGTAGTCCATGTGTTGTTGGGGGTGTGTTTCCATGGGTGCGTCGAGCGAAATGTGCGGAAAAAGAGTTTTTTCCCCACATTTCGGACTTTGCAGGGCTGTCTGGGTAGTAAATTCTGGGCCGATGTGCGCAAATCATAACTCTGCGGATTCCCACGGGTGTCCTCTTTTCGGAAATGCATGGGGGTTCCTGTTTTTCTTGGTGGCTGAAGCACTCCAGGCCTAAATCTGTCGGTTGCCTCCCCAAACCCTTTGGGGGGATAGCAGTGTTTTAGGCTTTCCCCTTGGCGGCCAGGTAGGTGCACCCACACATGTGAGGTACCGTTTTCATCGGGACACCTGTGGCAATGCGTGACGGTAGGCCATGTGTTGTTGGGGGCGTGTTTCAATCGGTGCGTCGAGCGAAATGTGCGGAAAATGCGTTTTTTTACCCACATTTTGGACTTTGCAGGGGTGTCTGGGTAATAAATTCTGGGGCGATGTGCGCAAATCATACCTCTGCGGATTCCCACGGGTGTCTTCTTTTCGGAAATGCATGGGGTTCCCTGTTTTCCCTTGGTGGCTTGGACACCCGAGGCCCATATCTGTATGTTGTGCCGGTCGGCAGAATGGCTGAGATTCCCCTCTGCAAACAGATTGGGGGTTGCTTGCATTTTCAGCTTGCCCCTTGCCAGCCAGGTAGATGCACCCACGCATGTGAGGTACCGTTTTCATCGGGACACCTGTGGAAACGCGGGACAGTAGGCCATGTGTTGTTGGGGGCGTGTTTCGATGGGTGCGTCGAGCGAAATGTGCAGAAAAAGCATTTTTTTCCCGACTTTTCAGACTTTGCGGGTCTGTCTGGGTAATAAAATCTGGGGCGATGTGCGCAAATCATACCTCTGCGGATTCCCACGGGTGTCCTCTTTTCGGAAATGCATTGGGTTCCCCATTTTCCTTGGTGGCTTGGACACCCGAGGCCCATATCTGTACGTTGTGCCGATCGGCAGAATGTCTGAGATTTCGCTCTGAAAACAGGCTTGGGGTTACTTGTGTTTTAGGCTTTCCTCTTGGCGGCCAGGTAGGTGCACCCACACATGTGAGGTACCGTTTTCATTGGGACACCTGTGGGAACGCGTGACGGTAGGCCATGGGATGTTGGGGGCGTGTTTCGATGGGTGCGTCGAGCGAAATGTGCAGAAAAAGCATTTTTTTTCCCGACTTTTCAGAATTTGCGGGTCTGTCTGGGTAATAAAATCTGGGGCGATGTGCGCAAATCATACCTCTGCGGATTCCCAGGGGTGTCCTCTTTTCGGAAATGCATGGGGTTCCCCATTTTCCTTGGTGGCTTGGACACCCGAGGCCCATATCTGTACGTTGTGCCGATCGGCAGAATGTCTGAGATTTCGCTCTGAAAACAGACTTGGGGTTACTTGTGTTTTAGGCTTTCCCCTTGGCGGCCAGGTAGGTGCACCCACACATGTGAGGTACCGTTTTCATCGGGACACCTGTGGGAACGCGTGACGGTAGGCCATGTGTTGTTGGGGGCGTGTTTCGATGGGTGCGTCGAGTGAAATGTGCGGAAAAGGCATTTTTTTCCCGACATTTCGGACTTTGCAGGGCTATCTGGGTATTAAAATCTGGGGCGATGTGCGCAAATCATACCTCTGCGTATTCCCACGGGTGTCCTCTTTTAGGAAATGCATGGGGTTCCCCATTTTCCTCGGTGGCTTGGACACCCGAGGGCCATATCTGTACGTTGTGCCTGTCAGCAGAATGTCTGAGATTTCACTCTGAAAACAGACTTGGGGTTACTTGTGTTTTAGGCTTTCCCCTTGGCGGCAAGGTAGGTGCACCCACACATGTGAGGTACCGTTTTCATCGGGACACCTGTGGGAACGGGAGACGGTAGGCCATGTGTTGTTGGGGGCGTGTTTCGATGGGTGCCTCGAGCGAAATGTGCGGAAAAAGCATTTATTTCCCCACATTTCGGACTTTGCAGGGCTGTCTGGGTAATAAATTCTGGGGCGATGTGCGCAAATCATACCTTTGCGGATTCCCACGGGTGTCCTCTTTTCGGAAATGCATGGGGTTCCCTGTTTTCCTCGTGGCTTGGACACCCGAGGCCCATATCTGTACGTTGTGCCGGTCGGCAGAATGTCTGAGATTTCCCTCTGAAAACAGACTTGGGGTTACGTGTGTTTTAGGCTTTCCCCTTGGCGGCCAGGTAGGTGCACCCACACATGTGAGGTACCGTTTTCATCAAGACACCTGTGGGAACGCGTGACGGTAGGCCATGTGTTGTTGGGGGTGTGTTTCCATGGGTGCGTCGAGCGAAATGTGCGGAAAAAGAGTTTTTTCCCCACATTTCGGACTTTGCAGGGCTGTCTGGGTAGTAAATTCTGGGCCGATGTGCGCAAATCATAACTCTGCGGATTCCCACGGGTGTCCTCTTTTCGGAAATGCATGGGGGTTCCTGTTTTTCTTGGTGGCTGAAGCACTCCAGGCCTAATTCTGTCGGTTGCCTCCCCAAACCCTTTGGGGGGATAGCAGTGTTTTAGGCTTTCCCCTTGGCGGCCAGGTAGGTGCACCCACACATGTGAGGTACCGTTTTCATCGGGACACCTGTGGCAATGCGTGACGGTAGGCCATGTGTTGTTGGGGGCGTGTTTCAATCGGTGCGTCGAGCGAAATGTGCGGAAAATGCGTTTTTTTACCCACATTTTGGACTTTGCAGGGGTGTCTGGGTAATAAATTCTGGGGCGATGTGCGCAAATCATACCTCTGCGGATTCCCACGGGTGTCTTCTTTTCGGAAATGCATGGGGTTCCCTGTTTTCCTTGGTGGCTTGGACACCCGAGGCCCATATCTGTATGTTGTGCCAGTCGGCAGAATGGCTGAGATTCCCCTCTTCAAGCAGACTGGGGGCTGCTTGCGTTTTCGGCTTGCCCCTTGCAGCCAGGTAGGTGCACCCACACATGTGAGGTACCGTTTTCATCGGGACACCTGTGGGAACGCGTGACAGTAGGCCATGTGTTTTTGGGGGCGTGTTTCGATGGGTGCGCTGGGCGAAATGTGCGGAAAATGCGTTTTTTTCCCCACATTTTGGACTTTGCGGGGGTGTCTGGGTAATAAATTCTGGGGCGATGTGCGCAAATCATACCTCTGTGGATTCCCACGGGTGTCCTCTTTTCGGAAATGCATGGGGTTCCCTGTTTTCCTTGGTGGCTTGGACACCCGAGGCCCATATCTGTATGTTGTGCCGGTCGGCAGAATGGCTGAGATTCCCCTCTGCAAACAGACTGGGGGTTGCTTGCGTTTTTGGCTTGCCCCTTGCCAGCCATGTAGGTGCAGCCACACATGTGAGGTGCCGTTTTCATCGGGACACCTGTGGGAACGCGGGACGGTAGGCCATGTGTTGTTGGGGATGTGTTTCGATTGGTGCGTCGAGTGAAATGTGAGGAAAAAGCGTTTTTCCCCACATTTCGGACTTTGCAGGGCTGTCTGGGTAATACATTCTGGGCCGATGTGCGCAAATCATACCTCTGCGGATTCCCACGGGTGTCCTCTTTTCGGAAATGAATGGGGGTTTCTGTTTTTCTTGGTGGCTGAAGCACCTCAGGCCTACATCTGTCGGTTGCCTCCCCAAACCCTTTGGGGGGATAGCAGTGTTTTAGGCTTTCCCCTTGGCGGCCAGGTAGGTGCACCCACGCATGTGAGGTACCATTTTCATCGGGACACCTGTGGGAACGCGGGACGGTAGGTCATGTGTTGTTGGGGGCGTGTTTCGATGGGTGCGTCGAGCAAAATGTGCGGAAAAAGCCTTTTTTTCCCGACTTTTCAGACTTTGCGGGGCTGTCTGGGTAATAAATTCTGGGGCGATGTACGCAAATCATACCTCTGCGGATTCCTACGGGTGTCCTCTTTTCGGAAATGCATGGGGTTCCCCGTTTTCCTTGGTGGCTTGGACACCCGAGGCCCATATCTGTACGTTGTGCCGGTCGGCAGAATGTCTGAGATTTCCCTCTGAAAACAGACTTGGGGTTACGTGTGTTTTAGGCTTTCCCCTTGGCGGCCAGGTAGGTGCACCCACACATGTGAGGTACCATTTTCATCAAGACACCTGTGGAAACGCGTGACAATAGGCCATGTGTTGTTGGGGGCGTGTTTCAATGGGTGTGCCGAGCAAAATGTGCGGAAAATGCGTTTTTTTCCCCACATTTCGGACTTTGTGGGGGTGTCTGGGTAATAAATTCAGGGGCGATGTGCGCAAATCATACCTCTGCGGATTCCCACGGGTGTCCTCTTTTCGGAAATGCATGGGGTTCCCAGTTTTCCTTGGTGGCTTGGACACCCGAGGCCCATATCTGTATGTTGTGCCGGTCGGCAGAATGGCTGAGATTCCCCTCTGCAAACAGACTGGGGGTTGCTTGCGTTTTCGGCTTGCCCCTTGCCAGCCAGGTAGGTGCACCCACACATGTGAGGTACCGTTTTCATCGGGACAACTGAGGGAACGCATGACAGTAGGCCATGTGTTGCTGGGGGCGTGTTTCCATGGGTGCGTCGAGCAAAATGTGCGGAAAAAGCGTTTTTCCCCACATTTCCGACTTTGCAGGGCTGTCTGGGTAATAAATTCTGGGCCGATGTGCGCAAATTATACCTCTGCGCATTCCCACGGGTGTCCTCTTTTCGGAAATACATGGGGGTTCCTGTTTTTCTTGGTGGCTGAAGCACCCCAGGCCTAAATCTGTTGGTTGCCTCCCCAAACCCTTTGCGGAGATAGCAGTGTTTTAGGTTTTCCCTTGGCGGCCAGGTAGGTGCACCCACACATGTGTGGTACCGTTTTCATCGGGACACCCGTGGCAATGTGTGATGGTAGGCCATGTGTTGTTGGGGGCGTGTTTCAATGGGTGCATCGAGCGAAATGTGCGGAAAATGCGTTTTTTTCCCCACATTTCGGACTTTGCGGGGGTGTCTGGGAAAAAAATTCTGGGGCGATGTGCGTAAATCATACCTCTGCGGATTCCCACGGGTGTCCTCTTTTTGGAAATGCATGGGGTTCCCTGTTTTCCTTGGTGACTTAGACACCCAAGGCCCATATCTGTATGTTGTGCCGGTCGGCAGAATGGCTGAGATTCCCCTCTGCAAACAGACTGGGGGTTGCTTGCGTTTTCGGCTTGCCCCTTGCCAGCCAGGTAGGTGCACCCACACATGTGAGGTACCATTTTCATTAGGACACCTGTGGGAACGCGTGACGGTAGGCCATGTGTTGTTGGGGGCGTGTTTCGATGGGTGCGCCGAGCGAAATGTGCGGAAAATGCGTTTTTTTCCCCACATTTCGTACTTTGCGGGGGTGTCTGGGTAATAAATTCTGGGACGATGTGTGCAAATCATACCTCTGCGAATTCCCACGGATGTCCTCTTTTCGGAAATGCATGGGGTTCCCTGTTTTCCTTGGTGGCTTGGACACCCGAGGCCCATATCTGTATATTGTGCCGGTCGGCAGAATGGCTGAGATTCCCCTTTGCAAACAGACTGGGGGTTGCTTGCGTTTTCGGCTTTCCCCTTGCCAGCCAGGTAGGTGCACCCACGCATGTGAGGTACCGTTTTCATCGGGACACCTGTGGGAACGCGGGACGGTAGGCCATGTGTTGTTGGGGGCGTGTTTCGATGGGTGCGTCGAGCAAAATGTGCGGAAAAAAGCATTTTTTTCCCGACTTTTCGGACTTTGCGGGGCTGTCTGGGTAATAAAATCTGGGGCGATGTGCGCCAATCATATCTCTGCGGATTCCCACGGGTGTCCTCTTTTCAGAAATGCATGGGGTTCCCCGTTTTCCTTGGTGGCTTGGACACCCGAGGCCCAGGCCCATATCTGTACGTTGTGCCGGTCGGCAGAATGTCTGAGATTTCGCTCTGAAAACAGACTTGGGGTTACTTGTGTTTTGGGCTTTCCCCTTGGCGGCCAGGTAGGTGCACCCACACATGTGAGGTACCGTTTTCATCGGGACACCTGTGGCAATGCGTGACGGTAGGCCATGTGTTGTTGGGGGCGTGTTTCAATCGGTGCGTCGAGCGAAATGTGCGGAAAATGCGTTTTTTTACCCACATTTTGGACTTTGCAGGGGTGTCTGGGTAATAAATTCTGGGGCGATGTGCGCAAATCATACCTCTGCGGATTCCCACGGGTGTCTTCTTTTCGGAAATGCATGGGGTTCCCTGTTTTCCCTTGGTGGCTTGGACACCCGAGGCCCATATCTGTATGTTGTGCCGGTCGGCAGAATGGCTGAGATTCCCCTCTGCAAACAGATTGGGGGTTGCTTGCATTTTCAGCTTGCCCCTTGCCAGCCAGGTAGATGCACCCACGCATGTGAGGTACCGTTTTCATCGGGACACCTGTGGAAACGCGGGACAGTAGGCCATGTGTTGTTGGGGGCGTGTTTCGATGGGTGCGTCGAGCGAAATGTGCAGAAAAAGCATTTTTTTCCCGACTTTTCAGACTTTGCGGGTCTGTCTGGGTAATAAAATCTGGGGCGATGTGCGCAAATCATACCTCTGCGGATTCCCACGGGTGTCCTCTTTTCGGAAATGCATTGGGTTCCCCATTTTCCTTGGTGGCTTGGACACCCGAGGCCCATATCTGTACGTTGTGCCGATCGGCAGAATGTCTGAGATTTCGCTCTGAAAACAGGCTTGGGGTTACTTGTGTTTTAGGCTTTCCTCTTGGCGGCCAGGTAGGTGCACCCACACATGTGAGGTACCGTTTTCATTGGGACACCTGTGGGAACGCGTGACGGTAGGCCATGGGATGTTGGGGGCGTGTTTCGATGGGTGCGTCGAGCGAAATGTGCAGAAAAAGCATTTTTTTTCCCGACTTTTCAGAATTTGCGGGTCTGTCTGGGTAATAAAATCTGGGGCGATGTGCGCAAATCATACCTCTGCGGATTCCCACGGGTGTCCTCTTTTCGGAAATGCATGGGGTTCCCCATTTTCCTTGGTGGCTTGGACACCCGAGGCCCATATCTGTACGTTGTGCCGATCGGCAGAATGTCTGAGATTTCGCTCTGAAAACAGACTTGGGGTTACTTGTGTTTTAGGCTTTCCCCTTGGCGGCCAGGTAGGTGCACCCACACATGTGAGGTACCGTTTTCATCGGGACACCTGTGGGAACGCGTGACGGTAGGCCATGTGTTGTTGGGGGCGTGTTTCGATGGGTGCGTCGAGTGAAATGTGCGGAAAAGGCATTTTTTTCCCGACATTTCGGACTTTGCAGGGCTATCTGGGTATTAAAATCTGGGGCGATGTGCGCAAATCATACCTCTGCGTATTCCCACGGGTGTCCTCTTTTAGGAAATGCATGGGGTTCCCCATTTTCCTCGGTGGCTTGGACACCCGAGGGCCATATCTGTACGTTGTGCCTGTCAGCAGAATGTCTGAGATTTCACTCTGAAAACAGACTTGGGGTTACTTGTGTTTTAGGCTTTCCCCTTGGCGGCAAGGTAGGTGCACCCACACATGTGAGGTACCGTTTTCATCGGGACACCTGTGGGAACGGGAGACGGTAGGCCATGTGTTGTTGGGGGCGTGTTTCGATGGGTGCCTCGAGCGAAATGTGCGGAAAAAGCATTTATTTCCCCACATTTCGGACTTTGCAGGGCTGTCTGGGTAATAAATTCTGGGGCGATGTGCGCAAATCATACCTTTGCGGATTCCCACGGGTGTCCTCTTTTCGGAAATGCATGGGGTTCCCTGTTTTCCTCGTGGCTTGGACACCCGAGGCCCATATCTGTACGTTGTGCCGGTCGGCAGAATGTCTGAGATTTCCCTCTGAAAACAGACTTGGGGTTACGTGTGTTTTAGGCTTTCCCCTTGGCGGCCAGGTAGGTGCACCCACACATGTGAGGTACCGTTTTCATCAAGACACCTGTGGGAACGCGTGACGGTAGGCCATGTGTTGTTGGGGGTGTGTTTCCATGGGTGCGTCGAGCGAAATGTGCGGAAAAAGAGTTTTTTCCCCACATTTCGGACTTTGCAGGGCTGTCAGGGTAGTAAATTCTGGGCCGATGTGCGCAAATCATAACTCTGCGGATTCCCACGGGTGTCCTCTTTTCGGAAATGCATGGGGGTTCCTGTTTTTCTTGGTGGCTGAAGCACTCCAGGCCTAATTCTGTCGGTTGCCTCCCCAAACCCTTTGGGGGGATAGCAGTGTTTTAGGCTTTCCCCTTGGCGGCCAGGTAGGTGCACCCACACATGTGAGGTACCGTTTTCATCGGGACACCTGTGGCAATGCGTGACGGTAGGCCATGTGTTGTTGGGGGCGTGTTTCAATCGGTGCGTCGAGCGAAATGTGCGGAAAATGCGTTTTTTTACCCACATTTTGGACTTTGCAGGGGTGTCTGGGTAATAAATTCTGGGGCGATGTGCGCAAATCATACCTCTGCGGATTCCCACGGGTGTCTTCTTTTCGGAAATGCATGGGGTTCCCTGTTTTCCTTGGTGGCTTGGACACCCGAGGCCCATATCTGTATGTTGTGCCAGTCGGCAGAATGGCTGAGATTCCCCTCTTCAAGCAGACTGGGGGCTGCTTGCGTTTTCGGCTTGCCCCTTGCAGCCAGGTAGGTGCACCCACACATGTGAGGTACCGTTTTCATCGGGACACCTGTGGGAACGCGTGACAGTAGGCCATGTGTTTTTGGGGGCGTGTTTCGATGGGTGCGCTGGGCGAAATGTGCGGAAAATGCGTTTTTTTCCCCACATTTTGGACTTTGCGGGGGTGTCTGGGTAATAAATTCTGGGGCGATGTGCGCAAATCATACCTCTGTGGATTCCCACGGGTGTCCTCTTTTCGGAAATGCATGGGGTTCCCTGTTTTCCTTGGTGGCTTGGACACCCGAGGCCCATATCTGTATGTTGTGCCGGTCGGCAGAATGGCTGAGATTCCCCTCTGCAAACAGACTGGGGGTTGCTTGCGTTTTTGGCTTGCCCCTTGCCAGCCATGTAGGTGCAGCCACACATGTGAGGTGCCGTTTTCATCGGGACACCTGTGGGAACGCGGGACGGTAGGCCATGTGTTGTTGGGGATGTGTTTCGATTGGTGCGTCGAGTGAAATGTGAGGAAAAAGCGTTTTTCCCCACATTTCGGACTTTGCAGGGCTGTCTGGGTAATACATTCTGGGCCGATGTGCGCAAATCATACCTCTGCGGATTCCCACGGGTGTCCTCTTTTCGGAAATGAATGGGGGTTTCTGTTTTTCTTGGTGGCTGAAGCACCTCAGGCCTACATCTGTCGGTTGCCTCCCCAAACCCTTTGGGGGGATAGCAGTGTTTTAGGCTTTCCCCTTGGCGGCCAGGTAGGTGCACCCACGCATGTGAGGTACCATTTTCATCGGGACACCTGTGGGAACGCGGGACGGTAGGTCATGTGTTGTTGGGGGCGTGTTTCGATGGGTGCGTCGAGCAAAATGTGCGGAAAAAGCCTTTTTTTCCCGACTTTTCAGACTTTGCGGGGCTGTCTGGGTAATAAATTCTGGGGCGATGTACGCAAATCATACCTCTGCGGATTCCTACGGGTGTCCTCTTTTCGGAAATGCATGGGGTTCCCCGTTTTCCTTGGTGGCTTGGACACCCGAGGCCCATATCTGTACGTTGTGCCGGTCGGCAGAATGTCTGAGATTTCCCTCTGAAAACAGACTTGGGGTTACGTGTGTTTTAGGCTTTCCCCTTGGCGGCCAGGTAGGTGCACCCACACATGTGAGGTACCATTTTCATCAAGACACCTGTGGAAACGCGTGACAATAGGCCATGTGTTGTTGGGGGCGTGTTTCAATGGGTGTGCCGAGCAAAATGTGCGGAAAATGCGTTTTTTTCCCCACATTTCGGACTTTGTGGGGGTGTCTGGGTAATAAATTCAGGGGCGATGTGCGCAAATCATACCTCTGCGGATTCCCACGGGTGTCCTCTTTTCGGAAATGCATGGGGTTCCCAGTTTTCCTTGGTGGCTTGGACACTCGAGGCCCATATCTGTATGTTGTGCCGGTCGGCAGAATGGCTGAGATTCCCCTCTGCAAACAGACTGGGGGTTGCTTGCGTTTTCGGCTTGCCCCTTGCCAGCCAGGTAGGTGCACCCACACATGTGAGGTACCGTTTTCATCGGGACAACTGAGGGAACGCATGACAGTAGGCCATGTGTTGCTGGGGGCGTGTTTCCATGGGTGCGTCGAGCAAAATGTGCGGAAAAAGCGTTTTTCCCCACATTTCCGACTTTGCAGGGCTGTCTGGGTAATAAATTCTGGGCCGATGTGCGCAAATTATACCTCTGCGCATTCCCACGGGTGTCCTCTTTTCGGAAATACATGGGGGTTCCTGTTTTTCTTGGTGGCTGAAGCACCCCAGGCCTAAATCTGTTGGTTGCCTCCCCAAACCCTTTGCGGAGATAGCAGTGTTTTAGGTTTTCCCTTGGCGGCCAGGTAGGTGCACCCACACATGTGTGGTACCGTTTTCATCGGGACACCCGTGGCAATGTGTGATGGTAGGCCATGTGTTGTTGGGGGCGTGTTTCAATGGGTGCATCGAGCGAAATGTGCGGAAAATGCGTTTTTTTCCCCACATTTCGGACTTTGCGGGGGTGTCTGGGAAAAAAATTCTGGGGCGATGTGCGTAAATCATACCTCTGCGGATTCCCACGGGTGTCCTCTTTTTGGAAATGCATGGGGTTCCCTGTTTTCCTTGGTGACTTAGACACCCAAGGCCCATATCTGTATGTTGTGCCGGTCGGCAGAATGGCTGAGATTCCCCTCTGCAAACAGACTGGGGGTTGCTTGCGTTTTCGGCTTGCCCCTTGCCAGCCAGGTAGGTGCACCCACACATGTGAGGTACCATTTTCATTAGGACACCTGTGGGAACGCGTGACGGTAGGCCATGTGTTGTTGGGGGCGTGTTTCGATGGGTGCGCCGAGCGAAATGTGCGGAAAATGCGTTTTTTTCCCCACATTTCGTACTTTGCGGGGGTGTCTGGGTAATAAATTCTGGGACGATGTGTGCAAATCATACCTCTGCGAATTCCCACGGATGTCCTCTTTTCGGAAATGCATGGGGTTCCCTGTTTTCCTTGGTGGCTTGGACACCCGAGGCCCATATCTGTATATTGTGCCGGTCGGCAGAATGGCTGAGATTCCCCTTTGCAAACAGACTGGGGGTTGCTTGCGTTTTCGGCTTTCCCCTTGCCAGCCAGGTAGGTGCACCCACGCATGTGAGGTACCGTTTTCATCGGGACACCTGTGGGAACGCGGGACGGTAGGCCATGTGTTGTTGGGGGCGTGTTTCGATGGGTGCGTCGAGCAAAATGTGCGGAAAAAAGCATTTTTTTCCCGACTTTTCGGACTTTGCGGGGCTGTCTGGGTAATAAAATCTGGGGCGATGTGCGCCAATCATATCTCTGCGGATTCCCACGGGTGTCCTCTTTTCAGAAATGCATGGGGTTCCCCGTTTTCCTTGGTGGCTTGGACACCCGAGGCCCAGGCCCATATCTGTACGTTGTGCCGGTCGGCAGAATGTCTGAGATTTCGCTCTGAAAACAGACTTGGGGTTACTTGTGTTTTGGGCTTTCCCCTTGGCGGCCAGGTAGGTGCACCCACACATGTGAGGTACCGTTTTCATTGGGACACCTGTGGGAACACGTGACGGTAGGCCATGTGTTGTTGGGGGCGTGTTTCCATGGGTGCGTCGAGCGAAATGTGCGGAAAAAGCATTTCTTTCCCCACATTTCGGACTTTGCAGGGCTGTCTGGGTAATACATTCTGGGGCGATGTGCGCAAATCATACCTCTGCGGATTCCCACGGGTGTCCTCTTTTCGGAAATGCATGGGGTTCCCTGTTTTCCTCGGTGGCTTGGACACCCGAGGCCCATATCTGTAGGTTGTGCCGGTCGGCAGAATGGCTGAGATTCCCCTCTGCAAACAGACTGGGGGTTGCTTGCGTTTTCGGCTTGCCCCTTGCCAGCCAGGTAGGTGCACCCACACATGTGAGGTACCGTTTCCATTAGGTCACCTGTGGGAACGCGTGACGGTAGGCCATGTGTTGTTGGGGGTGTGTTTCGATGGGTGCGCCGAGCGAAATGTGTGGAAAATGCGTTTTTTTCCACACATTTCGGACTTTGCGGGGGTGTCTGGATAATAAATTCTGGGACGATGTGCGCAAATCATACCTCTGCGAATTCCCACGGGTGTCCTCTTTTCGGAAATGCATGGGGTTCCCTGTTTTCCTTGGTGGCTTGGACACCCGAGGCCCATATCTGTATATTGTGCTGGTCGGCAGAATGGCTGAGATTCCCCTTTGCAAACAGACTGGGGGTTGCTTGCGTTTTCGGCTTGCCCCTTGCCAGCCAGGTAGGTGCACCCACGCATGTGAGGTACCGTTTTCATCGGGACACCTGTGGGAACGCGGGACGGTAGGCCATGTGTTGTTGGGGGCGTGTCTTGATGGGTGAGTCGAGCAAAATGTGCGGAAAAAAGCATTTTTTTCCCGACTTTTCGGACTTTGCGGCGGGGCTGTCTGGGTAATAAAATCTGGGGCGATGTGCGCCAATCATACCTCTGCGGATTCCCACGGGTGTCCTCTTTTCAGAAATGCATGGGGTTCCCCATTTTCCTTGGTGGCTTGGACACCCGAGGCCCATATCTGTACGTTGTGCCGGTCGGCAGAATGTCTGAGATTTCGCTCTGAAAACAGACTTGGGGTTACTTGTGTTTTAGGCTTTCCCCTTGGCAGCCAGGTAGGTGCACCCACACATGTGAGGTACCGTTTTCATCGGGACACCTGTGGGAACACGTGACGGAAGGCCATGTGTTGTTGGGGGCGTGTTTCCATGGGTGCGTCGAGCGAAATGTGCGGCAAAAGCATTTTTTTCCCCACATTTCGGACTTTGCAGGGCTGTCTGGGTAAAACATTCTGGGGCGATGTGCGCAAATCATACCTCTGCGGATTCCCACGGGTGTCCTCTTTTCGGAAATGCATGGGGTTCCCTGTTTTCCTCGGTGGCTTGGACACCCAAGGCCCATATCTGTACGTTGTGCCGGTCGGCAGAATGTCTGAGATTTCCCTCTGAAAACAGACTTGGGGTTACGTGTGTTTTAGGCTTTCCCCTTGGCGGCTAGGTAGGTACACCCACACATGTGAGGGACCGTTTTCATCAGGACACCTGTGGGAACGCGTGACGGTAGGCCATGTGTTGTTGGGGGCGTGTTTCCATGGGTGCGTCGAGCGAAATGTGAGGAAAAAGCGTTTTATCCCCACATTTCGGACTTTGCAGGGCTGTCTGGGTAATAAAATCTGGGGCGATGTGCGCATATCATACCTCTGCGGATTCCCACGGGTGTCCTCTTTTCGGAAATGCATGGGGTTCCCCATTTTCCTTGGTGGCTTGGACACCCGAGGCCCATATCTGTACGTTGTGCCGGTCGGCGGAATGTCTGAGATTTCCCTATGAAAACAGACTTGGGGTTACGTGTGTTTTAGGCTTTCCCCTTGGCAGCCAGCTAGGTGCACCCAACATGTGAGGTACCATTTTCATCGGGACACCTGTGGGAATGCGTGACGGTAGGCCATGTGTTGTTGGGGGCGTGTTTCGATGGGTGCGTCGAGCAAAATGTGCGGGAAATGCGTTTTTTTCCCCACATTTCGGACTTTGCGGGGGTGTCTGGGTAATAAATTCTGGGGCGATGTGCGCAAATCATACCTCTGCGGATTCCCACGGGTGTCCTCTTTTCGGAAATGCATGGGGTTCCCTGTTTTCCTTGGTGGCTTGGACACCCGAGGCCCATATCTGTATATTGTGCCTGTCGGCAGAATGGCTGAGATTCCCCTCTGCAAACAGACTGGGGGTTGCTTGCGTTTTCGGCTTGCCCCTTGCCAGCCAGGTAGGTGCATTCAGGCATGTGAGGTACCATTTTCATCGGGACACCTGTGGGAACGCGGGACGGTAGGTCATGTGTTGTTGGGGGCGCGTTCCATGGGTGCGTCGAGCGAAATGTGCGGAAAAAGCGTTTTTTTCCCGACTTTTCAGACTTTGCGGGGATGTCTGGGTAATATAAATCTGGGGCGATGTGCGCAAATCATACCTCTGCAGATTCCCACAGGTGTCCTCTTTTAGGAAATGCATGGGGTTCCCCGTTTTCCTTGGTGGCTTGGACACCCGAGGCCCATACCTGTACATTGTGCCGGTTGGCAGTATGTCTGAGATTTCGCTCTGAAAACAGACTTGGGGTTACTTGTGTTTTAGGCTTTCCCCTTGGCGGCCAGGTAGGTGCACCCACACATGTGAGGTACCGTTTTCATCGGGACACCTGTGGCAATGCGTGACGGTAGGCCATGTGTTGTTGGGGGCGTGTTTCAATGGGTGCGTCGAGCGAAATGTGCGGAAAATGCGTTTTTTTCCGCACATTTCGGACTTTGCGGGGTTGTCTGGGTAATACATTCTGGGGCGATGTGCGCAAATCATACCTCTGCGGATTCCCACGGGTGTCCTCTTTTCGGAAATGCATGGGGTTCCCTGTTTTCCTTGGTGGCTTAGACACCCGAGGCCCATATCTGTATGTTGTGCCGGTCAGCAGAATGGCTGAGATTCCCCTCTGCAAACAGACTGGGGGTTGCTTGCGTTTTCGGCTTTCCCCTTGCCAGCTAGATAGGTGCACCCACACATGTGAGGTACCGTTTTCATTGGGACACCTGTGGGAACGCTTGACAGTAGGCCATGTGTTGTTGGGGGCGTGTTTCGATGGGTGCGCCGAGCGAAATGTGCGGAAAATGCGTTTTTTTCCCCACATTTCGGACTTTGCGGGGGTGTCTGGGTAATAAATTCTGGGACGATGTGCGCAAATCATACCTCTGAGAATTCCCACGGGTGTCCTCTTTTCGGAAATGCATGGGGTTCCCTGTTTTCCTTGGTGGCTTGGACACCCGAGGCCCATATCTGTTTATTGTGCCAGTCGGCAGAATGTCTGAGATTCCCCTTTGCAAACAGACTTGGGGTTACGTGTGTTTTAGGCTTTCCCCTTGGCGGCCAGGTAGGTGCACCCACACATGTGAGGTACCGTTTTCATCAGGACACCTGTGGGAACGCGTGACGGTAGGCCATGTGTTGTTGGGGGCGTGTTTCGATGGGTGCGTCGAGCAAAATGTGCGGGAAATGCGTTTTTTTCCCCACATTTCGTACTTTGCGGGGGTGTCTGGGTAATAAATTCTGGGACGATGTGTGCAAATCATACCTCTGCGAATTCCCACGGATGTCCTCTTTTCGGAAATGCATGGGGTTCCCTGTTTTCCTTGGTGGCTTGAACACCCGAGGCCCATATCTGTATATTGTGCCGGTCGGCAGAATAGCTGAGATTCCCCTTTGCAAACAGACTGGGGGTTGCTTGCGTTTTCGGCTTTCCCCTTGCCAGCCAGGTAGGTGCACCCACGCATGTGAGGTACCGTTTTCATCGGGACACCTGTGGGAACGCGGGACGGTAGGCCATGTGTTGTTGGGGGCGTGTTTCGATGGGTGCGTCGAGCAAAATGTGCGGAAAAAAGCATTTTTTTCCCGACTTTTCGGACTTTGCAGGGCTGTCTGGGTAATAAAATCTGGGGCGATGTGCGCCAATCATATCTCTGCGGATTCCCACGGGTGTCCTCTTTTCAGAAATGCATGGGGTTCCCCGTTTTCCTTGGTGGCTTGGACACCCGAGGCCCAGGCCCATATCTGTACGTTGTGCCGGTCGGCAGAATGTCTGAGATTTCGCTCTGAAAACAGACTTGGGGTTACTTGTGTTTTGGGCTTTCCCCTTGGCGGCCAGGTAGGTGCACCCACACATGTGAGGTACCGTTTTCATTGGGACACCTTTGGGAACACGTGACGGTAGGCCATGTGTTGTTGGGGGCGTGTTTCCATGGGTGCGTCGAGCGAAATGTGCGGAAAAAGCATTTTTTTCCCCACATTTCGGACTTTGCAGGGCTGTCTGGGTAATACATTCTGGGGCGATGTGCGCAAATCATACCTCTGCGGATTCCCACGGGTGTCCTCTTTTCGGAAATGCATGGGGTTACCTGTTTTCCTCGGTGGCTTGGACACCCGAGGCCCATATCTGTAGGTTGTGCCGGTCGGCAGAATGGCTGAGATTCCCCTCTGCAAACAGACTGGGGGTTGCTTGCGTTTTCGGCTTGCCCCTTGCCAGCCAGGTAGGTGCACCCACACATGTGAAGTACCGTTTCCATTGGGTCACCTGTGGGAACGCGTGACGGTAGGCCATGTGTTGTTGGGGGTGTGTTTCGATGGGTGCGCCGAGCGAAATGTGTGGAAAATGCGTTTTTTTCCACACATTTCGGACTTTGCGGGGGTGTCTGGATAATAAATTCTGGGACGATGTGCGCAAATCATACCTCTGCGAATTCCCACGGGTGTCCTCTTTTCGGAAATGCATGGGGTTCCCTGTTTTCCTTGGTGGCTTGGACACCCGAGGCCCATATCTGTATATTGTGCTGGTCGGCAGAATGGCTGAGATTCCCCTTTGCAAACAGACTGGGGGTTGCTTGCGTTTTCGGCTTGCCCCTTGCCAGCCAGGTAGGTGCACCCACGCATGTGAGGTACCATTTTCATCGGGACACCTGTGGGAACGCGGGACGGTAGGCCATGTGTTGTTGGGGGCGTGTTTTGATGGGTGAGTCGAGCAAAATGTGCGGAAAAAAGCATTTTTTTCCCGACTTTTCGGACTTTGCGGCGGGGCTGTCTGGGTAATAAAATCTGGGGCGATGTGCGCCAATCATACCTCTGCGGATTCCCACGGGTGTCCTCTTTTCAGAAATGCATGGGGTTCCCCATTTTCCTTGGTGGCTTGGACACCCGAGGCCCATATCTGTACGTTGTGCCGGTCGGCAGAATGTCTGAGATTTCGCTCTGAAAACAGACTTGGGGTTACTTGTGTTTTAGGCTTTCCCCTTGGCAGCCAGGTAGGTGCACCCACACATGTGAGGTACCGTTTTCATCGGGACACCTGTGGGAACACGTGACGGAAGGCCATGTGTTGTTGGGGGCGTGTTTCCATGGGTGCGTCGAGCGAAATGTGCGGCAAAAGCATTTTTTTCCCCACATTTCGGACTTTGCAGGGCTGTCTGGGTAAAACATTCTGGGGCGATGTGCGCAAATCATACCTCTGCGGATTCCCACGGGTGTCCTCTTTTCGGAAATGCATGGGGTTCCCTGTTTTCCTCGGTGGCTTGGACACCCGAGGCCCATATCTGTACGTTGTGCCGGTCGGCAGAATGTCTGAGATTTCCCTCTGAAAACAGACTTGGGGTTACGTGTGTTTTAGGCTTTCCCCTTGGCGGCTAGGTAGGTACACCCACACATGTGAGGGACCGTTTTCATCAGGACACCTGTGGGAACGCGTGACGGTAGGCCATGTGTTGTTGGGGGCGTGTTTCCATGGGTGCGTCGAGCGAAATGTGAGGAAAAAGCGTTTTATCCCCACATTTCGGACTTTGCAGGGCTGTCTGGGTAATAAAATCTGGGGCGATGTGCGCATATCATACCTCTGCGGATTCCCACGGGTGTCCTCTTTTCGGAAATGCATGGGGTTCCCCATTTTCCTTGGTGGCTTGGACACCCGAGGCCCATATCTGTACGTTGTGCCGGTCGGCGGAATGTCTGAGATTTCCCTATGAAAACAGACTTGGGGTTACGTGTGTTTTAGGCTTTCCCCTTGGCAGCCAGCTAGGTGCACCCACACATGTGAGGTACCATTTTCATCGGGACACCTGTGGGAATGCGTGACGGTAGGCCATGTGTTGTTGGGGGCGTGTTTCGATGGGTGCGTCGAGCAAAATGTGCGGGAAATGCGTTTTTTTCCCCACATTTCGGACTTTGCGGGGGTGTCTGGGTAATAAATTCTGGGGCGATGTGCGCAAATCATACCTCTGCGGATTCCCACGGGTGTCCTCTTTTCGGAAATGCATGGGGTTCCCTGTTTTCCTTGGTGGCTTGGACACCCGAGGCCCATACCTGTACGTTGTGCCGGTTGGCAGTATGTCTGAGATTTCGCTCTGAAAACAGACTTGGGGTTACTTGTGTTTTAGGCTTTCCCCTTGGCGGCCAGGTAGGTGCACCCACACATGTGAGGTACCGTTTTCATCGGGACACCTGTGGCAATGCGTGACGGTAGGCCATGTGTTGTTGGGGGCGTGTTTCAATGGGTGCGTCGAGCGAAATGTGCGGAAAATGCGTTTTTTTCTGCACATTTCGGACTTTGCTGGGTTGTCTGGGTAATACATTCTGGGGCGATGTGCGCAAATCATACCTCTGCGGATTCCCACGGGTGTCCTCTTTTCAGAAATGCATGGGGTTCCCTGTTTTCCTTGGTGGCTTAGACACCGGAGGCCCATATCTGTATGTTGTGCCGGTCGGCAGAATGGCTGAGATTCCCCTCTGCAAACAGACTGGGGGTTGCTTGCGTTTTCGGCTTTCCCCTTGCCAGCTAGATAGGTGCACCCACACATGTGAGGTACCGTTTTCATTGGGACACCTGTGGGAACGCGTGCCAGTAGGCCATGTGTTGTTGGGGGCGTGTTTCGATGGGTGCGCCGAGCGAAATGTGCGGAAAATGCGTTTTTTTCCCCACATTTCGGACTTTGCGGGGGTGTCTGGGTAATAAATTCTGGGACGATGTGCGCAAATCATACCTCTGAGAATTCCCACGGGTGTCCTCTTTTCGGAAATGCATGGGGTTCCCTGTTTTCCTTGGTGGCTTGGACACCCGAGGCCCATATCTGTTTATTGTGCCAGTCGGCAGAATGTCTGAGATTCCCCTTTGCAAACAGACTTGGGGTTACGTGTGTTTTAGGCTTTCCCCTTGGCGGCCAGGTAGGTGCACCCACACATGTGAGGTACCGTTTTCATCAGGACACCTGTGGGAACGCGTGACGGTAGGCCATGTGTTGTTGGGGGCGTGTTTCGATGGATGCGTCGAGCAAAATGTGCGGGAAATGTGTTTTTTTCCCCACATTTCGGACTTTGTGGGGGTGTCTGGGTAATAAATTCTGGGGCGATGTGCGCAAATCATACCTCTGCGGATTCCCACGGGTGTCCTCTTTTCGGAAATGCATGGGGTTCCCTGTTTTCCTTGATGGCTTGGACACCCGAGGCCCATATCTGTATATTGTGCCTGTCGGCAGAATGGCTGAGATTCCCCTCTGCAAACAGACTGGGGGTTGCTTGCGTTTTCGGCTTGCCCCTTGCCAGCCAGGTAGGTGCATTCAGGCATGTGAGGTACCATTTTCATCGGGACACCTGTGGGAACGCGGGACGGTAGGTCATGTGTTGTTGGGGGCGTGTTTCCATGGGTGCGTCGAGCGAAATGTGCGGAAAAAGCGTTTTTTTCCCGACTTTTCAGACTTTGCGGGGCTGTCTGGGTAATAAAATCTGGGGCGATGTGCGCAAATCATACCTCTGCGGATTCCCACAGGTGTCCTCTTTTAGGAAATGCATGGGGTTCCCCGTTTTCCTTGGTGGCTTGGACACCCGAGGCCCATACCTGTACGTTGTGCCCGTTGGCAGTATGTCTGAGATTTCGCTCTGAAAACAGACTTGGGGTTACTTGTGTTTTAGGCTTTCCCCTTGGTGGCCAGGTAGGTGCACCCACACATGTGAGGTACCGTTTTCATCGGGACACCTGTGGCAATGCGTGACGGTAGGCCATGTGTTGTTGGGGGCGTGTTTCAATGGGTGCGTCGAGCGAAATGTGCGGAAAATGCGTTTCTTTCCGCACATTTCGGACTTTGCGGGGTTGTCTGGGTAATAAATTCTGGGGCGATGTGCGCAAATCATACCTCTGCGGATTCCCACGGGTGTCCTCTTTTCGGAAATGCATGGGGTTCCCTGTTTGCCTTGGTGGCTTAGACACCCGAGGCCCATATCTGTATATTGTGCCAGTCGGCAGAATGTCTGAGATTCCCCTTTGCAAACAGACTGGGGGTTGCTTGCGTTTTCGGCTTTCCCCTTGCCAGCTAGATAGGTGCACCCACACATGTGAGGTACCATTTTCATTGGGACACCTGTGGGAATGCGTGACAGTAGGCCATGTGTTGTTGGGGGCGTGTTTCGATGGGTGCGCCGAGCGAAATGTGCGGAAAATGCGTTTTTTTCCCCACATTTCGGACTTTGCGGGGGTGTCTGGGTAATAAATTCTGGGACGATGTGCGCAAATCATACCTCTGCGAATTCCCACGGGTGTCCTCTTTTCGGAAATGCATGGGGTTCCCTGTTTTCCTTGGTGGCCTGGACACCCGAGGCCCATATCTGTACGTTGTGCCGGTCGGCAGAATGTCTGAGATTTCCCTCTGAAAACAGACTTGGGGTTACGTGTGTTTTAGGCTTTCCCCTTGGCGGCCAGGTAGGTGCACCCACACATGTGAGGTACTGTTTTCATCGGGACACCTGTGGGAACACGTGACGGTAGGCCATGTGTTGTTGGGGGCATGTTTCCATGGGTGCGTCGAGCAAAATGTGCGGAAAAAGCATTTTTCCCCACATTTCCGACTTTGCAGGGCTGTCTGGGTAATAAATTCTGGGTAGATGTGCGCAAATTATACCTCTGCGCATTCCCACGGGTGTCCTCTTTTCGGAAATACATGGGGGTTCCTGTTTTTCTTGGTGGCTGAAGCACCCCAGGCCTAAATCTGTTGGTTGCCTCCCCAAACCCTTTGCGGAGATAGCAGTGTTTTAGGCTTTCCCCTTGGCGGCCAGGTAGGTGCACACACACATGTGTGGTACCGTTTTCATCGGGACACCCGTGGCAATGTGTGATGGTAGGCCATGTGTTGTTGGGGGCGTGTTTCAATGGGTGCGTCGAGCGAAATGTGTGGAAAATGCGTTTTTTTCCCCACATTTCGGACTTTGCGGGGGTGTCTGGGTAATAAATTCTGGGGCGATGTGCGTAAATCATACCTCTGCGGATTCCCACGGGTGTCCTCTTTTTGGAAATGCATGGGGTTCCCTGTTTTCCTTGGTGGCTTAGACACCCGAGGCCCATATCTGTATGTTGTGCCGGTCGGCAGAATGGCTGAGATTCCCCTCTGCAAACAGACTGGGGGTTGCTTGCGTTTTCGGCTTGCCCCTTGCCAGCCAGGTAGGTGCACCCACACATGTGAGGTACCATTTTCATTAGGACACCTGTGGGAACGCGTGACGGTAGGCCATGTGTTGTTGGGGGCGTGTTTCGATGGGTGCGCCGAGCGAAATGTGCGGAAAATGCATTTTTTTCCCCACATTTCATACTTTGCGGGGGTGTCTGGGTAATAAATTCTGGGACGATGTGTGCAAATCATACCTCTGCGAATTCCCACGGATGTCCTCTTTTCGGAAATGCATGGGGTTCCCTGTTTTCCTTGGTGGCTTGGACACCCGAGGCCCATATCTGTATATTGTGCCGGTCGGCAGAATGGCTGAGATTCCCCTTTGCAAACAGACTGGGGGTTGCTTGCGTTTTCGGCTTTCCCCTTGCCAGCCAGGTAGGTGCACCCACGCATGTGAGGTACCGTTTTCATCGGGACACCTGTGGGAACGCGGGACGGTAGGCCATGTGTTGTTGGGGGCGTATTTCGATGGGTGCGTCGAGCAAAATGTGCGGAAAAAAGCATTTTTTTCCCGACTTTTCGGACTTTGCGGGGCTGTCTGGGTAATAAAATCTGGGGCGATGTGCGCCAATCATATCTCTGCGGATTCCCACGGGTGTCCTCTTTTCAGAAATGCATGGGGTTCCCCGTTTTCCTTGGTGGCTTGGACACCCGAGGCCCAGGCCCATATCTGTACGTTGTGCCGGTCGGCAGAATGTCTGAGATTTCGCTCTGAAAACAGACTTGGGGTTACTTGTGTTTTGGGCTTTCCCCTTGGCGGCCAGGTAGGTGCACCCACACATGTGAGGTACCGTTTTCATTGGGACACCTGTGGGAACACGTGACGGTAGGCCATGTGTTGTTGGGGGCGTGTTTCCATGGGTGCGTCGAGCGAAATGTGCGGAAAAAGCATTTTTTTCCCCACATTTCGGACTTTGCAGGGCTGTCTGGGTAATACATTCTGGGGCGATGTGCGCAAATCATACCTCTGCGGATTCCCACGGGTGTCCTCTTTTCGGAAATGCATGGGGTTCCCTGTTTTCCTCGGTGGCTTGGACACCCGAGGCCCATATCTGTAGGTTGTGCCGGTCGGCAGAATGGCTGAGATTCCCCTCTGCAAACAGACTGGCGGTTGCTTGCGTTTTCGGCTTGCCCCTTGCCAGCCAGGTAGGTGCACCCACACATGTAAGGTACCGTTTCCATTGGGTCACCTGTGGGAACGCGTGACGGTAGGCCATGTGTTGTTGGGGGTGTGTTTCGATGGGTGCGCCGAGCGAAATGTGTGGAAAATGCTTTTTTTTCCACACATTTCGGACTTTGCGGGGGTATCTGGATAATAAATTCTGGGACGATGTGCGCAAATCATACCTCTGCGAATTCCCACGGGTGTCCTCTTTTCGGAAATGCATGGGGTTCCCTGTTTTCCTTGGTGGCTTGGACACCCGAGGCCCATATCTGTATATTGTGCTGGTCGGCAGAATGGCTGAGATTCCCCTTTGCAAACAGACTGGGGGTTGCTTGCGTTTTCGGCTTGCCCCTTGCCAGCCAGGTAGGTGCACCCACGCATGTGAGGTACCGTTTTCATCGGGACACCTGTGGGAACGCGGGACGGTAGGCCATGTGTTGTTGGGGGCGTGTTTTGATGGGTGAGTCGAGCAAAATGTGCGGAAAAAAGCATTTTTTTCCCGACTTTTCGGACTTTGCGGCGGGGCTGTCTGGGTAATAAAATCTGGGGCGATGTGCGCCAATCATACCTCTGCGGATTCCCACGGGTGTCCTCTTTTCAGAAATGCATGGGGTTCCCCATTTTCCTTGGTGGCTTGGACACCCGAGGCCCATATCTGTACGTTGTGCCGGTCGGCAGAATGTCTGAGATTTCGCTCTGAAAACAGACTTGGGGTTACTTGTGTTTTAGGCTTTCCCCTTGGCAGCCAGGTAGGTGCACCCACACATGTGAGGTACCGTTTTCATCGGGACACCTGTGGGAACACGTGACGGAAGGCCATGTGTTGTTGGGGGCGTGTTTCCATGGGTGCGTTGAGCGAAATGTGCGGCAAAAGCATTTTTTTCCCCACATTTCTGACTTTGCAGGGCTGTCTGGGTAAAACATTCTGGGGCGATGTGCGCAAATCATACCTCTGCGGATTCCCACGGGTGTCCTCTTTTCGGAAATGCATGGGGTTCCCTGTTTTCCTCGGTGGCTTGGACACCCGAGGCCCATATCTGTACGTTGTGCCGGTCGGCGGAATGTCTGAGATTTCCCTATGAAAACAGACTTGGGGTTACGTGTGTTTTAGGCTTTCCCCTTGGCAGCCAGCTAGGTGCACCCACACATGTGAGGTACCATTTTCATCGGGACACCTGTGGGAATGCGTGACGGTAGGCCATGTGTTGTTGGGGGCGTGTTTCGATGGGTGCGTCGAGCAAAATGTGCGGGAAATGCGTTTTTTTCCCCACATTTCGGACTTTGCGGGGGTGTCTGGGTAATAAATTCTGGGGCGATGTGCGCAAATCATACCTCTGCGGATTCCCACGGGTGTCCTCTTTTCGGAAATGCATGGGGTTCCCTGTTTTCCTTGGTGGCTTGGACACCCGAGGCCCATATCTGTATATTGTGCCTGTCGGCAGAATGGCTGAGATTCCCCTCTGCAAACAGACTGGGGGTTGCTTGCGTTTTCGGCTTGCCCCTTGCCAGCCAGGTAGGTGCATTCAGGCATGTGAGGTACCATTTTCATCGGGACACCTGTGGGAACGCGGGACAGTAGGTCATGTGTTGTTGGGGGCGTGTTTCCATGGGTGCGTCGAGCGAAATGTGCGGAAAAAGCGTTTTTTTCCCGACTTTCCAGACTTTGCGGGGCTGTCTGGGTAATATAAATCTGGGGCGATGTGCGCAAATCATACCTCTGCAGATTCCCACAGGTGTCCTCTTTTAGGAAATGCATGGGGTTCCCCGTTTTCCTTGGTGGCTTGGACACCCGAGGCCCATACCTGTACGTTGTGCCGGTTGGCAGTATGTCTGAGATTTCGCTCTGAAAACAGACTTGGGGTTACTTGTGTTTTAGGCTTTCCCCTTGGCGGCCAGGTAGGTGCACCCACACATGTGAGGTACCGTTTTCATCGGGACACCTGTGGCAATGCGTGACGGTAGGCCATGTGTTGTTGGGGGCGTGTTTCAATGGGTGCGTCGAGCGAAATGTGCGGAAAATGCGTTTTTTTCCGCACATTTCGGACTTTGCGGGGTTGTCTGGGTAATAAATTCTGGGGCGATGTGCGCAAATCATACCTCTGCGGATTCCCACGGGTGTCCTCTTTTCGGAAATGCATGGGGTTCCCTGTTTTCCTTGGTGGCTTAGACACCCGAGGCCCATATCTGTATGTTGTGCCGGTCGGCAGAATGGCTGAGATTCCCCTCTGCAAACAGACTGGGGGTTGCTTGCGTTTTAGGCTTTCCCCTTGGCGGCCAGGTAGGTGCACCCACACATGTGAGGTACCGTTTTCATCAGGACACCTGTGGGAACGCGTGACGGTAGGCCATGTGTTGTTGGGGGCGTGTTTCGATGGGTGCATCGAGCAAAATGTGCGGGAAATGCGTTTTTTTCCCCACATTTCGGACTTTGCGGGGGTGTCTGGGTAATAAATTCTGGGGCGATGTGCGCAAATCATACCTCTGCGGATTCCCACGGGTGTCCTCTTTTCGGAAATGCATGGGGTTCCCTGTTTTCCTTGATGGCTTGGACACCCGAGGCCCATATCTGTATATTGTGCCTGTCGGCAGAATGGCTGAGATTCCCCTCTGCAAACAGACTGGGGGTTGCTTGCGTTTTCGGCTTGCCCCTTGCCAGCCAGGTAGGTGCATTCAGGCATGTGAGGTACCATTTTCATCGGGACACCTGTGGGAACGCGGGACGGTAGGTCATGTGTTGTTGGGGGCGTGTTTCCATGGGTGCGTCGAGCGAAATGTGCGGAAAAAGCGTTTTTTTCCCGACTTTTCAGACTTTGCGGGGCTGTCTGGGTAATAAAATCTGGGGCGATGTGCGCAAATCATACCTCTGCGGATTCCCACAGGTGTCCTCTTTTAGGAAATGCATGGGGTTCCCCGTTTTCCTTGGTGGCTTGGACACCCGAGGCCCATACCTGTACGTTGTGCCCGTTGGCAGTATGTCTGAGATTTCGCTCTGAAAACAGACTTGGGGTTACTTGTGTTTTAGGCTTTCCCCTTGGTGGCCAGGTAGGTGCACCCACACATGTGAGGTACCGTTTTCATCGGGACACCTGTGGCAATGCGTGACGGTAGGCCATGTGTTGTTGGGGGCGTGTTTCAATGGGTGCGTCGAGCGAAATGTGCGGAAAATGCGTTTCTTTCCGCACATTTCGGACTTTGCGGGGTTGTCTGGGTAATAAATTCTGGGGCGATGTGCGCAAATCATACCTCTGCGGATTCCCACGGGTGTCCTCTTCTCGGAAATGCATGGGGTTCCCTGTTTGCCTTGGTGGCTTAGACACCCGAGGCCCATATCTGTATGTTGTGCCGGTCGGCAGAATGGCTGAGATTCCCCTGTGCAAACAGACTGGGGGTTGCTTGCGTTTTCGGCTTTCCCCTTGCCAGCTAGATAGGTGCACCCATACATGTGAGGTACTGTTTTCATTGGGACACCTGTGGGAATGCGTGACAGTAGGCCATGTGTTGTTGGGGGTGTGTTTCGATGGGTGCACCGAGCGAAATGTGCGGAAAATGCGTTTTTTTCCCCACATTTCGGACTTTGCGGGGGTGTCTGGGTAATAAATTCTGGGGCGATGTGCGCAAATCATACCTCTGCGGATTCCCACGGGTGTCCTCTTTTCGGAAATGCATGGGGTTCCCTGTTTTCCTTGATGGCTTGGACACCCGAGGCCCATATCTGTATATTGTGCCTGTCGGCAGAATGGCTGAGATTCCCCTCTGCAAACAGACTGGGGGTTGCTTGCGTTTTCGGCTTGCCCCTTGCCAGCCAGGTAGGTGCATTCAGGCATGTGAGGTACCATTTTCATCGGGACACCTGTGGGAACGCGGGACGGTAGGTCATGTGTTGTTGGGGGCGTGTTTCCATGGGTGCGTCGAGCGAAATGTGCGGAAAAAGCGTTTTTTTCCCGACTTTTCAGACTTTGCGGGGCTGTCTGGGTAATAAAATCTGGGGCGATGTGCGCAAATCATACCTCTGCGGATTCCCACAGGTGTCCTCTTTTAGGAAATGCATGGGGTTCCCCGTTTTCCTTGGTGGCTTGGACACCCGAGGCCCATACCTGTACGTTGTGCCCGTTGGCAGTATGTCTGAGATTTCGCTCTGAAAACAGACTTGGGGTTACTTGTGTTTTAGGCTTTCCCCTTGGTGGCCAGGTAGGTGCACCCACACATGTGAGGTACCGTTTTCATCGGGACACCTGTGGCAATGCGTGACGGTAGGCCATGTGTTGTTGGGGGCGTGTTTCAATGGGTGCGTCGAGCGAAATGTGCGGAAAATGCGTTTCTTTCCGCACATTTCGGACTTTGCGGGGTTGTCTGGGTAATAAATTCTGGGGCGATGTGCGCAAATCATACCTCTGCGGATTCCCACGGGTGTCCTCTTCTCGGAAATGCATGGGGTTCCCTGTTTGCCTTGGTGGCTTAGACACCCGAGGCCCATATCTGTATGTTGTGCCGGTCGGCAGAATGGCTGAGATTCCCCTGTGCAAACAGACTGGGGGTTGCTTGCGTTTTCGGCTTTCCCCTTGCCAGCTAGATAGGTGCACCCACACATGTGAGGTACTGTTTTCATTGGGACACCTGTGGGAATGCGTGACAGTAGGCCATGTGTTGTTGGGGGTGTGTTTCGATGGGTGCACCGAGCGAAATGTGCGGAAAATGCGTTTTTTTCCCCACATTTCGGACTTTGCGGGGGTGTCTGGGTAATAAATTCTGGGACGATGTGCGCAAATCATACCTCTGCGAATTCCCACGGGTGTCCTCTTTTCGGAAATGCATGGGGTTCCCTGTTTTCCTTGGTGGCTTGGACACCCGAGGCCCATATCTGTATATTGTGCCAGTCGGCAGAATGTCTGAGATTCCCCTTTGCAAACAGACTGGGGGTTGCTTGCGTTTTTGGCTTGCCCCTTGCCAGCCAGGTAGGTGCACCCACGCATGTGAGGTACCGTTTTCATCGGGACACCTGTGGGAACGCGGGACGGTAGGCCATGTATTGTTGGGGGCGTATTTCGATGGGTGCGTCGAGCAAAATGTGCGGAAAAAAGCGTTTTTTTCTCCCGACTTTTCGGACTTTGCGGGGCTGTCTGGGTAATAAAATCTGGGGCGATGTGCGCCAATCATACCTCTGCGGATTCCCACGGGTGTCCTCTTTTCAGAAATGCATGGGGTTCCCCGTTTTCCTTGGTGGCCTGGACACCCGAGGCCCATATCTGTACGTTGTGCCGGTCGGCAGAATGTCTGAGATTTCCCTCTGAAAACAGACTTGGGGTTACGTGTGTTTTAGGCTTTCCCCTTGGCGGCTAGGTAGGTACACCCACACATGTGAGGTACCGTTTTCATCAGGACACCTGTGGGAACGCGTGACGGTAAGCCATGTGTTGTTGGTGGCGTGTTTCCATGGGTGCGTCGAGCAAAATGTGAGGAAAAAGCGTTTTTTCCCCTCATTTCGGACTTTGCAGGTCTGTCTGGGTAATACAATCTAGGGCGATGTGCGCAAATCATACCTCTGCGGATTCCCACGGGTGTCCTCTTTTCGGAAATGCATGGGGTTCCCTGTTTTCTTCGGTGGCTTGGAGACCCGAGGCCCATATCTGTACGTTGTGCCGGTCGGCAGAATGTCTGAGATTTCCCTCTGAAAACAGACTTGGGGTTACGTGTGTTTTAGGCTTTCCCCTTGGCGGCCAGGTAGGTGCACCCACACATGTGAGGTACCGTTTTCATCAGGACACCTGTGGGAACGCGTGACGGTAGGCCATGTGTTGTTTGGGGCATGTTTCCATGGGTGCGTCGAGCGAAATGTGCGGAAAAAGCGTTTTTTCCCCACATTTTGGACTTTGCAGGGCTGTCTGGGTAATAAATTCTGGGCCGATGTGCGCAAATCATACCTCTGCAGATTCCCACGGGTGTCCTCTTTTCTGAAATGCATGGGGGTTCCTGTTTTTCATGGTGGCTGAAGCACCCCAGGCCTAAATCTGTCGGTTGCCTCCCCAAACCCTTTGGGGGGGATAGCAGTGTTTTAGGCTTTCCCCTTGGCGGCCCGGTAGGTGCACCCACACATGTGAGGTACCGTTTTCATCGGGACACCGGTGGGAATGCGTTACAGTAGGCCATGTGTTGTTGTGGGCGTGTTTCAATGGGTGCGTCGAGCAAAATGTGCGGAAAATGCGTTTTTTCCCCACATTTCGGATTTTGCGGTGGTGTCTGGGTAATAAATTCTGGGGCGATGTGCGCAAATCATACCTCTGCGGATTCCCACGGGTGTCCTCTTTTCGGAAATGCATGGGGTTCCCCATTTTCCTTGGTGGCTTGGACACCCGAGGCCCATATCTGTATATTGCGCCGGTCGGCAGAATGGCTGAGATTCCCCTCTGCAAACAGACTGGGGGTTGCTTGCGTTTTCGGCTTGCCCCTTGCCAGCCAGGTAGGTGCACCCACGCATGTGAGGTACCATTTTCATCGGGACACCTGTGGGAACACGGGACGGTAGGTCATGTGTTGTTGGGGGCGTGTTTTGATGGGTGCGTCGAGCAAAATGTGCGTAAAAAGCATTTTTTTCCCAACTTTTCAGATTTTGCGGGGCTGTCTGGGTAATAAAATCTGGGGCGATGTGCGCAAATCATACCTTTCCGGATTCCCACAGGTGTCCTCTTTTCGGAAATGCATGGGGTTCCCCATTTTCCTTGGTGGCTTGGACACCCGAGGCCCATATCTGTACGTTGTGCCGGTCGGCAGAATGTCTGAGATTTCGCTCTGAAAACAGACTTGGGGTTACTTGTGTTTTAGGCTTTCCCCTTGGTGGCCAGGTAGGTGCACCCACACATGTGAGGTACTGTTTTCATCAGGACACCTGTGGGAACGTGTGACGGTAAGCCATGTGTTGTTGGTGGCGTGTTTCCATGGGTGCGTCGAGCGAAATGTGAGGAAAAAGCGTTTTTTCCCCACATTTCGGACTTTGCAGGGCTGTCTGGGTAATACAATCTGAGGCGATGTGCGCAAATCATACCTCTGCGGATTCCCACGGGTGTCCTCTTTTCGGAAATGCATGGGGTTCCCTGTTTTCTTCGGTGGCTTGGACACCCGAGGCCCATATCTGTACGTTGTGCCGGTCGGCAGAATGTCTGAGATTTCCCTCTGAAAACAGACTTGGGGTTACGTGTGTTTTAGGCTTTCCCCTTGGCGGCCAGGTAGGTGCACCCACACATGTGAGGTACCGTTTTCATCGGGACACCGGTGGGAAGGCGTGACGGTAGGCCATGTGTTGTTGGGCGCATGTTTCCATGGGTGCGTCGAGCAAAATGCGCGGAAAAAGCATTTTTTTCCCCACATTTCGGACTTTGCAGGGCTGTCTGGGTAATAAATTCTGGGGCGATGTGCGCAAATCATACCTCTGCGGATTCCCACGGGTGTCCTCTTTTCGGAAATGCATGGGGTTCCCTGTTTTCTTCGGTGGCTTGGACACCCGAGGCCCATATCTGTACGTTGTGCCGGTCGGCAGAATGTCTGAGATTTCCCTCTGAAAACAGACTTGGGGTTACATGTGTTTTAGGCTTTCCCCTTGGCGGCCAGGTAGGTGCACCCACACATGTGAGGTACCATTTACATCAGGACACCTGTGGGAACGCGTGACGGTAGGCCATGTGTTGTTGGGGGCATGTTTCCATGGGTGCGTTGAGCGAAATGTGCGGAAAAAGCGTTTTTTCCCCACATTTCGGTCTTTGCAGGGCTGTCTGGGTAATAAATTCTGGGCCGATGTGCGCAAATCATACCTCTGCAGATTCCCACGGGTGTCCTCTTTTCTGAAATGCATGGGGGTTCCTGTTTTTCATGGTGGCTGAAGCACCCCAGGCCTAAATCTGTCGGTTGCCTCCCCAAACCCTTTGGGGGGGATAGCAGTGTTTTAGGCTTTCCCCATGGCGGCCAGGTAGGTGCACCCACACATGTGAGGTACCGTTTTCATCGGGACACCTGTGGGAATGCGTGACAGTGGGCCATGTGTTGTTGGGGGCGTGTTTCGATGGGTGCGTCGAGCAAAATGTGCGGAAAATGTGTTTTTTTCCCCACATTTCGGACTTTGCGGGGGTGTCTGGGTAATAAATTCTGGGGCGATGTGCGCAAATCATACCTCTGCGGATTCCCACGGGTGTCCTCTTTTCGGAAATGCATGGGGTTCCCTGTTTTCCTTGGTGGCTTGGACACCCGAGGCCCATATCTATATATTGTGCCGGTCGGCAGAATGGCTGAGATTTCGCTCTGCAAACAGACTGGGGGTTGCTTGCGTTTTCGGCTTGCCCCTTGCCAGCCAGGTAGGTGCACCCACGCATGTGAGGTACCATTTTCATCGGGACAACTGTGGGAACGCGGGACGGTAGGTCATGTGTTGTTGGGGGCGTGTTTTGATGGGTGCGTCGAGCAAAATGTGAGTAAAAAGCATTTTTTTCCCAACTTTTCAGACTTTGCGGGGCTGTCTGGGTAATAAAATCTGGGGCGATGTGCGCAAATCATACCTTTGCGGATTCCCACAGGTGTCCTCTTTTCGGAAATGCATGGGGTTCCCCATTTTCCTTGGTGGCTTGGAAACCCGAGGCCCATATCTGTACGTTGTGCCGGTCGGCAGAATGTCTGAGATTTCGCTCTGAAAACAGACTTGGGGTTACTTGTGTTTTAGGCTTTCCCCTTGGCGGCCAGGTAGGTGCACCCACACATGTGAGGTACCGTTTTCATTGGGGCACCTGTGGGAACGTGTGACGGTAGGCCATGTTTTGTTGGGGGCGTGTTTCCATGGGTACGTCGAGCGAAATGTGCGTAAAAAGCGTTTTTTACCCACATTTCAGACTTTGCAGGGCTGTCTGGGTAATAAATTATGGGCCGATGTGCGCAAATCATACCTCTGCGGATTCCCACGGGTGTCCTCTTTTCAGAAATGCATGGAGGTTCCTGTTTTTCTTGGTGGCTGAAGCACCCCAGGCCTAAATCTGTCGGTTGCCTCCCCAAACCCTATGGGGGGATAGCAGTGTTTTAGGCTTTCCCTTTGGCGGCCAGGTAGGTGCACCCACACATGTGAGGTACCGTTTTCATCGGGACACCTGTGGGAACGTGTGACAGTAGGCCATGTGTTGTTGGGGGCGTGTTCGATGGGTGCGCCGAGCGAAAAGTGCGGGAAATGCGTTTTTTTCCCCACATTTCGGACTTTGCGGGGGTGTCTGGGTAATAAATTCTGGGACGATGTACGCAAATCATACCTCTGCGGATTCCCACGGGTGTCCTCTTTTTGGAAATGCATGGGGTTCCCTGTTTTCCTTGGTGGCTTGGACACCCGAGGCCCATATCTGTATATTGTGCCGGTCGGCAGAATGTCTGAGATTCCCCTCTGCAAACAGACTGGGGGTTGCTTGCGTTTTCGGCTTGCCCCTTGCCAGCCAGGTAGGTGCACCCACGCATGTGAGGTACCGTTTTCATCGGGACACCTGTGGGAACGCGGGACGGTAGGCCATGTGTTGTTGGGGGCGTGTTTTGATGGGTGCGTCGAGAAAAATGTGCGTAAAAAGCATTTTTTTCCCAACTTTTCAGACTTTGCGGGGCTGTCTGGGTAATAAAATCTGGGGCGATGTGCGCAAATCATACCTTTGCGGATTCCCACAGGTGTCCTCTTTTCGGAAATGCATGGGGTTCCCCATTTTCCTTGGTGGCTTGGACACCCGAGGCCCATATCTGTACGTTGTGCCGGTCGGCAGAATGTCTGAGATTTCGCTCTGAAAACATACTGGGGGTTACTTGTGTTTTAGGCTTTCCCCTTGGTGGCCAGGTAGGTGCACCCACACATGTGAGGTACTGTTTTCATCGGGACACATGTGGGAACGTGTGACGGTAGGCCATGTTTTGTTGGGGGCGTGTTTCCATGGGTACGTCGAGCGAAATGTGCGTAAAAAGCGTTTTTTCCCCACATTTCGGACTTTGCGGGGGTGTCTGGGTAATAAATTCTGGGACGATGTGCGCAAATCATACCTCTGCGGATTCCCACGGGTGTCTTCTTTTCGGAAATGCATGGCGTTCCCCATTTTCCTTGGTGGCTTGGACACCCGAGGCCCATATCTGTATATTGTGCCGGTCGGCAGAATGGCTGAGATTCCCCTCTGCAAACAGACTGGGGGTTGCTTGCATTTTCGGCTTGCCCCTTGCCAGCCAGGTATGTGCACCCACGCATGTGAGGTACCATTTTCATAGGGACACCTGTGGGAACGCGGGACGGTAGGTCATGTGTTGTTGGGGGCGTGTTTTGATGGGTGCGTCGAGCAAAATGTGCGTAAAAAGCATTTTTTTCCCAACTTTTCCGACTTTGCAGGGCTGTCTGGGTAATAAAATCTGGGCCGATGTGCGCAAATCATACCTTTGCGGATTCCCACAGGTGTCCTCTTTTCGGAAATGCATGGGGTTCCCCATTTTCCTTGGTGGCTTGGACACCCGAGGCCCATATCTGTACGTTGTGCCGGTCGGCAGAATGTCTGAGATTTCGCTCTGAAAACAGACTTGGGGTTACTTGTGTTTTAGGCTTTCCCCTTGGTGGCCAGGTAGGTGCACCCACACATGTGAGGTACTGTTTTCATCGGGACACCTGTGGGAACGTGTGACGGTAGGCCATGTTTTGTTGGGGGAGTGTTTCCATGGGTACGTCGAGCGAAATGTGCGTAAAAAGCGTTTTTTCCCCACATTTCGGACGTTGCGGGGGTGTCTGGGTAATAAATTCTGGGACGATGTGCGCAAATCATACCTCTGCGGATTCCCACGGGTGTCCTCTTTTCGGAAATGCATGGGGTTCCCTGTTTTCCTTGGTGGCTTGGACACCCGAGGCCCATATCTATATATTGTGCCGGTCGGCAGAATGGCCGAGATTCCCCTCTGCAAACAGACTGGGGGTTGCTTGCGTTTTCGGCTTGCCCCTTGCCAGCCAGGTAGGTGCACCCACGCATGTGAGGTACCGTTTTCATCGGGACACCTGTGGGAAGGCGTGACGGTAGGCCATGTGTTGTTGGGGGCATGTTTCCATGGGTGCGTCGAGCGAAATGTGCGGAAAAAGCATTTTTTTCCCCACATTTCGGACTTTGCAGGGCTGTCTGGGTAATAAATTCTGGGGCGATGTGCGCAAATCATACCTCTGCGGATTCCCACGGGTGTCCTCTTTTCGGAAATGCATGGGGTTCCCTGTTTTCTTCGGTGGCTTGAACACCCGAGGCCCATATCTGTACGTTGTGCCGGTCGGCAGAATGTCTGAGATTTCCCTCTGAAAACAGACTTGGGGTTACATGTGTTTTAGGCTTTCCCCTTGGCGGCCAGGTAGGTGCACCCACACATGTGAAGTACCGTTTTCATCAGGACACCTGTGGGAACGCGTGACGGTAGGCCATGTGTTGTTGGGGGCATGTTTCCATGGGTGCGTCGAGCGAAATGTGCGGAAAAAGCGTTTTTTCCCCACATTTCGGTCTTTGCAGGGCTGTCTGGGTAATAAATTCTGGGCCGATGTGCGCAAATCATACCTCTGCAGATTCCCACGGGTGTCCTCTTTTCTGAAATGCATGGGGGTTCCTGTTTTTCATGGTGGCTGAAGCACCCCAGGCCTAAATCTGTCGGTTGCCTCCCCAAACCCTTTGGGGGGGATAGCAGTGTTTTAGGCTTTCCCCTTGGCGGCCAGGTAGGTGCACCCACACATGTGAGGTACTGTTTTCATCGGGACACCTGTGGGAATGCGTGACAGTGGGCCATGTGTTGTTGGGGGCGTGTTTCGATGGGTGCGTCGAGCAAAATGTGCGGAAAATGTGTTTTTTTCCCCACATTTCGGACTTTGCGGGGGTGTCTGGGTAATAAATTCTGGGGCGATGTGCGCAAATCATACCTCTGCGGATTCCCACGGGTGTCCTCTTTTCGGAAATGCATGGGGTTCCCTGTTTTCCTTGGTGGCTTGGACACCCGAGGCCCATATCTATATATTGTGCCGGTCGGCAGAATGGCTGAGATTCCCCTCTGCAAACAGACTGGGGGTTGCTTGCGTTTTCGGCTTGCCCCTTGCCAGCCAGGTAGGTGCACCCACGCATGTGAGGTACCATTTTCATCGGGACACCTGTGGGAACGCGGGACGGTAGGTCATGTGTTGTTGGGGGTGTGTTTTGATGGGTGCGTCGAGCAAAATGTGCGTAAAAAGCATTTTTTTCCCAACTTTTCAGACTTTGCGGGGCTGTCTGGGTAATAAAATCTGGGGCGATGTGCGGAAATCATACCTTGGCGGATTCCCACAGGTGTCCTCTTTTCGGAAATGCATGGGGTTCCCCATTTTCCTTGGTGGCTTGGACACTCGAGGCCCATATCTGTACGTTGTGCCGGTCGGCAGAATGTCTGAGATTTCGCTCTGAAAACAGACTTGGGGTTACTTGTGTTTTAGGCTTTCCCCTTGGCGGCCAGGTAGGTGCACCCACACATGTGAGGTACCATTTTCATCGGGACACCTGTTTGAACGTGTGACGGTAGGCCATGTTTTGTTGGGGGCGTGTTTCCATGGGTACGTCGAGTGAAATGTGCGTAAAATGCGTTTTTACCCACATTTCAGACTTTGCAGGGCTGTCTGGGTAATAAATTATGGGCCGATGTGCGCAAATCATACCTCTGCGGATTCCCACGGGTGTCCTCTTTTCAGAAATGCATGGAGGTTCCTGTTTTTCTTGGTGGCTGAAGCACCCCAGGCCTAAATCTGTCGGTTGCCTCCCCAAACCCTATGGGGGGATAGCAGTGTTTTAGGCTTTCCCTTTGGCGGCCAGGTAGGTGCACCCACACATGTGAGGTACCGTTTTCATCGGGACACCTGTGGGAACGTGTGACAGTAGGCCATGTGTTGTTGGGGGCGTGTTCGATGGGTGCGCCGAGCGAAAAGTGCGGGAAATGCGTTTTTTTCCCCACATTTCGGACTTTGCGGTGGTGTCTGGGTAATAAATTCTGGGACGATGTACGCAAATCATACCTCTGCGGATTCCCACGGGTGTCCTCTTTTTGGAAATGCATGGGGTTCCCTGTTTTCCTTGGTGGCTTGGACACCCGAGGCCCATATCTGTATATTGTGCCGGTCGGCAGAATGGCTGAGATTCCCCTCTGCAAACAGACTGGGGGTTGCTTGCGTTTTTGGCTTGCCCCTTGCCAGCCAGGTAGGTGCACCCACGCATGTGAGGTACCGTTTTCATCGGGACACCTGTGGGAACGCGGGACGGTAGGCCATGTGTTGTTGGGGGCGTGTTTTGATGGGTGCGTCGAGCAAAATGTGCGTAAAAAGCATTTTTTTCCCAACTTTTCAGACTTTGCGGGGCTGTCTGGGTAATAAAATATGGGGCGATGTGCGCAAATCATACCTTTGCGGATTCCCACAGGTGTCCTCTTTTTGGAAATGCATGGGGTTCCCCATTTTCCTTGGTGGCTTGGACACCCGAGGCCCATATCTGTACGTTGTGCCGGTCGGCAGAATGTCTGAGATTTCGCTCTGAAAACAGACTGGGGGTTACTTGTGTTTTAGGCTTTCCCCTTGGTGGCCAGGTAGGTGCACCCACACATGTGAGGTACTGTTTTCATCGGGACACCTGTGGGAACGTGTGACGGTAGGCCATGTTTTGTTGGGGGCGTGTTTCCATGGGTACGTCGAGCGAAATGTGCGTAAAAAGCGTTTTTTCCCCACATTTCGGACTTTGCAGGGCTGTCTGGGTAAAAAATTATGGGCCGATGTGCGCAAATCATACCTCTGTGGATTCCCATGGGTGTCCTCTTTTCAGAAATGCATGGGGGTTCCTGTTTTTCTTGGTTGCTGAAGCACCCCAGGCCTAAATCTGTCCGTTGCCTCCCCAAACCCTATGGGGGGATATCAGTGTTTTAGGCTTTCCCTTTGGCGGCCAGGTAGGTGCACCCACACATGTGAGGTACCGTTTTCATCGGGACACCTGTGGGAACGTGTGACAGTAGGCCATCTGTTGTTGGGGGCGTGTTTCAATGGGTGCGTCGAGCGAAATGTGCGGAAAAAGTGTTTTTTCCCCACATTTCGGACTTTGCAGGGCTGTCTGCGTAATAAATTATGGGGCGATGTGCGCAAATCATACCTTTCCGGATTCCCACAGGTGTCCTCTTTTCGGAAATGCATGGGGTTCCCCATTTTCCTTGGTGGCTTGGACACCCGAGGCCCATATCTGTACGTTGTGCCGGTCGGCAGAATGTCTGAGATTTCGCTCTGAAAACAGACTTGGGGTTACTTGTGTTTTAGGCTTTCCCCTTGGTGGCCAGGTAGGTGCACCCACACATGTGAGGTACTGTTTTCATCAGGACACCTGTGGGAACGTGTGACGGTAAGCCATGTGTTGTTGGTGGCGTGTTTCCATGGGTGCGTCGAGCGAAATGTGAGGAAAAAGCGTTTTTTCCCCACATTTCGGACTTTGCAGGGCTGTCTGGGTAATACAATCTGAGGCGATGTGCGCAAATCATACCTCTGCGGATTCCCACGGGTGTCCTCCTTTCGGAAATGCATGGGGTTCCCTGTTTTCTTCGGTGGCTTGGACACCCGAGGCCCATATCTGTACGTTGTGCCGGTCGGCAGAATGTCTGAGATTTCCCTCTGAAAACAGACTTGGGGTTACGTGTGTTTTAGGCTTTCCCCTTGGCGGCCAGGTAGGTGCACCCACACATGTGAGGTACCGTTTTCATCGGGACACCGGTGGGAAGGCGTGACGGTAGGCCATGTGTTGTTGGGCGCATGTTTCCATGGGTGCGTCGAGCAAAATGCGCGGAAAAAGCATTTTTTTCCCCACATTTCGGACTTTGCAGGGCTGTCTGGGTAATAAATTCTGGGGCGATGTGCGCAAATCATACCTCTGCGGATTCCCACGGGTGTCCTCTTTTCGGAAATGCATGGGGTTCCCTGTTTTCTTCGGTGGCTTGGACACCCGAGGCCCATATCTGTACGTTGTGCCGGTCGGCAGAATGTCTGAGATTTCCCTCTGAAAACAGACTTGGGGTTACATGTGTTTTAGGCTTTCCCCTTGGCGGCCAGGTAGGTGCACCCACACATGTGAGGTACCATTTACATCAGGACACCTGTGGGAACGCGTGACGGTAGGCCATGTGTTGTTGGGGGCATGTTTCCATGGGTGCGTTGAGCGAAATGTGCGGAAAAAGCGTTTTTTCCCCACATTTCGGTCTTTGCAGGGCTGTCTGGGTAATAAATTCTGGGCCGATGTGCGCAAATCATACCTCTGCAGATTCCCACGGGTGTCCTCTTTTCTGAAATGCATGGGGGTTCCTGTTTTTCATGGTGGCTGAAGCACCCCAGGCCTAAATCTGTCGGTTGCCTCCCCAAACCCTTTGGGGGGGATAGCAGTGTTTTAGGCTTTCCCCATGGCGGCCAGGTAGGTGCACCCACACATGTGAGGTACCGTTTTCATCGGGACACCTGTGGGAATGCGTGACAGTGGGCCATGTGTTGTGGGGGGCGTGTTTCGATGGGTGCGTCGAGCAAAATGTGCGGAAAATGTGTTTTTTTCCCCACATTTCCGACTTTGCGGGGGTGTCTGGGTAATAAATTCTGGGGCGATGTGCGCAAATCATACCTCTGCGGATTCCCACGGGTGTCCTCTTTTCGGAAATGCATGGGGTTCCCTGTTTTCCTTGGTGGCTTGGACACCCGAGGCCCATATCTATATATTGTGCCGGTCGGCAGAATGGCTGAGATTTCGCTCTGCAAACAGACTGGGGGTTGCTTGCGTTTTCGGCTTGCCCCTTGCCAGCCAGGTAGGTGCACCCACGCATGTGAGGTACCATTTTCATCGGGACAACTGTGGGAACGCGGGACGGTAGGTCATGTGTTGTTGGGGGCGTGTTTTGATGGGTGCGTCGAGCAAAATGTGAGTAAAAAGCATTTTTTTCCCAACTTTTCAGACTTTGCGGGGCTGTCTGGGTAATAAAATCTGGGGCGATGTGCGCAAATCATACCTTTGCGGATTCCCACAGGTGTCCTCTTTTCGGAAATGCATGGGGTTCCCCATTTTCCTTGGTGGCTTGGAAACCCGAGGCCCATATCTGTACGTTGTGCCGGTCGGCAGAATGTCTGAGATTTCGCTCTGAAAACAGACTTGGGGTTACTTGTGTTTTAGGCTTTCCCCTTGGCGGCCAGGTAGGTGCACCCACACATGTGAGGTACCGTTTTCATTGGGGCACCTGTGGGAACGTGTGACGGTAGGCCATGTTTTGTTGGGGGCGTGTTTCCATGGGTACGTCGAGCGAAATGTGCGTAAAAAGTGTTTTTTACCCACATTTCAGACTTTGCAGGGCTGTCTGGGTAATAAATTATGGGCCGATGTGCGCAAATCATACCTCTGCGGATTCCCACGGGTGTCCTCTTTTCAGAAATGCATGGAGGTTCCTGTTTTTCTTGGTGGCTGAAGCACCCCAGGCCTAAATCTGTCCGTTGCCTCCCCAAACCCTATGCGGGGATATCAGTGTTTTAGGCTTTCCCTTTGGCGGCCAGGTAGGTGCACCCACACATGTGAGGTACCGTTTTCATCGGGACACCTGTGGGAACGTGTGACAGTAGGCCATCTGTTGTTGGGGGCGTGTTTCAATGGGTGCGTCGAGCGAAATGTGCGGAAAAAGTGTTTTTTCCCCACATTTCGGACTTTGCAGGGCTGTCTGCGTAATAAATTATGGGCCGATGTGCGCAAATCATACCTCTGCGGATTCCCACGGGTGTCCTCTTTTCAGAAATGCATGGGGGTTCCTGTTTTTCTTCGTGGCTGAAGCACCCCAGGCCTAAATCTGTCGGTTGCCTCCCCAAACCCTATGGGGGGATAGCAGTGTTTTAGGCTTTCCCTTTGGCGGCCAGGTAGGTGCACCCACACATGTGAGGTACCGTTTTCATCGGGACACCTGTGGGAACGTGTGACAGTAGGCCATGTGTTGTTGGGGGCGTGTTTCAATGGGTGCGTCGAGCGAAATGTGCGTAAAAAGCATTTTCTTCCCGACTTTTCGGACTTTGCGGGGCTGTCTGGGTGATAAAATCTGGGCCGATGTGCGCAAATCATACCTCTGCGGATTCCCACGGGTGTCCTCTTTTCGGAAATGCATGGGGTTCCCCGTTTTCCTTGGTGGCTTGGACACCCGAGGCCCATATCTGTACGTTGTGCCGGTCGGCAGAATGTCTGAGATTTCGCTCTGAAAAGAGACTTGGGGTTACTTGTGTTTTAGGCTTTCCCCTTGGTGGCCAGGTAGGTGCACCCACACATGTGAGGTACTGTTTTCATCGGGACACCTGTGGGAACGTGTGACGGTAGGCCATGTTTTGTTGGGGGCGTGTTTCCATGGGTACGTCGAGCGAAATGTGCGTAAAAAGCGTTTTTTCCCCACATTTCGGACTTTGCGGGGGTGTCTGGGTAATAAATTCTGGGACGATGTGCGCAAATCATACCTCTGCGGATTCCCACGGGTGTCCTCTTTTCGGAAATGCATGGGGTTCCCTGTTTTCCTTGGTGGCTTGGACACCCGAGGCCCATATCTGTATATTGTGCCGGTCGGCAGAATGGCCGAGATTCCCCTCTGCAAACAGACTGGGGGTTGCTTGCGTTTTCGGCTTGCCCCTTGCCAGCCAGGTAGGTGCACCCACGCATGTGAGGTACCGTTTTCATCGGGATACCTGTGGGAACGCGGGACGGTAGGCCATGTGTTGTTGGGGGCGTGTTTCGATGGGTGCGTTGAGCAAAATGTGTGGAAAAAAAAGTTTTTTCCCGACTTTTCAGACTTTGCAGGGCTGTCTGGGTAATAAAATCTGGGGCGATGTGCGCCAATCATACCTCTGCGGATTCCCACGTGTGTCCTCTTTTCAGAAATGCATGGGGTTCCCCGTTTTCCTTGGTGGCTTGGACCCCCGAGGCCCATATCTGTACGTTGTGCCAGTCGGCAGAATGTCTGAGATTTCGCTCTGAAAACAGACTTGGGGTTACTTGTGTTTTAGGCTTTCCCCTTGGCAGCTAGGTAGGTTCACTCACACATGTGAGGTACCGTTTTCATCGGGACACCTGTGGGAAGGCGTGACGGTAGGCCATGTGTTGTTGGGGGCATGTTTCCATGGGTGCGTCGAGCAAAATGTGCGGAAAAAGCATTTTTTTCCCCACATTACGGACTTTGCAGGGCTGTCTGGGTAATAAATTCGGGGGTGATGTGCACAAATCATACCTCTGCGGATTCCCACGGGTGTCCTCTTTTCGGAAATGCATGGGGTTCCCTGTTTTCTTCGGTGGCTTGGACACCCGAGGCCCATATCTGTACGTTGTGCCGGTCGGCAGAATGTCTGAGATTTCCCTCTGAAAACAGACTTGGGGTTACATGTGTTTTAGGCTTTCCCCTTGGCGGCCAGGTAGGTGCACCCACACATGTGAGGTACCGTTTTCATCAGGACACCTGTGGGAACGCGTGACGGTAGGCCATGTGTTGTTGGGGGCATGTTTCCATGGGTGCGTCGAGCGAAATGTGCGGAAAAAGAGTTTTTTCCCCACATTTCGGTCTTTGCAGGGCTGTCTGGGTAATAAATTCTGGGCCGATGTGCGCAAATCATACCTCTGCAGATTCCCACGGGAGTCCTCTTTTCTGAAATGCATGGGGGTTCCTGTTTTTCATGGTGGCTGAAGCACCCCAGGCCTAAATCTGTCGGTTGCCTCCCCAAACCCTTTGGGGGGATAGCAGTGTTTTAGGCTTTCCCCTTGGCGGCCAGGTAGGTGCACCCACACATGTGAGGTACCGTTTTCATCGGGACACCTGTGGGAATGCGTGACAGTGGGCCATGTGTTGTTGGGGGCGTGTTTCGATGGGTGCGTCGAGCAAAATGTGCGGAAAATGTGTTTTTTTCCCCACATTTCGGACTTTGCGGGGGTGTCTGGGTAATAAATTCTGGGGCGATGTGCGCAAATCATACCTCTGCGGATTCCCACGGGTGTCCTCTTTTCGGAAATGCATGGGGTTCCCTGTTTTCCTTGGTGGCTTGGACACCCGAGGCCCATATCTATATATTGTGCCGGTCGGCAGAATGGCTGAGATTCCCCTCTGCAAACAGACTGGGGGTTGCTTGCGTTTTCGGCTTGCCCCTTGCCAGCCAGGTAGGTGCACCCACGCATGTGAGGTACCATTTTCATCGGGACACCTGTGGGAACGCGGGACGGTAGGTCATGTGTTGTTGGGGGCGTGTTTTGATGGGTGCGTCGAGCAAAATGTGCGTAAAAAGCATTTTTTTCCCAACTTTTCAGACTTTGCGGGGCTGTCTGGGTAATAAAATCTGGGGCGATGTGCGCAAATCATACCTTTGCGGATTCCCACAGGTGTCCTCTTTTCGGAAATGCATGGGGTTCCCCATTTTCCTTGGTGGCTTGAACACCCGAGGCCCATATCTGTACGTTGTGCCGGTCGGCAGAATGGCTGAGATTTCGCTCTGAAAACAGACTGGGGGTTGCTTGCGTTTTCGGCTTGCCCCTTGCCAGCCAGGTAGGTGCACCCACGCATGTGAGGTACCATTTTCATCGGGATACCTGTGGGAACGCGGGACGGTAGGCCATGTGTTGTTGGGGGCGTGTTTCGATGGGTGCGTTGAGCAAAATGTGTGGAAAAAAAAGTTTTTTCCCGACTTTTCAGACTTTGCAGGGCTGTCTGGGTAATAAAATCTGGGGCGATGTGCGCCAATCATACCTCTGCGGATTCCCACGGGTGTCCTCTTTTCGGAAATGCATGGGGTTCCCTGTTTTCCTTGGTGGCTTGGACACCCGAGGCCCATATCTGTATATTGTGCCGGTCGGCAGAATGGCCGAGATTCCCCTCTGCAAACAGACTGGGGGTTGCTTGCGTTTTCGGCTTGCCCCTTGCCAGCCAGGTAGGTGCACCTACGCATGTGAGGTACCGTTTTCATCGGGATACCTGTGGGAACGCGGGACGGTAGGCCATGTGTTGTTGGGGGCGTGTTTCGATGGGTGCGTTGAGCAAAATGTGTGGGAAAAAAAGTTTTTTCCCGACTTTTCAGACTTTGCAGGGCTGTCTGGGTAATAAAATCTGGGGCGATGTGCGCCAATCATACCTCTGCGGATTCCCACGTGTGTCCTCTTTTCAGAAATGCATGGGGTTCCCCGTTTTCCTTGGTGGCTTGGACCCCCGAGGCCCATATCTGTACGTTGTGCCAGTCGGCAGAATGTCTGAGATTTCGCTCTGAAAACAGACTTGGGGTTACTTGTGTTTTAGGCTTTCCCCTTGGCGGCTAGGTAGGTGCACTCACACATGTGAGGTACCGTTTTCATCGGGACACCTGTGGGAAGGCGTGACGGTAGGCCATGTGTTGTTGGGGGCATGTTTCCATGGGTGCGTCGAGCAAAATGTGCGGAAAAAGCATTTTTTTCCCCACATTTCGGACTTTGCAGGGCTGTCTGGGTAATAAATTCTGGGGCGATGTGCACAAATCATACCTCTGCGGATTCCCACGGGTGTCCTCTTTTCGGAAATGCATGGGGTTCCCCATTTTCCTTGGTGGCTTGGACACCCGAGGCCCATATCTGTACGTTGTGCCGGTCGGCAGAATGTCTGAGATTTCGCTCTGAAAACAGACTTGGGGTTACTTGTGTTTTAGGCTTTCCCCTTGGCGGCCAGGTAGGTGCACCCACACATGTGAGGTACCGTTTTCATCGGGACACCTGTGGGAATGTGTGACGGTAGGCCATGTTTTGTTGGGGGCGTGTTTCCATGGGTACGTCGAGCGAAATGTGCGTAAAAAGCGTTTTTTACCCACATTTCAGACTTTGCAGGGCTGTCTGGGTAATAAATTATGGGCCGATGTGCGCAAATCATACCTCTGCGGATTCCCACGGGTGTCCTCTTTTCAGAAATGCATGGAGGTTCCTGTTTTTCTTGGTGGCTGAAGCACCCCAGGCCTAAATCTGTCGGTTGCCTCCCCAAACCCTATGGGGGGGATAGCAGTGTTTTAGGCTTTCCCTTTGGCGGCCAGGTAGGTGCACCCACACATGTGAGGTACCGTTTTCATCGGGACACCTGTGGGAACGTGTGACAGTAGGCCATGTGTTGTTGGGGGCGTGTTCGATGGGTGCGCCGAGCAAAAAGTGCGGGAAATGCGTTTTTTTCCCCACATTTTGGACTTTGCGGGGGTGTCTGGGTAATAAATTCTGGGACGATGTGCGCAAATCATACCTCTGCGGATTCCCACGGGTGTCCTCTTTTCGGAAATGCATGGGGTTCCCCATTTTCCTTGGTGGCTTGGACACCCGAGGCCCATATCTGTATATTGTGCCGGTCGGCAGAATGGCTGAGATTCCCCTCTGCAAACAGACTGGGGGTTGCTCGCGTTTTCGGCTTGCCCCTTGCTAGCCAGGTAGGTGCACCCACGCATGTGAGGTACCATTTTCATCGGGATACCTGTGGGAACGCGGGACGGTAGGCCATGTGTTGTTGGGGGCGTGTTTCGATGGGTGCGTTGAGCAAAATGTGTGGAAAAAAAAGTTTTTTCCCGACTTTTCAGACTTTGCAGGGCTGTCTGGGTAATAAAATCTGGGGCGATGTGCGCCAATCATACCTCTGCGGATTCCCACGGGTGTCCTCTTTTCGGAAATGCATGGGGTTCCCTGTTTTCCTTGGTGGCTTGGACACCCGAGGCCCATATCTGTATATTGTGCCGGTCGGCAGAATGGCCGAGATTCCCCTCTGCAAACAGACTGGGGGTTGCTTGCGTTTTCGGCTTGCCCCTTGCCAGCCAGGTAGGTGCACCCACGCATGTGAGGTACCGTTTTCATCGGGATACCTGTGGGAACGCGGGACGGTAGGCCATGTGTTGTTGGGGGCATGTTTCGATGGGTGCGTTGAGCAAAATGTGTGGAAAAAAAAGTTTTTTCCCGACTTTTCAGACTTTGCAGGGCTGTCTGGGTAATAAAATCTGGGGCGATGTGCGCCAATCATACCTCTGCGGATTCCCACGTGTGTCCTCTTTTCAGAAATGCATGGGGTTCCCCGTTTTCCTTGGTGGCTTGGACCCCTGAGGCCCATATCTGTACGTTGTGCCAGTCGGCAGAATGTCTGAGATTTCGCTCTGAAAACAGACTTGGGGTTACTTGTGTTTTAGGCTTTCCCCTTGGCGGCTAGGTAGGTGCACTCACACATGTGAGGTACCGTTTTCATCGGGACACCTGTGGGAAGGCGTGACGGTAGGCCATGTGTTGTTGGGGGCATGTTTCCATGGGTGCGTCGAGCAAAATGTGCGGAAAAAGCATTTTTTTTCCCCACATTTCGGACTTTGCAGGGCTGTCTGGGTAATAAATTCTGGGGCGATGTGCACAAATCATACCTCTGCGGATTCCCACGGGTGTCCTCTTTTCGGAAATGCATGGGGTTCCCTGTTTTCTTCGGTGGCTTGGACACCCGAGGCCCATATCTGTACGTTGTGCCGGTCGGCAGAATGTCTGAGATTTCCCTCTGAAAACAGACTTGGGGTTACATGTGTTTTAGGCTTTCCCCTTGGCGGCCAGGTAGGTGCACCCACACATGTGAGGTACCGTTTTCATCAGGACACCTGTGGGAACGCGTGACGGTAGGCCATGTGTTGTTGGGGGCATGTTTCCATGGGTGCGTCGAGCGAAATGTGCGGAAAAAGCGTTTTTTCCCCACATTTCGGTCTTTGCAGGGCTGTCTGGGTAATAAATTCTGGGCCGATGTGCACAAATCATACCTCTGCGGATTCCCACGGGTGTCCTCTTTACGGAAATTCATGGGGTTCCCTGTTTTCCTTGGTGGCTTGGACACCCGAGGCCCATATCTATATATTGTGCCGGTCGGCAGAATGGCTGAGATTCCCCTCTGCAAACAGACTGGGGGTTGCTTGCGTTTTCGGCTTGCCCCTTGCCAGCCAGGTAGGTGCACCCACGCATGTGAGCTACCATTTTCATCGGGACACCTGTGGGAACGCGGGACGGTAGGTCATGTGTTGTTGGGGGCGTGTTTTGATGGGTGCGTTGAGCAAAATGTGCGTAAAAAGCATTTTTTTCCCAACTTTTCAGACTTTGCGGGGCTGTCTGGGTAATAAAATCTGGGGCGATGTGCGCAAATCATACCTTTGCGGATTCCCACAGGTGTCCTCTTTTCGGAAATGCATGGGGTTCCCCATTTTCCTTGGTGGCTTGAACACCCGAGGCCCATATCTGTACGTTGTGCCGGTCGGCAGAATGTCTGAGATTTCGCTCTGAAAACAGACTTGGGGTTACTTGTGTCATCGGGACACCTGTGGGAATGTGTGACGGTAGGCCATGTTTTGTTGGGGGCGTGTTTCCATGGGTACGTCGAGCGAAATGTGCGTAAAAAGCGTTTTTTACCCACATTTCAGACTTTGCAGGGCTGTCTGGGTAATAAATTATGGGCCGATGTGCGCAAATCATACCTCTGCGGATTCCCACGGGTGTCCTCTTTTCAGAAATGCATGGAGGTTCCTGTTTTTCTTGGTGGCTGAAGCACCCCAGGCCTAAATCTGTCGGTTGCCTCCCCAAACCCTATGGGGGGGATAGCAGTGTTTTAGGCTTTCCCTTTGGCGGCCAGGTAGGTGCACCCACACATGTGAGGTACCGTTTTCATCGGGACACCTGTGGGAACGTGTGACAGTAGGCCATGTGTTGTTGGGGGCGTGTTCGATGGGTGCGCCGAGCGAAAAGTGCGGGAAATGCGTTTTTTTCCCCACATTTTGGACTTTGCGGGGGTGTCTGGGTAATAAATTCTGGGACGATGTGCGCAAATCATACCTCTGCGGATTCCCACGGGTGTCCTCTTTTCGGAAATGCAAGGGGTTCCCCATTGTCCTTGGTGGCTTGGACACCCGAGGCCCATATCTGTATATTGTGCCGGTCGGCAGAATGGCTGAGATTCCCCTCTGCAAACAGACTGGGGGTTGCTTGCGTTTTCGGCTTGCCCCTTGCCAGCCAGGTAGGTGCACCCACGCATGTGAGATACCATTTTTCATCGGGACACCTGTGGGAACGCGGGACGGTAGGTCATGTGTTGTTGGGGGCGTGTTTTGAAGGGTGCGTCGAGCAAAATGTGCGTAAAAAGCATTTTTTTCCCAACTTTTCAGACTTTGCGGGGCTGTCTGGGTAATAAAATCTGGGGCGATGTGCGCAAATCATACCTTTGCGGATTCCCACAGGTGTCCTCTTTTCGGAAATGCATGGGGTTCCCCATTTTCCTTGGTGGCTTGGACACCCGAGGCCCATATCTGTACGTTGTGCCGGTCGGCAGAATGTCTGAGATTTCGCTCTGAAAACAGACTTGGGGTTACTTGTGTTTTAGGCTTTCCCCTTGGTGGCCAGGTAGGTGCACCCACACATGTGAGGTACTGTTTTCATCGGGACACCTGTGGGAACGTGTGACGGTAAGCCATGTTTTGTTGGGGGCGTGTTTCCATGGGTACGTCGAGCGAAATGTGCGTAAAAAGCGTTTTTCCCCACATTTTGGACTTTGCGCGGATGTCTGGGTAATAAATTCTGGGACGATGTGCGCAAATCATACCTCCGCGGATTCCCACGGGTGTCCTCTTTTCGGAAATGCATGGGGTTCCCTGTTTTCCTTGGTGGCTTGGACACCCGAGGCCCATATCTGTATATTGTGCCGGTCGGCAGAATGGCCGAGATTCCCCTCTGCAGACAGACTGGGGGTTGCTTGCGTTTTCGGCTTGCCCCTTGCCAGCCAGGTAGGTGCACCCACGCATGTGAGGTACCGTTTTCATCGGGATACCTGTGGGAACGCGGGACGGTAGGCCATGTGTTGTTGGGGGCGTGTTTCGATGGGTGCGTTGAGCAAAATGTGTGGAAAAAAAAGTTTTTTTCCCGACTTTTCAGACTTTGCAGGGCTGTCTGGGTAATAAAATCTGGGGCGATGTGCGCCAATCATACCTCTGCGGATTCCCACTGGTGTCCTCTTTTCAGAAATGCATGGGGTTCCCCGTTTTCCTTGGTGGCTTGGACACCCGAGGCCCATATCTGTACGTTGTGCCAGTCGGCAGAATGTCTGAGATTTCGCTCTGAAAACAGACTTGGGGTTACTTGTGTTTTAGGCTTTCCCCTTGGCGGCTAGGTAGGTGCACTCACACATGTGAGGTACCGTTTTCATCGGGACACCTGTGGGAAGGCGTGACGGTAGGCCATGTGTTGTTGGGGGCATGTTTCCATGGGTGCGTCGAGCGAAATGTGCGGAAAAAGCATTTTTTCCCCACATTTCGGACTTTGCAGGGCTGTCTGGGTAATAAATTCTGGGGCGTTGTGCGCAAATCATACCTCTGCGGATTCCCACGGGTGTCCTCTTTACGGAAATGCATGGGGTTCCCTGTTTTCTTTGGTGGCTTGGACACCCGAGGCCCATATCTGTACGTTGTGCCGGTCAGCAGAATGTCTGAGATTTCCCTCTGACAACAGACTTGGGGTTACATGTGTTTTAGGCTTTCCCCTTGGCGGCCAGGTAGGTGCACCCACACATGTGAAGTACCGTTTTCATCAGGACACCTGTGGGAACGCGTGACGGTAGGCCATGTGTTGTTGGGGGCATGTTTCCATGGGTGCGTCGAGCGAAATGTGCGGAAAAAGCATTTTTTCCCCACATTTCGGTCTTTGCAGGGCTGTCTGGGTAATAAATTATGGGCCGATGTGGCAAATCATACCTCTGCGGATTCCCACGGGTGTCCTCTTTTCAGAAATGCATGGAGGTTCCTGTTTTTCTTGGTGGCTGAAGCACCCCAGGCCTAAATCTGTCGGTTGCCTCCCCAAACCCTTTGGGGGGGATAGCAGTGTTTTAGGCTTTCCCTTTGGCGGCCAGGTAGGTGCACCCACACATGTGAGGTACCGTTTTCATCGGGACACCTGTGGGAACGTGTGACAGTAGGCCATGTGTTGTTGGGGGCGTGTTCGATGGGTGCGCCGAGCGAAAAGTGCGGGAAATGCGTTTTTTTCCCCACATTTCGGACTTTGCGGGGGTGTCTGGGTAATAAATTCTGGGACGATGTACGCAAAGCATACCTCTGCGGATTCCCACGGGTGTCCTCTTTTTGGAAATGCATGGGGTTCCCTGTTTTCCTTGGTGGCTTGGACACCCGAGGCCCATATCTGTATATTGTGCCGGTCGGCAGAATGGCTGAGATTCCCCTCTGCAAACAGACTAGGGGTTGCTTGCGTTTTCGGCTTGCCCCTTGCCAGCCAGGTAGGTGCACCCACGCATGTGAGGTACCATTTTCATCGGGACACCTGTGGGAACGCGGGACGGTAGGTCATGTGTTGTTGGGGGCGTGTTTTGATGGGTGCGTCGAGCAAAATGTGCGTAAAAAGCATTTTTTTCCCAACTTTTCAGACTTTGCGGGGCTGTCTGGGTAATAAAATCTGGGGCGATGTGCGCAAATCATACCTTTGCGGATTCCCACAGGTGTCCTCTTTTCGGAAATGCATGGGGTTCCCCATTTTCCTTGGTGGCTTGGACACCCGAGGCCCATATCTGTACGTTGTGCCGGTCGGCAGAATGTCTGAGATTTCGCTCTGAAAACAGACTTGGGGTTACTTGTGTTTTAGGCTTTCCCCTTGGTGGCCAGGTAGGTGCACCCACACATGTGAGGTACTCTTTTCATCGGGACACCTGTGGGAACGTGTGACGGTAGGCCATGTTTTGTTGGGGGCGTGTTTCCATGGGTACGTCGAGCGAAATGTGCGTAAAAAGCGTTTTTTCCCCACATTTCGGACTTTGCGGGGGTGTCTGGGTAATAAATTCTGGGACGATGTGCGCAAATCATACCTCTGCGGATTCCCACGGGTGTCCTCTTTTCGGAAATGCATGGGGTTCCCTGTTTTCCTTGGTGGCTTGGACACCCGAGGCCCATATCTGTATATTGTGCCGGTCGGCAGAATGGCCGAGATTCCCCTCTGCAAACAGACTGGGGGTTGCTTGCGTTTTCGGCTTGCCCCTTGCCAGCCAGGTAGGTGCATCCACGCATGTGAGGTACCGTTTTCATCGGGATACCTGTGGGAACGCGGGACGGTAGGCCATGTGTTGTTCGGGGCGTGTTTCGATGGGTGCGTTGAGCAAAATGTGTGGAAAAAAAAGTTTTTTTCCAGACTTTTCAGACTTTGCAGGGCTGTCTGGGTAATAAAATCTGGGGAGATGTGCGCCAATCATACCTCTACGGATTCCCACTGGTGTCCTCTTTTCAGAAATGCATGGGGTTCCCCGTTTTCCTTGGTGGCTTGGACACCCGAGGCCCATATCTGTACGTTGTGCCAGTCGGCAGAATGTCTGAGATTTCGCTCTGAAAACAGACTTGGGGTTACTTGTGTTTTAGGCTTTCCCCTTGGCGGCTAGGTAGGTGCACTCACACATGTGAGGTACCGTTTTCATCGGGACACCTGTGGGAAGGCGTGACGGTAGGCCATGTGTTGTTGGGGGCATGTTTCCATGGGTGCGTCGAGCGAAATGTGCGGAAAAAGCATTTTTTTCCCCACATTTCGGACTTTGCAGGGCTGTCTGGGTAATAAATTCTGGGGCGATGTGCGCAAATCATACCTCTGCGGATTCCCACGGGTGTCCTCTTTTCGGAAATGCATGGGGTTCCCTGTTTTCTTCGTTGGCTTGGACACCCGAGGCCCATATCTGTACGTTGTGCCGGTCGGCAGAATGTCTGAGATTTCCTTCTGAAAACAGACTTGGGGTTACATGTGTTTTAGGCTTTCCCCTTGGCGGCCAGGTAGGTGCACCCACACATGTGAAGTACCGTTTTCATCAGGACACCTGTGGGAACGCGTGACGGTAGGCCATGTGTTGTTGGGTGCATGTTTCCATGGGTGTGTCGAGCGAAATGTTCGGAAAAAGCGTTTTTTCCCCACATTTCGGTCTTTGCAGGGCTGTCTGGGTAAAAAATTCTGGGCCGATGTGCGCAAATCATACCTCTGCAGATTCCCACGGGTGTCCTTTTTTCTGAAATGCATGGGGGTTCCTGTTTTTCATGGTGGCTGAAGCACCCCAGGCCTAAATCTGTCGGTTGCCTCCCCAAACCCTTTGGGGGGGATAGCAGTGTTTTAGGCTTTCCCCTTGGCGGACAGGTAGGTGCACCCACACATGTGAGGTACCGTTTTCATCGGGACACCTGTGGGAATGCGTGACAGTGGGCCATGTGTTGTTGGGGGCGTGTTTCGATGGGTGCGTCGAGCAAAATGTGCGGAAAATGTGTTTTTTTCCCCACATTTCGGACTTTGCGGGGGTGTCTGGGTAATAAATTCTGGGGCGATGTGCGCAAATCATACCTCTGCGGATTCCCACGGGTGTCCTCTTTTCGGAAATGCATGGGGTTCCCTGTTTTCCTTGGTGGCTTGGACACCCGAGGCCCATATCTATATATTGTGCCGGTCGGCAGAATGGCTGAGATTCCCCTCTGCAAACAGACTGGGGGTTGCTTGCGTTTTCGGCTTGACCCTTGCCAGCCAGGTAGGTGCACCCACGCATGTGAGGTACCATTTTCATCGGGACACCTGTGGGAACGCGGGACGGTAGGTCATGTGTTGTTGGGGGTGTGTTTTGATGGGTGCGTCGAGCAAAATGTGCGTAAAAAGCATTTTTTTCCCAACTTTTCAGACTTTGCGGGGCTGTCTGGGTAATAAAATCTGGGGCGATGTGCGCAAATCATACCTTGGCGGATTCCCACAGGTGTCCTCTTTTCGGAAATGCATGGGGTTCCCCATTTTCCTTGGTGGCTTGGACACCCGAGGCCCATATCTCTACGTTGTGCCGGTCGGCAGAATGTCTGAGATTTCGCTCTGAAAACAGACTTGGGGTTACTTGTGTTTTAGGCTTTCCCCTTGGCGGCCAGGTAGGTGCACCCACACATGTGAGGTACCGTTTTCATCGGGACACCTGTGGGAACGTGTGACGGTAGGCCATGTTTTGTTGGGGGCGTGTTTCCATGGGTACGTCGAGCAAAATGTGCGTAAAAAGCGTTTTTTACCCACATTTCAGACTTTGCAGGGCTGTCTGGGTAATAAATTATGGGCCGATGTGCGCAAATCATACCTCTGCGGATTCCCACGGGTGTCCTCTTTTCAGAAATGCATGGAGGTTCCTGTTTTTCTTGGTGGCTGAAGCACCCCAGGCCTAAATCTGTCGGTTGCCTCCCCAAACCCTATGGGGGGGATAGCAGTGTTTTAGGCTTTCCCTTTGGCGGCCAGGTAGGTGCACCCACACATGTGAGGTACCGTTTTCATCGGGACACCTGTGGGAACGTGTGACAGTAGGCCATCTGTTGTTGGGGGCGTGTTCGATGGGTGCGCAAAGCGAAAAGTGCGGGAAATGCATTTTTTTCCCAACATTTCGGACTTTGCGGGGGTGTCTGGGTAATAAATTCTGGGACGATGTACGCAAATCATACCTCTGCGGATTCCCACGGGTGTCCTCTTTTTGGAAATGCATGGGGTTCCCTGTTTTCCTTAGTGGCTTGGACACCCGAGGCCCATATCTGTATATTGTGCCGGTCGGCAGAATGGCTGAGATTCCCCTCTGCAAACAGACTGGGGGTTGCTTGCGTTTTCGGCTTGCCCCTTGCCAGCCAGGTAGGTGCACCCACGCATGTTAGGTACCGTTTTCATCGGGACACCTGTGGGAACGCGTAACGGTAGGCCATGTGTTGTTGGGGGCGTGTTTTGATGGGTGCGTCGAGCAAAATGTGCGTAAAAAGCATTTTTTTCCCAACTTTTCAGACTTTGCGGGGCTGTCTGGGTAATAAATTATGGGGCGATGTGCGCAAATCATACCTTTGCGGATTCCCACAGGTGTCCTCTTTTTGGAAATGCATGGGGTTCCCCATTTTCCTTGGTGGCTTGGACACCCGAGGCCCATATCTGTACGTTGTGCCGGTCGGCAGAATGTCTGAGATTTCGCTCTGAAAACAGACTGGGGGTTACTTGTGTTTTAGGCTTTCCCCTTGGTGGCCAGGTAGGTGCACCCACACATGTGAGGTACTGTTTTCATCGGGACACCTGTGGGAACGTGTGACGGTAGGCCATGTTTTGTTGGGGGAGTGTTTCCATGGGTACGTCGAGCGAAATGTGCGTAAAAAGCGTTTTTTCCCCACATTTCGGACTTTGCAGGGCTGTCTGGGTAAAAAATTATGCGCCGATGTGCGCAAATCATACCTCTGCGGATTCCCATGGGTGTCCTCTTTTCAGAAATGCATGGGGGTTCCTGTTTTTCTTGGTTGCTGAAGCACCCCAGGCCTAAATCTGTCGGTTGCCTCCCCAAACCCTATGGGTGGGATAGCAGTGTTTTAGGCTTTCCCTTTGGCGGCCAGGTAGGTGCACCCACACATGTGAGGTACCGTTTTCATCGGGACACCTGTGGGAACGTGTGACAGTAGGCCATCTGTTGTTGGGGGCGTGTTTCAATGGGTGCGTCGAGCGAAATGTGCGGAAAAAGCATTTTTTCCCCACATTTCGGACTTTGCGGGGGTGTCTGGGTAATAAATTCTGGGACGATGTACGCAAATCATACCTCTGCGGATTCCCACGGGTGTCCTCTTTTTGGAAATGCATGGGGTTCCCTGTTTTCCTTGGTGGCTTGGACACCCGAGGCCCATATCTGTATATTGTGCCGGTCGGCAGAATGGCTGAGATTCCCCTCTGCAAACAGACTAGGGGTTGCTTGCGTTTTCGGCTTGCCCCTTGCCAGCCAGGTAGGTGCACCCACGCATGTGAGGTACCATTTTCATCGGGACACCTGTGGGAACGCGGGACGGTAGGTCATGTGTTGTTGGGGGCGTGTTTTGATGGGTGCGTCGAGCAAAATGTGCAAAAAAAGCATTTTTTTCCCAACTTTTCAGACTTTGCGGGGCTGTCTGGGTAATAAAATCTGGGGCGATGTGCGCAAATCATACCTTTGCGGATTCCCACAGGTGTCCTCTTTTCGGAAATGCATGGGGTTCCCTGTTTTCCTTGGTGGCTTGGACACCCGAGGCCCATATCTATATATTGTGCCGGTCGGCAGAATGGCTGAGATTCCCCTCTGCAAACAGACTGGGGGTTGCTTGCGTTTTCGGCTTGCCCCTTGCCAGCCAGGTAGGTGCACCCACGCATGTGAGGTACCATTTTCATCGGGACACATGTGGGAACGCGGGACGGTAGGTCATGTGTTGTTGGGGGTGTGTTTTGATGGGTGCGTCGAGCAAAATGTGCGTAAAAAGCATTTTTTTCCCAACTTTTCAGACTTTGCGGGGCTGTCTGGGTAATAAAATCTGGGGCAATGTGCGCAAATCATACCTTGGCGGATTCCCACAGGTGTCCTCGCTTCGGAAATGCATGGGGTTGCCCATTTTCCTTGGTGGCTTGGACACCCGAGGCCCATATCTGTACGTTGTGCCGGTCGGCAGAATGTCTGAGATTTCGCTCTGAAAACAGACTTGGGGTTACTTGTGTTTTAGGCTTTCCCCTTGGCGGCCAGGTAGGTGCACCCACACATGTGAGGTACCGTTTTCATCGGGACACCTGTGGGAACGTGTGACGGTAGGCCATGTTTTGTTGGGGGCGTGTTTCCATGGGTACGTCGAGCGAAATGTGCGTAAAAAGCGTTTTTTACCCACATTTCAGACTTTGCAGGGCTGTCTGGGTAATAAATTATGGGCCGATGTGGCAAATCATACCTCTGCGGATTCCCACGGGTGTCCTCTTTTCAGAAATGCATGGAGGTTCCTGTTTTTCTTGGTGGCTGAAGCACCCCAGGCCTAAATCTGTCGGTTGCCTCCCCAAACCCTATGGGGGGGATAGCAGTGTTTTAGGCTTTCCCTTTGGCGGCCAGGTAGGTGCACCCACACATGTGAGGTACCGTTTTCATCGGGACACCTGTGGGAACGTGTGACAGTAGGCCATGTGTTGTTGGGGGCGTGTTCGATGGGTGCGCCGAGCGAAAAGTGCGGGAAATGCGTTTTTTTCCCCACATTTCGGACTTTGCGGGGGTGTCTGGGTAATAAATTCTGGGACGATGTACGCAAAGCATACCTCTGCGGATTCCCACGGGTGTCCTCTTTTTGGAAATGCATGGGGTTCCCTGTTTTCCTTGGTGGCTTGGACACCCGAGGCCCATATCTGTATATTGTGCCGGTCGGCAGAATGGCTGAGATTCCCCTCTGCAAACAGACTAGGGGTTGCTTGCGTTTTCGGCTTGCCCCTTGCCAGCCAGGTAGGTGCACCCACGCATGTGAGGTACCATTTTCATCGGGACACCTGTGGGAACGCGGGACGGTAGGTCATGTGTTGTTGGGGGCGTGTTTTGATGGGTGCGTCGAGCAAAATGTGCGTAAAAAGCATTTTTTTCCCAACTTTTCAGACTTTGCGGGGCTGTCTGGGTAATAAAATCTGGGGCGATGTGCGCAAATCATACCTTTGCGGATTCCCACAGGTGTCCTCTTTTCGGAAATGCATGGGGTTCCCCATTTTCCTTGGTGGCTTGGACACCCGAGGCCCATATCTGTACGTTGTGCCGGTCGGCAGAATGTCTGAGATTTCGCTCTGAAAACAGACTTGGGGTTACTTGTGTTTTAGGCTTTCCCCTTGGTGGCCAGGTAGGTGCACCCACACATGTGAGGTACTCTTTTCATCGGGACACCTGTGGGAACGTGTGACGGTAGGCCATGTTTTGTTGGGGGCGTGTTTCCATGGGTACGTCGAGCGAAATGTGCGTAAAAAGCGTTTTTTCCCCACATTTCGGACTTTGCGGGGGTGTCTGGGTAATAAATTCTGGGAAGATGTGCGCAAATCATACCTCTGCGGATTCCCACGGGTGTCCTCTTTTCGGAAATGCATGGGGTTCCCTGTTTTCCTTGGTGGCTTGGACACCCGAGGCCCATATCTGTATATTGTGCCGGTCGGCAGAATGGCCGAGATTCCCCTCTGCAAACAGACTGGGGGTTGCTTGCGTTTTCGGCTTGCCCCTTGCCAGCCAGGTAGGTGCATCCACGCATGTGAGGTACCGTTTTCATCGGGATACCTGTGGGAACGCGGGACGGTAGGCCATGTGTTGTTCGGGGCGTGTTTCGATGGGTGCGTTGAGCAAAATGTGTGGAAAAAAAAGTTTTTTTCCAGACTTTTAAGACTTTGCAGGGCTGTCTGGGTAATAAAATCTGGGGAGATGTGCGCCAATCATACCTCTACGGATTCCCACTGGTGTCCTCTTTTCAGAAATGCATGGGGTTCCCCGTTTTCCTTGGTGGCTTGGACACCCGAGGCCCATATCTGTACGTTGTGCCAGTCGGCAGAATGTCTGAGATTTCGCTCTGAAAACAGACTTGGGGTTACTTGTGTTTTAGGCTTTCCCCTTGGCGGCTAGGTAGGTGCACTCACACATGTGAGGTACCGTTTTCATCGGGACACCTGTGGGAAGGCGTGACGGTAGGCCATGTGTTGTTGGGGGCATGTTTCCATGGGTGCGTCGAGCGAAATGTGCGGAAAAAGCATTTTTTTCCCCACATTTCGGACTTTGCAGGGCTGTCTGGGTAATAAATTCTGGGGCGATGTGCGCAAATCATACCTCTGCGGATTCCCACGGGTGTCCTCTTTTCGGAAATGCATGGGGTTCCCTGTTTTCTTCGTTGGCTTGGACACCCGAGGCCCATATCTGTACGTTGTGCCGGTCGGCAGAATGTCTGAGATTTCCTTCTGAAAACAGACTTGGGGTTACATGTGTTTTAGGCTTTCCCCTTGGCGGCCAGGTAGGTGCACCCACACATGTGAAGTACCGTTTTCATCAGGACACCTGTGGGAACGCGTGACGGTAGGCCATGTGTTGTTGGGTGCATGTTTCCATGGGTGTGTCGAGCGAAATGTGCGGAAAAAGCGTTTTTTCCCCACATTTCGGTCTTTGCAGGGCTGTCTGGGTAAAAAATTCTGGGCCGATGTGCGCAAATCATACCTCTGCAGATTCCCACGGGTGTCCTCTTTTCTGAAATGCATGGGGGTTCCTGTTTTTCATGGTGGCTGAAGCACCCCAGGCCTAAATCTGTCGGTTGCCTCCCCAAACCCTTTGGGGGGGATAGCAGTGTTTTAGGCTTTCCCCTTGGCGGACAGGTAGGTGCACCCACACATGTGAGGTACCGTTTTCATCGGGACACCTGTGGGAATGCGTGACAGTGGGCCATGTGTTGTTGGGGGCGTGTTTCGATGGGTGCGTCGAGCAAAATGTGCGGAAAATGTGTTTTTTTCCGCACATTTCGGACTTTGCTGGGGTGTCTGGGTAATAAATTCTGGGGCGATGTGCGCAAATCATACCTCTGCGGATTCCCACGGGTGTCCTCTTTTTGGAAATGCATGGCGTTCCCTGTTTTCCTTGGTGGCTTGGACACCCGAGGCCCATATCTATATATTGTGCCGGTCGGCAGAATGGCTGAGATTCCCCTCTGCAAACAGACTGGGGGTTGCTTGCGTTTTCGGCTTGACCCTTGCCAGCCAGGTAGGTGCACCCACGCATGTGAGGTACCATTTTCATCGGGACACCTGTGGGAACGCGGGACGGTAGGTCATGTGTTGTTGGGGGTGTGTTTTGATGGGTGCGTCGAGCAAAATGTGCGTAAAAAGCATTTTTTTCCCAACTTTTCAGACTTTGCGGGGCTGTCTGGGTAATAAAATCTGGGGCGATGTGCGCAAATCATACCTTGGCGGATTCCCACAGGTGTCCTCTTTTCGGAAATGCATGGGGTTCCCCATTTTCCTTGGTGGCTTGGACACCCGAGGCCCATATCTCTACGTTGTGCCGGTCGGCAGAATGTCTGAGATTTCGCTCTGAAAACAGACTTGGGGTTACTTGTGTTTTAGGCTTTCCCCTTGGCGGCCAGGTAGGTGCACCCACACATGTGAGGTACCGTTTTCATCGGGACACCTGTGGGAACGTGTGACGGTAGGCCATGTTTTGTTGGGGGCGTGTTTCCATGGGTACGTCGAGCAAAATGTGCGTAAAAAGCGTTTTTTACCCACATTTCAGACTTTGCAGGGCTGTCTGGGTAATAAATTATGGGCCGATGTGCGCAAATCATACCTCTGCGGATTCCCACGGGTGTCCTCTTTTCAGAAATGCATGGAGGTTCCTGTTTTTCTTGGTGGCTGAAGCACCCCAGGCCTAAATCTGTCGGTTGCCTCCCCAAACCCTATGGGGGGGATAGCAGTGTTTTAGGCTTTCCCTTTGGCGGCCAGGTAGGTGCACCCACACATGTGAGGTACCGTTTTCATCGGGACACCTGTGGGAACGTGTGACAGTAGGCCATCTGTTGTTGGGGGCGTGTTCGATGGGTGCGCAAAGCGAAAAGTGCGGGAAATGCATTTTTTTCCCAACATTTCGGACTTTGCGGGGGTGTCTGGGTAATAAATTCTGGGACGATGTACGCAAATCATACCTCTGCGGATTCCCACGGGTGTCCTCTTTTTGGAAATGCATGGGGTTCCCTGTTTTCCTTAGTGGCTTGGACACCCGAGGCCCATATCTGTATATTGTGCCGGTCGGCAGAATGGCTGAGATTCCCCTCTGCAAACAGACTGGGGGTTGCTTGCGTTTTCGGCTTGCCCCTTGCCAGCCAGGTAGGTGCACCCACGCATGTTAGGTACCGTTTTCATCGGGACACCTGTGGGAACGCGTAACGGTAGGCCATGTGTTGTTGGGGGCGTGTTTTGATGGGTGCGTCGAGCAAAATGTGCGTAAAAAGCATTTTTTTCCCAACTTTTCAGACTTTGCGGGGCTGTCTGGGTAATAAATTATGGGGCGATGTGCGCAAATCATACCTTTGCGGATTCCCACAGGTGTCCTCTTTTTGGAAATGCATGGGGTTCCCCATTTTCCTTGGTGGCTTGGACACCCGAGGCCCATATCTGTACGTTGTGCCGGTCGGCAGAATGTCTGAGATTTCGCTCTGAAAACAGACTGGGGGTTACTTGTGTTTTAGGCTTTCCCCTTGGTGGCCAGGTAGGTGCACCCACACATGTGAGGTACTGTTTTCATCGGGACACCTGTGGGAACGTGTGACGGTAGGCCATGTTTTGTTGGGGGCGTGTTTCCATGGGTACGTCGAGCGAAATGTGCGTAAAAAGCGTTTTTTCCCCACATTTCGGACTTTGCAGGGCTGTCTGGGTAAAAAATTATGCGCCGATGTGCGCAAATCATACCTCTGCGGATTCCCATGGGTGTCCTCTTTTCAGAAATGCATGGGGGTTCCTGTTTTTCTTGGTTGCTGAAGCACCCCAGGCCTAAATCTGTCGGTTGCCTCCCCAAACCCTATGGGTGGGATAGCAGTGTTTTAGGCTTTCCCTTTGGCGGCCAGGTAGGTGCACCCACACATGTGAGGTACCGTTTTCATCGGGACACCTTTGGGAACGTGTGACAGTAGGCCATCTGTTGTTGGGGGCGTGTTTCAATGGGTGCGTCGAGCGAAATGTGCGGAAAAAGCATTTTTTCCCCACATTTCGGACTTTGCAGGGCTGTCTGCGTAATAAATTATGGGCCGATGTGCGCAAATCATACCTCTGCGGATTCCCACGGGTGTCCTCTTTTCAGAAATGCATGGGGGTTCCTGTTTTTCTTCGTGGCTGAAGCACCCCAGGCCTAAATCTGTCGGTTGCCTCCCCAAACCCTATGGGGGGATAGCAGTGTTTTAGGCTTTCCCTTTGGCGGCCAGGTAGGTGCACCCACACATGTGAGGTACCATTTTCATCGGGACACCTGTGGGAATGTGTGACAGTAGGCCATGTGTTGTTGGGGGCATGTTTCAATGGGTGCGTCGAGCGAAATGTGCGTAAAAAGCGTTTTTTTCCCGACTTTTCGGACTTTGCGGGGCTGTCTGGGTAATAAAATCTGGGGCGATGTGCACAAATCATACCTCTGCGGATTCCCACGGGTGTCCTCTTTTCGGAAATGCATGGGGTTCCCTGTTTTCCTTGGTGGCTTGGACACCCGAGGCCCATATCTGTACGTTGTGCCGGTCGGCAGAATGTCTGAGATTACGCTCTGAAAACAGACTTGGGGTTACTTGTGTTTTAGGCTTTCCCCTTGGCGGCCAGGTAGGTGCACCCACACATGTGAGGTACCGTTTTCATCGGGACACCGGTGGGAACGTGTGACGGTAGGCCATGTTTTGTTGGTGGCGTGTTTCCATGGGTACGTCGAGCGAAATGTGCGTAAAAAGCGTTTTTTCCCCACATTTCGGACTTTGCAGGGCTGTCTGGGTAATAAATTATGGGCCGATGTGCGCAAATCATACCTCTGCGGATTCCCACGGGTGTCCTCTTTTCAGAAATGCATGGGGGTTCCTGTTTTTCTTGGTGGCTGAAGCACCCCAGGCCTAAATCTGTCGGTTGCCTCCCCAAACCCTATGGGGGGGATAGCAGTGTTTTAGGCTTTCCCTTTGGCGGCCAGGTAGGTGCACCCACACATGTGAGGTACCGTTTTCATCGGGACACCTGTGGGAACGTGTGACAGTAGGCCATGTGTTGTAGGGGGCGTGTTCGATGGGTGCGCCGAGCGAAAAGTGCGGGCAATGCGTTTTTTTCCCCACATTTCGGACTTTGCGGGGCTGTCTGGGTAATAAATTCTGGGACGATGTGCGCAAATCATACCTCTGTGGATTCCCACGGGTGTCCTCTTTTCGGAAATGCATGGGTTTCCCTGTTTTCCTTGGTGGCTTGGACACCCGAGCCCCATATCTGTATGTTGTGCCGGTCAGCAGAATGGCTGAGATTCCCATCTGCAAACAGACTGGGGGTTGCTTGCGTTTTCGGCTTGCCCCTTGCCAGCCAGGTAGGTGCACCCACACATGTGAGGTACCGTTTTCATTGGGACACCTGTGGAAATGCGTGACGGTAGGCCATGTGTTGTTCGGGGCGTGTTTCGATGGGTGCGTCGAGCGAAATGTGCGGAAAATGCTTTTTTTCCCCACATTTTGGACTTTGCGGGGGTGTCTGGGTAATAAATTCTGGGACGATGTGCGCAAATCATACCTCTGCAGATTCCCACGGGTGTCCTCTTTTCGGAAATGCATGGGGTTCCCTGTTTTCCTTGGTGGCTTGGACACCTGAGGCCCATATCTGTATGTTGTGCCGGTCAGCAGAATGGCTGAGATTCCCATCTGCAAACAGACTGGGGGTTGCTTGCGTTTTCGGCTTGCCCCTTGCCAGCCAGGTAGGTGCACCCACACATGTGAGGTACCATTTTCATCGGGACACCTGCGGGAACGCGTGACGGTAGGCCATGTGTTATTGGGGGCGTGTTTCGATGGGTGCGCCAAGCAAAATGTGCAGAAAATGCGTTTTTTTCCCCACATTTCGGACTTTGCGGGGGTGTCTGGGTAATAAATTCTGGGGTGATGTGCGCAAATCATACCTCTGAGGATTCCCACGGGTGCCCTCTTTTCGGAAATGCATGGGGTTCCCTGTTTTCCTTGGTGGCTTGGACACCCGAGGCCCATATCTGTATGTTGTGCCGGTCGGCAGAATGGCTGAGATTCCCCTCTGCAAACAGACTGGGGGTTGCTTGCGTTTTCGGCTTGCCCCTTACCAGCCAGGTAGGTGCACCCACGCATGTGAGGTACCATTTTCATCGGGACACCTGTGGGAACGCGGGACGGTAGGTCATGTGTTGTTGGGGGCGTGTTTCGATGGGTGCGTCGAGCAAAATGTGCGGAAAAAGCATTTTTTTCCTGACTTTTCGGACTTTGCGGGGGTGTCTGGGTAATACATTCTGGGGCGATGTGCGCAAATCATACCTCTGCGGATTCCCACGGGTGTCCTCTTTTCAGAAATGCATGGGGTTCCCCATTTTCCTTGGTGGCTTGGACACCCGAGGCCCATATCTCTACGTTGTGCCGGTCGGCAGAATGTCTGAGATTTCGCTCTGAAAACAGACTTGGGGTTACTTGTGTTTTAGGCTTTCCCCTTGGCGGCCAGGTAGGTGCACCCACACATGTGAGGTACCGTTTTCATCGGGACACCTGTGGGAACGTGTGACGGTAGGCCATGTTTTGTTGGGGGCGTGTTTCCATGGGTACGTCGAGCGAAATGTGCGTAAAAAGCGTTTTTTACCCACATTTCAGACTTTGCAGGGCTGTCTGGGTAATAAATTATGGGCCGATGTGCGCAAATCATACCTCTGCGGATTCCCACGGGTGTCCTCTTTTCAGAAATGCATGGAGGTTCCTGTTTTTCTTGGTGGCTGAAGCACCCCAGGCCTAAATCTGTCGGTTGCCTCCCCAAACCCTATGGGGGGGATAGCAGTGTTTTAGGCTTTCCCTTTGGCGGCCAGGTAGGTGCACCCACACATGTGAGGTACCGTTTTCATCGGGACACCTGTGGGAACGTGTGACAGTAGGCCATGTGTTGTTGGGGGCGTGTTCAATGGGTGCGCCGAGCGAAAAGTGCGGGAAATGCGTTTTTTTCCCCACATTTCGGACTTTGCGGGGGTGTCTGGGTAATAAATTCTGGGACGATGTACGCAAATCATACCTCTGCGGATTCCCACGGGTGTCCTCTTTTTGGAAATGCATGGGGTTCCCTGTTTTCCTTGGTGGCTTGGACACCCGAGGCCCATATCTGTATATTGTGCCGGTCGGCAGAATGGCTGGGATTCCCCTCTGCAAACAGACTGGGGGTTGCTTGCGTTTTCGGCTTGCCCCTTGCCAGCCAGGTAGGTGCACCCACGCATGTGAGGTACCATTTTCATTGGGACACCTGTGGGAACGCGGGACGGTAGGCCATGTGTTCTTGGGGGCGTGTTTTGATGGGTGCGTCGAGCAAAATGTGCGTAAAAAGCATTTTTTTCCTAACTTTTCAGACTTTGCGGGGCTGTCTGGGTAATAAAATATGGGGCGATGTGCGCAAATCATACCTTTGCGGATTCCCACAGGTGTCCTCTTTTTGGAAATGCATGGGGTTCCCCATTTTCCTTGGTGGCTTGGACACCCGAGGCCCATATCTGTACGTTGTGCCGGTCGGCAGAATGTCTGAGATTTCGCTCTGAAAACAGACTGGGGGTTACTTGTGTTTTAGGCTTTCCCCTTGGTGGCCAGGTAGGTGCACCCACACATGTGAGGTACTGTTTTCATCGGGACACCTGTGGGAACGTGTGACGGTAGGCCATGTTTTGTTGGGGGCGTGTTTCCATGGGTACGTCGAGCGAAATGTGCGTAAAAAGCGTTTTTTCCCCACATTTCGGACTTTGCAGGGCTGTCTGGGTAAAAAATGATGGGCCGATGTGCGCAAATCATACCTCTGCGGATTCCCATGGGTGTCCTCTTTTCAGAAATGCATGGGGGTCCCTGTTTTTCTTGGTTGCTGAAGCACCCCAGGCCTAAATCTGTCGGTTGCCTCCCCAAACCCTATGGGGGGGATAGCAGTGTTTTAGGCTTTCCCTTTGGCGGCCAGGTAGGTGCACCCACACATGTGAGGTACCGTTTTCATCGGGACACCTGTGGGAACGTGTGACAGTAGGCCATCTGTTGTTGGGGGCGTGTTTCAATGGGTGCGTCGAGCGAAATGTGCGGAAAAAGCGTTTTTTCCCCACATTTCGGACTTTGCAGGGCTGTCTGCGTAATAAATTATGGGCCGATGTGCGCAAATCATACCTCTGCGGATTCCCACGGGTGTCCTCTTTTCAGAAATGCATGGGGGTTCCTGTTTTTCTTCGTGGCTGAAGCACCCCAGGCCTAAATCTGTCGGTTGCCTCCCCAAACCCTATGGGGGGATAGCAGTGTTTTAGGCTTTCCCTTTGGCGGCCAGGTAGGTGCACCCACACATGTGAGGTACCGTTTTCATTGGGACACCTGTGGGAACGTGTGACAGTAGGCCATGTGTTGTTGGGGGCGTGTTTCAATGGGTGCGTCGAGCGAAATGTGCGTAAAAAGCGTTTTTTTCCCGACTTTTCGGACTTTGCGGGGCTGTCTGGGTAATAAAATCTGGGGCGATGTGCGCAAATCATACCTCTGCGGATTCCCACGGGTGTCCTCTTTTCGGAAATGCATAGGGTTCTCTGTTTTCCTTGGTGGCTTGGACACCCGAGGCCCATATCTGTACGTTGTGCCGGTCGGCAGAATGTCTGAGATTACGCTCTGAAAACAGACTTGGGGTTACTTGTGTTTTAGGCTTTCCCCTTGGCGGCCAGGTAGGTGCACCCACACATGTGAGGTACCGTTTTCATCGGGACACCTGTGGGAACGTGTGACGGTAGGCCATGTTTTGTTGGTGGCGTGTTTCCATGGGTACGTCGAGCGAAATGTGCGTAAAAAGCGTTTTTTCCCCACATTTCGGACTTTGCAGGGCTGTCTGGGTAATAAATTATGGGCCGATGTGCGCAAATCATACCTCTGCGGATTCCCACGGGTGTCCTCTTTTCAGAAATGCATGGGGGTTCCTGTTTTTCTTGGTGGCTGAAGCACCCCAGGCCTAAATCTGTCGGTTGCCTCCCCAAACCCTAAGGGGGATAGCAGTGTTTTAGGCTTTCCCTTTGGCGGCCAGGTAGGTGCACCCACACATGTGAGGTACCGTTTTCATCGGGACACCTGTGGGAACGTGTGACAGTAGGCCATGTGTTGTTGGGGGCGTGTTCGATGGGTGCGCCGAGCGAAAAGTGCGGGCAATGCGTTTTTTTCCCCACATTTCGGACTTTGCGGGGCTGTCTGGGTAATAAATTCTGGGGCGATGTGTGCAAATCATACCTCTGCGGATTCCCACGGGTGTCCTCTTTTCGGAAATGCATGGGGTTCCCTGTTTTCCTCGGTGGCTTGGACACCCGAGGCCTAAATCTGTCGGTTGCCTCCCCAAACCCTTTGGGGGGGATAGCAGTGTTTTAGGCTTTCCCCCTGGCGGCCAGGTAGGTGCACCCACACATGTGAGGTACCGTTTTCATCAGGACACCTGTGGAAATGCGTGACGGTAGGCCATGTGTTGTTGGGGGCGTGTTTCGATGGGTGCGTCGAGCGAAATGTGCGGAAAATGCTTTTTTTTCCCCACATTTCGGACTTTGCAGGGGTGTCTGGGTAATAAATTCTGGGACGATGTGCGCAAATCATACCTCTGCAGATTCCCACGGGTGTCCTCTTTTCGGAAATGCATGGGTTTCCCTGTTTTCCTTGGTGGCTTGGACACCCGAGCCCCATATCTGTATGTTGTGCCGGTCAGCAGAATGGCTGAGATTCCCATCTGCAAACAGACTGGGGGTTGCTTGCGTTTTCGGCTTGCCCCTTGCCAGCCAGGTAGGTGCACCCACACATGTGAGGTACCGTTTTCATTGGGACACCTGTGGAAATGCGTGACGGTAGGCCATGTGTTGTTGGGGGCGTGTTTCGATGGGTGCGTCGAGCGAAATGTGCGGAAAATGCTTTTTTTCCCCACATTTTGGACTTTGCGGGGGTGTCTGGGTAATAAATTCTGGGACGATGTGCGCAAATCATACCTCTGCAGATTCCCACGGGTGTCCTCTTTTCGGAAATGCATGGGGTTCCCTGTTTTCCTTGGTGGCTTGGACACCTGAGGCCCATATCTGTATGTTGTGCCGGTCAGCAGAATGGCTGAGATTCCCATCTGCAAACAGACTGGGGGTTGCTTGCGTTTTCGGCTTGCCCCTTGCCAGCCAGGTAGGTGCACCCACACATGTGAGGTACCATTTTCATCGGGACACCTGCGGGAACGCGTGACGGTAGGCCATGTGTTATTGGGGGCGTGTTTCGATGGGTGCGCCAAGCAAAATGTGCAGAAAATGCGTTTTTTTCCCCACATTTCGGACTTTGCGGGGGTGTCTGGGTAATAAATTCTGGGGTGATGTGCGCAAATCATACCTCTGAGGATTCCCACGGGTGCCCTCTTTTCGGAAATGCATGGGGTTCCCTGTTTTCCTTGGTGGCTTGGACACCCGAGGCCCATATCTGTATGTTGTGCCGGTCGGCAGAATGGCTGAGATTCCCCTCTGCAAACAGACTGGGGGTTGCTTGCGTTTTCGGCTTGCCCCTTACCAGCCAGGTAGGTGCACCCACGCATGTGAGGTACCATTTTCATCGGGACACCTGTGGGAACGCGGGACGGTAGGTCATGTGTTGTTGGGGGCGTGTTTCGATGGGTGCGTCGAGCAAAATGTGCGGAAAAAGCATTTTTTTCCTGACTTTTCGGACTTTGCGGGGGTGTCTGGGTAATACATTCTGGGGCGATGTGCGCAAATCATACCTCTGCGGATTCCCACGGGTGTCCTCTTTTCGGAAATGCATGGGGTTCCCCATTTTCCTTGGTGGCTTGGACACCCGAGGCCCATATCTCTACGTTGTGCCGGTCGGCAGAATGTCTGAGATTTCGCTCTGAAAACAGACTTGGGGTTACTTGTGTTTTAGGCTTTCCCCTTGGCGGCCAGGTAGGTGCACCCACACATGTGAGGTACCGTTTTCATCGGGACACCTGTGGGAACGTGTGACGGTAGGCCATGTTTTGTTGGGGGCGTGTTTCCATGGGTACGTCGAGCGAAATGTGCGTAAAAAGCGTTTTTTACCCACATTTCAGACTTTGCAGGGCTGTCTGGGTAATAAATTATGGGCCGATGTGCGCAAATCATACCTCTGCGGATTCCCACGGGTGTCCTCTTTTCAGAAATGCATGGAGGTTCCTGTTTTTCTTGGTGGCTGAAGCACCCCAGGCCTAAATCTGTCGGTTGCCTCCCCAAACCCTATGGGGGGGATAGCAGTGTTTTAGGCTTTCCCTTTGGCGGCCAGGTAGGTGCACCCACACATGTGAGGTACCGTTTTCATCGGGACACCTGTGGGAACGTGTGACAGTAGGCCATGTGTTGTTGGGGGCGTGTTCAATGGGTGCGCCGAGCGAAAAGTGCGGGAAATGCGTTTTTTTCCCCACATTTCGGACTTTGCGGGGGTGTCTGGGTAATAAATTCTGGGACGATGTACGCAAATCATACCTCTGCGGATTCCCACGGGTGTCCTCTTTTTGGAAATGCATGGGGTTCCCTGTTTTCCTTGGTGGCTTGGACACCCGAGGCCCATATCTGTATATTGTGCCGGTCGGCAGAATGGCTGGGATTCCCCTCTGCAAACAGACTGGGGGTTGCTTGCGTTTTCGGCTTGCCCCTTGCCAGCCAGGTAGGTGCACCCACGCATGTGAGGTACCATTTTCATTGGGACACCTGTGGGAACGCGGGACGGTAGGCCATGTGTTCTTGGGGGCGTGTTTTGATGGGTGCGTCGAGCAAAATGTGCGTAAAAAGCATTTTTTTCCTAACTTTTCAGACTTTGCGGGGCTGTCTGGGTAATAAAATATGGGGCGATGTGCGCAAATCATACCTTTGCGGATTCCCACAGGTGTCCTCTTTTTGGAAATGCATGGGGTTCCCCATTTTCCTTGGTGGCTTGGACACCCGAGGCCCATATCTGTACGTTGTGCCGGTCGGCAGAATGTCTGAGATTTCGCTCTGAAAACAGACTGGGGGTTACTTGTGTTTTAGGCTTTCCCCTTGGTGGCCAGGTAGGTGCACCCACACATGTGAGGTACTGTTTTCATCGGGACACCTGTGGGAACGTGTGACGGTAGGCCATGTTTTGTTGGGGGCGTGTTTCCATGGGTACGTCGAGCGAAATGTGCGTAAAAAGCGTTTTTTCCCCACATTTCGGACTTTGCAGGGCTGTCTGGGTAAAAAATGATGGGCCGATGTGCGCAAATCATACCTCTGCGGATTCCCATGGGTGTCCTCTTTTCAGAAATGCATGGGGGTCCCTGTTTTTCTTGGTTGCTGAAGCACCCCAGGCCTAAATCTGTCGGTTGCCTCCCCAAACCCTATGGGGGGGATAGCAGTGTTTTAGGCTTTCCCTTTGGCGGCCAGGTAGGTGCACCCACACATGTGAGGTACCGTTTTCATCGGACACCTGTGGGAACGTGTGACAGTAGGCCATCTGTTGTTGGGGGCGTGTTTCAATGGGTGCGTCGAGCGAAATGTGCGGAAAAAGCGTTTTTTCCCCACATTTCGGACTTTGCAGGGCTGTCTGCGTAATAAATTATGGGCCGATGTGCGCAAATCATACCTCTGCGGATTCCCACGGGTGTCCTCTTTTCAGAAATGCATGGGGGTTCCTGTTTTTCTTCGTGGCTGAAGCACCCCAGGCCTAAATCTGTCGGTTGCCTCCCCAAACCCTATGGGGGGATAGCAGTGTTTTAGGCTTTCCCTTTGGCGGCCAGGTAGGTGCACCCACACATGTGAGGTACCGTTTTCATTGGGACACCTGTGGGAACGTGTGACAGTAGTCCATGTGTTGTTGGGGGCGTGTTTCAATGGGTGCGTCGAGCGAAATGTGCGTAAAAAGCGTTTTTTTCCCGACTTTTCGGACTTTGCGGGGCTGTCTGGGTAATAAAATCTGGGGCGATGTGCGCAAATCATACCTCTGCGGATTCCCACGGGTGTCCTCTTTTCGGAAATGCATAGGGTTCTCTGTTTTCCTTGGTGGCTTGGACACCCGAGGCCCATATCTGTACGTTGTGTCGGTCGGCCGAATGTCTGAGATTACGTTTTGAAAACAGACTTGGGGTTACTTGTGTTTTAGGCTTTCCCTTGGCGGCCAGGTAGGTGCACCCACACATGTGAGGTACCGTTTTCATCGGGACACCTGTGGGAACGTGTGACGGTAGGCCATGTTTTGTTGGTGGCGTGTTTCCATGGGTACGTCGAGCGAAATGTGCGTAAAAAGCGTTTTTTCCCCACATTTCGGACTTTGCAGGGCTGTCTGGGTAATAAATTATGGGCCGATGTGCGCAAATCATACCTCTGCGGATTCCCACGGGTGTCCTCTTTTCAGAAATGCATGGGGGTTCCTGTTTTTCTTGGTGGCTGAAGCACCCCAGGCCTAAATCTGTCGGTTGCCTCCCCAAACCCTAAGGGGGATAGCAGTGTTTTAGGCTTTCCCTTTGGCGGCCAGGTAGGTGCACCCACACATGTGAGGTACCGTTTTCATCGGGACACCTGTGGGAACGTGTGACAGTAGGCCATGTGTTGTTGGGGGCGTGTTCGATGGGTGCGCCGAGCGAAAAGTGCGGGCAATGCGTTTTTTTCCCCACATTTCGGACTTTGCGGGGCTGTCTGGGTAATAAATTCTGGGACGATGTACGCAAATCATACCTCTGTGGATTCCCACGGGTGTCCTCTTTTCGGAAATGCATGGGGTTCCCTGTTTTCCTTGGTGGCTTGGACACCCGAGGCCCATATCTGTATATTGTGCCGGTCGGCAGAATGGCTGAGATTCCCCTCTGCAAACAGACTGGGGGTTGCTTGCGTTTTCGGCTTGCCCCTTGCCAGCCAGGTAGGTGCACCCACGCATGTGAGGTACCGTTTTCATCGGGACACCTGTGGGAACGCGGGATGGTAGGCCATGTGTTGTTGGGGGCGTGTTTTGATGGGTGCGTCGAGAAAAATGTGCATAAAAAGCATTTTTTTCCCAACTTTTCAGACTTTGCGGGGCTGTCTGGGTAATAAAATCTGGGGCGATGTGCGCAAATCATACCTTTGCGGATTCCCACACGTGTCCTCTTTTCGGAAATGCATGGGGTTCCCCATTTTCCTTGGTGGTTTGGACACCCGAGGCCCATATCTGTACGTTGTGGCGGTCGGCAGAATGTCTGAGATTTCGCTCTGAAAACAGACTTGGGGTTACTTGTGTTTTAGGCTTTCCCCTTGGTGGCCAGGTAGGTGCACCCACACATGTGAGGTACCTTTTCATCGGGACACCTGTGGGAACGTGTGACAGTGGCCATGTGTTGTTGGGGGCGTGTTTCAATGGGTGCGTCGAGCGAAATGTGTGTAAAAAGCGTTTTTTACCCACATTTCGGACTTTGCAGGGCTGTCTGGGTAATAAATTATGGGCCGATGTGCGCAAATCATACCTCTGCGGATTCCCACGGTTGTCCTCTTTTCAGAAATGCATGGGGGTTCCTGTTTTTCTTGGTGGCTGAAGCACCCCAGGCCTAAATCTGTTGGTTGCCTCCCCAAACCCTATCGGGGGGATAGCAGTGTTTTAGGCTTTCCCTTTGGCGGCCAGGTAGGTGCACCCACACATGTGAGGTACCTTTTCATCGGGACACCTGTGGGAACGTGTGACAGTGGCCATGTGTTGTTGGGGGCGTGTTTCAATGGGTGCGTCGAGCGAAATGTGCGTAAAAAGCGTTTTTTTCCCGACTTTTCGGACTCTGCGGATTCCCACGCGTGTCCTCTTTTCGGAAATGCATGGGGTTCCCCGTTTTCCTTGGTGGCTTGGACACCCGAGGCCCATATCTGTACGTTGTGCCGGTCGGCAGAATGTCTGAGATTTCGCTCTGAAAACAGACTTGGGGTTACTTGTGTTTTAGGCTTTCCCCTTGGCGGCCAGGTAGGTGCACCCACACATGTGAGGTACCGTTTTCATCGGGACTCCTGTGGGAACGCGTGACGGTAGGCCATGTGTTGTTGGGGGCGTGTTTCCAAGGGTGCGCCGAGCGAAATGTGCGGAAAAAGCATTTTTTTCCCCACATTTCGGATTTTGCAGGGCTGTCTGGGTAATACATTCTGGGGCGATGTGCGCAAATCATACCTCTCCGGATTCCCACGGGTGTCCTCTTTTTGGAAATGCATGGGGTTCCCTGTTTTCCTCGGTGGCATGGACACCCGAGGCCCATATCTGTACGTTGTGCCTGTCGGCAGAATGTCTGAGATTTCCCTCTGAAAACAGACTTGGGGTTACGTGTGTTTTAGGCTTTCCCCTTGGCGGCCAGGTAGGTGCACCCACACATGTGAGGTACCATTTTCATCAGGACACCTGTGGGAACGCGTGACAGTAGGCCATGTGTTGTTGGGGGCGTATTTCCATGGGTGCGTCGAGCGAATTGTGAGAAAAAAGCGTTTTTCCCCACATTTCGGACTTTGCAGGGCTGTCTGGGTAATACATTCTGGGCCGATGTGCGCAAATCATACCTCTGCGGATTCCCACGGGTGTCCTCTTTTCGGAAATGCATGGGGGTTCCTGTTTTTCTTGGTGGCTGAAGCACCCCAGGCCTAAATCTGTCGGTTGCCTCCCCAAACCCTTTGGGGGGGATAGCAGTGTTTTAGGCTTTCCCCTTGGCGGCCAGGTGGTGCACCCACACATGTGAGGTACCGTTTTCATCGGGACACCTGTGGGAATGCGTGACGGTAGGCCATGTGTTGTTGGGGGCGTGTTTCGATGGGTGCGTCGAGCAAAATGTGCGGAAAATGCGTTTTTTTCCCCACATTTCGGACTTTGCGGGGGTGTCTGGGTAATAAATTCTGGGGCGATGTGCGCAAATCATACCTCTGCGGATTCCCACGGGTGTCCTATTTTTGGAAATGCATGGGGTTCCCTGTTTTCCTTGGTGGCTTGGACACCCGAGGCCCATATCTGTATATTGTGCCGGTCGGCAGAATGGCTGAGATTCCCCTCTGCAAACAGACTGGGGGTTGCTTGCGTTTTCGGCTTGACCCTTGCCAGCCAGGTAGGTGCACCCACGAATGTGAGGTACCGTTTTCATCGGGACACCTGTGGGAACGCGTGACAGTAGGCCATGTGTTGTTGGGGGCGTGTTTCGATGGGTGCGTCGAGCGAAATGTGCGGAAAAAGCATTTCTTTCCCCACATTTCGGATTTTGCAGGGCTGTCTGGGTAATACATTCTGGGGCGATGTGCGCAAATCATACCTCTGCGGATTCCCACGGGTGTCCTCTTTTCAGAAATGCATGGGGTTCCCCGTTTTCCTTGGTGGCTTGGACACCCGAGGCCTATATCTGTACGTTGTGCCGGTCGGCAGAATGTCTGAGATTTCGCTCTGAAAACAGACTTGGGGTTACTTGTGTTTTAGGCTTTCCCCTTGGCGGCCAGGTAGGTGCACCCACACATGTGAGGTACCGTTTTCATTGGGACACCTGTGGGAACGCGTGACAGTAGGCCATGTGTTGTTGGGGGCGTGTTTCGATGGGTGAGTCGAGCGAAATGTGCGGAAAAAGCATTTCTTTCCCCACATTTCGGATTTTGCAAGGCTGTCTGGGTAATACATTCTGGGGCGATGTGCGCAAATCATACCTCTGCGGATTCCCACGGGTGTCCTTTTTTCAGAAATGCATGGGGTTCCCTGTTTTCCTAGGTGGCTTAGACACCCGAGGCCCATATCTGTACGCTGTGCCGGTCGGCAAAATGTCTGAGATTTCGCTATGAAAACAGACTTGGGGTTACTTGTGTTTTAGGCTTTCCCCTTTGCGGTAAGGTAGGTGAATCCACACATGTGAGGTACCGTTTTCATCGGGACACCTGTGGGAACGCGTGACGGAGGGCCATGTGTTGTTGGGGCATGTTTCGATGGGTGCGTCGAGCGAAATGTGCGGAAAAAGCATTTTTTCCCCACATATCGGACTTTGCGGGGGTGTCTGGGTAATAAATTCTGGGGCGATGTGCGCAAATCATACCTCTGCGGATTCCCACGGGTGTCCTCTTTTCGGAAATGCATGGGTTCCCTGTTTTCCTTGGTGGCTTAGACACCCGAGGCCCGTATCTGTATGTTATGCCGGTCGACAGAATGGCTGAGATTCCCCTCTGCAAACAGACTGGGGGTTGCTTGTGTTTTCGGCTTGCCCCTTGCCACCCAGGTAGGTGCACCCACACATGTGAGGTACCGTTCTCATTGGGACACCTGTGGGAACGCGTGACGGTAGGCCATGTGTTGTTGGGGGCGTGTTTCAATGGGTGCGCCGAGCGAAATTTGCGGAAAATGAGTTTTTTTCCCCACATTTCGGACTTTGCGGGGGTGTCTGGGTAATAAATTCTGGGGCGATGTGCGCAAATCATACCTCTGTAGATTCCCATGGGTGTCCTCTTTTCGGAAATGCATGGGGTTCCCTGTTTTCCTTGGTGGCTTGGACACCAGAGGCCCATATCTGTATGTTGTGCCGGTCGGCAGAATGGCTGAGATTCCCCTCTGCAAACAGACTGGGGGTTGCTTGCGTTTTCGGCTTGCCCCTTGCCAGCCAGGTAGGTGCACCCACGCATGTGAGGTACCGTTTTCATCGGGATACCTGTGGGAACACGGGACGGTAGGCCATGTGTTGTTGGGCGCGTGTTTCAATGGGTGCGTCGAGCAAAATGTGCGGAAAAAAGCATTTTTTTCCCGACTTTTCAGACTTTGCGGAGCTGTCTGGGTAATAAAATCTGGGGCGATGTGCGCCAATCATACCTCTGCGGATTCCCACGGGTGTCCTCTTTTCAGAAATGCATGGGGTTCCCCATTTTCCTTGGTGGCTTGGACACCCGAGGCCCATATCTGTACGTTGTGCCAGTCGGCAGAATGGCTGAGATTCCCCTCTGCAAACAGACTGGGGGTTGCTTGCGTTTTCGGCTTGCCCCTTGCCAGCCAGGTAGGTGCACCCACGCATGTGAGGTACCGTTTTCATCTGGACACCTGTGGGAACGCGTGACAGTAGGCCATGTGTTGTTGGGGGCGTGTTTCGATGGGTGCGTCGAGTGAAATGTGCGGAAAAAGCATTTTTTTCCCCACATTTCGGACTTTGCAGGGCTGTCTGGGTAATAAATTCTGGGGCGATGTGTGCAAATCATACCTCTGCGGATTCCCACGGGTGTCCTCTTTTCGGAAATGCATGGGGTTCCCTGTTTTCCTCGGTGGCTTGGACACCCGAGGCCTAAATCTGTCGGTTGCCTCCCCAAACCCTTTGGGGGGGATAGCAGTGTTTTAGGCTTTCCCCCTGGTCGCCAGGTAGGTGCACCCACACATGTGAGGTACCGCTTTCATCGGGACACCTGTGGAAATGCGTGACGGTAGGCCATGTGTTGTTGGGGGCGTGTTTCGATGGGTGCGTCGAGCGAAATGTGCGGAAAATGCTTTTTTTTCCCCACATTTCGGACTTTGCGGGGGTGTCTGGGTAATAAATTCTGGGACGATGTGCGCAAATCATACCTCTGCAGATTCCCACGGGTGTCCTCTTTTCGGAAATGCATGGGGTTCCCTGTTTTCCTTGGTGGCTTGGACACCCGAGCCCCATATCTGTATGTTGTGCCGGTCAGCAGAATGGCTGAGATTCCCATCTGCAAACAGACTGGGGGTTGCTTGCGTTTTCGGCTTGCCCCTTGCCAGCCAGGTAGGTGCACCCACACATGTGAGGTACCGTTTTCATCGGGACACCTGTGGAAATGCGTGACGGTAGGCCATGTGTTGTTGGGGGCGTGTTTCGATGGGTGCGTCGAGCAAAATGTGCGGAAAATGCTTTTTTTCCCTGACTTTTCGGACTTTGCGGGGGTGTCTGGGTAATACATTCTGGGGCGATGTGCGCAAATCATACCTCTGCGGATTCCCACCGGTGTCCTCTTTTCGGAAATGCATGGGGTTCCCCATTTTCCTTGGTGGCTTGGACACCCGAGGCCCATATCTGTACGTTGTGCCAGTCGGCAGAATGGCTGAGATTCCCCTCTGCAAACAGACTGGGGGTTGCTTGCGTTTTCGGCTTGCCCCTTGCCAGCCAGGTAGGTGCACCCACGCATGTGAGGTACCGTTTTCATCTGGACACCTGTGGGAACGCGTGACAGTAGGCCATGTGTTGTTGGGGGCGTGTTTCGATGGGTGCGTCGAGTGAAATGTGCGGAAAAAGCATTTTTTTCCCCACATTTCGGACTTTGCAGGGCTGTCTGGGTAATAAATTCTGGGGCGATGTGTGCAAATCATACCTCTGCGGATTCCCACGGGTGTCCTCTTTTCGGAAATGCATGGGGTTCCCTGTTTTCCTCGGTGGCTTGGACACCCGAGGCCTAAATCTGTCGGTTGCCTCCCCAAACCCTTTGGGGGGGATAGCAGTGTTTTAGGCTTTCCCCCTGGTCGCCAGGTAGGTGCACCCACACATGTGAGGTACCGCTTTCATCGGGACACCTGTGGAAATGCGTGACGGTAGGCCATGTGTTGTTGGGGGCGTGTTTCGATGGGTGCGTCGAGCGAAATGTGCGGAAAATGCTTTTTTTTCCCCACATTTCGGACTTTGCGGGGGTGTCTGGGTAATAAATTCTGGGACGATGTGCGCAAATCATACCTCTGCAGATTCCCACGGGTGTCCTCTTTTCGGAAATGCATGGGGTTCCCTGTTTTCCTTGGTGGCTTGGACACCCGAGCCCCATATCTGTATGTTGTGCCGGTCAGCAGAATGGCTGAGATTCCCATCTGCAAACAGACTGGGGGTTGCTTGCGTTTTCGGCTTGCCCCTTGCCAGCCAGGTAGGTGCACCCACACATGTGAGGTACCGTTTTCATCGGGACACCTGTGGAAATGCGTGACGGTAGGCCATGTGTTGTTGGGGGCGTGTTTCGATGGGTGCGTCGAGCAAAATGTGCGGAAAATGCTTTTTTTCCCTGACTTTTCGGACTTTGCGGGGGTGTCTGGGTAATACATTCTGGGGCGATGTGCGCAAATCATACCTCTGCGGATTCCCACCGGTGTCCTCTTTTCGGAAATGCATGGGGTTCCCTGTTTTCCTTGGTGGCTTGGACACGCGAGGCCCATATCTGTATGTTGTGCCGGTCGGCAGAATGGCTGAGATTCCCCTCTGCAAACAGACTGGGGGTTGCTTGCGTTTTCGGCTTGCCCCTTGCCAGCCAGGTAGGTGCACCCACACATGTGAGGTATCATTTTCATCGGGAGACCTGGGGGAACGCGTGACGGTAGGACATGTGTTGTTGGGGCGTGTTTCGATGGGTGCGCCGAGCGAAATGTGCGGAAAATGCGTTTTTTTCCCCACATTTCGGACTTTGCGGGGGAGTCTGGGTAATAAATTCTGGGGCGATGTGCGCAAATCATACCTCTGCGGATTCCCACGGGTGTCCTCTTTTCGGAAATGCATGGGGTTGCCTGTTTTCCTTGGTGGCTTGGACACCCGAAGCCCATATCTGTATGTTGTGCCAGTCGGCAGAATGGCTGAGATTCCCCTCTGCAAACAGACTGGGGTTGCTTGTGTTTTCGGCTTGCCCCTTGCCAGCCAGGAAGGTGCACCCACGCATGTGAGGCACTGTTTTCATCGGGACACCTGTGGGAACGCGTGACGGTAGGCCATGTGTTGTTGGGGGCGTGTTTCGATGGGTGCGTCGAGCGAAATGTGCAGAAAAAGCATTTTTTTCCCCACATTTTGGACTTTGCAGGGCTGTCTGGGTAATAAATTCTGGGGCGATGTGCGCAAATCATACCTCTGTGGATTTCCACGGGTGTCCTCTTTTCGGAAATGCATGGGGTTCCCTGTTTTCCTCGGTGGCTTGGACACCCGAGGCCCATATCTGTACGTTGTGACGGTCGGCAGAATGTCTGAGATTTCGCTCTGAAAACAGACTTGGGGTTACTTGTGTTTTAGGCTTTCCCCTTGGCAGCCAGGTAGGTGCACCCACACATGTGAGGTACAATTTTCATCGGGACACCTGTGGGAACGCGTGACGGTAGGCCATGTGTTGTTGGGGGCGTGTTTCGATGGGTGCGTCGAGCGAAATGTGCGGAAAAGGTGTTTTTTTCCCGACATTTCGGACTTTGCGGGGCTGTCTGGGTAATAAAACCTGGGGCGATGTGGGCAAATCATACCTCTGCGTATTCCCACGGGTGTCCTCTTTTCGGAAATGCATGGGGTTCCCTGTTTTCCTCAGTGGCTTGGACACCCGAGGGCCATATCTGTACGTTGTGCCGGTCGGCAGAATGTCTGAGATTTTGCTCTGAAAACAGACTTGGGGTTACTTGTGTTTTAGGCTTTCCCCTTGGCGGCCAGGTAGGTGCACCCACACATGTGAGGTACCGTTTTCATCGGGATTCCTGTGGAAACGCGTGACGGTAGGCCATGTGTTGTTGGGGGCTTGTTTCGATGGGTGCGTCGAGCGAAATGTGCGGAAAAAGTGTTTTTTTCCCCACATTTCGGACTTTGCGGGGCTGCCTGGGTAAAATATTCTGGGGCGATGTGCGCAAATCATACCTCTGCAGAATCCCACGGGTGTCCTCTTTTCAGAAATGCATGGGGTTCCCTGTTGTCCTCGGTGGCTTGGACACCCGAGGCCCATATCTGTACGTTGTGCCAGTCGGCAGAATGTCTGAGATTTCGCTCTGAAAACAGACTTGGGTTACTTGTGTTTTAGGCTTCCCCTTGGCGGCCAGGTAGGTGCACCCACACATGTGAGGTACCGTTTTCATCGGGACACCTGTGGGAACGCGTGACGGTAGGCCATGTGTTGTTGGGGGCGTGTTTCGATGGGTGCGTCGAGCGAAATCTGCGGAAAAAGTGTTTTTTTTCCCCACATTTCGGACTTTGCGGGGCTGTCTGGGTAAAAAATTCTGGGGCGATGTGCGCAAATCATACCTCTGCGGATTCCAACGGGTGTCCTCTTTTCGGAAATGCATGGGGTTCCCTGTTTTCTTCGGTGGCTTGGACACCCGAGGCCCATATGCAGAGGTATGCTTTGTGCACATCGCCCCAGAATTTGGAATAATGGAATTCCCCATTCCCCACTGAGCCCATTCGGGAATGCCCCATTCCCCATTGTGCTCAATGGGGAATTTTCGCGCTCTTACCACCGGTGGATTTCCAGCTGGCGGTAATTGCGCGAAATTTTGGTGGATTTCCCCCCAGCTCAGAGCTGGGGAGATATCCGCTGAAGCCCTGATTTGACGGACCCTTAAATACAGCGGTAATAGCGCGACCGCCGGATTTAAGGGTTACTGCCAAACCCGTGATGAGGCCCTATCACTTTGTTTTAGCTTTGTATTAGCCTAAAATATTATTTTCTACTCAACAATATTGTATTTTACTCTCTCTCATTCCATTGCAGCATTCACACTCTTTCTAATCGTATGTCAACATTGCTCATACAACACTAATTCCGTATTCCCTAACAACCCACCTTCTCTCACACCAATTGCATTCAAAATTACTAACACACATTACCACTCATACACACTCTTCCTCAACCCTTTTTAATTACACCTGCACATCCCTTATACCTGTACAATAAATCACAACATTACAGCAACCACTGTTTCCACCAACACAGCATAATATACCTACGTATTTATTCATACCGCTCCTCCCTTACTCACAAACACCAGTACTGCTCAACACATTCTACTACCAATAGATTATTACCCATTCACCATCACATGAATATACTTTTTTTATACAACACCGCCCAATTTCTCAGTCATATTTATCCAAACCCTTCAGACCTATACAGCCTCTTAATCTGTAAACCTTTCCAACCACACCTATCATCCCACTACACAATTTCCTTCCTCTAAAATCACATCCACACACACATCATTTGTATACAATAATACATGCATAAACATTCCACAACTTTGAAACATACACTTTCTTTTTCCCAACAGACACAAAAGAATGCCTACTAAAAACAAACTCAGTAGAAAACAAAGAGACTATAGAACAGATAGAAATAAGAACAAGCCATATAGTCATCAGCCAGTAGAACAATTCATAGCAAACATTCAAACAGAACAGCTAGTAACAACACCCAACAAAACTAAACCAGTCAACACTAAAAAAGAAAGTCCCCTCTTTCAAAAAATAAAATAAAAAAAGATGTAGAAATGAAACTAGATCTTAATATGAAGCTAAAACTATGGGGTCATTACAACCTGGGCAGTAAGGGATACCAGGCACCGGTAAGGAGACCGGTGCCAGTAATCCCTTACCGCCCTATTCCAAGGTCCCTTGGCTGGGACCGTAAGGAACGTGTGGCTGACCACACATCCCTTATGGGTCCCGCTAAGGGACCAGTGCGCTAATAACAGGCTTGCAAGTCGCGAGCCCGTTATTAGCGTCCTCCCCATTCCCATTTAGCCTGTGGTTGCTCAAATGGGAAATGGGAATGGTTTGTACAATGGGGACTTACCGTTCCCGCCAGGGTCGGACTGCACCGGTAAGTCACCATTGAACAACACTGGTGCCGGACCCGTTATTGGAGTCAGTCATGGTGCAAATAGCACCATGACTACCACCAATCTCGGAATGCGGCCCTATATCTCCCAATTTTAATGTAGCCACAGTGAAACATTCCAGAAAGTCAATTTTGGTTCCACAATAGAGTTTTTAAAAATCTCATATAAAAATCTAACTCAAGTTCTATGCTTAAAAACGACCACAGAAAATGTATCCTTAAAGCTTTCATTGGCAGCACATCTCAACAAAAGAAAATGTTCTTTATATTGATTTTAAACAGAATGAAACCACTAAATAATTGATCAATACATTTTAAAAAGGTACTTCTAAACATGTGTAATGTCAATATAAATACTTTTTCCAACTTCTGTGAAGGTGAATGGTTTCACACAAGCAGCACAGAACCATATTTCAATGAAGAGGCTTATAAAGAAGAACATATCAACCAAATTGCCATAGACAATACACGGCAAGACTATGAAGTGGTAGAAGACACCATTATGGCAAAAGAAACACTTATAGAAAAAGTTTCCCAAACAAATTTCAACCAAATGTTTCTTTTGGACAAACAAGTAGTCCGGTGTACAAATGGACCTGCAGATCAATATGCAACATATGCCAATGTTTGTGACAATTCATCAATCACTAAGTGAAACGAAAAGACAAAGGTAGAATCAAAACTTTACAAACCATGGACTCCTGCCCAGTATGCATACACACTGGACTATGAGGACATTCATTTGTCTGCATTTCAGCAGCTGTTTGCAAAAGCACCTTCCATGACATCAAAATGTTAGCAACACACTATTCCGCTATGCAAAACCTTGTGCATAGGCTATTTTATTGATACTGGGCAGGAGTCCATGATTTGTTAAGTTTTGATTCTACTTTTGTCTTTTTGTTTCACATAGTGATTGATGAATTGTCGGAAAACATTTAAATAGAACAGCCAAATAACACATTTGAGAAATACAGCACAAATATTATGGAACTGAAGTTGACTTCAAACATTCTGTAACTTCAGAAAACAATAGCAAAAACCTCAGAAACACCAACCTCCTTACAGACACATAGAAAAAAGAAATAGAAATGTTTCAAAAGCCATCTGCTGAAATTCGAGAAAAAGTATGGTGTCACAGAACTTTTTAGAAAAAGAGTACAAAAATAGTAGATATGGCCTACAAAATATAGGACAATGAGGAATACCAATGGTTCTAATTAGCTTTATATCTAACAGCATATACAAATGAACTGACCCCAAAATAGTTTGAACATATTGCAATACAAAGCTTGGCAATAACCGAATGCAATCACAGACATTCACTAATAACTTAGAAATGTTCCCACTTCCAAAGCTCTCCAACAATGTAACTTGTATGAGAGTATCATAATCCAAACAGTACACCCATTTCAAGCTATAATACGCTGTCAACCCAAAACTGCCCAATTGACTCCATCCACGTTACTTAAAGGTATTTGTGGCAAAGTAGTATATTTGCCATTAGATCTTAAAGAAAATGTAGAAACTCTAGGAGTACGACAGCCAATAGTACAATCTTTGATTGTACTAGTTAAGGCTGTAGCAACAAAAGACAAAAAAATGACAAAAACTAGTCGACATAAACAAAGGTAGACAGACCCTACAACAGCTTAACGAAAACAATGAATACTACAGAGATATAAACATAGAAGAAAACATAAGAGAAACCACCAAAATAATTGAATATTCATCACAAACTGCACAATTTGAACGTGTGGATCCTGTAACTGCAGCCTACATTTTAGACCAGTATACAATTCTCCCACTAAATTCCAAAGACACCATAGAATATACATTACAAACATATGAAATGTGTCAAGTCAAAGGATCTCCAATGAGCATATGGGGAAAAAGGTAGATATGACAAAAAAGCCACACAAATTAGTGCATCAGAATACCGTTCTTTATGAATGTATTCTGAAAATCCAAGATTCAAGGTCCAAGATTCAGACAAAATGAAGAATACATTTTTCACCTCCTCTTAAAAAACAAACTAGCAATTCAAATGTATGGCGTTGCACACAAGTGCTTAATAAGATAAAAGACAAAGATGATGTTTTGCAGTCAACTATCACAAATCTCTTGGCAAACATGCATGGTACAACAGGATACTGGTTGTGACGTCACACTGAAGTACGTTCTACGCTCAGAAACCTAGGCCCACCCACATGGTTTTTTACTTTAAGTTGTGCAGAATATGCGTGGGATAACTTGCATGAGTTCATAGACACTGCAAACCAAAATTAAGATGGAATGGACACAAAAACATCAGGAGAGCTCTGTTCTCTTGATACTGTCAATGTTTTATGATACTTCGTTGTCATACTGCACTCCATTTGCAATAAAACTACCCCTCGGCTCAGAGAAGTACAAAAATACTTGTCGAGAAAAGATTATCAATCCAGAGGAGCACCACACATCCAGATGCTTTTGTGGATAAAGTATGCCCCCTCCCAAATGTGGCCATGACAGAGATGCCTCTGTTTTACAATGCATTCAAAAATACATTACCCTTCAGAAACCACACATAGTGACCTATGTGCACAAATCTTACACTTCAAAAAACATATGTGTGGCAAATGTTCTCGATATGATAACAAAATTAAATACAATACCAAATGTCACTTTGTCTTCCCTAGACCAGTTTCCACCAAAGGTCAGGTAAATAGCTTGATTTCTTCTGTTAGACACAGTGTAATAGGGAAATCCCCCAAAAACCTATACAACCTTAAAAGAGATGAATGCCCTACCTCCCACTATCCGAGGTGAGGCCTCCCTCATCGCCTTCCGTAAAGCTATGAAAACCATCCTCTTCACATAAGGTCCTTCGCATCACCATGAATACTATACATATGACCCACTGCATAAGCTGGAATGTAATGACCAATTGCATAAGCTGTAAGTATTGTATTATGTCTGTAATATTTATAATGTGCCAACGACTGCTACCATTCCTGTACCTCTGTAACTAAGCTCTCACAAGTAACAGTGCCTCAATGCCCTTGGGCTGTTTGCGCGCTATATACATTTAAATAAATAAATAAATACATAAAAATGAGGCATCCAAGTACATTAATGATTACAATGTGATCATTGCCATCTTGTGGAATGCAAATATAGATATATTCAATACATTGCAGACAATTCCACTGCAGTTGCAGGACATGTCACAGCCTGAGAGGCAGAGTTAAAAGACCTTTGGGATGACATATCAACTGACAGAACCATGTCACAAAAGTGCTTAACCTGCAAAATGAGTCCAGATTTGGAAATATGAAAATAAATCGGAAAAAGGAATGTTGCACCTATAGGAGGATAGATCCATTGAATATGAGCATGGGTGTTTCTTAAGCTTTGAATCTTTATTTGTCATTGTTATTCCATTTGATCCACTCCCCAGTGTGCTAGACATGGTGTTGTGTAGTGAGATCAGCTTCCTATGCTCACGGTGAGGGTGCTCTCCATTGAGGAGAAGGGACCCATTTCCAAGATTCGTTAAACCATGCTCAGAGGGCTATTCTCTCCACTATGTTGCTCCTTCTTTGTTCTTTTCAGGGGTGGGATTCAGGGTCCTCTATTTAGTTCTTTTGCAGTGTTACATTTATATATATATATATATATATATATATATATATATATATATATGTATAAAAACACATGTGTGAATGAAAGTTTGTAACACTTCAAAAAAAAAACAATCACATCATGTAGAAAAAGAACCCTGCACACAAGACCATACCGCTTGCTACAAAAAAACGTCTTTTATTGCATTATAAAGAATCTCGTGCAACCAACACTGCCTAATGGCTTAAAAGGGGCAGACATAATTACCATGCCTCCCTTGCTGACAATCAGGTTAAAAAAGGAACACTCACCCCACCAGGGTGGAAACCGCCACGCGTTCCGCTTGATTAACAAGCTTCTTCAGGCTATTTACTTCCCAAATACGTGAAAACACATTACTTTTATAAACAGGAAACGGGTCAGCATCGGCATTAAGCTCCTCCCATATACTTTTAAGTTCCCGATCATGTGATCGCAGAAGGTTATGATAAATGACTTACAAACTTGGCAGCCATATTTGAAGGAGTTCAAAATGTTTACATTTCAATGGGCGCTAGACCCATATAAGCAAATGCTATGATGAAAAGTGAATAAAAAGCGTGGATGAAAGCGCATACCAGATGCCAAACCCTATTTCCTGACAAAACAATTAAAAACAACAATGATGTGTTACTAAGCGCCAGTGCGCTAAAATATCATTAAATGGTTTGGTCTCATGCTACATGCTGAAAACCACAAACCATTACACTCCATGGTATGGAGTGACCTCAATTGAAGCCAGAGAAAAGTGCAGCGCCTTCATCTGTACTATAATAGTTTTACAAAAAGCTCAATTGGTTTAGCCTCACATGTGCAGAATACATGCCCAAGTAAACAGCAAACCAGAAGGTGCGTCGTGCATATATAGCAGCAATGACTCCCCTCTTAGAGGACAAATACTCTTAATAAAGTGCCAGTGCATCTTAATGGAGTCAATACATGCCACAAAATACATGTTCAAGTAAACAGCAGTCCGGAAGGTGCATAATGCATATATAGCAGCAGTAACTCCCCTCTTAAAGGACAAATATTCTCGATAAAGTGTCAGTGCATCATCATGGAATCAAGACATGTCATATAAACATATTTGGTAGCCCAGAACAGCAGTAAAATTATATATATATAAAAAAAATGATGATAAATATATATATATATAAAGTCGAAAAGTTGAAAAGTGCATGGTGCATATGCAGCAGCAGATGCTGAATAAACAGATTTTGGTAAAGTGCCAATGCATATTCATAGATTCACACAAGTTACAATAATGTACATGCTAGCATTCATTAATATAAATGCATGAAGATGCAACAGTGTTCCTACAAATATCATAATACGCAGTTGTTATAAAAACACAAACATCTCCGGGTCAATATTTAGTCCCAGGGGCCTCAGTGTGTCAAATTTACAGATTAATGTGGCTTCTAACTGCCGTAATTTTAACTCTCGATTCCCCAGTCTTTTGTGTACTGGAATATGGGCCAACCCTATAAATGTCATGGCATTCACATCACCTTTATGTTTCTCAATAAAATGCCCCGTAAGAGGATTGGTGAGGTCCCTATTTTTGATGGCTCTATAGTGTTGAAGTATACGCAATTTAAGTGCTCCTATAGGTGATCCAATGTAGTGTAGCCCGCATTCACATGTGATAGCATAGACTACAAATTTTGTGGTGCAGGTGATTTTATGTTTATGTCTCCATTTTCAGACCATTACAGCTAATAAATGGTTTTTTCGAGACAAAATTGCACATTTTACAGTTAGCACATTTGCGGAACCCACCAACCTCTTGTGTCATAAAGTGACTACCTCTCATGTTATATATAAAAATTCAGTGAAAAAACTTTGTTAAAGGGACGTTATGGTTCCAAGTAAAACTGAAAAACCCTTGAAATTCGCCAGTTATGGTAAGCTAAGCAACCATAACTCGCGCCACCACCGTGCACTGCTAAGACTAACACCCAGGACATCAAAGGTGACATCACAAATGTCATTGATGACATCACTGATGACATCACATGTCTGGCTCACTTTTTTCTCTTTTGCTGACATATCTAGGCCACATGGTTTTCTTCAGTAACAGTCAGAAACTAAGAATTTTATTTTATTTGTAGACATATCATTCTAGTAGGTTCTTACAGTAATTCCCTTAGAGTACAGTCACATCATATGAAACATATACATATGGGAAAACACAAGCTTGAAAGACAGCAATCCTTTTTGTGCATAAAGATAATCACTAGATTTATGAGCACTTTGTGATGCTGGAAATGCATCCGAGGGACAGGGCCTCTGAATCCTTGTCCTTTACTGCTTTTATCGTGTGTTCTGTCATGTTTTCTGCCCAGGAGTCCATGTGGGACTCCTGGCAGTGCAGCTCTCTCTTTTGGTTTGGTGAACAGACCCATGGGATACCCTTATGGCACCCATGGGTAGGGGTACAACCCTGTACCCCTAGTGTATGTTTTTGGGCACCTGTGGGTGGCCCACAGAGCAGGGTATGGGCTGGTGGCAGCTCCATGCTGAATTTGACAGGTGCTCTGGGTGTCCTCCATTTTGGGATACCCAGGCCCTGCCATTGGGATCAGTTGATTCCTGATAGGAAACAAGATGGCCCCTGTGGCCTCTTGCTTTCTATTGCCTGTTACCTTGTTTCCCAAAGTCCTGGGAAGCCCTGACTCTGTCCCTTCCCCCTGACTGGCTGTTGGGTGGAAGTTCCATATATGGTGTTGTTGTGAAGGCCCAGCTAGACTGACTGGAGCCTTCCCAGTGACTGTATGTTGTGGGTACCTCCTGTGGGTGGGACCTGGGTGAATGGAGTGTGTGACCAATATACACTCCTTGTTGTGGTTGTCTGGTTTCTGGCATGAGAGACAAAGACTGAGACAGCCCTGCCCGAAACTGGCCTGAATGCAGTGTGTAGTGTTGAATGGATGGGTACTTGTCCCAATCCACATTCCTTGTTGTGAGTGTCTGAAAGGGAGGAGTGTGGCCTGAATGCACTGTGTGCCTGATTGGCTGACTGACTGCATGAATGCCCTTCTGTATGATTGGCTGCTGAGTGTGACCCAGCAGTGTGGATGAGAGACAGAATAGTATATCTGGATCCCTCTCACCACTGGTAATGGGTTCAGAAGGTTCAGAAGGTTCAGAGGGTTCAGAAGGTTCAGAAGGTTCAGAAGCGTTCAGAAGCGTTCAGAAGCTGAGTCTTCACTCTAAGAGTAACTGGAACTGCTGATCCTCGACGTCCAGCTGGAAGAAGAAGACTTGCTGTGGCATTTGCTTCGACCGATCCGAAGGCTGCCGAAATCGTCGAAGACTGACCCGAGAGAGGACCTGGTAAGGCGCCCTCTTCCCGTGCTCCGAGGGACCATCGAGCACTGCTCCATCTTCGCCGAAGCGCCCTGGAAGACAGACCCTCGAAAGGCTGCCGACACGAGACGGGACCGCCGAGGAGATCGAAGTGAAGCACCCGGACATCGCCGCCGTCGAAGTCCATTGCCGTCGACCAAGGTTCGCAGGTTTGTGTAACCGCTGGAGGCCCGTCGAAGTTGTGTTGCCCAGCCGTGGGAACCACTTGACGCCATGCCGCCGACGACCGGAGCCACCCGCTCCTTTGCCTAAGAACATTCGAATCAAAGGACTCCCTCGTCCGCACCGTCGACCGCTTTATCCTGCCGGAGAAAGTCGAGGACGACCAACGCGCTGAGGAGAAACCTGCCGGTGGGTTTCCCGCCACCCGAAGACCACAAAGACTCGAACGACTCGACGCCCTTGCTGGGCCTCCGTCTCCACAACCTTTTTGGTCCAGAACTATTGTCACCGAGGTGCCCCCCACGCCTCTGCCTTGCAGGACGCCGACGCCCCGACGCCGACGAGCACCGCTCGGACGAAGCTGCCGCCTCATCGACGCCGTTCTACCCTGTTTGTCGACGGACGTTCGACGCCCCGTGTCTCCCGCTTGAAAGGGAAGGCATTCAAGAAGGGCCGTCGATTCCCCGCCGCCAAACACCGAGTTCCTCGACGCTTCTCGACGCCTCTCGACGATCCGTGACTCCCGTTTGAAAGGGGGTCGCTCAAGAAGGATCTGTCGACGCCTCTTCGAAGAACTCGACTCCACCAGGTACATTGGGGGGGTAAAAACATTATAGGAGGGAATAAGACTTTCAGAACAATATATGGACTGGGCTTGTGCTATATCTTTATTTTACAGGTTGCCCAGGTGGGGGGGATCTCCACACAGAACTGTGTCTAGTGGTAGGGGCCAGTATTCTGCCTATTGCTCAACCATCTTATTTTCTCTCCTCTCTCTATTGCTGGTTTCACTCTATTGATCTGTGTGACATTGTTACAGTATCGTTGATGCACTTTAATGAGATCTAATACAAAGGGTGGTACCACTTTAGAATTGTATATATTTGCCATTGTTGATTTTCCGTGTATAACCGTGCCACTTACAAAAGATATCCGCACTTTATTAAATTAAGGTTTAGTTGTGTACAAGATAACTGCATTACAAACAATGGAGTCTATTGCAAATGGCAAATTGACTCGGATGAGCTTGGGGGCTCTCCAGAGTGCTTGTGAAGCCAGGGAGTTAGACTTTGTGGATAAGTCTAGGGCTGAGCTGATAGCTGCCCTGGTGGACTACCAGACTGATGGTGAAACTCTTGATGAGGGGGGGAATGCAACCAATGAGGACTCTGCCCCTGGGGTTTCTGCTGAATCTGTTTCTGGGAATGCCGCCATTCCTGCTGCCTCTGTTCCAAACCCCAGCAATTCCTTGGAGCTTGAGTTATTAAGGATGAAATTGGCCTTTAAATACCGCAAGTTGGAAATAGATGCTGAACGTAAGAAAGAGGAGTTGGCTCAACAAGTGGAGCTCAAGAATAGGGATCTTGAACTCAGAAATAAGGACCTTGAACTCAAGAGCCAGGACACTGAATGTCAGAGAATCCAGCTAGAGAAAGCTAGAGTGGAGACTTCAGCTAAAACCAGTGAGAGTGTCAGGTCCCCAGCCACCAAGTTTATGAAAGATTTGGTTGGTGTATTTGTGGAGGGTTCAGATATCCTCCAATGGATTGAAGCGTTTGAAATGGCTTGTGCGATTCATGATGTTGATAAAAGAGATTGGGCTAAGTGTTTGTTAAGCAGAGTGCCTCAAACTGGATATGACTGTATTCTGAAGCTGAGTGTGGAAGAAAGGGGTCAGTATGAGTGTATGAAGTCTGCTTTGATTGCCAAGTTTGGCAAGACACCTACCCAATACCTTAGAAGGTTCAGGAATTTTAAGAAAAGAGAGAATGTGTCTTGGGTTGACTGGGTGCGTGCTGCGCACATGAACATGATGGGCTGGATTGATGGATACAAGGTTAAGACTTTTGTTGAATTGTCCCACCTCTTGTTTTTTGAGCATTTTTCTGAAGCCTGTTCACCAGAGCTGCGTCAGTATGTGGCTGACCAGAACATTTTGGACCCCTTTAAGCTGGCTAGGTTGGCTGACAAGTGGGTCTCCCACCGGGTGTCCTCTAAGGACTCCAGTGGGAAGGACAAGGACAAAGAAAAGGGGGCCTCTCAGAAAGCTGAGGAGTCCCACAAGCAGTCACAGTCGGGTAAACCTAAACCTTCCTCTCCCAAGACCCAAACATCTAGTGGGGATAAGTCATCTGTGGGTGGGAATAAGAGTAGTGGTCCACCTGCTGCAAAGCAGGCTCCCAGTGGTTCCAGTACCGTACCCCGCACTCCTGGCACTTGTTGGGAATATGGGGCTCTGGATCACAGAAGGGGTGACTCCAAGTGTAAAGGTAAGGCACTTGGTGTACAGGCTGTCAGCCTGACCTACCCTTACCCCGTGTCTGAGGTGGAGGCCACTGTCCTCCCCTCCTCTACCGGGATCACATTTGGTGCTCCGGTAGAGATTTCCTTAGTGTCCCTTGGGGCCTGGGACCAGTATTCAGAAGTACTGGTGACTATCCCACAGAACACCCGTAAGTTTTTGAGAAGTGTCCTCTTGAATGGCCAGCCTTCTACTGGTTTCAGAGACACTGGGGCAAGCATGACAGTGGTGGACAGGACCCTGCTCAAGCCAGAGGACTATGTAGGTGCTCCTCTGAGAACCACCAGGTTAGCTGGTGGGCCTCCCAAATTATCGCCTGAAGCCTTAGTCACACTCATGATTGGAGACAAGACAGCAAAGCTTCCTGTCCTGGTTCAGGACAATGTCCCTGCTAACATTCTGTTAGGAAATGATCTAGTAGAGTTGGGGTTGATCTCGGATGGTCTTCCCATGACTGCTGCTGCAGTCACTAGGTCACAGGTGACCCCGGGTCTGGCTGTGAGTCAGGTACCTGAGCCAAAGGCGAGGCCTAAGGCAAGAAGAAGGAAGACCAAGAAGGCCACCTCTGTGGAGGGAACACCTTCTCTTCCTGCTGTTCCGACAGCACCCATTGGGATCCATGCTCCGGACGGGCTGGGTCCAGTGGAAAACCCAAACTCAACTCCTGTGGGAGAAGAGACAGAAGACTCTCCTGTGGGAGAGGTTCTCAACCCGGAGGATCATCCCGACCTTCAATGCTTGTTAGCTGAAGGGGGACCCTCCCGGGCAGACCTCTGTAAGGGACAGAGAGAGTGCCACTCTCTCGAGGGACTGAGGAAACAGGCCCTGTCCCAGGCACAAGGAGAAGTGCCTGGGACATTCCGGATTTATTGGGAGGGTGAGCTCCTTGTTAGTGAGCCCACTAAGCCTGAACCTGGTGCCCTCAAGAGGTTGGTGGTACCCCAGGTTTACAGGCCCTTCCTACTGCAGTTGGCGCATGAGGTGCCCTTGGCTGGTCATCTTGGGACCAAGAAGACTAAGCAGAGGCTCTCTGCCCATTTCTACTGGCCACGGATGGGAGTAGAGGTGGAGTCCCACTGCAGGACCTGCCCAACTTGTCAGTTGTCTGGCAAGACTGGAGGCAGTGTCATTGCCCCACTGGAGCCATTGCCAGTGGTTGGCACACCATTTGAGAGGGTGGGCATCGACATCGTCGGTCCCCTTGACCCTCCCACTTCAGGTGGACATCGGTTCATCCTGGTCTTGGTAGATCATGCCACCAGGTACCCTGAGGCAATACCCCTTCGGACTGTTACTGCCAAGGTGGTTGCCAGGGCTCTCCTGGGCATTTTCATCCGTGTTGGATTCCCCAAGGAGGTTGTCTCTGACAGAGGATCCAACTTCATGTCTAGTTACATGAAAACCATGTGGAAAGAGTGTGGGGTAACCTACAAGTTCTCCACCTCTTACCACCCCCAGACCAATGGTCTGGTTGGGAGATTTAATACAACTCTCAAGGGCATGCTAGGGGCTTTGAAAGAACCCCTAAGGAGGAAATGGGATCTCCTCCTGCCATGCCTGCTGTTTGCGTACAGAGAGGTACCTCAAGAGGGTGTTGGTTTCAGCCCCTTTGAGTTATTCTTTGGACATCCGGTGAGGGGGCCCCTCGCCTTGATCAGAGAAGGCTTGGAAGCCACCCCTCCAGGTCCCGCCAAGCAAGTGGGGGACTATGTGTTAGGCCTCAGACGGAGGATGACACAGATGATGGGTCAGGCAACCGCAAATCTCAAGGCCAGCCAGGAATTGAATAAGTACTGGCATGACCTTAAAGCCTCGCAAGTGGATTGGACTCCGGGACAGGAAATCCTTGTGATGGAGCCTACCAAGCCTAGAGCTTTGGCAGACAAGTGGACTGGACCCTTCAGGATCATCTCCAAGATGTGCGAAGTCAATTATCTGGTTGACATGGGAGCCTCTGGGGTAGCCCCTCAGGTATTCCATGTCAACCGGCTCAAGCCTTTCCACCGGCGAGCAGAAGTCTCATGTCTCTTGCTAGCTTCAGGGCAAGAAGAGGATGAGAGTGAGCCCCTTCCTAATTTGCTGCATAGCAACCCTCAGGATGGCTCAGTAGAGGGAGTACATCTCTCTCCGGATTTGACAACAGAGCAACAGAGGGCCTGCAGGGCTTTGCTCCAACAGTATGCCTCTCTGTTTTCACTGACGCCAGGCCTTACACCGTGGTGTAGGCATGAAATTGACACTGGTGACAGTGTGCCTGTCAAAAGCAGGTGCTACCGTATGTCGGATACCGTCAAGAACCACATCCAGGCTGAGGTCGCCAAGATGTTGGATCTGGGTGTTATTGAACCCTCAACCAGTCCCTGGTCCAGTCCAGTGGTCCTTGTCCCCAAGGCAAGTTCCCAGGCGGGTACCAAGGATTGGAGGTTCTGTGTGGACTACCGAGGAGTCAATGCCGTCACCAAAACTGACGCGCACCCATTGCCCAGGGCTGATGAGCTCGTGGACACCATAGGTGCTGCCAAATTTGTGAGCACCTTTGACCTTACCTCAGGCTATTGGCAAATAGCTCTGACGGACCACGCCAAGGAAAAGACGCCTTCTCAACACCTGAGGGACTCTACCAGTTTAGGGTCATGCCTTTTGGGTTGAAGAATGCCCCTGCCACCTTCCAGAGATTGGTCAACCATGCGCTCAGTGGGCTGGAAGCCTTTTGTGTTTCTTACTTAGACGACAATGCCGTCTACAGTTCCACCTGGGAAGAGCATTTGTCACATCTGGATAAGGTGTTGCAGAACTTGAAAAGGGCTAACCTCACGATCAAGGCCACCAAGTGCCAGATAGCTCAGGGGAAAGTTACCTATCTTGGTCATGAAGTAGGAGGGGGTCAAATCCAACCTCTCTCCAGTAAAGTACAGGATGTACAGAACTGGGAGACTCCCACTACTCAAACCCAGGTGAGAGCCTTTTTGGGCCTCACTGGGTACTATCGCAATATCATGGCAGACTATGGAGCCATAGCTGCACCCCTGACAGCTCTAACTTCACCCAAACAGCCTAGGAAGGTTAATTGGACCGAAGACTGTCAGAGAGCCTTTGATGGCTTGAAAGAAAGTCTGTGTAGGGCACCTGTGTTGTGTGCGCCTGACTACAGCCGACCTTTTATCGTCCAGACGGATGCCTGCGACACCGGAATTGGAGCTGTCTTGTCCCAGTTAGATGACAAAGGGAGAGAACATCCTATCATATTCATCAGTAGACAACTCAAGGGTAGAGAATTTAGGTGGGCTACTGTTGAAAAGGAGTGTTTTAGCATAGTTTGGAGCCTTAGGCGTTTTAGGCCCTACCTTACGGGGTCTACCTTCAAGGTCCAAACAGATCATAAGCCCCTGAAGTGGCTTATGCAAATGAAGGGTGAGAATCCGAAATTGCTCAGGAAGTCCATTAGCCTGCAAGGGCTAGACTTCACCATAGAGCACAGACCAGGGAAGAGTCACGATAATGCAGATGGCCTTTCCAGAAGGTATGTTGACCATCTGGATGAGGGTATCTATCCCGTGGGAGATTAGACACCCTCCACCTCAGTCTGGGGGGGCGACTGTGATGCTGGAAATGCATCCGTGGGACAGGGCCTCTGAATCCTTGCCCTCTACTGCTTTTCATTGTGTGTTCTGTTGTGTTTTCTGCCCAGGAGTCCATGTGGGACTCCTGGCAGTGCAGCTCTCTCTTTTGGTTTGGTGAACAGACCCATGGGATACTGCACCGGTAAGTCACCATTGAACAACACTGGTGCCGGACCCGTTATTGGAGGCAGTCATGGTGCAAATAGCACCATGACTACCACCAATCTCGGAATGCGGCCCTATATCTCCCAATGTTAATGTAGCCACAGTGAAACATTCCAGAAAGTCAATTCTGGTTCCACAATAGAGTTTTTAAAAATCTCATATAAAAATCTAACTCAAGTTCTATGCTTAAAAACGACCACAGAAAATGTATCCTTAAAGCTTTCATTGGCAGCACATCTCAACAAAAGAAAATGTTCTTTATATTGATTTTAAACAGAATGAAACCACTAAATAATTGATCAATACATTTTAAAAAGGTACTTCTAAACATGTGCAATGTCAATATAAATACTTTTTCCAACTTCTGTGAAGGTGAATGGTTTCACACAAGCAGCACAGAACCATATTTCAATGAAGAGGCTTATAAAGAAGAACATATCAGCCCAATTGCCATAGACAATACACGGCAAGACTATGAAGTGGTAGAAGACACCATTATGGCAAAAGAAACACTTATAGAAAAAGTTTCCCAAACAAATTTCAACCAAATGTTTCTTTTGGACAAACAAGTAGTCCGGTGTACAAATGGACCTGCAGATCAATATGCAACATATGCCAATGTTTGTGACAATTCATCAATCACTAAGTGAAACGAAAAGACAAAGGTAGAATCAAAACTTTACAAACCATGGACTCCTGCCCAGTATGCATACACACTGGACTATGAGGACATTCATTTGTCTGCATTTCAGCAGCTGTTTGCAAAAGCACCTTCCATGACATCAAAATGTTAGCAACACACTATTCCGCTATGCGAAACCTTGTGCATAGGCTATTTTATTGATACTGGGCAGGAGTCCATGATTTGTTAAGTTTTGATTCTACTTTTGTCTTTTTGTTTCACATAGTGATTGATGAATTGTCGGAAAACATTTAAATAGAACAGCCAAATACCACATTTGAGAAATACAGCACATGCAAAGTAAATATTTTGGAACTGAAGATGACTTCAAAAATTCTGTAACTTCAGAAAACATTAGCAAAAACCTCACAAACACCAACCTCCTTACAGACACATAGAAAAAAGAAATAGAAATGTTTCAAAAGCCATCTGCTGAAATTTGAGAAAAAGTATGGTGTCACAGAACTTTTTAGAAAAAGAGTACAAAAATAGTAGATATGGCCTACAAAATATAGGACAATGAGGAATCCCAATGGTTCTAATTAGCTTTATATCTAACAGCATATACAAAATAACTGACCCCAAAATAGTTTGAACATATTGCAATACAAAGCTTGGCAATAACCGAATGCCATCACAGGCATTCACTAATAACTTAGAAATCTTCCCACTTCCAAAGCTCTCCAACAATGTAACTTGTATGAGAGTATCATAATCCAAACAGTACACCCATTTCAAGCTATAATACGCTGTCAACCCAAAACTGCCCAATTGACTCCATCCACGTTACTTAAAGGTATTTGTGGCAAAGTAGTATTTTGACCATTAGATCTTAAAGAAAATGTAGAAACTCTAGGAGTACGACAGCCAATAGTACAATCTTTGATTGTACTAGTTAAGGCTGCAGCAACAAAAGACAAAAAAGTGACAAAAACTAGTCGACATAAACAAAGGTAGACAGACCCTACAACAGCTTAACGAAAACAATGAATACTACAGAGATATAAACATAGAAGAAAACATAAGAGAAACCACCAAAATAATTGAATATTCATCACAAACTGCACAATTTGAACGTGTGGATCCTGTAACTGCAGCCTACATTTTAGACCAGTATACAATTCTCCCACTAAATTCCAAAGACACCATAGAATATACATTACAAACATATGAAATGTGTCAAGTCAAAGGATCTCCAATGAGCATATGGGGAAAAAGGTAGATATGACAAAAGAGCCACACAAATTAGTGCATCAGAATACCGTTCTTTATGAATGTATTCTGAAAATCCAAGATTCAAGGTCCAAGATTCAGACAAAATGAAGAATACATTTTTCACCTCCTCTTAAAAAACAAACTAGCACTTCAAATGTATGGCGTTGCACACAAGTGCTTGATAAGATAAAAGACAAAGATGATGTTTTGCAGTCAACTATCACAAATCTCTTGGCAAACATGCATGGTACAACAGGATACTGGTTGTGACGTCACACTGAAGTACGTTCTACGCTCAGAAACCTAGGCCCACCCACATGGTTTTTTACTTTAAGTTGTGCAGAATATGCGTGGGATAACTTGCATGAGTTCATACACACTGCAAACCAAAATTAAGATGGAATGGACACAAAAACATCAGGAGAGCTCTGTTCTCTTGACACTGTCAATGTTTTATGATACTTCGTTGTCATACTGCACTCCATTTGCAATAAAACTACCCCTCGACTCAGAGAAGTACAAAAATACTTGTCGAGAAAAGATTATCAATCCAGAGGAGCACCACACATCCAGATGCTTTTGTGGATAAAGGATGCCCCCTCCCAAATGTGGCCATGACAGAGATGCCTCTGTTTTACAATGCATTCAAAAATACATTACCCTTCAGAAACCACACATAGTGACCTATGTGCACAAATCTTACACTTCAAAAAACATATGTGTGGCAAATGTTCTCGATATGATAACAAAAGTAAATACAATACCAAATGTCACTTTGTCTTCCCTAGACCAGTTTCCACCAAAGGTCAGGTAAATAGCTTGATTTCTTCTGTTAGACACAGTGTAATAGGGAAATCCCCCAAAAACCTATACAACCTTAAAAGAGATGAATGCCCTACCTCCCACTATCCGAGGTGAGGCCTCCCTCATCGCCTTCCGTAAAGCTATGAAAACCATCCTCTTCACATAAGGTCCCTCGCATCACCATGAATACTATACATATGACCCACTGCATAAGCTGGAAGGTAATGACCAATTGCATAAGCTGTAAGTATTGTATTATGTCTGTAATATTTATAATGTGCCAACGACTGCTACCATTCCTGTACCTCTGTAACTAAGCTCTCACAAGTAACAGTGCCTCAATGCCCTTGGGCTGTTTGCGCGCTATATACATTTAAATAAATAAATAAATAAATAAATAAAAATGAGGCATCCAAGTACATTAATGATTACAATGTGATCATTGCCATCTTGTGGAATGCAAATATAGATATATTCAATACATTACAGACAATTCCACTGCAGTTGCAGGATATGTCACAGCCTGAGAGGCAGAGCTAAAAGACCTTTGGGATGACATATCAACTGACAGAACCATGTCACAAAAGTGCTTAACCTGCAAAATGAGTCCAGATTTGGAAATATGAAAATAAATCGGAAAAAGGAACGTTGCACCTATAGGAGGATAGATCCATTGAATATGAGCATGGGTGTTTCTTAAGCTTTGAATCTTTATTTGTCATTGTTATTCCATTTGATCCACTCCCCAGTGTGCTAGACATGGTGTTGTGTAGTGAGATCAGCTTCCTATGCTCACGGTGAGGGTGCTCTCCATTGAGGAGAAGGGACCCATTTCCAAGATTCGTTAAACCATGCTCAGAGGGCTATTCTCTCCACTATGTTGCTCCTTCTTTGTTTTTTTCAGGGGTGGGATTCAGGGTCCTCTATTTAGTTCTTTTGCTGTGTTACATTTATATATATATATATATATACATATATATATATATATATATATATATATATTCAGTGAAAAAACTTTGTTAAAGGGACGTTATGGTTCCAAGTAAAACTGAAAAACCCTTGAAATTCGCCAGTTATGGTAAGCTAAGCAACCATAACTCGCGCCACCACCGTGCACTGCTAAGACTAACACCCAGGACATCAAAGATGACATCACAAATGTCATTGATGACATCACTGATGACATCACACGTCTGGCTCACTATTTTTTCTTTTGCTGACATATCTAGGCCACATGGTTTTCTTCAGTAACAGTCAGAAACTAAGAATTTTATTTTATTTGTAGACATATCCTTCTAGTAGGTTCTTACAGTAATTCCCTTAGAGTACAGTCACATCATATGAAACATATACATATGGGAAAACACAAGCTTGAAAGACAGCAATCCTTTTTGTGCATAAAGATAATCACTAGATTTATGAGCACTTTGTGATGCTGGAAATGCATCCGAGGGACAGGGCCTCTGAATCCTTGTCCTTTACTGCTTTTTATCGTGTGTTCTGTCGTGTTTTCTGCCCAGGAGTCCATGTGGGACTCCTGGCAGTGCAGCTCTCTCTTTTGGTTTGGTGAACAGACCCATGGGATACCCTTATGGCACCCATGGGTAGGGGTACAACCCTGTGCCCCTATGTGATGCTGGAAATGCATCAGAGGAACAGGGCCTCTGAATCCTTGTCCTTTACTGCTTTTATCGTGTGTTCTGTTATGTTTTCTGCCCAGGAGTCCATGTGGGACTCCTGGCAGTGCAGCTCTCTCTTTTGGTTTGGTGAACAGATCCATGGGATACCCTTATGGCACCCATGGGTAGGGGTACAACCCTGTACCCCTAGTGTATGTTTTTGGGCACCTGTGGGTGGCCCACAGAGCAGGGTATGAGCTGGTGGCAGCTCCATGCTGAATTTGACAGGTGCTCTGGGTGTCCTCCATTTTGGGATACCCAGGCCCTGCCATTGGGATCAGTTGATTCCTGATAGGAAACAAGATGGCCCCTGTGGCCTCTTGCTTTCTATTGCCTGTTACCTTGTTTCCCAAAGTCCTGGGAAGCCCTGACTCTGTCCCTTCCCCCTGACTGGCTGTTGGGTGGAAGTTCCATATATGGTGTTGTTGTGAAGGCCCAGCTAGACTGACTGGAGCCTTCCCAGTGACTGTATGTTGTGGGTACCTCCTGTGGGTGGGACCTGGGTGAATGGAGTGTGTGACCAATATACACTCCTTGTTGTGGTTGTCTGGTTTCTGGCATGAGAGACAAAGACTGAGACAGCCCTGCCCGAAACTGGCCTGAATGCAGTGTGTAGTGTTGAATGGCTGGGTACTTGTCTCAATCCACATTCCCTGTTGTGAGTGTCTGAAAGGGAGGAGTGTGGCCTGAATGCACTGTGTGCCTGATTGGCTGACTGACTGCATGAATGCCCTTCTGTATGATTGGCTGTGAGTGTGACCCAGCAGTGTGGATGAGAGACAGAATAGTATATCTGGGGACCTCTCACCACTGGTAATGGGTTCAGAAGGTTCAGAAGGTTCAGAGGGTTCAGAAGGTTCGGAAGGTTCAGAAGGTTCAGAAGGTTCAGAAGCGTTCAGAAGCGTTCAGAAGCTGAGTCTTCACTCTAAGAGTAACTGGAACTGCTGATCCTCGACGTCCAGCTGGAAGAAGAAGACTTGCTGTGGCATTTGCTTCGACCGATCCGAAGGCTGCCGAAATCGTCGAAGACTGACCCGAGAGAGGACCTGGTAAGGCGCCCTCTTCCCGTGCTCCGAGGGACCATCGAGCACCGCTCCATCTTCGCCGAAGCGCCCTGGAAGACAGACCCTCGAAAGGCTGCCGACCCGAGACGGGACCGCCGAGGAGATCGAAGTGAAGCACCCGGACATCGCCGCCGTCGAAGTCCATTGCCGTCGACCAAGGTTCGCAGGTTTGTGTAACCGCTGGAGGCCCGTCGAAGTTGTGTTGCCCAGCCGTGGGAACCACTTGACGCCGTGCCACCGACGACCGGAGCCATCCGCTCCTTTGCCTAAGAACATTCGAATCGAAGGACTCCCTCGTCCGCACCGTCGACCGCTTTATCCTGCCGGAGAAAGTCGAGGACGACCAACGCGCTGAGGAGAAACCTGCCGGTGGGTTTCCCGCCACCCGAAGACCACAAAGACTCGAACGACTCGACGCCCTTGCTGGGCCTCCGTCTCCACAATCTTTGCGGTCCAGAACTATTGTCACCGAAGTGCCCCGCATGCCTCTGCCTTGCAGGACGCCGACGCCCCGACGCCGACGAGCACCGCTCGGACGAAGCTGCCGCCTCATCGACGCCGTTCTACCCTGTTTGTCGACGGACGTTCGACGCCCCGTGTCTCCCGCTTGAAAGGGAAGGCATTCAAGAAGGGCCGTCAATTCCCCGCCGCCAAACACCGAGTTCCTCGACGCTTCTCGACGCCTCTCGACGATCCGTGACTCCCGCTTGAAAGGGGGTCGCTCAAGAAGGATCTGTCGACGCCTCTTCGAAGAACTCGACTCCACCAGGTACATTGGGGGGGTAAAAACATTATAGGAGGGAATAAGACTTTCAGAACAATATATGGACTGGGCTTGTGCTATATCTTTATTTTACAGGTTGCCCAGGTGGGGGGATCTCCACACAGAACTGTGTCTAGTGGTAGGGGCCAGTATTCTGCCTATTGCTCAACCATCTTATTTTCTCTCCTCTCTCTATTGCTGGTTTCACTCTATTGATCTGTGTGACATTGTTACAGTATCGTTGATGCACTTTAATGAGATCTAATACAAAGGGTGGTACCACTTTAGAATTGTATATATTTGCCATTGTTGATTTTCCTAAGTACAAAGTGAGTTATTATGATAAGTGTACATAACCTTGAATATTGATTATATAAAGACTGTGTTCTAACCAATACAGTGTGTGGACATTCCTTTGTGGGGGCTTGGGGACTACACTGCTAGGCCTTGATTGCTCGTCCATTGCTACCGTAATAGAGAATCTTGGCTGGGGTCTTCTGTGCCTCTCTTCTATCATATAGAGAGCAGAAGTACAGACACCCCCCACCGGTCCTTTACAGCTGGTGGCAGCGGTGGGATGCTTATGGTTTTAAGAATCAGTGTATAACCGTGCCACTTACAAAAGATATCCGCACTTTATTAAATTAAGGTTTAGTTGTGTACAAGATAACTGCATTACAAACAATGGAGTCTATTGCAAATGGCAAATTGACTCGGATGAGCCTGGTGGCTCTCCAGAGTGCTTGTGAAGCCAGGGAGTTAGACTTTGTGGATAAGTCTAGGGCTGAGCTGATAGCTGCCCTGGTGGACTACCAGACTGATGGTGAAACTCTTGATGAGGGGGGGAATGCAACCAATGAGGACTCTGCCCCTGGGGTTTCTGCTGAATCTGTTTCTGGGAATGCCACCATTCCTGCTGCCTCTGTTCCAAACCCCAGCAATTCCTTGGAGCTTGAGTTATTAAGGATGAAATTGGCCTTTGAATACCGCAAGTTGGAAATAGATGCTGAACTTAAGAAAGAGGAGTTGGCTCAACAAGTGGAGCTCAAGAATAGGGATCTTGAACTCAGAAATAAGGACCTTGAACTCAAGAGCCAGGACACTGAATGTCAGAGAATCCAGCTAGAGAAAGCTAGAGTGGAGACTTCAGCTAAAACCAGTGAGAGTGTCAGGTCCCCAGCCACCAAGTTTATGAAAGATTTGGTTGGTGTATTTGTGGAGGGTTCAGATATCCTCCAATGGATTGAAGCGTTTGAAATGGCTTGTGCGATTCATGATGTTGATAAAAGAGATTGGGCTAAGTGTTTGTTAAGCAGAGTGCCTCAAACTGGATATGACTGTATTCTGAAGCTGAGTGTGGAAGAAAGCGGTCAGTATGAGTGTATGAAGTCTGCTTTGATTGCCAAGTTTGGCAAGACACCTACCCAATACCTTAGAAGGTTCAGGGATTTTAAGAAAAGAGAGAATGTGTCTTGGGTTGACTGGGTGCGTGCTGCGCACATGAACATGATGGGGTGGATTGATGGATATAAGGTTAAGACTTTTGTTGAATTGTCCCACCTCTTGTTTTTTGAGCATTTTTCTGAAGCCTGTTCACCAGAGCTGCGTCAGTATGTGGCTGACCAGAACATTTTGGACCCCTTTAAGCTGGCTAGGTTGGCTGACAAGTGGGTCTCCCACCGGGTGTCCCCTAAGGACTCCAGTGGGAAGGACAGGGACAAAGAAAAGGGGGCCTCTCAGAAAGCTGAGGAGTCCCACAAGCAGTCACAGTCGGGTAAACCTAAACCTTCCTCTCCCAAGACCCAAACATCTAGTGGGGATAAGTCATCTGTGGGTGGGAATAAGAGTAGTGGTCCACCTGCTGCAAAGCAGGCTCCCAGTGGTTCCAGTACCGTACCCCACACTCCTGGCACTTGTTGGGAATGTGGGGCTCTGGATCACAGAAGGGGTGACTCCAAGTGTAAAGGTAAGGCACTTGGAGTACAGGCTGTCAGCCTGACCTACCCTTACCCCGTGTCTGAGGTGGAGGCCACTGTCCTCCCCTCCTCTACCGGGATCACATTTGGTGCTCCGGTAGAGATTTCCTTAGTGTCCCTTGGGGCCTGGGACCAGTATGCAGAAGTACTGGCGACTATCCCACAGAACACCCGTAGGTTTTTGAGAAGTGTCCTCTTGAATGGCCAGCCTTCTACTGGTTTCAGAGACACTGGGGCAAGCATGACAGTGGTGGACAGGACCCTGCTCAAGCCAGAGGACTATGTAGGTGCTCCTCTGAGAACCACCAGGTTAGCTGGTGGGCCTCCCAAATTATCACCTGAAGCCTTAGTCACACTCATGATTGGAGACAAGACAGCAAAGCTTCCTGTCCTGGTTCAGGACAATGTCCCTGCTAACATTCTGTTAGGAAATGATCTAGTAGAGTTGGGGTTGATCTCGGATGGTCTTCCCATGACTGCTGCTGCAGTCACTAGGTCACAGGTGACCCCGGGTCTGGCTGTGAGTCAGGTACCTGAGCCAAAGGCGAGGCCTAAGGCAAGAAGAAGGAAGACCAAGAAGGCCACCTCTGTGGAGGGAACACCTTCTCTTCCTGCTGTTCCGACAGCACCCATTGGGATCCATGCTCCGGACGGGCTGGGTCCAGTGGAAAACCCAAACTCAACTCCTGTGGGAGAAGAGACAGAAGACTCTCCTGTGGGAGAGGTTCTCAACCCGGAGGATCATCCCGACCTTCAATGCTTGTTAGCTGAAGGGGGACCCTCCCGGGCAGACCTCTGTAAGGGACAGAGAGAGTGCCACTCTCTCGAGGGACTGAGGAAACAGGCCCTGTCCCAGGCACAAGGAGAAGTGCCTAGGACATTCCGGATTTATTGGGAGGGTGAGCTCCTTGTTAGTGAGCCCACTAAGCCTGAACCTGGTGCCCTCAAGAGGTTGGTGGTACCCCAGGTTTACAGGCCCTTCCTACTGCAGTTGGCGCATGAGGTGCCCTTGGCTGGTCATCTTGGGACCAAGAAGACTAAGCAGAGGCTCTCTGCCCATTTCTACTGGCCACGGATGGGAGTAGAGGTGGAGTCCCACTGCAGGACCTGCCCAACTTGTCAGTTGTCTGGCAAGACTGGAGGCAGTGTCATTGCCCCACTGGAGCCATTGCCAGTGGTTGGCACACCATTTGAGAGGGTGGGCATCGACATCGTCGGTCCCCTTGACCCTCCCACTTCAGGTGGACATCGGTTCATCCTGGTCTTGGTAGATCATGCCACCAGGTACCCTGAGGCAATACCCCTTCGGACTGTTACTGCCAAGGTGGTTGCCAGGGCTCTCCTGGGCATTTTCATCCGTGTTGGATTCCCCAAGGAGGTTGTCTCTGACAGAGGATCCAACTTCATGTCTAGTTACATGAAAACCATGTGGAAAGAGTGCGGGGTAACCTACAAGTTCTCCACCTCTTACCACCCCCAGACCAATGGTCTGGTTGAGAGATTTAATAAAACTCTCAAGGGCATGCTAGGGGCTTTGAAAGAACCCCTAAGGAGGAAATGGGATCTCCTCCTGCCATGCCTGCTGTTTGCTTACAGAGAGGTACCTCAAGAGGGTGTTGGTTTCAGCCCCTTTGTGTTACTCTTTGGACATCCGGTGTGGGGGCCCCTCGCCTTGATCAGAGAAGGCTTGGAAGCCACCCCTCCAGGTCCCGCCAAGCAAGTGGGGGACTATGTGTTAGGCCTCAGACGGAGGATGACACAGATGATGGGTCAGGCAACCGCAAATCTCAAGGCCAGCCAGGAATTGAATAAGTACTGGCATGACCTTAAAGCCTCGCAAGTGGATTGGACTCCGGGACAGGAAATCCTTGTGATGGAGCCTACCAAGCCTAGAGCTTTGGCAGACAAGTGGACTGGACCCTTCAGGATCATCTCCAAGATGGGCGAAGTCAATTATCTGGTTGACATGGGAGCCTCTGGGGTAGCCCCTCAGGTATTCCATGTCAACCGGCTCAAGCCTTTCCACCGGCGAGCAGAAGTCTCATGTCTCTTGCTAGCTTCAGGGCAAGAAGAGGATTAGAGTGAGCCCCTTCCTGATTTGCTGCATAGCAACCCTCAGGATGGCTCAGTAGAGGGAGTACATCTCTCTCCGGATTTGACAACAGAGCAACAGAGGGCCTGCAGGGCTTTGCTCCAACAGTATGCCTCTCTGTTTTCACTGACGCCAGGCCTTACACCGTGGTGTAGGCATGAAATTGACACTGGTGACAGTGTGCCTGTCAAAAGCAGGTGCTACCGTATGTCGGATACCGTCAAGAACCACATCCAGGCTGAGGTCGCCAAGATGTTGGATCTGGGTGTTATTGAACCCTCAACCAGTCCCTGGTCCAGTCCAGTGGTCCTTGTCCCCAAGGCAAGTTCCCAGGCAGGTACCAAGGATTGGAGGTTCTGTGTGGACTACCGAGGAGTCAATGCCGTCACCAAAACTGACGCGCACCCATTGCCCAGGGCTGATGAGCTCGTGGACACCATAGGTGCTGCCAAATTTGTGAGCACCTTTGACCTTACCTCAGGCTATTGGCAAATAGCTCTGACGGACCACGCCAAGGAAAAGACGCCTTCGCAACACCTGAGGGACTCTACCAGTTTAGGGTCATGCCTTTTGGGTTGAAGAATGCCCCTGCCACCTTCCAGAGATTGGTCAACCATGCGCTCAGTGGGCTGGAAGCCTTTTGTGTTTCTTACTTAGACGACATTGCCGTCTACAGTTCCACCTGGGAAGAGCATTTGACACATCTGGATAAGGTGTTGCAGGACTTGAAAAGGGCTAACCTCACGATCAAGGCCACCAAGTGCCAGATCGCTCAGGGGAAAGTTACCTATCTTGGTCATGAAGTAGGAGGGGGTCAAAACCTCTCTCCAGTGAAGTACAGGATGTACAGAACTGGGAGACTCCCACTACTCAAACCCAGGTGAGAGCCTTTTTGGGCCTCACTGGGTACTATCGCAATATCATGGCAGACTATGGAGCCATAGGTGCACCCCTGACAGCTCTAACTTCTCCCAAACAGCCTAGGAAGGTTAATTGGACCGAAGACTGTCAGAGGGCCTTTGATGGCTTGAAAGAAAGTCTGTGCAGGGCACCTGTGTTGTGTGCGCCTGACTACAGCCGACCCTTTATCGTCCAGACGGATGCCTGCGACACCGGAATTGGAGCTGTCTTGTCCCAGTTAGATGACAAAGGGAGAGAACATCCTATCATATTCATCAGTAGACAACTCAAGGGTAGAGAATTTAGGTGGGCTACTGTTGAAAAGGAGTGTTTTAGCATAGTTTGGAGCCTTAGGCGTTTAGGCCCTACCTTACGGGGTCTACCTTCAAGGTCCAAACAGATCATAAGCCCCTGAAGTGGCTTATGCAAATGAAGGGTGAGAATCCGAAATTGCTCAGGTGGTCCATTAGCCTGCAAGGGCTAGACTTCACCATAGAGCACAGACCAGGGAAGAGTCCCGATAATGCAGATGGCCTTTCCAGAAGGTATGATGACCATCTGGATGAGGGTGTCTATCCCGTGGGAGATTAGACACCCTCCACCTCAGTCTGGGGGGGGCGACTGTGATGCTGGAAATGCATCCGAGGGACAGGGCCTCTACTGCTTTTTATCGTGTGTTCTGTTGTGTTTTCTGCCCAGGAGTCCATGTGGGACTCCTGGCAGTGCAGCTCTCTCTTTTGGTTTGGTGAACAGACCCATGGGATACCCTTATGGCACCCATGGGTAGGGGTACAACCCTGTGCCCCCAGTGTATGTTTTTGGGCACCTGTGTGTGGCCCACAGAGCAGGATATGGGCTGGTGGCAGCTCCATGCTGAATTTGACAGGTGCTCTGGGTGTCCTCCATTTTGGGATACCCAGGCCCTGCCATTGGGATCAGTTGATTCCTTATAGGAAACAAGATGGCCCCTGTGGCTTTTCCTTTCTATTGCCTGTTACCTTGTTTTCTCAAAGTCCTGGGAAGCCCTGACTCTGTCCCTTCCCCCTGACTGGCTGTTGGGTGGAAGTTCCATATATGGTGTTGTTGTGAAGGCCCAGCTAGACTGACTGGAGCCTTCCCAGTGACTGTATGTTGTGGGTACCTCCTGTGGGTGGGACCTGGGTGAATGGAGTGTGTGACCAATATACACTCCTTATTGTGGTTGTCTGGTTTCTGGCATGAGAGACAAAGACTGAGACAGCCCTGCCCGAAACTGGCCTGAATGCAGTGTGTAGTGTTGAATGGCTGGGTACTTGTCCCAATCCACATTCCTTGTTGTGAGTGTCTGAAAGGGAGGAGTGTGGCCTGAATGCACTGTGTGCCTGATTGGCTGACTGACTGCATGAATGCCCTTCTGTATGATTGGCTGCTGAGTGTGTGCCAGCAGTGTGGATGAGAGACAGAATAGTATATCTGGGGACCTCTCACCACTGGTAATTGTTCAGAAGCATTCAGAAGCTGAGTCTCCACTCTAAGAGTAACTGGAACTGCTGATCCTCGACGCCCAGCTGGAAGAAGAAGACTTGCTGTTGCACTTGCTTCGACCGATCTGAAAGCTGCCGAATTCGTCGAGGACTGACCCGAGAGAGGACCTGGTAAGACGCCCTCTTCCCGTGCTCCGAGGGATCATCGAGCACCGCTACATCTTCGCCGAAGCACCCTGGAAGTCAGACCCTCGAAAGGCTGCCGACCCGAGACGGGATCGCCGAGGAGATCGAAGTGAAGCACCCGGACATCGGCGCCGTCGAAGTCCATTGCCGTCGACCAGGGTTCAAAGGTCTGTGTAACCGCTGGAGGCCCGTCGAAGTTGTGTTGCCCAGCCGTGGGAACCACTTGACGCCGTGCCGCCGACGACCGGAGCCGTCCGCTCCTTGCCTAAGAACATTTGAATCGAAGGACTCCCTCGTCCGCACCGTCGACCGCTTTATCCTACCGGAGAAAGTCGAGGACGACCAACGCGCCGAGGAGAAACCTGCCGGTGGGTTTCCCGCCACCCGAAGACTACAAAGACTCGAACGACTCGACGCCCTTGCTGGGCCCCCGTCTTCACGAATCTTTGCGGTCCAGAACAATTGTCGTCGAGGTGCCCCGCACGCCTCTTCCTTGCAGGACGCCAACGCTCCGTCATCGACGAGCACCGCTTGGATCGAAGCTGCCATCTCATCTACGCCGTTCTACCCTGTTTGTTGTCGGACATTCGACGCCCCGTGTCTCCCGCTTGAAAGGGAAGGCATTCAAGAAGGGCCGTCGATTCCCCGACGCCGAACGCCGAGTTCCTCGACAGACGTTCGACGCCCCGTGTCTCCCGCTTGAAAGGGAAGGCATTCAAGAAGGGCCGTCGATTCCCTGCCGCTGAACGCCGAGTTCCTCAACGCTTTTCGACGCCTCTCGACGATCCATGACTCCCGCTTGAAAGGGGGTCCCTCAAGAAGGATCTGTCGACGCCTCTTCGAAGAACTCGACTCCACCAGGTACATTGAGGGGGTAAAAACATTATAGGAGGGAATAAGACTTGCAGAACAATATATGGACTGGGCTTGTGCTATATCGTTATTTTACAGGTTGCCCAGGTGGGGGGATCTCCACACAGAACTGTGTCTAGTGGTAGGGGCCAGTATTCTGCCCATTGCTCAA